>NC_134276.1:30692225-33092225 GCF_949628215.1 Phalacrocorax aristotelis | reverse complement strand
CAAGCAGAAGGCAAAAATAGCAATAATTATTTTAAATGTCCACTGAGCCACAAAACATCAAAACAAGAATTAAATCTAAAACAGAGAAACATTTTTTGGGGGACATAATGATGCTGCTGCTAGACAAGTAACTGTCACATATATGCAAGGCTTTCCTATTTCTATTTTCTTTCTCTTACTCTTTCTTACTTTGTTATCCAGCTTCAAGTGAATATCAAGGAAGCAGGCAGACCCATCATGAATGTTAATATTGTATTAGATGAAAGGTACCCACAAAGATGCAACATCCATGGAAAAAACAGTATGAAAAATAAAATCCCACAACAGATAGATTTTCTTCCCACTTGAAACACAAAGAAAGTGTTGCATTAGCAAATAATCCAGTGGCTTATAAAGATCTGCCTCTTAGCATTAAAAGGTAGAAGAAAAATACAGTATAAAAAAATTTGAGGTCAATAAAGTATTGCATTGAAGCTTATGGATGAAATTAAATCTCAGGCTCACAGGTTTTAAATTATGGGGCTTCTAATGAAAGTTACTGTTGGGTTTTTTTTTAACTTATATTGCCTATTATATTTCAAAGGACAAAAGACTCAACTTTTAGAGCATCTCATTTCAGCTTGCTGTGTATTCTGCACTTTTCCATTTTCCTCCTGATTTTTGATAGCGCCTTTAAAAAGATAATTAAAAGATATGAATTAGCTGAGAGTGAGCATTATGGCCAGCAAGCTCACCAAGAGGAAGGTCTTTAAAACCACAGGATGGATGAGAAGCAGTACGTATGCATGCTAGCATTATTAGTCTTTCCAGTCGGCCATTTACTGCTCTTGATCTGTGACAAAGCTCCCACTGATGTCAAATGCAGTCGTATGCATTGATCCAGAGGGAAGAAAAGGCTCTTGCAAGAGCAATATTTTTTTTCCTCACTCCCTGTGTGACAGAGAATTAATCAAAGCATAAATGCTCGGGCTGGGGAGTTTGGCATGGCAAACTCAAGGCCTGATCCAAAGCGGGACTTGGACTCCTCTGGGGTAGGATATGTGATATCCAGCGCTTGGATGACCACCTACCAGCTATCTCTGATGGCCCAAGTTAGGCAGCTACGTTACCTACACAGCATGTTTAGGGGTGGATTTGGTGCCTATGGCTAGGCTGGTGAGCCCAGGGCACAGGCTTGGGATTGTCCACAAGCAGGGAGGATGGAGGCTCCCTATTTTGGGGGGAGGTGAAAGAGTTCAGGCAGAAGGACAGAAGCCGTGTGTGCCATCAGTTCTCAGTGGCCCCTTTTCCCTGCCAGTGCAGATGGCACCCACAGGGGTACAGACCACGGTCCTGCACACAGGGGGGCTGTGAGAGCTCTCCAAAAGGCTCCTGCCCTTTTGGTGGTGACACTGTCAATGGTGAGGGCCAACATCCAAGGGAGAGCTCACTCGCCAGGGTGAGGGCATTTAAGCCACAGCTTCTTGGGGAAGGGGATCACTGTAGTCCTCCTCTGCAAACTAGACCACTAATGCAAGGGGAAATGCAAGGTTTGGAGGGCCAGAAGGGGAGAAAGCCAAAATGTATAGGCACTCAGGAGGTCCCTGTTCCCAGAAGTGTCTCTACATCTAACTTCCACCAGCTTTTACTTGTCTTAGTAAGAAGAAATGTGGAAACCACAGCAGTGGTTGGCTGAAGCTGCTAGGTGGGGACAGGAGTGCTCAGGGTCTGGATCTGACCCTCAGAAAGCTTTGAAGAGAGGAGCTCTGGTGCCTACTGAGGAGGTGCCACAGCAGCTGGCAGCCGCTGGAAAGGAAGGGCTCCCTGCACCAGGCTTTGGGATCCAGCAGTAATGAGCATCATTGCCTGTTGCACAGACCACACAACCCAAAACATATCAGATATCCCAAGTCCTTTAAAGACCAGCCCTGAAAACTTGCATGAACTGCAAACCTGGCAATATGCAGGGTTGGACATGGCCAAACCGGTGAGGCGGGGGCACTGCGCAGCGGCACAGCACCCCCCCACCCCCACCATAGCCCTTGCGCTCTGGAGATTTTCAGGCCCAGCAAACTCTGTTTAACCCCTTTGCCCTTTGAGTCATGTCTGAGTTATACTCATCCCCCACATGTATAACATTTGTTTATTTCTGTAATATATTAAAATACAGTAACATTCCATACTTGGGGGGGAGCTTAGAGGGAGGGTAATGACTTACACATGTACTGTGCTACACTGGATCTTTTCCAGTATCATAAATAAGAGGGAAAGCAAGATTTTACAGCTCAGCCATTAATGAGAACAGTCCACTATTGCATATGGAAAAATACTTTAGTCAATAAAAGCTGACACAACACTGATGGCATTTAACTGTCCAGTGTGAATCATCTTCATAGAATAAATTCCAAGAGAAAATATTATATCATTAGTTGGTTTGTAACCTCATTGCAGGCAGCTGCAAATAAATCTTTGCATTGGTGTGCTCTGAAACAGGCTAGCACAGCTCTAGGAATAAGTTAATTAAACTGTAGGTAATGGACAAACACACTCTATCAAGGGTTAAACCTAGGTATTGTTTTGCATTACCTGCAGGTAACTCCTTCTGTGCTTTTTACCTCCTCTCCATGCTAGGTGGTTTACAGAAAGAAAAACTAAATGAACAGTGCGTGGGAGTCAGTACTCTTTAAGAAATGGGCCTAAGTTGAAACTTCTTCACAGCATAAAAAACCTCAGTGTCCTCAGGAAGACACTCAAATACTGGAGTGGAAATAGTCTGAAAGGCAGAAATGAGGGTTCGACAGCTGTCTAGCTCTCCAGGCTTGTTTATGGACCACACACTGCAGGACAGTGGTAATCTCCATTTGCCATCTTGCAAAGCACCAAATCTGCTCTTGCCACCCTCAAACACTTCTGGTAGTACATCTTCCACGGAGATGCGTGGCTCTGAGTCTGAGTCCCTGCCAAAAATGCCTATTTTTTCTTGCTGGCTTGGGTCACTAAGCTCCAAGCGTAAGCACCTCTCTAATATGCCTAGTGTTAGGTGGGAAAAGACTGGCTGCCAGTGCCTACATGGGATGTAAGTGCCTAAACACCTGCGTGGATCCCAGCCCTTTAGCTTTCCCTAATAAGATGGCTAAGCTTTATGCCTGCCTACGCATGCAATGCCGTTAGTAAAATAAGAGCTCACAGTCATTGATACTTTCTGTAGCTAATCATTAACATTGCTTGCATGCATTTGCTCATGCCTTGGGAGAATCAAAGGACAAGTTTTGCATAAACATATTAGCAGAACCATCGTCAGTAAACTGCCTATTTTCTTAGCATTCAGTGCATGCCTTTAAACATCCTCCAAGCTGTGCCACTCCAAGCCAACACACTCCTTCGAGCACAGTAGCTTGCACCGACAGTAAGTGTATGCAAAGTCTGGGTCTGAGATCAGATTACACCTGGGGCTCAGTCTTTTCTCGCTAATTTGTTCTTATAAGGATGTTTCCTTTCTTTAAACTATTAAAGAGAAAAAAAAAGAGATCATGTTCTAGGAAGCTGCACACTGAAATGCTTGTACTAGTAAATAGCAAGTAGATTTTAAAAGCTGAAAAATCTGAGTTCTTGCCTGGGCTTCCACAAGGAGCTGATTTCACCCACAGTGAGCACTGATCTTCAACCTGCAGCAAACAGCAAAGCGGGCAACGTGCTCGTCACCCCTGTTACGTGCGTTTCGATGATACCTCGGGACCCAAATCTTTCATTCCATTGAGCTTGAAGAATGAGTGAAGTCAGCTGTCCATGATCCAGGGAAACAAGGGACTTGGGTTAGCCGAATAATGGAAAATTGCAGAGAATAGGGGTAGAGCGGGAAAGTCTGCCGGGAGGTTTGAGCTTTATGTAGCACAAAAGCAATTCACAGATATGAGGTGACCTTGAAAGCCATTCAGCTCATTTTCACATGAGATAATTAGCCCAACTGGCTCCTGCACGTAGGAAGGAGCTCGTGCCTGTGTGTGTCTAAGCTGCATCTTGGGTAAAGCAACATGCTAACTCTCTGCCCAAGACCTAGATGTATGGGGAGTAGCAATAGATGGTGGAGGCAAAAAAAAGGGAAGGGACATAGCAATAAAAACACAGATATTTCTGCACAGTGAGAACCCATCTCACCTTTTGTGCTGACTCCAGCAGATCAGGATAAGGGCTGTCCTGCTGTGGACAGACAGCCGTGGGCTCCTAAATGGCCGTTGTTGTGAGTAGTCACTATCTGTGCAGCAGAAGCACTGAAAAAAAGCCAAGCTGAGCATTGCTAAATAGCTGCGTAGACATAGGAGAAATACTGTCTCTGAAGAGCTATGTAGGTGACAAAAAACAGGAACACAAAGGTTAGAGATATAGACAAAAGTAAATAGGTCAGTCTCTTGGGTGAAGCCATCTAATTCCATACAAACTTGTTTGAATCCAAGCCAAGAGGCTGCTGTCTAGTGAACCTGATATATCAGTGGGGACTGACATGATCTCAGCCACAACCCAAAAAAGAGTAAAAAAAATATTCCCAAATAGGGGCTTATGTTAAATGAGAGAGTTACCATGACTTCCTAGCCCTGCCGCACTGGCGCTGGGAATTTCATCTGCGCAGAGTCTGTAGAATATTTTGGGCATCTGAAGCCTCTCCGTTTCTTTTCAGTTCACAGCTTTGCTCAGCAATAGTCTTATTAAGAAGCATGCAGCAATACATTTGCTTGGATATATAATTATATTCTGACAAGATTCCCATATAAGGGCATATTATTGATTAAATTAAAAAACTAATTTTCTATAGAGTCATCTCTGTATGTTATGCCAGACCTCAGATTTATTTTGGATACTGCCAGCGGGAAACTTTGTTAATGAAATAGAAAAGGGAATTGTATAAATTCTTATGTTGCACTGTAGAAAAGATTCCTAAGATTTGCATCCAAATCATATTGTTTTTTTGAGAGATTTGAGCACTTACCGTCTCTTTGTTCCTTATCAACATATAGGAGAAAGGAACAAATTAGCTTCCCAGAAATCGACTACTGGTTCTCACAGCATCAACGCCAGGAAGAAATGTCAAGCAAATCAGTCACCATATTGCAGAGGAATTACTGCCTGTGAACGAGGCTATTAGACACTCAGCCTTCCTGCACTCCGCTTTGTGAGGATATAGGGGCTGGGGATTGACAGGAATACATCAGGTTTTCACCCAGACATTTTTCTCATAAATGTTGCCTAGCTAATTCATGGAGTAATTTCTACCCTTTCCTAACTTATGCAATTTGTTAGGTGCCTGAATGCTTTCCTTCTTTGATTAAGAGTGCAAACTTTGGGAGACAAAAACAATATTCCCTTTGTCTTTGTGCAGCACCACGCACAAGAATAGGACTCGATAGGCAATTAGAATAATGACGGTAATGGCTTAGCAAACAGAATGAACTCTTGACTGCAATCGCAAAGGATCACTCGCCTTAGCTATTAAGAGGGTGCTACAGAATCGAGGTCATTGTCTCTGCAGGTGATCAGCAATTTAACAATAGGGCACCGCACGTGGTTTCCATCTCTGTGATAGCTAAGCATGCAGTATATTCTTTATGTATCTCATTGGAACAACTACAGGCTTCTCTTTCGGAACATTCAGATAAACAGAGATGTCTTGGTGTGCCAGGAATATTGTCTTTCCTCTGGGCAGGTAATAAGTGAGGTGATACCAAGGAGTGGTTCAGGGCCTTTGATCTGTAATCCATTAAATATGATTTATACCTCCTCACTAGTGAGAATTATTGTCACAGAGCCAAATGGGTAGTCTCTGTGATGTCTCTGATGACATTTGCTGTTTCTTATGGGAACAGCAGTTTGAATCATTTTGCATGTCTAGATAGTGTGGGAGAAGAGGGATGACTCTCAAAGAGGGATAACTGCGTTCAAAAGGAAAGCCACGTGTATTTTGACCATAGTGTCTTCTATGTAAAGTTAATGCTCAGTAGGGCCTGCTCTGATTATCGTGAAAGATTGGCTGGATTGCCAGAGTCAAAGGGTGGTAGTCAGTGGTTTAGAGTCCAGCTAGAGGAGTTTGTTAGGTTTTGATTGAGGAGCATGTCCTGACAACAGGACAGATTGCCTCATCAATGAGGTCACCAGTGATACCAAGTCAGGGGGACCAGTCAATAAACTTCAGAGCAGGGCTGTTGTCCACAGGGCCCTCGAGAGGCTGAAGAAGTGGTCCAACAGGAACATTATGAAGTTAAGCACAGTAAATGCAAAACCCTGCCCCTGGGGAGGAACAACCCTGTGCACCAGTAGGGGCTGGGGGCAGCCAGCTGGAAAGCAGCTTTGCAGGGAAGGACCTGGTGGTCCTGGTGGCCAACAGGGTGGCCATAAGCCAGCAGCACCTCATGGCAGCAGGCACATCAGCATCACCCTGGGGTGCATGAGCAGGAGTGCAGCCAGCCCTCTTCCCTTTGCTCTTGTGCTCCATATTGGATTGCCAGCCCCACAGTCCATGAGCTGGGCTGCTATATCCATCCATCGGATGCTCCTCTATGCATGGCAATTCCCTTTTGGTTTGGTCAGGTGCAGTCTCTGCTTGGGCTGGGATACTTAACTCATCCTGGTAGGTAACAAGGAGAGACGGCTATGCAGCACGCTGCGCTTGCTCAGCCTGCAGATTCCTTTTGCACGAGCTAAGTTTGGGCACAGAACTCTTAAATAAGCTCTTGAACTTTCCATTCCCTTTTTGGGCTAGACTTTCCCACAGGCTGAGGGAAATAACTACCTGGCTTCTCTCATCAGCGGGGGATGTTCAGCATCTTGCAGGCTTGGGTCCTTCAGATACACAGCTCTGGTGTAGACAGCAAGCCTGTTTTCAGCTGACATGGGAATTTGTGCCTATTGCTCATGTGTGAGACAGGAAAAAACCCCTCTATTCATATCTACCACCAATGGGATGTCACAACAAATATCAGACTAATGAGGCACTTTATAACGAAACTCAGTCGAGACTTTTGTTATAGTCAAATCAGTCTCCATTTTAACAATTGCCCGTGGCTTGTACATGCTCATGATTATCATGGACATGAGTGCGGTCACTGACTCCAAACACTGCTGTCCGTTTGCATACCCCAACTTGGAGGCATTCAGTCATAAACCCTGGATCTGCTGAGAATCTGCAAATGGGAGTTAGCAACTTCTCACGTGCAGATGCAGGGAAGTGGAAAGCATTCAAAACCACTTGAGTATGCTTGCATAAATCTTTTATGGCACACACTAAGAGTTTGCATTTAAGTGAAAGGGGGAGAAACTAGAATGACCCCATGATTCAATAGCAATGGCATTTTCTAGAGTATAGGGGGACTGCAGAACTGACCTCAAGATGTGGGCGAGGAAGTCATTCACTTTTGTATGCACACTGGAGCAGTAGGTAAGATCGAGGCTGGCCAATTTAAGCACTTAGCTTGCACCTAGGTGTGAAGTGCATGGTTTTATCTGCTCAAAAGTACACTGTGGATGCCTACGTGTCACTAGTTGCCTGGATCCATAGAGGAGAGAAATGAGCTTGTTTCAAGGTCCAGCTGCCTTTTTACTAAGAGAGATGTGTGAAACAGGTCAGGTGAATGACTTGTTAGAAGTGCCCATCCCTGCCAATTGGCTGTGAAGGTGACTAGGTCCAGCACAGATGACCCACCTAGTAACAGATTTTGTTAGGAAACAGTTAAGAGAGACAAATCACACCCTGGTCCCTCAAGGATCCTGTAGTGTCAGCCCCAGCCAGAAAGCCCGTGTCCCAGAACAGTGGTCTACACTTAGGTGAGATGTCTATCTGGCTTGCCCTTGCTGGGGGTCTTCTCTCTCTGTTGACTCTGGAGGATAGCATCAGTGGTTGCCTGCAATATCAGCACAAGCTAAGGACCTGAAGGTGAAGCAGACAGGAGGGCTTCATTAGCTATTCAGAGTCTTATCTTGTATAAGGGATATAACCAAGCAAGAGAAGTTATGAACCAGAAAAGGTCAGAATTATAGCAGGAGTTATTGCAAAAGCACTGTCAACTGAGGACCCGGTGCGATAAGCGTTTGTCATGGGGTTAAGTGGTTTCTTCAACGGTGCACACAGGACTGGGTTTGCTGGATTGGATCCCTTTTCATAGAAAGATTCACTATACTCAGCATCCTCTTGAGCGCAAATCAGACAGTAAAAGTTGCAAAAGTGGTTTCTACTATAAAGCCTTGCTTTCACGGCATGCCAAAAATGTTGTTTTTTCAGATGGGATGTTCCAAGGTTGATTGCAATCCAAAGGTCACTGCTGAAAAGTCAGAGCAAAAGGCTTTTGGTTGGCTGTGAGCTGTGATTGTCCCTGTGTGCACAGGGGATTCACTCCTTTGCAACTTCTTCTACCATCCTCTGAAGCATGTACCACAGACCGGTGTGGTAAAGCCACAATATGGGATAACATAAACTACCAGGATGAGTTCGTGGCTCAATCGTTATATTATTGAAACCCTGTCAGGTTTATAAGCACCGCTGTGGCAGGGAAATTAAAGTCTAGATATCTTCAAACCTTTCCTGATAAGGCTGTGTATGAGACATTGGCTTGTCTGACAGCGTGAACTTTAAGGGGAAGTTGCATACAAAGTGTCTTTCAACATTACATCCTTCCCATGGAAATCAGCAGTCATTCTAAAAAGACTTAAAAATGGCTTAAATGCTTTAATCACCTAGAAGACTTAATAAGGATTTAAGTTGGCTTTAATGCTTACATTGTGCTACCTTAAAGATTTAAGGCAGCTTAAATGCTTATGTGCCTTAAGAAGTTAGGGTAACAATCACTTTGTCCACACAAAGCCCAAATAATCAGGATTATTCGGTGAAACACTTCAGGAAGGTCTTCAAACCACCTCTTTTCTGAGGCTGCTAGAGATGTCTTCACCAAGGGTGACCTGGAAGAACCAGCTCACAGTTTTGCCTGTTTACCTAAGTATCCACCACTTTTGCCCAGAACCCAGCACCTCAGTATTTAAGGTTTATCCCATCCAAGCATGTATGCTGCTGTGGGCTGGAGAAAAGCTCTTACCTCCCTCTTGTTCCTGTGGGGAACTGAGGCACCATGAGGCTGAGGGATTTGCCCAAGACAGCACAGGAAACCTGATGCAGCACAGAAACATGAACCCAGGTCTCCCACCCACCAGGTCCTTGCGTGCTGGGTCTCCCTCCAGCCACAGCAGCTGGACGGGCTTCCCTACATCAGTTTCTTTCCTTTTAAAGCACAACCCTTAACTCAGGTCCATGGGCACTGCACCCATGGATGAAACTGCACCAACGGGAGTTTGGACTATTATCGTTTGGCTGCAGGGCAGCCCCACATCTGTGGGACCCATCTATTTCCTTGTGGCCAAAACCCATTTCCACTTTAATCCCAGTCTCCTTCCACTTTCTCCTTCATGATACAGAAGATATGAAGGCAGTTTTTGCCATCTGGCTGGAGCATCTTCTGAGAAGTCTTCTCCCCTTCCTTCAGAGAAGACAGCTCTCCCCAGGACCTATTCTTACTGCTGGAGTTTGGAGCTACAGTCTGGAAATGGACGTGGGCAACTGGGTCTAGGTGGCCCTTCTTGAGCAGAGGGCTTGGGCCAGATAACCCCTAGAGGTCCATTCCAACCTCAGCCGTCCTGTGACACTGCGATATGCCCCACATACCTCAACATCTGCTCTGAGGATTTTGAAGAAATTACAGAGGAAGCTCATTTCTGGTGCCTAGTTTTACTAGTTAGCAGTGAAATCCCACAAAATCTGTTGGATAACAATTACAGTTGGCCTGGAGAGAAGAGCAAACAGCATGGGATGGGAATGCAGTGGGTCTGGGAGGCACAGCTCTGGGAGTAATCATCCCTGGTAATCATCCCTGTTTGTATGCACTTATTTGGAGTTACAAAGTCACTTCTTCCCCTCCTCTGACACGTTCTCTCACTTGCTTTTCTCGGAAATATCTTTTATATAAGACAATAAGCGCAGCCCCACAGAGCAGGACCAGCTGTAGGGATGGGCCAAGTGGGCAGATGCCCACAGGGGAGGGATGTCTTGAAGCAGGGAGGAGGGAAGGGGCTAGCTCAATGTCTCTGACCCTGCTTTTCACTTTGCCTGTGCCAGAGCCCTGGAAACCAGAAAGACTGCTACGGATGCTGCTGAAGGAGAGGTTGGGGTGTAGTGACGAGCAGGGGCGCAGCCTCTCCTGGCAGAAGGAGCTGTTCTACTCAGCTCTCATGTCCTACGGGCAGACATAGCAATCTCAGCTCTCCATCCAGAGTCCTCCTTATTGTTTTTTTTTTCCCCTTGCCATGGCACAAGCCACTGCATTCAGCCTTGGCCTGGCCTTTGTCCCAGATCCTTGGGTAACAACACTCAATTTTGCATGTAGTGCTGTGTAGCTTAACCGAAATTACAGGGCCAAATTCAGCTCTGATGCATGAGTGCTTTGCTCCCTACATCGTTCCTTTGCAGCATTTCTCCCCGAGGCCAGAGGAGCTACACCAGTCCAGCCAGGGATGTGTTCAATGCACTGAAGTTCATTCATTAGAAGTTTGATCCTCATCCTTGCCGGTTCAAAGGCAGGGGGACGGGGAAGCACTTGGGTCCACTCAACCTATTCGCTGTTGCCTGTCTGACTGCTGGAACAGCATGGTGCAGAAAGATTCCCATGGGATTAGCCATGCATTCAGCGTGCTGGGAGCTCTCCCAGTTTTTAGACAGGGAAAGAACGCTTACAGGCAACAGGACTTTCACAAAGCACAGCCAGGGTGCCCCAGCAAGGACAGGACTTGCTCTCCGTGGACATCTCAAGCAAGGGTTTGTCAATATTGCTAGGGGCAGAGCAAACCAATCCATTGCATTTGCACTGAATTTGTTTTGCAAAATTTTTTTATATACTACCAAGAAATAGCCCTTTTCTGGCTTTTCTCCAGCACCAGGGCCACATGCCATTCCTCAAGCAGGCCACAAATGGAGAGTTACATGGAAAGCATCGGCACCATGAATAGCCACAGCACAAATTCCTCATGTCAGGTCGTCTGTAACTTATGTACCCATCATGCCAAACAGCACTGGGAGCTGCTTTTCTTTTGAGGGGAGGTTTTCAATGTGAGACAACCACTCTAGTATGCAAATGTGGCATTTACAAACTTTCCATATCTAATTTTATAGTTAATATTTAATAATGGTCATTGACTATAATAATTGTTACAAAGGTATCTTCATCTTTTCTATCAGTACTTTGCTTTAAAGTTACCCTCCACTCTGATATAACTAGCTTTTCATGTATTTGTTTTTCAGTAATCAGCTTTTGAGGAGCAAGAAAGTGGTGAGCACAGATGTTTATAGTAATTACCTTATTTTTTGTGTTTTAACATAAGAGAGAGACATCCATTATGTGGACTGGGTAGCAGGTGATATACCTTCAAGTAAATGAAAGAGGAATGAGGAAACTCTTCCAGGGTTTATTTAACATGGTACAGAGCTATGAGGTTGCTACTCATCCAGAAAAGCTAGAGAAACTAGCTCTGATCCATTAGAAAAGATCAGATGAAGCGGGCTTTGAGTGTTTTAGAAAATAATGACAAGAAGTGAGGGCTCTAAATAATCGCCTTCAAATGTTACAGCTAAGCTGCACGTGTTGCGACCAGTTTCATTTTGAATAGTGCCTTTCATGCAAATCACATCTTTGTATGCTTCAAAGTTCTAATTAGAGTGTTATGACCAAGAGAAAAAGAAAAATCAGAGATATGAGCAAGTGTGGGTTTAGATAAGCTTTGAGTAAGATGGGAGAGGCAGTGAAGCGGAGAGCTAATGTCATCTCCCAGTAGGGGTCAAGAATTTAAGCTCAGTGTATGCAGGATGGGTGGGCCCAAAAGGAATGCCAGATGATTTAAAATAGCAGAAGGAGCTAATGTACAGGATGAGCTGCCATGGGGGAGAACACAAGCAGCTGGTAGAACAAGATTTTTTACCGTCTTTTCTTCAAATGCATTACAAAAGGCAGTGAAAAATTCTTAGAGGAGAAAGCAGAGGAGACAGCTTTGTGCAGGCTTCTTAATGCGGTTGTTAGATGGGCTGTCTTCTGGAGCATGCTACTGTATGATTAGTTCTTGAATTAATTAGGAAAATAACAAGTGGTCTAACCTCCCTGTGGTCAGTGCTCTGAACCTCATTAGCACCAGTGCACAGCCCATTAGCAGAGGACTTGCAACATCAAACCCTCCAAAGGCTTGCTGGTGAGCAGGATGACATCTGGGAGCCTTTAGCAAGCACAAGAGCTACAAGCATGCCTGGGGATAAGTACTCATGCCTGCGAGGATCGGACAGCGAGGTATACGGGAAGGACTTCATGGACCACCTAGGCCAACTGAGAATATCAAAAACTTTTTGAAAGCTTGCTTCTTCTATCATGCTGGAGAGCATTGGCGTTGCTTTGAACTGCTTGGTGCTCATAGTCTCGGGATGTGCTGTTTCCCAGGGGCCAGCAAGAGAGAACTTGCAAACTGCTGATAGCCGGGCAAAAAAACCATGCAGTAACGTTTGGCTTTGAAGCTTATTTAGTTACGAAGGTGGTTTGGGGTTATATTTTCCCCCTGAATTTTCATACATAACTACATTAGTATAATCTGAGTCACGTCTGCATATTTACAAAGAAACAGATCCCCAAGGAATTTACGGATTTGTCATCCCAGCGCTGAATCTCTGGGAACGATCCTTCCAGATCATAATGAGATATTGTGTCTGTTCATGGAGACAAAGCCTGTCCTTGGACGCCTGTCCAACTTTTCCAAAGGAGTGAATAAGAGTCATGTGTACATAACCCTTCTGCCAGGACCTAATGGGCAGCAGTGAGGGCTGGGTTCCAGTGTAAGAGCATCAGTACAAACGCTCTAGCGTGAGCTCATAACGAGCAACCTGGATAAAACAGGCTAAACTGTCTGATGGGCAGTCATTCTCAAAACATTCTCAAACACGCATCAGATGGGTAACAAGAAATATGCTTATTAAAGGGAAAAAAAGGAAATTTGAATGAGAGAGGTAAACAGCATCATAATAACAAATGCCTAAACTGTAACACACTCACTTTCTCTTGCTTTGGGATATAACCACTTGGCAGCTTTTCCACTCCCGCATAATCTTCACTGGTGGTTTCAGAGTTAGTCTTGCAGGATAGCAAGGACTTACGCAGCTGTGAGTCTGTGCTCTGCCCTGTGCCCCTTGCTGCTGGTTGATCCTGCAAACACACTACAGTATCTCCCCCTTGCAACTCAGATGCTGAAAGCTGTGGGGTTAGGTTGGGGAAACCACTCATCCCAGGCTCGCCATAAAAGATCTGGTTGGCCTGTGCTTTCACGTGTTGTTGCAATCACTAACTTTTCTACATGCAGTGCCATTTAAGCAACATATGCAAAAGGAACACGTCATAGCCCTGGCCACTGGGCTTCTCATTCCACCTGGTAGCAGTGGAGCCACCCCTGGGCTTGGGCCCTTTGGCCTGTGGGAGTTCCTGGGGCTCCAGGGGGATGCCTGGGGGGAGTGCTTTTGCGGGAGTCTCATCCATCAGGTTTGCATGTATTTTCACTGTCTAAAGAGAAGCTTTCTAAAATGGGAATTTATTTGGCTTCCCATAGCATGTGCACAGCATCTCCACCTGACTGCGGACATTTGCTAAGAACATAGTTCCCAGTCCACTAGTTAAATCAGTTGAGTTATTTGCTTCCAGAAATGTCTAATCCTAGAAGAAAGTGAAAGGATCCTGGAATCAGGTGCATTTGGAATACATCATTCATAGGATTTTTTTTCCCCACTATTCTTAGGCAATTACTGATTGGATCATACCTCGAAGTAGGATGGCTCATAGACCATTTTTTTCTCTTACATACCTGCTGGGCCTATTAGTCATGCAAATGCCAGTCGTTCCTGGAATCCAGCTGAATTATCACTTCCAATGCTACCTTATGAAAATTGCTCCTGTGCATGAAGCATTAGCTGTTAGTGTCATGAGAGAAACAAGAAGTGACACACCTGCGGACATGGCCTTGACGCGGGCAGAGTGAAAAAACTCCACCTGCTCTGTTACAGCAATCAAGGTGCCTGTTATAAAAAAGCAGCAATTCTTTTTGGGATGTTTTTACCCATTGTCTTTCATTTTTGTCTGATTTCACTTTGCTCTTGTGTTAAATAAAAGGAAATAATGTGTTCAGCTGAAATTATCTGTGTTACTTCAGCTGACATGTTTTATATTATCTCAAGTCATTGTGTCAGGTTTCTTCATATTTACTATCACTCTCACCTGAGCCTTTTCATCTTTCAGTCTCTTCAGCTTCTCAAATCTTTTTCTTGCTCTTCCTACACTCCTTCAGACTATTTTGACCTCATCTCTGAAGCGCCTCACACGATTTTGCAGTTTCAATTAACCTGAGCAAATTGATGTCTTCGGCATATTTCTTCTTCTCTTCGCCTCCTCCTGCCACTGGGACACCTGTAGCCATGCGCTGCCTTTACCATATTGCGAGTGAACTCTTGCTTTACACTTTTGTTGGCAACTTTTATCCATGACCGAATTCTACCCACATGCCTGTTCGGTTTTCCAAGGAGCATTTTTAAAATGCTACTGAGAATATAAGTCTGTTTTTGAATTGGTGCTGCTGTTTACTGCAGATGAGCTAATAGATGAAGGGAGAGACACAGCCTGTCCTTGCAGAAGCCATGCTGGTCTGCTGCTGTCCTGCTATATTCACCAGGTTGTTTAAAGTAACATTTCAGTTATCAGTTCAGCCAGTGTTTCCTGTTCCTGACTCAAGACTTCCTAGTCCACAGCTTCTATTTTCAAGACTGTTACAATCACTGTGCTTTGGAGGGTCTTAGCAGGCCAAAGAAAAATATCCCAAATTCCTTTAGGACTTAGGGGGGATGTTTTTACTGGCAACTCAGTCTCCTATCAGTTCCAGTCCTTGGTTGTTTGACACATGGTGCAGGAAGGAGGAAAGAAAAGGGTAATGAGCCTCCAAAGTGTTCAGGCTTTCAGGTTGGGAAACAATATCTGAGGTCCTGCCTCAAAGGCCGTCCCCAGGGAGCTTGGGATCGCAATGGAGAGTGCTTCTGGAGGGAGAGGAGGCTGCCCAGAGGGCTTCTGCAGAAGCAGCACCTCCTGGTGATCAGAGTGTTTGGCTCCACCTAGGACCAATGAGGATGCTGGCCAACACAGAGGTGAGGATTGGCAAGTGTCACCAGGCTTTGCTGGAGAGATGGGCCACATTTGCTTCACCCAGTGCATTCCCTCTTACCAATTCCTCTTGTATTGCTTCTTTCAGCCTACCAGTTTTATCTGTTTTTTTTCTAACGAATTTTCACATATTGAACTGTGTAGAGGATATACCTGCAACAACGGGGAGCCCATGGCTGGAAGAACCCTGCATCGTGGTTTCTCAGTGGGTGCACACAAACAATATAACTTCGGGGGAGAAGGGACTCTAGTGTGGTTTATGGTTATGTACGTAGGGACAAGGGGCACGAGCAAGAACACCTGCATGCTAGCTGGGATTTGCCAGCCAGAGGCTCTCATGCAGGACAGTTTGTCCTGTGAAACACTTTAGCACAGGGCACATTCCCACAGAACACAGCAGAAGCCATCCAAGGACGTTCCCGCTCTAACTTTATCATTTCTGTTAATATAAAAGTAGAGTCAAAGCCACAGAGCATTGAACAATCCATTCACAGTGCAGTGGCCCATGGGTGTATGCACTCAGTGTGATTGCCCTTGCTCTGGGATAATGACAGGGGATTTAGCCCTTTTTTGTAAGCTCTCATTAAAACCTAGCCCCATGTACACCTCCTGGTCACACGGTGGTTGTAGTATAGGATGTGTTTTTCTCATTAAGAAAGAAATGTTTTCTCCTCTGTCTTGTGGACAGTCTCTTTCTATGAGATGGCTACAGAGGACTGGTACAATGCATGCAAACTCCTCATTGCTGTAGTATTCAAAGGTTTTGGCTTTACCACATCTCAACAAATAACCAAAATGTTCCATCAGTCCAGTAGCGTGGGGAGTGAGAACAATGTATGACCAGAAAATTAAATGTCTTGTCTTTAAACAAGGAACAAAGTCATTTTCAATAGAAGCTGCTAAACCAAGCACCCTTGCTCATCCAACATGCTTTCCGGGCTGCGTTTGGTATTCTGTGACAAGTGTGTGTGCGGATTTTGCTGGATGCAAACGCTGAAAAGAACCCATGTTTGTTCTGCTATTCTGGCTTACTCATCTCAGATATGACTTTTCCAGTCCTGTTGAGAGCCTTAGAGACCGTGGGTCACCCCGTTCAGCTGTGCCCTGGGTCAGCACAAAGAAGAAACAATACCCAGGCGGCTCCACATAGGCAGGGGTTTGCCCTTGTCCTATGTCCCGCAGGAGAAGGAGAGGAGCTGTTCTCCATCTCCTCTAGGGAAAAAGGTGCTGTAGGCCACGGAGAAGCATCGCCTGGATTGGCTTCACCCTATAGATCCTCCAATGGGCAATGCCAAATTGCTCAAGAACAGCCTCTGGGGCCAAATGTGAGACACTGGAATTTGAAAATGAACTATGCACAAAAAATGAAAGCTCTTCCTCAGTTGGCCAGTTATGTTATGACCTCCATGGTATCAAGCATATTATTTTTCTTTATTTTATTTTATTTTATTTTATTTTATTATTTTATTTTATTTTATTCTACTTTATTTTATTTTATTTTTATTATTTTATTTTATTGTAATGTTGTGCAACAAAATTGGTCAAACTGGTAGCTAAAATAATTAACCTCAAGAAGGTAAAAAGGATACAGAAGGAAGAAGAGAATCCAGCCAACTGCAAAGGACAGTTTTGTCTTACTAATCTATTATAATTCTTTGCACATCTCAACAAATAAAAGAAGATGTATAATTTTGGCTTGGGTATTTGGGAATGAACAGCACACAAAAAAAAACCCATAGAAGGGTTAAATAGTGAGGTAACAAAATTTGCTAATTATGCTTTACTTCCAGATGAGTGAAGGCTGTAGGAAATTGTGCAGGGACTTAACAACTTGTAGTTACCAGAGCAGCACAATGCTACGTGAAGTCCCCAGATGCCAAATGCAGCCTGATGCGCGCTGAGACGGATACCACGAATACTCAGGCATACCTCACACGGGGTCCCACATGCATCAAAACTAGTCTGAAAACAAAAGCAAAGGGACTTTCCCATTTTTCTTTCATGCTGCCTCAAAGCTTCCCATGAGCCACACAGCTGCCTCTGCAAACCGCTCCTGAAACCCCCTTTTGATTAATACAATTTTTTTAAAAGGCAGCAAAGAATAGTCTGCTCATACCGCTCTCCTTTGTGGTCTCGTGTCTGACTTTGCTTGTTTTATACCTTGAGCTTGGTGGTTTTGCGCTACATGTCTGCGAAACCTAATGGCGTGTAGTCCTGCTCCATCGGCCATGACCCTTGGCCAGCCCGGTGATATGAACAAAGTTGCATGAAATTGAAGCACAACAACTTGAAAAGGGATTTGAGGAATTTTTTCAAAATATAATGTAGAATTAACTGACCACCTTGGACCACCATACCATAAGAAACCGTTGAGATAGATGGTCCTCAGTAAGGATGAGGGGTTTAGAAATGAGAATCTGATATCCTTTCTTTCTTAAAAAATAACCTTTTATCTCATCTTTCCAATGTCACAAACCAGTCGTGAAGGGAAAGATAAGGGAATGTCAACTGAAATATTACTCCCTAATTGTCCCTTTAAATGTTTCTCTGAAATATTTGCCTCCGATTACGCTCAGAAGTTGGACAGGAGGGTGGATGGATCCTGGCTCTGAGTGAGATGACAATTCCTCTTATTCCCAGCAAAACCTGTTTGGCTGCATTTGCTAGATACACCAGATACTTTATGATCCCCTAAATTCCAAATTATTGAGCTGTTTTCCAGCTGCTTGGGCCTGTTACACAACGGCGCTCCCAGGGAAATCCTGGGTTCAGAGCAGAGCTGCACCTGGAGCAATAGGGAGACTGGCAGCTGTGGCTGGGAATTCACTCCTGAGCTCCCATCTCCTTTCCAAGCTCTCTGCAGCCTTATAAGCAGAGGGGGAAAAAGCCTCTGCTGGGATCCTGGGTTCACCAGCCGACTGACAGGCGTAATCTGGTGCACACTGCGGTCCCATATTGAAGATCACATGTGACCCCCCACAGCCTCGGCATCTCCCGCCAGCTGCCTCCATGGACAGAAGTGAGAATGTTAATAAACACCCAAATGAAAGGAAGTTGTTGGGTTGTAATTAACATATGCCATTAGTATCTGTCGCTTTGGCCAGCCGCAGCAGACAGGCTGAACCCATACATACAAATGAGTGTCTGCCTGAACTGCAGGGAGGGGAGGGAGAGATGATTTCATTGTGAGCGTCTGGTGCTGTCAGCAGCTTTAAATCACACGGGTACTTACTAACAAAAACAGTAACGACCATTGTGTCCTGGAACAATAACACGCCTTTTAAAACCTTGTTTTATTCAATAAACAGTTCTAAATGTTTGCTCGCCCTCTTCTTTTCACCAGAGATACTTAATTTAAAAGATATTCCAAGGGGGAAAAATAAAGGTCTGGCCCACCAAAGGTATTTTCGGCACGGTTTGTCTGCACCTATGGCTGTTTTGCTACTCTTCCCAGCGCCACTGCCAGTGGGACAGGTGATGGTGACAGTCCTGTGGGAATCACATCAACCCCCTTCTGAAAAATGCTGCCAAGGGTTTCTGGAAGGTCAAAAATGAGCCTGGAGCCACCCGCGCCGGCCGGGATCATTTCGCTGAAGCAGTGATGATACTATTCTCTTTTCATTACCAATAGTTACCTTTGTAGGGCTGGGCATTGCCTACCTCACCAATTCCTCTCTCTTAGGGGGCTGAAAGATTACAAAGCACAGACAAGCCCCTGCCCATTGGCACTGCCAGAGACCTCCCCATTCATTGCTATCGCTCTTTCCTCACTCCAAAGAGATGTGTCAGGACCTGAAGGCTTTGCAGGTTTTATCCTCTCTAAAAATAAAGCCTCTGTGAATTTGAAAAATAATGATAATTTGTAACCCCCAAATATATTGCTGGAAGTTAATTGTAATTCTCTTTTTTTGCAGCCGTCTTAGTCGTCCTCTAGGTTTTAAAATGTTTATTTATATAAGCGATTAGTTCAAGTACCATTGCTACCAAAACCAGTGGATCTAGGACCGCAAACGTGATTCTGCTGAATTGCTAAACTGCAGCGAAAAACAACAAAGTCAGAAACGCCTGGGCTGTGCTCCAAGACATGGGATTTATATGATCACATTCTGCATCTTGGTTCAGTCTGACAGACTATTTTCCTACTTTCTGTATTAAAAGAGCTTCAAAGGTCTCTGCAGGAGTTTCTCTTTGGAGGCATTTGAGATGGCAGATGATAATTAGATATTTCTATAGAGCAGAAATTATTTGCTTTGCATTTCCCAGTTCACAGGCAGAGCTGTGGTCAGCAGCCCTGTCTGACTCAGTCTCTCATCATCCTGCTTTTAAAACCCCACAATTCTCCTATTTATTGACTTTTTTTTAAAAAAAAAAGTCTTACTGCCTCTGAAAAAAATCCTGTTCTGTTGTCCTTGCTTCCAGCCTTCTGCAGCAAAGCTGCTGCTGTCTTCAGCAGAATTTGTGTCTGAGGAGGCACTGCAGAAAACCCATATGATTTGTCCTCAGTCAGCAGGTCCAGCTGGATTCAGCCAGTGCTCCCCGAAATGGCTTGGGAAAAGCTGTGGGACTGTCCCCTTCAGCTGGCCCTGCTCCAGGGGAAAAGCCAGAGCCCAGATGGATGAGAGAGCTGGCAAAGGAGTTGTTCAGTTTGATAGTTTTCCCAAATTCCATAATAAAATCTTGAAAGGTTGTTGTGGTAATACATCCTTCCCTGCACGCAGAGATGGACCAGCTAGCTTGGATGCACCCAACGTCACTGGATGCACAGCTGGGGGCCCCCTAGTTTTCCAGCTTTTTACACCTGCCATCTTAGCCCTGATGTAATTCCCCCATTTTCCTCCTGCTTTACAACACAGGACGGGCAGGAGGCCCGCACGGCCACCCTGCACCATTGGGACCATGCTGTGGTTGTCCTCGTCACCCTCCACTGTACCTCCATCAGTCAGTGCCCTCTACTGGAAAGAAGACCCAGGCTGCCACCCTGGTTTCTCTAAGGACCCACCACCAGTTCCTGGCCCTACCTGGGACTAGACAGAAGTTGGGGGACTGCACCCCACTCTGGGGGGATCAGAGGGCTGCAGCCTGTATGACCAGACTTGTTTTGGTGCCACTGCACCACTGCACCACTGCACTGCAAGTTGGCAGTGGAAGGATGTCTTCAGATGGGGACCTCGGCATGCTGTTAGATTTTTGGGTGGAGAAATATCCCCATAATGCCATGTCATGAAGCTGCTGCTTCTTGCCAAAAGACTGCAACAGCATTTATTCTACCTTCGAGATAAAGTGGGCTGGGAAAAAAGTACTGCATTAGGCACCTACAGCTAGAGCCCAACTCTTCTGAAGTCTTCAGCCATCCAAGGAATAAATTTCAGAAGCTTTTTTTAATATCAAGAAAAAGGGGATAGTCTTGTACTGTGGGTGTTTTTCCCTGCATGAAGTCCCACCACCTGTAACAGGATTCTCAGGGAGAAAATTCAGCTGCTTTAAACCAAACTCCTAGATCAAGACCTAAACCTGAGGGAGCTTTATGGAAGCTGGCTTCATTGGTTTTATCCACAAAAGCTACTTTCTGGATGTTGCAAATTTTCTTCAGTCTTTCGATGATGCTATTTTGACTCGGGAAGCCATTCCACCCAGAAGCAGTTCTTCAGCTACATGGAGTTCAAAGGCACAAGAAAAGGCTGCCAGTGAAAAGTTCCATCAGGAAGTAGATTTAATCTTAAAATGTGTATATTCATCATTACTTAATGTATTTAGTGCGGTGCCCAGGGCAACCTATTACATAAGGTGGGGATACAGCTCCAGCCTCATGCTTTTTGCTCTCCAGGGTGCAGACCCCATCAGTCTGAGCTGGGGCTGCCACTGTCCTGCTACCCGATCTATCCCCATGCTCCAGTCTCCTCCATGGGCCAGCACCGACACATGCCTGGCCCCATGGTGTGCACCATGGGGGTGTGCATGGGGCACAGCCCTTCCACCAGCAAGAAATGTCCCTGCAAGCAATGGGTAGTGGTTTTCTGCCGGTTTGGCTCAGTGGCTCATCCCACCCCAGCGCTGCCGACAGAACAAGGATCAAAGTGCCATGAAGCCGCACCCTGGGCTTCAGGTGGGATTCCTGTGTGATGCCCTCAGCTCCTGTGGGCTTTTCTCATGCTCCAAGTTAAGCAATCTTGCACATGAGATTTGCACGATCAGTCCTTATGTTTCCACCCAGTGGCTTCCACGTATTCTGATTTCATGTGGGTTTTCAGGTTTTGGGGAAGCAGTTTGACAAGGTTGAATGCAGCACCAAGGAACAAGCAGCTCTGTTAGCCCCAGAAAGAGTTCAATGTTTACTTTTCCTTTATTTTGCATATTTTAAAGTATCTCAATGTGTTTCTCCATCCAAATTGTTGCCATAGCTGAAAATACACATTTATCATTCCAAAGGTAATGAGTGATAAGCCCTAACACACTAGAAACTAAGACAATCATGCTTTGCTTTAATATCAGCCAAGTGCTAGAAAGAGATGACAGGCAGGCATGCGTCAGTTTTCTTGAACTGATGCACCTGCACAAGAAAAGGCCCAGAAAGGCCCATTTGCTAATCTGGAGATAAAAAACCCATCTCCTGTGTTTGGCACCTTTGTAGGAACGAAGCACAAATCATCCCGATGAAAAACCTCCCCGCCCCTCTGCCGTGGGGCATTGCCCCCTAGAGCCTCGCTGGACATGCTCGGGGCAGGGGGGCAGCTGCTGTTGTCACAGGCAGACCCCAACACTGGAGAAGTTGGGGTGACACCACCTTCTCCTCAAGATGCCACCTCTACTGCACCACCAAGAGCCGCCAGTCTGACAGGCAGAGCCCGAAACAGGGCCAGACCTTGTGCAACAAGGAAATCAGGTTTTCTTCTGGAACTAATTTTTTATTGTTGTTTTGTCAACTTTCTTTACATAGAAAAGAGGGACTTCAGGAAGAAAGAAACTAGAGGAAACTAGAAGGTTATGGAGGCTGGTATAAGAAGCAGAGCAGGACAGAAATACAGAATTTTTAGTATTAACATCTTTTCTTTATTAAGTTCTTTGTTGCTGTGAAGAAAAGCTGAGGATCTTTGTAATCTGTTTGCATTTTTGTAAGACAATCGTGTATCCAGTTTCCAGTCTCTAAGACTCACAAATTAAGTGCAAGTATCACAGCGTGATGGATCCCATAAGGCATCATCATCTGGAATCACAGGATTACATAAATATATTACATTTTATTTCTTGTAAAAATTTAAGAATTCATTCCAAAGCTGTGACTGCCATATATACAGAGAGAAAAATAAAATGGGTTTGTTGGTTTTTTTAGAAAATGGGTACTCTTTAAAGCTCATTTCCTGATTTCAAAGGGACGTGACTCATGCTTTCTTACATGCTTGGATGTGACAGTACCGCTTGGTAGAACACAGACACAAGTGTGGCAGCTTGAAAACCCCAGTTCATGTAAGAGAAAACCAGTTTTGACAGATGCTTTCTTCCTCTGTGATGTGGTCGTCTGCTGTGTGAGATATCCGGACACATAAGAGTGTATTTTTAAAGATGACACAAGCCTCTTCTCCCAGTGTCCATTAATCAATGTTTTCCCTTAAACGCAGCTTGCACATACATAGCCCTACAGGTCTAGGAGGTCCCATGTTTCTCCCAGGCTAACACTGTGTTATGAGTAAATTCTTCCAAAAGGAAAGATGAATTCTGCATCCAGTCTGAACCTTATTTAGGTTATTTCTGTGGAAAACCCTTCATTTCTGACTGCCGTATTGGAGAACCTCCAGACAACTTGGCTTCTTCCATAGTGTGCGTGCTTGTTGCTTTCAGAAACCTCACCTCCTTTTAAGATGTCACAGGCTGAGCGATGGAAATTGCTGGTCACCTTTGAAAATGAGGCCCTTCAGCATTGTCCATGCATGAGGATGACCAGGAGGGCAGAAAGCTGAGGGCCGCGGCCGTTGGCGGCCAGAGGATGGAGGTTGCTGGTGGCTGCAGTGCTCCTATGCTGCTGGAAGTCTTTAATCAGTTGAGACTTTCTGGGAAAACAAGAGCAATCTAAATTTCTAAAGTAACAAAACAAGCGGGGAAAAAAAAAGCCTATTTTTGAAGGCCCTTTTTATGCCTCATTAAAAAACTGAAAGAGACCCAAGTGAGGTCTCGCTGCTCAGTCCCTATAATCTCCTTAACTTTGCCGTGAGTTTGTTTGGGTTTCTTCCCCTAGTTTGTGATGGTGATAAATCCTGACAGCCATGAGACAACATTTCTGAGTCCCTGGCTTCACATTCAGCAGTAAGGGCTGAAGAGCGGGAGCTGGGCTTCCCTCCAGGTTCACCGGGCTGGAGACTGACTTTCTGCTCCATACATTTATTAATTAGCCAAATCTGTTATTTTCCCATTCAATCTCCAGCATGGCCTGCACCTCAAGTGGCTGCAACTCCATATCTGAATTTAGGAAAAAAGAGTAAATGCTTTTGGCATCATGTTGCAGCCAGCGGCTGCTGGTACTCAACAGAAATGGAGAAGCCGCCAGTGGCCAGGCAGGAGAAGAGCTATAAATGTTATATGTTGGCCACAATAATATTGAAGAGCCATGCTCTCCCACAACCTTTTTAAGTATATATCATTCAAAATTTATTTGACCTTTCTGGCTGATTTTTTTTGTATGTAGATCCAGTTTGACAGTTGTTTCTCCCTCACATTTTGGAATGCTTTGACATCACAAAAGTCCATTTCTACTCAGAGACAAGATGTGTCTTCTACTAACAATTACATAGCACAGGGTAATAAACCTATTGTTTAGCCCAGTAATTCAAGCTGTTTAATCAAAGAAGCCGGATTGTTATTTCTTCACTGCACATTTATAATGCTTCATTTGACTTCTTACACACTTATGCATATATACATGCGTACACAAATATACCTTTCAATGCTTCGAGCATGTGATCTGCAGCACAAGCAAAGTGGAGCCCTCATGTTGGCGAGGGTCTGCTGATCCATCAGAAAAGCGTCCCTCTGAGCAAGTCTGAGTCCGGGGGTTGAAGTCTTGCTGAGCCAGGATCCCTGGGGTGCAGGCTGATGCTCTGGTGGCTTCTCGCCCCCTCCCTGGCAGGAGCAGCGCTTCCCCTGGGACGTGCCACGTCGAGCGGTGGGCGACTCGGGGGACCTGTGTGCTGCTGCTCTGAGCCACAGCTGCAAAGCAAATGTAGGCATTGGGCAGGCATGAGAGAAATTTAGGGCGTGCCCTGACCCCCAACTGAGGTAGCTTGAAGGGCAGATGACCAGCAATCACTGCGCTTAGAAGGAAGTTTAAAGCAGCCAGGAAAGCCAAGTCACAAACATGAAACATTTATTAGCAGCCAGCACTGTTTTCCCATTAAAGCTGGCGACCAGGCAAGGAGAGTGAAGCAGCTTTTCTGATGATCATACACAATGACCTGCTCCTCCTTCCCCAAAGCACAGCGATGACTGCTGAAAACCCTTGTTTCCCTCATCTGAGGTGACCCCTGTTCTGCAGTGCTCTCCGGCATGCAAAGCTCCCCCAGGCATTGCCCTGTCCCTCTTCCCAGCCCTACACCTTTGCAGTCGGGTCAGGTGAGCAGGGAAACGTGGGTGCCACCGATTCACCCAGGCTTCCTTGCGCCATTGCAGCTTTCTCTGCTTTATGGCTTGCCTGCAGTTTCTTTGCAGAAACACACACTCCCCCAGATATGAGAAAACGTATCATCCCCGTTAACTGCATTTCCATAGGATTATGGCTCTCTGGGGCACCCCTGGATGGGCAGCTTTTCATCTTGTAGGTTTCCAGCACCAGGTTTAGCTCAGCTAAGCCTTTCCCTATATAAATAGACTGTTGGCAGATAAAACACATGCAGGGGCTGTGTCCTGCCAATAAATCCTAGTTTCTGCTCTGAAAATCCACCTAGCCCTTCAGCAGTTTGTCTTCTAACCATGCTTTTGCACAAAAGCCTTCATTCTTGCCTTGAAGCTGTCTGTTGCAATTTTATAATATAGCGTAGGAATAGGACATATCTAGTTCTTCTTCTGGGAGTTAGCACTGCAGAAGGCCTCTGCCCTCTGTTTTCTGGCTCCCTTCAACACTACCTGACAGCAGGCAAATAGCACTTGCAAACACCCCTTGTCTGTGCCTGGCTATTTAAATTTTCTTTTTCACCTCCTAGAACCTTTTTTCTGGAGTGAGCTGCACAGGTGAACTCACATTGGGTACAGACAACCTGCACTGGAAATAACGCAGGTTTGGGGCACACAGCTTTTTGGGTAAAAATTTTACCAAAATCTAGTCCAGGACATTTCCCCTACCAAAACTGCAGGCCTGAAGTCATTGCAGTTTCTGCGCTGCAGCCAGCTCCATTAAGTCATATCAAAAAAGCCTGATGAGCTCTTCCAAGGGGCAGCCACCAAAGCTTCCTCCTGCGTCAGCCTGGCTGTCCTCTGCCCTGGAGATAGGCAGTCCCAGCTCCCTGAGACCGAAAAAGTGTGTTAGGTTACTGCCAAAAAGGAGAGAGCACTAAGAGTCAAGAGTCAGGGTTGTTTCCCAGATTTGAAATAGTCCTGTACGGCCTTGTGTAAAAATCACTTTTTCTCCACTTCCTTTGGGTCCTTATCAGGAAAACTGGAACATTTCCTTTCTCACAACCTGTCCTGCCTACCAGAGGGGTAAGTTTTAGAGGGAAGGAGCTCGGCCTTGCTACAAATGGGTACAGCACAGCCAGACCCTGATGTGGGGGGAGTGGAGGCTGGCAGGATTATTTTCTGAATGCAGAGAGACATAACTCAGCTGGATGTTTCTTTAAACTCCCTGATAAACCCTCAGGAAACAGCCACAGTTTTCCCCAAGATCAACAGGGATCACATTCCCCACTGAAAAGCTGCCCTGAGGTCACCAGAAGTTTACAGCCCTGCAACCTTAAGATGCTTTGGCTCCTCCGGTGAGGACATGGTTTTATGGGAATAGAGTGTTTATGGGAGGAGGATAGCTTTCACCTGGCAAGGCAGGGAACCAGCAGCAAATCTTGCACATTTTTGCACCGTCTGTTTTGCCAATCAGTGCTGCAGCTCTCAAACTCTTGAAAGCCTCTTTTGGTTCCTAATTCTTTTTTATTTCTGCAATGCCTTTCAAGAAATTATAAATACCATGAGGTGATTTTCTTGAGTGGAGCCTTCTAAGGTCTTAGTACATGAATGAGTTTTGTTCCATGTTGGGAAACATGCAGCTCTTACCCAAGTTGCATATTGAGTAGAAACATTGCCACAAGAGGTTTTCTTTTTACCTATGTCAAGATGTCCTTCCTTGGACCAGGTTTTGACTGAAGATTTTTGGAGGAAGCGACTGACCTGCACACTGCCAACCTGTGCTGGCGATGATGGCAGCTCGCTCCAAAAATCTGTCATCTCTGTGTGACTGGCGTCTCCACCACCAGTGAGCTTCAAGGTGTAAAATTCTGCTAGGGCTCAGCAGAGCAACACAAAATGCCCAGAAAAACAGCACTTTAATTTCAAAGAGCCTTTTGGATGTCAACATCATGCATGTCCCCAGTGAGAAACAAAACGATTCATGCTGATGTGCCAGTCAGGGCTGCAGCCAAGTGGACTTGAGAGCAGGAACAGCTGGATTTCAGTGAACTATTAAAATGCTGCAGCCAAAAGCCATCGCCGTGGACCTGCTCACATACCACAGACCTCTGGAGAGGATCATCTGCATAATTACAGGGATCACAGATCTTGCACTTCCCCTATCAATGGACATTTTCCTTTTGGGTACAGTATGTTCCTGCAGATTCCAACGATAAACCGCTCTAATGGTCTTTGCAGTTATCTGATTTAGCTACAGAAAAATGTCCTAGTGCTGAGCTGGAAACGCAGCTCCCCACGACATGAATCTGCATGGGAACAGGGTGTGTGCAGCACGTTCCATCCATGGATAAGCTAATCCTTTCTGCAGATAAAAACCGTCAGCAAAACGTAGCCTGAAAAAGTAGTTACTGAGGTTGTTTATTTTTTCAAAGGATGGATAAAATTTCGGAGCGATAAAATAATTTTCTTGAAATACTTTCATTAAAATAATTTACTTCCTTTTGAAAGGCTTAATCTTTCCTTTGCTGAACTTCTTTTCTTTTTTTTTTTTGACTCCTAAGCAGGGTGAGCAAGGGCAGAGACGGTCCTGATCTGAATGGGGGGATGTGGTGCAGCTACAAGACTGTGTTTTGTGATACAGGAGCACGTGCCATGCCAGCTGGAGCTAACGTGCACGGAGAGGGGACAACTAACACCCCACGGGCCCCTCCAGTAAATGTCGCATTGTGCTTGTAAATGTCTCATTGTGTTAATTCACAGGAGTCCTGCAGACGACTACAATGAAAATTGTGTAGTACCACTGCTCAAGCTGCGTCCGCAGCTTGGGTCATGTTGGTGGGCTACACCTTGCAGGGAGGGAGCCGGTGAGAGGTGCAGGAAGGGCACAGTGTGCGCGTTGCAGCCAGCCCAAAGCTTCAGACTCAGGGCTGGAGCTGGGGATTTATTTTTCAGTGAAGGCTGAGCTTCTTTGATTAATCGCATGTAACTTTAGGCAAAACATCAAATAGCACAAGATTTTCTGTAAAGCCACAAAAAACTGGCAGCGCTGCAGAAGTGGTAAAAAATGAATTGTTTTTTCAAAGTCACGTAATTATTTTAGTAAGGTTGGGAGCCAAAGCCTGGAAAACTCTACAGAGCAAAAAATAAAAGCCACAGAAAAAATAAAGGGTACATCTCTGGCTTAAGTGCTAGCCTCGGCTTTATAGGATACTCTTTACCGCTGCCATGCGGTGCAGGCTGCTTTCTGGAAAGCGAATTTGCAAATGGGAGGATTTAATCTGACTGCTACGGAAATAGGTGAAGTGCCGTGGGATCAGACAGGGAGTCCAGTGCCAGTGGGCTTGTGCTCACCTGCGGGATCTGAGGGCCCTCTCTGGCCCGAGGCTCTCGTGCTACCATGTCAGGTATAGAACAATAAGGGGAAGTACAAAATGTTACTCACAAAAGAGGAGGAAGAAAGGGCTGAACTTTCTCCCTGCGCTGGCTGACCCACGCTGCAGCCTGAAGCACGTGAGGACATCACATCCACGTGTCTTTGGCCATCAGACTTCTTACAGACAGTTGGGCAGCGCCTTTCTGCACGTGTTTTAACTGCACCCTCTGCAGAGGGGCAAGGCAGAAAGGGAGCATATTCAGCTCCAAAACAACAGCAACAAGGGAACAATGATTCATTATGTTTGCTCTACAAGTTTACCTGGCAGAATTGTGTCTGTAAATGCAAATTTATACTATAGCCTAGCATAGATTTAATCAAGGACAAAAGGAGAAAGAGGGGATTAATGCCTCCTCTGCCCCTCCATATTAGCCACCAGATATCAACACCTATCCTTATTCCTCTCAAGTAAAAGTAATGCCTACGTTATATACTCCCTCCCAACGTATTCAGATGACTTGAAGCTGCTTACATCTATTTTGGGGTTGTCTGCTAGCCCATTTCCTAGTACTCCCAAAGCACCCAGCAAGCACAGCACTATACAGAACTAAAAGACCAAAAAAAAAAAGATATGAAAAATAGGCAAGGAGGCTGAATTACAGCAACAGAAACTTAACAGGATTTGATGGAGCTGGTGTCAGGCTGGTTTTGCACCGGTGTAACTCCACTGATATAAATGGCAACTAACTCATATAGACAAAAATCCTAATGGGAGTTGGATCTGTCGCTGGAAGATGGTGAAAGGATAGCACCTCCACAAACTGAGCAAATTGCTTGTTTCTTGGATAAAACTTTGGTAGAGAAGGAGAAGCAAACACAACTAGAACTAAAGTAAATAGAAGCGCAAACATATCTAGACAGGGGCTGATCTGAGACCAAACAAGAAAATCAAAGTGCATGGCCTGGGGCTCCTGGAGGGCCAGGTGATAGGTACTGATCCTGTATCCCACAGAGAGGACAGCAAAGTAATTCCTGAGAAATGGGTTGTTCTTGGAGTAACTATGTTGTTGCAGCTTTGATGGTCTAAGGATGTAAATCAGGCAAAGCCTGTGGGGAGAGGTAATACCTGTCAGTAGATCAGCTAAATACCATTGAGGGAAAACAGCACATAAGCCTCCTGCGGGCACCTTCTCCATCAGGCACTCATTGTGTAATATAAATTGGCTTAATATAAATTACATTAGGAGAACTAGGTATAAGTGCCTGACAGGACTATGGCAGGCAATTGGCTCTACGCAAAGGCTCTAACAGCAACGATTCGGTTGTAACACTGATGGTCTAAAGATGTGAGCCAGGCAAAGGTAATCTTGTGCAGCCAGATACAGGATCTCTGGTCTATCATCTCCTGGGACAGAACCACGTAAAGGTTTGTTGTTTCTATTCCAAGGCCTTCTAGAATAAATTACACTAGAAATGCAAAATGCAATCAATAATAATACAAATGGGTGGCTACAGTTTACGTGATTTCTATGTCGGTTTTTCATCTTCAATAGCTTTTTAACAAAGCTTAACATCAGCTGTTCCAAGCACACTTAAAAGAGGAACCGATCAATTTTCCCAACACTTCAGTAAAACAGGTAAGCTGCCTTATGTGTTTTAGCAGGTGAAAAAACCTAAACCAAAAAGCAAAGAGGTTTGTCCAAAGGCTCAGGGCAAGCTTGTGACAGAGCCTGAGACTACACCTGAGCCTTCCTAACGCCCTACCTGCTTTTTGGCCATCCACCCCCTCTCTCCTCCAAATACATTAACATAGGAGTTTGCAAAGGGTTTGAGATCTCCCAGAGCCCTCACAACTGGCCTAAGTGGTTTCCTATATAAAAACCCAAGTGAAAACCCTCTGTCTATATTTCTGAAATTAGGAGCCCTGCAACAGAGAGGAGAAATTATTAAACTAGCCTAGGGCACAGGAAATCCATCCTCTCTGACTTCTGATGTGACCTGAGTAAGTTTGAACCTTAGTCTTATTAACTCCAGCTTCCCACCACTAGAACACTATAAAACCATGCAACAGGAATGTTATTAGAAGAAATCCATGCAAAATTCAATGGTATATACTTTATATACATATGTACTGTATACACAATGAATATACTTTATATGGTATGGTTACCTCAGCACATAGTGAAAGATCCTTAGCACCAAGACCTGACAAAAAGGGAGAAGCTCTCCTTCTCAGGTTTTGTTTTTATACTGGCATCATCTCATTCATTTAAGTTTTTCTCTCCCTTCTTTTTTCCCTCTTCTCACCTGCCATCAGAACAGCTTGTTTCTGTGTGTGCCATTAGCTGTGGTGTTTGCACAGTAGTTGCGGCCTTTGGATTTCTTACTTGCTTCAGTAATGTGAAGAAAATGCAACTCTGTGGCCTGTAGTGACAAAAAAATTTCCAAAAGCTTCTGGATTTAATAAAAAACCCAACAAAAATCCTTCCCAGAACTCAAACCAATTTCTTCTGACAGAGATGTCTTTCCAAAAAAAAAACCAAAACAACCCAACAAAAAAAAATCCCGCACCTACTGACCAGATTCTCCATTCACAGAGCTAGAAACCAGAAGTCATTCCTAGTCAGCACAATTACAGCCCTGTAAAATTGCTGCTGCTGAGCAGGGTCACAGACCTCTCGGTTACAAGCTCACCTACGCAGATGACAACTTGAGAAGGGTCGATTGCGGGGGAAGAGCTGTCTGCACTCCAGAACAACAGCATTAGGGGCAGAGATAGGCTTTGACATGCAATATTTGCTGCTCCCTGTCACTGGGACTGAATTATCTCTCTTTTTTTGTGATCCCATGGTAAGCTGAAGATGCCAGCACAGTTGAGGGAGGCTGTCTGCATGAGCCGCAGCAGTGTTCAGGCAAAGGGCTAGAGCTTTATTCACCAAATAGCTTCTGAGCCAGTGGGTGAGACCTGTCTTGTTTGAACTCTTACGAAGCTAAAGAGCCCTTTTCCCTCAGGCATAGCAAAGCAAAGGCAGGAAGAAAATTATAAAAGCACTGCTGAATTAGACAATCTACCTTTGGCAGCTGGAAGTGCCTGAGAATGGAGGATGCCCTCTCTCAGCAAAGGAAAACCAAGAAAACTTCATTTGCAATGAAAGAATTGCCTGTCAGCTCCTTGAAGCCACTGAACACAGCTTTCTGCCCAGCTTTATCCTTGCTAAAGGCAAAAGAAAGCCTCAGGAAAACCCCTGGAAGCCGCCTCGGTGACAGACAGAAGCTGACAATGCAATAATGACTGCTCAGAGTAATGACTGTGAGAAGTACAGCAAAGCTTTTGAAAGCAGAGAGTAGAGCAGAAAGAGCAGCTGACTAGTAAGCAAACAAACAAACAAGAACCATCTAAATCCATGAAAAATAAAATTTAAAAAAGAAAAACCAAGTCCTACTCACCTCCATGGCTAACTCCCACCATCCTGTCCAGATGCACCAGTTTGGTGCTCTGATAAATGGACTCTTCCTTGGATTGTGAGGACCCGGATGCTAGAAGCTAAATGAGTAGTCATTATAATCAGTAAAAGGTTTCTTCGTCATTAAAAGCCAGTTTGATGGATTCCAAGTAGAAGTGGCAAGCAGCGTTTCCTCTGCACCATGAAGACACAAGGGAAAAATTATTGTTGCTTCATAATTCTCTGTAAGTAGAGCCAAAGGGACTCAGAGGGAACCAGCACCAACACAGAAGCCAAGGGAGACTTCACCGAGGCAATGTTAAGTACATGCATAAGCTCAGGACCCAAGAAGCCATATAGCTCCTGAACAGTGCAAGCAAAAAGAGGGACAGAGACACTAGCTTATGCTATTCTTGTGTATTTTATTCCTTACCTTGTTAGATCTGATTTTAAGTTGTATAATTATGTAAAACTATCCAACCTTTCCCCTCTGTCTTTGGCTAGCTTCTAGTGCGAGCCCCAGAGCAGAGTAGAGCCAGGACTCAGAGACCACCAAGTCTGCTATGGGGTACTTTCTGCAGAATAACTTGGATAGTTCCCAGCAGCTGAAAGCAAGTGTACAGGGCAGACCTTATCGCCAGTGCAAGACCAAAAGCTGCACTGGAAGTTCAGAATCCTGAGGGAAAGAAGTTGAGACAACATCATATAACTCATTAGCTGAAAAGTGGGAGATCATGATTTGCAGGACAGTCCTTGCAGGGCAGACTGACCCAACCTTTGTCATGTTTAGAGCTTTTCTGAGGCAATTTGCACTTTTTCTATCTGTGTTTACACCATCCTTGGACTGAAGAACTTGAATTTGTGACTGAGTGGCCAGCATGACTTCTGGAGAAGTACATGAGTGGGATGTCAAAGCTAGATACAGCTGCAAAGGGGGCAGCTTCAGAGCTTCCTGTGTCAATCTCGTGACACCACTCATGTGCTGGATCGTGTTAATGGAGAGGAAATGGCAAAGGCCCGCTTAATCCCCACCAGTAAATCTACTCCTGTAGAGTTGCCAAGTCAAGATCTCACGTCAAGTGTTTGCTCCAGCATTTCTGCCTTTTGAAAGGCCCTTGGTGGGTCACAGCCCAGATTGACCCCTCCCCTCTCATTTCTTTGCGGCATCCCTAGAGACACAGGGAAGAGGTGCTTGCCTTGCAGTGCAGAGGCATCCCCAGGCTTGACGGAGACGTGAAAACCCCCAGCACTGTAGAGTCAGGCCAAGGGATTTCCTTCCAGAGGCCCCTCCCGGCACTTTCCTGCCCGCCATCAGCGGAGGCATGGCTGAGCATGCAGACACCCACCACCGCAACAAGGCAACACTGCACACTAAGCACATTTGACATGGTAACTTAAAAAAAAACCCCAGCATTTAAACAAGCAATGCTATGAACTCTAATGAGCCTCAGAACAACACTCAGTAGCCTTTTGTCTGTGACAGACAAAAAGGGGGAGGTATTGGTCTGCAAGGCTTGGCAGTCAGAAAATAGTTTGGAAAGAGTGAAGAAACACTGGCGGTGAGAGAAGTGAGAGAAGTGGTGCTTACCGAAAGGATGTTGGAAGTGACAGCCCTAATGGAACAACTGATGCACCTGAAAATCACTAGAGGAGAGTATAATTTCAAGGCAAACAATTAATTCTGGGAAGCACCTGTTGCTCAAAAGACACAGCACTTGAAGCAAAATCACAGGCTGAACATGCTTAAAGAAAAATCCCAGTCTGGTCAAAGGTAAGTGCATTTATAAATAACACCAGTAGCAAGAGAACCGTATCAAACAGGATTTTGATCATGCAGAGAGCAGCAGCAATCTGTTGAAGAGCTGAAAGGGAAAGAGGGTCAAAGACTGATGGCAGTGACAGGGCCTCTCTGGGGAAGGAAGGAGATGTGTTATCTTTGGGGGTTTAAGCAACCTGCAGTCCATGCCACACTGCTTTTGTGTGTGACCTTGAAGAAGTCATCCAACATGTTTCAGTTTCCTGATGTAAAATAGTTTTTATAAGAGTGTGGCTGTGAAGGTTGGTAGAGCACTTTGTGATGCTTGGGTAGAAAGAAGTGCTTGCTTGTCTGGATTGACAATTGGTTGGCCTCTGAAAGTGTTTATGACCACCTGTATTTTTAATCACTCACCTGTAAGGAGAGATGGAGCTTCCAGCAGCTCGGCCAGCAGTGGGACAGCTAAAGCAGCTCATGTGGCTATCCCACCTTAGAAGCTGAACCAAAATCCAGTTTTTCATGAATACAGCTATAACCCTCATACTCAAACCTGCAACTGAGCAGCTATGGTGGTTGCCAACATGCACAGGCAAATGAGAAGTTTATCCTCAAGTCCTATCTTTCTCCATGTTCCCTGCCTCTAAGGGTGTGATACCTTATCTGAAAAATCTCTGTGTCTGTCTCTGGAGCTTGCTTATTTGCACCCCAAACCCCCTTTGTTCCTTTGCCTCTCATTCTGCCTACCTTATTGGAGGTGTGGGCTGCCTGTGTGCGGATAACCACAGGTACCCGCAGAGCTCCTGGCAGACTCTTTTCAGCCACCATCAGAAGCCACCATGCAGTGTCGTAGGCATGGGCAATCCTACCTCCACTCCGCTCCTTGCCACCAAGTGCAGATCCTCCCAGGGAAGTTAAATGGGTCCTTTTGATTTCCTGAGACAGCCTGTAAATGAGGCAAGACTAGTCCCCAAGCAGCCCTAACACTTCTAGAGAGGACCAAATGTGAGTCAAAGGTTCGAGACTCACCCTCCTTCCTTTACCATGATGCCTCTGCATAGCTATGGTTCACCACATTAGAGAGATGCCTGCTCTTGGTGCTACCCCATTTTGTAATTGATCTGGATCACAGCTGCAGATATTTCCATTTTTAGTTAATCCCTTTTGATAGTAGCCAGCGAAAGGTATGATGTGGTTGGAATAAAATGCACTGGATTGCCTCTCGTGTGCGATGCTCTCACAGTGGTGGCATTCCCTGCCAGAGGAAGCAGCCCAGAAAACCTTGCGGCAGGGCATTATGGTAATCTAATCAGAAGGAGATAAGAGACTGGATGAGCTTTGCAGTGTCTGATATGGATAAACACCAGACCAAACTTGTCATCATTCATGAGAGAATAAACTGAAGCATTTAGATAGCAACAAAAATGATCATCCAAACTATGAGAATGATTGAAAAGAGATATAATTGGTGACTTACATTTTAAAAGCAAAACCAAACTCATTTCATCCATGTCTCTGCACTTAACCCGCTTCCTTTGGCAACAGAAAAAAAGCTTTGGTTCGATTAGCTGACTTAATTACGCACAACTCTGAGCAGAGACAACACTTCTCAGGACTAATTTATTCCACAAATACAGCATATTTTTCTGCTCACAGAATACCCACAAACACATTGCCGTTTCCTTACATATTTGTCTTTGAAATTTTTTGGCATATTTTCATTAATTGTTTGTGAGTTCACTGCTTGCAGTATTTAATGCCTGGAATCCGAGTGGTTGGTTAGTGGCAGTTGGTCACGTACATCACATGCTATTATTTCTGCTAGTCCCTGGCTGTTACTGTCCTTCGTCGGATCCAAATCAATGTCCTTTGATGTCAGTGAGAGTCTCTCTCTTTGACTTCAGTGCATTTGGGTCCAGTGCTTTGCTAGGGAAGGAACTGGAAGAAGCCACTGGGCTTTGAGGCTCTCAAGTTGGGCTCAGATTTATTTGGGAACGCAGCAAATACTCATTCTTCCCACAGAGGCCTTTCTCATCTCTGCTCCTAAGAATAACTGAAGTTTTCAAACTTCTATTGGAGACAACATTTTATTTCCTTGCAACTTGTGTAGTTATTTAGACCAGTGAAAGACGGGCATAAAATAGAGCCCTGCTTAACTTCACACTCCACACCAGTGCATTCCACAAATATCAGAGGAGTGAAGGATGAAGCTTATCACTTGGACACAGGGCTTGCCTTCAATTTAACTTCAGCACTGTAAAATGAAAGTCCTGCCTATACCTCATGCCACAGAAGTCCACAATCTAGAAGTTCAACACCCTTCTTTCTCACCAGGAGACACAACCCTACCCCCAACACAAATGCCCACATTTTCTTCCTGACTATCTCACCAGGCTTATGGGCACCTGCCTCCAGGCATCTCCAAACCCATGTCTTAACAACAGCAGGCGATGAGCTGCCATAGGACTGTGGGGAGAAGCTGGCAAGCCTGCATGCGTAGAGGTGCCTATTTTGATCTCTAGCGCTCACGGTGCCGTGAGGCAGAAGAAGAACAAGAAGGACTGACAGGGAGATTTTTCTTTTCCTTCTCCTCTTGGGCAGTGCTGCGCTGGCAGCTCATTTAACTTTAAGACTGCATGTAAAAATACAAATTGTCTTCTCTTCAAAGTCTGGTTTAAAAATAGCACTATTTGAGGAGTATATAAATAAGTAATCATTTGGAACACAATATTAGAGCTCCCTTCTTTAATTAAATGGTTGCTTGATGCATTTCAAAGCTTTGTTCTGACTCAGTCTTCCTGCATCTTCGTACTTTTCCTGTTACGAACAAACCTAGCTAACTGCACTATGATTTTTAAAGCAAACTAGATGGTGCAGAGTAGTAAGACTGTTAATATCCTAATTGCTGAGCTGTGCTTGGGACTAGCCCATTCTCGCACAGACACAGGAATAAAAAATGTCTCAGACATGCTGTTAAGCAGGAATGGCTTCAATGGCCACTGCCTCCATTTGGCACCTGGCTTACAGGAGAACACAGAGAAAATACTCTAATGTGAAGGTACATACATTTTTCCTCTCAACCCACATAGCCTTTGCTAGACACAGCCAGGAATGAAATCCTGACTATTCAGACCAGCCCATCTTCTGGTCCTGAATGCCGCTGGAGAGTGAGTAGAAAGGCCATGTGTTTCCCTTTGTTGAAGTGCATTCTTTGTGTAATCCCTGGATTGGGTCAGGCTTTTTTTTTTTAAATATCACAGAAGTGGGTAATGGAAAAGACACATGACATGAGGCTAGCAGTTCACCCCATCCCTGAGCAGGATTATTGACTCTGTTTCATTTATTGATGCCTTTTCATCCACTAGGGCTCTGTTTTGTCCAGTTCTAAAATTTTGAAGTCACACAGCTTTTGCTCTTCTCCTGGGGTGCTATTATAAAGTATAAATTCCACTCTTAATAAAAGGTCCCTAATTTCAAGACCTACAGCTTCCCTTTCTTAATTCCACCCAACTACTCATGCTGTCCACTTAAAGTATACCAAATACTTTCCCTGGATTTTTAGGGGACCATTGGTGACCATTTAGCTCCTCTGTATATATTCAGCAGTTCTTTTTTACTTGCAGGTCCTTGTCCCACTGTGAGTCAGATTTCCCCAGCACATCATTCTTCACTTCTCTTTCAGGTTTGTAAGCAGCTGCCAAACAACCAGAAGCAGAGCACTTTGTTTTTTCTTTCCCTGAATGACATGAAGGGAAGGACAGAAGGTCCCAGCTAGACGACTACAAGGAAAATCACAGCCTTTGCCTTCGGCTGGTTTGCTTACAGACTTGCTTTTCTGGAGGGAGAAAAGGAGAGTCATTTATGTCCAAAGATGCCCATTTTTCCTCTGACATGCATGGACTTAAACTTCCCTGGAGCCTTTCCCCAAAAGGCACATTAAACTGGGTGTGACATGCTGTTGGGTCCACACAATGGTATTAAAGGCAACTTTGGTGTCTAGAGCAGCCCTGGGAGGACACAGATAATTACATGGTGGAGCTGGAGATAAGGCATGCTTCATGTGAACTCACTCAGTGCAATGTCTAACTTGCTATGTCACCGTATACAGAGTGGTACAGCCTCCTAAGCCCTTTGGTGGCTCTTGCCCTTCATTGCTCCAGTTTCATTGAGAAGATGGTTTCTCCTTCTCCCCCACCTGAGGCCAGTGCCCACCAACGAGACAGATGCTGCTACAGCTCTAAACCAAGAACCACCACTTCAGCTTCAAAGGGATAGACTGGTCCTCACCCTGCACATTCCCCCAGAGGCTGGTACGGTGGCATTTGGTCAAAGCTTGCACAGGACCAGCCCTGTTCAGGGTGTGTTGCACGCTTGATACCACTACAATCCCATGAGAGGCTTTGGAGCTCAGCAGTCGATTTTTCTTGGGAGGTCCTGAAAGGCCAAGGAAGTGAGGTCTGTGTTAAGATTTGCTTAGATACCCTGCAGAGATGAGCTGCTTTTAAATCCCATGTTTAAATCCACCCTGAATTTACAGATGACTGTTACAGACGAGTTGCCAGGCATCTTTTTGTCCCCTAAAATATGACCTCTGCATTAGGCTAACGCTCACACATTGTACAAGTGTGCTGCTCCCTTTCACATGTTTTCTTTTGAATTCCTTCTCAACATGCAGTGGTATTCAACAGAAGAGCTGATGTTCAGAGTAAATATAGGTGTACACCTGGTAAAGTTATCTCGAGTTCTTTGTAACCTCACCCAATTTGCTTGGCTGATTTCACTGTTATAAACATGAATCTTCCTGATGCCAAGTTCAGGTGAAGAACAAGTGTTGGATGCAAAACTGCTGTGGGAGTGGGATCATGCAGAGTTGCTTTTATATCTTCTCCAGCTCTTCTGGGCTTGGGAAGGGAGGAGAGACTGACCAGGCAGGAGCGATGCAGCATCAAAGCGTACTGCAGGCCTGTGGCAGGGCTGGGAAGGAGCTCAGGCACAGAAGAGATGCAGCTCAGGAAAGGCAATTTTCGGAGGAAAAATGAGGTGGATTAATCTGATTTTTCCAATTAAAAAGAGGAAGCAGGGATACTGCCTCACTCTGCTCCTTATTTTTAAGCACTTGGAGTGGAGTAACTTCACCGGAACATTTTCAACATCCAGAAGCAGTTCTTGATTACACAGGCTATTTTGTTGAGTTGCTTGAGGCTTGTGTGGTCACAGCATTATTCAAAATAGCAGTGCTCCGTCTTTTATCAATTAGGAGTACAATGGCAGACTCATCTTTCACTAATCCCTAATCCTCCCCACAATTGCCTGAGATCCCCATTCACAGAATCTCTGTTTTATTTACGTGTTTGTTGGGATGGCAGCCTGCAGGATTGGATCAAATATCTTTCAGATTCTGGGACATCTTGAGCCTCATAATGGGAGTAAGTGAAAGACTTCAAAAAGAAATGTTTAGGGCACAGTGCAAGAAAAGTTCTGCTTAAAGTTAGAAATGTTATAATTGCAGTAATTATGAGATATAAATGAGGTATCAGCCATGCTCCACATGTGCGTGACTATAGGGATTTCATGGGACTTTTTCTCCTTCACAACAGACCACAATGTGGCCAGCTGATGGAAGTGAAACACAAACCTACATCCAAAGCTGGCAATGGGAGTTTTGTCATTGCCACCTCTGGTTTTCAAAGTGGGTGTAGGGAGTTTGTCTGGCTGTCGTACAGAAGGCAGGATCATGCAATCATTGAAATCTATGGACACTTCTTAATATGATAGATGGGGTTTAGATACAAAGCTTGGAGCCACTTGCCAGCTTTCAGGTTCTACCCTGTTGCAGGTCGCAGTCCCCTGCCATGCAATGTCACGCCAAAGTGGTACTTGGTATGCTGGCTGGCTGCCATCCCCAGGGTTGATGATCATCATTGTATACGGACTGAGTAACGAGGAGCAACGACATCTTCTGAGTGCATTTTGGAGCAGCCTTCTTCCCTTCTTGGTCATAACCGATTCTGCAGGTTGGCTGGTTTGGAACCAAAGTCATCAAAGACGGCAGTTCTGGCATTGCCCTTTAGCAGCTCTTTCAGCGCTTGCTCAGAGAGTCTCTCTTCAGCTATTCTTTTCCATTCTGACTGTTTTTCCAGGCAGATCCCTACTGAGCTGATGTAGTCACACAGTAAACACTGCTAGAAGCAGGCCAACATATGGTATCACTTAGGTACATAACAGTCCCAGCACCATCATAATGGTATTTCAGTATCTCTGGTTCCACTTCTAATCCCAATCAGTCAGTTCATTTGTGTACAAAGTGAGGAGCAAAAAAATGTGTTAAAGAAACTTTTATAACCCATGGAAAGAGTTTTCATTTGATACCATGCATCATGCCTCCAAGAGGAAGAGATGTAAGGTCAGGAGGAGAACAATGCCCAATGAGCAGTTTGCTCTGTAATCTTCTGATAGCTCTGCTACAGGCTAGGTCAGTAAGATGTTAAATAAAAATAGCTTTAAAGTCTTTAAAATTAGACTAGTATACAACCTGACCCAGCTTTGCTGACCTAATACAAGGAATGCGAGCCACTGCAGATACAAACTAATCTGGCAAACATGAGCCACTGGGACCTAAAGGAAAACCACGAGTCCCACTGCAGCTGCTTCTCAGTGTTTCAAGCAGCAGCTGAAGGTAGGAATTGGATGTGTAAATGGGAAGGAAATTCTGGTGTTCAGCAAGAGTGAACTACTTGGGACCTTGTCAAGCCATCTCCTCCGGGTTCGCCTGCATGACTGTACAGAAGACCGCACAGGGAATCCAGATGTTTGGCGAAGGAAGTTGATGGAAGCCTCCCAGAAAGCAAAGGGAGACTCCTGTCGTGAAAAGCATCTGGGTTTGTAGCACCACAAGCTGGGTCGGAAGCGGTGTGTCGCAGACTGCCTGCACCAGCATGGGGTGGCAGGGCAGGACCAAAGGCTGTATGAAGGGGAGGGGGAGGGTGTTGTTTTGCCTCATAAGTGAGGAGCATTACTGTGTTTGGCAACCCTGTACAAACCAGCTCTGCCTGCCGAGTTGCTTTTACATAGCATGTGGCACCTGAAGACTGAAGCTATCTGTAAACCTTTAGTTTTAGAGCCATGGCAAAACATGGCTCTAAGCAATGGGGAAGTTTGAGGAGGCATGTCTGGTCCTCTGGGTCAGATGAAAATGTGAAGGCCCAGCTCTCAGGCTGAAGCTGCTGTGCAGAGGGGGACTTGGGGCCCTGGAGGCACGGGAAGGGGAGCAGATGGGTTCAGTTGGGTTCAGTTCCAGCTGAAGCCTTAATGCACACACAGACTGCGGCAGCTGGATCCCCTCTCTGCAGTGAGCTGTGAAGCCAAGGTAAGGCAGGTTGTCCTCATTTAAGACAGCAGTAGATACCGTCCCTCACCAAAATGAGCATATGGGAATTGTGTAATATTGTACAAGATACACTGCACAGAAAGGAGGACGTGCTTAAGCCCTGTAGAAACGAATTGAAAGATTGTTCTTGCAATTTAATAGTCCAGATGGGTACCTGTGGGCAGAAAATCCTTTGGAAAATCTTTTTTCAGAAAATCAGTTTCCTTCAACAGGAAATCTAAAGGTACTCAAGGAGTTCAGAGCCTCTCTGCCTCAGCAACGTGGTGTTCACTTGTGCATACACTCACAGAGGTATCACACACCAGATTTTCTGTTGTGGGTAACTAAAGACATAGAAGCGCATCTATATTTGGAGCCATAAATGAAGCACCTTGCAACTACCGAGCAGTACAGACTCCTCTTTCCTGCAAATTAAGCCACTTGTCAGCTTTAGGAGCATCAGCTTCTGCCACCCACAATTAAACTGTGAGGTTTCTAAGGTTTGTTAGACATCCCTACAGAGGGAGGCCAGCACAGCAGAATTCAGCAGGCCACCTCCTCTATAACAAGATCATCACTAATGAGAATGTGTTATCCTGTATTTTTCCAAATCAATTATCATCTTGCTCTTTTTTGGGTCCCTAGTTTGAAGCAAGTTGGAGTAATCGCAGTCTTCCAACGATAGGAGTTCAACACATTCTGAAAAAAATTAGGGTCTTTTTAAAAACAGCTTATATTGAACAACTAAAAATTGATGCACCAAAAATGGAGGCATTTTGAAAATTTCAGCTGTCGTAAGAGAACGATCTGGTTCACTTTGTCACTGGAGTGCCATTGCATTGACTCAGTCCTCAAGCAATGAGAGGTGCTGGGACTGGTGAGCAGTTGCCTAAATACAAATAAGAGAGACATGGTCATCTCAAATAAGATATGAATATTGTAGGTTGTCCTGTTACTGAGATGTTTACTGTACAGAATTTTGGGTTTTTTTGTAGGTTGTTTTTTTTTTAACTTCAGGCCTTAAAGACTAAAATCTGCCCTTGAAGGCTTTTAAGAGACCACATGAAGCCTGGAAGCTGCAGCCTGTGTCCTCACCACCTGAAGGGCAACTGGGGACTCTGGTGGAGGTTCAGGTAGGAAAACACTGCTGTGGATGGGTCGAGGGAAAAACAAATGGACCCCAGCATCTCATGGGGTTGCTTGAAGTTAGTCCTGCCTGAGCCATCTTCAGGAATGTGCAACAGACAGTGTGGCCTGGTTTTGCAGACATTTTTTTTCTCTAAAAGCGGTGTTCCCGCAGTAGTAAAAAAAGTGCTGAGGTTGTCACGTATTGTTAAAACACAGATTCACAAACGGAAGAAAGGGCAGGTAGCAAAGGTGCTTGGGCACCATAAACCTGGGCGAACACTGCGGTACTAAAGTCCCCAGTGTGGACAAGTAATACCCACCAGAGGCAATGAAGGCGGAAGGCTTTATACCCGAGTGCAGGTACCAGAGGCTGCAGAAGGGAGACATAGCCCTGGGCTGCAGAAAAATGAAAATCAGACTCATTTTTAACAAGCAGTGCTATTTCTGTATTGCACAAGAGCCACACAAGTCACGTTGAGCCTTCTATGATTGGTATGCATATGTTTAGACTAGTGTTTCAGGAGAGGGCAAAAGAAAGTCCCAGACTGTGGGAGCCCTTCTACTTATAACTATGAATTAATTCTAATTAGCCCTGGAAATGGGCCTCTCTGGCTCTTTGTTCTCTGAAATTGTGCTTTTCAGATGCAGGCTTCTCAATTAGCAGCTAATTATGATGGTCTTGCCTACTTGTGGCTAGAGGGGGTATAAAAAACCACAGCCCCTGACAGCTGTTGGAGATTTGCCTTCAGTTTTAGCAGCAGAATTATTGATATTGAATTCAAGGGTCTTTGGCTCTTGTCCGTAAATCCCTCACAGACCTGAAACAACAATATTTGTGACACTACTGAGAATTATTTGATGCTGTGAGCTCTGGAAAATGCATCACATTTCCAACCCTCACCAAATGTAGTGAATGCAAAAAGTAGGCAAGCTGTATGTCCAATACTCTGTCCCTCCTCTCCTCTTCTGGAGCAGCGAATAAGGAATCACAGAATCACACAGGATCACAGAATCACAGGTTGGAAGGGACCTCAGGGATCATCTAGTCCAACCTTTCTAGGAAGAGCAGAGTCTAAACAAGATGGCCCAGCACCCTGTCCGGATGACTCTTGAAGGTGTCCAACGTGGCCGAGTCAACCACTTCCCTGGGGAGATTAGTCCAATGTTGACTGTCCTCACTGTGAAAAATTTCCCTCTGGTGTCCAGTCGGAATCTCCCCAAGAGCAACTTGTGTCCATTCCCCCTTGTCCTCTCCATGGGACTCCTTGTAAAAAGGGAGTCTCCATCTTCTTTATAGCTGCCCCTTAAGTACTGGTACATGGTGATGAGATCCCCTCTAAACCTCCTTTTCTCAAGGCTGAACAAACCCTGTTCAGCCTATCCTCATATGGCAGCTTCCCAGTCCTTTGGTCATCTTGGTGGCCCTTCTCTGGACCCCTTCCAGCCTGTCCACATCCTTTTTGTACAGCAGGGACCAGAACTGTACACAGGACTCCAGGTGTGGCCTGACAAGCGCTAAGTAGAGTGGGATAATGACTTCTTTATCTCTGCTGGTGATGCCCTTTTTGATGCAACCCAGCACCCTGTTGGCCTTCTTGGCCGCAGCAGCACACTGTTCACTCACGTTGAGCTTCCTGTCCAGCAGGACCCCCAGGTCCCTTTCCACAGAGCTGCTCTCCAGCCAGGTGGGCCCCAGTCTGTACTGCACTCCTGGATTATGTTCTCCCAGGTGCATGACCTTACACTTCTCCTTGTTGAACTTCATAAGGTTTTTGCTGGCCCACTCCTCCAGCCTATCCAGATCTCCCTGCAGAGCAGTTCTCCCTTCTGGAGTGTCTACTTCCCCACTCAACTTGGTGTCATTAGCAAACTTCGTCAGGCTACACTTGATGCTGTTAAATCCAGGTGCAAACCCCAGCACATTTGGAGGAATAGCTAGGGGTTCCCAGGCTGTGGTTTGTTATTACTAACCTTTCTCTACAACTGTTGTTGAACAGTGATGCTAGTAGATCTAAGTACCCTTAACCTAGATCCACATCTAGTATCCCTTATGCCAATGATCCCAATCAGCCATTTCTCCATAGGCCAGCTCCAGTTTTGTAGACTATTGCAAGCACAGCAAAGAACCTTTTTACCCCTGTGATAGGTAGGTTTGGCTCTGGAGTCACGGGCAGGGCAACTGGGGTGGGGAGGAGATCACAAGAATATCAGAGTTCCACTACTGGGCAGAGACTGATGGCTCGCCTCAACCCATATCCTGACTCTGTTGGTCATGGTAGGTCATACTGCACAGGAAGTTTAGTAAGTACAACCTTCTTTATTCCCTTTAGTGTCTCTTTATGGACCTGTGGTCCATGAGTTCATCTAACTGCTTCTTGAACTAGCTGGCAGTACCTGTACCCATAGCCTTCTGCAGGAACAAATCCCAGAAGTTTGCTGCCCACTGTATAAGAAACAGGCTTTCTTTCATCTGTTTTAAGTTTATCTCCTAGTTTATTTTTCCAGTGTCACCCCTCACTTTCAAGCTGCATACAGTTCCTTCTGCATGCAGGGGGAGAAAATGGTTTGTTTGTTCTTTAATCTCTCTCTCTGTACTAGGGTCTGTCTGTACAAAATGTATCTGCTGAAGGACGTGACAGAATTGTACTAGCATCACAATATTCAGCTACTTGTAGATGTACAGTTGTTCTCAGACAACTGGAAATACAGTCCGCTCAGCAGTTCTCATGTTCTTGTATGACGGTTTCATTTCATATCTCCATGGAGGAGTTATTGTCTGATATTTCCTTGGTTATACTGGAGGGAGATTAGCAGTACTGGAAGGACTCTGTGAGAGTACTTTTTAAAGATAAAATTTCTGTGCAGTAAAACTAGAGATAAGACAAACACAAGCTCAAATCAGCCACAGACTTTCCCCCACTACAGATCCACATCTGGATATGAACGTCACGCAGATGCTAATTATTTCCGTGCTGCAGCAGACGGACACCCCAGATCCGGGCTGAATTTCAGCTCCAACTAAATCACATACCCTTAGTCTAGAGCGTGCATCTGGGAAGGCAAGGAAGCCTAACACCAAATAGGTACATAACAGCACCTCCTTCCACTTGTATAAAACACAGCTATGAAAACTTGTTTCCATGTTGCAGGCACTTAAGAAATGCAGTGTATACATTAGTAGCATAGCATTATAGCTCCCCGTATGTTGTAGTTTCTCTCCCAATGCAAAAATCTATGTCCTGAAGGGAAAACAATCATCTTTGGGCTAAATTAGATTACAAAACATTTCTGCTATCAAATGATCTCTATGAAGATTTCTAGCATTTCTCTTTCCTGCAGAAAACTGAAAGGATCGCAGCAGCAAATGAATGTAGTTTGGCTGGTTTAGGCTGAACTGTGTGTAACTTGTCACCAGCTATGTATTTTGGAGCAGACGGAGTGGTTGAAGAGAGAAAAGCACAGGGAAAGGTTATCCAGGGGGGACTGGAGTTTGCATCACTGCAGGGCTTCAAAAACAGGTTAGACAAACATCAGTCAGAAAGGGTGGTGATGTATTTGATCCTGCCCTGAGCACAGAAAGGAATGAGACAACTTCCCGAGGTCCTCTCCAGGCTAATTTGTGTGATTCTATAAAACAGAAATCAACTAACAAAGTAGAAGCCTCTGCTTCCATTTCACACAGCACTTCTCAAGTATGTCAGCTAAGCAGATTTGCCAAGTCTGCTGCCTCCCTAAATGACATGCTATAAGTCGCTTTAAAAGGGACAACATACAGCATCCAGACAGAAATGCTGCTGCAAACAAAAATCTTCCCTAAGATTGCAACATCCAAATGTTCAGCCTTAGTAACATAGTTCAAAGTGGTGATAAGACTGGAAAAACAACTGCAAAAGGGGAAAAAAAGAGAAAAAAAGAGAAAAAAAGAGAAAAAAGGAAGGAAGGAAGGAAGGAAGGAAGGAAGGAAGGAAGGAAGGAAGGAAGGAAGGAAGGAAGGAAGGAAGGAAGGAAGGAAGGAAGGAAGGAAGGAAGGAAGGAAGGAAGGAAGGAAGGAAGGAAGGAAGGGAGGGAGGGAGGAAGGGAGGGAGGAAGGAAGGAAGGAAGGAAGGAAGGGAGGGAGGAAGGAAGGGAGGAAGGGAGGGAGGGAGGAAGGAAGGGAGGAAGGGAGGGAGGAAGGGAGGAAGGGACCTGGAGCACTGTGTGCCCCACACTTACCAGCACCAGGAAGGCTCCATTCCAACAGCTACTACTCATCACAGTGAAAAGCAGGCAGCTGATCAAAAAAATAAACTGCAACATCCATTACTGATGGCTGAGAGCAACAATTGGAGGGGAGCATGAGGGTATGAGTGAAAAAGAATAATTTACTGGAGAACACTAAAAAACCAGGAGAGATTTAAAGCAAGTGTGTGTACAGTTGCGAGAGAAATGCATGCAGTGCTCTGAAGCATTATTAATGGTAGATTTTTTAAAATTCCCAAACAAAAAACACTGAGATCTTTTATAAAACTTGATATTACTACATTTCCAATACACTCGTATGGAGCTGCTTTCCTATTGACATAAGCCTGCAAATTAACAGACTTCATATATTTAGGTCTGTTTTCTGCTCCTCTTCCCTTGGCAGATGTGTTTTATTATTCCCAGATATAACTGTGCCAATGCTACTGTTAGGCACTAAGCAAGATTCCGTCTCTTAGAAGTCACCCTCCATCAGCTGAGCTGTAATCACTGTTCTCCTGCAAGCTTCCAGCGAAGTAAAACACAAGTATTTAAGTGAGCCCATTCCATCTCGCAATTGAGGCATGCTAAGAGCACACACATGGTTAATTAGTATGGTTCAGCCAACAGGCAATAACTCATTAAGCTGCAGTAACTCGACTACGTTTGATCATGTGCTTTATACCCCAAGGCACTTCATAAGTAAAGCAGTAAAGTCAACTTATCTACCATCTCAATTTCTCTCTCCCTCTCTCTTTTTTTCTAACCACAGAAAATCATGGTTAAACCACAGAGGATAATTTCTGGACACAGAATAGTTCACCACCTTCCTCTTTTTGGCAGACTAACTGCACTTGAAGATTGTTATTTTGTCTTCTTTCAGCCTTGCCTTCCTCAAGCTAAATGCAGATGCTTTCTGTCTCCTCGTAGGTGCTGTTTTGTAGGCTCTCTGCAGCCTTGTACTCCTCAGGACTGCAGCCATGTCTTTCCCAAGGTGTAATGCCAGAAACTGGTCCCGGTGATCCAGCTGAAGGGTTTATCCTTCTGTGCCTAGTGTGCAATATCCCTGTCTGTCCAACCTAGGCCTATGTTTCTTCTTTCCACAGCTGAGTCATCGCTCCATCATAACCTCTAGCTCCCTCGTGGCGGAGCTGCTACCTGGCTGCTCTCTCCCACCATGTGCCTGTGGAGCTGATTATTTCAACGTAGGTACAGATTTGCACTTGTCTTCACTAAATTGCATCCTGTTTATTTCCAGACCATTCCTCTAATTACTGAGATCTCCTGAGCACTAATCCTCTCCTCCCTAGTGTCTCTTGCTCTTAGCTGAAACTCTAACAAAGGCGCTCTCTACCCCTTCATCCAAATTATTAATGAAAATACTGAATAGTCCTGAACCCAGGCCAGATCCCTAGGGATCCAGCTCAATAAATCTTTCCAGTCTGACAGTGTTCACCTGGTAACTGCTCTCCGAGTACTCTCAGCAATTTCATCTAAACTTTTTCCCGTTGATTTTCTTACAAGAACGCTGCTTCTCCAAAGGCGAGATATTGTAGCTACAGCTTCTCCCTATTATATGGGCAGGAAGAAAACCTATGTTTTTAATAGTTAATGCTAAGATAACATGTAGAAGGGAAACTAACATCCATGTGTCAGACCTGACTTCAACTAACTTCCCTCTGTGGAGAATTAGGTTGTGACAAATCATAGCGTTGCAGCCTGCCTACTGCAAACGCATTTCAGCATCCACCAAAAGCATCTGCTGGTGGTCCCCACAGCAAATAGAATGGATTTGGGAATAATTTATTGTGGCCATTCCTAAATCATGGGCTTCCGAACTTCCATGAGATTTGGATCAGGCCCATATGAGTCCAAGTTCACTTTCCAACTCCAAATATAAGGGATGGGGTTTCAGCGACCTCCACTCCTGCTTAGGTAAAGATTGCTGAGCTTCAAACTCAACATCAGAGTGGGATGTTTGTTTTTATACAGGGGGAATTTAATTCCTTTGTGTTCTAATTAATTTTGTGATCTGCATAATGAAATATAGGAACATGGTGGATAGCAAATCCAGATACAGAGAGAAACTCTTGTGCTTTTCGTGTCATCCTGGAGAACATGCAAGAAGGCAAAATAAAATATACCCCTAAACATCTGTTATATTGCACACATGGTAATAAAATATTGCTCACTTAAGCAAGAGCCTTTGAACTGCTCACTAGAGGAGCCCATCCCTCTCCATTGGTTTTTATAGGCAGTCTGGGGAGTTTATGTGCTTAAGTTAGTCATTTAAATTTAGATAACTAGAACAAACATCACAGAGTCACCTCCTCCCTCCTAGAATAAATACTTCATGACAACATAGGTCCATTTTTTTTAAGAAAGAACCTCTACCGCAAGAAAAAATTGATGAGAAAAGAACTATTTCACTCACTCTTCAATGCCGTGGTTGTTTTTTTGTTCTTCTAATGTCAATTGTGCCTAATAACTGAACGGGAACCGATGCAAATTAAGCAAGGGCATTTCTGATCACTGGCCGAGCACTCGCATTGTGCTAACAAGAAACTGAACTGTAAAATCAAGTCAAAATATTTTTTCCGTGGTTCCCAGTGGAAGTCAAAGCAAACGCACATTTGTACTTCCTCTTGCTCCGCAGGCGGCTTGGCGCCCCTTTCACTGACATCGAGTCCTGCCAGAAAAGCCCATCAGGTCTTTCAGGTTCCCACTGGCAGGAAAAGTACCACTCTCGTTGCACCAACATTTGGAAAACAGAGAATGTGCTGAGTCTCAATGTCCTTCGAGTCTCCATAAATCACTCATAGAAAAGAGCGGGGATTAGTTGGGCAGCACATTGTATGCCGAAAACTGGAGCTGAAGGAGGACCTCCAGAGTCGCTATAGAGGGATTTCATCACGAGGAAGGGAGGCTGAGCAAACAGCAAGGATGCCCTGTTACAACAACATCCTGTCCTTGCAAAGAGGAGAATGGCTTTTGAGGGAATGACAGAGCTTTGGATCTCAGCTCCCCGAGGCAAGTTCAGGCAAGTTCAGACTCATTGCTTTTGTGTGATGGAAGGTTTGGGTTTATTATTAGATCGAACTCAAAAGAGCCTTGCCAAGTTTGAAAGTTCATGATGTTTCAAGCAAAGAAAGGAAGTGTCTTACCTCTTAGAGAGGCTAGTCTCTCTGTTATGAAACAGCCTAGGAGTTATTTAGCTGTCGTTCCCAACAATGAATGAAGATGGCTGAAGAATAGTCTGTGGAAACCCAGAGGCAGATCTGCCCTTCACAGCTCGTGAGTGAGGGCACCACAGTGTTTCTCCTCAGAGTGAAATTCTCATTTCCCAGGTTTGCTTTTTCTGCTGCGAATGAGATAAACATTGATACAGTGCAAAGCAAACAAAGTCCACTATGAGGCTCATCGAGGGATTACTGGCTACTCAAACAGAAGAAAATAGGGTGGGAATTAAATTTTTATAACCTCAAGTCTTGCCCCCTTGCTTACAGCTCTTTCTCACCCTCCTCAAACTCTATATTCATGCCAGCTGGGCATCTGCCTCTGTCTGAAGGCTGTCCCAGAGCCTCACTGCTCTCAAGCCAGAGATATCCTCTAGTTTCCAGCCTTAGCTAATGTCCTGGTTTCAGCTGGGATAGAGTTAATTTTCTTCCTCGTGACCAGGACAAACCTGTGTTTTGGATTTACTGTGACAATAATGTTGATAACACACTGATGTTTTAATTGTTGCTAAGGAGCGCTTACACTTGTCAAGGACTTTTTCAGCTTCCCATGCTCTGCCGGGTGCACAAGAAGCTGGGAGGGGGCACAGGCAAGAGAGCTGACCCAAACTGGCCAAAGGCATATTCCACACCATATGACATCAAGTTCAGCCTATTAACTGGGGGGAGTTGGTCAGGGGCAGAGATCGCTGCTCAGGGCCTGGCTGGGCATCAGCCAGCAGGTGGTGAGCAGCTGCATTACTTGTTTTCCCTGGGTTTTGTTTCTCTCTCCCATTGTTCTCCTTTTCATTACAACATCATCATTATTATTATATTTTTATTTCAATTATTAAACTGTCCTTATCTCAACCTATGAGTTTTCTTACTTTTGCCCATCTGATTCTCTCCTCCATCCCACGGGGTCAGGGGCAGGGTGAGTGAGCCGCTGTGTGGTGCTTGGTTGCTGACTGGGGCTAAACCACAACGTTAAAGCTAGGAGCAGACAGTTCAGACCCATTTGCTTTTGTCGATCATCTCCCCAGCTTAAATAGTTTGTATGCCTCCTTTGGGGCTACCTGCATTATTTCAACAGACGGCAACCATCGCTCCCTTCAGCCTCAGTTTTGCTAAGGAAAGCAAACTAAATCTTTTTATTCACCTTTCCTCAGTTAGGTCATTTTTTTCCCCTTAGCTGAGTTTTATATCCTCATCTGCAACTGATTTTGGTAGAATTTCTCTCTCTTGTAAGTGAGTAATTGGAGTTGTGTAAGTCAGGGCTTGCCAGTACCTTCATTAGGGCTCAGTATATCCTTCCTCTGTACTAGCTTTCACACCTATTTGAGCTGTTTTGCATTTTTCATAGCTGCCTCACATTTGTCATCCATAGTCGAGTCCAGTGCTCAGGTCTTTCCAGGCCAGATGACTTTCAATGGACAAATTTCCCAGGGCATAGCCAAAAAATTTTGTGCATCACTTTTTGCAGTTGTCTGTTACCCCATCTCATCTTGCACATATTTCTCTGCTCCTCAAACTCAACTATTTCTTCCCAAAAACTGCCTGATCCCACTCTGTAGTGACAGCTTATTAAAGCAGGGTTCATCAGTATGGTCCCATTTGTCTGTGTGAAAAACAGTCACGTAAGTATTTAAGAAAAGCAAACCCAAGACCTGTCTGTAAGGAATGCCACTGGTGGGCTCCCTCTGGCTTGATGCTCCCCTAAAGTACAAAAGCTGTTTCTCACTGTTAGCCAAACCTTCATCCATCTACCCATCTCATCATTCTTACACTAATGCCCATCTATGTTAGCTTCCCTGATAATTTTCCAGGTATCTCTGTATCTAAATAATCTGTTGAAATTCAGCTGTATTAGATCTACTTAATCTCTTGTGCCTAGAAAATCAATTATCTATCAGTTATCTACCCATCTATCGGCTGTCTATCAGACTAGGCTGGCTTGAGCTAAACCTAGCCTGAATTTCACAGGTGGGCTTTTTTTTCCCAGAACGCCCTTTTAATTTTTATTTGTCCTTCAAATTTTTTCTAGGCCTTTTCTAACATCAAGACCACAGTGATCAACTGGTTAGTAACAATTTCCCCTTTTCTAAATCTGGTTAGCACCTCTGACCGAGTAGGTTTGCAGAAAAAGCAGCTACTATTGGATGAATGATTTAATGAAATCTGATGAAAGAGTCTCTAGGGGTCCTGGGATGGAGCTGATCTTGTCTGTGTGGTAAGGTACATTGACCACACTGCTTTGTTTTTACCCATGGTGTGGTCCCTTGAATCTTCATGGCCCAATTCCTAATGGCTGGTTTTACCCTGAGTATTTAACACCTGCTTATAGAAGACTGAATTATGGTGTTTTTTCAGCTTGATGCACTATCTGAACATCTCTTGTTCTTGCCTTTCCCCTTACTCCCTCCTTACCTTCCTCTTGTCTGCTTTCTGTTTATGCCACGGGAAGGACTTAGATGCTTGTTGTCTTCTCAGGGCCTAACTCAGCTTAATTTACAGCAACTTCCTTTTTATATCAACCCATGGAGATCCATTTGCTTTTCCCAATTTGTTTTTGGTCTCTATTTCTCCCCAGTGTCCCTCTGTCCGTTGTCCAAGTAGGTCTGGAGCCTTCCCTTGCAAAGGCCATCCGGTTTATTAAAGTGACACCCTGCCCCTGGTGTGTGGTGCTTTAGGAAAAGCAGTGTCAAACCCTGACCAGGAGCTGACAGGGATGTCTTAGTGGCCGAGCACACAGCAATTCCCCCGGTGGGGCGGTGCCATCTCCTACTGAACAGCTCTGGGACACCCATCCCAGCACAGAAGCCGCCTGCACCTCTGTGCTGCCGTGCTCTCCCAGATGTGTTCTTCTGGCTCTCCAGCATCTCTGGTTCATCTTAATCACAGAGCATCCCTGAGCAGGCATTAAAACAAAGTATGAAATGTATCTCCCTGTTCAACACTTGCAGGTCTGGGGTTTGCTTGCTCAACAAGGTGCCTCATTCATTAAAATGGCTCTGCAGCCCCACAGCTCCCAGCTTTGGCTGAAGAAAAGGGGACAGATGTGTGTGTCCAAAGCACAGAGAAGTGAAAATCGCTTTTCCTCATTGGTTTGACAGCACTTACCAGTGGTAGAGTAACTCCAAAAGAGAGAGGTAGCTGGAAACCAAGGTCAATCTAAAGAAGACTGAAGAAGTTAATTCCTCCTGTTGCAAACTGGGATGCTCACACCATCCCACAGAGCCTGACTCTAAAGCTGTGCCATACCTTTTGGAAATATTTTTTTCATCTTGTATGTATGGGAAGCTCAAACTTAAAATGCCTACCTTTAAACAGAGGTTAGATTGAATGAGGCCCAACGCAACTAATGCAAGATTTTATATTGGAAAGGTTGTACCATTGCCATCAGTCCCCTTTTATCTCAGCTGCAGCTACTTCTCCCTTCTTCAGTGGCTGCTTCTGCAAATTGCAAAACATAAATAATTTTTTTCTGAGGGCCCCTCTCTGGCTGCCCTGGATCTGGGGAGGGGTCTTGCTTGGGTACTTGCTGCTTGGAGCATCCTTCCCAGTGGTGAGGTGTCTGTGGCACCGTCCCACATAGTGTCCTGTTCTGGGGGGCTGAACGGCAATTGGGTCTCTGCTGGTGTCTCCTTTCTGGCGTGCTAAATCTGAATGATGATGTGGCAGCAGCACTGATGTTACATGCCAGACCAAATGAATGGGAAAGAAATATTTTCATTATTTTGAAATGCCAGATTGATTTCACATCCAGCTGGCATTACTTATATATCCTCCTTTCCCCCACCTCTTTTTTTTTTTTCCTTAAATACTGCCCTGATTTCACAGGCTGTGATTGTTTCTGCAGCCCCTTCTCAGGCCAGAGCTTTTGAGAGAAAAAAAACCAAACACAGTTTGGGTTTTTTCCTGCACTGACATCATTAGCTGCCCATCACTTTCACAGTGAATGTACTAGTGCTGTCATAAGGCATATGCTGCCAGTGGGGTTTTCTTCCCACCACTGCTCTTTCAGCATAGCAGAAGTTCCCTTTTCTCTGTAAAGAGAAGCTGAAAAACACCAGCCAGCACTGGCACCAGCACAGGCACCAGATACACCCCTTCCCAATAAGAAGCAAGCAAACAGGCTCAGATAAAGCCCAAACCCTTGGGAATTAGGCCCTGGCTGTCCTTATTTGGTGCATCTGTCTGTCCCGTGTCCAAAACATCGTTGATTTTGGCTTTATTAAGCAATTATCCTGGCCCCAGCTCCTTCCTGTGAAATGCAGTGGGACCCACTGCCTGTGCCCTGCCAGCCTCCTGCCCGCATCCCCCCATGAACAGGGGAGGCTGTGGGCAATGGAGAAGTGGTGAGGAAGGGCAGCGCGTCACCGGACACCAGGCCAGGGGCTCCCAGGACCTCCTCTTCCCTCTGTGCCGCCACGCTGCCTACACCGTACTTCAGAGGAGTTTATCTCATCTTGCCTTGAATACATCTACTCTTTGAATCATAATTACCTTGCTAGGCAAAGTACTGTTATCTGATGTCCTTTCTGGTGGGCATTTTTGTCCAGCAACATGAACTCACTTGGGCTTCTCTTGAGCATCAGTCATTTATTCCTCTTTCTGCTTGCGGTACCCAGCATTAGTAGTTGCTTTTTTTCTTCCACCCAAGTGTTACCCACCCAGTAGCTGTTTTCTTCCACCCCAGTGTATCAATTGGGGCGAAAGACTGAATTTGTAACTAATATTTTACAGCCTTTTGCACCTGCATGCTTTTTATTGAAACAAGGAACTTCTACGTTTAAAAGTTGCACAAAGGGCTGGAAATGAAAACAGAGTCAAGCCTTTCAAATCCGCGAAGGCAGGTGATTTCAGGTATGTGGGCAACAGCCTTTAAAACGACCTGCTCTCGCATGCTTTTGAAAGGTATTCAACATCCATCCCAAATTTACACAAGCTGAAACTTCAGAAAAAAAATGGCTAGAGGAAAACAGAATAAGAACATGAACGTGAAAAATCTCTTCCTTTTCAAATAATTTCTGTGGTTTCAAGCTAATGCTATTACAGCCCTCAAAAGTGAGCAGAAATGCCCTAAAATTAATAGGAAGTTTTATAACTAACCAATGGAGAGATTTCAAAGCCAAAGTAATCTGATTAAATACTCTGAATCCAGTTGGCATCCTCCCATATCACTCTGTATCAGCTGCAATCTTTTAATAGCACAAGCCATGAGGTACAAAAATAATGCAGCACAATGGCATACGGTTCCCTGAAATACAATTAAACTTTCATTAGTTGAATTATCCCATAAGATTAATCACTTTTGGCTGAATACAATCATATTCTTTAGACTTTTTGTATAAGCCTGATCTAAAATATTTGACATGGTTTAAAAAAAAAAAATAGTAGAGTAAGAAAACCCCCCAATACAGTGGTTATGAAAATCAGATTTTCCTTGAGGATGTGAGAAGAGGAAGGGAAATTACCCAGAAAGGGTGTTTGGAAATCCAGCTCCCCACTCCTTTTCATCAGATTGAGTGGCTTAAGCAGCAACAGAAGCAAAACTGGCTTGCTTGCCTTTTTTTTTTTTTTTTTTTTTTTTTTTTTGATACAAACCAGTGCTACTCAAAGGGAAGGAGTGCTCCTACGTGCTGGTGTGCTGGAGCCTCTAACGTGAGAACAGAACTGTTTTCATAGCTAAGGCGTGATCTCTACATGTCCCCCTGGATTATAACCAGAAGGCTTACACAGAGACAAACATACCAAGAGGACGTTGCCTGGCTTGTCAAAACCCAGTGTTTGGCACAGCAGAAACCAGACCTTCCTCTGAAAACACCAGCCCAGCCACAGGGTTTCCACTGCAAGAATGAGCTCCCCTTGCGCATGCATGGGAAGGGGCAGAGCCCAGCTAAGCCTGCCCCAAGGCTGGGGTCTGGAGGGTTTCAGCTCCAGCCAGCCTCCTCCTCCCTCATGGCTGCAATGGATCCCAAGAAACTAGATTCACCCTGGAACCTGGCGGTTTTGCTTATTTTTAGGTGCCTTCTGTAGTTTCAGCAGCAGCTGAAGACACCTGTTGTGGCTGGAGTTGCACAGACCCTTTCATGGTATTGTTGCAATGATCTTCCGAGAAAAATATATAGGAATAAACACACCATGTCATAGAACAAAATATATTAAAAAAAAAAATAAGAGTGCCTAGGCTTGGTGTGGGAAAACATCAGGAATGAAAAGCCAAAACACACCGTCTGTTTGTGAGTGCTGTAAAAGGAGGATGCGCTCTTCGGAGCTATTTACTCACCTGGAGTATTTCCTATCACACTTAAGGACCTGAAACACGTTCTTAGATCAGAAATAAGGGAAACAGTGAAAGTAGTACCTATGGGAGGACAATTTATTTTCCAGTCCAAGCTGTTGGGGTTGAGAGCCCCTCAGTACATCACAGCTGTGCTGGAGGCAGCCATGAGATTCCTCCCTGCTCACACACCCAAAACCATGTATGGATCCTCCATTTGCAATAATTATTCAAACATCTAGGGTATTTTCCCTCTTGAGGCCCAGATCTGCCCTTGTTCTTCATGAAAAACTGCAGTCCCTTAGAAATAAATGACAACTGTGTGCAAGGTAGGCGAGCAAAGGTCTAAGCCTGAATGCAGAACCATGGCACTGGACACCCGAACCCTGATTACACCAAAACAAAAGCTTCAGTTGCTGCCTAATCCCCACAGCGCCCAACATCCTCCTGTTTGAATTCCGAGGAGCCTGGCATCCTCCTTTTGCACGCTGTCCCAAGGAGCCCTGCAGTGAGCAAGTCAGAGGTTAGTTTTGCCTAAGGGGGAGGCAAATTCAGCTTTGCCACCAGCTGCTTGAGCGTTTCCTATTGAACACTCCTGTTCTACCTGCAAAATACTTATGGCACATTTCTGCATGGATAGGAAGGATAATTGCTTTAATTAAATATCCAAAATCCTATTATTTTGCAACACAGAGAAAATCCAAAATATCCGGGACCTAAATCATGCCTTTGCTGATGGTACTCCTGGCAGAGGTTGGGTTGGCTCCATGGACTTCAGCACTTCAGGATTAACTCTGGTAGCTCACGTTGCTCAACTGTGCTTCCATGAATGCTCCGGGAACAAATCACACACAATTTTGTAAGTGCTTGGGAGAAACCAAGGAGATTAATAACAGCCAGCATGCATCAAACTGACCTAGTTGTATTGAGCTAGGTCAGACCAATCTAAATTTGTTTTCATGACAAGGTAGTGGGAGGATCAGTAAATGTCACAGATCTTGACTTTTCAAAGCTGGGAAAGTATGGTCTAGATTAAATTATTTGAGGTGGGTGCAAGAGTGGCTGGAAGATCATAGCTGGAGAGTAGTTCTCGATGCCATAGTCTTACCTCACAGTCAAAGCGAAAGGACATTCAGGCAGTGGTCTGTGTGCTCTGCCCCAAGTCTGATGGCACTCCACGTTTTCAGTAACAACCTGTGAATAGAAAACAAGGGACATTAGCTAGTGATGTGAAGCTGGAAGAGGTTGCACATTAGTTAGTGCGTAGATTAAGAATTTTTAAAAGAATTTAAGAAATCCCCTGCAAAACAGTATGACTCAGTTTTGACTAGTCAAATACAAAGTTCTGCATCACACAGCAAAAAAAACCTTCATAAAATTGTATCAGGGAATTACCAGGTCAGGAGGAGTTCTGGGGAAGTGGGCTACAGGCCTAGCAAATCTTGATATCATGTTGCTGTAAAAAAGGTAAGTCTCGTACTGGATATATAAACACGAGTGTCATTGTGTGAAAACACAAAATAATTCTGCTCCACTCTGCTCTGCTTGGTGATCTTCTCTCAAAGCCCTCAGTGGGACTGAACTGCATGATTTGGGCAACAGTACTTCAAACACAAGCTGTGTGATGGGTGGACCAAGCAGGGAGAGATCAGAGGAGGGCAGCCAGGTCTAGAACAAAACTATTTAATGGTAAAAGTGAGAAGTTAGACATTAGGGCACAGAAGGCTTTCTAAAACTGAAGATAAGGAAGTGCTGGAGAAGGCTGTCTGAGAAAGCTGTAGTTTTGCCATCACTGAAGGTCTCCGCCATTGATGGGTGGGCTGACATCTGTTCAAGAATGATGTTGCCCTAGTGCAGAAGATGGACCAGAGACTGTCCCCCTGCGAAGCAGGTGCATCTCCTGGGACAGGCAGGATCTCAGAGATGTCAGGGCATGAAGCCAGACTCCTAGCTCGAGGGGATCAGAATGCTAGCCTTAAAAATGTGGCAGAGGTGCTCCATCCCGTGCTTCAGATCAGCATGTAGGTTGCTGCAGCTACATGCTAGACAGAGACACATGGCAGATGGATCACCTCTGAAAGATAATGTAACTAATACCAGTGGAGAAGAAGGGATGTTAGCAGGAGAAAGAAAAGCGATAGGTAATCTCTGGGGAAGCAGATAATTCATTTACATCCCCTGGAATATAAAGTTGGGGAGGATCGTAACGTACCATAAAACTACATCAACAGTGATTCTGTACTTCTTGCTATCCAGGAAAGCTGCGAATTTAAATTTGTGGATGTGTTTAAGTCTCACAGCTCTGAAGCAAGCTGTCTCTGTTTCACACCTGAAAAAGGATTTCTGAGCCTGAGTTCTTAATACTTTTTTTGCAAATAAACCAGTTTGTCTTACAGAAGGTGCTGTCTGTATCTAACCATCACCTTACCATCTTGCCTTGGAAAAGAGAAGTTTCTGGTGTATGCAGTAATGTAGGGAATTATGGAAAACATAAGGAATTACGGAAAATTTTCCATAACTTTCCATAACTGTCCATGGAAAGATTAAACATATTTATCTCATTTCTGGTGAATGTCCTTCTCAAATGGTCTTAAAAATCTGCAGCAATGAAGAGCCTGCACATTTCCTAGGGAGTCTGTTTGGATGCTTCATTATCCTTTCCTGCAGACAGCATTTCCTAACACCTAACCATATTTCCACTCATGTAGTTTAAGGCCATTACACGCTTTACACAAGACACTCCTGTGTACATACTTGACACACCATTGATTCTTTTTTTGAAAAATCATAATGCTACTGCCTTTACCAACTTGATTGGTCCTAAATTTAGTACTCCCTTTTGCCCCTTTCCATAAACATCTGTAAGGGCACAGTGCAGCCAGGTCATCATCCAACCACAGTGATGTAGCCACAGTGATGTAGCCCTCATAAAGTTATATAGATTGTGAGTTATTTCATCTCTTCATTGTCAGACAAAAATGAAAGCCAAAGCAGACTCCAGTTGCACATACCAGCCATAGTGGAGAGTGATGTCATCTCAGGTTTCATGCTCAGCTGATTGAAATGCTGATTGATGCACTTAAAATATACATATATCAATCATTGCTAAGGTTAAGAGCTTAAGGGAGGGGAGTGGGGCAAATGAAAACAGGAAGTTTCTAAAAGAAGGAAAATACTTCTTTTCCCCTAAAACCCAAAACAACCTCTTCCCCCCAGAAAAATAACCCAAACCCACCCAACCCAGAAACAAGCCATAGCTAAGCATATTTTGGGTGTCCTATATCCTCCACTGCCTGGTGTCCCCAGGGAGATATTGACTATCAAGGACTTTGAGAGGTGACATGAACAGCAGCAGGGATAGCTTCATTTTCACTTTCCTCTGTCCATTCATGTGCACTATCTACATTATGGCTCAGGGGCTTATACCAATGCAGCTGGTGCACAACCAGACAAGGAACATCAAGCAGTAGCTCCAACTTTAATTGTTTCCTTTTGAATTTCACTGCTTAGGAAGAACATCAACCTGGACACTTGGAGCCTGGCTGATTCATTTACTCATCAAATGCACCAAGGGTTTGGTGATGCCAGGTCTGGCAGCACAGAGTAGGGTTGAGGTGCCCAGGCAGGGAGAGAGCAAGGGGTAATGTCTCTCCAGCCCCGCTACAGACCTTTTGGGCAGTGCTTCTCACAATGAGAAGGTTTTAGCCCTGCAGCTAATCGCTGCATTTCACAACTGCTCAGCATGTGTCCAGTGGCAAGGCCTGATGACCAGTGAAGATGGGATTGGCCATACATCTGGACTGGGGATGGTCACCTCCAGCTCCCTCTGCGCTCAGACATCATGGTCATTGTTTCACAGCCTGTCCATCACCATCCTTGCTGTCAGGCAGAGATGTTTGATGGCTCAGGTCTCAGACCAGGTCCATCTCACCCCCAGACATGGTTCAGGGATCTCAGCTCACATGAGGTGGTAGTGGCCATGCATGGCTCCTACCCTCACAGAGAGCCCTGGTGAGACGTCCTCAAAATAACGTGCACTGTTGCAGTGTTTGCTATTCAAGCTGCAATTGGTACAGAGGACAGAGATGGACAGAGACATTTTTTTAGCCTTCTTTAGCAAGCACATAGTAAAAGCTTCAGAGAAACCCACATGGCTGCATCCAGATGTATTTTTCATCCTGAATAAACAATTTGAGCTGACGCCAGTTTGGAAGGCAAAAGCCATGTGGTAGCTAGTTAAACAGCACATGTGATTAATAATTTACCCCACCTATTTAGGACTTGAAGCCTTTACCCACATGATACCAGAAAGGAGAGAAGGGGAGCCGTGCAAGCTGTGAGTGCTGCACTGGGACCTACAGACGATGCTTTGCATAGGTCAGAAATTGAAATGATTTACAGCTGTTTCAAGCTGGAATGCCACAAAGCCTGGAGGGATTGGCAAACCTTGCTAGCTACCATCATTCATCTCTCCTCTCTCTTGTGTTAGTCTCTAATTTTAAAAGTCAGTTTCTTTTAAGAGCCATCATTATGTTTTCAATCTCCAAACCTTTCAGTTTCTCTGGAGAACTAAATGAGGGGAAAAAAAAACCCCAAACTTTTCAGAGCTCAGGAGGAAATAATGGGTTTAGTGTGATCATTTCCTTCTAGGAGATGGGTTGGTAAAGGATTTCCAAGAACAGACTCCAATCAGTGCGTGTTTTGTGTTCAGCAGTATTGCCGGGGAATTTACACACCTGTCACCTAATTGCCACTTCCTTTGTAAAACAGAAATGACAAACCCAAGTCATTTGCTTTTAGTGTCATTTTTTTTTCTTAATAGCAAAGTGCTTGACACCCCTTTGAAAAGAAACAGCAGATTTCCTCTGCGCTTTGGGATTCAGCGCAGCCTGCAGTCTTCAAGGTGTAAATAGAGTGGGTTTCCTTTGAGTCATCGTGGTATCAGACAGTGCAATGTATTATTAAAATCCAATTTAAACTTCTTACTCTAAGGTGCCAGGTGGCCAAACTAAGTTTGCAGTCCTGGAGTAGAGCTAGGATGGGCTTGCCACATGCTTCTGCCATTATTACATGTATCTAAATAGGAATTTCTAACATCACCTTTTTTTTAAAGCAGTCAGAAGCTTGTTGGTCATTTCAGCCCTATCACATCTAAGTGCTTTATGGGTCTCCATCACAATGCACAAACATTCATGCAACTGTAGAGTTCCTGTTTAATTCTTGCAAAACCAAGGTCGTCCTTAGCTGAGTGGTGGGAATACAACTGAGGCTGGATGTTAATATTTGTCTGCTGTTCCTCTGCCCTCATTGCGAAGCCATGAGAAAACAAACAGAGAAGCAACGCGCACAAAGAGTCTACATTCCCAAGGCCTGACCAGACTTTCAGCTCGTGACCAAACATGAGGTTGGAAGCAGCTTGTTAAACAATAAAAAGAGAGACAAATCAAGGAGAGAAATTTCTTTTATCTCCAGAGTCCAGGTGGTTTTGTGCCAGAAAAGATTTATTAATTTTTTCATCTGTATGTATTTCACACTGGAATTTTCTTATGCTCCATTAAATTTCCTATTGCTTTGTAATTGAGGATTTTAGAAGACGGGACAACTTTCAAGCTGGCAGGCAGGGTAACAAGGACTAGAAAATTATATAGGATGTGGCTTGGACAGAATTTAGCCCAATGACATCATGGTTGTGTTACAAACCCTTCTGAAAAAAACTGGCCTCCAGATCACCTAAAGAACAGCACATCCTCTCCAGAGAACTGTCCCATGGTTGTTCTCAGGATAAATGAGATGGCAGAGATGGCTCCAATGTGACTACAGAGGAGGTAGGCATGTACTTACCTAGGGCCCATAGGCTGGAGCTCCTCCACTGTGCTCAACTGCATGCATGCCTCCTCTGGGGAGGGTTGTGCTGCCTTTCCGGGCTCAGAAAGAGCACCCAAGCGCTCCACTGCTGAGAGCTCCATGCCTCTGAGGGGTGTCTGCATTTTCCCCAGAGAAAGGATGGCATAAAACCTGCTCCAGCAGGGTGTCTCATGGACCTCCTTGCAGGATGTCTATGCATTTCCCTCGGAAAAGCAGAAGTCAAGATAATTTTTCATCTATGCTAAAGGGAAAGGAGATCCCCGTGGGAGGGAGGAATAAGGGCAACGCCAATCATTACACGGGTCATCGTACAGGGATTGGGAAGCACTCAAACTATTTGGAGGCACAATCTGCCCCCCTCATGGTTAACTCAGTGTGTTTAGTAGCATGGCAACATGACCAAGCCATCCTTTTCACTCTAATACCGCGTGGGGAGATTAACTGCAAGCAAGCAGGCAACAATAACGGGCTCATTGAAATGCAAGGAGAGTTCTGCTTCAACCATGTGTTGAAGCATACCCCTCTTCTATTTCGAGCTTCTCTCCCCGCTGCTGGTGCAGGTGCCCTGCATTCATGGCACAGAGAAGTCCTCCCTTTACCTGGCAGTTGTCAGCAGCTCCACGCTTCCGACAGCAGCGTGCCCAGGAGGTATTGGAGAGTGACGTGAGACACTGGGACGATGGCAGGGAAGTCCCCAACCTGGCACAAAGTTGGAGCAAGAAAAGGAGAGCTTGAAGGGGGCAGGTGGAAAACTGGAATGCAATTCCCAGCAGGTCTTCCTGGAAGAAGCTGAGCAACAGACCACAGAGAGGGGATTTCTCCCCTCCTCCTCCTCCCCACAGGCCCCCAGAATAAGTTAAACAAGGCATCAGATGTTCCTATTTTAAGAACAACCAGGGAGGCTGGCAACTACAAAATGAAAAGGATGGGAGGGCAGAAGTTGTCTAGCAAAATTAGCAACACATTTCCCTCCCTGCCTTCCAGAGAGCGTGCTCCCTTCCAGCAAGACAGGGTCTGCACAGCATAAATTATTCCTGTCTAAATTTGAGCCTGTGCTGTTGTTTCTGCCAAGTGTTTACTCTCAAATGCCATATTTTTTCAGGCACAGATGACACTGGGTGACACGTGTCATCACAGTACGTGTCCTTGAAAAATATGCACTGTGAATTTGCACTGATGTTCTCCAGGGCATGCTGCTCACGTGCGCAGAGAAAGCAGTCAGAAGGTCTTCGTCAAGAGACTACTCGTCCGTCTCATCGTGTCAAAACTGGACTAAGGGGTGGGGAAGCTCTCCACTGCCAAATGCCACCTAATTCACAGATCATCACCAAGCTGTGTGTGCATTTGGCTTGTACAGATAAGACCTCTGGGCACCTTTTCCCTCAGGTATCTCTGCACTGCTGTTTCCTCCATGAATGAGATCTGTCCTCACTGTGGTGTGTAAAGCCACAATTTCATTGTCTGTCACAGGCCCCTTAACATCCAGAAGCTGTCCCAGGCATGCTCCTCGCAGCACAGCAATCATGCACCACTAGTAATCAGTTTAAGGGCAAAAAAGAGATGCTGGATAAATATTTGACAGCTATTTTCACTCTCCCAAACCCACATTCCTGTTCACCCCTTTTGGCCAGATGCCACCTGCCAGTGGCACCTGGTCGGAGCTCTTTGACAAGGTTGGATGATCCCTTTTCAGCTATATTCAACTTGCTGAAAGCCCAGATCCATGCAGCACGATCGACAAACCCAACCACTCGAACGCTGCGCAGGTCTATTTCGGTTGTGCCAAGTAATAGACTTTTATGGCTGGGGATGCAGCAGACATATTCTGTCATTGAAACAAAGATCTCTGGGCTGGGCAAGCTCACCTGGCTCCTAATCAGCTTTGGCCTTTACCCACTCATAGGTCTCAGTCCAATCTAAAGCACACAGATTAAAATAAACCATACATTTAAAGAGAAGGCTCTGTACCTCCAAGTATGGAAAAATATTTTAAGTTACTGTCTTAAGCCTCAGCATGTCAAGGTTAGAAATGTTTTTGTTTCATTGCTCCGACACCATAAGGCCAAAGTCAACAAGAGGCTGATGTGAGCATTTGATATATGGCAGCCCAGCATGATCTCATCTTTCGGAGGTCACAAGATTAGTGCATAAAACAGTCAGATATGATTAACATTAGGTACTATATATGTGCAGAGATGTATGGGTCTGTCGCTGTGACTACAGATGGAAAGCCAAAGTTGGCTGAAGGTCAGACAGGGCATCATGACTGTCCAGGCAGTCAAAACCAGTGACATCCTATCCCATGTGGTGCTACCAGTAGAGGAAAGCCACTTGTCCCAAAGTGCCTCTCACTGCTACCAGTGTTATTGTGCTTCACAGCTTAGGTTCACCCAGCACACCTGTCTGCTCCGACAGCACGCAGCAAATGGAGGAGGACATCTGTGCTGGGGAATTGGTTTCTGCTATCTTCTGCTATTTTTATTCAGTGGCTGTGAAAGCTTCCAAAACGAGATGCATTGCCACAATTAAACTGAGCACATTTAATAGCAAACTATATCACAAATTGCAGAGTGAAGCCACTTCATATTTCCATGGGGCTTGCTAGAGAAATAGCTCCAATTAATGAGGCACATGGTAGGCTTGTTTATATTCAGTCATCTCTGTTCAAGCAACAAATTATCTGTGTGTGATTATGAAGCCAAATTTACCCTATCATTTTTCATTTAGCCTTATTTTACTGCCTGGCCTGTTCCACTGAGCTGAGGAGTTATTCATGGAGCAAAACCTCCCTGTCCTCTCTCCCAGGCTTCAAAGGACTTTACAGGTATTGCACAAAGTCACAACATCCCATGCTCAGCCAGTGCTCAGTAGTACCAGCTTCCAGGTTCAGAGCTAGCAGGCAGAGGGCTTGGTCACCCTTCTGGCTTGGTTTGCTTCTCCCTGGACTCAGTAGTCAGAAACTAAGCAGAGAGGGTACTCTGGAGTCAGCTTGGAGCTGTAAAATTAATTTCACAGGCATGTGTCAGCCCCAGACAGAATCGGGGCCTTGGCGTTCGGAGGGAAAGAGCCTGATCTGCTTTCCCACCTGCCCCATGGCGTCCATGGGGAAGCACATCCCCAGCATGCCCCCACACAGGCCATCCAGGTCCCAGCTCTCTAATTGAAACCATCTAACGCTGCAGTGTCCTGCCATGAAAAGCAGCAGAGGTTGCATTTAATCACTTAACTTGTGGTTTTGCTCACAGCTACAAGTAGCATTCCCAGTAAAACAGGCGCAGGCAAATTTTTGTGTGCTCTTCATGCAGCTGCGTGGGAGGGTCTCTGGGCAGAAGCCTTCCCAGGCTTGAGTATTTTGAGGCAATTCAGGCCTCGCAATGTTGTTTCACTGCACATTTTAGAACAAGACGAGTCTTTGCCCCAGCCACTCATCACTGTGGCCATGCTGGGATTTCCTTGCAAGCTGTGATGGGGCAGAGACGAAGAGAGACAGGATAGCCACACGTTACAGTCCAGGATTAGGACAAACGTCTCCAGCCCTTACATAGTGTTTTCACTTGTGCCACATAAGCAGTACCAACCTAAAAACGTCAAACTTCTCTCTTCCCTTCCCTAAGCTGTTGGGAGAGGGGTCCCAGAGCAGCCCGGTAGCCAAGCCCCCGTCACGGCACCAACGCCAGGTGCACACCTTGGTGCCCAATCCCAAGCACAGGAACATGGGAGACCTTCATTTCCACAGTAATGGTTGCACAGACTCTATATTTATAGCCTCCCACAAATGTCCTGAGGAGGAAAAGATAACATAAAAGCACCAACCAGAAAAGCTAACAGAGAAGAGCAGCTCTGCGCCCATGTGGTTCCACTTGTTGTTCAGATGGCTTTTATTTTTGGTGCCTGCCCTAGCAGTTTCCAAGAAATCTTCCCCTATCCTGGTTCTATGGGGAGGTATAACATTACACTCCAACCCTTCAGGCACGAACATCTGAGGACAGAGTCAGGCCATGAGGTCAAGCCTGTATTTAGAATATGAGACATGAGTGGGCCAGGTCACTGGAGCAGGCTGCACTTTCCTGAAAAACTAAAAGATACTCCAAGGGTCCCTGGGACTACCAGGAATTACCAGTACAGTCCTGCAGGTTTGCACCACGCAGAAGAGCTGGACAGGGAGAGGTATCGCCTTGCTGCCACCAGGCACACCTCACCGCTTCCCTGAGCAAGCCAGTGCCTCTCGGGAGGGCTCAGCAGGGCATGGGCAAAACTACCCAGTGCTAAAATCAGGTCAAATCTTGAGTCTCTGCTGTTTCACCTGTTTAGATTTTTAGTGGAAAAACCTACATTTTATTATACTGGTAAAAGTATGTCAGATAACATTATCATTTTACTTCTGCATGGTTAAAGCACCGGTGCCTTTTGCTATTTCAAACTTTTCCTTACATTAAAATTTGTATAGCTTATCCATTTTTCCTTGTCAATAAGGTCCAAGTAAGACAGAGGCAGACATTAGCATGACATACCAGGAGCAAACTTACTCGGGAGCATTCCTGTGGGTAAAGCTTCACCCAAGTGCCTCCATTTTTTTTTTTTAATAAATATGTCTTGAAGACATTTAATGTGTGGAAAAAAACCTACCTCTTAGCCTCTTAGGTTCCACTGGTACTGTTTATTTCTCACAAGAAGCCATAATCCTTTCCAGTGGTAACTAGCTGGGATGTCACAAGTAAAGGATTATACCTTCAGGTGAGGCAGAGCTTCTTATGGGCTTACTGCTTAGATATTATAGATTCTGTTCTCATGCAGAAGTTTTACATGCACATATGGATGTGTGCATTATTTAAGACGGAGCTGCAAGTCTGCAGATGGATGGATCTTCTAGCTCAGGAAAGCAGGAACACTGATTATTGCTCTTCCCGTGTAGCCATCCAATGCAGAGGTGTGGAAAATGAGGTATGGGGCAGTATTTGATCCTTCAGATATACTTTTAAAACACACTGTTCAGCAGGGAGCAAAAGTCATTATCAAGATGTGTTTCTTACAGTCAAGTGACCAACACTGGATTTGGGTTCATGGGTACAGGCTGCAGTTGTCAACCCCGCAGTCAGGTTATTCCATTTGGATATTTCTGACCTTGTGATAAATTTTCAAGAAGAAAGTGCACTTATATTTTTAACTTGCATCCTGCTGACACACCCCCTTTCCCGTGGGACAAGCGGTGTTTTAGGAGGGAAGAGCAAGGAAGAAGATACGTAATTCCTCTCGGTTGGATAAACTCATTGATTTCATGTGTGCAAGATTAAAAAAAAAAGAAAAGGAAGTCATCATTCTATGGTGTTTATTACTTCAGTGTGTGGTAAAATATAATTTCTAAAAATAATACCAACCTACCATGGGAAGCCACATAATTTTTAACAGGGTAATTGGTAAATCAGACCTCTATCTAACGTTTCTCTTCATAGAAAATTACAGCTTTGGAGAAGAACACATTAATGCAGAGGAAGTCAAAGTTAGCACTGAAGAGCTGACAGCCCTGGCTGGAGACAGAGGTTGCTTTTCACCGATAACATAAAGTTTTACTAGCACTAAACTGATTTGGACCATATGACAATCAAAGTAACAACATTTATGGAGCTTAATCTGCTCTAGGACCCACAGCGGTGCAATGAAGACTGCCCTTTCACTGTGCTTATCATCAAAACGTGTAATATATTTAAAAAACACAAACTTGGAGTAAGTCTCCAACTGTCATGTGTTTTCCATCATTTTCCCCCCCAGAGGAGGATCTGCTGCTCTGACACCAGATGAAGCCATTCCTGGGACCTGTTTTCTAGCATTGCCTGGGCTGAAAGCCCGCTGCGACAGCAAGCGCACGGAGCAGCCAGTCTGCAACCGCTTCTGACAGCCTCGGTCATGGCTCCCGTCTTCCATTTCCTCTTCTCCAAAAGGGATGCCAGGCAGATGCTTAAGAAGCTTTGAAAAAACTCTTGTCAGGAATTTCAAAGAAGTAGTGTATGAGAGTGTGTGTGTGTGTGTGTGCGTGTATCTCCAGGTTTTGGCCCCTCTCCAGCTGCCTGACAGTATGACACTGGCTTTCATCTTTGTTTCCAAGCTGCAAAATAACATAAAAACAAAAACCTAAGTAATGTATTAATGACTTGCTTAATTTCAATTTTCCCATGTATTCCGGTACTTTTGCAGCCCCAGAGATGTTCCAGTGTGCAACTATAAGTAAAGGAGGGGGGAATGGCCCACCAGGCAGTCTCCAACTGTGGGAAAGGAGAGAGGAGCTGGTGTGAGTTCACCAACAGTAAATAACACTCCGCTGTATCACACCTACACCTTGCAAAAAATAAAAAGGGAGACGTTGCTGTTCAGGGGTAATTAAGCGGTCTCTGAAATTTCCCTGAGTGCCTGAGAGCATGATAAAATGCAAACAAGCATTTCCAGGAACACCTGAAAAGATGGGTACATGCTGCCTTGGATTCCCAAGGAAACTCCTGTTCCTTTGTGGCGTTGGATGCTGCACAGTGCCAGAAGAGCTGGATTTGTACTGCTCCTGCTGAAATCAGCATGGTCATCCTGAAGGCCAGGCCTGCTTTTTAGAAACTGTTTTCTTAAGAAAGGAAGTCCCAAGAAAGTCAGTCGGAAATAGTTTTTGTTTTGCTTCATTGCTTGGCTGAAATCTGGTTAATATTTAAAAAAATCATTCCTGAATCACTCAAAAATTAATGTTGCTATTCAGGTCTTCATAAACCACCACAAACGTTGCATCTTGCCCTTGACCTGCCACTTTGTAAATTCCCCATAAATTTACAAAACTAAACTAAATTTAATTTAGTTGAGGTCTTAGCTCTGTATCCAGCAGAACACATACAAGCATGCACACACCCTTTCAGTATCTGCATTGCAAAATGCACATACCATTTTAAGTGACACAAGAAGCCACTAAGATGATTATGGCAAGCACTACAGCCATAATTTTAATGATGCTTTTATTTCTTCTGCTTGCAGATGATCACTTCTCATGGTGCTTTCCCAAGATATTACTCATTTTCTGTCACTGAGCTGCAAGAAATCATCTGCCTTCTTTCAGAAGAAATCAGCGAAGAAGGACAGACAACCTAAATACTGACTGTGGTCCTTCTACAGACAGCAATCAGGTTAAAGAAGCGGGGTCTGACATAGCCTACCATCCAGCTGTATTTTATGCCCTGCTGCCTTTATTGGTCGTGAAATGTCCGTGCAAAGCCAAAGGACCGTCCTAAAGAGTTTATTTGCTTTGCTGTGAGTTCTTTATTCTGCAGAAGACCAAATTAAGAGCAATGCTAGATAAAATACCCAGTGTTTCCCAAGACACACCACTAGCATTTTCAGCTTCAGAGTCCACAAAAGCAGCATGATGCCCTTGCTTTTTAATTAGCTTAAGCCAGAGGGGACGAAGATCTGAGCTCTTGGGTTGTACCGGAGAGGCTGAGAGCTGAGGCGGAGCTGCTGCCACCTGCCATAACCCCCCTCACCATCAAGTCCCCATCAGCGTGAAAATGAATGTGTTTACTTCCCATCAGTGGGTGAAATCAGAGCCCTCGTGCAATTTCTGTCAACAATTACTTGATCACCCTATTTTTGTGCAGGTCTGATGATTGCAGTGCAGCATCTCTGTCAGGGGACAGGGGAGAGGCTGGAAGGGATCAATCTATTGCTTAAAAACTACAGCTAGGAGAAGTGCATGTTTTGCAGAGCTCTTTTATTCACGTACTAAAATTATTTCATATTAAACAAGCTAGGCTAAGAGATGTGGCAAATTAAATGCTAAGTCAAGCCTGCCTTGGCCCGCTGCTGCAACTGTTAATCTGATTTTTGAAGCCACCAGCTTGCTGGGCAGTATGAACGCAGTTTGCTGGATGCTCTCATGGCTGGTGGTGCAATGTAAGCACAAGACTTGGAATACAATCCATCAGTGTCCCCACGCCAGATCCCATAACCTACTTCCTAGGCCTGCTGCCAGTGTTGTGCTATGAGTCACGAAGAGAAACAAACACAAGGAATGTCAAATTAAATAGGACACAACGCTTTCACAGCGTTTAAAAGCGGAGCAATTGTGCTGCAGCATACAAACCTCTCTGGACTCCTCTTGGACTGCTTCTCTTCTTGGTAATAAGAAACATCCCTTTAATTAGTTCCACCTAATGAAATTCATAAGCCAGGGAGTGGGAGTTTTGCTCCTGGGTAGAAACTGAAAACTTCTCTCCACTCGATCTGCCCATTTTCTGCAGCAGTCATTAGCGAATTTTATCAAATCTCTGCGCTAAACAGTAACAACCATTGTTCACCCAGAACACAAGTCCATTTATGAGCTGCAATACGACACATCTTGGAAACCCCAGACTGAGAAGAACTTAAAAAAAAAAAAGATTAGGACCTGCAAGAAAAAGTAGTTTCAAGCTGTCAAGAACAAACAATAAACTTCTACCTGGTCTTTCTGGCTGCTGAGATCAGAGAGGTTCCTTTACCTTCCTGGGTTTGGGCAAAATAATTTACAAAATTTATTCCATCTTTCCTTACAGTTTAGGGGCATTCCATTTCGTGTCCAGCTGAAGCTCTGGGTGCGTCATGCTCCTTGCATCAGAGACAAGCAAAATAATTCTAGGAAGCCTCAAGATATGCATTTGCTCCTATGGAAATATTGACCCACGAGGGTCTGTTTAAATCCATTTTGGTTATGTGTCTCTCAAGACAAAGCAATAGCCATGGCAACAAACAATTTCACTGCATAAGAGAGAGCACATCCAGAAAGAGTGTGTAATCGCTCTGTTTATTGATGACTAAAAGCCTGAAACCGCAAAGTTTGAGCTCTCAAATGCAACACCAGTGCTCTGCAGAATACCAGGACCTTTTATCGGGACGCTTTTGCAAATGTCCACCATAGAGGACAGAGAGGAAAATCAAAGCCTTGCCTGCTGTTTGCATCTCCAAACTCTTTGCAAAGAGACGTGGCTCGCTGAGTGGTTGTGGTTGCCCTTTGAGAAGGTAACAGAGGAGAGTGAGAAGGAGGGAGCCGATTCTCAGCTACATTTGGAGACAGCAAAGGAACAAATCATCACTAAGACAAACTGTTAAGATGATCAAGATTTCGGTATGAACTCTTTTCAGCACCTATTGGGGCCCCTCGGTGCGGTGTACTTGCATGTCTTCCTCAAAGTGGCTGCTGACTGATACGTTCATCCTGTTATTCCACGTTGGGTCCCATAATTACAGAGCCTGATTTACAGGCTTGGTTATAGCTGCTATTATGGGAAGCTACGATGCTGGATGCAGCTGCAGTGCTCACGGGGGAAGGAGGGAGGCAGATCACACTGCAGCTCTTGCATGAACGCTGGCTACACTGGGCAATGTTAACAGAGGGGAAGGAGGAGGAAGCTACAGCCCCCCTAGGGTCTTCCCAAGACTCCTTCCCACTTATAAAGCCATCTTTGATTTGGGCTGCAAGGAGTAATTTTCTAGTTTAGCACTCAGGGGTGAGTTTTTCAGAGCTTTCAGTGATAGCTCAAACCAGCCCTGCTCTCAGAACCTGCTAGAGGAAGGTACTGGTGCAGAGTATGTCTCACTATGGGCCCACTGGAGCTCAAGGACTGCTTTGCAAATTCAGTGCATTTTAACCCAGGATTGTCTTACTCTGATCTGAATCCCCTTCCCCTCCAAACCTGCTACCTGCCTGCTAGCATTTGCTCTGCTCTCCAATCTCTGTGCTCCGGTCCCAACTCCACTGAGACAAAAAGCTCCCCACAGCATTGTTCAAGGCCTCCAGGAAAATTTCCTATGCTGTTGGGATCCTTCCCCGTGCAAACCAGACCTAGCCCTCACTGTTAGCCTTAAAGATCTGTTGAGGGTGAGTATGGAGTTGCCAAACAGACATTGCTGCAGAGGGAGCACAAGAGACAGCCAAAGCTAAATTTTTCAAGCAGAGTTTTGGTGCCATGACCTGTCTAAATACTACACAGCCACTTACAAATTCTATGATTGATTACAAATTATGCCAATACCATCCCGCTGGACCTTCTTGCCTACAGTGGTGCTGACAGAGCACCCGTCAGCTTTGTTTCTGAGAACCCATAAATGCAAGAGCTGTAAGGTTGTCACTCTTGCAGGTGAAAGAAGGAACCCTTGTTTTGAAAACCAGAGTGCCTTTGTTAGGAATTTGAGGTCAAGGTACTCAAAGGGGTATACACTATCCCCTGAAGAGGTATCCAGGGAGAGCACACCTCCCATAGAAAACACAAAGTGTGAGATGTTTGCTTTGTCAGGGAGAAAGACCAGGCTAACGGTTTCTTTCAGAGTTTTGGCTTCTTATACTGGGGCTTCCTGTCCCAAAGAGGAACAGGTGCTACTTCCAGAGGCCAAAGCTTATCCACTGAGGAGAGAAAATTGTTTGAAGATTAATACTGAATTCAGCATCTCTAGTTGAGATCAGGAGTTGATTTTAGGGATTAGACTCACCTGAATGAAAAAAACAGAGGCACCGCCTCCCCCACCTGTGCACTTGCAAATGCCCACAACTTCCACTCCTGTATCTACCTCGCCCCGCCACCACCCGCATGAGACACCCCACCTCTGTTACTGCAGGGGTTTCCACTTCAGCTGCGATAGAGGGTGGCCCCTGGCTCTGCAGCAGCTGTGATATATTACCCATCCAGGTACTGACTAGGCTCCACGCACCAGCTTATCTGCCAAGGTTTACTCCCATGTCCCTTTGTCCCCATAAGCCTGCTGAATTTATGCTCCTTCTGTGATGTATTGCTACTTGAAGATAAAGGCAATGATGAAGTTTTTCCTGGTGGTGCAGTTAAACCATTAAAAAAAAAAAAGCCCGTGAGCAAAACTGTCTCATTTTACCAAGATCAGGTGGGATGCAACCTTACTCCTTCATTTGGAACACAGCAAATATCAGTCAATGAAAATGGCTCTAGGTATAGCATTTTTAATACAAATTTGAAAGAGCTATAAGAAAACACCAGTGCTGTCTCAGGGGATTGCTGGCCTGAATTTAAAGAGACCTTCACATGATTGGAGCTCAACTACACAGGTCAGAGTGAAAATCTGTACTTCAGTGATTCTCAGAAAAGACACAATGTCACGCTAGGTTGTTGTTATCATTAAGCCTGTTGATGCCTACTGCTAGAGTTATGGATTTAGATGCATATTTAAATACTGTCATTGGCTGCTGGTATAAACAGCATCTTCTTGAGTCCAGAAACCGATGGCTGGTTGCCCATCTGTCTCTTGGGTCTTTTCTCCCAAGAAATTGTGGGTATTTATAAGTTATCACCCTCTCATTTGCTTGCCCTTAATAGGGCAATGCATTCCCAAAGCCATCTATCAGAGACTGAACTACCTCCTTCTCCTCCCTCCCCTCCTCTCCCACATCATGCCCCATAATGCCTCCCTTAGTGGTGGCCAAGATCCTGATGAAGCAGACCAAATTTCAGGCTATTCAGCAATCCCAGCTCTCAGAGGAGCATGAGATGCAGGCTGAAGAATCCTTTTTTATCATTACTCCCTGGAGCCATTAACAGCCAAGAAGTGGTTTTGCTGGGTCTCAGCTCCTCTCTAGCTACGTCCCCATCACCCATGACCCTAAGCAGAAATCCCAGGCTTATAAAATTAAATAGGCCATTCCCACGAGCCACCCTGGGACTTTATGCTTGGATGGTATCAAGGGAAAGAGCAGAGGCATGTCTGCTCCTGGAGTAGTGCAGAATAAGGAGTGTACAAATGCAGGCTCTGAGATTCCCTGGCCCCTGTTTTCTCATAGCTGCAAGTCAAACCGGATACGGATGTAGCACAGTAACCTATTGAACCAGATCTCATTAGCTAACTACAGAGAAGTCTAGCAGACCATTAAAAATTAAGCTAAATATAGGCACACATCAAAAAAACAGTAGTTCTAAAGCACTGAGCCTAATTCATCAGGGAGCAGAAAATCGTAACACGTGGGATGTTCTTCAGACGATGCAACTGTGGCTCTAGTGAGACAGAAAGCTTTAACTAGATCTCCCCAGAACCACAGGGAGGAATGCTGTGCCTCTGCTCTGCTGCCAAAAATCCCAGCCTCCTGCACGCCTGGTTATTTTCCACGCTCAGGCATGCGCAAGCTCACACAGCAACACAGGGATGTGCTACCCTTTCCAGCCTCCTGCAGCTTGCTCCTGCTTTCAAGGCATGCTTGGTAGCCCAGAGGACAGAGCAGGTCATATTTCCCTTGAGGCAAGGAGTGTTGGTGGCAGTCGATCATAAGCAGACTGGCAGCCTGAGACAGCTTCTAAACAGCCGATAACCCTCACTGGGACAAGCTCCTGGTTCAACCCTGTGAAGTCACTGCTGTTGCTCCTGTGTTCAGCTCGCACCTGGGCAGTAAGGACACCTGACTAACAGTGCTGGGTGTCAAGGGCAAAGAAAACATCTTTTAATTTAGAGACAGTGGTTGCACAGTGGTCTGAGCCTAAGGCTTGGTGGCAAGAACTACGGGACTCCCCACCTACAGCTTTCAGGTTTTACCAGGCTCTCATGGAGGTGGAATGAATGAAGTAGGCCAAGGAGGGACCCTATCAGATAAAAAACAGGACCTTCACAGTGGTCCCATGAGGTTAAAGGGACCAGCTGAGTCCTGGGGTCATCAAGCACTGCATTGCAGCTGGTCGAGGGAGGGGATTGTCCCGCTTTGCTCTGCGCTGGTGCGGCCTCACCCCAAGTGCTGTGTGCAGTTTTGGGCACCACAGTACATTAAGGATATAAAGCTACTAGAGAGTGTCCAGAGAAGGGCCACGAAGTTGGTGAAGGGTCTAGAGGAGAAACCGTATGAGGAGCGGCTGAAGTCGCTTGGTTTGTTCAGCCTGGAGGAGACTGAGGGCAGACCTCATCGCGGTGTGCAGCTTCCTCACAAGGGGAGGAGGAGGGGCAGCGCTGATCTCTTCTCTCTGGTGACCAGTGACAGGACCCAAGGGAATGGCAGGAAGATGTGCCAGGGGAGGTTTAAGTTGGATATTAGGAAAAGGTTCTTCACCCAGAGGGTGGTGGAGCACTGGAACAGGCTCCCCAGGGAGGCAGTCATGGCACCAAGCCTGATGATATTCAAAAGCACTTGGACAATGCCTTCAGAGACACGGTGTGAATTTTGCAGTTGTCCTGTGCAGGGACAGGAGTTGGACTTGATGGTTCTTGTGGGTCCCTTCCAACTTAGAGCACTCTATGATTCTAAATTAGCTTGTGCAAAGACTTTGGATCACAAGTAATCTTCTGGTTTCAACCTCCAACATTATGTGAAACACAGTTCTTTGATAAAAGCTGAATTACTCCAAGAAACTTCAAAGCCATCAAAGAACTTGTGCTCGGTGACATCTGTGTGCAGTGCTTTGAGAGAGTTTTCTCTGCTTTTCCTAGTCATCGCGCAACAGTCAGTTAAAAAGCACTGCGCTCTTTGTAGCCTTCGCTGCAGTATGAGGTTTATTGTCCTATTTATCACTGTTGAACTGCCTCAGGCTGAATTATTTATAGCACTGGAGAAGATGAATTAAGTGGTAAATTCAAAGTGGGTCACAGGGATGTTGCCTTGGCCTTGCAACCCAGACTTATTAGTGGGCTGATGTCTTGGCCTCCTTGGCTTAATGGGATGGAGCACTCTCATCCGCACTTGCACCAAACCTCGAGCTGCCTGTGCCCAGCCAGCGCTCCCCTCCCCTCGGGCCACAGGAGTAGAAGGCAGGTACCAGCACTTGGTGTTATCCTCCGCAGGTGGCTTGCCCCCACCTTTTTCTCTGTGCATACTCTGATATTTCAATTAAGGAGATCATTGCAGCACCCTCAGCAAAAAACTCCCCTACAGAGCAGCATTTTTAGCATGTGGCGTGGAATGCCAGTATGTCGCACTGCTGGTGACCACAGGGTGAGCCAAAATGCCCCAAAAATTCAGAGAGCAGCCCACCAGGCTGAGATTATTCTTTTTTAGTATAGGAACAAAACAGCTACTTAAGCAAGGGCTTTCTAAAAGGAAAACCCTGCATATCCATCCCTAAATCCTGACTGAATCTCATAATCCTTCACCAAGAACAGCCTGTGCTCCATACCGCGTCTGACTTCAAGGATGACAATGATTCAGTTGTTTCCAAAAGAGGAGAATCACTTTTCACATTACTGCTTTTCTCATGCCATGTCTGACTGTGTAGCAGAGGCTCCAGCAAGATGCTTACGCTGGGGGTCCCCCAGATACTTTCCATGCCAGAAGGTGGGGAGTGCTCCCACAGGCGAAGGGGATGGGGTACCTGCCTGTCACAGCCCCAGCACCACCAATATGAGGATATTAATTTCATAAACATTGGAGATTCACATTATTTTACCAATATCTATGATTCAAATATAGCACCCAAGCATTATCTAAATCCACTTCAAAAATAAACATATAAATGAAGCAGAACGTTGCTCCCTCCACACCACCCTTGTTCCTTGGAAAGCACCAGAAGTGTTGAGTCTGGTCTTCCTGGGGCTTTCTCAGAGGGTGTCACAGAAGCTCAGACACCAGCTATGAGCTCCTGTGTGTGGATGGAGGTCCCGGGCTAACACACATCAGGTTCTCAGAAATGCTCATCTGAAAGTGAGATGGAAAATGTGCTCCTGGCCATGAAACCAAAGGGCAATAAAAAAGAATCTTTCTCCTGTGTTATTGGTATTTTTTCTCCATGGTGCAAGGGCAGACAAATTTCTTTATCTGTTGTGAGAAAATCTTTATCAACAGTCTCACTTAATTGCACAAAAGACAAGACAGGCACCAAAATTCAGAGTTAGCTTTAACAGCCTCCACTTTTGGAAAGCTGAAATAACATTTTGTCACTATATGATGCAATCACCTTCCCTCCAACGTTGCCTGGTACAATACTGACATCTTGCCCTCAAAAGTCAAAATCTCTTGGCTAAGAGACCAAATGAAAATAAAGAAGAGCGTTTAGACTTAAGTACTGCAAGATGAAGAGTTTTAGCAACAGTGAACTTCCTGAGAAATGTGATTTAAGTAATCCCACTGCTATTTTCAAATTCAGGTTGAATTTACTTAATAGTTCCAGTGAACAAGAGAGCGTGGACCAGACTCTCCAGCCTGGGCAGAGGAGGAGGGGAAAGCAGACAGCTTTAATTAGCAGGCAAGTCAGCAAAAGCACTTGCTCAGGATGGGATTATCCCGAGGACGTGGACCCCTGTGACTCCCTGCCCAGGAATACTCCAAGCATCACACTACCTCTCTCCAGCATCCTCTAGCTTTCTTTCTCCCTGCTTTTGTAAAGGTCCAGCCTCCCAGGTGACAGATTCAGCTTCTCAGGAAAGCAGCCTGGTTCCTCCTCCACCGGGAGGGAAGCACTTTGGGACAAGCAGAGTTGTGGGGAGGAAGGAGATGAGATCAGCTGGCCCCACATGTCCCAAGGGCCTTGATCCACGCACCTCTCTCCCAGGAGCCTGGTGATGGGGGTCACCTTCTCCCACACCAAGGAGGAGCTGCTCTGGCTTCCACGCTTCCATTAAAATGGAAACAAAAAGCCTTTGTCCCAAGTGAAAAGAAATACTTTTACCAATCTGAAACCCATGTCTCAAAAATGTTATACTCTGGTCAGACATTACAAAGAAATATCTGAAGTTATTACAGACCAGCACACTTAGGGATTTTTCAGGCCATCTCTAGAACTGAAAAAAAATCCTTCTTGTCTAGGTCCATCTGTAAGCCAATCCAGTGGGAAATCCAGTTATTTCACCCTGACTGTTTGCCAAGGAAGCAAAGTTTAAAAGGCATCCTGGTTTGAACAGAGGCCCGCTGGTCACGGGAACAGTGGGTCAGCACAGATAAATACTGATTGCAGCAATTTTCTTTCAGCCTCCCCCAAGCCAAGGTTACATTTCCACAATTCAGGCAGATCACCCATGTTTAGAAAGTAAAGCACTGGGTGGTGTCCTGGTGTCAGCTGGGATAGTTAATTTTCTTCACAGTAGCTAGTATGGGGCTACATTTTGGATTTATGCTGAGAACAGTGTTGATAACGTGGAGATGTTTTAGTTGTTGCTGGGTAGTGCTTACACCAGTCAAGGACTTTTTCAGCTTCCCATGCTCTGCCAGGTACATAAGAAGCCAGGAGGGGAGACAGCCAGGACAGCTGATCCCAGCTGGCCAAAGGGATGTCCCACACCATATGACATCATGCCCAGCATATAAAGCTGGGGAAAGCATATAAAGCTTTCCTGGAGATGGCTGAACACCTGCCTGCCTGTGGGAAGGAGTGAATTAATTCCTTGTTTTGCTTTGCTTGTGTGCATGGCTTTTACTCTACCTATTGAACTGTCTTTATCTCAACCCACAAGTTTTCTCACTTTTACTCCTCTGATTCTCTCCCCCATCCCACCAGGCTGGGTGGTGATCAGCTGCTGTGACCGCTTAGGGGTTTCAATGTGTCGGATACTCCTCAACACACGCTTTATTTTACTGAGCTGGTATTGCTTTTGCACAAGAGTCCATGCCCATATAGAGTCTATACAACTGCCTTTATGTATACAATAAAAAGATGGCATGGTATAATTTTTCCAAGAAAGCTGTCTTACCAGACAAGAGCCACTGCCTGAGGGGTATATTTAGAAATTAGAGACAATTTAGGAAGTCACACAACATAAGCCAGAAGAGCAATGAAAAGTAGGGAGAGTGGGAGTTTCTTTTAGGTATTTAGCACTCCCAGACAGCATCAGTGAATACCCAGACGGACGTAACTCTTTCACCTCAGCAAGTAACAGCAAAACCCAACGCTTATGTAGCATTTTTCATTCATCTGTCTCAAATTGCATCGCAAGGAGAGCCGAAGCGTTGGATTATCCATCCCTTTCTGCAAGCTGATGCACAGAGCTGAAGTCCAAGGCTGCATAAAGGCAGACACTAGGGACAAAGGCAGGCCATGGATTTCTGTCCATTGTCATGGATGCTGCATTTGGACCCTGGTGCCTTCTCTTCAGTCCTTGAAGCAGCCTGTCAGCCTTGTGTGGGCGGTCTGCAGGGTTTGCCTGCTCTGTCATTTCAGTAGGGGCAGAGCTTCCAAAGCAGTTTTACATCAAGAAGCCACTTTGAGCAACACATCCACTTCAGCCTGTGGCCTCCCAGCGCTGCTGAGGCTGGCAGGTGCCTCTGGACATCATCCAGCCCAGCCTCTCGGTCAGGGCTGTGTCTTTTCAGGTTTTGAATATCCCCAAGGACTGAGATGTCACAACCTCTCAGGGCAACCTGCATCAGTGTTTGACACCCCCCCCCCAGTAAAAAGATTTCTTCCTATATTTAGGAGTTTCCTGTATTTTGGTTACTGTCCCTTGCCTCTAGTCCTGTCCCTGGGCACCACTGAAAAAAGCCTGGCTCCACTCTCTTTGCTTCCCCCATCAAGTATGATGGACAAGATCCCCCTGAGCCTTCTCTTCTCCAGGCTCCTTCAGCCTCTCCCCATATCAAAGATGCTACAGTCCCTTCATCATCCTATGACCTTTTGCTGGACTCACTCTAGTATGTCTCATGTACTGTCATGTACTGGGAGCCCAGCACTGGATCCGGTGCTCCAGTTGCATCTCACCAGTGCTGAACAGAAAGAAAGGACCACCTCCCTCAACTGACTGGTGACAAGCCTTTGAGCCTGGCACTTCAGTGTACAGTCTACCTCACCATCCACTCATCTAGCCCGTACTTCACCAACAAGGATTTTACGGGAAACAGCATCGAAGGTCCTGCTAAAGCTACAATAAGCAACATCCACTGCCCTCCCCTCAGCCACCAAGTAATCAATCTCTTTGTAGAAGACCATCCAGTTGATCAAGCATTTCTCCTTCATAAATCCATGTTGACTAAATCCTAACACCTTCTTGTCCTTAGTATGTCTGGAAATGTTTTCCAGGCTCAGCTGTTCCACCACCTTCCCCAGGATCAAGGTGAAGCTTATGAGCCTGTCTGTCCCCAGATCCTTCTGAAGTGATGTTTGCTTTTCTTCCAGTCCTCAGGAACTTTCTGCAATTGTCTTGGGCTTTTAAAGATACTCAAATGGCCTCACAACCACATCAGTTCATAGTCTGCCAGATTGTCAGGTCTAGATAGCTTGGGGAATGCAATATTCCAGCCCAGACTTCTGCCTTTGACAGAACAGCCTGCCCAAAGGGTTTGTATTTGTTTCTCAACACTTTTGAGCATCTAAGATCCACTGGGACTGTATGATGGTTATTCCTGAATAACAACTGCACAGCATGACTTCAGTTTGTAGTTGCAAGAACAAGGGGAAGCAGAGAGACAGCCAGTTGTAAGGAGCTGACGCAGAGGATAAGAGCACTGACAGCAAGGACAGCATCTTCCTTTGAAGCAGGGCTGATTGAACCACCCCATCTCCCGTGCTCTCAATGCAAGGATTGTGACATTAACACGTAAAAGCAGCTGCAAAAGCCCTCACTGACCAAGTGGTCATATCAATGAGAAACACACAACACTTGTTTCCCTTCACTTCTGCGACAGCACAGCTGCTTCTGAGACGAAGGTACTTTGTTCAGAGCAAAAGCTAGATTACCTACGCTGCACCATCGCAACTGAGTAAAGTCTCTTTTCTTTTCCACTCTCAACTGTTCTAGCTCAGTAGGTGAGATGGATTTAAAACAAACAAAAGCCACCAGCAAAGTGTAAGGGTACTGAATTTAAACCAGACACCCACAATTACATTTTCAGTAGCTAAGTTATAAAAGAAGAAAGATAAAAATAAAATTTCAGAAGTGTGAAGGTTGTCACTGGAATATTTTTATCTAAAGTGAGTCACAAAGCCTGGTAAGTAGGATTTTTTTTTTTCCCTAACAATTCTGAAAAAAAAAAAAACCAACCCACAAAAAACCCAAACCAACACACCACCACCACCCCACAGCAAAACAATGAGAAAGTTAAGCTACACAAAGCTTGATCAAGACACTGGTTCCTGCAGCATGTCAGAAGTAACAGGTTCATCTCAGAGACTCAGAGAGGCATCATATAAGAAAGGAGTAAACAAAACCCACCCCTCTTAACCCCGAACAGGAAAGTTGCAGGACTGGAAAAGCCTACAGGCATTTGACTGTACCAGAAGGGTCATTACAGCAGCTTTCCTATCTGAAGGCTGAGATCAAAGCACTAAGAAAGCACATTCTTGAACAGCAGGAAGGGATACATGAAGTCTGAACACAGCCTGAAAGAACACAAAAAGAAACACAGGGGATAGGAAGGGACAGAGACCCTCCACTCGTTGACCAAGACTGGAATTGAGGGTTTAACATCACTGCAGTGTATGTCTCCGTGTGTCTGCTACACGAGTTGGCAGAAATGGTTCGCTACGAGAACAGCAGCAATTCGGCATGTAAGCCACGAGTCCTGGGTTAAAACTCCTGATATATGGCATGCTGGCCTTGTACAGATCTCCCCCAAAAGAAACCCACCTCTTTCTATCTACATGAAATAAACTTTAAAAAGATTTTCTTCTGACAAAGCTTTTGGTTTTGTGTGAAAGTTTAATATTCTTAAGTCCACAATGACAACAGTATAAAGAATTCAGGTTTAAGGTTTGGGGTTTTTTTGGGGGTTTGTTTTTTTTTTTAAACACAAGGTCAGCGTGTACAGTCAAAGAAAGCTCTGCCATCAATTCAATAGGGACAGAACCACGTTAAGGGTTGATTAAAGTGCAATTTAGTAGCAATCCTAAGACATTCATTTCTTTTCCAACAGCTGTTACCCATGCTTTCAACAGCACTGGTACCACTCCACTCCGAAATCAGGTTCTGCCCGAGTGCCGGACCTCCATGGCTTAGAGTCCTTTGATGGTAATTTCATCGCAGTAAAACCGTAAAAGCCATAAGCAAGTCAGTGAGATTAAGATGGTTTGTGGGACCATCATGAGAAGAATGAATCACCTGCCTTGGAAATATAAATGTTTATGATCACTGCTTCTATTCTGCACATATATATTCTTGAGACATGCAGCTTTTACAAGGGTGTTGATATTTATATAATTCCATAAATTTAGATGGTGCATTACAAACACAATATGCAGCCGTAGCTATAAACAGCAGAGCAGTGGGACAGAATTTTTAACTATTTCTTGTTTTCTATGCACCACAAATGAGATGTGCGGCACAAGCAACCAGAGGAAAGAAAACAGTTATTAGGCAACAAAAACACCCCATATGAGTTTAAGTATTTTAGATGATGGAATGGAAGGCTAGACTTCTACCAAAGAACAAAAAAAAAAAAATCAGATCAGTCCCTGAGATTTAACTCCAACATTTAGCCATGACTAAAAGACAAAGAGCAGAGAAATATTCTGAAGTGGGGGTTTTGATCATAGGTTATTTTCATGGCCTGCTTTCAGTGTCAATGTAACAAACACCTGCCCTTGACAAGAATGATTCTGACAAACAAATGCACAATGTAATCAGAAGACTAAACTTGTGTCTAAACCTCGGCTGTTGCTTTTTTAGTGCTCACAACACTATCGACGTGCACACAAATCCATGAAAAAAAATAAATCACTGGATGCTGTAGGAGCATCATAACAACGTACCAAGGAAGACATTGTTCCAGAAGGCCAACTAATAAATTCCCAATGCATATAAAAAAGGGACAAACCAGTAACTCTTGGTAAGCTTTCTAAACTTTGTTAATATTCTTAATACTAAGAGTTTGCTTCAAGAGTTAGATTTGTCAGACAATGACTGTAACAGCAGTTAAGGCCTAAGGCTTCATACTGGGTACCTGAGGTCAACCAGCAACCTAGCGCTGATGCAAGCAGGTAGCAGTTATTGCATCTTCACTTATTTTTTAAAAAGGCTTCTTGCATCAGTCTGCACCCTCATTTCCATTTCTCTGCTCAATAAACAAGTCAGTTCAGAGAGGAGGAGACTCCTAAGTACAAGCAGTATTTTTAGAGCCAGGTCAGTTTTATCTTCCATTTCATTTCTTAATTTTATACTGGATAGATTAGATTTATATTGGATATATTGTATCAGATAACAGCTGGGAAAAAAAATGCACTAAAATTACCATTTCAAAAGTACATTGAAATACTTCTGGACACTCAAATACTCCCAGACACAACAGACCATGATTTCACATGAGGAAGATCCATCCTACCACAACACTACTTGGCTCTGGTGATGGACTGACACTCGTTTGTTAACGAGGTAAAACATTCAGAGCTCTGAAGCTCCAAAGTCGAGTTCTGCACCTACTCTAGCAAAGCTCATACTCCGTGCCACTGCTGTCCTCCTGCCATGGGTTAACACAATTACTCAATGCAGATGCTGTTTTCACAAGGAAATGGCCACCTCGGGCAGAACATATCAGAAAAGTGGTTTTATCAGCTTTCGTTATATACTTTAATGAGTATTTTGTTATACCTATGTCTTTCAAAAGCATTGGTCAGGTAGAAAAAGTGAGCCTTTGCTCTGTTGTCCACAGACATCATCTACAGTGCTTCTTCACGCTGAATTGACTGGGTTTCCCACGTGTCCTCATCTGCCAAGCGAACCACCTGTGAAGTCTGATCCACGGGTGCCTTCTCACCCTGGGCAATTAATAATGCATCTTCTCCTCCTGCTAACTGAAGGTCAGAGCTACAAGAACAATTAGATCCATTGGGTTTGTCCGTCAAAGCCTCTGCTGTTGTTGCAGTTGTAGAGGACTGTCCAATCTCTGTTTCAGCTTGTGGTTCTTTTTCAAACTGAAGTCCAAACACGTTATTTCGGATGAGGTATCGAACACACTGCAAAATCACATTCCTTTCATGTCGGATGTCCTGGGCCAGTAGCTGGAAAGAAAAGAAGAGAAGATGATGCACATTCCCCTCTATTGCTCTGTAGCTGATACAAGCCTAGCAAGATGTATGGCTCTATTCAGTAATATTTCTATTTAGATTAGTTACTAAGAGGTGTTAGAAGCAGCCAACACCTAAAACGGGCCTTCAGAAACCTCCCGTCTGAACTAAGAGATGCACGTTAGAGCAGAGAAGGGACAGCAGAGCAATGTTCTGTTTGCCAGACCAGGAGAAACTGCTGAATTCCCAAATGGCCAAATAAAGGCATGGATGGGATGCACCATCACCCTGTCAAAGACTATCTTTGTGTTATATTTTTTAATGCAGGCATGGGTATCAGTGGAGTGGTGCTACACAGGCTTTTTATTTTGTCAGTACACAGAATGGTTAAACACATAATACTTCTTGAATGGCTACAATAAACATGCTTTAGTAGTGCCCAAGCTCCCTGCCAAATGAATGCCAACAGACATCTGCAGCTATTCTCCTACCTCCCCTTTTATTTTTTTTAAAGCATCATTTCACTGATCCTTTTTTTCCACTATTCCACTTCCTTACTTTTTAGAGACGTTCTCAGCAGTGACTCACTAAAATTTGAACTTTGCTTCCTCAAGGTTTTTATACACTGACCATTTCTGACAGTGGAAGCCTACCCGCGAATCCCAGGCACTCCGTGATTCACAGCCACAGTACGCATCCTTTAACAACAGTTTTGAGCAACATTAAAAGGCAAAAAACCCACCAAAATGCAATTTTAAAAACGGACTATACTGGCAAGCTACAATTCAGGCTTCCAATGCTCTGACAGCTTCTCTCACCATGTGGGACTTCATATGACTTTTTTCCAGAGTCCTCGCCACTTTGATCACCAACAACTTTGAAGAGCAAGAGATAAAGACAACTGCATGCTTAGGGAAGTACATAAAGGGCAAACACTTCCTTTTCAGTCACTAGGAGTTTTAATTCTTGGCAGCAATGGTAGTATGTGCTAAAAGGACTATCAAGGGATTTCTCCCACATCTGCAGCTTAGGATGTGGCTTATCAGGTATCTCTTGCCTAAACATCCTGTGCTGTTTTAGAGTCCTTATGTCAGTGGCACCCTGCTTTCTCCTGTGCTCTGCCCAGAGCAAGTTTTCCTTTGATGGGAGAGCTTTATGCCAGCTATTTACAGAATCACAAGGGTAGTCTACCTATCTGGTGCTGCTTTTGAGTACTAAATGCAATAAAAGCTTCAAAGTTTTGTTTATACTGAAGAAATCCACCAAGCTTCTAAATAGGATGCTTTGCACTGTTACTGAGAACAGAACCATAACACCTTGGACTCACCCCTGCAAACCTTTTTTTACCCTTCTGAGGCACCAACCTGCTCTTCAAGGTACCAGTGCTGTCACTCCTCAGACTGGCCTACCCATACCTACAGAGAATAGCACGTGCACGTTGCAGCTCAACAGCACTCTACAGTTTAAGTGACCAACACCCTTATCAACAAGATCTCTTTGACTGCATCTGAAAAAAATTGCGTGCTCCTCAATCAGGGGAAGGCAGTTGAATAGCAAAGCTGGGAGCAAAGGGAGGAAGATCAAAATAAGGCTGATGGGATCACACACAAAGCCAGCTGGATACTGCCACAGGGAGGGGAGAGGGAGGAATAAAGGTTTTATCCTTTGTGCTGCTCATTTTAGGCACGTGATTAAGTTGTCATCTCTTGCTCACCAAAGCCAGTCATTACCTGAATGCACACCAGGATATTTCTATTTGTTTATTTAAGCATCTACACTTTCTTCAAGTGAAATGCTCACTTTGCTATTTTAAGGCAGGACCTTTGCTAACAGACTGCTCTAACTTCCCACAGGGAAGAGAAGAACCGTTCACAAATAGTGCTACTCTTGTACAGGAGGCATTATTTTGGCACTAAGACTGTTACCATTTCCAGCAGAGTTGGACGGCGCTTCGGAAGAAGAGGTAATATTTTCTTGCCCCAGTTATCAGGCCCTCTGGGGGGATGTGCGTTTGAATTCGAGCTTCTTAATGTCGTGCCTGCATATTCTGGACGTTTTTGATTCGGGTTTTGACTCTGAGGAACACAAGCAGTTTGAGGCGTATTTCGGAGTGCAGCCTGGTTTTTCTCAGCTTTTGTTGCAGCCTTGACAGGGATTTCTTAAAGAAAAAGAACACACTTTCAACTCAAACTTAAAAGCCTCTTTAACATGCTTATATCTCCATGCACTGGCAGTTCATTAGTACTACTCTTGCTCACGTAACCTGATGAGAAGGTGTTCAAAGCTTACTTGGAGGAAGGGAGGGCCTTGTTTCATTTGGGTTTGGGGTTTCTTTTAAAATACAAAAGAATAACCTTTAAACATTCACAGAAAGAAAACCAAGGTATTAAAATTCTGCAATCAAAAAGAAAAATAAAAGTAGTAAGAGTTGAATGAGATTTTCTAACCTCTGCCTTGTTATCACTTAGAAAGTACATTCACAATATAGCTTGCTGCAGCTTCAGCTGCCGAGAAAATCATGATACAGTTAGGGCAGAGGATGCCTAAGCTCAATTAATTCCCTGCCTGCTAGATGCTCTCTGTAACTCTGAGTAGGCCATCTAAGGCAAGTAAGGCATAGTAACCATCTGCAAAAACAAGGAGCAGCAGCAGTTCTCTACTGTATGCTGACGCATACACTCAGAGGAGCACCAAATCCAAGTACTACAGAGTTCAAGTCTTACTGCAACACCCAGAAGCCTTCTATGGAAAAAGCCCTTAAGGACATGGAAATTAGTTCACAGGGTGAGCATAACAGTTTTTTTCTGGCACTATCCAAACATGATTTGAAGCAAGGCTGAAAACAGGCTGCTTTTTTTCCCCCCAACTAGGGGGGGAAAAAGGCTTGGGAAATTTGATGACACACACTTTAACCAAAGACATTTTATACCCCCTCTTCAACCCAGGACATGCTGCTGAGAAAAGGCAAGCAAAGACGGGGAAAAAAAACCACTCAATCTTTTAGGAAACTCTGTTTGAGGCTTTCTAAAGTACGCTGGGGGGCTGGGGGGCAGGGGAGAAGGCTCTAGATGCGGCAGAGGCCAAGGCAATCCCTGTGCACTGGCTGTCCGCACAAATACTACATTCTGTTTGGGCACTTCTCCAAGACTGGGAGCTATCACCATTCTGGGAACAAGTAATGGCTCACCCGGTAACCCCGGTTAGCGACCAACACTGGGAGGAGGGAGGAACGGGGAAACAAGAGGAGCAGAGTAACGGCATATCCTTTTACTCCTCCCAACCTGTCCTTAAGCATGGGTTACACCAGTACTAGCACGCGCTGTCACTGAAAGCAAACTGGAAAGGACCTGTACACAGACCGCAAGAACACCCCTGTGCGTAACCTCTTACAAGCTTCTCCCTTTACTTGTACAAGCCTAAAAATCAAGAGGTACACGACAGCTCTGAATTACAGCACTGGCAGACCAGCCAGAAATCAAAAGGCATTTCCATAGCCAAGAGTTTTGGAGGTGTGGCACTGAACTGGCATTACGTTGACATCTTTGCTAAATATAAGCTACAGCTTATATGTTGTATTTTCTTCTGCAACACCTTTTAATTCTCTTCAAAGTTTTTTCTCAAGAAATTTTAAGTACTATGTAGGTTCTGTCTGTAATAACTGAAAATCTGCATCTTTCAGTAGTTGGGGATGCAGGTATAAAGAGCTACCACTGGGCTACTGCACCCATAAATGCTGCATTTATAAATAAATGGCATTTGGACAATTGAATGGGAGAGGGCAAAGGACAAAATACAGAAGAGGTAAAGCCCCCCACCCTTTCCAAAGAAGGGTCATTTGTGATCAGATCTTATCATTGCTTGCAGGCCATGCCAGCGCAGTGACACAGGGGAGAAGGGGAAAGAAGGGCAGAGGACACACTCCTACACACCTTCGGGCTCGCTGTCTGAGGCGCTGCCGTAGTTGGCAGACAAGGAACTCAGGGCAGAGGTGACCTGCTTGGGAACAACAGTCAATCCCAGCTTCCCGTCTTTGGCTGCTGCTTCATCCTTGTCAGATTCTGCAGGGAGAGAAAAGTCAAGAGGGATTTTTCCCAATACTCCTATGTGCCAACAGCCAGCCTTGCTGCTAAATCCCATCTCACCGCTATGCAAGAACAATGTTGAGCACCATTGCTCAGCGCTGTGGACTGATAAAACAACCTCATATTTGCCTACCTTCTACAGACATTCAGTGGCAAAGTCATCTCACCACTGGTTTAGTCCTGCCAGCAAACCTACAGAAGCGAACAAAAATTTCCTGAACAAGAGCTTGGGCTTTCTAGTTCTTTCTTCTCATACCAAAGGTTGTTTTATAAAATGTAGGTAAAGAGAAAGAGAGGATTTAATAATATGTCCTGAAGTCTTACTGGATGTAGTCCTGTGGAGGCAGGGGAGAAGGATTCAAAAGCCAGTCAGGAGAAAGAACAAAAAAAAAAAAAAAAAAAAAAGGAGAATTAGGATCATTCAAAGTGAGAATGTAAGAGCAAATAAATTTTTGGGTGGTACAGGAGCCCTCTCCCATCCCCGTCTGTCTAAGCCCCATAGAAAAACTGCCTCACACTTCTTAAGATCTTAAGATTTGGCTGAAATAAACACTTTTGAGATCTTTATTTTGAAAAATCACAAATGTTTCTCCATTCTCTTCTAATATTTCATTAAAATTGGCAGTTTGATTCACCGGAGCTCATGCTGTTCAGTAAAACAACTTTTAGATAAAATACACAGGTACTTATCTAAACTACCTGCCTCGTTTTACTTTCAGTTCTTTTTGAGAAAGGTTGATTGTCAGTGGTTTAGTAATCATGCCAATTTGCAATTACATTGGAAGCTCATGCTAAACATGGTGCATTTTTCTAATGGAGAATACACAGCATTTGCATATACTTAAGCAATTATAAAAATAGCATTTACTCAAAGTTATTTTGATTCTTTGCTGCTTTTTTATATCTCCTCCAGAATGTTGACTGCATACTGGGGTTGAGTGCCTTTTCTTTGTATTTTCTTTGAATTTTGAAGAATTACTTTTAATTTGCTTTTTAGCAAGTTAGGAGAACACATTTACTGGAATACAATTTCTCTTTGAGAGTAATACATTTGGAGGGAGTATTATGCATTACGGAATACAACTGACTGTTTCTGGTCAGTAAATCCCTCAAAGTTTTACACCTGACAGGCTCATCATCTTACCTTGTTTCTACTTATAAATCAAGAGGATAATTCTGTTTTCTCATCTCCCATTCAATTTCTTCGCTTTGAAGGAACTAGCCACTAAACAGAACTTAAGTGAATGCATTATGCAAGAAATACATTCCCTCTAGGGAAAGGGCTGCTGCTGTTAGCAAGGTTTAAATACTCCAACAAAATGTACTTGTACAGCAAAATCATGGACTTCAGTTGTATAGTTTCAAAATTCTACTTAGCTATATTGTGTTTGTTATTATTTGCTATGACTATATTTCTCAATAGCATAAAAAACCCTGCTTACTACACATTATTCAAGCCAGTTGCAAGTACCACATTCCTTTTTTACCTATTATAACAGAAGTTACTAGCTGTACTTTGGTATAATTAGACTTTTTATCACTAAGTAAAACACAGATGCTGTGGGGAAATACAGTTACATTTAACCATACTTAAGTTTCCCAACACGCAGAGATTAGTGGAGTAAACAAATTGCATAGGGATGCCGAGTTCTCCTTCCACTAATTGAAGATTACGTTTTCAAGAGGAAAAACTCAGCATCAGACGTCTTTCCAGGGGATGCATTCTAGCCTTATTGCTATAAATAGCTAGAGTATAAGTCAGCTTACATGCCATATCCTAAGAGTACCTCACCACTGCTGAATATATTATAAATAGTTATAGCTGGAGAGTTTATATTGCTGCTGGCATGTGGAAACAAGACATGCTCACCAAAAAAAACTAAGCAGCAATACTTCAGAAAACACACACATATGGAGAGTACCAAGAGTAAGTTAGATAATATAGCAAAAACCAGAATTAAAACAAAAACACTGTCATTTTAAGTAATTCACTTAACTCATACAAGGAAATCCATTTGTTTTCACATTCTAAATACTCTTATTTCAAAACCACAAAGTGATATTTGACAATCAAATTATTTTTGAAAGACTATTGAAGTACTTTATTAAAGCAAATCTTTTTGCTTTATAAAGATTTTATTATTTTACATGCATGTCCTTTAGGCTATTGTACAGAACATGTTATATTGCACACAAACTTTTTGGCAGCACTTCCAAAACCTTGACTAGCAAGCAAAAGTTTCAGCATCTAAACTTAAAACAACTCAGATCCTATTTCTTTTCCTCTCCTTCCTGAAGTTACTACAGCTTCACCTCCCTGTGGCTCAAACTACTTTTCCCTTTGCTGCCTTTCTCAGCCAAGTGTTTTGGACAAAGAAGCATTCCTAATCAGGAGATTACAGGTAAAATAAGATTATTATGGTAAAGTACTCCTTAATACAAAGATAGAATTCAGGTGCTCCATTAAGAGCCCAGAAACCCTCTTCAGTTTGTTAGCTAAATATTGATTTAAGGCAAGTAATGTATTTTAAAACAAACAAAGCTAAGACAAATAAGCATCCAGCATGGAAATTTTTCAAATCCAAGACACTCCTATATCCTGTCTCCCAACATCATCTCCTCTTCAGATTAAGCAGTTTTTGATCATACAGAATAAACTTTAATGCTTCCTAATTCTCACAGAAAAATCAGAAAGACATAAAAGTAGTCTGCTAGATTTTCCCTGTGTGTTTATATGATCAACTTGGCTTGCAAGCAAACTTATGTAGAAGTGCTTAATGCTGGTAGTATCTTAAACATTCTTGTGTCAGCCTTTCCAAACCAGAGTTTTATTTCCTCTTCAATGACTTTGTATTTCAGCTTCTTTCCAAACTGTATCTCAGCCAAGTCTACTAGTTTTAGCTCCTCCTACCAGCACACGTGGACATGAATTCAGTCAGACACACACGTGTATCAAAAGGACTTCTAGAATACCGAGATAGTTTCCTCCATAACAGGCCAAGCCCACTTGGGCAGAAGACCCCCCAAATGCAAGATCTACACCATTTCCTTTAGATAAACCAGTAACCCACGATTCACAATAATCACACTGGAAATTTTGTTAGAAGACCATGTCCTGAGTCACCATATCCCTCCACAGAAATTTCTGTTTAAAAGGAAGTTCTAAGTGCAAGTTTTAGGCCCAGGGATGCTGGACTACCTTCAAGCTTATGACCCTTTTGGCCCTATTGTTGCCACCAGTACAGCAATCCTGGGCTTTTTTTTTTGGTTGGTAACAATGAGAAGCATGACAACAGACTCCCCAGAATGCTTCTCCAACCATATTGGAAAGCCCTGCATCAATGTATCAACCTTCTATTAAGAGAGAGTTACCCCATTTTAAATATGCCCAGTTAGCCCTCTTTCAATCAAGGAGAGAGTTTTTCTAAATCCCCAGCTCTCCCCAGAAGTTGCTAGTTACACAGAAGTTCAGCAATCTTTTCAGCAGTACCACTTAAAATAAAAGTTCTCCAAATTCCTTCATCTTACCAGCGTCACTGTTTGCCAGCAGACCAAGAGGGTCCATGTCCTTCACGTATGGCTGAGACACCAAAGCACGCTGTTTTTCATGTCCCTTTTCACACATGCTGCCTTCTGGTCCATTGCCTTCATTTTGAGTTCCATGTGCATTATAATCGCCGTTATTTTTCCTAAATTTCTTCCAGAATGGGCGCCTTTGTCTTTTCCTCTGTTTTCCTTGCTGCCCAAACCTCTCTTCATTTTCTGGAGGTTTCCACATCCCCTTCATTTTGCTGGAGAATAGAAACACAAATCTCACACAAATGAGAAGCTATGAGAATAAAATTAATTGATGTAACCAAACAGCTCAGGCCCACATTTAAGGTTCAGCAACAGAGCATGAGGCCAGGACTTACTCCAGCTCAGCTAACATGTGGTGACAGACCAGACAGGTAGTCACAGCTCATCTCATTGGCAGGGCAATGTGACAAAGCTGGAACCTAAATAAAGAGTTTGAAGTTCATGCGTTTTATCTTTTGACAAAGCAAAGGGTACAAGGGCTAAGCAAGTTTCTTGATCACACACAGCGTGAGAACAGAGTGTCTTCACTTCACATTAAGGGCAGGGAATATTTGTTGGCTTTTTAATCAATGAAGTTGTTCATAAACAGGAGGAAAGTGGAATTAAAAGGGAATCACCTGCTATAAGCATACTTCCATTGCTGAAGACTCTGTTTCCAGTTACAGCTCAGGGAAGGATCTTGCTGCACTAAATCCATCCAGTCATCTGACACCATCAGTTGCAATAATAACTGCCTACTCCTGCCTTCAACTAGCATGACATTCATCTTTTCCATTGGGATGGAAAAGGAAGAAACTTCTATCAGGACAATGGATTTAAAAAAAAAAAAACCTGAAACAAGTCCTAAATTATGGAAAGAGCACAGCATGCTGGTTCCACTAATCTTCCAGGATATCCTATAAACAGAAAGCATGTTTATAGGAAGGCACCTGGAGAGCCTAACAAACTCTCATTAAAGACTACAGATAGAAGAATAGGTGTGACCCAGACAGAAAAGCAAATATAGAAGTGACAACATAAGCTTCTTGAAAAATACCTTATTTTCAAGCAACAGAACTGTAATTCAGCAAAACAAGACTGAAACTACTCATCAGCACATTACAACTGCGAAAGACATGCAAGGTCTGCCTTCTTGAATGAGCCTCATGTTTCGTTTTGCACTGTACTCTCTCCCTCAGCCTCACCTACAGCATGGCAGAGGTCCTATTATCCCTAGTCAACCGTATAATACCATACTCGGCAAGAGCTTCTTCCTGAAACTTCTTCCTGAGTTTAGAGTCATGCACCTGCAAGCAGAGTCTCATAGGTGTATTTCTAACCTGGTACCTTGTCACTGATACGCAGCCAGAAGAACATGTGAGAAAAAAAAAAAAGAAAAAAGCATAAGAGCAGGGCAAATGGTCACCCTTCTCCTTGCCTACATCACAGCAGCACCACTTAGAGACCCTCTCTGACTAGGGATGCTCCCAAGACACTGATGGTTTTGCATCTCGTGCTGTGGGATGCTATGTGAATGTTTGGCATCCCTGAGATCTTGCAGCAAGGCGTTAACATTTTGTGAAAAAGGACTTCTTTTGGCTCGTCTTCATGCTGATGTCTAAAATGTTCATTTGGTACCCCCATCCTTCGATTTACAAGAACCAGTGTATAACCACATTCTATTTACCTCCTCCCACCTGTGCAATTTTTCTAGACCTCCATCATACAGCCCTTCCAAGCCACCCACTTCTTTGCTTGTACAGAAACATTCCCATTACCAACGTTCCTCTCTTCCATACCTTTCCAGCCTAATTAAGTCCTTCTTGAGAGGAGAACAGGGGCTGCCATAGCATTCAAAATGGCTTTATATCACAACAACACATATTTCTTTTCATTCTCCAGTCATTTCATGACAGTGTCTAACACTGATTGCTCAGCCCTGATAGTATCATCTCCCATAGCACTCCTGTGGCACAAGAGGCAAACCACCACCTTCCTGTGCATCAGCCTCTCATCCACTAAAGGAGGCTAATATTAGCTCCCGTAATTCAACTCCATCTATACAGAGAACTGCATTTCTGAATTTGTACAACCAGTCTGTAAATTCAGGATGTTGTTGTATAATCTAGAAGACATTGAGCAAATATAGGCTCAATTAGGGGTGTTGTCCTTGACGACTGGTCAAAAACAACATTCTGATTTCCTTCAGGCCTCCAACACCCAGAAAGAAACCCCAAGGTCACAAACACATCCCAACAAACATCAGCCTGGCACCTGCCTTCTGCCTCCCCCTCGTGAAAGATGTACTCCACTTCCCGTTCAGAGGGGATAAAGAGCCATGTGCTATTAATCAGCTGTTGCAAGACACCACACAGACTGCCAAAGCGGTCCTTCTGTATCTCTAATCTCACATGCGGAGACGCTGAGAATTAGCAGTTGTAAAGCACTTCAGAGAACCACAAATGGAAAGCACCATAGAAGTGTTAAGTATCTAATCCCTTCTAAATCTCACTTAGCTATTTGCTTTAATAGTACAGCTTGCAGAGAACAAGCTGTATTCTATTTTTGCCTCATGGATCAGTAAATTTGCCAGATAGGCACCGATTCTAGAATCTTTACTGTTGATATACAAAGCAGAAATGACAGTTTTTTGTACAGTTCATCAAGTCTACAGTGATAGCAGTTCAGAGAAGGGAGGGGGAAAAAAAAGAATAGATTTCTAAAAATCAGCAAGAGTTAAAGGTCACTAAGTGATATCAAACAGCAAGCAACCTCTAGTTTTGAGGGAAGTTTTCCAGATAAAGTGACTAACACATACAATAGGTAAGTACGGAATTGCTGATGGACCTTTAAGACTACATAATGCACCCAACTCGCAGCCACAACACTTACCAAATAAACCTGTAGACACCAAACAGTTTGTTACCGTGACAAGCAAAAGCCATCTTTGCTCATAAGAGCCTCCAAATGTAATTCCATGTTTGTGGCTTTAATCTCAATGCCTAGGTTTGGTTCTTCGGATAACCAAAGCGCTTCTGCGACTTTGTATCTTTCAAAAGCACTTTCTATTTCAGTCTTTTATGAACTCATCCTTCTAAAGTCACAAAAGGCAATGGGCTGGAGGCGATGGGAAAGTGTTGGGTCTTCTGAAGCATATGCTGCACCAGGGTAATTTGCACCATCACCATTTAACAAATCGCACTAGCCTGGCACGTACCCTATTCTGCACTAGTTCAACCACTTTATCATGGTGCAAGTTTTATTTTGTTTGGTGTCGTTCCCTATTAAAAAAAAAAAAATACACAAGCTCCAGCTTCACTTCCACGCAGCAGCAAGTGGGATTTAGCAAGAGCCCCTTAGAAGCAGGTTTGCTCCTGCCTTGCAGCTCGTTTTTGTTGTTTAAACAAGTGATATTCTGGGGGTGTGGATCATTATAACATTTTTAATAAGTCTTCCTAAAGGCCCTAAAGTAGAGCTAACGAAGTTAGCTGGTCCCACATAACACTGACACTGTGTGGGGGAGAAAAGATCATACTGGAAAGTAATTCACAATACAAGGGAGAGGACAGCTAAAAATCCAGCAGAATTACATATCAGACCCAGAACAAAGGTAGCAGATGGATAAAGGTGAAGAAGGGTAGAAGTAGCGCTACCTAAGCTACGAAAATAAAGTTAAATCTTCCTCCCCTCTTCACTTGATTATTGATTTATCCTCTGAGCGAGTAAGAAGCCAAATCTGCTCATAAAATCCCTTGGCCATTTTCAGGCATTATAGGATTAGACCACGTGGATTCATTATGTCGCCTCACTTCTGTCCCCATTATTTCTTTTTCAGAGACCAAGGTTACGCTGATCTAATGAATAGCCACTAGAATGCCGTTTTCTCAAACAAGCCGGAGTGCAGAATTCAGCATGAACATCAGATTTCTAATACAATTATTGTTTAATTTAACTGAAGTGGACTATGAAGCACTGTAAACAAAGGAACATTACATCTGCAGTTTGTCAAATGACCTGTCCTCTGTTAAAGGGCAGCTAGTTTGTGTGTACAGTAGAGGCAGTAAGTGCTGGGAGACCACAGTAAGAGAGCGCACTTTTGAACTCATTAGCAGGAGAGTAACAAGCTTGTTTCAAAATGCTTACCCAAACTGTTGGGTAGTCAGCACTTCTCCCCTTTCTTCTTTCTGTATCTGCATCGTCTTCTTCCGTTCAATGTTTGCCAATGTAGGAAAATTTCTAGAAGAAAAAAAAATTCACTGGCTCTTAAATGATTAACTGTACTTTGTCAATTCACCCTTTACCAAACTAGCTTCCTCTATAAATGTAATAGATTTTTAAAACATTTAATGGAAGTTTAACAGACTGTTTGCTTCTTAAAAAGGCAAGAAACCTGAGTGCATTTATGCTTACATACTCAGATAAATAAATAAATACACCAAATTGGCATGATTAGGTTTACCAAACCATCAAACAAGCTACAAACAGTTCAGTCATGCTTATGGACCCTCTGCCTGTCCCTACACATAACAGCATGATTTAGTCCCACAATTTTATTTTTATGGTGCTTCAGTTAGAATATTTGAAGGATCTTAAAAGGTACCGCACACCTTTAGCGAACCAACTGCTAAGTTCTTGTAACACACAAAAGAAAAGGTTATAAGAACAGCTTCTTGGTGCACAATATTATTTTAATGCGACAGTTAAGGAAAAATACACAAATTTCCTCTCAACCAATATTCAGTACTGTGATTGCACACTGACCTCTACTTCACCAAAATTACTGCCTCTTTTCTTCCAGCTTCCAAGAAAAATTCCTAAGTCATGCAGATCAAAACAAACCTACTGTTATAACCATCTCCCAAACCATCCCTCTCTTCCTTTCTCCTCCTCCCTCCCCATCCCTCCCTGCGGATGAACACCACGCTGGTTCTAACATGTAAGGCTTGCTGCAAATTACCGTCAAAGCCTGAAAATGGCTATGCTGGTTGCTCTGTAAATATTAGTTAGCTAAATCCCAGTGCTTTGAGATAAAGGTGGTAAATGGGACACACGCACGCACCCCCACTGGCTTCTGGACAGAAACACAAAGTATAAATATTTTATATGTCTATTAAAATGGAGCAACAAGAAACTTAGAACAGCCACTCACTATATATAGATATCAAAAAGGACACATATCTTTCTTTAAACATTTAATCTTATCACATGCATCTTCCCCATTTTACAACTCAAATGTTAAGCCCCACACTGATGCAAGACAGCTTCAACCACATACCAAGGGAAAAAGATGAGAAGCATTTCCTATGAGGCACACCTAAACACATTACAGAACTTGCCTCCTTTAAAAGGATTTGAACACAAGCTGTCAATGTCTATTTTCATTGGATTTCTCCCAGAAATCCACCATACAGCTCAAGCAAGCATAGGGATGTGATGCTTTATCTCCTCCCCTCCCTGTTAGCTACATTTGTTCATCCATGTTATAATACTCCCAGAACACAGTAAACATGCAATGAATTATTTAATCTCAAGACCTTCACAGTGACAAAGTCCCCTGTGCTTGGCATCTCTCCACAGTTTTAGGATAAGGTGCTTTCTTGCACATGAGTAAAGCTCACAGGAGGGGAGAGAGCTATAAAATAAACAGTTAGGCTCAAAAGAGCCCCAAGCTCGTCTTCACAATGTTTTTTTTCTTCTTTTAGAAGACATAAGGGAAGACCCTTAATCCTGGAGCAAAGAAGTCTTCAAAGCGCTCCTGTAGTTATGCTGATTAAGGACATATTCAGACACGCTCTCACAACATGGTTTGAGACATGACTGCCTCCCACTTTCATTCCTATGAGTTACCACTCCCTCCACCGAGCCACCGTAATGGACTCCACAAATGCTTTCAGTTCAATTCAGTGCCAAGACAGATTTCTCCCAAACCACCCTTCCAGTTGACACAGGCAGTAACTAACAGCTAAAGAGAGCTCACGTCATAAGTCTGAGTATGCCTGCAAAAGCACATCTGAAGGTACCTACAGCAGCTGTGTTTAACATTTGAGGAGAGCTGGAGAAAATAAACAGCATTTTACTTACTGCCTTTACCTTGTGCAGAAAACATACCTATTTTGACAGCGCACACACAGAGTTGCTCATTGCAAACGAAATGAAACAATGAGCACCTGCTAGTTTATTCTTCCACCTGGGGACCTGGTGGACAGTAAGCTCTAGACATTCAAGTCTACAGGTCACCAGCCTCAGTACGAGGTAGATGGGGCTTCACTCCTCCCCAGGTGCTCTGCTGTGTGACGACAACACTGGGCTAAGCCCACCAGTGGGCCCTGGTGGAACCGGACAAAATCAACACCAGTTCTCCCTGCAAGGAGCAAGTGGACCAAAGAGGTGTGGACCAAAGTTACCCACCCACCCCAGCGTAACAGCCCCAGTGCAACTCCACAACTCATCAGGTACCACAGCCCCAGCACAAAGAGGTCTGTTCACCTCCTGATATCAGCTGCCACCCATGGAGGCAGCAAAATTCAAGTGGAGGCAGATGCCTACAACAGAAACATTATAGTCTTGAGGTAGAACTTCATGGCAGACTTTGCAAACTTCACTGTCTGAAGACAGCCACAAAGTACTAAAAAGAGGTAAAAATAGAGGATTTTTTTTAAATACAAAGAATTCTTATTCAGGAAGGTTAAATTTAGGAAGACTGCACCTGAACAGAGATGAGAAGATGCAGAAGGAAGAGCCTATACTGAATCTTTCCACATAAACGGCCGTATGTTAAAATCTGATGGGATGACTCCAGTTTGAATCCATCTCAGAAGGCATGCCCCTCCTCCCCCAGTAAAACAAGGTTCTTAAAATGTTACCTACCAACACCACTGAAGCACAAGTAGCCCAGCACCTAGGTCCTGTAAACAACTTGTCAGAGCTTGACCACAGACAGGTTCATCACTCATCACAAAGGCTTTACAGACCTAAGAAATTTCTTGTAAAAGCAGGAGTTAAATCAGGACGTGATGGTCTGGCACAGTAGGTTTCACGAGGGAGGCAGCAGTGCCCAAGAAGGCAGCCTCATTTTATAGCAGCTGCAGTTTCCAACCGAAGACACTTCTATAATCCGAACTGGAAGCTTTTCAGCATAAATTGTCAGGACAGCACCAAAAAGCAAGTTTTCAGACTAAGATGAGTATATTACATGTAGACCAACAAAATGACATGCAGGTAAAGGATACCCTGGAGCTTCCAGGGACAGGGAACAGCGACACTGAGCATAATCGCTAACGTGTGTGCCTTAGCGAGTAGATTTCCCCCCCCCCCCACAATAAATGAGTGCACTAGCTGAAGTCACATGTTTTATAGGCCAGTGTACTCCATCTTGCTCACATAAACATCAGAGTAAACTAGCTCTTAGCAAGGAGTGGAAAAACAGAGCTTTGCCAATGTCTACCAGAAAACAGACCTGTTTCCGTAACAGTTTACACAATGAATTTTAGAGTCCAGAGCCATACTAGTTTATCATCTTTATAGGAACAGCACTGTGATCAAATTGCCTCAATAATTTCTTGAGCTGGTCTTGATTGCATAAACACAACCAACAGCAAAGGGGACACAGATAGCCCAAAGGGAACAAAGATGGCCCATCAGAGAGCTGATGAAAATCTTGGTTTAAGACTCCCAGGCATTTTATCAAGCATTGCATCTCTAGTGTGATTTTACCATATGTTAGCTGAGGCAGTTTTACTGCATTCAGAGTAAACTTTACTGTACCTGTGTTTCTTGATCTATTGTAACTACATACTTTATCTACCAACATATTCTTTCTACTTTGCTCCATCTTCTCTACTCTTACCAGGTGCTAAGAAATTATTTTCTTTATTACATACTTAACTACTGTGAATGCAACATCAGGTTGGATTCCAAGCTACTCTTGGATTCAACAAGAGACCCACAAATTAATTAAAAGCAATGTGGTTGACAGTACTGGCCTTCATTCACTAAGCACATGCCCAGTGTATGAAATGTATTGCAAGGAAATACAGCAGTCCATCCCTAACTGAATCAAAAAACCCCAACAGGTTAAAGAGGGAGAGGAAGGGGAGAATTTACAAGCAACGCACAAGATCAAGAAAATCCTCCAATATGACATTAGGACTTAAGCAAAAGTAAATTTAACGATTCACTTTAACACCAAAGCAGCCTCGCCCCGTTTTTTCTAACAAACTTTGCTCAGAAAGGCTTGGTTAGAAACAGATGGGCTAGCAGGACCCGGATCTCACTTGGAAAGAAGGGAAGACAGCAGTACCTCGTTCTGACACGTTAAGGAAATGCACTGTCAATAATTCCCTTTAAACTTGTGTTTAAGAAAAAAAATATGCTGAAACCAGCATATTTCTCAACACTTAGAAGGGACAGGACAAATCAAAACAAGAAAAGTAATTTTAATTGCCAAAGTTGAAGTCAGACTTCACAACCATCTGTCTGCAAAACACAGGGAAACCCTGGGATCCTGCTGAACTTCATGTCTATCATTGTCCACTTAACTTCAGATTGCCTGGCTCAGCAGATTCAGCAGGCAGAAATGTTAGGGATGCAGCAGGAAAACACACACATTAAATCACTGCAACCTAATGAGGGACAAACTACTAATGACCTATAAAGATTCATTCTTAGCTCTGACTGGAGCTTCTAGAAAGGAAAAGGCTTTTTCCTGACACCACAAACCACATCTGCCTAATAGCTCAGACTCCCTTTGGTATCCTTTTTTCCTGTACACTGCAATGTTTATTATGAGTCAACAACTGACCTTCAGTACTAAACTGATGCTTTGCTGGAGACCCAATTTATGCTTCACAAAAATTTCAGCTGGGTTTCTCTTTTTTCTTTTAATTAAATTAAATTTTTTAAAATTTTTTATTAAAAAAATACAAAAAAAAAAGAGAAGGATGTTAGTACAGCTTCCTTGCTGTACAAAGAGCAACAAAAGCCACCCAGGTAGTCATCCTACACCCATCCATTATAGCGAAACAAGATGCCCACACAAGGACTGAAGTACCAAACTCAGCTACAGCAGTACTCCATCTAGTGGCCTTGGCTTAAACGGTCCTAATCGTATTGCCTTTTTTGGTTTGTGGTCATCACTACAAGACTTTGTTCACTGCAGCAGAGTAAAATAAATGGAGATAAAGGCTTTCAGCAGTGTTGTAGCCAGGCAAATTATATTCATCTGTAAAAAAACAACAGTACGTGCCACGACATTCTCTAGAAACTCAACAAAAACAATCTCAGGCAGAATATCATCCTTATAACTAACTGTAGACAAATGTTGCTTTGACTCATAGCACCCACCCCCCAAGCCAACAGTACCTCAACATGACTGTACATTCAATTCCTGCTTCCCTAATGTTCTAGCATGCAGCAGAGTATGTACTGACATACATACCTTAAACATCATTTCAACACTTAAACCTTGGCATCAGCCACTACACAGGAACTCTCCCAAACAACTCCCAAAATAGAGAAGTGTATGCAAAGTCTCAAATGAATAGCAAAGACTCTGCACAAAAGTATGGATATCCTTCCTTGGAGCTAGTCAGAAAATCAAGTGTGGGCCACAAGACAGACAAATCTAAGGACACTTTGGTGTTTGCTAACTCTGTTCAAACACTTTGTATTGAAATTAATAAAGACTTGGTAAGTATCACTACTGGGGGGGGGGGGGGGGGGTGGAAGAGACAGCAATATGTAGAGTGAAAGCAAGTAAAAAACCAAATCCTCAAGTATCATTTGAATAAAATGAAACCTTGCAACCAAAACTTGTACTTGCACAGGTCACAAGCAATTTTTGTCTGGTTAATTACAGCATTTTAAACCACGGGACAAAAGAAGGTTTTGGTTAAAAAGCAAACAAAAATAATCCAAACAAAAAAAAAAGCTGTTTAAAACACACACACACACACACACCAGGACCTACAGATTGTCCTCATTTGTAAAAAATGACAGCAGGTGCAATGGTTGACTGCTATGATGTGCTGATATAATGAAAGACTTCCCTTTGTGGTTCTGAAATTTGCAGAAGCTGAAACCACGTCCAAAGGAATGTTGAACTTGCAGGAAGGATTTGCTCCCTGGGGAGAACTTTTGCTTCTCAATATAACAGAAAGTGATGGGAGGCAATAAAAAAGTAATCTCCTAGCATACCCTCTGCTCATTTTCCCTTTTTCACAAAGCCACTGTGTAAAAACTTATTAAGGGAAATCAGGTTCAAAACAAGAACACATTAACATCGCTTTCTGACATAAATGCAAGCTGGATTCATCAGCAAGACTGCATCAGACAACTGGGGTTATTTTCATTTTAAAAAAAAACCACGGGTGACTGGTACACTGCCCAAGCTTGTCACCGGTGATCTTGAAATTAAATTTGTATCTCTCCCCACTCTGCACATAGGACTCTTGCTCACAGAAACAAAACCCAGGTACTGATCACTCGCAAGACTGTTCCAAGTCTGGAACAGAAGCGAGGAAAGCCTACAGCATCTTCCACCTGCTGGAAAAGGGTAGATATTAATCTGTTCAACTTAGTGGGGAAAGAAACCCCAAACATCAGTGGGAGAAGATCTACAAAAGTCCAGTGTGAATTTTTAAGCAGTTCAACCCTTGTAAATAGAAAGAAGTCGTACCACCTCACATCACAGAATGAGAAATACTGCTTACATGTGAACTTTACCTTGTACTCTAGGTACAAGGTGAGTTAGACTACTTGAGACAGCATCATTCATGGATTCTGTTCTCTTTCAGTAGAAAAGTGCCAAGCAATGCAGAAGGTTCTTAAAAATTAGAAAACCCCTGTAGGTTTACGAGGAGGGCAACTTAAGCTGCGGAAATTTGTACAGTTGCATGTATTAAAGTTATAGTCAGTACAAGAGTTCCAGATTTCTTAGCTATTAAAAAACACGCTGCTACTGCCTTTCAGCTGTCACCTAATGATCACCTGGGAAAAATACAGTAAAACAAATTCATAGGTCACAAGTCTTACTCACTTTTTTCTTTCTTCTCTCCATCTAGCGATCTCTTCTGGACTATCTAATTTTATTCTTTTAGCACCAGGTGCATGTGCCTAAGGAAAAAGTATTTCACAGGTGTTTAAAAGGGGTAGGAAAAAACCCACAAGAAAAAAAAAAAGCATCATTCTGCCAACTATCATAGTTATCACACTGTTTTCACCTCCAAAAGTGGTGAGACTGCACACAGCGATTACAAAATGAATCCATTAAAAAATCCCACAGCATTCCACGTATTTTCATCCACGACGTTATCTTACAACAAGTTCTACTCAGAGGTGATACATTTTCCTTCCAGAAAGCAAGCCTCTGAAGAATGAGAGGAGGGACTACAGTAAAGATTGCATAGGCTCATATTTTGGGCCCAGGGGGATACCTACATTCTTCCAGTGTATCTGAACTATCTTCTCATGTGCGCTGAAATTGCAGCCTTCTTCCGTGCACTGCAAGATAAGGGGATGAACTTAAGACACACCAAGTTACCCAAACAAGTTAAACAAGCATTCGAGTACACTTCAAACAAACTCAGTGCAAGATGCCAGTACAAATAGTTACACAGAGCTTTTAAGCTACTCAGTTTTAAAACAAATGCGACTCTAAAGACAGTAAGAAGAGATACGTACTTCCAAATGTCATCCGACTTTAGAATAACCAGTGAAGGCAACATATCTGACAATTGGAGATAACATGAAGTTAACCTAGGAGAAAGGTTTGCAAGACTCTCCAATTTCAAATTTCGGTGCTTCTTTGCAATAAAGGAGTGGATTTTTAAAATATATTTTTCCACATAAAGCCTTTTCACACAAAAAAATTTACATGTTATACTGATGTCAATTAATCAATCACTACCACTGGGGTGACTTCACAATACTCCACAAAACAGACATTAAAATTACTTCAACAATATAACCAAAAATACAAGTGAGAGCTCCCCTACACACAGCATTCAAAACAAAAATCCCCTGCCAACACTTTCTGTCGCTCTGGAATCCCTTTACTAAGTCTTCCATTCAAAGAGTGACTACAGCTAATTACTTATCAAACACAAAGCTAAAAATCAAAGTGTAAATAAAACAAGCCAAACTCATCAACCTGTTTATGTTGTGAAACATGTTCATCATACTTCTCCTGGTTTTTATAGCCACGGTCACAGGTATCACAATAATGGGAGAAAACTGGCTCTTTTTTCTTTTTGGTCTGCAAAAAGAAAAGAAGAAATTATCTCAAGATTGCAGCTACAAGATTACAAGGTATTCCTATTTTAAATTAGATGTGAAACACTTTCATGAGTATTTCTGTTAATAAAGCCATCAGTTAAAACACATTGCAAAGATAAGCTAACATAACATGAAAGTGAAGTTCAAATCACTCATCTTCCAAAGCGCCCTGCACGCAGCTTTTTCCCCTACCACCTTTCCATCAATTACCACTTCTGTGAACATACCAGGTTGGCATAGGGTTACTGAGGGCTTCGAGAAAAGCTAGGCTACAGCCCTAAGTCTCCTCCCCATCAAGTCAGACCATGCCTGTTCTCACATGACATGCAAGAGCTCAGAGAGCAGCAGAGATCGTTCTCCCAATTGATTAAAATATATCTTTCTTTCAACAGGTTCAAGATTTGCAGACTGATTGTCATATGTTTGCTCTTTCCTAAGGGCAGGCACATTAGACAAGAGAACAGGGCCTCTGTAGTACCACGGGGCAAGTTCCATATGACTGTCACTGACATAGAATCATAGAATGGTTTGGGTTGGAAGGGACCTTCAAAGATCACCTAGTCCAACCCCCTGCTATAGGCAAGGACACCTTTTGCTAGACCAGGCTGTTCAAAGCCCCATCCAACCCAGCCTTGAACACTTTCAATGACGGGGCATCCACAATTTCTCTGGGCAACCTGGGCCAGTGTCTCATCACCTTCATCATAAAAAATGTCTTCCTTATGTCCAGTCTAAACCTACCCTCTTTCGACAGTTTAAAACCATTGTCCCATGTCCTACCACAACAGGCCCTACTAAAAAGTCTGTCCCCATCTTCCTTATAAGTACTTAAATCCTTTAAGTACTGAAAGGCTGCAATAAGGTCTCCTCAGAGCCTTCTCTTCTCCAGGCTGAACAACCCCAGCTCCCTCAGCCTGTCTTCAGAGGAGAGGTGTTCCACCGCTCTGATCATTTTCATGGCCCTCCTCTAGATCCACTCCAACAGGTCCAAAACTTTCTTGTGCTGGGGACCCCAACCCATACCTTTGGCTTATTATTTTCTTCTGGAAAACGTTTATTAAACCCAGGGGCTTGCTCGCCTTGCCGTTTCTGGGAAAAATTGCCATTTCCACCTTAAAAAAAAAAGAGCCAATTATACATACAGCTGGTAAAATACATCCCCCTGCTACCTTGGCAGGGCATGCTGTGGCAGGGAAGGGCCCGAGGGAGAGACAAGCCAGGGCTGCTTGTCTGCACGCCCAGCACAGGCAGCGGGCCACATGCTTGCAGGAAGGGGGAAGTCCTCCACCCCCCTCAAGGGTTAGGGACAACCCGAGGGTCCCCGAGGAGCGCATGGGCCTGAGAGACGACCTCCCCGGCACCCCTCACCGGCGTGCGGGCCCTGCGGTTGCTCTCCGTAGGTCTGCGGGTACCAGGCGGCGGATGGCACATAGCCATCGGGGGCCGGGTAGCTCTCGGCGGGCGGCGGGTAGCCCTCAACGGGTAGCGGGTAGCCGTCGGGCTGCAGGTAGCCATCGGCCTGGGGGTAGCCCTCGGCGGGCGGCGGGTAGCCGTCGGGCGGCGGGTGTCCGTCAGCAGAAGAGTAGGGGGCGGGCGGCGGGCAGGGCCCGGGGGCAGCCCAGAAGCCGGTCCCCCAGGGGGGTGGCGGACAGAAAAACGGCGGCGGGAGCCCCGGCGGGGGCGGCGGGTACCAGGCGAAGGGATTCATGTCAGCCCGGAGGGGGGCGGTGCCCGGCTGCGGCCCCGGCTCCGCTCGGCACAGCGAACCGCTCCCGCCGCCACCACGTGGGGCCGCACCGGCGGCCGCCACAAAACACGTCACTTCCCGGGCTCAGCCGCTCGCCCTGGGGTTAAACCCTCCTGCGTAGCGCGGGTGATTGCGTCATCCAGCGGCGGGGCGGGGAAGCGGAATGGGGCGGGGGAGAGGGCGGGGCAGAGGGTGGGGCGCTGCGGCGCATGCGCGCTGCGGCGCGCTCCCCCCGCCGCACCCGGCTATGGCCCGCGAGCTGATCGGCCCGGCGCTGCCGCCCGGCTTCCAGCGCCGCGCCGAGGCGGACCCGGATGAGGACTTCGGCCAGGGTGAGGCGCCGCGGCCGCTCACCCCCGCTCCGCCCCGGCCGCCTCCTCTTCCCCCGCCCGGGGGCTCGCTCGGAAGGGGACTCGGGGAGGGCTCCCCCCTCCCTGCCAGGGGAGGCCGCCTCCCCCATCCTACCGTGCAACACGGCTACACGCGCGTGGCAGCCCCCCGGGGGGGGGCGGGGGGAGAGGGGAGGGGTGTCTCCCGTGTTTCGCCGCCCCTCAGGGCCCCTCGGTGGGTCCGGGTGGGTTGGGGGGCCGAAGGGGGCGTGGGGCCGCTCCTGGGGTCGGAGTGAGGCGGCTCCGAGGTGGGACGGAGCCGTGAGGCTGGTCTGGGGTAGGGGGTGTTTATAGTGGCTTTTTCAGGAAAAAATAATCTCACGAGGTGGGGTGCTACAGGTGCGAAACGGTTTAGAAACCTGTTTGAAAAAAAGTACTGCATTACTCTGTTTATTACTTTCCTGCTTAAGTCCAATACGTGCTTTCAGGCCCGTGCTCTTCAGTAGCTCCGAGCGCGAAAGGATTGTCAGGGCGGTGACCGTGCCCCTGCACTCGGCACTGGTGAGGCCGCCCCTCAAATGCTGCTGTGTTCGGTTTTGGGCCCCTCAATACAAGAAGGACATTGAGGTGCTGGAGTGTGTCCAAAGAAGGGCAACAAAACTGGTGAAAGGTCTGGAGAACAAGTCTTATCAGGATCAGCTGAGGGAGCTGGGGTTGTTTAGTCTGGAGAAGAGGAGGCTGAGGGGAGACCTTATCGCTCTCTACAACTACCTGAAAGCAGGTTGTGGTGAGGTGGGTGTTGGTCTCTTTTCCCAAGCTGCTTCAGGGGAGGTTTAGATTGGATATTAGGAAAAATTCCTTACTGAAAGAGTGGTCAGGCATTGGAACAGGCTGCCCAGAGGTGGTTGAGTCTCCATTCCTGGAGGTATTTAAAAGATGTGTAGACGTGGCGCTTCAGGGCATGGTTTAGGGGGCCTGGTGGTGTTGGCTTGATGGTTGGACATGATGATCCTAGAGGTCCTTTCCAACCTTAATGATTCTATGATTCTATGAAGTTAGTGGGCCGAAAAAAAAAGTGGTGTTTAGGTCCTCACAGCATACTTTCCTTTGTCAAACCAAAACACATCATGACACTGTTGTTTTTCAGTCAGCTTTCCCTGGGATGCAGAATTGACCTGTGGCCAGTGAGGCTGTGGTGCCTCACCTGCCAGCATCTCCAGTGTTGAGTGTGGTCACATCAGAAGTGGGACCTCTCTGAGACCAGCAGGCTGCCAGGCTGGCTCTCCTGCCATGGAGCTATTTCCCCCACTTAAACTCCTATGTGTTCTGTATCAATATGCCTGGAAGTAGCAGTTGGAGTGTTAATGCTGTCTGTCTTTAATCCAGGTTCAGGTCACTAGGATACTTATTCAGTTTCTGGCAGTGTTTTGGTGATCATTCAGTTATTCCAAACAAAGCAGCTTCGGTGGGAAAGGTTTGCTGTGCTTGCCTGCTCTTCTCATTTTTTAATCCAGAAGAGGGAGCAATAGGAAGCAAGAGCAAAGCTGCTGCTTTAGCTGACACCATAGCAACACCATGCTCCAGCCAGAAGCTTGGCTTTGGAAGTTCTCACTACAGGCTTGTTTGATGCAGCCTTTCCTATTCATATTTGCATTGATGGCTTATTCATTTTCTTTCTATTGACATACTGATACATGTTGCAAATATCTATACCATGTATGAATCCACTGAACAGAATAAGTTAAACTTATCATTAGGCCATGGTTTGTGATAGCAAGTGTTTTGGCAGTACCTAGTCTAGGTTACTCAGCCTAGTTTGTCCATTTTTTTGTACTAGTGTACACCAACTCCATAGTAGTACAGTTACTCTGGTAGACCTGCTTGCGGATTTCTGTATGAAGTGGATGAAGGAATTTTTTTCCCTTTAAAAAACATAACAAAAAACCCATCAAATTGTTTTTTATAACTTTTCTAAACGTTTCCTGACTTAAAACAGCTTGGGCCAACACTAAGTGTACCTGCTCAACATGTGAGGCATACCACTGCAGTGCAGGGGAGGAAGAGAGAGCAACTTGGCGTAATGCACTTTGTTGTACAGAAGCACAGCTCCAGCTGGAGCCCTGCACCTGGAGGTTCCGAGTGACAAAATCGTGTGGTGGGGCTGCCACAAGTGTCTTCTGCACTGTAACACTTGCTGGGTCTTGAGACAGAACGGGCAGAATTTTCTTTTTTTTTTTTTTTTGAATAAGGAAAACTGAAGATATAGTAATTGTAACTTGTGTAATCGCATTGATGTTAACATGTGGTGTTTTGCATTGTGAAACATGAGCAGAGTTAAAAGCTCAGTTGTGCATTTCCTTGTGCATCCCTGCCTCAGAAGATAAGGGAGTAACTAAGGTGAAGTGCCAGTTGTAGCCCTGCCTGTAGGTCAGCACAGGGAGAGACAAAATGGGCTTTGCCAGGAGGTACCAACCTCTGTCGGTGTCAGGGAACTGATGCTACTCAGACCCTGCGACACTGAATCAGGACCAGGATGGGAGCAAATGCTAGTTGGACGGACTCAAAAGCTCGTTCGTGGTAAATCCATTACCTTTCCTTCTTCAGCTTGTCACTGTCCACCCCACAGGACACGCTCATCTCCCTCCCAGTTCTTCAAGTCATGATGATTCTTTGAAGCTACCTATATGTGCTCCTGCTAGAAGAATCATAGTTCCTTTTTGGCCCGTTTGTCTCTTCCTCTGTGCTGTCCTTATACCAGCAGGAGAGAAATGCTGCGGAGTGGCTAAAAATAGCCAAAGATGCAGATGGGGGTTTTGGATATTGCAGCATTGAGGCCACATTTGTTGAAGTACAGATGCGTTGACGTGGTGTGTCTGAGTTGATCTGCCACTGTTGCTGAAGGTGAAAGGCTCTGCTCCTCTCTGTCCTTGAGAGATTCCCAGTGCCTGTCCGATGGCATGGTAGATTGCTTAGAATCACTAAATACAGCAGAAATTAACCTAGCAAAATCCAAAACAAAAAGTAGGTTTTCATTTGGCTTCTGAATTGAATTTACTTCATTTTCAGCTGGATAGTCCCCAGAGCAAGCTCAATGGAGAGGCCAAGTCAGAGCAACAGTAGTAGGATGGCTACTTACAGCAGCTGTGAAACATTCACTTCTGTCTGACTTGAGATGTATCCTTGGTCTGTTTCTCTCCTCTCCATCCCCAAAATTGTCTCCTCACGTTTTTTTATCCCACTGCCCTGCTCCGAGTTGTTCCGAGTTCTGGTTACTTCCTTGCTTTCCAGTTGCTCTACCATTGCTACATCCATTTCTCTTCCTCACCTCATTGGTTTTAGTTTTCTGACACTCTGAACTCTCCTCTGTTCCTCCTTTGATTGATATCTTTCCACTTTTCAGTGGCTCTCAGGGAACTTCCTCATTAGATCTTGGCCTCCCTCTTTACCCTTTCCTTTCTTTGCTCCCAGAATCTATGCTTAGCAATTCTCATTCCTTCATCTCTACTCTTCCCTGCCGCTCCTCACCCCACCCCGATCCAATGCTCTATCCTCGCCTTGCTGTTTATTAGTCTCAGTCAGTACCATGACAATATTAATTTTTAATCCCTGTTCTCCCAGGTCTCTTCCTCCTCTACTTTTTTCACCATGTCCAATGACTTTTCCTTCCCCAGGCTTTAAATGCCATTTTCCCTTCATGAATCAGTCTCTGCCTCTCTTGTTTCTGGTTGACCTGCTTAGGCTGCAGTTCCACGAACAAGCAGTTCTTTCAGGGGAGTGCTGGGTTTTGCAGTGTTATTTTTATGCCTCTTAAGGTTCCTGATCTATTTAATTGCACAGCCCACACAAGCAGTTGTGCCAGCATAACGGGGAAGAATTGGGATACAAAGTGTATATGTTAGCCCTGGTGTTGGACAGTGTGCCAGTGGGACCAGTCTCCTTCCTAAAATAATTTTGGTTTTACTAGTTCTTTCCAGCTCACAAAGCTGCTCCAAATTTCTCTCTTCCTCTGCAGTATCAGACTCATCAAACTGCATCTCAGTTTGCTCCTTTCGCTCCAAGTCCTTTCTCTTACCTGACTGCATTTGGAGCAAATGAAACTCTGCTTTCATGATATCACAGCAGCAGGTGGCTGGAGAAAGCTGTTGTGCGGATTTTTGTCTGGTTTTTGAGTGCTTTTTATCCAGTGGTGTTTCTCATACCAAGATGGGAGACTTCTTGACAGCAGTCTTTATTCCTGTTTATCATTCATCTGTTGGTTCCCTCTCATCTTGAGCTTACTTTCCATTTATCGGCTGGGGTGCTGTGTTTTGTTAACGTCTTAGTGCTGAAATGGATTTGTATGTCCCGGTTAAAGTCTTTCCCATTAAAACAGAAAACAAAATAAGTGGCAGATCTGTCTGGATACTTTGTAACTAGTAGACTGGCCTTGTTCTGTGTCTTGTGGTAAAGATAACTAACTAAAAGCTTTATGAAGCTCACTTGAAGGACTCAGTTTCTGCCTAGCCTTTGTCAGCTAACAATGGAACTGTAATCTGTATCAGGTTTTATTTTGCACCATCAAAAAGTCGTAGTTCTTTAACTGGAAATGTAATTTCCTGGTACCCTTAATTTGCATGGGTTTATTGCATCTCATCTTTTCATCTAACCCTTTACTATTCATAAAGCTAACAATGTCTTTTCACCATCAAAACATCTTTCTGTCCTGTCAGTCTTGGACTCAATGCTTGAAATATTAAAAGGAGGAATGGTGTCTGTGTTTCAGGATGCTAAATCATCAGTAGGATCAAATCCCCACTATATCAGATGACTGTTCATGCGGTGTGTGTAAACTGGTGCTGGCCCTGCACATTCTGCCCTGGGTCTGGAAGGGCTCTTACCTTGGGACCATTGCTGGTCTTCACTTACTCTGGTGGGCTCTGTGTTGATTGCACCTGTGAGGGTATCTGTGTTAAGTATCTCGTTTGGGGGGGCATTCGCTGTTATGATCAGTGGCTAACCTACTCCTGGACCCAGGGTATATGGTACTATGTCCAAATAAGTCTAGAAAGAACCATGCCTGCTGGTGGGGATGGTGCCAGAAACAGTTCAGGCCCATTAGCAGTGTTAGAGTCTTAATTTTTCCTTTGTTGGGATATCCCCCTTCCTCATTACTCTAGGGGGTGAAGGGTTGACTGGAGCATAAGAGCTCCATCCACTGCCCCGGCCTTCTGACAGCAAGGATTCTGAATGCCTAAATCATCCCTTTTTCAGCAGAGTACCTAAGTCTGTGCCTGCTGTTCAAGCTGAACCAGGAATAACCTTAGTTGTTAAACCCTTCCTAAAGCAGGCTGGCAATTAAATTCCACTAATCTATGGTCTCCCGTTTTGTGTATGTACAAATGATGTGATTTTTCATTAGTAAGCTTCAAATGCTTTATTGAGGTGGTATTTTCTTTTAAATATACTACTTTATACCGTATGCATTGTAAATCAGTTGTTAGATAAAACAGGGCTTTCTAGTCCTGTTCCAGAAGATATTAATATAGTAATGGGTTCATAATGTACTAATTTAATTTGGGGGTGGGGGTTCTTCATTGAAATATGGTGCTGAAAAAGTAACTTCTAGAAGTTTGTTTAGATACCTTTTCCAAATACTAGACAGAGCAATGATTTAATAGACTTGATTCTAGGTAGATATGTGTTTTGGGAATACCAAGATAGATCATACTCCTTTGACATGTTTAATAACAAGTATCCCAAATAACTCTGGATGTTCAGTTGCAGGCCCAGCACTGCCTCCAGACTATAAAAGCAGCTGTAGCTCAGAAAGTCCTGACAGTGGTGATGACTCGGAATCTCTTCCTCTACATAGAGATGTAAACAGAGATTCGGAAGAGGAGACAGAAGGAGATCCAGCACCCAAGTGAGTATGTTCTTAGGTTATTTGTATGTTTACATTGTATTACAAATGAAATGTGAGTGCATAAATTCTGAGAAAGGCACAGTAGTATATAAATAAAAAGGTAAACCCTGTACCTGTGTAAAGCTTGATGACATGTTCTGCACGCTCTTTGCAGTCCAGAATGTTCAGCTGACCTGTTCAACACCCTGTGGTGGAATTAAGTTATTTAGGGCAATCAGATCTCTGTATTTGCATGTTTCAGTTTGCACAGTTCTGCAATTAAAGTAATAAAACCCTTAATGTTTCGTTTGTTTATACTAAGGACAGACACCACTTACCATGTATGTAAGGATTTGGTACTTGAGTTTTGCCCTGTTTGTGGTATACTACCTCTCACTGAGAGGTCATAAGAACTACTTATGGGCATGAATTTATGCATTTAGTTAAGTCAATGCTACTGAAAAAAAACCCCAAATTGTTTAGCCAATAACAGGAGTTTGCACACACTCGCATTTGGTGAGGTTGTTTACTCACAATTGCTGTATGAAGAACTTGCCTGTGTTTGTGTTAGGCCTTGTGCAAGGGACTTGAAGGGCATTATGCCATCTTAATGAGTGTTAGAGTAATTATTGCTCGCTTCTTTTCTTGTTGTCTTATTAAACAGTTTTTCGGTTCATTAGAATTGAACTGAGAAAAATACTAATCAAAATGCAGACTGTATAAAAATGGAGAAAGAAGTGTGCTGAATTTAAAATTACTTTGTGACTAGAAAATGGTATTTCAACATTATTATACTCTTTTCTACAGCAAAAGCATTCTTAATGTTTTTTTAAATGTCAGAGCATTTTTGGAGTGAAGCTTATGCTCCCAATATTTTAATTGCTTCAAATTATTTTGGATCCTTTTGCACTGTTTCCTTGGTAACAGCAGGATATTTAGTACATAAGACTGTCTGGAATAATTTTATGGGGTTTTTTTTTTTTCCTTTTAAAAATGTAGATAATTTTTATGCATGTCAAGGTAATTATTACATGAAATCTCTGTATTTGCAGAAAGCCAAAAAGAATTCAGGAAGATGATGACGATGATGGCTTTTTTGGGCCTGCTCTTCCTCCTGGATTTAAAAAACAGGATGATTCTCCAGAGAGGTAATTAAAATGGGATTATGTTCAGACTCCTTCCCTTAAAACGCAGTTATTTTGGGTAAAATATTTTGTGGCACTATTACAGAACACTTCAGTTGTGCACTTCAGATTCAGAGCATTAAAATTGCTTCCTCCCCATTCTGAGAATGGGAACAGCATTCCCTTGAAACAGAACACGTGGGCCCCCCTCTACCTGGTTGGAAGGTTGGAGAGAAAAAGAAAAAATGTCAGTTGGCTGAATTATATTTTGAATGCCAAGTTCCTTCCATTTCTTATGATAGGTCTCAGATCACTGCGGAAAAAACAAATTACAGGTACAAGGAGTCGTAGTTCTGTAGTCCATTCTGGGCTGTGAGGGAATAGGGTGGTTAGCTTTTGTGTGGTGCAATGCGATGCAGATTACTGAAATAGTTGTTTGCTAATGCACCATGGTTTATTGTTTATGTGTCTCCAGGTAGAATACTAATCTGAACAGTGTAGTGCTTTCTAGAAAGCAAGCTGTCAGGGCTAAGCAAATAAGTGTGATTTATAGCCTCTGTCAGGAAGCTTTCCATTTGATTGCACACAATTATAACGTACTTAGCAAAAAAACCTATTTATGGGTTTTTCTATGCAGAACTTAACCATGTCTCACAGCCATCTAGTCTATATATCAATCTGTGGACTTCCATCTATAATTTGAAACTATAATCTGTAGTGAAATTGGTACATCCAAGTGGGTGATTTTTGATGAAAGGTACAAGATAGTCTTTGATCACTATTATCTTCCTCAGAGCAATAGGGAGCTGGTAGATAAATCAATACCTACCTGTCAGGTATGAGTTTTCAATTCTAGAAAAGTGACTCACTTTGTTGTCAAGCTGTGTATGTTTCTTGAAGGAAATTTCAAAGTTGAATTTGTTTTTAGTTTGGATAAATTTTTGTGATGCTTGGCAGCAGTTAGGAAAACAAGAATTTATGTAACTGAGGTTATTTGGAAGTAATCTCTTCGTACATATTTGGTTACACTTTGCTGTAAATGACACACTCTTCTGTAATTGTGGGTATCGTGCTTAGTGGGCTCGTTTGGTGATCTGATGGTCCCAAGAGTAATGAATTTTTTTCTTTTTCCTTGTATTTCATATGCACAATGTGTTAATTTAATTAGAAAATTTAGGAAGTCACTAAAAATAATGTGATCTCAAATAAAGTAAATAAATGCTTGTAGCTTTTAATATCAGCAGAGGTAGCCTTCTTGCTTTCTTTTTTTTTTTTTTTGACGTGAATATTCCTGTAGTAAAATGTTATGTCAAAGTGCGCAAAGGAGAAGAGGAAGAAAAGAGGCAACTTGTAGTTTGAAGGTCAGAGAGGTGAGCAGTAATACAGGTGGTCACCCATCATATAATCTTAGTCTTTTGTATATGCACCCAACTTTTATTTCTACTTAGCAGTTTATTTCCAATACTTTGGATAACTTCCATTTACACTCAGAGGGAAAGAGTCTGCTCTGTGGCTGTGAGTTTGAAAGATTAAAGCAGGAAAAGGCACTTGCTAGGGTTTGGGGTTTTTTTTGTTTGATTGTTTTTTGGGTTTTTTTTGTCATAGCTTACTGTACAACTGCTTCTAGCACACAGCGAGAAAGCAGATTGAGCTGAGCTGGTTTGTACCCAGCCCGATTCCCTGAATAGGTGGGAAAGGTGTGATGAGTGGGAAGCGCCTTGTCTGTCTTCCACCCCCATACACCTGGCAGTCTAGTTGTATTGACACATTGAGGCGCGTAAGCTGTGCAGGGTGTAGACACAATGCTGTTAACTGTCTCCCCGCTGCATTGCCCCTAGCGTTGAGCAGATTGCCAGCTGATGGTCTAGTCATGAATAATTGAAAGCCATGCAGGCTGTTTGTTTCAATGTATGGACATACTGTTTATTAGCTCTGTGTGACATACTCGTTTTATAAAAACTTTTGTTCGGTTACATCTTTCCAGACTTGTCAAAGCAACGTATTCATGATTAGGAGCAGCTCATGTGGCAATCTGCAGCTTGTTAAGAATTGTTCAAATCATTCTAGGATAAAAAAAAAATATGAACAGATTTCCTTCACCTTTGGAAAGGATATTGCTGTTTATGAGTGTTAGACACAAACAGAGCACTCGTAAATATTCCCGAAGTACTCACACATCAAGGTAAAGAGCGAAGGTTACCTTTAAAAATGTTATGTTACACATCAGAAGAATTCTGAAATGCCCATCTTGAAACATGCATTAGCAAGGACTCCAAGTCCAACGAGAGGAAAGCATTCTTTGCCATACATGAAATCTAATATTCCTTAAGTGAAAGCTTAATTCATGACAAGTCTGGGGTGGTTTTTTGAATGTGCATAGATAGGCACCAAAGTTGCCAACAGCAGCAAAATGTGTTTAACAGAGTTTTATTTATATTCACTTCATCTGTTCAGAGAGCCTTTGGACATCCAGGAAACTGTCAGGAATCATGCTGGCTGTGTGCTGCTGAGGAAGGACCCAAGCAACAGGGTTATTTATTGGGGGGGGGGAAGATAGAAGTGGAAGGCATGGGAGGAATGAATGTGGGAACCATTTTTATATTTCTTGGAGAGACCTTTTAGCTGTGATGGAAGCAAAGCAAAGTATTTGAGATCTGTTCTTTTTCACAACTTGCACAGATACAGCCCACAACATAGATGTTCTTCTATATTTTAATAGAAAACTTTTTTCATAGTTTGGTTTAACTGTCTCTCCCTGCAAAATAAAGGTACTTGTATACTAAAATAAAAGATTGTTTTGGTCAAGTCTGTGTAGATTTAAAGTCAATCTCTCTAAATTGTATTGGGAATTTTAAAATATGGTCTTAACAAGAAAGCAGTCAGAAATGAACAAAGGAAAATAAAAGCTGTTTCTTTTTTGCAGCAGCTAGGTGGGGGTGGAACTTCAAATTTAACCCAGACCTCTTGCCTGGGTTTGAAACCTCACCAGTGCCCTCATCCTGGCCTGAGCTCACATTTATTGCTTGTGTCTGCCAGTCTGTGGTGGGCTTTTTGGCAGGACTTCCTGCTTTTTATTTCCCCTCTTCAAATGCTGACAATAATATCACTACAGCAGGACTGTACTGATTAGATTATACGGGGTGTAGTAGAAGACCATCATTAGCATAATGCAATTCATGTTGTGTTACATTTGATCACCCTAAAGCTCAGAAACTGAAGATTATAATAAACAAGGTCTCTCCTGATACAGTGTGAGAATACTGTCACTTGGATATTTCTGCAGGTGATAATTGTTTAAGTTTTTAATTAGCTTTTATTAGTTTTGAAAAACGTGGTGCATTATTAAGAGGAACTCATACAAAAGTCTTTTCAGTACTGCAAGCAAGTTTGTAGTTTGCTTTGAAATGTTTTCACTATTGGAAAGAGATTCTCACCTTTCTGTGTTCATGGAGACACTTGAATTGTACTGCTTGCAGAGCTGCTGTGTAAAAACAAGTCCACGAAGTTGCCTGGGATCACAAAACTTTTCTTCTCTTGTCCCGACTCCAGGGGAGAATAAACTTAAAATCAGAGCAGTTCGCTGATTCTGTTTATTGAAGGACAGTGAAACTGTGGTGCAAGACAAGAATGAACGAAATTGGCTTTGTTGCTAGAGAGAGTAGCGTATACTTGACTTCCCACCTCTTCATTGCTCTTGAATCTGGTGAAGGAAGCTTAGGGAAGAAATAAGTGGACGTCCTTCACTACATGCTGCAACTTTTGCAGTTTTCTTGCATCCTAGCTGTGTGCAGAGGTCCTCCTGGAAAACAGAGAAACTCTTCTTATTCAGTTATTTCTATAGTGTGCACATAGGGGGCACACTTGACATGGGGAGGATGGAGAATCATACTTCTCATCAACATTTATTTTTTATTTTTATATTAATCTATTACATTTTTTCCTGCAGCAAACAGTGGAAGACTGTAATTTAATGTACTCTCCATGTTGTTTATGTTACTTCCAGGATTTTTTCCCCCCTCAACTGAAAACCAAGATTTCAATTTTTTTTCCCTCTCAAGGCCCATTATAGGTCCTGCATTACCACCTGGCTTTAAGAAACCTTCACAGGACACTGGGAATAGCAGATGTTCCATAGGACCGTCTGTTTCGTCAGAATTCCATACCCAGGTTTGTGAAAACAGAAGCCTTTTGTTTTAGTACAAGCTATCTGAAATGCTTAAACAAGTAGGAGCCTGAAAAAGTCTACTAGACATACTTTTCAGCATGACAGTTTAATTTTAGACCAGAAAGTGTCTGGCATATTTTTGCCTGAGTCAAATACTGAAGAGTAAATAAGCCTTAAAAAAAGAAAAAGGCTGGCCTGTTTGTTGTGATTTAGCTGTTAAACAGCTGATGCGCTCACTGAACACAATATCTAGGCATCCTAAACTGCAATCATGGTAATGTTTTTCCATCCTTTCTTTTGGTGTGATGTCCTTCACAAGTGAACATCTTGGCAAAGTTCAAATTTTTAAAGACATTAAAGAAATAATGCAGCCTGTTAGAATGAAAATATTTATCTGTAATTCAAGCTTTTACCCCTTTGCTGATGGGGAAGCAAAATGATTGAATATTTCACATATCTTCACCTCCTTAAAAATGTTTATTAGTGGGTGCATTAAATAAGTTTATACAAAAGAACGCAATCAAGAATGACACTACAGAGTCACTCGTTCTTATCAATAGCAAGATGATATCTGTAACTGGGAGTGAGGCAGAGCAGGGCACTGACACTGACACAGTTTTTTGGTTTGTGTTTTTTGGCTGGTCTCGTGAGGTTAGGTAAAGACTAGGTAGAAATCCTATTGTCTAATCCCTAGCTGCAAAATAATGTATGTACTATTAAAGAACATTCAGGAATAAGATGTGTGATAAAACACAGCTAGAAGTATTGTGAAGATTCAGCTCCCTAAACACGGGCCTCTGGTACCATTCTGAGGGCTGTGAATTATCTGTAGCGGGCTGGCAGACGGGGAGTAGCACCTTAGAGAAGCTCACGTCCTTCCTGAGCAGCACCTTTTAAGCCTGGCAGGATCCCTAAGACATTAAAAATGGTGCTGGGTACCAGTGTTTAGGCAACTGAATCTTTCTCATGCTATGATAAACTAAATATTAATTCCTTGTAAGAATTGGATATCAGTAAAAATTTCTTTACTGAAAGAGTGGTCAGGCATTGGAAGAGGCTGCCCAGAGACGTGGAGTCGCCATCCCTGGAGGTGTTCAAAAAACATGTAGACGTGGCACTTCAGGGCATGGTTTAGGAAGCATGGTGGTGTTGGGTTGGCCGTTGGGCTTGATGATCTTAGAGGTCTTTTCCAACCTTAATGATTCTATGATTCTGTGTTTCTAATTAACAGTTATTCTCTTTATTTCTAAAATACTTTAACTCCCAGGGACATGCAGGACATGCCAGGAAGGAATGAGACAAAGGCTGCTCTGGAACTTCATTTTTTGATTAGTAGTTGCGAAGTATATCATTCTCCAGCCTCCTACAGCAAGAGTTGTCATAATACTTCATGAAGAATGATTGTTTGACATTTTTAAGATACTCATAGTCTAATGGCTCCAAATAGCGATTAAGCAATTTATCTCTTGAGGCAGCAATGTCAAAACTGATCTGCTTATATATTTTACAAACAAAAAAGTCTCTTTCCTCATAAATAGATCTTCTAGCATCAGCTTTGTTACAGCTATTGCAGAACGATACTTATTCTACTTTTTTCTTTCTAGTAATACTTTATCTTTTTTTTACCTTTTAATATGATGAATAATTTTTCTTGTTTATTTTGATATTTATTTAATTATTTTGTATTCTAGTGCATCTTTAGGGGCAGCTTACTCCATGCTGACTCTTCCCTTTATATTGATTTCCCCGTCATCTTGAAGGTTGTGTTTTTTAATGTTTGTTTCATTTCATCTTGTTTGAGGCAGGTGGTAATGGAGTGTATTGAACGTAAGACTAATGAGAAAGGAAACAAGACGTGCTTCTTCAATTAAAACTCAGCAGGGAATTTGTCTTTCATCCTCAAGTACTTTACAGTACAATTTATTATGAAAGTCTTATATCTTTGCATTTTTTATTTGTTTGCACACAGAGAGAGGGAAGTGTCTTACTTCCTTGATTTCTCAAGATGGTTATTCCTCTTCACCACCATCTCCTCCTTTAACAAAAAAAAGAGAGAGAGACAGTGCAGTCACCCCATTTGCTAAAAGTTGAAGCAATATGGCAATGGTAGGTAATTAGTGAAAGCTTGACTATGTATATGTTTTTGAGAAAAATGATGAGAGAAATTGGTGTTACCACCTTGCATTGAGGGCATTCATAGATGACCAGCTGCTTCTCACCCTTCTCAGTCTTTCAGATCTAGTTCATGCAACTGGTCATACAGCCATTAAATTTGCTAAGCCTCTTCTTGCATCTTGTGGTCCACAGCCATACGTAGCTGTGTCTCTTGTTACCTGAAGCTTGCCTTCCCTGCTGCTTTTACCTAAAGGCAGGCAGGAGCAACTGGCTTGCTAGCTTGGAGCAGCATCATTGAAGCACGCCAGTTTCTAGAGCAAATGGCACATGTAGGAGTAACGTGGCTAATATCACACCCACTGTCTTAGCCCAAATCCCTCTACAGCAGTGAGATGCCAGCTATGAGCAGCCTGAAGTATTAGGCTTGAACTCAGTGTAACAGGATACCTTTCCTGCTCTCTTCCTCCTTTCACTCATCCTCCCCATGCTCCCAGTAGGTGACTCTTCTAGTGAGGTTCTGTGTTCTGTTCTTGTGTTCTACACTGGGTCACCTCTGCCTTGGTCGACTTACTTTACACAGAAGGCTCCTGATACTGTTTTTGCCATTGCTTGTGAGCCCTTATCTGTCAGTGTCATGTCTTGGTTCTAGGATGTCCACCTGGTAACTGAAGTTTGGTATGACAAAAACAAGCCGTTCCCCACCCCCCCACCCCCGTCTGCATCCTTCATTTGAAACTTCTTTGCCACCACCTTATATCCAGAATCAAAGAATGGCAGGGGTTGGAAGGGACCCATGGAGATCATCTTGTCCAACCCCACTGCTTGAGCAGGGACACCCACAGCAGGGGGCACAGGACTGCATCCAGGCGGGTTTGAATGTCTCCAGGGAAGGGACTCCACAGCCTCCCTGGGCAGCCTGTGCCACTGCTCTGGCACCCTCACAGGAAAGAAGTTTTTCCTCATATTGAGGTGGAACTTCCTGTGTTCCAACTTGTGCCCATTGCCCCTTGTCCTGTCTCTGGGCACCACTGAAAAAGAGTCCAGTCCCATCCTCTTGACACCCTCCCTTCAGATGTTTATAAGCATTAATGAGATCCCCCCTCAGTCTTCTCTTCTCCAGGCTGAACAAACCAAGGTCTCTCAGCCTTTCCTCATAAGAGAGATGTTCCAATCCCCTGATCATCTTCGTAGCTCTCTGCTGGGCTCTCTCCAGTAGTTCCCAGTCTTTCTTGAACTGGGGAGCCCAGAATTTGGACCCAGTACTCCAGATGTTGCCTCACTAGGGCAGAGTAGAGGGGGAGGATAACCTCCCTTGCCCTGCTGGCCGCACTCATTTTTAATATTCTTAAGTAATGCTCTGTGCTTTCTGAGTATACAGGCATGATGTCATCCTACTCCCATTGCTTTATCACCCACATTCAGGCTGTAGCTAAATCTGTTCAATTCTGTAGATCTTGGGCGCCTTAGCTTTGCTTCCAGGACACTGTGGCATCACGATTTTCTGTCCACATCTGTACTGCTTTAACTTGGGAGGGACCTGTAAGCTTTCTGTACAACCACTGGCATCCACAAAGATTCTTACTGATACCTAGAACATTTCAAACTCAGTTTTTTGAGCCATTGTCCAAATAATTGCTTAGAATGCAACATCAGAAGGGATTGAAGAATTGAATGACAGAACCAAGAGATTAGATTGGCAGATACTATATGCCCAGGGGTGTAGTACTGTGCATGCCACTGTACCCTAGCTTGCATGTTAATCTTTCTAGCATCCTAACAGAATCTGAGCTCAAGACAGTTCATGCAGCACGAAATTGCAATCCTTATTATGGAGATGCATCCAAATGTTGCTTAGGATGGTAAAGCCCAAAGTATGTATGCTTGTGTGTTTCAAAGTTACCTATGGTCACAGAGGCTACGTGGCTGTGTGCAGAGCAGTCTAAAGCAGCAGGACTTTGTGTATTGCCACTGTGTTCACCAGTGGTGTTGCCACAGAGATGGTGCTTTTGGAAATGCGGAGACTAAGTATCCATGTTACAGTGCTAGAACAGGTCTAATCTGGAGGTTTAGTCCAGGTTTTTGTCATCTGACTGGCAGATGCATTGCATTAGGTTTATTTGCTCTTCTAGACAAAATCATTCTAATCCTATGAAGCTGAAGTGTTTATTGATGGTCTTAGCACGATGGTTGAGAAAAACATTTTATTTTTGGAAGGTAACGGATAGTAGTGAGGAAGAAGACAATCTTATAGGCCCAATGCCTGCAAAAGGACCAGTGGATTCTGATGTGACTAAAGAATTTGAACGCAGAGCTCAGAGAATGAAGGAAAAACTTACTTCAGCAGACTGCGTAAGTTGGATTTATTAATTTCTAATATTTTGTTGGTGGAGTGTATTTGTGTTTTTTCTTTGCCTACTTCTATGTGAACCCAGTTGCAGTTCTGCTTGGGATGCTGAGTGTTTGCAGTTGTTAAGATAAAGAAAAAATCCATTATTTCTGCTGGAAGCTAAGAGCTTCAGACAACATTTTTTTATTATGCCTTTTTCACTCTCTCCTCCCCCCTCACTATTTCTTCTGTAAAGGATGAACCCAAGCAAATTACTAGGGAATCGTGGATGACAGAGCTTCCACCTGAATTGAAAAGCTTTGGATTTGGCCCAAGAACATTCAAGAGAAGAGCAGATGACAAATCGGGTGATAGATCTATTTGGACAGATACTCCAGCTGACAGAGAGAGAAAAGCCAAGGTGAGCATTTATCCATTCATATATGCCTGCAGGCAGTATGTACGTTGTTGATATTCTGTGAAAACAGAGTCAAGATACCCTGAGCTGTTCAATACAATTTTTTTTCCAGATTTTTCTTTGTTATCAGAATTTATTAATTCAGGCTTAAAGGTAAAGGCAAGGAAATAACGATTTTTAAGTAACAATATTAATTTATTCCCTCTCCCTTCTGCAGTAGTGAGGTACTCTGTATCAGCTCATTGAATTTCCAGTTACAGTGTGTCCAGTTTCTTCTTTTATCAAGCTGAGCAAAAAATATCTGGTAGCCTTTATCGTGGCCTCTACCCTTCAGATTTAATTAAAGTAAATATAGTTTTCCTTGCTTTTTACTTCAGACATTGATTACTATAGTGTGTGATTTGCTTCTACTCATCAGGAAAGAGAAGAGGCAAAAAAGTCAACTGGTAAGGATAATGAAGAAATTGTATTGTCTGGGAGAGACAAGAGACTTGTTGAACAGGTGACTTCATACAATGTAAGTGTAATAGCAAAATACTTCCTTTTCCTGCATTTCTTCTAATCCTTCAATCTTTTCTTCTGGTTCTCATTGCTAGCGCTGCTGGTTTCCATGGTGATGCCACTGCAGTCTTCCCATTTAGTACCCAAATCTACTGCCGTTTAAGTCATTAGAACATTTGCCATGGACTTCAACAAGAGCAGGATTGGGTCCTCAAGCTGCTGCTGAGAACAGTGTGACAGAACTGGGGCTTGTGTATATCTTGCCAGTTTTAGGTGCTGTTTTCCTTAAGTCATCCTCAGGTCAGGACATGGCTGCTGGGAGCAAACAACCTTAATCCAAATCTTAGCTTGCTTCACCAAATTACCAACATCCCAAGAATAAATCAGTAGTAAATTTTTAACTTTTAGGACAAAATGTGCATTAACCCAAAAGAAGCTTGATGGCCTAAGCAGATGAATGCGTTAATTACACTATGTAGTTAATTACATTAACTGCTCATTACAACAGCATTATTACATGAAGTTTTTCTCCATCTCTGCAGAAGCAGATAATTTTCACAGACAGATATTGATTACAAGAAATCTGAACTCTATATCAAATTCCCTCTCACTTTTCTGTCTGCCAACCCTGTCCACCAGAGTATATGGCCTATTGCCTGCCTTACAGCTGCTCGTTCCAGTTCTTCCCTGATTTATGGCTTGACGTCTTATGGAAGGCAATCTGGTCCCTCGAGAGTATAATTAACTTGAGAATCACAGCCTTGGCTTATATTGCATGATTGAAGTTTATCTGGCACTTTCAATAATTTATTTGTAGCTCATTAAGTCACATGTCCCTCTTGACTTAGAGGCTTGCAAATCCACAGCTATTAGCATGCTGTCTTAAATTTCTTCTGTATTGTCTGTTTCTACTGTTATTCTGAATATAGTAGAGTAATTTTCATGTAAAACTACGGGCTTTGCTCTGTACCATTGCCAAAATAAAACATATATGGGTCTTTACTGTTTCAAAGGCTAATGGAGTTCTCTCAAAAAAAATTGAAGGCAGCATGTTGTTTAAGAACAGTGTTTCTTGGGTTCTTTTTTTTGTTTTGGTGTTTTTTATTTTTTACTTTTTTAATCAGCTCTCTTCTGATTTTTGGGTGGTTGGGGTTTTATTAAGTTTTTTCCTCTATTCTTTCCTATGTTTTTCTCCACTGACCTTTATCAAGGATACATTCATAAAACAGGATCTTTCATTTTTTAAATGATTTCTTACAGTTAATTCTCTCGGTGCTGATTACATACACATTCCCTAGTGCAATTCTGTCAACATTGACGCAGTTACACCATGACTAAGTATTGTCCATTTTCTGTTTTCCATAAAAAAAATTTCTTATGTCACATATCGATTATTATTCGTATGTGTGATGAAGTAAGTGTTTGCACAGGGAGAGAAGGGAAATGAACCTTCAGAATAAATATCTCGTGTTCCTAGACAGGAGAGGACAGAGCTGCTTATCTTTTGCTCTCTCCGATGAGAGAATTGGTTTGGACTGATCTGTCTGGTTTGTAAATATTTGAGTTTGAGAAATTGACTACTTAGGGATACACAAATAGGCTTTACCTGAGTAAAAGAGGGGCCACATAGTCTTGTGAGAACTAATCCTGCTCCTCTGAAATGAGCAAAAGTTTTATGCTGTATTTGGGCTGGTTCCTGCTCTTTAGTAAACGCAACTAAAGTCCTTGACTTGGCAAAGTATGTTCTCTAGCTCAAACCTGTGACTTTGTCCTATGGCCTCGCAACAGGTGATTCAAGTACTGAAAAGTTAAGAGTACAAGTTAAAAAAACAGTAGTGCATGAGAGTAAGGTTGAAAGGGTATTAGCACTGACCAAAACCGGATGCTGTGGGGAAGTGTATAAGAAACTGGGCCTGTACTTTGAGGTGTTTCTCTTGACATGTTGACTTCATTTGTCTCTGCTTAATAATGGCAGAGCAGCTTTTATATTTCTTTTGCATTATTTTTACAATTTATCTCCACTACCTCTGGAGGTTCAACAACATTATGGGTATCTTTAACGTCAGTGAATTATTAGTATTTTATTTGGCATAAACAAGACGACACGTGCGTTCTGCTCTGTGTGCGCTAAATGTATCATTCTGTTCTCCAGTTACTGAGCTGTCGACTTTTTCTGGAAATTTTAGCCTTCCTAATTCCAATCTTTCCATCTGGATTTTCTGTATGTTGTTGATATTTTGTAATACTTTATTTCCTCTTCCTTCTTTCCATTTTCCAGGAGTCAAAGAGGTCAGAATCTCTCATGGACATACATCAGAAAAAGCTAAAGAGCAAAGCATCCGAAGAAAAGAACAAACCTCAAGAAAGAAGGCCGTTTGACCGAGACCAGGATCTCAAAGTCCATCGATTTGACGAAGCACAAAAGAAAGCTCTTATAAGAAAATCCAGAGACCTCAATACGAAGTTTGAGCACAGTAAAGGCAATATGTTTTTATAACATAAAAGCATGAAGCTTTTTTGAAGTTAAGTCAATTGCATTTTGAATACTTAATTTTTTAAGTATTTTTCTGTAAATATTTGTATGCAAAATAAATACCCTGATGTTTAACTATTTCTCCTCGTCTGTAAATACTCTGTTAAGGAGGATCACCTGTAACTACACTGGTGAAGGGAAGTCCTGGTTTAATAAAAGATAATGTAAGTTTGCTACTTTAACACATTGATATATATAAATTTTTGTTAGCATAAAAATAATTAAGTAAAATAGGTATTATTTTAAGGAGCTCTAGATTTGATCTTGCAATGGAGTTGGCAGTTTCCCCCTTTCTCCTGCCATGTTTAAGATATTCTTGCTGAGCCCGACCTGAAGGCCATGGAAAAATCCCCTTTAGGCTTGTGGGCAGGACACTGCTTGACTGGTGTTTCTGCTGGGGAGGATGAACTCAAATGGCAGCTTTTACGTCCACCCAGTGCTTTTATGTCTCTGATTCTGTGTCTGTACATAAGTACAGGTTTATATGTATGCAGGGTAATTTCTGTACTATAGCAGGAAGAGCTAGTGGTAGCAGAAGTAATAAAACCTCAAGATTTGCAGGTTTAATTATAAAATGGTAGTATACAAGAAGAGAAAATGAGTTTCAATTTGTAGAGCTTATCACCAGAAAATCCATCTTTTTTAAAAACAAATACAATGTGAAAATCGAAATAAAGCTTATTTTGTCAGTTAATTTGCAGATCAGAACAGCTCTTAGGTGTCAGAAAGGAAAGAAGTCTGACATTTTAAAAAATCTACATCCATGCTTAGAGTTCTTTAGCTCTTCTGTGTGTGTGCACGGAGCAGCTGAAGGGAGAGTTGTATTGTTTTGAATTAGAATTGTACTTCCCTCCTTTTTCTCTTGAGTAATGTTTGGGATCCTTTTTGAGGAGTTACTGAAAATATCTAGATATGAAAATAATTTTATATATGAGATGCTGGCAACTTGTTTGGAAGCGTGACACATTTTCCGTATTAAATATCATGGGGTTCACTGTAATTTAAAAAAAGGCTGCCATGACAGACGGTGTCTGGGTTGGTTCATGTTGACGCAGCAGTGACCCAATGAGCCCCAGAAACGAGTGGCTGAAAACTTGGTCTTATTTCATTGCATGTGTGCGTGAGCCCAAGGCCCAGTCTCTGCATACTGAGAATTCTTGGAGAATTTTCAATGTCACAAATGAATGCTTATGTACAATATATTTAGATGCTGCTTTTTTTTTTTTAATAGACAGTTTATATTGCCATCTGAAATATCTGCTACCTTCAGGAGGAAGAGGGACTGGTTTTGTATTGTGTCTGGTTTTACTTTAATCAGTTTTGAGTTTCTGAGCCTTCTCGTTTTGCGGCGAGAGGAGGGTTTTAAACAGCAAGCAAGGCCTCACTAGGTTTCTAGGTTCTGAGTTGTCTCCCTCCCCTTTTTGGGGAGCTCCTCTGCAGCTGGGGGTTAAATGACATCTCTCTAGCGATTCAGAAAGAGTAGATTTCTTAATTGGAAAGGCAGTATTAGGAACATTTGTGGGTTTTTTAGGCAACTAAAGCAATGACAGTGAGTATTGCATGACTAGCTAAATCTTCATGGTTGACAAAAAATGACCCTCATGCCCACTTCTGGAAACCCTAATGCCTTGAGAGATCTATTTATTTTCAGGTGTTGCCTGACGCTGAAAGAGCGGATCTCATGAGCCCATCACGCAGTCCTTGCTCATTCAGACGAGTCTGTAGCAGGGGTGAGGGCTGCTTGTATTAGGATTTTGTTATGTGCTTCGTTTTCATATTTGTTCTTTGGTCCCTCTTCCTCCAAACTGAGAACCGGTCATCAGATGTTGCAGATGGCCAGATCTTGCCGTCCTGCTGTTTGCTGGCTGCCCTCTCCGGCCCCACCGCGGTCGCCTGCCCTCTCCGAGGACGTGTTTTGAGTGGAGGCTCCACGGTGTTGCTCAAGAGGATAGCTCTTGTAACGGGAGCACAGGCAGCCCCTTCGCGGTCGTGTGGCGGTACGTTACACCTCCGCCTGTGGGACGTGCACTCTGATTAGCGAAGCCTTGAGTTGGGAACGTGTTTTCTCTCATCTGCTTCATCTTTTTTTTTTTCCTGCTCTGAAGCAGCCTCTCAAAGACTTGGTGAAATCCGTGTTGCAAACTTGAGATAGGGGTAGAGTGGAATTGGTGAGAGTTCAGATTAAGCTTTTCATTACTTCGTGTAAATTGAGTGAACTTTTGAATTGCATTAATACACAAACTAATCTCCTCTTACTGATGCCAAACCATTCCCGCAAGCAGTCATTAGAACAAGCAGTAATTCAGTAAATCACAAGTTCTGCAAGTTTTTGTGGGGAAAGATGAGCTGTCCTCTACAATTTGAATGAGCTGCAAGGCAATTCTGCAGAAATGTTACTGGGTGGTTTTTCAGAATCTCATTTGAAAAACCAGAATTTATTTCACAAAAAAAACTCGCCATAATTACCAGGTGACGTTTCTGGCGATCGGCTCCCGACGCAGATTTAATGGATTCTATTGCTGTTCTGTGGTGCCGGCCTGCGTTGCAGCCTGTCGACTCCAGGTGCATCAGGAAACTGTTTTGTAAACAAAAAAAAAAGTCAGGGAGGTTTTCCTGGGTGTGAAAAGCCTAACAGCCTAGATTTTAAAGCGCTTGCCATTGTTTTGTGTTGGCATAGACATCCTTCATTAATACTGATGTTAAATATTCCTGCTCAAGAGTAGGGTCTGAAATGTCAAATAGGTGTGGAATTCATAGCTAAGACAATAAAAAGAAGGCTTTTACGGTAGGCATGTGATAAACTGGATGTTTACGAGGAATTTTAAGGAATATTTTATGTTAATAACAAAAAAATTTTTAAAAACCCTGTTGAGCCTGTTGTTTTACCAAGGGACAACTAAAAGCAATAGAAGCACTTCAGGAAGACTTACTGATTTCTTCGTATGTATCTTCAGGACAAAATATTGTGCTACTGTGACATTTGATCTGGAAAAAAATTGTTAGAATATGGTATAGCAATACTGTCACCTGAGGAAAAATCTCTGCTCTTCTGATTTAAACACCCATTTATGTTATTTTTTGCTTCTGCTGTTGCAGTCAGTGGGTGTACTGCACATGTTGGCTTTTCTGGATGAAGTGCGCTTCCCAAATAATAAACATCATTAGAAATGCATTTTCGTTTAGGGCCTTGATGGTGTCATGTTGATAGAGCAAAAGTGGCATTGTCGAAATAGCGTTCTTCTCGAAAGAAGCATTGAGATTAAACATTAATAGGTTTCTGTCCAGTATGAAAGGAGCTTTTTCTGTATAAAAAAAGTTTCAAAATGCTCCAGAGGGCTCCGGGAGTCCAGGGCTGCTTGTGCTTAGGGGCTTGTTTTGTTTCTGAAGTGTAAATTTTCTTATTTCAGCCAATTATAAATTGTACGTTGATTTAAGAGTAATAGAGTATTAAAAATCAGAATCTGTGAAAACTTTCTGTACGTGCATCCTTAACTTCAGCCGCCCCACCTGCATACAGTGCCTATAGTTTCTAATTGACTGGTTACCTAATTCTCAAATAAAACGCATGTGATTTTCTGTCCGTATGAATTGTGTGCAGCAGTTTATATGCTGGGGGAAAAAAAAAGTGACGCGGTGTCTTTCAGCCAACAGCTCCAGATTTTTCTCATGTGCTCACCAATGAAGATGGTGTCTTGTTAGCAAGGAATGCAAGGGCAGGCCCCAGTTGTTGCGTGAAACGCATCTTCCTGATGCTTCCAGCTCTGGCAGCTGAATGGGAAGTGGTGACCCTCCACAATAACCCACCCAAACATGCCATTTCTGTTCTTTTCAGCCGTGACGTGAAGACTGAGCTGGTCTTTTCACAGCAGCCGCTTCTGAGTCCTCCCACAGTGGCTGTCACTGCAACAGGCAAAAGCCCTTTCTCCATCATCCTGTCTTTGTTCCTTGTGGTTCTGATGATCTGCTTTCTTATACTGGTCTGTAAACCAGTAATAAATCCCATTGCTCTTGGAAGGCTTTTTGAAACTATACCCATTTTGAATCAGCATGGCAAAACAAGCCTTATTTAAAAAAAAAAAAAAAAACACACACACACAAAAAAGAAGTCTTCTCTTTTGGAGTGGGAACTTAAGGTCTCTAGGAGACAGCAGCACAGACTGTTTGTCACTTCAGCAGGGGCAGCTGCAGCTGTGACTTCTTCTAAATAAGCAATCCAAACATAAATATTCAAAAGCAATTCTCATAAGCAGACTTTAGAGGGAGGGGGAAAAAAAAAGGCGTCTGGCCCAGGCTCTTGGCTGCTTAATGTTGCCATCGCTTGCTTCGCTTCATGGGGTTGTAGCCACTTGCACTTGCACGTGCACGCCTGACCAGGGGTTTGACAACTTCCTGGCCTCTGGGCAAATTACATCTCTCTGTCCTTTCCTGAGCCTGTCTCTCTCGGAGCCTCGCTCCCTATGTTCGCCAGTACCTGAGCTGCTACAAAACACTTGATGTAGGTCAACAAATACTTTTTGCTACGTCTTAACTTGTGCAAGCCCTGGAACAGCCCCTGCAGCTCTCCCCATCCAACCTCCCAGTGGCCTGGCTCTAAGAACCAGCCAACTGCAGAGTTTTGCAGCTACTCCTTTATGTTTCCTAGGATCCGCCCTTAGATCTTGCTGGCCTCTGTGGGGTTGCCTCCCATTGCCATCTCAGGGTCTGGAAGAAATTTGCCTGAGCCCAGCCACAACGGGGAGAGAACAAGTGTTGAGTTATTACATTGGCCTCGGCTCAATGGAAGAGAAGACTGCCTGCTGGAGCTCAATAGTAGGGTTTATGGTAGAGCGGCAGAGCCGTGACACCACCCTGAACACAGGAGCCTCCCTGGTTAAGTCCCTCAAGCCAGGTTTTGGTTCAAACACAAGAAATTCCAGAGCAGGAGAGCCCCACAGGTACATGTTTACTTTCCTTAGCCTGAGCAGCAGCCCAGTTGCTCAGCAGGACCCATCTCTGCATTAGCCATGCCCCTCCCTCAATGAACCTCTTGAAGACACCTCTTCTCTTTGGTGTCTGGCCATACGGCCCAGGGGGGCTCACGCAGTCACGCTCAGTTGGGCTGGATCCAGCCTGGCTGCTTGGCTCAGATCTCTGTGGGCATTTACATCCCCTGTCATCCCCTCAAGAAAGGAAGGGATGCAATCACGTGTCCAGCATCCAACAGTCTACCCAAAGTAGGTTGGCCTAAGTTCACCATTCGTATTATTAATTTTTTAAGCATCTCTGAAGAAGCAGTCTCCAAAGTGAGTGCTCTGAAACCAACCTGGTGCTTTGTTACAGAGCCACGCTGCTTTGGCTTGCAGTTTGGGGTTGACAAGGGAATTAAAAGCCTTGTGAAGACACCTAGGTTATCTCCATGGTCAGGGTGCAGGGAGCCACCTGAGCTCACATGTCCACCCAGCCGATGCTAAAACCCAAACATCCCCTACCTCCCTTCAGTGCATCAGCACTGGGGATGGGAGGACTTCCCTGGGGGGACCTGGAGCCCCCCCTACCAAAATCACCCCCAGCATTTTTCCCCCCATTGGTCCCAGGGAGCTCCCATGTTGCTGCCTTCCAGTCACCACCTTTGGATTGCCACATCGTGAGCTGCCCCACAGAGCCAACTCCTTCTCCTCCTACCACTATTAGGAGATGCTGAAGACACAAACATGCAGTACCATAAACTCTGCCTTCAAAGGAAGTTCTGGTGTGGCTCCTCTTTCTTGTCCATGTCAGTTATAGATAAATCAGAAAACCACACTGTTAAAACTGCAGTGGCTGTGGATGTGGTTAGGACACCAGATTTCAGTCCCATTAGATGCATCTCTGCATGTCTTTCATTCCCATCTTCTAGGCATTTATTTGCTATTAAGAGGCATACCCTTGGAAACTGAAGCGGTTTTCCTTTTTCTACACACTTGACAAAAATTTATATATGTACATAAAAATGAAAATGTTTGTGAAAGTTCATACATATATAAAAGAAAATTTTTGTGAGGACTTAACATGCCTCCCCATGAGCTGCAGTGCCAGGCCTTGGCTGAAGCTAAAATGGGTGTTGCAGAACATAAAAATTGTGATTGTAGTTCTCCACAGTCCAGCCCCTAAAGGAAATGACAACCTTTGGGACCACACTCAGGCTGCTGCTGCTCTAGACCTGCAGCCATATGCAATTTCAAATAGTGTCACCCAACGTTTTCTGTTTGAATACAACATATGTGGTATATTCCATGGAGTACATACAGCCCTACAAAGTTTAAGACTCTACCATAAAAGGTTGCTCCAGATATGTAAAAAAATCCCCGTTTTCTCTTCTTGGCAATTTAGTCTAAAACTTACTTTACATGAGCCTCTAAGCCTGTCTTCTAATGTCTTGTAAAGACTGTCTTTGGTGTAATGTCTTTTAGAGCTTTGCAACTTTTCAACTCCACCTCCAGTGGTAGAGCATCAAAGATAGATAGACTTTCTTTGGGTGGTGTTTTGCAGCAATTAAAACTATCATATTGTTTCTAAAACAGGAGGATGGCATATGAAGGATAACCTATGTCCTGCACTACTTTGAATTTATTCATGACAAATACAGCAGAAGAAATTCAAGAATCAAGGCTGGCCATCCCTCTGTCCCACAGTTAGTGGCAGAGCCCTTGGCAGCGCAGTGGACTGTTTGCTCCTGAGACCTGTGGAAGCTCCATGCAGTAGCGTCTCCTCCTGGATCACTCCCTTGGTTAATACGGCCTCCTAGTAATGGCTGACCGTTGTGAGGGAAAAAGCACAGCTTCTTTTGTCTCTGTTTAAAATCTGTCGGTCTGATTTTAACTTTTTTGAATTAGCATAATCCGTGTATTTTGTGGCAAAGCAATATCCCCACTGGGCACTCAAAAGCCCAGAGCAAAAACAGCTTAAGACCTTTGAAATGAAAAATTCCAACTTCAGAGCTGTGATGAGTTTGAAGGTTTTAGGGATTTCTGCAAAGCTTCAGATCTGTCCTGCTGTGCTGACAGTTGCTTCTGAGCAGGCTAGTCTTCCCATCTGCCAGAGGAGCTTGCCGTCCCACCTTCTTCCTCCTCTATGGCTGATCAGGGTTGAAGACCACACACACATGCAGCTGTCCTTGGTCACACCATCCTGTAACTGGTCCTTGACTCTCCACCTCCCCATTGCTGGCACCTGGACATGCAAGCCCCCAACCCACAGCCCTGCTGCAGCTGCAGTACTCAGCCCTCTTCCCCTGCTCACCAGCCAGTCCAGCATCACGTCTCCTGTGCTCACACATGCCTGCTCAGACCAGAGAGCACACTCGGGTTTTAACCAGATAAAAATAGGTTTTGGTAAGAATCCAGAACAGATAGCAGTGATCAAGTGCAGGCAGGGCTCCAGCAAATGAACCGACATGCCTTTTTTATCCTCTTTTCCCACACTTGCTCCTTCCCAATCCACCTCAATCCCTTCTTTCCTCACTTTTAATACATCCCCCAACATCCTGAACTAAGTCTTGCACACTCCCACAAGCCCCTTAAAAACATCCTAAAAGAAGTTGTCGACAATCCCAAAAATGCTTTTCTTGCTGCATCCCATACTGAGTCTTATACCCATCATCTTGACCTAAATGCCTTTACGTGTTTTTTCATGACCCACAAGAAGGTCATGTGCACACTCTGAAGGGGCTCAGACACCATGTTGTGCTTCTCATCAGCGCTCTACTGCTGCTGGATCTCGCTTCTCCCACATGAAATCCTCCAGCAAAGGAGGTTTTCTGGGGGTAGGGCTGCCCACAGGCACAGGAAAGATGTTAACTATGGGAGCTTCTGAATGCCATTCACCATTCAGAAGGGGAGTCCTATGCTGTAGTTTTAAGGAGCTAAATATAAGTTTTCTTCCGGGACCCCAGTAGAGGCTGGTGTTGGAAAAGGAGCCTTTCCTTGTAAGAAACGGTTTCCATAGGAGAGGACAGAGGGTGGTGTTTCCCTTCCTGTCTCTTCCATACCACACATGTGCCACTACTGTGGTTTTGAGTTGTGTTTCTTGGCATCTTCCTCTTCTGCCTGCCTCTCCACTCCTCCTGTTATGCAGCACATCACAGAATCACAGAATCACAGAATGGCAGGGGCTGGAAGGGACCCATGGAGATCATCTTGTCCAACCCCACTGCTTGAGCAGGGACACCCACAGCAGGGGGCACAGGACCGCATCCAGGCAGGGTTTGAATGTCTCCAGGGAAGGGACTCCACAGCCTCCCTGGGCAGCCTGTGCCACTGCTCTGGCACCCTCACAGGAAAGAAGTTTTTCCTCATATTGAGGTGGAACTTCCTGTGTTCCAACTTGTGCCCATTGCCCCTTGTCCTGTCTCTGGGCACCACGGAACAGAGTCCAGTCCCATCCTCTTGACATGAGGGAGTTATGGGTGACACACTGGCCTCTTGGGCCCTTCAGGTAGGCACAGCTGACAAGGACACAACAGGATCAGATGAATCAGCTATAAGCTAAGCCACGGGAGCATGAGCTGCTCCCTTCCCACTGCCTGTTGCAGCAGTGGGCAGGCTGGCTCCATCTTTCCAGCAGTCAGGGACAGCTGCTGCACGGCACTTGGCAAGCCCATGGGGGACCGGGTCCACTCCACCTCACATGGGCTGATCTGACCATGCTAAATGCAGGAGGTCTGGCGAGCGTTTACACTGAGGCCGTGGAAGACTAATGATCATTTCCACTGCTGGGGGTTTGCTTTTTTTTCTGTTCTGCTGCTTTGTACCTCTCCTGCCAGGGCAATGAAGGTTTGGCCTTACCTAGTAGGACATCTGTGCTGTGTAAAAGCAAGCAAGCCCACCTCCCGCTGCAGCTCCCTGGTGTGGTGTCCCTCAGCATCTGATGCCCCCTGAGCGCCAGGAGATGGTAAGTCAAAGTGGTTGGTTCTCATCCAGGGAGAAAAGGCACGATGGAAAAAGAGTAACTTCAGGAAAAGGAGACCGGCCAGCTGCTGGTGTGCACAAAGCCCGTAGCCTGGGGGAAGCTGTGTAGAAACCATCAAGGGCTTACTGTGGTTTCCAAGGTAACTTCCATCTTCTACGACCCAGGTGAGGCTCAGCCTTTATGAGCACAAGGGCAGAATACAAATAGGGGGTCTGAAGTGGAAAGGGAAATGCGCACGAAAAGCCATGTGTTAACCCAGCTGCTCTGCTAGCGGCTGCTCACCTTCCACCCTTCCACATCTGCCCACCCTGAGGCAACGTGCCAGGAACGAGGAATTCAGCCACCGTGGCTGAACCTTCACGACTCACTTGCTGCCAGAGGGAAGCCAGGTAATTCCAAATTACCGTAGGTGGCTTTCCAGCTGGAGTCGTGACTTGAGAGCCCAGGGAACCCATTAATGTGCAGCTCCTCAGCGCCCACACTGCATGGCTCTGACCTTCCCTGTGTGCTCACCTGGGAGCATTCATGAGTCCACCAGCTAGCATTGGCATCAGCTGGGCTCAGCTGTTGCCTCAAGGCCATCCTGGGGTCTCTTGGGGAAATAAAGGAGTCAGGCATCCAAAATTTTATTTCCGTGGCAACCATGGGAGAGCTGGGCTGCTGCCACAGGAGAACCAGGTAGTTATTCATGGGTGGTGTTGCACGGGTCAGGTGCTGTTCACCTCTGGACCACCTGCTACAAAAGCCAACAGGTTTTACTTGCCTCTTCAAAATCAGCGTGAAAGAGGAAAACAAGAGCAGTGAGAGGATGCACTCACAGTACGTACTGAATGCCGTACTTTCATTCTTTGATGTACACGTTATTGTCCACAAAAAGGAAGTTTCCAAGAGCAGAGAAACCAAGGCCATGGCTGAAGGCTTCATGCAGTTCTTCCTGTCGCTATCATGCTATGCACAGGCACAGAGCCCACCCCAAAAATGCCAGCTTCCCTCAGAGCTCACGGATGCATGCCCAGGATGTGGCATGGCTGCTGCCCCTGGTCCAGCATCTTCTCTCCACCACTTTCACACAACTCAGCCCTTGGCTGGGAGAGGGATGCAAGTGCAAGGATGAGCCTGTTAGGGCAGAAGCTAGCACAAGACCACCACCGCAGTGCTGAGGGTTATGGGCGATGCTCTTGAGGAGGTTCCTGCACAGTACTAGTGGTCTGGCAGGAACCAGTGCATGGCCAGGAACAAGAAGGGGACCTGGCAATGAGACCTACTGCAAACATTGTCTGAAAAACTTGGAATCAAGATGACCTCTTTTGCAGGTATTTGTGGATTTCCTGAAATATTTTGTTAGCTGGCGTTACCTACCCCAGGTGTCAGCTCTGATCCACCTGCAAGACTCCATGTCACTTTGCTTTTTCAAGTATTTCAGAGCACAAACTCTGGTAGCACTGCTGATATTGAAGTTCCTAGCCCTGTGTTGCTGAGAGGCTCTGGTTTAGAATATGGACAAATTTGGCAGAGGCAAATTTGTGAGCCTCACTAGCAGCAGGAAGATTTTTTTTTTTTTTTACCAAATCTACCCCCAACTACAAGCCTTGGGTCCTCTCAGTTCACAAATGCTGAGAAAAGACCAGTTGGAGCTTGAGGAGCAGCTCCCTGAGACCTGTTCTGGTGACGCTGTATCCCCAGGCACGGGGGGAGGCTGAGATCTCCTTCCCCAGGCAGTCAGGAGCTGCAGCAATGCCAGGCTGAGCAGATCTGTGAGCAGGGAGCCTGTCCACCCCACAGGACCAGTCTTCTCCCTCTGTGTGGCTGGGTTGGCCTGAAGGAACATTGTGAACTGCTCTCTTGAAGGATGTGGAGAGATGCACTTCACCTTGTCCATTCCTGGGATGAAATGATGTCTCACCATCAGCTAAGGTAACCAGTGAAATTTCTGTCCCGTCTCCATGTGTCGAATCCTGCTTGTTAAGGTCCTGGAAAACTGAGGGTGAAAGGAGCTGCCTAGCCACCAGTTGGGGGTGATCTTCACTAGCACTGGAAGATGGGCACAGCCCAACAGGCTGATACTCCCTGGGTCACGGGCGTCAGGCTTCCTCCTTTGACACCTCCTGTATCCCTGCTGTCCTAAGGAAGAAACATTGCCCAGGAGTGGACTTGGAACCTCTCAGATGGCTTCAGGCATACAGAAAAGGCAGGGACCCCCACCAGCATCCAAATATTAACAACAAGTGAGACAAGACAGGATGCAGGCAGCTGAGGCACCATCCTATTTTGACTGGTGCACACCCCTCAGCAGCTGAGCAGTTTTGGTTGCAAAGTCACATTAAAAACTCTTCACAGGGAGGAATTCTTGGTTTAGCAGCTAAGCTGAGACACTGAAGGTCTGCCAAATGCTTGGGAGTTTGAAATGCAATAGGCACAACTTTGCAAAGGCAAAAGAAAGCTTTTTTTTCTCAGCCTGTCAAAAGATACAACCTTCAGCTCTTCATACGAGTCATCTGGGATGAAGTGCTTCCAAGAGGCAACATTTCTTACAGTGTAGTCATTCCACCTCGGATCCCCCAGCTCTGATTCTCAAAGAAAACCTACTAAACCTTCCCTAGGTAAATCTGGGAATTGTATCTCATCACTTTTCTGAATACTAAAGTTTTAGAGCACATTACCATCCTCCTCTTTTCACCATTCTCACTAATCTCTCAGTGCTCTACATTGTGCTACTATTATTCTAAAAATTACCTGCCTCTCTTTTCCCCTTAGGAGATAACCACCAATATCCTTTTTATATTCCAAGGGTGCTGTCGGATGCCTAGCTCAGACACAGGTCTAATTAAACCGAGAACAACTGTTCCCCCTGTGCAGTTAGGTTTGAAATTCACTGCGTCTTTCCTGAAGAGCGTGTGTGCCCCAAACATTATCTGCTTTCTCCAGCTATATTAGTTGGCTTCATAAAAGCTATCACACCTACCTAAAAATCTTTATCTTTAAACCTTTGGCTCTGACAATACTGCCACCTCAAAAGGCTGCAGACACTGGAAATAGGAGGGGGAGCATGCTACTGGATCTGTTTTATAAAAAAAAGGAGGTGTAACAGTATGACATGCTTCACAGAAGATCTTAAATTTTGTTTTGCAGGGCACGGTTGGGTTTGAGCACTAGTTTAAAATCAGTGTTCATCTTTGACTAGCAACACTGATCCATGGCTACCAGCCCCAGTGCAGCCCAGCCTCCCCTTTGCTCCTTCAGCTCCTGCCTGGAAAAAACACCTCTTCACTTCTTTCTTCAGCAGGCTTCTCTCCAGAAGAGAAGCAGCATCCAAGCTGCCCTTTCTCTGAGCTTCACTTTCCCATCTGTAGAATAAGGAGGTAATGGTCTCCCTCAGTCCTGGGAAGACAGGTTCAAACTTAGCCACTCCAGCCTGCTGTCACCCCCACTGCTTATCCATCACTGCTTATGTTTGCTCCTGGGCACGGCCAGTCTCTCTGCAGGGAGCCACCCACCCTGCTCTCCTCCAGGGGTTTGTACAGCATCTAACTGTCAACTTACTGCATGAGTAGGGCAGTGTGTCCTACCAATACCTCCCAGGGCACCTACACAGTATCCCTATTGTACATTTCCACAGCAGGAGAGGACCTGAATCTTGTCTCCTTGAAGCCAGGTATCATCCCTGGGAGCTTCTGAAGATGGCTTACTCAATGTTTGCAAAGCCCTCACGCCCTACAGCAGCGGCTCCTGCAGAAAGTCCCATGGAGAAGGAGCATTGCTTGTGGAAGGCAGCATGCAGAGCAGAGGATGCAGGACTCCCCACAGCGTGGGCTAAACCAACGCTGTAGCAATGCTCCCATTGGAAGCGCTGACCATGCGGAGCTAGGCTGTGCAGAAGCACGAGGAGCTCTGGGACCAGCGGGTACCCAGCCTGCAGGGTGACCTACTGAAGGAGCATCACCACAATATGTATTTACCCTGTTCAGAGAACCAACAGGAGGTAAACCTTGACTGTGGCCTAGTGTTTCATAAAGCATGGAGACCAGCTGAGGCTTTTCACATACCTAGGGTATTTTCAGCATCTCTTCCCTTGGGTTGCTCTCTAGGTGCCTAGTAAGGGCTGGGTTTACACTTCTCTTTCTTTCTCACTGAATCTCTAGCAGGATCTCTTTCCTCAGTTGGACCTCCAAATACCATATATTCACGGTAGCGTAGTATCTTTGAGGTTTCCTTGAAACTGGTGGATGGTTTCAAAAGCTAGGGGATGACTGTCAAGCAGATGTACACCTACACAGACAGCATGACCATGAGGGACTCCTTTCCATAGGAAAACAAGCTAAATGCTATGTAATCTTGGCATTCCAGGCTCTATTATAATGCAGAATTGTAAGTGTACAGAAATAACGCCACGTGGGCAGCCTAAACTTTGGCTTCTTTTAACCTCTGGCTACTTGACTTCGCAATTTTAATTCCTCTTTCAAGGAAGCAGTTTTATATGCAATGCGATGGCACATTAACTTTGATGGAGTGTGTTTAGGTGGAGGAAGATGCCTTTTAATTTTGTGTTGATTTTCACCTTTTTTACATTCTTCCCACACACACTCTCCCCCACTAAGAGTAGATTCACGAACACATGCACAAATACACAGAGGATTAGCGATGCCAAAGCCATCCACATCTTTGTTCCCATGCCACAGATGATGGGAGGCCGATAAGCCTGGTCCTCGAGACTTGCACAAGCAGGCTTACTGAACTTGACAGCACCACTTGTGTGCAGAGAGATGACTCACTTGAGAAGAGGCTGTGGGATCTGCCCCTAGTTGTGGAGCCGCTTTCTTCAAAACAAATATTAGCTGTTCAAACAACACTCATGTTTCTATTTTCGGTCACTGTTTACAAGTACAGACAACAACAGTGAAAGAATGGGAATCTGCTACCAGCCAGTGCTCTCCTGGCACTTTCAAACACAGCTTACAGAAGCTACATCTCTGGAGAGGGTCAGAATGGACAACTGCTGTAAATACATTAAAATGATGTTATTAGCTGCCAAACATTTCACTTTTCCTAAGAGGCAGGTGAATATCTGGCACTTTCCTAGCAGGCTAGAGGAGTAATTATTAGTGCGGAGACTTAGAGGCTGACTCTTCGACAGGTTGTCAGTGGTTTCAGAGGCTAGGCAAGTATCACAATGTTTTCAAAATACCAGCAAATTTTCTAGTGAAGAGCTGCACGGTTTTGGGTACTTAACTGAAGCACCTCTGAATGGCTGTCAGAAATAATTTGCACTGTCACTCAGTGGAAGCAACGGATGGTTTAATATCCAGGCCTTTTGTTATGCATAGACATGTCAGATAAGTATACATCTGGCCCAAAGGAAATTGCTACCCATTCTTCTTACACTTGCTTCTCTCTGTGTGAATTTGCCTGCTGCTCAAACAGCCACTTCAGAGTCCCTCTTCAAAACCATAATTGTGATTCAATCAATAGCGTTTTACAAGAGGGAAAATGCCTTGACCCACAAGTGCTCAAAATGGAGGTCACGCCAAACCTACAACTCATTGAGATGTGAGGACACTTAGCATGACCTGCCTTGATTTTCAAAAGCTGAGTTTAATGAGCAGTCATCTCAACAATTTCGTGTTGTCCACATTTCTAATACAGCAGTGGGCTCCTCTCTGTAATGGACTCTGCATGCCTAGAAAACCCACGACAGTCTGGCAGGCACAAGGAACTTCCTATGTCTGGATTTTCTTCAGCAGGAGCACGGTTGTATGTCACTGAGATCAGAACAAAAGGGCAAGGAAGGCAAGTCCCAGAAATTTAATCTCAGCTCTGCTACTCATGTCTCCACATGGTAAGAAAATCCTTAAATCTTTCCCTTCTTCAGTTTTAACCCTGTACATGTTGAAAAGTAACGTATAGCTGTTAATGTAGTATTAATATTTAAGATTTAATGATGGGGGGAAAGCCAAAGGAAGGACTCAAAAGCAGTCAACCAAGAGAGGCAAGCAGATGAGAAATCAGACTTCATTATTCCTGGCACTGCCAGAATGATGCCTTCTCTCTCACCCCAGAAGGTCTCCACATGAAGAAAGAAAGTTCAGGTAATATAACCATCATGCTGTTAGGGAGATGATATTGCCTAGCATAACATGCCACCACATGAGGATAAAGCCTATGGCTGGCTTCAAGTCATTGCTGTCTCAGCTTCTGATCTAAAGCGTTAGGATCTTCAGTGGTAGCCAGGGGTCATCAGAGGTGCTGGTGATGCACAGCGGGGATGGCGAGATGAGCGAGAATCTCAGCTGGGGCCAGCATTGTTCTTTCGTGTTTATTTGAGAGACGGCTGAGTCAGAGTTGGCAACAATAGCAAATCTTTAACAGCAAATCAGTAAATTAGAGGCAGAGATGTTGAAGGTAGGAGACACATTTTGGCTTATTTCGGGGTGTTCCTAAAAGGATTATGTTTCATTTGTTCTCTAAGAAATAACTAGGTAATGTGCCATGCAGGCATGAACCAGATCCACAGGGCAAGGCAAGGCAGGCAGAGGGGGAATACTCTCTCGAAAAACACTGTAGAAAAGCAAGACGCTGCTAATTTGCTGAGGGGGTCTGAGCCCCAGACTGAGGAAAGACAGATTAGGCAAACGATCTGTTAATAAGAACACTGACCGGATAATGTTGCATGTGATTGATGTAGCACTGGTGCTGCAGGAGAGACAGGGGCTTTAAGAAAGTGTATGCATAAGAATAAGAATATAATGGCAAAGCCTTGAAAAATCTCTAACAACAAGGAAGGTTATTTAAGTGAGGACAGCTGTGCATTCTAAAAAGGACTACAATCAAGTCCTGTGGCAAAATGAGGGCCAAGCACCCGAATTCACAGAACAGCAATGAGAGCTACCATAAACTGGAGGGTGAAAAGAGGAAACGTCCTGCAAGCAGGCCCTTAGGGCAGGGACTAGTAATGGGATGAGATTTACAAAGGTAGTGAAAATATTGCAGGCTCTGAAGGGAAATCTCATTGCAGTCAGAAACACCCTTTTGTTATTTATGTTTTTTTCTTCTGGTAACTTTAAGAAAGAAGTTAACATTCAGCTTTGTTAGATAAAGCTGCAGTGATTCATACTTAAGAGTGTATGAAGCAAAGAGTTGAACTCCCGATCACGTTTGGGCTCCAGAAATGACAAGCATATGTGATACAGGGTGTGAGCTTCTGGAGGGAGGTGGACGTGTCCTGCAAGCCACAAGTGCTGATTTGAGGGCTGCTGCTGCCAAACGCTCAGTCTCTGGAGAAATCGTTCTCAGTAACAAGCCTGAGGTTTTCAGCAAGAGGCAGACTATGAAGAAATAGCCTCTGAGGATAAACAATCCCAGAATCATTGTATTTCTTTCCCCCAGCCCCATGTGTCATTTGCCAGAAGATAAAACGAAGCAACATGAGGCCATCAGGGTTAGCTGTCGTCCCTGACCCTCTCACCACCATTTAGCACCATCATGTCATCAGATGTTCTTGTCCTCACTGGTTTTATTTGCTCTTTCCCCCTGTTCCTCTTCTGCTTATTTTCCTCGCACTGACTGAAATGCCATTTCTGTTCTTCCTTCATGTTTAACTCATAATAATTAATGAGGAGGCAAAATTTCAGACCTTATTTAACCTCATCCATCAACAGAAATCCAGTAAAATGCAATCCAGCTGTAGGTCTCTAACACTTTCTATTCTTGCCAGTTTATTAATTTCAATTTAGCGGGAAAGCCCTTCTTTGTGGCAAAGAGAATGTATTTTGCTCTGGTCTGCAGTAGCATTGTTAGCTTATGCAGTGAGGAGACAAACCACTTTCCTGTAATCATATTTATTAGATCATTAGCACTGTTTTAGAGAAGTGCCAACAACCGGCACTTAGGGAAAAAAAGAGAGCTGGCAGGAAAGGCCATTAGGTGGAAAGGCTTTGGAGGGAACCTGCAGGCCTTTCACAGCAGTAATGAAGCTGATGCGTCTGATGTCTCCAGTTAATTATCTCATTGAGAGCTTGTTGGGAGGCGCCGTGGTGGCTGAGCTGCCACCAGGTGCAAGGGTGGGATACGAGTTTGGATGCAAATACATGTGGTTCGTTTCCTTTAATGATAGCACTTAAATGTGTGGCATTGCAGGGTACTAGAGTGATCACTTCTGAAGCAGTGGCACCCACGAACTAGATGCCATTATTGCATTTATATATATACACACATAATCCTAAAACTGTATATACCTGCCTATTCCTTCAACGATTGGCAGCTGCAGGAGGGTGTCAGCCAGTCCTCCACATGTTCAAATGGTGTGATCCCTCTACAACAGGCTGGCTGGCTTACCAACAGGAGCATCCTGTTTTTCTTTAGTAGCCTTCTAGATTTGTTCTTCTGGTCACTAATGTTGTTTTAGCTCAGCTTAATCACACAGTTTTCTCCCAGGGTCATTGGAAAGCTCCCTCTGCAAAACAATAGTCCATTAGGAGATAATTTATATATCAATAACATACCTTGGCAAGTGTGTGTTATCTATATGTACAGAATTATGGCATTATTATTGGCATATAATCATGTTTGTTTAATTATAAAACAAGGGAAATAAATCCACTGAAAACTTTTTTTTTTCTTTTGGTAGCTGAAAAGAAAATGCCTCACTCTTCACCAAGTCAGTAGTGGGAAGTCCAGGAGATGAGTGACTGTAGGTACCGCAGACCTTTTGTGCTGAGGTAGTACATCACCAGAGAAAACTCAAGGAGTCAAGAAAAAAAGGTAAAGGAGTGGAGGACTGAAGAACAGGTAGTACTCAGTTCTATGTAACATCTTCTACTCATCTACAAAGAAAAGGCACTTTAGAAAGCAACAAGATGCTCAGAGCTCACATTAGCTTTGTACTATTACTGGCTTAAAAATGTTGCATGCTTAAAACCCCTTCTTGAGAGATGCTGGTGAAAAATATTAGCTAATACTTTTTTCTGCCAGAGAGAGGCAAAAGGGACCTTGAGTTAGACATAATGTCAATTTTGTGGTTGCTTTTTAAGAAATTATGTTAAATTAGGTTCAGATCAAGTATCTCAAATTCTCTGATGTGTTTTCTTCTTTCTGTTAAAAAAATTTTTTGCAGCTGCATCTTTCAATTATATCTTTTTTTTTTTTCTTCCTTGTTATGGTGAAAATCCAAACAAGCAAGAGGCCAAGCTGCCTACAGCAAAACTCACTGCACATTTCTAATGTCATGGAAGATGTGGTATGGGTGAAACTGTAAGCACAGCTGCAATTCCACTAACCTGAAAACTACGTGTTCTCCAGTGCATAGCATACATAAAAATGCGTGCCTGTAAACATATAGAAAGAATTAAAAAGGCTTAGTTAATGAATGAAGGCTGCCTTCTAATCAGAAATGGGGTTTTGAGTTGTGTTTTCAGGCAGAAGTGTGATGTTTAAGTTTTCATACTGCCTAGTACTGAAATGGGAGCTCTGCCACGAGCTTGATGGTCTTGCACTCTCTGACACAGAACAGCTTGGGGTGAACAAGTCTGTTATTAATGTATTGCTCAAAGGCAGTCTGAAAACACAATGGCTGCAACATGTATTTTGGCCTTAAAAAGGCATACTGAGAATCCTTTGCTGCTGGAGGAAATAGATATGCAACTTGATAGCCCATGCTCTGTTTTGGGAATAAGCTACACAGACTTTCTTTTCTCTTATTCCAAAATAAATGAACATGCTCTACCCATATGCTTTTGCCCCTTTGCAGATTATTTCCTCTCTTTTTTCCTAGGTAACATAGACCATCTGCAGTGCAGGCGAGAGAGTGATGCATTACGGTTGAATATGGCAAAGGTTTGCTGTCTGCTTGCCCTGGCAGTTTAAGGATTAATGGTAGTTTTGAGATTCAATCGGTATTCAAGAGGTAGATTTAATTCTTGCCACTGTGAAGCCATGGGTTCTTTGCTGGCTGAAAAATCAGATATCCAGGCTACAGGAGAGACCCTTGTCGTGTAGCAGAGCTCTGCTGATGCTGGGCTGTACTTGTAAGGGAGTAGGACAAGCAGCTCTGCAACAATCTCACTCCATTGGTTTTCCTCTTCCAAAATGAGTGCCCTGCTCACCTTAATTTACTAGTGAGGAGGTTGGCTGACAGGAGTGAATGAAGTCAGAGCATTAGCTGTTGGTGGAATAGGCTCCTTCCTGGCCCAATGCTCCCAAGTGAAAGTCAGCTTCTGCAGGAGCTTCCCTTTGTGCCCAGCAGCAGATCTCAGCTCTAGCCCCAGCCCCAAATGTTTTGAACCTACGGAGGCCCAGCACAGCCCCTATGGACACAGCTGAACTCAGGAAGCATCCAGATTCCGGCAGCACTCAGCTCCTCCAGCACATGGAAATGCTAGAAAACAGACTGGGGATGTCACCCCGTCTACAGAGAAGAGGAGCGGTGACACCAGGTTTCTGGGGCATCACTGTTTCCCAGTGAAATGCCTTCAGGAAACCTGGGAACCAAGAGATGAGGAAACATCCCAAACCTACCAGGAATCACTTGCAGATGCCAAGAGCTCCTATCAAATGTGAAGTGTGACTCAAGGAGGTGGTAGTCCTGCAACACACTCAGCACCAGCAGCCAGAAAAGAAGGGTGCTCCAGCCATCCCTGAGGAGACCCACTGTGAGGAGGAGTGAGAAATCACCCAAATGAGGTCTTCTAGCTGCATGAAGTGAATATTCTGGTCTTAAATATCCAAGCCTCTGGGCTGTGATATGGCCAAGCCACATCTGGCCACAGGAAGGAAGTTGTGTCCTCTGGCTTTTAGGGCTGCCCAGCTCCCCAGTCAGCCAGGTGGCCAGCACGACCTGGGCAGCCTCATGGCCTCTCCTAAACTCTTCCCACCCCTATGTGTCCCCAGCCACACAAGCATAGTGATGGGATGGGAGCTTGCTAGCCATGCTCCAATGCCTTTCACGGGAAGGGGAGCATGTGGCCCAGTGTTATGGTTTATCTTGCAGGGAAAGCCCATGGTTGGACCCCTGTGGCACATCTGGAGCATGAGTCCCAGAGCAGCAAAGTCACTGCAGCAGTTCAGGTAGGAAGGGGCCTTCATGTGCTTAATATGATTTCACAGGACTATAGCCAGGAGCTGCCTTGTGCCAGATACACACTTCTCCTCCTCATCCACCACGCAGAAAGTAATAAAGGCAGGGGATCTGCAAACTCATTGCTGGCAGGGCAGTGAAATGGAGCAAGAGATGGCTGTGACTCTGGTTTCCTTTCACTCAAAGCAATGATCTTCTTCTCTGTTGTCATGCACCTCAAGTAGAGAAATTTTGTTCTTGTTAAAATTCCACGCACGCACTCTGCCTTGCTTACAAACTGAAACACAAGTTGGGATCCACCTGCTTAATATAATGCAGTGCTTGCCATTTAGTGTGATTATAGCTGATTTGTTTGATCTAGTGTATGAAAACTGTTTGTCATCTGCTACTTTACCCAAACTAGAAGGTTTGGGGACATCTGCACAGAGACCAATATAGATCTCTGTGTTGTATTAACTCATAATACACTAATTATCATGTGCTCTAATTTATTTCCTTTCTACACAGCCTGCTTCACTTCCCCAGCGGTTTCTCTGCACCAGGAAAAATATAGAAAAAAACGTAGTTTTCATCAAGGCCTCCAATGTTTCTAAAACAATATTATCCCATGACTTCTACCTGCCAGGCAGGGAATAAGAACTATGTTGAATCATCTTGCAACTAAAATTGGTGAGGCTGGGGCAAAGGAATCCTGACATCTTCAAGAGTTTTCTTGTGGGGGTTCTTCCATTTGGTGCAATTAGCGAGGCTCAGGAAAAGAAAGCATGTGGCCTCCAGGCTCGCTGCCAGCTCTTTGCCTGCGTGTCTGGGTCTCCTTCCCTCCAGTGGGAACCAGTGAGTCACAAAGCAGTGACCAGAACATGCATGAGTGCTGTCCCCCAGGGCATCCCTGGGGAGATGTGCACACGATGTCAGGAGCTGAAGAGCCTTCCCAGGTGCTTTAGTGCCACTCAACAATAAAGCAGGTTTTCCCCACAGAGGACACAGCTGAGCAGTTCAAGCACTCTCATGTGCAATTCACTTTGCCAGTAGGTCTTTTCCCGCTAAAAACTCCATTTGATTCCTGAGAAGTGCTTTCAGTGAAACCTGTCCAATGGTGTCCGCCACTAACATCTTGGGTGGGACCACTACCAGCTCCCAGGAGCACATATCCGCTTATCCTCACTGAGCTTTGAGGGAAGCACATGAGTTCCCAATAGCAAAACTCCCGTCAGCTTCAGCAGGATAGCATCAGGACTTTTGCATCTTCTGTTGTGCTGGTTTTCAACCAGCACCATCAGGCTGCAGCAATTAACCCATTCCTAAAACCAGTGAAAAGAAACTGTGTGTGGCTGCCAATGACACTGCAGACTCTTCATCTCACCTAGTTCGATGGGGCGGGGAGAGAGAAAGGTTGTGCAAGTCTGAATTTGGCCACCTATCTCCTCAGGCACAACACCTGTTTCTGTGCAAGCAAGAAGAAAATGAATGACTAACATACAGCTCTGCTGCTCAGCAGCTGGCCCCCAGATACTCCTCCGTGGCGCTAAATGTGTCCCTGGCAAACAGAAGGTTGAGATTTTAAATGAGGAATTAATGAAAACGCGCTCTTTTCCTGCTTGTTGTCCCTTTAAATTCTGTTTCCATGGAAACAGGTCTGGAGAGGCTGCCTGGAGGGAGTCAGGAGAGATCTCTGCCTGTCCGCCTTCCCCTCCGGATTGCCAGCTGAGCCACCCCAATTGCCAGGCTTTTACAGAGGTTTTGCTATTGTCAATTACGCCTGGAGCAAGTGTAGTGGCTCCTCATGGATTCCTTCTCTAAGGAGTCCCAAGGTGGTCAGCCATGCTGCTGTCATCTGCAGCCAGGCCACTTGCAAGCAGAGCTCCTCTCCTACCGTTGGAGCACAGGCTTGTCCAAACCCACCACGCAGCTGCCTTGCTGAAAATGTCACTCCTGTTAGAAACAACCATTCCACTACTTTTTTCTTTTTTAACAGTGGTGGAAGGTGTGATCCGAGCACACAGACTAAGCTGGGAGTGGTGGCAGAGGGACAACTTTTTCATTAATTCAATGTTTATGATAGAGAAAAATTTGAGGCTGTGCCTGGAGTACCACATCCAGTTCCGGGGTCCCCCAACATATGAAGGACATGGACCTGTTGGAGCAGGTCCAGAGGACGGTCACGAAGATGGTCAGAGGGATGGAACACCTCTCCTACGAAGACAGGCTGAGAGAGTTGGGGTTGTTCAGCCTGGAGAAGAGAAGGCTCGGGGGAGACCTTATAGCAGCCTTCTGATACCTGAAGGGAGCCTACAAGACTTTTTACAAGGGCATGTAATGATAGGACAAGGGGTGACAGCTTTAACCTGAAAGAGGGTAGGTTTCAATTGGGCATAAGGAAGAAATTCTTTACAATGAGGGTGGTGAGACACTGGCCATGGTTGCCCAGAGAACTTGTGGATGCCCCATCATTGGAAGTGTTAAAGTCCATGTTGGATGGGTCTTTGAACAACCTGATCTAGTGAAAGATGTCCCTGCTCACTGCAGGGGGGTTGGCCTAGATGACCTTTAAAGGTCCCTTCCATCTCAAACTATTCTGTGATTCTAGGAAAATCATATGACTGAGGTCCTCATATCTGCCAGACTCATCACCAAGTTGTTTATAGCAGGGTGGGGAACAGCACGTATCCTGAAAAATGGCCTGAGAGCTTTTGGCTGTGGTCAAGGATACAGTGTTTCTTGGAGTTACACTGGAGGACTGTGCTGGGTACAGAGAGCGAGGTCGGATACGGCAGCATCCATACCTTCTTGGATATCCAGTTGTGCCTCTGGGTTTTTCTTAGAGGTAATTCACTGGCTTGTTCTCAAAGAGACCCCAGGAACACACTGTCCTATGTACAGCACAAAGAATCAGCACAGTAGGACCCAAAAGCAAACTCTAAAGTGATGGTGTTTGTTTTCCAGGTGAATAAAACCTGTCTTAGAGTCTTAGTCTTAGACTTATGATATTTGGGCATTGCACAGTCCTAGGAATGGTGGCTGTTTTTACTGCTGTTGAGATGCATCTGCTTCCAATTTTGTTAGAATTTGAGGACATGCTTCTGGTGTGTCTGTGAAAGGTTGTCTTAAAGAAATCTGAATTTTTAGTGGAAGCTGACTAACAGCATAAGCTTCATCCACCCTCCCAGCTGAGTTCTGCAGACAATTACTGTTCCAATGCAAAAACAAAAGTAATTTTTAAATGTAATTAATCCTAATCAGAATAGTTCATTGTTAGCTGTTGTTGCTTCAGATATGCATAAAAGCATTGCCCTCCTTGATTACCTAGATGCTCGCCTATAATTAGAAAGACAGACTGTCATATCTGAGATGTAATACTGAGATAATTTTCTGCAAGCCAGATGAGCAACGTCTTGCATATCGTACCAGAAATATTCTCTGCTTGCTGCTGGTGCAGACTCAGATGGAGGATGACCTTCAGTGCTGTGCAGCCATACTTCAAGGAGGATGTAAAACCATACTGGGGAGAATTCAGAGGGCGTGACCAGAGGTCTAGAAAATATCACCTATGAGACAAAATTGAATGAACTGAGGTTGTTTAGTATAAGTGGAAACAAACCAAAGGGATACATTTCAGTGAAGGGATAAAGTAAAATGGCAGAGAGAAAGGTAATAAAATCTTTCCATGTCCACAATGGATAGAATGAAATAATAAGTTTAAACTGCAACAAACAAGTACTTAGAGAGGTTATCTAAGCAGTACCCCTATCTCAAAGCACAACTGGTAGACACTTGCTCTCTCCTGACATAAGACGTTTTCAGTGTATGAAATGCCATCCCATCTTTGGACAGCCCATTCCAACACTTCACCACGAGTTCCCTTTGCAGAAAGCTAAGCCTAATTCTTCACTTTTTTTATATGGTAAACTATTTACCTGCTCTTTTTTTTCTCTGCACCTCAAATACTGTACTCAGTTTTGGGCCCATCACTACAACAAGGACACTGAAGTGATGGAGTGTGTCCAGAGAAGGGCAACAAAACTGGTGAAGGGTCTGGAGAACAAGTCTGATGAGGAGTGGCTGAGGGAGCTGGGGTTGTTTAGTCTGGAGAAGAGGAGGCTGGGGGGAGAACTTATTGCTCTCTATGACTACCTGAAAGGAGGTTTTAGTGAGGTGGGTGTTGATCTCTTCTCCCAGGTAACAAATGATAGGACAAGAGGAAATGGCCTCAAGTTGCCCCAGGTGAGATTTAGGTTGAATATCGGGAAAAATTTCTTTACTGAAAGAGCGGTCAGGCACTGGAACAGGCTGCCCAGAGAGGTGGTGGAGTCACCATCCCTGGAGGTGTTCAAAAAGCATGTAGACGTGGCACTTCAGGGCATGGTTTAGGGGACATGGTAGTGTTGGGTTGACGGTTGGACTTGATGATCTTAGAGGTCTTTTCTGACCTTAATGATTCTATGATTATATGATTCAGGCACTTTGTGCTGCTTTGACCCCTTTCCCAGGAGCTGCTCCCCAGCCCACCATTCCCTGCCCACACAGGAGAGCACTGTCATAGCAGTGTCTCCTTTCTCCAGGCTGCTCCTGCAGTTTCTCTAGATCATTTTGCATGTGGCTGCTGTTCTCCCGCATGCCGGGATAACCCTTCTCGTCCAGGGAGAGAATACCTTCTTGTGGCTGCCACGCCGAGGACCCCGCCCCACCCGCTGCCTTGCCGAGACGGGGACTCGAACCCGCGTCCCCAGAGCGACGAGTGCCCGCCGCCCCGCCTCTCCGCCGCCATGCTCTCATCGGAGGAAGTTTGTCCGTCGCGGGCCACCGTCTGCCGGCGGTGCGCTGGCGTGCGGGTCCGGGCGGGTACAGCGACCGCGGGAGCAGGAAGCGCTGTCGGCGTGCACCGACCGCTCTCGCCGTCCTCCGCGCCGGCCCGGCCACCTGCACCGCCATGAGTGAGAAGGGCGAGCTGGACCTCACCGGCGCCAAGCAGAACACGGGCATGTGGCTAGTGAAGGTAAGAAGCCGCCGGCGCGGCCCCGGGCCCGGCCCATGGCGGAGGGTCGGCGGGGAGGCCCGAGCTCCCGTGTCTTGTCGCTACAGCTCACCTCAGTGCTAGAAGAGCACGGCTGCAGCGAAGGCGCTGTGAAAAGCTGCAAAGAGCATCAAATCAGACCCAAGCACCCGTTTGCTGCAGGGCCGTGCTCACGTCTGCTGCTCCTCTGACCAGGCCGCAGCCGCCGCCTACGGCGCTGTTCTGTGGAGGGTCTTTCTGTCGAGGTGGCTTGGAAACTTCTGCTGGCAACAGGGAAGAGGAAAGTGGAGGCTTAAAGCCAGAGGGGGAATATGTGCCCCGGCCCCCTTCTAGTCCCCTGTGGATGTGTCTCCGTTTTTCTACATCTCTGTCTGTTCAGTCTGGGGCGAAACAGGAGCGGCCTCCTTTTCCTTCTCTGGGGAGAGAGATCAGGCTCAGAGTGTCTCCGAAATCGGGAATAAAGCTCCTTAACACCAGTGTAGTATTAAGAAGCAGCTGTTCTTTATTATGGCGCTGGATGCACGGGGGATAATTCCTCCTAGCATGCATACCGCAAGTGTTAGACAAAGCTTATATTGCTCAGTTGGATACTTATTCATTAGATTTCCTGGATCTAATTATAATACTTGCATCTTAATTACCTGTGCATTTTAAGTCCCTTAGGAGTCCCTGAAGAAGTATCAGGTGGTCTCCAGTGGTCCCTAGTAGTTTGTTGAAGGGGTGTGTTTTGTGTCCTTTCCATGAACACCGAGTCCTTCTTCCACATATGGTCGTGAGTTGGCCAATCGAGGAATCTTGCCACAGTGTATTGCAAGGTGTGTTGGTTTCAGCTGGTGTTCGGACTCTATCTGGAGGGAGATGTCCTTAATTCCTTTTGTCTTGGTTTCGACTGGTGCCTGCTGCTAGGTTGTTTGCATCCCTCCAGGATGTCCCTGATCACGCTTGCTAAGATTATGTCCTTGAGTACATTCTTGCCTGAGGCCCTTTACAACAAGATCATCAACTTGAAAACCTGTGGGGACAGGGGAGTACCCAAATCCTGGTTCTGTGTGGTGAGGGGGTGTGACACCATCATACTTCAACTAAACGAAGCCTCTTACTGTGGCACTTGATAATGGTGGGGGATTTCAGATATTCTGCACAGCACATCTGGTGGTGGGTAGGTTGCTGCATCTGGCTTCCTCTTTCTTACTCACACCAGAAGGTCTGGTTTCATGAAACCTTACTGAGAATGTCTAGTGCTCTAGTTGTAATAGTTTATCCAGGACAGTAAAAATGAAAGTTGACAGCAGGAAGCTGCAGAAGCGTATCAGGATACTCAGTGACAGGTTGACAAAATGCCAGATGAAATTCAGAGTTAAAAAATCTGATCGAATGTGCACAGGGAGAAACCATCCTAATATTTACACAGCGATTTGGTCTCTGCTGGTTGTGTCACTAGAAAGGAGGTTTAGTTTCACAGTGGATGTGGATAACTGTGAGAATGTAATGTCAAAGGAGCAGATTCAACATTGGGTATGATTACAAGAGATACAGAGAACAAAAGATAAAATATTATTATGCCATCATCTTACCTGTATCGTGAATACTGTGGTCTCATCCTCCATTGTGGAAGGTATACAGTAGACCTAAAAACAGTACAGAGAAGGGCACCTGGGGAACAAGGAATGGTGGCTGTGGAGGAAACTCCTAAATACATTGTTACCTTTCAGGCTGGCAAGATGATTGATTTGGAAATATGATAGAGGTCTGTAAAGTAATGAGTAACACCACACGTGGATAGGGAAGAAGGGAGTAGGTAAGAGTCAGTTCGAACAGAAGAATTAAGGGTGTGTCAAATTAAATTCATGTGGTGGGGCTCAGAGCAAACAAAGCAGGTACCGTTTTGCACAAGATGTAGTTAAGTTTTGGAACTTGTTGCAATAGGAAGTTGAGAATGTCCAAACTTCACGGAAGCTCCAAAAGTCATTAGACAAATTCAGGCAAGAAAATTAGATTGAGATATTAAAAATGAATATGCTTCCATACCTCAAGGCTGCTGCATCAAAGATCACAGTAACTAGAACAGCATGCTGGGAAAATACCTTTTCTTATGTTCTCCTGCTCTTCCGTAAGTACTGCTGTTGGCAGCATTTGGGGGCAGGACACTGAACTTACTTGTCCTTTAGTCTGAAACAGTTTGGTGGTTCCTGAAGCAAGCCAGGAATTTTTAGGCACATTTGTGCTTCTAGTTGGTGCTGCTCTGTGAGCACAGGGTGCTGCCTTGTCTAATGAGAAAACTAGACCGAGAGGAATGCTTAAATATTGCTCTTCCAAGTAAGTGTTAATGTAATCCTTCATACACATGGTCTGAATTTATAATTTGGCTGTCGTCTTGTATAATAAAATTTTTTAAAAGTTACAAAGCTGCTAACATTGGTAGACCATAGCAAGGGATGTGCAGGATTTTATCCTTTGAATTCCTTCAGACCTGAACTTGGAAACAAACATCCTTGTTTCTAAGGACTTCAACACACTCAGGGGCATGAGAGTGTATAGCATCTGTACTTTTTATCTTCACTAGTTAGGATAATGAGGCTGAATTTATCCTTCCTTTGAGGGAGAGAGAGCAATCGGTTCTGCTGGAATAAAAAAACCTGGTTTATTTAATTTCCTTTTAGCATGTATTATGCTAGCACAGGAAGTATTCCAGAGAGACTGCTTAACAGGCAATAAAAAAAAATGTAGTGATGAGTACTTTAGAAGCATGAGCAGTAAGAAGAGGTACCAGAAATCAAGTGAGTCGCTTCAGTACAAACCCAGAAAGCAACTGGAATAATTTTTTTCTGTGTTTTCAGTGAAAGCTAAGATAGGGCAATATTATAAGAACTATTGGTTGTGTACTTGTGGTAAAGTGAAACCCACTTAGTGTTAGGCATTACAATTGTTAATTTCTTATTCCCTGTGTGATGGGTTTTTTTTAATCCATTTAATCTGCTGCATTGATCTATATTTGGAAAGATGGTATCTTTATAAAATTTCTTCTTTGTGTCTTCCAAGGAAAATGAAAACACAGAACCTGACATCAGCCTTACTCAGTTTCTGATGTACATACTGCATACGGATTGCTATATAGAGAAAGAGCTGATTTAATTTCATACAGAAAATTGGTAGTTCGTTACAGATAGGGGCTGTTTGTCTGGTTTGATCTAAAGGCAGGTAGGAAGCTGTGAAGAAGCTGAAAGATGCATGGAGCAGGGGCCCTTGTGCCCTACGCTACCTGCAGGGTGCCTTGTGTACTGGTGCCTGGGCGTTTGTGTGATGGGAGGAGCAAGAACAAAACAGCAGTCTGAAGAGGTATTGAAGTGATGCTACTTAGTATGTCACATTTCTTCTCGTGATTAAATTGTATGGGTTTTGGAGAGAAGAGCGTTCTTAGGTACATATCCCAGAATAAAGGCCACTTGTCTTGAAAAGGTTCAGTAGTCTTTCAGGTACTCTGTCCACAAGTCAGCCTTTCTGTGGGTGTACATTTTGCAAAATCCTGCTGTGGGATCTTTGGAAATTCTTTCTGCTCTGTAAAAGCTGATTGCTCTTGTTTTCCGTACATTATTTCAAGCAATATAAGGAGTTTGCAAACTGACTGGTCTCCGTAAGTTAAACTTTTAATATGCTAAACTGAAATAAACTTTTAATATGCTAAACTGAAATAAACTTTTAATATGCTAAACTGAAATAAACTTTTAATATGCTAAACTGAAAAGAAAGCAAATTAAGATGCCTGCAGTGTGTAAGACTTTATTTAATCCATCCTGTGATTATTTATGCCCTTAGCATGGAGCTACAGAGTTTAGCTCGCGGTTTTGAGGGTACCAGCTGGTTTTAACTGAAGTAACTGTGTGTAGGTAGAAGTAATCGTTTGATCACTGGCCTTCATAACCATTTTTCTTTCTCTGCAGAGCCCTTGACTGCAGATAGGCCAGCAGAGAGATTAGTTGCACTCTGAGACTGTTTCCCATGCAGCTGAAAGAAGCGTGATTGATCTGCAGCCTCTTAATCTGAATAAATTCCTTGTCTGATTATGTTATATAGCAAGTCAGTGATTTTAACACATTGAGAGCCCTTCACTCCTTGTCCACTCATACTGAACATGTATCTACTTTATTACCTGGCAATATAAATTAGATACAGATTAGGTGTGAGTACATAATAATATTTCTATTGAGTGGGCTGGGCCACATGTCATAGCATTTATCTTGGCTTTAGAAAGAAAATTATATCTGATCTGGCATGAAATCTGTTGTAGAGAATTACCACTTTGAAAACTGTGGAAAAAAATATATATCAGTAGGTTGTACCAATTCATGGCTTTCTGTTGTGCATTTGTGGCATTTTTGACCCAGTGTTAGGACTTCATGGAAACCTGGACTGACATTTAGTGTGGCTGAGCAGTTGGAGGACATCTGGATTTTCTAGCTATTCCACTACTAGTACTTCATAGGCTGCTGTGAGACTAAAGGAAAGTTCTAAGCACCAGTTGCAAGGTGTTTTCTGGGGCTTTTTTTTTTTGTGTTTTTTTTTTTTTTTAAGAACAGGTAAATGCAAGCTTAGTGTTAAATTCATTTGAGCTTTAGGAAGTTAGCAGGCTGTTGTTTGTCAGCAAATTCCTGGAACAGGCTCTTCGCCTCCTCAGCTGTGCAGTGAAACTTGGCTTAGTTTTATTCCATGCAAGACAAAAATCAGACTACAAAGTGCCTCTTTGCTGCTTGAAACAGAAAACATCACAGGCAGAGCTTTGTACATTTCTCCTCTTACTGGCTCTGTCTTGCACCATTTTTCTGCGTGGGCACAGATGTTTTCGGTAGCTGTTTACTGTGTGAGCTAGAATAAACTTTGGTGTACCAGTGAAGAACATGGCTGCAAAATTAAGGAGTGTAGTTTTGTCCTGATGTGTCATGAGCATGTGAAGAAAAAAAGATATAAAATTCCTGTATCAGAATACTTCTTTAGTACATGGCATTGGAACAGTGAATGATTTTTCTTTTAACAAGCCAATGTTTTGCTAGACACTGAGACTACTTTAGGTCTTTACAATGACGCTCCCCCAGCAACTGCTGCATCCTTATTAGTAAGAAAGGAGTTTATAGGAAGTTGTAGCTTCTATTAGACTGCTTTCAGCAATTTCCTTTTGAAAAAAATCTGTAATTTCCATATCACTTGAACAACTTAGAGTTAGTTTTAAATAGTCAGATGTGAGATTTCCCTCATTGCCTCAGGTCTGTATTCCATCTCTCGATGTGCCACGGTCTGTCTACATCTAATAGCTTGTGTGTAGGGGGGAAATTGCTCCAATCTCACATTTGTTGTACTGATGTGTCACGTTCGGTCTGTATAAATGTCATCATAGAAAAGACATTCGTAATTGCTGAATGGTGGGGGAAAAATACCTGTGATCTGCAAAACATCGCATTCTGCACTTCTAACCGATTGAGCTAGCTTCTTGCAAGGAAAGGTAGACATGGCTAGAACAGTTGCCACGCGGTGGAGCAGTGAAGGTAGACAAAAGTTCCTCATTCCTCTGGGGCTAAACTGAGAAGCTTGAAGTGCCGGGCTGAGCGCACGGGCTGAGCTGGGAGCTCCTCTCTGAGGCAGGACGGTGGCAGCCACCAGTGCAGTCCACCTTTTGAAGTTCTGGGAAACTGTGGCCTCAAACAAGTGCTCCGATTTATAGGTGTTCATCACTCATAGCACTGTATATCAAAATAAATGTTTAACCTTTCGATTTCACAGAATAAATGTTCGTCGTCTCTCAGCTTGCCTGGTCTTTAGGGAGAACTGGGGTAACTCTGCTGAGAACTGGACACTTTCTCCTGGTATTACTCTCTCCAGAAAAAAGGAGTGCTGTTGCTGCCGCACACAAGCATGCATGCATCATCACATCTGGGACACTTTTGGGAGCCTGGAGAGCGTGGGTGTGCAGTGCAGTGGCAGCAGCGAGGTGTTGAAGCTGGCCATGGAAGTGCCAGCTGTTGGGGTCTAGTTTTCCTGGCAGCAGTTAGCTGGTACCTTTTTGGCCAGAGAGTAGAGAGGCAGGCTGTGATTTCAGCCACATTGATGGGAAAAGAGGAGAAAACAAGTCTGCTTGGCAAGCCAGATTCCAGCTTGTTGGTTGGTTACGTGGGTGCCTTTACTGTCCATCATAAGCCCAGGCCACCTGAGGTTGCAGGTACTGAAACCTTTGTAGCTGAAGGAATGTGTCTGTGGGTGAGTCAGTGTCACTGGAGCAGCTTTTATTCCTTGGATGTATCAGGTTAGTTAGGGCCACTTGTTCCTGTCCCTGCACTGACCTTTGCTTTGTGCAGTTGTTCGGGGAAATGGGCTGGGACCCCGGCTTGGTTGTTCCACGTGCTAAATATACAGTCAGCACAGCTCAAACGTAACAGTCCCCCACACCTCCCAGACAGATCAGTTTGCTCTTTCCATATACTGACCTGCTGCACAAAGACCTTTCTCGGTAGAGCGGAGGGGTGGGAATGAGTGATGGGAGGCAGATCTGCATAGGGTGGTTCTGCCGTTGAAGAAGTGGGCATCTGGTAGGAGCAGAGCTATGGTTTGCTGCTGAATGTGTCTGAGTTTCCCAAATGCTAAGCCTTCCCTTCACAGCACCTTCTGGTCTCTGAGTCGTTGTTGCCTAACTTCTCATCAGTGTTTTTTTTGGCTTTTTTTTTTTTTTCCTTCGTAGAGAGATGAGAATTTCTAATGAATATTTGAAGTGTAGTATTACTTGATAAAATTATTTGGACTCCTTAGTTTAAGAATATGATGCTGATTTTATTTTCCTTTCATGATTGGATAATAGTATTTGAGATTAAAGGTATTAAGATTTTTTTTCCCCTCGTTTGGGACTCTCCACTGACCTTGATTTTGTGCTACATTGTTCTCTTTGCTCTCCCTAATAGAATATATTGTCTATTACATTTAGATCATACTGTATTCTGAAGTGGTCAGGGTAACCGCATTTGAAGTACATGGTCATTCAAAATTTATATAGAATTTTTAAATCTGCTTTTCTGGAAATTTGTCTTCTTTTTTAGGTGCCCAAGTACTTGTCACAACAGTGGAATAAAGCTTCAGGAAGAGGTGAAGTGGGAAAACTAAGGATTGCCAAGTAAGCCTTTACTGTACCTTTACTGGTTGCAATTCTTAGAAGTTACCTGCAGTAAAATAGATTATGTTGCATGCCTTATAATACGTAATCCTGTGTCTTGCAAACACTGTGCATATTTCTCTGAAACCTGAAAGGTACTTCTTTTATAGTGATTATCAAGACATAAATGATCTGAAATTATACTGGGGAGTGGCTGTATCCCATTACCTGATGTTTGATTTCTTAAACCCAAGGAATATGCACATCTAACTGGAGAACGTTCTTTAACTTACTTATGTGCTATTTTGCTGCTTCTGTTCTCACCTGCTGACTTTTCCCATTTATTCTTGGGCATCAGCATAAAAAAAAAAAGAGCAGCTCAGGAGTGAAGATGAGTAACAAAACTAGAATTTAAATTTGCTTTTTTATCAGGGAAGCTAAACTTGTGGAATTAGATTATGGAAACTAAAACATTAAATATTTTCTTTTGCAGAAATCAAGGAAGAACAGAAGTAAGTAATTACTAAATACAAAGGCTGTGAATGTGTTATATTTTAAATTCTAAAAATTGTGTACAATATGCTGGTTTCTAATGTCACATATTTTTTGTTACACGTGTAATGAAGCATTGTACCACAGAATCAGGAGCAAAGAATTCTGTTTGTAGCTCTGCCCATAGGTTTACTGTGGGACTTTGATCAAGTCTCTTTGTTCCCTACATTTGTTTACGCATCCGTAAGCAGCAACCATAGTAATGACCTTCTCTCAACATTTTGAGATGTGTTAGTGCAAAAGGCTTTCTGAGAAGTAAGGAGGATAATGGTAAAGTAGAAGAGGTTGGAGATGGAGGGTTGCAATTTCAGAAAGTACTCTCTCTTAAATTTGGAATTTGGTCCTACTACATATAAAGCAACTTGAAGGTTTTGCTGTATGCAGAGGTAGCTGCATTTATTAGCACCCTCAGTGACTGACAGTAACTTCCTGTATCTTTTACAAGCAAGAAGAAAAGTTGCATTAGTTGGAATTACTTCAAATACCACGTCAGTCTGTTGCTCAATTGGAAGAAACTCTGGACAAAAAAATGTCAGGGAAGTAAGCTTCATTTGCCATTTGATAACCTGGCCAAACTCCCTTTAGAATAAGTGGAGAGAGGTGGAGAGAGTTCTACTGGAGGTTTCGATGTTTGATTGGACTCTTCTAGGCTGGAATATGAGCCAACCTCCCTAATTTTGTAAGCCCCACACCAAAATCTTGATATTGATGAGAGCCACAAAGTGCATTTTGCAGTCTGTGTGGAGCCAAGCGGTGAGGAACCCCATGAGAATGGGTGGCTTCCCAGGGACCCTGTTGCTGCATGGCAGAATGAGGCTAACTGAGGAGGACGTACAGGAAAAGTATGCAGTGCAGGTCTGAACAGTCCCTTTTCAGGTTTCTTTCGATGTTCTGTGGCTAGGGATTCTGGTTACCCAGTTCTCCCAGTACCTCCTCAGCTCCTGTATTGGGTATACAATGTAAACATAGCAAAGGAGCTGTATTTGAACCTCTCCTGGGCTGTGTACAATTCAGGAGTCCTCAGGCTAATAGCAAATGTTGTGGTACATTAGCACTTTTTCTGGAACTCGGCTGGCTGTGTGAAACGTTTTAAAGCACTCATACTGAACAGTGTCTGAAAACCTGTTATACCTTATGTTTTAATAAGTAAATTCAAATTGTTCTCTGACTTCAGCAGGAAGTAACTTACAATTTTTAAAAGATGATTAATTTTATTAAGTACCTGAAAGCTTTGAATTCTGTATTTCAATAAGAGATCAATATATTAAGACTCTTATCTCACTCTCTGTTTTTGAAATGGAAATATGCTACACTACTTGTTTTCTCTCTGTTTTTGTTTCCCCATAACTCTTAAAGCTCTGTAACTGAGTCTGTTTAGTAACACTCTGGTAATTGTGACTGTTAGGTGTCATTTACTTTGAATGAAGAGCTTGCAAGCATCAGTGATATTGGAGGAAAACCTACTTCAGTCAGTGCCCCAAGGGAACATCCATTTCTTCTGCAAAGTGTGGGAGGACAGACCTTAACAGTGTTCACAGAAAGTTCAGTAGGTAAGTTAGAATTGAAGTTGTTTGTTACGATTCTAGTATACATGATTTCAATAAACTTGCTGCTGTAAAGGCCAGGAGTCTCAGAAGTCAGATTTTGTCTCTGTTTTATTGTTATCTGCATACATATCACTGCTCTTTTCTTGTGTCTGTCTCTCTTCTTCATATGATTGAGCAACTAATTTAAGTTCCCCACATAGGGTTATCATGTACATTTCAGCTGTGGGTCTGCTGAAGACAACAGGGAGTGTGGAGTGCAGTATATTGTGTGTTCCTCTTTAGGGTTTTCACTGGAAAAATTTTTTTTATGTTCCCGTGGTCTTTTGGGATCAACTAATATATTTTTTTTGTCTCCTTGAATTGGTCTCTGCTGTGAATATAGTTTGTCTCTGTTTTATGGAGTAAATGAGGGAGGGAGAATTATAAGTCACAAGACAGAGTTAGAATACTAAGTTTGATCACCTCCTTTTTAAAATCTATTTAAATATTTAATGGCTGAGCATTAAGATATTAAGGTACACGTAGCTTGACTGTCATGGTTGTGTTTAGAAATACAAGCTCTTACAGTACAACTCGGGCACTTTTCAGTTATCTCTTTTTCTGAAAGTAATGTAGTTATGATATTGGTTTTTCACTTTAAAAAAAACCCAAACTATTGTATTTTCATGTATTTTCATATTCACACATGCAAGTGTGACTTGCAACACTTCACAAATACTGATTTTTGTAATCTGTAGATTACAAATGTGGAAAGGGACACGGAGCAAGTTTTCAAGAATGTTGTAAGCATTAAAGTAGTACCTCATCCTTTTTCGTTTCTCTGTGCCTCTCGACCTCGGAATGCTTGACAGAAGTGAGAGGTTTTGGATGTGAAGGTGTGTTTAGAATATACCTTCATTGATTTTTGCACGTTTGCTGCAAATCCCATGGGATTATGCTTTTTATACAAAATATTGCTTCAAAAACTTCTAATAGTAATTTACACTGCAGTTAGTGCAGATGCTTAACTGGAATGTGGAGTATTTATCATCAGTTAGAATGGAAGTCATTGAAATGTGATAGCTAGAAAATGCCCATTTATTTCTGTTTTGGCACCTGTAATACTAGCGTCCTGAAACCTTTAGGTACTTCGAAGCTGCCCTATTTTTATTTAATTAATTAAAAATTGGCATTTCTTAACAACTACCAAATGTTATTCAAAGACCGTGACTCTGTTGAGTAGAAGTTGTTATATTAATCAGGAGCAAAGGGTAGGTAGTGAAATGAGAAAAGTTTGGAGTGAAGCACTGAATAAGCATAGACCCTGTCAAAATTGTTTTTGCTTGAGATTAGCAAACATAACATACAGTCAGTGAGTTTTCATTAAACTTGCTTAAATGCAAAATGGCTAAAACGTGTTGCTGTTGTGTTAAAGCTGGCGTTGGCAGTATAATAAAAAATAAACTTTAATGTGCTTTTCTTGCACGACTTTTTTTGGTTATGAAGATGATTGTGACACAAATATTCCAAATTCTAGGCAGATTTCTTACAGACACCACGTTCCTGCAGCCACATTCTTGTGTCTGAATGTGCATCGCCAACATGTTTTGAGCTCCAGGGCCAATTTTAACAAATTTGGTAGTGAATTATGGCTAGTGTGAAAACAGGTATCTGAAGAGTGGAATGAAACTATATGGATACTGCAACTGAAAGAAAGGCTGCTGCACTATTTGATGCCAGAAAGTCCTCATGGAAAAAAACACTATAATTACATCAACCATGGAAAGAGACTCAATAAAAGCTTACACATCTTTGCACACCTGTCGATCTGCAGTAAGAGACAGTCATAGGAAATTGAAATGCATTCATCCTTATGGTCACAGACCAATATTTGTCTTCAAATTAACATTAACATATTTTTGTGAAAAGCATTGGTGGTCTTGTTCCTTTTTCTTTTGCAAAGTGCACCCTATGACAGAATCAATATGCCGGTTTGAACTGTGGGCCAAAGATTAAGGTGCTGTGGAACTGCAGATGGCATTTTAAATGCTGCATCTGGAAGGGTGCATTTGAGGAATTATGCAAATGAAATATTAATAAAAAAGTTATTTGTGCACTGTTGCTTTCAGTCAATACCTGTCTTGAGGACTGAAGTGGAGAAAACTGCATAAAACAGATGTGTTTCTTTTATAAAGGGTGGGGTTTGTGTGGTTTTTTAAATTTTTATTATTTTTTCTGGAGCACATTAAAAGCTCTGAGAACTACTCTGTGAGCTGTCCTCTGATCCTGGGATCCTTGTGTTGTAGTGACCATCTTTTTGATGGTCTTTCAGAAAGTGAATGTGGAATGACACAGCTGCCTCCAAAATATTTTTTAACTTTGGAAGATGCTGCAGGGAGTTTATGTATTCTGGATAATTCAGCACTTCACATTGAATGGTCAGGTAACTTAGAGCAAGCAAAAGAGATCAAACTTGACAAGTAATTTAATAATTTCTGCATGGTGTAATTTTTAGACTTCTAAATGGATTTTCTGTGTTTTTTGTTTTGTCTTAACTGAAGTTGCTTGTAATACCTGCTGTAGTTGTAAAAAATCCTTTAGTTCTTACCTTGTAAACCTCTATATCTCTGGTGGTCCCATATTAGTTAATGGACAGCAGTAGGCTCTTCTGAGGTGCCATTTGTTACGTCCAAGTCTAATGAATTGTAGTTTCTTGGTCTTCTGCAGTATGTGTACTAGATCTGAGCTAATATAAAATTTGGTTTTGTCTAGTTTGGAGAAAAGGAGGGGGAAGGGTAACCTCATTGCTGTCTACAGCTTCCCGAGGAGCGGACCTCTTCTCCCCGGTATCCAGTGATATTATGGGAATGGCTCAAAGCTGCACCAGGGGAGGTTTAGACTGGATATTAGAAAGCATTGCTTTACCGAGAGGGTGGTCAAACAGTGGAACAGCCTTCCAAGAGAGGTGGTTGATGCCCCAAGCCTGTCAGTGCTTAAGAAGCATTTGGACAATGCCTTTAACAACATGCTTTAACTTTTGGTCAACCCTGAAGTGGTCAGGCAGTTGGACTAGATGATCGTTGTATGTCCCTTCCAACTGAAATAGTCTGTTCCGTTTTGTTCTATTCTATTCTATGTGTTGGATATAGCTAATACATAAATTGAAACACAAATTAAACTCTCTTCTAATGTAAAGCTGGATAGAGTGGATCCCATCCCAGATAATATTAAAAATCTGGCCTATGCTAGCTTTCACACATGGTGTTCTTTGTTTATGCTAAGTCTGGGACTTTGGCTCTTTCTTTTCCTATTTCTGTATTTTGAAATAGTTTTAACGAATAATACATAGTACAATGCACTCTGAAAGCACATGTTGCAAAATACCTCCCTGCTTCCTTTGCAAGGTTGTTTGCATACGTGAGACTTCGCGTTGTCTTCATCGCTGGGCAGATGACTAAGACCTGCAGTGGTGTTCCTGAACATCAGTTTAGCAAAGCTGGCGGGAAGTGTGGCTTCTGTGATGACTGCAGAGGGATCCAAAGCACAGTTGTCTCTTGCTGTCTAGGTCTTGCTGTCTAGGCTGATTTCAGTATTATTTCTGCTTTAAATATGAGCTACATTCTGTTCCATAAACATCACCATATGTACATCAACAGTTGCTATGCAACAATGCTATTTGTGCTTCCAGTCATTTTATCTTATCTTTGTCATCAGCTATCATAGCTGTAATTTTTTGGGCGGGAGAAAAGGAGAGCATTTTGCATATATTTCAATGTGTTGTATTGAGCAAAATTATTTTTTTCATATGTGTGTATAGCTAAGAACTATCTAGGGGCAAGTCATGGGCTTGACATAGGGTGTGTTTTGTTAAAATTCGGTTTTTTTCTGATCTTCCTACTGGCAGACACCCTGGCATAAGGAAGTGCTACAATTTGACAGTTTCTTTCTTGGTTGAAGGAATGGGAACATGTTTTTGTTAAACAATTAACAGAAAACTTTTCTGATGGTGATTATAAATTGATTCCCATACTGCTTTAATTCCTATTGCTTAATTTTTCTGCCAGCAGGTAGTTTAGGATTCCTGGCTCTAAATACAAATTAAAAAATACAGCTATGTTATAGATAATGATAAAAGTTTCTTACTGAGCTAATTCTTGGAAAAATGTGCTACTGTAGCTGTACACTTCTACGGGAGAACTTATCTTGGGCCGCATATCTCCGGGACACAGGGCTCTACCCACCCTGGGGACAGTGATGCACAGACATCAATATGATGGATACAAAATGTCCGTTTATTTAGCTGCGTCACACGCTTATATAGCTCTTGCGCTTCCTGTTCCTGCCACTCCTATGGGGAGGAGTCTATCTTTCCATCACAGCCCGTGATCTTCCGGTCACCGATCCCTGTCTATTCCCCTACATGCTACTAATGTGACTTGGGAAAACACAGACCTTGGTAGGCAATTGCATCCCTAACTGTAAAGGACTGATGGGTGGAGAGGAAGACTTCACACTGTAGGCGTAAATAAAGTATATTTCTGTGAAGTTGGGTGAGATGACTCATTTTATTGAAATTTTGAATATATCTTCACAAAACCCCCTTCATAAGTGGGATTGCCTTAAAACCTATTTTAGTGCCTTTAAATTCCTTCATGCTTGTTCCATCTTACTGAAAGTAAAAAGTGTTTAGAGAATTCCATTGACAGAATGACTACCAGACTTTCGTTTCTGAGCAGCATTCATGCATGGATTGCTTCGCTGTTTCATGCTTCACAGAAGACTGCTGGCTCTTAACATTGCGTTCTCCAGTTTTCTGAATATTCTCTTCTTTCAGAATCTCAGTTCATGGAATTAAAATTTTTTATGTATTCCTCTTCAATAATACATATTACTCTGCCTATATACCTTAGAATAGCTCCTTTATTCCCACACCCTTGAATATTCTCCCCTTGTTTTGGGTTGGGTTTTTTTTCCTTTTTACAGCTTCTCATATATGAAAGGACCTTTTCTGAGTTTGTACATGAGTCATGCCTACTGTATAACATATAGTACATGGTTGTATTCCAGTGAAAATGAATATTCAGAGGTTTGTATTCTGTATTTTGTATATTTGTATTTTGAAATATCAGATATATCCAGCCATTTAAAGGAATGTGACGGAAAGGAATGCTAATGAAAATCCTGGAATGATGTTTCTTTCTTTCATTAAAGCAGTTACTCCTATAATTACATTTAATTATTTCCAGTAAAGTACATAGCGCTCAGAATCTTGATGCCTTGTGATACTACTAATCTTATTAGATGAATGTTTGACTTCTCAAATTTTTCATCAAACTATTATTTAGGAAATAAACGCCCTCCCTCATCCTTCTGCCATCTTAGGTCTGCCTGCTGAGGAGTTTTGACGTATACCTGTCTACTTTAACAGCACTTTCCAATTGTCTCTATTTGTTCAGGCTGTCAGTTAACCACACATTCCAGTCTCCAAAATGCTTTAGGGTCTTACTTAATGCTTCTTTGTTCCTTTATGTGCTTCAATCTTTTATGGACTGCTTTTAGCAGAAGAGGAAAACCTATCAGCAGCCTCATGATCAAAAGAAATAGAAGCAACAGCAGCCTTTCAGATCTCTCGCGTTTATGCACATTTCCAAATATTTGTGAGGATCTTAAAGAAGATACAACCCATCATGAGAAAAGTAGAATATGTGACTCAAGCTAGTCTAATTGCAGACAGGATTTTGATGGGTCAAGGTTTTGGATGAACTATTGTAACATACAGTCTGTTTAGGAAACAACTGTGCTTACATCATGTCTCTCCTCCATCTCTAGAAGATGGAAATGGTATTTATTTACTTCATATGAGTGTTGTGAAGATTAACAAATTACTGTCAAGTGGGTGGCAGGGGTAAGCTGATTTTCTTCTCATTTTTGTTATTAAAACTATAGACTGTTAATTCCTGTACAAATTTAAACAATTGAAGATATAATGTAAAAGATATATGGGATGTTAGAATGGGCTGAGTGTGGTGGGAATAGAGTTGCTTTCTGCCTACTTTGATGATTTTAAACTTGTTTTTTTTTCAGTCTTCAGTACACTGATGTACATGTAGAAAAAAAAAACAGCAAACCCATCCCAACTTCCCCCGCCCCCCAGAACCTCACCAAAAAAAAAAACCACCAAAAAGCCCCAACCTGATGACAGTTATCTGTGAATCTTGCATGTTGTGGCAGAGGCTTAGCAGCAGTATTCTGTGTTGATAAAATATATGGAGTAGAGATAGTACAACTTCCTTTACCTTCTTCGTGCTAGTACTGAGAAGATTTTTAAAGCAGAGACTTATGATTATGTCACAACAAAAACAAATTGTCTAATGGTAAAAAAAATAACCTGTACTTTTTTGCAAGGCTTGAATTTTGTCTGTTTTTCTGGCTCTGCTGTTGAGGGCAGATTCTGTTGCTACATACAGGCAAAAAAACACACTCCCCCTGTACACATGATACACATTTATTGTTATTTGAATCAGAGATGCCAATAAATTTTTAAGTGTGTTGTCTTATGCAGTACTTTTGGGTGGGTAGCTAGTCTTTTCATTGAAACAGAGTTAAAGAGCAACAGCTTCAAATCTGGCTACTTCTTACATCCCAGTCCAGGCAGGGATTGGTATCTTAATATGTTTGCATGCTCTTCATTACATCTTCTTTGCTTCTTGTGTGTGCGCTGAATGTTTCCTTAATGAAGTTATAACTGAGTTAGGGTACTGGTTGGGTAGTAACATTATGCTGTAAATGGTGCTAAATACACACAAAAAATGTCAATGAGAAAATACGTGTTTTTCTGCAAACAGGCTATCTTGCACGTATACCTGAAAGTTGGTAGGGATCTTAACTTGCTTTGTGAATGATCATGGCTGCGAAGAGGCCATATAATGATGTTTTCTCAGTGAGAAAGCACGTGCCTTCAGCTGCTAAGACTGAGGACAGCCACTGGTAAAAAAGGAAGGATCTGTCAGATACGGCTTTTTCCATTTGCATTAGTCCCTGGGCTGTCAGCCATCTCAAAGAGTCAACTGGGGCATCAGCCATGAAAGCCAGCAAGAATCTGTGGCAAGAAAAATGTTTTGTAAAGTATTTCATGTTTTTGGTTCTGGTAATACCCAGCCTGTAAATGGCAAAAATGATCAAACTAACTGAACTCAAAAATTACTCTCTGAGTTAGAGCAGTAATTCACTCTTGCCTGTAAGTAAATAGTCTGTAATGATAGCTGTGACATGTCTGAGTTGAAAGCTAAGGACAAGTGTATTTTACCATTTTTAACTTCATTACAGATAAGTGAAAATGTTCTTTTTCTCCTCTACCTTTAGATGATGTGTAAAAAGGAGAAATATGGGAGGAGCAGTCAAATTTCAGGCTGACGAATTTATGTAGGGATATAATCTCATAGGCCTTGGTAGGTGTTGAAGTCAGTTTACCAAAATACATCCACCGGCTGCCATCTCTTGAAATGTGGGATTGGAATTTCCCGCAGAAGCTGCTTCTGAATCTGACTCTGCCGTTCACCCGAGTGATAATTTCTTGGCAAGTCACTTTGCAGCACTTGCCTAGGTTTTTTCCTTCATACATACTTAGATTCTCTGCTCTGTGGAACAGGAGATGTCTCTGATTATGTGTATTTTTTTTTTACCTAACAAGTTGGGCTATAGTACCATTTGAGTGCCAATGATCAGAAAGGGAAAAGATTGAAGAAATAAATCCTTGTGTGATCTGCAGAAAGGGGAGAGAAGAGGTAGATCAAGTTCAAAAGTTTACCTAATGCCAATTAAGAGCATTCTTTTGCAGAACCGTGATTTTTTTAAAAATCTACTAAACCAATATTTGTTTGTCTAGGCTGACCAGTGAGATAACTGGATGCTATTTGTTGCTTGAGTATAATCCTACTACTGATTCTGTACAAATATGTAGCTTCATTCCTGCAGAGCTCAGAGGTTTAATGGAGTTCTCCCATTTAAGTTGTGAGTTTGGGCACTAGAGGAGGTATTTTTGTTGCTCCCTGTGGAAAATTATTCTTCAGAAAGTAAATCTATAAAGATTAATCAAACCCAGTGGTTGTGATTTTTATAATAATTTATCATTCTTTGCTTTGCAACCCACTTCTTAGATGTAATTTCAAAAAATCAACACAGAAACATTACGTTTCCTTTTTTGTTCATTTGTTTGTTTTGGTTTTTTTTCCAGAAAGCCAACCAGAAGAAAAATCTGAAAGCGGCAGCACTGGTGAGTGTGGACACTTTCTTTGAAACACTTAAGAAGTTACTTATGACTACAGTTTTTTAGTTTTACTTTTCAAGAAATTGGTAGATTAAAAATAAAAAGGAGTCCTTTTCTGTTACATTTCTAGGGTAGAATATAATAAAATAGAAAAGTTACTTTATAAAATGATTGTCTGCTGTGACCAAAAGCTTAAATTATTAATATTTTTTATTCAAATGATGAGAGAGAGCTTTAGAAATGTAATATTCTTTAGAATGTTATTTTAGCTTTTTTTTTTTATTAATTTCTCAACTCTTTTTTGTAGGTTCATTGTCTGTAGCTTTTAGTTTTAATTCTTTCCTCTTGACTGGAAAATTTGTAGCAAATTTCCAAAGCTTTTGTTATTTGATTTTAATTGCACAGGCTAAGCAGGCAGAAAAATAATGTTCTAGTATTGTACTTTATTCAGTGTTTCAAATGAAAAAAATCTTTCTTATGAAAGATTTATAAATTCTTTGGAAAGAATAAAAAATGGTTATTTCACTGATAGTACCAACCAGTTACATATTAGTCAGTCCAACAATGTCTGACGATTTTAAGTACCGTTAAAATTTCTAAGGGTGCTTCTCAGACTGCAGTTGCTATAGTAGAAGTTTTTTTTCCCCCCACAGCTCAGAGTAGTAAATAAGTGTGTGGCCCTTCCATTAGTATTTTTTTGTGAAATGGGCAACATGCTTATATCAGATAGGATATCAGGTGGCCTTAGGAATCTAAAGATTTAATTTCAGGTCTGAGCTAGTCTGTGCAGGCTTCCTTTACAGCCAGTGAAGGAGACTGTTTCAGAAAGTCTTATTCTAATAGGTGAGTGTGAGTGCAATCTCCCAGCAGCTTGAGCAGAGCTCTCTTGAGGCTGTGTGTTCCTAGCCTGCTCCCTTCTCTTCTGCTGAATCCTCTGGGCTTATATCACTGAAATTCCCAGAAAGGTACATGACAGCTGAGACTCCTACAGTGTCAAGTAGTGTTTAATAAAAATGCCCTTTTCTGCTTTTATTAAAGAAAGATGTTTCAAAATATCATTAACGTACTAGCGCAAATAAGTGCCAATGTTAGCAAGAGCTGTGAACCTGGGAAACTAGACACAGCTAATACAAAACATATAGACAAATCTCAGTCGTATTAGTAGAAGGATTACCCCTGATGCACACAGATTAAATAGTGCTGGGACTGGGCTGGCGCTTGTAAGCAGTCACGGCAGAGACAGTAGATGGACTGGAAAGAGTCTCATGCCCCTGCCTTTCTTGAAAAGCAATTCCTAAACATAAGACTAATGCTAGTGGGTTTTCAAAATGTCTTCTTTAAAGTTTTTTTGACACTTTAATGTGGAGATGTCTGTTTTTTTTCTAATAGTTGACTTTTATTTGAATTGCATTTCAGCATCAAATGTTGTCAAAAGCGTATACTTTGTGTCTGGCTAAGAGTAAGGTTTGGGTTTTGTTTTTTGTAGGAGAAAATTCTTGGTAACTGAGTAATTTTTACTACACTGGCTTAAGCATGTCAAAAGACTAGTGTTAGAAATGTTATGGTCTTTAGGCTTCTACTGAATCCAAGGTGTGTTTTATAACTTGCAATTTTTCTCAGTTACTTGCTAAAACCTGTTCACTCTGATTATATGTTAATTGTGGTGCGGCTTTAAGGTTATGAAGGGCTACTTTCTAGAGATTAGTATTTTATACCACTTGAAAACTGAGACTCACTACTGTAGGATGTCGCATGTAAAGCAGATCTCAAGGATTTAAGTGCTAAATTGAGTCAGAATTTTTATATTTACGTAGCATTTCTGTGATGATCTCTAGTTCTAGGCATGCACACTTGGTTTTGCTTGGCTTTTGGGGTTTTTTTTGTTCTGTTTTGGTTTGGGCTTGCATTTGAATGATTGAATTGTCTGCTCTTAGCTCTTGGTGTCTCCTCCTTTGTTCTGTGAATATTGTGCATGATGGCCACATGTTTAGTTGTTTGTATTTTTGCTTGGGTCATAAGAATGGTCATAAGATGTTGCTGTACGCTTCTACGGGAGAACTTATCTTGGGCCGCATATCTCCGGGACACAGGGCTCTACCCACCCTGGGGACAGTGATGCACAGACATCAACATGATGGATACAAAATGTCCGTTTATTTAGCTGCGTCACATGCTTATATAGCTCTTGCGCTTCCTGTTCCTGCCACTCCTATGGGGAGGAGTCTATCTTTCCGTCACATCCCGTGATCTTCCGGTCGCCGATCCCTGTCTATTCCCCTACATCAAGAATGAGTTACTGTATGCTGGGGGCTGTTCAAATACACTGACAAGATTAAGTGCTAAACCCATCAAGCTGTGTGGGGATTCGGTTTCTGAGGGATGGTAGCTGGTGACACTGGGGCATTTAAAGGAGGACTCTCAGCCATCAGTTGTGCTTTTTTTCTCAAAATTGTAGAAATCAGATGACCTTTTCCAAATTACCTCTCAAGTAATTCAGGTTATTGAGTGTTCCATTTTGCTGCTGATCTACTTTATCTTGGCCTACAATAAGTACTTTTGAGGCAAAGATGATGTCCTTTATGTATTTATGTAGCATTTTAGCATAAGAAACCCTAACAACTGCTTTTAGGTATTACTGTAATAAAAATATGTAAGGTTTATTTGTAGTTAGAAAGTAAATAAGGGAGGTGAATGAGATAAATGCCACTCAGAAATCCTTTCATTTATATCCTTGTAAAAATGTGGGGGCACTTTTAATTGGGAGGGTACTGTCAACCTTCAGAATTTCTTATGTCATAAGTTGTTAGGATTATGTATGACATTTTAAATCACCTTTATTGTTGGGCTGGCTGTGAACCATTTACCAACAGGCAAGATACTACCACTGTTGCCACTCTGCTTGGTACGATTTGGAGAGATGCAACGTGCTACTGGGTCAGACCAGAAATAATGTAGCTGGTATCCTGTCACCAGTGGTGGTCAATAGCAGATGCCTTGAGAAGAGTAAAATAACAACACAGAAGCGTAGTGACACCCCCCGAAAATACTTCTTCCAGCCTGTAATGATTCACAGCCCAGAGAGATCCAAAGCCAGGGGTGATGGTGTTTTATTTAACAGGCCCTCGTGGATTTTCCTTCTGTGAAGTATCCCTGCTGGTGTTTGAGCCCATGCAGGCTTCTGTTGTTCATAATATCTTAAGTGATGCTATGGTTACAGCCCAAATAATCAGGAATTAAGGCATACATGAAACAAGTTTACCCAAATTAAATTTGAGCTCCTTTTGCATATGCAGTTTGATAATTTTAGATTGCTTTTTCCATGCAGGAATCCTATTTGATTAGTGCATGTGATAAACAGCGCTCAGGGATTCAAGGAATGTTCAGTGCCTGAAGGCTTGCTTTTTTGTTAAATGTGAAAGGAAGATAGCAAATTACACACTCAGCTGAAGGAAAACAGAAATGAGAATTGGCTCTGCTTCTTCCTATATGATGCTGAGCAAGTGATTGAAACCCAAATATGTATACGTAGCTCCTGTTTGCTTATGGCTTCCCTTGCACCTACCTGTAAGTGCCATCAGTGATGACAGAAACTGTGAAACCCAAGCATTTCTGCCAGTTAAAGTGTGACCTGTCCCCCCTCCCCCCAATTAAAAATACCCAGAAGCTGCTGCCCTGAGCCTGTGTAGTCTGTTGAGAATCATATGGTAAAGAAAAGCATTCTTATGTAAGAAGAAATGTACTTATCTACTGTCCTTGTGGAAGTGTGTTAAAGAAAGGCTGCATGGGCAGCAATCGATTATGATGTTGCCTAAGCTTTGAAAACGTATTTTTGAAAACATAGTATTTCTGTGTGGGGGCGGTGGCGATAGTAGTGTATCAGCTCTGTACGCAAACGACGGATGCACCTTTTTCTTCAAGAACGTGTACATCAAGGACTGTTATGTGCAACCTAGTAGTTGAAATTCCTGAACCTGTTTCAAACCAATTGAACTCCTGTTGTATGCAAGTTTCATCTCTTAGTGTCTTTGACGTAAGTTTATAGCAAATAGCAGCCTTCAGTACTTGACATGCTTTAGGACAAGGTGTTAGTCATCTCTTTACCTAAACCTGCCAGTGAGTAATGCAAAATGCTCTCTAGTGAAGGGAGAGACACCATTGGGACCATTTCTGATTTGGCTTTGGGTAAAAGGAATAAATTATCTGAGCTGCTGCAGACAACACAGTGCGAACCTAATATTAAAATTTTGCCAATTGTGAGTGTACATGATTGACAACAGACACAAATAGACAACACTTGAATTGTCTGTAGATCACACTTGCTTCATTTTTTGATGTTACAATAAAAAAAATTCAGATGTTGATTATAAAGGGAATATTTGAAGTTCAGTGTAAGCACTTTGATACACTGAACTGCGTGCAGTAAAATCAGCAATCTTTTGTTAAAGGCACAGAGTTCTTATGTTGTGACACAGAACTGTATAATACTGCTAAATACACATTTGATTTCATCCACTGTAAAGCAGTTAGCATATCGTTCAAAATTGAAGCTCTAACTGAAAAATGATCATCAGGAGGGATAAAACAGTAATTCTTAAATACTAGCTCAAAACTCAGTGTTGAAGATAACTTAGTCTAAAATCTGCCATTTTCAAGCCACAGAATCAGTTTTTGTCTTAGAAGTATAACTGGTTTTGTTGGCAGATAAATGCAACAGCACTTAAAATACGAGCTTCCCTGTAGTTTTCTGGGAGCCATAATCAGTACTGAGGCTCCATTTGTAGCTGTTAAAAGACACAAAGAAGGAACAATTCCTGCTTTAAGGTGTATGTAGCCAAAATCTATCATACTGGTTATAATAAATACTTTGGAGAATCAGGGAAGATGCATTGGTAGAACAGTAAAAAAGGGATGGATTTAATGTAGGTCAGCACTAACTGGGGTTAAGTTTATTAAGAACTTGCATAAATGGCCTTAGTGTCCTTAGGGTCTGGCTATTTATTTTTGTGCACTGTATGAATATTCTAACATTTGTGTTTGCCTGAGCAGCACTGAAGTATTTATTGTCATGCCATCTCTAGCCTGAGTACAGAACCCGATATAAAACGGTGGGAGTTAATCCCACAAGCCTATTCTGTCCTTCAGCAATGTCCACGTCCAGCTTGTTGAAGTATTGCACTAAGCAGAAGCATGCTTTTGGCTCGTATCAGGGTTCTTGGTCCTCCCTCTGACTCTTGAGAAGTTCCAGGAATTTCAGCCGTGCCTGGCATGGCAAATCATGACTCCACAAATTGTGTTTGTCCTCTGTGAGGAATTTTGCTGATTATTGCAGTTCACCCACCTACCAGCACGATCATATTTGATGGGTTCAGACCTTTGCAGTATTGCAGATTAGAGCCTTAAATGATGGATCAAAGGGGCATAGAGAGATCAAATGCTTGCTGCCTTGGCCAGTACAAGACTGGCATGTAGGACATGTAAAGCTAGCAGGAGGCAATTTCAAAGTAAATAAAAAGAGGTGGTTCTGCACTCAGAATGTAACTGAGCTAATTAATTCCTTGCAGAAGATGAGGATGTGAAGGTGGTGTTTGCTAAAGGCTTACATGACCTCAGAGGGGGCCAAAGAGGTATGTGAAAGAAAATCCACCAAAGGGTACTAAGATTGGGAGAACATTCAATTTAAGAAACCCCAAGCCAGAAAAGCCTGGTGGACACGGGGATGCATACCCAGTAGGAGAATTATGCATGGCTGCTCTGTCCTTATGCGTCTTCATGGATATCTGTCTGCTTTTGGCCACTTTGCTGGAATCACGATGCTGAGCAAAGCAGACCTTTTAGTGTGATCCAGTACTGTTACTCTCAGCCTCTGCTTTTTGTTTTTTTCCCCCCTATTTTTTTCTCCTCAGCTCTGTACTGTTACACAGCTTGCGTCGGGTAGTTTCTTCTCTTTAACCAGTAACTTCTCAAAGTAACTTCTGAGGGGGAAAGCAATGAAGGCAAAGGCAGGAGCAGCTCTTCTAAGGTTGTGTGTAGTCATCTATCTCTGCCTTTGCTAACTGCAGCTGTGAGAGCACTGGAGGCTACAGCACGGTAGGACCTGAGCTTTCTGTATGCCAGAGTCTGGAAACAGTCTAGCAGAGCTCATTTGGTGCTCTTCCTGAGCTTTAAGGCTTTTCCAGCCCCAGCACCTTGCCAACAGCTGTGGTGATACAGGAGCCAGAACAGTGTGTAGCTGTGTGGCAGCATATTGTCTTATGCAGGTTGTATTAGGGATTTCTGCACTGCACTCTGTGGGCAAACCCTAAAATTATCATCTGTGCATGGCGGCAAGGTCTTATAGAGGTGGACTTTTATCATCATATGAGAAGACATAAAATAGCCTACATGTTAGATTTCTGCTCTGTTGGAAAAGAACATTATTTGCTGTTCGTTTTAGAAAATGTGTTAGGAATACCACAAGACCCGGCAATGCTGCAGGCCTTAGATAAAGCTAGTATTGGTAAGACTCCTAACCTGAGAGTACGTTTTTCTCTGTTTAGCTGCTGCTTATCATCCTGGCTTGCAGGACCTTTAATTTGTCTCCTCTGAGCTTACCAGTTTCAGCACTGCGAAAATGTACTGCTTTATCCCTAATACTTGCCAAAGGCTTTATTTAAGTAGTAAAGAGGCAATAAATGACTGGGTTTGGTGTTAGAGTTGCTTGTTCTGTTTACATTTTTTGATGCTTAGCCTGTTCGTTGCTAGTTTGTTTGCTTAAGTTTTAGTTCCTAATTGAGACAATCTGTACCCACCTCTGACCTGTTCTTTTTTTTCTTCATCTGTTCACTATGGTACAAAATCAAGAATCTCCTTTGAGATAACAGGCAGCTTTCTGTGGAGCTGCAGCAGTAAATTTGTAGCGCCATGTTTTCTATTAACAAATTTTTTAAAAAGTTAATCTCTCCATTCCTCTGACTTCTGCTGCAATAAATTACGTTTCTGAAACCTGAGATATGAAAAGCCAAAAGATAAATCTTTTTAAATTTGGTTTTAAAAAAATAGTCAGTAATTTCAGGATAATTAGATGTTACTTGTTTTGTACAACTTCTGTGTTGCCCTGTGTTGGCGTCTGTGCGTTCTCCATAAACCCAAGATCCCCAGTTGATGGTCACTGATGCAGAGTCCCTCAGCCCTCCTCTATACGTCCTAGTGCACCCTCCTCATCCTTGCTGCTCAGGGAGTCCGGCACTGCAGATTTCTCTGATCATCAGGGCCACAGCCCTAGGAAGCCCTTCGGATCCTTGTCTTCCTGAGGCATTTCCCTCTCAAGCAGCCTTGGGCTTTTAAATCTGAATTCTCATCTCCTTGGTGTGCTCCTGCAGCTGGTGAAGTGCCACCCCCTTACACAGAACGCCAAATCTCCCTTCAGGAGATGTAAGCAAGAAAGCCTGCTGCATCCTTTTGGCCAGGCTTTCCGCACCTGGAACAAAGCTGCTGTTGAAAGCTTAGGGTAAGATGGGGTCAAAGGCAAAAAGTTTTTTCAGGTACCTGAAATAACGCTTGGGGTGGAACTAATGGAATCCCCCTTTAATGTCCAGAAAGATTGTGAGTTTCATGAACTCTATAAACTCAGGTTATGTCCCCAAAGGTCACAACACCAAGTAAACAAGGCAATACTGTAGTAATTTTTAGTATTATCAGGAGAAGTTTACAAGCCATCAGAATGGCTCAATTGTTAAGTCATCTTCTAACTACTTGGTTTTGAAATCTTAACATGTTGAACTTGCATGTCATCATGGCCTACCAGGGTTTTAAATGAGTAGCTGCTGTTTACAGCTATAATTATTGTACCAGTTTTGTGAACGTTTTTGTTTCTGAAGTAGCAGAGCAGTATTCTTTTCTGAAGCTTAGAAGGAACAATCATGGCGTTAAATGATAATGGCAGTGATGTTAAACTATAACCAGCACAGACAGAAATAGCTTTTTGGGAGACTATTGCTTTAGCTGTGTGTGGTACTCCTACTACACACATTTTTAGGAAAAGAAATCAACTGTCTAGTTCTACAGCATATTATGCAATTTCTTTCAGAAAGAAAGGCAACTGCACTTTCTTTTTCTGAGTGCTTGCTCATCCGCGTTCCTCAGGTGTCGTCATACATCTCCCTCCTACCTTCCCCAGTCCTTACTGCGCTTCTCATTTTCAGGCATTTTATTGTGAATGATGATGATTTATAGAGGCAGTGTTTTGAGTCTGTGTGATATACCGGTACATAGGACTTACAGAATGTCTATTTCAAAAGTAATTAAAAACCATAATGTTAATTTACTGATCTTAAATTTCTCGTGCATTATCAATTCCGTTTGTTTCAACCTAGTAAATTATGCAAGTGTATCTCTCCATCCAGTTAAAAAACTTTCAGTTTTTTAACAATTAGTCCCTCTCCTGTCAATCTAAGAATATCTGCCCTGTGTTGCAGGATAGGAGACAAAATTATGGTTAAGTAGTAGTTATCTAGCAAAAATGAAATAATTCTAGCCTGAGAAAATAATATCTATTTTGTCATAGACCCAAGTTAACTTGTCCCCTTTGTCCCCAATCCTGATTCATCAGTCAACAGAATTAGGGCAACATGACCCTACTACACAAATAAATTAATGGATGAGGCACTACCATTATTGAATTTGTTGCCTGCCTTTATTCTGCTTGTATACTAATGGGGAGAGAAGGAAGAAGATAATTTTCTTAAGCTGTTCCCGTCTTATTCAATGGAAACCTTGTATTGTAATGCTTTTAAGAGGTGAAAATAACAATGCCGCTGATTGCTGCAAATGGTGATGTCATTTTTTTACCCCTTTAGGATCTAAAGAAATATTAACTACTGTGGAAAAGAAGTCACCAATTGTAACACAGTTGTAAGGGGTACAAATGCAAAACCACAATTAAAAATCAGACATAAGTGTTTGAAAATGTCAATAGTGTAATTATGATGCTGTGAAACACTGGTTACTGGGTGAGCGGGTACTGAAGGTGTGGAGTTGGAGCTGTAATTTGACCTTGTTGCACAGCCTGTGTATTTCACAGCATCAAGGCTACCTCTAAGAAACCACATCTGGCTCTAGAAGTCATTATGCAGTAGGTGGCTGGAGACTGAGGGAGTACTTCAAGGGAGCATCATTGTGTATGTTTTTTTTCTGGTTCTTATCTTCTTTCCTAGGCATCTGCTTTTGGCCACTGTCTTTACTATTTCTCCTCTTGAGCCAGGCTGCTGCCCAACCATAACTAAGCCCCACAGCCCACCTGATGAAAGAAAAGTAGAAAGTAGTTGTATGGTGTGGGAGAAAGACAAGATAAAGGGAAAGGATGTGAGGGTAAAAGGATCAAAAATGGGAATTCTGCTCAGAGATGGGAAGGATCAGGGGATACACACAGTTCTCAGTCACCAGGGCACACTGGGCTAGACAGACCTTAGTCTGATGTAGTGCAGCCACTCTTATGTTTTGTGTTTATGTAGGAAAAAGCCAAATATGTGATAACTATACCAGTGTACTGCCAAGCCAAGTGTGATAAAAGAGCCATTGGCTTCTCAACAAATGGAAAAGATGGGCATACAAGTGTGGGTGGAAGGAATACAATGGGTATTTTTGTCAATTTGTCACAGTTCTTTCATGAGCAGTCATTCAAGGGTCTCATAGGAGCAGGGATATTCTTTTTTAGTGTATGGGGGTCAGTCCTGCCTTCAGCTCCCTCTGTCCCTTCTGAACTGCGTCTGTTTGGTGGCCCTTTTTCTCACCTGAGAAGATGGACAGGGAGGCAAGAGGAGCTGACCTGTGTGGGAGCAGATTAAGTGCCCCCTTGGGGAAGGGAGAGGAAGTTCCTTTTTACTCCAACCCGAACAATTGAAGATCATCAGAGAAACTGGGGAAATTGCCATTCCTTCCTGATACTCGTAAGACTGTTCTGGTAAGTTCATTGTGATCCGACTCTTAATGAGAGAAAGATTAATAGAAATACTTTTCGTGCACATCATATTCAAAGTAATGTTGTTAGAACAACTGTTAGTATTTCTGACTTAAGCACCTGACTTTGCAGCTTTCTCATTGTCATAGTAGTATTCAATATGCAATTTCCAACCTTAAAAAAAAAAGTCAGAAAAGGTAACCGATGTAAACTTGTAGCTTTTCTGGCACAGCCTACAGTGGTGGAACACAAGCATCTACCTGAGTGACTGAACATATGTAGAATATATTTATGTTATATTGAATGGAGTAAAAAGGAAAGATTATGCACAGTTTGGAAGTTTTATGTGGTCACTTTGTTCATCTATCAAACCAAGACACTCCCCCACGCTGGTTTGAAAAATTATTCAGGTTTATAACTAGTTTGAAGCATCTTGATTGTAGCTGCTATGGTGTGATTCAGTGTAGTTGTGGATTTGTTCAATTTGAACAGGGAAGAGGACGATTTTTGTCACCCCCATCTTCCTTCTGTTTCTGGTGCGTGAGTCAAACAGCTGAGTGACGTGCTTTCGATCACGTAAAAATTTCAAACCCTGACACTTGTAGAAATGCATGAGTGCTCACGAAAATGGGAAGAGGCGACAAGATTGAAGTTAGTGTTACAGCAGGCGACTTTACATGTATGCCATAGATGTCAGTGTAATCTACACAGAAATAAAATACGCAGTGAGAAGTGCTTAACGTAATAAATCATTGAGTTTTAAATTAAAAAAATAAAACATTAATTATTTATACTAGTGATTAGAGGTATACATTTTTCACTTAAAAAAAGAAAGGGAGGGGGGAGGAGTTTCAAGTGCTCTTTCTTTTATATAGGTTAAAAGGGAAGTAAGTACTCTGAACCAAAGGCCTGGCAAACAAAAGCTTTCCACTAAATCTTTTAAGAATAGGTATAGACTATTCGTAGAAGATATTGCAGATAGTTTGAATTTTACCTGTGATTACCAGCTTGTGAATAGCTTACATTCCAAAAGTGTTTTCTATAATAAATTCAGAACCATCAAATTCTCTACTGCTTTTTCATGAGTGAAGTCACGCTATAATGAAAAACTGGTACTGCTTTCTGATACTAAAGTGCTAACGTTTTCTTGATGTTGGGCATCCTAAGAGCCCAACTGAAAGGCAAGCAACCACAGTCTATTTTAATTAACATGTAAGTATATTAATTGTTTGAAATAAAAAATTATTTTTGCTATTTTTCTTTTCAACGGCAATGACATTTTAAATCTCAAAGATCCATTACAAGTGAAGGTTATAACCAGAAGCGTTTAAGTGAAAATGCATGATTTGACATCCTAGGAGCAACAGCCTCCTCCAGACTTTGTGCTTATGCAGGCTGTGTATTTGACAGGACTGAGAGCGTGCTTCTTTAAAACTTGTAGATTAGTTATAGAGCTTTTTAAGATTGTCTTGTCACTTTTTCTTGCTCATGTAGAGAACTGTGTCCGCAAAAGGCTTTTCATGTAATTGTTTTGTGTGATGGTGTTTCTAGTTCTTGTCCTAGATGATCAGCAGGATTTTGGATCTTTTAGAGGAACTTTCACATTTACATTTCACAGAAGTTCTAGAGATTCGTGTGTGTACAAAGTTGGTGGTTAATGAGGATTTTTTGACATCAGTTTGAAAATAGCTTGGGGGAGGGAGAGAAGGAGGATGACACACAGTGATGGAGTTCTAGCTGGGATGTCCTAGGAGTGTGAAAGTAGTATGTAGAGAGTTGTATTTTACTGTATATCTTTTGTTTGCAGATAGTTAATGCATTTGGACAAACTCAGAGAAGTTTTGGGATATATGAACAGTTCTTCACTTGTAGGCCTGAAATGTAGAGCGATCTGATTTTTAAACAGTTCAGTTTGGAAAAGTCCTTTGTAGAACCACATGTTTTATGACCTGTTAAGTCTGTGATGTGGGTACTGGATAGAAGAGTTCATAGTTTCTAGGCAGTGGGTTCGTTCTGATGGAGTATTCTGGAGAGGCTGGGCTTCCCTATTTGATAAAATCACATTGGAGTATGTTTCAGTCACTGTGCTGCCTGGTCTGGAGATGTAGAGTCCCTCTCTATATTCTGCTCTGGCGAGGCACCCAGTTAACAACACCTATTGTATGTTACAAGTGAAGTAATATTTCATGGTGAAGGATAAATGGACCTTGCATTTGCATTCCCAGTACTACTAAGGATGGACTTGTTCCCTGTAAAATCTGAAAGAAAACTACTCTCAGCCTGTCTTGTGTTAGCTGTTTTCCTTGGTTGTCACTTCTAGTTTGAGTTGTACTGCATTTTGTTGATGGTTTAGTGTTTTTTTTCCTGTACAAAATTGATGTGTTGGGAAAGTTAAGAAACTACTTAGTAATTTTTTCTTTCTTTAATAGCATTTTACTTGAATTTTGGGTTCATTTGAGCTGTGAATGATGGTTGGGTTCAATGATGGACAAAGCTTAAACTTAGAGTTAATGCAGCTTCTTTTTGCTTTTTGTGATGATTTTTCAGTCCGCTTTTGCAGAGTGACTGGTTTGTGATGCTTGTGGTTAAATTATTTACAGTTGTTCCATAGAAGCTATTAAATCTTTGTTTAAAATATAAATGAAAAGAATTGATAAACAGTGGAGATGAGGAGAAGAAAAGTATTTATTCTGTCACTTAGGGTGATGCATCTTAAATGCCAACAGGTGGTCTATTCAAACTAATAGTACTAGTTGCTTTTAGTAAGCCATTGTGCAAAGCAAGGGCTCTGTTAATTGCCCTTCCTTACCAGCACAGATGATTAGTAGGAAATAGTGTCTTTAGCATTGTAGGATGTCATTACTGGAAACCTGTTACATGAAACTTTATGTCAAATATTTTTATTAGCTGTTTGGTATGTATATGCAATAAGAAAATTTAACATTCTGTGCAGATTAAATTCATTTCCCGTAATAAGACTAATCCCCCCAGCATTATTTGTTGGTTTACATGTTTTTGGCAATTGTTATTAATGTAGTAATACAGCTCTAAATTTGGTTTTAAGTGAGCTGAGAAATTTAACTTTAGAATCAAATTGATTAATTTTAAACCCTCTTGCAACCTCATTTTTTGAAATCTCAGTACAATAGATTAGCGTAAACACTAATGAACATTCAAAATCATTTATTCCAGTTAAAATCCATTCTGAATTTGTTATAAGCAAAACATATTTTAAGCCTGCTGCTTATATGAAAATACTCTCACTGCTGTTCAGCAGAGCAGTTAGGTGTATGCACGTTAGTCATACAAGTACACAAAAATTCAGCTAGGCTCTCTAGTTGAAAGACAGCATCAAGAAAACATATATTACAAATAGCATAAAGCATTCAATCTGTGTTTACAATGTTTAGCAGATAATTTTTATTAAATTCAGGCATAAAATTTTCATTCAGCTTAAGTAAGCCAGAGATGGATGTCATTATGAGATTTACATACCATTAGCTCACATCAATTGATTAGCAGCTGAGCTCTGTGGTACAAGGCTAGTTAGATACATTATTTGTGATGCCAGGAGGCTGCAGGTCAAGGAGGTTTACTGGCTGCATGCTTGATTCCTTTGCCTTTGTGATTACTTGATAAAATGAAGTGCATCACTGTGAACAATTGACCCTTTCGAACAGTCCAGACTGGTCAGCAGTCTAAATCCACATTTTAAAGCCATCATTATAGCCTCAAACTTAAGAGTTTCCAGGGTGCAGACAAAGGTATTGTCCTCCTTCAGTACCAGGCGCGTACCGTTTTCAGACTTTATGAAGTACTTGAATTGAATAATGTTTGAAGATACCGAAAACTCCTCTGGAAATCCATCCAGCCTGCTTTTGGACACCAGTACAATTCTGGATTTTATTTTTGCAATGAAATCAGGAGCGTTGCAAAAGATTCTAAGTCCTTGGGAACGATCGTGGCTGTCAGTTATTTCCAGGAAAGTAGTCTCTCGAGATGCTAGCTGTTCCTTCTCCCACCTTGATTTCACTGCATCTGAGAGTACCTTAAGCTGGAAAAAATCTGCTTCTTGTGCCAAAAGCTGATTTTCTCGAAACCCTTCTGGTAGAAGAAGTTCTCCATTTCGAAGGAAGTTGAGAATGTGTCTGAAAAGGAGTCCATCTCTGTCTATGAAGTAATGACCGTCTGCATCGAATGGGCACATTATTTTTCCGTTTATGATCCCTTCCAGAAAAGAGTCTGGATACTTGGTTAGTGTCTGTTTTTGTGTGATATATAGATAGCCACCAACATTCAGAGTAATCAGAGACGTTTTATAGTCCTTGTCTTGCACAGAGCCTTCAGAGTTGCTGTGTTTTTCTTCACATTCCTTTTCTCTTTTGTTTATTTTTCTCTCCATTATCGAAGCTAGGACAAAAAGCCAGCTATCTTGCTTTGTTCTTGTCAGCTTGCAATGAGAATTTTTTTTTTTTTTAAAAAGCACCTTTATTCAGCTCCGGCACGATGTTGTAATGGAAATGCTGCTAGCATTGCTCCGACTGTCAGCTTGGCTTTGCAGTAGGTGGCGTATCAGCTGTGTATGCAGGGAGATATCAGGAATATGACTGTAAAGGAGAATTTGCATTTAACTGTATAAGGGAAGAAGGGTATATCAACTGTTAGTCTCTTTCTTTCCTTTAAGTCTAGGAAGTTTACATAGTTTGGGGACTTCTCAGAAATGCATACTGCTATTCTAAATGACACATTATTTTTAATACTCTAAGATATATATGTAGTATCAGCTGGTCAAATCATGTTTAGTGCTTACAGTGTTAAACAGATAGATTCATTTATGTTTCAAGGGTTTTAATTTTCAGAAAGCATCTCTTCACATGTTTTTGGTACCAGTTCCAGTACCTGATGCATGCAGCAGGACAGTGCTGGAAGTAAAGGTGTCCCTGTCTGTACAAAGGGGTGGTTGTCTATGGAGTGAGTACACATGCATATTCCTCAATTATTGGACACGTGTGCAGTGGTAAGATGTTTTCCCAGAAGATACTCTGGAAGAGATGCTGAGGACTTGGTCTGACTGTTTTAAGTTTGTGGTGAAAGCTTCCATTTGCAGTCGATGGGAGTATCTGCACCAGCATAAGAACTGCAGCCTGATTAGGTTTTGCTTTTTGCCTTTCTCTGTGCCACAGATAAAAACTGTTTTAGAGAGATTTACTATTTTTACCAGTGATGTTTTTTTAAGCCACCAAGGCTATCAGTTGCTTCTTTCTCGATAGAAGCAACTCAGCTGACCTGCGGAACAAAGGGTTAGCATGCCCACAGATGGCTTTGAACATCGCGTAACATTAGAGCTTAGCAACACTTGGGTATGGGGAGGGGGGAAACATCGGCAGAGCACACATGAATCAAATGGCTGTCTTATCTCCATGAATCTGTGCTTTGAGGCTCGCTCTCAGTTGCCTCTTAGAAAAAGGTTTCCCCTTTAAATGTTTGCAGCTTGGAGGAGGAAAGGGAAAGCTCTCCACGCATCTCTGTGTGTGTTTCCTTGGGGAGCGGGCGGGAGCCGCAGCATGCATTCCCCAGCACGGGCGGGAGCGAGCGCTTACCTTGGACTGGACCTGGAGAGGAGGTCCCATCTTTTTCAAGATGTATTTTTCACTTTACAGGTAGATGTCTCCTGCTTTGCCCGATTAGCAGTGAAAAGTCAGATTATTCTTCTGTAAATTCTTCTGCTCTATTTCTAAATATTTTATTCGTACTGCTCCCACTGTCTATAAGACTGTTTACCAATACTGTAGAGTCATCACTATAATATTTTATTAATTGATAACTGAATTTAGTAGAAATAAATGCACTTTTTTATTTTTTTGCTTGCTATTCTCCTTGCCAGGGTCTCCCTAGCACTGATAGGCTAAATTTTTCTGCTACTGTATGTGATACATGAAGCAGATATTATTCATTAGATTTGATTTACCAGGAATTAGTCATGGTTTTGATTTTAACTCTTTGATGCCATTGATATGTTTAGCATAACTTCAGTCAAAGAGATTTCAAGCAGTTTCTAATTTTTAAACATTTGGACTTTTTTCAAAATTAACTCCTTTCACAATTATTGAGTGAATAGTTGAGAAAATGAAAGCGCTAATTAGTTTCAAGTATGGTTTTTTTTTTGCCGTCATAGGATACATCCGTTCAAATTTAGTTTATTGTCAAGTGATGGAAAATTCAGTTAATGTGCTTAGATCACGCATAGCTACAGTGTTGAACCATCTTAGTGGCTGTTAAATCCTAAGAGAATTATTTTTTTGGTGCTTTCATCTTACACAGTGGTCTTGAAATACTTTGAAGCTGAACTAGGAATGTCCTGGCACAAGTAAGTAGGGATTTCCAAGTAGAGCTGGGATTTATGAAAGATAGAAAATTTTTCGTGGCCAGCTAAGCTGTCTACATTTTAAGAGACAGCAGTTACAGAACAGTATCTGCTCACTTAGTTTTTCATGCTCATCATCTTCAGAATGTTCTAACACTTGCAGTTGAAATTTTCCACTTTTGTGAACGAGTACGTATTCTTTGAAAGATCATGCAAAATCATTTTAGTGGTTTGTATGATAAAATATTCAAAATCAATTTGAAGTGGAAAATATACTCTGGAGATCATGAATATTTACATTTAGACCTTTGAGACTTGAAAAATGTAGAGCTGCTGTAAAACTTTCATCACCACCAGCCCATGTAACTTTACTTCACTGCAGCTGACAGTCATCTGTAACACAAAATTAAAGCCTGGCACATCTCTGTAAAAATTTTTCACTTTCTGTGCTGTACTACAAGACAACTTTTCCAAAGAGCCCTTGTTCTTCCTATGCACTTGGCGATACATATGGTATCTCAGCACACGTAGGTTTAGTGGGGTGGTTTCATATAGCTCACGATTTTCTGAATGTGCAGCTATGCTAAAGGAACTGGATTTCCTTTTTTCTGTCTTTTGGAAGATCATCCAAAAGTTCATTTTGGTAAAGGTGTGCAAGTATTTCTTGCAATCGAGTTAGAGACTTTGACCATTCTTGTGCTCTGAGAGTCTCTGTGTTGTGTACCAGGTGTGCAGTGGCTGAGATGTGCCCAGTGCATCCTGGATCTCCTTGCTTCCCACTTGGAATTGAGGCAGAGCAACATGCTGCTTTGTGTTCTCCCATGCTGTGAGCAAACTGCCTCTGTTTCTGCCCTGTGCAACTGAGGTATCCTGCTTGCCGATGTTAGTAGCTAGCAATCCTGAAGTGACTGCTACTTCACAAATTGTTAGTGTCACCTGCTTGCTGGGATTGGCCATTCAAGGGAGGAATAGGGCTGGAATCCAGCAATTGGAAGGATATTGTTTTGGGTCCAGATTAAGTCAGAAAATACACTAAGCACTCTCTGGCACCCACTTAAGAGAGTGGCTGTAGTACTAGTACTCCATTTCCAGGTTACTCACCCTTTGGGCTGTACCAGGATGGCAGTCCATGGAGCTTTTCAGTTTCTTCTCAGACAAGCCATCTTGGAGACAGTGAAAATGCAGTGCTGGTGTCTTATCAGCTACACAGGAAAACAAATCCAAGGAGGAGGGGGCTAGGCATCCACGCCTTATTCCGTCCTACATGTTCTCTTTGGAAAATAACCTCATTCTTCCTCAACTTCCATCCTCCTTCTGAACCTCCTGGTGTAGAAGCCTGAGCATGCCATGGAGCTGAGGATTCAGAACTGGAGCACACCACAGAGAAATGGGTGCTTTAGCTAGGGTTCAGCTTACATGTCCAAACAGTGTCAGCTTCACTGAGAGTCTACTGTCAGTGAAAATGGTCTGGGTTACAGAAAACAGCTACTTTTATTTATTACACTATAAAAGGATATGAGGGGAAATCTCAGCTATAAAAGGTAGAGAATTTTTGAAGTGTCTTAGGAAGCCATGCTAATGAAATCTGTTTAGGTTATCGAGGCAATTTGCTAGTGATTTAATGTCATAACACAGAAAATTGGCCAGGTTGTTGGACAGTTAAACCATTCAATAGATACTATCTCACAGTTCTAGTAGCATAGATATTCTCATTCCAATAATAACTCCAGGATGTTGATTAACAGCTATTGAAGACAAGCTTTACACACTAATTGAAATTGAAGATTTTCAGATCATCAAGTCTCAACACTTTGCGTTCAAGAGTTTTAAAAGAGCTACTTAAGAAACTCTGTCAACAGTTGCTGTTGCTATTTTCAATAATTTTTGAGCACTGCAGTTCTGCAAGACTGAAAAAGCAAATGCTGCGCCAGTGTTTGAAAGGTGAAATGGATGGCCCAGGTATTTAAAAATGAAAGGGACTGTACAAAACCCAATAAAACATCTGACTTGGAAGTCAATCAGTTAAAAATTAAGGGAGAGTAATATAATACTGATCAATGTGGGTGGAGGGGAAAATGGATTGTGCCAATTTTTTTTCCTTTTTTTATTACAATTTGTTCAGCAAAGGAGGTAATGCTTTTTTTTCCTGTTAAATCTCTGAGAGTGTCCCATTTGTCATCTTGAATTAGAATATATACTGTATTAGTTTCCCTCTCACTTAAGTATACGAAAATTATTTGTGAGGTTTTAACCTTGCAAATGTTAAGCAGAGAATTATCACTAAAATGTTGCTGTGATTTGGTTCTTGGTCCTATTTATTTTTAGTCACTGATCAAGAAGGAGGTAGTTACTGATGAAGTTTGGAGATGATATGCACTAAGAATGTAATCAAGAAGGACAAACATTGCTGATACAGAACCATTTGGATAGTTGGTTAGGATAACATTTTAATAAAGCGAAATACGAAGTTTATACGCCTAGGGTGTAGATGGGGCTTGCAATATCTATGTTTGCGGGAAGGGTAGGGAAGAGGCTTTGCCCTGCGTATAATGCATCATCAACAATTGAACACGAGGCCATCGTTCTGCACAGTGGTTATTAAAACAAATGTACTGTGTATCTTTGGATACCTAAATAAGGGAGCGCCAAGTGAAGACTGGGCAATCCTGTTCTCTAGCTGAGGAGGGCACCAGCTTCAAGGCTGCCCTTTGAAAGAGAGGTGCCACAAAACGACTCTGCTCTGGAAGAGCACAGCTGAGGTCTAGTACAGGCTGAGGCTACTCCTTGTCCAGCCATCACATGCAATAGCCTGGGAAGCTACACAGAAGTAGAAGTGGGCAGCAGGAACAACCAGGACACTGGGAGGCAATGGCCCGACTTCTACCTGCTAAGGAGCTGGAGGCACATGTGCCCATAGCATGTCCTTACTGCACTTTCTTCCACTTTTTCCTGCTGCCTGGGAGTCGTGCATCCTGAGGCAGGTCTTCAACTCCTCCTTCCGTGGCACCTCTCACAAAGAGCAGGAGCTGGTAAACTCCAGATCCTGTACCACACACCATCGAGTCTGGCCATGAGGCCCACAGCTCAGGAGAGATGTTCATGAACTGAACTTTCTCAGGCCAATAAGAATGATTAAGAAGCTGAAAAACAGGCCTAACGGAAGATTCGAGAAAACACGATTTATTTTTATTAGGCTTGATAAAGGTGGAGAGTACATAAGTGCTTGTATGGGCAGAAATGCTTTCTTAGCAGGCTCTTCAACTTAGCACTCGATGGTCTAACAAGACCCAGTGTCTGGAAATTGGAGCTGGGTGCAGTCAGACTAGAAAACTAACACATTAAAACCTCCAAGCCAGTCCATCTCTCTTAAAAAAAAAAAAAAACAAAAAAAAACACGCACAAAAAAACCCACAGCAAAACACAAAATACCCCATCCCAACCACAAAACCCAACCCCTGTCAGACCATCTTCTGCATAATTTAGGGGTTCGACTAGATGACCTTTAAAGGTCCCTTCCAACCCAAACTAATCTATGATTCCAGTAGATTTCCCCAGTTTATTAAGATTGCCTTAAGTGTTTTAACCTTATTCTGAAGTGTTTTAACCTTATTCTGTTCGTTTGATAGTGATTGTCAGCAGGATTTGAAGCTGGAACTGGCATCTCCCCAGCATATCTCCCTATTCATCTCACTGAAAGAGTCAACAGTTGAAATTCCTTTATGAATTGGCAGGCAGGAATTCAAGCAGAGAGGTCAGGATGAGCATGCAATGATGAAGGTATGGGTTATGTAGACCAGCCTGTCTGGAGCTGCACTGACAGTTGTACTTGCACCTGCTACCACACACAGGGCAACTGAGAGTGTAAGATGCTTGGGAAAATGCCTGTTTTCCCTTCTAATCGCTGGTCTTAGCTAGTCTTCCAGACCTATTAATTTATCTTATACTATCTGCTTTATTTTGAGTAGGTATTTTTAACAGGGAATTGCCGCTTTCACGCGCTATTCATCCTGTGCCTTCTAGGCTGATATGACTACGGAAGTATTGAGGCAGAAGTGTAGCACTGTGGATGTCTTTTCATTGCAGCTCTGGTCCTGCAACAAGTGAAGAGACAGACTCAGGTCTCTGAATTTTAATTTGGTGAATGAGGACTAATGAGTCTGCGAAGGGAGTAAAAACTCTGTTCCCCCACTACAGTCTTGTATCCAGGGGTCTGCATGCATCTTTGCAGATTTATTGTGCTAGACTCTCTGGATGTGTTACAATCCCCAAGAGGGTTCAGGGAAAGTGGGACATAAACCTTGGCTTTTGGACGGTGGATGAGCTTTGACAGCAGACTAGCTTACCTGCAAGGTGATGTTCCTGCAGACGACAGCCTTGTACTGTGAAGTGACTGGAACATTGAAAGCCAAATCCGGATCAGTGGTAATTAAAAGAGGGTATTAGCCAGGACATTGAAGATGAGATATTACTAAGGATAAGCATGTTTAGTTGGCAGGTTAATTTCCTAAATATTCGGTGCGTGTGAGCTATCTGGTTCACTGATCCTGATTCTTAAAACTTCAGAATACTTTGAAAATTGTGCAAGGTGCAGAGAGATAGATAGCTACATGCCAGTGTTCACATAGCAGGGTTGGATGGCTCAGATGAGTATATGCTAGTTAGCCTTGAATCTGTACCATAGAAACTAGTGAAAAAATTGTCACGGCATTAAAGAGGTAGAAGAGATCAGAAATATAATGAATGCTAGCAAACATGACTTTATGTAAAGGTTTTCTTGTCAAACAAACTTAATTTTGTTCATTTTGGAGACTGTGAGTTTGATAAAGTACCAGCATGTTTTTAGCCTGCTTAGCATTTCACATTGCACATAATTTAGAATCTTGTGACATTCTGATTTATGTCTCAAAAATAAAAAAAGCAAGCACAGAACAAGATTAAAAACTGGCTGACAGTTATCAGAAAGTAATTACCAGCAGAAAGCCACTCGGGCTGTAGTTTGAAGAGCCTCCTCTAGTATTAGCAAGAAGGACAGTGGTAAGTGAGAATCACTGTTTATAAAATGTGTCGTGATTGACACAAATGTTGGTCAGACAGTGAATAACTAAGACAGGACTGTCACGGTGTGACTGGGGCTGCTTAATTCACAGAATCTGTTTAAAGGCAATGCATTTTAACCAAGGCAGAAGCAATTATATACCTAGGAACAGGGAATGTGGAGCACACAGGTAAAATGTGAGGCTTGGAAAAGTCTCAAAATAGGCGTATTAGTGATAAAATTGCCAGTCAGCTCCATCAACCCCCAGAGCTTGATTTTTAGAAACAAATTTATCTTAACCCAGTTTTAGCCATCTAAACATGAAGCACAGTCATGGGACTCAGATGCACACACCCCCACAAAAAAATCCCCCAAACCAAGGTGCAACTGTACTAGCAGCACAGAGCGGTATCGTAAAAAGAAGAGACAAGTGCTCGTAGTGGTGACTCTCTGTTAAAAGGCACTGAGACGCTAGTCTGCCAACCTGACAGGGACATGGTGGGACAGCTTGTGTGACTGGAATGTTGCCATGGATGGCTACATACTTTTTAGGAAAGACAGACCAGCAAGACGAGGTGGGGGAGTTGCTCTTTATGTGAGGGAGCAACTGGAATGTATGAAGCTCTGCCTAGGGGTGGAGGAAGAATGAGTCGAGAGCTTATGGGTAAAAATCAAGAGGCAGGCCACTATGGGTGACACTGTTGTAGGCATTTGCAACAGGCCACCTGATCAAGAAGAGGAAGTTGGCGAAGCCTTCTACAGACAGCTGGAAGTAGCCTCAAAATCTCAGGCCCTGGTTCTCATGGGGGACTTCAACCACCCTGATATTTGCTGGAAAACCAACACGCCAAGGTGTGCACAATCCAGGAGGTTCCTGCAGAGCGTTGAGGGCAACTTTTTGACACAGGTGGTGGAGGAGCCAACAAGGCGAGATGTGCTGCTGGACTGTATACTAACAAACAAAGAAGGTCTGGTTCAGGCTGTGGGGGTTGGGGGTTCACCTTGGCTGCAGTGACTGTGAGATGGTGGAGTTCAGAGTCCTGCTTGGTAGAAGCAGGACGACAAGTAGGTTTACAGCCCTGGACTTAAGGAGAGCTAACTTCAGTCTCTTCAGACCTGCTTGGAGGAATCCCATGGGTTAGGGCTCTAGAAGGTAGGGGAGTCCAAAAGAGCTGGTCAGTATTGAAGTACCACTTCCTCTGAGTGCACCCCTGGGAGGAAGAAGTCAAGCAAAGGAGCTATGAGGCTTGCATGGATGAGCAAAGAGCTTCTAGAACAATTCAGATAGTAGAAGGAGGCTTACAGTATGTGGAAAAAGGCACTGGCCACTTGGGAGGAATATAGGAACGTTGTCAGAGGACGGCCAAGTCCCACTTGGAACTAAATCTGGCAAGGGATGTCACAGATAACAGGAAGGCCTTCTTCAAATACCTCAGTAGTAAAAGAAAAACGGGAAACTGTGGACCAGCTGCTGAACGGAGTGGGTGCCATGGTGACACAGGATGCAGAGAAGGCAGTTACTAAATGCATTCTTTGCTTCAGCCTTTACTGCTAAGGCTGGCCCTCAGTCATCCCACCTCCTAGAGGTGACAGACAAAATCTGGAGAAAGGAGGACTTCCCCCTGACTGAGGAGGATTGGGTTAGAGATCACCTAGGCAAACTGGATCCTCACAAATCCATGGGACCCAATGGGATGCACCCACGAGTGCTGAGGGAGCTGGCAGATACTGTCGCTAAGCCATTCTCCATCATCTTTGAAAGGTCATGGAGGACAGGAGAGGTGCCCAAGGACTGGAGGACAGCAATGTCACTCCAGTCTTCAAAAAGGGCGAGAAGGAGAACCTGGGGAACTATAGGCCAGTCAGCCTCACCTCTATCCCCGGAAAGGTGATGGAGCAGTTCATCCTGGAGGTCATCTCCCAGGCATGTAGAGGAAAAGAAGGTTATCAGAAACAGTCAGCGTGGATTCATCAAGGGAAGATCATGCTTGACCAACCTGATAGCATTCTGTGATAGTGTGACTGGCTGGGTTGACAAAGGGAGAGCAGTGGATGTTGTCTATCTTGACTTTAGTAAGGCATTCAACACTGTCTCCTGTAACATCCTCATAGAAAAGCTAAGGAAGTGTGGGTTGAATGAGTGGACAGTGAGGTGAACAGAGAACTGGCTCAACAACAGAGCTCAGAGGGTTGTGATCAACGGGGCAGAATCTGGTTGGAGGCCTGTCACTAGCGGTGTTCGCCAGGGGTCTCTGCTGGCTCCAGTGCTGTTTAGCATATTCATCAATGGCCTAGATGATGGGCTAGAGTGTAACCTCAGCAAGTTGCTGATGATGCAAAAGTGGGAGGAGTGGCTGATACACCAGAAGGCTGTGCTGCCACCCAGCGAGACCTGGACAGGCTGGAGAGCTGGGCTGAGGGGAACCTCGTGAAATTCAACAAAAGCAAGTGCAAGGTCCTGCACCTGGGGAGGAACAACCCCATGCACTGGTGCAGGTTGGGGGCTGACCTGCTGGAAAGCAGCTCTGCTGAGAAGGACCTGGCAGTGCTGGTGGGCAGCAAGGTGCCCATGAGCCAGCAATATGCCCTTGTGGCCAAGGCCGCCCACAGTATCCTGGGGTGCATTAAAAGGAGTGTGGCCAGCAGGTCAAGAGAGGTTATCCTCCCCCTCTATTCTGCCCTAGTGAGGCCACATCTAGTTGTGGGCTCCCCAGTTCAAGAAAGACTGGGAACTACTGGAGAGAGTTCATTGGAGAGCTATGAAGATGAATAGGGGACTGGAGCATCTCCCTGATGAGGAAAGGGTGAGAGACCTGGGTTTGTTCAGCCTGGAGAAGAGAAGACTGAGGGGGGATTTCATCAATACCTATAAATATCTAAAGGGTGGGTGTCAGGAGGATGGGACTGGACTCTTTTCGGTGGTGCCCAGAGACAGGACAAGGGGCAATGGGCACAAGTTGGAACAGAGAAAGTTGCACCTGAATATGAGGAAAGACTTCTTTCCTGTGAGGGTGCCAGAGCAGCAGAACAGGCTGCCCAGGGAGGTTGTGGAGTCTCCTTCTCTGGGAAACATTCAAAACCCGCCTGGCCACATTCCTGTGCCCCCTGCTTTAGGTGTGCCTGCTCAATCAGGGGGGTTGGACAAGATGATCTCCAGAGGTCCCTTCCAACCCCTGCCATTCTGTGGTTCTGTGATTTTACCACAAAAAGCCCACCAGATGGGTGATCATTGAATTCTAAAGGAGCTGGGACCAATTTTCTTGTGAAAGTGTCTCCCTTCTTGCCTCTCCCAGCTGAATTCAGACAGTTTGCTGAATAACCTTGAGATGGCTCAAGTGAGGAGAGAGACATTCCAGCCTCTTCTCCTGTAACTGTTATTTTACCTCTCTATAATATGGTTTTGGTAAGACCAATACAGAAGTATTGCGTCTATTTTCTGGCCTCTGTATTCTTAAAATGTCATTGTCAAGGTGCAGGTAAGAGCCTAAAACTTATTTAAATGTGGCATAAAATGCCTTGTAGTGAGATAATGCACAAGCTTGGAATACTTCATTTATTGAAAAGATGATTGAGAGGTGACTTGATTATAATGTGTAAGTACTTCCACAGGGAGAAAACACCAAGTACTAGAAGGTTCTTTAGCATAGTATAGAAAGACATAAGAAGAACCAACTGCTAGAAGCTGGAGTCAAATTTTATTAGAAATTAAGCAGCAATATTAGTACCACTTTAGCCACACATAAGTTGCTAGGTTCTGTATGGAAGAAATAGGATAAAATTTATCAGTCTGTGATCTGCCAGAGGTCAGGCAAATTGGCCAGGTTGTCTCTCCTGACCATAAACCTTAGGAATTTGTAAAACCAGAAGTGTTTTCAAATAAATTTGCTTTGTTTCATTCAAAACTACCTGGAAAAGTATAGCATTCTTATTCCTTTCAAGGATTTAGTTCAAATCAAACCAAGAAATTTTAAATTCAATAATTTTTAAATACTTAGTGTTGAAGTAATCTCTTTCTGCATTTTGCAGGGAGAGCAGACTTAGATTTCCAGACATCATAATATTTCAGTCTGTAAAACAATAGAGAAGTTAACAGATGTCTCAGAAAGAGTGCCTTGTGTTACCTGGCATCAGTACTTCTAAGTGTTTCTGTTATCTTCTGTGACGTTGCCAGCAGAAGGTGAGGGTGACAGTGTAGAACCCTACAACTCAAACAAGACAAGGCTCGCTGTTGGAAGGTAATTTTAAATAGCAAGAACTAATCAAGCCATTAAAGCTAAGAGACCTCATCCTTTTGTGTTACGCAAAGCTGTTCCCAGAGGTGTATATTTCATATATATTGTACTGGCTATGCCCAAACCAGGTGGTTATGTTGCCTTTCATCCCCGCCGTGCACTACAATATCATAGTAGAAAAACAGGTGTTTGACCACCATTGCATCTTTCTTCCTTTCTATGTCAAGTTACTTTTAATTTTTAGGCTTTTCCACCTTTATGGAGTAGGCTGGTATTATTGCACTGCTGTTAGTTGTCGTTGCTTTAGGCAAGAAGATGTTCATGTTGTATTACAAAGGGACTGTGTCACAGAGGTGAACGTACAGAGAGCGGTATTAACTACAATTTAGTATGTGATCTCCTAGATTACTAGCTGCAAGTTTTTATTTCTATTCGATGGGTGATAGCATGCATAGTATTATTATTACTTTATTGTATTATGTTCCTTTAGTGAACAATTTTTTTTTACTGTAATAAGTTGAAAAGAGGTTGCTCTTTTTATGAGGATAGGAATGAAGTTAGCTCTCATTTTATTTTTCACTAATTTTGGATGCTTTGATGATTGGGTTCTCTTTGTAGATTTTTTTTTCATGGCCCCTGATTGTATTCAATGCATATTGCCAAAAAACGGTTCCTAGGTAAGCTGAGTGTAACAATCTAGAGAAAAGAGGACCACACAGTTGCCATCTCTTATTTAAAATTTGGTCTTCAAGATTCATTCTTAATATTTACAACATCTGATGGCAAAATAAGAAAGTCTAGGGATTATCAGCTGTGCAAGCATATTTTTCCTGCTTATGTCTTCAGTGTCTGAATAGCAGAGATTTAGAACTTAATCTGAGATTTGCAAATTTATAATTATATTATATTTACTAAATGCTTAATTAGTGAAAAATAATTCAAATGTTGACCATGTTGGTGAATCTTATTTTAATGTCCAGTTTTGCTTTGGTTTTTTTTCATTCTAGATAAACTTTCCTTGGAAGGAATAGTGGTGCAACGTGCTGAATGCAGACCTGCAGCTAGTGAAAATTATATGAAACTGAAAAGGTAGGAGTGCTCTATTACAAAGGGAGATGTGATATCTGGCTTTGATGCTTTTATTATTGCCTTACTGCGGATGGATGACTTCAGTATTATCATGGTCTTACATAGGATTTATACAGGATTGGAACTGTTCTTGCTTTTGGGGTGGATTTACTGTAGGGAAGGAATGAAGTCTGGTGTGGGGCTTGTACCTCCCTCTGGTAGTGTCTGGTGGGATGATGTAGATTTCTGTGTTCCATCATGTGCAAAAGTCTTGCTCAAGCACGTGTCGTACCTCTTCATACCTGAATGTATGAATCTAATGAATATATACCTATATTCAAAAGTGGTTAAAACTGAATTTCCCGAGGACTTAAAGGTTTACATTGGTCTGGTCAGGACAAGCTTCTTGTTTCTGTGTTTCTGTGTGGATTGTCCAAATTTAATTCCACTTAATACTGTGCCATAGTAGATGAAGAGCACCTCTTGAAGAGGTATTAAAATGCCCAAAATAGGAAAGAGTTCTGGGAGAAGTGCTAGACCTAAACTGGCATGCTTGCTAGAAAAGGTAATGGCTGAAAATGTCAGAAGGGGCATGGAAACCATAAGACATGAATTTAACAGTATCATTTAGTGACTTGTGAAAATTTTATCTGATACACCTAGAATTTACCATGTGATTCATATATCATAAGGATAATTAACTTGATGACATTCTCTAGTAATAAATCAGATTTTGAATTGAATTGTGCACTATGTGAAATACATATATATTTTGAGCATGTGGGTTTTAATTAAGTCACCCTTTTATATTGTGAGTTTGTTGTAAATAGAGAAATGCAAAGCAGGAAATGTCAGGAAGAGAATCGTTTGTGACTAGTTTTAGAATCATCAGAAAAACCGCAGAAGAAGCAAAGAAACATTTTTCCTCAACTCCCGATCTGTCTTCTCTGTACCATATACTACATTTACAGTATCTTATATCTTATTAACCTCCTCTGTCATCTAAACTGCTCCAGTATTTCCTTATTGTGTTTATTCAATTCTGAGAATCTATGTTCTAGCTGTTGGCAAATCAGTGCCATAAGTTTGCTCAAGTACAGTGAACTACTTCATTTCAGACTGTGTTCTGTGATTGCTGTCATGATTTTTGTCATCAGTGTGAAATGGAGTATGAAGCAAATGTGATCTTACTACAAAAGGACTCATTTCAATCTGGCAATTTTAAATATATACAAATATAGTCTGTGGGGTGTATTTGCTTCATAATTATTTTAATCACAGGTTGCCTGATCTAAGTGGTTTTTTGCATTTTGTATGCAGTCAGTGTTACAGATTATTAATCTATCAGATAAGCTTCTGGTGAGGCCACAGCAGGAGACCAAACCGAAACTGATAGCCTTAATGACATACTACCCAAACTTTGAATTTTTCAGCATTCTACTTTCTGTCATGCACACATAGCCCCTCCTGTTCTTTGATTTTTGTCATGTTCAACTCATTTAGGAGCAATAAGGATACAAACACCAAGGCAGGTTTTGTGTTTGGAAGCACTGGCAGCTGAAAACTGACAGTACCCTTGTTTTTTCTTTCCTGTAGAAAAATTGTCAGGCTGTGTATGCCTAGCTTCTAAATTTCATGTTGTGAAAGATTTTTTTCCTTTTAGCGAAAAGTTAAAAAAGAAAATCGTATCTGGTGGGAATCAGCATGAGATTCAGCAGATCTAGCAGTCACAGCCTCAGAAGAAATTGGTTTATATCCAAATAACGTTTCTGGTATTTGAGGAGTAGGATCTAACTTTTCACTCCTTTTACTCTCTCCCACCCTCAACATGCTGCAGTCTGAATTTGTGCTTTGTAACAGTGACGGCATTGAAGATAAAACAGATAAGTTATAGAACTGTGTTATATTAAACCATTTTTATTCATTTTTTTCTATTTACTATTGAGCTTTACATGAGAGAGACTCTCCAAAGGTGGAATTGATAATATTGATAAAACAGCAAGTCTGTTGTGTAGGCTTTAAGTGTTACAATAGTAAACTGAGTCAGGAAGAAAATAAAATTAAAAGATAAATGCAGTTGCTTCAAACTTTGAAGATCTAGAAAATGAAGTTAAGCTGCACACTCCAATAACTGTAATAATTTGTTTTCTGAGAGCGGGCAGTGGCCAAAAGGGATTATATGCCTCCCTGGTATTAAATGCAGATATGGATCCCCTCTATTTTACTGTCTGTATCTGGGTCAAGGAAATTGGTTGCTGGGTGCGTGGTGTGGTGTGGCATTTGATTTCCATGGTGCTCTGTACAGTTTCAGTCAGGAGACAAAGTGATGGTCTTTTGATGGGGCTGCCAGCAGTTAGGTGGGAGATATCTGTGACATGTGGGTTTAAGGATGGGTAATGAAAGCACAGAATTTGGTGACATGTATGGGTGAAAGCATTGTCAAACGTAGCAGATGGAAGGAAGGCTTTTTTTCCCACAGAGCAACCTTTGATTTGATTATGGGAAGGATGTACATGGCTGATGTTCAGAAAACTTTGACTACAAGGTACAAATGTGTGTCTAGGGATAACTAGTTGGAAAGGTAAAACAAAGGTTCTGTGACCTTCACTTGTTATTTTCTATTTTGGGAATTTTCTTGTTGGCAGATATTTCTTGTTTCTATTTTCCTGAACTTCAAGTTGTAGAAGAGGAACAAATACCATGAAACACCTGCTACCCTACACTAGTAAAGCTTCCTGCTATTGAATTTCCTAGAAATTTTTTATTAACAATGTATTTGTTCTTTGTAGTGCCTTAATGATTAGTTATACATTTGCAGTTACTGCTGGTGATGCTACTGTGCAGCTAGCTGGAAAATAATATGTGGTTTCGAAGCACCTGTCCTAATTTCTGTCTTGTGGGAGTAGATCTCATGGTCTTACTTAAAAATATTTGGACTGTGTAGTGAAAAAAACCAGGCAGACTCTGTTCCTAACTGCAGACCATTTTACTGTGTGGTAGTCACAGAAAAGAATGCCTCTAGGCTGCTCGTCCTGGTTGATTCTTCCCTTCTTGCCCCATCAAACCTGTAGGACACAAGAAGATGGTGGCATGTGAAATGTTGTAGCAGAGGGTGTGTATCACAGACGGGGTTACACACAAGGCGCATTGTATGGCACACACTGTATTTACACTGGTCTTGCGCCCCCACCATCCATGTCCCCTTAGGTGGGCAGTCTTTTCCTTCTGCCAGGCTGCCCTAGGCAGGCTCCACATTCACCCCAGCCAGTCCCACTCAAACTAGATCATTTTCTTCACCGTACTGTAGTCAGCTTTCCACCATAAGGAGGCATTATCTGTCCCTTAACTTCATCTTTGTGAGGCTTAGAGGTTTTTACTTCCATTACCTTATTCCATGGTCCCAGTGCTTAATCGCCTTGGGGTTAATAACTTCACAAAGAGAGAGGTCCTCCAAGAGGCTAGCCTGCACTGGGAAGGATGGCACACAGGGGGAGAAGAGTCCCCCAAATATGCAGGATCCCCTCAAGCTACAGATGACTTGAGATGAGAATAAGGTTCAGATACTCCTGAGTGACTTTTGGTATGCACAAAAGAGAGAAAATGAGGGGCTGGCATGCACCCCATCTCATATTCCCTCTGTCAGATTACTTGTTCCCGTCCTTGCACTGGTCTTCAAGTCTGTTCTGTTCTTCTCTCTGACCAGAGCAAACTTCTTCCCCAATTTTTTCTCAGTCCCCCTTTCCCATACAGAGAAAATATTTTTTAATTATTATTTATTTTTTAAAAATAATTTTAACACATCTCAGACTACATGTCGTCTTGAGGAGAAGTTGAGAAGAAAAAACCATAATCTCTGGGATGTTAATCTCTCTTCTGCACAGCTGATTCAAACTGACATTGTCAAGTGGCTACAACAAGGTCTCCAGGACTACTCAGGTCCTTTGCAAGGGGGTGGCTGGGCACCAGGTTCACAGTGCTGGGGGGGTGGTTTTGGAGGCACATGCAAAGTGCATCTCAAGCAGTTGTTGAATGCAGTGTTTGGTAGCACTTCCCCAACAGTAGTGGATGGCAGGCAAAAACTGGGATAAATCCAGAGCCCTTGTTTCATTCTCAGATGTGCCAGTGAAATGCTGGTTGCCTTTCGAAATGGATTTTGGGAGACTCTGATTCAACTATACATAATCTGAATTACTGAACTCTCCCAAACTGTATACCAAATTATTAAAAAAAAAAAAAAGAAGAGTCCCAGGATTTTGGAAACCTAGAAAAGGCTGACATTTAGCATTGCAGTGAGGCTGGTAATCTGTATAATTCTCTTAAGTAACTTAAAAATACATCTTGAAGATCGTTGGTGTAAACGGCAGTTGCCAGCATGGCAGCTTGTAACAAGGCTGCAAGAATTTTGTATGTCTTCATGCTTTTTTCTGTTAAGAGTTTTCTCCAGAGAATGTGATGAAAGTCCTTAGGAGAAGCTACTGGAAGAAACATACATGATAGGCTTTTAGGAGAAATGGGTTGGAAGCCGTCCTAGAACAATTAATGAACTTCCATGTTTGAAAAGTCACATCCATATTACGTAGGCCACTAGAAGTCCTGACACTTGATGGTCTAGGCCAAGCACGTGAAGTTTAATTAGTGCAGACTAGTTGCTCATCTTATCCAAAATACTGTGAGAGTATTGACTGACTGACAGTTCAGTATATTGCTGAAAATTAACATTATGCCAGTTTTTTTCCCCCAAATATCCCCTACTAGGAAAAGAAAATTAATGGTTTGACCAGCATGCCACTTCATATATATTTTGTAGATCTACTCAGCTGGCTATGAATTCCCTTTCAAAATAAGTATATATGAATACATTAATGCATTTTCCACAAAAGCTGACATGCTGCACAAATGTTGTTCAGTTTGTTTGAAGTGGGAGGCCATTTTTACACAAAGCTGAGATTGCATCTGCCTGTCAGTCAACGCAACCTTGATTTTTAAAGTATCGAAGATCAATTTCTTTGTCTTGAAGTAAAATTCAGCATAATAAAAAAAGATGTTCCCTAGGATGTTTTGAGTAATTCATAATTAAGTACAAAAAATATATATTTTTTTGTTCCATGTGCTAACATGTTTCCAATCCCAATTTTGCTTGGAGAATAATGTGCAATTTTGTAGAAAATTATCTAATAATCGTGTTCATAAGGGTTAAGCTGTACGGTTGAGAGATGTATTTTATATTTCCCTTACGTGCCTGGACACCCACCAGTTTTTACAAATCAAGCAAATGCTATTCTACTTGTGAACAACTGGACTGCAAAGTAGCAGGCACACTAGTACTTAAGGTTCTTTGTCCATTTTTTGTACATTTTTCACATTTTTTGAATAGAGTAATGGAGAGAAGCAAGTAAGAAAAATAAGGTTAAAAAGTGAGATGAGTTCAGCAGCACAGAGGAGTGGTTATTCCCCATTTCAGAGGTCAGGAGAGTTGCTTTTGTTGGTTTGCTACGTATTGCTTTGTGATCTTAGGCTGTTTTCTCTGTCTCTTGTCCTTTCCATTTTGTCTGTCGTCTTTTGCTGTTCTTAAAAGTGCTGTTCGGAGGCTGGATTTTAATAGGTCTTTTATATTACCGTGCTTTTTTGTTCAGTGATATGGAAGGGTTCTAATTTTGGTTGCTGCTTTCCAGCCATTATAATAATGATAAAAAATAAGGAATAACCTACTGTTTGTAATGCAGCAGAGATTTTATCATGTTTCTCTTAAACCTGCAGCTGGATACATAAGGCTACTAGTAGCCAGGGGTATATGGGCTAACTGGGGGGGAGAAGGGAAGCATGAAACAATCTTGGTTTTTTGCAAATTACTTCCTAGCATATAAATCATATTAGTTATGGGAAACTGATACTCTTACATTTTGGGAGAGATCATTGATCTGGCCATTGATCTGATCATTGGGTCTGTTTTCTTCCTTTTGCAAATGCCTGGAGACGCAGGATGAAAAAAGTAGGCTTACTTGCTTGCTAACTATAGCTTAGTATTCTCCTTTTGTTTTACTTTAAAATGGCTTTGTTGCAGCATGCCATAAAATTTGCCTTATTTCCATCTTTTAAATACCACCATTTCCAGGTGACAGGCACAGAATCACAGAACGGTTGAGGTGGGAAGAGACCTCAGGAGGTCATCTGGTCCTACCCCCTTGCTCAGGCAGGGCCACGTACAGCCAGTGCCCAAGACTGTGTCCAGACACCCCTGCATTTCTCTGGAACTGAAATGCTGTGATAAGATGCTGCTGGGACGCTCTCGTGCTTCTTAATAGTGGTCGTACTGAATGTGTTCTGTGCCTTTTGGAAAGGAGCCTAGCATGAAGGTAATTTTCAGAATTAAAAGAGATGCTTAGGGATGCGTATTTAAGAAGGGTTTACGGCAAATATTGCATGAATTTTTCCTTATACCCTGGGGAAGGAAATAAATAATTGTGATTCAAGAGTTCTTATTGACCTGTTTCTTTAACATGGACTTCATGAAACAGTATTCCTCCTGCTCGTTACACTGCTCCTTTTTCCCTGCATTCAGAGGTGTTGCATTTAAGAACATATCTAGTTTGCCTTAGTGGTAATTAGCCAAAAAGCATCCATTTCCTTTTTATCTGCTGAAAGGGGCGAGGCTAAAAATAGTCACCCTGGAATATGTTCAGGCTTCAGTTGTAGCCAGCTTCTTCAGGCTGAAAAAAGCCTCATTCAGTACCAGTGCTCATCACCAGAAGTTCTGGGTACTTGTATTTGCAGTAAACTAAATGTCAGTGACAGGGTTTCCTTCTCTTGAAACCAAAGTTTTTGGCGGCAAACAGTGCTGGAGGTCTGTTTGTACAGTGCTGGAGGTCTGTTTGTACAGTGCTGGAGGTCTGTTTGCTTTGCTGCTACCTGGACTGCAATAATTATTTATGTGTCTCTTCTGCTAAGGTGCTTTTTAGATTTCAGTGGGGGACTTGTTCAGTACTTAGGGATATCCTTACTGTTCCCAGGGCAGCACCAATTCCTTCTTCTCATCTTCTTTTCCATCTGTAGTATGAAATTCATGTACAATGGGTGAAAATCTCTGACAGAAACTGCTATTTTAACTGTCGTGACTTATCCTGTGTTACTAAACATACTAACCTTCTGTTCTTTTTGTTTACCATCACGCTTGACCCTGTCAGAGAAGGCAGGAGAGCTAGCTGGTATACAAAAGGCCATTTCTACATCGGCGTCAGAGTTCAGATGTAAATCTTTGTTTCCTCTGTAGCAGAGCAGAGCTCACTCAAGCTCGTGGATCTTTTCCTAGCCACCATGCCAGATGCTCTAGTCATACTGAGTACTGCCGGTGTTCTGGGTTCTGCAAAACTGCTTTGGCAACTACGAGGCTGACGAGCTCAAATTTACACAATATGTAGAATGTCAGCACCACAGCACATCATCTATTTTTAAGCAACTTTGTTCACATACTACTGATGATATTTGCAATTTGTGGGAGATCAGTAGACTAGTATCATCCAACAGTTACCGCACTGCCAAGGAGCTCCAAAGATTGTATATCCCTGAGTACTAAAAGTTACCCTTGTGCAAAACCAAGGATTAGAATCACCAGGTGGTGAGCTCAGTTGGTGATGTATTGATTTCCTGGCTTATTAAAACATTTCTGAAATCATGGAACTGCAGGAAGGCACTAAAACAATGGCCTGAAGGGTGACAGGGTACAAACACATCCATCCAAATTGCACTTGTAGCTTGGGATGTCGCCAAGTTCAAACAAGTTCATAGATGACAAACCATCCACTCTCTTATTTCTGGTTCTTTTTTGAGGGAGCGTCTGTCTGTAGGGCTCCAGTGCATCTCAAACTGTGGTTCCCTGTGATCAGTGGGTGATTTAATTCCTTGAAGACATGGCAAAATTCCATCGGGAGCTTAACTCCTAGAGTGCCCCAGGACCAGCTACACCACAGGGGAAGCAAACAGAGGTATCTCCTGTGCTCCCCAAAGGCTCTGTGGGTGGAAGAGATCCCAGCTTTAGAAATTAATCACAGTATTACATTTTACAGGAGAATCTTTCCTTCTCTAAATACCTCAGATTTTCATACAGGATATTGAAGCACTGCAACCATCAGTTAGTACTCAGACGCGATCCTGAAATGTTTTCCAAAAGAGAGGATATTGTGCAGCCACCTGCTAATACTTGAGTCTGGGACGTTTTTAAAATGGCTTGGGAGTTGAATTCAAATGAACACCATAAAATGGAAAAGAATAGTAAGTTTTGGTTTGTGGGGGTTTTTTTTTTTTGAAGAGAGAGATTAAATGTAAAATCCTTTGCATTTCAGTCATCTTAAATACTTAAACTTGTTTTCACCCCCCCCCGAATTATCTAGGTAGAGAAAATGATACTGCCAGTATCAGAGGCCAACAAATTATATTCAAGTTGCTAATACGGTGAAGGAACTTTAAAATCCTAGGTGTTTTATTTACATTTCAAATCAAGTGCAAATCATTTTCAGTAATGTTTTTCTCAAAAGCTCTGCTACAGAATGTTACTTTCCACAGCTTGAAAGAAGCAGAAATGAATACAAAGGACCACTGCCTAAAGTATTTCTTACATATATTCATATGCATGCACAAAGGTACTGATGTTTTTAATAAAAATGATGGTTTTCCAATTCTTTGTATTTTCCATGCCTGCATTTAAATACAGACACATCTGCTTGTGGCCTTAAGAGAAGTATATGCTGCTATTTTAATTCTGTTACTGTTGCAAGACCAACACGGCTGTGAGAGAACAAGGTCGTTTCTCTTTGAAATGGTATTTTTTCAATAGAATGTGACTTAAATGTCAGTGCTAGTGATGTGCAAATCGTGAAAGTATTCCTTCCATTTTAGTCTACATTGAGTTTGAAATTTGCAAGTTGCTTTGGGCTTTTTAATGAAATACATTTCTTAAGTGAACTTCGTAGACAATAATCATACCAATCCTGGGGTTTCTGGTTATGATCTATTATGATGTTTCTGCTAAGCTGTTGCCTCCTTTGTTTGCAGTTAGTGGTTTTGGCTGGGATTTAATCATTGCCATTTCAGTGTCTGTGATGCTTCCCTGAAAATTTTGCACTATACGCTAAGCCACTACCATCAGTGGGACCTAACGCAAATGGGTCTGCACTGGTAGAAAGAGCATTACAGATCTGGCTATAAGTATGTTTGTTGAATAGTACAGTGTCCATGTGAAACTGTTGTACGGCTAATGGGCTTTATTCATACCTGAGACTGGAATGAGAAGGTTTTTCTCAGATAACCTTGTACCTTGAAATCTGTGATGTACCCTGACAGAAAGAGTGCCGCAGACTTGTTGCTGCTCAGTTCCTTCCTTTCCTGCTGCCCATGGCAGAAAGCTGGTACTGAGCAGTTTTCTGACAACTACCTGTACTTGTTAAGGTTTAGGATCAGTGTTACTTCAGATTACAATTTTTTTGAGTTTGTTCTTGTATCATATGGTTGTCTTCTGCAGCAAGCATAAATATATAATAATATGCAAGGTCCTGCACCTGGGTCAGGGCAATCCCCAGTATCAGTACAGACTGGGTGATTAATTGGTCGAGAGCAGCCCTGCAGAGGACTTGGGTATATTGGTAGATGAAAAATTGGACATGAGTCGTAACATGCGCTCACAGCCCAGAAGGCCAATTGTATCCTGGGTGGTGTAAAAAGAAGCATGGCCAGCAGGTCAAGGCAGGTGATTCTCCCCCTCTTCTCTGCTCTGGTGAGACCCCACCTGGAGTGCTATGTCCAGCTCTGGGCTCCCCAGCACAAGGAAGACATGGACTTGTTAGAGCAGGTCCAGAGGAGGGACATGAAAATGGTCAGGGGGCTGGAGCTCTCCTATGAAGACAGGCTGAGAGAGCTGGGGTTGTTCAGCCTGGAGAAGAGACAGCTCTGGGGAGACCTTGATGCAGCCTTTCGTTGTATAAATGGGGCTTATATGAAAGCTGGAGAGAGACTTTTACCAAGGGCTGTAGTGACATAACAAGGGGCAATGGTTTTAAACTGAAAGAGGGTAGGTTTAGATTGGACATTTAAAATTAGGGTGATGAGACAATGGCACAGGTTGCCCAGAGAAGCTGTGGATGCCCCATTATTCCAAGTGTTCATGGTCAGGTTGGACAGGGCTTTGAGCAACCTGATCAAGCTGAAGATGTCCCTGCCTGTGACAGGAGGGTTGGACTAGATGACCTTTAAAGGTCCCTTCCAACCCAAACCATTCTGTGATTCTGTGAGAGTAATATATGGACATAAGGCTGGACGATCAGTTTCGTGCCTAAGGCAAGGAACTGACTCCTGCCCATGCAGTGAAAGCAGAAATGCCATGTTGCACAGGAGTTGTGAAGATCTGTTTTGCCTTAGAGGTGACTGTTCCCGGTGATTGCTGTGTGCTTTCCCAATGCCTCACGAAATACCTGAAATGTCCAACTATAAAGTTAAAATGGATGGTGCGGCACCTGAGAGTTGTCAGCTCCTCATGTTTCAGGTGCTTGCAAGCCACAAGTTTGGAAGCAAGGTGTAGCTTAAAGTGAAACTGAGAGAGATTATATGGTGGTATTTGAAATTGAAGTTTCGAACAGAGTGTAATTAATACAGCAAAGCCACTAAATAGAAATAACAAATAAAAAAAAAAGTGTGCTCTGAATTAATATCCTACTGATATCCATGTATATCATATCAGTATATATTAATATGTCCCCTGCCCTATCAAAATAATTTATTTTTTTAATCTTTGGGATTCATTGTCGTTATTAAGGTGTTGTAATGTAGCTGTCAAAAGCCATTTCTAGTTGGGCCATCTCCGAAAAATTTAGGACCACCATGTGCACAGACCAGAATTTACCAGGTAGAGGAGGGCAGTAGTGAAACCTGCAGTGGGAGACTTACTGAAGTTGGGATGTTTTGGAGGACAGACTGGTTTTTTTTTCAACTGCTCAATCTCTGTGTGTCACTTTTCCATCTGCCACCTTTCCCTCTGTTCTCTCATCCAGCACAGTTACCTCACTCGGACTTTAGGTGTGCTGGATGCTCCTAGTGCTGCCAAGCACTGTTGAATATTTGCTGATAGGAGGTTAGGGTGGCCCTTTCTGACTCAGATGAAATTGCAAGTGAGTTTATCCAGGGGTCATCTTCATCAGCAGTTTTAAAATATAAAGCAATTTAATTATGTTCTCAACTGGTACAATGTATTCTATTGACAATTTATGTCTGATTTTACAAATAACTAATGCCAGAGATAGTAAACTTTCATCTCCATTACTGTATTAGTCCCGCTTGGCAGACGTTTCAGAGAATTTATTCTGCTGAAAGTACAAAAAGACGTGCCAGAAATTAACAGGTACAGCACTGTCTCTAAGGTCCTGGACACACTGAAACAGTAACTGAGAGAAGTGTGAACAGTCTGCGCCATAACTGAAGTTAATGCCAATGAAGTATCTGCATTAAGTCTTTGAATACTTCAGTATGCTTGCAAGAATATCTGGCGAAGCCCTTTTTTAATGCTAGTGACAGAATCAGGAGGAACTGTACCCTGCGACTTGTAATACAAATTTGAATTACTGTCCTGCTGTTCCCTCAGATTGTGTGTATGCTCTTGAGTGCTGACTGAGACCTTGCCAAGGAGGAAGATAAAGAAGAAATAGTAATGAAGTAGGAAAAGAAACAGCTCACCAAAGAGCTTTCCTCTGCTCCTTCTGCTCTTGGACTGTATTCAGTTCTGAGGCTTTGCGCAGCGCTCCCATTAACAGGCATAGGGAAGTTTGGGTTTTTACAGGATTCATTTCTGTGAATAACATAAGGCTCGGGCTTCATCATTCCAGTCTGCAGACGGTGGAGACACATGGGCTTCTGTCCTTCTACACAATTGGTTGAACCATGTTAACTCAGGTTAGAATAAGGTAGGAATGTGACAACAGCTTTAAGATGAAGAATCTAAATGTAAAAAAAATAGGCTAACAGGAGTGTTTAACTTCTCATGAACCCAGGCTCTTGTTAATCCTTAGACCATCATGACCATGGCAATGCAACCACTTCAGATTTAAAAGCAGAGGGAGGTGAAAAAATCACTTGTGAAATTGTTTTGATGAAAAAAAAAAGTTTAGTTGTGGCTAGAAGCAATAAGACACACATTCTGGCTGCTAAGCTCATTTTTAAAAGTTCCTGTGTCATATCTGAAAGAAGGAAAAGCAAAGATCCTAGCTTTCCAACAGTGTTAACTATAGCTGTTTCTAAGGTTAAAAAAAGCCCTGTGTTCAAAACCTGTTACAAGCCTGAACGTTATGTGTATGGAGTTCATTCCATTTTTTCCTAACTGGAAAACAGACAGGAGAAGCAGGAATACAAAAACATCCATGGCCAGATTTCTTTATGTAGAAGAAATAGAAGAAAATCCCATCTTTCTGGAATATATTTTGAATTGAGAAGTCATCTTGAAATAGAAATTTCAGTGTATGTGAGTGTAGGCAGGAGTATAAAAACGTGTGATAAAAATAGCAGGCTACATGGAAATCAACACTGATATGTGGATGCATACCTGGAGATGTTGCATGATAATATCTGAGAGAGAAATGTGCATTAGGTCTGTATTTGTATAATACTTTTCAAAATGAAGAAAACTTATATAATTTTAAATTATATTTCAAATGATCACTTTATTTTGAATTCTAATTTCAACTCAAACATTGGCTCCTCTTCTCACCTTTGGGAACTACTTAGAAAAATCAAGATAATTTAACTATTTGGCGGTTGGTGGCATGTGTTGAAAACGGACTTTTCAACAAAGTCCTTGAAATGTAGGTGTTCTTTCTCAGAAGTAAAATGGAGGGAATAATTATTACATCCTAAAAGTCTGAAACAGCAATCAAAATGCTTGGGGCACCAAGAAATAACTATATTGTAGAGATGACCTTTCAGCTGACAAGAGTTTAATTGATCAAAATAATGATTTTCAAAACAAGTGGGTGCTTTTGTAGGCTCCTGTGAAGCACAGCTATGGGTGCAGCAAGCTGAGAATTTTCATATGCAGTCTTTTTGGTATCAGAAGCGAAAGATACATTTTGTAGGTTGGCAAAATGTGTAACTTCATGAGGTTAATTTGCTTATACTGTATAAAATGAACTGCCCTTCACATCGGTATGGTAAACCAACTGGCAAAACCATCGATACTTTTGCTTGGCACTATTTAGTGATTCTCTTACTGTACCTAGTGTCTTCAGGAAAACACATTACAGATGTGCTCTTAAGTGTCATTTGGTCTTTGTTATTATCAGTGTGATGCAGTAGCAGCATCTGTCTATGGGAATGCAATTTATGATAAAATACAGATAATTAAATCCCTGGAGGATTTATATTCACACATGCTGTGAAACTGAATCATACAAATATTTCCTATTAAATTGTAGCAGAATTAAAGTGTCTGTTTTAATTTCTAACTGTGAGCACCCAAACCCCTTGTCCCTGTCTTTATACCACAAATGTAAAGTAATACGAAATACACTTTATTACTGCAATATCGACCAAAAGAGACACTCGGGATAACTTGGAGAGAAACACCTACAGCAGTTATACTGCTGCAAAATGGAGTAGGAGTAATGGTGTAGGTTTTACAAACTGACACCTAAATCACCTGATCTGGGTAGATTATTAAAACTGGTTTTATTGCTATTTCTTTTTTTAACCCTTTAGCTCTTTTTTTATATTAGTAGACAAATATCCAATATAGAATCCAGACTAGGGGCAAAAATGCTTCCCACAAACTGTACCAGTTTGTGGTACCATAGCAAGGGCAAAGCAAGAAAATAGTTCTTCCAAATTTGAGCCATTTTATTACAATCATAAACAGATATTTTTCCTTCTTCTCTACCCTGAACTCTTAGAGTTGCTTGGTGTGGCACAGAAAGTGTTATTGCTTAATACATCCTTTTGCTGTTTTTTAAAAAAAGTAACTTCAAATGTCACTTGGATATTAGTTTGTACTCTGCAGAGGATGCTTATTATATAGCATTTAGATTTTTTAAATTACTATTTCATTAAGCCGTATGTAAGCGAAAGGCTAGGCTAGGATATTATACATGTTAGCTGTAGCGTGCATATGCTGATTTTTGTTCCTGAGCATGCCTGAGAACCAATGCATGTGGAAAATGAGCTGTGGTTTTGTGTATTCAATGAAGTATATTAGTTGCTGCATAGCCTGTGCCTACGTAATCAAATTTGTCAGAACATAGATTGGACTACGGGATTTATTTGGTTTAATTACTTTATAGGCTCTTACAACCTAAAAGGTTTTTTCTTATTTTATTCACATTTAAGAATGTGCATAGTACAACTGAAAGAGTGGTTTCACATGCTTTAATTACCTAAGCATATCATTTGTGGAAGTATAGAAACTGGCAAAATGGAGGAGAGGATAAAGTATTGGCGGAATAAATAAAACTGTATTTTTATCTTCTGTGTATATACTGGGACTTGAGCTGTATGAAGGAAAGTAAGATTTGTGAAGGCTGCTTGAAAAGCAGCTGCTTGGCCTAAACTGGGCACAGTCACTTATCTAAATTCTTGAGAGAAAAGAAAATAAATCATAAACTGATCTATTGATACTATTTACCAACAAGGATTTCAAACTTCAAACAGATAACAGATACATTTCTTGTAATATAATTTTAAAAATTATGGTAAACCAACATGTAAGGAATCACAAGTAAAGTATTACCAGCTTTAGTGAATCCAAGCTGGTATGTTTTAGCTCTAGATACCCAAGTTAGGAAATAAAGTGGCATGCATATTTTACTTGTGGTTTTACTTCTCTGAAAGGGTCAGTAAATTCAATCAAGTGAGTTTATACACCTCAGGGACTTCTTGGTCCCTGAACATCTGGGTGATGAGGCTGGAAGAAGGCCCCTGGAAACAATATCCTCTCTTGTAGAGAAATACAACCAAATTAAACGTATGTAATTAGTGATGTGTTCCAATCTGTACATGGACAGCTGTATGATTGGTGCTGTGTAAATATTACAGAGATAAACATGAGTAATGAAAACCAGGAAGTGCCTAATTATGCATGGAATAATTTGGAGTTACATAGATTATAGGCAGATCCATTTCAGAAACTAATGAGTGAAGCACAAGTGTCCTATGTATCATCCAGAGAAGATGAAGAGCATTTATAAGCATATTTGCCCAAATGTTGCATGTGCCATTATTTTAATAAAAGAATAAACACAGAGTTCAAGTCTGGGATTTAGGAAACCTGGTGACTGCAAAGTAGAAGTAATACTTGGTAGAGATGTCCAAAACTTGCTAGAAAGCAAGCGCACGAGCTCTTACTGAGTTCAGAAAGACTTATGTCCTTTTTGGAAGCAAGGGAAACATCTTGTTACATGGTCAGCTGTGATGTTTATATGGGCCTTTTGATGCATTTGCATGTCTGTATAAAAATTGACTGATGGACAAGACACTTGGCAAATTTTAAAAGGCAAAAATTAAACAACGTTTTCAATTCATGACATGCTACACCAACCAAGTGGTTATTAGGAGCTTTTAGGGGCTGATCCGTAAATCCTATCAAATCAGGGAGGAAGACTTCTATTGGGTGCAGCAGGTATTAAACCCAGCCCTTCAATGGCTATGCAGAATCCTGTCTTAGCTGTATTTTGTGACTGTATAATAATTGGTTTGCTGTTTTAATTTTTTTTTCTTTTCTTACTGGTCCGAGTATGTCTATGGTGGTCTTACTGTGTAAGCAGACAAGATACTGCTGTAATGGTAAGGTTTTTTCCTGAAACAAAAGGCAATGTGGAGGCCACCCATTCTGTAACACTGCCTTCAGAATGATTTAGTGTTGCTTTGTCACCCAATTGCTCTTTGGATAACCTGGCTTCTCACACTGGCTTGACAGTTGCATCTATCCTCTTCATTAATCACTATGAACCCAAGCAAGTTCCCTGGACTGTTACTGTCTGAATAAAATAAATTGAACCTGGATTTGTCTTCAGTTTTGAGTGTGAATTGAAAGTCCCCTGTGAAAGGAATTGAGGCTAACTAGGGTCATCTTCTCTGAGTTCTCAGGGTCCAGGTGATCAGCACATGCTTCCTTTTTGCCTTCTGTTAAGGTAAATAAGTAGCTTTCAAAGTATAAGCTTAAAGAAAATAATGTTTTCCTTTGGTTTTGTTCAGAATGTTTCTTAAGTTAAAGAAAAAAAATGTTGAAGGTTTGGCAAGATGCAGAAGTACTTCCAGTTCATTGCAATAGTAATAAAGAAGGGAAAGAAAAGCCAGGTTTAGAAGATTTAGCTATATAAAAGCCAGCTGACAAGAGAATCATCTTGTTCAGACGTAGCTCCTGGCTGCAGTAGATAGGAAGGAGCCTTTTGGAAACAACTGTGTGAAAGTAAATGACTCAAAACAAGCAGCTAGTAGCCCAGCTCCAAGGAAAAAGAAGCTGTGGACTTTCTTTTTTTTTTTTTTAATACACAAGATTACAGGAAATAAATACTGGACTCCATCAACAGTTTCTGTTCCTCATTGAAATAGCCTCAAGGATGCCCTATTTTGACTTCTGGATGGAGATTTAAGGGCAACAGCACCTTCACTATCTCTACCTACAAATGGATGCGTTTCTCCTAAGAACCCCTAGTGTATGAACAAATTCTGCCTGATGTCCCTGTCTCCTATGTGAAGTACAGAAAATTAATATCTTACAATGTCTGTCTGTTGGCCCTCTTTTCTGTTTGCTGGTTATCCTTTTTCCTCCATATTGTGCTTTTACTCCTTTTTGAGGAAATCCTCTTTCGTTTATGTAATTGTGGCTTGGCTATTTAAAAAACTTTTCTAAAAAAACCTCCCAGTTTTCTGTAATGCATTTTTCATTCTTCATTTTCTCTAGGTTTAGGAGATGGGCCTATCTGAAGACTGTACTGATGCATAGTGTTCCCTGCTTGAGACTGTTCTCATCAGGTCATGACTATGTTATTTTATCCTACCTAATTGCAGCAACTCCGAAACTTTTTCTTTTTTACTTCATTTTAGTTCTTTTCTATCATGGGTGTAAATACCGTGCTTTGTCATGGATGTCCATCTTGAACAAGTAATGTAACTTCTCTGCAGTTTCATTGGGCAGCAGGAATAAATGTTTCACTTTTTACCTCTTCTGCCTGGTTTTGGCTTAACTATGTAGCCTACATGTTATTCCAAAGTGTTGGTACCTCTGCGTTTATTTGCATGTTCAGGGCATGGCCCAGTGGGGTTTGTTAATACTCTGTGTAATAAGCCTATACCCAAGGGTCATGAAAGGAATGGCACTTGAGATGGTCAATTTTATGTTGTGTTTTCAAGCGGGGAGATAGATGTATGAAGAAGCTGATCCAGATTTGGTGAGTGAACTGATGGTGTTCCTCTGCATGTCCTGCCAGAAATGCTGTGGTGTGGCCACTTCCCAGCTTCAAGTTAAAAACAGGTTCATCTTATTTTCCTTTGTCTGTATGGGTCATATGAGATGCTTCTTCCCTCCGAGACTCTGAAGTCAAAAGCCTTGCTTTGGAAATAATACTTCCTTGACTCGGAAAGTTTTCCTTTCAGTTTTTCTTTTCTCTCTTAGACGTACTTCCAACAATAGTATTGCAACAACATATGCCTTTGTGTCCTTGTATTAGATCCCATCCTTCTGTTAAGAGGTACCTTTGAGCAGAAGCTAATTAAATCTACCACACATTTGGAATGACATTAATTTTTTTTTTCTTCTCTCATCTACTGTAGCTGTTTATGATGTTTTATTATTGGCCCAGTAATTAACAGTTCTTAGGACTGTCATTTCAAGTGGGTGAAAAGAAATAACAACAATGTCTGATATGTTTTCTCTTTCTGGAATGTCAATTCTATTGAGCTGGAGTGAGTGCTTAGCACATCCAAATCTTCTTCTGTCTTACAGACTTGCATGTAGCTATGCTGTAATTACAGAGTAGAGGATCTGCGGCTGCTCCCTCCTGATATGCCCTGGAGGGCATACCTCATGCCTTGAACTGCTCAAGGGAAGGGGGGAGCGCAAAGTCTCTTCAGTTTTCCTGCTAAATCCAGCATGTTATGCATGTCCTGTGATACACATAATGTTATATTTGATGCATATCACATGCCTGAATTTAAGACAGTCTCTGCTGGGTTAGAGCAAAAGCTTTCTCACCAAACATCACAAAGAGTTACCAGTAATGGGTGGCTTAGAGAGACTATTAGAACAGGACGAGCACCTGCTGACACTTGCTCAGCACAATCCTTGAGTCTCCAGCAGCTCATACCTCAAGGACTGGTGGGTTGTCTGGGCTGCATTAAAAGGAGTGTGGCCAGCAGATCGAGAGAGGTTATCCTCCTGCTCTACTCTGCCCTAGTGAGGCCACATCTGGAGTACTGTGTCCAGTTTTGGGCCCCCCAGTTTAATAAGGACAGGGAACTGCTTGAGCAAGTCCAGCGGAGAGCTCCCAAGATGATCAGGGGACTGGAAAGGCTGAGAGACTTGGGTTTGTTCAGCCTGGATAAGAGAAGACTGAGGGGGGATTTCATCAATACCTATAAATATCTAAAGGGTGGGTGTCAGGAGGATGGGACCAGGCTCTTTTCATTAGTGCCCAACGACAGGACAAGGGGCAATGGGCACAAGCTGGAACACAGGAAGTTCCACCTCAATATGAGAAAAATCATCTCTCCTGTGAGGGTGCCAGAGCAGTGGAACAGGCTGCCCAGGGAGGTTGTGGAGTCTCCTTCTCTGGGAAACATTCAGAACCCCCCTGGACACAATCCTGTGCCCCCTGCTGTGGGTGTCCCTGCTCAATCAGGAGGGTTGGACAAGGTGATCTCCAGAGGTCCCTTCCAACCCCTGCCACTCTGTGATTCTGTTGTCCTGGTGTTTAACAGCCATCAATACAGTTGTCTTTTGGGGATTTATCCTTTGGAAGCAGCATGCACTTTTAGGATCCATAACATCCTGCAGCAAGAAATTCCATCATTTATTTACAAGTTGCGTGAAGAGCTGCTTTCCTGTGTTTGCTTTCAATTTTCCTATTTAGAGACTTAATGCCTGCTAGTTCTGGTATTCCAACCGTACAGCTGTTCCCTATTTGTTGTCTCCGGACCAAATGATTTTATATACTTCAGTCATATCTTCATCTCTCATTTTTCTCTTTTCCAGCCCTGGAGAATCCTACTCTTTGTTTTCTCTTACAGTGTAACTTGTTTCATAGAGTGTGAATTTATACTGGGGCATAATAGTGCCCTAGTAGTTCTTGTTTCCTTTACCGTCCTTTCAAAGAAGACTGCCATTTTTAATGAAATACTGTTTCATTAGTTGCAATATCTTACTGGCCTGGAAATAATCATCCTCGCTACTGAGGATATGTAGAATAATACTGCTGAAATCTTACCCTGGCTTCTCAAGCATTTAGCTCAGGTTCATTTTTATGATGCCAGCATAACAGATGAGCATCTAACCGATTTGTCAGCCTGACTTTTCAGCTGCTTATAAGAAGGGGTCTTGTGCACGAGATGTCAGCGTTTCTGAACTCATCTGGCGGCTGCCCTGACGGCGGCGTGAGGAGCCACCTGGCCTGGGAGTGCCAGGCTCTGGCATTCCCAGGCAACTCACACGGCTGGACTGCCAGAGACAAGGCACCATGGATGCTGTGGCAGCCCCTGGGCTGGAGTCTAAGATAGTTTTTGTCAGTGTTGTCACCACAGCAAGCCGTGGAAATGGCAGCTGTGAAATGACAGGAATTGCCTTAATTTCAGTCGGCAGCTGCTGAGGATACTGGGAAAGCATATTTTGTTTTGGGAACATCATGTTTGGGTTTCCAAAACAAAATTTTGAAGGATTTCTGTTCCATGAAAACTTTAAATGTTGGCTTACCTCCTGAATCAAGGGCTGGGTTGGTTGGTTTTTTTTGTGAAAACACGAAAAGCTTGTAATAAAAATTCAGATTTCCAGCCAGCTCTACTTATGCTTTGGTTAGAAGATTATTTCTCCTTTTTTTCTACATGTTATCAGTAAGAAACTTTATTACATCTACGCTTTTTGCATTTGTCTTTCTCTCATCACTGCAATGACTGTTAGTGTCCCAGTGTGCTGCTTAAATTTTCTTTTGCCTAATTTAATTTCATTACTTTGTTGCACAGCCTTCAAATAACCTAACTGCTGTTTTGTTTACACCCTTGACATCCATAAATGATGATGCTTTTCAGTCGTTCTGTAGCTAAGCTATACCTATTTGTCTCGTGGTCTTCTGATTACAGAGTAAATATGCAGCTATGGAAAATACACATTCTCTAATGTATATTAGTAGAAGCAGATGGTGCAATCTGTTCATCGACGGAATTCAGTTTCTGAAACTGATTTAATCTGGTTTGCAACAAATACTGCTCTGGTACCGTCTGTCATGGAACATGTGCAAAGGGAGGAGTCCTGTTTCAGGTTGTTTGTATTTCACTGCAGTAAGGTGTTTATTCCATGTGTTAGCCTGAGTATCACGTACCAGAACACCTATTGTAAAGGCATGTTATTTAAATGCACAAGACTACATTCTTTGTAATTTGGTATTTTTGTATGTTATTATTTTTAATTACTTGGGTTTTTTGTTCAGAGCTGTGTACTACTGGTCCCTTTTGCAAACCTAGTTTATATGAAGCCATTAATAGAATTTGCACTCGAGAAGAAATGATGGCACATTATTTTCTTAATTTGTGGAGAGGAATTTCAGATTAATTATAAGTGTTTTGCATAAATGGGCATTATTCCCATTTTGAAAAAAAGTTTCCTCTTTTTCTTCAGAATGGCTTATTTTTCCAAAATCATCAAGACCAGAAAAAGCTGTTTGTGTTCTGTTTCTGCTAAGCCAAATGCAGAAGAGAATAGTGTGTTTCCTTCAGCCCAGACAGATCCTGTAGCCTCTAAAGCAGGAGCTACTTAGGCTGAAATGATGAATTGCCATAGAAGTCTTCAGTCTATGTATAGCTGAAAAAACATGCTAGCAGAGACGGCTGTCTTCTCCCCACTTACCACAAACACAAAATGCTTGCAGCTCTAGATAAAGATGTTGCAAGCAATAAAGATGGGAAAGTGATAGGTAATTTATATTCCATTTCCTTCTGCACTGAAGGATGTGGGAATCCTGCAAAATCTTGTGGAGTTAATAAAATTAAAGGGTGTGGTGGAGTAGAGCAAGTAGTCCAAAAAATATTGCAGAAGTAACATGATACAAAAGCATCCATTTGGAAGAAGCCTGTTAAGCTTCTTACCTTTCTCAGTAATTGCTTGACTGTTCTCTGCATTTTGAGAATTAAATATTTGCTGCAGCTGTTTTTCTTTTAAGTGATTCGATTTCTCAGTTCTTTTCTCTAGAGTGTCCTCAGCTCCTCTAGACTTAGAGCTAGAATTTAAAAATCGATCTCCCGTGCAATTTAAACACCGTCCACCAGCTCCGAAGCTGTCAAATGTCATGACTTTCACAAAAGATAGTTTGTTTCCCAGTTACCCGCGAGATGCTTATAACTTTATTTTTGTACAAAGCTGGTAATTAATACACGAGAAAAATTAAAACATGTGCTTCAAGGTGATAGTATTGTGTAAAAAGAAAGGAACTTAATAGGAGACACATGAGAGGGGAAAATAAAAACTGCTTTTTCGTAAAGTAGTAACTATATGTTGTGATTGTTCCTAAAAATATGCCATGTGTGCCACTGAAGAGAGGACAGATACCCAGCAGTTCACATCGTTCTGAGCTGACCTATATTTACTGCTGCATATCCTCTGCAGACAGCAGTATGTGTATTGTTTAGTTCAGAGTACTTCTCACATCGGTTTTGAAAAAAACCTGACAATTCTCAAAATCTCTAATCCCAAGGTAACTTCTTCTAAAGTTACAAATTTATTAGCATTTCTCAAGTGTCGTGGGTTGACCTTGGCTGACCGCCGGATGCCCACCCAGCTCCTCTCACTTCCCCTCCTCAGCAGGACAGGGGAGAAAATCATAGAATTATAGAATTAAGGTTGGAAAAGACCTTTAAGATCATCAAGTCCAACCATCAACCCAACACCACCATGCCTCCTAAACCATGACCTGAAGTGCCACACCTTACGCCTTCATGTTTTTTGAACACCTCCAGGGATGGTGACTCCACCACCTCTGGACAGCCTGTTCCAGTGACTGACCAAATAAGATGGAAAACTCATGGGTCATGATAAAGGCAGTTTAATGAAAGAAAGCAAAAGCTGTGTTTGGAAGCAAAGCAAAAACAAAGGAGATTTATTCTCTGCTTCCCAACAGCAGGCCATTGCCAGACACTTTGTGGGAAGCAGGGCCCCAGTACACATAGCGGCTGCTTCGGAAGACAAATGCCTTAATAGCGAATGTTCCCCTTCTCCTCCTTTCTCTTAGCTTTTATCACTGAGCCTGACATCGTATGGCATGGGATACCCCTTGGTCAGCTGGTGTCAGCTGTCTCGGCTGAGTCCCCTCCCAACCTCTTGCCCACCCCCGGTCTACCAGCTTTTGGAGGGTGTTGGAGAGACAGACAGCCTCGATGCTGTGCGGGCAAGCAGCCAACACATGGGTGCCTTACCAACACCCTCCTAGCCACTATACGGGCTCTGGGGAAAGGTCAGCCCATCCCAGCCAGACCCAGTACACTAAGATGCGCTGTTTTACACTGCCATTTGATACATATGTGCACATGGAATTAAAAATTGTAGAAGTTTTTGGAAAACCATACTCTTTTTCTCAATAATAATAGTTTCACAGTATATTATATTTCACGTTTGGATTAGACTGCCAAATTCAGTTCCATGCAGGTTTATGACAAACCAATGAAACTTGTGTGGAGCATTTCTTCTTGTATTTATTTTTTTTTTTAATTCAGCCTTAGGTATAATCAAGAAAAACTATGCAGAGCAGGTTTTAAAATATAATGGTCCTCAAGCTTCTTTCAAGACTTTTTTTTCTGTGTACTCAACCAAATTACATATGCATGGAGTCTGCTTTTACACAGATCTTACGGACAAACCCAATTATCCAGCTTCCTATTAGGGAAGCTAGACAATGTTTGTGCTTCAGCCATTAACTGGTTTTGGAATTTGTCATGCCGGACGAATCTATAATCAAATCTTTGGGGTTTTTTATTTAATAACAGAATAGGTATGGCTTCACAAAGTCTGGGTGAGTTTCTTCGTGTTCACGAATCTCTCATTAAGAGGAGAATGCTACGGTAGCAGAGCTCAGAAGTGCATGGAAGTAAGTTTATTTCTTAACAAATAAGTTCTCTAGGGAGTGTTCAAAAGAGAGCGTTCTGGGCTACCAAGCTGATGTTGGTATTTTTTCTCCAAAGCAAAGGCAAAGTTAGTTTCTAAATTATATTTTTAAAATGCAAAACGAAATCTTAGGCTTTCTGGGCTCAGTTGTCTCAAAACCTAGCTGCGTCCTTGTTGTGCCTTGTGGTCATTGGTGTGTTTTTAAAGGACGGTGTTGGAAAGACTTTTTGGAAATAACTTTGAGAATTGTTGGTTTAAAGTTGTAGCAGAGCTCAAAGCTGAGCCACAGCCTCCAGATCCTGAGGGTATTTTCAAAATACTTAATGAGAGCTCTTACCAGGGGCTAACGGTGATACGCTTGTGGCTCTGAGTAGCTGCTTAAGCCCTGGAGGTGATGCACAGGAGCCAAGTAAGGCTTTTCAAGAAAACGTCGCTCACGCTTGCCCTCTGCAGCAGGGTTTCAAAGACCAGACCTCGGGGAAGGTGACTTGAGCCAGGCTGAATGATGCAGGGCTGGTGTAAAACCACCCTTCATGCAGCCGGGCAAGTGGGAGCAGGGGTCTGTGGCGGGCGGCCCCACAGTGGCTCTTCTCTCCCCACTGGCATCACCTCCCAGCCACAGAACAGCCCGGCAGCTCCCACCCCTATTCCTGCTCACCGGGCTCCCTCCACATGGCTGGTTTCTGCCTTTGGCTTTGCCACAGCCCCGTATCCCCTTGCTCTGCTTGTGGGAGCACAGTCCCCACTCAAACAATAGCTGAGGAATGTTGTGGAAGCGATTTTCAAGTGGAGGTGGGCAGGTATGTAATGTGTCGGGAGAGGGAGCTGGGCAAGCACTTGTTTTGCAAAGTAAGAGGAGGTGAAATGTAATTAAACTGTTTGAACAAATACAGCAGAGCAGCAGTGCTGTACAGTTGGCAAAAGAAATACAGTTGGCTGAAAGAATGGCGATCAAACTTTGAAAAAAAGTATGTTTTCTGCTTTAACTGATATGTCTTTCAGTCTCCTCTTCAGTTTGCTGTGTTCTGTTTCTTTTTTTTCTGAGGCTTGCAGGAGAAACTGGTGAGTTTTCTAGCTGGAGGGTGAGCAAGACTGCTTTTTTGCATGGACTAAGGAGAAAGACAGGTATCTTTCCCTTCCTGTGTTTGCTCTGTTGTTTATAGCACAGAGTCCCTAGGGTTGCTGAGCCTACAAAGCTTTTCTTTTTGACTTAATACTGATTTTGTTTGGATTAAGCATGTTTTCAGAGTTCAGTTAACAACAACTTGATTTCTCTTTGCTGCAGGAAACAGTGGGTTAATTCAGCAGTTTAGTGTGAGCTAATTCAGCAGTTTAGTGCAAGCATATGGTTAAGCTATTTAACAGTAGCTGAACTGTGCAAGCTTACCTTTTAAGCTATCAACGGCAGTATATAGTCATCGGCACACTAACACATAGGCATGCGCAGTGCTTTCTCCCAGCAGTTTCATTTCAGTGCCCTTTGCAGCAGTCTCTCGCTGGTTGTTTTCAAGCTTATTTTAACAGAAGGGAGGTGGATGCCCTCAAAAAGGCGTTCCGCTATCTGGCATTTTAGGTCTGCAGGCTAAGGAAAGAAGAGGCAGAGAAAAACCTCGAGAATTTGAGCCAGCCAGGTTTTCGAGGGAAGCAATCCAAATGTTTCCCAGATTGCCACAAACTGTTAAATTGTTTACAGTAAATTTTAACTGGAAGATCCCCAATGGAGCCAGATGCCACGGCCGTTTGCAGAGCTATTGGGGGAGTGGTGAGGTATCTGGGAAGAGGAGTTTTAGACGTGATGGCGCGTAGTCAGAGGCAGAGTGCTGGCAGCTGTAACTCCCTAAAGATGTTTTGCAGGAGAAGGGGAGGAGAGGTTCAGATGGAGGAGAGTTAGCTGAGATGCTGTGAGGACTTGTAACCAACAGGCTTCCTCTTTCTTTCCAGCTTCTCTTTAGCTGTGAGTGGTTTCGTTGCAGAGTGAATTGACTGAGCTTGTAAATCATCCACCTTTTTACCGGTAATTCAAGACTTAGGCCTTTCAGGGTATGGTAAAGATATAGCTTTTCTAACAGACTTCTTCCTAAAATTCACCTTTCTTGTTCCTATTGGCAAAATGTGGCACCATTTCTGGACCTGCAGACACCAACAAGAAGTGTTTGGCTTTGTGTTGCCTCGACTCACAAGTCCCCGTTATTTGTAGTATTGTTTTCAAAGCAGCAACAAGCACTGCAGCTTAGTTGTTGCAGGAAAATGAAGATTATGTGATTTTGAGACAAGTCTATTTATTTTACTTTTAGAAATAACTAATACTTGAGAATTTTAAATTCCTCTTCTAAAATCTAAATTGAAATAGCATCTAACAAATAAATCCATTTGTTATGGAGAAATTCAGGGAATGAAGAAAATGGGAGCAGAAAAGGAAACTGCATCTTTGGAAAATGGAAGTGGGAAAGAAGACTTTATATTTGAAAGGTTGATAAAAAGGCATAGACATACAGTGATTCTTCATAATTTTTGGTTTTCTGAATCATGACAGGATGTTTTGCTATAAATGATGTGGCATAGCGAAATTGAAATTATAAGCCTCAGGTGTCACTGGATACTCTTCAGTCAGTAGACTATAGAAAAATTTAGACTATCATTTAATTATCATAATTGTAATTTCTGTCTTTAAGATATATAAATACCTGAAGGTAACTTCATTTTTAAAGATCTGTTTTGTCTTGGTTTTAACATTAGGATGTCACATCTTTTTTTCCCTCTTATCTACTCAGACATCCAAGTATAATATTGGCACTCATTGGTTTATGATATCAAAGAAAATATTCAAGTTGAAATTTTTCTTAAACAGGAAACAATTTATAGCTGCAAGTTCCCAAGTACAGGTGCACACACTTTCAAAAGCATTGTTTATTTGTATTGGTGGGAGAGTGGGCAACCCAGGGTAGTCAGGATGGACCTAAAATATAGAACCTGATGGTCCCCAAAGTTTGGCTAAGATCAGGACTCCAAACTGCATAATTTTCAGAAAGGTGTACATGGTGTAATAGGGTGCAGAGCTGGCAGTAGTGCTTGACTTTAAACAAATCCTCTCCCAGGTTCCTGTTCAAAAAATCCTGGGGGCATGGGCATCATTCATCGCCTAGATCAAAACTCAAAGTCCTTGGCACTTGCAGGATTTAACTCTTTCACCCGTGCTGTTGTTTTTGGCAGTCTGTATTTTGTCAACAGTATTTCAAATACTTCATTTCTCAGTCAGTTGGTTGGGTTGGTTTGATGACAATTTAGAATAAACTTCCCTTTTAGTAAGAGGCAAGAGATTTCCAAACATCTGGCTGTGAAGCAAGGAGAAGTCTTGAGCCAGCAACAGGGGAGATAAAACTATTCCTTACACTTTTGCCTTAAAAATAATAAGTACACTTCTTAATATGCTTTTGCATGTATTTAAGTTGACTTACAAATTTTCAAGAAGTCTGACCCCCCCTGCAAAGCCATGCAGTCTTTATTTTCTTTTCCAACTTACCTTCCAAACCACTGAGTAGCATAAAAGAGGAAGAAGTGAGGTTGTATACTTGTTTTGTAAAGGATCTTTTTTGATAGGAACTAGTAAAACATGTGTGCATGCATAGTTAAAATTGTATGTGATTCTTTTGAAAGGAATACATCTGGCTTTAATTTGGGAGGATAATTCTTCATGTTAAAATTAATGGGTTGGGCTTTTTTCTATCCTGCTTAGAGTGCTAATGAGTCACTTTTCCTAGATCTCCAGTCTTTGCCTTCTGTAGTATTAGTAACAGGTTTGTGAAATTCCTAGTGCTTCCCTTGAAGCAAGGAGCCACTTTCTCTGGTTATTAACTCCTGCCAATATTTAAGACATGAACTTGTTGTACGGACTGCTGTACAGACAGTGTTGGATGGTTAACTCAGAGGTAGAGGTCTGTAGATCCTCCTGTGTATGTCTTAGCTGAATAAGCCCAAAGGGTCTCTTTTTCCATGCAGCACCAATGTGTGTCACATACATCTGCATGGCTCTTCAGAGCTATCTCCACCTCCAAAATTTCACCTGCGTTCCCATTTCTTCTTGCATGCTGCCTGATTTCTTCTGCTCAGTGTACCTTGTCACTCTGCCAGTCTTATGCCTTGTCTCATGCCTGTGCCCGAGGTACACCACATGCCCTGGACAGCACAAAGGGACATCCAGATTTTACTTCACCCTAGTTTTAGACCTTTCTGTCACTGGAATAAGCCACGAGTGTAAACACCCTGGTATAAAAATGTACTGTGTCCTGCAGTTTTATCCACTTAGAAAGTGAGATGAGATCCCCCATATAGAGACACAGCATGTAATAGAGCTTGCATGGATGCACTCGCACCCTGGCTTAGCCCTCAGAGAAGACTGTCCATTCTAGCTCTGCTTTTGTTTGTTCTTGAACTTGATCTTCTTGCTTGTGTTGGGGTTTGATTTGGGCTGAAGACTGGGCAGATGTTTGTGGTGTGTGTATTAATAAGAAAGTGTTGAAAGTATGGTAGGAAGGAATAACAGAGGGTTTGTTTACCTTCTGGGCACTAATTGATTGAATATGGTGACCGTAGGATGGAAAGGACTGCAAAATCCTGACATTTGCAACAACTGCAGAGCTGCAGACTTCTCTGCTCTTCCAGAGTACATGAATTGTAATAAGGAAATGTTCATTCTTTTGCAATAAGCGATAGGACAAGAAGCAATGGCCTGAAGCTGCACCAGGGGAGGTTTAGATTGGATATTAGGAAAAACTTCACCAAAAAGGTTGTCAAGCATTGGAACAGGCTGCCCAGGGAAGTGGTTGAGTCACCATCCCTGGAGGTATTTAAAAGACATGTAAATGTGGTGATTAGGGACAGGGTTTAGTGGTGGACTTGGCAGTGCTAACGGCTGGACTCAATGTTTTTAAAGGTCTTTTCCAACCTAAATGATTCTATGATTCTATGACTGACCATGCAAGGCCTTTCCATCAATCCACAGCATGACAGTGGTGGAAGGGCCTTTTCACCCGGCAAGAGGGCGATGCTGGGATGACCCAAGTTCTCCTGGAAGGACAAGGAGGGTGCAGAGGCTGCCTTTCTTCACAGGGGTGAATGGGCGTCTGCACCCTTAAGGGCATCTGGTCAAGGACCCCTTTTGGTGCAAAAAGGGTTGTTGACTAAAGAGGGGAAGCAACAAATGAAACATAGAGACACAAACCTGGACAGACAAGCCTAATGGAGGCAAAGACAGGAAACAAATTACATCAGCCACACTAATGGATGGGCTACTTATAACCTCACTTAACAGCCACATTGCATAGGAGATATCTGAGTTATGATTCCTTTTTAAGCTTAGGATTGGACAACACACTTCTACCATGTCCCCGGTATGGACCAGGCACTGCCAGAGCCTGTCTTCATCAGCATCAGGACAGTTCTTGAGGAAGTATTCACAGACACATGTGAGCTTGATTAAAAATAACCGTGGTGTCAAGCAGATCTTACAATTTTCTTCATCCTAATTGCATTAGGGCATCACTTAAAATGTTTGAAGTTGAGCATCAAATAATAAAGTTATTCAATTATATCAATCCTAGAATGCTAAAGTCTGTTTCATTTTATCTTTATATTATTGATCCTCACAACCCCAGCCCAGAAGGTTTTTAGTCATTTGCAATACTAAACTCAGAGAGGAAAAACGGGAGCTTAGTGGTTTTAATAAATTATTCCCATTTTATCAAACCAGAAAATAAAATGCGTAAGAAACTATTATTTATTGATGAATTGCCATTCATATCATGTCGTGTTCTGTACTGGAGAAGGATATGTAGAATTGGAGTCTTCGGTTATGACTGTGGTGACTGACTCAGTATTAGACATGAAATTATCCTATATTCATGATTCATTGCTCAGTCTTTAGCACACGTAGTTGAAGATGTCAACTTCAGAAAAACCTCATAGGTTTTCTGAATGTATAGTAATTGCAGCACTTTTATTGAAATGACAGGATTTCAGGACTTAAAATTAGTTATAAATCATATTCTGTATTAATAATCTGAAACATTTTGTTATTTAATGCTGGCAAATGCACTTCTTAATGCCATTTCCATTCAGCTTATCCTCTTCTCTGTCTGCATGTCTAGTCTTTACAAATGGGGACTCGCTTTGCTTTGACTGGGTGTGTGTGCTAGAGTAACACTCAGCGTCTGAAGGAGAATAGTAGATGCATCCATGCAGCGGGCTGCAGCCATCTGCCTCCATTTACGGCGAGACAGGAGGACTTTTCTTCTTACCAAAAAACCCACAACATGCTGAATTTGCATATTGCTAGTTATTATCTTTCAGAACACATGACAAATGGTTTTGTGTAGAAACAGGTTGTCATCATTATTATTAGATAATGTGTATTTTTACCAACTAAGTCATTCTGATAATTTCCTATGTTGTTGGTGGTTGGGCACTGCTGTGGGGTTGTTTTATCAGGATGTGCCCCACAGGGTGCTGAGTTCCCTTAGTTCTCACAGAATTACAAAAGCTTTGAGGAGTTTCACCATCTCTTAGGAGTTTTCATCTCTTGCCCATCATCTGCTCACTTGTTATAATACTAATACTCTTGCTTGAAAAAAAAGTAAGAAAAGATGCTACCTGAACCTCAGCAAGGTGTGGGAGTCCAAATGAACACAAGAGAAGTAGATGTGAAGCTATATTGTTAATTTATTTTGTTATCTCATGTTGGATGTGATTCTGCAGGACATACCTACCTCTATTGTGTTTAGGTTGCTTAGCAAAATAGGAAGGGGAAAAAAAAAAATCTTTGTTATCCGTAGCAGGTATGGTGAAGCTTCATGTAGTGCAGCTGCCTGTGTCTGGTTCAGGTACAGAATTACTGTGTAACGGGCTAAGAGAACCTTAGTCCTTGGCTTTCACTCCCCTGGTACTGGGCTGGGAACTTCTGCAAGGAGTCCAGAAAAAAAAAGGCTGCTAAACTGTGCAGAGCTGGAGAGTTTGCTTCTTCCTCTCCAAAGCTTTGGACAGTGGGCTGGCTCTTTTCCAGAGCATCTCTGTCAGGTGATATTGCAGATAGAGAAAGAAACCAACCTTTCCTTTTTTGCAACAGTGAGGTTGGCTCCTTACTTACTGGTTTCCCTCTGTAAATACAGCCAAGCACAAAAAGGCATTGAAACTTTTCAGTCCCCTTCTTGCAGTAATTCTTTAGAAATGTCAAGAATTCAAGCCCTAGCAGCGTTTCTGATTAATACCTGCTTCTAATCTTTGAAACATTTGTTTTGTGGCAGAAGATTAATCAGAGGAAATAATCTATTCTAAAGGTCTTTGGTTTATTTTTTATTGCTGGAAGATACATATATTTAAAAGCCATTGAACATTTCCTCCTAGGAATGTACATATTGCCTTCATCTGTCACCCTTTATGAGCCTGCTGCATGTTGACAAGGCCTATAGAATTATTTCCAGCCTGTTCGAATGTTTTTCCCCTTATTCAGCTGTAGGCACAATGACAAATCAGAGTTGCAGTATAAAATGTATTTTGCTGGGAAATGACCATGGTGAATTCGATGCCGTGCTGGTTACTTGCTGTATTTCAAGGCAGAAGAGCTGTATTTGATCTTGGGGTGGAAGAGAAAACCACAGTGTGCAGACTGACGGCTGTTCCTTTGCTGATTTATTGGCAGATTTGGGGGGAAAAAAACCCTACATTCTCTTTTTATTTTTTAGGATGGATATTAACATGAATTATGATGCTAACTATTTCAACAAGAGTCAAGTGGAAAATTCAGCTCCTTGGAGAGTTGTGTGTAGTTCTGAGCCATAAATAAGGCTTTTAACTGTCACACTCCTGCAAATCATAATAAAGAGTAATAGGTAAAAAGCCACTGCTCCTTTAAGTCAGCGTCACCAGTGACTCAGAATACCTATTGATTTTTTTTTTAATTCCTACCAACAGTATCAATTAAGATTCAGCAGATGCACTCTGAGAGAACCCTGTATACAATTTTGGTTTAATACTGCTTTTTAAATTCTGTTTAAGAAATGAGCATTGAAAAGTAATAATACCTGTAATACGTTAAACCGTTAGTCAAAAGGCTAATACAATGCCCAGTTCATAGCTTTTGTTATAAATTTTGAGTGTATAATTACTAGAATGTATATATATGTCATCAACTTTTTCCCAAACAGCAGCTATACAAATTTAAAAAGTCAAATATATTTACCCAGACATACTACTTTCTGAATACTGGATAATCATGGCATAGTTTTGGGAAAAAAAAAAAAAACCACAACCTATTTTCCCTGCAAATAGTGTCTGTACCAAGAAATCATCTGGACAAAATAATTACAAACTATTTGTCTTTACCCTTTGTAATGCACTAAGCAAATTTCAGTGCTTCATCCACACAGGAACCGTTTGCTATTTTGGAGTATGTACCACATTTGTCAGGCCCTTTACCTGCGTTTGTGCATTTTGGGGAGGCTAACTCCAGATGTGCAACAGCTGTTGTTCCACATAGGATTGGCTGACCATATGACAACATGACATAGACAACATGAGGCTGTGTCATTCTTCAGGAGATCTTGAAAGCTGCATAAAAAGAAATGAGGAGGGCAGCCATTAGGAAGAAGAGCAAGATGCGTGTGTAGAATAAATGCGTATTAATAAAAAGGTTTGCATCCTGAGTCACTGTGCTTCCCGTTCAGATTTCCATATCAACATGTGGCAACTGCTGTAATTGCTTGCATTAAAAAGTAATATCAGAGATGTAATTTATATTTAGTTCTCACTACAGCAATTTATCAGCTGGGAACAGGGGAAAAAGTTAGCGCTGTACTGTTAGCCAGTTTTCTAAAGACCGTCTGAGACCTGTGGGTCGTAATTTGGAAACCTTTGGCAAGAAACCTTGAAGTTCAACAGGGATATCTCTGAAATTTCCTTCAGAGACGCGTACATTTGTAGCTGATATATTTGTTATTTTGTACATGTAGATCTTTCTGAAATCTTCTGTCATTTCACAAACCAACTTAGATTTTCCATTTCCATTTTCACTTGGTAGGCTTCCATCCTGTTTCCTAAGCAGGCAAGAAGTTTTTCTTTGCTTTCAAGATTATGTGCTGGGGAGCTTTAAATGGTAAAGATAATTTCATTACCATCAACCTTTGGACACCTCTGAGAAGTGCATTAGCTCTCCTACACATTTGGGTTTTTACTGGTTTGGAAATTACCAGGTTAAAGTAAAAAACCTGACATGCATATCCTGCATGGCAAGTGAAAAATGTTAAGAAATAAATTGCTGGTGTTCTTTTATGCAAAGGAGGATTAATTGATGGAAGCTGCACTGAAATGGGTGATGAAATTTCCTGTGTTGTAATTTTAAAATGCCAGAACAGGAAGAGACCTTCAACACTAAGTGGTGTCCAAAGTTCATGACAGGCTCTAGGCTAAAGAGCTATCAATTGCTTGTATGCTTAAATATCTGATTTATTAAGAAGCTGGAGGAGGGTTGGCCTCACCATTCTAAAGCTTTTCCTTCTGAGGACAGTCTTGAGGTGTTCAGTCTGTATTTTCAGTGTTCTGGCATTTCATCATTGAAGGGCTAATGTTCTTCAGCTGTTTCCCTGGAGAAATGGAGGCTATTGTAAATTTACATTGTTAAGAGTAATGAATATAAAGCCCAGTGCAAGGAGGATTTAATCATGGATAAATGCCACCATTTTAAGCCTAAGCACCCCCCGAGAACGGGAGACCATCTGATGTATTTCAGGATTGTTATGAACCTTATTTATCGCTTGCCTGTGCTGCAGCTGTAATGAGAAGGACCTGGGAACAACATCGCAAAACAGATATCTAAATCTGGTCCATGTGAAGAAGAGGGTGGCCCAGTGGCCTGAAGGGGAAAGGAGAGACAAGAATTCCCAGTTCATCTCCAGGAGGCCCTGTCTCATGAACAGGAGTAATATCAGTAAACAACTTTAGAGCAGGAAATGTATCTCTGCATCCTTTACAGAAAGGAAAAGTATGAGAGGGGAGAAGTGAGGTGAAAAATAGCTACAGTGGGGGAGAGAGAGGACCAGAAAACTCCCCAGGTCAAAACAGTAGGAAAAAATGGCAAAGAACTGCAAGAAAAGATTTTAGAAAATGAAGTAAAACTATATAACCAGGCTTTTATTATTAAAAATAATAATAATTTTTAAAAAGTCATTAAGACCAAAAAGAAAAAATCAAGCAATGAAAGAGTGGAGAAAAAGAACAGGTTTGGAGAAAAGGTATTGATTTAGCTTTAGCCTGTGCCTCTTTGTGAAACCTGAATTTAGAAGACCTTTGGTAACCAGATCAATAAAATCTTTAAAATCGTTTAATTAGATTGAAGGCCAAAAGATAAACTCTTGTGATAAAAACTTCTGCCTTTATTTGCCAGAACAGGAATAAAAAGTGTTCACTGCTTGTTTACCTTCTGATTGATTTTCCTTCAAGCTAAGAAAACTGTGCTACATTTGGACAGAAGGCAGCATTTGTTGATGTACCTTCTCCCGATTTAGAAGTGTAGAATACAAGGCAGTGGTTGCTTAGGGGTAATTAAGACTATACAACAAATGGCAAGACTACAAAGGTTCAAGAGGAAGCAAGTTTGTATCTATGTATGAGACAAAACCGCCAGCAATTGCTGTCCAGCAATACTAGCTATGAAGGGTGATTGGCTTTATTTGCAGTTGCCACGACTAGAGAATTTATTGCTTAATTTAATGCTTACCTCAAACATAATTTATTTAGGTTGATCGAGTGTTAAATCAGAAGCATGCTGAATTTAAATTTACCTTTTTGGGTGTACATTATATTTTTATGAAAATAAATCAGTGATCTCAAACACAGTGTTTTTTAAAGTACTGTCTGTTTTATCTCTTTAGTGTTTTACATTAGTAAACATGTAGTTATTATTTGCATTAATTTCACCATATTAATTTTTCTTTGGAAAGAAACAGACATCACTGTACCTTATTGGGCTATAAGTCTTATATTGCGTCTAGTGAAAATTGACTCTTCTGCCTAAGATATGCCTTTGGAAACAAAATAACATCACTGATGGTAACTTGGCTTTATCTCAATATTAATTGTGTGTCTCATGAAGCTGTTTTCTCTGAAGGGATGTTGTCCTCAACCTTTCTAAAGCTTGGTTTCATGCATCATCATTTCAGGTAGTAATTCTTGAGAGCTAAACCTGAAGTAAATGGAGCACTCCTTCTGCACCATCATACATAAGCTTTGAATTACATAGGGATGAGCTTGACAAAATGTGTTCAACCTCTGACCTTCTCAGGGTCTGTCCCGGAGAGACTGAAAGTCACCTTTTGTTAACCATATGATTGAGACTTGATTGCAATCCCAAGCACAAATACAGGCTGGGCAGAGAATGGGTGGAGAGCAGCCTGAAGGAGAAGGACTTGGGGGTGTTGGTTGATGAGAAGTTCAACATCACCCAACAATGTGCACTCACAGCCCAGAAGGCCAACCGTATCCCGGGCTGCATCAAAAGAAGTGTGGCCAGCAGGTCGAGGGAGGTGATTCTTCCTCTCTACACCACTCTTGAGAGACCCCACCTGGAGTGCTGCATACAGCTCTGGGTCCCCCAACATATAAAGGACATGGAGCTGTTGGAGCAAGTCCAGACGGGGGCCGTGAGGATGATCAGAGGGATGGAACACCTCTCCTATGAGGACAGGCTGAGAGAGTTGGGATTGTTCAGCCTGGAGAAGACTTCTCCACCTTATAGCCGCCTTCCAGTACCTGAAGGGGGCCTACAGGAAAGCTGGAGAGGGAGTTTTTACAAGGGCATATAGTGATAGGACAAGGGGTGATGGCTTTAACCTGAAAGAGGGCAGATTTAGATTAGATATAAGGAAGAAATTCTTTACAATGAGGGTGGTGAGGACTGGAACAGGTTGCCCAGAAAGATTGTGGATGCCCCATCACTGGAAGTGTTCAAGGCCAGGTTGGACGGGGTTTTGAGCAACCTGGTCTATTGGAAGGTGGCCCTGCCGATGGCAGGGGGTTTGGAACTAGGTGACCTTTAAAGGTCCCTTCCAACCCAAACCGTTCTGTGATTCTATGATTGTACACTGGTTTGAACCCGGGTGGATTTCTCTTGTCTTCACATTTTTAAAAGTGCTTGTAAAACAGTTATTTGTGCTCTGTTACTCTACTATAATGCCAGAAGAAAGGTCACGGAAATTTATATTAAAATATGTAAGAGAAGGTCATGGAGTTTGATCTTTGCTGTGCTCTGGGAGTCAGCAGAGGTGGATCGAGAGCTTTTTCAGCCCTCAGCTGAATAAGCTGGGAGATTCTGGGTTCATTTGGGTTGGGTTTCATTATTTTTTTTAAGAGCACAGGCTTTTCTTCTACCTAAGTGTCAGCTTTTAGAGTAAAATTTGTGTTCAGGCATGGTTTTTAGTATCCTCCCTTCACAGTTGCTTGGTTTTTAGTATTTCAGTGTCTTTTGTAGCATATAGTGTCGTAATAATGCACAGTGTCCTCCAGCAAAAATAGAGCAGGAAAAAGTTAATTCAGAAGAGTGCATCTGTTTTGCCTTATGATTTGTTTGCAGCTGACCTTTGATAAGGGCTGGTTCATACTTGCAGATTTTTAGAATTCTTTTTGAGTGTGTACCTGTCTGAACTTTTTATTAATTCTCTTCTTTTCTTTTGCAGATTACAGATAGAAGAATCTTCTAAACCTGTAAGGCTATCACAGCAGCTGGACAAAGCCGTAACCACAAACTATAAACCGGTGGCTAATCACCAATATAATGTAAGTAGCTTTCAGTATTTTCCCATATTCTCCTAGCCAGGAATCTGGCTCAGGACTCCAGAATCGCTCTGCTGCTCTCCTGCAGCCCTTTCACTCACAGTTGGCCACTGCCTTTGGAAATGTTCCATGTTACCTGGTTTCTCCCTGATTTTGTCTTCTTGGGATCTGTCTCAAGACCATCACCACCCTTGGGGCTAAGATCTGCCAATTCTGACTCTCTCGTGTTACCTGACGGAGGGCAGACCGCCTTTACCCAAGCCTTTTCTAGTGTCTTTATTACTTTCTACCTCTAGTGGGTTTTTTTAAATGTAATTTTGGAATTTTGGGATAAGAGGCAGTTCTGGCTTTGTGCTATGAGATGTGGAAGCACTCCTTTGAGCCAAATAAAACATTATATGGAGGTGGGTAAAAGACTTGAAAAGAATCATTAGCTTCCAGTCCTTTGCAGGAACTGACAAGGAGTAGAAAAGAATAACAGCTGATAATTTTTCACAGTTTCATACCTTCATAGTACGTGTTATTTGCATCATTAGCTTTGTCAATATTACTCCCACACTGCTGTTCCAGATCAGTTGATGTACATACAAACTATAATGTCCTTTTTCTTAAAGATCCTCTTTGAGTAATTTGTATCTATGCATATATAATTGCTGTTACTGTTGAATGTGAGAAACATTAAGTCATACTGAAAATGAGTCACTGTGTTAGTCATTTAAACTTTTACACTTTTTATTAAGATTTTATTTACATAAAACAAATGACAATATACTAGATGATATTTAAGCATTATTCTGAAAGGCAGTCTATTTCCACAGCACCAAAAATACTCGTTTCTCATGGGACTGTTTTGTAGTAGTTACTGTTCAAAGTCTGATCTATACATAGATGATCATACCAATATAACTATTTCAGCTAAGGGAATGACATTTAACCAAAATAGTCACACTGGTATATCCTGCTATGCAAATGTAATTTTACACGAGTATAGTGTTTTATGATGATACTGTTACTCTCCTTCTTTAATTCTGCAATAAGCTACATACAGCATCTCTTTCCAGTGGGATTCTGTGCCATTTCCCTGACATTAGCATAATTACAACGGTATGGCTTCAACCTGGAGACAATCTTTGAATCTTTATTCCAGCTGCAAACTCCTGTTGTCATAACATTACAGAAATTTAAGTCCTGTGTAAGATTCGGGGGGTATAACCAGCACGTAATCAGGCTTCTTAAAAGTTATCATGCTCTTGTGTCCTAATTGTCATGTTTTTAGCAGTTACATAGCCGTCCATGTTCATGGAAATCCATTGGCAGTGTGTTTACTTTTCACATCTGCCTTAAAGGTGTTCTGATGGGAAAAATCTAGTAGAACGTACTTATACTTGAATCATTCTGGACCATGCCTTGACTCTAAAGGCCCAGGCATGACTACTTTCTACAACACCTTTCTTTTCATTAAGTCTTTTAGTAAGGTTCAGGTTAGATGGCTGAAAGGATGTGCAGCTGGGAGAACATGTCTGTGAACATTTTAAAACTCTTGGTTAAATTATTCTGGTATATTCAGGCAGCAGTTGCTTTCTTAAAACTTGCTGTATCACTTGTAATCATACAACAGCCCTGCTGAGGACTTTTCACAAGAAAAAAGGAAAAGAAATGTACAAACTACCGTACATGCTGATGCATTTGGTCATCTTCAGAGGAGTTTCTGAGAAAAAGATGAGCATCTACTAAGAAAGAAAGGAGTAAAATTTCCTGAAGGAAGATATGATGGAATGTTAAATGGGGCTTAAGTGTCGCTGCTCCACGTACCCCTAAGTGAATATGTAACAGGAAGAAGGATGGAAAGAAATTACATGTTTGAATACAGGGACAGGAAAAGTGATTTTTTTTTTTTTTTGCAACTAATTGTATTAAACCCATGTTTTTATTAGAAGAATTCCATTACAATATACGCCAGAATGATAACTTAGCTTTTCTGCTCTAGGAAAGGGACCTTCATTTTCTGTATATCTGTAGAAGGTACACATCTTTAAAAGGTTGCAATGTTATGTAACACAGCAGAAAAGTTTTCTAGTGGTCCTGGTTACACCTTCAGGGGCTTCTTTGTAGTCTCCCCTCTTCCCGATCTCCTGTACTACAGAGGTTGGTACCTGTGCTCCAGGGGATGGGAAGACCTGCAAGAGTTCTTTCAAACATCTTCAGACGAAACTTTAGATTTAGTCTCACTTCTCTATCACCTTTTTATTAGCTGTCTACCAAAGCAGTGTAATACATCAGCTTCAGTATTAATGATACCTTCAAGAAGGCAATTTTGGCAGCTTTTCAGCAAGCTTTGCAACATACTGGGAAGGTAAACAAAGAGAAATTGATTTCTGTATGAAGTCTTGCAGGGGTAAACTCGCAACTTCTACACTTGACAGCTCATTCTAAAATGGTCCTTCCTTGAAAGCAAATGGTATTTTAATGCTTTTTAAATTTTAAAACCACATAATTTTAAATAAATCCAATTAGTTCACAACGTACATGCATTCTGTAATATGACTCTCAAAAAGTGCTGTAGGCCTAATGCATAAAGCATCATGTTTGCAAAGAAAACGGGAAGGAAAAAAAAATGAAAGGCTGCATTGTAACTTGCTATCAGTAGTGTATTCACAAGAGGAAAAGAAGAAAACAGCAATAGATACTATGCTTTTTTTTTTTTTAAAAAAAAAAAAAGCACTTCACAATGTGCTCCTTGTTTTTAGACAACAGCGGGAGCTGTTGCTGAAGTTGGAGGGGAATGCTGGAGTGTTGCTAATTAAAATGTGGGCAACTGGGACACCAGCTGCAAATAACTTTCCAACAAAGTGAGGGTTTGATATTAGGTTTTCTGTGCGAGCTGTTTTAATACATTAATGAATTAACAATATTAGAATATTCACATTGCATTTGTGTAGGGAACACAAAGACTCCTCCTTGATTTACTTTAGCTCATCTAGAGAATGTAAAATAGAAGCTCCTACTGGGGAGAGTGTACCAAGGCAATAAAATAATAGAGAAAGAAGAACACTGGGCATTACAAGTTGATAGCAAAAAAAGATTGTGCTTTGGTTAAAAAGACTACTTTGTGTTATTTTCCAGGAGACTGTTACTCATATAATTAGGATTTTATACCCAATCATGAAATAGTTCTGTCAGAGACCTAATATCAGTGAAGATAAAATTGAGAATTTCCTTATTGTTACTCTGTTCCTTTCTGTAGGAAGCATCAATTTTAAAGCGAGTAGCTTTTTCTCCACATGGAGAGAGTTGTAGCTAGTTGCTAGCTAAGCACATTTTTGCTATATGTCATTTGAAGAGGTACAAACAGTGCCATGGATTTTTCGTTGTTGTTCTCAGAGATTGCCTTGAGAGTCCCACTAGCTTTTCCCATTACGCCCATGTTACTTACCTGTTATTCCTGTAGCCCTGCCACACCCAGAAGGAATAACCTCAGTGCTTCACTCTTGTTCTTGCTCCTTAAAAACAAAATGAAAACCAGAAAAGGAGGAGATGGAGTTCTTCCATCCCTTCAGCTTGACCTGAGGAGGTTGCAGTTTGTTTCTGTTTCTGTTTTTCCTTCTTGTTCATTTTGGTTTTGTTGTTTGAGGAGGTAGAAAATCGCAGAAGGGTTGTAAGAACAGGCATAACAGCTGCTGCTGTGGCAGAGTGATGCAGCCTGTAACTGGCTGTCTTTATCTTTCACACCATGTCTTTCAACCAGTCTTCTTGAGTCAGAGGAAAGTTGCTAACCTTAAAAACAAATACATAGGTCTTTACAATGAAAAGTGACCTGAAATGTATGCAGGAACCCAGAACTCACTGAAGCTTTGCAAATAGAGATGCCTTTGTCTCTCCTCCTGTCTTCTGGATTTGACCTCTAAAGTATCAGAGGCTTTTCTGGCAACAAATTAAGGCTGGATAATCCACCTCCTCCTCTTGTAAAATGTTAACACGTACATGTAATCAAAACATTATTAAGGCCCCGGTCCTAGCCTCCCATAAGCCAGTGTCTCAAATGTAGTAGGGCTCTATTGAAAATCCAGCAGTGTTGTTTACCTGTGTCAGCCGTAACCTGGTCAGAAACTGCAAAGAGAACTGGAAAATTCAGTGGATCCCTGAGTCAAAAAAGGCTGAAAACTCAGGCTTAAGAAAGGCCACTGCAGTTGATTGCAGTGGCTAATTAGAAAACTCTGCTTCCAGGAGAACATAGTGTCAGTGTCTTGATTTTTTTAGAGGATCTCATAAAGTTGTAGTTCCTGCTTTCCTTCTTATGGGGAAGGAAACATAGAGTATATCCTGTGGGAGGGTAATTCCCGTATTTGACTATGAAATACCAAAGAGAAGAAAATCTGGAGCAGTTTTCGGACAGGACCAAAAAATATTTGTTGTACCCAGCTAGATTAGATTATTTTTAATGATCTTTGGGTTGCTGTTGTTGACTCATTTTCTTCTGAAAAACCATGTAGCATGGCGCTGTCTGCAACTTTGTGCATACCAGGTAATTTCTTTACCTTGGTTTCATTCCATGTAAAATGATGATACTGCCATACTTTGTGATGATCTTACTCATTCGTTTATTGGAAGCATGGTCAGTCTCATCACTTGTGGGTCAGCGGGTTTGCCCTTTGACTCCCTCCAGCTTAAAAAACAAAGAAACAGTTTTCAAATACAAATAATATTAGAAAACAGAAACCAAAATTGCTCTTGTAGATGGAAATATGACTTCCAAAATATACAGCATAATGGGATTCTGATCATAACAGGTGCTTTTTGATGCTGGCATGAAGTATCAACTTTAGACTGTGGCCTGAGATGTGACATATTCATGCATTTTTTTAAGACCAAAGGGACAGCCATCATACTAAAATGAATTTTAAATACATGTATTAAACCCTGCATGTTTCACTGTCCTCAGGGTGCACCCACGTCCTTGCAGCAACTCCCTACACCATTGCACTGAGTTAGAACATGACAGTGGTAATAGATGATTGCTCTGGAGAGATGGTTCCTCTGTCAGGAAAAATACAATGCTCATCATATATCTTAGTACGTTCTGACTTAAGCCAGGTGTAAATTAAAAGCATTTTTAATGCCACAAACTGACTGGTGTCAGATCAGATGAAGATAAGATGTGAAGAACTTTTTGGCAATTAAACCGTAAATTTAGTGTATTGCTTAACTTGCAGGTAGCAGAAGAGACAAGCACTCTCACACATCTATTTCATCCTACATTTCATGCAGCTACGGGCCAGTCTCCTCTACTTCCCACTCCTTTTCTCATCTCCTTCAGTGCTTCATACAGAAACCCATGCTCACCTACCAGGACATGGGTAGTGCTGTAGGTCATAGTAGACTTTTAGGTGAATGAGGTTTTCTCTACTTCTCCAATACCTGTATGACTTTCTGAATTTACCCGGTAGAGAACTGGTATTCTGCTTTGTTGATGGAGTTGCAAGGCAGAGCACACCCTGGCCATGCTGCTTGGTATTTTGGGTTTGTAGTTTTGAAGAGTGCTAGCTGAGTGGACTTGTTCATATATATTTCAACATCATTGCGGTTCTAGTTCATGCATTTACGACTAGATGCAGTCTACTTACATTATACTGCATCGTGAGACTATACCAGTAGAGAAACAGAAATTGAATCCACAGCAGGCCTTCCAAAGTTTGCAGTTAAAACCTTATCAAGTTCAACAGAGATCCCTAATGATTTGTCTGTTGTACTTTCAGAAGCAGCAAATGCTTTGACAAACTGTTGTTAATAGCAAGACCAATGTCCTAGATTTATATTCCTGCTCTAGTTTCTGTGGCATAGCAGTTCTGCTGTAGATCATGGCAACCAAGATGATGTATGTTGAAGCTGTTTTACTTGATGCTACAGTTGCTATTGTTGCAAAGCTATTACTGTTTTGAAGATTTTTTTTTAAATGCAGAGGCTAAAGAGTTAAATAATAACACCAAAGTGTATTAGTGGGTAAATAATTAATTATTAATTATAGGAGAGGTTCTATCTTTTGTAACACTAAAATACAGTTGGAAAAGCAGACAAGTATTTGGTAGCCCAAGCCCATCTTAGGTTTTAAGTAGAAGCAACAGACTTCAAGCTACAGGTTGGGAACAATTGCTCTGCATTCAATTTAATGATGTACATCTGTTTCAGGATTGGAAAGAGAGAGTTGGCTGGCCAGAGACCTGTGAGCAATGGCAAAGATGGTAATAATCTTTAGCCACTTTGGGACAGATACCAAGAGACAGGCTATTTTGACTCAGAGAATCAGAGGGAGTTAGCTGGCAAGGAAAAAATAAATTGTGCCATAAAACTAATATCTCTTCTTAAACATAAGACTTTTAGTATCCAGTAGAACTGTGAATTTTCACTTCTAGGCATCTTCTTTGAAGGTCTTCTTTTTGAGGATCAGTTTTGAGATGTCAGGGGCAGAACGACTCCCATACAGAATTATCCCACAGGCAGCCAGGCGTGTGTCCCTTATTGCTTATATGCATCTCTTCTGCTGTACATTGTGCCACTACAGATTCACCCACACAGTTTGCCTGAAAGCACTTGATGATTACATGAATTACGTTACCTTCTGGGTTAACTTTGTTGGTTCCAAGGAGCTTGGCAGATATTCTTGCCTCATCTTTGAAAAGTCATGGAGGACAGGAGAGGTGCCCGAGGACTGGAGGACAGCAATGTCACTCCAATCTTCAAAAAGGGCGAGAAGGGGAACTATAGGCCAGTCAGCCTCCCCTCCATCCCTGGAAAGGTGATGGAGCAGTTCATCCTGGAGGTCATCTCCAGGCATGCAGGGGACAAGAAGGTTATCGGAAGTAGTCAACATGGATTCATCAAGGGAAGATCATGCTTGACCAACCTGATAGCATTCTATGATGGCGTGACTGGCTGGGCTGACAAAGGGAGAGCAGTGGATGTTGTCTATCTTGACTTTAGTAAGGCATTCGACACTGCCTCCCATAGCATCGTTATGGACAAGTTAAGGAAGTGTGGGTTGAATGAGTGGACAGTGAGGTGAACAGAGAACTGGCTCAACAACAGAGCTCAGAGGGTTGTGATCAATGGAGCAGAGTCTGGATAGAGGCCTGTCACTAGCGGTGTTCCCCAGGGGTCTGTGCTGGCTCCAGTGCTGTTCAACATATTCATCAATGGCCTGGATGATGGGATAGAGTGTAACCTCAGCAAGTTCGCTGATGACACCAGTCTGGGAGGAGTGGCTGATACACCAGAAGGCTGTGCTGCCACCCAGCGAGACCTGGACAGGCTGGAGAGCTGGGCTGAGGGGAACCTCGTGAAATTCAACAAAAGCAAGTGCAAGGTCCTGCACCTGGGGAGGAACAACCCCATGCACTGGTGCAGGTTGGGGCTGACCTGCTGGAAAGCAGCTCTGCTGAGAAGGACCTGGGAGTGCTGGTGGGCAGCAAGGTGCCCATGAGCCAGCAATGTGCTCTTGTGGCCAAGGCCGCCTACAGTATCCTGGGATGCATTAAAAGGAGTGTGGCCAGCAGGTCAAGAGAGGTTATCCTCCCCCTCTATTCTGCCCTAGTGAGGCCATATTTGGAATACTGTGTCCGGTTGGGCCCCCCAGTTCAAGAAAGACTGGGAACTACTGGAGAGAGTTCATTGGAGAGCTATGAAGATGAATAGGGGACTGGAGCATCTCCCTGATGAGGAAAGGGTGAGAGACCTTGGTTTGTTCAGCCTGGAGAAGAGAAGACTGAGGGGGGATCTTATCAATGCTTATAGATATCTGAAGGGAGGGTGTCAAGAGGATGGGACTGGACTCTTTTCGGTGGTGCCCAGAGACAGGACAAGGGGCAATGGGCACAAATTGGAACACAGGAAGTTCCACCTGAATATGAGGAAAGACTTCTTTCCTGTGAGGGTGCCAGAGCAGCAGAACAGGCTGCCCAGGGAGGTTGTGGAGTCTCCTTCTCTGGGAAACATTCAAAACCCGCCTGGCCACATTCCTGTGCCCCCTGCTTTAGGTGTGCCTGCTCAATCAGGGGGGTTGGACAAGATGATCTCCAGAGGTCCCTTCCAACCCCTGCCATTCTGTGATTCTGTGACGGTTTTCTGTTATTGAGGGTGGGTTTGGGTGTGGATGGGGTGATGTGCTGACAGATGTTGCAGTTGGTGTTCTGCAGTGATTGGGGTTTGTTTGGGGAGTGCTGGTCTATGCAAATCTTGCTTCTGATGATGAAGCTGAGGAAATGCAGAAGTGTTTTTGGAGGCAATAAAAGTTTCTGCAGAAGTGTATGGTCATCTTGTACAGATTTTAATAGTTAAGTACTTTTTAATATACATTTGGAAATAAAATTATGTGTGGCAATAAGGGGCCTCTACTTGCTTGGAAGGTTTTTCTTTCTTTTTGGACTACTGTAATTTTGTGTGTGCTACTTGGGTTTCTCCTGAAGAGATACCGTCTGCATCCTTGGAGTGTGTCTTCACTTGGTGAAGATGGGTTTTATACTGCCTTGAGTGCTGTTTTTGGAGCAGATCATGCAATGGCTAAGGGCTATTTGAGCATCCTTTGGGCAGGTGGTTGTGATGATTGTGGATGTTGTCGTGTTGGTCTGTGGATTTTCCCAAGTACGGCAATTTGTAAGTTGTTTGATATTTGTCATTATACTTCAGAAGCTGGTACCAGCAGAGGTGGAGTGAAAATACCGTCTCAGTTTGGATTCCTGTACTATATATTAATTCTCTTTCCAAGTTTGGGCACATCATGCAGGCTCTGTTTCTGAGGATTTTTACTGGTTAAAGCAGAGATACATATCTAAAGAGCTTATTGTGCTGAGGACAAAATGCTTAGTTTATGTTCATAAAAGAACATTTGAGTGCTCAAAAGAAAATTTTCCAGATGAAAAGCACTGAGTCATTGAACAGTGTTTTATTAAATAGAAGAGGGATTTTTAATGTCTTAATGTTCAGCACTGAGAATTTTACAGGGTTACATATGAATGTCTTTAAAATGTGTTTTGTATCTGATAGATTGAATATGAGAAGAAGAAGAAAGAAGATGGAAAACGGGCTCGAGCTGATAAACAACAAGTGTTGGACATGCTTTTTTCAGCCTTTGAGAAACATCAGTATTACAACATTAAAGACCTGGTGGACATAACCAAACAGCCGGTGGTATGTACTAATAGTCTTGTAATATAACCATTTTCACTAGTTATTGATTTTCCATATCTAGAAAATAGTTGAATATATACCATGTACCTTTGAATCAGCTCTCTAAATATGTTTTACAACAAACAGAAATCATGGAGTTTTAAGTTCACCATTGTAGGACTGTATTGGATACCAAGCATTGCAGTGAGTATGGTTTTTCTTGACAGAGGTGGTTTAAGTAACCTAAACGATCACTGTCTTATTTAGGTGTGCTTTAACACTAGAAACAAATTCTGTAACGCTCTGACATCTCCCTTGCTATTCCTGTCCTAACTGAAGTAACAGCCTAGTTCTGTTGCTGCTGTTGGCAGTAGAGAGCTTGTGTATGTGAGTGGTCAGCCCTCCCTTCAGCTTCTGAACTTTATTTTGGTGTAGCAACAGGGATTACTCTTTTTCTGTGGGTCTAGAAAATTGTGTTTCATGGAATCAGTATTAAATGCACGCATTATCCATGTTAGGAGCTCAGGCATCATGTCAACACCCCCAGAATCACTTGATTTCCTTTATAAATAGAATAATTCTTAGACTAAGAGTTTAGGAGTTTGATATTTGGGATTTATTTTGATCTTTTTAAACCACTGTTTTGATACACAGACAAGAAAAGCATGGAGACGTGTGCTTATGTGATGGTTTTGTTATCCTGCAATGTCCACCACCCCCTGTCACCTATGAACCCTAACTTTCCAGTTCCTTCCCTTCTTCCCCTGTTCAAGCTTTCCTTGAGCAGACCAGGTGGGAGTGGGGGGAGACAATGGAACAATGACACATGATGTATCTTTGGTGCTTTTGACGTTTTTCACTGCTGACTTCGATATCTATCCTCAACCCAGCTGCAGTTTTGAGAAAACCTAAAGGGACTTAATTGAGTCTAAATGGAGCAACAGTTTCAAAAGTTGTTAGACCTAAGGCAGAAGAAGGAACAGTGACAGCTGGATTATGGAAAAAAATATTGCTCTGTAAAAGGGGAAAAAAATGGAGATGCTTACTAGTTTTGCTCACTTCACGTTTAGAATTAAGTGGATCTGTATCAGAGGATTTGTATAAGGTGCACAATCTGCTTGGTTAAGAAGCTGCACAGAGTTGTTACCCAATTCAAATAACACGCAGGTTCACGGTATCTAGTACCTTGAAAGACACTAGTTGGATAATGTATTTGTGTCTTCTATTCCATTCATTTATCTAATGAGTCAACTCCTCATCTGTGTGGCAGAGAAGGTGTGTGGATCATGGGAGCTGAGGAGGAGGAAGGAATAGGAGGAAGATATGGAGGGAGTAGCAAGAAAATGTTAAGGTTTTTTTTTTAAGAGATAGGTGTGACAGTCACTATCTCGATCACTTTGAATGTAAGTAGGTGCAGATTTATCCCGTCTAGCACGACTTCAGCTAGAAATAGTTACCCACAACTCCCACTGAAGCCATGGGAGAACAAAAGTTTTCTTCCTCCTTTGATGTGATTTACTTCTTGAATGTACCTGTCTCTCTGCATCAGCTCAGAGGAGCCTGGAAGAGCTGTGCTTCTGACAGAAGTTTCTTCATTAAGCACCAAAAGTTGGGCAAGATTAATCCAATTTTTGTCTTAGTTGGTGCCCTAAGGATTAGATATATAGGGTAGTTATCAGATGTATAGAGCAAAATACCTCACATGAATACTTCTGTTACATTTGTGATTAATTTCTATGCCTGTCTATATACCTCTGCTGTCATCATATGCTGCTGAATATATTCTGCCCGTAGCATAGTAGATCTGTGCTGTGTACTTTCATGGCAGCAAATCTAGCCCTTTTGTTTTTTTCAACTATTGTAGTAACACAGATACGTTAAAAGGAAATTGTAGACTAATTTTTCCCAACATCACATGTTATTTGGGCAATATTTTGCATCTGTGTTTCTTATTTGAGTCTCTCTGCTGATGGCTAGAAGTCCCATAGGGCTCCTGAGATTAATCAAACCATTAAACCCTCTTCCCCTGAGCGGGCTGTGCAGTCTTAGCTTCAAGCTGTGTGCGAGAGTTAGGGGTTTCGTGTTCATTCCCAGCCATGGTTTTGCCGTAGATGTTGCTGGCCAGCCAGCTTCCTCAGACCCGGATATCCTGAGAAAATAAGTGACCAAAATCCTCTTCCTGATGCCCTTTTTCATTGCCTGGGTGGGCAGTATGCTGATAAATTCAAAACTACCTTTCATTATGTCATCTACCCTTCAGCTAAAGCTATCCTGATTTCCTATCTGGGCTCCCATTAAAAACTTCCGTAGGGAGTTGCTAACAGCATCCATTTCCATTTAAAAATACTATCCCTTGGTTCCTGCTGCTCAGCTGGTGTTCACTCCGTGTGTAAGCATTCCTGATGCTGCAAACTTCAACCTCTGGTGTGCACCTTTTGGGTTTTTTTTCTGAAAAGAAAGTATCTGATGCTAATGCCCACCGTGACTTTATTCTTTGCAGAGCAGCTATACCTGACAAAAAAAAATAAAATGCCAACAGGTGAAGAGGCATGCTTTCCCCGTGCGGTACAGAGGATGGCTGCTAATTAATCTCTGCTGAGTGCTCACTGCTTTATTTTCTGTCAGAGTTTCTAAGATTGTCTGGGTATGTAATTTCTCCTCTGAGTTTCTAAATGTTGAGGTTATTTTCAGACACGAGGAAAAAAAATTGCTGCTGCTGCTGTCTCCTCAGCTCCCGTTAAAATTAAGTTCAAGGTGCTTACATCACTGGCTAATAATATTTAAAATACATTTCTCTAAGGGAATTAACATATTTGATAGTGAGGTAACAAATAAATGTGGGTATTTTTCTTATGTAATGGTAAATGTAAATAGTAAATTAAACCCTTGCTACAGAATATGTTGCATGTTACACCGGAAATTGCTGCCATCTTTATTTTGCAATCGTTAAATCACAAAGCAAGTCTATTCTGAATGCAAACTACTGTTATATTAAGAAACCTGGCTTTATTTGTTTTTCTTTTTTAATGAAAGATAACAATTTGCAGTAGTAGGCAAATCTGTTGCCACCTACCCAGATGTAAATACCGAATGCTCCCTGGAAATACTGAAGTAATTCTAGATTTGGACTTCATGGCTGAGAACATAATATGCTTTTTATGTGAGCAATCAAATATTTGTGAAGAATGGAACCAGTGGTCTAATATGAACTGTATTTTTTCAAAATGGGGTAGATTGTTTGCAGTTTCTTCTTCTATTTCAGCTTTAAGTAATGTTTGTCCTAAATACGGTGGGGGTTTTTTTTTCCCCCTCAAAGTTTCAGAAGGGTTTTCAGAGCTTGGAAGTTAACTCCTCTGTCAGAATTTTTTATCCCATAATTCTATAATAGCATTTCACTTTTTATGGAAAAAATCATGAGGGAAGGTGTGACGGAGCAGAGGATGCCTTAAATGTACAAACAGATTACCTACAGGTTAGCACTGTGTTAGAATTATATGTATATAAGCATATTGAATCCCTTTCTGAGAAGAAGTTGTGGGCCCCTGATTAGTGCTCACCAGGCTCTAAACTTCAGTATTTGGCATCACTGGAGGAAGGGGGGGTTCTCTTGATGATAGAGTGTCAGACTGAGTGGTACGCCTCCAGATGTGTAGGCCAGCCTGGCACAACCCAGACCCAGGTGGAGGTTTCTGGAAGGAGAAGTGGTGATCCTGCAGGAAAAATCATAATGTCCCCTGAACTCATCTCATCAAGCCACTTGCTCTCAAGTACGGTACGATACAGCAGGATTACCCCTGATCTGTAATTGTCTAAAAGCTCCAACAGCTGAGCATTGTCTGTGCACAGAGAATGATTTTTTTGGGGTGAACACTCTCAGCTGCCTTCCCTAAAACCAGTGCTCCTTGTTTCCCCCTGTAGTGGAGATGGCAAATAGGAATATGTTGCAAATCCTCAGCTGCTGCAGTTCATGGTCACAGCTTGAAGTGCCCTTACTTGTGGCACCTTGCTGTTCAGCTCGGGTTGGGTTTGTTCCGTTTTGTTATGCTGTTGAATCAAAACTCTTGGAAGTTTTGCCCAGAGAGAAGCAGAACTGCCTGGGGAATTGGCTCTGAAAACTAGTTGAAAATAAAAGTAACCTTCTTTTTACTGGGTGGGTGGTTTGGAGACGCGAGCACGTAGTGAGAGGTGAGAACTGCCTCCTGCAAAATGTCACCCAAAGGTTCTGCCACTGAACAGCAGCGAGCAGCCAGGAGCCGTGGACCATGGAGCCGTAGCGGTTTTGTTCTGCCTGAGCCCGGCGGCATCGTCACACCTTGTGACCTGGCTTCCCAGATGCAGACTAGGTCTGTCAGGCCAGGAACTGCATATGGATGTACTTCATAGAGCGAAGAGCAATTATATTTGTTTTTCCCAATTCTCATTAATCTGTCCGTGTGATCTAGAGCGGAAATTTAACCTTGAATCTGAGTGTTTCTTCCACCCACTCTGCCATCTCTTGAAGTGTCTGTCAGTGACACTACTGAAAGCCACCTCGTGTACATGCACAGAAGGATTGCAAACAAAGCAGCGGATATGCAGGCATACACAGCTACACGTACCCATGCAGAAATCGCTTTTTCACCTGCTTTCATCACCGTTTAAAGAAATGCACTGCGCCACAGGAGTGTCGCCGTACAAAAGCGTTTGCGCACTGATTGCTGTTGTAGCGAGTACATTCATCTTGGGTACCTGACTCTCAAATAATGACAGCATCTCTGCAATAGATGAGATGTGGAAAGGTCTGCTAAGGGATGTATATTGATCTCCTGCTGCCACCTGCTGGGGTTTGCATCGTGCACCCTCAGAGACCGAAGAGCCGTCCCCACAGTGCTAAATGAACTCCCCGCTCATGGCTCCTGCACGCAGCTGCTCTGCTTAAAGAAAAGACCCTAAGAAACTAGTTTGTATATGCAGTCTGTTACGGTCATCTTTCTTACTTGTTGGACAAACACCCCTCATTGCTTTGAGATAGGTTTTTAAGAATAATTTTGCTACATGAATCCAAATGAAGTATCGTCATTAGTGTGGGATCTGGATTTTTTTTGCTTTGTTAATTTTTGATGTGTACCTGGGGAGGGAGTAATCATCAGATTCTCTGAAAGAGACTTTTTTTACTGACTGAGAACATACTTTTTATTTATTTCCCAATCCTTCCATTTAGCAAAAAAAAATTGGAAGAATATAAGGAAGAGACTGGGCAATGAGCCTTTCTTTTTTCCCTATGGCATCAACAAGTATTTGCTTTTTAATTAATTGGAGTATGTTGATATTTGTGCTTAGTGGAACTGTAGATACAGAAAATACTAGGGTTGCAGTAACTCCAGTTCAATATATGCACTCAGGGAGGATTAAATTCCTCAAACTAAAGCAATTATGAATTTAATGTGGGGATTCTTAAACTGTGGTCTGCAGTTGCCATGGCAATCCTCTCAAGTCAGTCCCGATTAATATTTAAACAAACAAGCAGGCAAATGGCTCTTTAAAAAAATGAAAAAAATTACTGGCGTTTATTATAAAGAGTAAAGGAGGGTGATATTAGTGAGCTGTTTTGTGCCAAAGGTTATAGTACTGGTATCATAGCTTTGCTTGTGGTTTTTTTTTTTTAATTTGTCTTCCTAGCCTTAATATTTGAAAGTATTAGAAAATTCTCTGGCACCTACTCAGCTCTCCTCTAGAAATGAGGCCATAACAAAATGCTTAAAGCTTTGCAAAATGGCATGATAACCAGCAGCTTGGGGCTTCGATGGGATCCGAATAAGGCAGGGAGTTTCAAGATAATCACAGGCCAAGCAAGACAAAAAGCCAAGAGCTTTTAACTCAGGTGGAGAAATTCCAGCAGGAGGAAGATGTGTGATGTACAGCCCCGCACAGTGGCCGTGTCCCACCGCCCCGCAGAGCCCCTCGTGCACAGCGGCCACCCGCGCAGCTCGCTGTCTGTGGCGGCAGCGAGCTCCCAGGGCAGAAAGCCTATCCGCGTACCCGCTCCCCCACAGCCATGTAACAGCGCACAGATTTTTAGACCAGCTGTACATCTGATACTCGGGGTACATCGGGCATATCTCAGCCCTTGGATTTTGCACGTGCCCATCTTGAGACAGGAGCTGTGGGGCGTCTCCGCTAGCTCATCCGTGGGGTAGGTGCTACTGCTGTAGGTCTGCAGTAAGCTCAGCATCGCCTTACCAGAGGCGCTGGGAGCTTTGTTTCGGCAGCCCGTGGAGCACCCATCTAGCTAGTACCTGCCTCTCTGCACCCCGGCAGGGCTGCGCAGGGACTGCCCAGGAGCAGTCACCCCTGGGGCTCCGGAGCTCCTGCCCTGGGGGCTTGCGCCGGCATTACCCCTGGGCTGCTCTAATCCCCGTTGGCGCCTGGGGGTTGAAGTCTTATCACAGAGTCATTATTGTGCAAGTTAGTGCCGATGAGCCAACCTTGCTGTCCGCTGCATCGTTTTTATGAACCGAGTTGATGTGATCGAGCCGACCGCGAGATGTCTTGTAGGAACTGTGGTAATTGCCTGCCTGTATAATTTGAATTTTTGTTTCCTTTCAGATATACTTGAAAGAAATTTTAAGAGAAATAGGCATCTACAACGTGAAGGGGACCCACAAAAACACATGGGAGCTGAAGCCAGAATACAGACACTACCAGGGAGAGGACAAGAGTGATTAACAAATGCATTTACAAAGCAAGAGAGAATTAGAGTGATTGCACTGAGGGAACTGTGGTGGGTTTACAGACACGACTGAGCACAGCGCAATTCTGCAAGGTTCAAGTTAAATTAAAGCAGCTGATACTTTGTGATTTTCCGTAGCTTAATTTTTTTTCCAAGGAATATTTCTTGTACGTTTCTATAAGTGTTTTGTCTTTTGACAGGAAAAACAATATTTATAGAATAAACTTGTATTGGATTGATCTTTATTAGAAATCTTTTGAGTTCTGATCTTACTTTTTCTTGGTAGCTTTGTGGCTTTTCCAAGCCTCAATAACTTTGAAGGAAAACGTGTCCTAGAGGAACCCATAACTTTGTGGTTTTGCATTCCAGCAGAACCAGGATGATACCCTCACTTCTGCTGGGATCTGTCAGGGCTTCATCTGGAAGGTGCACAGCCCTTTGTGCAGTGTTTGGGTGGAACGGACAGACGCTCATTTTAGGATCAGGCTTTAGGAAAAACAGCCACAACCACGGTGCTCATCACAGTCCTTAGACTCCATGGGAACAAATCAGGACAGTTAAAAACCCATAAAACAAAAGCTGTTTGATACACAGGTCAGTGGGAAGACGACAGTCCCCCCAGGTGATTACTGAGGAAAAAAAAAAGACATTTCTGTCTGTTAGGTACATCAAGGAATAGGTTTATCTTTTCTTTGTTTTTTATGATGTTACCTATGTTTTATGTTTAAGCATATCAATAAAAGCGTTATTTTAATTTGTACCATGCAATGTTCTACATTATTTACTGAACACATGTGATTATATAGCGTAAGTATAAAGGTTTTTTCCAAGCCATGTTTTCATTGCTGGCTTTGCCACTGGGTTTCTGTGTGTTTTGGGGAAGATTCCTTAATGTAGCCGTGTCTCTGTTCCCGTGTTTTTGAAATTCACACTTCAAGAGCTGTCCATTCAGCATCCTCTGTGGAGAGAGCAGGGCGGGAGGTGGGACGGGACTATTTAATTATATTCTCAAAGCTTTTATGTTAGTAAAAGAGTAAAGAAAACAGAGTGGAAAAAAATCATTAGTTTACCTGTAAATGAAGCAGGTGGTGAGGTTTATAGCACAACTTTCACATTCCCTTAGGTCTTTCAGATGTGCGCATCACTTCTGCACACACTAGGAAAATCATACGTCTGCATGAAAAAGCAAACATTTGATTATTGGTCCACTTGGAAGCAGTGAAAGGTTCAGAGGGGGATCAAATGCCTTCGGAGGCTTGTAAAACAATTCTGACCCCTTATGCATAAGTCACATTTTAATTTTGCTTTATTCATTTTTTCTAGAATTGTTTGTGTAGGTATCCCTCTACAGATAACACCTCCTGCTGGTGCTCAGCTTCCCATGGCATGAAGTGTCCAGTTCCTATGAGGTGGACTATAGGAGGTGGACTACCGAGAAGATAGTTCTTTCTGAAGAGCAGATCACGTTCAGGGATGTGTGTGTGCTTTCGTAAATATCGCCATTGACTCCTGTCTCCTCAGGCTTTACAAGCAGGACCCGGCTTGCTAATGGCTGCAGGAGATAACTGAGGATGCTGAGAGGAACCCAGGAAGTCAGCCTTCACGTCTTGCTAAGGTACATGTGTTCCCCAGCAATTACCAGACCCTGCACACATTGCTGTCCTCCTCGTGCTATTCGACTCATCCAGAGACTTGCATTCAGAACCATGTCGGATGAGAACTCTTGCGTTTCATGAGCTGGGCTCCTCTGTTGGATTCGTGTCCTGTTTGAGCAGTTAAGGTACCTAGAAAGTCTAGGTCAGCTTCTCCCTTGTGTTCCTCATGTGATCTTCTAAAACCAAGCAAGGGAAAGCCATGCAATCCTAATTTAGTAGTGTTGTAATTCAGCACCACAGGTAAAAATGACCGTGCCATTGCAGAGGGAAAAGGTCACCTTTAGTGGGATCCCCAGCAGGATTAGCTTAGCAGGAAAGTATTTTGGATCTGCTTGTATTTTGGGTTTTATGTGAGTTTACTGCTTCAGTGGCAAACTGCTACAGTTTGTCTTCAGTTGAGAGGAACATAGAACGAAATGCCAGAAGATCTAAGTAAAGTAGGTTTATGGATCTGCAGAGTGCCTTTGGACAGGGTAAATAGGCTTTACTTAGGAGTAATGGAAAGTGTAGAGAGCATGCCATTTTATTATAGGTTTTATGTTTTTTACAAAAAAATTATGGGCATCATTAAAAACATGGAGAGTTCTAGAAGTAAACGAGCAGTGGAGTTTTCAACCAATGAGCAACAGAAAGGTCGACGAAAGCCAAGATGCCCCCTTTCACTTGCAGCCTTCTCTGGAGCAGCACCAGTTTTCAAGGCAAAAGGGGAGCGGGACAATGAGGAAACTCTATTCAAAAAACAACTGGGAAACGTTACGCCAGGATAAACTAAGCCAAGACATCCAGCGGACAGTCTAGAAGCAAGGCAGCTCGTGAAGCATTTTTTTTCTGCTTCCTGCATGATTTTGAAGGCTTTCTAGCTTGTTAGTGTGCAACTGGAGTTTTAGCCCCAAGAGCAGCCACAAAATCCACGTGGCATGAGAGAAAGGCACTACAAGCCCACAGGGGTGCTGACCAAGAGGATGAAAGATGCTCTCCTGTGCTGACCCTGGGCCCTGCGCTGTGCGTACAAGGACCCTGCTGCCCCCTGCCCAGAGGGAGCACACAGTGAAGGTGGAGTTGTTAGGTGCCGTTTGCTGGTCATCGCCAAGCCACGGGGTCTTGCAGCACAAACCACCCTGGAGTCAGAAGCAGCAGGGTAGACACGCTGCTACGGCCCCCACATTCTCCCTTCTGCAATAATTCAAGCTACTGCAGGACTGCTCTAATTTCATGTGAGGCTGTGATATAATGATTTAGCACTGGGGCAACCTCATTGGGATCCAGCATGTAACAACCAGCAAAAACTCGCCAGCTCTGCTCCGCTTGCTCTGCAAGGGGACCTTACGCAAGTGCTGTTAGCAGGGTTGCCGTCTGCCGAAAGAGAGGAGGCGGAGGCGGCTTGTAGGCATTCAAGTCTGATTCCTTGGCCCCCACATTTGGATTAATTTAAACTCTGAACTCACAGCAGTGATGAACACCGACTCCCTGCTGGTCTTCCCATGTGCTGCTGTCTCTGCTTACTGCTGAACTCTGCTTGTGCGGATGTTCGTCACTATCAGTGGTCGAAACATTGGTCCATGAGCGGGTCCCACAGGCGCAGCAGAAGTATCAATGTGCTAAATGCCATTAAATGAAATTAAAAGCACATCGACTCTGTAGCATTACTTCTCCCAAATGACCAGTTCTTTGAGTCATCAGAAATTTTATACTCTGTAAACCCCGTTGGTACAGACACAGGCCTGAGCTGATGCAAGGTGGTAGTGATGCGGCTGCCCCAGGAGAGACACCCCCGTGCCTGTGGGCTGCGAATGGGTGAGAAGGAGCGAGCCCGGCGGCTGCCACTGCTACGTGAGGAAGGAGGGTGGATTTGAACCCAGCATGGGTCAGGCTGGTCCCAGTGCTGCCCTGCTTCCCTCCCCACCAGCTGTAAACATCTGCCTGCCTCTGCTGCTGCCAGCCACCTCTGCAGCCCTGCCTACAGCCAGCCCGGAGACTGCTGGTGGGACAGGCAGGGCTGCATGAGGAATGGGGGCAGAGTACAAAGCGTGAATATTAGCTGCGGACTGGCAAAAAATGATGTGGCTACAAGACCTCTGCTGCCGACACCGCACCTTTGACACAGAGCTCGCAGTGGGATCGGTGGTCACTAGCTGCTTTGATCTCAGTGGGTGCTCCCTAGAGGTCAGCCATGCTTTGAGTCAGCTACGTATTGTCTTCGCCAGCTGCTTGGAGTTGGCTCCAGCTGAACGTACCTCCTGCGTGTGTCAGCTATGCCCACCCACGTTCACATGTCCCTGTTGCCAGGATGGCATTTTTCATTAGTCACTGTATTTATTGATTTCTAACAAACCGTTATTCTTGCTAATACCGTATCAGGGCTGAGCTGCTGCTCCAGGCTCACCTGGAAGATCACTCTGCTTCTTGAGCTTTTCAAAGAGCTGTGGCTGGGTACAACCTGTCCTATTTCTCATACCGATGGCAGGACTGGAGGCCTCTTTTTTTTGGCTCTCCTATGCATTGTTACCAGGCTGTGGGGTCACCCTTTCTCTGTGTGTATTTAATTATTTGCGCAAAGATGACAAACTCTAACAGAAAAGCTCAAAAAAGGCCCTTTCCAGAAGAGCGCAGCACCCAGTGCCACAGCAGGTGTCTTAAGGTTCGCATCTCTTTTCTGGTTCAAGCAGGTCAAACTTGTCCACCCTCAGTTCTCATCAAAGGCAAATATTTTGGAATTCATTGCATTTTGGAATAGGGAATTGGTAAATAGCTTTGAATGGGGAGCACAGGGCACCCATAAGCCAGAGAGGTCAATGAACACAGGTGCCAGTGAGCATCGCTTCAGCTAACCGCACCTCGGGCTTGCGTGATGGGCAAGATTCAAGCACCCGCAGCTGAACTTAGAGCAACCCTGTTCTTCCCAGCTCAGCAAAGCTCAGCACAAGGAGCTGCTTGGCACTGGTCGTACTAGTCTTAGGAGTACCTCAGCCAAAATGTGTCCCTTGGAGAAGCGCAGCCAGCTGAGGGGGCTTTCTGCTCCTGACAGTGTCACACGGGGGTCTGGGCTTTTTGCAGCTGGTGCGTTTGCAGTTACAGGCAAATAAATATGAAAAGGGGGAAGCTGCAGTGTTTGGCTTTCAATCTTGAAAGGAAGGGAATGACTATTTCTTTTCACCTCTACTCCATTACCTAGTTGTACGTCTGGAGCTCGTTCTCGAGAGTGGGATTTCCACGGGACCCCGAACACCTCCAGGAGGCAGGGAAGGCCTTGAGCAGCTGTGAGACAGATAAGCAAGTACAGAGAGCCAGCGGAACAGGCAAGGGCAAAGCCTTGATTAAAAGCAATGAAGGAAACAATGGAGAGTCCTTCCTCGGCTGCCTGGGTCTGTGCCTGCACCCGTCCAGCTGCCCCCACCGGTCTGTGATGGGAGGGTTGATAGCACTGGGGGAGGAAAATGAGACCGGCCCATCGTGGGCTTTACACATCTAATTTAAGGTCATGGTGTTTTTTTGGTTCTGTTGTTTTTTTTTTTCCCCAGAGAGGCTCACATAAAACCCCACGTGGATTCCTGAAAAGCCTCCCTCCACCACCCGGCCAAGCCCAGCCCTGGATAGAGGCTATTTATACTCCAGTGACAGGAGAGGCTGCAAGCAGTGAGGGCTGCGTCCGTGCAGGGTCCACCAGCTCAGGCACCCCCAGCTACGGGATCTTCTTCCTTCATGTCCTTCCCAAAGCTGCCTGGCCTGCAGTAAGCAAGGCGGCCATGAACACAGAACCCTTCTACTTGCAGGCAACTGCTATCTTGGCCATTCGGCTTAAAAATCGGGTGCATTTATAGGGGTCAAAGCACTCATAGCCCTATGACAACATGTAAAGTGGACAGCATGTGCTGCCAAGAGGTAGCCACTGGGCCAGGGCAGCCAAAGCCGATGGGTGAGGGGCTATGCCAGCCCCTTAAATGCTTTTTATGGGCAGCTTGACCAAATGCCAGCAGCTGGAGGCCGTTTTATTGCTGCAGCCTACAGCAACTGCACAGCTGCAGGAGGCAGAGAAATCATCCCATCCTGCCTGGACTGGAGGGGCCGAAGGTGCCCAGCTCAGGTGCAGATACAGCTGTAGTTAAAGAAAATTAATCTCAGCCCTTGAACCAGACAATTCCAGTAGCAAACAGTGGGGTTTGGCCAGCTGAGCATCCATGGTGAGCGGGGAGAGAGCAGCCAGCTTTACATGGCCTTTTCCCAGCTTCTCAATTACAAAGAATTTGGGAAGCCAATTCTTAAATCCTCTCTGGACATCGATGTTTTTGGACATTCCCTATAAAAATCAAACAGCTGTGTTGCTTTGGCATGGCTGCTGGGGTGCCCGCACCTTGCTGAGAACGGGAAGAAAGGGGCTGCTCTCCAAAATGCCAGCCGTGCTTCCTCCTGCTGCTGCTGGTCGCAGACAGGGAGGTGAATCCAAGTTGTTGGCTCCCAGGATAACAAGACGGCTGCGGAGAAACGATTACTCATCAGTTTTTCTCATCGTGCTTAGCCACTGCCTCATTGGCGAAGTTTGTATCACGTACCAAAATAGGCTTAAAAGGCCTCCTGGTATCAGTTTAAGGGTGCTTTGGCTCCTTTCTGCTAAAAGTGGAAGGTGATGAATGCAGCTCTAATGGCTCCAAACACCCAGCAGCTACACACACCCTTAACAACATCTGGCCACACTCCTGCATAACACACTTCCAAGGTTACCAGCATTTGCTGGCACCAAAAAAAAAGCTCCCCTGGGCCCCCAGCCCTGGCCACAGCCACTTGGCTGTGATCTTGGCAAAACAGCTTCCGGCTGCAGCTTCAACCAAAAGGCAGCCAAGGCACAGGAACCACAAACCAGCACAGTTGCGCTCCTGGCAATGAATTTTGGGCTGTTTATGGCAAAGACTTTCAGGTTTGGCTAGGTTTTTTCCCCTCCTACTGAGACATTTATCTCCAAGCTAAATGAGCACGGTGTTTAACTGCTGCTCTCCTGCTGTGGGCTAGCAGCGACATGGAGATTTACTTGGTGCTGGGCAAAACATCCCAGTTTACAATGGCAGCTGCATCCCAGGGAAGTGGCTGCAGAGCTGAAGCATAGCCAGAGGTCAATGGGAGCCAAGGGAGGTGTCATACTTGCTCCAAGCCAGCAGCAGCATGCAAGAAAGCAGAGGTATCTTGATGCAGATACTATTGCTGAAGCATCCTCCCTAGACAGCTGTCACTGAAAACACTGCCAGGGGGGCAGCGGGTTGGCCCGAGCCGCTCAACAGTCAGAAACTTACTAAGGGAAGGAAGCAAGTTGCAGCTTTTTAAAAATTTTTTTTCTACATATTTTTAAAAAAATAATCTTATTTTACTTCTCTGACAACAACCATGTCCTAAGCTTATGATAAGGCCCTCCTGGCCTTGAGCGAAACCGTGTGAAAAGGACTAAAACAAAACAAAACAAAACCAAACAAAACCCAACTCTGTTCCCTACACCCATTCATTAAAAACTTTCCCTTTGCAGGTTCTGCCTCCTTGTGCCAAGCAGAGGGCTGCACAAGGGTCCAGGACCATCGCCCACGCGGGCTCCAGCACCCACGCCCTGCCCATGCTGAGTGGACAAAGCCAAGGGCTGGAGCCAGGCTGGCTCAGCTGGGTACCTAAGAGGGGGCAATGGGGGTATCAGCTCCCCATGGCCCCACCAGCACCTCTCCCAGCACACCAGATGTTCCCTCCGCTGCACAAACATCCCCAACCCTGCATGATTTATCCTCAAAGCAGGTGGCCAAGGAGCAACAAGCTGCTGTAGCAGTGCCCGGATGTCAGCAGCAGTCACTGGCCCGCTGGAGGTGGGATTTTTTGCCAGCGTGTGGCTGAACCCTTGCACGCAGGCTGTGGGCTGGAGGTGCTGCAGGAATGCTTTGAGAGGGCAAGAAAAAGTGGATTTGTGGATGGGGGCTGGGGCAGCAAAACTGAGACAAAGAGCAGGCATTGAGGGGGAGCGGTGGAGCAGGGGGAGGCAAAAGGCCAGGGGGACCGTGGGACATGTGCCCAGCACAGTAGCTGCTTCCTCCAGCCCAAAGACATCACTCCCTTAACCACAAAAATACAAAACTAAAGAGGGAGGAGGGCTTTTTCTCCTTTACAAGGAACCAGCCTTCTTTCCCCTGCCAGCAGCCAGCTGGTGGTGGGTGCAGGTGAAGCCTCCTGGCCCCACACGGGGCTGAGACCCAAGCCAGCAGAGGAAATGTTTCTACCCAGCCCCTCAACCCACTCTGTGAGGCTTGGGGAAAAAGCTATCTGGCTCCTTCCCAGGTCCGCAGCCCTTCCAGCTACGGAAAGTATCTTCCCAGGAATGCGAGATACAAGCCCGATAAGCATGTGTTTTAAAACAAGATGGGGATAGGTTTTAAAGCTGTCCTTTGGTTCAGGCTGTGTTTAAGCAGCACCAGGGTAATTTGTTACGATGGGGGATTTTTATCAATTTACTAACTCCAAAGCTGTAGCGTTACAGCACTATGAAGCTTTGCCTTTTCAGATAATTTTAGCTTTTCAGCCCCAGAAAACAGCTACTTGAAACGAAGAGAGGCCAGACGAGGAGGAATTGCGTTGCGAGGACACAGACTTCATTTCCGACTCAGCATCACTTCACGGACTGTTGCCTAGTGCATTTACAGGCCACGGGCCTCCCGCTTATCAGCACGTAGCAACTCCCAACACGAGGAGCTGGATCCTGACTTTCCCTCGCCCTGCCTCCACTGCAGGCAGCTACCACGGCAGCGTGGCTGAGATCACTGCTTGTCACCACCACAGTCCTTCCCTGCCATCATCAGGTGTGGTTTAATCTCTCCTCCCTGGTGCCTGGCAGGCTTGACACCACAGAGCAGCAAGACTTGCCCTTCTCCCTGAGAAAATGAAGGGGGCAATGCATTTTGGGGAAGCGCAGTGCAGCCAGCAGCAAACCACTTCTCTTGCAGCTCACCAGAGAGCCGAATGGAACAAAATCCTGCATCTCCAAAGCCTTTGAACTGACACTTTCCTACAACAGGCTGAAGGGAGACTTCCCGGCAGAGGCTCCGCCATGCAGAAAAGCATACGAAGCCAATAGGAGTGTGTAGCCCACTAGTTAGGCACGTTTGCACACACCAATTAAAATATCCCGGTTAGCTTGGAGTACAGACAGGATGGCGCACAATTTGCCATGAGCCATTCAACCAAACAGCAAGGCTGTGCTCATCATGTTTTTAAGCACTTGCTTTTCAAAGCAGCACCTCCTCATTTGTACGCAGCCACCGCACAGCAATTTGCTCCAGGCTTGTGCCCAGGGTTCCCAGCCTCAGCGTAACTAGCCAAGCAGCCAGGCAGAGGAAGAGCTGCTTGCACTCCCACATCCCAGCTCTGCTCAGGTTTTAACGCTTTGACTCACTGGAAGCAGGAGCCAAGGGCATTAGACCAGGTGCCGCGTGCAAGCCATGCAAGCACTGCCCTGCCCACACTTAGTCCACTGAGAAGCAAAAGCCTCAAACTAAGCAAGTGCTTGCTCTTCCCTTCCTTTAGGGCTCCCGGTTTTCAACACAGGTGCAATGGGAAAGGTAAGATAGCATCCTCACCTGGCCCTGTTAAACAAATCCTCCGCAAGGAAAGCAAGAGCAGCTCACAGTGATTTTATTTAGGCTTTGAACCTGCCTCCCTGCCTTTCAGCCCCATTGGGTGATGGCAGAGGAGCATTACTTTCCATTGCTCAGATTACACCAAAATTGTACCTCAGCCAGAAGCGCAGCTGGCCCAAGAACCTTTCTTGGGAAAGTTTAAAAAATAGATATGTAAATGAAGCTCCCACAGAACTAAAATAGGGTGTGTTTAAACCAGACAGGAACCTCCAAGATAACTAGGGCACACTCCACTCCCACCTCCACAGACACTATCTCATTCCTCCCATCCCACTGCTGCATTTATCTCACCCCTACAGAAACGCACCTCCAGCACCCGGGGCCAAAACCTGGCACAAGACAGCCAAGATGCCACAACTCTGCTGAAGTGGAGGTGCGAGGCCTCAGACCAACAGCTAGCAGTGGGCCGTGCCCTCCCCTCTCAAGCATCTTAACCTCTGGTATCTTTACCAGTTAACAACTTCCAGTCCAAGGCAACATCCCAGCTCAGGCACACACAACAGCATTGTCAGCAGCAACATAAACCCCCTTGCCCCAGTTGAGGCTCTGTATTCCTTTATTCAATCCAGACTGCCACAAGGTCAGGCAGGCAGAAAGCGCAAGGAACCTGTTATTGTTGCATCTCAGCAAGAACCAGAGGAGCAATGGCTGTTTGCTCCAGGTCTGTCAGACAGATGCATTTCCTAACAAGGAACACAGCAGGACCTGAAGTTATAAATACTCAGGTCAGCCTGGACATGCACCTGCTTTGTGATCAGCCTAGGACAGGCAGGCTGCTCCACCACTCCTCTCCCCAAGGAGAGGGCAAGGCAAGTACAGAAAAACCCCAAATCCTGTAACCTGACTGAGTTCTAGTTATCTGTTCCTGAATAGCTGCCAAATACAGAGAATGCAGTATCACCGGCAGGCCATGTTGGGAAAAGCTAGTAATTTCACCCCCTCTCCACAATGTTCCCACTATCTGGGCTCAGATGGAGTGCTGGCAGTAGCCTAGTGCTGCCTCCATCCATGCTCCTAAATCTAAGCCATACTACAACTGAGGGCAGACTCGAGCATCCTTGCCTGATAAGGCAGCTCAACCAGCACGCTGCTCAAGTAGCACGTACTCCACAGTTGGGTTTATTAATTTTGGCATCTTCCAGAGATAGAGGTCTCTGCAATTGTGAAAGATGAAGGAGGTCCACTGCGCTACGATGACATTTCTTGAGCTTTGCCTTACTCCCCTCAGCCTGCTCGTGCACTCCAATGCCACAGGTAGAAGCTACATGAGGTCTGCCTGGAGACAGTCAGTAGCGTAGCCTGCTACAGCTTGACAGTACCAAACCCCTGGGCAAACATCTTGCTGCAACCTCTCCTGCAAGTCACCCTAATTAATGAGACACACTAGACCAAAAGACATCACCTAGAATGGTTTTAAATGAGTTTTATTTTAGACAACCTACATGACAGATGTTTTTTTCTTTTTAAAACAATGCCTTCACTCCAAATCAGGGTCAAAATAAGTGAATAAAGCTCAAGATGACATCAGTCCAGTTGTTAGACATTGCCAATTCCTGGTGTTGTGCCGATGAAGAAGAAACAGCAGCCAGCTATGAAGACAGGTGATCCAAAAACCATACTGTTTGATTTGTTACTGGAACAAGAGTAGCAAGTGTTAGTTCAAGGTCACAACAGTCAGGGTAAGTTTCTGGAACTTATTTGTGTATTCCCCAATTCAATCTGAGCTGCCACAGTCGAGCAGGCAGAAAGCGCGAGGAAGTTCTTTTTGCATCTTAGTGCAAACCAGAGAGCAACAGGATGGGTGCTCGTGGTCTATCAGAGGATGCTGAGCTTTCCTGTGGTCGTACAGGACAACTGGCATCAGCTGTGAGCAAGCCAGACAACATACTCATTCACACCCTTTTTGCCTGACACACACATTTCAGATTCTCTCAAATAAGAGCACATCCTAAACAAATACCAAAGCTTACAAGGTACCTGCTGCCTCTTACAAGAGCTGTACAAGAAGCTGGAACAGGTTTTTCTGCCCACCAGAATGCCTTGCTACTATTTTTTTACCCCATCTTGAAGCAGATGGGGTTATTAGAATCACACCTGCAAAAGGCCTGCCCAAGTAGGGGAGATGGGCACAAGGTTCTGCTCAGAGGAGGCACCTTCCAGGTCACTGCCTGTCCCAGGACAGACACTGCCCTTCAGGCAAGCTGCAGGAGGTGGCGTGTCTGTTTTCGTCAATAAGGGTTCTTTTAGTTGGGCTCCTGCTCCACAATGGAAATTGGTTCATCTTTACATGACTTGCATACCAGAAAGCCTGTAAGAGGCTTTACAGATAAATTTAGCTGGCTATGAACAGTTGGCTTCGTAAGTCCACAAGGACTGAGCAAAGCAGTTGGTGAGCCCGCCCTGCCAGTCTGCAGTGAATCCCACAGCTCTCAAGCGAAAAAACACAAGTGTTGGGATCCAAATACTGTTCCATTGCAACCACATTCCAACACAGAGCAAAGAGAAAGCAGACTACAGGAGCTGACTGAGCTCAGTCAGGTGGAGATCCCAGATAGAATAAGGTTAAGTACTCAGTCAAGTATTACCATGTTCCCAAATTTAGGGCAATACTTAGACAATTCTTGCATAACAAAATAAGGACACCAGATTAAGTGAGAGAAGATGGAACGTGACCCTGCAAGGTACTTCAGAATTAACCCCCACAAGAGGGATCCAGAGTAGAAGTGCTCCATTTCAGAGGACGTTGTTTTTAATCTAATAGTTTAAAATCATTACCAATTACGCACATCTCACCAAGGCAATTCCTTCTGTATTTCTTAGCCATTACGTCACACTGAATCACTGCAATGAAACTATGTCCCCTTTTAGTATGACTCAAAGCTGTACAAGGGAAGTTTCAACCACTTTGTGTAATATAAAGCAGCAATTGGGCTGTACTTACACAAACTTAAGTTTAAAAAAACTGGCAGCTACTGTTCAACTTTAACAGGGATACAGCAGAACAGCGAAAGAGCTTATCGCAGTTAGGTGCATTCATCCAGTTCAGGTCAGTACTTACACATTTCTCAATTTCTAAGCCATCCTTAAAGAAAATCATATATGGGGTCACACCATCCTCACGGAAGTCCAGGAGGGCCACCATACCATCTGGATTCATGTTCTCTCCTACAAAGAACTTCAGAGAAATATGTTACTGAGACACTTAGTGAGCTATTATGAGGAGAAATTCCCCTTTTATACAGAAAGCTATAACATCTGAGTTCAGTTTAAGGTCTCCCTGACCAGCTGCAGAGATTTTGCTTTCTGCAGCTTGTCAATTTCAAAACCCCACCACAGCACTATGAACAGCAGAGCAAGTCACAGCAGGGACCAAAGTCACCCACCTCACAAGGCCAACCCCACAGTTGCAGTGGCAACAGCTACATCTTAGTTAACTACAAGCATTGCAAGCTGAAATGAGTTCCCCAAACACCTAAGAGTCTTTCACTGTTCCTCCTCCCTGACTCTCAGAGCTCCTAATACTCCCAGGGAAGGGTAAGTTACATGTCCTCACTACAGGAGCCCTCAAAACTCTCCACAAGCAAATTCAGCAGATGAACCAACTGCAGCTTCTATCACAGCAACACTGCCGGAATGAGACGTAAGTTTCATTACCTGGTAGTTTTTGAAGTTAGCGAGGATGTGTTTGATTTGTTCTGCAGCCCCTGTCATGAAAGGCTTTACTCTCTCTGGCTTATGTTCCTCAAGTCTGGCTTTGATCCTGGAAGGGGAAAAAGAGCTCTCAAAACATGTTCTGTAGCCTAATAACTTCAGTGTGCAGCATCACATCATAACAGAAGGAGTTACTGGCAGTCAAATGGCTGGATTTTGCTGCTTTTTCCCCCCCCTCTCCCCCTAAGCGCCCAAATTTTAATTTTACCAGTGAATTAGCAGAACAGTGCCTGCCACTCCTATCAAGCTCATTTTACTTCCAGGCTAGTGGTAGACAAAAATTAGCAAGCCATTCCCACAGCATCAAGAGTACAACCCATCAGCATGACAGAAGACATGTTTTTACCTTTTACACTATCCACTAAACACTGAGCAACAGAGATTATACCTTGAATTAGCAAAAAGTTCCCTTCACACACATTTAAATTATCAAGTTGGAAAAGCTTCCTGAAGCTTTCTTCACCACCCCACCCCCTTCCCCATGAATGTTTGGCATAGAGGAATCAAAGAAAACAGCAAGGTTACAAATAATATCCAAAGCACATGATCAAGTCCTCTACCGCAGCCAAGACAAACTTAGATATTCCAGTATCAATTTTTTAGAGCTCCACTTTTGCCAAGTATTAAGCCATTACTGAAGTTCACAGCCGGTTTGGCACCTGTGTCAGAACTAACACCTACTAGGAATAAAGTTCAACCCTGTTTTTAAAAATCTCAACGACCTAACAATTTTGCAATCTCATTTTAAAGAGAAAGCCTACCAACACTTACGCTTTCATGTAGTCCTTGATGTACTTCTTGTAGGATTCTTTTGTAAAGCTGGTCTCTTGGAGGTGGTGGTTTATTACTATATCAACACCAGTTATGACCGTGGCTTCTGTTCCATCTCCCTCAGGACCTTCAGCAGAGGCATTGCCACCAATTAGAGAGTCATCAATTTGACCCTCTGTCCTGGTGACCATCTAGATTTAGAGACATCAGAAAACTTAACGGCTCTGCAAAAATCTTAATACTACCGCTCTTACACATCTATGACCTGACAGCAGGGCATGATTTCAGAGCCGCGGTTAAGCGCAAGGAACCTGACTGCAGCCCAAGCACAGATTTCTTAGGCCAGGCTCGTCCCCCGTGCCTGACCAACGCTTTGTTAGACCACAGCGGCCGGCTCTGCCCCGGCCACAGGCACCGGGCCGGGCCGGGTGTTCCCCTCCGCGGCCCCTCGCAGGGAAGGCACCCCACCACCCCGCCCCAGCCCTGCCCCCGCCGCCGGCCGGGCCCGGAGTCACCCCAGCGCGGCCGGCCTCCCCCTCGCACTCCCCCTCCGTCCCTCCCTCGGGGCGGGCGGGCCGCTCACCTTCCCCTCCACTTCCAGGCACAGGCCGTTCGCCACCTCCCGGATCTTGTAGATGTCGGAGAACATCTCGTCCTCTGCGAGGAGACAGACAGACGGACACACACACAGAGAGAGAGGCGGGGGCCGCTGCGTCAGCCTCCGCCTCCCGGGGCCGAGGGCCACCGCCTTCCCCTCAGCTCCCTTCCGGGACAGGCCGCGCTCCGGCGTCCCGCCGCCGTCCGGGCACGGCGGCCTCGCTCGGGCGCTCCGGGCCCGCCCGCACTGCACATGCGCGCTGACGGCGGCGCCGCCGGGCCCAGCGGCCGGGCCCAGGCCGCGGCTACCCACTTCCCCTCACCCACCGACCGAGGGACCGACCGAGGCACTGCCCGCCCCTCCCGACCCCCGCTCCCCGCCCTTACGGCTGATGCAGTCCCGGTAGATGATCATGGCGGCGGCGGCGGCGACGGCGCGGGTCTCTGCGCAGCGACCCGAGAGCGGGCGGGAGCGAGGCGGAAAGGGCCGAGTCAGCGCCTGCCCGAGCTCATATAGCGGGCAGGGCCCGGCGCCTCACCGCGCAGGCGCGCCCGCCTCCGCCCCGCCTCCCGCCTCCGCCCCGCCCCGCCCCGCCCCGATCGGCGCGGCGCCCCCTGGCGGCCCTTGGGCGGGCGGTTGGCGGCGGGGGCGGCAGTTAGCGGGCGGTTAGAGCGGGCTGGCGTTTGGCCGGGCTGAGGGGAGGCTTCTGCCCCCACGGGATGCGGCGGGAGGGCGGCCGCACGCCTGCCCGACCAGGCAGGGGAATTATAGAATCATAGAATTTCCTGAGTTGGAAGGGACCCACAAGGACCGTCGAGTCCAACTCCTGTCCCTGCACAGGACAACTGCAAAATTCACACCATGTCTCTGAGGGCATTGTTCAAGTGCTTCTTGAATATGGCCAGGCTTGGCGCCATGACTGCCTCCCTGGGGAGCCTGTTCCAGTGCTCCACCACCCTCTGGGTGAAGAACCTTTTCATAATATCCAACGTAAACCTCCCCTGGCACATCTTCATGCCATTCCCTCGGGTCCTGTCACTGGTCACCAGAGAGAAGAGATCAGCCCCTGCCTCCCCCCCGCCCTCCCCTTGTGAGGAAGCTGCAGACTGCAATGAGGTCTCCCCTCAGTCTCCGCTCCTCCAGGCTGAACAAACCAAGTGGCTTCAGCTGCCCCTCGTATGGTTTCTCCTCTAAACGCTTCACCAACTTCGTGGCCCTCCTCTGGACACTCTGTAGTAGCTTTGTACCCTTAATGTACCGTGGCACCCAAAACTGCACACAGCACTCAAGGTGAGGCTGCACCAGCACAGAGCAGAGCGGGACAATCCCCTCCCTCGACCAGCTGCAATGGGAAGCTGCGGTCGAAGGCCAAGCCTCTTTGCCCTCAGCTGAGGGCAGGGGTGAGGGCAGCCTCTCGCTGTGATGGGCTTCCCTCTGCTTTGGCTGACAGGATTAGTCCAGTGGCTGTAGCCATCTTCCTCTTGCTGTTTTTTCACTCACCTGGGCACTCTTTTTTCACTCACCTTACTCTTCAGCCCTGGCAAAAGTTCATTTTCAAGGTCAAACACTCTGAGCCTTTCCTAGGCATCTCAAGGAAGACATACTGTGTGTCTCCCACTGCAGTCAGGGTGTCACTGTGTCAGTCGCTTCGCTCCATTAAGAGCCTGACAACCTGTGTATCGGCTGTCCTGGCTGCCTCTAGCACCTGCCTTCTCACCTACAGGGTGTCTGGCTGTGATCTCCATCATGTAATGACTGCTACAATGTGGGGATACGCCTACTTGCTTCTAAGGAGCTCCTGACACCTCGTAAGGAACGTGACATGCATTCACCATACTGAGCGCTGCACCTTCTCCAAATAAATGATTTTTTTTGATGCACAAATAATTAGGAAGCAGTTAAACTCTTCCTGTTATTACTCCCTCAGATAAGTCAAGTTGGGTATGTTCAGAGACACCACTTCTGCACTTGTGAAAGGACTGGTAGGAGCACATACATTTTTCTTATTTCTCGAAAGATAAGTGAGATTAAGCCCAGCAGTCAGGGTCAAGATGAAAGGGAGGAGGACAGTAATGCTTAGGCCTCTTTTTTCCCCCTGACACATACTTTTCTGCAGCAGCCTGTCACAGTTGAAATAAAAGTAGACCTCCCTTGAACCCTGATTCTATGGGGACATTGACAAAATACCTTCAAAAGATGTCATGGGACCTAAAGTGCTTAATGCTGCTAACGATCCCGGGCTTGACAGAGACACCGGGGCACAGGATACAATTCCCTGTCCCTCACCTTCCTCAGGCAGTAAATTACTCATTGCTTTCTTTGTGTGTGCCAGAGGAAGTCAGGTTTTATCTCCTCCTCCCCTGCTATCCCTTCCTTTGCTCCAGATAACAGTGCCCTTTTTTTTTTCCGGATGGTCTAGCTGCTTACGCAATCTCATTAAATTTATAAGTTGTTCTCTGCTTGTTTTCACCTTCAAGACTACTCCTGCTATTTCAGAGCTGAAGAAGGGTCTTCTGCCCAGAAGCTTATCTGTTTTTCTCAGTGGCAGCTGGCCTGATAAGAGGTAGCCCCTCTTTTTACAAACCACAGTAGAAAAAGAGCAACTTACATCTTTAGCAACGGGTTGAGTGACAGGGGAACATTTGGCTCCTTCTCCATAGTGTAAAATGCAGCTAAAAACATCCAGTTAGTAGGTGTGCTTCAATTTGGTTTTATTTTTAAGAGATCGTTCTAGAAAAATGAATATTTCTGTGGTAGTATTGAAACCTCTTACAAATCCATTGGTTGACTCAATTCACTGGAGTCAGGGTAGAAACCCTTTGGCACAATTGCTAAGGTAGGTGGACCTTCAGGTTGCTTTGCCTGTAGGTCTGTGTTCAGAGCTGCAGCTGTGAAATGGGAGATATTTAAAAATGCATCAGTTAAATAGGCCAAGGCTCCTGCGTGAAAACCAATTTGATGTGGAATTAAGATAAATCCATATCAATTTGAAAAAGCTTTAAATGAGGCTAGGAGTGTTGACATGACAAAGTTATGCATCCTTTTAACTTGTGTTGCTTTTAAAATGGATTTAAACTCAGGCAACCCTGAATAAATCCCAGGACTAAGGTAGTGATATTTTAATTGGCATTGGCTTTGCAAGACACACTTCACCGAGGTACCAGTGCTGCAAATTTCCTGTGATGCTATATAAACAGATAATTATGTCATGTTCTGATACTTCGTGATGAACTAGATCAGAAGATGCATCCTTTTTTTTTTCCCTCCCTAGAAACCAGCGTCATTTGAAGAAAACCTTAGTGTTCCTCACCTGCTTTCTGTGCTGGGAGCCCCTTCAGGCACATCTCACATCCAGCCAGGGTTAGTACACTCCAGGGTGGTAGATTAAAAAGGTCATCCCTCCACAGCAGGGTCTTTTCAGGTGCCAAGTGACATCTAAAATGATGTGACAGGTTTTCCTGACAGCGTGCCTCATCTTTGGAGATGTGTAAATCCCCAAGGACTGATGGAAGCCCTGTGTTTTTATAGATGAGGTTTTTAATATCATTTGAGGAGGATTTTCCAGGCAGTTGCCTGCAGGGTCTCACAAGAAGCCTTTCTCATGGAAGACACATCTCAGCTAGTCGTGAATTATCGCAGTGTTACTCACTTCCATCAAATATTATCATCTGGATATGATGGTGCTCAACTGTTTGTGTCCTGGATTAAAATAGCAGATGATAGCTGATACTTTGACACTCTTTCTCTAAGTAAAGAGTACATTTTCAGCCCATCGTGGCAACTCCCTTCGAGCTGTATGGAAAGGGAGGAGATCCTGCCTGCAGCTACATCTCCTGCCAGGAGCAGTCAGTGGAAATAAATGAGAGGTGAGGCTGGAGGAAGGGAGGTGAGGCTGGGCTATGACATAAGGGATGGCACCAATGTGTTCTTCTAGCCTTTGTAAAAGGCTGTGAAAGTCATATTGTCATGGTGATATTTTACATCACTTGCTGGATGTGGGGGAGCGGGTCCTAAAAAAAAAAAAGTATCCTGGTAGAGAGAAACTGGAAAATTGAAGATGAAATGACTGAGCGAAACCTGGCACTGCAGAGAGGCCTGGCGGGGCAGTCTGTGCCCAGTGTCTACTTCCCCAGCATGTCTCCTGGCACCAAGGCTCTTGCACTGGGAGAGAGGAGGCATGACAAGCCCGTGGTCAGCTTGTGTTTTCACAAATCTGGCTGGAATTTAGGACTGAAACAGGAGCTGCGACTTTGTAGCCCCTCATTCCACCCGCCCAGATGGAAGGTGCATCTCTAAGTGGTTTTGTTCAAGTTCTTTCCCCAGGAAGTTTAAGGACTGATCTCGAGGTGCTAAACGTTATTATTAATTGGGCATTGACCTCAGAAAACCAGGCCATCAGTTTGACTCTTTCAGGTGGGTGTGTTTAGGTTATGCAATACAGCCAGCCTTTCAGCCCCTGGCAATCCTTGGAGCCTTTTGGATCTCGAGCAGAGTACTAAGCCAGAAACCCAGATCCCAAGATTGGTACTTGAAAGAGTTGTGATTTGATCATCAGTGTAGCTTATCAGGTCTGATCTATCCACAAATAATATAATACATTAGACTGGATTAGATAGATGAAGATATTGCAGACAAGGGCATCGCTTTTTAGAATGCAAGAAAGGTCTTTGGTTCAGCAACAACTCCTCCTGCACTCACAAGAAATGTAGGCGTTGTTACCCTGAGGTTTACAGTATTTACAGTTCTTCCTGTTGCATCTGGGTGCCTGAAAATCTTCTGCATCTTCCTCGGGTGTACACCCGAAGCTCTGGTTCACTTGATGGCTGGCTGCACTTCTTCAAACAGACAGAGAGGTCACTGCACAGCAAGGAAAAGCCTTTTTCTCTCTGATGTTATATGCACCAGTTCAGCTTACCTAAAACCCTGCCAGTGGGGGTATGTGAGGGTGTCAGGCTGCACTGCAACTGGTGTGTTTTCAGGAAAAACAGGACTGGAACTGCCAAGATAAGAACTTCGAAGCAAGGCGCTGCCCAAAGCTGCAGCCACATTTTAGACTCAGGACCTCATAAACATCCACGTGACTAGAAGAACTATGGTAGAAAGGCCTGCTCCTGTCTTAGGTCTGCTGCCTTTCAGTGTTTCACTGGTGTGCTGAATGGCGGAATAGGGGATGCATTCGTTAAAGTTGCAGATAGCATTAGGTTGGGAAGGACCACAAATGTATTGGAGATTGACGTTAGAATGAAAAAATTATCTTGACACTTTGGACAAATGGCCTGAATCGTTAGAAGGCACTTGGACAAGGCCGGTAGGCCAATGAGCTGTCAGACAAATTTATTAAAGGAAAATCAATTGAAGGCTTTTAAACACAAAGGTGCAACATGAGGTTGAGGCAAGCTCTGAGTCACACACTGCTGGAAGCTGGGAGGGTGTACGGGGGAAGTGCTGCCTGATACTGGCCAGGGTCCTCTGCTCCTCCCTAGGCTTCTGCTGCTGGCAAATGCCAGGGGACACTGAGCTGATGCTGCACTCCATACAGCGGCTCTCATGTCATGCTCTTGAGCGCAGAGCAGAAATGGGCAGCTACAGACACAGGTCAGAGAACTGGGCAGCAGTTCTGCAGAACTGCTGAACTGCAGAACTTCTGGATCCAAAGCTGAACAAGAATCATAGAATCATAGAATCATTCAGGCTGGAACAGATCTTTAAGATCATCGAGTCCAACCATTAACCCAGCACTGCCAAGTCCACCACTAAACCCTGTCCCTAAGCACCACGTGTACACGTCTTTTAAATACCTCCAGGGGTGGTGACTCAACCGCTTCCCTGGGCAGCCTGTTCAATGCTTGACAACCCTTTTGGTGAAGAAATTTTTCCTAATATCATCTGTCTTACCTGTTTTAAGAAAAGCCCATGCCATATTGGAATATGTAAGTGGTGATGTTATGTGTAAGGAACTTCTGCTGTCTTAAAGATGCGAGGGGCTGAGCTCTGTTCAGTGCCACTAACATCTCCTGGGGCACTGACCCCAGCTTTAGCAATGCTCTTTGAAAAAGGTGTGGACTAATCGGCAAGGATTCAGAAGAGCAATGGGGATGAGTAGGAGGAATATGAGTTGCTTTATTTTGCTGCAAGGGAATTTTAGATTAGGCATTGGGAATGCTTTCCAGTACTGTCAGTAGAGAAGCAAGGAATGGGCTGTCTACCTAGTTCTCTGTCCTTTCAGGTTTTTCAGAATAGGCTAGAAACCTGCCCAGGTGAGATCAGAAAGCATGTTAGATCTACCATGAATGACAGTGGAATAATTGCTGGAGGTGACTTAGAAATTAAACTTATATTTTTAGAAAAGGTACAGCATTGAAGAAGCTTTCAGGGTGGAGTGCAGCTGACATGTGAGGAATCCATTCCACGGAAGTTCCCTAGTAACCTTGGATGTGGGCAATGCCAGGAGGACTTGGCATACTGACTCTAAGAGGAGTTGTCCGGAGAGTGGAGCGGTGTGGAGGCATCGCGGCCAGGCTCTGTGATAAATGGGAACCCAAGGTACCACGAAGCTGATGTGCTGCATATTTGCCAACCTGCACCAACAGTCCTTCGTACTTTTGACAAAATGCTGTCATTTTGGTGAACTTTGCTCATTATATCATCATTATAATACAAAAACACACCTCCATCCCAAAAGTTACCTGCCTCTAAGGTGTGACCACCCCTCACTGGGTATGCGCTTTGAATTTTTCTAGTCTATACCTTTAAAAGCAAAGCAAGGAAATTTTACACCAGTCATAATAAAGGTGGGTATGACTAGAGCCACTCAAGCTCCACCTGAAAGATAAAAAACAGTATAAAATGTGTGAAGAGAAAGAGGGTGTTATGGAAGATACCATCACATACCACCCTGACTTCTGGGACCAGTCGACGGGCTGAGCCTCTCTTTCCCCCCACTGGGACACCTTTGGGTAAGATTTAAACATTTGGTTATACCAAGTGCTTCCCCAGGAAAACTCAGAAACGTCTCTATAACTTCACTTTAAATCTCCAGTGCATTAGAGTCGCTTCATATTTGCTTAACACACTCGTAGCCTAGCAGTGTTCCTCATTTTCTTTGTATTTGTGTGTGTCCTGTAACCAGCAATTTTACCACCGGTGATCCAAAGAACCTGTGTATCTGTTGCTTTAATAAATTGCACTATTCGTTAATCTATCCATGATCGTTCTCATTGAACGTGACCTGCCTGGGCATCTGCCAAATTAGTAACTAACAACAAATACCCTGCTGAGTGGTTACTTCTACAAATCTTAGAAAATAAACCGTTGACCAAGTCTGAGACTAAGACTGGACTTAGTCACACCTAGGGTCCTCTCGGAGAAGGAGTTTAGAAAGCAAGGGGGTCCTGTCTGAACCTCGTGACTCAACGGTAGGATCTCCCCCTAGCCCACTCCTCAGACTCCTACTATTAATGCAACAGTGACACGGATAACAGCTGATCCTGCCCCACAACAGAGGGACAGACTGCCTCTAGGTCCTTTCTAGCCCTATTCTGTGTCACCAGTGACTCTCAGATGAGCTATGTGCTGTCATTTACACCTGTTTAGACTGGTTACACAATTGGGATAAAAATAATACCCTTATATCCCTCTTCAGAATGGACAAGAGGGTTTGGAAAAGGGACATTGCCAGAGAGGAATGTGTTTTTGTCCTGCATGGCAAGATGGTCTGCATGGAAATCACATGTGCGCAGAGGGAGGAGCATTCAGGTTCCGCAGTGCCCAGAGTTTTAATCCTGGTACCCTATTTAAATACAATGTGGTACAGTCCTTTGACTCAGATTAGAGGTATGCTGCAGAAAGGCCTCCTTCCATGCCAAACCTCAGGGAAAGGTGAGCAGGGATTTAACTACTTGTGCTTCCCAGGACTCTGCTTTATCTGCAGACAGTGAGCCTGGATCTCTCTGCAGAGAGATCTGCTCTTACAGCAGAGTGGAGGACTTATAAATTCATACACACACACACACACACAAAAAAAAAAAATCGCTGCATGCCTGGCTGGTTCAATTGCTTTGCTTTGCAAAGGATGAGGGTGGAATTCATCCTATTTAACCTCCACTGTAGAGATGGCTCACCACAAGATTTCTTTATTAAGTGAGCTTAATCTGACTTCTCATGGAGCAGCAGGGCCTGCTACATAAAGGAAGGGGAGCTGGAAGAGTGGGTGGTGGCGAGGCAGGCAGGGGCAGCGTCCCGTCCGGCAAGGGCTCAGTCCCACGGTGCCCCAGCAATGCCAGTGGAGCGTGACCAAGGCCCGAAGTCAAGCCAGGGCTGGGACAAGCAAGATACAGGGCCATGCCCAGCGCGGCTGCAGCCTAACGCAGGCGGGGAGCGAGGGAAGGGCCTGAGCGCAAACACAGCTGCTGAGGCCTGGGGGAAGAGGGTCCCGGTGAGGCTGCTCATGGCTCCGTCCCACACCACAGCTGGTTTTACTGCAACTTGAGCCAAGGTTACAACTTCTGTCCACAGACACCCCTCTGAAGTTGAACAGCTTTTTTCTAAGGCTGACTGACCTCTCTGCCTAAATTTCTCCTTGAAGACATTGAGCCGAACTGTATGCTCAGTTAACTTAGCAATCCTCATAGCAAAGACTCAAAGACTTCCCCTCCTAGATCTCAGTGCTGTCCTGCCAGATCTAAGACTAATTTGTGTGCCTGTGACATACAGAGACACCCAACTAGAGGGCGGGACAGGAGCCGGTGGATGGGCTCTGCTCACCTTGGTAGAAGGCCAGAGCTTTTTCCACTGGTATTGGTGTCATTCATGTATCACCGGGAATGCCCCAGGACTGGTGCAAGAAAAATTTTATCTCGGGACTGTAACTTATACAGCCTCTCTGGGCCCCTGGCCAGTCGGGTGCTGCACACAAATACCACTCTCTGCAGATAATTAGCATCCCCATGTGATGACCTTGGATGTATTGAGTTTTTAACCATTAGAGGGGCTAATTCTGCCGTGCTAAACTCACTCAGCTGCCATTTTTCAAAATGGTACACAAATGTTTTGAAGCCCGAAATTGAGTTTTGCCATTTTAATCCATCGCTGCATGCTTTTTAGTTCATTGTTACACAGTGTGAGCTCTCGGTCTTGTCAATAGAGAACTAATCATCAGAGCACGCAGCATTTTAATGGTGTTATTCCTAAAATTCTGGCACCGGATTTGCCAGCAGGTAATAAATAAGGAATACACCAGTTACATTTATAAAGCAAACCTTGCTGCAGATGCTCCAGGAGAATGACAGAAGTAAAAGTGGCATTGTAAGAAATGGGTATATCAACCTTTTGGTCTCCCAGTTGTGCAAACTTTAAAATACTGTGGGGGAAAGCAGGCAACAGGTCTAAAAGACTGCATTTTGGAAAACAGCATCCTAAACAGCAATCTAGTAACTTGAGTTTATAACACTTGTCAGCTGCTAATACAAACCTGCTATTATTTTCAAAGATCCCAAGATAGATCTGTTATTTATTATTTTCTGATAAGGATTTTGTGTCTGCTGTATTCCCCCCTTCTGTGAAAATCAAAAAGGGACCTGACCGACCAAGGATATGTCGGAGGGTTAGGGGGTTTCGCCCAGCTTCTGAGTGATTTTGAATTGCTCTGGTTCATATCGCATTAGAAAGGCACGGCAGTACTGTAGGAGATGCTACAAAATGGGGAGCTTTAGTGGAAGGATGGTAGAAGCAGCTCTTTGCAGACTGTCCCCCACAAGCGTGCCCTGAGAAAATAAGGGCTGATCTGTTTATCTATCTGTGAGATGGCTGATAATCTTAGGCACTTTAAGATTAGGGTAGGAAAGGACCTTGAAAGGTCAATGAGCAAGTCTTCTTGTGTCAGGGGGATTAGATAGACATGCTCCGCTCCAGGGCGATGTTTGTCCACCTTGTTTTTCAGATCTCCTGATGATGGAGATTTCCAGCCTCCTCTGCAGAACAAACATTTGCTGAAAAAAGGGGCCAGGGGCTGGGTCCTCCCATTCCCCTGTGAGCGTTGTAAATATTGGATGGATCATAACCTGTATTAAAGTGGATTTGGGGGTCTGTCCAATGCTCAGATCCTTACGGAGCTCAGCCTGTCTCATTCTACATGGGCACTTGGCTGCACAGTTTCCATATTTATCTGAAAAATTGCTGTATCGGTTGTCAGTGCTTTCACACAGGATGAACCAGGACGTTCCTCACTGTTCGGTTCCTTCACTGGGCCAGTGGGCACATGGAAGTCTGTCTGCAGGGCCGTGATGCTGTAGGTAGAGAGGAGAGATGGAGGAACCAGCCCATCTCATGTGTTTCTACCAAGAAGCTTTACATATAAAAAGCAGTTTAGCTAATGAGTACCATTCAGGGCAGAGTTGCCTGAAGTGATAATAGATACTTCAGTGAAAATGTAAGAGCAGTTCTCAGTGCTGATCAGAAGACTAAACTGTTAATGAAATTTTAAGAAAGAAATAGAGAGTAAAACCAGAAACATCCCTGCCATAAAAATGTCTGTACACACACACGCACAGAGTAAATATCTCTATATATACATACACATTTTGTACGTGACTGTCATATGCCCAAATGGCAAATGCCATGTGCAGTTCTGGCCTCCCCGTGTCAAAAGGGTATGATAAAAGTAGTAACAGTACCAAGAAGAGAGGCAAGGAGCAAAATAATAAACTGTAATATGACACACCAGCCTTAAAAAGAGATATATGGAGTGGTGGGTGTGATGGTGGTCTTTGAAATTAACAGCGGTGTTGAAGAAGTTTGAGATCAATGAATCACCGCATGTCAGCATACAGGAACTATGGGAACATCACGAAAATGATGAGGTGACAGGTTCAGAAGAGACAAAAGAAGGCTCCTTTTAACACCCTGTGTGTAGTTATGCTGTGGAATTTAACTGCTCCAGGATGCTGTGGATGCCAAAAGTTCAGATTATTGCAAAAGCAATTAGAGTGAGTCATGGAAAAATGCGGAAAGGGCTGTTAAGCACTTGTGGCTCAGGAAGAAGCCCTTCAGCCAAGGACTGCTGGGGCCAGAGGATTTAACACTGAAATGTTACCTTCCTCTGTATAGATTTGTAGGTTTTGTGGGATAAAGGGTTTGGAAGAGATCTCCTGTATCCTTGAATCCCCTTTATTAACTTATCAATCATGTGCAGGCTCAGGGAGTGACATTTCTAGGAAGGAAGAGGGAGCGAGAAGGTTGCGAGGAGGCTAGGGAATCATCTCCAGCTGTCTCTGTGGCCTGAAATAACCCTTGGTGAGCTATGGGGCCACGCTGAGGTGAGGGAGGACCGCTGCCCACTCTGCCTCACCAGCTCTCAGCTATGCTAATTGCATTAGCTGCCACCCTGAGGATTTTTCCTGGTGTATTTTTGCTGTCTCATAGTTCTGACCTGGTTTTGACATTTGAAAGAGCAAGTAAAACCCTCATGTGTGTCAGGAGGTTTAGCTGCCATCAGCTTCCTTACTGTTTAATGACTGTGCCCAAATGTCCAGCCAAGGCGGTGTTGGATATCCTGGGTAAGCGAAGGATTACGGAGGTGCTGCGAGGTCAGGCTGCTTTGTTCCTGCTGTGCCAAGAAGTCACGTCCACCCTCCGCAGTCTTTTGGGCGGCCACATGCCCCCTCCGTCTGTTGTGTTTTTGAGTTATTCTGCAATGCGGTCTAGTCCTGCATTCCGCGCCTTGTGGCTGGCTGGGCATTGAACGACAGCAAATTTCCCATCTGGGACACCCTGACATACGTGCACACCTCAACCCACAAACATTTACACGAGTGCATGCGAGCGAAGTGTGTCAGGAGGTAGAAAAGACGTATGTGCACATCCAAAGTTGAGCATACGTATTTTTCTGTTGTAAATGGAAACCGCTGGGGCCGTAATGCACACAGTGCCTGTTGGGCTTGGTTTTGTTATTTTTTTTCCTGAAAGGTTATGCCATCCTTCAGCTTTGAAAAGCTCAACGGCTTGGGTTGGGGCACAGTACACACCTGGGAGGGAATAAAGGAACTCCCGTGTGCCAAAACTGGTGTTTACAGTCGCTCTGCGACAGCAGTCAGTGCATAACCCTCCTGTCTCAGATTCCCCATGCATGAAATGAGGCTAGTAATGTTTATCCACCTACTGGGAGGGTTGATAGAACAAATCATTATTACTCTATGGGGACAGGAAACCAGGAAGAAATCCCATTGAAATAATTAATATATACAGGAGCAAGTGAATGCAGAGGAAAGCAGGTGGCTGGGGGCGTATGCTCTTATAGCACAAAGCAAATGATTCTCTGCTGAGAACTGCATGAATATGGAAACCGTGCAACAGACGCACTATGCTGAACATCAAGTGTATATACATTACTCTGCATGTCTTTTTGGTGCATTTCCTCACCATTCACGAATGGTTTTGTGCTGAACATCCGAGAGCAAAGCTGAGGAGCTGGCTGTGGTTACAGCAGGTGTTGCAGGCCCTCGGTGAGAGCGTGCAGGGGACGGTGTGCTGCTGCTGCCCAGAGCCATGGTCGGCCCCGAAATAGCAGGGTAGAAATTGGCCTCTGCTTTCAAACTCCTCTGCAGCAAGGCAAAGGGGGTGAGCCCCAGCCAGGCACTTAAGAGCAACGCCTTGGAAATGGGGACAGTTTTTTCTTTCTTTCTGTTAATCTAAGTTTATTATCTACTCCTTTGGATTTCTGCTGGCGGCCAGAGCTATTTAAAGACTTGGCTTTTATCCAAAGCCCACACTCCATGCTTCATGTAAGAAATACAGACGGAAGAAAAAGCAAATTCTCCATGAGTTCATCGAACAGTTCTGCTGCTGCTGAACACAAAAGGCACTGCTTCAGTTTCTGCATGCAGTCCTGACTTATAAGCAAGTTACTTCCCTGAGGGTCAGCTTTGCCAGAGGAACAACCCGACCGCTTGTAGGTGTAACATGTCTTGTGCTACTTGGAGTTTCACCTTGGCAGACAGAGGCTCGGGCAGTGATTTTTTCTTGCAATTTTTTTTTTTGAGGATTTCACATGAAAATTGCAAACACAAAGGCTGGATCTTCTGGTTGTTGTGGCCCGCTGAAAATTAAGGGCCATGAAAATTCTCCTTCATAACTTCCTTGATTTCTGATTATATTCTCCATTCCTGAAAGCAACTGTGAACAGTTGGTAGATACATTGACCAAATATGTTTATTCATTCATAGCTTCTCTTTTGATTTAACACAGTTGTGACAAATTATTACATATTTCCATAGGTAGGGAAACAAAGCTGTGGAGATCATGGATATTCAAGAAGGATTATAAGAACCCCAGATCTTGCCGTGATAAAATATTTCAGTGGTGTTGATGCAGGAGATTGGTCTTCAGAGAGCTACAGGGTTTGTTTTCACAGCGTGGCACTTGGCCTTGGATCCCCAAGTTACAAAATGTTAACCCGGAAAGAGAAGTATGAAAAAGAGCTGGGTTTTGATCTGACAGCTGGAAAGTCTCATCTCCCCCCCCTGCTGGAGCAGTGCCGCTTTCTAGGGTGTTCGGGGCTAAGCTTGTAAATCTGTATTTTAGGAATCAAAGTAACTTTCTTCTGATTCTCAGAGGAGGTAGGAGCTTCCTGTGATGCTCAGGTCTTGCTCTTGGCACTGAATTTGGGCCTCACCTTTTGGTTTCAGTCCCTTTATTCATAACGTGTGCCTGTGGGCAGTAACTCTGACCACACAGGAGTAACCCAAAAGACAGCTCAGAAGTGCTGTGTGGGATGAGATCCTTTTAAAGCCTCAAGGAAGAAGGCTGAGTATTACAAAGCATGCAAGAATTGCACCCCCTTACTCAAGCCCAGTTGCAGGGAGGTGAACAGCAGCAGGCACTGCTCCCAGCCTCTTTTCACTATCAGTGCAATTATCAGTCGTATTCAGAATTTTGAAGACCTTTATTTGCCCTTTTATACCATTAATATGAAGGACCTACTAGCTTAAAAACTGTAACTAGGAATAGCTATGGATTTGCTAGGAGGCATAAAGGGGAGGCAGACAGACTTGTGCTATCCCCCCCATATTTCAACAATAATCATCCATATATCTAAAAGAATTAAAAATTATACTCACACGCATACAATGTTAACTACCCTTAGCCAATAAATAATGTTTTATATGAAAAATATGAAAGCTACAGACTGCATGTACTGCACTCATGGACTTGCAAATATAACTCATGGGGAATGTACCGGTGATCAGATAACTTCAGTCTTGCCCAGTAGAAACCTGAGAGGTAAAGACTGTTGAATATACGTGTTCTGGTTTTGTCTGGTGTGTGATACAGCAGTAATATTAAGATGACTGGAATTGTTACATTTTTAATCATGTAGTTTGCAAGTCAAGCGCTGTGATTTACAAGGCAGTGTTTTATTTTCCATGCTCTGGCCAGTGACACCATGGCTTTATTTTGACTTAGTTCAAACACAAGTTCTTATGTTAATAGTGTACATTAAGAGGAAATGAAGCCAAACAATGAAGATTTGCAAAATTTTAGGTACAATTCTTTTATGATTTCCGACTTGTTCTTCAAGGAAGCGCATCTGAGCATTTTTAAACTAAGAAAAAGGATGGTCTGAATTATTACTGTGTATGAATGCAGCTGCATAATATTTTAACTGATGCATCATCATTATTGCCACTGGTATTAATTAACATGGTGAATGCATTAAGGCATTAAGTTTGTATTCCATAGACAAGGCTTATGTTAACGAATGTTTGTGAATAATTTGCAGCTGATATAAAATACAGCACTATATTACCAAAAGTGATGATGCATTTGCTACAGGATCTTATGCATTCTCTACAAATACATAAACAGCTTTAATTTGCACGACTCATCCTAGCTTTCTTGTGATCACACATTTATTTTGCAAGTGCTGTATTTTTTTCTCTTTGTATTGCTTGCGGTACCTCAGACATGAAGCCATTAATGCTTTTATGGAAGTGTAAAGCAGAAAGCAAAAGACTTACTTTTTAACACGCCGGTGCAGAGTGACCCCACGGTGAGGTCACGCTGCTTGCGCTGGCTCCTGCCTGTGGTCAGGAGAGGTCTCTGGCAGCTGGTTTTGGAACCTGGCACAAAATCGCTCTGTCACGCGCTACGCAGGAGAAAAGTTCAGATATTCAAATCTGGGCTCAAAACACCAGCAGCAAGAGCTGAGATGCTGTTCTGGCAGCACAGATTTATTATATATTTTTACCTGTCCCACAGAGCTCCCCACTGCCCTTTTGACTGTACCTTTTAAAGTTCATGTTTGCAAGCACCTCTTCACGTATGAAGTAAGGTTGGGAGCAGGGTGGACAGCATCTGTATCTGGCTATGTGGTGTTCAGTGATGGCAAACATTTCAGTCTATGCTTGAGAAGATTTTGAAGTTGAAACATACTGCAGCCAAGATGGACCAACGTGTTAGTATGAATTAAACCAGCCCTCCTCTGTCATCAAAAATTCAAAGTGACGACCATTAGGCCTTGCCCCCTTTGACTCCTCACCCCAATGGCCACAGGCAACTAGAATGAACAGAGCAAAGCCTGTCTGAGCTCAGAGCAATGTTTGAACATACATCTCTGTATTTACAGTGCAATACTTACTGTCCATGTCCCGGCATGTCTTTAGGTTTAATGTATACTAGAGAGGATCATCTGCTTTGTAAATTCAGCTGCACCTTTTGCAGCAGCACCTTAAGCGCTAGTGTATGTGAAGTATTTTAACATTACCATGCCTAACCTAATATTTGAGGACATGAGGTTAGACCCTAGGTTTAGGACAAAAGCCTGGGGGACATATATTCCTCTTGATTTTCATTCAAGACCTTTTCTCCCATTTTTGCCTCCAAAACTTATGCCCTGAGACCTTTACAAAGTAACAGTCAGCCTCCCACCACTGCCCTCTGAAATCAAAGCTCTGGCTTTGCAAGCACTTTCACAGCACATTCCTCACAAGGCTAAGAGAGATCAGGTAAAACTTGGAGGCAAACCTAGGTCCATTTAATGGGCCTACTATTCATTAACATTTACACTGCCAGTTGTTTCAGTGCATTTGATGTAAGTAAAACGGGGAAGGTAAAGGAGAAAGAAGTGAATGTTGGTGAGAAGCTCTAGGGCCCGATGCCGTTGCCACTAGTCAGCAAACAGCAACCACCTCCAAACTCGGCAAATGTGCTCCAAGGTTGTGAAACTGTTGGGAGAGAGAGCACTGGATGGGAGGAAGAATGTTGTGGCCTGTCTGAACAATTGTTTTCTGGAGAACTGGTGTATTTTGCAGTGGATTTAGAAGAATTAAGAAGAAAAAAAAGCTGGTCAGCTGAGCTTTCTGGGTAAACTCATTTTGACCAAGACTGTTATTTATGAAAATGCAAAAATGCTCTCGTTGTTTCTAATGTGAAACAGCAAAATAAAAAATCTGTGGCACAGGCAGAACAGCATTGATCGTAAGAGTCCTGACCGATTTCTCCTACTACAAGGAGTGCTGCACTTGCGACAGCATGCCAAATATTCCTTTCCTAATGCTGCCTTCCTGCAACATGTAAAGGAAGTTCTGAGGGTCTCACTGCTGCTGCAGCTCTGTCTCATATTGCCGGTGGTAGGGGATCATGGCACAGCGCGGAGCTGCTGCAGTGGCTACACCAGCTTAAGTAAAGTCTCAGAACCATTTCTGGGCAGGTATCCAGAAGCCAGTGTCTGGCTAAGCTTAGAGGGCTTTTCAGACACCTGATACCTGACACCCTTGAATTTAACTACGTTAACATTTAGGTTGAAAAGACTGACACAGAGCTATGTGTTAATACGGTCAGATGAGGGGGCAGCTCAGTTTGGGAGCTATATCCTTCTGCAGTGGTGACGCAGGCAGTGGTTAAACGAAGATCTTTTTTGCTGATTAGAGAATTGCTGAGCTAATTGAATGAGCTCTGTTCAGATAAACCAGATGGAGCTGCAAGAGTCTGCACACCAATGTGATTTTTTCCCCACCTAGTCTTTAACCACACCATTTAAATGCCTCTACAAGGTGCCTGATAGAATGGAAAGAGTAAGATGATCTATATTGTACACTACATTGCTCACTCTTTGTGCCTCTCCCATTCCTTTCAGATGCTGTACACTTGTTGATCAAGAGCCATTGTCTGGGGGAACCTGCTTCTGGAACTGCTTCTGTACTCCAAGGTTTTAGAAATACAGAGCTTTCTGTTTATCATCTCCAAAATTCAGTGTTACAGCGGAGTCTGCAGTGACAATCAGCATCAGAAAAACTGCTGTCATATGCATATTACCGAGAAGCGTTTGAAAGTAAGTTGTGGAGCCTCTAAAGTTACCGCATTTTCATACGCATACAGTTACATCCATTATGGAAGCCCTTCAGGTAGGGACTGGAGTTTAAGGTATAAAAATAATAAAAGCAGTGAATGTACATCTTTTGGAACCACATACAATCCAGGATGTGTCAGAACTACAGGAGCTGGGCTAGTTTCCCATAAAATTTACAGGTATTACAAACTCCCAAAGTTTAACTCCATCCAGGGAAAAGTATATAGTCTATTGTTAAGTCCTTCTCTCCAAGGAGCCTGAAGGATGGCTGTGCTGGGTCTCCTGAGGTGCGACTGCACAGTGCTGTGGCCTTCCAAGGTCCCTCAAGACCTCCTCTAGGAAATTCAGCTCCACCTCCAGCCACTTCCCTTGGAACATTTTGGTTCTCAGACTGCTCAAGGTATCAGAAGTAGCTTTCACCAGTAGCACTTTCCACTGGAACAAGCTACCTAAAAGCCTTAATCCTCACATCAACTGTTGCAGAACTAGCAGACCATTTGTTTTCAAAAGATCACTTATTCTTTTCACTTACAAAACCCCTCTTGTCATTTCAGACAGTCTAGCACCTGTAAAACCTTCTGCACAATTTATACATGCCTGTTCTCCCCATGTCTCCTGTCTCAGCTTTCATTTGCACTATCTTCACTTGTTCATCTATGTCACTCTTAATTGCTGTTTTGTCTCTTCTCCCTATCTTCTTGCTGGCTTCGCATTTGAAATGAAAAGCAATGAAATTTGTAGGCTGGTTCTTTGATTCTATGGGACTGGATTCCCTGTGGCCTTAGAGCTGAAACAAGGCCAACTCATCTCCTGCATGAATTAGACTCTGCATTTTCAGCTATACTGTAGGAGTCCACCCAAAGTCCTTAGATGAGGTTTTACACACGGTCCTGCTGGCAGCCTTGTTTGCAGTCTCTGCTCTCTGACCTTGAAGAAGGTTGGAAGAAGTTGTTAGGGCACTGCATGAAGTCTGGTGGTTAATGCCACCTCCCGCTCACACTGCAAGCCAGACAGGAGGCCAGAGGTATTAGGATGTGGTGTTAAAGGCAGGGCACATACTGCAACCCCTCAAACATTTCTGCTGTGCCAGCTACTTGTGGCTAAGTCCTGTGAATGATTGTTGAGTCATTCTAACAGTTTGATGCTTCTAAAAAGGCTGAACCCACTGCAAGTCATGCACTCCTGCCACTTCTCTTACGCTGGTGCTTGTGCCAACATGAAGCCAGTTCAGTTCTATCAGCTGGCAAAAGCCTAGTTTTTGATGGGCACATTCTGTGAACTCAGTGAGCTGAACCTGCTCATGAGACAGACGAGAGCCATCACCGGCATGAGCTAAGGGCCAGATCTGCGTCTGGGAATGGGAGGGGGATGTGGGGAGGTAAGGGAGCATCCTCCTTGTTGCCAATTCATTGCTATGTCAGTGCTGCCATGCTGCAAATGGTTGCAACAGTATCTGCCATGATGTAGATTGTTGCAGGTGCAAGGCACATTGCTGTGCTCACTGGTGCTGCCACCTCAGGCATGACAGTGTCCAAGAGCCGGTATCCACCGAACCCTGTGTAGGGGCACACAACTATGGAAAATGGAGGGAAGTGTTTGAACATGTCAGCTGTCAGGTTTCCCCAGAAGCTCAGGGTGTCTGTCATGGTAGTCTGTGCCTGTTCAGCCCCTGGAAGACCACCGCTTTCCTGCTCTGTCAGGCTTTGCTACTGGAAGAGGGTGGAGATGTGAATTCCTACCTGTGGCTGCTGCTTTGCAGGCGTTTGACACTAGCAGGGAAACCCAGTGCACAATAAAACATCCTCAATGACTTGTCCAAGATGCGTTTTTCTGACAGATGACGACCATAAGGACAAAATTCTACAGCCGTTTTCCTCTGCTGTGCAGAATAACCTGTCTCCCTCAAAGTTAACAGCAATCAGCTCATCTTGGCCAAACAGTTAGTTCTGCAACCCTGGTGTTGTCATGCTGTGAATCAGCAGGCATGCAAAGCAAGAAAGTACTTCTTCAGAAAGCATCCTGTCTTTTCAAAACCTTTTAATTAAAAGAAAAATAGTTACTTAAAGAAAAAATGTTACTTAAATGCTTCATTTTACAAAATTTTGTACAGTACATTTTATAATTTAACTTTTAAATTTAAAATTTTTTTACATTGAAAAAGAAGGAAATAGTATTCAAATGCTGATAGGAAAAGCTGGGTTACACAAAGCCAGACTGTGGTGAACAGAAGAAAAGCTGGATTATTTGGGTAATGATTTAACACAAAGTATTCTATAGACACTCTGGGAAAAATATCAAAACTTGGGAATCAGGAAAGAGAATAGTGAGGCTTCTTTAAAAAGCAACAGCACTGAAAGTTTGAAATTTTCCTACATAGGCATTTCTGTGGTTTGATCAGCCTAAATCCTGTACTGTGAAGGGCATGGCTTGGGGTCACTGGCCGCCACGTCTCACTGTCCGTTTTCTTGTACCAGTCACTTTTCTGTCAGTGTAGAACTACTTCGACTGCAACGCTGCTTTCACAGGATAGTCAAGCGCAAATGTGTATTTCCCCCAGCAGATGCTTCCTACTACCCCGGATATGGAGTACTGCCAAGTAAGGGGTGTAGTTAAAGTGGTAGAAAACATAACCTATGTATTCTTTGGTGTCACACCGACCTCTCTGTCCTTCGTTCAATACTGAATCATCTCTTGTGAAGAAGGTTGGGCCACATCTTGCACTAGGTGCTGTGGGGTTTTTAGCAGGGCATAGAAACATGTTTGCTTTTCTTTGCGTTGCATCTACTAGCACTCAGATTGGCATAATTTCTTCCAGCTGCTACTTGTTTAGCTGCAGTGCCATGTTAGACAAAAGCCTGTGTGAAGTAACTACGACCGGTCTTTATTTGGCAAGCAGTCAGAGGACAACAGCCTACTTCTCAGATTGCCTGTTGAGGTTGGAAAGTATTGTATAGGGAGTGAAAAACCCTTCTGCAGTGCCTTCCTATTTGAGAATCTTTAACAGCTTTTCATTTGCTCATCCAAAATGACAATAATCAAACACTGTGACACACAGAGGAATTATTATCTCTGTAGGCAGCCTCGGAAATGAAGAGAAATCAATTTCCCAGGACCTGCTGGAAGATTGCAACATTTTCAGAAAATTTTGCTGGATTACAGGTTTACATTTACTAGAATTGCCTTGCTGGGAACTCATGCTGTATGGCTCCCTCGTCCACTCAGAGGCCGGAACTATCCTCAGTTCCTTCACCCTCTACACATGAAAAGCAAATAACATGATCTTTTTTTATCCACCAAACTAGGATACGATAAAGACCTTTGTCTCTTCCCAATGCCAGAGCCCAAATCAGCTTATAAAAAAACCGTTAACAAAAAGGCTACAAAATAGCATATATTGTTATTTCTGCTTTCACTTTCCTTTCTCCTTGAACTCTGCACAGCAGAGACCATTACTAAGTTAGAAACTGTATGATGTGTTGTCATTGCATGACATATACTAGAAGCTAGAGCAGGAAATGTCACTGAATTAGAGGAAAAAAAAGGGCTGGAAATGTCCTCGAGAGTCCATCCCTGTGCTTGGGCGGGATCATCCAGACTGAAACTATTCCTAAGAGAGAGCTGCTTAACAGTTTTTAAAAGCTTGTGATGATGAAGGCACTGCAAGCTCCCCAGTCAACCTCATCTAGCACTGTCCATACCACTAGAAAGCCTGTTCTAACGTCTAATACAAGTGTCTAATACAAGTTTCCTCCGTATGGACACCTTTCAGGCTTGAAGACTACGTTATCCTCAATCTTTTTTTAAAAATAAACAAGTCTACTTCTTTCAATCTTTCCTTGCAGATCATGTTTTGTATCCCTGGCCTTATTCTCCTAACTCCTCTCTGCAGCCCTCCTGAAATGCATCACATGTAGCTGGACATAGTGCTCCAGCTGAGGCTTTGTCCCTGGCAAACACAATGGAAGGACTATTTAATATGTTGTATATTTTTACACGTGCCAATAGCACATTGCATGTTTGTTGTTTTTTTTTTTTCCAATGAAGTTACCTACTGTATGGAGGGCCAGATTAACTCCTTCTCAGGCAGAAAGTGCAACCACCGGAGATGAGAAGGCTGTGCCAGGGCAGGGAGCAGTTGACTCCCATGTGCCAGACTTGCTTTCATCGTGCAGCCAGTGTGACATGAACAAAGCAAATGAATTGTGTGACTAATAATTATGAAAGTTTCCAAGGGACAAAGGAAAACCTCCAGTGGTGATAACTAGTGACAAAACGACAAGGCAGTTTGAATAATGCCCATAACCATCTGGGTCACTTACTAACCATTCATTTAAGCAGCAGGGCACTAGGCAAAACTGTCTTCACCACTGCCGAGACCAGAAGAGAAATGATTTTCCATTTTAAGTAGCAGTGGAAATAGTGAAACAAGCATCAATGCACAAAAAGCAGAGCTCTCTGGTAGAATCGTTTGAGGGTGGCCCTCTTTTGTTTAAAAAAGAAACGCAAAAAATGTGTGAGGAAACCCAGGAGCAGTAAGGCTAGGGGTTTGGGAACTAACTAATTAAACCTCAGCCCTACACAGCCCAGCAGGAAAGAACTGGCTTTTGGACAAATCTGTTGTAAGACTGTGTAACCAGTAGCACACCAGTGGCACATGCATCTTTCAGAGACATGTGAAAAGATGCTGAGCACCAAAGTCAACTACCGATATGGCACTGATGTCAGGCTCAAGGCAGCTTGCCAAAAATAGTCTGTTGGCTGCTGATAAAAGCATTATGTACCTTGTAGCATGAATCGGGTTGAAAACACAAGAACAGGGGTTATTCAGAGGATCCACCTGAAAGTCACTAGAAGTAACAAATGTTAGCCTGAATTCCTCTTTATTTAGAAGTACACGATTGAGTGCTAATAGGTACTTAAGAAACATGATCACATGCAAGCTGAATTGTGTGAGCAGGAACCGGTTTGCATCAGAGATAATAAAAACCGGCTGCCTGCGGAAAGAGCTGGCCAAACTGCAGGGACAACATAAGGTCAAACTGGAACTAAAGTCCTTCTTAAAAGGAGACAGAAATTTGTGAAGTTGGAAAACAGAAGTGGCTGCCTTGCAAAATCCCTCAGTGTTAGAATCAGTCCAAATGATCTCTGTGCAAAAAGAAAGAGCGAAAGGAGCCATCCAAAGTTTACCTCAAATAAAATTCCCCCTGCTGTAGATATAAAACCTGGCCAGTACTGGACAGTTACTAGGAGTTTCAGGAGGGGGTGTGAACATGAGTACCAATTCTGGGGTGTGAGTTTGTACCTACCTCCCGAGAGGCCCATCTGCAAAGACAACTTTGCAACACTGCGACTGCAGCATGAGCTCTGTGGGCTGCCCATGCCGTAACCACTGGAATGTAAAATTTCTGGGGAGACTGCGATGGACTCAGATGGTTGTAGAGAACTATTTTCACTGTATTTACAGCATGCTGGGAATCAAATTCCTTATGTTTTATTGACAGATTCATGTAAGGCCATAGCCAGCTTCTTAAAGAGAGCTGAATGGGCATTATCCTTCCTCTACCAGCCGGTAAGCTTAAATTTAGTTTCTCAGCCACCATCCTTGCCCTGAGATTGGCCAGGGGAGCAGTACCACAGGGTCTTCTGACCTTTCAAGGGTCAGGCATGCCATCCACTTGCGAGGCAGCAGAGTGACAGTGGCAGTAGGGCTGCACTACAAGGGTAGATCCTACAAGCACATGGGGGTAGGTCCTACAAGCACATCTGGCAACAATTCAGTCAGATAAGGAAAGCACTGTGTTGCCAGAACAGGCTGCTTTTAGGGGCAGAGAAAAAGCTATTTTCAACTATTTCACAGGGAGTCTTAGGATCTAAACCAAGGGAACGGAGTAGTTCTGGTTCTTGTCCAGCTGTCCTCGACTGGTCACTGCCACCTGTACAAGAGCTGAGACCTGCACTTTTGGACAGCCCCCATGTTCCTCCTCTGGCCAGGCAGTGTTATGGTGGCCTCAGCCGATGTCCCGTACTGTGACCCTTCTGGAAGGGCATTGGATATATATTTACAAATCAATGTAAAGCTTACATACCAAGCGTGTAATTTCAGCGTTGGTAGTGCAAAGAAACATAGTTAGGATTGCACAAAGCTGCATAATAATAATTGTAAAAAATCACCTGCGGAAGTATTTTGTCAAAAATATTCAAGGCGGTATTTTAAAGTGTAAAGTATATAGTTAAATCCACCCTGCCGCTTTCTGTTCCTCCACAGGGCGGGTATCTGAAGTTCCCGTACCGATTTAAAGAAACTTAACCCTGATATCGCTAGGCAGCACAGGCGGCCAAACAACTGTCAACCCAGGGACAAAATCGATTTTGTTACAGTTAACGAGGAGGAGAAACCCTGCGGGGTGAGTGACCTGTTCATTAACCGAGAAGCACTGAAATACCTGCCATAGCTGTTCCACTTTCCCCGGGGCGGGATCGCCCCACTGGAAAATACCGCCCCGCCCTGCCCCGCCGGCCTCCCAAGGCCAGCGGGGAAGGTAGGCGGCTGACTGGAAGGACGGGGCGCTTTATTGCCTCCCCCCTGCCCCAAATCTCCTCTCAAGGCCGCGGGGCCTTTAAATCCACCCCTTCCACCGACACTCGAGTCCCCCATCCCCTCAGGAGAGCCCGCCTCCCCGCGCCACTCCGCGGGGAACGAGGCGGGGCCCCACGTTCCCCAACGGCCGCCCCAGCTGAAGGGAGCGGGGCTGGCCTTTATTACTGGCGGCGGCGGCTGGCTGCGGAGGACGCGGAGGCCTGGGTGGTAAGTGGCGAGGGGGTGGCGTTGGGTGGTGGGGAGCTCCGGGGGGTGCCGCCATCTCGTACCTGGGCCGGCGACGCCCCTCCGCCGCCTCGCCGGCCGGGTGCAAATATTTCTCTGTGAGCTGCACTGAGTGCCACCTCTGAAGGAGGGCGGGGGTTTCCCTGAGCTTTGCTCGGCACTCTCCAGAGCCCTCCACCGCCCCAGCAGGGACATGTCGCCTCCTTCTCTTCGTTGTTTTCTTTCCCCTCCCGACGCTCCTGGTCTCGAGGCCGGATGCGTCTGGAGCTTAAAGGTGTCGCCGTGTCCTTCTCCCTCCAGCTGTTTAAATGCCCCTCAGGGCAATGGCCCTCGGGGAGGGACTGCTGCAGGCAATCCCTTTAGTTTTGTTTTGGGTATTTTTTTGGGGGGACGTGGGGTGTGTGGTCTTTCGCTGACTGCTGTACTTGTAAGACAGCTGGTATTTTGTAAGAACTTGCCACTAGCTTTAGCCCTGTTTCCCCCCCCCCCCCCCCCCCGATGATGCTTCACCGCTTGAATGCAAAGTCCGAGCTGTCTGTCTGCAGTGTAATCCATGCAGTTAGAAAGTATTGCTTGCATAACTATCTTATATGTGCATCCTTATTTTGCAGGTAATAATTTTTTAGGACTAATAACTCATTTAGCATAAGCCTTCTTTAATGTTCAAGGGTCAAATCCATTTTAAATAGCTAAAAGTACTGTAAGCTGGAGTATACTGCGTGCCTAGTATACTAACGATATAGCTAACCAATAAAGAATTTGTTATCTGACTTTTAAAGTCTGTTTACAAACAGGGAAATATCTAAATATTTAATTGATGCACTCTGTTATGGAACCTGGGCCTTTGATTTTATTTCAGTCATGCCACCAATTAAAAGCAATCAGAGTTGCTTCTGACTTTTGCAAAGGCTGCGTGGATGAATCTCTGGATTTATCTAACCCAGAGCCCTTTAGGAGTAGTATTGGCTGTGTCATCTTACTGATGTTCAGGGAACAACAATATATATTTGATAAAGACAACTTCTTTCTAGTAAAATTAGAGACCTCAATTTATTCTATAATGAGGGCTGGACTCTGTTTTTTAAGTAGTTTGCCACTGAATTGCCAATAGAATTCTTCTAAGGAGGTGCTTGCTATTTTTATCAGTGTAGGGAAGAAATTCTGGGTAAGAAGCAAAATGAGAAATCAGGAAACAAGATAGTTGAGGTGAAAGGGCAAAGTGCTGGTGTGTTTTTTGGATTTTTTCTTTGTTTTTAAAGGTCAGCTCTGCCACTCTGCTTTAACTTCTTCCTGTAAGTATGGAAAACTAGAAGGAAGGATGCAAATAAGTGGAAAGACTCAGGCAGTTTAGCCTAAATAGCAGTAAAGGAGGCTAGTAAGCCTTTCAGAGGCACAAACCTTGACGGTGCTCTATGTAAGGCACCTTGGGATGTGTCAAAGGAACAGCATGTTATAACATCCATACATTAAAGTATCCTATATCAAAACTTCAGCTAATGTTAGTAAATCTGTGTACTAATTGAAGACTTTAGTTGGCAGTGCTTATATACTTCTACGTTGTGTCGGTGTTCAAGAATTACACAGAAAAACAGAGTAGCCTTCATTGCCTAGGGAGAATGAAATACAAAACAAACAAAAGAACAGATATATTTTAGTTTTATCAGTGTTACAGTATTTGTGATAGATGAAAATTTGTTTTAATATGTTGAGGGGAAAAAAGTTACCTGTATTTTCAATTTTGACAAGTTAATCAAAAGCAAAGATCACGCGTGTGGCTGATAGTGGAGAAAACTGAGCTTGGCTTTGTCTCCATTAATTAAATGATCTGCCATTAATCATGGCAGGACAGGACTATGAGGAGCTTGGAGCTGTAAGTGGCCTCCCTCTGGCACAGTGTCATACCCATGTGGCTCTACTGCTTTCATGTTGAGAAGCTGGCATAGTCTGTGGCTCCTGATCTCTGTATTGTAACCTTCTTGGCAATATAGTGGGTGCCCTGACTTGCCTTTTCTTTGGTTTTTTACATTAGTGATGTTCTCTGCAGCAGCCTAAAGAGTAAGATGGATTTTTGTGCACTTGGTTGTTGAGTATTTGAAATTGTGTCCTTTGAGCTACTATGGGTTTTTTTATTGTATTGAGTGTCGGAAGACTGGAGACCCAGGTAACTCATCATGAAGTAAAGATGTTAAAGGAAAACTAGGGCTGCAGTAACTATTCAGGCATGCTCAGTGTCTGCAACTTCTGTTAACTTTGGATGCTGGATTACTGGCACTTCTAGAGGAAGTGACCAAGGAAGGTTTGACTTCAGAAAAGGTGGTGCTAATTAACTGGTGTATTTGCAATATTTTCCAGCTGGGCAGTACAGGTGAATAAACAAAATAACAAGGAATGGAAGTGCCAAGGGAAATAGCTTCAAGTACAATTATTCTGCAAAATTAATTGGCAAAAGGTAATGATAGAATCCAATGTTTAGGAGGGTATTATAGAAAATGGGGAATGGAAAGTATTTATATTATGAGGAAGGGAAAAAATAAGCTGTGGAGACACCTACTTGGTTTTGAGAAGGGCAGTCTCGTATCGGCAGGATTAGTCTGGTTTTGCAGATCTTATCTCTTTTCTAAGGTAATAGGATTATTTTAGCATCTTGCAAAGCACATGCCGTCATTAACTATGATTTGTGGTCAGTTTGTCAAATTAGCTTAATTGACGTCTAAGCTAGAAAGGCCTTTTACAGTAAAAAAGGCTGCATGTACGTGGTTACGCTATTTTCGTATAACATTCACAAGAATGAATATTGTGAACTCTGGTATCAGAAATAGGCCCTAATGGAAGCAAAGTGTTGTATGCACCCCTATTGCCTATGCACCTGGTCCAGGTGTACCAGCTCAGCTCAGGTTAATGTTGATATTGGGGCAGGGGGTGGGGGTGGGAAAAGGGACTGAAGTTTAGTAGTGACTGCCTTAAAGTTCCATTTGATTGCAGGATGTAGTCAAACTAGTTCAGCTTGCTAAGAATCACTGGAGGTTATTCACTGCAGTGTTCCTTGAGATCGTGCCTGGGTGACAAACTGCTTTAACCTTTCATGATGAGCGTAGTGGTGGCCCAGTTACACAGTAGAGACATTGACTCGAACCCAGATGCCTTTGTGTGGTATTACCGACTTTCTTCTGATTGTCAAAGGTATTAAATGTTCTTACCCTAAGTATGTTTGGAAGGCTCATCTTAAATGGACAAGGCACAGAGTTTTATTAAGTGTTAGTATGTATATAACTGATGTACTTACAGATGTGTTAAATCATTGTCTTATTTCACAGAAAGAAGAATCAATAATGTCAGCGCTAAACTGGAAGCCCTTTATCTATGGAGGGTTAGCATCAATCACTGCAGAATGTGGTAAGCTTTTCTGTTAACTGTTTACATGATTTCCATTACTCAGTCCCTTTTAAAACAAGCTTGGTTCTGTGCTATCAGTGACACAGTAGTATATGGTGGGGTATGGCATAGAGTTTTTTTCATTAATGCTGACTGAATAGTTTCTCAGAGCTCTGTTACAATGTCAGAACACTTCTGTCTGTAAACTCGCATCCCCTGTGAGTCTTGTCTATATATAAACTTTGCCTTTGGATTCTATTATTTGGTGTTTGATCAATTCCTAGATGCTGGTCATAAATATACACAGTTTCTGTGTTGCCTGAGTAGACAAGTTAAAGTCTTACCTTGTAAAATTTCTCGCTTAGCTTTTCTGAGTAGCTATGTTGTAGTTCAGATTCCCTTTTCTCAAGTGTGACTGACTGATTAGATTTGAACACTTAAGTTCAGTTAGTGTGCTACATAGAATAATTGCTATAACGAGACAGTGCATCTGATGTCTTAGTGCCTACTCTAGAGAGAAACCTAAATACTAATATCTTTTTGAAGTCTTACCTGAAATGCATGTGTGTATGTGAAAATAAAGGAAATCTGCATTTTCGTAGTAGCAGAACATAGTCTGACATGTGGCAGGCTTGCATGTAAAGTCTCTCTAATAAAGTAGATGTGGTATAAAACCACACTTAAAACTACAATTTTGTTTTCCTTTTCTACCTTCCCTTATGAATCTTGTTGAAACTTGAGTTTGAAAAGTCTTGTTTGACTTGACTGAACATGGGCAATAATGCCAAAAGCTTTGAGGAAGACAAACAATTCATAAAACCTGGCTTGTCTGGTAAACCTCGTTAGAACAGACGTAGTTGGTACTGACTCCTGTTAGTGTTTAGGTGAGTATTGAATGTTGAGGTGGTCCCTTAAATATAAGCTCTGGAGGAATATGCTTTCTAAACCCTTTGATAAAGGGAGCATGGAGAGTTAAGAACTTGTCATTGCAGTAGGCTGCAGGAAAGCAGTAACAGAAATGGATACTGCTGCTGTTGCTTTTTTAGGTTCCAGGCTAGAATCTGTATAGCTTGTTCTATGGAATTTATTTCTTTGCCTTCAATGAAATGCTCTTCAAAGATGTTGGCAGAACACACACACAAACTCTGTACTTGATAGTGATTGCAGAGTCCTATTCGGTGTGGCTGTTTACAACTAGGCAATACCATCTTGCCTGAAAACATAGTGAAAGCAAAATGTCAACACAGGAGGTAGGCAGGTCCTCTGACAAGCTTTTAGAAGAAACAGGGTGACATAAAACGAACCACTTCTTTGAAAGAAAGTATTGTTAAGAGACACCTTTTTCCCTGGGAGTATTTTTATGTGTGTTAGTATATATTAAAGGCTGCTTTTTCTTCGTCTTTGGTTAGGTACATACTTGATTAATTTTCTCTCTGATTTTTCTTTAAGGTACTTTCCCCATTGATCTGACCAAAACACGTCTGCAGGTTCAAGGTCAAGTTAATGATGCTAAATATAAAGAGATCCGCTACCGTGGAATGATGCATGCACTAGTCAGAATATGCAAAGAAGAAGGATTGAAAGCCTTATACTCTGGGTAAAATTAACTGACTTGCAGTAATGCTTTTTGAACAGTATATTGATAATTATAAGCACTAGTGTGTGAATTCTTGGGTATCAGATTTACAAGGTATTTGGTTAGCGTCAGTTAATCTGGAAGTTGAAAGCCCAAGCTTAGGTTGCTTCAATCTTTGCACTCTGCAAAGTTTAAAACAAACAAACCTACCTACCTGGAAGAAAAAAAAGCTAAGCATAAAGTCATTCTGTACAGTGCTGCTATGGTTGTTCCATCTCTCAGTTGGAAGAAAAATTGAATTAACCTTTATGTATAAATGGGCATGCTTTTCTTTAAAACATGCAAGGTGGCGGTGGAAAGATGTAATGTGCAGATTACATTTCAGACAAGCTTACCAGCTATTCTATAGAGCACAAGTTGAGGTATGCTTTAATAGTAATCCTTCCACAGCTCACTCATGTTCTTCCAGGCTTTATTTAAATAAAAAACAAATAGTCCTAAATCCCCCCAAAACAACAAAACCTTGTTCTGCCTGTAGCGAGTTTAAATTGTTGATTTAAATGAACAAACCTTTCTCTGGTAGATATCTTGTGTTCAGTTTCTGCTGCTCTAGAAAGTATTTGTTAATCACTCTTTTGCAATTTTGAGCATAAATATTATTACTGCCTATTTTTACAGGATTGCACCTGCAATGCTACGCCAAGCTTCATATGGTACTATAAAAATAGGCACTTACCAGAGCTTGAAAAGAATGTTTGTTGAGCATCCAGAAGGTGAGTGGGGTTTTTTTTTTTTTTCAATTTAATTGAGGACTGGTTTGCTTGAAGCAGGTTGTTTCCATTTGATATCTTACTGTAGGAGTTTGCTGCAACTGGTATGAGAAATGTAATCTCAGTGGACTTGTTCAAAGTGATTCAGCAAGGAAAACTTGTCAGAGCAGTTTTTAAGGCTTCTGTAATTGGCACTTTCTCTAGTTAAAGCGGGGCCCGGGGGCTGGCATCATCCTGCCCTGTTGCATCTTAAGCTTTGTGAATCTGCAGCTAAACTCTCTTTCTTTGTCCATGGAATAGATGAAACCCTTATGATAAATGTTCTGTGTGGCATTCTTTCGGGAGTAATTTCATCATCTATTGCTAACCCTACAGATGTCTTAAAGGTAATTATGTATTCTGTATAGTTTGTCCTTATTTTTTGTCCTTTCCTTGAGGAAATGCAGAATATCCTGATGAATACAGGATTTGTTGTTTTGTATCCCTATTTATTCTCATCTCCTAACTTAAAAAATCAGTGACATCCTGAATTCTTGGAACCTTCTTCTGGCCCATGCTGATTATTTGGAAGTAAGCACCAGGGAACTGATGGCTGGGGATGCAGTTGGACCCATATAACTTTTCCTGGGGGTGGGAAGAGAATAATTTAAGATGACTGTTTTGGTAACTTTCATGCTATAGTGTTTGTGTGGAAGCTGTGCTGCATATTTCATTTACACTTCTTGCTAACACTGCTATACCAGGATGTTTCTCGAGCTCAAAATAGGTGAAGATCAATTGAGAGGCAAGAGTTCAGTGAGTGCTACTTGTACTGTATGATTCTTTAATCCTGTAGAGAGGCTTTGCAATCCAGTGTCCACGGAAATAGTGTCCTAGCATCAGTCATTTAAGAGTCAGTGAAACATCACCTCTTTAAGAATCTGTTAGCCTAATGGTAGTCAATGGCCTCTTTTCCAGTTACGTAAAAGGGTTGATGGTATTTAACTTACAAAACTGTATCATGTGACCTACCTGGCTGCCTCTAATGAAAAATTCAAGAAAACTTTCTGTTCTTCTAAAACAACTCAAAACTTAATCCTTCATAGGGCTAGTGTGGTTATATAGAGGCATTTCAAAGAAAAGCTTCTATTTCAAGTGTGGCTTCAATTAGTTATTTCTCAAAATTATGTCCACGTACTAACTTGCTTGTCACCAGACTTGTATTTGGTAGTTACCATGGCAGTTTCCCAAGGACATTCTTAAAAATCCACAGGGTTGAAGACCATGGCTCTCACTAGCTGAAACCTTAATCTTTTTAACCTTTCATTTTAACGTGTTCCTGTGAGAACACTGTAAAGGACATCCTGCAGAACCCATCTGTCAGTCTAATCTAAATGAAGTCGTGTACAATACAGAAATAGGCATGACTTAATGCAGTTAAGAACGACACCATGTACTTGTTCAAAATTAGCAGCTGCATCTGGGTAGTTAAGGCACTTCAAAAGATTGCATCATAGTTATGATAATGCCAGCTATTAATTTGTATTCAAAGAGAAATTTACTTTATTACTTAGAAGATTGTAACTTAATAGTTTAATACAGTTTTACTAACACTTCATTGGTTATGTGTTTGAAAGGTATTTATTTTCTAATTTTATCTTCAAATGAATCTCAGATCAGAATGCAAGCCCAAGGTAGTGTGATTCAAGGAGGAATGATGGGCAACTTCATACAGATCTACCAAAAGGAAGGCACTAAAGGATTATGGAAGGCAAGTTTTTTTTTTACTTAAATCCTACACTTTAGGTATACTTTCTTGCTCAACTGAATTTCATGTTCTACAATATTCTCAGTCAAAACTTGGAGAAGTCAGTAGCTAATATTTATGTAGCTTGTCACTGTCTCAGTGCATTTTGGCAAAGGGTTATTGCCAGTCTTGTGTTCAAGGATTAGCCACTTCATTAAAAATGGGGAGACAAATGGAGGCTTAAATTAGGGTGACTGGCTCTACGACTTGTTCAACAACCCTTTGCAAGACACCTCTCAATCTGTATGCTGTGCTCTTTTTAAAACATACACTAAAAAACATTTGGAAGTAAAGGTACTAATGAACATTCCCTCTAGCTCAGGAATTCTCGTACTCGGTCTTGTAGGTTGACTTACGCCAGTTACAGCCAGCGACTCTATAACAACTGAAGACCAAGAATGGATAATTGTTCTGAAACAGCTGGAAAACAGAAATGTTTTTCTATTAGTGTGCTTTTCTCTGCGAAGTGTCTTGATCTCCATTTTTCTGTTCCCCTTCCTTACTTCGTCAGTTTTTCAGTTAGAAGCAAGGGGAGCCAGTATCACCTGGTTGTTGAGGTCTTAGCTGATGGTTGATGTAGGAATTCATATGTTAAGCAGAGATGGAGTAGCATGAAAGAACTGAAATTGCTGTTCAGTATGGAAAAGTGATTTTATCTATTAATTTAAATCTGCATTTTTTGGAGTGCATACATCTGAGACTTGGACTAATTAGCCTTATTTGAATTCACAATGTTCTTAACACATTCATGGTGCATTGCTTTGTATTATAAAAGCTACACTTTTCTGATGGTGCACAAAGGTTAATTTTAAACTTCAGCTGTACCTTTTCTTTTGCCAGGGAGTATCATTGACAGCACAGAGAGCTGCTATTGTTGTTGGAGTGGAACTACCAGTGTATGATCTTACCAAGAAGCACATCATTATGTCTGGATTTATGGGAGATACAGTATATACTCACTTCCTGTAAGTTTGTGTAACTACCTGCTTGTATAGCTCATCATAGGTTAGTTCTTGTTGTGGAGGATGAATCTTTCGATTTTTATTTTTCTTTTTTTTTTCTGTCATCAGTCTAGGCGTAAACATACTTCTGATGGGTTTAGGCTTTTTAATGCGATAGCATCTCAAATGGTAGCATGTAGCATGGAAGCTAATTTTATTTAGGATTCAGATTTAGTTTTCTTTTGAATGTAGAATTTTGGTTCATGGATGATCTGAATCATTCAGCTTTGCAAATTGAGATTAGAGGAAAGTTCCAGTTAAATATTTCTATTCTCAGGGGCACAAACATCTGTTCAAGTCTAAAGGAACTGTATATAAGGGCTGCATATCAAATCTTGAAAATGATGCTGTATAGTAAATGAAAAGCAATTTTTCACATCTATTAGCTGATGTAATTTTTAACTATAAGCATTAAGCACTCATTGCTGCATGTTTTTCTGGGGAGGGGGAATTCTTGTGGATCTTGAAATGTGGTAGGTCAAACTTCATTAAACCTTTCTTTCATTAGCTCAAGTTTTACTTGTGGGCTAGCTGGAGCCCTTGCATCCAACCCAATCGACGTTGTGAGAACACGCATGATGAACCAGAGAAGCCAACAACATGGGGGACACTCAAACTACAAGGGTACTTTGGATTGCTTGTTACAAGTAAGTAGTTCATGTATCAAAGTAGAAACTGGAGCCATCAGGCAATGATTTTTGGTGTAGAACTCGAAACTGTTCTAAGTTTCCCTAGAAATTAACCCAAGTAATTTAGGTATGCATTTTGCCCTAATATTCAAAAGGCCTGTACCACCAGTAATGCACTTGGTGTGAAAAGTACCTACTGTCCCGAGAGAAAGGCAGGAAGAAAGTTAATATGTACTGCAGGCACTTACTTCCTTTTGGTGCTGGGATGAGGAGATGGAGTGTCTCAGCAGCACTGTCTCTTAACTTTATATGAGGTTAGGATATTGATAGGAAATGATAATTTCATAGATTGGTTCTTGAAGAACAACATCTTCAGGGGCAGATGGCTTTATCTGTTGCTTACTGCACAGTGGAAAGCCTAGTATAGCTGAAGGCAATGTCAGTCTCTCATTTTGATTATCTTGGCATGGTTTCTTAAATCATTGAATTGGGTATGAGGTGGGAGCATGATGGCCTTTTACATGGAGAAGAGTGGGTAGGGAGCTGTTGGTGTCCAAACTGTTGACTGAACAGTCCACTCTGCATAACGGTCAAGTCCCATTGTCCAGCACAATTCTGTGAAATCCATAAAGCAACCTGAAAAATTTCAAGGGGGTACCTAATGCAAGCTGTATGTTCTACATGCAGTGCTCTGCAAGGGTTTTTTGGGGAGGGGCGGGGAGAAGTCCAGGAATGCAATTTGGATGAGTCTGTGTTGGGTGCTGAATGACATAGACGGCATCTTTACCTGTCAGGTAATACTGTAGGCATTACTGATCTTGGCTTTATCTAGTGAAATGCTTCCCTTGTCCCATCATACAATACATTTAAATCAAGGTCACAGGACTAAACTGTCCCCTTGTCTGGTGTAGAATCTTATTAGCTGAGATGCTGTCTCGATTTCTCACTAAAAAAGAATTCCATAAGTGTGTTCTTACTACGGGTTTGTTTTGTTTTTTTTTTTTCTCCAGACATGGAAGAATGAAGGCTTTTTTGCTTTGTACAAAGGGTTTTGGCCAAACTGGCTAAGACTTGGTCCTTGGAACATCATTGTATCCTTTTCAAAGGTGTGCAAAACTATTAAGCTAGCCATACAACAGCAAGTATTGTCAGACAGTTTCACAGACTGGTCAGTGTGGAAAGTGTCATGTCAGCTCAAATATTCCATTTTTATGAATGGAAAATTGTGTTCTTGACCATTTTCTTAGTCAGCTGCTGCTGTTCAGATTGCATTTGTGATTCACACAGAGGGAATATTAGAATGTGATCTTACAAAACATTTTTCTGTTCCCCCAATTTCATACATGTCCATTTCCTTAATTTGGAGCCTAGTTTGAAATGAAATTGACCAGATGAGTTAGAAATGGGGGCTATTTCCAGGACTGGGGAAACTGTTGGCAGTTAGCCATGAAATCTTTCTGTTTCTCTTAGTCTCACACAGTTTTGGTTTTGTTTCCTGAGCCAGCTGATCAGAGCCCTGGGAAGTGGGTTGGTAGTAATGGTTGGTTTTTTGTGGTTTTATTTTTTTTTACCATAAGCAAACCTACTTTAGCCCATCAAAGATAAGTGAGTATTTGCAGTATTCCCCTGCCGCCTCCTGAGGTATAGGGATGGGAAAGTAGTTGGCACCACCAGCCTTAAAGCAAGTTCCGTAGTTCTCCCTAGTACTGCATAACAAAAATGGCCAACCAGCAGCACTGCATAGGAGGGGAGAGAAAGTGGAACAAAGTTTCACACAGACGCAGCTGTCCTTTCATAGTGAAGTGACCATTTTGCACTGTGTGAACAGGAAGCGGTTTTCCTTAATCAGTTGTTCCAGTTCTTCCTGACATATGAACAGCTGAAGAAATTAGACTTCTGACATGCCGAACTGCATACTGAATTCTGTTAATGTACTGTTTGAATTTAGAACAACTTGTAAGTTGTCTTGAGTATTTTGCTGTTTATTGTCTGAGATGCTGGCCAAAGGAAGAGGTCGCTACAAGACTGTTGCGAATGAGAACAACCTGGAAGCGATTTCAGGGCAAACCAGTGCCTGTAACAACGCTTGCTCACGTGAGTCAGTGAGAGGATGATGCGCGCTGTTTTCTAGACTGAAGCAAACATGGCGGAATACCTTCCGTCAACTGTTCAAGTCTTGAATATGAAGATCTGTAATGCAGCTTTATGCTGTTGAGAATCAGATGCAAAGTGCTCTAGAAGAGGCAAAGAACAATCTTTCTGCAAAGGAAGATAGGTGGTACCCAGGAGTTGGGCTTTTCCTCTTTTCAGCAGCGTATACATTTGACTGTAATAGTTTATAGTTTCTGATTAACTGGAAGTGTCACGAGACATCTCTGCAGGTTTTCAGTTCAGCAAAATACCTGCTGCAATACAAAATCTGCTTCTGGTTTTAGAGCTTTCCTGTGTTTTAAGTCTTTTGATATCTGCATAACTTGCTGGGTAATCCAGCTTCATTTGAAAGCGTGGTTGCTACGGTTGTCAGTTCTGCAAAGCTAGGAAAAAAACCAAACAACTTTCTTCAAATGTATCATTCTCGATTTTCAGCATAAGTGATTCTTCAACATATCCACATGTAAATTGTAAGTAGGAATGAAGTTCAAACAAGTCCACACTCATCTGCATATCTTGGAGAGAAACTTTCCCTGGTTCTTCCATTGTTGGGAAGAGCTGCTTGTAATGGTTACTGGCTGTTACGTATCACCTGAAAGTTGCAAGTTTTATGCTGAGCAGTTCCAGCTCCATCACGTAGGTGCCTATGTGAAAAGAACCAAACCCCTCCAAAGCTAAGTCTGCTGTAAAGACTGCTTTCCTCATCTGAAAAAGCTCCCAGACCCAGAACTACTGAGCACTTTCATATAGAAAATGGTCCCGAGTTGCTATTATGTGCAAGCAAACAGTTCATGTAGAAATCAACCACAACTTCTGTAAAGCATTATCTTTTGGCTTAAAGGTGTATCAAAACTTCAGGGCCATTAAGTAAACAGTTACAACAAGGTTCTTACATGGGTTGCTGTTGAATTCCAAGAAAGGAAACGTGTGAAGTGCGAGTTGCACGGTGATCCCTCTGTGTTGGCAGAGGGTAGCAAAGCAGGATGCGTAGCTTTGGATTTTTGTGGCATTGTGCTAATATCTTAAGCATTTTTGGTTAATTATACATTCCGCTTAGAGAAATTTCATTGCGATTTCAAAATTACTATAATCACTTAAAATGACTGATTTTGAATTCACAAATGGATTTTTAAATGCACAAGGCACTTTTTTCCTAAGATATAATGTTTTTCTATGTATATAGGTATGCTTATGTGCTGTGTTTTTTTCCTTACAGCTGTTTCTATGCTTTCATAGAAATATTTGTAAATATTTTTGTACACTATGTAAACAAAGTGTATGGTTTACATTTTTAAGCTTATTAAAAGCTTTAAAATTGCTACGAAATGAGTCTGAACTGCTTTCAGTTTCTAAGTTTCAAATGGGCCGGTGGGTGGGTTTTTGAATACTTCAGGGTGATTAACAAAGGAAAGCTGTTGCTGGCATTGAACTGTGTGATGTTGTTGCTTACTTAGCCAAGGCAGACTGAAGTCGCCGTAGTTAAAAGCTCATGTTCCTGTAACTTACTGCCCAAGTGACATGCATTAACCATATGTTTTCAGTGTTATTTGGCGTATCTTAAACTGCAGGACCATTTCCCACTCTGTTATGAACTGCTTGGCCTGGAAGAGATCAGTTGCTTAGTCTTGTGTAGCTGCGAAATGCATTAATTACACTTGTAACCAGAGTGGACTCCTGGAGACCCATGTGTGGTAGCGCAAGTCAGATGCAGCTCTGAGGGGATGAGGAACCTGCCAGTTTGGCGTTAAGAGGGTCGGAGCACACCGCACCAGTTACTCTGCAGGGAAGCAGGAGAGGGACATATGGACTAAAATTAACTGCTAAGCACCAAAGGCATCAAAACAGTGAAATAGGAGTTCAGGATCTCTGCTGAAGGTGACTGCTGCACAGAGTACCCCAACCTGTTTTCAAGCTCTCTAATTCAGACGTGCCTTAGGATTCATTTTAATATGGAATGATAAAAGACTTAAGTTTACAAAAACTAGCAGCAAGCCAAAGCTAATGAAGGGTATTTCTTAAGCAAAGAAGGAATTCCGCATCAGGTTCTGAGGCGTGATGGTAAAAGCAGCTCTGGCTAATGGATGATGCTGCAGAAAAATGGAGAAAAAAAAAAAAAGTTGGGTGGTGATATAAGGGTGTGTATGCTGTCAAAATGGAGGGCTGTCTCCCTTCACCTGCCTCTCCTCATGGTGTCAGTGCTGTCCTGACCCTGGAGAGAAAGCTACAAGAGCTAACCTGTAGGAAGAGCCTTGAGCCAGTGCCAGAGCTGGCAAAAGAAAAGAGCAGTAATAAGAGGGGAGCAACAGGCCCCTCTTTGTAGCAGGTGGTGGTTTTACTCCAGAGACCCAGCAGCTCTGATGGCATCATAGAATTATTAAGGTTGGGAAAGACCTCTAAGATCATAAAGTCCAACTGTCAACCCACCACCACCATCCCTTCTAAACCTAGTTCTGAAGGGCCATATCTATGTGTTTTTTTAATAGCTCCAGGGATGATGACTCAACCACATCTCTGGGCAGCCTGTTCCAATGCCTGACTACTTCTTCAGTAAAGAAATTTTTCCTAATACCCAATCTAAACCTCCCTTGGGGCAACCTGGGGCCATTCCCTCTTGTCCTATCGCTAGTTACTTGGGAAAAGAGACCAACACCCACCTCACTACAACCTCATTTCAGGTAGTTGTAGAGAATAAGATCTCCCCTCAGCCTCCTCTTCTGCAGACTAAACAACCCCAGTTCCTTCAACCTCTCTTCATGAGACTTGCTCTGCAGACCCTTCACCAGCTTCATTGCCCTTCTCTGGACACGCTCCAGGAAGTTGAGGTCTGTCTTATAGTAAGGGGCCCAAAACTGCACACTACTTGAGGTGCGGCCTCACCAGTGCCGAGTACAGGGGCACAATCACCTCCCTACTCCTGCTGGCCACGCTATTCCCGATACAAGCCAGGATGCAGTTGGCCTTCCTGGCCACCTGGGCACACTGCTGGCTCATGTTCAGCCGGCTGTCAGCCAGCACCCCCAGGTCCTTCTCTGCTGGGCAGCTTTCCAGCCACTCTTCCCCAAGCCTGTAGCGTTGCATGGGGTTGTTGTGACCCAAGTACAAGACCTGGCACTTGACCTTGTTAAACCTCATACAGTTGGCCTTGGCCCATCAATCCAGCCTATCTAGATCCCTCTGCAGAGCCTTCCTACCCTCAAGCAATCAACACTCCTTCCCAACTTGGTGTCATCTGCAGACTTACTGAGGGTGAACTCAATCCCCTCATCCAGATAGTTGATAAAAGATATGGAACAGAACTGGCCCCAGAACTGAGCCCTGTGGAACCCCGCTCATGACCGGCCACCAACTGGATTTTAGCTCTGTTTGCTGCAACTCTCTGGGCTTGGCAATCCAGCCAGTTTTTTACCCAGCAAAGAGTGCATGCGTCCAAGCCATGAGCTGCCAGTTTCTCTAGCGGGATGCTGTGGGAGACAGTGTCAAAGGCTTTGCTGAAGTCCAGGTGTAGACAACATCCACAGCCTTTCCCTCATCCACTAGGTGGGTCACCTGGTCATAGAAGGAGATCAGGCTGGTCAGGCAGGACCTGCCTCTCATGAACCCATGCTGGCTGGGCCTGATCCCCTGGTTCTCCTGCATTTGCCTGGTGAGTGCACTCAGGATGAACCGCTCCATAACCTTCCCTAGCACCAAGGTCAGGCTTACTGGCCGGCAGTTCCCAAAATCCTCCTTCCAGCCCCTGTGCTTCACCTGACTATTTGAGGAGGCCCTTAGCTGTCACATTAGATTAAAGCAGATCAAAAACACCGGTGCAAAAGCAAGTCTCATTTATTAACGCAAATGTTTTGATGTGGTTGAGCTGGGGACAGAGCACCGCTGCCCAGGAGGAGCCAGGGCGGCCTGGCGTGAGGTGTCATCGCCGGGGTTGTCCGGCGGCCTCCCCGCCTCGGGGAAGAAGGCTGCAGGACAGCGAGGGGACGAGCCAGCAGGCAGCCCCGGCCTTTCCCCAGGCTGCCCGTCGGTGTCTCCCGCAGCAACGAGGCGGGTGATGCCGCAGCCGCCAGCGCTCCTCCCCGCCGGCAGGGGGCGCTATCCCGACCAGCCGCACTCTCTGACGCACTTCTCCCCACCCATGACGTTGCTGCCACGCGACGCGACGCAGAGCGCGCTGTGCCTCCCCCGGAAGCGCCGCCCCGCTCCCGTCCTCGGCCCAGGCTGGCCGCTGACCCCGCTGCCGCCACGGCCGCCAGCATGGCGGAGCCGCCGCCCGCGGAGCCGCCGGCGGGCAGGGAGGTGCGCGACCGCCTGAGCCTGTGGGACCGCCGCCCGCAGCCCGCCGCGCCGCTCAGCGACCGCCAGACCGACTCCGTGCTGGAGCTGAAGGCGGCGGCCGAGAACCTGCCGGTGCCGCCCGAGGTGAGGCGGCAGCGCTGACCCGGCCGGCGGGAGCGCGGGAGGGAGGGTGGGCGGGAGGCGCCGCCGCGGTGCCACGTCGCCTGGGGGTGGCGACTCGGGGCCTGCGGGGCTGCCCCCTCCCTCCCCCTCCCTCCCCCTCCCTCCCCCTCCCTCCCCCTCCCTCCCCCTCCCTCCCCCTCTCCCTTCCCCTCTCCCTTCCCCGGGTGTTAGGGCCATGACACCCCCCACCCCCCCGGCCCGCCCGCAGCCCCCTCCCCATCCCGCCGCCCCCTTTCGCCCCGTTCGGGAGGGCTCGCTGGTCCCTGCAGCCTCCCCGAGCCCGCCGCGGCTTGCAGGGGATTGGAGGCAGCGGTGGCAGCTCTCAAAGCCCGCGGGGCTTTCTCTGCCTGGCCTTGCTGCTTCCCTCAGTTCATCGGAGTTTGTCCTCTCGAAATTGAGAGTTTTAGTCCTGCAGTTACTTGGTTTTGGTCCTCTTAATGCGATCCTGATCAACGCCTCGCTGCTGGCGCCGATGTCATTTCCTGGTGCAACTGACAGATGATTCCATGAGCAGTATAAATCCAGGAACAGTTATAAAACGCTCAATAATTCATCATTACCGTGGAAGACGTGGTTTCCCACTCGGTTAAATGTACAACTCTGACAAGCTGATTATTTATGAATGCTCCCTTGTCTGCAAAGGGAAGGGGAGTGAAATGTTTGCATTCCTTAACCGTACTTTTCATGGGAGGTTTTGTATTTGAACAGGATCGTAGCGCACGATATAGTGCGGTAAAGTCAACAAAGTCCTCTCCTGGCAAGTGTCTGAGAGGCCAAAATAACAAAAGGGAGAGGGTAAAGCAATTCCTTCCTGAAATGCACCTGTTTAATTTCATGCTTCCTGGGGTGTTTTTTTTTGTGTAAGCTGTACGCACCTATACTAAAGTAAATATTGGGAGGAATCCAAAACGCTTGTAGAAGGATGTGCTGCTATCGGAGGATGTCCTTAAGGATCTAAACCAGCTTTGCAGCAAGGCAGGTACCGTATTGGCCAGGCAGGACAGCGGGGATGCCAGTGCAGCGAGTGCTTCAGCTGGTCTTGGCTCCTGCTGAAGTGGGCTGGGGCGGTGGTGCCTCAGCTGTTCTGAAAAAGCAGGCTCTGATGGGCTCCTCTTCTCCTCAGCAGTAGCTGCGAGAGAAACCCTGGCTCCTCAGCTAGGGTCCTGCCTGTTTTCTGGGGGGGCGAGATATGTAGCAGTTGACCAAGACAGGTCAATCTGTCTTTTCTCAAATAGTTGAAATCCTGATTGTTCCTTCTTTGCCAGACTAAAATTACCAGGCGATGAATATTTTACTAAGAGAGTAATTTTCTAGAGACATACCAATTTGTATTTAACTGGTGTCTTCTGTTTTTGTTGCTGATGTTCTCAGCAGTAGAAAATGTACTTTACTCAGTAAATGAATTAAAAAGTGTATTACATTATTTAGGGGTATATAATAATATTGCTTTTCTTGAATTAATTACTTCCATATAAGCTAATTAATAATCTCCAATCATACTTAAATACAATTTGTCTCAAGTTACATTTTCCCATATTTTTCTTGCTTTAAAAAAAAAAAAATCATTGTGGCTGACAATTCCCATTCAGCAGAGCTATTCCTTGTCTTCTAACAAAACCTTTCCTTTTCAGTTGACTTCTTCGTTAAAAAGCATTTGAAAGAATATGAAACAATATTTCCTGAATAAATTCTGGCAGTGTTAAGTCTTGAATTTTCTCTATCTGGCAAATAACCTGACAATTCTGTGCGGTGGTGTTGCCATGTAGCGTGGCCAGTAGTGGCATTTCTTTTTGCTTCTGCATGTGTTCTAAATTCTTACGTTCTCAGATACTTTTCTCTGTCCATTTCTCTGGGTATAGAACCAGTTAAATTGGAAATTAAAGTACAGCTCATCGGTATGTCAGGTAAATTCAGTTTCTGTTCTTAGACAATTGTGTACTTATAAAATGCTGTATAATATTTTCTGACTTTAACTAAAAAAATTAGGTGTTTCTGAATATATAGATATGGTGGTTGATTATCATGTTGATGGGTAAAATGTCCATTGCATTTGTTTCTTCAAAAGTAGTTGCCTGTAATTTTCTCAGGTTAGTGCTTTGGATTCTGTTATTGTAGTTGATCTGAATATACTAATTTTTAGTCAGTTCTCTAACTGAAGTTTGTGGGTTTTTGTGAGCAGCTTCCAATTGAAGATTTGTGCAGCCTAACATCCCAGTCGCTCGCTGTTACGCTGACGGCTGCAGTGCCAGAATCCACAGAGGATGTCCTCTTGAAAGGATTTGCCGTACTGGGGATGGAGGATGAAAGAATTGAAACAGCACAGCAGGTAAGTGATGCTGAATAACCTCCAAGCTGCAGTAATCTTCTTCAGAGTGTTTTGTGAGTTTCTGTGTATCTTGCCTGGCTTTTGGTGGGTTTGTTAAATTTTTTGGGCTGTTTTCAAGAGACATGAAGAAACTTGGGGAGAAAAAAATCATTGAAGTCTTAAAAGTTAAGTGGCAGAGATTTCCCATTTTGAGTGGAGTCTTATGTGAGAGTGAGGCATCCCCTTCAGTAAAGTGGTGTTGCTCGTAATATAAGAATGTCGTGTCGTCGTCCCCCCCCAGCGTGACAGCCTTGTTCTGGTGTGGATAAAACCAGGTGCAATTCACCTTTTCCTACTTGAATTTAGTAGAGGAAGAGACTAGAATATTTCAGTTGGAAGGGACCTACAATGAGGAGTTATAGTTTGTTTCCTTGCTTAAGTTCTGAATTAAGTTCTGAAACAGCTGTTTTAAACAAAAGCTCATCTTCATTTCATAGATCTGGTTTTGTTTTTTTTAACTGATTATATGTGATATCTTTATTTCTCACACCATAAAATCTCTTCTAGTTCTTCTCCTGGTTTGCTCAGGTACAAACACAGATGGATCAAGATGAAGGTGCCAAGTATAGGTACGTGTTCTTCCTCAGTTCCTTTCACTGTAAGCAATTTAAACCTTGAAGGACTTAATCTTGTCTGTATAGCGTTAGCACGCATTCGGATTCAGCCGGCAGGGAGCGGGGGAATGTGTTGAAACAGCTGAAGCTTTCTGAGGCGGGATGCCCCACTCAATTTGGTTCACCAGCGACTATGGTTGCGATTCTGTATCTGCATTCCCTGCATTCCTTGACACTTTGCTCAACTTCAGTTTTGAGATTCGGCATTCTTCCCTATTTTTGTCTGACTTTTCTGTCAGGCTCAGAAGAACCCCTTCCCGCTGACTTGCGCAGTTACTCCTCAAGAGTCTGAAGTACAGCTGAATTGCTTAGCCAAATCTGCTGATGGCTGTTATGGAAATTGGCTCGTGTGTGAGACTTACAAACTTGCTCTTGGCCACAGAGATGCTGCTGTGTTCCCCTCTTCTGTTTTGATCTGCTTTTCTTTGCCTCTTCCTCTCTTGCTCTGACATTTTGAGGATGTGATGTTTCTTAAAAGCAGAGGTTTAGGCATATATTAAGCCCACGATCAGATCATTAACAACCTAAAAAGAGTGGCGCCCTGACACTTTGCCAGTTTACGTGTTCGTAATAGCGCTCACAAATACTTCAGTGTGCCGTGGCTGCAGAAGCGTTTGTAGGATGGCCAATACGTAATTGTTTGCAGGAGGCCAGAGGAGCAGGAGGAAAATAAATAAGTTCTTTGCCTGTTGTACACTAAAGGGTTGCACATGACTACAAAGAATTGTGATTTTACTTGCTGTTTTATACGTGATAAAGGAGAGCTCAGAAGTTTTAGCTGACATCCAAGAGTAATTCATTTTAAATGACGTTTTAGTCAAGCTGAATGCTTGACACGTATTTAGTGATCACTTAGAGTTTACATCTGCGTTGAGCCTTAGACAAACTGGGTGACATTAGATACTGGATCTATTTCATGCAAGCCTCTTTCATTCCTCGTGGTAAGTTTTGAATCACCTGGGTAATTTCAGCTACTTTAGGAGAGTAAAAGTAATTTCTAAATGGAAACTGAAAATTGTTTTGGAATTCAGTTGTAAACTGAAGAAACCCAAATTAACGCCCCTATTGGAAGCAAGGCAGGTAGAATTTGGCCGCTTGCAGTAGCCTGCAGTAGTCACTGTGTCTGTGACTACTGTTTAGACAGTATTTGTGCGCTCTAGACTAGCTGTGGTTCATGCTACTGCTTTCTGGGTGGGCTTGCTCTAAGGAACATCAGGGAAATGGAGTTACTGCAGTGGCTGTTCCAAACCCTGTAGCTCTGTTATTTCTGAGGATCATGAAACATCTGCTTCTTGTGCGCTCTTGCCTGATGCAAGTGGTCTTTTATCCCTAGAGAGGGCAGAGTAGTGGCGGTGTCCCTGCAGGCAGCTGGATTTGCAAACACAGAAAGTGAAATTTTACTTCTGTTATCTGTTGGTTCTCTTTTTTCTAGACAGATGAGGGATTATTTGTCCGGCTTTCAGGAGCAGTGTGACGCTATCTTGAACGATGTGAACAGTGCCCTTCAGCACCTGGAGTCACTGCAAAAACAGTATCTTTTTGTGTCCACAAAGACAGGAACGCTGCATGAGGCCTGTGAACAACTTTTGAAAGAGCAGGTAATCTTTCATGGGAGGATTACTGGAAACTTCTAAGATACCATAAACGAAAGTTTCTTTTTCTCAGGTTGGGAAAACTTGTGAGCTGTGGTGACAATCCCTCTATTTGCTTTGGGCCTCGTTTTTGGTGTGTTTGACCTGTAGCTAGGGTGTCAGGCTCTGCACAGTAGCATGTTCAGTATGTGTCGATGTAGAGTTTAATCAAGAAGGATCGTAGCTGAGGGGAGCGCTTGTAACTGATGCCTGACAAGTGCAAACTTTATTGAAATTAATAATTCATATCACTTACAGAAGTATTTTCAGCTGGTTACTGCAAGAAGAAAGATTTTTAAAGTTATGAGCTTGCTTCCCAGATACTTCCCTTCTCCTCGTGAACTGCTCCGACAGTGATATAATGAACATGTCTTTTTAGCATGACTGGATAAGGGAGAAAGGCTCCAATCCTGAAATACAGGATTTCTGCAGGTCTCTGTAATACTGGTGACAGCATTGCTGTTTGTGTGCAATAGTATCTGTGGAATGCTGACAAACCTGTAGAATACAGGTTTTTAAATTCACTGTTGAGAGTAAGGTGTCTTTCTCTGGTAAGAGAGAGCAAGAGAGCACTGCAGTGTTCTGTATCTTTTTTTGTACTTATTTACTTGCAAGTTATTTAGAGCTAGTTAGCAATGGTGTGAGTTGAGAGCTGGAAGGGAGGGTGAATAATTTTTATATTGAAAAATTATATACATACAAAAATATTTATATAAGCATGTATATAAATACATATTTATAAAAATTTTATCTTTATAATTTAAACTACTTGCTAGGTTGCTGATTTTTTTTTTTACTTATTGTTTTTTAATAGTCAGAACTTGTTGACCTGGCTGAAAACATCCAGCAGAAACTTTCTTATTTTAATGAGCTGGAAAACATCAATACAGTAAGTATTATTTCACTGTTAGTAGTCTTAGAAAATGGAAGTGTACCAATCTTTTGAACTTTGTTGCCAACAGTGAGTTACTTGGGTTCCTTACAATGATGCTTTGTCTTGTTGTCCAAAGAAACTGAATTCCCCTACGCTGTCCGTGAACAGTGAAGGATTCATTCCAATGCTGGCTAAGCTTGATGATTGTATTGCATATATTTCATCGCATGTAAGTAATTCTGTATTGGTTTTAGTTAAATCTTAATATTTCAAAACTGTGTGTTCATACTATTTTTGTGGTGGGTTTTTTATCCTATAAAATGTTCTCGCTGCCAAATAAAGTAAGAAAGCAAAGATGACCGTTTATAAACTTAAGAAATTTTTACTGAATATACTTAATACTCTGCTTAATTGTTATAAAATACTGCTTTTAGTTTGTACAAACTAGCATTTCTAGCTAGTAAAAAGAGTATTTTAAGTTTGGATAAATTTTGGCTCTGTCATTGGTCGTGTTTAAAATGGATTTTTTTGTTTCTTTCAGCCAAATTTTAAAGACTATCCTGTGTATTTAATTAAGTTTAAACAATGCCTTTCTAAAGCTATGCACCTTATCAAGACATACACTGTGAATACACTACAGAACCTCACAAGCCAGTTAATGAAAAGGGTAAGGTGAATCAGTAAGTGGTAACTTGAGCTGTACTGAAGTGTTTATTGTAACACGATACAGTTTTCTTCTTTTATTTTGTTTTGAGGGTGGGAGGTGTCAGCAGTTTTTTGTGAAAACAGGTCAGTCCTGTACCACAGCGTTTGTGTAGATCTGCGACATTTCAGCCGAATCTGACAGACATCTAATGATCCAAAAGATTTTAAAATAGTAATAACTAAAAAATCCTGGAAACTGAAGAAGGTGAAGTAGGAGGTAGGTGAACAGTAGCCTCAGTGAAGGCCAGGGATGGATAAATGACTGTGTTAGAGAGGCAGCAGCCAGCTGGCCAGACAGTATGCTTTCCTGAACCAGTTTGTGCACTGTAGCACTGAGTCAGCTGCAGTGCACGCTGCTCTCTGTGTTGCCAAATGGGGATGTGCACAAGAGAAATATGGGTACTGTGGGAGTCTGTTTTGGAGATGGATCATTAGAGATGGAGAGGTTGCAGGGAATAGTTGAAGAAAATATACAGGAGTGGGGTGTTGTAGCATGAAAACCGTTAGAGCACAACTCTTGAGTTCATGACATGACTCTTTTGGTATTATATTGCAGTAAGTATTTTCTGGGTGGTCTTGGTCATCCAAATATTTCTTTTTGATAAGCCTGCAGCACTTCCCGTAGCTGCAGAGAATAACTGTAACAGGTTCCTACTAGTCTTGGCAGTATCTTTTGGTTCGTTTTAAAATGTCGAGGGTGATGTTAGAGGGTCACAGGGAAGAGTTAGGTGCTTTACTGCCATCACTCCCGTGGGATTTAGGCATCAAGATGAGTAGGGAGGTTTTTTGGTCTCGTTAAAATGTTAAGTCTTGTGCTGCAATATTTTGGCAGAGAAGGGAGAGGGGAATGTCTCTCTCTACCCACTTTCTTTCTCCAATTAATTGTTGTTTGCCTTGTGCTCAGTCCTATTACAGGCAAAATTGTTGTCACAGGGGATAACGAGTTAAATTAAAAGATGCTAGAATTGAGAACTGACAGACCTAAAAGAAGGGAATTTTAGACAAGTGTTCATGGAAACTTTCTAAAGGATACTCCTGGAGTGAAGATCTCGGTTAAGTGGCATTGGACATTTTTCATGCTTGGTACAAAACTAGCTTTTATTTAAAAAAAAAAGTGCCATAGCTTGTTTTGATGCCGTGACTGAGCTGAATTCAAACAGAATTGAACATCTCTGATAAAAAGCATGTCTACAGAAAGAACTGATACCTTACTTCTGGATTTGAATTGCTGCGTAGCAGTTTTAAGTCAGGAAGGAGACCTCTTTTAGGAGCCAGATGACCTTCTCCTTCCCATCTACATGGGGTTTTTGTGGATGTTTTGCTGCATGTTTTTCTGAAACATCTAATGTCTGCTTCTGCTAGAAGTGCAGCACTGGAACAGTGGTCTTTAGTTGTGATCAAGCACTGAGATTTCCTATTGCAACACTACAGGAAGTCTTGTCAGGTCTGGAAGGGGACTGATGAACTCGACATGTTCTTTGTTACTCCTCACACGTGGGTGTTTGGGGATTTTGATGTGTGTTTGTAGGCTGATCAGGTTGCTTGCAGGGATAAAAGTAGGAGGTGGGGAAGGTGGAAGAGTTTTCCTGTCCTCACCATGTTTCAAGGGAAGGCCATCCACTGCTCTCTGTGTCATCAGTAAGGATAAGGGGAAAAAATCCTAGTGGCTGAACCGTGTCTCTGCTCTGCTTTGTTAGTGCTAGAATTTGACTAAGTCCAAGCTGTCTGCCCAGCTGAGCTGGGGAACCGCAGCAGGAACTGCCTCAAAACTTGACATTCCAGTTGAAGCTTGAATGAGAGCTGAAACTTAGCTTCTCTGCCCTGGGATGGGCGGGTAAAAGGGAAATTTTGTTCCATTTCAGTACTACAGAGTAAGGAGCAACAACCAGTACTACTGTGGTAGGTCCAGAGAAAATTGTTGTCTCTAATGGAGGATGCTGTAATTACTGAAAGTGTAACTTTTGCTGTAGAGACTGTTGGCTGAAACTTTTGGTTTGGGGTTTGTTCTTCCATCTGGCTTTATCCGAGTTCTGAAACAAGCACGCGTTTCTAGGTGGAAAGTGGCAAAGAGCTGTTCCACTGGCAGTACAAGCATAAAGAACCAATACCCTGTTTTAGAGCCTGATTATCTCAGCCATTATATACTAGAAGCCAAATATAGTATTTTCCTTTTTAACCAATTACTCATCTCTTCTTTCAGGATCCTTCAGCTGTGCCAAATTCTGACAATGCCTTTACGCTGTTTTATGTAAAATTCAGAGCAGCTGCTCCCAAAGTCAGAGTAAGTAGGCTGGTCACTAGCTATTAAAACGGAAGCTATGAAAATGGGGTTTGAATTTATCAGTAGTGTGAATGCAAGGATTGCATATTGTGCAAGTGTGAATGTCTAAAGATTGCATATTGTGTCCACGGAAAAACACTGCCAACTATTTTCCAATTATTAGAAAAAGTAATTTGCTGATGATACTTTTTCTTTTTTTGCATAGACGCTTATTGAACAAGTAGAGCAAAGATCTGAAAAAATGCCAGAGTGAGTATGTCTACATAATTTATTTTCAACAATTTTAAGTTTTGAAAATCTTTACTTTTGTTCAAGTACTGTTTAACACATCATTTTTTTAAAAGAAAGCTTTAAAAACTGAAATTATGTAGACCTAAAAGAGGATATTAGAATGAATTTTATGTGTACCAGAAAATGAGCTTCAGGATGCAGTTACTGTTTTAATTTCTTGGCTAGGTATCAACAAGTTCTCAATGAAATCCATCAGTGTTACCTCGACCAGAGGGAGCTTTTGCTTGGTCCAAGTATCGCTAGCACTGTTACAGAATTAACCAGTCAGAACAACAGAGATCATTGTGCTTTGGTAGGTAAAGGAGTCATGTGTTGTGGGGTTTTTATTATGTTTTAATCCCCCTCCCCCGAGTAAAATGTACTTATTTAATTCAGTCATTTACATGCAAAATTGTCATTTTTGTTTGTGGTTTTGAATCATTAAAATTTTACTAATATTTTCAGGTAATGCATATTTAGTGGAAGATTTTTCTGTAAAAACTCTGCTCTGCTACAAACCTTGCTTGCAAAAGCATAAAATGTGGATGCCTAGATTTAATCAGAAACAAAAAGGGACCGCAATTGCACAATGAGCTTTTATTTGGCTAGTAACATGTCTTCAGTCCTTAGTTTTATAGTCGATCTCAGTAACTTTGAATTTCTCAAAGCTTCAATTTAATCATAGCTGTAGTGATAGTAATACAACATATAATATAATGATATAATATCTGTAATACCTCCTGTGGTACTGATGCCAAGAAAATAAATCAATGATCTATTATTTGTACTTCTGTGAATACAGGTACGAAGTGGTTGTGCCTTTATGGTCCATGTATGCCAGGATGAACACCAGCTTTACAATGAGTTCTTCACAAAACCAACACCAAAACTGGAGTAGGTGGTACATGCTGGTTTTGTTTTACTGCATGTTAGATTTACTATGCTGTGATATAGAAGACAATGTTATATGGCAAATAAGGTTGTATTGAAATGGGTTGCTAAGAACCAGTAAGAAAAAAATAACCTTAATCACTTTATGCCTCAGATTTTGATGTTCTTTTTTTTTATCTTCAAGTGAAGCTGATAGTTTAGATTCTCCATAAATAACCTTAGTAATGTAAATGCTCTGTAGATGGTCTGAAAGAGATAAAGACACATGGTTGCTTTGGAAATAGCTGTAGAAGTTCTGTGCTACGTCTCTCATCTGTATTTGTACTGCCTCTATGCCTATGGTTTGCAGTCAGTTGCAGAAGTGCTTTTGATTTATTTCAGTGTAGAATTAAGCTGATGAACTCTAGTCATTTTTCATCAAGGATTTAGATTAGTGAGCTGCCCTTACCGTCAAGGAAAATTGGCATGTGCCTGTACGTGGGCTGAACGGCAGGCAATGTAGGGGACACCTGACAAGAACAGTATCTGTATCTACTCTGCCTAAATCTAGAAGAGGGACAAGTTGTTGTATTCACATATTAATTGCATTATAAAAGTATTGTAAGTTTTTTACAACAAAGCTGTAATATTAGAACAATTGAGTAGATTATGCCACTTCTCCAATTTTCTGATATGTTTTAATAATGATATTTAATTTTGAAATTTGGGCATGTCATGTTCCCTTGCTATGAAGTTCATAACTAAAGTATATTCCTATTAATATAACAGAGGCACTGGTTTTGAATATTATATTATCTTAAAATCAAGTACAACTTGAGTTGAATAAGTGCAACCTGGGAAAAATACTGCCCGCTACCCTCCCTGTCCTCTAAAGCTAAAGGAAAACCATAAACACATAAAGCCTCACTAGAAATAACCGGTAGTGCCAGAGCAGTAGCAATCTTTCTCGTTTCTGAGAAATTGAGGTCTCGTGTGGGACGTGCTCAGGGTTTGAGGTGACCTAACTCAATTGGTTTAAGAACCAATTTAGCTATCTCAGTCCAAATACTGAAGTAAACATCCCTAATTTAAATAGGTATAAACTATTGTTCAGACAGAAATGTTGTCGCTATTGCTCTTCACACCAAGAATGAGAACAGACTTCAGATTATTTTTGAATCTTGATAGAAAGTAGTTACCTCCTTTCATAGGAACTTGCTTCCCTTTTTTGCCTACATGTAAATAAAATGTTTTGAGGAAAATGTTTCAAATAGTGACTACTTTAGTAGGTTTTTCTTAGCTGCGTAATGAATAGCCTCATGTTTTATCTGAACTGCTGAGGTGCTCTGAAGGCATAATAGCTAGGTGTCTATGTACAGGTAAGAGTTTACCAAAAATCTAGCCAAAGGCAGAGGCCTGAGGTTGTGTTGTCTTTAATAAGGCTGTTGGAACTTTCTCCTTTGTTTCTGCTTTTAACATGGAGCGTAACTGTTTTATCAAGTTGCTTGTAAGTCTATAGAATACAACAGAAGAGAGAGATTCAACGTGTTTCTTCTGCGAGCATTCTTTTGTGAGCATTTTTTGTTCACGCTCTGAAAGGGACTGAAGTGTCCTTGTCCTATTGACAGACATTCTTAATGAATTAGAAAAAAAAATATATAGTGCAGTAAACTCAACTGTAAATACTTAGTATTTACACTGTAAAAGTAAACACTGTAAATACTTAGATATTCTTACTGATTGTGTTTCCAAGTGTAACTGGGGAATTACTTGATTTTCAGCTACTGGCAACAGCATTATATGGCAGTATGTGATTAGTGCAGAGAGCTCAGAGAATGGCAAAAATGTCTAGAATGAATGCTGCTGGTGCCTTAATGAAGACGTGTATCACTTCAAAGAGGAAAGACAAAAATAAATTGAAGTGGGATTTCCGGTGTTTCGTATTGGACTGATGTTGTAACTTCAGTTAGATTGGAAAGCGTGCCCCGCAATGTTGGAAGTTGTTACGGAAAAGGTTACCAAGCGTCTCTTCCTGTGTCCCTCTTGGTGTGCTCCTGCTTCTAATGAACTATTGAGCACTTGGAATCAGATGAGCTTTTTCTCAAGGGGAAATTGGGGCTATGATTCTGAGCTCAGCCAGGAGTATTTCTTTACACAGAAGCTGGGTAAAACAGTTGGCAGAATCTTCCCTTTGTGACAGGTAGCGTTGTCATTTCGGGTTTTTTGTTTCAGATTTTTTTAAATTTTTTTTTTAATTTTAAAATTAGTTCAAAACTGTACCACCATTTTAGCAGTTGGTATCTTACATCTCTTAAAAGACATTGTAGAAAATCAGGTGTTCATGTTTTAAACAGTCCTTTTTAAAGTCTTCTATGATGCTGTGTTGCATTGTTTCCTTACACTCCTTTTAAAAATCTGTGCCATAAAATAATCCACATTTGTGATAAAATTTTATTTTGGAATTGCAGGATCCTGAAAGTGTTTTGATTTGTTGTATTTTTCTTCATAGTGAACTCTTGGAGAAGTTGTGTCTTTCATTGTATGATGTCCTGAGGCCAATGATCATCCATGTCATTCACTTAGAGACCCTTTCTGAACTCTGTGGGATTCTCAAAAATGAGATGCTTGAAGATCACGTACAGAACAATGGTAACTTATAGATGGAACCTGATTGTTTTTAACTGTCATCTTAACTGATAAAATTATAAAATTGCATAGGCAAAAATTGCCTAGATTTTTTTCTTTCTAATGGGTCTTAAACATGTCAAAGATGAGATGAGGTAAGGTTATTTTAAATAATTTTTTTTCATTTATAATAGAAAGGTTTTTATTTATGCTTCTGTGTATATCTTACTTTAAATTAATACACTGATGTTAGAGTCCTGTTTTCTCTAGATTCTACAAATGCAAGCAAGCATCCACCCAGTGCATATACATGCACCAGGATTGATTTAAATGAACTTTTCAAATGAATGAATTGCTTTGCTTGGCCCTGCTAATGCCTCATCTGTGTAGAGCTTTCTGCATACATGATGATGAAGCAAAGGAATGCAGATTTTTTCATTCTCCTTGACGTAGTGTTTCCCACACTAGAAACTGTAACTTCAGCAGAGGAGTTACATAGCTGACAGAGATTTTTGAGTTTTGGTAGTGTTCAGAACTCAGTCTCATAGAAGTGAGGTGACCATCAGGAAAAAGTCTGGTGTATCATTTCCTTAGTATGACCAATGCATAATGGAATCATTTCACAGTCTTGCCCCACGCGATAAATAGAAATCGTACTTGGTAGCTGGGATATTGCACAGCGTAGCTCTTTGTCTCTGAAGCTGTGCCAATATAATGAAGAATTGCTCGTTTTCCTGGAAGTAGAATTGTAACACTGTTGGGGGTGAGGAATAAATTGGTGGCGTAATCTTTTGGCTAATCTTAAGAAGTGACTTTCTACTACTTAAACTCAGGCTGATACAATAGTTCTTAAGTTGGACGTGACCTGCTTTGGATCATCTGTCCCGGTAGGTAGATGAGTAAGCTTGTCAGCTCTTGGCTGTCACATTGCAGGCGTTGGCTATGATAAAACCAAAGCACGTTGGTTTGGTGTCCAAGCAGAAATGTTACTTGACGTACCCAGGTCTCAAGTAATGAGAATGCTTAATTCTAACATGGCACCTGATGTTATCAGTGTGAGATTGCATTTTTGCAATCTAATGAAAATTTGGGGGGGCTGAAGCAATTGCAACATGGAGTTCAGTAATTCCTTGTTCATCATAAATTTGTCTGCATGCCGCTGTTCCAAAGAGTCTGACTTCACCTGCAGCAAGCCAGTTTTGTGATGGTTCTATATGCAATACTTCAAACTTTTGTGTCTGTAAGCTTGTTTTGTAATTAAATTAACAAATTTGTACCTTTTTTTTTTTTTGACCTTTGTCAGCTGAACAACTCGGTGCATTTGCAGCTGGTGTCAAGCAGATGTTAGAAGATGTACAAGAGCGTCTTGTCTATAGGACGCATATTTACATTCAGACTGATATCACAGGCTACAAGCCTGCTCCGGGCGATCTTGCATATCCTGACAAGCTGGAAATGATGGAGGTATAGCATCAGCTTTTATTATTGTCCTTGATTGTTTTTGGTTTTATACGCAGTATATACAGTTGTGCAGTATAGTGCTTTGCAGATGGGGTTTTCCAGTTCTTAGGTGTATTTATGATTACTGGCACCATCAAGTTGGCACCTGCTGATTAAATTATGACCCTAAACTAGATGTCAAACTCGGTAAACTGGTGATAGTTCTCACAGTTAACAGTTAGATAAAACTTGAAGCTTCTAAATTTTCTCTCGTAACAGTAAAATTTTTTTTACTTTCATAAGTAGTAGGTATTATCCAGTGTATTTTCTAGTCGAGCTGGCATTGAAGAGAAGCATTAGGCACAGTTAGCTGCAAGTTTGTTTTCAAAATTACTTGTTAACTAGTGTTTGGTATGCATGTGTGTACACTATGCACAGGCAGTGTGAGGGGCGACTTGCTTGTACCTTCAGATAATTTAACATGTCAGCAATGGTTTCCAGTAGCCTTTTGCAAGTTCTTATCAGTATTAGTTGTTTTTGTAGTTGTTCCAAGCCCTTTGAGTCAATGTTACTGTTAAAAAGAATCAAACTAATTCTACTTATTATAAAAGGTTAATACTATATTGATGAATGAATTGATGAATAAAACTACTCATAGAAAAAAGTGGCTGATGAAAGACTTTAAATTAGTTTTTGACTAAAGCAAACTGTGTTTGATATGCAACTGAAAGGTGGCATTGCATGGAAGGGATCAAGCACAATAAAGATTCCCCGCCCCCCCGCCCCCCAAAATAACTGTTGCCGTTCACTTTAAAATGAAAGGCCCAAGCTGTCAAAGGATTGAGCTGATTCAGAATGGCAGTTCTGACATGGACTGGGAAGATCCAGATTTTATTGCTCTATTCTGCTTTCCATCTATCTACCAGAACAGCTGGTGGTGCTTAGAGAATTGTAGGACTTACTTGCAGCTGACCACTTGGTAGAGAAGCTGTTGTTTGACTTCAGAGTCAGAGCATTACTCACATAAAATGGAGCAGCTTTATAGCTATATATATATATATCTTGCTGAGGGCTGGAAGAAACTAACATTGTATTGACTGTACCTTATTGTGTTCCATTCTTGCCTGTAAACAGACAAACACTGCAAGAAACTTCTTAGTACTGACCTCAGGTTGCTATAACCTTGTCTTTTTACATGTCAAGAGCTTTTATTATATTAGTTTATTCTTTGGTGATTAGAAGGGACATTAATAGATTTTTAGGAAAGCATTTACAAATCCTGAAGCTAGTGAGTTTGTAGATTACTCGCCTTTTATGCTGAAAGCTTAAGGACTAATAAGCTTTTGAAGAAAAAGCAAAAATAGCAATTGAGAAGCCCACCACTCAAAACGTAGCCGAATGGGATCCCTCTCTTCAGAACAACTAGTGATCAGAAGTTTTACTAGTGTAACTGTTAAGATTGCAGGTTGTGTTTGGTTTGGTGTTTTTTTTCTAAAATGGTGTGACTAGAACTGCATAAAAAAATGATTGTGAGAACTTTTTAATGTTAGCTATAACTTTTTTAGGCAAGCAATACAGATACTTAGACTACACAGGGCCTTATTTTCTAGCTAGAGTCCTATGGCCGTTCAGTTAGGAACAAGAAGAAAGTGAGTTTTACAGTTCATTCTGAACCAAGAAATGATCCTGTTCTTCATGTGTCCTTGTAGGACTCCAGTTTTTGCCTGGTTTGAGATTCATTTTGCTACTTGATGCTTTTAAACCTCAAAACCTTGCTATTTAGAGAGACCTTCTGTCTGAGTAAATGAATTATTAAAATGTTAAAAGCGCAGGGCAGAAATATTTCTTCTGCTGTTCTGCTCAAATATTAATGCAGTTCTTTGCCTGTTCTTGCTGCCTCTCATTGCTTTGAGCAGACCAAGTAGTGAAAAAGCTTGAAATATGGAAGTGTTGAGTAATGTTAGGGGAAAGCTTTTTCTTGAACTCCTGCAGGGAATAAACTAGAGAGTACTTTGGGGCCATCTGCAGATATCAGGAGTAAAGCCATCACAGAAGTTACCTTTATAAAATCCAAGTGAGTGTTGAACTGGGTTCCCCTATTTTGAGCTTCTCTTTCTAGGTGACTTCACTGGTTATTGCTTAGAGAACAGTAGAAACAGGCAAACTTGGAAGAACAGTGCTTTACACAGATCTGTGATACTTGTGAATCTTAGTTTGATTTATTTATTGAAATGTTTCTGCTACTGTTGTGGAAGCATCTGTTTTTATCTCTTTTAATGTCTTTGAAACACTGGGAGCTGAGTGTAGCTGACTCCTTTTGCAATTTAGTATACTTTTCTCTATAGTAATCAAAGCAGCATAACGCTGCTTAAATTACGGAGGAAAAAAAAAAGAATTAAAATAATGTGGTATATCTTCCTCTGCAGCAAATTGCACAGAGTTTAAAAGAGGAACAGAAGAAGCTGCCATCTGAAGCTTCGTTTTCAGATGTCCGGCTAGAAGATCCTGACTCTTGCAGCTTAGTTAAATCTGGTATGAAATATATTTCATGTTGTTAAATAAATGCATAAAGCTTGTGGAGACCATGAGCTTAACTTGAACTATCAGTGAGAAACTTCCATGTATCTAAAGGGTTATTTTCCTAGAGAGATTTCATAAGAGAAATTAATAAGAGATTTTGCTAGGTGAACTTTGTATTAGGATTCTTAATAACTTGGGGTTTTTTGGAATGTGAAACAACTTAATCTTTTTCTTTTGGTGGCATTTCTTTGATTCCAGTGCAAATGCATTTTGTGAAGCAACTGCTTTTGTACCTGACAGCACCTACAGTACTTTGTATAAAACTGAGCTTCTATATTCTCTACTGCAAAGTAGCTCTGCCATCAGGATGTATACTTAAGGATGCTTCTGTTTGTTAGCTGTGCCAAGATGGGAAAGGTGGTTTGGTGTGTCAGGCATGTCTCTTAAATGAATGCTTTGAGCATCTAGGAGTGTCTTGTGTGTGTGCCTTTACCTGAGAAGGCAACTTCTTCCTTTGAATGCCTTTCCACTTACTGAAACCAGTTAGTAATTTTAGCTCTTTACAATAATTCAGAATATAGTCTTTGACTCTTTAAATATGTGACCCATGTGCCTGTAAATTACAGTGAACTGGAAGCAAATTCCATGAAATGTGGCTCTTTTTGATGCCAGTCATTTGAGTGTTACAACCCTTTAAATTTTTGTCTAAGATCCATATAGACTTTTCCCTTTATTTTATCATTGTTCAGAGAATGGTACAGTGTTATTTTTCCCAACAGCACCTTTCTCAGCTCTTTGTCAGTTGTTTCTCCTATTCTTTTTGATTACCTGGTAGTTTCTTGCTTTCAGCTTGCAAGGCCTGCAAAGGTCTTTCTGGCTGTTTCTAGCTGGACTCAGCAAATCCTGTTGAGAGTGGAGTTCATCTTGCTTCTAGCCAGGTGTGTGGCGTTCACAAGTCCTGTAAATCCCACCTGCATTCAGGAGGTGGAAGGAACCTATATGGTGTAATTTGAAGATAAGTGTCTGAGATAATTGGGATTATTTGCCCTTCAAAGGTGTGTCTCCCCCATTATCAGTGCCCACAGGAGTAGCTGAAGTGACTAATAAATAGCCTAGGAACCTCAAACTGACAGCTGAGGTCTTACAGGCCTTCTAGTTACTGTGACAATACATTTATTGTTGCGAAAGGTAGAAGATATTGCTGAATTATTTTAGACAATTCCTGCACTGATGACATAAACACATCACAAGTGCTAATTCCATCATTAGGTAAAACCTAAAAATTTTACTTTTTCTTGAGTGCTAATTGGAATCAGAGTCCTGATGCTATTGTCTCAGCTGTTTCCTAGGATTTAAGGACAAAATGAAAATAATACAAGACTTCTGTCCATCAGGTGCTGTGAAAATCCATTTTGAGTGTACAGAATTACAAAGGTTACCCAGGAGGTAACCTTTTTTATGAATACTTTTTTATGAATACAACCTCCTCATGACAAAACTGGTTTTACCATTATTTTTGTGGTTATTAACATGATGTTTAAACCCTACACTTTCTGCAACTGTTTAATCCATGTAGGATTATCCTCAGCAGAAAACAAAGAAGGAAAGCATTGAAGAAGTAAAAGTGATGGAATGTTTTTTTCCTGTTTTTGGTTGTCTTTTTTTTTTTCTGAGTATCTCTTGTAGTTCCCTGATCTTGACCATTTTTTTTTCTTGTATGCTTTTTTCCCAGTAATTGTTTGATCATTTCAGCTGTTGAGCTAAGTGCGGGGGTGGGATTTTCATTGGAGACATGCTTGTAAAACTAAACTCTTTAAAAAAGGTCGAGCTGGGCCATCCCTGAAAGCCAACTCATGTCTCACAGCCATGCGCTCTGTACACATCGGAAATCTAGTACTCACCTGCTCAGCAGGAAGACAAAAACCTAATATGTTTGGGTGCAATAAAATGTGTCTTATCACTGCGGAGTCAGTATAAAGGCAGTCGATACTGCAGTCTCCTTCAGTCAAAAGGGCAGATGGGCAACTTTTTCATGTGTGTATTTTACTTTTAAACAGGTTCAGCAGAATCCCTTAATCCCAGGCACCAGACAACGATTTCACCAGCAGATCTGCATGGAATGTGGTATCCTACTGTCAGAAGGACTCTAGTGTGTCTCTCCAAACTGTACAGATGTATAGACGTATGCAAAAATTTCTTTATCTAATTTTTTTAAGTGAAGCTAGAATTGTGTAGCACCATGTCTAAATATTGTAATGTAAATTAGGAATGGACAATTACTGACCTCTGTTATCTCTTGTTCTTTTTGCTGCTATCTTTATGTAAAACAAGTGAACTGACAAATTTAGATCATAATTTCCAAGACAATTTTGTATTTGTAGAATTAGAAAAGAGGCACTGGTTTGTACGTCTATTGTTTTTGCTATTATAGAAATACTTCAGTGTCTGATGCTCAAGATACTTATTGCACCAAAGTTGAGGTGTGAATAGGACACAAAAGAATAGAAAGTTCTGGGTTGATTATAGAGAATGATCTTATTGCTGAAACTACTGGGAGAATGTGTTTCTTGCTCTGTCCTTTGCAGGACATCAGACAAGGTGATGTTTCTGGACTTAAAAATGCTGACTCTACTACATCTACATTTTGGAAATGTGCTCAAAAATGTTTTGTGGCACATCTTTTCACCTTCCAAAATGCGGGAGACGTTTCCAAAGTTTAAGACAGTAGGAATCTTTGTCTAACAAACAAAAGCGGTGTTTACTTCACAAGTATTTTGAGACTTGCCCTTTAGAGTCTGATTTACGTCTGTCACCTAATAGCATAGAAGGCTAATAAGTCTCTGAGAAACATAATGTGAGTGTTTTTGCTTTTCTGTACGTGTTGTATCTTTATTTAATGCATTTCAAAAATATCTTTGTGTTATGTGAAACTGCTACCAAGATGTTATTTCTTAAAAAGAAGCTGAAAAATATTAATACTTTATTGCTTAATATATCAATCTCATTAAAGATAAATGAGTATTTGCCCTTGTTTTCAGCTCAACCTTTGGAGATGAGGTCGTTTTTGTGTTGTTTGCAAGGCTTATTTATAGTGTGTCTGCACAGTGATTTATTTTTTCACTGAGATATTCTAGCAGAACCGGTATGCCTTGCATGCACTCGGTAGATAGGAGAAGACATGAATGAAGTGGCACTGGCAAATCTTAGGGCATTCAGGGCTGTCATGTACTACATTGGAGTGCTGGTGGAGGCAAGCTGTGCTCCTATGCCTAGCTCAGCTGTATGATCGAGTTACTCTGTGTCACCTGGGCCATGGCAGCTGTCATGTTTGTTTATTAACCTGGTGCAAAAGTGAGGTAATTTGAGTTTGCCTGAGGTTAAGCTCACTGGAATGATCTCATGTCTGTTGCAAGTATAAATTGCACACAGAGGTAGTTACCCTGACACGTGAAGTGTCTAGTCAGGTTACCCAACAAGCATGGTTCAAGCCGTTAGCTCCGAATGCATTAGGTGTCACTACCCAGGGGCAAAATCAGAGCCAGGAGGTGAACAGGGCACGCTTGGATGTGTACCTGTATCCAGTCTAAGTGCCGTAGCAAACTTTTATGTATGAAAGCTCAATCGTGTCTTAGTGCGTTTAGATGACACGTTTGCAGCTAACCAGCCTAGAGTTCTGTGTGCTGGCAAGCACATCCTGCACAAGCTACAACTCTTAAATTCTGCTTAAGCTTTGTTAACACGTTTTTTTGGTCTGATTTCGTCTTCCCTGCAGAGGGCAGTGTTTCAGGGATTATCGCAAGAGGCCTTATCTGCCTGCATCCACTCGCTGCTGGGAGCTGCTGATTCTATCAGCAAAAACAAGGTCAGAACCTGTGCTTTGGGTATGATTTCGTCCCCACCCCCCCGCCGTATCTCCAGCCATGAAGCAGTTGTTCAGAATCCTACTGAAATCTCAGTGAAAGCATGTTTCTCTGCCCCCAGAGACCTGATGGATTTGCCAGCTTTTAGTTACAGTTAATGTATTGTAAAGCAAAGATAATGATTCACACGCTAGCCTCTCTGAAAAGGTGGAATACAAATCGTAGCAATCGTGTTTACAGGCTGCTCTAGCTCATGTGAATTCAATCAAGTGATACCTAAAGAAAAATGCTGCTAGAAGTCTTTGCTCCCTATATTTGTTTTCATTGCCTGTTACTCTTTTTTTCTCTGCATCCATTGTTTGAATTTTCAAAATTCTAAGTATTCACTGGGAAGAGTTATTAAGTACTCTCCACTCAGAACTGTCTGTAATCAAAAGGTTTGATCTGATGTGTTACTCAGAATTCCATGCAGTTTCATCAAGTCATTTTAACCTTAAAGTGTTACTTCAAGTAGTTGGAGTAAACATTCCTTTTTCCTGTTGCAGTTCCTTTAATACAAATGCTGTAGTGTTTTGCTAATTCGTAACAGCCAGGAATTGAATTTAAAACAAAACAACAACAAAAAAACCCGGAAGTCTTCGTAGGCTAGAATTTTTTGATTTCTATAAGCAGTAGATATTTCGTAATGAAAAAAAAACTGTTTTAAAGTCTTTCTTTTGACTGTAAGTATCCGTTAAGTGTAGTATCTTTAAAAAGAAATTCAAACCGTGTTTCCTTCTAGCTTGAGCAGATAACTATTTCGTATAGAATCATTTAGGTTGGAAAGGACCTTTAAGGTCATTGAGTCTAACTGTTAACCCAGCACTGCCAAGTCCACCACTAAATCCTGTCCCTAAGCACTGCATCTACATGACTTTTAAATACCTCCAAGGATGATGACTCAACCACCGGCCTGTGCAGCCTGTTCCAATGCCTGATTAAAGAGATTTTTCCTAATACCCAATCTAAACCTCCCTTGGGGCAACCTGGGGCCATTCCCTCTTGTCCTATCGCTAGTTACTTGGGAAAAGAGACCAACACCCACCTCACTACAACCTCATTTCAGGTAGTTGTAGAGAATAAGATCTCCCCTCAGCCTCCTCTTTTGCAGACTAAACAACCCCAGTTCCTTCAACCTCTCCTCATGAGACTTGCTCTGCAGACCCTTCACCAGCTTCATTGCCCTTCTCTGGACACGCTCCAGCAAGTTGAGGTCTGTCTTATAGTGAGGGGCCCAAAACTGCACACTACTTGAGGTGCGGCCTCACCAGTGCTGAGTACAGGGGCACAATCACCTCCCTACTCCTGCTGGCCACGCTATTCCCGATACAAGCCAGGATGCAGTTGGCCTTCCTGGCCACCTGGGCACACTGCTGGCTCATGTTCAGCCGGCTGTCAGCCAGCACCCCCAGGTCCTTCTCTGCTGGGCAGCTTTCCAGCCACTCTTCCCCAAGCCTGTAGCGTTGCATGGGGTTGTTGTGACCCAAGTACAAGACCTGGCACTTGACCTTGTTAAACCTCATACAGTTGGCCTTGGCCCATCAATCCAGCCTATCTAGATCCCTCTGCAGAGCCTTCCTACCCTCGAGCAATCAACACTCCTTCCCAACTTGGTGTCATCTGCAGACTTACTGAGGGTGAACTCAATCCCCTCATCCAGATAGTTGATAAAAGATATGGAACAGAACTGGCCCCAGAACTGAGCCCTGTGGAACCCCGCTCATGACCGGCCACCAACTGGATTTTAGCTCTGTTTGCTGCAACTCTCTGGGCTTGGCAATCCAGCCAGTTTTTTACCCAGCAAAGAGTGCATGCGTCCAAGCCATGAGCTGCCAGTTTCTCTAGCGGGATGCTGTGGGAGACAGTGTCAAAGGCTTTGCTGAAGTCCAGGTGTAGACAACATCCACAGCCTTTCCCTCATCCACTAGGTGGGTCACCTGGTCATAGAAGGAGATCAGGCTGGTCAGGCAGGACCTGCCTCTCATGAACCCATGCTGGCTGGGCCTGATCCCCTGCTTCTCCTGCATTTGCCTGGTGAGTGCACTCAGGATGAACCGCTCCATAACCTTCCCTAGCACCAAGGTCAGGCTGACCGGCTCTAGTTCCCTTGATCTTCCTTCTGGCCCTTCTTGTAGATGAGCATCACATTGGCAAGCCTCCAGTCATCTGGGACCTCCCCAGTTAGCCAGGACTGCTGTTAAATGGAGAGTGGCTTGGTGAGCACTTCTGCCAGTGCCCTCAGTACGCTTGGGTGGATCCCATCCAGCCCCATAGACGTGTGAGTGTTTAAGTGGTGTAGCAGGTCACTAACCATTTCCCCTTGGTTTATGGGGGCTTCATTTTGCTTCCCATCCCTGTCTTCCAGCTCAAGGGGCTGGGTACCCCAAGAACAACTGGTCTTAACTATGTAATGATTTCAGAGTTCTACAGTTAATTATCCATTCCAGCACTGTGTAATGGGTCAGCATTGACTTAAAGTATTGCAGAGAACGAAACTGATCCTGCAGTGAGCCCTAGTTAGGTTAGGCAAGGACTTCCGTCTGTTCCACTTGGTTCTTAATGTGTGTTAATTTAACATTATCTGGTGAAATTGTGCATAAGAACAAAATAAAAATCAAGAAACCCTGCCACCATTTATTTTTACTAAACATTTCTATTTGATAAAACTGCAGATTTAAAACGAATTTCTTCTTTAGTATTTTATCTAATACTATATCAAGGAAAGTTCCTTTCCAGCTTGCAATAGCAATTTGAATTCTTGGGTCCTGTTCCATTTACCTCAATGAGCCATGAAATTCAAAGATTAAAAGCAGCATGCAGTATAGAGCACATAGCTAAAATAACAAGCAGTGCAAAACTGATCGCCTTGGTGGTATGAACATGGCCTTGTTTTATTCTTTGTATCTTTGCTTTGCATTTAATGAGATGAGAAAAATGCTTCGTAAGACCTTTGTACAGTGGCACCATTAATGTTTCTGTAATAACCTTGATTATCTGTGTGGCTTTTTCTAGTCATCGTAGTGATTAAAAAAATTCTAGAACCTTATGTTTTTTAATTATAAATCATAAGAATGACGTGAAATAATTCCTGTCTCTTATGAAGAGTAAGTTTGTATCTTTTAAATAATGGATACCTGTACCTAATGTGGACACTTAGTAATATAGCTGTGAAATCTAACTCTTCTAAGAAAGGTCAATAAAGTCTGCTTCTGTAGAGCGATGTGTTAGGAACAGTACAGAAGTGGGATTTCTTGATCCCGGAGTGTAGTTAATGGTACTACAGACTAATGGAAAAAGCTTGTTAGTAAGATTATTAGTATTAATTTTATTATAGGAAGTAACTAATAGAAGTGGAGGTGTTGAAACTTTTCGTTTAATTGGGTTTTTTTACATGTAACGCATGTTCTTTCTCTTGTGCTGTAGACCCAGGTTGATGGACAGCTTTTCTTAATAAAACACCTTTTGATTCTTCGTGAACAAATCGCTCCTTTCCACACTGATTTCACCATTAAGGAAATTTCCCTGGACCTTAAGAAAACTAGAGGTACTAAACAGTTGCTGGTTACAGAACGGGATGGGTTTATCCTCCCTTAATGTGCTGGCAAAAGTTCTAGGTTTATTTTATGTTCACTTGCAATGACCTGTTCGCTTGTTCTAATCTCTTGCTTTGTTCTTATCTTCTCTGAAAAATGTAAAACCTTTCTCTTATTCAGGGCGATTTAAGATGTATCTAACATTCTTTATTTTTTCTTTGTATGAAATACATTTGACTGCTTTTTGCTGCTGACCTAACTTATTTATACAGTCCTTTTTAAGAACAGCTAAATAATCTACGTTTCTGTTGCACAGAGAGGTCTTTCCCCTTTTCTGACCCTTTAAAGGAATGTCTTTTGTTACTGTTGTTTAACGGGTGAATTTAACAATAGTTGACTCGTCTAGAAGAAATTAAGATCTCCTAGACAGTTCTGTGAAGTATTGTTTAGGAAAAGGTTTCTTATATTGCAAGTTCAATCAGCAGTATTGTTGAATAATTTTATGTAGCAACTGTGTGTGTTGTAGGAAGGGAAAATAAAGAGTAGTAGCCATGGTCATGATTTTTAAAATTGTTCTATAGTTCCTTTGTAGAATGCAGAAAAAAACTTTTCAGTACAAAAATGAACTGTCATGCACTTGTCAAGTTTATACAGATAATGGGAAAATAATTGGAAGCATGTCAGATTTCTCCCCTTCCCTTCCAGAAGAGTAAGCTGAAGAAATAACTTCTCTTTCCTGCCATCTAATATGCTATTGTTTAACTCTGAAGCAAGCAATTCTTACACTAACCATTTCGCCTGTTGCATTTGAACATCAATGAAACCTCCGACCTGTTGAGTAGTTTCTAGTTGACTGGAGGTTAAAGGGCAAATACATCCTTTTGGTGTCTTGTCCTGGCTGACACACAAGTTTGTTCTCAGTCTTCATTTAATTGAATAAATTTTTGTGCCAGCTAGTGCTTTGCAGGTGGTGGTGGTAAGTAATGGAAAACACTTTCTTTATATTGGGTGGTGGCAGTGGTGTTAAAAAGGTGTACATTGCGTGTAATTCCTAATGTAGTGTAGCACAGGCCAGTAGGGCTTTTATATTTGGGATGAGCTGTAGAAGGAAAATTACATGGCTAATAGGAGTTTTACTGTGTTTTAGCCAAGCTTTCTGCACATAGATGTAAGATTTAATCTGGGATTTATAGACAAAGGGACACTGCTTAATGTAAAAGTCATGCTTCCATCTAATTTGTTTTTTTAAAGCAGTGAAATGCTAAGGTTCGTGTAACTGAAGTATACAGCGGGGAGAAGTAACTTCCATGCTGAGTAGCTCATCGGTTTCTAATCAAGAACTTAGGCTTTTTTTGGAGTCAGTGAAGTTTCTGGGAAATAATTCAGAGAACAAAATGAATCCTTCTCTGTGGACTCCTTTAACTGCATAGGAGAGCAGATTCTTAGTTCAGTGCAAAACCTACATGCCTACATACCTTGTACTCCCTCTTTGTTTAATGCCTTTGGTGGCACTTCTTTAACTCTTACGTCTTGTTTCCCTCACATTGTTTTATACAGCAAGAGGAGCACAGAATTGCTTTTGAAATGAGAAAAAAAAAGCAGATGGATGTGTAGGATGATAAATGAATGACATTAGGGCAATAAGCCATATTGAAACTGAAGTGATAATTTTCTTTTTCCCAATTTGACTAGATTTCAGGTTGACAACCTCCTGCTAACACTATAGGAATAATTTCAGTATCTTGTCTTAATTACAGACGTCGTTGCTTTCCGTTCTTGGGAATTCTGTAGAGACCATGAACATGAGTGTGTATCAACCTCAATATTTTGTTTAGTCCTACCTAAAATAATTAATCACAGAGGGAAAGAGTGACAGTTCTAAGTTACTTTATGCAACGATACTTGGTTTTCCCAGACAATGTGGGCAAAATTCTGCATATTGTTTGTAAATGCTTAACTACAGAGCTTATGTAAAAGTCTTTCACTTGTAGATATAGTTACAAAAGGAAAAGAGCTCACACAATTTGCGTGCTGATAGCATTACAGCTAGTATCAGTCATTTGTTAGGTTCAGGTAATGTATTCATCTGTTTAGACTTTGCAACTATTAGATTCAGGTTTACCATAGGTGCAATTAAAAAATAGTGGATCGAGCTTTGTGTGCTTCCATGCATGTGCACTTGTGCATCCACACCTAGTGGTAGTGGAATCATTAATGTTACAGTCCTAATCATGATAGGCCATTTTTTATGTTTATTATTAAAGTTTTTACTTCCTGGAGCTGAATCCCATTGACTTACAGCGTGAGTGAATTTCTGATTCACAGATGCAGCATTTAAAATCCTGAACCCTAAGGCAGTTTCAAGATTTTTTAGACTAAACAGCAACAACGCCTTGATACAGTTCTTACTGGAGGTAATACGGAGTCTTACTGTATTAAGAAAAATTGGGTCATGTAAGTGGGTGGTGATCTCTGGCAAATAAAAACGAGAGAATTGTTGTCTTCTGTTCAAGGGTACTCCAGAAATCAGAGAGCATTATATCGACTCTAAGAAAGATGTAGATCGTCATCTGAAATCGGCTTGTGAGCAGTTTATTCATCAACAAACCAAACAGTTTATAGAACAGCTGGAGGAATTCATGACAAAGGTACAAACATGTTTTATGTTCGTTAACCTAACCGAAATACCAGTAGGACAAGGGAATTAGTACTTAAATTGGGTGTAGAAGCTGCTAGTTCTGTCTGATCAGCTGAAGACGATGGCATTTCCCATTACAAGGTTGTGCTTCCCTTTAAGTTCCAACAACAATTTTCTGGGCATTTTTGAGATTAACGGGTTAAAGGAACGTGACATAGTTTGCTTTTTGAAAGCAACCCTTACGCTCTTTGATTAAGAAGCATGAATGTTTCATTGAGTTGAAACAGGCCTGTGAAAGTTGGCAGGAGCTTCTTCTGTTTGCAGGGGAACTCCTACCTTGACTGAATTTGTGAGCCTTCAAAAACGATCTTGGGTTATGCGTGTTCTTGAGGGAGGTCTTAGAGTATGGCTGTGACGTGTTAATTAAAAGTTTCTGTTCTCAGTAGATTTTACACTGGTGAGGTGCTTGCTGAGCAGGACTTCCCTCCCAAGTCCTGTTTGTGACAGAAATTCCTGATAAAAGTTGGTCAGAAGGGTTAGGCATTCTAGGGGTTAGGAACAAGAAAGATGTCTTGTTACAATACACCTGCTCTAGAGCTTAGGATTTCTAGGCATCATGAGAAAACCACACAGCAGGATCTGTTACTTCTGGAAAATGAAGTGTGAGATGTGGATCCTAATGCACTGAGAATAAGTGGAATGACATCTCAGAAGCTGGGGCTACGGCATTGCATGGACATCACAAATACCCCAGCTGCTGGTTTTTGAGAATTTGGAAGATTACAGTATTGAATTCACTGGTGCCTGTCATGCTGGGGTGAGGGGACAGTGGCGTGCCTAAAATATGGGTGGGTAACCAGTGAGATTGATAGATTGTCCAAGTGATCCTAACGATTCACTGGGAATTTGAGGAGTTTGACTAACCTGCTTAAGTATAAATATCTTTTGAGGTTTTGTATCCTTAGGTGCCCAAGTGTCTTTGTAAATTTAATCTCATTTTGAATTTTACTTCCAAGAAATGATCATGGTTGTAATTTTGAATTATGTATCTGTCAAGCTGCTTCCCCTGTGTGTTTTTAAGTCAGGGCATAGGAAAGAGCGAGCAGGGGAGGTTCCGTACACTGCAGTATCTAAGGGACATGTGCAATTGGTACTTGGCCACTCTGTTGTGAATTTGACTGAAAGAAACATAATTTTGTTGATTGTACTTGTTTTAGGTAGCTGCTTTAAAAACAATGGCCACTCAAGGAGGTCCCAAGTACAGCCTTTCGCAGCAACCTTGGGCGCAACCAGGTATTTTTGTTTTATATTCGTGTTACCTCTGAGGTGCTTGTAGGCTAATAAAGCTGTGATCATTTACTACTTTAAGACTTCTAAAAACCCTTCATCAAATGGAGAAAAAGACCCTTTCCATTCACCATTTTTGGTAGAGCAATGTAAGCTGCATTATATAGGGCTCAGGTATTTCAGAATGTCATTTTTCTCTGTGCCTGACTTCCAAAACATAGGAATCTGAAAAGCTGGCCTGATTAATTTGGACTGTGAGATTGTGATTGATTTGGAAAAATTCTATGTACATAAGAGCTGTCTACCTTTTTCTTGAAAATCCTGGCTGCCATTTTTACCTGTGTGCTGGTTTAAATGTCTTAAGATACCTCTAAATCAAAACATGACAAACTTCAGGATATCTATTTAATTGGTGCAGTACATGAATGACAAGTATTTCTCAAGCTGTGACTGTTCTTGCATGAAAACAGCTTTTCTGCAAGTGTATACGGAATGTGCTTGAGGAATTATTTGATTACGTTAAAATGAAGATTTTGCTTTGGTAGGAGAAAATGACTCTGCATTGAAGCTTTTATTGTTTGCGTGTTTGGTATCTACTTCCTTTCCAGTTTTCCTGTCAGTATGCAAAAATGGAATTCAGCTTTGTTTCCCTCTCCTTAAGAAGTCAAATATGAAGGCTTCATAGGAACATTTGGAATCTTTTAGATGTTCCTGAGTTGTTTAGCTCTTCCAATTACAAAGTTGTGCTTGTGGGTGACACTGAGAAATGTGATTATTCCAATTCATACGTTGGAACCTTCTGTTGCGTCGTGTTCTTAAAATGCAAAGCCAGCCACGTTCATTCATAATTCAGTGCTGCTCAATGGGTCAGACACTGTGAAAGGCTAACTCGAGCTTCTGCTTAACATCTCCTGCTTCTTCAGGAGTATTTTTAATGTTTGTTTGGAGATAATTATGTGTGTAGAGGCAGACCGAGGCAGAGCTTCTGCTGTTTCTTGGAGTCATTTGTCTGGGAAGCAGGAGTAGGCAGAAAATTAGATAGAGTAGAATTGAGGGAACAAAAATAAACATAGTGTATTAACTTTGTTACTTCAAAGCTACAAAACATATTTTTCCCCTGCCCTTTAAGCAAAGATCATTAAGTAAAATTATTTAAATACCTAGCAGTAAAGAAAGAGGATCTTGTCCGAGAGAGGATTCCTGTCTGGTTGATTCAAATCCAGATGGCTGTGCAGCCTTTCTTCTTACAGACATGGCCTGCAGTCAGTAAGGAGAATTTGTCATCTGCTGGTCTCTTTACTAGCACTGTTTATTTCCTAGCAGTTTCTTTTCCAGGTGAGTTTTCTGGGAGGGAGCCTATGTGGAACTTTGGTGCTGTTGGAAGGCTGTAACTTCAGGAACCTCAGGAGGATGCGGCAGCTTGCAGAAATGTGTCGGATGCATTTTCTGCAGGGAAAGAGGGGCTGATGTCTTGAGTAGGTCCTAAAAGAAAAGTCTTGTCTGGCATGTTGTGGTCATACGATGGGTTGATTCTGCACAGCCCAGTCACTCCCTCTTTCCCTTTCACTCAACCCTGTGGTTACGATCAGCCGCAGTAAAGCTGAGGTGATATTCTAGAGTGTAGATCTCAACTAGAAGAATGCCATTTTAGTCTGGTAAGCATGTTTTCTTTTACTTTCAGCAAAGATCAACGATCTGGTCTCTTCCACTTACAAGACAATAAAAACAAAGCTGCCGTCAACGTTACGAAGCATGTCATTATACTTGTCCAATAAAGACACAGAATTAATCTTGTTTAAGCCAGTCAGGGTGAGTATTGCTAGATGTACTTCAGCCTGTTATCCTATAGGTGTTGGGTCTTTGTTTAGTTAAAGGCTTTAAACACATTTTGTGGGATTGTTCACCTTATATTTCTGCGTGTGTATGGTTATATGTATAATATGTCTATATAAATGTATGTATGCATATATTTGTAAGTGTGTATATTCAGACACACGTACATACACATACCTGTATGTCTGTGGAGTTATTCTAGGCTACCAACCCAGTCAGTAAACATGTGACAAATACCATGCACATGCAATAGTGAACAGACTTTTACAGTCAATGTGGTATCCCTGATCTGAGAAGCCTGTTGAAGTGAAATTTTTTTTAAAAAAAAATCTAATATGTTTTATAATGATATGTTTAAGCTTAACAAAAAAAAAAAGTCGTCCTGCTCTCCATTGTGCTCAGCCTACACAACACAGACGTTACAGGGAAGCAACTGGTTCTGTTCATTCTGCGCACCTTCCAGTCAGCACCATATGAGCTACTGTAAAGAAAATTAACTCTGTTCCAGACAAAACCAGTACGGCTTGGTCAGTTATGCACGGGCAGAAGTGCTGGAGGTGGAGAGAATGATACCGATTCAATGGGACACCCACTGTAAACCTGCCAGAAAGAGCTAAGCTTGAGTTTTAAGCTTCCAGGTTAAGTCTGTAGGACTCGGTGTTTCAACTTAGCACATCTGAGCAGAAGTTTTTCTGCCACAGCCAACATGGGTTCCTTGTGGCTGTTTCGGGGCTTGTTTTAAAAGAAAAGCTCTTAAAGCTGGACTGCTTCTCCCTACGTGGTCACTTCAGTAGCTATTCCATGTACATCGTGCTTATTCTGGTTCATGTTTGAGATGGGATGTTGTGTTTCTTTCAACACTGAGTTTTTTCTTCTTTCCTTTAAAAGAATAACATTCAGCAAATGTTCCAGAAACTCCATGCTTTATTAAAGGAAGAATTTAGTAATGAAGATCTCCAGATCATAGCTTGTCCTTCAATGGAACAGGTATATTGATGCTCCCTGTTTTATCAGTTGCTCGTTCATGTGACTGGCTTTTTTAAACATTAATTGTTCATTTTTAGTATTTTCAGTCTTCAGAATCCTTATTTATTTGTTATCCCTCTTAGTCCTGGATGGTTAAACTCAGGGCTTCATCTAAATCTAGGCTCTCAGCTAAAAGGGGGTTTTGTTTGGGTTTTTTTTTAATGAATATCCAATAGAGTTGTTAAACTGAGGGTGGTGATTGATGTTGCTGGGTATTGAATTGTACAACATCATGGTAGAGTCTTGCCATTTCTGGGCATTGTCTTTTCGGGGAAATATCAAGTTTAGTGAATACTTTAAAAAAGCCTTTGCGTGTGAAGGCAGTCTTGCTTTTGACAAGTACAAGAAGGAGCAACTTTTTACATTTAGAAAGCATGAGAAAGAATTGCAAGGGTTCATTTGAAGTAAACTGCATTGGGAAAATGTGCAGATATTTGCGGAAATGTAACCCTACATGATAAAGTCTTTAGTCTCAGATGATTGGGATTAAGAATTCTCTGCATTAGGATGCTCTGACAGAAACCAAGTAGGTTTTGGAAAAAATCTTGCTTTGACCTTAGTGGTCCAGGGAATGTGGATAGAATTGTGATTATCCCAGGATGCCAATATTTAAACAGATCATCTAGTTTACGGATTAGAGGACGTTGCCTGCAGTGAATGTGGCCACAGGGATGTGTGGTGAGTAACCTGGAGCACAGAGTGGGAGTGCTGCACTGGAAGGAGGTGGGGATATCCTAGAGGAGGTGGCTTCCCCTAGTTGTTTAGGATCACTTCTACAAACTGAAGTGTATGGGAAACCGTATTGTAATCTGTGGGGAAATAAGTATTGCAGAGGATCCCAAATGTGTTTCAGATATCTAAGATGAACGTTAACATTTTTCGCCAGTGCGCGTATCTTTTTGGAATTCCTTGAGAAAGCATGAAGTCGTCTTAGAAACTTTGACGCAGTAGGTTGTTGTGACTGCTGAAGTGACTAGTAACATGGTCAACAATTGCATTTTAAAAAGGCTGTGAGTAGGCATTTGACTGGAAATTTTGGCCAGTTGTTTTGTAGCTGTCTTCTGATTGGTCTAAGACTATATGCTTCCTGGGAATCCTGTTTAAAGGTTAAAATATAAGACATAAATTCTGAAATTTAGCTGCTCTAATGTAAGCTTTCTTCTCATCTTTCAGGTGAACTTACTTTTATCGATGTCCAAGTAGCCAAACAGTGAGGCTGCCTGAAATAAGCTTTAGTTGAACGCCAGGCAGTGAAGGGAAAGTGAAGAAGTTTGCTTGAAGTAAACGAAGGATCCCACTGTGCAGTCCAGTCGGCATCAAAACTACCCAGGCTGCTTAACCCTGTTTTAGGAAAAAAAAAAGAAAAAAAAAACATTAAAGGTATTCCTGTTCGTTGGCTTGAGAAGTGGGGGGCAGGGGAAGAAAACAAAACAAAAACCCCTTTGCTGATCGCTCTTATGGAAACTCAGTTACTGCCTTATCCAGATGTTTTCAAAGCTGAAATCCTGGTTTCTTTGTTTTTATGTAAAGCCTGTCTTGCTTTTCTTTAATAAGCTGATGTGTATGCAGTGAAAAGCTGTGCTTTCAAAGACACACTGGAGATAAAGCACAGGGAATCAAATGGGAGCGGTGATAGGTATTTGTGAGGCTTGGAGTTAAAGCCAATGGTATGACAATTTGACTTAAGCAGGCATGCTCCAATTTTTCTTTAACTGCCCCAGAAATTCTGGTAATCCACCACGTGCTTGAACATAATTCAGAGGAACATAATTCAGAGGTTCTTAGCTGGGAAAACTTCATTTTCTGCATGTGCAGCATTTCTTGAAACACTGGATGTGCTGTTTTTCTTACACTGTTGCGATGGGGAGCTGTGAGGTCTGACCTGAAGTTTTATGCTCTAACCTTCCTCCGTGTAAAGAATCTCAGTTCCTCGGGGTTTGCAATGGAAAGCTGTGCAATATAATTTCTCTTGTTTCTGAGGGAACTGTGTATTTTCAGATGCTTTACAGCAAAACTTAGCATTGAGATTCTCAGGTATTTAGTTTTAGGTTAGAGCCGGTTTTTTTTGCCTTGCGCAAGATTAAATGGTGGTTGTTTAAAGTGGGGACTGGGACTGGAACTTGTACAGCCTCTGTGTGTCGGAGTAGGTGCTAGTAAGGGTGTGTGTGGATGCCAGAAACTGAATGTGCAAACTTGTCATATCAGGATGGTAAACGGGATAAGTACTCGGTAACTGGTAAACAACGCGTGGTGTTCGGTGTGCATCAGCTGGTCATTATTTCAGCAAGTGGAACTCTAAACACTCGGCCGTTACTCGAATGAAACATTACAAGCAGCTTCAGGGTGTCTCAGTGGTTCAGTCCTCATTGTGCAGCACTGCAAAAGAAAATGACTCACGTGGCAGATTTTTAACTTATTTATAAAACCTGTTGTGTAGTTTTAAGTATGTAGAAATTTCCAGGCACATCAGTGGTGTTTTGATTTAATAATTTTCTTGTTACAAATCATGTGGCTGGAGACTAAGGTGGTAGGATTTAAAGCTACCACGAGAAGTGTTGCAGCGGTGGTGCGGAGGTACACAAATGGTACTTATAGGACCTTACATGACTCCTTAAAAATTAACTAACGGAACTAATGAGGAAGAAAACTTGCCCTTTCTTTTTACTTATGTAGAAATACAGGCTGTAAAATAATGTCCAGTGCATTGTAATATATGTATATTTGTTTTTTATAAAGCTTTACAGGACTGCGTGGTTGCTGTACAGAGTTAGGACTTACTTAATACAGATATTGTACAGAAAAAGACGTGAAGGGAAAACCATTGCAGTAGTTGTTCTTGTGCTTGGGATCTTCCCTCTCTTGGAGCACCCAGACAGCTCTAGGACAGCGGGCTGAAGGATAAGAAGAGCAACCAGTTTATACAGCCTGTTTGCTGAACAAACATTTGTTTAAACATGTACAGTTTCAGATATTTACGTTTACAAATAGTGTAAATACTTTCAAAAGATTAATTTAAGATGCTTTATATTATCTGACTAGAAACTTGCTCTTTTTAATTTTTTTAAATAAAAATGTTGCCACCTATTTTGGTCCAAGAGTAAAGCTTTATTCTGTAATCTGAGGCTTGTCTGTCAAGATAACTGTAATACAGAGACAATAAACATCCTGTAAGCACAGGCAGTGCGTCGCTGAGAAGAAATGTTCTTTTTTTAGCAGAGAGAATTGACTTTGTTTAGCACAGATGTATACCTGAGTGCTGAATGTACAGCTAATTGCTAAAGTAATGCCTCTTTATGGTTATAATAAAAGTAAATTTGTATTTTCTTTACTGACAAACGATCTTGTGTGAGTAAATGGTCTCTTTGCTTGCAATTTTGTTAGGGGGAAGAAACTACAACTGTAATACAAGAACATATTTTAACTTGTTGGCTTTTCCTAAGAGACAACTTGGGAGCTGGTGGCAGAAATCACAAGGATTATTTTATTTGATAGCTGTTCTTGTTGCCTGGTTACTCACAGACTCACCTACCCATAGTTTCTCATTACCACATACTGTTCTTCTGGCCCTTGGTATGGTAGAAACCCGTCATCCAGAGGCTTGTGGTTTGTCCCCTGTAATGTCATGGTGAAGCTTCCCTTCACCCTCTGGCTTTGACAATGTCATGTGCGTGAACTAACCTGAGGGAAAACGCTCCTTTCTTATGGAACTCAGCTTCTCGCTGACTGGTATGGGGCAGCGACGTGCGACCATTGCTTCCCAGGTGCTTGGAGCCTCCTGAAAAGGTTTGGGCCTTTGGACTGTGTCTCATAAATGAAGCGAATGCCAAAGCAGCTGGCTGGGCATTCATGCTTCTTTTTGTACAGCAGTGATGCCCACACCATGGCTTACGCTGTGCTGTGTGTTTTCCAAGTAAAACCAATGGTCCCTTCCTCAAACTGCATGTTTGGTGTTGACAAAGTGAGATGGGTAGGAAAAGGGGAAAAAGCGTGTGCTGCTGAAGCAGCTCATGCAGTGACTGCAGGTAGATCCAGCCCGGTGTCCACAAATGCTGCTTTCTCCAACCCTCATGTGTTTTTATCCTCATTGAACCCTGGAGCAAATCAGATCTTTGATATAAAGACCTCTGAATAGAACAAAAGAAGAATTGGTTGGCCCCTTTCAGTGGTGGCCAACCATGCCACTAAGCCATGGGACTTACAATCTACCACCGACTGGAGCCCTGACAGCCAAGGGGCCCCTCATCTTCCCTCTCTTGGATTACCCCTGGTCCCTGAACCGAAGCTGCTGTTTGTCATCTCCTCTCCACCAACATAAGTGTCTGGCTGAGAGCTGAAGCGCGCTTGTCTGTCACACCTGGTACAACAAGTTCCCAATGTCCAGTTCATCAGCTGTAGGAAGGAAGCTGTGTCCTTTAAAGTGCTGCACATTTGCTGTGTAACCACACTGATCATACAACGATCCATCAAGTGCTTTCAGATGAGATGAGCTTGGTGTTACAAGGACTTGATGTACAGGAAGATAGGCATGGTGAGCTTGAAAAAAGGAGCTTTATTTTCAAGTGACATCACCTTGATGAAGAAGTTGATCTGAAATGCTGATGTAACTGCTTGCTGCGGGTAACAGTATCTTCATTTCAGTATTTCATGCAGGTAGAAGGTGATGAAACACAAGGAGTGATAGCACTGGGAGAGGGGTTGCCAAAAGTCTTGCAACATTGTATTTTGGTCAGCAGGCTCCTGAGCTGAATCTTTTTAGACTGAAGGAAGAGCTCCTCTTTGCTTTCTGGCCATTTAAGTAGGTGACTTTTGTCTGGGCCTTTCAGCTGCAAAGAGAGCCCGTGCAAAGCGAAGAGTGTTAATGCTGAACCCCCTGAAGGGAGGCTGAGTAGAAGAATATCTCTTATAAGAGATAACCCACCCTTTCACGCTTACCCATGGAGTGTGTCCAGCGTGCCCTTTCCCTCCATAGCCATGGAGCACACTAACCCTTCAGCTCCCCTTTGGAGGTGATCCTCTTCCAGCACACGTACAAAGGGAATGGGGAGCTAAACTCACGGCTCTAGGCTCCTTTGGTGGGAGCAGGCTGCCCAGGAGGAGTGGAGCAAGGAAGGTGACTTCCTTATCTAACGTAGCAATGGGTCCTGAGAAGGTCTGAATTTTGGGGGTGGTAGAGCAGGTGCCAGTGCTTTATGGTCCCACATACTGACCTCGGGTTATTGCCAGCTTTCTGAATAGCTACCCCAGATGTGCTTCCTTTAGCAATTCATCTCTGGCCATGTATAGACTAATGCTATGAGGGCTGTAAACATTTGGATTGTGCCTGCACCTGGGAAGACAACTTGAACCCTTCGCCATGAAGACTCAGCCCCCAACCAAGCATGAGCTCCTGGTGACGTGTGACCTGCATTTCGGAGCTGACCAGTTGTGTTTGCATCCAGTGGAGGACAGGGATGCACACCGGTAGGCTGGGGGAATCACACTGGCACTGCGCACGGCTGAACCCTGGCCAAAACAGCATTTCTGCCTCCAGGGAAGGGTCAGAGGTGGGAAACCTGAGTGACAACAAGTACCAAAAGGTTTTGGCTCTCCATCACCCCCCCCCCCCCCCCCCCGCATGCTTGTTTCATGTTAAGTGAAACGTTGTTTAGATAAAATCAGGAGCTTTGTGTTTGTACTGACATTTAATATAAACGTTTTGAAAAGAAATAGTGTTTCAGAGTGAATTTGTGAGGGGTGCTGTTCTTGCCCTTTAGCGACAGCATTTCAATCTTATCTAAATGCTTTCCTGGAAGGGAATTTCATTAAGATTCACATAGGCAGGAAATTTGCTTTTTGAATGAAACGGTGATTTTTCCACCTGAAAATTTGTGACCAGTCCCATGCAGCAGCACCAAGCTTATCTTCACCAGGCATTTTCCCTGCTGCTGCTTTCCAAGTGGCTGGTAGGCAGGAGCCGGCTGGGCAAAGCTACCACAGCAAGCACTCACCTTGAGCGGGGACCCCACGTTGAAACGGATGTGACCGCTGCGGCTGGTGAAGGATAAATCGATTTGATCCTGAGCCAGGATTTTAATAGTGATGTGGCTGTTCAGTTTCATGGTGATGGACTGGAAGGGAGGGGTGTGAGTGTGGTGGCTGAAGTCATGCCACTTCCAGCGCTTCTGGCTGGCCCCTGCCTGGTCCAAGCAGATCCCGGTGTAAGGGTCCAGGGTGGCCCTGGGGACAAATGCAAAGCTGGAAGAATCCAGAGCAAACAATACCCCAGACCCAAATACCATCTTTTGTCTGCAGTTTGATTAAACTTATTATTATTGTGGTCCAAATAATAAGGTCACTGCTGGGACCTGATACACCAGGTGTTTTCTAACAGTTTTTGTCCTACAGTACAAGCATGCTATAGAAATTGGGTGGTCCCTGAGGGAGCAATGAGTCCCTCAAGGGCAGAGCAAATCTTCAGGCAGAGTGTGGGTCTTGTGTGTGCGAGTCCCCTTCTTCCTATTAGATGTCTATATCTTCTGAAAGTCCCTGGACGTGGTCATTTCTTTTGCTCTGGTAACCTTTATGCCAAAAATAGGTCCTCGTTGTGTGCGTGTGTGGTTGTGCGTGTGTCTGGGTGTGGGAAATGGCTTTGCCAAACTATGAAAGAGAGAGAAATGCAGTGTGTGTTGGAAAGCAGCCCATATTTATGACATACAGATACGAATCTATACTCCCCAGCCCATGGCAGCCTGGGTAGGCAGCTCCGGGTGCTGGAGCATCCCCCCAGCTGTGGCATGTAGGGAGCTTTTATCATTCACAGCATGTGTTGAGTTTTTTCTGCCTAAGCTTGAAGAAGTAGTCTCACCGGCCTGCGAAAGCGGCTCGGCCTCCCCCAGCGTTACCTTGTGCTGCAGCTCAGAAAATGCAGAAAAAACCTCCAGGAAAAAAAAAACCCTCAGTTTGCAGCTGTGATGTGCTACAGTGCCAGCTGCAGACAAGCCTGAACCAGTCCATATGTGGGATGGATGACCGACCCTCAGGCTTTCCATTTTCCTCTCATCAAAGCTATCATATTCTTTTCATGAATATCAGAGGGGTCACTTAGCATTGCCCTTAATTTATGGCTGCTGGGAGAGGCTGGGAGGCTTGTAGCAGCCTGTCTCAGCTCATCAGCAAGCTGGCGTGCGGCTAATGCCCATGGGGAGCGTGTGGTCCAGCAGGGCCAGGAGAGCCCCACGGCGGGGTCAGCAATGGTTTAGCGCTGCTAGGGATAGTCTCAGTGCCACGCTGTAAAAACCTGGCTGCTGCATGATGGATGAAGGACCGGCACGTCTACAGGCGAGCGGCAGGACTGCAGGAGTCTGATGGAAGTGTTACTGCAAAAGCTATTTAAAATGATTTGTAATAGCCAGTTAGACATTTAAGGTGTCCATTAGTTACTCTCAACACAGGGAGGACTTGTAAAATTGAGGTGGGATTTACTGATTCTCCCAGTTCCTAGCTTTCTGAAGGGAAATGTTGGAGACTGGGGGTGGGGTGTCAAAAATTAGTATTTGATGGCCTAAACGCCAGCAGTTTTTACTAAAGCCATTGGTCACCTCATATTACAACTTAGACTGCAAGAAATTGGTCATCTAAGTCATTCTTCAGTGAGCAACACTCAATGGATATAAGAAACAAACCAAAAGCCATGTTGACCTCAAGCTATCTGACTCCAGGTATTGAGGTTTGCCCTTGGGTGTGGATAATAAGCCCACTTTTTTTCCAGTGTGGCCACCTGGGGCTCTCACACCCTCATACCCACGCTGTAAAGGGGTCAAGCCACCTCCATGGCCATGTGTCCAACCTTGGCCAAGATCAACCCTCATGCCAGGATCTCTGGACAGATGTCACTGGCAACAGAGATGGGGCGATCCCCAAGTGCCCTCGCATTTTAGATGCTGCCTGCACCCGGCACCTTGGTGCACGACATGAGAAGCCACTACTCTGGAGGGCTGCAGCACAGCCCTCCCTCGTTTTCATGTACTTTCACACAGGAAAAAATATAACTGGAACAAAAAGTGGAGGTGTTTTCAGCATGCCTTAAAGCCCAGGGGTGCCAGCAGGGCAGGCTGGGGATGAGCTGGGACCCAGCATTACCTCTGGGCTTGCACCTACCAGATGTGGCCGTCAGGGTGGAAGCAGACCCCACGGCCGTGGCTCCCAAAGGTAGCCCTGATCCCTGGGTACTTGCTGTCCTCCAGGATGCAATAGGTGAACAGGGCTTCCGCGGTGAACATGATGAGAATGGCCATGCTGCCCGATGGGTAGCTGAGAAACAGTTAAGAAAAGACAAGCCCATAGAAAGCCCACAGAAAGCATGCTTTGGAAGAAAACCATCATGGGACAGTGTCTGGGGGGAAGTGGCTCAAGCCTCCCCCACCCTTCAGCCAGCCAGCCCCAAGGCAACCAGCTCTGTAAACCTCACTTCCTTGCAAGAGCGGCATAGGTTGCGTAGCCGGCCCAAGAGGCTGAGGTGGGTTACCCCAAGGGAGGAGAGTCATGGTGACCCACCTTGAGGCAGGTCATTCCCGCAGCTCCCCCCACCCTCAAGCGCCATTGCTGCTGGATACTAAACCTGACCACTTCCATCTGGGAACAGCAGATAAAATGTCTGTCCGTCAGGATAACACCGTCTTACAGGCTCAGGAGAACAGCAGTGCTGCAGGAGCAAAACCAAGGAAGTGAGAGGCAGGCGGCGGGCTGGGGTGAGGCATCGCGGGGATGCCTGCCCGGACACAGGGGACAGGGACGCTCTGCCCCAGGCCTTCCTTTCCCTCCACCGGTGCCAACCCCAGAGCTCTGGCAAGCCAGACCATCACACTCTGCACTTTCCACCTGGCCTTGGTTTTGGTTTTTTTGTGTGTTTGCTTACTTTTTAATTAAAGGCTTTTAAATAGCTGAGGAAAACTCATCCTTCACTTCTGTGTTTTCATGCTCCCTGTACAAAGCTCAGCTCTTCTCATTTTATGTTATTAGCTGCTCTCTGACGATATAATTTGCCAAGAGCCCTTTTTCTATCAGACCCACAAGTAGTTTATCCTTCAACGTACTGACAAGTGAAATAGAAACATTTCTTTGCTAAGGGCTTAGCCGCCGGCATTACAAGGGAGCTGGGTTTAATGCTTTCTAATAGGAATAAGCAGCATTACTGCCTGCTTCTCTGGGAAGAATGGAAGAGCAGCTTGGAGAGGGGGGAAGAGGGGAGACCTTGCTGTTCCATTTTAACATCATCGTTAAAAGCAGCAGCTAATTCTCATGTGCAGAAAGGGGCCGTGCTCAGGTTTTGTGTGTCACTGGGACTCGAGGGACTCATCCGCATCAGCTCCCAGACGGAGGCGTTTCAGGCACGTGAAGTGGCTGACTCCAGCCATAACTGTGGCACTAATTTATAAGCTGAAGATGCACATTTTGGCTCTGTGGAATAGCTAAGAATTACTTCCTGGTTATAAAGGATGGAGGGGAACAAAAAAGCAACAAACTAACAATTTTGTTCCTGCTTTCATTTTTCAGGCTTTTTATGAGGCTAAAAAGACAGACGGTCCCAGACAGGAGGTTTTGCTACCCCTATATTTCAGAGGGGGAGAACAGTGTAATGTGCTTCTATGTCGAAAATAAAAAAGCCAGCAAAATCACTGATTGTGTGATAAATCACAGGTAATTTTCTCGCACACCTGCAGAAACTGCAGTGCTTTCTGGTTTGGGAAGGGAGAGGAGAGGCAGAGGAAGGGAGGGAAGAGCTGTGCTGTAAGGGGCTGAGCTGGTGGTGGGTCCCATCCAGCCCCTGGCTCATAGGGCAGGCCACCAATCTCTGCTTGCCCCCCTGGGTCACTGGGGCTGGGATGATGAGCTCCAAGGAGCTGCTTCTCGTGGCCACGGGGGTGGAGGGGACACACTAGTAGCTGTTTCTGGTGGGGGCCATGGTAACCACTTGCCCCGGAGAGATGCCAGGACCCTCGGGCAGCTCCCATCCCACAGCCGAGGCACTGCTGAGCCACTGCCAGGTTTTGTGCAGCCCACCATGACCTTTTTTTGATTGGGCCTCTGTGATTTATAAGCCACATGAGCTTGTGCTGGAACATCTTAGGGATCCCTTTCCTTAGGTGGGGACAGAGACTGTGCAATGTACTTTTGCCCGTCTCACAAAAATCAGCTCCTTGACCCATGATTGTCATTCTTTTGGTTGCATCCAGCCTGGTTTTCCAGGGAGAGCTGCCATATGAGCCCCCCGCCCCATTCCTTGCTGGACACAGCAGTGGCACCCCTACTAATGAATTCAAGGCTGCCTGGACCCTGCAAAGCTTTTGCCTGTGCTGCTAAATTGTTGGACTGAGGCTTGGCCCAGGACCAGGAGTGTTTCCCCAAGTGATACCTAGCTGAGGAGCCTGGATCTGTCCCCACTAGGCAGTTTGGACAGGGCAGCCTGGTTTGGAGGTTAAGAGAGCTGAATAGTATGGAAGTGAGTAGAGCAGGGTCTGAGGCTTCAGTATGGGTGCTCACTGACTGGTGGTGTTCAGCCTTCAGGCTGCATAGTATGCTCCATAAGCAAAACCCTTTACACACAGTTATCATCCCAGTAAAACCCCAGGGATGCCAGACTCAGCTTTCCACCTCAGCCATGAATGCCTGGTTAAGTTCATCTTCAAACCGCCACAGGTTAGTATGCCCCATCAACTTAGCGTACCCACTGATGAGCATTTTAATGTTTTGCTGAATCAGTGTCTTCTCTGTGTCATAGCAGATATCTAAATGGGTTTGACTGGACTTTCATGGGGTATGAGCAAATGCAACACTATACAGCTTTCTACAGTCCCTGCCTGAAAAGCAACAAGAAGAGATCCAACAGGCCATACCCACCTTTAAGTGCGCCGCAACAAAACTCCTGTCCAGCTCCAGCAGGTCTTCTGGAGGTGCTGACGTCAGTTGTTGCTTTTTGAAAGGGGTAGTCTTTGGTCTGACAGTGTATTTGTTTTGTTTTGAGAGGCTGAATGTGATTCTAGTCCCTGAAAAAAATTGTGAAGGTTGTTGTTGAGGAAAAGGTGATGCAGCTTTGTTTCTCTAAGGCTTGTGTCATGGATTATTTGGAAAGGAGGGGGGATGGAGGAAGGGACTGAGGAGTTTTTGTTTGAGGATAAATAAGCAGAAAGGGAAAAATCTAACCTAACTAAGATGGGGTAGGCTCTGTGATGCTGCAGGATGGCTTTCCTGAAGATGTAAGGGATCTCCTTGCTTAGAACAACAAACTGTCCAGACCATGAACAGCTGAGGATTACTTATGGCAAAGGATGGACTCGACATGAACTAGCAAGTCTCTTCCGTACCATCTTCTACTCCTCTCAGCCAGACGTCTCCAGCTCAAGCCTGGAGATGACAGGCCTTGTAGGCAGGGAATTGTGGAGACCTGTGTTTTGAGAAACTGTGAAGGTCCCTGGCCACTCGTAATGAATATTATGGCACCTTTTACTACACAAAGAGCTGCAGTTTCTGCACTGAAGCTACCACGTGCTTCTGGCTCCATGCCAAGCCTAGCAATGACAGCTCACTAGCAAAGGTCCTTACCAGGAACAAATCTCAGATACTGCCGAAATATTTCCCTGTAGCTCTCAAAGCCTCCTTCATCCAACCTAAGATCAAAAAAGGAAGTTAAAAATAAGATGAAATTGTTGGCTAAAGGCCCTACCCTTATAATCTAAGGGGGAAAAAAAGTATCATGGGATGTTATGTCAGGATTCACCTCAAACAACGCAGAGGTCTGCATATGAGATTGTCACCATGGATGGATTTTATAGCCAAAGAAGAGAAATAGGAGATCCAGCTCATTACAGGTGTGATGAATCATGCAGTAGAAGCACCCTTTTTCCTACCCTTCAGTCAAGGGGAGCTGCCAGTGATGGGGGAAGGCATGGGTATGGGCTTGCAGAAGTGAGGTGAGTCCCAACCCTCAGGACATTCTGCCCACACATCTCACCACATGTGTGGCTAGAAGCCCTGTGTCACTCCACCTGCATGTCGTACCCCTGCCAGTCACTCTGGTCTCCCAGGGCAAAACTCAGCTTGTGTGGTTGTTTGGGACCAAGTGCCACATGCCATATATGCTGCTGGCCACTGCAGAACCAGAAGACAGACCCTGCCCAAAAGGCTCAAACCACGTCCTACCTGGAGACCTGAGTGGCACTCAGACCTTGTGCTGCCCCTCTGCAGCAGAGAGATTTTGGGGTGGGCTGTTGCTCCCATGAAGGTGTGATGGCACTTTTAAAGGTAAGACTCCCAAAGGACCAAAACAGTGGGAGAAAAGGGGAAACAGCAACGAAGGATGGAATCCTCAGGTGATGCAGCCAGGTCTCTGCCTACCTTGGCAAAACCAGCATGCCCCAGCCACGGCTGCTCATGGTACGCTCTTGGAACAATGCTCTCCCAGGGAGTGAAACAGGAGCTAGACGCTTTGTGTGCTGCTTAGCAGCCTGGGAGGAGGTTGGGACGTCACATCTATTTCCCTCAAGGCTGCTGGGTGTAGGGATTGAAGCAGCTGTGGTGGAAAGGTGTGCAGGGCCTGTGCAATGGGAGGGAGTCCCAGAGTGGGGTCAGATGCTTTCAGGGTCTCTTGTGAGGGAACAGTTACCCAGGGTTAAGCTTGGGAAAACCTTTTGCTGTCTGGGAAAGCATCTGGCCCCGTCCCTCTTTCTAGGGAGCTTCCTAATCTGCAAGTGTAAACCTTCAATGCAAATAGTGCAGAGGTGGATCAGCTGGTGACTGCTGAGCCTTCAGCTCTAGCTGCTCTTCATCAAGCCCACCAGTGCTTTTCTAAGGGCCCTACAGTGAAGATGAGCTATGTGAAGACCCTCAGGCAAGTATTGCCTCAGCAGCACTGAACCATCCTGGTCCAACATTAATGGCCCCATTCAGCCCTGTTGCCTGCTCAGCACATCCTGCCCAGGGCAGGAGATGGATCTTTCCTGCCACTGCCACATCATAGGCCTGACATGAGGATGCCTCAATGCTTGTTGCTGCATGTGGGCAGCAGTGACACTACACCATGGGCAGCTTCCCACCAGTGAAACTTCCTGGGACCAGAGTGATGGGAGCTCTTGACAGGGCTTCTCTCCTCCCACCAGGGCCTTGGGCCAGTCTCCCTTGGTCCCTTACTGCTGCAGCAGTTTATCCTTGATTCTGCTCCTCAGCTCAGCTTGGGAAGGGTCGGCATGGGGAGTGATGTCCAGCTTCATCTCCGCTTCATCTTCACTCATCTGCTCTTGGATGACAACATCAAACGCTTCCTTATATCTCCTGCAGCAAAAGAGCTGTGGGGGTGCAGTGCCTGTCAGGAGCAGTGGGGCTGGCATGGGGCACCTGGGTGCACTGCAGACCTCCTCACCCTCCAGCTCGTCTACCCACATCCATCTCCCCTTCCTTTCTGCCACTGCGAGGAGGCGGGGGGTATCGCTCTCCGTTTTGCCAGGAAGGATCTTACATTACGGGCATGCTCACATGGTACGGGTAGACTCACATTTTCCTGGGGTTGTTCCTTCAGATCCACCACTGTTGGGACTGGCTTTTCAGGAGCGCTGCAAAAGGTGCACTTTGAAGATTCTTCGGTCCAGGTGGTCTCCTCAGAGGACAAAGGAAATTCAGCATCAGCCTTATTAATTTTTCAAAAAAGTAAATTGGGCTTAAGTCTAAGCTGTTTCGGTAAAAGCAACCAAACCTACTGCATTTAGTGTGACACCAGAACTCCTTTTTTAACATGTATATACATATAATGTCAGGAAATGCAGGTTACATTTCATTATCTGTGCTCCCAAATAAATGCAGCTGGCATGTTTACACTTCCTTCCTAAGAGCTCAATGGAAAGTTATAGTTGTTTTTCATACGAAAATTTGACCAACTTTTTAATTTGGCCTTCTTTTAACATCCTGTGAAGCACCACAAAAGTGAAAAAAAGAGGGGAAAAAAAGGCTTTAAGCCTTTTTAAACAGCTTAAAACTTTAAAACTTTTAAAACAAAGAAAGCTCCTGTCTCTTCTTTAAAAACAAAACCCCGAGAAACTACATTAAAAAACTAGATACACTCAGTTTTTAAGGCAATATTGATATGGAGAAACTTCAAGGAAAATCAGAGCATTTGCATTTTGGAAAGGAAAAAATATCTGTGTTTGCAAAGGATTTGTGATGGAAACATCCTGATAATTGCTCGAAAGCAGCTTAAGTCTGGTTTAGCTTTAAAGGGCTTTTTTGTCTCTGTAGTATTTATAGTAGTCATCCTGATGCCTTCTACCATCAGCAGTTGTGTCACCTGGAGCCACCCCATCTTGCCCCAGGTTTCTTTCTGGGTGGGTTTTCCTCCTCCTCCATCAGCCAGCTGTGTTCCGGGGCTGGGTGGGCTGGCCAACAGCACAAACCCTGGTGCCACCAGGATTCACAAATGGCACCCGTACATTTATCAGCATACTCTGGTTTTATTTGCATGCGTGGCAGGTTTGTGCTGGTCCAGCCACTGCTGCTTATACAAAAGTTGCACTCTGTCTACGATCCACATCTACCTTTCTGGTTGTGAGAAGAGTTATTATCTGTTGCTCATTCCTTCCAAAACTACCTTGTTGAAAGAGGAAGGTAAAGACCTTCCAGCTCTGACCAGAATGAAATGGGAATTTTGTAACAGCAACTGAAGGAACTGATTTCATATCCCCTATTGCTGCCCCAGGGCTGTGCAGACATGCACGCCAAGCTGATGTGGTTCACCAGCATTGCACTGGCACTGAGCACACCACACAGCCATTCCAGCCCCAAACCTTACCCAAGAACAAGCAAGGGCTGAAGGCATAGCTGAACCCCTCGGCTGCACCAGAGGAGCCCCCAGCACTCACCAGCTTCAATCCCTGGAGCGGGCAGCGGTGCAGCATCAGCCAAAAGACTGGGTTGGAAATACAGACTTCTGCCTTCGTGTTTAAGGTGGCTGAGTGCCTTTCCCTCTCAGACGAGGAAGGGATTGATGGCTGTACTATCAACAGGCCTGCAACTGGTTTTCTCATTAATTTCTCTTTTGCTTTGTGGATCTGTGAAACCAGTGGGGTTTTTTTCAGGCACATGTACACTTTTTTTGCCAGGAGACACAGGTCTTCCCACAGCTTAAGAGGCAGTTTGTGCCTGAGTCACTGACACCTGCTTTTTTTTTTTGTCATCAAATGGGTCCTGGTTTTCTGATGATCAAGCTTAAGTCTCTTAAAGGGGAGAGCCTCTGCCCTTTGGAGCAATTTTTGCTTCACTGTCATAGAAGAGACACTATCTTCCTTCCTCCCTTCACAGCTGCAGGAGCATCAAACCACCTCCGCAGAGCATTTTTCTGGAAGCTGCATGGCTTTTCTGGAAGGTGTCTCACCAGAGAGTGGACAAATCCTGCACTGCCTGTCTCTAAGGGCTGCAACAACAAATTACTTGGGTTGGGGAGGAGAGGGAAACATGCTTGGTGCAGCCCCGTGGCTCTAAGGTGCACCAACAGGAATGGGGAACTTTCCACCAAAGCTGTTCACTTTCTCCTCTGAATTAATTTCACCCTTGCCTCCAGTGTTGGAGTGATGCTCAGCCTGACTCCTTTTGCTACAAATAACAGCGGCAGCTCTCCGGCCTCTTCCCCAAGCAAGGCTGTCCCCAGCAGAAAGAAGTGCTCCTTGTTGTTGCCCCCTGGCACTGACCCCCCACCAGGCACTGCTGCAAGGTGCTGCTCCCCAGGAAAAAAAAACCACCACTGAAAGAGTGCTTGTCATGGTAATTCCCAGTTCCTCTCGCTAACTGGCTGACTGGGTCTCACCTTGCCTGGGTAGACATCAGTTGCAGTCCCGTCATCCTCATAGTCTCCTCTCACAGACAACGGCTCCTCATCTGATTCCATCCTTGGACTCCCTTGGGCACTCTCAACAGGCTCACACATGGCTGTTTTCAAGGAATGGTTGCCAGTTAGCTCCAATTCATTCAAAGTGATATCTCAAAACTTTGTGTGCAGAGGTTTTCTCAGAGGAAGGCTTTGCCATCCATTGGTCCACTCTGCCTCCTCTCCTAGGGCCCCCAGGACTTCTGCACACCTCTTTGTGCCAGGGCGCAGCTTCAGCAAGAGAAAGGAGAAAGGGCCACCATACCCCTATCCATCCCCCGCTGGTCCTGTACAGTCTGGTGAAGGGGGCAGGCACATATATCCTAGCAAGTGGCATCACCCTCACCAGAGGTAGACCTGCTGGTTAGGCACAATGCCATCCAGCCCCAGAAACACCAACTGATCTCCTGTGGCAGCTCAAGAGCTTGGGAAACTGCATTTCTTCCCTCTCCTTGGGACCTGGCACTTCAAATTTGAGAGGGAAATCTGCTAAATTAGCCTAAACATTGTCCCGTGCTTTTGAAATATTCATAAATAATCTCAAAATAGCAGTGAGCAGGGAGAGGAGAAGTTTGTTGATGATATTCAGGGTGGCTGAGGCAAAGGGCTGACTGTGAAGAGTTGCAGAAAGACCCTCGTGGCACTGAATAAAAGGGTAATAAAATCACAGATGAAATTTGATGTAGATAAATGTAAAGTGATGCGCATGGGAAAAGACAGTCCTAGCTTTACATACAAAATAATGGGCTCTGAGCTGGCTATTTCCACTTTGGAGTGAAATCTTCAGGTTGTAATAGATAGCTCTATGCAAATGTCAATTCAACACTCAGTCGCAATCAAAAAAGCAAAGAGAAAGCTAGGAATTATTAGGAAAGGAGGAGAGTGCAAAACAGAGGAAATCATTATGCCGCTGTATAAATCCATGGGCTCCCATCTCTTGAATACTATTGTGCAGTCCTGATTCACCAATCTCAAATATGATACAGAAGAAATAGAAAAGTTAGAGAGGAAGGCAATTGAAGATGATCAAAGACATAAAAGGGCCTTCATTCAGGGAATGACTGAATAGATTAAGACTTTTTATCTTGGAAGAAAAAAATGACTAAAGAAGAAATATGACCGAGTTTTGTGATGGGAAGAGTGAGTGGCGTGACTGGGGAACAGCTGTTCACATTATTCAGTGCTCCTCAAAGGAAGAGAGTGATCATCAAATAAAACTATTAAGCGACAAATTCAAAACAAACAAAAGAGATTTTTAGCTGTGGCACTCCTTGCCATAGAGTACAGTGGATCTTTAAAGTTTGCATTAGTTCAATAGGGTGTAACCTAAGAATCCACCAAGGGCTATTAAATGCAGAGGTGGTGTCTACAGTTCAGGCGGTTCCTGAGTCACAGACCACTAGGGGAATGGAGAGTATTCTAGGAAGTATATACAAATGTTTGCTCTATTTTTGTATTGCTTCCTGAGCATCTGCTGGCTCTCATCCAGGGCAGGATGCTGGGCCAGGCACACTCTGGGGCTGACCCTTTGCAGGCATCCTTATGTCCTGCATTTCACACCAGGCCATGTCTCCTGCTAAGGCAAAGCCGTTTAAATGTAGCCCAAGGTGTCTGGTGCTGCTGCCTGTCAGTGTTTCTGATGAAGCTCCCTGCATCACCGGGAGCTGCTTGGTGCCTTTCCAGCCTGAATGCTCTAGGTGCAATTTTCAGCTCAGAAATCCTTCCACCAAGACTTGCAATCAGGGCCCTTTCCCTTCAGGTCCCAAAGCAAAAGCCTCTGTAGGCCAACCACTTCAGAGCATGACCCCCTTCTCATGGGATACCCCCACTGTGGAAGACAAAGCAGCGACCTCTGTGGCTGTCGGTGGGAGCTATGAAGAAGACCTTGGTGACCGAGAGAAAGCACCAAGCCACCTGAGTGCTGACCATCCTCTGTGGGCACACTGATGTATATCAAAAGGCACACGCTGCAGAAACTGGGCCTACACCATCTCCTCCCATCGCCATGTCTGGGATCTGAGGAAGCCTGTTCAGTCCACCTTCTCCTGCATGAACAAGTCTTCTCTTCAGGTCCTCAGCCGGAGGCCAAGTCTTCTGAAACACAGCTGATAACCAAGGGGTGTGCCTCATGCTACATGCAGACCTCTAACGTGCATCTCACCAAGTGGTGGAAATGTGACCAGGTGGTGGCTGTGTCTCTGAACAAGGATGTTTTGTGACAGTCAGCTCACCTTCCCCCAGCCTGACCTAGAGCATTTTGGTTTCCATTTTTCCAATGCATCATTGAAGGAGAGCGGCTCCTGTTCTGCTTATGATGCATGGTTATGAAAGATGGGAGAGCAAAAAAAAAAAAAAAGAAAATGTATAGTAGTGGCTCAAACAGTCAGTCCAAATCTGAGTGATTCATTCAGGTTTTCCCCATGTAAATTAAAAACAAACACTTGGATGCTCTGATGACACGATATATAAGTGTATCTTCTGACTGAAAACTCACCACCTTAAGCCAGGGACATTTGCGTCCCTGTGCACTTTCCCAAGATTGCCTTAAAAGCCGTGCCTTGGCTTTTTACCAGCTGGTGGATACAAACTAGGAGCCTTGCTTTGCACCTCCTTTCCAGCTAGAAATGAGAATGAGGGATAGTGGCTATTACAAGGTAATCACACCCTGGGGGGAAATTCCTGAGCTCAAGTATCTCTGTTCCCCAGATCAGGGTAATCTCCTTGTGCTTGGCTAGCCATTGGCAAAGCTTGTCAAGCCAGGCTTGCTTGTCATACTCAGCGTTTAGGAGCCTGACCTATTTCTGGAGGCTGCAGTGCTGCCCAAGCAGCCTCATGTTGACATTGCACGCTCAGTAATGTGGAGGTGTGGTCGGTTCCTGAAAACCTACCATTTTCACCTATAAAGCCTAACTTAAAGTAAATGTAAGGCCAAATTCTATTCTTATTGACACCTGTGCTATTTTGCAGCAGCTCCGAAGGAGTAATGATGATATATGTTAAAACGGGAGGACACTCAGACCTCAGTCCAGTTGATTGATCTGCAGGAGAGGGAGCACAAAAAGCTCTGTTACACACACTGAAGCAAATAACCTGACAGTGACTTTTATGGGAAAAAAATCCTCACCCACATTTCTTGCCCCAAGATTTCCATTAAGAAGGAGTCCCTGCTGTATTTGGCTTTGTAGGATAGGGAGAAAGATGAGAGTCTTGGAAGTAGAGTGTAAACTGCAAGTGGGCAAGAACAGGAAAGCCCAGCTTTTGGCTGCAGCCTGGGGAAACAGGGTGGCTTCCTCTTCTGTCCCACTCCTCCTCCTCCTCCTCCTTGGGACTCCCTACCCAAGCTGGGGGGTCCTGCCGCCCCCGGGGTGACCCCTGGCACCACAGCCAAGCTGTTGAACCAGGGCAAAACCCAACCCGGTTCCCTGCACGTGGGCTGGCCCTGTCCCACTGGGGCTGGAGGGAGTTTTTAGCCACAGAAATACAGAGCCCGGGCACCCTGCGGCCACACACCTCATGCATGGGCTGCTGTTCTGGCATCGCTGGTGCAGGCTCCTGCGCCCAGCTTAATTTAATATGCTTGTACTGAATAATACATATTTCTTGTGAAGAAAGGTGGGTATTTCTGTGCAGGGGGAACTTGGCAGCTCTGAATATTGAGCAGCCATTTCCTCAAAGCAGTGGGATTCAACCTGGTAATCAACCCTATTAGCATTAAAAGGAACTGTCTAAATGTCAAGCCAGGTTCAATAAATAAACACTAACACATTTAGAAATGGCTTAGAAAGGGGAATTAAAAGTTTTGCTGTTAATTATGTTTCTTATTTTAGAATTTTTTTGTCAATTCTAGCTCTTCCATTCAAATGAGATAATAATTTGCTGCCAAGTTGAAGAAAATGAGATGGCCTGAAAGTTGAGTGTGGGCAAAGTTGTTCATACATGATAGAGAGCTAGTGGGGACCTCAGCCTCTCTCACAAGCCCCTGGAAGAACTGTAAAGATGGGGTCAGCAGGCCCTTTGGTCAGGTGCCTTCCAGCCTCTTGTTACAGTGGCTCCCAAATCCTCTGATACTTCTTTATCCCACCAGAGTCAGGAATCACCAGGAGACAAAGGAGAGGAGGGCAGGGTCCTCCAACCAGCTGAAGGCATGCAGGACGTAGGCAAGCAGAAGCAGGGGGCTTAGCTTGCTGGAGGCATATTTTATAAGCAGCTTCAGAAATCAGTGCTTTTTTTAACAACCTACCCTACTCCTCCAGACCCAGCCACCTCCAATGCCGCCTGAATGGAAGTGGCTCACCCACGTCTGGTGCTTTGATGCGGTAATGACATATAACTGATACTGATGGCAAAGGCTAATCCACTCTGCCCTGTAATGTCCCCAGTCAATCATGCAATATTCTGTTATTGGAAAAACTCATTTTTGCCCCTCTGATGGTAATCATTGTATGCCCTGAAGCACAAGGCTTGATAGCCTCTGTAATTTGCAACCTAGCTAAGTGTAACTGCAGATGTTAATCCTATTTATATAAATGCCTGACAAGCAAAAGTAGGGATGGAGGGAGGAGCTGCAGGGCAGGGGAAGGCATAGAGCTGGGTTTCCAGGAATTCTCCTCCTGCAGATTTCAAGCTGCTGCATCCCAGTAAAGGGAGACCCAGAGGTCTGGGGAAGGCAAAGAGGTAGCACAGACAGTGACCCTGCAGTTGTGCCCCTCCACTTGCCTGGTATCTGTTCTGGAAAATGCTGGAGTAGACTTCACTGCAGAGCACGTCCCCTGCTCTGGGCAGCCACTCTCTAAGAAATGTATATCAAAGCTTGTTGTGAAAACAAAATACTAAAAAAAGAAAAAGAAAAAAAAAGGAGAAAACGAAAAGAAAAGCAAGAATCTTTTCTTTCTGCTCTTTCCCCCTTTCTCCCCAGAATGAGTGTTTTTTATCCCAAACGGAAAGGTGGTGCTTTGCAGTCCCAAGTCTTTCTTTCACACCCTGATTCCTCTGAGGACTGCAGATATCCAGATGAAGGAAGAAAAGAGGCATTACCTTCTCTCCACTGTTTTGTCACCAAACTTTCAGTGGACAGCTAGGAGCATTGGCTTGCTGAGCCCTGCTCTCTGGAATCAGCCACTCTTCTCTTTGCAGTTTTCATTTTGCAATTTTGTTAAATTTCTTCTCCTCTAGGTTTTGCTTCTAATTTATATCCACTTCCCTCTTCAATGTTGCGCTCTTTTTCCACTGTCTCTCCTGTTTTGCCTCTCTCCTAGTCTCTATTCTTGTTTTCCTCTCTTCCCTGGGGTCTGTCCCCCCTTTTTCATTCATATCCCCACAGCTATTGATATTTTTTCATTCTCTAATCTCATATTTCTTGCCCTCTTTCTCAGATTCAGTTTTCCTTCTTTTATCCCCATTCCCAACTGTTTTTTTATCCAAAGCACATGATTTTCTTGCCTCCTGTGCTCTCTGACACCCCATGTGCCACCAAGCTGAGATGTGGCAGAACTGAAGCCCACTGAAATTGAGGAGGAAGACCACAGGAGAAAGAGAGCTGTGACCCTTCAGTTTAAGGCTGGTCCTCCCAGACATCCACTTGGCCCTTTCCTAGAGTCTAACTCTAGTATTCTGACAAAAATGCTCCCATTCACATTTCCCTCCTCATTTTTATTATGGCCCTGGATGACTAGACAGGATGGCTTGTCCTCCATGGCCACCAAACAGTGCTAACCTCTGATCCACAGCAGCAAAAGGAGGACTTCAAATGCTTCGGTCATTCTTATGAACAAAGTATTTTTTAGTTTAGCCTGGGATTTTTGAAGGATGGTAGATGAGCACCCAGGAAGCTCAGGTTTATTTCACAGTGACTGTGATTACTCCAAATATCACACTGTACCTTGCTCACAAGGCCCTGCTTGGTGACTTTCCTCTCCATCCTTGGCCACTGCCTCTTCCTTGGTTTCAGCTGGCCCCTTGTTCTCTCCGGCCTTGGGGTACACCTCGGTGTCCCTGGAGAGCACCTCCATGGCTGGAGGGAAGAACAGAATCTTCTCCAGCATGAGGACACCGCGCTGAACCTGCTTCTGCACTATCGCAGCCTCTGAGGGGTGCCAGACAGGGTGGGGACCACGTGCCCCCCTTGCAGCCAGCTCCAGTGGAGGGGAGCACTGGGCCAGGTGAGCATGACCTGCATCTGCAAATACCTTACCTGGCCCTTTTGAGGAGGGTGTCCTGTGGGTCAAGAGACCTGCGCGAGCTGAACCAAGACCCACTGTTGCCCCTGTAAGTGAAGTGCCTGAATTAGGAGCCTAATATTGTCAACAGCAAGGAACAGGCACCTCCAGCAAGTAATTCAGAGGATTAGGCACCTAGCTCAGGGGGGATGAGATGCAGACACAGCTCTCTAGTTACCCACTCCTAAAAGAGCAGGAAAAGGCATTTCCTTACCTCACCAGGATGCAATGAGACCTATACACATTAAATAACATGTTCTGGGTGAACTGCACTGTGAAGTGATGCTCAGTTTCTCTACTTGGCTGCTTAGTACTGAAAGTAACCCCCTAATTGCCTGATGCAGGACTAAACTGTGGGAGGAAGGGTTATGTATTCAGAGAGGCACCGAACCTGCTCCCATGGCAGGTGGGTACTCAAAACACACTTGCACTGGTGATGGGTACCTGTGCCTCTGATCACTCACTCCACCTATTTCACCAAGGAGGGGGAGGAAGGGAGATTACTCCTTTGTAACTGCAGGAAAGCCACAGTTTCTAGGAGTTCATGTATTTGGGTGAAATCTTGCCAAATGAGTCTCTCAGGCCTCACAGAAGAGAAAAGTTTAATGCCAGCAAGCCTGGGTTTTGCAGGAGCTGTGACCCACTGATGACAACGGTCCCATCAGGACAGAAGGGACCCAGCATCCCAGGGACCCAGCCATCCAGCGTCGTTTCCAGCTGTGGATTTCCCTGGCTTTGCTCCCTTCCCAGCAGCCCCACAATACCCAGCACCTATACCCTGAGGTGTTACTGCTGGCACCATCCCTTGTCCAGCAGGAACAATGAAATAGCAGCATTTCCCTGGTCTTATTCCAGGTTTAGCTAACCTAACCCAAACACCAAAAATCCCCCAAACCCAAATCAAGGAGAACCCAGCTCCACAACTATTTAATTAAGAATGATATCTCCAGAAGATGTAGTTGTAGACTACACTGAGTTTGTTGTGTTTTGTTTTCCTGCTGTTCACCTCTAGGGATGTCTTGGGCAAGAAACATCAGATGCGTTAAGAGCCCACACTCACGGGTGCATGCCAGTGGTTTACCCCACACGTGCATCCTCTCTGCCTGGTTACAGAGTCTTGTTTGCTTTTTAAGGCAAGGCTGTGACAGCTTGGCCCTGTTGCACATTTCCATAGCTGCAGAAGACCCAACTGTGGCCAGGAGCCCCCACTTGCTGTGGTTCCATCTGCAGGGTCTAAGGATAGCAACAAGGATGGGCTGGCAGGGGATGGTAATATCTTTAATTGTATCCATTAATATAGATGGAAAAGAACAGACGAGCATTTGGGCACATTTGCTGCTTTCTTTTAGACCTGAGAAAGACTTGGTACAGCCAAGAACACATTTTCCACCCCAACTGTATACTACAATTGGTCTAATAAAAATGTATTTCATTTGCTTACAAAAATCACTCTTCTGGGCACTTCACAGCCATAAAGCATGCTGTTTTCTATTCCTGGCTTCCTTTAAAAGGCCAGGTCTTGCTGCTTATGTTAGTGAATGCACCAGACACGTGTTACAGCCAAGTGAGCACTGCTGTAGGAGTCTTCACTTTATCGTTTTCTAAGCTTGATCCTCCATGCACTTAAATTGATTTTACACTCATGGTACTCCCGGGACACCCAGGCAGCTGCCTCAGGTTTTTACCAGTTTAAGTAAGATTAGGATCGGGCCCAAGATCTTGTGTGCCTTGCAACTGCATATATCTTGCAGGTGCTTTTATCTCAGTGAGTTCATATCTGTATTTCCAGAGGACAAAGAGTAGGACTGGGATCCACAACTGGAGGCATGCAAATCTGATGGTTAACTGTGGGAAAGGGTAAGCAAACTCAGATGAAACCAAGCAAAACTGGTTTAGGATCTGGTTGTGATGCACATGCCAGCAAGTAGCACTTGGTCTTTTTGGCATCCCTGAGACCATGTGCAGAGGATGGGTTGGTCAAAAAAGGTGTATTAAAGCTAGAACTTTAATGCCACTCACCTTGGTCTACTGTGGGCTTAAGGCTGCTCCTGCCACCCACAGCCTCTGGCTCTTCTTCCACTCTCCCTAGTACTGAAACAGCCTAAACATCATGTTTTAGTTATAAAGTGAGTTTAGTGGATGTAAGGGTGGGAGTGGCGGGGGATTAAATTTACTGCTTCAGTGACTACAGATCTGAAATAAATCTCCAATTCAATGATAGATCAATAACACCAAGATTGGGTTTAAATTATTAATAAACTATGAGAAACAAGGATAATTATTCTATGAGTCACAGCTCTCTAATGCACTGCACATTTTTTCCCTGAGACATCCGCATTGAAGCACGACCTGCCTATCTTTTGGCAGCAAGCTGTAGCCAAGAAGTTAATGCTTTTTGTTTTGCTTGCTAAGCATTTCATAAACCCTCGTGGGCTGAGACTGCCTAGTGACAACGTTGTGCTTCTCTCACACAGAAACTCTTAGGCCAGGATCCCCTAAAACATTTAGGTGCCTCAGGAAATCAATGTGGAAATCACATCTGTGGATAGTTCAGAAGGCCCTCTAATATCCTTCTGAAGTGGGATGTCTGGAGATGGGGGAGTTGCATTAGCCTAAAAGGAGATGCTGGCCTCGAAAAGTGACCTCGGATGGTTGCAGAGGCCCACCTTGCTGGTGGCAACAAGGAGGGACAACCTCAGGACTGCAGGAGGCAGGGAGGGGAGGAATGGCTTTTGCACATTGCTGATAGACTCCAATGACAGCACCATTGACACGCTCGTGAACTTCAAGTGAATTTCACTTCACTCCCCTTTTTCAGGCAAAAAAAAAAAAAGAGAGGAATCCATCAGCCTGAGGAGGCCTATTAAAATCAAGAATCTGAAAACTAGAATATACCTCCATTCTGGGTTGTGACCATCTGTCGACTCAGACAACACAGCAGGGGCTGGAGATACTGAGCGCCTCTGGGCATCCTTCCACCTCAGCAGGTGTCACCCCTCAACTCCAGCATCATAGCTTAGGGTGATGATGGAGAGCAAGTCCAACTTCAAGGCACAGCTCACTGCAAAATCAGCTCATCCCTGCTCTTTGACAGAGTGGGCTGGGGTTGTATGGGCTCAGAGCATTCTTGGCGATGCTCGTCGGCTGCTGGGCTATCAGACCAGGTGCTGAGTGGTGCCCTGGCTTACAAGGAGGGTACCTTAACAGGAGAGGAACAGAACTCAGGTTATTGGTAACAAGAGTCATTTATCCATGTCAAAGTGCTTCAACTGAATCAAAATTTCTGCTGAAAAAAGCCTACATTGTGAGTATTTTTTTCAGTAAACTGATGCCAAAACCCCACCTTTCAAAAGAAACCTACAATTTTGAGTACTTGGGATGTTGGACAGGGCTGTTTTAAATGAACTTACCCTCCTTCCTGGCAGTCAGGGACTTGTCTGAATAGCTCCACTTCGTCTGGGTCATCTCATCCTCTAGGTCGTGCCTTCTGGAGCGGCAGGAGGCAGGATAGCCATCTACATGCTGTCTGCAAAGAGGTGACACCAGGTGGGATGCTCATAAGTGGTTCATCGGCAGCAGGGAAGAGGGCTGTGGGGTTTAGGAGCAGGCAAGCTTTCTCAGCAGTTTCCAGTGATTCTTGGTGGAATTATTTTGGGCAGGGCACACCAGTTACCCTAAATGAGTCCTGCCTCAGAATATGTGAAAGTTAGGTCTCTGCAGCATGCAGAGGGGAGAGGGGCATTCACAAAGCTAAGGGCAGCAGAACAGAGAGGGGTAACTGCCAGCAGCCCAAAAGGGGCAAGGAGTATTGGTAGCAGCTGGGCACAGAGCCTTCTGTGAACCTACTGCTTTTCTTGCCTCTAGTTCACTGGATGAAACAGGGTTATATCGGTCCTAAAATCCTCCTCCTGCTTATTTTAGCTTACACTGTGCTGCAAATGGCATTAGGTGACTCCTGCTCAGCTGGATGATATGGCATTGCACTGCACCCCACACAGGCTGGGGCTCTGCTGGGGCACCCCTACTTTACCAGAACATGTCCAGCAGCAACTGGGGACTTTCCATACCCCCTCCCACTCCCTCCTTTCACTTGAAATTGTCTAGCAGGGTATGAAATAATTCTGAGCCTACAACACGGATCTATCAAGGTGTCCAGCTGCTTCTATCTGTGTAATGCAGGGAGAATTTTTTGATTGCCCCTATGATATACTGATTTAAAGATGCATGCAGCCTTGGCAAATGAAAAAGAAAAACCAAAACATTAAAAAAAAAGATGCTGAACAAACTGTGGTTGGGCCTGACTTGATCTGATTTAAGGGAAGGCTATGGTTTTTTTTATTTTTATCTGCATTAGTAATTCAACAAGGCCTTCACACATCACTGCTTTTTTATTAGTTACCTACGAATTGTAAAGGATTCTGGGCGCAGCGCACACAAATTAATGTGTCCATGGATAAAAACTTTCAAGGAATAGGGAGAGCAGTGATGCCCTGGTGCTTCCATCATGTGTTTGCTCTCCCAGCTCTGCTGATGTAGCGAAACACCATCATCTCTGCCTCACACATGAGGAGCAGAGCCCAGTAAAGGGCCATGTGCAGGCTGACTGGGACAGGTATAGAACCCAAAAGTCACTGGAGCCCCCATTCTGGGACTGGGGTGTTGGTGGGTAACTCGGGCTTCTCCACAGGTCCAGCCAGTATTTGCTTGAGGACGAGACATGCTTAGACTGAGCAACCCACCTGCCTGTGAGGGGTCTGGGTGCAGCCCCAGTGATTCATGGGCAGCTGGCTGCATGTACCCCCAAATCATGGCTGGTCCCTTAAAGAGAGCTCAGGCCAGCCCTGCGAGGAGCTGGGCTGCTGGATCCCCTCCAGCTCCCGCAGCAGCAGCTCCTCACCTCGCAGGAAGGCACAAACCTCTCAGATGGGCTGGAATCTTGTTTTTCTTGCACTTGTGTTGTGTCTTTCTGTTAGCCTGGAAAGTGTAAGACCAACTTCCCTTGATACCGCAACAGAGGTTTTACCTCAAACCATAACATTTTCATAATTTGGGGAGGAAATAGATCCTGTGCTCTTTCAGGTTCTAAGTTATGAATTTATAACCCTAGAATGAAAAAAAAACCTCCTTGCTGCATGTTCCTGTAGCAATACAACAACCTTCCCTTAAACAGCTGCTTATATCCTTTTCCCTTGGTGCCAAACGCACGCAGTAACGTCTTTAGGGGAAAAAAAGACAAAACATCCTTGTGATATTCATATAAGGAATGTTATCAATGAACTGAGTGCCATTTAAAGTACACCGCAGAAGCATTTGGTCTTTGTCTCTTGAACAAGCATCTCTATTCAATTTCTACTCTTTCCCCTTCTCTGTCTGCAAGGAAGATTAGATATGTCTAACATTCGTATCAGACAGCCAAAAGGAGCGAGCTACATTCCTGGCCAATGTAAATCCACGTTGCTTCGGCAGCATCAGTGGCACAAAGGATGGTATTATACTGATTTACCGTGGCTGGGGAATCGGACCTCCCTTTCCTCCCCAGCTGGAAGAGCAGCCTGCAAAATAAAAATCATACATCGCAGCCACTTCGAGAGATGCTGCATGGGATTTACCTGTCTAGCAAAAGAAAAAATGAAAAAAAACCCCAAACCACCTCTGCAGAGGCTGGCAACATCCCTTTTAACATAGCAAATATTGAGGGGCCCAAAGACAACCACTCGGACAGACATAACTTCCAGTTTATTAATAACAGGGGGACAGCAGCGGCTGTCAGGCTGTAGATGTCTCAGGCATACTGTAAATCTCCAGTTGTTAGGTGTTCCTGCTGCTCACCCATGTAAGGAATAAATACAGCCTAACGCGACTGAATTATATAGAAAAGTGTTACCAATTAGACTCCTTACTTGGATTGCTTCGGCTTAGAGCCGGTGGGCTGAGCTGATGGGGAATCTGTCAGTGGTGCTGGAGGGGAGAGAAAAAGCTTTGTTTAAAAAAAAAAGAACCTTTTTTTTTTTTTTGTGCAGAACAGTGGGGGTTTTTGTTGCCTTAAGATTTCTTGCCATTTCATTATTTTGTATTTCAGATAAAACCTTCCCACCTTAACGAGGAACATTTTTCCCTATTGGTTTTAATGCTATAATAAATTGTGGGAGAGCGAAGAAAAAGATCCCAAAAATGAGCTGTAAAAAAAGTTGCTGGAGACCGAGGGCAGGCTTTGCAGAGGAAGAGACAAGAGTTACAAGCTAATTTACTTTTTCCTTCCGCTCAGGTTTTGTCTGTAAGCAAGTTCGGTCTCTTAATTTTACCAGCTCTTTGGGAGGATGTATTCCCACGTGTGTTTCACCTTTCCTGCTTGTGCCGGTGTGGCTGCACAAGGGCAGTGGGGCGAAGGGGACCAGGGCTGCCCCTCTGTGGCATGATGCTACAAGAATGGGGACGAAACTAAGAATTTTGGCCTGAACACCTTGTGCAGGCAGATGACGTGCCCTGGGGAGAATTTGCTGTCAGAGCAACACCTTTCCCCAGCTCCAGGTTTGCATTAATTCAGTGGCCACAGGTTGCACATTTCCTCTACATGCAGAGCACAGCAGACCTGGGGTCTGTTGCAGCCCCCACCTACAGGGTTAGTTGTACATCTCAGCTCAAATGCTCTATCAGATAAACCACCGCTTATGCAACCTACCTCAGTGCCAACATCCCAAGTGGCGTTATTTCGAAAAAATCAGAGAAGATGAGGGAGAGCTTTAGGGCCTGCCCAGATCTGGGGAAAGGGCGCGGACATGGAGGCATTTGGAGAGGGCAGTAGGGTGGCAGAGGAGACGGTGGAAAACAAAATGTAGAAGAGTAAGAGACATGGAAAAAAAGAGACCATGGCTGTGACAGGGAGCCAGAAAAAGCATAGAAATTAAGGTTACTGTTCAGATTACATAAGCCACTCTTATGAAAGACAGAAAACAATTAAAAGAGATTGAAAAAGGCCAAAGAAGCCCCATGAAACACTGTACTGTACAAATTCTTGAAGACATATTAACTGTTCACTCTAGGTCCCTAATAAGGCTTTCCCATATTTGATTTTCCTTAGTAAATCTACTTGTGTCTAAAGCCCTCTACTGAAACCAGCTGAAAGAAACCTCATATTTCATCTGAATTTTAAATTGTGATGTGGAAATCCAAGAAGCGATTGCCTGGGGTAGCAATGACTGAGGTTTCTGCATGCATTTGCTTTCAGTCACTTGTGGCTGTTTCAGATCCTCAGCCTCTTGCCAGGGCAGATTTCTCCTCAAAAAGGCAGCTCACATGTATGCCTGCTAAGAATACTTGATTTCCACGTGGAAAGCTTTTAAAAAATAAATCTTATGTGTGCAAACAGTCAATTTTCCTATTCTTGGGATCTGGCAAATTTGCATTGATAAAAAGGCAAAAGTGAGTAGAAAACACTTCTGTTGTCCAACCTCCCAGGGAGGACCAATGCATGAATTCTCTAGGAAATAGGTAATACTTTACTTCAGGGATTAGCCTGGCTCTTTCATGCCAGCTGTGCCTTTCTGGCTCTGACAAGGCAGGCTGTGCTAGGGGGTCTCCTATAGCAGGTGGAATGCATGTTCGTAGCGTGTTCAAAGAAGAAATATGGAAGAAGTCCAATCTTTCCTCTAAAAACCTGATTTATACTTAGGATAAGGCCAAGTTGTCTCACTTGGACCCCAGATTGGGATCCAGTCTCTGTTGCAGAAAGCTATACTCTCCCTTTGTAGGGAACCAGTGGCTGTTCCCCATGGCTGCGGTGTGATCCACCTCCAGTGGCTTTTGATGGGGCCACTTGTCCCTTTCTCACCCACTCGCAGGGGACAGCTGTGACCCTGTCCTGCATATAGCCACAAGCCTCATCCTGGCTTGCGAGAAGAGGAGATGGGCTGTGTCACCACAGGCAGCCAGAACCGAAATAGGACAAGTTCTTGCCATTCTTAGAAAAGGGATTTTTTCCCTTGTAATTTAGAGGGTTTTCCTTTCTGTGGATTAACTACATTTTTGTCACTGCTATCTGCCTCCAAACATGGGCTGGATTATTTAATGAGATGTAAAATATTATTAAAAGCAAGGTGCGTATATATGTGTGTGTGTGTGTATATATATATCTAAAAGTAAATATAGCTTGAGATATCTAACAAGAGACATAATTGCCTAATATAAATTTGCTGGCATTTACATGCAACAGAGCAACTCTGCTCCAGACAAGACTAATCACAGTGTTTGGACTCTGAATACCTCAGAAATTCAGAAGTGCTGCCTAAAATGGATGTGTGGGTTTTCTGTTTACACTCTGTCCTGACTTCACTTTGTTTCTGTTTAAATTACTGGTAAAATCCCATTTTTTCCATCCAGGGCACTTAGACACCTTGCAGCACAAATGCACCTTGCATTTGTGATGAGCTCTGATAAATTCCATAGATGTGATTCAGGTCTGGGTGCTGGTGCTCCTTACCGTGCTCTCACAGCTCAATAACTTAGCCCAAAACACAGTACAAACCAGACCAGCAGTCCACGTAACCTCAGCCCTCACTGGCAGGCAGGGAAGGGAAGGCACACGTTGCTCCTCAAAATCCATCACCATTTTAGGTGCCCATGCGTGGCACTTATATTTACCATATGCAAACAGAAACTTAAGATCAAGAAAAATCATAGAAAAGGCCTTATTCTCTCTCCTTCCCTCTAACAGGTTGCTGAAAAATACCTGTTAATAGCTTATCTTTCCTTGAAATTTCTTCAGAGATCTTCCAGCAAACTTTGCTATTTTCACTCTGCTTTGCAGGAGAGGATGAGGAGGCTCCTTTAGGCTCTGCATCCCAGACAAGCTCTGTGCTGGTTTTCCTAGTCGTCTCTGTGTTGAAGTAAGCAAGATTCGTCTGCTTCAGGTAATCTCGTATTCTCTGCTTATTGAAGGTTTCTTTAGAAGTCATGTACACTTTTTCCAGCCTTTTCACATTTTCCACTGTGAGAGCAGAGCTGGAATCTGATGAACAAGTCCCAGGGGGAAATATTTTTGGTTGGGACCGGTTACTGCCAGACCCTGACAGCTTGTGTCCATTAGACATATCTGCAATGCATTAAGGAGATGAGAATCTTCAGCAACAGGCAAAGTCAATTCATCATTCTGGTAACAAAGAAAGAAAGAAGAAAGAAATCCCATTAGTCATTTACTCCTGACGGGCATATTGATTGATGTAGTTAAAATGTTCACACTAAGATAACCTTATTAGACTGAAAATCGCTTTCTTTTCAAGAGGATGTACTAGGCTCCAATTCAACAAAGCACTTAAACAAATACCTGATATTAAGGGCATGCCCAAGTCCCATTGGTGGGATTTTCTTAAATCGGTTCCACCTCACACTTAAACGCCAAAGCTTAAGATAGCTAGAAAAGATGGCAAAATGCCTATCTGTGATCAGATAGGCTCAAAGCTGAGCAACCAAATACCTCACATTGTAACACGCAATGCTACCCTCATCCCCACTAAGGCTGTACTAAGGATTGCATCAGTGATTTCATTATTAACCCAGTTTGCTTTGGCTGTAAAATGCTGTACAGCTGAAACTTACTGTATGCAGGCTGGAACAGAGTGCACTTTATATTCATTACTAGTACTCAGACAAATTATTTTGGACATTTTATGCTACACATTGATGAAGAAAATAATAAAAATGTACAGTGGAATCTATTGAATCTGTTTAATTGGACCTGCTGGTGGCCATCTGACCATGCCAATTAAATAAAGACAAACAAAAGCAGCTCTCAGAGGACTTGTAGTGAATAAACCCAGGGTAAATACCACATGATTTTTGTTATTGCATTATTCTGTATAGTTGTGTGTCTGAAACATAAACTAGCCATAAAAGGCGACTCGCCCTCCTGTTTGCAATATCTGGTTAATTGTGTCTGCATCTCCCCTTCACCCACTCAGCCTGTTTAATGTCAAAAGAGAAAGGAGGTAAAAATAATAAGGTTAGCTTGGCAGAACTAGTGCTCTGCAACCTCCTTTTCCCCTGTCCACCCCTCCCTGTCAGTTCCCATAGGGCACGATGCTCCTCTGCTCTCACCGACTGCAAACTGAGACAGCTGTTTCTGGGTGTTTTGCCAATGCAGGAGGTCCAAAACCTTCCAGTGCCCTGGGTGCCAGCTTTGGGGTACCCATGGATTGTCTCCAGACTATGCAGCCTTCTCTGTCCATGTGGCCAGAGCAGCCTCTGCCAGCTGTGGGAGCCCACGGACACACAAGCACCTGGGCACTGCGGATGCGCATGGGACTGCTCAGTGGGATGTGCTCCTCGCCCCTTGGCTGGGCTACCCTGGTGGGACAATTTCTGAGAACAGAGCAGGAGAATGCCAAGCAGGAGTGGCACAGCACCATCCATGGTAAAGGCACTGAGTAGGCGAGGTCCCTGCCAGCACTGTTTCTGTGGTACTCTGGCAATGGCCATCCATTACGATTTATTGCGTACTAAAGACCATAGGTTTGAGACCTGCTGGTTAGCACATTTTAATCCACAAGGCTGACCTAGTTTATTTTCTTAATACAAGAATCAACTCAAATACTACAGAGAAGAACACGTACAGGGTATCAGTACTTATGCCTTTGTCAGCTGAACTTACAAATCTCATTAAAAGAAATCACTGAACTGGTGTGGCAAAAGGCATATTCCCTAACTCTGTGTTGATTCACATTAAGAACCATCTGTAATTCTTCTCTTATCCTTCTCTCAGGATAATTTTTTTCAGTTCTCTGAAACTTTTATTCTGATCCAGGACTTCTGAAAATCAATACCAATGGCCCAGAGAGACCCCAAAGGTTTCCATTTTACTACCCACTGTTTGGTTTAGGCTAGCTGTCTGCGTCTCATTTTAAAGCACCTAGCTTTACCAGTGACAGTCTAACACTGCATCCTTCATTGCTGGGATGGAAAGTATCTCATTATCATGCAATCTAATCATGTTGCTTATTTTAATCTCCTTAGAGAACTAGCTTTGGAAAAGTCTGTCATTTCTGCCTTTCATGACACAATTCTATCATTTCTATTGTAATAAATTAATGCTAAGATTCCTTTGCTTCTTCGCCATACTTTAAAGCGTCTCTGATGTCATTGACTCTACTGATGATTGTACAGCTGTCCTTTTGCTTCCTGTGTCAAGTTTTCATGGTCACAGACCTGTAGAAGAAGCCAGGCTGGAAGGTGCCTCTGGCGGTCAGCTGGTCCAGGCCCCTTCTCAAAGAAAGTCAACTAGAACAGGGCACTCAGGGTCTTGCCCAGTCAAATTTTAAATGTTTCCAAAGATTGAGATCCTACAGCCTTTCTGACTCCAGTATTTAATCACCCTCGTGCTGAAAATATTTTTGCTAATATTTATTTAGGTTTTCCCATACTCCAGTGTGCATTCGTTGCCCCTTCTCTACAGCTGCACAGCTCTGAGAAGAGTCTGGCTGTCTTCTCTTCACGTTCCCATTTGGCAGCTATAGGTAGCAATGAGATGTCCCCGAGCCTTGTCTCCTCCAGGCTGAACAGTCCCAGCTCCCTTAGCCTCCTAAGAGGCTCCATATAGGCTCCAGCCCCTACCTGTCTTGGTGAATCTTTGCTCTAGTATGTCCATGTGTCTCGTACTGGGGATCCCTAAACTTGACACAGCAGTCCATATTTGCCTCACCAGTGCCAAGCAGAGGGTAATAATCACATGCCTCCACCCAGGGCTTGGAAGTCAAGTCTCACTTGGTCATTTTGGTTGCTGTTTCCTGCAACCCAACGTCACCTTCGCCTCCCCGTCTCATACCCTGTAATTTGCCATTTGCCTTGGATTGCAATGCACGGATCTGGGCAAGCTCAGAGACTGCTATGGGGTAAGCCAATGCCATTTTCACAACCTCTGCATGGCAGGGTCTGTCCTGGCCCCACGTCTGTGCATGGTGCTTCTCTTAATCTCTGTCCGGGTGCTGCCTTTCACCTAGGTAAGTCCCTGCGCACCATCACTGCTTAAAACTGGCTGTCACCCTTCAACTCTTCCTCTTTCATGAATGTTTTAAAGGATGCTTTATAGCATAGTCTTAGTAAGGTTTTTTTAAAAAATTCCCTTACAACCTTGAAAACAGTGAAATTGAATTAATAAGAGCACAACTGAAACGAGCACTTTTCAAACCCAGAGGAAGAGCACAAGCCATGAACATGCGGGCTTAGCTCACCTACCTGGCTCCATACAGCAGCAGCAGCGCCTAGGGGCAGGATCTGATCCTCAATATACAGCTTGTCTATGTTACCTTGTCACCCTTCATATCCTGACTTCCCCCTAAAACAAAAAAGAAAAATCAGCTTATACAGCAAGTGTCGAGAACTTCTCTTCCAGTGGTGGAAAGTAATTTCAAATGGACTTTCCCATTCTCCCTGTGCCACTCCAAAACCATCTAGCTGACCCTATGGGAATCGTGTATCAGGAGGGTAAAGCCTTCAGGACAGACAGCCTCCAGCTCTGTGCTCATATCATACCTGCCAGACGGAGCTTTCACGTTCATCAGGGTAGTCCTACTGAGTAATATGGATTACGGTGGTAGCTTTTAGAGGACCCTGCCTTGGCACTTGGCACATCAAAGCTGCACAACTCACAGATCAGCAGTTTCCTCACAATTTGAAGAAATGCAGTACTTGAATGTTCATGTTGAACTTTTCCAGGAAACTGAAGAGGATCAAATGAAGCGTTTTATTGAATTCTAAATAGGCGGGTTTTTTTTTCAGTTTGCACGCTTGCCTTCGTCAAAAGAAATGTTCAAAACAAAAAGTCCATGGCAAATTAGAGGGATGAAATGCCACATTTTGAAAGTGCCAAAATTAAAGATTTCTGCTTTGGAAGTTTGCCTCCCCCTCTCCATAACGAGCCATTCTGAGATTTTGATATCGAACCATCACATTTTTCACTTGACCTGATACATATTTTCGTTACAAAGCCCAATCATTTTTGTAAAATGCAAATAAACATTTTGCTAATCTGGCCAGATAGGATCGCCGCACAAAAAAGAGTGCTCTTGCTTTTTTAAGCTCATAGTTCACGGGGACCGGTAGTAAATACTAAAATCAGTCACATCAAAACGACAGGCTTAAAAATCTAATAGATAATAGTAAGCTGCCATTACAATGTCACAGGATATTGTCCACTAAGTATTCACAAACACATCTGCAGCATAGCGACTCATCTCCTCCAAAGCCATATCTGTCCCTGACATCAGAGCTCACCATAAAAAGCAAGTGAATTCAAAGCAACATTTATTGACTATTTCCTCTGTGAAGCTTCACTTTCTCTATGGCTCTTCTGTTCTCATAATAATATGCTGAAATCTAGTCAGAATATTTGAATCTTAGAGAAACAAAACACAGCTGAAGTAGCTGGAAGGCGAAGGGCTCGGGAGGCAATTTCCTCTGATTCATCAGGAGACAAAGGCAAAGCAAGGACTGTGTTTGTGTTAATAACAGTGGAATTGCCTCCCTGGCATCATTACCCCCATATTTCTTTGGCTCTTGCTGTCAAGTCCCATCTCGCAGCCCCCTGCTCCCCAGCTCTCAGCTGCAGCCAGGATGGAGGTGTCCATGGGAGGTCACGGCAGGACCTCCTGCCATTCCCATCCTGGGGCACTGCCCTGAGCTCAGTGGGGCTGGCAAACCAAGCTGCCCAGCCCCACGTGGGTATTCCCATCACAGCTGCCTGCTTCACCATCAAAACCTTGTTTTCCTTACTCTGAGCTCTCCCAATATCCCCCATGAAAAATCAAGCTGAATTCACCATTTCTATGACCACAGCCCTTGGGCTGGGGTCATCTGTTGGATGCAAAGATGGCCAGGAAAACATTGGCAAGCTCTTTTGCTGAGAGTGACTGATGGGACCCAGTACCCCAGGCAGCTCTGCTGGGTGCTGCAAACGCAGTCAAAGATGGTATCTTCCCCGCAGGATTGTCCCAGGGGAAGCGGTATTATTTGCATGGCTGTAACTCCCCAGGCAGTGGCAGAAGGCAGAGAGTGCAATGCCATCAAATGAGGATTAAACTCCATGCCGTACTGCAAAATGTCAACTAAATTAATTCCAGTCGTAAGCTTCCTGCACATATCCCAAAAGGTAGAGGAGTGCTATGTACACAAGGCTAGAGAGACTTTGGTACACAGACATTGCAGGGGAATTTCCACACCACAGCGGGTCTGAAGAGAATATTATGTAAATATGAGTTTAGTCAGCCTCAGCTTTCCTTTGCTATCTTTAAGATATTTGTGCTTGTAGAGGGAATCTTTTCCTCTAAGCAATGCCTGCTTGATCCTATGGGATTTATAATCTCCCGCTGTATAGTCCGCTGCAATGAAAGGCGTCTGACAGTGTCTCTATTTTGTTTAGATGTGACTTTGCCGCAGGATTTTACGATGCAGTATCAGATCTCAGGAGCTTTCAGACCTGCAGCCCAGGAGGGACTGAGGCCCCCAGCGAAGCATTCCTGTCACTGTGGTCACCCCGTTTTGTGGGGCAGAGGGGCCCGCTGGCACTGTGGGTGCTGTGATACGCAGATCTATGGCTTAATACCACCCACGAAGGGCAGGTTGGGCTGATGAGAGTCTATATTTCCTTATGCGCTAAAGAAGCAGCTATATGTGCGTATATATGCATATACATATACATATATGTATATATGTATCTATTTACAGATCCAAGGAAGGTAGTGGACTACTTTCCTAATAGTGTGTACATTACAGATACTATCATTATACACACCATATACCTTTTACCTTTTTATATATAATAGAATACAATATAATATTTTTAATATATATATATATAAAAGCTTTTATGGGCTTTAAATGCAGAACAAGCTCATTAAAATCAAGCAGGATGCTTCCCTTGTTTCTGCCATTGCAGCTGTGTCCAGACTGCAGCTCCAAATTCTGGGTTATAACCACTAATCTTGTGGAGAAAACAATCTCCTAAAATAACTCCATTTCTGGATTTTGCACTTTCAAAGACATTTGGAGAGCAATTGGTCACTGTAAATCACACAGAAGACTCCTGAGTGGTCTCCTGGTGTGCAGCCCTTATGCCTATAACATCCTACCAGTCCCGTAAGTGCCAGCAGAGCCAGTAATACTCATCTCAGCAGTGTCTTTCAGTTTGAAGGGCTGCATCCAAAAGTCTGGATCTCACCATAGCTGTGACATTGGCTCCAGCCAAGGGGATGCCTACCTCTCTGTAACCACAGTGGCCATTAAGAGGCTTATAGGAAATATAGAAGGATATGGCAAATATGCAGTGATCCAGGCCCCCAGTGAATTCACTCAGCCTCAAGGTTATAAAGACCATGCCATTTCTGCAGGTGCACAGATGAGAACCAGCTGCATCTGCTTGCAGCCACCAACACTCGCAAATTAAGAGTTGAAACTATTTATTCCGGAAATCAGAAAAGTAACATTCTTCCTTTACATTTGTAATATGTAGGCATAAACAGGTTAGGAGGAACACTCAGAATCAAACTACCAGCCTCTACTGTTGGGATTTTAAAATAAACCTCATTTTAGCAGATCCCATTGCCTGGGCCATGGAATGAACAGGACACACCTTCTATGCACAGCTGAGTAGCTACAGTCCATGAATATTCTTCAGAAAGCCTGGCTCTTACACAGGATAGCAATTACACGACACAGTAAAACGAAGCAGCTCCAGCCGTAAATCACAGTTATTAGTGTTTTCTGGGATTTGCGTCATGAAAGACAAGAAGTAAACTGAAGTTAGAGTGTCTGAAATGGCAGAAATCCCTGATTAACATGGCCAGCAGTTCCAGCTCTTCCTTGCTCTGGAAGGGAAAAGAACTCATCCGAGCTGGATATTTACTGGATTTGGCTCTGGGTAACACAGAGCTGAAGTTACTGCAGGCTGCAGTTTTGATTTCTAACACTGCAGCCTATTGCAGGTAGAAACATTTTGTGCTCGTTTCTGCACACAGGACCTGATCCTCTCATCTGTGCAAAGATCTTTCAGAAGTAGGGTCCCTCCTGCTTCAAGTCCCACAGTGCAAGAAGGAAGCCCAGGCACTGCTGTCCTTCACAGAAGCCAAATATTTTAGCAGAGTTCAGAACAGTATTTCTTACAGGTGGCAAATAACGCATGACTAATCCATTTGCCCCTAAACACAGAGCTAAAGGTCGTAGTCATGATGCACCCAGTGAAACACCAGCAGTGTAAATTTGCAGCAATACTGAGTAACTAGTTACTGTAGGTTTAGAGCAGAATAAATCACAGGCAGTTGCACTGAGAAAGAGCTGAGAAGCTCTCTGATGTCTCCTCCTTCCCTTGAAGGAATAAACTATACTTACACTCTTCTACTTAGCCTCTTTTTTATGCTACACCGTCTAAAGTATGCATCCAGAAATATAAATGTTATGGTAAGTCTCAGGAAAAATGCATGTATTCACAGAACAATCTATTAAAGCTACAAGTTCTGAAGTAGAAGCTTATGGTGGTGTAATCTGAAAAAAAAATAAAGAAGAGCTAAATGAATGTGAACATAGTTTATGAAGGGAAAACAGAGAATGAGAAAGAAGCCAAGAGCTAATGCTGTCCACATCGACCCTACTGAGGCACAGTCCTACCAAATTCCCTAAAACCCATCCGCCTGCACACTATCCATAGGCACCTTGGCAAGAGGTTGCCTGCAAAGCTGCACTGACCCCATTAGCCATTTGTAGGGTCTGCACTGATGCCCTGGGTTGGGGGCAGAGAGGTGCATTGGCTCCAGCTCTCACCAGCACCGGCTCCGCAGATTTTGGAGAAAGAAAGTTAAGAAAGTTTTTCTTTCTTTTTTTTATTAAGGTATGTTGAAATATGGTCTGTCCAACAGTTTCACCTACATTTCAGGAAAGCCTGACTTCAGGGAGGGTTGAGGGTCTGAAGGAGGAGGTCAGTTCTATATGTCTCCCCTCTACCATCACCCCCTCATGTTTCCACCCCTGCCTGCTGCAAGGAAGGGGACAGCACTCAGAACACCCTGCAGCTTCCTCCTTCTCCCTCCATAACTCACTTATGGTGCCAGGGTTTTTCATGCAGCGGTTTGGTTTTCATCTGCCAGGCAAAAGGGAAAGTTGGGGAGGAGAGCAACAAACCCAGGAGCAACAAGGAAACACAGAGGAAATGGTAAAACATCATCTGATAGCCACAGCAGGGTCCCAGGAAAGCTTCCCCTCCATAAAACCCCAGACAGGTGTCCCTGGACACGCTTACCTCTCTGGGCAGGAGCATCCAGGAGAACGGGAGAGAAAACCCGCCCCCACGAGGGGCAGGCAGAGACCTGGTGGCAGGGAGGTGCCCAGGACACCCTCTTGGTCCTCAGCTGCCCTGAGGGTTGTCTCCCCCTTGTTGTCTTCTTGTCCCATTGTTCCCCTATTCTATCCAGCTGCTGGTGTCACTGTTCCCAGTGCCATAGCAACAGGGCAGACAGGGGCTTCTGCTGGCTTGCAACCCTCCATGGAAATTTCAGCAGAGCTTTGGGAGTTTGATGCAGGGCTTGGGGGATGGAGAGGACAGGGAATTACTGTGGTGGAGGATGTGTAAGACTGTATCTGGAGGGGTTGGGACTGCCCAGCTTGCTGGAAGCAGGATGCCAACTTGCGTGCTTTTCCCAGGGAAGGATCAGTACCACCAGCACCTGAGGCATCTTGCCCCAGGCAAGCCCTGAAAGGAAGCAGGTGAATTAATTGCCCTCGAGTGTTTCTCCACAAGGACAGCCTGGCCATCTCACACTTTTACCCATCCAGCTCAGTCACAGTGGATGGTTTCTACCTGAGGACTCCCTGGCTGGTGTCTTTTTGCCTTGTGCTGCACCCTGAGCCCTCTCTGGCATGAACTGCCCCCATGGTCCCCAGCACACCATCATCCTTGTCTGGTCTGGCTGCTGGTGCTGGGGCACGGAGTGAATTAGTAATCCCTGCTGTCCTCAAGAAGGGGTCTCCATCTTGGTGGATTTTAGGTCTTTTATATATGTGCCTTTTTCTCAGCCATCCAGAGGTAAAATAAGGTTGCTTCTTGGTCTGGCAGCTGAGCCTCTGAGCTGAAAGGGCTTCGGGTCCTGGGAAGTTGTAAAGGCCAATAACTCAGGCAAAAGCTGCTTATTCCTTTCATTCAGAGATTTCTTGACAGCAAAACCAGGTTTAAAGGGAGTGCTTGCTGAAGTCCAGCTGTGAGACGTACCGGTGTCGTCAGGAAGTGTGTGGCCCCGTCTCTGCTGCCTCCAGCTGTGTTTTACCCTTTGCAGTCTGTTCCTTTGAATGCCTCTGTGAGACTGCAAGAAATTTTCCATGCTGGTGACCATGCTTGCGGTGGGCCCGGGGGATGGCCTTACAAAACACATGGAGGGGTATTCACCTTGTGCTCGGTGGCGTCTTGGTGTTTTGGTCTTTTTTTTAATTTTGTTTTGTTTTAAAGAGAACAAATGTCAATAAGTGAAACAAAAGAAAACGTGACAAGGTCAGCGGCTGCACAGCCAGGCTGCTGGCAGAGTCTTCTGCTTTATGTACCCTTCAGCTTGATGCCACAGCCGGTTTTCTTCTTTTGCTGGACCAGCAGTAAAAATTAACCAAAATGTCAGTGGGTTTGGCCTTTGCTTGTGGTCTGAGGAGTTACAATTGCTAAGTTGGTGGCTGGAGGACCAGTGGTGCTGGAGGAGCTTTTCTCCTCCCAGCTCCTGCTGCAAAGGGTGGAGAGAAATCTCCAGATGGTGGTCAAAGACATGATGTCTGGGGCTAGGGTCTTGCCTTCTCTCCCAGACAGTTGTGATTTAGATTTTCACCTTGTGTCTCCAGAATTTCCCTACAGGCACCCAGATGTGGAAGTTTCTCATGCAATGGTGCTGTCAGATGGGGGCTGGGACTTGGCTTCCTGTTGCAAAACAAATAATATTTTTGTGAAGGCAGGGGGCATTCCCTATTATACAGTAATTTAGGTCTAAATCATGTATTGTACAGCACATACCTCTAATATACTACAGCTTTTATAATTGACTCAAATTTCTCACTAGGAAAAAGTCAATTCCTGCAGGGCAGGGCAGCCAGAGGAAAGAATGCTTTAGTCTGCTCAGCAAACAGGGACCTATTTTTAATCCAAAGACCCTCTGTTAGTTCTTACCTATTTAATGTAAAAGCAGGATTTACTACACATACAACTTAATCCCCTTTTTATATTTGCATAGAGATCCCGGAGCATGTGTATGAACAGTTTTTGAGATGAGAGAAGGAAGGCCTTGGGAGTCAAAGTCATTATTTTTGCATGAAGTATTTAATGCTAAACATAAATATTGAGAGGACTGAATTCCCATGCACTTGCAGACTTCACTCTTGTGCTCCTGAGGATTTTTGCTTTACATCCAATTATTAAGAGCATGGTTGTAAGTGAACGAAAAAAAATTACAGGAAGCCTTGATAGCAGAGACACTTAGCAGGCTTAATTTTCCAGTTAAAAGGACAGACAGGTTATAGACAAAACAGAAGCAAAGGTGGTATCCTTCTCATCTCCCCCAAAAGAACGTGGTTAAGGGGTGGATGTGTCAGGCAATAGAAAGCCAGCCCTAAGAAAGGACTTTCTCTAGTGGTGACCTCGAAGGGGATTGAAGCTGGAGTTCCTGTGGTGCACATTCATCAACCCCACTCATTGTAATTCGCATGATTTATGTTCTCACAATCATGATTAGGTGGTGAAAAAAATTATCTACACACGGGTTGACTTCAGAAAGCGACATTCTTTGTCCAAATCCAATCAAGCCCCGCAGCAGGCAGTCCTTTTGATTTAGCATTAATTTTAATATGTGTGGCTCTGAAAATAACCCTCCTGGCTTTGGAAACCTTGGAGATGAAAAGACTATTGGGTAAGTGTTGGGCAGAAGATTATCTCCAAGAGCTGTCATTCCTTCCTCCAGATGCAGTTTTTCTGGAGTGAAGAAAGGGATGTTGCACTGGCGTGAAATTAATTTTTAAAACATAGTCAAAGACAATTCAGTGGAGAAATGTATTCTCTAGATGTAAAAGCAGGTCCAGAGGAACTCTACCAGAATGGCTCATGGAGTTGTTGTGGGCTCAACAGTGTGATGTAGTGAAGGGCAGACTTTTGCCTTACTGGGGGCAAAGTAATCTGATTAATTTTTGCTCTTTTTCTTCTAATGGCTGTAATGAGACTGGCAAAATGAATCTACCTTTGGATGTAAAATCCTTGACTCGCTTGATGTCATTGTGACTTCAATGAGCCAAGATTTTACACTGAAGCCCCCTACTGCTGCTACTCAAAACTTTCCAAGATAGTCAAATAATAGCCTGGTTCTTGCCTGCTAGGCTCTTCATTGGAAGTTGAAGAACAGAAACGGGCAAACTGCGTGGGTATCAGTCTGATTCTCATTCCTAAACTGGGGCAAAACCAGAGGGTAGAAACCCGGGCAGCATCTCTCCAGCATGTCTTTCTACATTGCCTTGCTGTATCAAACTTCAAAAGCAAATCTTGACCAGCACTAATGAGCAAGAACAGTCTGTAGTCTGTCCTTCAGGCAAATGCCTCATGGGTACAAGGGAGGAGGAAATCAGAAGAAATATGTTACTTAACAACTGCAGACTGAAAGAAGGAGTTTGAACTCAAAACTTGAGTCGGATTCAATCAGACAAATGAACAAGGCCGTTTTTATTAGCATGCAACATTCTGAAATTAAGGAACTGTTGTCTCCTAATAACATTTTTGAAACCATTAACCAGTCACACTACGCTGGTGACAGCTCTTACCTATGCTCCTGAGTGGTGCTCCTGCCCTACAATTTTTTCTCCTCTGAACAGAAAGCTGTAGTGCTGATTGCAAAGGACAGATACGTAATTATAGGGCTTGTTATTAGTAGAGTCTGGGAAATAAAAAGTCTGCAGTTTGTATAGTGTAGAGAATGATGAAGCATCTCAAATTGTTAATGTGACTTAAAATGGAGCCTATTGGAATTTGCAAATTTTTCACCCATTAAATCCATGGGAAAGCCTGTTTGCAGCAAGATCTGGAAAGCTTTGCAGTTGTTTTTCTTGACTTTTGCTGAAACTAAACTTTGAACATTTTACTGACATCTTTATCCCATCTGTGTGTCAGTCAGGCTCACAATGCCCTTCATGTAAACCTATCAGGGTGTTCTATAATCCAGTGTTTAATAGATGTCTTGAAGAAAGACAATGTTTGGCAACACCTCAAAGGCTTGAGATCCTGCTGCACTCAGGCATATCCCAACAAATTTCTGGGACACATTGTCCCTTTACTACCCTTGGTGCATGCTCATGACTGATCAGTGTCACAGGTTCGTTGTCCTCATGTGTGGCTAACGGGGAACGACCTTGGGAAGGGACAGGGGAGCAGGGCTGTTTCCAGTCGGCACGCACCTCTGTCTCTGCTAACAGTCTGCTTTATAGTTGCATTCAAACCAGATATATTGTTTAGACTAAAACGGGGGGAGAGAGAGAGGAAAGAAAACATCCAATAGTAAAGATGTGAAGTGAGGGGAAGCAGGCACTTCTTTCTACATTGCTGAAGGCTTCATAAAGATAACAAGCCATTAAACTTTATGACCAAGGTCTCAGGGTAGTACTGGTTTGGTTTTTTATGCTGCAGTTGCCTGCACAAGTTTTGGTCTCCTTTGACCCCTCTCCTTCCCTCCTACATTTTCCTCCCTTCCCCCTGCCCATTTCTGTGAGATATTTGGTCCTTTGAATAAATTGCACCTATTCATTTCTCACAGGCTTGTTGTCAAGTCCAGAGCCTGTCTCTTAAGGACAGTCCATCAGACTGAGATAACCTCATTTGGTGATGGTGTAAAGCACATCTGGGCTTGTCTCCTCTCAGTAGATGTTCCTAGAAACCTTCTGTGCTGGTACTCATTCAGTTAATGAGCGCTGTGTCTTTACGGCCTGAAATACCCTACTCCAGAGTCCCTGTTACATGACACACGGTATGCATAGAGATGAAACTATTGGTTTCTCTGCGATTTTAATCTGGACAAAAATATAGAGGAAAGGGTCATTTCTAATTCCAGACTGTTCAATTTTCACAAGGGAAAATATAGATCCTCTAACCTTTCTTCCTTCTCACACCCTCTTTTGGGACTATTATATCTTATGCTAGTTCTAAACTTTGGCCAGACCCCAGAAGAGACATAGCTCATAATCAGCAAGTGATGACTTGCCAGACATAGACGTATCAAATGCAAAAGGGAAAAAATGAAGAAAAAGAAGAAGAAAGAAGAACAGCACTTTCTTGGAATTGGGTGAAAGAAAATAGACTTTAACATAATGTGCGAAGGAGTAACAGAGCAACTTAAGTTAGAAGGATGTTGCAGCTGAACCCATCTAAATACTGGAAATCTTTGTCCTTGTAAGTTTCGTAGGAAACCCAAAGCAGTCTCCCAGAAGAGGAATAATGTGATCTTGATGTTGCTAATGAGCTGGTGGCTGTGGGATTCTGAGGCAGCTGCAAATGATATAAAGACTTTAACAGGGAAAGAGAAGATGGGAAGAAAGCAGTAAATAGAGAGAGAGACACAAAATTATGTTTCAAGGATTATGGTTCTCCTTGACATAACATGTCAAAAGCTGGAAATATCCAGGCATGGGCTGTAAACAGCTTTGACAATCTGATTGATGTGGGCATTAACCGAAGTTACGACATAAAAGATATAATCCTGCAAGTGCTTATTTTTCCCCATGAAAATGATTACCACAAGCACTTTACGCAGTGACATGTATGTGAACTTGTACCTGTGGTTTCTCAGACACACTACAAAAAGATGTCAGTATAATGAAACACCACTAACTCTATAATTTATTTTATATGTATATGCAAGTGACAAGGCATTTAAAACCAGGATCTTTTTAAAGAACTTCCTGGTCAGGCAACATTTTAGTTCAGTTCTTGTTGTCACATCCACCTTTTTTTTACTTAGGAAGTTTTTCAGTGATTATATCATTTGGAAGAAATAAGTTGTGTGATGTTACTTCTCAGGTACTGGTATTTTATATGCATAATTTGGAGGAAATGTTGCTTCATATTTCTGTGATTGTCTGTACTTTCAGTGCTATGCATTTTTCCTCCCTGAGACACAGGTATCCCACAGAAGGATACAATTTCACTCAATATTAACATTCCCCCATATCCCAGAAGTAGTTTCTTTAGCAGGCCTCCCAGGAGATCTGCAGCTCAGCCCTAGACATCACCCAGATATTGCCTGGGTTTTGGTGGCAGTTGTGCATCAGAAATGGTATGTTTGAACAATGGGGCAAGCAATTTCGGGTCTCATTTGCTCAAACATGCATGCAAATTTTTGCCTTTAAACAGTACTGCCTTGGGCTTCCTCAAAAGAGGAAATGGGAGGGTTATATGGAGGTGTAAATGGAGATGGTTTCTGAGGGCTCAGTGTTTGGTGGGTTGAAGCTGGTGCAAAAAGAAAGAAATGGAGAAAGTGGCAGGTAACAGAACTGATAGGACAGTAAGGGCTGCTAATAATCCCTCTGGCCAGAGGAGCTGGAGGTAGCTAGCTGTCTAGTTGGCTGTCTGGTTTTCTCTTCTGAGGCAGAGTTTCATGAAGTAGTTGTGCTCTTTTCCTCCCTATATAGTGAGGAAGCACATTCTGGGAAGAAAATCACAGAGCAGAAGTAAATATGACAAAACAAAGACAAGTAATTAGGCAGATGTCTCATTATTTGTAAGATAGCATCCTCTGTCATCAGAAAGAAAGTAACTTTCTGTCTCCCAGGGGTGAGAAGGAAATTTGACCTCTACAAAGATCCAGAATCCAGATGTCAAATAAAAAGAACTCCTCTTTTTTTTTAAAAAAAAAAAAACCCTGTCTTTATTTTTAGCAAGTTTTATGGTTGTTGAAGGCTTGGGGTTAGCAAGGCTGAACCTAGTCAATGAGACTGTAGAGTACAACAGATAATGGTATCTTTGATCAATCAGGCAAAGCAGCTAAAGATGCACTGCAAAAAATTGGTCTGAGAGCCACAGAAATATCTTTTTTCTGTCATTCATCAGTTCTTGGGATAAGACTTGTAGAAATTAATCAACATTGGGGTGGAAGGTGAGGGAGATACAGGCTGATGACATGTACCTTGTCAGTAAGCTTATGACAGGCTTCAGTTCAGTCATTTCAGATGAGGCTTCCCAGGTCACTGGAGGGCCCCTTTCTGCCTCGAAAAGGTGGTGTCATGATGCTGTCTTCTTATTAGTGTCAGGTAGAAATCTTTGCTAGAAATAGGAAGACAGTCTCCAGGTACCTTGTTAGATACAGAAGATGTGACTATCACAGCAGCAAATAATACAAAGCATTTCATGGCTCAGGAAAGACTTTGCTATCTCATAAAAAAGGGTTTGCAGAGATTCTGCAGCCAGGGCAACAGTTCTTTTCTATCAGTTCAAACTTGTGAATAAACATGCAAGCAAGCACACGTGTAGAGGAGCAGTTATGCAGCTTTCCACAACCTACAGACTAATGACAACTTGGCTTTAGACAGAAACAATTGACCTGTTATTGTCTTTCTATCATAAGTACGGAAACCAGTGTCCTTGGTGTTTGTCCATTCAGCAGTGAGCACCATGGTACTCGGTCTGTGTTAACCTGCAATGCACTGACAAGCACAAACAGTAAATCATATTCCTGATACTCTGTCTATGCAGAAAGCGACTTCGGTAAGATAGGAAGAGTAACATCAACACAATGTGTAACGTCAGTGTTTGTATTATGCAAAATGATGTTTCATTTAATGGGCTGACTGCCACATACTGTATGACTATCTTGTACAGAAAGTCCAGGTGACTTATGGTTTCTACCACAATGCTCAGGTAAAATACCATGTAAAATATTTTAGTGGGCATCATGTATTTCTGCCACATCATCCCTGCTTACAGGTGGAAAGAGATGAGCTGTCTTTTCCCAAAGCAGAAGAGGCTTAGCTTTGTTTCTTGCAAAGCCAGCACTGCTCAGGCCAGGAGTGATGCTTGGTGGTGTCTGAGATGGCTGGCAGCTCAGTCACATAATATGACTTATGTTGTACAAAGCACCTTGCAGAAGACAGTATCTCTTACACTGTGAATCAGAGATCCAAAGCTTATGTATACACAGGTGAGCCTGTTGGACTGTACACATTATGGTGTTCTGCACCCCAGGGCCACCATATCAGAAACCTGCACAAGGGGTGGTTGCCATCGCTTGAGTGCGCTGGAGAAGAGCTGATGTTGAAAGGCCACTGGAGGGGAACCAAAGACACATGCAAGCTAGTAGCACACAGCTAATGTGTAGCTGCATGGTCACAGAGCCTTATACTTGACCCCAGAAGAACAGTCACCCCCAACACTCTTCCCATAAGCTGTGGTAGCAATCTGATTGCAGTTCATATTTAGCAATGCAGGACAAGGCTACAGCTCTGTTTGAGGAGTGTCTCTCCCAATCTCATCACACGCCTAAGCCTTTTTTGCAGACTTTGCTTGCTGAATCATTGACATTACAGTAATGTGAACATCTTCAGGGAATTTGTCCCTTCACCTAGCTGAGTCCTGTGCTTTGATTGAGATCTGTGCTTTTTTTCCTTCTGGATAGTTAAGAGTGAAAGTGCTGCACCAAGTAAGGAACAACAATAGTAATAAAAAGCAGTGTAATATTTTTTAAAGCCCAGTAACTCCATACTTGCTCCTGCTGAGATACACCTTACTATGAAGCTTATGTCGCTGATGGGACTGTTCATCTGAGCAAGACATCTGAGCAACAGGGACATTATAATTAATATTGCTTAGCAGGAAACGAGTTATTCTGCTTGGGGCAAGAAGGGCAAAAACTGTTCTCTATTATTTTTTGAAGAGTTAATTGGTAGTAGGCAAAGATTTGCTGCTTTGAGCCAGCAGGTGTTGCTTTATGACAACATTAATGTTAATGATATCCTCCGGACACATATGAAGACAGTTTAACCTATTTCTTTCTCATTGCATTTCTCTGGGTAGATGAGTGGTCTGGTTCCAGTTATTTTTTGAGTGCCACCACAGAGCACTTGGACAGACAGTAACCCCAGATTTGCACAGACGTTTGCAGGTAGTTTTATATGACCAGGTAACTTTTGTAACCTCCAATCACCCCAGGACAGACTTTGCAGGTTAAAAGTTGAGGGAAAGGGGCAGTTTCTCTGGCATAAAATCATTCCTAGGGGTTGCATAACATTTCTACATTCGCCCATTTAACTGTTCCTTGGTGTGCTTAACAATAGCACCTGGGATCTGTTTATCCTCTTCTTTTATTGCTGAAACCTCTCTTCTTCTGGCATAACATTAAAGAAGTACTCTGGCAGCAATTTAAACCCTGAGATGAACAGGTGTTAAAATTGTGTTCCTCTATGCAAAGTGTGCCATGGCCCAGCAAAGCATGCTACATACTAGAAAAGGTAAACCAGTAGCTCCACAGAGCTTGAAATGTTCTTTCTTCATCACTGCTCCACATTTGGGTTTTTTATGAGCCTATATTCCCTTTTTTTTCCTGTGGTTTTTGTATACCTAGTTTGGCAAACCTACACTGTCCAGCAATAGGCTTCAGACATCCTTCAAGGTATTTATATTTTTAATAAGATACTTGTTTTGCACAAGCCCATCAGCTTCAGTCAAAGCCTGGGTGCAACTGAAGCAAGCAAAAATGCGGTGGATGCTCCTTGGAGCTGGATGTGGAGCTCTCTGCAAAACTCAAGTGACAAAGCTACCATTTAGAGAAACCCACTGGATAGAAATTGTTTCTGAAAGCCAAACCTGATTTTTAATAGGATTACCAGATGGGTCCTGTGCCGTTAGAAGTCTGTCCTCACAGATCTAATGATATCAAAATAGGAGAACGAATCTTGCATATCTGTAAAGACTGAAAGAGTTGTACACAGGAATGTTTGCCCGTTAGAGTGTGGGTGCAACTCCAAGATATTTCATAATTCCTTGAAGGATGAAACATGGGTATTGGTGTATGCAGTTTTAGAGAGAGGCCAAAAGTATGAGGGAACAAGGGGTGGTACATGGAGTTAAGAGCAGAAGCTGATTAAAGAGGCAGGGAGGAAAAGGCTGAAACATAGGAAGTAGAGTGGGAACCTACATACCCATGCTTTTTGGAAATGGCATCTCAAGGATGCAACACTGTTTTGTGAGCTATAGGAATAGGAGAAAGAAGCAGTAACAGCAGTGACTGGTGAAGACAAAAAAGAAGAGGTGCAGAGTAGCTGATGGAGCTGAGCTGTGGTGAAGACCTATTAGGAAACCCTGTCCATCCCACAGATCCAAACCTAGTGTTTTGGGGTCTCCAGGTTCCTTGGTAGTGGGCATGTACCTGTGAAACCCATTGAAAAACCAGCTATCTTCTTGTGGCATACGTATCTCCGTAGAGCTGTGTGTATAAAATTATAGCTTGTTATTATTGCTATTGCAAATACACCCTGTTTGATTCAAATTATGGAGATGTTACCAGGCCTGCTGGTGACGTGTGTGTAGAGTTCAGTGTGGTTGTATATATTCAAATTTTCTTGGTTCACCTCCTTAAAAACATCAGAAAACGCACACACAAAACCACATGTCAATTGAACATTAAGGCTGTAAAGTCAAACAGTCAAGAGACAGGAAATATCTGAGCTTGCCAGTATTTCTAAATGAAAGACGTCTTTCTTCCCTGGTAGGTTTCCACCATGCTCTGCCATTTAATCATCTGGGTTAGCATGTGAATGGACTTTTTTATATTGCTTTCCTGATTCTTCATGTAGCATTGTTTATAGTATACTGTCTAGTAAATCCTAATAGTATCCCTAATGGGATACTAATTTCTTAAGATCTTAATGTTGTCTTCTTTACAACTTCTAAAATAAAACAAAAGGGTTAGATTTCAGTTAAAGAGATCCTTATTAAAGCAGGAGCTAGTGTGATAATGACTTAAATTGGTGCTACGTGGCCATCACATGTTATTTGATAAGCATTTCATTACAATTAAGTTGTGGCTAATAGACAACTAATATACAGGATTACACACTTAGCTAATTAGATGATTTTTTTTTTGTTAGATTAAAATGTACAGGACCCCATAAATCACTATTAGAGATTGTTTAATAAGCCTGAACTCTCAGTTTTCTCCCTGTCAATCAGGAATGGAGCCACTGACTTCTCCTCTCACCCAGAGAGACTTCTTGTCATGTGGAGGATCTGCTGTGTTCAAAATGAGATGAAACACCTTCGACTCCCAAATCTTGTACCCCCATTTGCAGAACATTTCAGCTCGAGTCTGTGCTCTTGTGGTTTACTCTGCTCATCAAGACTCTCAGCTCCTGCCCTTGCACAGGAAATGGGACGTTCCCTAGTGTTTCTCCCATCCTTACACCTTTTGCAGTCTCTTGCTTGATGCCCGTGAGGGACCAGGATTTTGCACCTGGCTTTTCGGAACTCCTGGGAAGAGGGTGCGTCTTTTCTCAGTTCTGCCAGGCTGACCCCATTTAGGTGTCCCAGGCCATGTAGCAGTCGTTGGCTCGGCAGCACCTTCCCTTGCAGGGTGCATGTGCAAGCCGGGCTGAGCCGGAGTGCTCTGCTAGGGTGTGAGGCTCTGCTTCAGCCATCTAATCGAGGCACTGTAATGAGGGCTGGAGCATCACTTGGCTGATGAGCCTCCAAGGGCTCAAGTCTGGTGCCAATTGCTTCTTTGGGGTCAGTAGGTTTGGCATAGCCTGGTGGCAGGCCTGCCTCTCCGACTGGCCCCTGGAGTCCACGGGGGATACCACATGGTCACACATGGCATGTTGAGACGACCATACCTGTCTGATTTGTTCCAGTGGAGGGGAAGGCCAAAGAGCTCCTTTGGGTGCAATGTCAGCTCTGCCCCTCCATCACCCTTGATGAACGTGTCTCCGCCTTCACAACAAAGACAAGTGCACCTATGATTATTGCTGCTACTACTTACTCAACAATAGACAACTACCGGGGTTTTTCAGCAACATGGACTGCTCTGTAAAGTTTGGTCAAACAAAAGTAGGAGAGTGATATGGTAACTGGGCTATGAGTATTTTGCTGGCAAGTCTCAAAAGCAGTATATTACAGAGACACAACACAAAGGAATGGCATTGAGAGGCAACAAATTAGAGTTGACCAAGAGACTGCGCATGGTTTTTGTATGTTTTTTGAAATATTCTAGCTGAAGGAGAATGAAAGCAAGGTGGGAATGAGATCTAAGGTGGACATCTCTGTAAGATGTTACTAATAAAAGTCAAATGTTTTGCTTCAGCTTGTAAACACTGTGTGTGTTACTACTGTTGGGATAAATAAGAGTGGTGTGTAGGGTTTCTTTACTGTGGTGCTCTTCATGTTCAAAGCACTTTACAAGTAAGAATTGATTTATCTTGACAGCTTACATCAGAAAGTCAGTATCCCAAACTCGCTGAGAACCCGAGTAAATGGGGGTTTGGAACGATAGATGAATTGCCTAATGTCTAAAATGAAATTAGAATCAGACGCAAGGCATAGAAATAGATATTTCCACCTCTCGTTCCAGCTCTCAGCTGACCCAACCGTCCTGGCCGCCGTTGACATGAGTATGCAGAGTTTGGCATTTTGCACAGCATTGCAAGCATGCGGTTTACACTGAAGCACACTGGCAGCAGCACTGTGATGCTGTCCCTGGAAGGACAATTAGTCCGAATAGATGCTGACATAGGTGTGTTCCTCAAGGCATTTATCTGTCTGAAAAAACCTGCTCTGGAGGTTTTCATTACTGCTTTTCACACTGCTGACCAAGTGAACTCACCTCTTCCTGGGCAGAATACAATGTTGAGATATCACCACCTCTCCCTCGAGATACTTCACTGCCTCAAAAACCGAGAAAATATGATTTTTACTCCCTCTCCAGTCATTGAGGTCGGGAGATGATTCAAGATTGCTCAAATATGCAAGAATCTTTTTAGTGACTCAGTGGGGTTTGCATCCAGGCTTAATGCCCTGGAGATCAGTGGATGAGTGTGTGGTGAGACCAGCCTGCGCTGACATGAACAGAAGCTGGCATTTCAGAAGCATAACTATGTTTGGGGCAGTAGAAAGTGGCAGTGGATGCCTTTGCTTTTATCAAATAAAGATTTGGGAATAGAACACACTTATAAAAAGAGAAAAAGAGAGAAGATGCTCTGAATTCAAAGAAATACTATGCTTTTACTTACACACACCCCCCCCCCCCCCCGATTATTTTGATTGAAGGCACTTTAACAGGTCTTCTAAACCCAAAAGCAAAAGAAAGGGATGAACTTTACTGAAGGTATATATCACTATTCCCAATGGGAAGGAGGCTGGGATGAGGTCTCCAGGGTCCTTCCTGCAACATCATCATGGCACCAGTTCAGACCTTGCTCTCTCTCATGGAGCTGAGTTTCCAGACTGAAGAATATTGTTTGAGTGTGTGTGGAATCACCCACTGTCTCCCACAGGATCCTTTTCAGAACCAGTTAATCTCCAAGAAGGACAGCAAGGTCAGCTGAACAGCCTGGTGTAAGGTGTGCAGGTAGGAGAGGAATATGGCTTTGGTTCCAATTAATATTTAATTCTTTGTATAGTGAAACAGCTTCACCTGGAGAAATTGAGTAGCTGAAGCTGTGGACAAAGCACTCAGCCAGGAAGTTAGTTCAAACCCTTCTTACAGAGCAGGGGTTACTTGTCTCTTGGCAGGGAGGGGAACACACTCAGCATTATTTCTGCCTTTGTAATCTTGTGAATGACATCTCAGTCCTTTTGAGAGGCCAGCTCAGAAATCAGTGTAGCTGCTATAAAAAATTCTGCAGTGAGCTGTTGCAGCATTTCCAATTCTGATGTACACGTACACACCTCTGAAGATATTCACTAAATTTGATCCAAGAATCTTGGAATTTAAAGTCATAATTTTCAGCAAATAAATGACTTGCCAGAAGAACTTAATGTAACTTTAAGGAAAACATTGCATAGGAAAAGGCGAAAGTACACTGTTAACTTGGTTCACAACGGCTCTGGATTAAGCAGGCTTTGTCTGCTGATCAGTCTGATGTTGCACTTGCCTCTATAAACTAAGTTTCCAGTTGGCTCTTAAGCCTTATAATGCTCATCAAATGTCTGTTTCAGCGGCCCTCAGCCTCAGTCCTTCAGAAGTTCAGATCGGCCATTTCAGTCACTTCTCCTGAAAACTGGCTCACCCGGGTAGCACCCTTAAATTCCCATCTGATGGCAGGCCAAGCACAAGCACCCCATGATAAAATCTTTTCCTTTCTTTTTTGAGGACATTTTCCTGCTTTCCTGTGCAGGATTCTGGAGCTCAAATAAAGGAGGATGCTCCCTGGGGAGTTGCCATGGTAACCTGTAATGTTTTTTGTTGTCTAAAATTAAATACAAGCAAGGGAGAAATTACAGAGAAGAACTTTATACCTGAGTTTATCATCTTGGTATAACACCGAAGCTGAACTGTACCTCCAACTTCCTAAAGCAGTAACAGTCACCTTGAGGCTGATATAAAGTTGGTAATTTTCACTGGAAAAGAAATTAACTGCTGTATTTATTATTCAAGAACACTGATTAGAAAAAAATATTTCCACATCTGAAAGATGTAGCAAATAAGAAAGAGAATGAGATCATTAGAAACTTAAAGACATGGAAGAGGGAATAGCTGCTACAAATAATATCTAAACTTGCAATGCATTAATGCCCTGCATATTCTATTTTCTTCCTCATAGGGTTGAGTGATATTCTCCTTTTCAATTTATAGTCAAAGAAAAACTCCAAATCCATGTTGTCCTTGGAAAATAACTTCAGGTCACATAGCGCATAAAAGGAAGTGATTTTTTTAATGTATCAGTATCAGTTCAGCAACAAATGTAATTGAAGATTCAGAATAAAAACAAAATTTGTTTTAAGAGGGCATGATAAAGAAAGAAACCACCCAAACTGCTCCCAGTTATGAGCATCAAAGGCAGATCGGGAAGCCTGGGATCAGGAAAGGGCATGAGAGCTGAGCTACCAGGAAGGACATTTCCATGAGAAATAACCCAAAAGTGAAATGCTGGGAAAAATCTAAGCTACTCCTTGGAGGCCACTGGGGAAAGATTGCGGAAGTGGGTTGTGCGAGGAGGGTGTGCAGGAGCTCCCAGCTCCCGGGGGCGGGCAGGGAGCTGGCTCTGAGGCGAGGTCCCCCCAGCGCTCGCATCACAGTTGGTCCCCTCTGTCCCCTGGTGCCCTTGGACACCCCGGCAGCAGCAGGACCTCAGACTGGGCTGCTTGACAGGGGTGCAGGGAGAGGCAAGACCACCATCCCCAGCAAGCAGGTGAGCACATGCCGGGGTGTAATTTAGCTCTGCCGACTTACCCAGCCTGGCTTGATTTCATTCGGCTTCCCTTCAGCCAGCTGACCCGCCTGCCCACCTCAGCTGCCGAGAATTTCCTGGGATTATTTAGTTCAGAGATGGGGGAAAAATGATAGGGGAGGTGGGAGAACTTGAAGCTTCTTTCTGAAGCATGGGTCGATGTCTTTCCTGCAGTGCAAAAGAGCTGACAGAGCTGCTGTCAAGTTTAATTGTCCCCAAGATAATGTCCTTCAATGCTGTATATATTATACATTTCTGTTTATCCTGAAAACATGCCATCTAAACACTTTAAATGTAAGTGACTTTAACAACTCTAGCTGCTTGCCCATGATATGCAGGGGCAAAAGGGTCTGGGCTTATGATGCTGGATGTTTTCTGCTTCTCCTCTAGACATTTAGGGGTCTGTTCCACACCGTGGCTGATTTACCTCCCCATCTTGGGGCTGTCGGTGGAAATGAGACTGGCCATCCCGGGGTGACAGGATGGGTTGGAAAGACTGTGGGGGAGAGGGTGCAAAGGAAGGCATGATATATGGCCCTGAACACGGCATAAGTGGAAACAAAAACTGCCAAAACTGGGAGTTTTAGGGGAAATCCCTTTTAGCAGAGGAACGATGTGAGATAAACCAGCTGGCGATGTAGAAGGCAACCGTGAAAGTCACATGGAGGCCCTATTGCAATAAAATCAAGTGTTACTGCAAACAGACCTATATTGCAATTGCTCCCTCCTGCATTAAGGGATTTTGGCTTTTAAATTCAACCAATAATTCTCTGAGCTTTTGGACAAGCTTGGGAAGGGGGTGCAGGAAGCATCTATGGATATTGACTCTCAGAAGTAACCTAGAGGAGCCCGGGGATGCAGTACTGCATGGTGGAGACGGCAGGGAAAGGGGGAGCAGCAGGTTTTGGAAAGGAGAGGGCAAAAATAGGGCAGGGGGTGCACAATGTGATGGCAGAGCTGGAGGGTACGAGCAGGTTGTGCATGGCTGTCACCCCATGCCTAATGCTTGGGGCAGAGACACAGGGGCAAAATTCATGAAAGTGAAACTCCTCCACCCATGGAAAAGCAGAACTGGGTTTCCCAAGGGACAGGAGAACAGCTGGGGGAGCTCACTGGGGGAGGGGGGTAGACCTGGGTGAAATTGTACAGCCAGCTTCTTTTTTTTTCTTTTTCTTTTTTTTTTTTTTTTTTGTGTCTAGAAAAAGGCACATTTGTGCTGTTAGAAACACTGCACAAAACCCCTAAAAATTTCAACAATTTGGTTGTAAAAACTACTTCAGCCTCAGTTCAAATCACTTCGCAGTGAAAAATCACACAAATTTGACTTTGCTAAAAACTGCAGAAAATAAGATTTTCTTTGGCAAAAAACAATTTTTTTTTTTTTTTTTTCTAAAAAGACTGAAATCCTTCCTTTGGCCAAGTTTACTCATGACTAGAAGGTGATTTAAGCTGCAACATTTTAGGCAGAGGGAAGGGGAGAAGAGTGTTGAGCAGGAAAATCTGAGGTTTCTCTGACCGAAATGAGAAGTGTTGGAGGTACAGCCCTGCAATATGGATTTTAAAGAGATGAGTTTTTTGACTATGTGAAAAAGAGGCAGACAGACTGTAGGAAAGAGATGAGCAATCACTATTGCAAGGCTAGAAAGCAAGAAAAGTAATGGAGCTATCAAAGGATATTAAGAAAAGAGTGATGGGAGAAATGAGAAGGAAACATGGAGAGTTATCTATGGGTTGTGACAGTTTTGGGACCGTGGTGGTGGGAACTTGTCAGAAAAACATGCAAAGAGCAGCAGAGTTCTCCTGGTCCCGATGTCCCAGGGCTGTGATTTGGAGTTTGAATTATTTGTGCATATTGTATCACTCACTGCCCTTCCTGTTCACAGTTCTGTGGATTTTAACATCAAAAAGCACAACTGCCATTGCGTTTTTGTGGCATCCTGTTAAAACAGACTACTGAGCATCAACAAGAAAAAGCTGGTCTTGAAGCCAGTTTTTCACTGTGATCCTTCAAAGATGTTCTATTTTGAAAAGTTGGTTTCAGTCCCATAGCAATGTTTAATACAATGTTTAATTCATTTGTCTGTCAGTTATCTGGGAACAGGCTATTCTGAGGCACAAGGTATTCGTACATTTTACTCCCTTACATGTCTGTAAAAATGAGGTAGAGATATAAAAGGACAGCCCAGGTTTTTATACCAAAGCTTGTGGTGCTGCCACAGAGCTGCTTTGTCTACCAATGCCAATTTTCTCAGCTTCTACAAACTATGTTTCTGGTGTATCCCTTACCTTTCAGAGTCAAAGGGGCAACACGGTTGACTGTGGGAAATGACTTATTTGCTTGATCCTGTCGTCCAAGGTACTTTAATTCTGGCCTTGAATTTTGGCGGTAACTCTGTGCATTTGTATTTCCTGTCCTTTCAGTCCTTACCAAGCTTCTCCAGTCCCGCTGTGTCACCTACCTCTTGCAAGCAGACAGTGGCTCTTGCAGAAGTCTTGGAAGACTTTCACACAGTCCTCCTCAATTTACTAAAGAAAGGCCATGTCTGCTTTTGATCTGACGAACCAGAGCATGCAGCGTACAGAGCCTGAGATAGAATGTATCGTCCCGCGGATGAAACTGAGGGGTAAGATGTTTGTCTATATTGATGGTAAATGGGTGAATGAGATCTACTGCCAGCCACCCTTTGCTTCCCACCATAAATACTTTGGCAAGAAAGCACAGAATAAGTGGAGCATCTGGGAGGAGAACAGAGCACTCTGGGAGGAAAACCAAGTCCTCCGGATGGAAAACAGGATGCTCTGGGAAGAAAACAAGGCTCTACAATCTCTCCAGTCACAGAGCAAAGCTGTCCAGATTATTTACACTGATGTCATTCAGCAAAGACTCCAGAAGGAAAATAAGCCATTACCATTCTTCCAAGAGAGGAAGATAGGCTTTCAGGTCAGCCCAGGCAACAAGGGTCTCCAGGCAGTCCAGGAAGATAATAGAGTCTTAGAGGATTTCCAGCAGGAAAATATAACAATCCCCATCACCTGGAAAGGCCAAAAAGCCATCACAGTCCATGAAGAGAGCAAAGATGCTAGCTCAGATCAGAAGGACATCACAGAAGGTCAGACAGACATCAGATCAGAAGATGTCATCACAGCTGTGGAAGAAGGAAACCCTGGCCCAGCTCCCCAGCAAGAACGTGAAGCTAAAAAGAAGACTACTACTCCAACCCAGAATGAGGCTGAGTCTGCCCCAAGCACACATGGTGAGTATGAAATCCTCCGGGCTCTCCAGAACTTATATGAACTGCTCCATGTCTTCCTGAAAGTGAATCATCTACTTGGGGAGAAACAGGGCTGTCACATTCTCTATGATGTGAACAGAACCTTCCAAGAAGATTACAATAAACTGAAGCTGCAGCTGAATGCTGTGAAAAATACTGTGTCAGACATTACAGCTCAAATGGAAATGCTGGAGAAGGAGCTCATTGCCATCACTTCCCCAGTGTATGAAGAAGCAGGACAGAAGCTGGCAACTGAGTATCAGCTTGGAGAGATGTGAAGCTTGGTGCTAAGACCTACTAGTTCAATTTCCTGGAAAGCTTCTCTCTTTGTTTCAGGGAATCTAATAAAATCCCAGCAGAGCCTGAAGACATCTGGCAGACATTGTGTTATTCTGAAACTTTCTTTCATTACTTAGCTGTATTTCACACTCTGATTACACAGTGTGGGTGACTGTCATGAAATTGCTTATTGTCAAGAAAACGTTTTTTTCCAAAGTTTCTGATAATAAGACCTAGATTTTCAAGAGACAATTCATGCTCTTCACACTTAATTTGACGCTTATGTTGGCCATACTTTTCAGAAGGATGGGCATTTCCTGAAAATGAGGATCCCAACCATGACCTGAATTTGGATCCCCAGTGGCCTCTTTTTTCTTATGGCTGGCCAAGCTCAATGGCTGAACTGTGTCTTCTGCCACGTACCAGCCTTCCCTCTTTCATCTAGGATAAGCAGCGGATTATGGAAAATGTAGCCTCACAGAGGAGAGAGGCCCATGAAAGAAAATGGGGCATAGAAAAACACACTATATGTGCCATATATATATATTCTTGCTGTTTCCTTTTCCCAGTCCCACATTCCCACTTAAATTGTTGTCTCTTTCCCTTGTTTAAAGCTCTTCCTCAGAAGAGAATCCGTCTCCTGCCTCAGAGTAACAGGACCATAAAGCAAACGTCACCCACCAGAACAGCACATCCCCTTCCGCCTTGGTTATTTGTAAATTACCTTCATAATTTTGTATCTTAATTAAGCTTAATTCTTCTCAAAAGGCCTTGTTTTGGTACACTTGAATAATTCTACTGATTTCAAGTGAGATTATTATTTGCTGATAAATAACACTTTTAGGATGCGGTGTGTATAGGAAAGATTGCTTAGCATCTTATAGCTTACTGCTAAAAGGAAAATACCTGTTGACTTTGGTGGCCTTTTTGGACCAGATCTTGTTTGTGGCCAGGAATTAAGCATGTCTTTGTCTGCAAACAATCCTGTTTATGGAGCTAACAGCTCTCTAGCCTGGAGGAGCACTGATATTTCTGGTCGTACCACAGGGCAAGGGAAAGGGCGGCACCCTGCCCCTGTGCATCAGAAGTCCTTGGGCAGCTTTGTGAGTCTGAGCTCTCTTTCTGCAATCTTCCATTGGACTAGGAGACTTGAAAGCAGGATCACCACAATAACTTACTGTCGCATACTGCGGACTGGGCTGGGGTAATCATTCTGCAATGCTACGCCCTGATACCCTCACCAGTCCTGTCCTATCACCCAGTGGGCCCCGTTGGCCAGACCATTGCAGGCAGGTGGGGAAGGGCAGACCTCCTCTGTGCCTTGTCCCTGCTGCTGCTTCTCTTAGGATTTTTACATCTTGTCCTCTCAGCACCTTTTTGTTTGAATGTCTGATGATTTCCCTCCTTTGTTTTAAACTGTTGATAACTGATATTGGCTCAGCAGTCCCCTCACCATGTGCTTTCTTCAGCTTTGCTTCTGTGTCTTGCACAGCCTAGCAGCCACCATACTGTCTTGCAGACGGACCAGCTGATGGGACACCTGCAGTTCACCCTTAAGCTGCTCTCCACAGAACTGGCCCACTGACTGACAGCTCAAAAATTTGGGCCCTGCCTCAGGGAAATAGCCCCAGAGAAAATGAAAGATGTCAGGGGTGTGCCCTCCCTTGTGACGGAGGGGGAGAGAAAGGAAAGGGGTGTCACACTCATGTGGGTGCTCAGGTGGGGAAAACTGCCTGTTTCTGCACCATCGCTGAACTGTCACATGCAACTGTAGCCTGGGAGGGGTGGACAAGAAGACTACAGTGAGAAATGTGAGTCTCAGCTCATAGTCCAAAAGCATATTCACAGCCCTCTGCTACAAAGCGTTGATGAATAAAGGAGGACTCCTCCTCCCAGGCAGACGTCATGGTGGGGCCACAGGAGTGACCAGAGCAGGCAACAGGGCCACATCTCCTGCACAGAGCAGTGAGGTCCCTCTTGATTTCTTAAACAGTCAGACAAGGCAGGTTTTCAGCTTTCTCCAAGCAAGTAGGTTGCCAAATGCAGCATTTTGGTGGCTGTTCCATGACTTAAGCTGGTACTGGGATGTGTATCTGCTCACACTATGAATGGACACACCAGTGTCAAGTGACCGGCTGACACAGAAGATGGAGAGCCTGTTGATATGATCATGTTTAAAAGGTCTGGTCTCAATTGTGTGGCCAGAGTGTCTGGAAATGCATTTTCCTGTCTGTCTTGGACATCCCTGATGCAGTGCAATTTGTCGCAATCTTTCAGGCAGAATAGGGGAGAGTCTTTAAGTAATATAACAAGACAGGCACAATGAGACTTCTGCAGAGCAATTGTAGGAGCATTATTGTAAAGCAAAGGGAAGGTTAGGGTAAGGTTTACGTCTGCAACAGGACCGAAGAAGCAGCTTGTCACTCTAGTTTACAGGTCTCTAAGTGATTTGGCACCAAATTACCTAAAGGATGAATTATCTTTCACCCTGTATTTTATTCAGACAGCACCAGTCCAAATACCAGCAATGACTGTTTACTCCGGAGGCTTAAAGTAAGGGGCATTTTCTTCTGCTGTTAGAGCTTCAAGATGCTGAGGCAAATCTTTTCTCATGGTTGAAGGTAAAGGTCTGGCTCTCAGTGATGCAGGGGGAGCGGGGCTGTGTGTGTAAGGACCAGGTGGGAAGAAGAGGGCCTGGAGCAATGGCCATTAATAGAAGGATGTGCAGACAGCAAGTTGCTCCTGCTTAATGACAGGATTACAACTATATATAGATAAATACCTCAGCCCTGTGCTTGGGAACGTGTTCATGCTTCTGTACCTTCAGACACACTCCTTTTCTCCTAGCTGTCTTCCTCGCTGTGTTTCAATGTAATATATGTTAAGATGCAGAAGGGAGTCTACGGACACCCTAATGCTGAGCACTGAAGGGGAGTAGTGGTAGTGACAAGTTTTGGTCATGTCTTTGCATTTTAACAAAGTGACTTGTGTCCTGTTAGAAGAAATAGACCACTTATTTGCCAGTGGTCAGGACACTGTCTCCTACCATGTCCCTGTACATGGGCAGGAAAGACTCATGGACATGCAGCTTTCCACTAGGGAGAACCATCTCACCTAACATCAGATGTCCAGGAAAGGACATCCAGAACTCAGCTTTTCACCCTGGGCTTCCTCTCTAGCCTGTAAGAAAAAATGGGTGCCCTCAGGCTGTGATTTATCTGGCCTCTCTTGGACATCTGTTTTAGGATGGTCTGAGTCACCAACTGGAGTCACTTGCTTCCCTCTGTTGCCTCTATAATTGCTTTGGAAGCAATTAGCTCCAATGTGGACATTCAGTTTGGAGCCCTCTGAGTTAGAGGGGACATATCCTGCTCTCTGAGTGAGGAGCTTGGCAGTACCGAGTAGAGGAGGTGCTTCACCAGGTGGTGAAGTGGCACAAGCTTGGGACCGTGTGCTGCCAGTCCCAGTCCCTCGCTTTGCTTTCTGTGGGATGCCCTCATTAAGCAGCTGACTCAGATCTCTCCATTTTGTGGGGAAATTATTACTTTGTGAACAAAATTGAGTTAGTCTGGGCAGAACTTAACTGTCAGGAACACATGTAAGATCCTCAGGGGAACACGCTGCTTCTCCCGAATGCTAATGATGTTCCCGGAGTGAATTAGGTTTTGTGAGCCCTTCGTGCTTTGATTGCTGCTTTGGGTGTTTGATCTTCATGGTTATAAAAAGTCTATTCCTGGTGTATGTTTTTTTGGCATCTCTCATAGAGAAGTTCAATTGACTCATGCCTTAAAGGTTTCTCAAGCCTGTCATGTGCTGAGATAACGATGTCCATAATGACTGCCCAGCACTTAATCTTGCAGAGGACTGTGTGATAAGCAAACTCTCATAACTGCAGAAGGTACCAAATATCAAGTCTGTGCTTATCTGGTTGCAAACTAGGCAGAGCTGGTGACAACAGTGGAGGATCACTTCTGGGTGATGTGAGAAAGGTAGATGATCACAAGTATTGCTCAGTCTACATAAACATTGCTCAATCTGTTACTCTATGTTGAGGGCACAGATGGTGAAATTTGACTGAGTTGCCTACAGAGTGCCACAGGACTACACGGGGACAGTCCTAAGCACTGCCTATTGTCTGCTTTGCTCCATGGTCCCAGTGAACGGCATTAACCACTTCGGTGGGAGCCATCCCAGTATCCTACAGGTCTCCATCCAGAGTTGGTGCTGGTGAGAAGGGCTGGGCTCACAGCTTTTGCAGCCTATTTAAAGTACGAATGGAGGAAAAATGCAGCAGTAGGTATTTACAGGAACAACTTATTAATTATCATACCATTCAGGCAAGTTTGGGAAAAAATGGGGTGAGCTTAATTTTTTTTCCTGGCCTGCTCACTGATTTATAAGTCCCTGGAAACTGATAGCTATTCTGGTTTGAAATAGATGGATGTCATTCTTATAGTGCATAATTTACCTTTTGCAGAGAGACGAACTTTCTGTCTCTCTCCTTATTGTTACTGATTATCTCCTTATTTTTGCACTACTCATTTGCCAGTACTATTTTTGGAAAGCTGCATTTTTGGCAAGGTCACCATCAGCCTCTTGCTTCCCTGTAAATTGGATTATTGCCTGTAGCTGGGCTCTGTGCAAATGTTGACTTTCCTGTTCTCAGTTCTTATTAGTCAGTCTAATACAGCTGGTTTTGTTCTGTCTTCATATAACTCCCACCCTGGCCTTTTGCACTTGTCTTAGCAGCCCCACCACATCCTCCTGTCCCTAAACTGCAATTTAGGATTTTTTTCAAAGTGTTTTGAAGTTCCTTGAGCACTGGCTTGCTGCTGTCAACTGCTGAAAACACTTTTCCCAGAGTTTGCTTGTGACTTCATGATGCTGGGGATATGGCACTGGCCAAACCCGATGCCCTCCATGGTGGTGCAGGCTGTTTTTCTGGGGTTCTCAGCAGCACAGTCTTGTTTTCCCAGTGTCAGTTCCAGTTCAGCACAGAATTAGCCATAAGTGTACTTTTAAAAGCAGGATATGGTAGAAGCCATTCACTCAGCCTTTGTGCTGAAACAGGACTGGTCATCTTCCTATTTTGACGTTCCAGTTTGAGAGCAGACTACTCACAATATTCATGCAATGAGGTGCAAAGAAGCAGGGGGAGCAACTCTTCAAGATAAGGTGCATGAAGAAATGGTTTCCTACGGAGGCTGTTGGCTGGTTTTAAAGCAGACAGCTTTAAAACACTACCACATCTTCCAAAGTAGTATTCATCCCCCCTAGGTGGAGGCACTTAAATGGAAGCAGTAATTGAGACCCATGGCCACCTAAGGTGGCTTCTGGAACTGATGGAGGAAGGCAGGCTTGCCAGAGAGACCCTCTCCAGGGATGCAGGTCTTTCCCTGCGGGCTGCAGAGAGTCTGGAGTGACTAAGGTTAGGTGGGAAGAGCCCAGGCCTGAGTGATGATCACACATCCCTTAATGCATTTGCCCAGGCAGCACCCCAAAGGATACCAAAGGAAAGGGAGGTGGGGGAGCCGTAAGTGACTTGGCAGAGGTCACTTGTCTCTCTCTTCTTGCAGGCAAAAAGGAAAAGCTCATTTTCTGAGCCTGATATCAGCTCCCTAGCCTGATCCCGGCGGCTCACAGCCGTTCACCCAGCCTCGGAGTCAGGGATTTATCCAGCAAACAGATTTTCAGCATTACATCTGAGAATTCTGTCCTGCACTCCTTGAAGCCTGTGGCAAAATTCCAGCTGAGCTGAGCATCAGCAGGACGGAGGATCATAGATCGCACAAATAGCACAACCAAGTCTTACCAAACTCATTGTAAATTTATACATGGTACCTCTTCAGCTTTTCTATGCCTCTGGGTTAATAGGGTTTTTTGTTGTTGTTGTTTTGGGTGCAGAAGGTAAAATGGCAGAACTTTCAAATTTTCAGAAAAACATAATTGACAGAAATGTTTTCTAAATGCAAATTTAACATCTTCCTTTTGATCGTGTACTATGCCAAAGCTCTAACATAAATCTTTGATCTTACGGCAGTGTCTGGAGAAACTATGGGATTCTAATATGGAATAATAGATTCTCATCAAGACTTCTAGCTTTAGGAAATTGTTTAATCTCCATTCTCAGTGGCTGTTTCTTTGATGCAGCTGTGACTGAAGGGTCCCAAGTGCTGGGAAAAACAGCTCACCAGCTCAGAACAAAGCTGATTATGTAAATTGTGCATTAAGATTCAGCTTCGATTTAATTTTATTCTGTAAATAAATATCCCATTAACATCCATCTGTTAAAAGTCAGGTAAAACATTTTCAAAACCTCCACTGCTATGGCAGATGTGACCATACCATAAATTGTGATGGGGTGGTGGCATGAGGACTTTAAAGTACAAAGTGCAAAGTACACTTTAAGAAACAAGGAAGGTGATAACATTTAATTATAACAAAAGGGACCTTGTCTGATTGTCTGAGACAGACAGTACTTCCATTTGTGTTATACTCTTTGCATTATGCAAAATGCTTTCTCTGATCACTGTCTCCGAGATCACTAATAATTATAGCTCATTAATTCACTTAAAATACAAAACATCACTGAATGGTGTCCAAACCTTTTGATTAATATATTTTTATTTCAACAGATTATTTGTGAGTAGTCATCTTCGCTTGGTCTAGCTGGTATCTACTGCCACCGATGTAGATTATACTGATCAGGAACAGAATGATGAACCCTGTCAGGTTTTCTAAATTAATCTTTGAAGAATACAAAAAGGTTCAAGTGCCCTTAACCCATAGCTATTTTTAACTATTTTAAATAATCAGAGGTTTCATGGGCACTGCAACAGAGCACTCGACAAAGAAGCAGATAGGGGACTGGAACAGATATCTCTTATACTGGAAGTATAGAACTGTGTGTCTCTGTCAGCTGGAGATCAAAACCAGGTTCCTTATATATTCTTTAACATCCTGAAGGAGGAATTGTAACAGTGCTAATTTAATTCCATAAAGAGAATGGAAAAGCTATTTTGGATGGGACACACTGTAGGGAATGGTTGGAGGTAGTGCATTGCTGTACACCTCCAAGATGGAACGAACAAGGAGAAATTACAAATCTTCAAGGTGCTATCAAACTTGAATACAACCTTCCAATGTTCCGCTATTCCACCTAAGCTCCTTGTTTATAGGAATTCTGCACCATATTTACAAACCCTTACTGCTTGGCAGAAGCTAGCCATAGGCATAAAATCGCATGCCTGTAAATACCTAATTGTTGGTACAACAAAATGCCATATGCTGTGCTAAAGCTGACAGTCTAATTCCCAGTAAAACCAGTGTGCATTAACACTGCATTGAAACCTTCTGAGCAGAGAAAATAAAAGCAGAGTCTGGCATGAAATTTCAAGAATAGTTTACTGACCAATTTTAATGTGTTTTCAAATCCAAGTCAGCTTAGAAGTTCTCCAGGTATTGGATATCACAAGCTGTGTCCTCATTCCTGTCCTATTTTGCAAAGAAAGTGCAAGGTCATGGGGACTATAGATACAGCTGAAGAATATGGCTGGTATTACAGGCTCTCCCCATGCATTGGCATCCTGCAAGTCTCTTTTGAATGTTTGTTTTCTCAGCTATCTTAGGCTTTCGTCTTCAACTGGGTTTTCCGGTGGTGTGGGTGTTAGGCAAGGAATAGAAGGCCATGCAGCTTTGATCACCTCCCACGTCCCCAGCTGTCACAGGTGCAATCAGATTAGAAGAAGCAGATTATCCCACCTCACCAGGCCAGGGCCAGAGCTCTGACTGGGTAAGAGTGACCTCTGAGGAGGAAAAGGTAGGAAGGGGCCCTGAGTTTTGCTGTATTCAGCATTGCTGACCTGCCCATTGCTGGGTAAGGCTATGAAGGCCAGTATGGACCCCTCCTTCAATATCCACCTGTCCCTCCCCTTTTCCCCATGTGAATTGGCTCTTCTGCCAACACATGTGTAGGTGTGTCTTGGACAGAAACATCTTCTTCATCATATGTCCACTAATACTTCCAGGCTGCAAAGATACCAGTGGTTTGGGGAAGCTGGACCGTAATAGGGGAAGCTGCTTTGAACATAGATGCTGTAAGCAAAGTTTTGCTCAGGTACAGTCTGAGGGAGCCTGAGGGGTTTCTTGGCTGTAACAACACATGTGAAATAAAACACACAAACACAACCCTCCTCAAGAAGGTTGGACACCTCATTTGTGACATTGTTCAGGCTGATGTGCTCTGCTAAGATGGCTGGGGTGAAGAAGCAAGTGACCCTGCTAGAGAATATCTCCAGAGCTGGAGCTTGACTAAGACTTGCCCAAGACTTGCCCAATTGACCAAGACTCCCCAAGAAAGGACTATTTTCTGGCACAGACATCAGCTATTCTATGCGTGGAAAGCTCAGAGTCCTCCTGGAAATAAACACAGATAGAGTGTGGATGCACACAATCCATGGAGTTGTTCTTCTCCAGGCAAATAAACAGTCACAAACAAAGCATGTGTTGCATGATCTGTACTCCTTTACAACATATAATCAAGGTTTCATCTGGTCTGGTTTTCACAAGATTCAGATGCAAAATATAAATTAGTCATCAAAAAAAATTTGTGTTTCTCCTATCTTGACAGCCCATGTCACAGATTTGCTCTGCTCATGATGTGACACCATTGTTATCCATTTCCTCACCATATTCCTAATCTCTCCTCAAATCCTTGCCCACTCTCATATCCTAAACCCCAAGAGCCTTCCCTGGGACAAGGTACTGTAAGTCATATAACACACACATTGAAATCGATACTTTTCTAAAGGATGAGGTTCCTGGGATCCTTGGATGTGTGACTGCTTTTGCTGATATCTAAACTGGGCTTGGATTTCAAGCCCAAAACTGGTTTCAAGAAATTACTTGCATGCAAGACTGATCAGGGCTACTTCTGTTCCATTTATTTACTTTTAGCAGGGAAGAAAAAACTTGCCATAGCTGATGGGTTTTCCATCTTGCGGCAGGCAGAGAGCAGTAGGCCTCCCGGGGCTGGGTGGGCTCGGTGACTACCCCTTCACCCCTGTGCTTGCAAAGGACAATTCTGATTCATTACGCATTGCCTATCCAGAATGAAAATCTATTTAAAAGAGGATTTTTAGAAGACACATGTTATTCTAATCAGATGCCTCTGTGATCTTTGCAGAAGAGAGGCCAGGGATTGTTGGCAAGCTTTATTGAGTATGACTTAAATGCATTAGATTAGAAAGCACTCAATTTAGCTGGTTGTTTTTCCTGATTTGCTTGGCTACTCCAACCATCTCCCCCTCCCACTTCTCCATTGTGATGGAGATGCCGTGAGGCTGGCATGCAGAAAAGAGTACATGTCAGCATATTCAGGGTTCTAAAAGTGAGATGCATCTATGATTGCATAGCACAATGATGAACAGAATTCCAGGGCTTCCTAATTAACCTATCTAATTTATCTTCCCACCATATGGTAAATTGGAAGTTAAATACAAGAGAGGAGTAATTCAAGGCCTCATTTTCAGAAGGTCAGCCTTGCAATTTGCACGGACTCCTTCCACCTGGAATCAAAAGCAAGCTCAGATAAAACTGTTGCCATCTCCAGCTATTTGCTGGGGTAAAGGGGAGTGGGGAGAGATGCAGATACACAGGGAAGTGCTTTGCAAGTGCAAGCTTGGGGGTGCAATTTTTACAGGAGAAAAATATCATCCGACAAAAGGGAGGGCCAGGCATTGCCCTATTTGAAAGTTTTCTTCTTACTAGTTTAGCTTTGAGATTTCTACCACTGAAACTTGGGGTGATCCTGTAGGGTGGGCAGCTGCAGAGCTGTTCCTCCAACATGATGGGACTTGTAGCTATAGTTCAGAAGTGTATAGTGGTAGAGGGCTGTGCTGTACTATTAAGACCTGTCTTCTTTTAAACCTCTTTCTTAGGTCTCAGGAGGACAGACTTGCTCAGACACTGAGCTGTACTAATTTCTCTAAATAGATGTTTAGGAAAGCCAAGTATGGCTGAAGTCCCTTGTGGTTGTCTGTACCCAGCTGAGTTCTCCATTAAAAGGGAGATGTCATGTTAGAAAAGTTGGAGTATTGAGATCCCATATGGATTTCAAGAAGTCTTTCCTCTTGAAGGTAAAAGGCGTATTAGTTCTGGCCCTGCAAGAAGCAGTTTGCAGGGTGTGTGAGGGAGGGGCATTTTAGGCGAAGGGCCTGATGACAAGCCCCTTTCCCAGGGCTTGCACCCTCCTGGGATGTCCACCATCAGTCCTGTATCCTTTACCTCATCCCCTCCCTTCTTTGATACGCCTGAGCATCCCACCATAACAGCGTCCAGCTCTATGCTGCTCTGCTTCTTTGCTGGAGGGGAACACACAGAGAAAGGAGGCAAAGGAAGGGATAGAGACAGGGAGGGAGCCATTGGCCATTCCCAGGACTTGTTCCCAGCCCGGTGGCCATGACAGAAGGGCAGGCAGCATCCCCTTGCTCTGGGAGAGATGGGGTGAAGGCAAAGACCAAAAGGCAGCTGGCTGGTAATTTTTTTTACAGTGGTTTAATAAAAGATATTCCCAGTCACAGTGTCTCCAGGAAAGGGACTTAAACACATGCAAAATGGACTGAAGACGTGCCCATCTTACCTTAGGGTCTGACATGTTCTGGAAGTGGGCCAGGCTCCTTGACAGTTGTTTCTTGGTCTGCAGAAAGTGACTTAACTGCTTGCTGCACCCAGCCTTGAAGAAACGAGTTCTGAGACTTGGGCTACAAACTGCATCCTTGCCCAGAGCTCGAGCATCACATGGGAAGACCTCGTTTACTGGCGAATTGTTCATCTACAGCTATGGCTTCCCTTTCTGCCTGGCCTCCGGCACTCCTGCTATTAAGCTAATCAGTATGTGCACCTAGTAAACACCTCAAGAAACACTATAGTCAGAGAGGTACCAGTCATTCGAGGAGACTGGAGCCTTCTTGCTTCCTCAGCGCCATGACTTCACCATTCCACATCTGTGTTGCAACAGGCTAAGGTGTCACTAACACAAGCAGCAACAGTGGAAACAAGGCGCTCATGCAAATATATGTATCAGAGGTAAAATGAAGGTGAAGAGGCACAGTTCATGCCTGATTAGTTATTTTTCTGGATCATTTATTTCCAACGTAATTCCAAGCTATTCCATATATATATAAAAATATATATATAAGCCATATATACACATGTGTGTGCGCACACACACATGCACACACATATGGAAATCATTATAATTCATTTCTGGAACATTTAAAGGTGTCAGGAATAAACAAATAATGCCCTCTCATAAAATGGGTGTCATGGATGTTTACAAAGGATATGCTCAAATACGCAGCAATAAGGCTGATGATGGACAGTCTTGAAAACACAGTCCCAATAATACTTACACAGCACATTGAAGCTTCATAGTGAGCTGAAAACACAAATAAATCCAGTGAACTGAACAGCTTGGTAGTGCTACCTGCCTTTTTCAAATGGATTAGGAAGGAAGAAATGCTGCCATTATCAGCAACTGGCTTCATTTTTTCACTGAAGAAATAAATCAACAACTTGAGCTCAACACTGAAAATGTGGGCGTTTTCAAGTTTTAAGGAAAAAAATAGTCTTACCCTTGAGGAAGGCTGTGGGGACCCATCATGGCTGTTGTGAAGGTCTCCAGCCTGGGAGCAGGGGGTCTCCTCTCATCATCAACCTCACAGGGGACCTGCAGCAACACCCCATGGGTACTTATTTCCTTGGCTATAAAGGAAGCCACAGTAATTGGCTTAGTTGCAAACAACTAGATTTTAAACTATAACACTGGATGAGAGATCTGGGTGAGCTGGACTGCTGCAAAGTCCAGCTTTCTGCATAAAGGAAAACGAATGACAGCAAAATTTTAAGGGATTCTACACCACCATTTGTTTCCCTTCGCTATAGGAAGAGATAGCTTTAGCGCAGACAGGTTTTTCCATCCTGAAAATGTTTATGAACCATTCTACTAATAACCAATTGATTATTAAATGCATGTTTAAATACTCTGCTGAATCAGGAGCGGAAGAAGACAAGTTCAGTCCACAGAAAAGTCAGCTGGTGAAATGAAAGAAAAAGGAAAAAAGAAAAGGGATAACCATTTTTGTGCTGTCTGTGACAATGACTAAAACAAAACCCTCTAGGATTATATTTCACTAAAATAAAACTTGCAGGAGAGGTAGCAAGAAAAACAGTCGTGAGTCAGTGACACACGTTGCTTGATCCCTTTTGGCTCCATGTGCACTGGCATGCAAGAGCTCTGCACAACCCCACAACTTCCGTGTGCTTCTGGGACTGATGCTACTGCTGATGCTGAAAAGTGTTTCTGTGTGATCTGTGTTTGCAGCGTTATTTCCTAATATGCAATTTGTTTTCAGGTAGAAACCATTGGAGAAATTAAGTTGTGAGCAACCAAGCTTGAAGCAATACTACAAATGGCACTAAAGGTTCCTTGCAGTATGGTACACCTTTCAGAGCAATATACTCCAGTTTAAAGGACAGGTGACAAACAATATCTTCACTGAGTTTTTCCCTTCTGCTTTAGCAGGTCAGATAAATCATAACATCTCTTGCAGTCTTTCCCCTCATAGTAGAACTTCAATTTTAAATTTCATAGTATGCTGGAAAGAAAACAAACAGGGTAAATCTCAAGCTCAGATATGGCCACCATTATTCCCAGTGAAGGCAAATAGGCCCCTTCAAGGTGTAAGACCTCTCCTAGAGCAGAGGTCCAAAAGAGGTCAGCTGGGTTTGATGCTAAATGTGCCCATTTATCCCCACGGGCAGGGAAGGGAGCTGAGAGTGGGCTGTTCAGGTGGAGACTACTGCTCTGTTGGCATCCCTATTAGCACCATCCAATCCCTCCAGATCAGCTTCACTAATGGAAAGCTGTAATGGTCTGTCCATGTCAGCATACCACAGAGGTGGGTGAGAGCATCAGCCACTTCCTAGCAAAAAGGAAACCTCTAATAGGTGTGAACGAGTACCTGCATGTGTAAAACCAAGATCCCATTACTTGGTTTATACTGAGTGCCTAACTGGGTGCATGTGCTCCTGCAGGACGAGGTGCACTACCTAAGTCAAGAACCTCAACTCCAGCTCCAAAGGAGGAGGGTAGGTGATTCCAAGGTAGACTGAAAAACTGAGATGGGAGACGATGAATAGCAGCCAGTGGCCAAAGCGTGGCCAAAGCATGTCCAAAAGCCTTCCCTGCTCTTCAGAGGAAAGGAGGTAGACAGGCTTTAGTTTCTCATCCAGGCGGACAGTAAAATCCTGAATCACATTTTTTCCTCCAGGACAGTCACAGCTGTGTCCTACCCATTCACTGTTCTCGTGTGCACACCTCACAAGCGCATCCCAGTAAATACAAAGCTATTCAGGCTAGTCAAATCAAGGAAATAATCATTACTTGTAAAATTACTGCAAGCTGATTTTCTCATTAAAATTTCATTAATGTCTTTTTTTTCCCCCGACTGTGCTAAATTCTATACTTTTAAAAGCATCTCGTTCTATTACATTTTCATTAACAGTAGTCACTATATTAATAGCTTGAAAACACAGGTTGGTACATTTGTGCTGCAAATGAACACTGCTCTCCCCTTCTCAAAACATAGTTATGTCGTGCAAAATAAGTATCACAGCTAATGCTTTGCATTCCTCTCATGGACGTGTTTTAAAGACATCAGCAGGGTTTCCAGTTGATCTCAAAGGTCTCATTCATGTTTGGTTTGGTAACAAAATGACACCGAGTTATTACTGTCTCCATCCGAGCACAGTCAGAGCCCGGCTGACAAAAGAAAAGTGTCACATTAATGCTGGCTGCTGCTTTGTCACCTTCTCTGGTCTTTGAGAAGGGTTGTTTTGCAAGCAGAGGTTCGTCCTGGTGCCCCTCAGCAGGGTTTGCTCTGGTGACATGCGTTTCTGCAGTGGGTTCTCTGCCCTGTGGTAGCTGAACTTCTCCAGGAGGGTTTCTCTGCTCTATCCATCCTCCAACACTGGTCTTTTCCTACCAAAAACCAGCAGCCTGGTACGGAGGCACTGCTGAGCACAGCGCCTTGAAAAGTTGAGGGAGGGAAAGTCGTCAAGGATGTGCCTCACTGTGACAAGGAACCATTGGCACCAGTGGCAGCTGGGAAAAGCCCCTCTGCAGCCTTTGGTCCTTCTGAGCTGGTTGTGCAAAGAAGGCTTGCACTCCTGCCCCTGCTCTGGCTGGGGCGTTAGCCAGGAGAAAATGCACTCAGGGCTTGCTAGAGGGAAGGATGGCGGGAGGGCACCAGTGGGGAGAGTGTTTCACCATGTGCTAATGTTGAGCGTTTTCTGAACGCCTATCCCTCTGGCTGCTGCCTGTGTCCCCAGCCCAGGAGGACATCAGGCATTGCAGGCCTTGGCTGTGGGGTGTGGGCTCCTTAGTTCAAAACACAAATGCATCTTCGCGGCGTGTTGCCAAGAAAGCAGCCCGTCCCACTGACATTAAAGACAGCTTTTAGGGACACGAAGATTTGGCTGGATCAGGAGCCTTGGTGAGATCAGGATCACCCCTGGTGTGTGCAGATCAAGCAGAAAGTAATCCCATTAAAAAAATAGCTCCTAATGACCAGAGGAGCATGTGAGGCTGGAGGAGGCAGGCTGGCTCTCCCCAGCAGCACACCTGCTTGCTGCAGATTCACACTGGTGTGGGTGGGAGCAGAAGTTGGCAGATTGCCTCAGCATCTTGCAAAACACCATTTAACACCCAAGGGCTGGAAAAGGCCCCCTTTGCTCAGCCTTCCTGGCCACATAGGCAGGTTTAGCGTGCAAGTAAAGCAATCGGAGAGCACAGAGGCCACCTGCTCTTCTATGCCAGTTACTGTGGAAGCAGCAGTGTTTACTTTCTTATACTTTCTTAATTAGGGGGAGAGAAAAAGCAATATCCATGCACGCAGTCTTCTGGGAGGAGATTGAATTTTAATATGTAATTTAAGGAGAAGATAGGTATCTTTTTTCCAGACCCAGGCTAATCTCACCTTTCCACAGGGGGGATTAGGGTTAGGGTTGTAGGATTTGTAGTTTTAATCAGAGGAGCCTTGACGACTTTCATTGTCTGCTCCAGATTACTCTGGTGTCTCCATATCCTCCCATCCCTCTTGAATAATGAGGAACTGTGGACTGAATCCTATCTGACTGATACTGCCGGACTTTTATGGCTTTATGGAAATTGGCACTAGCTTAGGCTGCTGCCTCTCTTTTCAGAGAAAAATTAAGGTTTCATTGGCATTGGGCTCTCATCCTGTTCCCCTCAATGACCCAAAGGATTTAGAGAGCTTAATGAACTTTTTTCTGCTGATGGTGGGAGCAGCAGGTCCAGTCCTGCCTGACCTGAGTGGTGGTTGATAGATGGCCCAGAGCAACAGCTAGAGAGGAGGGAGAGAGGGAGAGGGAGAGGAGAGGAGAGGGAGAGGGAGAGGGAGAGGGAGAGGGAGAGGGAGAGGAAGAGGGAGAGGAGAGGGAGAGGAAGAGGGAGAGGGAGAGGAGAGGAGAGGAAGAGGGAGAGGAAGAGGGAGAGGAAGAGGGAGAGGAAGAGGGAGAGGAAGAGGGAGAGGAGAGGGAGAGGGAGAGGAAGAGGGAGAGGGAGAGGAGAGGAGAGGAAGAGGGAGAGGAAGAGGGAGAGGAGAGGAGAGGAAGAGGGAGAGGAAGAGGGAGAGGAAGAGGGAGAGGAGAGGGAGAGGAGAGGGAGAGGGAGAGGGAGAGGGAGAGGAGAGGAGAGGAGAGGAGAGGAGAGGAGAGGAGAGGAGAGGAGAGGAGAGGAGAGGAGAGGAGAGGAGAGGAGAGGAGAGGAGAGGAGAGGAGAGGAGAGGAGAGGAGAGGAGAGGAGAGGAGAGGGAGCTCTCATCAGTGCAGTCTAACTCTTACCTTACTAAGGGTTTAAGCTCACAACCTCATGGAGCACAAAGGTTTAAGGAGGAAAAAATAACTTTCTTCATGACAGAATGATTTAAGAAAATGCTGAATTATTATAGAACATTGCTTTGTTTTGTTTTGTTTTACCTATGAGAGTAATGTTGTTAGTAGAGGTCAGTATATTTTGGCGAATCGCTATTTATTTACGTAGGATGGAAATGAAACCTTTTTGCCCATAATGAAATAGAAACAAACATACCTGGCATTTCCGTGGCTCAGAAATTCCACTCTGGTGAGTTCTGTGACCAAAAAAAGTCTCATCTCTTTGCACGGCCAACCTACCACTGCTCCACTGACTTATGGCTGCCAGTGCCCTCACGGGGCAAATCTAGGGGATCAGCTTTTCCTTGTGCAATCAGAAAATGACATAACCTGCATTAACCAGCAATGACTAGACCTTGAGATTAAGATAATTTTCTTGATTGAGGAGTTAACACAGTGTCCATCTATCCAACAACAAAAAGAAGCTTAATTTTAATTTCAGCTGGGATGTCTGGGAAGAAAACATGTTTAGGAGAGTTGCAGAGAAATTATTATTATTATTATTGATTATTAATAACTAATAAATAATAAGAATGTATTTTTTCTAATTTCTGTTTTTTTTCACCTAAAGAATATATATTGTGGTCATATATTGATTTTGACCATGTTTTCCTGTTTTGCTTTAGGTGGACTGTCTGGTTATATCCTTGAGGGAGGGAAACAAAGGGGGAGAAGTACAGAAAGACCCAAAAGCCCTGACCTTTTCAATCTTCCAAAGGACCTTTTCAATCTGTTTTGACATAATCGCCTGCTAAGAAAACCATCAGAAGCTATGGGATTTCTTGTAATGGGAAAATTAAAGCAGATTTCTGAACTTCAAAAACTCTAGTGACACTAAAGTGAATTGCCACCCTCTAGCCGTCCCTCATGCCTTGCATAGCCAGGTGCTTCAACCTGACCTATAGCTGGTCTTGAGTCATAGTTCGCCTGCTGGTCACTGCTTGCCCCTTTCATCCTCATAAAATGAGTACTTTAGCATATGTTTAGCAAGTCTGACCCAAAGATGACAATAAGCAGCCCCAGAAGAGGGCTGAAGAGAGGAGGTGAGGGCTGAAGAGAGGAGGTAAGGGCTTCCTCTGCCTGGGAAGTACAGTGTGTGTGTGTGAAAGAGCCTGGCTTGGGGATCTTGGAAGCAGGTCACATGCAGATGTGCATCAGCTGGGGTCACTTCTGGGTCCAGTTTTCTAGATGTAGGCATGGTAAAACCCCACCCTTTCACCTTGGATGGGGTGTGAGGGCACCTGGGGTCCCACATGAAGACCTCCTACTTGCTAGGGAAAACAGCCCTGAATGATTTCTCAGGAGCACCAGTGATCCAGAAAGGTGGATAACACACACAGAAGATTTTCTAAGTAAAAAAGTTAATTACTCCCTCAGTGTTCATGTATTTATATGGATTACACACAGATGGGCTGATGTTTGGGGTTGGATACTCTCAGTCTAGGGATACCAGGATCTCAGTCCACTGGTGCATGGGGGCTGCTTTCTATTTCTGAAGTGTCCTGATACAGCCAAAAAGGGTCCTAAGAAGTTGGCATTGAACTTCCTGGAAGAAAAACCAGATTTTGCACAAGGCTGTCTTGTAGCTGTGCAAATTGTTTTGGATTCATCTCAGTCATGTCAGTGATCCTGGCAGGGCGATAACTGGCCTTTTTCCAATTTCTCCTGCATTGCTTGATGTAGGACTGATCAGCTTTCAGTCAAAGCTGATATTTTTATAAATAAATCTGGAAACAAACTGAGTTTACATTCAGTCTCTGTCTATAATGTACTTTTCATTGATGCAATAAGTTTGCAGAATTAATTTCTTCTGAGAGTCTTTATTATATTTGTTAACTAGAGCAAGGCTATTCCACTGGAGCATTTGTACCATAGTATTTCAAATACGAAGATGTTTTAATCTCTTAGTTGCTCTCATTAAACTTAGTGGCTTAAAAAAACGTGACTCCATGTGGACGGTTGCAGGCATGACGAACGTATCATTTATTAAAAAATACTCATATCCTTCCTGAATCCACCCTTGTTTTGCGTATAGCTCTGGGAAAACCACTTCTGTTTTTTTAACAGATGTCTGCAGCCTCCTGCATTACTCTGTCACTTCCAGAAAATAGGATTTCTCACCTACAGATGGTGAAGAGAAAGGAGGATAGCCGTGAACATTAGGTTGAAATTACTTGTCAAGTTTGATCAATTCATAGAAAGACAAAAATCCTTTTTGAAAAGGCACAGTTGATTTTTGAAGATTAGTAGCGGTGTCCTTGCAGCTCCATTGTTTGGGTAAATTATACAAGGGTGCAGTTTATTACCTAAATGAAAGATACATTTGCATGTAGATGGTACATAAATTATTTCATTCCGTGCTGGACGGTGCAATAAACAACCCCTCTCCTATACACACGTGCACAGAAATGCACACACACATTCACCTACCCGGGACTTATGACACAGGGGGCGGTTCTTTTCTTTGTGTTTTCTTTTTCCTTTTATTGCCTTGTAAGTATTATTATTTGACAAAGCACTAGGGAAGGAGTACATGAATCTATTAAAGATAACAAAGCTCCATTATGACCTGAAACTCAAGAAAGCAGACAATAAATCTTTCATAATGTGGAATAGCTGGTCCCTAGCTCTTCAAGCAAAGAAGAAGGAGTCAATCTCAAAATGAACACTAATCTAAATCCTGCTGTTCTTGCGGTGACTTCTCGTTGCAGCAATTTTTTTTCTTACAATTTAGTCATGTCATGATGCATTAATTACCATCTGTGTGGTTCTGTTTAATGGGAGCATTAAGAGACAATACCTGTTTTGTTCCCTCTCGGAGTAGTATTTATAGGAGGCAAGTGTGTGTGTGCCAGAAGACAGCTCCTGATCTGCCACATGCTTTATGGTCCACTGATGTAGGCTGTTAACAGGAAGGCAGTTGGCCGTCTATGACAGGAATAAAAGAAATGTTTCATAAACACTTCTATCTTCCCTCTCTGATTTTCAGCCTGGTTTCCTTCTGAGATGTGGTTTACGTGGCTCTGCACCATGCAATGTTCTCATCAGGCCTGAACAGGGCAATTTTGCCTGGGTACACTGGGGGTGGCTCTGTCTCAGCACCAGCAGCTGTATCCAAGGCTGGATTTCGTTTCTGTGGTGTCCGTGATTCTCACAGATGTGAGCAAGCCCTTCCCTCTGCCCCATCTCTCTACCAGGGTGGTGAGATATCTCACGCCAAGGGAAAGTGTCAGCTGTATGGGAATCGAATGTCCCACAAAAGTGAGTGTTCCAGGGTAACCTGGAGCTGCCAGGTGGATTTCAGAAGGAGAGGTGACCAAGCTGGGGACAGGGAGCTCCCAGCGGTGCCTGCAATGGAGGACAGGCTATATCATGCATGCACTACCAGGGGATGGTGCAGAGCCTGGGAGAGGGCTGTGAGGCTGCAGAAGTGTCCCAGGCTTGTGGAAAGGTCCAGGTGGAGTTCACAGTCCGTCTCTTCCACAAGCCATGTGTCTAAGCTTTGGGCTGGAATAGAAAAAGTGTGGATGCTTCAGCCCCCAGCACCTAAAAATTAGGGAAAATCAAAGTGTTTCTGTGTAAGAAATATCCTGATCTTACATCTTAGGCTGTGTGGAAATCCACCCAAAGTGTTATGAAAGCCCTCTCTGACCCACTTTGTTTGCTGATCATGTGTGAGCGGCCTCAGGAAAAACAAAGCAGCTCTTGCTTCTAGTCATTTTCCCCTCTGTCCATTAACATTTCGTTTTCCTAAGATTAAGGAGAAAAAACTGAAGACCCAAACAGCCTTGTGTTTCTGAACACTTTGCAGCAGCAGAAAGAAACAAAATGAAACAACCCCTTAAATTATTGCACTTTCAAAAAGAATCATAATCTCATCATACAGACGGTGTGCGCCAGGCCCTCATTAGCATCCAGGGCTATTTTTAGCCCCTGTTCTTGTTGTGCATGAAATTAGGCTATATTAAAGGAAGTACCACGCTGCCTTCCCCAAAGACCATTTCGGTCCGCAAAAAGCACTCTGACCCTCCCTGCCTGGGGTTTGAAGACACAAATGCCTTCTTTGCAAACTAGTCACTGCTCTGCAACCACTGGGCTATGTGTTCATGGGGATGTGGAGGAAAATCACCTGCCAGATCGCCCTCTTCTGTCATCAGCTTTTTTTTTTTTTTTTTTTTGGTCTGCCATGTAGAAACTTGTTAATCCTGAAAGAGGTGGAGCCCCCCTCTTTAGACCTTGTTGAAACAGAGTCTAAGATCGTGCTGACAGGCTAGAGAAAGTGAGGACAACAGAATTATTACGGGTGACCTGTGCAGACCCAGGCACTTATTTTCCAGATGTCTAAAATCAGAGGGGACAACATCCTTGCTCGTGTCCAAGGGGAGAAGCTGGTTCTTGTAGTCCCTTCAAGTCCACTTTAATTTGTACGTACGGCAGGGAATTTCAGCTGTCTCCACTCTGGATGAGATACAGTTTTCTTTCACTTTTTTGCTGAATTATTTAACACAAGTTCAATGTCCCTTGCAGCTAGGTTCCAGAGGAACAAAATTCCTCTCATAATTTGTATGAGAGACAACAGGTCAGCTGAAGGTACCCTGCTCTGCAAAGAGGGTGGAGGTTGCTCCAATAAACCATTAATATTCATCTTGCACATCTGGTCAGTTTTGATCACTCAGCTCTTTTCAAGGCAATTTCAATCAAGCTTCATGAGTGCTTGAAACAGGTTTTGGCAACAAGAAAGCAAAGAAAAAGATTGATGTTAAAAGGAATTGACAAGCAATAGGGTTAGAGATCCTGCCCAATTTTGGTCTTGCAAATAACCAACCTGAAATTAAAGAATTAATCTGTGAAGGTCCTTGACAACTTATGGTGTAGTGCTAAAGTCTATTCTCTGTCCAGAAGAAAAAGACAACCAAAAAAAAACCAACCCACAAAGCCTGCAAGAAATGAGGAGCAGCCTCTTGTTGCTTCCATTTAGTCAAATGACAGAAGGATTAGAAAACGCCAAGAACCCCTTTCTTTTTTTCCCCACATGACTAGCTTTGGGCTAGACACAGGACCGAAGCTCTGATTCCCATGTGGGTTTTCAAGCTCCTGCCACCAAACACAGGCGATGCTGAATCCAGCTCACAAGGGCAACTGGGGACAGCCCAAGCTGGGAGTACTGGGACCTGTGTTTTGCCTACAGTGATGGTGAGACTTTTCTTTTCAAACTGGTTATGACTGTACAATATTAAAGGTAGGCAATAACAAATTGTAAGGCAAGCTTTTGCAGGCAGTGCACTTTGGCAATTGTTCTTTTCTCCCTAATATTTCATTTCTACCCTCTCATGTTGCACTACCCTCTTCATGAAAGTAGCCCTCCAACACAAGCAGGTCATAAAAGCTGAGAATGCCAAATAGGATTTAATGGCTTTTTTCATGGCAGACATTGTGAAAAGTTTTACAGATACCAATAGAAGAGATTATAGCTGCTCTTTCATGTAATATATCCACATAAGGATTTCTAGAAAATTATATACATTGGTTCAAATTACAAAATTCTCTCTGAGGCATCATTGCATGTTAAAGCAGAACACTTCATACAATGTAATATATTAAGTTGATGTCAAATATTTGGGGGAGAGTGGAATATGAAAGCTAACAAATACAAGTATAAAACAAAAAATGTATGGAAGAGAACACTGCTTAGGAATTGTACAGTAAATTACAGTAAGATTCCTGTGCCACTTTCTTTACTTAAATTCCAATCGAGCATACCTCACCTGGGCTCAGGCAGGTTATCCATGCTTATCTTTGAGTCTGTGCTTAGTCGTTCCCTGTCCATTGAAATGTTTAAGGATATGCATAGATCTCCTGACTGAAGCCCTAGGAAAAGAATTGCTATGCATTGGTCCTTAAATGAAGCAGCTGCTTCAGGAGTTTTGCCATCGTAAGGCTCTCGAGTGGCACAGCCATGTATTGCTCATCCAAAAAGGAACAGTTTCAGTTTCTCAAAGGATTAGTTTTCTAGAGGAATTAGCAGAGTGATACTGCTTGAATTTTAAAAGGAAAGAATGGGCTTTTGAAGATGCTGTCAGTGATGCTCACAGATGGACATACCTCAGCATCTCAGAGGTTAAGCTAAGCATTTAAATTAAGCGACCTGAACTGTAATTTGTAATTAAATCATGGAGTAGTCACGTTCCAGAAACCCTTCTTCATATCCATAGTCCTCTGTTGAGTTTCAGGGATGCCCACCTTGCCAGCCCAGCTCCAAGCACTCCTTATTACACTCCTTGATGGTTCTTTCTAACTAACTGAAACTGGAAGTCTGTCCTACAGTCTCTTTCTGGTTTTCTGCCTGCTGCATGCTTTGCAATGCTTTGTGCTAGTTTGCCTTAGGGTTAAATGTGTCTATCCTGGGAAATGACACTATGTTATGACATGTGGCATCTGACATAAGGCTGAAGAGACAGCCAGGATCCCCTAACCCTTTGGGAATATGAAGTCTTGTGCAATTATGTTGACATAAAATAGAGGTGGTCTGGGTTCACTTTTTCAGCTGGAAAGTTTTCTTTTTAGAAGAATTAAAGTGAGGGCCTTTAAGCACTGCAAGGGGATGGGATCACTTCCTGTGGAGGAATAAGGAGAGTTTTGTGGGGTGTTTGGGCTGAAGACAAGGCTGCTTGCCAGGGAAGGAGGCTGCTCTGGGGTGGGGTGATGAGGGGACAGCCAGCTCTTCTGCCTGGGGGGTGGTGACCCCATACCTCAGAACGGTGTTTGAGCCGGAGTTGCAGCCTAAAGGCTGTGGTCTGAGGGACTGAAGACCATTCTCAGGTTCATGCATCACCATGACCGTAATTAAAATCTCCCTCAGACAAAGTGATCTGAATGCAGTCATCACCACTGGATGAGAAGAGAGCAGTAAGCTATAGGCATTTTAATGAAGATGAAAATGCTTCCCAGCATCACAACTGTTATTTCTGCCTTTCCCAAGAGGACCTGAGACCAAACATCTGTGTAGCTGAGGAGTCAGGAGGACTTCTCCTGATCACAGCCTCACGTGGGAGCTAGCCAAAAGCAGCCTCTAACTGCACAGCCCTTTTCCAACACACTCCCACTTGACAACAAGTCAGTCCCCAAGCCAGCTCCGTTAGTGCTTCTCCGATAAGAGATGACTGCCATTGAGTCTTTTAACATGCAATTATACTTCAAAAGGTCACTCTGTGAAAACAGTGCCATGAGACTCCATGTTTATTGACTCCCTTCCCTGGGCAATTGGCTCACTTTACATGTAATGAATAAATGCGCTTCTTGGCTGCTGCCCAGCCCAGTGGGGTCTGGAAGCCAAGCTGTGTCAGCTTTCTGCCAGGGCATTATCACCAAAACTAAAGGTAGCTCCAGAAAACCCTCTTGAACTGTAGCCTAGGAGTGTCTTTCTCCTGTCACATTTGCATTTGGACACTTTGCTGTAATCCTCCTTATCAGCATCCCCATTTCTTCTTGTTTTCAGCTGCTGCTGAACGCCACCACTCCTTTTATCTGAGATTTTGGTACCATTTTGTCCCACTGTCAGCTTTCACCTGCAGCCTAGCTCCTAACTTAGCTGTGATGGTTCAGACCTGTCTCTAGAACCCATCTCTAGAACAGTGTAGATGGGGTTTCTACAGCAAGGCTACAACTGGGGAGCACCACCAAGTCTGGAGAAGAGCTACACTGTGCCTATACAGAAAAGCAGTCATGTCAGTCACTGAGGAACTGAGAGCCCAAAGTGTGGCCCATTTGACTTGATAGCCATTAAGTCTGAATGGGAAGTGCAACCATCACTGCAGGGGGAAACTTTATGAATCATGTTAGGGCTTTCACTTAGGTTGTAACTTGAGTGAAGATGAGTGCGTTTGCAGAAGGAAATCCTCTGTTTCTCTCTGGATGAGAGGATCCTGAAGCTAAGGTTTATATTCAAAGACTTCTCAGCATTTGGGTCATGCTCTTTGGAGTTTCTCTCTATGCACAGCAATGGGCCGTCCACGATAGACACCCCCTTGGTACTTCTGGGCTGTCCTCAGTGGTCTGGACACCCGCATGGCTGGTGACTCAGCTCTGGTTCCTCCAGGATTCCAGCTGAGGAAAGAGCAATCAGGAGGCATGGGTGAGATGCAATCCAGCACAGACAGTAGGATTAAGTGCTCACCCTCAATACACTAAGGATGTATCTCATGCAGAAATGTTTTTTCAGTATGACTTCTCAGTGTATATATAACCACCAGTCAAAACATGTCAGTCCTGCATAACAGGCTATAGGGCCGGTGAGTTTGCCATTACACAGCCTGGCTGTCAAAATCAGCCGGTACAGATGTACAGTGCTGGAGGGTGCAGGTTTAATCACCACCAGTTTTCGACACAGGAGTTATCACAAGCAATCGCTATCCAACAGCAACAACAATTGATGGGCTGTCAGGAATGCGGTCCTCCTCAGACCTGGGTCTGTCCCTGTCTTTTGCTAATCCAGCAAAGGAGCCATGTGGAGGCTTACCCAGAGGAGGGTGAATAAATCTCCTTGGCAGCTTTCACACTGGTCAGACACTGATCTGCCTACTGAAATCCTTTTCTAAGGACACATGTCACAAGAAACTGTTGCTCAGAGGCAACAGCAGTATATTTCTGTTTCATTCAGGACTCTCCCAGCTGATTTGTTGTAGTTCAACATTTCTTTGAGTAATCAGAGTGGCCCTAAGACTGTCACTCTTCTGGATATCTTCTTCCATATCTCAAGTAAGGCAAAAACACAGGCATCACCAGAAGGTCATTTTGAGTAATGATGCCTTTCAGTATCAGCTGCTACTTTTAAAGATGTTATCAGCCCTAAAAGACCTCACTGCTTTATTATTTTATGTTAGAATATTACACTATTATTCATTTATATTACTGTAGTCCTCCGAGACCTTTCTGTGGATGTGGACCCTACTGCAGAAGGTGTGGTAGCACCTAGCTGTGTTTCGTCATGGCTACTGTCAGAAGCCAGAGAGGAACCTGTATTGCAAAATAGGAACCATTAGATGGAGATACGAATGGGCCTAATGTTTCTGTGCAAGGTCATATTTTCATTCTCAAAGCTAAAAATCACATTGATTTTGCCTGCTGTTGGACTGAACATCTCTAGAACTGGTGGCATCCAGCTCTGGGGTGCAGCCATTTGCGGCAGTTTATTAGGAGAGATCCAAATTGGTCCCTGCAGGTGTATTTAATGCTCTTGCTGTGAAAGGCAGCGGTAAAGATGTTGGGCTTGCCTGCATCCCTCCCATGCACATACACCGATGAGCCTAGCAGAGCCTCAGTGGAGCCTTGCTGTCTCGTGCCCTAAAACCATCTTGGCACAAAAGTCGATATTAGTAGATTTTTACAGAACAGTCTTAAAGTCATCAAAGGCTTCAGGCCACCTGCCTGACAGCTGTTATCTTCAGTAGTTGAAGCAGGGATTGTAACATGAAGAAAGTGTCTACATAGGTTCTGCCTGTGACCCTGCATTCACCCTGAACAGGTAGGAAATGTAACACTCTCCCCACAACCTGCTGGCCAGGCAGTCTGATCTGAAACGAAAGATAATTTCCAGACTCGTTTCATATATGACAGTGTTTGCGTTACTTTTTAAAGTGGTCTCCCTTAGTAAAGAAAGGAAGAATATGTGAGTTTCTCTTTAACTCAAGCCAATAGGACCTGATTGGCAGTGAAGTGACTCTTGCTCTGCAGACATCCAGTCTGCGGTAATAAGGAAAGTGCTTTTAAGATCACCTGAAAACCCTGCCCCAAATCTCACATTTGCATTTGAATAAGTTTATTTCTTTGTCTAAAAGCTCTGATTTTTCAGCCTGCACTGCATGGATGCTGAAGCAGTTCATCACTGTTGCCATGAAAGTTCAAAGTCATTTATCTTCAATAAGGTTACTTGATGCAATTTCTAACAGCAAGAACCCCCCAGTCCTGGGGCTTTCTACAAGATTAAGTGATGTATTCAGACAGGCAATGTCTCAGGAGGATTTTCAGTACTTGGAAGATATAAAGCTCATTCTAGTCGAAGGACAGCAGGCTTTGCAATTGGTGTTTTCCATTTGCCTTCCACTAAGGTTTGCTAGGCTCTTTTCTGGAGCCTGGCATCCCTTTGTGAAAGTACTGAGAGAACAGCCATGTTTGCAATGAGTGTTAGTCCTCATCCTTCTCTTGAAGATGGTCACTGCCTGATAATCCTTCCCACACATGTTCTGGTGGGGCAGAGTCCAAAGGGGAATAAAAAAAGCTATGCATTAGTCTATTGCCTTTGTGGAGTGAGAAAGAATGAGTGACCATAGTCCTATGGGTATGAGGTATAGGTTTAATTTAATGTTCTGCCAAAGACTTTTGGGTGGCTTTCAGCAAATACTCTCCTACTTTGGTGAAAGTCATACAAGTGAAAGACAGTAAAACTGTCAGTGCCAGGGCTTGGAGGAACCACTAGCTGTTGCAGGTAGCTGGGCACCCACAAAAGCCACAGGAGCTGTGGGGCAGGAGAGGGGCTGGGTGTCTGCACTCACTATACAGCATCAGAACCTTCTGCATGCAGACCCACAGTGCCAAGGGCTGACACCCTCATCCACAGTGGTCCCAAGACAAGGCTCCCGGCAGAGGAGAGACCCTTTTACTGGGTGGAAGGTGCTGATGAGAAATTACATGTCTCTGCACAGACCCTCAGCTCCCTGCTGGTTTGCTACTTTCAGGGGTTTTGATCATTTTCCTGACAGCCCCTGCTGTGACATCACTCCGGGTAGTTTTTTGAGTAATAGCTTTGTCCGGAGTTTGAGCTCTGCCCTCAGTTGTATGTGTACTCCTCTGGAGCCTGCAGGCACTGCAGGTGCTACCTGTGCTACCCTGCTGTGAAACCCCCTCATTTTCTGCAGGGTCATCTCAGCAGAAGATGAATTGTCATTTTTTGTGACTAGTTCTAGTGATGATACTTATGGCAGAGTACAATCTTTTTTTTCCCATCCTTCGCCCAGCTGTTGTGCTCATGCAGAGTTAACTGGATTAAAGAAAAGGATTAAAAAATTATGCCTGTGTCTGAACAGTTCACAAGCTGCAGCTCCTCCATGTGAGAAGGTATGTCTTGTCCAGCTGAGCAGAAGTACAGCTCTGTATCTGTCCTGACCAATCCTTCTCTGATCAAGGTGTTTTTCAGGTGTGTTATGGGCTAGAAATGCAGACCAATCACCTACACTACAGTACTGTCAATCAGGTTTCATTCTTCTGGTGCCCAAAAGGCAGAGTCATACAACAGTACCCATCAGTTTACTGTAATTATTCATTTTGTTATAACCCTTTCATTGTCCAGAGTTTACCATCTCTCCTTTATTCAGTAGTTTACTGACCTGTGTCCAGAGAAGGGCAATGAAGTTGGTGAAGGGTCTAGAGAACAAGTCTTATGAGGAGCGGCTGAGGGAGCTGGGGTTGTTTAGTCTGCAGAAGAAGAGGCTGAGAGGAGACCGTATTGCTCTCTACAACTACCTGAAAGGAAGTTGTAGCGAGGTGGGGGGCGGACTCTTCTCCCTAGTAACAAGCGATAGGACGAGAGGAAATGGCCTCAAGCTGTGCCAGGGGAAGTTTAGGTTGGACATTAGAAAAAAATTCTTCACAGAAAGGGTTGTCAAACATTGGAACAGGCTGCCCAGGGAGGTGGTTGAGTCTCCATCCCTGGAGGTATTTAAAAGAAGGGTAGATGTGGTGCTTGAGGATATGGTTTAGTGGTGGCCTTGGCAGTGATACGTTAGCGGTTGGACTCAATGATCTTAAGGTTCTTTTCCAACCTTAATGATTCTATGATTCTATGATGGTATGAAATGTCGGATGTGATATCAGAGTCCAGTGGGAAGACAACTACTGCCCTACTCCTCAGCCAGCCCTCCAGCTGGCACTGGGACAGCAAGATCCTTTATCATCTTCAAGATGATGAGACTTGGGATGCTTCAGCTGATTTATAAGGAGTCATGGATATATGATGTGAGTTTAATTCATAATGGGATTGAGCTGAAAGCACTAATGCTGTTTTACTGCAGATTTGACATTAACATTCACACTATGTCTGATGGATAGTGCAGAAGAACCAAAGCAGATTTTCTAGTGGGTCTGGTAGCAATCCATCTGGCTCAGCCTGATTAAAGTATTGTTGCGATTTACTAACTTAGGCACAAGAAAATCCACCCATGAACACAGATATGTAAAAACTCTAAAAAAAATACTATTTTGTCTATGTAAAAAAAATTAAACTAAAAAGGGAACACTCTTTCAAGTAGGTAGGAAAACAGAGTTTTACAACACCTGCATGGCAATTTTGCAAGACCTCATCTTCTCCTGTACTAAAATAAGGGTACTTCCTTACTTCACAGAGTAAGTTCTTCACATTTTTTAAGGAGTTTGGAGTGACTGGATACAATACATTATAAAGATGCAAAAATATTAGAGTACAAAATGAATTCTAGAAGCCCCAAATTCAGCCCAAATTTGTTAGGCCAAGCTACAACTGCCTTTCAGCATGAGTAGAAAGCTGTAAAAAGTGCTGTATTATGGGTGTTGAAAGCGTGCATGTAAACTGAATTTCATTGTTGATCCTCCTTGACAGCATTTTGGGATTTATGTCCCATCATGCACAGTATTTGCTTCACCTTTGTTTTATGGCAGTGAACGGTTGCTCATAGGCTTTGAGTTATGATGGAATTAGAATGTCTACCATAGTAGAAAGTCCTTAAATATACTCTTAAACATTTGAGTTTTATGTTGAGATGCTTATGAAGGCTGGGTTTAGGTAGCCATATTTCCTTTCTTCCCAGTATGTGTCCACCTTTTCTGTACTGTGAGTTTTACTGGGTAGATTTTCACCAGTACTCCAACGTATCTGGATTTCTGAAATCCCTGCCAGAGCTGGGGCTTTGCAGCCATGGAGAGAGCTGAGTGAGGAGGTTTCTTGGTTGGCTGCAAAAAGCAGTGAGAAAGATTCGAGCAATGGCACCCAAGAGGCAGAGTGGGAGGAGGCAAGCAGCCCCATGGGCTCTGCAAGCCACAGGGGGAAGCCCAGGTTGAGAGCTTGAGAGTGGGCTGAGAGGGGTGGCTACCAGATGAGGACTGGGAAGGAAATAGAAAGTCTGAACTTTTGGGGTGGTCAGAGAAAGCTCTGGGAGAAGGGCATGTAGGATGTGAGGAGGTCTGTGTTGGGGAGGTCAGATTTCCACTGTGCCTCCTGCCCCACTGAAACCAGAAAACCAGGATGCTGCCAAGAGATGGCGATGCCTATCCTGGAGAACTGCTGCTGTGACTCTTATCCTGCCAGAAATACACTGGTCTTTTGATGAAAAGCATGCCCCAAAATACCAACAGCGCATTCTTCATTTCAGTAGATATTTCAAGAACAAAAGGTGACAACTAGCAAGAAGTAAATGGTCTGAAGCAAGTGAATACCCAAAAAATATCCCTCTCTCTAAAACTGGTTGTGATTAGACAACAAAAACAGCATTACAGTAGGTCTTTACCACAGTGTACAAAGAGCTCAGGAAGTTTAAGCTAGAGGAACTGTTTATATTGGGGTTTTATTGCTTTTGCTTTGTTTTAATTCAGCAGCAGATTATTTGCCAGAGGAGCTGAAGAAGCCAGTTAGAGTCCACAAAAATGCCAATGATTTATTTATTGCCATCATTTAGGGAAAGGGCAGCAGTTGCTGGTTCTGAATATTTAACATCGCAGGAAAAAAGCCAGCCACTCTGAAGCCCTTGTGTTCCAGTGAAGCGCTGCAAACCAGCATGCACCCCTGGCCCCCAAATTTGGAGGTGGAAGAGCTGTGAAGGTATGCCCCAGCAGACTCTTACAGGGATTGAGACTTCTTCAGGCCTCAGCTTGCGTGGTCATGAGCAGCCTGCTGAAGAGATCCTGGCTCCTCTCTGAGCAGTGACCTGCTATGAAAGCCCAGGTGAGGAGATGAGGTGCATCTGCAGCTCAGAAGGCATTACCTGCATAGCATTCATCTTAGGAAAACTGCAATTTGTTTTACTTCACGCATTGTTTATAATAATTCCCAGGAGAGCGGCAGGTAGGAGAGATTAGCATCAGAGTTTTTCCCTACCCAAAGCTAGCTACAGTGAGATGCCTTTTGAAACACTGAAGGACTGTTCTTAGCTCCCTTCCCCCCTTCCTCGGTTTTCCTAAGGACTCAAACAGCCTCAGTCTTTCCAGCTACGAACCGACAAAACCCACCAGCTGTTTCTCGAAAAAGCATTTAGGAGCAGCTGGGCCATAGCCACACAAGGGCAGAAGGGAAACGGGAAAAGACAATTTCCCATGCTTCTCATGTGTCACACTCACTGTAGAGCCCCCTCCTTCAACACATCACCTGCTGCAGTGAGATTTCATTGCCTTTGCTGGCGATAGAGGAAACATGCCTGACTGCAGATGGGACTGAGCGTCAGGAAATGGCCAGCACCTGCCTCTTGACTCTCCCCAAGAAGCCATCCAAGGGAGAAGCTCTTAGAGAAGCCTATTTCTTCTTGTGACCGTCACCATCTGTGAAACACCCTCAGCAGAATGAAAGGGACCACCATCACCCCACCAAGTGTATGGAAGAAAAAAAAAGTAAGGTTATTTTTAAAGAAGAGCATTTCAAATCTCATAGCCAATTTGCAAAGAGATATTCTGGCTGCATTGTTTTAAAGCAATATTTAGCAGCGCACGTTGTGGGTCCAAGTGGCACAGAATTCAATAGCAAGATCAGTACACAACTTAGGGCCCTCCTAGTACTTCATTTTCTGAAAGTCTCTTTTTGAATGCTTAAGGAAATAGCAGCTGAAAAGGTGAGTGCCCTGATGGCTGGCTATGGTTATACCCATCCTGGAGCCAGATCATCTAGCAAGGATCTCACTGCCCATCATGATACAAGACTGAGATATAAGCATGCTCACAATGACCACCCACTAGCTGTCATCCCTGGTTTAATGCAGAATGAGGCTTCCCAAGCCCTGGCTCAGCAGACATTGTGACTTTTTCTTCTGAAGATTTCATTCTCTGAGTGGTGAAGGTTGCTTCCTTGGAAGCTGAAGGGAGCTCTGGAACTGCAAGCTTCCCAGGTCCTGGTTGTGACACAGTGTAAGACTTAAATCACTCTTGCTAGTATGGAAACCGGGGTGCTCTTGTCCTTTAGCCGAATACTTTACCTTTTACCAGGCATAGGGGCCTCCTTAGTACCCGGCAATTAGGCAGACAATGAAGGAAACACATTTGCATAACATACTCAGACCAAAGGTTTCTATGAGTCACCCGGGATGCACTTTCCAGGAAAAAGTGTTTCCAGTGTTGCTGGAGGGCAACAATAAATTGATTAGCCTCTTTAAAATTTCTCATAAAATTGTATTAACAAAACGGTAAATACATTACACAGAGACTGTAACCACAGGATGTTTACATAATGCCCATAGTGGACGAATACTAAATACCATAAAAGACCTGAGACCCCCCCAAAAAGTCCACAAGTTCTGGCTCTCATGAGGCAGCTAGAGCACCATTGTTCCTCCTCCTCCTCTTCTTCCTCTTCTTCCTCACATTTCAGCTTCGGCATTGTGAACTTTGCTGGTGGTTATTGCAATTCCTATTGCTAGGCTTCCGTTGTCAGAAAAGAGCTGAGCCAGGGAAGTGTTCAGCACAAGGCAATCCCCATCTGAAATGACAGAGTCAACACACTCCAGTACCGACCTGGGGGTTGCCTCCCACTTAAGACGCCTCTGGTTCCTGTTGAGCTCGAGCCGGTAAGTGAAGTTGTCGGCTTGGGTCGGCGTGCCAATTAGCATCATCGTAGCGAAGAACTGGGGGTGGCCTTCATACTTCTCCTGCTTCCTGAGGACCAGCAAAAACTGGTGGCCAAGGCAAGAGTGCATGATGATCCAGTCTGTGGGTGCAGGCAGGTGCATGTCCGTGGCCAAGAAGACAATCTCTGCCCCCTGAAGGATGTTGATGCGGTGGGTCTGCCTCAGGTGGGACACCACCACCTCCAGGTGCCCTTCCCATGGGCAGGAGAAGAGTGGGCATGTGCAGGGAACCAGCTGGGGGTCGTGTACTGCTTCATGGTGATGGCAGGGAGGAAGGACGCCTTGTTCCACAGACGTCTGTGCAGCTGCACAGCGGGTCGGTGCATACTACAAGAAGAGAGAAATTACATGTGATAGCAGGTGGACCAGGAATCTGCATAGGTATTCAAGGTACAGACCCCACAGACACCAGACACCTAATACCCCACCTAAAACAGCACCAGTGGGAACACCAGGAACCCAGCACTGCTGAAACCAGGGGCAATCCAGGCCTCAATCTGCACAGCAAAAGGTGCTGGCAGTTGCCTTGCTTTCCAGGAGAAGAGAGAAAACATTTAAGCCATGATAAGTCACTTCAAATGAAAGTGATGTATGTGTTTAAAGAGCGATTTCATTAGTTTGGGGGAGAAAATCTGATTAAAAAAAAAAAAGCCCAACAAAGCAAGGACAGCATGGAGCGTTTTATATAGTTAAGGCTCTTGCAGCTCAGAACAAGGAAATGAAATATGTATGGCTTTATTATTCTTTAATGAAACACACTGGCAAATACTGGTGTTTCTCCTGAAACAATATGCTTTATAACACCCATAATTTGTGAAATAAAAGTCAGGCTTTGTTGCATATGATGCCTTCATTTTTTTTTTTTGGTCAATGTATTTGTATGTAATTGATGCGCTTACCTCCATAAATCTTAAATAGCTCTCAAAAGTGGATGGATGGCAAATTAAGGGCATTTTTATACTAAAGTAAATATGGATTAAGGTAGGGCAGCTAGCTGAAAAGGCAGCAGCTCTTGCAGAATAATTCCACATGAGGACTAGGAAGCAAACTGCTCTGCCTCTGTCAAGTGGATGTTGTTGAAGAGAAATGAGTAAGTCTTATTCAACCAAAAGTGTATCCACATGTAATGCTATTCAGGAAGAGTAATGGCTCTCTGCAATAACTCTGTGCGTAGACAAACCCTAAGGCACAGGGATGCCAGTCATGATTCATCCTACTCAATTTTAAGCATTTACTTCAGCCACCTGAGATGGAGACCTGGTAACACTGGACTGCCTCTGCAGTCAATAGAGGGAGGCAGCCCTTCCCAGTGGCGGAGTCAGATTTTGGCTGGAGTAATTCACCTCCTAAAGGTGGCACTGGCTGCTGCCAGAGTGACTGAGGCTGGGATCCAATCTGTCTAGTTGTACTTAAATTTTAGATGCTTAAACACAGGAGGACAATGGCTCCTTCTGAACTCCTTTGAGATGCTTATAAGGTGTGTAAGTATTAAGAGTACATATATATACACATGTACATTTTGCTTTACCGTATGTTTTAGGAAGATTCATGTAATTCCCCACATACTGCCCCACATCTGCTCATTTTAACATATGTATCCAAAATTACAGGAACTATAGTATGGTTCTTCCCAACACACTGGATGTAAAAGGGAGATGTTTCTTCTTCCTCTGACATTTGATATGAAGAATAATTGACTATTTAAGCCCTATTATTGAACCTTGCAGCTTTTTCTTGGGAGAATTATTACTTCAACAGTACTGTTCTACTTTTCCTCCCTCATTTTTTTGTTTTGCTGTGTAAAATTTAAGAATATAAACTTTCCAGCAAGATAATGAATTGAGGTCAGATAAATTACTGTCATTGTCTGGGAAATAAAACAGGTCATTATAAAGCAATTGAGGATTGTGGTTTTTAGCTGCCTGCTTATCGTGGTGGGATTGCTGGAGAAGACTGGTTCACACTTAATTCTACATTAATTTTTGCATCCCATTAGGATGAAAGTTATGGTTAATTTAAGCTCTTTTGGTGAAGGAGACTACTGCAATGGCAGATCGTAAAAGCCTTTTTAAAAAATCCCTGAAATGCTAATTGCCTCATAAAATGAATTCTAATCTCCCAATCTAATACAGTGGGTGTGAGCAATTACTTTCTCTCACCAAACTGTTAATGCAACATTAGTGATTATACTAATTAAAACTAATGAACTCATACTCACATGCTGATAAACCTCTCAACCGCTCGACAAGTTCCAGCCTTCTATCAGTTTTATTTAACTCCTCTTTAGGAAGATGAATCTTAAATTAACCTCTTGAATAACATTCAAAATTAGGTTTTGAAATGTGAAGCTTTATAGACTGTGTATAATTCCTCTCCAAAGATTACCAGAGTCAGAGAAACCGTTTCCACTGAGGACGTAATTGAATTTAGAAATGCATTCTTCTAATTTGATAAGCCTGGAAAGCAATGGTAGCTCATCCATCTAAACTATATCCAAGGTAAGAAAAAACAAGTATCTCCAAAAATAACTTTATAAAAAGCACATTTTTTGGCTCAGGAACTAGAAAAATAAAGTAAGATGAGCAATTTATTCATTGTATCTTTCTTCTTTCCTTCATTTATGATTTTTTGTGCATGTGTTCAAATAATTGAGAATTGTCTTTCACATCTCACATTTTTGAAACTTTTCCATGAATCACTGCAGCAAAGGATTTTTGGTCTGACTTTGTTCAGTTCAAGTTTATTGAAAATTCTGGAAATCCAGCACAAACCACATGATCTGTTTTTGTTCTCTGACTAGGTGAGAATCATCTTCAAAATCTGGTTTCTGAATTATTCAACATTCCTGTTTCTAAATTCTAAATTTTGTAATATTCTGAAAGAAATACTTTAAAATTATCTGTCTCTGTAAAAAAAAGTATCACAGAAAACTATTATTTTACCTTTACTTTTGAGGTATAAGTGTAACTGTTGGGTGCCTGTGCCCTTGTTGGTCATTCATATGGCTGTGAATAAAACCTCTAAAATTGAAATGCAAAATGGGCATAAAATGGTCACCTTGAGTGCATTTAAATGCTTAAATAAATATTTATGAACATCTTTTCCATGTTTAATCCGCTCCAGTATTTACTTTCCATCATTTATTGCCCGATTACCTAATAAAATTAGGTTTATTATATTGTTGTGTCAGTCCAGTATTATTCTGAATTCTATTTTTGCCTGTTGGCCAATTTCAGTCAAATTTAACTGTGTGATAGAAGTCTTCAAGGCTTTAATTTTCAACCGGTTTTGTGAGAAAAAGCAGCAAGGTAGAGAAGTATAACCCTTTTGTGCCTCCAGGGAGGAAGAGCTTGCCATGTGGGCAATATTACATTGTCAGATAGGAGAGAAAGGAGAGAACCTAAACAACTGCAGTTTGATCCCAAATGTATTATAGACACCATAGAAGCCACATGAGAAAATGTCTTTATGAACAGGAGAAAAGGCTTCAGCCAGGCTGTTCCTCATTAGATGCACGATAATCCCATCACAAGACACCAAGCCACAGGAAACCAGGCTCTGTCTGTCACAGAGAAATTTCTTTTTAATGATGCACCTTATTACAGTGCAATTCTCTTTAAGAACAAGTCATTTGGCAACGAGCAATTTATAAACACACAGTGCTTTTCTTATTAAAAAAAAAAAAAGGTGGTTATATTTGGATCTGGGACATAGGGCTTCTGGGTCCTGCCCCAGCCTTTCTACAGCCTTTCTGCTAAAAATGCCACAAGCGTCTCTAGGTGAAACTCCTGTGTTCTGACTTTGACGTCTGAGGAGTAGGTGGCTAACGCCGAAGACCATAAATTCCTTTTACAACCCATACAGAGCCCCGGAGTATAATTCACTTCATCCCAAGAGGTGCTGAAGGAACATCTCCCGGACACCGCTCTCTATGTGCAGCCAGGACCAAACCCATCCTTGGGGCAGATCCACAGAGGTTTTATTGGTTTCTAGCCGAGGAGCAGAAGGGCACCCCTGTTTCAGACAGGAGATACTTGTACCACTATGGGCTTCTCCTGCTGGAGGTAATGCAGCCTGTGGAGGGAGAAATGGACGCCTGTTCAGACAAGGGTGTAAGTGTGTCTCCCTACCACCATTACACCAGCGACTTGATAGAAAATCCAGGGCAAGGTTGAAGGGTAGATCCAAGGGGTAGAGATCTCTGAGGCAGAGAAGACACAAGCATATCTCTGAATCTGCAGCTGTAAAGCTGAGGCACCCGCCCAGGAGAGAGGGCTTTGGTGTTGCTCCTTATGCTCTGGCAAAACTTTTGTATTTTAAGTAGCAAAGACTTTTGGTCAACTATGCTAAAAATAGTGGAAACAGAGGCAGCAACTTACACGGTACCCCTGTGGGCTGAGCTCCCTGCCCTGTGGGCTGTAGGCACCAGCTACACCGTGATCCCTCAAGCCCTGCTTCTCTGCTTCACATTGGCACAGCTTCAAATGGGAGAGCAAAGGTGGCTGCTGCCCTGAGCAGCCAAATGCCTTGCAATTAAGGTCCTGACTTGCAAATGGGGAATTTCCTCGCTGTAAACTCCTCAGGGTGAGAGAGGGTTGAATCCAGTCCTCCCACACCATGGGAGAGGACCCAGACCCTGATGAGCTGGAGTAAAAGGAGGGTGAGTAGCACCACTGCATTGTAGAAGAATAAACGCTGCTCAGGTCTTCAGAGTGAAGGTTAAATGCCACCTTTCTGCACTTTCCAGTGTTCCCCAGTGTTATACTGGGAGCCTGGATGCCTCATTCATACTTTTACATACAGTAATGCACATAATATGCAAAAAATCAGCCATTTACATGCTCATGAACAGTGCAGCATGTGCTGAGGAGAACTTCCCAAGGAGTGAGGACAATAATTCGTTTGCTGCCCAGTCAAGGGACTCTGACAACAAAGCAGATGCTGTGAAAGATCACCCTTTTCCAGACACTTCACATCTATTCAACTGCATTTTATCCAGTGATCACACACAACTTTGCAAACACTGGGCTATTTGCTTGGGGAGGTCAGTGGCGTAGTCTGACAGCTGTTACAGTAGAGCTTCTTAGCAGTGTCACACTGAAAATGGCAGAGATGAAAACAAAGTCATCGGACATGCCAGCCAGCCTGAACCATCAGAGGGTGTTCCCTCTCTACCCTCATCCAGCTTTAGTACATTCTAAGACACTGCAACCTAATCTTCCTCCTGAGAGGGAACGTCTATCTGCTCCTTCTGTGGATCCAAACTCTTTCCTCCTCAGCCACAGCTTTCTTGGCTGGGTTACAGCAGACTTGGTAGGACCCGTGCATGTTCACAGCACCTTTGGTGGGAGCCAGGGGTTGAGAGGGGCTGTACTTATATCTGCTGTTACAAATCCACTACCTGTGATAATGCTGCCTCCTGCTATGGCTGACCCCACTCTAAGATTCAATTTGCTATTGTGTATAACTCTGTAAAACATGCAATGTTTGGGATAACGCCTGATTCAGGCTGACTTTGAAATATATATTAAATTAGATATGCACTTATGCAAACACATGTATTTATATATAGACTCATAACACTTGCAGGTCTGTTTAAAATGTTTCTGAGTGGGGAAAAAATGCAGTGGGGAAAACCACATTATTTTGTCCAGATTAAACCATTCTGGTACCTTTTTTATTTTAAAAGTTCTCTGTGGGTGGGACTTGGGGGATGGAAGCCCATGCATTTTGACTATGAGCTTATTTTTGTTGCCCTTGTGAAAATAGTCCCAAATTTGAGACTGCATATTTTTTAAAAACCTGTCTCTAGTTCTTTTTATCATGTATTTTTTCTTCTGTAAGGCTCATTGCTGTGGGCTGTGTCTGTCTGTGCATCACAGGCATCTGTCAGATGATACCAATGATGTTGAGCAAAGGTACAACTGCAGTATTATTTCCCAGTTTAGGGTCAAGGAATTTAGGTACAGAGAGATTAATGATCCAAGTGTATTGACCAAATTTTGTTGCCCAGCTTATATCACACAACACTGGATTTTTCATAGTAGAATTGCCTCATAGAGCCCTTGATATTTTCACAATCTGGCCTCCATTAACCTCAGATGCAGCTACAAGTGATCAAACTATACTCAAATCAGGTCTAAGATTTTAGGTTGAGCAACTCAGGAGCAGAGATTTTCTGACTAGAAGCTATCCATGAACAACTTGCTGTAAATGACTCTCCAGTATCATACAGGGCTTTCCAGGCAGACGCATGAACGGAGCTCAGCTCTCCAGGGCAACGTGGTCTTCCTCTCAGCTATAGGACCTCCTTGTTAACCTGCCATCACTTATCTGCTCCATCATCCTATGTGTGACAAGGGACAACAAGGGATGCAGTCACCGTGTAGGCAGGTGAGCAACCTGGAAACATCCAACCTGGAAACATTTGGCTTTGACCTAAAGATTTCTGCAGGCAAGGAGGCACCTGGGCCTGCAGCTTTGGGATGCTTTGAATAAGAGCTCCATGGTGAGTTTCAGGGTTTCTGCTGAAACAAATTGGCTTTTGCTTGGCCAGTGAAATATGCCATTTATCCAGTTTTCTTACTGTTTTCCTCCTCTTCCCTGGCTTCTTAGGGTCTGATTGCTTCTTCTCATCTGTATGGAAACTGTTTCCAAGAATTTTCTTATCCTCAGTTTCTTTCTGCCTCATAAAAGCTTTGCCACCCACCAACATCCACCTCCATGTTACTTACACCCACCACACAGGCACAGCTACTATAAAGGTGACATGAAGAAACTAGTGAGTCTTTTAATCCTGGTCTTCATTTAATTTCTATTCTGTTTTTTAGTATGCTAATGAGATTTTGTAAATCTCTCAGATGAACGAAAAAAGAAAGTAGGAAAACCCCCTGCCTCAACCTATTTTGTCAAAAGCTGTACCATATCTGAAATTAAGAAGTCCAAGCCAGGGCTCATGTTGGAGATTTATTTAAAATTTTAATTACACAAAATCCTATTCATTATGAATGCATGAGTTGAATTTCTTAAGTACTGAATATTAGTTGCAGCTTTGGCAGTGGAAGGATTTGTTTTCCCTGCTATCAAATGGCAGCAAGGGGACAACTTCAAGCTCATTTTGCTAATCTCACTTTGCAACATAATCAGGCGTGACTTGGTGACACAGCACACGGGATGTGTTAATGGCTGTCCTCATGTTAATTACACGCCTCTGAGTGTGCAGAGAAAATGCCGCTTTAGTACACGTCCACACTGTAGCACCACACTTCTCTATCAGAGGGCCCTGAATTTTAGATGAAGCCACATATTTTCAGAGGTATTTTGGAAAAAAGAAGTATGTTTTTGTGGTAGATGTAGCAAAAATATGTTACAGCATTTTAAATATATCCCAGATGGAAAGAAAGACATTATTCTCAAAACTCCTTGCTGGCTTTTAAAAAATCAGGGTTTCAACACAAACCGTCATGCAGTCTTGAAGTGCAAGCAAAAAATATCAAGAAACTTGACATTTTTCAATGTCTTGAAAACAATGTCATTATAACAAAATATAAACAGGATACGTACTAAAGCATTTCAGTCTCGTAGATGCTTTCTGGGAGAGATCTAGACAAAGACAGCGGCAGGATGGAGTAAGGTCATGCTCTCCAGCTCTACTGCTTTAAAACCAAATTTGATGAACTATTCCCAGCTCATGTGGGAGGACACCAAAACTTCCCATGTTTCAGACTGAAGGGAGATGCACTACCTTGCTGACCCTCAGCCAAAGCTGCAAGTGGGTCACAGACACCCAGACAGATGATCCCGGTTTAGCTGCTGTGTTTGCTGGATCCTACTCTGCAGCTAACCTGAGATGATTTTCTGTGCTTTCTTTGAGGAATAAAATACATTGAGTAGATACAAGGAAAACCATGCACACAGGCAATTCCTGTGGAGCATCTGGCACAGTTATTTGCTAGGTGATATAAATGAAAAGCGTGGAGATGAAATGGATGAAATGGAAACATCTGGACCTGTGGAGGTCTGGAAGGTTGGCAAGTTGATCTGCATCACCTGCTCTGGGGTAATTGGCCTTTGCCTACTCCAAGGGCTTAGCCAAGGATGAATCTCAGCTTTAAGATCTGTAGCGACAGAAAAAAGGCATCCTGGCTTTGAGTAAAGACAGTATTAGGCCATGACTGTGGGAATGGATAGGGCCAGACACGCTTGTAGTGTTCGGAGCATCCTTGCTCAGTGCAGGTTTATCTTGCACTCATGCTCACTACCCTCACCCCACATTGCCTTTCTGCTCTGTTACTTGGGTTTGGGACCCCCTGGCAGAAACATTGGCTTCCTGGAAATTTTGAAGGGTTTTTAAAACTAAGAGGAACAATAGAAGACAATTAACTGCTCCTGTTCCTCAAAGAGAAGCCCACAAGGGTGCTCCTTCCAGTACCATTTAACCCCTTTGCAGAGGCACTGAAGGAAGGAACTGAACTGAGGCTACTTTGGTTGTGGTTGTGCAGGAGTTGGTGTCCCCACTGTGATCATGGAGGGAGTGGAGACAGACTCTGCCATGGGAAGCTTCCCTTCCCCAAAGTGCAGACAGCTACTGGGAGCAAATACAGACCCCAGATCCTGAGGACAGCTACCATCAGCAACAGAGGTGGAAAGGGTAGGCAGCTGCACATCAGAAACATGGGCTTCCTCCTCTGCTGGTAGTTTAGAGATAATCTGATAATTTCCCTCTCTATTTTGGTCCTAGAGGACCCTGAACATTCTCCTGGAACACTGCCCAGCCTTGCAGAGGGGCTGTAACCACTACAGATACAGAAGAAGCGAGGCTCGAGAGTGGGATGTGCCCTCAGGACCTGATTTGCTACTTGAAATCCCTTTGCTGCATTTTAGGACTGGGCACAGTGCAGTGACAACAAACCATAGTACAGAGTATTTGATGTTGCATTGCAACTGCTGAGGCACTGGGGCATGGAAAAGTTTACCTTCTCCTTGGACTAGAAAATGATTTTATATCTTGTTTAAGCAAGGGTGATGCCTCTAAACACTGTCCTCTATAGCCACACAGGGGAAGTATTGGAAGCCAAGGCACACACTGTCAGCTCTTCCTCCTGAAGGGCGGTGTGTAACCACTGTTTAGTGCCAGATTGCTCATGAAGAAATGCTGGTTGTGGTTCTGGGTGATGTAGTGAATGGCCTGCATATGTAAAAGGAGATAATCCAAAATATAGAATTATCTGAAGATTCACTTCACCCTTTATCTGCTTTGTATTTTCTATAAAGCCTGTTAACAAAGTGCAAAACCATTATAGGCTTTAATTAAAAGCAAAGTGATAAAGTAGTTCCAGGCTGCATCTGTTCTGTCTGATAGGGGAGGCAGAGTTCACAAAAGCCCTATATCTGACCTGTTGATTTTATGTTTTACATTCACACTGAGGAAGAAATTAATATGGAAAAGGAAAAAAAAAAAAAAGAAAAAGAAGAAATTATTGCCCATTGTGCTCATAAACTTTCCAGTTCAGGCTGGCTCTAATAACTCATCATCCAATATTCATTTACAAGTTACTACAGTAACAGCATGTCTCCAAGATGAGCAGATTTGCTGGTGTCATCTGAGATAATTAGACCAAATCCACCCCGAGACAATCTAAATGCTTCCCTTCTATCAAGAAACCTCCAGCTATCACAATTATATGACATTTAAATTTACTAACTGCTCTTTCAGGAACGCACCCTGGGAGTACCAAAAGATGGCACAAACATTACTGGTTTGCTAGAAGGAGAGAAGAGATGAGGTGAGGACTGCTGAGCAAGGCTGCAGCCTCTCTTGGTGGGACCCCTGTCTCCAGTGCCATCCACAGACACCTCCTGGACAAGGATGGTCTGTGTCATGTTGTTCTTGCAACTGGCATGGGCTAATAGGCAATTAAGCCTACACCAGGCAGGTCACAGATGAGTTCAGATCCTGGGCTGGGGCCTCCCTGCAGGTGGGGCAGGGAGGGAGCACAGGGCACCCAGTGCTGCTGACACTGGCTCTCTGTCCTGCCTCATAGGCTGTGCCTGTACCTACATCTCTGTAACAATCACTGAGCAACGTATCAACCATAAGATACTCCTAATTTTTGGCTAGGACTTTCTCCTGAGAACTGTGTCTGGGGGAACACAAGAGTGGCTTAAAATCACATCTACCTCCCTCATGCTGAGGCTGGTTCCAGTGAGCGACAGGCATCTCAAACTCATACACAATTGCCTGGTGTGGTGGAGGTCATGCTTGGGTTTCAGGAGCATTAGAAAGAGAAGAGGGGAAAACAAATTGTGCCAGGTCAGAATAACTCTCCTTTCCCCTACACAGGCCTGCCCCTTCTCCACTTGTGACGTAGCCCTGAGCTTTCAGCTTGCGCTTGCTCTGGGTACCTGCAACACGAGTGAGGTGTTGAATGAAAAAGCTCTTCCTGTTACAAGACAACACAAATTTCATCATTATTCCTCTGTCAGCTGAAAGTGTGGCTTGACTTTGTGCAGTCAGTCTTAAGAAAGGGAAAAATCGCAAAACAATCCAGAAAACTAATGTGAGCCATTAGTTTTGGGCTTAAAAAGCCCTGCAAGTCTGGGGAAACCTTTTTAGTTTGTGCAATGTATGCTGTTGCTTCATCGATATATTCTTTACAGTAAGGAAAGGGACATTTCTGTGGGAACATTTGGCTTGTGTCACAAATACTTCTTTTAATTTTGTGCAAATCATAGCCTGTTCCTTCTTCTTCCTCCCCCTCAAATTCTCAAAGAATAGTTCTTCTAGAAGTTTTCTTCACATAGGGAAGATGCAGGTGGAAAGAAAGAACAGAAAGGGAGGTTCAGCTTAGCCAGAGAAGACAATGTTCCACCTACAGCAAGAAAATTGCCTTTGTTAACAGAGTGAAAGTTTAAAGGGTTTTGTTGAAGAGAAAAAAAAATCTACAGAAAATGTTCAAGTTAACTTTCATGGTTATGGAAAGGTACTCTATTGATGGCCCCCAAGTTTGCAGTGCTCTGCCTGCAGGAGTAGATCACAGAGAACAGCAGCCTGCCCTGTCAAAATGCCTCAGATCTGAGACAAAAAAGAGGACAAGAAGTCAAGTCTGCCTCCGTGCTGTCCCTCCCCCAGCATTGCTCTTTTGGGGAGGGAATCCCCTTGTATCCCTGAACCCACTGGCACCTGTGCTCTGACCTCACGTGCTACCAGCAAAAGGGATCGTAGAATCACAGAATCACAGAATGGCTGGGTTGGAAGGGACCTTTAGCGATCACCTACTCCAACCCTCCTGCCATGGGCAGCGGCATATGTAACTCGATCAGGTTGCCCTGTCCAAAGTGACCACGAACACTTCCAATGATGGGGCATCCACAAGTTCTCTGGGCAACCTGTGCCAGTGTCTCATCATCCTCATAGTAAAACATTTCTTCTCTATGTCCAATCTAAACCTATACCCTTTTGGTTAAAACCATTGTCCTTTTTCCTGTCACTACAGGCCCTGGTAAAAACTCTCTCTCCATCTTTCTTATAACTCCCCTTGTATATTGGAAGGTTACAATAAGGTCTCCCTGCAGCCTTCTCTTCTCCAGGACCAACATCCCCAGCTCTCTCAGCCTTTCTTCACAAGAAAGATGTTTCATCACTCTGACTATTTTTGTGGCTCTCCTCTGGACCCGCTCTAACAGGTCCATGCCTGTTTTGTCCTGGGGACCCCAGAGCTGGACGCAGTACTCCAGGTGGGGTCTCACCAGAGCGGAGCAGAGGGGCAGAATCACCTCCCTCGACCTGCTGGTCATGCTTCTTTTGACGCCACCCAGGATACAGTTGGCCTTCTCGGCTGCAAGCGCTCATTGCCAGCTCATTTTCAATTTTTCATCCACCACAATTCCCAAGTCATCCTCCGCAGGGCTGTTCTCAATCCCTTCATCTCCCAGTCTGTACTGATATCAGGGGTAGATGATGCAGGGCAGGAAGGCCCTGCAAAGGGACCTGGACAGGCTGGATCATTGGGCTGGAGCCAACGGTATGAGATTCAACAAGGCCAAGTGCAGGGTCCTGCACTTGGGTCACAGCAACCCCATGCAACGCTACAGGCTTGGGGAGGAGTGGCTGGAGAGATGCTTGGAGGAAAAGGACCTGGGGGTGTTGGTTGATGGATGGCTGAACATGAGCCGGCAGTGTGCTCAGGCAGCCAAGAAGGCCAACAGCAAACTGGCTTGTATCAGGAATAGTGTGGCCAGCAGGAGCAGGGAGGTGCCCCTGTACTTGGCACTGGTGAGGCCGCACCTCGAGTACTGTGTGCAGTTTTGGGCCCCTCACTACAAGAAGGACGCTGAGGTGTGTGTCCAGAGAAAGGCAACAAAGCTGGGGAAGTGTCGGGAGAACAAGTCTTATGAGGAGCGGCTGAGGGAGCTGGGGTGGTTTAGTCTGCAGAAGAGGACGCTGAGGGGAGACCTTATCGCTCTCTACAACTACCTGAAAGGAGGTTGTAGTGAGGTGGGTGTTGGTCTCTTCTCCCAGGTCACCAGTGATAGGATGAGGAAATGGCTTCAAGCTGTGCCAGGGGAAGTTTAGGTTGGACATTAGAAAAAAATTCTTCACAGAAAGGGTTGTCAAACATTGGAACAGGCTGCCCAGGGAGGTGGTTGAGTCTCCATCCCTGGAGGTATTTAAAAGAAGGGTAGATGTGGTGCTTGAGGATATGGTTTAGTGGTGGCCTTGGCAGTGATACGTTAGCGGTTGGACTCAATGATCTTAAGGGTCTTTTCTAACCTTAATGATTCTATGATTCCCTCTAGTGAATCAGCTGCACTGCTTAGTTTGGTGTCACCTTCAAACTTGCTGAGGGTGCACTCAATCCCACTGTCTGTCATTGATGAAGATATTAAATAGTATTAGTCTCAGTATGGACCATTAGGGACACCATTCGTTACTGGTTTCCACTTGGATATTAAGCCATTGACTGTAAGTCTTTGGAAGCTGCCATCTAGTCAATTCCTTATCCATCTAACAGTCCATCTACCACACCCATCTCTCCAGCTTAGAGGTAAGAATGTTGTGGGGAACAGTATCAAAGGTCTTACAGAATTCTGGATAGATGACATCTATAGCTCTTCCCTTGTCTACTGACACAGTCACTCCATTGTAGAAGGCCATTGTAGAAGTCAGGCATGATTTGTCCTTGGTGAAGCCATGTTGGCTGTCCTTAATCACATCCCTACCCTCCATATGTTTCAACAGAGAACTCGAGAATCTGCTCCATGACCTTACTGGGCACTGACGTGAGGCTGTCTGGTTGGATGTCGCCAGGGGATGACAACATTGTTCATGGGGAAACCATGGGCAATCCAGCAGCTAGAGACTTGTCATCCAGCAGAGCTGCAGCTCCTGGAGCCTAGTTATTTTTAAAGTCGGAGAGGCTCTTGCTGGAAATCCATTGGCATAGGCTGTGCAGCTCTGGCTGCAGCATCACTGGCTCTTTTTATTGGCTCTGGTCTCTCTGGCTCTCCATCCTAAAATTTCCTATTTCAGTGCAAGTGTAGCACTGGAGAAAGAGGGTGGAGGTGCCACATTTCTTATTTAAAGCCATTCTTTCTCTTTAATGTCCCCTTTCACACCCTCACTTGTCTTGTGGGAAGGTTTTATGTTTTAACTTCAGCCAGGTCCTCCCCAAGCAGGCAGCTTAATACATGCTCTTATAAACTTGCCTGGCTGTACAATACTCTGTACCCTGCACATCATAAAAGCAAATAATTGTACAACTATTCTGATACACTTATGGGTTTTGAGGATTTGAGAATGGGGTGGATTTTTTTTTCCAGCTTTCTACAGACAGCTTTTTATACAGCTTTCTGTGTGACATGTTATTAAACAAGCTGACAAACCACCCATTTCATCATGTCAAAGATGTTTCAGCCTTTCTTTCCCAGGACAAACCTCTCTCCTTCTTCCCGAAGAGCTGCCAAAGCTGGAGGGAGGAAGTACAGAGGGACGCTGAGGGAAGGTCTGCTCCCCATCAACATGTGGCCATCAGGCTTACCCTGCAATTTCCAAATCCACAGAGAATCCACGCGAACTCAGAATAACATCTTTTAGAACCATGGGGCTTGAAAAGCCTTGGAGAAGGATAGTATTACTTAGCAGAAGAAACACCTGTGAGAAACAACCAGATAAATTTTGGATGGGATTTGTCTCACGTAAATGTATATTTCAAAAAGATAGACATGTTCAAATCTGGGCTACTCACCTAAAGTTCCCTTAATAATGGACATAAGTTATACCTCCACAGAGCAATTAATCATCCCTATCTTGAACATCCCCACCTTCAGGGAAAGTTGAAATTACTATGCAGCACCTACAGCAGATGTTCACTTCTCTTCCATGGCTAGAAATGGAGCTGGGGTCACTGGCCAAGAACCAGAAATCAAACCTGAAAAGTTTCACCATGATCAGTGTAGCACGAGAGTCATTCCTTGGAGCAGCAAAGGGTGTCAAGAGACTGCCTCTGTGACTGTTTAATGGGTGATTATGAGCTGCCTATTTGCCTAATGCAGAAAATCCCTTGAACTGACACATTTTCTTCCCAGATAAGGGCTGGTCATCCTAATTTTCAGGCCTCTAGATCTAGCAGTGAAATAAAACTAATTTACAGCTCTTGCCATTAGGAGGACAAATTTTCATGTCCGTCCTTCGGGTGAGAGGCACTATAACAAATGAATGATTACTGACCCATGATACCTATTAGAGATTGCAGTTGGGTCATCTCATTTGTTGTTTTAACACAAGAAATTAAGAGCCCTAGCAGGGCTGTCACAAAAATTGAATTGATAATGAGATGAACACTGCCTTTACCAGAGGCTTTTTCTGGAATTACATGCAGGAAAAGCTCAGCGATGAGAGGACCTTGAACTGTGGGCCTGCATCACAGAGCCCATCAGGACTTTCAGCTTGCACTGGCTTCCTCTCATTGCTATCTGGAAGTGCAATCTAGCTGCTGGACGTCAGCCTTCATACAGACAAAGGAGCTGTTAGCCATGTGCTTGCTCAGCCCTTTTCCCTCCATTGCTGCCCACAGCTAAATTGCCCACCAAAGAGGTTTTGAATCAAAAGGGAGTCAGTGGACAGGACAGTTTGATCCCAACAGCAGCTGCTGTGGCAGACCCCTGTGTGCTTAGCCTGATGCTGATCGCAGGCCAGTCCCTGCTGCCAGGTAACAAAGCTGGCCTTCGAAAGCATCCTCACTGCTGGGAAACAGTTTTCAAGTTTTAGGGGAAATACCGAAGAACATCATGGATAGCACCACTCTGATCTGTGTGAAGGCAAAATTAGACCCTAGCAGTCCTGCAGAGTCTCAAGCTCAAGACGTACATATTTGGCTTCTGCTCAGACCCTCCTGCCCCTAGAGCGGAGGGGCTGTACATCACGCACGTGCTGCTCAGCACCACAGCGCCTGTCCCAGTCCGAGACCGTGCTCCAGCTGTACCCCGGACCCTCAGACCTGCCAACGATCTGTATCTAGCAGCGCTGCTCCTCCCTGCAACCTATGCTGACACACCAGGCATTTCCTATCGTGCAGCAAAGTGCCTTGGCATTGTCTCATGTATTGAAGGAAAGAAAATTGTAAGAATTGACTGCCACTTAACTACTATCTATAATGCCTATAGTCATTAGCTGACTAGTCGTTCCTTTTTCTGATCTAACTTAAGATGGAAAACTCTCCCACTGCCCTTAGTTCATAGAGGTGTATTCAGTGCATCTGCAAGCAGAGAAAGTACTCAGAGCAGTATCCTACCTTTAATTTTTGGAGTTGGGTTATATCTTTCCTCTCTACATTGGGGTTTCGGCTTAGCACTGGATGGAAGGAAATCAGAACTATTACTCTTTCTTCTACAGTACAGCAGCAGAGCTGACTGTCCTGTTTTCATGGGCTGAGGGAAGCACAAACAGGAGGCCCTTTAGGGTTGTGGTGGCAAGACCCACTTCATATTTAGACAACAGCCCAGAAGTTAAATGATCAATGAAGGACTTTTAAATTCTTCACTGCTTTCCTCTATTCACAGCCACTTAAGCCACTGCACTCCAGCACAGAACAGGGCTGTATGAACACAGCTCCTCCACCACTGCAAACCAGAGCAGATCCAGTTCTCACCAGCTTACTGGTGATGCAGATCATTAACCTCATCTGTGCTTGGGGTCTTGTTAGCACTGGTGAGAGCAGCTAATTTCAGGGCAGGCAGTGGAGAACCTGTTTCCACAGAAAGTGCTATTGCAGTTACAGTGGGAAACTTCCCACTCCCTTTCAATTGCTGCAGTCCCAACCCATTCATCACAAATGCTCTTTCCCCAGAGCTGCTTTGTCGCTCTGGTGGACTTGAGGTTGCGACGTTGGCATTGCAAAGTTGGACCTGTAAGTCACATCTCCATTTTGCTTCCCACGTGAGCGTTCTCCACATTTATTCCTGCTGCCGGTTTTACATGAAGATCTGCCTTAGCTTTTGGGCCTGCTCCAGCACCATTTGCTAAAATTATATAAAATATTGATTGGTAACAGATACATTACAGGGGCAATGCTATTGAGGATACATTAAGTAAATGGAGAAGCAGGCCCATGATGCTTTCTTCCTTTCACTCTGTTGCTGTTTATCAGAATGGCAATCATCAGTAGCAGACTTGTACAGGAGCTGAATCAGCCACGCTTAAACTGGTCAGAGATCACCCAAATTAATAGGTTACGGAGAAGACTTGGCACTGTGTTAAACCCCCATAGCTGTGGGTCTGGTACTGTCTGTGGTTACATAGTAGTTACATGGATGATCTTGTGAAATGAGAATGGTTCAAGGAAAAAAAACATTGTGATTCAAGAACCTCAACATTGTGGTGGTCTGCCGTACTGCTCCTTGTTTCATTTTCACTTATTATTGCTCAATATATTATTTCCTTCTCTACTTAGAAAGGTGCCAAGCACTGGTGACAGTGATGGCTGGCTAGTATTTTCCAAGCCATGCAACCCAGGCGGTGAAGTAGAAGGGACAGTAAGAGAACAGGAAAGGGGAAACACAGTCACAACGCCAGGTGATGGGCATCAAGATGACACTGGCAGAAGACAAGAGGAAAGTGAATGTTTCAGGATGAGAAATTAAGGTAAAAAAAGAGTTTCAGGCAGCAAATTTAGACTAAGATATGGAACAAGGTAAACAGCAACTCTTTCCTAACAGTCAGATGTGAAAATGAACATCAGTGGCACCAGTATAAACCTAAACTAACTTGCAAATGCCTTTTTGCTGGAGTTCCTCTCTATTGGCCTTACACAGGTGACTGCAGTTAAACAAATATAGGCTGAAAAATCAAAGAAGCCTGTATATGAAATAGCATCAGGATTAAGTTAAACCATCTGAAGCTGTAAAGCAGCAGAGTTATAGCTAAACTTACGTCCCAGTTCAGTCTGTTGTTGTCCTGATTCTGGCATCACTTGGCTATTTCTCCCTCCATTGCCTGTAAGGGGAGTTCCGGGTGAATAAGCCAAGCTCAGATGCAGACATCTGGTTTTCAGCTCCTACGCTCAGCTGAGACAAATCCCACCCTGCTCCTGCTTTGGCTCATGAGTTTCCTGGCCACCCTTACCCCTCTGATTCTATCTCCTTCTGACCCATTTTCCTGGCCCTGCACTGTCTTGTCCCCACATTTCCTCAAACACGGCCCTCGTGTCTCCGTGTCCTTGTTTAGATTAGTGTTTTATGAATTTAGGCTCTCCTAGTAACATCTCTGCTCTTCCCTGAACTCTGCCTTAACTGAGCCATGAGGAAGGACTATCAATGTCCCACTCTTAAACCTAGACTGCTTTCAGGATCTCAGCTAGCCAGCTGGAGTATCTCCATGCCCTTTCTTTTCTGTGTGAAGATGAACCTTGATACCAACCCTCTAGCTGAAAAACTCTGTAATATTTGGTCCCTCTTGTGAAAGACTCCATGTGTCACTATTTTCACTCTGGCTTGCAGCCTTTAAAGGACAATGATGCACGAGTCTTATGTGCAAGGCCTAAACTGCCAAATAAAGGAGGTCTAGGGACAGACCTCTGGTCCCAAGCTCACGTAACACAATATGGCTGAGAGACAGACCTTTGTTGAAGGGAGACAGGGCAGCCTGAACCCATGCCAAGGAAAAAGTGGTGCAGGTGGTCAAGGTCCAGACCTCAAGCCCAGACCTTATCTCTAATTTATCAGCCTTTATACTGGTCAATAAAACAGGCCAGGAGCTATTCCCTGGCCCTGAAGACAAGTGGCATAGCTTGTGTCCATGTGGTTCAATTCGCCTCTCACATAGGGTGGCCTCTGCATTGTGCCTGGTGGGAACAGTCCCTGGTCTCTCTGGGTCCATCAAGTAGACAGCTTGCTGCCACAGAGCAAATCCAGGGAGAGTGCTGGCCATCACACAGCATGGATGATGGCAAGTTGATGCTGTGGCCTTGGCCTGCTGCGGCTTGGTGGATACAGCCATAGTCAAATTTCCTATGCCCAGAGGTGGCTCATCTTGTGCAAGCAGGAGGCAGAAATTCACATCATGGGAGTTCATGTGCTGCTTCCCAAGCCCTTGAAGGTTAATGGTTACACAGAACTGTCAGTCTTCACGGACGTCTTTTGGCACCTTCCATAAGCACTCAGTCATTTGGAAGGGAAAATAATAAGTGCCTGCCCATGGAAGGCTTTTTCTTTTGGCATCTTATGTCAAGATGCAGTTACATGTCAGGTACATGTTTGTTTTCATAAGGCACTATGTAAAACACACCTCTTCCTTCAAGCACACATTGTGGCAGCAGCTCCTTTGGACCGATTTCGAATCCTCACCTGAACTGCAACTCTTCTACAGCTAGAAGAGGGCATTCAGGCTTCACCTTCCCTGTCAGCTGAAGAGTCACACCACTCTGTAAACTGCCCTTGAAATCAGTGTGGTTGCTATATTAGAAATACTTAGCAGATAAATTGTAGGACATGGAGGCAGTGCATGTTACAAGGCATGATAAGTGTGCAGTGAACCTGCTGTACAAGATCATTTCAAAATCTAGCACAGACCCCTTGCTCTCCCACCTGCTTGGTTCAGAGTTTTAAGGGAGGTTGTGCTTGGGACAGTATGTGGCTAAGCCCATCCAAATTCCAGTCAGCCAGAAATGGGGTTGAGCTTTCTCACACATTATATTTTTTTATGCTGATATGCCCATACTGCAGGTTTGATGGTAAAATGAGCTTTCTCACATAATTTGTGCTCTTTCACCTGAATATCAGGATGTTACTGGCTGGGCAGTTGTTAAAGAACAATAAAACAGGAATGGAAGTGGCATACCCATGTTTCGGTGCGTGCCTCCACAGAGCTTGATCATGTACACACTGATAAATAATTATAAATGGGGACCTTATCCTGGAATAGTGAGAGAGCAAGGGAAAGAATGGGAACTATCTGTGGAAGTTTTCATGTGCTTGGGCATTTGAAAGCCAAGGAGACCATGGATCTAGAAGGTGCTTTTGTTTCCAAGCCCACCAAGAAGAGCTATATCTATACATGTAACTATTAAAGGCATATCTTCCATTTTCACAAACCTGAGCCTATAAAAAGACAAGCTCGTTTACCAGGGAAAGTCTTTGTGAAAAACCTAAAGGGTCTTTAGACGTGCCAAATTGATTTCTTTGTCTTCAAGCACAAATATCAATTAAGCTGAGGTTATGTCCTAGCTTAAAAGCAGGGTGAGATTTATGTGAACAATCAGTTTCAGTTACAGGGAATTAATCTTAAGTGTATCGTACAGGCATAGGAGTGCATTACTTTCCTTTTATGTCATTTGTTTCCTGATACTGGCACTCTGGAGCAAGGGTATTTCAAGTAAATTTTGGTTCTCATTATATATCCAAAACCCATCAGCACAACTACAGACACCTGGTGAAGGGTCACATTCAGTTGAAAGTGCTCTGCTGTGTGCAGGTGACATCATGTTTCAGTGGAGGCACCTCAAGGTCTGTAGACATTGCTGGTAGAGGAGCCGTGGCTCCAGGGAGAAGAGCAGATGCTGAGTAGCCAGAATAGGTCTCACTCGCTCTGGAGCCGTGCATTTCACACTTGGCTGCTTTACTGTATTACCACCCTCATTATTTCTGCTATTATTATTTTTCTAGCATTGAGCATAACAGGTACCCTGAAAAAGGACTGTACAGAAAAGGTGAACCACTATAAACCCAAATTCCTAGCTGGACAAAGCCAGCACTGCTCCACTACAGCCATTGCACCTCTCCTATGAAGCTGTGCTGCTAGGAGCAGGGAGACACAGGGACAGCAGAGGCTTTCACAGTTTGTGTGCTGACGTGAGGGAAGATAAATTTAGGATCCAGTCCTAGTTTTTGTGGATTGTGTTTTACAGGAGACAGACAGTAGCTAAAAGAAACCAGGCTGCAGTTCACTGTTTCCACAAAGAAACGTGGATATGGAGTCATATTTCTTCTGGCCCAAGATGCTTGTGGTTTTGACTGCATGATGACCTCACTTCAACAGAAACACTGGAGGTTTATCCTTGCCCTGATCCCTTCCACCATTAGGGCACTCCTGTGGGAAGTACGGGATGCGGTTCCCACCCCATGGGAGAGCCTCCTCACTTCTAGGTTGCTCTGAAAGCAGTGAATGAAACAGAGACTGAAAGCTGCTGCCAGGGAGTTGTGTCTTCTCCTGCCCTCCATGTTGCCACTCTGTGCTGGGTACACTCATAAATTAAATACAGGATCTAGACTCTTGGGGAGCATGGGACTGCCTGATTTTGCACCCAGAGAGGTGCAAGTGGGAGTCACTGAGCTAAGCAAGACAGTGTACTAAGATGTCAGCCATTTGGCGGCATGGAGGCACACTAGGAACATGTCAGTGCCAGCTTTGGTGTAGAGGGGCTCTTACAGTGTCTAAGTGATCAGGTGAGTCTTTTGGAGTTAGAGACCAAATAGCATCTAATTATATTTTAGGAGCTGGACCTTGCCCTGAGTCCCCAACAGGTCATGTTCATGGACAGGTAAAGAAAATATCACAATTTACCCCTACGCTGGCTAAAGCACCATCTGTCATAGGAACTTATCCATCCCCAATATACTTGGGGAGCACTGAAAACCGTGGATATCTCAGTCTATTGACTGCAGAGGGGTTACTCTGTTCTATGCCACCACACTAGAGCTTGCAACAAACAGGTCTCATACAGCTAGCTGAGAAAAAGGGGACACCTTGAATGAAGATACTGGGAAAATGCATTAAAAAGGAGGGGCCAGGTACTGGAGGTCTCTGCTCCACTAATTGGAGCTGAGCCTGGTGGTGGCTGTGGCCACAGAAGAGGCTGGGGAGAATTAAACTAGGCTTAGTCAGATTACGGGTTCAGTCTGAAATGCTTGCACAGGGGTTCCCTGGATGTGAGGCACACAATATGTGTGGTGTGCAAGCCTGGCATGGTGCCAGAATGTATCAGTCCTAATCTTCATCCTCACCAGCACTGCTGATCTTGGTGCCTGGCAAAAAATCACTTGCAGACCTAGGCATCCATAAACAAATTATGCCCTGACACATTTGCAACCTCTTCTTTTCTTAGAAATGTAGCTCTCTGTGATCAAGGAATCCTGGCTCTGGTTCAGCCCAGCTACATAGCCTTGGATCAGTCTGCTGAGGAAGACCTGGGAGAAAGTCTGTAGGGCAGTAACTCATGAGATGAGAGGGGTGAAAAGGCAAACAGAGGTAGGATTGCTGAGATGGGGATAGGGAACAACTCAAGGATTCAGGAAAAAACACCAGCATGGGAAGATATAGAATCCTAGATGGCAACACAGAGAGTTGGATATGGGAAACTCAGCAGCACTGACGACCTGCCACAAGTGCAGTAGAAATCTGCCCTTCCCCACCTGGTCTCTGACTGCCTCACCAGCAAGGACTCTTCAGGTATTTTACTGGGGACACTGAGCATATTAATGCTTAGCCTGGCACCACATTAAATCCCACCTATCTCTTGTCTGTGTCAACCAATAAAAAACTGTGTTACACTTCAAAGTTGTGTATATCCTGCTTACAGAATCTCTTTGTGCATAGCAAAAGGTGCCTGAACACAGTGACCTAGAAAAGGAGGGTTACAATTTCCTCTCTCCAGCATAGAAAGCCAGCATGACCAATAGAAGAAAATCCGGCTTCTTTGTTCTTGTTCTCCCTTTTAATCTTCATCATCCCTCCAGCTAATGAAAATGAAGCACTTTCTTTGTGATTTGTTAGTGTTGGGGATTACCACAACAGCCAGAGTTGTATTTCCACTTGTACATGAGTGGAAAGTGAGGTATGTGATATGTCATGGTGTTGATTCTTCTTAAGAACAAAATTTCAGATTTTCGTAAGAGTCACGGAACAAAATACCTTTGAAGATGTGGACCATTTAGGCAGTGGAAGGTGACAGTCTGCTGGGCTAGTGTATCTCTGATCTCAAAAAGAGAAATCTGGTTAAATTTTTATGATCTGTGTTTCAAAGTTTTGAGATCACTGAAAGGTTTCAAAAACATCTCAAATAAAAAGTGTGATTCATCTCACCTAACGTCACAGGTACACAGGCATCTGCATATGATCTAGTCAATATAGACTCTCCTAACAGTCGAAGTAAATAACATAGTCCTCTGGGCTCACCTCCTGATCTGTTTTTGCATCTACTCTAAGCATGCCTATTTCCCTCCACAGGGTAAAATGGGACCCTCCATTTAGTCGTGCATCTTCTGTATTTGGCACCAGAAAGGAGCACTATGTATGAAGGGAGGAGTCACTGATGGTGTGGAGTGAAATTAAAGCAAGAAGCACTGGCTCTGGCCAGGATGGAGTTAATTTTCTTCACAGCAGCCCTTATGGTGATGGACTTTGGATCGGTGACCAGAACAGCATTGATAACACAAGGGTGTCTTAGTTATTGTTAAGCAGCACTTGCTCAGCGTCAAGGTGTCTGTTTCTCACTCTGCCCCTCCAGCAAGTTCACTGGGGATGGGAAGAGGTTTGGACGGGACACAGCCAGGACAGATTACCCCAACCGATCAAAGGGATATTCCACAACATCATGCTCAGCAGTAAATTGGGGGGTTAGTCTTTCCAAAGTAGTCTTTGCTTGGAGATCAGCTGAACACTGGTCGGCTGGTGTGAGGTGGCAAGTGACTGCATTTGCATCACTTGTTCTTTGGTTTCTCTCTTTCTTTCACTTATTAAACTGTCTTTATCTTGACTTGTGAGTTTTTCTCACTACTGCTCCTCTGATTCCTGCTGGTGGGGAGTGAGCGAGCGGCTGTTGGGTGCCTAGTTGCTGGTCAGGGTTAACCCACTGTCATGGTTTTAGCTGGGATAGAGTAAATTTTCTTCACTCTAGCTGGCATAGTGCTGTGCTTTGAACTTAACATGGAAAAAACTGTTGAGATAACACACAGGTGTTTTGGGCTGTTGCTGGGTAGTGCTTGTACTAGTCAAGGACATTTCTAGCTTCCCATGCTAGAAGTGGAGTGAGTGAGCGGCTGCGTGGTGTTCAGTTGCCAGCTGAGGCTGAACCATGACACCCACCACAAAGGGCAAAAGGGCAAGATATGTTAGTGAAGACTGAAAGAAAAGGAAACCAGAAAATGGATGTTTGCATGAAATAAACCAAACTCTCTACTCTCCTGGTAGCATTGGTGAAACATGAAGGAAATGGGAATGGTACTCCCAGGACTCCAGTGCCACAGAACAGGCAAAAAGCCGTAGCCTGGAAGTAGCCATTTTACTGGAAGTTTATAACATCTGGTTGCATCAGAGCTGAAGAAATGTCCCCACTTTGTATAAGGTCTCAGCAGTATTACTACTGTAATCCTGAAAATCCTGTTTGAACAATGCCAGCTGTGGGGGCACCCACACTTAATGAAAAAGCAGTTTTGCAAACAAAGCTGAAAGATGACCCGAATCTAAGAGTGAAAAAGCAGGAAGTGAAAAAAAAAATGAAATACTGAGAAAGACACATTTGGAAACAAGCTTGTGGTTTTGCCACTTACGGAAAAGATAATCCACAGCGCTGAGCAACCTGTGCACTCAATTCAGTAGTGGGGAAAGACCTTGCAATACAACGCTGAGGGAAGGCAGAAGTGACAAACTTCAAATGAGCCGGTCCCTCCATGCACTGCAATGACACAGACAATGCAGGGTACACAGAATAAGAAGAGGAGGCTGAGGAGAGACCTTATTGCTCTCCACAGCTACCTGAAAGGAGGTTGCAGTGAGGTGGGTGTTGGTCTCTTCTCCCAAGTAACAAGTGATAGGACAAGAGGAAATGGCCTCAAGTTGCACCAGGGGAGGTTTAGATTGGATATTAGGAAAAAATTCTTCACCAAAAGGGTTGTCAGGCATTAGAACAGGCTGCCCAGGGAAGTGGTTTAGTCACCATCCCTGGAGTTATTTAAAAGACGTGTACACGTGGTGCTTAGGGACAGGGTTTGGTGCTGCACTCAGCAGTTCTAGGTTAATGGTTGGTAGCCAAATCTTGGCCCACCAGCCAACACTGCAGCAACATGTCTTTAGGGCTTCCTCCCTGTTTCAGTTACTATTATTATTGCACAAGAGCTCCTGATGATTTGGGGACATCCTGGTATTTTCTGACCTTAAGCTAAACTTCCTTATGACTGCATTAATTTTCTGTCTGGTTGTGTATGATATGAAATGCGTAGGAGGTCTGGCAGCCAAACATGTTGTGTCCACACTTCGGAAGCTTGCTGCCCGATGCACTGGGTTTCTCATGGTCGTCCACCACACTGAGGTGAAGCTGTGTGATAAATCAGATGTGATGCACCCAGCCTGATCTGGTGCAACCATAGCGACCAGGTTTGTGAGCCTTTTTTTATATAAAGTGCACTTGTGGAAACGCAGCATCCTGTTGCTTCCAGATAAGTGCAAATAAAGAAGGAATGACTAAAGTGGGCCACTCTCCCCTGCCTTTGGATGGGATGAAGAACACCTCATTAACAAGTCTCCTAGCCACGATGATAACATTTCTGAGCATGGAGCCAGCACTGGCACCCTCAGTGTCTCCTTTTCCTACCTCCTCTGAGACAAATTGACCCTGCCTAAGTATGAAAGGACTTTCCTAATCATATTAGGATTAGCTTAGATGGCCAAAAGGGTAACAAAATTAGAGCTTTTAAACCATTATCTCTTATTCATGAACATCTGTGTTGATACAAGACAGCTATGGCTGATCTCATTAAGGCTTTAAAAAACAAAATATGCAACGGAGACCGAGTCCATGACTATAAGAAAACCATCAGTCTTTTTGTAAGAGGCAAGAAAGGGTTCTGCTCAAGCCCAGAGAGGTTATATTCTGATTCTTGATTTAGAAAAATAAAATTATCTTCAATTCCTCATATCTTTTCCTGGGCCCATTATGCAAACTAATATATGCAGTCAGGTAGTGTGCCTATAACTTCATATTATATGTGTCATGCCATAGTGTTTTAAACCTGTTGTCTGCATACTGTCTGATGTAATAATTTATTGTAATATTTTACATAACCAGAGTTGATATACTGTATGAAGAAGCCAGGGAGCATGTCTGATCTCCTTGCTATGACAGCAATAACTGAAGTGATATGGTTATTGTACTCAGAAAGAAACATGAACTCTACAGAAAAACTGGACTGGATGAAATAGGGGATAGGATTGGATTTTGGCTAATGCAGAGTAGATACCTATATGGCAGATGATACAGTGGTCAGGAGTTTTACCATGCAACATGCTTGCTTTTAAAAGCACTAAATAGGACCTATTCACATAACTCCTAACATAAATCAGGAAAAAGTAGGACTTCATGTTGACGTACTCAAAGTATAATTTACTGTGAAAAAATATCCTCCTTTTATTTATATATTTACATATATAAATAAAGCTAAGAATGTCAAAAATCAAACAAAAATATTCTGAATTTGGTTACATCAGAAAGATGGGCCCAAAACACAAAGCCAGTATCTGGAGCTGGGTTTGTTCGGTGCAGAGGGATATACAGCTATGTCCAGCAAAAGAAGATCAAGTAGTGAAACCAAGCGCTGGACTCCTGATCATCCACATACCTGAGTTATCAGCTCACTCCCTGGCTCTGTTTGTACCACTCCAGCTACATCTCTCCAAGGTGAAATGGCTATAGCAAGAGCTAACCCTAACCAGTTGAAGAAGTCATTGGCAATTAGCTTCAGGCAAGAGGTTGCTTCCCATGCCTCTTTCATTCAGCAGTATAGACATAATCTGCCGATCTTGGTCTTTGATACTGTACTTCCTCTGTGCAAACATCACTTCTGCAATGCATTTATACTCATGTGTATAAATGTACACGTGCATGCACACACATACATACGTCTTCTTCGTTGCTCCAGTTTGGCAGAAAACTGAGCCTAATTTTGAAATGTCACAGCTCAAATATAATCCCCCAGAAGAGTTTGCAATGCAGATCACTTCAGCAATCTGGTTCACAGCACAGCCCTAAAAATGGTAATACTGGTAACAGACTGAGATGAGAGAGCAGAAACTTTTTAAGCCAGTCTCACCACTGACGTCTATTATGAAACTACCCTCTCCATCTACAGACATTTAATTGCTACCTGGCTTTTGACCTCATTAAATTCCAGATAATTAATCCCCAAGTACTAGATTTTCACTCTGCCCCAAGACACTTCAACAGGTTTTCTTAGCAATGGCCCTGAAATGATTGTTTCCCGCTCTCAGTGCTGAACATGCTGTGCCAAGCAGTTTAATGCATGTCCATTAATAGTGGACCACTCTGCTATATTAAGGGGAAGAAAAAGACAGGAGAAAAGTACAAGCCCTGCACTATCATCAGTTTTGCAGTGAATTTGAGTGATTGGAAAAATGCAGATTCGACCACTCGTGGGACAATTACCCTGTTGCTCTCCAGGGAGCTCGGTTTGCAGAATAGCCAAAAAGCGACACTGAGCTTCAAAGCTGCTGCTGCCAGAGCTCCGTTGTGCTCCTCTCCTGCCCTGGGGTTGTCACCTGCCCTGCAGGGAGATGACCATGCCCATCCAAAGGGAAGGGATCAAAACCCAGTCGCACTTTTTGGCATTGAAACCACCTCCCACTTCCACTGACCACTCTCCTGTTCAAAGGTGGATAAAATCTCAAAGAAACAAGTACAATGTACTCCCTGTTATGAAACAGGGACATAAAACTTAGCTGTAATTTAGTCCTAAGCAAATTCTACCACAGTTTTAATGTAATCAGAACTTTTCTTCTTGAATAGACCATCGCTGACAGAGGCATAGCTGGGAGGCAGCAACCTGTGGGTGACACCCAGACACTGCCCTCAGGGACAAACAGAAGGTATCTTGCATGAAATTTGCACTTTTTTTCCTGGAGATGCAATAGCATCTTCATTTTTCCTATGCATTGGATAACAAGTTTAATGTAATCTTGAGACGATGCATCACAGACTTGAAAAGTAACTTTTTAAATTTATTTTCTAGACTGTTGGGGCTGGCTCAACAGCCCTATCAAGGAGCTGAAATGTCCTCACAAAGTTCCTGGTTCATGTATTTTGAGGTGAGATAGGGAATAGCGTCTGTCCTTCAACGGGTACTTTTTCTGGACTATAAATGCTATCAGCTTACATTTACTTTTTTTTTTTTTTTATTTCAGCACTGCATTTCTCTTTGTTGTATGTGCCAAGTGCCTAGACTGATTATCTCTGAAAACAGCATAATTAATGGCTTTCTGTGACTTCAAAATCAAACATATTTTGATCAACTTCAAAAAAAGCCCCTTCCTTCTGCCGATGGGAAGTGTGAACCTGTAAGTGCTGAGCCCCTGAGACTTTCCTTGACTTCAGAAGCAGTTTCATCTCTCGTTCTGTAGAATTTCTGAGAATGCCTCCTTAGTGAAAAAGAGAGGAGACTGGGACTTTCTCCTTTCTGCGTCGCAGACCTTGCTTTAACCTCAGAAAGGCCTTGGTTTTTCCAACTCTAAAATGTAGATGATGGTATTTATAAGCAGACTGGGAGTTTCTACTTGAGAGATGTTTTATGAAAGCCTGGCTATTTGCCAAAAGCAAGCATGACATTTTACAGACCAATGAGCCATGGACCCTCTACTGCAGGGGAAAAAAAAAAAAAGAAAAAAGTACAAGAAGATCCAGCCCACTGAAACAGGACTTCCAATATTTAATTAGAAAAGAAGTGAGGCATTAAGGCATTATAACACTGCCAGGGTGGTACCCCCAAGGCAGAGGGAGCGGTAAGTCCAAAGCTGATCTTCCTGATGTGGGATGACCAGGGCTGCTTCAGGAGCCTGCAGGAGCAGATGCTCTGCAGGGAAGAGTGCTTTCGGCCGGCTTCTGGATGGGGAAACCAGCTGGATGGGTCAGGAGGTGACTGGGGGAAAAGTAAAGGATCAGTTTGGCAAAATGGGGCAGGGGAAGAATGCTGCAGCTACTGTGGGAAAGCAGTGGAGAGAGCTGGGACTCTACTGCGGGGGTAAGTGGTGTGTGCAGACATTGCTGGCTTTTATAGAGCGCTGAAGTACCACTCAGGTTTTTCAAGGTGGGGTGACTTTCATGAAGCCTCAGAGGGCAAGAAGTGCTGATCCAGCAGTTGAGATGAGCTGTAACTGCACCTGCAAAAGCTGGGAGAGAGAGAGGATGGGGGGAAGCTGCTGTGGAGGGAGCAGGCTGATGCGCTGAGTGCCGAGAGAACATAAGGCTATTGCAAAACTATCCTGAGGAAGGGGAGTCTCACTGAATCAGTACAAACCTCTATTGTCAATCACCTGTAATTATTTTTTTCTGGCCTTTATTTCATTGCCTCCCCCTCCAACCCCCAGCAAAGATACTCTGTTTTTTACAGCAGACAGTGCTTCTGTGGGGACATCAAAGTTCCCCAAAGTGGGAGGGAGGGAATGCTTAACTTCCAGGCTTTTGTGGGGGATCTCAGGTTGCTGCTATTTCCTTAACATTAAGGAAAAAGAAAACACTGAACAGCCCCTTCCCAGCTTCCCCAAAGCCCTCCTGAGGTAATCATATGTAGCCTTTTTTTCTGTTGACAGTACCAGTTTTAAAAATATCATATTTTGCCCATAGACATGTGAACTCTATCGATGAAAGTCACTGTGCCTAAACTAGACGTCTTTCTAAAAGAAATCAAGGAGCTGAAGTTATGGCCTTAAGCTCCTGAGAAAGGATCTTGGCTTTGGATTTGGGCAGCTGGCGTGGGTAGGTTACCCTAAGAGTCTCTTCTAGCTTTAAAGGATGTGAATTTATGTCTGGGAGGCAAGAAAATTTCACTGTACCCTCACCAAAGCTTCACCCTCTGTTATGTCTGTCAAGTTACAAAACGGGATCCCTCCCTTCCCCTGCTGCCAGCTTCACAGGCTGCCCCTGGGTGCTTGTCCTCAGTGAGGGATGAACATGCTGCGAGTATGCAACGTCAGTGACCAGCAGTGGAAGATCTCAGTCTTGCAACTGGCACTTCATTTAGGCCAAAGAAGACACAAACACGATGCCCCACAGATCCTGGGGTTGGTGGCTCAGTGATCCCAGGGAATGGTGGTATGACCCTTATTTGAGGGACCAGTGCTGCACTTTCCAGAGGGACTATATCCATGAGCACGGTGCAGAAATGGAAGATCCATTTAACTTGTGCAATTCCTGTCTTGTCCAGGGAGCTACAGCAGAAGGAACCCTTGAAGGACTGCACTGTTACTATGTCCTGGCAGACACACATTCCCTTCCTAATTAATATTTTTTAGTGTGTATATATCACTAACCCAGATCCAATGTACAGAAATGGACATGGTAACAGTCTCTTCTCCTTTGATCATGGCAGGACAGGAGTTTTATTAAAGTCTTTGGTACCTGCTGTGTCTACAGAAGGGTTGATTTATGGTTTGCTTAATTAACGTTGTTCTATTGCATATTGATTTTCTGTGCGGTTAATAGTTTAACTTAAAAATGATGTGAAGGCCATAACTACGTTAAGCCTGTATGAACAGCAAAACACCCCGACATAATAAAGCAAAAAATTGTTGCTGACCTGCAGCTGGTGCATCCTCCTTCTGAGAACCTGCTTAAGCATCATAGCTAACACATTCTCTGAAACAATTTTTCTCAGAGGTGAGCTCATAAGCAAGCTAATTAAATACCAAATTGGTTATTGTGGGTGCATTTACTGGGCATGAAAAAGTGATGCATCTCTGACATTTCCCTCTGTAAATATGTTTTAAATAAGCCATTGGTAGTTAATTACCATACTGTAAAATTAAGGCAAATAGATGTGTTTTGGATGCTATAAGGCAGCTGTTTTATGACAATTAAATAACATCAGTGGCTTATGCTTAGCTAAAATTCTGGAAAATCAGGAGCCTCACATCATGGTACAGCATTTATTGCTTCCCCAGGCATAGCTTCTGGATTAAAGGAGGTACAGAGGATGTGTCCACATTAGTGATGAGGGAGGCACAGAGCAGGAAGGAGGGAGGCCGATTTGCAGCAAGCTGTTATATTTTGAGGATGACCTGCCCACACCCCCTGTTTCCTGGCCATGAAGTCTGGGGCAGCTGCCAATGCTGTGCATACACCACAGGGTCGCATCCCACCAGGGTAGCACCCATGCGTGAACTGTGGGGCACAGCTCCAGGCTTTGGACCTTGGGAGGCCCTGCACCCCTGCTGCTCTGGTCCAGAGAAAGATTTACCCCTTTGAGCACGTGCATTTCTTCCCTTCTTCAGCTTTTGGGATTTGAGAGGCAAGCCCACCAGAAAGGCAGGCTTCCTGCTCTTGCTTCTCTCTTTGCTTTGCAACAAAAGCAGCTGCCCAGGGTTGATGGGATTTGTGCTTTTTTGGAGATTTGGCCATGACACTGTACTGCATCCAAGATGCAATTCAGTGGGTGCCATAGCCTGGACAGCACATAAGAGGCATAGCCTCTTAAGGCATCAGCCTTATCTCACACACTGGAAGTGAAGATAATAATAATCATTAAAAAATAATCATTTGGGACCGTGACAGCCTCAGTACTCATTTCTATGGTGAGAGGTAGGCAGAAATTTAAGTTCCCTGGGAGAACAAAGGAACACTTTGCCTTTGACCATGTAGTATCTGTACATCTACTATCGCCTGGTATGCCCCTCCATTCTCGTTTTACCCTGTCCTCAGGCAGTGCACAGCACCCCCTGGAATTTTCTGCCAGTTGAAAACATCCTGAAGATCACCAAGATGACAAGTTTTTATTTGCTGTGTGACATTAGGACATTTTCTAGGAGAATTAAACCCTCCTGGAATTAAACCCCAGAGACTGGCTGGCTGTAATGCAGACACTGAGATTTCTGCCTCTGCTTCAGCTCAACTTGTGCTTGGGACTGAACAAGGCACAGTCTAATTGCTGTTTTGCATGGTGAACCACCAAGAAAACTCAAAGTGATGAAAAGCATTTTTGTTTATCAGTGAAGATAAAGCTGGTGAATACTCCCGAACATTTATTTTTTAATTAGGTCATCGGTGTGGTGAAGCCTAGATGGTTTATGATTGACCTTCCAAGGGTTTTGCCTTCCCTAGGGAAAAGCACAGAGGTTGCTGCTCTGACACACACTTTTCCAAAGCAGTACTTTCAACCTCTACCTAGGTGGATGATTTTTACTTTGGTTGGAAGCTGAAAGTAAAAGGTGCCTATTCTGCTGTCTTTGTTAGGGAAAAAGTCAAGATGTTGGTGCAGCTCTGCCCCAAACCCCAGTGCATGATGACAAGGGAGGTTAGGGCGGCTGCACATGCCTTGTGGTGTCTTCCTTGGACCATCACTTTCTGTCTACCTCTGCCTCCTCCCACAGTCCAAGGTGGAGAGGGTATCCTCCATTTTCATCCTGAAGGCAGGTAGGGACAGCGTGCTGCGTAATGCTGAGGCGGCATGATTGCTTCATTCCCTCTCAGTGGTGGCTGCGTATTAACTGTGAATTAATGAGCCCTCTAAGTATTACTTAACACTCCTAAAATGCTTTATATTTTCTGCTTACAGTGTAATCATCATTAAGGGATTCAAGTAAAAAAATAATAAACTTAGGTGGCTACAATTAAGCTTCAGCATCCTCATTTTGGGTTTTACATATTTACAGCCCAACTGTGAGACCAGAAGAGCATACCACTCCAGCCTCATTGACTCCAAAAAGATGAGCAACTTCACAGTGTTTATGGCAACGGGAGCGGTTTTGCTGATGGGTCCCTCACACACATACAGTAGCTTAACCTACAGCAGGAGATTTGGCTATTTTGGCCTCCATCCCACACCACTTAACTGATGTCAGAGAACATTGTCCCCTGCCTCATTTACAGAGAGAAACCAAAGGCATAGGTGCCTGCAGAGCATCCCACCTAGCTGATCCCTACCACAGCTCCAGGGGCACGATGGACCACTGCAGCACGTAGATGTGCCTGTCAGGTTTGGAGGCAGATAAACCACAACGCCTTGGCAGGATGCAGCAGTAAACAGATCCTGTCTCCTGCAGGGCTTATTAGTTCAGGCGCAGCACCCGCCTAATGCAGCTATTTATCCGCTAGGCTCAGCCTGGCTCCTATCCAGCCTCTACTGCATCTCCACTCCATCCTTTCTCACACCCCAGCTCCTGGGGCAAGCGGGGTAGGAGATGGGCAGCCTGCCAGCGCTGTTGGTGAGCTCAAAGGCAGTGTTTGTACATGGAGGGGAAAAACAGTTTTGGGGACAGAGGTGAGCACAGCAAATTCCCTGTCACCATTAGCTGTAGCCTGGGCTCAGAGCATTGTGTCAGTCATCACTGAGTGTTCTCCAGGGAGCTCATCCTGATTTTGCCCATGAACTCAGGAACAGATGCTCACTGGATGGGTCTTGGGGAAGTCTGGTGATACCCACCAAGAGGTAGGAGCGTTCCCCAACAGGGAAACAAATTACAAACAAAACTGGACTTAGGCTGTAGGACTTCTCAACTGCAGAGAGCTGAACTAGGTTCTTGCTCATCTTTCAATGCTCAGCTATTTGCAAACACCAGGTGGCACAGGTCTTACTGGAGTGCCTGAGCTGTAATTACGGGTCAGCCAGGGCTGGAGCTGGCTGCAACCCACTCTGTGACTTGCCTGTAGAAAGCATCAAGGTCCTTTTCTATGAAAAACAACTCAGAAGCTACTTCATCTGCAAGTTTCTTCTATGTTGTAAAAGTCGAGAAGCAAAAGTTACTATTACAAGAAATGCTGAAAAGCTGCTTTCAGCATCAGTTAATTTTCCCTACGAGTGAGTAAAGAAAAGGTCTTCCCTTCCCCAACATCTGCTTCATCAGACTGAGTTCTCTTGCTATAGGCTGTTGATTGGCCTCTGGCAAATTAAAGTTGCTTTAGTTAAAGCAGCAAATAGGCAAAATACCCAGCCGCAGCCTGGATTTATCTGTCAGCTGGGATGTTGTTTTCTAATCACTGGCTTATTATTAAAAAATCATTAAAAGCTTAAAAATTATTAAGAGATACCTCACCAGTAAGCTCATGCTTAGCTGCAACACTAAATTATCTCCAGTTGCCTTGTGAAGCTCCTGGAGATTAAGCTGGCTTTAGATCTGTTTTCTGATAGTGCCTTCATCTTTTACCAACAGCCTGAAAGAAAACTCAGTCTTTATAATCAGTTATTTACAAACCAGTGGTTATGTTTGTGCAACCTTGCATGACCTTAATGTTTTTGAGTCTCTTTTTTGAAATATTTTCTACAGCAGAAGAAACCTAGTAAAAGTTTTGTCTTATTTTTAAAGCTGTATTATTTCTCATATGATTTAGACCCTTGAGATTCCAGGCAGGAATTGTAATTGGACAAAAGATTTCAGTTTGGCTGTAAGGGGGAAACCAGATGAAGCAATGATGAATTACTGCAAGCATTTGTGTCTATTTTCCTGCCACACTTTAAATCTTGACCTGGGCATAGCCATGAATTGTCTGCAAGTAAAAACACCCCTATTTGTAAGGAATGCGCTCCTGCTGCATTACTGCCTTCTTTGAGTTTGCATTCTGCTGAGGTGGCTGAGGAAAACATGTCTTTTCACCCACTCCCAAAAGCACAGGTAATGAGAGTTCTAAATCTGGGTATATGTCTTGAGACAAATATTTATATGGCATACTGCTTGACTTGGCAGGGGTAAATAGGTCCCCAAAAAATGTTTGCCAGAATGATGGCAGAGAGGAAACTAAATGAGCCAGACAAGCCCTAGACCACATCTCAACTATTTGGTAGGAATGTGAGAAGTGAAAATTAAATGCAAACAACTTCCCCACGGCAACAAACCTTAAACACCAGGAAAACATTTTTCAAGGACGGATGCCTCAGGCTCCTGTCACATATTCTCTGATGAAGCTTGCTTTGGTGGCCTAGGACATTCCTGATCCCAGTGCCTGCATGGCCACTGCTGGGAGTCATGTTCCCACAGCCAAGGCAGCAAAGGGGAACATGAGCCTGCATTTCAGCTGTGTCTTCAGTCTGACATGCTAATACAAACTCTTAATAAACCCACAAAGGCCTGTGAAATGAGCTGGGGGTGGCATGAGGACCAAGCTTTATCTGCCCCTCTGCTGCCCCTGAACTGGCAAAGACAGCTTTTAAGGGACCAACAAAGTCATGTGGGATGGCAATATTTTAATCTGCCCCAACAAAATACAGGTCACCCACAGACTTCCATACTGCAAACTATGAGCTGGCCTAAAAAGGCTGGGTAAATCAGCATTTCCTCACCTCTAGTGATGCTATCTCACCCAAACTCACTAAAATCTGTGTAGCACCCTCTGGCTCTCACTGATCAAAGATAAACAGAAGCAGACTCCATCAGGCCTGGGAGCAGTCCCAGAATCCAGGCAGGGAACAGAAACGACACTACCTTAGTAGCCTCTCTGCTTTCTATGTCTTTGTGCAGCTAACTAAGACAGTTCACATGCCAAAAAGTGGATCTGAAACATTAGGGATCATGCCATAAGTGGAAAGTAATCATGAAGCAGTTAATTGAATAAACCCAGAGAAAGTTTGTTCTGCTGGCAGCCATCCCATAAGGAGAATGCAAGACAGATTTGTCCAAGCGGATTATTTGCTTCACGTGACTTTATCCATGTTATTTGCTCCACTCAGTACTCTTTAGGCACATGTTTACCCTTGTGCCACAGTGCAAAGTCTCTTCAGATAAATGTTGAACACTGTTCCCTCCCCTTCAGCGTTTATTTTGTATTGTTTGTAATTACCAATAAGGGTGCTTATCCCAAAGCATATTCTGAGGTATGTCTTGCTTTCTTTTGCCATCCCTCATCTGCCACAGTGACCTCCTTTCTAATCCAGACTGATTTCATTATTGGGTAATATCCTGGGCTTCGACTGCCATAAGGATTTGCATTTCTAATGAGTTTAAATTATGAGATACTCGTGTAACTGGTATAGCTCCATACTTCTTCACTGGTGACAATCTCCTGTGCTGACCCTTGGATTCCTGAGTATGTCCCACATGTCTGTCTGCCTTCTTCACTCTTTTCAGATATGTCTTTCAGATATGACTTTGGCTTGGTCTTTGTTGATGCCAACATTAAATGATTGCTCTTAAGACTCATACTGCTGCACCCCTCCTTGCACACCAAGCTCTGTTTTTTATGCAGGGTAAGAACAATTCAGGTGAGAAAGGACCTCTGGGCATCACACTGTCCAACCCCTGCTCAAAGGACAGTCAACTGCAAGGATAGGTCATGTTGCTCAGGGTCCTAGCAAGTTTTTAAAATCTCCAAGAATGCAGATGACAGACCTTCTCTGGACAGCCTGTGCTAGTGCCTCACCGCTCCCATGAGAAGGACTTTTTGCCTCATACCCAGGCAAATTATCCCTCGTTTTGGCTTATGTCTGGTCCTTCTTATTCTTATGGTGTGCATCTCTAGGAAGAGTTTGGCTCTGTTTTCTCCATACAGTCCCATTAGTTAATTGTAGGTGGCAATTCCCTTCACTTGTCCAGGCTAAGCAAGCACAGCCCTCTGCCTCTCCTACTCCAGCCTCTGCTCCAGCCTCTTCACCAGCTTGGTGCCCCTCACTGGGCTTGCTCCTCTAAGTCAATGCCTTTCTTGTGGTGGGGAGCCCCAAACAGGACTTGATGCTCTGGATGTGGTCTCACAAGTGCCGAGCAGAGTGTAATATACATTCACCTGGATCTGCCAGTTACACTCCTGCTAACACAGCCCAGGATGAGGTTGTCCTTTGCCACAAGGGCACATTGCTGGTTCACTTTCAGCTTGTCCACTAGGACGCACAAGGCCTTTTCTGCAAAGCTTCTTGCTATCCACTCAGCCTCCAGCCTTCACTGTTGCATGGAGTTATTCTGCCCCTGATACATGATCCTACATTTACCTTTGTCCCTCTGTCTTGCCTGCCAATGGTGACAGCACCCACGGACTGTTTGCTTGCTTTGCCTGAAATTCTCTGTTGTCAATTAATCAAAAAAGTTATTCCCTACTCTTTTCTTGATGGGAGGTTCCTTCTAGTAGAAATAAATTGGAAGCTCTCACCCTGAGATTATGTTGCCAGACCTTTTTTGCTACGTCTGAAATCTCCCTCAAAAGTTGTTTTGGGGAGTGGAAAGAAGATTGTCTTACCTGAACTCATGTAAAAGAGTAGTGAATATAATACCTGGTGTTACTGTGCCCAAACTTTCTGGATTTGTCTTAAGGAGACAATTATCCTGGTTGGGTTTTCTTTTGTATAAGTCAAAGGACTATAGGGTGTCAGTGGGGCTCATTTCATCTAACTTCAGCTAGATAAAAATGACATATCCATCCCAAAGTGGTCTTCTGGCTTTCTTGATCATCAGTGGCAAGAAAGACAGTCTTCCTTTGAGTACAACTCATTTCACTGATCCTAGACTCCAAAAGATGTTCCATCTCAGAGATGTCCTCAGCTGTCAAGTAGTACAAGTAGGGAACTCACAGTACTGCCCCACAAAAAAAGCCTGGCCCCACTGGTCTGTAATGTGTCTTTTCATATTATGGGGGTCCAACCTGCAGAGATAACACATCCCTGCTACAACCAGGCAGCCTCATCTGAGCAGATGTTCCAATCCAGCAGTGAGACATCCAGGCTTACTTCCCTATTATATCTTCAATTTGCCCTGTGCTCTTCAACAAGAGATGGATAAGTTTGCTGGACTCCAGCAGGTTTTTCATATGGTCTTTTCTGGATCAAGTTTGGTCATTTTTAGAATAACTATGTCTGAATAAGGGTCTAAAACTGCAAAACATACATATTTTTGAATCTGCGTGCATGCGTGACACTGAACTCCTGAGTGGCCTTGCTGAGTTCAGGGCACTACCATGATCACTACACTTGCTGCCATCCTGCCGTTTCCATTTCAGCCTGTCATTTCTGTGAAGCCTGAAGGTGACCTTAACTATCCCCTTACCCCAGCTGCCCTACATAATCCTCGTGTGGTGGTTATTCACTCTATTTTCACACTTATTACTTCGCTTATTTTCCACATGGCAGTCCCTAGGAGTGGAAGTATTTTCATCCTCTGCTCATGTAGTTTTCTGCTCCGTAGCAGCCGCCTCCTTGCTCATCTATAGTGTTTGTTTTCTGCACGAGGGGATGTTACTGATTTCATCTCTTTCTGTCTCATTTATGCTCCATTTCTGTTTCAATTTCAGCTGGCACTTGATGTGAAAGCGTGTGTGGTCGTTTGTTTAAGATATTCACAAGGACCAGGACCCGTGTCTCTTCTCCACCACACATTTCCCAGGGGTTGATGGGCAATTCGCCAACCACTCTGGAACTTAATATTTCCATGTGTAAAATACTGGTAATATCACTAAAGCTGTGCAGATGGTTTATATTTTACTAGGGAAGCCGATCTGGAAGCGAAAGGGATTTCAGTTTGGATCAGTTCAGTACGAAATTGCTCTAGAAGAAAAGACTAGAACTGAAAGCTCTACATCTGGTATGGAAATAAATGATTAACTGCTTTCCAGAGTTGTTTCAAACATTTCTACCTTTTAAAAACAATACACCTAAATATACACGCAAACTACTCAGAGCTCTCTGCCATTCTTCCCCAGTGAGGCTTTCATGTTGTTGTTGAGACTAAAGGGGAGAGCTAAAGAGAAATCCTTTAATGTTATATAAGATGTTCAGAAATGCCTCTAAATTAAATAAAAGTGCTTCAAATTGTACACTGCATATGTGTCAGGCAATTCATCGGCCATGCCAGGACACTCTTGCCTCTTTGGAGGAGAATGCTGTGGGAGAGCTGAGCAGGAGTACTGCAGGTGGCTATTAACAGCAGATCACCCAGAGCAATTTTCAGGACATCTCCATACACTGCTGAAATTTTGCTATTCAGCGCAGTCCTCAATAATCCCTAAGGGTTAGAGCTTCGTGGGAGGTTGTGAAAACCAGCTGAGGCCACTGCCCTGCCCAGCTGCTTGCTCCTGCAGCATGGAAGCAGAAGGGATGTGTGTCTGCTTCGCAGTGCACATAGACTGCCAGCTTAAATCCCTGCTGAAAGTGGATTTGCACTGCCACACCGAAGCAGAGGGAAGATATTCTCTTTCACCAGAACTGGCGAATGGATCGTGACTGTGGCTCACTGTGCTGGCTGGACAACAGGCACCTGTGGCACGTCCAGCCGGACCTGCCTGCTCGAGCACGGATCCAGTGCACGATGGCAATTAGATTTTGCAGGCGTGGAAGGCACTTGGCTTCCTCGCCAGCTGCATCAGCCAGTGGTGGCAGCAGTGTTTCAGTGCTTTTTTGTAGCTCTCCTTGTCTCACTGGTGGTCATTTTAAAGCAGGACTTTATCTGTCAAGAGGTAAATTGGTGGCACCAAACAAGCTGGGGGCTGAATGATTGTGATTTCTTCTGAAAGGGCTTAGAGGAAAATAAGAGATCCAAAGCTGCAGTGAAATTAGTGTTGTTTTCCTTTCAGCAGGAGTAAAAATAAAGCTAAAATTAGGTTACTGAAAAACAGATGAGGAGAACCTTTTGCTTTAAGACTTTGACATAGCAGGGAATGAGCAGGATGAGGAGGAACAATAGTGCAGAAGAAAAGGTACTTAACAAAAAGAGATAAGCTATGAAAAGAAAGAAAAATAACACAGTCTGATAAAGTGTTTGAAGTCTTAACATCCATGCTTTCTGTTTCCAAATAAAGCATGTATATTTGTGAGCTGGGAAACTGCTCCCACTTCCAGAAGGACCCAAGTGGAGAGCTCAGGCCCAGGCTCTCCCCAGCTCCATTAGAAGCTGGACCCAGATTGGCTGAATATGGTGGCTCAGTTCTGCTCACCTCTCTTGCAAACTTCACACCAAAAGCAATCCCAGCATATTACCTACACCTTGTTCAGCTCTCCAAAGCAATTCTCTCCTTTTTGGTGGCACATGCACCTCCTGGCACCCACCTCCAGCAGCTCCAAGGAGGACCACAGCTCTGCACTCTGCCATGCCATGCCATGCCATGCCATGCCTTGTGTGCCAATGCCATCAAGAGGTGCTGAATGCAGCCCATCATGGTCATTGCTCCCATGGTCACTGCTCCCACTGTGCCAGGGGAGCAGCGGTCCTTGCCACCCCAGCCTCCTGTAGCCAGAAGAGCGTGGCTGTGTCTCCCATGCTTCTCACTACCTGGCTCAGTCCCCAGTAAAGCTGGGTAAATACTGTCTCCCCTACGCTTCCCCTCATGAATTATTGCAGGATTCATAGATTTTCCCTCTTCTGCACCAGGCTGAGAGATGCTGATAGCCCATTGTGATGGGAAGGCTCTGGAGGTGCCAGGTGTGACACCCAAAGTCTCATCACCGAGCCAGGCAGGACAAGGACTATGGTCTTTCTACAGTGTAGGAAATGCCAAAACCCTGGGGAGACAGGGTACAGTCACCACAGTTCCTTTTCCCACTTTACTGGAGCTCTCAGGATCTGCTGTGCTTCCTTTAAACTCAATTTTTTGGATTACTTAAGAATCTCAGATTGTCTCTGAGTAAAAACAGGAAGTTTCTGAGTGCCCCCATTTAGGTGTGCTGGCACATCTTTGATACCAGGAGAGCATCTTAAGGATTAAACAAGAACTTACAGTCTGTAAATTCTGACTTTGAGGCAAAATTCTTGATGCTGTGAACCTGGCATGGGACTTTTAACATCTGAGCTTTGCAGAACCATACGCAGTGCTTGGCTTCTCTACTGAGGCAAGCAGCAACATGTGCTAATTAATGCCAGTTGTGGGAATGTCCAGGTGTGACTTACGTCTCCTGGGAAGCAGACTGAGACCTCACCACTCATTTCACATAATCAAGGCTTATATTAAAACATCCCTCTTTCCTCCACACGCCATGTGTTAGCCACAGCAATTGCTTTAGGGCAGTACTTCTCCTCAGGGAGGTGTCTGGGCTGTTATGTCTCACCAGAAGGGATGCACTGAGAAATTCTTGATATACTGAGCTGTATCAGAGTGGGTGGATTACGAAGCGATATGTGGTGGCACTTGATGGCTACTCCTTACCCCTGCTGTCAAACAGCCTGTCAAGGGGAGAGGCATTTCTCTAATATTATAATAACAGCACCATCTCCCATTGATAACATCTCACTTGAAACGTCCTTCAGCCAGGTCTGATTTATTATTGAAATTCACCCCCAGAATCAAACATGGGTAGGAAAGGACTCAATGCTTACCCACTGTAACCCATCTCCAGAGCTGTAGCATGACAGGCAGTGCCAGTTAACAGCAGTAATTGATTTTCCACAGTGGGTTTGGGGCAGGAGAGGGGGAGAAGGAAGCCAGAGCATATTAATACAGAAAATTCAGAGACGGTGGCTTTTCCCCTCCCTCTCCCTCCACCGAGGAGAGGCCATAATTATTATTCTGGGAGGCCATGCTGGAGCTCGGAGCTGCTCTGCTTTGCAGCGTACTTGGAGCAAAGCCCATGCCACCCCGCTCGCTCGTTCCATGGCCCCATGTGTCGTGCAGGTGCACGGATCTGCGAGCTCAAGGTTAATGAGCTGTGGGAGATGGGGGCTCCCAGGACCAGGCAGCGGCGGATGGAAAGCCCCCGGGGAGAGTTGAAGGAGCGTGTTCTGCCTCACCTCCACAGAGCACCATTGTGGTCACACTTGCAGGCAGCTGTGGACACACAGACACAGGGTCCCAGGGTGCTCATGGTCAATGTGGTTTCCCGTTTTGCCCACTGAAACCCCTTCAAACAGAGGCAGGGCTGAAGGAGGGATGGCAAAGCAGCACTGCCCTCCACATCCTTACAAAAGGATTTGAAGGTCGGAGGTGCCCAGTGTTCACACAGCTCTGGCCCACATCTGGGATGGGACGCAGGTGCCTTGCCAGGAGCCTGGATTTGCAGGCAGCAGGCGGTTTTGCAGCCCCTCTGCTGCGGCTCTCACAATCCTGCTGGACATTGGGACCAACGCCACTTGGGGTCCCCAAATCACAGCCCCGCACGGGACATTTAAGGGTGTCTCGGCTGAGATAGTGACAAAGGATGTCTGGGGGTTTTTAATAGCAGGTTTCAGAGTCCCTCTCCTCCCTTGTACCAAATAAACAAATAAATAAATCTCGTGGGGGTATAATGCACCATAGCACTTTAATCCTGCTGGGGATGAAGTGGATTACAATGTTATTTGGCTGGCCACTGCGTGCAGAGCCAAACTGTTATAACAGGATTCAAATCCCTTCCCTAACTCAGAGCAGATTTGCTTGTTGCTTTAAAAAATAGCTGGAAGACAACTTGGCCCCATAAACCACACTATGACCCTTTTTGAATATAAGATTGAACTATTTATTCACTCCTTTAAATATGCTGCTTTTTTTGTAATTCAGAATGTTCCTTGAAGTCCCACGGAGAGAAAGGGGTGGTTTTTACAAGAACATTGTAAACACACTTTTTTACTCTTTACAAGAACATTTTTCACACTGTCCAAAGAGTTAAAGTTGCCTGTGAAAAGCTAGTAACTCCTTGAAAGAAGATCCGTTTTACCCATCAGTACACAGCATCTTGCAAGGAATCAGCGCTTGGCTGGGCTGTGATTGTTCTGCAGTCCCCTGCCATGGACAGCTGGGTTTTGGGCCAGGGACCGATGCCAGCCAAGGAGCAAGGACACAGCCACCCACCTTCGCCTTCTCCCCAGGGTGCAGTTAGCAGTGCTCGGGGCAGTTGCTATTAACAGGGGGAGAATGCAGAGGAATTCACCGACCCTCATCTCCGCAGGGACCAGCAAACCCGCTCATTTCTTCCACACACACCAAGTGCCTTAAAACTTTCCCTGCACGCTGGGGCATGCAGCCAGCAACATGAGCGGTGCTCCTCTTAATTAATACGTCCTTGGAGGGAACAGCCACTTAGCTGGGGAGCTCCGTTGCCTGGCCGTACCTTTGCAAGGGGAGACATCAGGGTGAGTGTACACTTGAAGGAAGATAGGTTACAAGATAATGTATAATACAATTGAGAATGAAGGTGACCTATAGAAGTGTGGTAATTATGTGATTTTCTCTGCTCGTCAAGCGAACTTTGATCCCAGAGTAGCACCATGTCACAAGGTGCTGCTGCCACGCCTGGGAAAGCTCGTGGGAGGACAAAGAGCAGAAAGCGGCAGAAAGGACAAAGAGGCTCCAAAACAACTCCCCCCCCTATTCAAACCCCTAACAAACAGGCAAAACGGAGGGTGATGGTTGTAAAATTGTCTTTCCTTGTTTAGAACCGCCTGTGTCAGCCAGTCGTGCACAGGGAAAATAGCAGCAGATCAATAGAGGTGCCTGCACTGACACTCTTACCCTCTTCTCCTTTAAGATACACTGAATTGCTCGTCAGCCTTCCCAGTTAATGAGTATTTCAGTGGGAGGAAAGACATGGGTTTCTTTCTAAGCATGTGCTTCTCTGTCAACCTCCAGACCTCTCCTAAAGGAAGAGGGAAGTGATGGGCTCTGGTCACGGTCAGAGGTCTGGGTTGTGATTGCGGTGACGGCATTCTGATATAACTTTACTGGAGGCCCCCCTAGGTCTAGCTATGGGTCTGTGACTGCAGAAGCTGGTGCAACCTTTCTCTGGAGGGTACCAGGGCTCCCCTGCCCTCTGCCACTTGCCGAGTGCTTTACGTGATGCCAAATCTCTGACACACATACACAATCACCAACCACGGGTCCTCGGGGTGGGCTGGATCCCACCACTGTTCCTGAGCACTCCCTTGGATGGAAGGGATGAGAATAGGGGTCCTGCTGCAATTTGACATTAATGGAGTTCAGTGCATGGGCACTGATTGAGGACCCGACCTATGCGAGGGATGTCAACGTGTGTAATCACACCAGAATATGATGCCTGTCATTTATCATTTGCACCAGTCAGCCAGGAGACCCCTCACACAGGTGCTGTGGAGATACAAAATAAAATAATCCCTTTGCAAAGAGCTTATAATTTTGGAGTAAGCACAAACATTCAAGCTTTGAAGGTAAGGGAGACAAATGACATTGCTCCTAGCCCTTGTTTCCTAGCAGGCTTGTATTCATCGACCGCGAACCTTAATACAGTTTTCACTCCACTTGTCAATTGTTAAGATAGATTTGGGGGCTGTCAACAAAATGTTACAGTTGAAATGACCCAGCTAGAAATAATAGACTATGAAACATCAAAGTAGCCATAATACTGTAAGCCAGCACAGGAATACGTTCAGCCCTTTCATTTTTAATGGTGCCCCAGGTGTCATTTGGCATACGAGGCAGTTTTGGAGGGGTTTCCCTGTCCCAGCTTCAGAAGTGTCTGCACCAGTTTGCTGGAGGGAGCAACCACAATCTCCCTGTGTATCCCCAGGGGAGAAACAGGCAGCCCGAGAAACAGATTCGTCTGGCTTCTGACACCAGTTTTTGGACAAGGTGCACTGCCAGCTGGAGGTGACCGCCTCTTCACCAGCAGGTAAGAGCAGGTGGGGTGAGGGATCTCGCTTGGAGACAGCTGTGGTGGCCCGCAGGCTTCTGGTGCTCACTGGCGCTTGCAGGTGGGTGCTGGTAGCACCGTGCTGGGCACAACGGAGTCTGATCCACCCGTCTCTTCTGGGTGCTGGCACAAGGCAGTGGTGTGCTCCTTACAGAGCTGGTGGGAAACCAAACTGAACACCTTGAGAGTGGATCAGTGCTAAAGCCTGCCATATTTACCCAGCTGAATGTGAGCTGGATAACTCGGGAGCACCTTCAAAGCATACTTCATTTCACAGTCAGAGGGTATTTTTCAGAGCAGGGAGGTTTCTTGTCAGCTTCTCCCATCTACCTGGTGTCTCAACAGGCCCATGTGGGGAAACACGTACCATCGGATTCCCACTGCAATCTTATCGTGGGAGCAATTCCCACCCACGTCAAGACAATTCTCACTGGGGTTTCACTGACATGTCAGACCTTTTCCTAAAGGCTCCCATCTGTTTCCAAGAGAGTTTTGCATCCAGTGCCTACTTTCAAGAGCTGCCAAGACTGTGCTGAGATTGCTTGTCTCTCTGCTAGGCTTTGGGTCTGATCAGTGAAGAACTTGGCCATGGGGATTTTAACACACTAAAATGCCCTATGGTATTAACAGAGAGGAACAGAAGCATCAACTTTTTTTGGTATGCCCAAAGATAAAATACTGCAGCTCCTATGACAGCAAATCTGCAACTGGAGAAGATGTGAACTGATAAACTCAGGTCTAGTCCTAGATATCAGTGGAGCAGCCAGTGGACACCCCTCTGCGTGCTTATGGGACCTTATCAGACAGTGCCATTGGCACTGAAATTGTATTGTGACCTTCAATAACCTTTTTTTCTGCTCTTTTTTTTTTTTAATTATTAGAATTATAGATGAAAGTAGCAGGAGACAGTCACATAAAAGGGGTTGAGCGCAGGAGCTTTCACTTAACAAAATCTCCCCATGCGCTTAGGAACGCGGCTATTTCTTTTATCCACTCGGACAGCCAGATCCTTTCAGATAATGACAGGGCTGCAGGTCTTTTAAATAGCTTGTGTCGGCGGAGGAGCGCAATGCCGGGAGAGGCGAGCCTGCTCCCGAACAGTCACCCCCTGGGAGCGCCTGCCCCAGCCAGCAGTGCTCGCCGGGCTGAGCACAGCCTTGCAGGGGAATCCTCCTGGAGCTGGAGCCCTGATAGAAACAATCTCTCCCTGCCTGAGCACAGCCTGAGACTGGAGATATAACTCTGGGAAATCTGCCTTTTTTGGAGTGGTGACACTGCTCTGAAGAGGGATATACCCTGTCAGTGGACCTCCTGGGGGCCCGCAGTTCAGGGAAGATGCTTCCTGCAACCCCTCTGAGTTTCTTGTGGGATCCCAGCAGAGCCAAAGATAAGTTGCCCTGAATTAATTTCATTTCTGAGCTTGTGTCAGGCTAGTGGAGCGGCATCGCAAATCAGGTCCGCAAGGACTTCATGCAAAACAGGAGTCACTTCGTTAAAGTTGGTCTTTCACTACTCTTGATAAAGTAATTAAAGTTGCTTTCTCCCCCTGCTGCTCCTTCTCTATGTACAAACATCAAGGCTCTGGCATAGATGGAGCCGTTGACACTTCGTCAGTGAAAATTCAGAACCGCGCAAGTAAGAGAAATGTTTTATGGGGACTATTTATAGTTTTGCATTAAGGCAAATGTATTCTCCTGCCTAAAATAGACTCACCTTGCAAACAGCTTAAGGACACTTTCAGCACCAGAAGAATGCCTTCAGACTCCCCTCAGGAGACAGAAACAGCCTTTTTCCCCAAAAAACCAAATAAGACTAGCAGCCGGAGCCCCCTGCGCTGCCCCCCCGCCCCTGCTCCCCACTGCTGGGCAGCAGCCGGCTGTGTTTGGGTGTCAGCCCGGGAGACCACCCAGCGTCCTTCCACCAAAAAGGGAGGTTAATTCATCCAACTAACTTTTCCAATCATTTTCTCCAGAGGGTTGCAACACTCATGCTCATTACACTGGTGAAAGGAATGAGGAAACTTTGGGGAGGGGGAGCAGCGACTTCCCACGATCGCTTGGAGCAGCGGGTTGCTTCCCCTTCGCTCTAAAGGGAATCATGCAGCCAGACAATGCAAACATCCTCTCTGCCAGGGCTGCAATGTGTTAATAGCACTCTCCCCTTGCTGCCACAGCATCATTTCATTCCCTGTGGAGAAACACTGTCGGGGGAGGGGAGGACAACAAGATGTCAGCAAAGAAAAAAAAATATTTTAAACTCACCTTTAGGCTGTGCGTTGGGTTGACGACGCAGACAAGCTGCCCGGCAGCTGAGAAAACCCTCTTTGCCTTGTAGTGCTGAAACCGCAGGTGAATAAGATCTAACACAGCCCCAAAGCACTGGGTGAAGAAAAGCATCACAACTTTTGGCGTTACTGCTGCGGCTGCTGCTGCTGCTGCTGGCGGCAGGCAGGGGAAGCAGCCAGGGAGCCCCTGAGTCCTTGAGCCCGGGGAGGGAGTGCAGTCGGCGAGAGCTATGCTCTGGCACGGCTTAGCATGCCGTCATATTCATCATCAAAATAAGACGGGAAGAGGCTTGCAGCAGCGGGGCGGCCAATGGAAAGGACAGAAATGTTATCCTTGAGGTCCGGAGACAGCCAATAACGAATGCCTCCCCTCCAGAAACTCCCTGATGAATTGAGCCTGGTGGAGAATGTATTATTGAACATTACCATACATCAGCACATTGCATTTATCTTGTGATTACAGCCAGTCATACGTAAGGCTGTGGAGATATGCAGGCAAAATTGATTGCTTAACGTCTTCATTTATTAATTGCCTTAATTTAACAAAAGAGCGCTTGGATACCAAAGCTAAATGTAAGGTGTAGGGAAGAAGCCCACCGGTGACACTGTTAGAAAGCAGCAGAAATAGATTAAGACTATGTTTTACTGAGGGAGAAAAATCAAATACGCAAAGAGAGTTACAGTTCCTTGCAGGGGTTAAACAGAAGTAGAGCTCGCTATATAAATAGATTCACGTCTGTGCATTTGCAGGCTTCAATTTGGATTTTCACCACTCTGAAGTTTTCTAAATCTTATATTCTGCTACTTCACAAGGGTTGCTGCACACAAATAACATTTCACACACACACACACTAAAAAGAGGGGATGTCAGGTCTCAGGTCTGGTGTAACTTGGAATAACTCCATTTAAAGTCAGCAATGTTTTCCTGATTTTCCACTCGCCGGTGGATCAGGTCTGTTGGACACAAAACATGGTAATTACTGGATGCTGGAACTATGAGAGCATAAAAAGGCACAGAGCATGCTTCTAAAAATAATGAAATACATGATGCATGAGAGCATATACAGAGAGAAACTTGCACTGAGGGAAAAGTGGCTTCTAAATCAACAGAATAATTAAACATGCAGAAGGCTTTTGCTTGACATTCATCTGCATATCGGTGGGCAGGAAATTAGTAATTAGCCATTAGATTGTCCCAGGCATTAAAAAAGAATTAGGGAAGTGCAAGGAAAATAACATGCTTTTGCGTATTGTTACCAGCGCGTATCTCTCTTGGTGGGCAGGGATCCTTTTCGAGCCATTGAGTCTCATTAAACTTGAGTCCCCATAACCGGGTTTTCCGGGAGGTGACTGCACCGAAGCAGCAGAGGGAATCAGAAAGCACATTCATTTCATGGGACAATCCTGTGTGATATGTTGCTCTGCTTGTTAATAAATCAAAGAGGGTTAATTTAATTAGCTCTCTGCCAGAACTTCCTATCAGGGTACTATTTATGCTTGCTAGCTAAGTAGTCAGATGGCTTATTTAGCCTTGGTAATCCTTTTTGCCTTCAAAGCAGAACAGATAAAAGTAGCTTTTCTTTCTTTTTTTTGCTTGTTCTTAAACGTGAGCCCTGCGCTGGGGGTGAGGCTGCTGCTTCCGGACAGAGCAGCCCCCGTACAGCGCGGGCTTCAGCCTGGGACTGGATTGTCACAGCTGCCTCTTCCTAACGCAATACTGCAATACTGGCTCTGCCAGACTGCAGAGAGCCTGTGTATTTAAAAAAAAAAAAAAGAAAAAAAGGAAAAAGGGAAAAAAAAAAGAGGCCTGAGTACATAAATAAGTGGGAAAACACGAATGCTGGAACAGCTGACAACAAACCCCCCCAAAACATTAAAGACTGGAGGAATATGTATCTCTCAGTTCTTAACATTTGCTTGTAAATGAGAACAGGAGATAATTTTTGCAGTGCTGAGAGACACTTTGAGAATATTTTCAGACAGACTTGAGGACAAGTGAGTGAATTGATTTGCTTAAATGTATCCTTTTCACTGTTCCCAAAGTAACTGCGAGCATCCAGCTATTTATTATTTATTTCTTCCTGATTTGTAGCTGGTAGCTGCACAAACACTCTGTACCAGCAAATTTCAGTCTGCAAGTTATCAGTGCAAGTATTCTGCCATCAAAGCCTTAAACAAGCAAAAGGTCCTTGCTATTTACGTTGATTATCGCCACCCAAATCCTCTGGATTATTTCTGTTTGAATGATTGACTCAACTGAATGCCTAGGCTTGAGGGGTGCAACCACATCCATGGAGCAGCAGAGATGGCACCCCTCACCCCTGCTGTCCAGCCAGCCTTGGGCTCTGGCAGTGCTGCAGTCCAGACCCCCTGAGACCCAGCTGCCTTCCTGGGGGGCAGGAGAGGTCTCCCTGATCCCACAGGCACACAGGGACATCTTCAGCCTAAATATACCTCCTGGCCACTGGGCTGGTGTACAAAAAGAGTTGTCATTCTGGCAAAGAAAAGACCACCTTCAAGGGTGGGAGAGGGACCTTTGCAGTGCCCAAATCCCTGTATGCATCTGTGCCCATTTTCTGTGCTGACTTTCTACATGTGACCTTCTGAGGAGCATCTCCCCACCAGCAATATTTGTGGAAAAGGATGAAAATAAGTGCTCGGTGCATCCGAAGGTAACTCCTGCTCAGTGCATGAGCTCAGGTTCATGGTGACACTTTTGGAAAATGCCCATTTTTTGCCCATGTTTTTTGTGTCCTGAGACCTACATGCAGCACCCACTTACCGCATTTCAACACACGACTTTGCACCAGCTTAACAAGGGACCCTATGTCTGCAAGCTGCAGCAGCTGGCTCTACATGCAGCTTCGCTTGCAAGCAAAAGCTCAGAAGCATGGTCTGATGTGTGGGTGTGGATCCAGGACTTTCTTCTGTTTTCACACACAGGGGCTCTCAAACAGTGTAACTCCACTGATTTGAGTCTGTGGTGGTCTCATCCAAGCTTGGGGATGCAAGGTCTGCTGCCCCACCTGGCCTCAAACCACGGAGCGGGTCCTCGATGGCGTTATTTAGCTGTATGGATGCAGCCAGAGAGAGGAGGAAGTCGCCCACATGCAAGGGGCACTTGATGACTCCCATTTAACTGCTGTTTGCAAATTTCTGGTGACTGTAGCCATTATTTCCAAGACAGTTAATGCTGTAATATGCAAGTGTGACATGGCAAAAGGCCATAGGCTAAATCTTCATTCTGATCCATATTTTGCCAAATTAGCAGCTTTAATGGCATCACTGTAATACACATGGGATTATAATGCTCTAACAGCTCAGCTGCTGGTGTGGCTGCATCAGGTTAGCACGATAATAGGACCAGCTAGACATAAAAACTGGCCAGAGGAGAGTTAGCTTTCCAGTTTGAAAGGGGAACACTTGTGGGAAACCATGGTTGTCCAGGGACTGTGCAACTTGGCAGGACGGCAGGCTGGGAGATGCATTGCTCAGTCCAAACCCAACATTAAATTGTAGGGCTTGGGTTTCAATCAGGTTTCCTTATCTTTCTGACTGGGCACTTTTGGGATTGACCTTCCTACATGCCGTTCTCCCTCCTTTCCTGCTTTCCTGCCCCATCAGACACCACAGTGAATCGAAGTCCCTTCTTATCCCTGCTTGTATAAACCTGGGTGAGTGCCTCTTGCTGACATCCACAGGATGTCCCGTGCAGATGGCACCAGGCTGCCCTCCATTACTGACAGCTGTAGGGGAAACCTAACCTGCCTCAGACAACACCTGCACTAGTCTTTATCCCCAGGACAGGAGAGGTGGATGCTGTTCAGGGCATCAATAGTATCCATTCAGGCAGCTTACCAGCCTGCTTGTGTGGCCCCATTGCTGACTGCCAGTAGGATTTCTGGCAGTGCTAGTCAACACAGGACGTACTCCATGTCTGCTACTTATATTTCCCTGCACCCTGGAACAGGGAAGGACCCCTCTTACACCCTCGGTCCTGCCTTCTAGGGATGATAGTTGGCTATTTAAGCAGGTCCCTGTCACCTTCTAGCCAAGGTGCAAGTCTGGCTAGGGCTGAAGTAGCAGGATTCATGCCAACCAGGCACTTCTCCTGTGAGTGTTGGCATCTGAGTGCATCAGCCCAGCTCCTTTTATAGTCTTGGGGAGAATGGCCCACGCTGGAGATGCATTTCCCCAGACCTGGCTGGGACATCAGGCAGTATTCTACGTTCTTTGGATGCAAACAATGTATGAATCTTCATCTGCTCTGCTGGGTCTCACAGCAGGTCTTGAGGAGAGGTGTTTGCACTGTTAGTTACAATTTCCTCTGTTGTCCAACAGACCTTTTAAACAAGAACATAAGAAATGTCTTACTAGCTCAGTGCAACAGTCCCTCCAGCCCAACATGCTGTCCCCAGCAGTGACTACAGGAGATGGCATTGTGAGTCAACTCATAGGCAGGAGCCACCACATGCTGTCCATTCTCCTGGTATTCCCTCAGCACCTACAACTGTTGTACTGGAGCATCGGAGGGCACATCCCTAGGGAAGCAAAGCCAGCAATTTTTAAAAGTGGGAGGAGACTTGTAGCCTTCTAAGATGTGTGCCCCCCAGTAAAGCACACATCACTTCATACTGGCTGCTTTGTACTTTGGTTGGACAAGTGGCATCTTCTGGTAAGTTCTTCCAAATGTTATTTACCTTCACCACGAGCATTTTTTATCAAATTCCCAGTGTGAATTGTTTTCCTGCGTAAGTTTTCTGCATGCAGAAAGTCATTATGTTCTCACTTACTGAGCTGGGGCAGCCTCTGCCATCACAGACCTTCTCCATGTGAAGATGCATTTTTTGCCTAAAACCTCCTTCAGCAAATCATAGAATCAGAGAATCATCAAGGTTGGAAAAGACCTCCAGGATCATCAAGTCCAACCATCAACCCAACACCACCATGTCTCCTAAACCACGCCCTGAAGTGCTGCATCTACATGCTTTTTGAACACCTCCAGGAACAGTGACTCCACCACCTCTCTGGGCAGCCTCTTCCAATGCATGACCACTCTTTCAGTAAAGACGTTTTTCCTAATATCCAATCTAAACTTCCCCTGATGCAGCTTGAAGCCATTTCCTCTTGCCCTATCACTGGTGACCTGGGAGAAGAGACCAACACCCACCGTGCTACAACCTCATTTCAGGTAGTTGTAGAGAGCGATGAGCTCTCCCCTGAGCCTGCTTTTCTGCAGACTAAACAACCCCAATTCCCTCAGCCTCTCCTCATGAGTCTTGCTCTCTAGACCCTTCCCCAGCTTTGTTGCCCTTCTTCTCGACAAGATCCAGCACCTCAATGTCCTTCGTGTACTGAGGGGCCCAAAACGGCACACAGCACTCGAGGTGTGGCCTCACCAGTGCCAGGTACAGGGACACAATCACTTCTCTGCTCCTGCTGGCTACGCTATTCCTGATACAAGCCAGGATGCTGTTGGCTGTCTTGGCCACCTGGGCACACTGCTAGCTCACGTTCAGCCGGCCGTTGACCAGCACCCCCAGGTCCTTCTCTGCTGGGCAGCTTTCCAGCTACTCTTCCCCAAGCCTATAGCGTTGCAGCTTTCCAATAGACAGAGAGCGTTTCCTTTGCAAAGCACCTTTCTTGCCCAAGATCAGGTCACTCTTGCAGCTTCTCTATACATTTCTTCTACCTCCTCCTCGTCCTTTCTTGAGCCTGATCTTCTCCCCTCTGCTGATGAGTGCAGAAGCAAAATGATCTGTTTGGCTTACATCATCACGCTGTTATGGGCGTGACGCATCCACTCCTTTGGGTCTCCATTCCCACACCTCCTCTTCACTTGCATGGCAGATTTTACATCACTTAAGCACAGCTGTGGGGGAGCCAGAGCTGCTTGTGGGCAGGGAGGAGAACTCAAACCTCCCTGGAAAACTCATGGAAGTACTCCCTCCCCTCATCTTCTCTGTTGGCTACAGTGATGAGAGGCAGGAACATCAGCGAATCTTTTTTCCTCTTTTAAAAAATCATCTGTTTTTTCAAAAGTGAAGTGCTGTCAAAAGTTGTTGGCTTTACTAAAGTACTTTATTTGTGGTGAATTATTTTGCCAAATATATTTTCAAAAATCCATTTCGACTCCATGCAGCGATATAAGCAATAGCTGCACTGGAATTGTACAGATGCTTTAAGCAGGAACTGATCTTAAACATCTCAACAATTTTCATTTTCTCAAAAGCACAGCTTTTATTGGGATCGAACTATCAAAAGCAGTCTTTAAAGCAGTTAAATAACATGCCAGTTAAGATATCAGTGATAAATGCCACAGATAATCTTACAAAACTAGGGACAAAATGGAATTTGCTGAACTGGAACCAATTTCACAATTCTAAGGTTCTTCCCGACATTTCCTCAGTGCTTTCTTCCTCCCCCCTCTGCACAGCTCGCCTTCAACTGTGCATGCTCATCGCCCTCAGAGCTACTTTGCAATGCTGCACATCCAACACCATTGCCGGAATAACTGGGAATGCACATGGCGGTCGGTCACACGCTTGGGCCACGTCTCCCCCATCTGTCACAGGGCAAAAGTAATTTCTGCACCCCCTGGCCGCCTGCAGAGCATCATCAATGCACAGCTGCTGAGCTGGGCTTTTCCTGCTAATCTCCCTTTGGCAGAAACTTACATTTCCCTCTGGTATTGAAGGACACTAATATGGCAAGAGGTGTTTTCTTTTATTCCTTTCAAAGCCCTACCTCCTATATTATTATCAGCAGTACCTGAGTTTTCTAGTTGCTGGGTCAAGAAGGGAATTCTTCATTTCTTGTTGGGGGATACTTGCTGCCTAGGGAAGAAGGTTGCAGCCTCCACCTTCTTAATTTTGTCCCTTCACACCACTGCATTTGGTATGCTCTCCCTTCCTCTGCTCACTTATTAAGGGGAGAGTTTATGGCAATATTTCATGCCACTTTTCTCTGCAAATGTTATACCCAAGAGAGCATATCCTTTAACTCTCACCAGCAAGCCAGCAGCTCAATAAAGACACTTTACATTTTCATGCTGTTATTAGATAAAGTAACTGCCATCATTTCCTATTCATAGTGGCTGCCTGGTGCCCACATTACCATAAGGACGTATTGCTTTCAATTGCCAGCCTAACGCAATGCTCAGCAGAGTCCTGCTGCCCTGGGCCATATCGGCACGGGGGGGGGGGTGGATGAACTGCCTTGGTTGCCTTGTGTCAGAGAGAAAAAGCACCAGAAGCCAGTAGTGATGGATGGAGGAGGTTCCTTTTCCTGCTGTCGGCCCAGGCAGTGGCTTGTACAGAGGCAGCCTCTAATTCTGAGCAGGTTTTAAGAGCCAGAGAGTTTATCATTTTCTGGGCAGCCCACCTGAGAGGCTGTCTCTGGTCACGCTCTGCGGGCTGGCATTTTGTTCCCAGAGCTGCACTCAGCTGGGGAAAGCAGCAGTCAGCAATGCAGACTGGCGGCAGCGCCAGTGTCACCCTTTAATCTCCTTAGCGTTGCCTCAGCTCCAGTGCTGATTTGTGATCAGGATGCTGGGGGCCTCCCTAGGAGCCTGCCAGAGTCACAACAGGATTTTTTTTGGGTCCAGCTGCTTTCAAACAGACACAGAGACATGTGCATGGAGGTGTGCGAAGGACAGGCAGGCAGCAGGGACGAGGCAGACTTGCTGTGCTTATGTCAAAGTGTGAGCAGCTTCTGGGAGTGCAGACAAGCCCTGCTGAACAAGGTCATGCTGCTCCTGCCTCCACCATGGAGGAGGAGGGCCTGGGCAACAAAGAGGTGGAGGGCTGTATCCAAATGACCCAGCAAGATGGACTGAAGTCCTTGCTCTTCTGGGTCACAAGAAAGATAAGTAATTCAGGCTTGCTTCAGAGCTTTGGATCCTATGTCCACATTTTCCTGCACTTGGACTTTTCTGTCTTCAAAATCTGGTTGAGGAAGATTTAGGAGATATTCATTGAGGATTTTCCAGCTCTCAGAGGTGGAACACATCTTCCTGAGTTAGCCAGCCGTGCCTCTTGAGACATGGGGTGAAGCAGGTCTGGGGCATCTCAGTTTAAAGAAGGTATCTAAAATGGGTTAGATGACTCACCACCTAAAAGTACCAAATCACCTCCACTGACCTGCAGCTCTCACAGATGTAGCACCACGCTCCTCCGTAACCAGGTGAGATAAATCCCAAGCCCAGCAAGCTGGGCATTGCCACACAAGCAGCATCTCCAGTACGTGGCATCCTGCAACCCCAGAGAAGCCCCTGCACATCCCACCTGGACAGTGGGTACCATGGCAGGGGCTGCTTCAGTGAGGACCTTCTTGCCACTGGCACTGCTTGGCCAGCACTGCAGGAAGGCCAGCCCTGGTTGTGACCGAGGGGAGTAGTCTCTGCAAGGGGTTCTGCTTGCTGTAGGGGTACGTGCACAGCCCACGCTGCTCTCCCCGGCCATGGCATCCCCCTGGCCTGGCCCTAGTGAAGGCTCCAGAGCCCAGGTGACCCCAAATTAGTCTGGGTACACACCATTGCAAGAGCCTCTGTGTCACCTCTGGTCCCCGATCCTGCTCTGGGCAGCGGAGCTCCACATTGCGAGGCATACCACTCACCAACACAGACATGGGCTGGTGATGGTTGGACAAGCACCAACTAGATCTAAATTTCAGACCCCTTTTCTAAATTTCTAAACCATTTTCATGAGAATTTCTGGGACAGAGCCCAGCAGTAGCCTCCCACATAGTCCTGGTGAGCCCAGGGGCCACACCATTATCTGAAGGTTTCACCAGCTCCTGCCATCTAAAGGCTTGCAGATCCCACTGATGACCACTTGCCAGGTGGGACACGTAGCCTTTTTGAATCTGTTTTTAGTCACTTGAAAAGCTTGGCTGCCAATGCCAGTGTTGCTGAGGGATTGCTGCGAAGTTCAATTAGCTAATGGCACAGAGATTCAGAAAGCAACGTGGATGGGAGGCAGTACTCAGTGCCAAGTCCTGTTAAAATTATTACCATGTCCCAGTGTATCACCAGAGGCATCCATCCCTCATGAGCTGCACCTGGTAACAGTTTGCCTGGACCATGTCCTTTCATGTCTGTGTGAGCACCAAAGGCATCCTAGCAGCCAGTGGCATTTTTCAACCCACAGGTAGCTAAGGTTGAGCTCACCTAGGTCAGAGATGGTGCAGGGACACCTCTGCCCAGAAAGTGTGCACAAAAAGGGATGTCCAACAACAAGAGCCTCACCTGGAGCATCAAATTCTCTTCCCGTGTTCACACATGGTTCTCCCATGACATTGGTGGCATCTGTAGACAGGTATCTGATGGCAGAATTTCACTCTTAGACCATTTATTACGCCTTCAGGATCTTCTCAGGAAGAAAAAACAGAGGTGGCTAGTCCTCCCTGAAATGAATTTTTGGGCTGTCCTTCAGCTTAGTTTACCCTTGCAATTATGCTGATGCCAGCAGAGATGAAGCAGACCGATGCCTGCCACCACCAGCTGGCCAGCGCAGTGAAGGCCACCCAGCTCCCTCGAGGCTAGGTCCTGCAGTGATGGACTAGTGTGTCATGAGCTAGAGATTGTCTATGATGTCCAGGACCCACATCACATCTGTCTTGCCTTGTCTAATATGGCAAATGGTGAGAAACACTGTGGAGGGCTGTCAAAGTATGGCCTCTCTTTACCTCCTCTTTGTATCACAGGTGGACAAGTGATGCTGTGTTGTGCTTCAGATGTGGTTGGAGTCATGGACAGGGCAGAGGATGTTGGTAGATCAGTGGAGAGGGGCTGAGGGAGAGAGAGAGGCAGGAGGTGAGAGCTAAAGGTCCAGAACATGTGCCTATAAATAATCCACCTTCTTTGTGTGGTAGAAGGATATATATCTGGAGTTATTAACCTTAGTTATAAACCCTTAATTCACTATTTCCCTGGAGCAAGATGGCACAACTCCCCTTCGTGCTGGCGGGCATGTCACCCCACTGGGTCCCTCTGGGCAGGTGGTTTCTCACCGGTACAGGTTTTCAACAGTGCTTGACATAAATTTAAAATATGCAGCACTGGAAATGACAATAACCAAATAAATACTTGCAGCCACATCGCACTCTTGGCTTCCCTGGGGTGAGCAGTTTTAATACTGCCAGTGTTGCCTCTGTTTTGGGGCACAGCCACAGGACAGACCTTATTGCTTTTCTTCCTGCCTTCGTAAATTTAACTAAATTAATTTGATTTATATAGCCAATAAACAGGCGCTTCTGCCCCCTGTTCTCAGAGACAATTGTCAAATGGACTGTTCTTGCAGCCACCTCTCTGCCAATAACAACAGCATCTTTTAGTTGAAAATAATCATTTAAAGGGGAAACTGTCCTAATTGGCTAATGTCTTAATTCTGGGTCTGTTTTCCAGAGAATAACTAATGTTTTTCATAACAAGATCAGTTATCGTCTCTGGGGATACAGCCACCTTCTTCCTGGAATGCTTTTCATGCCGGAGGATGCGTGTTGAAACCGAGAGCAATATTGTTGGCGAAAATCCCAGCTGACGCTACATGTTTCTGACTGTGATACAGCTAACTCCCGAGAGGCGAGTAGAGCCTGACCTCAGGGCAGCCAGTAGAGATCAAGGCTGCAAGCTTCCAGCCTGGGATTTAGCTCAGCCACTTTACACTGAAGGAAAAACTCCCAGAGCCTTCTCTCCAAGAAGATTTTCCCGGCAAAGCAACTGTTTTGAGTTAAGCGTCTCGATGTGAAAACATCCCTCTGCTGGCAGTAATAGCTGAGGGAGAGTTCCCAGTGCGACTTGTGCCTAATAGCACTGGGACTAAAACTGCATGCGTTGCTAATCACGGCACATCAAAGAGTCAGGCAGTAATTTAAGGCTTGATTTCTTTTTTTGGGGGAGACAGTGTTTCAATTTCTGTTTGGTATTCCTTAACAAAAAAAAATCTAACCCTTCAATAAAACTGAGCATCCAGATAGCTCAACAGAAAACCTAAGAAGAGGTTATCAAGACCATCCCGACTATATCTTGACCCATTACTAGAAAATAAACAACTCCTGCAGATCTTTTGCCAGCAATTAGCTAGCAGGCAGCAAACTGCTCCTCCCCAAGTCCTTCCACCACTGCCACCTACCCACCGAACTATTGTCTTCAATCAAGGAAAGCCCCACAGAGCAGATGAGCCTTGACCTCTGGCCTCGAGGCCATCGTGCTTCGGCTCAAGGCGGGGCGGGGGGTCTCAAGGGGCTTCCTTCCAGAACACACTCTGGTTTACATTTTAAATGGCAATTTATAAAACCATGATACAGCTAACACTGAAAACCTAACTTGTTTGAAAGCAATCCCTGCCACGCAGCATGACAACGGCATGCCTCGGGGTTTGCCTTGGTGTGTTTTTTTTTAATGTAAAGATATCAAATGATTAGCTCACTCTCCCGGTGTTATTTCACCTCTCTGTATGAAGCAAGACCATCAGAGACACTTTTCTTAATTACTCAGCAATCCCACTGGGATTCATTTATCTCCAGGGTTAAAATATGCCAGGCATTTAAAGTGCAAACCGAATGATTGTATTAAAAGTTTGCCAGAAGGACTATCAGCATTTTATGTGTGTAACATCCCTGGTTGAAAGATTCCAAAAGCTAGCTGTGATATATTCCACTTAATTATTTCTTTCGATGGTTTTATAAATGTGCTCTCTATGATCTACAAGCAGTGTACATCTCGATTATATATGACATGTTTGTTTTTAACTAAAAGCAAATCAATAAAGAGATTCCACTTTTTATTTAATGTTGCTATTGGATGGCTGCTCACAATAAAAAAACCCACAAATATTAGTTGAATCATAAGAATCCAAACAGGCTACTTAACAAAGCATAAAAAATAGATGTCAGCCTTTGTTTTGGAATTAGGTTATAAACCATGCCCCTGCATCTGAAATGCAAAGCAGCAGAGCTAGAGGATAAGGCACGAAGCAGCACCTTTGCCCCTCCGCCTGCCAATGCGGTGGCTTTTAATCGAAGCTGGAGAGAAGCCATCCTGCCTTGGAGAACACCTGCCACCTGCCCTGGCCCCACAGCCCATCGCAAGAAGGAGGAGCTCTGACAAATTGCAGTCCCAAAGTCCAGATCAGGATATTTTTTTGCATTTTTTTGGATCCAAACCTAATTCAGCCGCTGATCCAGTGTGCAGCCTGGGGGTTGCCACCTTGTCTGCATTTCTGCTGTGCCTGCTGAGGGTGAGATGCTCCAATGCACAAGCACAAGTTGGAAAAAGTCATCGTGGAGGACTTGACCCCTCTAGTGCTCTTGGGTGCTAAATCCATTTCCGTCTAGCAAATAAATAAATGCACATTTTGGTTCTTCTGAAACACCGCTGGAGGATCCTCGGCCACCCTGTGTCTCTTGCCCCTTTGATGCCTGAACCTGTATGGGCCTGGAGCCCCTCAGCAGGAGGGCAGAGGTGCCAGGCAGCATGCACGGCGGCAACCAGGACATGGGGCATGTCCCTTTAGCGAGAGTGGGTGCAGAGAGGGTCTGGGTGCTCCAGGGTGAGGCAGGGTGGGGAACATCCATGGCACCCCAGTCTCAGCTGTAGGGGCACTCACAGCCCCTTGGGGAGTCCAGTCTTTCCCAACCCATGTGTTTTCCTGACATGTTTTTTGCTCTCGCAGCCCCATTTACCTCCTGCCACCAGCCCTGGAGTGGTGATTTCTTGCCTCCCATGGAATGTCTGGAAGTGGCCACATTCATGGATGAGATGGCTTCTCTACCTCAAAGGTCAGGGCAAGAAGAGTGGTGGAGGAGGCAAACAGCACCCAGATGAACTCACACTTAGCAGTTATTGCTAGTATTAGTGGTTTTCATGATGAGAAAGGTGAGCAAAGAAAAGGATTTAAATGGTGTTTGCTTCTTGTACATCTGATTTTTCCATCATTTGCAGATCCCTTCAATTAATTCCTCCTGGAGAAGAGAAAGCCCTTCTAGATCGTTTTCCAAAGCTTTGTAATTAATGTAAGCAGAGCCCTGAGGGGCGTTCGATTTGTGTTAGAGTGTCAGTCTCATTTATGGTTAATTTGGGACGGATCCACTCCACTTTGCTTTGCTGGACTGTAGCACCCAGTCAGATCTGTTTATGAGATGCACTTTATTACCAGCAGAGGTACCCTCAGGGCACTACATCAATTTACAAGTACTTAGTCGCTGCTTTCTCTTAACCCTCTGACTGCCAGCTTATTTGCATTTTGTAAGTTAAATAAACAGCATTCAGTGGCTGACTGGGGCAAATAGCAACTCCTTTAGCTAGTGGATCCTAATTAACAAGATAGGAGTAAGGCAGCCACCCATATCCTAGTAATACTGTCATTGCACCATAATATTTCAGCTGAGGATCCCTGGGATCTTTACGTGACAATGCAGGGGACAAAAAGGGCATGGGAGTGAGTTGGTAGTGAGTATGAGAGCCTCCCTCTGCAGATGGACACGGGGGTTGAATGACATATCACTGCCTGCACAAAAAGTCTGGGCAATGCTTGGAAGAGAGCTTGAAAGAAAGACCATGTGTCCCAGATTTCAGAGCTCTGCTCCCCTTTCTGTCTCCAGCCTTCCCCTACTTTCTAGAGTCAGAAATAAATCAGGAACTGTTCAGGTGGTTTCACCCTGACACCGAAGAACCACGAGATCCTGCTGGTCTCTAGGACGTTTAAACGATGCTGTGAGCCTTCTGCGGGGGCCGAGCTGGGAAGTGCTGACCCTTCGACCACGGCACTGTCCCTGTCGGTGGCAGAGAGGGAGAGGGACTTTTGGGGGAAAGAAGGCAAAATAAACAGAAATAGAAACAGTGTAAAAAAGGAGCTCAGGCTCATGTGTGACTTGATCTGCTAGAGTGGAGAACAAAATTGTCCCTAATGTTTTCCATTGAAAAACAACCTTTCCATTCAATAAACATTTTCAAGAACATGCTACTTTCAATGACTTTTCATGATCGGAAAAGTTTTAATTGCCAAGCAACTCCCAAATGTTTCCATTTCTCAAACTCTGGGTTTCTCATGGAGAAACTTGAAAAAACACCAGCACAGACAACAGAAATCCCTAATTCCAGGGGGCAAAAAATCTCCATGAGCTCTGGCTGCAGTCTAGAAACAACCCTGCAGATAGTACCCAGAAACAATTTCTCGTCCTACTTGCTCACTTCACCGGCAAGGCAAACTTTCCCCTTGATTAGGACTGAAGAGCAGGCCTCCTCCTACATCACGAGAGGGAGTAACAGTTATGCCACAAAGCACGGGGCAGAGGTGATGACTCGCTGTCCTATGTCAAGGTCAGTCTTCTTCTAGACCACAGAAAATAAAATGAGAGGAAAGAAACGGACCCCCATTGTAGCAGCTTTTGAGCCATTTTTCTGCTCCAATCACACTTCAATGAAAGTTGGGCGGGAAAAGCCCAGAAGAGAGGGCCAGTAGAACAGGGATCTGTAAGAAATGATAACAGAGAGAGTGTGTCAAGAGGGTTTAAATGGACAGCTTACATCAGATGGAGGAGTAAATGCGGTTAACACAAAGCATTTTAAAGCCGATGGTAAGTGACAGCTACGTTCCTTTGCGCCTTATTATTAAATCGCATTGGATTAATCTGGCATTAAGTGGTATTTCTGTCTCTCTTCCCTGTCACACAGATGCATCACTCCTGTGAAGCGCTGGCTGTGGTATGTTTCACATGAGCTTCAACCAGCAGTGTGGGATCAGCCTCCGTTTGCAGAGGTTAGAAGTGGATTCCTCTTCCCTACTGCTCTCATAGACTGGTTTTCTAGATACTACATGGGAAAAACAAGTTTGCAAAACTGAGGCATTGACTGTTCAGATTCAGCTTGGCTGGTTCTGTCCTTCCTAACCAAAATCTGGCTATCTTGGGGAAATTTTCTCCTTGTGAAGTGTATTGTCACAGGACAAAACTGTGATGTTCCACCTTGGAGAAGACAGTAATGAAGAGGTGATCCTCCAGAACACATTTTCTCAGGTGCTCTGGGATGTCTTGGGAAATAAGGAGTGATGGGCCTCAGCTACACACAGAAACAAACAGATCCTTTACAAATGTCCGCTTTTATTACAGCCACGCTGAAGAGTGAAAGGAGCAGCCCTGAGAGCTGCGTTGCTCCTGTGAAAGTGGCTCTAGGCCTGTAAATGAAGTCATGGGTTCTCTGCAAGATCTTCCACCGATCTCTCAGGTCATTTGGACAACTTTCAATTATTATCTGCTGGACCTCAAAGCTCAACTAAAAAGAAAAAAAAACCACAAACCAAAAACAACAACAAAAAAAAGAAAGTTGAAGTAGCAGCGATTCCTGGCAATTCTCCTGAGCTTTCTGGTATGGTCCTAGTAACATGTGTCGGGAAGCAGAGAATGACTGCATAAAGCTTTTGGCATTGATTGAATATATAGATTGGTGATGTCTCAACTTCTGTTTTAATCTTTCCATTACCTGTGGTATTTTTTACAGGGAAAGCCTTATTATTTAGAAAACAATTTCTATCAGCCTTCAAATAGATGAGAAGCTGCAGCATCTTAATGGAAGGTAAATTACTGGTGCTTTCACAGCCAGAGCCTCTCCTTGGTCTGATGGAAAGGTTAACCATTTAGCACCTCCTCAGTCTGAACACGGTTTTCCATCTGAATGAGAATTTGGCAGAATTTGTCACAGCGTATTCGCATTTTCTGTGAGGGATAGCTACTCCGTGCCAAAGAGGGCTAAATTTTTAGCAGTGGGGAAATCCCCTATGGGGAGAGCATCTAGCAGGGGAACAACTTGCAGGGACAAGTGCATCGCCGATGCAGCACTGATGACCCCCGTCACTGGCCCTGGCTGCCAGATGGGGGCTTCTGGCCACCAGGGTAATTCAGGTGATCTGTCCCCACTTCCCTCCCCTGAAGCAAATGAGCAATTTCACTTGAGCACCAAAATCGGATTCCAGCCGAGGTGTCTAGGTGGGGAAGGCAATTGCTTTAATCCATTAAGCTACTTTAGCTCCCCATCTTTATCTGAAACTCACAGACGGAAAGTGTCACTGGGAACTTGATGGACTTAACTACTTAGTGCAATCAGCATTCCCCGGTGCAAATTGGGGTTTCTTGGTTACCTTGCTTAAAAGGGAAACAGACAAAAAGAAAAGGCTCTATTACAACCTCAGATGCCCCATTTTGGAACCAAATCCTCACCAGACAATCTGTGCCAGCCAAAAAGCATCTCGGAAGAGGATGGGGACAGGAGTGTTGTGGGGTGTTTGATCTGAAAATGGCTGCAAGCCTAAAAGCCTGTCTGTTTCAAAAAGCCAAGCAAATCTAACACAAATGCTAAAAAGCATGGAGCCGGTTAAATCAGTCAGACTGCCAGCAGACACTGGTGTGACATGTTGATTTTCCTGTCTCTCCCTGTTATTTGGTAAACCACAGAGGTTTCCTACACCTCCACACTGAATCCAGCTGTCACAGATCCATAATTTAAGGTGTGTACCAGCATCACAGCATTTGGATGACTGCGAGTGGCACGATGGATAATGAAAGTCATTTTTTGCATTGGGCTTTTAAAGCCCCCCCCCGGCTATTACTGTGCTTAAATTTTTGACAAGGGGGAACACTAAAACCCACATCCAGCTCTGCCAGTGGGTGGGCAGCAGACAAGAGGCTCAGGCAGCCCCCCTCGATCCCCCATCCCTGTACTGCCTCAGCTCCAAATTTCCACATGAAAGTCACAGAAGGACTAGGGAAAATTTGGGAAAAGAGGTGGAGCTGGCACCGAACATGGGGGCAGCTCCCCAGGCTCTCAGGTGAAACTGCTGCAGCAGCGGGACCCTGTCCCCAGGCCCAAGCCTTGGGATTCCTCATCCCCACCCCAGACCCGTTCTCAAAGGCATCTTGAAACCTTGACCAGGTGTCCCAAAGCCCTCATATCCCACGCCCACCACACCAGCCAGCTTGACACAAAACCTAAAATGCTTCATTACCCTTCACGAGGTTATTAAAGGCAATGAAGTGGGGGACTCTGGGAGGTGAAGACTACTTCCAGTGTCACTAAATCAGGGAGGGGTGTAGCAGCTGAATAACATCCCCTCTTAAAAGGCTTTGAAAGTCAAAGGCAGGGGCACAGGGAAGATTTATTGTTATATTGGCCTTTATAATCCGCTAAGGCATTTTCTTCCAAAAGGGGTCCCTTCCATGTTTTGCTCTGACGCCCTGACCAGATGGCAGGGTGCGCAGTGTGCCCCCTTCGTTCCCTGGATCAGGAGATGACTGACCTTCAGTAGCTTCACCCCGCCTGTGTTTACACCAGGGAACAACGTTCTGCCCCTCTGTCTGCCGAGTCCATCTCGCAGCAGTGGTCATTACCCAGAGTTTCCCTTCATCCACCCCTCCTGACTTCTTTTTCCTTGCACACTCCACCCTGGGTTGGTTGGTTGGTTGGTTTTTTCTTACTATTTTCGTCCCTCTCTTTCTTTTTCCCCTGCAAGTCACCAATTTCTGGACATTCTGGCCCTTCTCTCACCTTAGGGTCAGGGCTTTGTTCTTCCCCTGGGCGAAATCACCAGCCTAGGACTTAGCAGGCTGGCAGAAGAAACAGACCAGCATTGCCCCGGGGGAGAGATCAGAGCCTCTTGCAGAACAATTTCCTCCTCATTTATATAGCCCTGCGTCCAGCTCCAGGCCTGAGGACAGCACAGCTTTCCCTGTGTTTCTCTCATCACCCGCAAAGAAGGTCTCCAACCATTTCCTGACCCCATGGCTGTTACATTTGTCCCAGCAAAACTGAGAAGCACCATGATTTAGAGGGTTTTTATCCCACACCCCAGCCTCTGTTCCCCACACCCAGGCCAATGCTGGCTGATGGTTAATGGTAATAGCCACATGGATGAGAACCAGGAGTAAACTGAAGGCCCCCTTGAAAACGGGGGAAACAGATGTTCGGAAGGCTCACGCTCCTCATTGTTAAATTCAGAATGTAAATGCCTGCTAATTCCTCATTTTATTGCCCAGCCTCACGCTCAATGTCAGAGAGAACAATCCTGGAGGGATGCTCCATACAACAGCTCTGAAGGTCACAGCAGTGGTGGAAATGTACCTAAACAGGAGAGGGGAAAGGGGGCAGGGGCCGCTGTTGCAGCCCCTGGGCTGTGGTTGGGAAAAAAAGGGTCTCCTGAGCAACTGTGAGAAAATGAAATATCAGGGTCTGACAGCAGAGAGGGGAAGGGGGAGCCCTGTCCCGGACAAACAGGATTACTGGAGTTGAAGATTGTCCTTAGCTGGGTTCCTGACCACTTTTGGTGGTCAGATTTTTCTCACTAGAAAGCCACAACAATTTTTTGCTTGGGAAGAATCTTGTGAAAGACAATTCCCCGAAACCAACACGACTTTGCTGGGAGCTGGGTCTGTTCTGGAGAGCAAATGATTTTTCTTTGTATAGAGGGGAGATTTTTACGACCTGTTGAACAGAGATTTAACAATATCTGTTCTGCCATTTTCTCACTCTCTTGTTTCTTTTTTCAGACCTTTATTCATACTATTTCCCCCTGCCTTTCCATTTCAGCTTTCCTCCCCTCTCTTCCCAAGCACTGTCACTGTTCAGCACCAGATGACAGTGCTCAGGACCACAGATGTGGTGGTGAGCTGGGGGGGATGGGGTTTTGCAGTCTCTGACCTTGTCACTTAGACCTCTCTACTGAAGCTCACACTCCCTCGGGATCTAACTCCTTCTGTACAGAAAAGATCCTGCAAGAAGAGCATTCATAAGGAGGTTTTACTGAGGACAACACATGAACAAGTGAGTGGTGTTGCATCTAGGAGGTTTCTGCACTTACTGCAGCAGCTCAGCTGGCCTCCGCTGCAGCAAGAGTGACCTGGCATTGCTCATGGAAGAAGGCGTAATGGAAAGCAAGAGCCTAGAAGACACAGAACGTGCAATGGGTCCTCCAGCCCTCAGGATGGAGGAGTGGTTTACTGGACGTTGATGCACAGCAGGGAGGACTGCTGATAATATTAAAGCTGGATTTACAATGCAACGGCTTAACTAGTGAGCTGAATTTCCATGTAAATGGATTTTTATGAATGCATGTATGGAAAAACAGCAGCATGGATGAATGGAGTGGAGCTGAGGCAGGCAGGTGCATCCAGCATGAGCAATTTACTGTGTTAGCTGGGAGACCAGTGGAAACTCCCCTCATGTTCTCTTAACGTCTAGAGTTTCGCTTAATAAGCAGAGAAAACATACATATTCTAACCTCCAACTGTGCATATGAAGTATAGGTCAAATATGTATTTGAAGACAGCATGACCACAGTGGTATTCCACGGGCATCTGAGTAATAAAAAGGCACCTAAAAGTTTTCCACTTAGCAGGCCCCTGTGTATCATCACGGACACTTGTCTGCACTTGGAATGTGACAGTTTAATAACTACGAAGCAACTGGAAATAATAATAGAGAAGACGGTGGACTAGAGCAATATTAATTATCTGTAACAAATACATCAAGCCAACATGCTGTTGTACACGTAAGATTGACTTCAGCTAGTACATTAAAAGGTCAGCATGAAACGAGGGGTTGGAAAACATCTCTGATTTGTGGACATATGCTGTAGACAGTCAGGAGTGAGGGATTCTAGCCCTCATCCCAATGTTTATAAAAGCACAGGGGTATGTTATTCTAATCAATTCCTTCCCATTTATGAATTCCAACTCATACTTGCCAAACACAAATAGCATGCACATGTACAAAGACTATTTTTGATTAGCAGCTAAGACCTGTTCCTGAAAAGGCCACAGGCACAGAGGGACTCTGCAGCTGTGCCTACAACCACAATAGCATCTTGGCTGGGAACAAACCTCCATTATCCTTGAGGAATAAAAAATGCACAGTAATCAGGCAAGGGAGATATCCAAAGTACAGTTAATTTTGGTGAAGCATATTGATCATTTTGCAGCAGTAATGAAGTGAGGCAATATTTAGAGGTCTTCAAGGGTATGCTAATGAAGAAAGTTTTGCCTTGGTGCTTCAGTGTGATGCATTAGAGACAACATGGACAACACAGAGAAACCAGTCAACAGACCACTAAGCGATGATCTGTACTGTGACCACATCCCCTAAGTGCAAGACTCTCATCAATATTCAAGTGTGCGTAGCAAAAGACCATAAATTAAATCTGTAAGATGCCAAAGGCTAGTCACACAGGAGTCAGGCAAACAAGGACTTCACCTCATCTAAACGCACCAGGCTTTTGGTGAGAGGAGGGGTTGCATTATATTAATCCTGAAGCCAGCAAGAATTCAGACAAGATAAAACCCTAACATCAAAAATATGGGTATGCATGAATGCATTTTTGTCATATTGCTACTTTCATGTCATAAATGCTTTGCCTAGTCTTTTTGAGATTGTTTCATAAAAAATAAATGTAATCACACATTGAGTATAATATTTGGATCATGGGATGCAGGCATACACAGCGTCAGCACCTCCGAGTTGGGTGTAAGGATGGAAGTTGGTCTCATGAGGGACAGGGACTGGCGTGGAAGTGACTGTAGTGACAGACCAATATCCCTTCTGAATTACTAACACCAGACATTCAAGGACAAATTATTCCTTTCCAAACTTTCTTTTTACAGAATCTTTCTCTTCTCCCAAAAGACAAACCATGTATGTTACAAGGGAGTTGAAGACTGTAGGCAACTTCTCGTGCAGGGAATTATAATGCCTTTCAAAATGAAGCTTTAATATTAAGTATGGGCAGCTTTCTTCATGGGTAAGACTTGAGCGCTCACCACTAAAAATGCCATGAAGCACAAGGGCAATCTGGTCACTGCCTTTTACTGTTGCATCAAATCGTATCAAGCAGAAGGTTTATTCAGCTCATTAATATGAAGAGATTTTTGATCTTGTTTGTCTTTTTAGGATAAGCAGATGACATTAGACTTTGCTTCAGATTCTACCGTCTCAATCAGCGTAACCTGCATACTACAGATAAGTGTGACAAGTTTAATTTATACCGCAACAGAACAGTGATGAAAAACACTGAATCTAAATAAGATTCTTGATACAGCTTTCTTACCAGAAGAGGGGAGAGCACGGTAATTCATACACATGTGTACGCTCACTCATACACATACAGCCACTGAATCTTATGACATTATTAATGAAGATGTTTGGCTTTGTTATTTTTAATGCCTAAAATATCTTCTTTGTTGGATGGCTAACTTTAATGTCATATTGGTCTCAGATTTCCCCCTGAGGGAACTTGCAATCTGTATTAACAACCCAATTCAACAGAGAGGCCCATTTAACACTCTTATTAGCTCAGCACAAAGATTAATTAAGCAATAATCTCTTCCAAACAGCTCCTCATCAGTGGTTAATAACATGTTTGTTAGTTAACTTCCTAAGGCTAGATCTGTGATGGGGAATGTTCTAGTGAGCTGGTTAACTGTTTTAGCAATTGTTAAAGGCTTTATTGCCGATATAAATTGTACTTCATGATTTGTAACAGAAGCAGTGGTCATAAAGAGTTATCCACAAAAAAGCAGATCTAACAACGTAGATCGAAAGCCGGTCATTTAACCAGTGGGGGTCTAAGACTCAATTAGAAAGAAGGCCTGCTGAAGATAACTATATCTCTACAGTGGTCTTTGCGATATTCTTCACAATGTATTTTCAAATGCGCCTTAGACTTCTGTTGGCTTTTAGAATGTTTTTATTTACAACAGCTTTCTATTGCTGTCTCACAACCTTTCCACGATTCCTTTTCCAGCAAGGCATCGCAGAGCTGCCAGCCCATAAACAGCAGGAATTAATTTTTGTAAGGATGGAAAGAAACTTTCCCAGCTCTTGATCAGTAGCGTGTGATGAATCGCAAAGCTACCCAAGTCTTGCAGAAGGGAGAGGAAAAAAACCACAACGATTCAATTTAATTTAGGGTTACATTGATTTCTCCTCCATCCCTTTATGGGACAGTGACAGCATTTATCAAATTGAAGTATGTTACTATGTCTCCAGATAAAATATCTCTTTTGGACCTGCAGACCTTCTGCTTTCATGCCCCGACTAAAAACAATTACCTCATGTAAATCCTCCTAAAGATGCATATTTCAAAGGGTCAGGACACCTCTGCCCACGGGCTCTGCTTGAGGTGTGATCAGCCGCAGGGCAGTGGCCAACACGTTGATACTCCTCACCGGAGCCGCCGCTTCTCCCGCACACGGCCGGGAGCAGCAGGCTGCGCCCACGGACCCTTCCATGGCACCGAGGCCACCGTGGAGGCACCCAGCTGTGGACATGCTTCTGCATGACGGCAGAAACTCTGCTGCCTGTGTTAATGCAAGTCTAAGGCTGCTCACTCTTTTCCCTGTCCTGTGGCCAGACCAGACAAATTATCCCCTGGAAACTGTGGCAAAAACATATATATGTATTTCAGTAACAATCAGGGACAAAAGCCAAGGAAACTCCTGCTCTTCACCTAATATTCCTTTTTTGAAACACAAATCAATACAACAGTGATAAAGTACTTTTAGAGTAACACAAAATATTTCTAGAGAAAAAAGAACCAACCCACCTGATAAATCCTCCTCTGCTGTTCTCGGGTGAAGAGCTGAAAACCAATTTCTATGGTTCAGAAGTAAGCAGGGAAGGAAAACATCTTGCCAGATATTAGATTTATTGCTTTGGTAGTATATCAATTTAATAATGTCATTCCCTTCACATGTCACATTGGTTTATACAGGTGAAAATTAGAGTTGAATCTTCCATACATAAATGTGATCTTTCCTTTCTATCCAGATGTGCATGGCTGAGCTGAGACTGGAACTGATACGTGGCAGTTGCCAGAAAAAAAGCGCCTGACTCTCAAATTCCCTGTCCAGGTGCCTTATTTATTAACTGCCCAGTATATTTTATTATAGGTTCCAGCAATTTAATGCAAAATCAGGCCATTTTATGCTGTTATGGTATTTGAGCAGTATTAACTTGCTTTTCCTAAAACAGTGCTGAAGTGGGACCCTAATTTGAGCATTTGCTTATGAAAGAACCTTGTGGTTATGCAGCACTCCTGTGATGACATTTCCACGTAGATGGTGATGCTGTCATTCTTGCGTTCCAGGAAAGGCTCGTGCGCCCATCCAGACATGTACAATGAATGGAACAGCGCTGTTTTTCACAGGTTTAGAAGCGCTTTTAAAAGCGGTATTTATCAGTCTTGGTTTTTTTAAGCTTCAGATCTGCTAAGATTCCATGCTTCCACCTGGGTCAGAGGATGCCGTGATTTACACTAAGCTGCCATCAGACAGCACTCCCCATTTTTTATGTATAGTTATGGATGCGGCATTAGCTAGATCAAACAACAAGATAGCATCGTGCATCACACACCGCACACACTTCGGAGTCTACTGATGAATAGGCGAGGCCATCTTTATAATTTGTGCACCAAGAAAGAAAAAAAAAAAGTGGGTTAGATTATAGCAATAAAAATGGAAATTAGAGGGATGAATACAGCAAATAGATTATGCTATCATTCCAGAGCAGACAGCGGAGAAGTCACCGTTGCCCATTTATATTTTGACAGTTCATACATCAGATGAGATTTGCAAAGAGGGGTACCACCACTTAGAGGAAGTGGAGAACAGAATAGTTGCTGCTAAGTGTGAATTTAACAGTGCATTTATTATTTGGGCAACTTGCTTTTGGATAGGCTGGCAAGAAAGCCTTTTACATAAATAAAAATAAAATTCAGATTGTGCACAAAAAATGCAGCAGTCAGGCATGTTATCTGTCAATTTATCTCTCTCTTACAGTGGTCCTAACCAGACACCTCAAAGGAAAATCCAAAAGCCATCAGACAGGGTCTCCTAATTTCTGCCAGAGTTAGACAGAGGCTGATGTAGCCTTCTCAGCAGGTCTTAAAGTCTCCAAGAGGTGAGCAGTTTAAGCCCACACATGACACCCTGCAAGATTCAGACATACCTGGGATGGTTTGTAAGCATGGGAACGCAATTGTCCAACGCTGAATGATTGTGTGACCGAACCTGGCCTGTCCCTGCCTGAATTCTCCCCCTGCAAATCCCCTGTGTGATTTGGCAGCCGGTCAGAGGCTTTTCACAACTGGCAGCCATCCCATTTCAGGAGCTGGGACAGCTTGCTCACGCAGAAACTGCTGGTAGCAGGCGCTCGCAGTGCCCAAGAGCCTTCCCCATTGTGTATAAATTCATATAATATCAGCTGTTATAGATGCAGTCTTGGTTTACCTCCCAGGAACAACTGTATATACTCGCAGCATGCTTAATACTTCTGGAAATCGTGCTAAATTTTAGCTTCTGCAATGTTCTACAGCTTGACCTCTAAGCCTTATTAGGCACTCTGAGGAGAACAAGAATTTCTGTTTTGTTACTCAATTCTGCCACTCTTTAATTTTACTGAATTATGACTGAGCTCTGTCATAAGGAGCAGGAAATGTGTATCTTCCATCCTCCTTTTTTTGGACCACTGTTTCATATATTTTAATCATAACTACTATTATTCCTTTCCTTTCTAAGGACACGGACCCAAGAATTTTAATAACTTGGATATAAGATCTTCCATGCCTTCCCCAACTCCTCACCTGTTTTGCAATAAACTTTCTTGCATTAGGAGCCTACTCGTAGTGCAGTTCCTACCTTTGCATATGTAATCTTTTCCGGGTACACTTCTGGTTTTGGCTTTATGCACATATCTTTACATCAGATTGAAGTTTTCTGTGAACTTCTGGCATTGATATTGCTAACTTACGGCACTGTAAGGTATAGAAGTTGATTAAATTTTCTCCTTCAGTGATGTGTCAATTTGCACATCTTGATGCTGACTTGCAGAAGGACTTGAAATGAGCTAAATGAATGAGCCACATGGCAGCAAATGCATCTCCTTGGGTTTTTCTCCAGTTTTAACTGTGATTTGCAAATTTTCTCATCTTCCTTCTCAGTCAACGCCTTTCTAAATCACAAATGCACAGGGAGGTCACCCACCGCGAGCTGTTTGTGATGAGATGTGATTATTTAATCCTCTGTTTTACCTTCTGTGTCCCAGCTAATTTTTAATTCATGTCATTTCTTTATCCTTCACTTGCTACAGCTAAATTATTTCTAGTAACCTTGTGCGAGACATTTCAGAAGCCCTGTGAAACCTCTTGCTAACACGTTTTCTGTGAGCGTGTAAGACAGACACAGGAATGATGTCTAAGATAGAGGCAACTGCAGGTTCCACGCTGACACCAAGCACCGTTTGCAACTCAGAGAGAAGATAAATCTTGTGTACACCTGTTCAGGTCCTTAGATGGTTTCCAGTCTCCATCTTACAGGTACCTATGGGCATCTTAGGCTCACATGTTCTTCTGCTGACCTTCTTAAGCTTTTTCTAACTTTCCCAGTTTTTAGGAGACAGCAATCATGATCCATGCTTCTCCTCGCTTTCAGGACTCCCTGTGTCTGTAGGCTGAATCCAAATTCTGTGAGCATAGGGGAGCAGACTGGGAGGGACCAGGTGACAATTCACAGGTCCTAGAGAAAGTAGTAAAACCACTCCTTTCCCTGCTGGAAACACCCACCTGGAGCCACGTCAGGACTACACAGTCTGTTTATACAGTTCTTTCACCAGTGCGTCCTGTGCTCACTTAGCACACCTAGATATTTCAGTCTCCATCATTCTGACGAGTGAGCTCCTGGCTCATATACAAGTGAAGTCTCACTCCCAGGCTGACAACAACAACTTAGGCTACTCAATTCTGTCCCATTTCTACTACTCTCTTCCTCAAGTACTTTCCACACAGTGCCCCAAGCACCCCTCATACGCATAACAGAATCAAACAGCAAATTTAATCATGAAGTAGATGGAAAAGAACATTTTCCATTGCCCCCAAAGCTGCAAGCTTTCTTGAAAATCCCCACCCACTACCCGTTACTTCAACCATCCCCCGTTTAGGAACTGAACGTTTGCAACAAACACAACCCCTTCACACATGAACAAACACTTACAGCCTGGCAGTGCAGCGCTTTGTAACTCAGCAGTTTGTTCTAGCACACCTTCTGACACTTCTCTTTAAAGAAAATACCTCGACTTCATTACCAAGGAAAAAGCAAGCCTGTGGTAGGTGTATCCCTGACAGTGAAAGCTGGTGTCAAGAAATAAAACTTCCCCAGAATGCACTTATCTTCCCTCTTTCATCTATTGATCCCTACTGATAGGGCAGAGGCTATGAAACTGGCTGTTCTTCATAAAAGCCTGTCTTCTTTCAAAAAACTTCAGCTATTTGCCTTTGGAATGCTCTTTTAGCACTTCTCTCCTGCACATTTGGAATCCCTTTATTGATTTGGATGGGACAGATTTCCAAATTCTTAAGAGGTCAGTTAGGTTTAAGAAACCCCTTGCACCTTGATGCCTGGCCACTCTGCTTTACTTCCGAGTGTGGGGCTTAGTTCAGAGCTTTTCATTATTATTTCAGCAGTACATTTGCCATTCCCAAGCTGTCTCCTGACACTACATTTAAAAAAAAAATTTCCTCTCCCGCACTGCCCACAAAACCTTACCTACTATATAGCCTGTGTGCCAAGACCAAGCATTTGATAACATCTCCTTGGATTTCCCCTTTGCATTATGGTGAAGACCTGTACAGTAAAAACAACTGTTTGTACAAAGACCCTTTGAAAAGCAGACTTTGACCGTTACTACAGAACAAAGGAGATTCCTGAACTCTTTAAGCTGGTAGCAACCGTTTGAATCGCACATATATCACGTGCCCTGCCTCATATGGGCAGAGCGGCTCCAGCTAGCCCAGTCTCTGCTGAAGGACATCCCTAGAGCAGAAAAGGGAGAACTCAACTGCATCAAGGCAATTAATAAAATTTTACTAAATTAAGGCCTTTTTATCTGAACTCTAACACTGTCTTTTTCAGTACACTGTGCAGATGGCCCACTGTCAAAATCTGTACCTCACTCCACTAGCTGGAGCGGTAATAGCCTGGAAGTACTGTTTGAGATAATGAACGTGACAATATCCCAAGATACAGGTCATAGCCCCGTTTGTGTCTTGAGGCTCTAAAAATCTGCTCTGTCTGCGAATCTGTTACGGCTGCAAGAGCTGGGCATATCGTTTCACCTGGGTGAAAGCTTGCCTCATCCCACCCGCACAGGCGGCGGCAGCTTGTTCTGCGGCTCCGCGTTCCAAGGCCGCACCCGGGGGGGTGCTTAAACCTAATTTATCATCCAACTAGGCACAGCATGGGCTTAGCAGCAGAAAGGACTGACATCTCTAGTACAGGGACCTCTTTAAAGTTGCTGCCACAGATTAAAAGGAGAAACTGAGTAGCAATAGAGGCTTCTCCACATTTTCAGACTTGGAGCTCGAGCACACAAGGGCGTCTGAGGCACACATTCAGCTCTGGCCTCACACTGCTGCCTGAAACGTTACAGGCTCCTGCGCACCACTGCTGGAGCCTTGCAAGACGAGAACTGGACTAAAATTTTTCCATCTACTCTTTTTCCACACAAAAATCAAGCTAGGAGAGAAATGGGGAGAAAAGGAGAGATAGGTTAAAAGGGCTGGCAGACTGTATTAGAAAAGTGATTACCAACACAGGGAAGGGGGTGGAAGGTCCTAAAGCAAGTTCTCTGATTCAGACAAGTTTCACACCTTTTTTTTCCGAAATTGGTATGTGGGCAAATCTCTTTACAATAACTTTAGGAAAAAATTAGCTGGATACAGCTTTGTAGCTTACATTCCCTGTCAGAGGGAACGCCTGCAAACTAACACTATGTTATGTTAAACTGATGGAGACCAAACACACTCATACACGGGAACCTCACACTTGCTGGGCGCTGACTGCGCAGTGACTCCTGCCAGGTAGAGAAGAATTGCTTGAAAAATCTTAGTGCTTCCCACAGAAACAAGCATGTTTCCTGCCAGTACCATAATGTACTTCCGCACTCATAACCACTACAAAACAAATCAAACCAAAGGTGCATCAGAGACAGTTTCAGCACCTTTTTTTGTACATTTCCAACAAATGATGGTACAGGTCAGCACTGGCTTTGACCTTCAATGGGACAACAGCACTTCGAGATATTCATAGTAGCCCATCAAGCCTATTTTATTTTGCATTTTCTAGGGTAATGGTAAATATTCTTCTGCAAACTAAGTGCATATATATACCTTGACTGTTCTACAGGAAGAGTGTTTAAAGTAAGCACAGTGTAATTAAATGCCACACAGTGAATCTATTTTGTGTACTGCAGTCTTAGACAAGGCTGTTTCCAGCTATCAAACATTTTTATGTCTTTTAGAGACGCAGATTAAAATTGGCTTTAACATAATTGGAAGCAATGATCTAATACTTTCAGCCTAAAGACAGCATTATTGTAGCTATAAAATAGGTGAGAACGCATTTAAATGCTGAGCAGAATGGGTTTGTTAACTCTTGCTCAGGTTAAAGTACTAGTGTGTTTAAAAGACACACTATTTTTTTAATAGGCATATATAAAATCACCAATGACATTAAAAATAACAGTCACCAAGCCCCTTAAAAGTGTTCAACAACTGAAAAACTTAGGAAGATGAAGTTTTGCCTGGATCACATAGTTTAATAAGAACCAAACAAATGGTAGAAATTTCTCATGTCATTTATATTTGATACAAGTACATACACACTGGTGCGTGGGCACTTACAAAAATATAAATAAAACCCCCTCACATTTTCTTTTAACAACAATTCTTTAAACGTAGTATAAGAACATGTTACTGAATGCTTATGTACTAGGCGTTATAGGAAAGCATTATAGTAAGAAAGCTTTGTATTTGAACTGAATTGCTATTCATATTTAGGCCTTGAAGCCCAAAACAACTGTCGGTAATCCCATGAGATGTGAGACAGGCCTGCTGTTAAATGGCACAGTCAACATCCCACCACAGTGTGGTGGTTTCAAGCAGGGAAAAAGGATAAGAAACCAATATAAACCAACTCTCAAAAAATTTAGTGTTTTTAACTTGTTTTCAACTTGAATGAGAACAATGAAAACAAGCTGCTTTGCAGCAACCCAGCATCAAGGTTAAGCCATGGATTTCCCTCCCACTCTCTGTGAGCAGAATTCAAAGCCACAGTTCAGGTTTAAACCAAGGAAAAGTAGAGAGGTATATACAGAGACTTAGTCTGCAGTCTTGGAATTCTCAGTTTCACATGGCAGCCTCCACAAACTACCTAAACATACCTGACTGGTATAATCCAAAGATCCCACACAAGATATTAACTTCTCAAACTGAAAACAATTGAGTCCAGGCTTGACAAGTCCCTAATCACACCCCTGAAATCTGTAACACCCAGGAAAACATCACTGCTCCCTGCCTTTACTGCTAACATCTGGAATCCCCAGAAACTCATCAAGTGTTAAATACCCTCAGGTTGCTGCATGGGATTGATCTGCCCTGATAATTAACAGAATGTAAGATATATGCGCTAGTCCTCCTTTGGAAGCAGCAGGTATTTCCAGAATGCTGTTAGTCTCATAAATATAGGCATCTAAAACTGTCACAAATCACTTCCTGGAAGTTTTTTTTTTTTTTTAACTACTTTTCATCAACAAGAAGAGAAGCCTTAAGAGACTAGCCTAGATTTTTGCGTCCAGAAATTATCAAAGGAAACCTACGCTAAAGATGGAGAAAAGCTAAGAGTTTCATCCAAATCCAGATCCACACCAGAGGCTGCTGTGATAAGGAAGGGATTTGGAAAGTGGAGGTACACAGACTCCCAGGAAGCAAGTTATTTAAGAAATTCCAGACGTGCATTGAGGGACCAGGGTGGTAGTGGAAAACCCATTTATAATGAGGAAAAAGATACGCAGACAGTTTTCTTCAGTTTAATATCAGGTGGTGTTATAACCTGCTAAAACCAGACATCTACACATTATTACACTTGATGAACCATAGAACAGGTTTATGTTACAGTGTAAGATTCAATATTACAAAACTTGCAGAAAACTTCACATGGAAGTCTTTATTTTTTACCCCTTTTATTCACATCTAAACCCCGTAATTCTTATCTGTGTACAGATGGATTATTTTCTTCCATCTTCTAGAGCTGCCTGCCAACCAACCAGTTCTAAACATCAATACCAACACTGGCAGTGGGAAATCAACTAGAAAATGCCACCGTGCTCATTTGCTCAAGATACACACACTTCTTGCTGTACAGCCGGTTGTGGAATTTTACTATCCTCTGTCTTTTCCTGCCCAGGAACTTGGCACACAGTCTTTCGTTTGAATAACCGGAGGCTCAACCGTAACAAGTCACTGTCCATTGCTGCAGAATTTGTGTAAGTTTGTTTTGTTGCACCCTGTTGAAATTAAAAATTAAAAATAAAAAGAACTGATAACAGTGGCTTTTAACATGCAAGCTGAGAAATTAACCTCAAGTGCTCTCAGTAATTAGAGGTTTAATCATACATATTCACTACAAAAGACTTTGTGAATTAACGATTTTTCTATCAACATGCAAGATCAGAAAACCTACTGCAGTGGAAAAAATAGCTAAGATATTTTTTCTTGCAATTTTAACTTGGGAGAACAGAATCTTATAATTCTTATAAAAGTACATGGAATCAAGAAGGACAATTATTCAACAATTGTCTTTGAAATTGTATTTTAACCAATTATTTTTATTACGTATTCTCTAAATATAGAAAATGCATCTCCGGAATTTAAACTCCAAAAGAAGAAACAGCACCTACCTCTAGCCTCACTCTTGAATTAATCTCTCATCCTAAGTAAAAAATAAACGCGCTACAACCTCTTTCAATTAAAGTCTGTTCTCCGTTATTTAAAGGACTACGTCTACTCCTGAACAAACAGAAAAATTATCTCCCTTTGCATAGCGGAATCTGTATTTCCATATTTTGACCAAGCACTGTAAATGAACTACTTGCCTTTTCATTCTTCATTAGCTGCTTACGAATTGCAGAATCCCTTCGAAAGCATAGCGCTTTACAGCAAGGACCCAGATTACTGAGAAGACCCGCCCTCTCTTCTTTTCGTAGAAGCGCAGCCATGTTCAAGGCCCCCAGTTCATGTTCAAAAAGGTTTTCTGCATCTAGACAGAATTGATATTTGCAGAGATCAACATATACATGGTATTTTTGAACAGCAATAGACAGTAATATGTCATTCCTTAAAGTTCTGCTATTTGTATTTCTGCCTTCTAAACAATATCAAGGTTTGGAAAAAAAGGATATTGTCGTTTATAAAAAAGCCATGAATAAAACCTTCATCATTTAAAGGGAAGGGCAGGTACCCTTGTATGTAGCTTCAGCACTAGAAAGCAATATCGAGTCAGCAATCGGAGGCCTAAAAATCAAGTGACAGCTCTGGGACAGAAGAGGGGGTATCATTTATGGTCAGACATGTGTGTTGAAAGGTGTCTACTGCTAGCATCAGAAAGTGGTCTAAGTTGCACTTCTCTGCAAGACATCAGATAACTGTACCAGTGTCAACACAGGGTTTGTGTGGCTGTGCAGAAGTGAAATATGACTACATAGAATAATTCTTTTATCCGTGGTGGATGAACCTGGAGAACAAGTCAACAGATGCTAATGAACTATCCCCTCCTACCGGCTCATCTGAAGCATTTGTTAATAGTAGTTAAAGAAGCAGGACTAGTCCTTTAATACTTTTATCTGAAGAAAAAGTGTGCATCTAGAACAGGTTAACCACTTTAACGAAAGACGGGTCCTGAGGCAAGTCTTGTTCTGCAACAAGTCGATTTCTACAAAATGCAGACAAAGACAAAAAGAGTGCACATGGCTGGACTGCAGCTCGTTGATTTATAACCCTTACCAATAAATAGGAAGATGATGATATACTTGGGAAAAAAAAAAGAAAGGTATGTAGCTAAGTCCAGTCCAGCCACCTCTATATAGTAAAACATTTGGTGTTTAGCAGAGCATCTAACACCTAATGAGGGACACCTGGGGGAACCTGGGGAAAATTTAGCAGCTAAAAGTAGACTGCTACAGCAGTTTGGCAGAATGCACGCAGAAGAGAACAAAGATGCATTTTTAAACTACTGAGAGAATTTGGACAAAGCTGAGTAAGACTAGTTTTTAAACAAGGTGAAAAGAAACAAAAAAGTTACATGTAATCAAAGGCTTGTTAAAGAGAACTGCACTGAAATCATCAAGACAACCTCAACGGACAATCAACAACACAAATAAGTGATAAGATACAAAAAGGCCACTTCAGAGGTAACACTCACAGCTTGCAGACTCTGCCTACATGCCAGATGCTGAGTATATGTGGCAACTAAGCATGTCCATGTCCTTAGAGGAAACAATCGTAACAGAAGGTAAGTCAGCTACGATTTGAATTCCATCACATACTACAGATTTTTGTTTCCAAATGAATTAAAAAAAAAATCCCTGAAACAAACTATTGTTTCCTTTTTTCCTGCATTTCGGTGTATTACCAGAAACTTCTCACGTACAGTAAAAACAGAGAAGGGAAAACCGAACTCAGGAATAAATCAGGGAAACAAATTATACCACCATGAACAAGTCCAATGTGAAATCACCACATTTTCACTGTCACGCACACTGAATATCTAGCTCAAATTCATTCCCTTTTCAGGGCACCACATCTGAACCTCGGTTTAGAACGTGTGCGCTGTGGCTGTGTAGTCACTACACAAGGAACCTTCACATAGCAGATAACAGGGGAAATGCATGCACTTAAAAGCCTACTGACAGTTCCACATGTAGCGACTTCGATGTGTGAGAGACTGCACACACCAAAGCGTAACCAGTGGGGGCACTTCATTGCCCCTTCCGCTCCAGAGCAAAGTTCTGCTGAATCTGAGTACGCTTAAGACAGCCCAGAGGCCGTGCTGGAGAGCCTCCAGTTGTCACTATGGACTTTCTGTTTATTTCCAGAGAAGCATGCAAGGACTGCTGAGGTTATTTCAGGTATCATTTGAAACAGCCAGCTGGAATGGTTCTGCACTACAGTTCTTGCTGCAAGGAATCCCTGGTAAGAAGTATTGAAGTATACAGCAAAACTAAAGCTTACAGGGAGAGAGACATAGTTCACACCTTTACTATATCAGACAGTTTGCAGACCCAGGAAGACTCAATACTGTGTCAATTACATCGGTTATGCGAATTCTTAAGCATAGAGCTGAGATTTTCCTTCAAATTATACTATCTATGATGCATTAAAAATGTTTGCCTTTAACTTTAAAAAAAAAAGTAGAAGCAGTAGCAACAGCCCACAATTAATAGTTACAATTTAAATGACTCAAGCAAGCAGTGACATTCACGGAGATATGTCAGACAACTGCGTAAAGAATAATGTTACAAAGAATTAAGTAGTATTGTTTCAAATTAAGAACTAGAATTTACAGGGTTAAAAGGAAAAAAAAAATCAGAAAAGTCAGCTATTCCCTAAAACATGGCCCTCGCAGATACTATTATTTATAAGCCATAATTGTCTCACATTTAGATCCTGAAATAATTTCCACAGAGATCTTACAGAAAGCAAATGTTTCATAGCCCTAAAAAAAAAACCATCTACCATGCAAGTTGTAGCAAGCAGCTCAACTGGCTCCTGGGATACCAAAGAGAAAGATCAGTTTCTCTCTCATGCAAAACCCCTGCTTACACTACAGAATTGTAGTAAACAGCACTGATATAGTTTGTGCCCACCCCATCTACCATGCATGTCTTATGCCACACACTTTGTCCAAATGCCAGACCTGTGTATTATTTCTCACTTCTAGCAGAGACCTAATACACAAATTTCACTTAGCTCCTTCATTCTGACCCAAAAACTCCTATCTATGCAGTCTGGAGAGGATCCTCAGAAGAAAAATAAGAGGACATGCAGAGGACCTTCAGAGAAAACAGGAAATCTTATTTCTTTCTCATAACATTACTGCTAAGTCACTGAAGAAGATATTTAGGTCTCCAAAAAAAACTGCTGACACACTTTAGGCCAGGAAACCATGGATGGTCTCACAGAAAGAATATTCCACTAGGATGAAAAATTTTGTTTAGGCTATTATTCAAGACTTCCTCACCACTGCTGGAATTAACACACTAATTTCATTGACAGGCAGCTGTACTATATTCCTGTAATTTTCACATAATACTCATTATACACTTTCTATGGTCTTGAAACCTAAAACAATAAACTAATGCACATTTCATAAGGACTTTCACTAAGTACAGAAGACAGTTTAATCCCTGCAGAAACAATTACCTTTAGGTTTTTCTAACGTTCTCTGGCAAGTCTCTTTAATTTTGGTGAAGAGCTCTGGTCCTGCCAATCGCTTGGAAATGCCAACTCTCAGCATAACAGCACCTGGTGTGAATTTTAAGAGCGCAGCCCCAGGCTCCCGTGGTTCTTTTGGCTGCTTTGGCATAAGACTGGACCAATCTACATCTATAACATCCACAGGATCTGCAAAAACATTGACAGAGAATGAGTTATCACATCATCATCCCTCACCACAGTTGATTAATTTCACATGCTGTGTACATACCCATCTCCTAAAAGCAATATATATTAGATGAACATTGTTCTGCAGTTCTGCAACCCAGATCTTTGGATACTTCAGGTAAGAACGTCAGAACTGATTGGTTTTAAAAAGAAGCATACAAATATAAAGCTTCTTGGACTGAAAAACGCACCCCTAATACTCTGCTTCATTTTTATTGTAACCCCTCTGTGGAAGGCTGCTCAGACCCTGCTTAGCCGGCAGATTTGGACACATGCTTAGGCATTCATAAAAGTCACAGTACAACCAACATGCTATGAGAGATCCAAACTAAATGCTTAAGAAGTTGTATTTCAACTCTGGATGCCGGATTTTTTTTCCAAAGGAGATATACACTATTTATTGGATAACCATACAACTGTGTTTGTCTAGTATGTTTATCACAGAAAATATGAACACTGAACATAAAGCCCCCACGACCCAACCGAACTTATGACAAGCAGATTTCATGCTTCCTAACACATTTGGAAACATTTAAGCTAATAGGATGAATGAAAACTTGTTTATAAAAACAAAAAGCTTATCCTTCCAATTATACAAAGCAAGATAAATACTATTTCACAATACAGCTCCCGGTACTCTTTACTTACCTCTATACTTCTCAGGCTTACCTGGCTATTAAAGAACAAATGAGAAATATTGAAGAGCATACAAACTGCATTCCTAATTCAGAAACACTGTCAACATCACAGTAGCATTATACACAAACTGATCTAATCTTTATATTCAAATAATCATAAAGGGGTTTTGCTATACTTTTACCAGGCATCTTCTCATCCTCCTGTTGATCCTCCCGCTTTTCAGCATCACCTGCCAGAATTTCATCCAGTTCATCATCACTGATTGGCTCGTATTCTCCAGCACCAGACCCCAGTGACTGTACATCATCAATCTTTGCTTCATCTTCTCCTCCTACAGAGACAGATACATGCTGTAGCTTTAAAGCAATCATTCTTGTTTTCTAAACATGCTTTAAGCAGCCTGAAAACAAAGAGGTTCAGCAAACTAAACTCTTAGTTTTTGGGGATGAGTATATTCAACATGAAAACATGAAAACTCATGGAAACAGAGAAGTTATTTCACCTATACACAGTGTGACAGTTTGAATTTGCATATCTTGGTCAATTTTTCGATGCAGTATTAGTCAAACTGCACATAGAAGGCCATATTCAGAAGAAACATTTTGATTATCTGATATATAGTTAATAATACAAATCTAAGCTAGCACCACAAAGTCTTTCAGATGCTTGTGCACATGAATCCTTAAGACTCATAAACGCAGAACACTTAAACGCTTCATTTTGCAGTTCATTACAGGAGCACCTGAAGGTATTCTCTCACCTCCAGGACTGAAATATATCTCTCTCTATATATATATATGTATATTATTCAAGCATCCAAAAACCCTACTGCTCTAAACCCAGGCTTTCTTTGGGTTCTCCACCATAGCACTTGCAACGAGCCATGCCATACAAACTAGACAGGATTACAGGGGTCCTCCTCCAGGATTGACTACTTTAGAGTCTTCCAGCTCCCTTATCCAGAAGGGAAACTGCCTCCGATTTTTTTTTTTATGCTTGCCTTTCTAAAAGCTACAGAGAGGGAAGAAAAAAACCAATTACCTCAACTAACCCAGACGATCTAACTAACTAACCTAATCTAATCAAAATGACTAACAATCAGCACAGAAAAAGCAAGGAAAAGACATACTAGCAGACCACCTGACAGTGCTTTGGAGGAAGCATATAGAATTCTTGGGCATTATTTAAGCTCACTCCTAGAGCAAACCCATTAAGGTTCAAGATATTACAGTAACGTTGCAATTATAACCTCACAGATTTTGTTAGACAATATACGACAGTAATTTGTCCAAGCAAATACCAGACACCTCCTTAACATCATTGGATTTGGAAATTGTATTTAGTTATCTAAAGTTTTTCCTTCTTGAAAGGAAAATAAGGTGCTCTGTAGTAGATTTCAGTTTGTGTTTTAGGATTTTAAATATTAACTGCCTGTATGATCCATCTGCCTCCACACGGATCTACCAGATACAGTAGCTCACCACAACTACGTCCTTGGACAGCACAGGTGAACCATTAAAAAAATTACTGTATGAAGCAATTAAAAATAATAATGCACAGTTCTCAATACATGATTGAAAAAGTTTACTTTCTCAATTTTGAAATTCAAATCAAAGATTGATAATTTCTAGGTTATAATCCCATTACTACCTTTACTGGTTTTTTTTTTCAGAAATGTACTTTTGTATTTAATTCTGCACTGAAAACACAACTGACACTAGTCAGCTAAAAGGAGCAATGTAAAGAGGAATAATGAAGTAATGAACATGAAATACACTAAACCTTAGAAAATCATAAACATGCTATATATAGTATGCTTTAATAACACGAAATTCCATCTAATATTTTACAGAAGACATTTGTTTTTCTAAAAAATACTAAATATAGTATAACTTCCTACAGATGGTAATTTTCGTCGAATTCAGAACATAACCTTTGAAAAATACACAAAAGAATACCTATTAGAACACCTACAAGAAGCCTGCTGAAAGCCTAGACATAAGAACACATTTAACATCCACACCTGTTTAGTTACAGGTGCCCTAATGGACACAGATAACGTACCTAGGAGTAGCCTTCCACCAAGTCTTTTCTGAAGTTACCACATCGTGCTCTCAGATTTACTGCATCATTCCTTCCTGTAGCTTAAAAATCACTGAATTCTGTCCATCACAGCAATACAGAGCAGACTTTCCCATGCTCACTCCAAACACTATCTTTAAGAAATGCTTCCACTCCACAGGTAATCTCCTTAAATGGAATTTTCTCAATTGTACTAGACAAGCCTAATGACTACTTTGCAATTAATCAGGTTAGGAGATATAGTAAGTAATAAATATTCCTCATCACCCTCTCCAGACATTTGGTTTAACGGCCTAAATTAACCATGAACACTAGAGATAATTCTTAAGAATGCAAATATGGTCAGACAATGTCCTGTCATCTTGTGTAAAACTAGGAAAGCTTAAATGGTTCCCTCTTTCTGCTTCTGAAGACTATGGACTTCAAGCCTTACCATCCCAAACATCCCAAAATTCCAAATCCTACACCACCTTTTTCCTCTCAACAGACTTTAGAGCAGAAAACTCCTGCAATCACAAAAAAGAACCCCAACTTACTGAACATAACCATAACGTACACCAGTTACTCTGGATTTAGACTCTTGCTTCTTTTACGTTGTCGATATAGGTTATAAGGACTTCCCAGACTCCCTATCCATGCAAAGTTCAAGCTGTCTAATCCATGTGACAAACTTTTAAGGGTCACACTTTGTCAGTGTTTGCCCTTATTTATTTATTAATCCTAAGCAAGTTTTCCCCCATACCATTCAGGCCAGCTAACTGAAGCCACAGGTTACACCAGGAAAGCCATTTTTGTACTGTTGCGCCAAGCCATACATATGTTTCACCTGCTAATCAATCATTTCAATGATAATTGGGCTCTGCATAAAAAAAACCCCCAAAGTACAGTTCCAAGTCAACCCTCATTTTTCTCACTCGTTATCTGTCTCTTCCAAACTAAGAAACAGATCTTATAATGATATAACAAGGCAATCAAATGTTGGTGTTATTCCTTAGCAAACTACCTATTCAGAAACATAACAACTTGGCAAAATTATACTTCAGATCGTTTATGTTTCTTTGCCTCAGGACTTCTTTAGAAATTAACAAATAACACTAACATTAACACCAAGATGATGCTCATCAGAATTCTCTCTTATTGAGTCTGCTTCCACAACAGAGAAGCTGGAACCAATATGCCTTTCAGTAGAAAATTATTCTAATGTAGTTTGGTTCAGCACTATAGTAAAAGGGAAAGGATAAAATATTTGACAGTCTGGGTTCTTTCCCAGAATATCTCACCTTCTAAACTCTCTACTTTTTCAGTCTCATTTCCATCTTCAAAACCTTGTAAAGGTCCTAAATCTTTGTCTGTTTTTTCCTTCTCTGAAGCCACTGAATCCCGACAAACACCATCAAATTCCTTTTCATGATCTCTGTCCAGTTTCGTTTCACTGTGTTTTGTTGATTCCTTCTGAGAGGAGATGTCTAGAGTTCTGTCTCTTTCTCTTTCAGCAGTATCAGGTAGTTGTCTGTCTCTCTCTCTGTCCAGCTCCCGTCTTTTCTCCCTCTCCCTCTCTCGTTCTCTGAGTCTCTCTCGTTCCCTGCTCCTCGGCCAGTCTTTGTCAACATCTCGGTCCCAGTCCCTCTGTCTTCCCTCTCTCCTGTCTCTCTCTCGTTCTCGATCATGTTCATGTCGATCTCGCTCCTGAAGCCTCTCCCTGCTATCGAAGGATCCAGATCTGGAATGGACCTGACGATCCGATTCAGGAGAACTTCTTCTTGAACTGTGGCTTCTTGAATCTTGACGATCTGAATAAAATATTTTAAATGTACGCATGACTACAGCACATAACTGTAATACCACTTTAGTAAACCAAAGCTTTTTAAAGATTCAGGTATGAAAATGTACTTCTCAAAAGCATAATTTCCAAATTAGTAATGCCTTCAGACTGCTGATAGATTTAACCTTACTTAAAAAGATAAAGTATTTCTCCCACTCCCAAAAAAGATTCTTAGTGGCTCCTTTCTACTATGACAGAAGCCAAACTGAAGGTACATAATTTTAACTCAGGAATTTAGGCAAGGATGGGGGGACAATCATCTCAAAATTCAAAATTTTCAAAACATGCCTTCTAAAAGCTAGGAATGCCTTGGCTAACAAATGATAAATTCAGAAAAAAATAATTTCAGGCATGTAACCATGAGGAGAACAGAGAGCCGAAGTGCTTTAGGAGGAAGATATTTTCCTACTGATGCTGTTTAAATTTTAAAACATTTTACCCTTTTTTTAACAGGAGCTACACAAATAAAACAAGTCAATTGTGATTATTTGGATTTGCAACGAAGATGACTTCCATATGCGTTAAAAGTATGCCTAACAGGATCCATAACAGATTTACCTCAGTGAAAATAGCTCCTGAGATGATGATGGATCTCTCTCCCAGAGAGAAGAGACATTTTCATTTTGCATAGGTTTCAGAATTTCCATATCAAAATGAATGTTAATAATGAATCTAAGAACATTATTTAGATGATAAAATTACCTCAATGTTCTGTTAGCACAAGCAATCTCTCTTTCTACGAGTTTTTTTTTTTTTGTCATACAAATTACTTTATTCCCCAGGCAGCATGAACTGCATCTGACTGAATGTTTTGGTGTCAACAAAGTGGTAGTCCTGCCCACTGAGGATGAGCTTTTCAAATATGGTAACACTTGCAGGAATTGCTTAATTCACTCCAGTTTTGCAGAGGATGGCAAGGAGCACCTCACTCTCCCTTCACACTAATTACAAATGAAAAGAGTATACAGCCGTGCAAGAATGATCTGGGATTTGTACCTTCGCACTTTTATACAGCATGATAGGTCAGTCTCACTGAAATCTATGTTATTACCTGAAGACGTGCTTCGACTGGGTTCTCCTCGTTTCAACTGATCAATTCTGGACTTCCGTTCCCCAGTGATTTCTAAGCTTTTCTTCTCTCTGTCCCTGTCCCTATCCCTGTCTCTAGAGCTACTGTGCAGGATCCTCTTCCGTCCAGTCTGGTCATCTCCGCTGCGATGAGCGGACTCATTGGAAGGGGATCTAAGTCTGCTTGAAGCATGGCTCCGATTGCTACCAAGGCTGCTGCTGCGCTTCTGATCCACAGGTTTACGGTGGGGTCCATCGTCTATAGTAACATGAGGGGCTTCCACCTTTTCACCCCTTGTCCTGTGACTTTTTCTATGGGAGTCCTCAGTGCTTCTTTCTGGAACAACAATGTCACCACGTTCAGGAACATCTTCATCTGACCAGTCACTAAATGTTGTCTCTTCTCTTTTCTGGGGGACTTCTGCCACAGCTTTCTCAGGTGGTGCTTCAACCAATTCTTCTTTTGTTACAGGGGGGGTTCTTGGGCCTTTCTTCTTTTTATGATGTGGAACAATTTCTTCATCAGAAACTTCAGAATCACCCTTGGACCTCTTTCGCTTTTTCTCTACGTTTTTCTTTTTTTGACCTTTCTTGGGTGAAAAGACCTGGCTTTCCTCAGCTGTTGATTCATTAGCATACCTTTCCACCCCACTGTCATCATCTTTCTTCTTCTTTGTGGCCTTTTTCTGTACTTTAGACTTCTTCTTGCTGTCGTCATGCATTCTATCCGAAGCATCTCTTTCTTCAGAGGGACGGTGTCCAAGATTTTCCTGAACCCTGGACCGGGAACTTTCCGAAGCATCCGGTTGCTCTCTTTGCTTATCTGCTGAAGAAACCCTCTCTTTAAACTCTGGTTCTTCATAACGCCGGGAGCTTTCCTTTCTGTCTGATTTTCGCTCCTCATCTTTCCAGCGACTCTGCCGCTCTTCTGCAACATGAGAAGGGCTCAGTGACCGGGATTCCTGTGGCCGCACAACCTGGCTCAGAAGTCTGTGCTTTTCATCTACAAAATGGGAAAAAGGACGTAGGTGTATTGTTTAGGAAGGAGAACAGGTGAACACTTGGTATCTTGTGCATGCCCAAAAGTGTCAATCAAAACAAATAATCCATTATTTCAGCTACGATTCTTAGGTTTGTCTGCTGATGCAGCAGCAACAGACTATCTCCATTTTGGTGAACATGCGTTTTTAACAACAGAGGTGGAAGCCACTATCAGCTGGCAGATGTAACATATAGTGACAAAATGAAGACAAAGACATATATATTAACAAAAACAGTGTTGCTCATAAAAATAAGGGGAGGAGGACCCTTATAAAAGACTGCCCTATGTTTTTTCCATTTAAGATTGCAAGATATTTTCCATAGGCAGAGGGCAAGCTGGATCCTGCTACAGAGATAGCCAACTCCTACTTACTTTTATCATCTCCACTATTGTAAGCATCACTATCAGGAGAGTGCTCACGGCGACGTTTGGGTGACTGACGAGGACTTGGACTGCTTTCATTTCTGTGGCGCTTCCTGCAGAACAAACACATACAGTCAAATTTCTTCAGGATTCTTTCAAGAAACAATTGATAATTGAGTTTATCATCAATACAATCCCTGAAGGTTAAGCACTTCATAGAGAAGACAACACACCTAAGGATGCCAGGAAGTTTTGTAGTTTTCTTAAGTTGCTATTCCAAAACTTCAAGTACAGTCAGTTTTCTGATCATACTCTAAGAGACCTTAAACTAAAACTTTAACACTTAAAACAACTATCTTTTTAGCAAGAAGTTACAAAAGACTATTAAGATGAATTTTTTCCTGTGGCAATGATCCTCGCAGTGTGTTTACCCCAGCTGGCAACTAAGCCTCCATCTACATGCTTGCTCACTTTGCCCCCAGTGGGATGGGGAAGAACCCATACTAGATGATTTATAGGAATCCACAATTCTCTCACACAAAACCTATTAATCACTTCCAACTGAATCAGCCATTCAGGCAACATTGTTTTTGCTATTATTGATGGAACAATGAGAATTTTATCGTACTAAATGAAAAAAGAAAAAGAATCAGTGCTACACACTTAAAGGAAGTACCACACGCTTACTTGGGATATTGCCCACGCCTTCACTGGTAGCCTTCTGGTATTGAAAATTTAGTAGTGCAAAGTGTAATGGATGTTCCATAGAAATTTAATGAGCAAAGTCAAGAACCCTGACTTCATTAGCTGCTGTCTGACTTTCCAGGCTTCAAAATATATCACAGTCTGCTATTATGCTTCAAGAATGCCTGCATTATTAAAAGCAAGGCCACACAAGTATACTTAGAAAGGAAAATTATATGGTCTGACTTCACTGTTAGTTCCCAAGTAGTTCCACGATTCTGCACTAACAAAGCATCAGGTTAACTTCACTAGCACAGTACTGACTTTGGGGCCACCAGTATGTGCCACACAGATGCAGGGGAGACGAGGCTCAAGACCAGACCTCTGCATGAACAGGATATCTTCCTCCTTATGATACTCCCCTGCTTACTAACTTACTGAAATCAACAGTAAGAGACTGCCTTTTCTCCCTCTTTTTTTATTTTTTTAACTGAAGTAACATTCAGATCAACTCACTTAGATTTTCTTTCCTCGTGGACATCTCTTGAACTTCTTTCTTCTCGGATATCTTCTCTCTTATCCCTACGGTCTTCCCTTCCTTTTTCTTTGTCATCCCAGTCTCTCTGGCGGTCTCTCTCTTTATCCCTGTCCCGACCTCTCTCTCTTTCTCGTTCCCGCTCTCGCTCCCTTTCACGCTCTCGCTCCCTTTCTCTCTCCTCCCGCTCTCGCTCTCGCTCCTTCTCCCTCTCCCTCTCCCGTTCCCTTTCCCTGTCATGGTCCCTGTCTCGGTCACGGTCGCGGTCCCTGTCTTTGTCCCGCTCTCTCTCCCTCTCCCGTTCTCGAGCACGATCTCGTTCCAACTCTCTTTCCTTCTCCCTTTCTCTTTCCCGGTCTCGCTCTCTTTCCCTCTCTCGGTCCCTCTCCCTTTCTCGCTCTCTCTCCCGGGCCCTTTCATCTCTCCTATCATCAGACCGATCTACCCTTCGCTCTTCTCTTCTTTCATCCCGCTCAAGGTCATCACTTCGTCCTTGATGTCGTACTGGTGAGCTTGCTCTCTGATCTGTGAAGAAAGGCAGGTTTGATTACCAAGTGCTGAAGGGACAGACGCCGCTTCCACTACACAAAACTGAAGAGCTTTTGTTTTGATGATCTAGATATTGGTTTGCATTAAATGAAAAGAGACTCCCTGCAGAAACTTGGAAATTCTCTTTGGGGAGAGAAAAAGACAAAAAGCCGTACTAATTTTGAAAGAATTTTTCAATATTTAGGGAGTGGGCTTTCCTTTTTTTAGCAAAAGTTACTACAAAACCTCTATTTTTATCTGATTTTTCTGAACAGCTTCAAAAGATAATTACACACCTCATGGCTTAGCTATTACTATTGCATTACTCAGTGATTCAAAACGTGGTATAAGGTCTTGAAAAGCTCTGACATACATATGAAAACAAAATGTTAAGACTTCTGTATAAAATTTGACTTCCTAGAACTGCTGAAAGTCATGGGCTTTACAAGAACTTACAGTATTTGTAACACATAGTAAAAGTTACTGCAAAATACTAGGCTGAAGTCACAGAACAAGAGATCCCTGCACAGAAATACACAACCAAATCCATGGGAAAGGGAGGGGCAAAGTTGCAACACAGGAAGCAGAACTGCTGGAAGTTTCCATATATATTCACTACAGAGCCATACAGTTTTAGAAGCTGAGTTTTAAAATATTCAGATAGTGGATTAGAGTAATGTAGGAAACTAAATTTATGTAGAAAATGACTGATCCAGAAGGACAGTGAAACCTGATTTATCTAATAGTATTTACTCTTCATAGACTTAGCTGCATTTTGTTAGCTGTATTTTGGATGTTTAAGTATTTCTATAAATTTTGACCACTTTGTAACAATTTATATGCTGATGTTAGTAGTAGTTGAATCACAACAAATCAATAAAACTTTTTCCACAATATATATTGAAAGCACTATACAAAAGAGCAAAAAATGGCACAAACAGAGGTTGGTATTTTTCGGTTCATTACTCTGGGTCTGAGAGTGCACTTTGCTGTAAATTGAGACAATGTCCACCAGGGGTGAACAGGCAGAGTTTGAACAGGACTAAATCAATAAAACATGCATTTCCATCAGTTTAATCAATTTTCATCTCTGAGTGAATTAGCAATGGCTTAATGCTCCCCTGTTACCAGGTAAAATTAAAAGCAAACTTGAGTGACATTTCTGCCATGGATGTAACACTTTTTTTAAAAAGGTAAATCATCAGTCCGTGCAGTTTGTTCCATGAACAGGTTTCACATTCTTGTAACAGTGCCTATAACATTATAATATGATTTACAGTGCATACTAAGTATTAGATTTTACACAGAAGTTTGTTATGTCAGTTCTGGTGACAAAACATCTACGTGAAACTCTTACATGAATCAAGATACTGGAAGTGTATTAGACAATTAAATATGGATAGTCAGCACTTCTTACATGATTTCATTATTTGGAGTGTCATTCCAGTGGTTGTTTGGAACACCTATGTATTTGCCTTAGTTGAACAAAGACAGCCCGATTTGCAAGCTTACATTTCCAAGTCATACTAAAAAGTTTCCTTATATATCACAGAACTAAGTACCAACCAAAATCTATCTCCATTTTTCTCTGAATGACAAATGTTAAAAACTATGGTCTAATTATGGAAACTATGTCTTGATTTGCAACTCTGAGGAGGATTTACTATTAAGAAAAATTGATCCAAATTTCTAAGGAAGAAAACAACAAATCTTATCTCCATTCAAGCTCTACATTCTTCCTCCCAAAGGGAAACACAACCTATTCAAAGCAGCTTCCCTTCTAGAAATTTATTTTCTTGTGATGACATATTTTTAATTCTATGGGGTTTTTCCTTTTTTTTTTTCCTTAATGATTTCCTTATTAAATTAAGAACTCTGTGTTATATGAAAAGCACAAATTACATTACAATATAGCTAAGATTTACTGGGGGTAGGGAGGTGGAAGAAATGAAAGCCAGTCTGCAAAAGCAAACGCCCAGGACAGCTGACAAGAAAAAGGAAGCCTGGATATAAGGTTTGCTGAAATCCTGCCTTGAAGATCAGACAGAATCTAAAGCAGAACCTGTCGCAAGAACAAGCAATAATAGATACATTTCAATGGACCAAAAAGCACCTCACAAAGAAACATACAAAACACCTCTTGGAAAAACTGAATTTAAACAACGCTAGAATGCATCTGTCACTTCCAAATCAAAACTCAAGAGAGAACTCCCCACACTGTAATTTCATATTTGTTCTTCAGAGCTCCTCATTTAATTTCCATGCTGTTCTTATTTGCCTGGCTCCTGTTCTCTTAATCAGTGAGCAACACAAATATTTCCCAAGTGAAAGCTGGTACTAAGTTCCTTAGAGACAACACAGTACTCTTTCAGGTGCAGAAGTGTGACATCATGCATACTATGTCTAAAAGACCAGTCTTGCATACTCTTTCTAAGATCACTGGTATCTGTACCAACACTTACTAGCCAATTATTATTGACCACAACAAAGCATTCATCAATATTAAATTCCCCAGAAGATAAATTTTTGAAGTAAACAAATTTAAACTGTCACTTGTTTAAGTAGTAAGTTGTCACTAAGTCAGTCAGTCTAGTAGTCAGGCCTTCCCCAAAACACATGTAAATTACAGTGCAAAAGTACTACGTTTCTATACAGACAGAACCAGTAGTGAAATGCAGTGGAGGAGGCGGCGAAGAGGAGGAAAAAGTGTTTTACATCACAGTTGTACAATGAAATCTCTTGTAGAAGTTCAGTTTGTTTGAAGACTACTTGGATGAACAAAAACAGGAGGTGTCAAAATCTAGTCATAAGAAGGGAGTAAGGGCATAGCATTCATGCATACACTGCCAAAGAGAGATCTTATTACAGAAGTTAACTTACATCAAGGATACAATTAGTGTCAGCGTGCCATGTCAAATTAGTTATTTATGAATTGATGTTATGCGTTGGGAACAAGGGAGAAAAAGGAGGGAGATACATACACACACACATATATTTGACTACGTATGTATGAGCAAAAATTATACATTAAAATACCTCTTTCTCTGTTGTCACGCCTGTCCCGTTCACCATGTCTTCTTTCAAAGGAGGAATCCCTTGCTTGCTCTCGACTGTCATAGCGATCCCGATCAGGGTAGCTACTCCTTGATTCCCAGCTGTCATGGTAGTTTCCACTGCTGCTGTGACCATCAACCTGGGATCCTCTAGTCCCCCGACTTCCTAATTGAGATATATCAATATAAAAGATGAGTTTCCACATGTAAGGAAATCCAGTGAGATTCTATAAAGTTTTCATAAACTTGAATTAACTGCCCATGGAAATAGAAATTGTAGCAAACTCTACTTAACCAACAACTCTCAAATTTCACATTTTAATTGGAAAGTTATTATTTTCAAACTGCAAACTCAAGACTTTCTAAATCACCATCCCCTGGTCATAGCATGAGGTCTCCTGATTAGCAATGTAACAGTCCAAGCTTCGGTTCACATTTGTTCTGAGTTAATTCTGAGATATTTCCTGTAAAAATTGTATGGCATCTTCCCAATGAAAACATCACAATAAGCCTGAGAAAGCCAGAATATATTTACTAGGGATGATTAAAAGGCGGTAAGTGCATCAGGCTTTCAAAAACACTGCCAAGGGTTAAAATCCTGCTTTTTTTGGTCAGTCAAGAAGGGCAGGGTAGGGAGTTGATAGAGAGTTTTTGGGTACCTAAGACATGCAGTTGCTTTTGAGAGAAAACAAAAAAAAAATGCTGCTCAGTACTTTGAGACACATCACCTCCTATGGATCTTCCACTACACATCGGTGTCTTACCTGTTTCCCACAGGGAAACCTAGGGTTGTCATGTTACACAATAGAGTGGTGTAAAGGTTAGGGTTGGTTTTAAAACGGGATGGCAGAATACTATGTTTATGCCTCTTTAATGAATGAAGAGCCTAGAATATTTAAGCAACTGTTCTAATTTCACAATAATAGAATTGAACACAGCTTTAAAAGCATGAACTATCTGGCAGCACTTCTTTATCAAATATCAAAGAAGATTGTATGAATGTCAATATCCAATCTCCGATGATAGGGACACTTAGTAGTTTTTTAAATCACACAATACCTTTGTCAGATAATTCTGGACCTCTGCCTCGACTTCTGCCAGTTCTATCACTTCTGCTCTCATTTCTGGAGTCACTTCTGGAGTCATTCCTTGTTTCAGCACGAGAGCTCTCCTCTCTGCCATGGGATCTTCCATAGCTGCGTGAGTCCTCCTGATACTGGTCATCCTTTTTATGAGCATCGCGACTCTCTCTGTCTCTGTAGTCATGGGAATCTCGTGTGGAGCGCGAGTCTCTCTGATCACGACTATCTTTGGTATCTCTGCTATAATCCCTCGTATCTCTGGAGTCTCGGGTGTCTCTGGATTCCCTTGTCTCCCTCCGATCTCTGTTGTCTCTTGTCTCCCTCCGATCTCTTCCATCACGAGACTCTCTGTCATCTCTATGGTCCCTGGAGGTACTTTGCTCCTGATCATAATCACGATCATCTCTTGTTTCTCTTTCTTTTTCCCTTTTCCCTCTAGTTTCTGTAAAGTGTTTAAAAGAGTGTTAAATACCTCGCTTAATCAGAGTGAGCAAAAATTCTGCACACAAGTAACACTAAAATAATAAAGTCAAAATATACTTCTGACATATGCACAGAGAATCAAAATTAATAAGTAAGCAGGAAAAGATCACGTTGGCTAACTGCATACTCAGTAAGCTTTAAACATCTTTTTATTAATTTGAATTTGTACTTCAAAAATATTTACCTGTTCAAAAGGTAATAAGTGTAATAAATTTCAAACATATTAGAAAGCAAGCACACTGCAGTAATTTTAAGGTAGGATTATTTCTCCTTCAATTATAGATTCTTTTTTTTCCTCCACACATACACATTTTCAGGAAATTTGTGCTAGATGTAGACCACTTGCTTTTAAGATTCCAATACCCTGCTAAAGTTTGGTTTTTTTTAGTTACATATTTATAATGTTACTCCTACAGAAAGGTAAGTTTACAGCCAGTCAAAAAAAGCTGACATATGTACTCTTTGTAATCTGTCTCTTGAGAGAAGCAGCATGTTTGCCCATCACAAATTGCTCAACCAGCTTTACAGATTTCCAGAGGGAATGGCTGTTTCATTGCACACGCCTCAGTTAATGTCAATTAGAAAGACAATGCAGCAATCGGTGGGGACTGGGATAGCATTTGGGCACCTCACAGAAAAGGGTAATAGTTACAAGTATCCTGCCATCACTCAGCGCTAGTATATGCCTGATACCAAGAAAATATCACTCACCTACTGACACCACCTTTGCATTACACAAGAAACACCTAGACAGATGCCTACAGCATCTTTACTATTATCTGAGCCTACATAAGCAGCCCTATCAGGAATACTCCATTGCACAGTCCCTGAACACAGCACCACGAGCACAGGAATGATAATACAGCTAGTATTTTCTTCTCCCCCTAGCCATTGGGATTGATGCGGACAATGCATTTGAAATTTGAAAAATCAAGTTTCAAAATGCAATTTGCAAACAAATCAAAATTATTCTGAAGTGCTTTTTTTTTATTCATACCATCCCGCCTTTCGTGGCGCCTATCATGAGACTGCGAAGTCCGATCACGGTCATGTCTTCCCTTTTCTCTTGCAGGAGATCGGTGTCTCGAAGGGCTTCGCTTCCTCTGAGGAGAGGAGGAAGAGTGTGGAGGATAGGGAGAAGATGATCGCCTTGCAGGCGGGGAAGCTGTCCTTTGATAGGATGGAGAAGGAGTTCTTTTACGGTGTGGGGAAGGAGAATGTCTTTGAACAGAGGAGCCTGACTGCGATGAAGAGGAGTGATGTCTGGAGGATATGGGAGAATGATGCTGACCTGATGGGGAAGCAGACCTGCAAGGAGGAGTTAGAACAGGCACACATGTAATAACTTGATTTGAAAAGTTCTTACCATAACCTGCAAAACAGAGTGATTAAAATTGTGCATTCTCTACCCTCTGTCTACTGAAAGTAAGTGCTGCTTCTAAAAAACGTCAAACTAGTCTTCCCTCAAGGGTACCAAGGCTACCCTTTTGAAGTATGCTTATCTTTAAATGGTTATAGTTTATTTAATATCTAAGAACAAGTTGTCCAATCAAAATTATATTACACAGCTACCAGAATGCTTTCCTTGGGGAAGGGAGGGAGGAGTCAGAAAAGCATGATGATCTCCCCCACACCCAAACCAAGAACAATTGTTTTAATATAAAATGCTTTTCAGATTTCATGGTAAATTAGGCAGATAACTTTTACAGTGTTGCCTAAGGGGAATTTTTCTTCTTTTGTTTCCAACAGCATTCAGTTTTTTAGAAAGCAACAGTGTCTCCTTCTTGTGCACTTTTAACTTCTTTATTATAAGCATTGATCTTTAAACAATTGAGGCCTGGATCCTGAAAACCCATATGTGTATCTACTCAGAATTTTAGAAAACGTGAATGTTTACATAAACACTGAAAACTTATCTAATGGAATAAGAAAAAGTATACAAAGTGCCTCTCATCTTCGAAGCCTTTGAGCAAAATAGTGTTTTTTTTTTTTTCCTTATCAGCAAAGCAACTTCCAAGTATCTTTTATCATGACATATGCATTGCCCTTAACTCCCAACTCCCACTTCACAAAATTCCAGAGACTCCACAGAGAAGTGCAGGAGTCAGAAAAATCACACGTGGACAATACGTCTTCAAAAATCCCACTTAATTTTAAGTAATTCAGCTGCTGTTTTTGAATGTCCATACACAGTGTTGGTGACTTCAAATAAACATCCAGGTAACACAGACCAAGCTCTCAGTTTCAGGTGACTCATAAATGAGGGACTACTTTACAAAAGGCAATCGTACCTCCCTACAATCTTCTGCAATAGCCCAGCAGTTGGTAAAGATATACATGCAACACGGCTTTTGCTGAGTATCTTGCAAACTTCATAAGAAATTCTCAGTGAGGTAGCTGATGTCAGTTGGGCTCTGAGGAGAATGAGCTCTGGAATAATTCAGGTTAGCAGGCTTAGAATCTATCATGACATTATTCAAGAGCCAAATGGACAGTTGCCCAGCAGTGGATCTCCTGGCTAAGGCTTCTTAAAGACCTAGACTCTGCAGGTAAAAAGATTCTCCTCATGCCAAGAACGCAGAGCAATGACTCAACTTCAAAGGAGCAAAGCTTTGGGAACGGAATGCAGAGTGAAATCACTGGCAAACTTAGGTAGGAACTCAAGTCTGTAAGGAAGTCCTTTCTGCGTAAAAGACAGCATAGTGGAAATCTACTAATATCAGGACTTCATCCTTCCTTCTGGTCAATGTCAGTGACTCAAGAAAACTGCCTTCAGAGCCCCATGGAGTAGTATGCTGATTACCACAGAACCAATCTCACAAAGACGGTGGTTTTACAGCCAGATTCCATTAGAGAACGAGATATATTCACTAAGGGAAGCATCTTGACTTGATTGCTGAGGCACCTCAGACTTGTCAATCAAGGGAAACCAAACAATGTTTGCAGGACAGGCTGAAACAATACTTGAACTGAGCCACTAAGTATAAGCTTACAGACTCCTTCAGACCAATTAATTGGGTGGTAAAAGATATTTTATTCTAAGGCCCCTAGAACTAGCAGGATGGTATCTTCCCTGAGGCTTCCTGCAAGAAAGGTCTCTGCAATGGTCCTCATATTGTACTGTTTAGCCAATTGTGCTTGCTTTTCAGGAAAGATGTGTAGAGCCAGGATCTGTGTATCACCTTACCCATTTTAGAATGGAGAAACTCTGCTCCTTCCCCATCTCCAAGATGGACGACTTATATTTTTTTACTTTTTAAGAAGGGGGAAGGTGAGGAAGAAAAACGTTCCCAAAGGATCACAAACTGACTAGGTCTCATATCAGACTTCTGAAGTTCCACCTGACGTCAAAACATTTGAGAGGAACTGATGAACAGAAGCCTGCACCATGACCTGTGTTCTTGACATGACAGGTACTCTCAACGTAGTAACTTGGCAAAAAAAAGTCTCAGAGCTCAAGTGTGTGAAGCACACACATACCCACAACAGACACATACAAACAAGTAGTCAAACCAACGGAGGAAGTTTCTAAACTAGAACTATCCATGGAAATAAAACCCATGCAATTGACCTCCCACCTGCGAGAGGGTGAGAAGTTATGTTTGTGAGTGGTTGACTTGGCTGGAGCTCGGGAGGTTTGTCTTCGCCTTGCAGCAGGAGGTGAATACTCCCTGGAAGGGGAAGAATTACTGCCAGAGTGATCTGCAGGACTAGGAGAACGCTTCTGTCTATGGGAGCTTTCAGAGGGGTCCCTGGGAAACATACACAGCAGCTTGTTTAACAGGTATAATACGGCATTAGTACATTTCTAAGAAATTACAAACAACTCCAAGACAGAACCTGTGCTTACAAGATCAAGAACTATCTTACAGAATCATTTGTTCCATCTATAATTTCATATATGAAATTATCTTAAGTTAGCAAAATTCAAGAATGCAAGATATGCACTACATTTCTTACTAATCACTGGACTGTAAAATACAAAACTAGAATATGGTAAAACCGAAAACATATTCTTGTAATTTTACCTAATATTTCATGTGGTGGTGAAACAGAATTCCTATCAGTGGAGAATTATCTTGCTAGCCTATTTAAAAATTTCTGTAACATCAAAACTTTATTTAAGAAGCCCCAAGCTCAAAGACATTTTCAAACAGTAATCACAGCTGCAAATGAATTAAAGACATCTGTCTGAACCTGCCACTATTTCTCTTACTGTACATCATGAAGATTTGACATTATTTCTTAATTTTTATTATTTAGGAAAAAAAAGACAAAAATCCAACATTGAAGTAGTCTGTAAAAGGCTGTAGTCACCACAGCAACACCTCATTATAGCACAATGGTAAGCCACGTACTCCCTTGATCCTTTTAGCACTCCCTATATTGTTCTTTTCTACTGCCTATGACCTCCTTCCAGTAATGGAGGGTCCAAGCATGAGGGAAACAATATATTTTAAAGTAAGAATGATGTAATTTATTTAAGCAATTAAAAATACACAGTTCACTGGTCTTCCACTCCTTAATCTTGCTATGCCAGTTACAAAGTAAACACTTATGAACGTGTACCCTATTTTCATCAAGGGAATACAGGACTTAAAAATGCAGATGTATTTTTCAACTTAAATGGACACCTATGCTTCAGAAAATAACAGGAATAGTCATATTAGTGCACCATTTGAGGTATATGTAGAAGTGAAGTAATTCTAAAATTGCAGTGGTCTGTCTACTTCAGAAACACTTTTAACCTACTGAAAATCAAGGAGAGTTTAAATATGCCACTGCCAATTTAGAAAGATATTGGTCCTCTAAGATTTCAGAAGAGCAGGCAAGCGGACAAGTGAAGAACTTTGATGGAGATTTTGGCAAATTAATTGCTTCATTGGTGAAGGTCCAACTTCCTGAAAAGTAATGAATCTTTCAAAAGGGCATTTTACAAACTTACTAAATTATGTAATTAAAACCTACCAATCAGTTGGTTATAGTCTACCAATCCATCTATATAATGCACTTAAAATATTTAATAAGTACTGAAAAGGTTGTTGCCAAAGCAGGTATAAATCCCTTATTAATCAGTGTTCTATAAAAGAACTTTAAAAGCAAGGTTATTTTAATGTTAAAAGCTAATAATGCAACATAACTTACCTCTGCTTCTCTTTTTTCTCCTTGTGCCTTTCAAAGTCACGCCCTCTCTCTTTCACCTCCCTTGCCTTTTCTTCTGAACGTTCTTTTGCTTTATGTTTTTCTTTGTGTTTTTTCCCCAAGGGAGTTTCCTCTTGTACTGGAGGAGGAGGACTAGGGGTACGAGGACCTTTCTTTTTACTCTGGTTACTTTTAGAACTCCTGGAGATAAATTAACAGAGAGGGGTGTAAATGAAGGACTGGCAACTATTTCAAATAATGATTTCTCAGACGTTGGCATGGAAGTTATAATGTAAAGGGCCTGGAAGCTTTTAGGATAGGATTCACCACCCCATTAGCAAGCGGTATTCAATAACTGTACTGAACTGACAGGTGAATGCAGATGGTAAAAATTCAAACCAAGCCTTTCCATTTATAAGCTTTATTTCTAAAGCAAGTGAACAAAAATAGGAATTGCTCCTGTTCAAACATAACCTGTTTTCAAAGTTAAAATGCCCTTGCATGAACTGCACACATCAGAGGACCAGAATTCTGTAGAGTATCTTGTCTGTTTAGATTCCCATTTCTGCAATGAAATACCCCAATCGCATACACAAAATGACTTGAACAACTCACGTCTTCAATTCAATCCTAACTACCTGACACAGGATAAAGCATCCAAATATTTTTTAACCTGCACATCACAATATGAAATAGCAGATATTCTTCCATACAAACTCCCACCGACATAAACCCTATTAAACTAGGTATCACTGCCTACTGAATGTCAGTAGCATACTAGCCCATGCTGTGCGTTCTCATAGCAGAAACAACATTGTTTTGTCCCTTTTTTAATGGGGATTTTTGCTTGGCAAATACAGATGTGTCTGCTTACATTGCTGCAGTAACTTCTTTCCTATCTAACACCTGCAAACTGTGATTCACAAGGTCCTGCATCCAGCAAGAAGTTTAGACACCGGTTTTGGAGATTGACCTTCTGTGGCAAGGCACTCAGGTTGAACTTCCTGTGATTTTCACAATCCTTACTTTTCTCACTGTCCGCCACATCCCCCACTTCTTTTCCCCTCCTTAATTCTGAGAAATTCCCTGCCTTAAAAGTCAAACAATATTTCCTGAACAGCAATATGTAATACCAACAGAAAGTGCAGTTGGTGATATCATAAACATTTCACTTCAGCCTAGAGGAGTTATTTCACAGGCTGCAGCATCTCAAATAAAACTGCTTCCCACTTTTTAATGGTTTATATCTCATCACATCCCAGAGACTAGACATTCAAAGAGAAAAGACCTGCTTGTAAACCATGAAATTAATCCACCGACAACTACATGCATATAACAATTTTCTGCATAAGGTGATTCACAGTGCACAATTTACAGACCTTCCCTAAAGTTATAAAATCAAAAGTCCTGAAAGCAAGGAAAACTAAAAATATTAATTATGAAAACCCCAGTAATCAAACTCAGCGTAGTTCTCTGTTCTCACTTCCTCGCAAGATGCACCTACATACTGACCTTTGCTGATCCAATAGTGGGGAAGATACAGTAGATGCTTTCTTCTCTTTCTTACTAGCTGAAGAAGATGATTTGGGACTGGATCTTCGTTTTGGAGATTTGCTAGACTTTCTTGGTGATGGCGATGGTGATAATTTAGATCTAACCACCTCTGGAGAAATCTTGAGGAAAGAATATAGTAACCTATAAGCTATTGATCCTCAAAAGCTTACCTGTACACTGATATATGTGTCAAGTATGTAAATTCAGTAAGTCTACATCTGAGATCCTAACCATGTACACATCTACCTCAAATAAACTAGCCACATTGTTTTCAAAGGACACCATAAAGGGAAGACAATAAGAAAAGGGTGGAGGAAGAGAAGATTATATACACTCTGTAATACATTACAAAAACTAGAACTAAAAGTTTAAAATCAGTACGTTCCCAGTTAGCACTCAAGTTTGTCTGAAAAAGAAAGACCTCCTTTCAGGGTTGGTTTTGGTTTTGGTTGGTTGGTTTTTGTTTGTGGGTTTTTTGTGGTGTTTTTTTTTTTTAAAAAAAAGTCTTCCCCAAAATTTCAGGGTTTCTAACACTTACACCTCTGCCTCTGTCACCATACTCTGCCCTGTTACTACAAGACATGTTGGAAAAGGAGCTTGGCAAATGCCTGGTGTTTTCCTCTACATGTCTTCTCTGTTAAAGGTTTCATCAGTTTTACATCATTAAAATGCATTAAATCCTACTCATTTAACAGCTGACTTCCTAAAGCAGAAAAGTTGGTTATGGTGCTGGATGATTGACCAGATACTACAACTAATATCCAAGTCACATACTAAGTTATACAATAGTACATTTGTAGCCCAGGAAGCTCAAGTCTTCCAGTAAACAATTAGGAGCCTATAAAGTAGCTAATGACTTTTTTTTTTAATTTCACATTCATGTAATACAAACCTCTTTTTTAATGACTATTTCTTCTCGTTTCTCCATGTTTTCCTGTTCCAACTTCATGAGTTCTCTCTGAATCTTTTGGCGCTTCATTTCCAAAGACAGCTCATGATCATAATCATAATTAACATCTCCATTATCAGAGTCTTTATTAAAAAAAGTAAATAGATTAGTAAACAATTACATATGAAATAAATTATATTTATTACACTGGATGCCAAGCATAAATATTTCCGTGACTTTTAAGCACTGCATGAATGGATCAATGAATCTAAGCCAAGTTTCTTCTCCAATTATGTGTGTAAACCTGAAATAACACCAGTTAGTTCCATAAAATCTGCAGTTAAATTCTTAAACTTCATTTAAAAAAACACCTCAACTTCTTTCAGAGACTTGCATCAATTAGTAAGCTGAGGTAGCAAGAGAAACCCAGTAAACCATTTAAAAAAATTTAAAACTTTTCTGTCTTCACAAAGACCATAAATATGCAAACCACTACTTAATTGGGAAATCTGACAGGAAAACACATTTAAATAGAGATGAATGACACTACAGGATCTTGTTTAATAGAGTATAATTGATAAATAATTGAAGCAATTAAATAAGTGTAATTACATCTACAAATTAATTTTAAAACCAAAGAAGAGGTCTGTATGACCTCTTTCACTGCGATAAATGTTAACACAGTGATAAATGCATACTTCAGGAGTTTACTTCTCTTTTAAAGCATTATTACTGTTTGGTTTTCACATCAGAAAAGGTGCTATTTCTCTTTTTCATTAAGTCATGGCTGGTTAACATCATAAGCTTCAAGCCTCACAACTGAAATCTTACTGAAAATTAAAGCAGTTTTACTAACTCTGTTTACATTTCTTATTTTGTTTATGGCTTTTTAAGTCTAATGCTCAAAAAGCACTTTAGGAAAATAGCTGTCGGAGAAAAGATGATTTCATTAAGAAGTCATTAGCTTTCACTCCCCTTCCTACACACAGGAACTACACAAAAGGTTTTGCAGTAACTAAACTCAGTTGACAAATTCCCTTCATGTGTCATGAATGCATGGGAACAGTTTATGTAGAGGTGCAGCTCCTAACAGCATAGGTTCTTTCCCAGTCCATCTGTCTGCTTATATAGCACTCACCAGAACTTAACAGACAGTAATTTTACCTCATCCACAAAACTACGATCAACACTATTTTCAAGAAATCGTAATTCTCGAGCTGAAAGCCTCAGTGTCTAATACTTAAGACATTCGTACTATATATTTATATAGAACTTAAGGTTTTTATGTTCCAAACTTTTTGACACAGATTCTATTTCCATGCAAAAATGTCATAGGTCAACGTTGCTTAAATCACACTGAAAACAAAATTTAGAAAGGAGTGAAAATATATTATGGCTACTTTTCTATTCATGTATTGTGCTTAAGTCACAGCAAAACAATATTTGCAACACTTATAGTACATACCATAGAAAAGCTACCTACTTAATGAAATTTACAGAGGAGCTCCATCCCACAAACAACTTGTAGTACGCTTTATTGCAAACACATTCATTATATCTGAATTCACTCAGAATGGATCAGGACTGTGATCTTCTCTTGCAATACTGTAACTACTTCTGAAACACTGACACTTCCAAAACTATATAAACAACACAGTGAAATTATGGCAGCTTCTAGTGAACTGTCAGGTGAACTTGGTCTCTAACAAAAGTGAAACTCAGGAGAGAGAGGAAAAAACACAGACAGTCTTTTCCTCCACTGTCCACAGCTTAAACTATGAGTATTATCAACAAGGACAATGAAACCAGCTTTTAACCATTGGGAAAAAACAGAAAAAAACAAAAAACCCTCACCCAAACAAAAACAACTACAGAAGGTAATGTAAGACTCTTATCACTGTTCGAGTTTTTTAGAATATAAGTAGTTCACCAATTGCTACCTTCAGCTGTCGTTATACTCATCCTAATGGAACCGCTGTCAATAAGACAGTTCACACCTTACAAATTATGTAACAAAAACCTGCTGACTTTTAAACTGAAAGGAGTTATGTTCTCTCCTCAGCCTGACCAGTTTCAAAATTAATTTGGATGTAATTTGGATTCAACTAGTAGTCTAAACGTGAAGGTTCAGCAACGGAGTAGCCTATGACCAAATTCCTTGTTGTCTGAGGAATCAAAAAAGAAAAACAAAGTGAAAAAACTATGTGTCTTTAAAATAAGTTGGTTTTACCATTGTAGCAGTTGCTCTCCTCCTAAAAAAAGAAACATTAATGGCTACTGCACAGAAATACTCTGCTTAGGGACCAAATCTTTAAGCATTCTGTACTTTACGTACAGCCCAGTAATCTTGCAATTCTTCAAGCTGTAGGGAGACCATTAGTTTAATTATACTTACCTTCTCTATTTGTTTCCCAGCCCCCATTTTCCTCTTCACTTTCTGGTGTTCTCTCCTTTGTGATTTTGATATCCTCCTTTTCTCTGTGTCTTCCTCGTGAAGACTCTTTCTAGAAAGGGAAAAATGCTGCATTAGAGTAAACAACTTTATTTTAAAAGAAGCCTGAAGAAGCAGGTATAGTTTACATGGTATTTTGGCTGGTTTTTTTATAGTACAAAAAGCATATTCCCCTTTAGCCTCTTGAATAAATACCTTCTTAAAAAAGCAGAGACTCCACAGGCAACATGTTCTAATGCAATTTCATATAATCAGTATGCAAAGAGCAGATGGGGAAAAGAGAAGAAAGGATTCATAAAGTAAGAATGTTTAAAGGCAGGGCAAGAACTGAGCATGTGTCAGAGAATAAAGTTTAAAACAGGAACCGAAAGAACAGATCAGGTTCTTAAGACCAGAATTTTAATGAACATTTAAAGAGTATAAATGTTAACAGCTTGAGTAAGAGTTCTCAGCTGTAAATATAATATTTATATGCAAGGCGGATGAACCTCAGAAGCTGAACCATTTAACCCTCCAGAGGATAAAGAATGGGTGGGGGATAACAAAATAAAAAAAGAGACCCTTGGCCGGCAGAAGGAATGGGGAAAAACTCTAAAGCAACACATTGGAATCAAGTTTTGTTGATAGCTTTGTATTTGAACTTTCACTGGCCCTGAGTTTTTAGACAAGTCTAACTATTGCAATAACACTAATTTTGCATGTGGCAGATGGTCCTGTGGACACCTATGGAAGCCAGAGACTATTCTTACAGGAGAGAAGATAATTTCAAAAGGCAACTGAACCTGTGCTGCTCTTCTCCCCCTGCTAAATTCCAGTAGTAAAGCTGCATATATGCATCATTGCCTCTGTGGAATTAACATTCTCTAAACGATCTACCTGGGCTCAAGTGGAGTACAGGACAAAGTTTTTTCACTATTTGCGAAAAAAAAGGAACATTCAAGCTCAGAAGTATCTCAGGTTACTTTATTGAGTAGGAAACCAGAAAAAGCAAATAATGAAAGTCTGTCCCATGCCCCTTTTGTTCTCACCTCCCATATTGCCTTCTTTTGTCTTTTGAGGATTCTTCAATGTTGATATGTAGGAGCCTTTGGTTTTATGCCATGAAAGAGAGATGCCTGAAAATTTCACTAGCTATTCTTTACTGGGACTTAGATCTTGACCTAATTTAAATGCTTAACATCACCTTAAAAACACAGTACGGAAATAACATTGTGGACAGTCACTCCCAAGTGAGTAAAATTCAACTATCCCCTTTTATTCACTAACAATGTTAAAATCTTATCTCTAGTTTAATGACAAATTATGACAGAACAAGTACTGCATTCATTTTACGTACTGAACTGAAACAGGTGCTTCAATGCACAGTTATCTTCAAGCCTTTCATCTTAATGCATTCAGTATATCATATTCAAAGCCTTAGAAGGTTTCGAAAAAACACTGACCGGTCGCTACATAACATGAAGGAACTTCACATCAAAGAACTAACTTGTGTCATGTTTATTTTAAAGCAGCTTGTAGAATAAGAAAAAAAAAAGTTATTTTTCTCCATTTCATGACAGGATCTCTAAAATGATGCACAAGATTCCTACCTATCAAGTCATGTTGGCTGCTGACATCAACTGCAGACAAGTCTACATCAACTAAGCCATCATCACAACATGTACTAAAGGCATTTCAGTCTAAGAGCAAGAATTGTACTATGCTCCAAAGTTACTTTAAAAGAAAATTACTCTGAAAATCTGTAACTATCAACCTGCCTCTCCTGCAACCATTCTTTTTTTCCTTAGAGCATCTTAATTTTTCTAGACTGCTGTCCTCAAAGGCTGCATCTGTTCTATTCAACTGTGTACTTCTGCTATATATTGCAACTAATTCCTACAATATAAACCAACAATAAACATAATTTCTTAAATACAAATACTGATTTCTATTAACACAACACTACTTGTTACTAGCAAACTGAAATACACGTTAGGACATTCTCAATATACTGATTTCAAAAAACTTCTCAAAGCCAATTCCCCAAATCACTTGACAGCAGAGAATGTGCAGATAAGGCAGAATGCTTCAAGACCAATTTAATAACCCATGTTAAAAACACTACACAACCTGTATGTATCTCACCTACATCTCCAAACTTACAACCAAACACAAGCATCTTGAAACAGCCTGTATTTTCTCCTTTCAGTGGAGAGATTTGGTAGTGGCACAATCATACTTCTATAGAAGAACTGAGAACAAAAACATCTATGAAAGGATCTTTATTGAATTACTGAATATAGGGGAAGGGAATAGACAATTTTTATGCAAGCATGCTATTTTACAAATCAGGACAACTTGATCCGAGCCCATTCATACACTAAATTACTTCAGTTTAGTTGTCAGGAAAGAGAGGTTCTGGTAACATTGCATCTTGAAAAACAAATAGCTTAGAAATTGAGTATATTTTCCTGGGGCATGCAAATCAAGAATTTAAATTATGACAGTTTAGAGCACATAATTGAATTTTCTCATTTAAAAGTCTTCAACATATTCCTTTTATTGTACTCATTCCATTTACAACGCATTTAATTCCCTCCTACTATGGGGAGTAAATATTTCCTTCATATCCTTACAGACCTTCTTGTACTTTACACAGGCTTTTTTCATCTCTCCCTTGATAAGTCAAGAATAAAATAAGTCAAGTTCCTAAAAGCCAATAGCATGTCTTTGTACTGTACTTCTTGTACTTGAAGATGCTGTATCCACTTCAGCCACACTTGTAAACTATTTCTTTGCAGACTCTGGAAAAATGCCATATACTAGATGAGAAACAACAAAACTTTCATAATATAATTATTTACTGGAAAAAAAAAAGTTGAATGTCCTAAGAGTAAACAACTTAGCAGACTATCTATGCTATTTTCAGGTATGTGCTCACAGTTAAACTTCACATGTGCTGGGATAGATGATAACAGTTTAATGTTGACGTTACGGAGAAATGCTACTTATGAAAGAAAAAAAATACGGCATTATGGCTGAATTCTATGAGATTTTATTTAACTTAATGTCTACTTAAGTTGAAGTTCCACACCCCATAAGATATGATCAGCACCCTACAGCATAAGACTTGACGTCTACTTGAATTAATTTCCCCACTACAGCCAGAAGAGTTTGGGCAAGCACAAAAGGACTCAGCCTGCAAAACATGCTTCTAGCCAAGAAGCATTAACTTTGCCAGCACCGATGGAAAGAATATTTATAAGACTCTTACAACCTACAAATCCTACAAGGCAGAAGCTTCAGTTTCAGCCTTATCAGCACATGTACATGAAGCAGCAATATAAACTAATTCAAAAGCACAGACTCCTTTAAATCTAGAATAAGCTATCATGTATTGCAGCTAGGATCTTTTGGGCAAGCACAGTACTATTTTGCTCTAGGTGTAATACCTTTATAAAGTACTACCACACTACCCAAACACACAATAAAATAAAACTGAAGTTTCCCTGAAATGAACAGGTATTGTTTCCATTTCAGAGATGGAAGACAATGCTGACTTCCATTTCCAGTGAAGATATTCAAAAGCCATGGTGACAAAAAGCACAGATACGAAGCAAGTGACACACATTCCTTACAAAAACCTCTCCTAAATATACATTAAATTCTTCCCACTGTTTCTCCCAAATCACATACACCTCCCAGGTAATACTTTAGGTAATACTTCACGTACTCCAATGTAACTGTCTTCTCATAATACGGAGGAAAATGCAACATAAAAATTTCCAACTAAATACAGTAATGGCAGGAACCTTATCTAATTATTTGTATAATAATTAATACACTAACATACAGTGCTGACAATTCCAAGTACAAATCTGAGAAACACAGAAACAACTGAGTTCAATGTAGTTGACCACGTAACGCAGCATGTCTCTGAAAATAGTACACAGCATGATGAAATAATAAGGGATATAGTCTATAACCTGTCCATATAGAACGTTTCTTCCTAAATACATACAGATTGTACTAGTTATGTTATGTCTCCAAAGAAAAAAAAAATCTCTTCTAAAACCATTTTATACTAGTTATACTGGCTCAACCTTTTGTGAGACCTATTCAGGTTTTTTACTGTTTCTTCTGTCAATCAGGTAGAATTATCATATATAATGTAAAAGCATTTCCCCTTGTCATTTTCATATTCGCCACTCTTTCTACTGGGATAAAGTATGAATATGACGCATCTAATTTACATTCTCTCAACCACACATTATACGCATTCACCACATGTCCTTTCTTCTCTCCAGTCTCTTTCTCACCTCCTTGCCCACTTCACAAAGACCTCTGACTGTATTTTCTTGCATACAGGCATTCACAACCAAACAGCATTTCAAATAAATCTGGACCATTAATTTCTGCAGCATAATATTGATTATTTTCTATTCCATTTTTATATACCTGAGTTTGCTTCTGCAGCTGCGACTGCACTTTGAACAGATGGTTTCATTGAGCTGTCCACAATAACTTCTTTTTCTACTGGATGATTTCCATTTTAAAATATTCTTTCATTATTTTTTTGTTTTAAAAACTCTCTTCATTGTGCATGACCTTTCATTTACCAACACCAAGTTTCATCTGCCATTGTACTGCCAAAAACTATCTTTCTCCAACCCCTATGACGTTCCTCAAACTTCAGTAATCTTGCCTAGTATTTTCATATCTTCTGCGAAGTTTGACATTTTGGATGTCCAACGTTTTTCCCACAGTATTAAAAAGTTATAGCTCTTTAGATGAAGCACCACAGCATCCTCTGTAACCTCATAATTTGAAATTAACCTAAAAAATTTTCCCCTTAGCTGGCTTCTAAATCTGACAATATTATACCTGCTATTCTTGGACTATCTATATGCCTCAAAAGCCTTGCGTCAAAAGAAGCTATTTAAGATTTCATCTGCATCAGACAGTTCTCTCTTAACCACTGCTCTCTGGTAAAGTTTCAGTCTAGTAGACTGGTGAAGCACAAATTTTATCTGTAGGAACAGTGCTGCTCTTTTTATTTTTTTTTTTAAAACACAATTATGAAACTTTTTATGGAACAACCTACTTTTCGTTATTTCAGAACAAAGTTAAGGTTTCTTATCCAGCTCCTCTGTTATCCCAAAAGCTTTAATAAGAGATGGAAACGTCAGATATTAGATCTCCACCATAATAGTAGCTCTAATGATGGAGCAAGATTTTTGTTAGTAGTTCAGTCACTTCAGTCTTCTGTTCTTTTAGATGTTCTGGTTCTCTGCAACACAACTCTTGACACCTGTCCCTCTTCATCTATTTGTCCCAGAATATTTTCTTTGGATGCCTCATATTCTGAGTTGCCTCCACGTAACTAATACAAAAGCTCAGCAGGTTCCTCAGCCGTCTGTTTTATGAGATTGAAGCAGAGTCCTTTTTTCTCTGCAGTGTGCTCATCTTGTAAATAATTCTTTGATACTTTAACAGACCCACTAATTTTCTGATTCCTTTTGAATCCCGCTTCCAGTTCACCTTTACTCGGGGTTTAGTTTTTTAAGAGTATTTTATTATTACATTAATAGAACACTATAAAAAGTAAGGTTAACTAATCAAAAGTAAGAATTACATCAAAATTAGAGTTGTACCAGGAGAGAAGTTACAGTAAATTTTTAATAACGGTTGGAAAAAACACTTTTCCCACCAGCCATGTACTCAATAACTAAACAGTTTATTAAAACTATTAGAAAATAAACACATTTAAGTAGGAGAGTAAAAAGACTGAGAGTTTACACAAATTAACAGCAACTGCAAACATGATTGGAAGGTAAGCCACTCTTAATTTAATGATAGTAGCTGCTGTTCATTTCTTTACACCTGACAAAAATTCATTTTACACAGCAAGTAGGAACAGATCGAGAGGAAAAAGAATGCTGTTAATACCTGCAGAAGCAAAACTGATTTTTCACAAATAAGAACTTTTAATCATTATTCATATGAAGATGGTCTTAAAAAACATGACAAAGGAATACACTGGTGCTACTGTTACACAGGTAGAGGGTCACACTACTAACTCTGCCCCTATTTGTTTGTAACATTAGGAACAGATAATACAATATAAAAATACAGAACTTCTGAAAATATGAGGGGTAGAGGGTTGCAAAAAGATGATTAGAAAATGAGAACGATAATGAATATTTTTTTTTTTTTTTTTTTTTTGCAAAAAGTGAGCAGTTGGGATGGCTGATGAGTATGTGAGGATGGTGGCAAAATGAGCCAGCACAACAGTAACTGCACGGACTCATCAAAAGTAAATTTGGGATGAACAACTGGAGTCAGGATGCATGTAAACAATGGATATGAATAAGTGTTGGGGTAAAAAAGCAGATGATTGGAACAACTGTTAATACACTTTCTTGGTAATAATCAAAGAGTCTGCACTGTTATTAAATACCTGTTTATCAGTATAACATTTTAGTCTGCAGGATTTATAAAATCTTTGGTTCCCAAAAGACCAGGAAGTACTATAAAACCGCAAAATACAATTGGTAAGACACTTCATAATAAAATATGCCACATGCTACGTACAAGATGATTAGTTCATTAAAACATTTGAAATATTACAAGTCACCACGATCAGGTTTCTAGGACACACTGCCCAATTGCTACTGAGGGATTCTGGAGTTCTGCAAACTCCATTCTTACCCTAACAGGAGAGGACGATTCCTCTGTACTTCGCTTCTGTGGTTCTGCCTCAGCGTCTTGACGTTTGTTCTTCATTCTTTCCCGAAGATCTCCAGTAGGTCTTTCTGGTGACCTGTATAATACAGAAACATAATATAACCAGTTCTACAGGACTATTTTTAACAGAATACAATCTGTCTTTTAATTATTTTACTTCTTAGTATATACAGAAAGATCTAAACCTCCCACCCAGAAAAGAAGTGGATGAATAAAAATATACTCCGTTCTAATGGGCTTAAGCATTCTAAAACACCAACTCTTCCAGAACATCAAGGAAGACTTGACTCTAAGAAAAAAAAATTACTTGTACATATATATCGCATGACTCAGTTACTACTCTTGATCAGCTTCAGGTGATCCTATCCAGAACAAATCTTTTGCCGACCATCATGCAAATGTATTTCACAATCGCTCCTACCAAGTGTTTCAAGATATCTTCAGCCTTCTTCATATTCTAAACTGCACCAATTTTAATATATATATTTATAGATATATATATATATAAAAATACAATTAATGCAGAGTCAAACTACTGTAGACTAGCAACAATAAGTCACACAGAAGCACACGTCTGAATATAGATGAAGTCTGCAAGTGGAGATAATGTGACCTATGTGCCATCCTCCCAGGACCCTGGTGAGACTGCCACACAAAAGAACACTGTTGCAAGACCATGCGCCAGAAATTCACTCTTGGAGGCCTCCTCCATCCTCCATCTTGCAGTAACATAATTATTTCATTATTTAATTACAAAATATTGGATGAACTCTACTAGTCATGCAACTTTAAGGTATCTTATCTGTAAAATATTACTCTGATGTGGGAAGGGAGGGGGAACATCCTACACCACAAGACATCTATATAATTTTGTCACCTCTTAGTATGGATTCACAAGTTCATTTATCCCTTATGGGATAAAAGAGAACAATCCTTCCATTCAAACAAGCTCCTAAGCAAAGGGGATGTAGGAGCTGCTTCAAATGATCTTTCAATTCAAGAAAACAATTTTTTTTCTTCATATAAATCTGGCTTGATATTGAGTTTGGTACTTCCATGATCGCTTTAGCCATAACTACAGATTCTTCTGTGAAATGGTTGTATGGAAGTACTGGATCTGTACCTATCAGTTTACCCTAAAGAATCACAAAGAGGTACTGAAGCTGCCTTAGTTGATTAGAAGTTAAATATAACTCTTAATATAATAATTCTATAACCTATAATAATATTCAAATATTATATATAACATCTGACTAGTGAAATTTGAATTTGTTTTGTTTTTTCAGACTGAATTAGTGTTTTCATTTAGAAAGTGTTGTTTCTCCCACCCTTCCTCTGTCACATAATACACAAGGGGTAAACTGTCTTTCACCATTTATGCATACAAAAAATCTAAATTAATACGATTTCATTTTCAACCTGTGCATATTTGAAAAACAGCAACTGGCTTCCACTTCTTTTGTAATGCTATCTATATTTAATTCTTTAAATTGTGTCATAAGGTTAAGTGTCTTAGGATCCAAGAAGAAAAAGACCAGTGATTGCTCTCATTTTTAAAGGCATTTAATTATTCATGAAGTTGTAAATACAGGTGAATCTAGATCAGAGGAAAGGTACAAAACAGTAGTGTGCTGCTTCTTTCAGCACTAAGAAGGATCAAATAATATCCAGCATACAAATATAAACAAGTTACCTTCTTTGCATGCATGACTATATCATCTTGAAAGTGTCCGGATTTAGCAAATTTTATGATTCAAGGGGTTTTTTTTCCCTCCCCCCATCTTAAAAAGGTAATTCCTTTGCATTACCAAAACTCTCTGAAGCATTCTAACCATCAGCTACCTCAACAAATAAACAGCCTTTCAACATTAAAGCGGCAATTCAATGCCTTAATTTTTAACAATATTTCTGCTATGGCACAAAGAATTTGGATTTGTGAAACTGCCAACTAATTTAAAAGGCAAAAAGATTATAGATAATGTACTAGTAACATTATTCCCCAAGAGGAGTAATTTCAGGAAAAACTTTAGTAGCTGAAAGAGAAAGCAGGAGAACTTACACTGAATGCAGCTCATGTACTTTCTAGAGACACATGATATTTTAATACTTTTTTTTTAAGTTATATGCTGGAGTGAAGAAAACATCCAAATCGTTTCACCCTCAACACCTTTTTCAGTATGAGGGAAGAAAACACTTCCTTTGTTAAAACTTTATTCAGAGCTACTTAAGCATTACAAAATTTGTCAAGAAATCACAGACATTAAAAAAAGGTATAGCTTCAGGTCTGGGTTTTGGTGGTGTTTTTTTGGTTGGGGCGGGGGTGGGTGGGGTGTGTCAGGGGCCAGTTCAGCTTTAGGAAAACAATGGAGCAAAGTCATGGTAACCATCCTACCCCTCCTTCCCAAAAAACATTATAACCCCCTAAAACATCTAATAAATGAGATTGAAAATTTGTCTAAATTTGTCAAATTTGGCTTAATGCACAGAAAAATAAGCTGGTCTACTACTAGCTGATTTTTGTTTCAGATGTACCGCAATTTTAATTTTTACACAATGGCTGCTTTTCTACGTAACTTTCCCCCTGCTCCTCCCCCAAAAAGGATGTTTGGTTATTCCAGGTAATGCACACTGCTGAATTTCAACGGGTAACTACAATTTTATCTCTACAGTTTAAGACAATGTGCCTAGACTGCAACTGGTAGAACCTTTCACGCAAAGGCTCCACAGCATTATCTCTGTACACTCAAGAAAAAATTTCTCTTTAATGACTTAATATTTTGTGCAGGCCCATCTTTTAAATAAGGCCTAAAACGCTGAATGTCGTAATTTCAAATCTTAAGCAGTGCAGTTAAGTGATATTAAACAGCATTACTTCCTGCGACAGTTCAGTTCTCCTTATTCAGCAGCTTGGTTAGGAAATACACGTTCATAACAGCCCCTCCATTTGCTTCTGTACCTCTTACAGTGTCAGGGACAACTACCTAGCAACAGGCACACATTGCAACACATCTATCTGAGAATGTCCACGTGTATTGTGTGTGCAGGCACACGTGCATGTACAGGCAGATGACAATTATTAGTGTGTAATGCACATAACTGAACGCTCATGAAACATTGTCCTGTTTTTCAGTTTCCCATACAACAATATATGAACCTTGCAAAATCCATATGCTCTTACCTAATATTACTGCTGGTTTAGTTAGGTTTTTAAATCCTGTGTAATGATCCAAAACAAAGAGGATCAGACAGGCTAAGAAAGGGATGCTACAATGGCACAGATCCTGAAAATAGTTTAAGAGAAGCAGCAGGAAGCTTCCTACAATCTATGAATGGAGGAAGAGAGCAAAATTCCTTGTGGGATAGCATGTTTGCACACAGCTCTTTGACAGAGCACTTCTCCTTACTTCAGATGCCTGGAAGACCGGCAGGTCTATTACTGAATTCTTAATACCCTCATCAAGAAAACTTTATTTGTAAAAACATGCTAGGTTTTATTTTCATAACAGCAAAATTACAATACATGCTATGAGAGGCAGCATTAATGGTGAAATGGAGTTATAATGAAACTAGATTGAAGAATCTTTTCCACACTTTACAGTCAAGTTTTCCTACTGTCTGGTGATGTTCTGAACTATGGGAGGCATTATGGTCAGGTAAAACCATTAACAATGACATTTATTTCAGACAGGTGTGAAACTGAAGGGGCAAGACAGAAAGGTAGCAAGATGTGCTTTGTCCTACTAAACTGCTTGCAAAGCAGGCTAAAGACTTCACTAGCAGGCCTGGCTGAACACATGTAGACACGCTGCCATTACATTGTCCCAGATACTGTAACAAGAGTACTGCTTGAACTGAACTGATGTGGAAGCAGCATTAGCTTGGCTTGCAAGAAGCCAGTAAAACTGCATTCAAAATACTTGAATAACATTTGCAAAAATCTCTGTAATGTTAAATGGCACGAAAATGCCAACATTTTACTATGTACATAAAATAGCTTTTTCTGTGCCTGGCCAAGAGCTACCAGTGGAAACTTCTAAAGACATGCATGGTTTTTTCATTCATCTGTTTTGGTGTGCATGGGTTGGTGAGTAGGTAAGGGCTTCCTCCCCCTTTTTATTTTTAAGAACAGCTTTATTAAATGTTGAATGCATCAGGCAAATAAGCAGCAAGATTTGTTGTTTGCCTTTTTCATATAGTCCTAGTAAAAAAAGTTAGCAATAAAGAGAAGTAAATCAACATTATTCTTAAATGTCAGTGGTGACAGTGAAGCAGAAACACAGCTTTAGTCACTAAAAGAAATGTCACTTTTCTTCAAATGACCAAGCAGAACTACACACTGAGTGTTCCAAACATTGAAAACAATAAGAAAGTGACATACTAGCAGTTTTAAAATTTAATCTCTACCAGTATTTCACTCCTTTTTCCTATTTGGAACATTCAGTACAGAACAGAGTAAGGTTTTTTTTACACACTGAAAGAAACATTAAGCTCAGTGATATATTTTGTATCCCAGCTGCTACCTCCTTAGAAGCAATGGAAGATCAAACAAGCAAAGTCAAGATCATCCTGAGAGTATGACACAGAAATAGGAAAAAGAATCAGAAACAGAACCCTAACTTCATGCCAACCTTCCCGTTCTTGCTTTACTTTTTGATGTTTCAGTATGCCCATCCATAATCTAGAGGTAACATTGACATTACTGTAGCATTATGAAGCACAGTTGTCTAAAATGTGAAGCCTTCATACAAAGAGGCATTATGCTGAAACTATACTCTTCGTCCTTTATAGCAAGATTATTACAAACTTACTGCCACATTTAGCTTCAGTTAAGTAAGGCATTATACCACAAAATGGACAGTTGAAAAAAACAACATTTTAAAATTATGGTAACATGAGAAGATAGATAAAAAAATTATCTTCTGAAGAAGTAAATTTTGGGGTCTTCTCCTACGATACAGGATATTTGTTCTATATCTGACAGAAAAAACCCTATGTTTTGTAAAGAAGTGTTTTCTCAGAACAGGAGAGAAAGGATAGGCACCTTATTCATCAAACAATATAGCTAAGGCAGAAGGGCTGCCAGTATGTGAGTACTGCTGTAAGTAGTTCCAAACCAGCATTTTAGTAAAGGACAGAAAGCATATCAGAAGCTGCAGTGACACTATGCCAAAAAAAAAGTATTAAGGTACTTGAACTTCCCATTTCAAGTAATATAAGTAGTTAATCTGCATCCAACGGACTCCATTAATTTTAAGCTACATAGACACAAAAATCTTGGGAAAACCCACTGCAAGTTGCCAAATTAACCGTTTTGAGCAGCTTCACAATGCAGTTGGTTACTGATAAAACATACCATTAGGCACACCACAGTATTTCACTTAAAAAAAACCCAAAAAACAGAAGACAGTTGCAAAAGCTATTTTCCTACAGCATGTGAAGAATTCAAAGTGAGTTCTTGATTTACCTTCTATAACTGCTGCTATAGCCTTTACCTCGTGGTGAAGGGCCATGTACGAATCTACATGTGTTCCCATAGAGGCAGTTGCCAGTCTTCAGCCAGTTACGGCACTGTGTCTAAGAGACAGACATTACTGGGTGAATTTCACACTCATTGCTGGAAATACCATTGGTGTGAGTGTGGCAGAACAAACAAATGACTCCACATTAACTCCCACTTATCTGTAATTTCTGTCCACCAGTAATATAATTTGAAAAATCAACAACTAGCATCACATCTGGCAGAGAAAAATTTAGGTTGGTGGAAATACTATTAATATGTATAGTACTACTGCTCCTCTCCAGAAGCTGGGACAACACACATTATTTGAAAATTCTAGTATTAGTATGTTGAACATCCATGCGATAAGGAGTTCTTTTCACCTTTAACATCAGTGATATCTGAGTATTTGCTACTTGTGAGCTACTCTTTCCCACCACCTAGATCCTGGAAAAGAATATGCTGGGGTGGGGAGGAAAAGAAGAACACTTTTACAACTCACCTCTGCAGTACTTCCAGTGCTGGGTCCAAGCCTTTCAAACACACTGGGTCTTCGGGATGTGCTATCGGATATGGTCTTGGTATTTTCCACTGTGACCTTCCTTCTAATTTTTGACATTTTGTACTACTTCAACCAAAAAAAAAAGCAAAACTGTAAAATCCTTCAGTTTGGGGCTATTGACACTGAACTCGCACGAATAAAATAGTATTATATACGGTAAGAGTTGCTGCAGAGGTGATGAAGAAAGAAAAAGAAGTCATAAATGAGTGAAATGTATCTAATAACAAGGAATGTCTTTGATTTGAACTTGGCAGCTGAACACCAGTAATGATCATTTTTCATTTTATTTTATGACCTGCTTTGGACTCTTCAGTTTCCCTTTGGGAAAGATCATACGACATGTTATTCATTTAGGTAGCAAACACCACACAGAACAGATGCTTTCCTTCGTCATGTGCGTGAATTCAAGTGACTTCAAGTGAAAAGAACCTTTAACATTACTTCACCAACCTCTCGCAGAAAGGTTCTGACCACTAAAAATGGCTCCAATTTTCAGAAACAAATCTCCAAAAATGAGAGCTCCAGGTTTTTTCCCCACTTTGTTGTGTGTAACAACCTACTGAAAACCACCTTGATATCATCCACAGTCTGTGTTTGTTACTGGTTTGTATTCTACAACTATTTTGAACTGCCAGAGTTTAGAAAAAAAAACAAAAAACCCCACAACAGTGATATGCTTCTTAAGATTCTCAAGAAAACTTTTCATTAAGAAAAACAGATTTCAAAAGAAATACAGCATAAGTTTGACAAATAAGTCACAATTTATCTTACCTGAGAAAGGAAGGACTTACTGAATATAGAAAGAAAACCATATTTAAAAAAAGGAAGATATTTAATGCTAGAGACAGGTTGCAGAAAAAGGGCAAAGTGGGCTCCAAAATCTATGGTCCATTCTTTAAATGCTGCTTGATCTACACAGAAATAAAATCAGTTTGGGAAAATCTGCCAGTTGCTGGACGATTTATATACAGCTTAAACAACTACCTTTGTTGTACTGCAAAGCGCCATCGTTCTGGAGCTCATTAGTCAGTATAACACGATTAGCCAAACACTAATCTCCTACCCTTCTGCTCCTATGCACGTGCTGCTGCCTTTAGGACACACACAGTTAAGCTAATTTCTCATACACAAACAGGTTACGAATGACAAAGAGCTCATCCATACAGTCAGAATAATACAAATTTAAACTAACACCATCAGATTGGATTAATGCAACATTTCACTGATCTGATCAGCAGTATTTTCCATAGCATTCAGATTGTAAGGTTGCATTCTACAGCAAAAAAAAAATTGTAATGGACAAATGTGGACAAATGTACATAAAACGTAATACTGCTGTAACTTATATTTTACCCTTGATACTTTGATAACACCTGGTCTTCTCCCTTGCACCTTGATGAAACTTCATTATCTGAATCCTATGGTTACTTCAATGACAAGTCCTCCCTAGAAGTCTGACACCTGTGCACTTCCTACAAATAAAACTCTGTGCTGAAGCTTTTGCCAAGAACTTTAGCTCCTTTATAAACAACAGAAGAAAGCAAGCTTACACTATGTACTTGAGACACTTCCCAGCTCAGCTCTAGTGACTACTTCTCCAAGTCTTCGATTATCTGAAGAATTTTGTCTCGTAAGTAAGGTTCAGATAACCAAGACGTTAACGAAGTTGCTCAGAGAGGGTAGAAGTTAACCACGTGGTGTATACCAGACATTAAAAACAATGGTTAACATCCATTAGTGGAAGCAGACAGTGAAACAGTAGAATTTGCCAGTAGTAGGAAATTATTTGGGTTAGTAAAAACTGGAGTACAGAGATTTCCAGAAAGATCTAATTGAGTTAGAAAATTGAATAATACAACAGCAGATGAAATGTAAATAAATATAGTGTAATGCACACAAGGAGAATTATTTTATCCAAATACTCTATGAGTTCAAATTAGTCCAGTTGTCTGAGAAAAATAATTAGGAGTCATTGTGGACAGCTCAATGTGCAGCAGTAGTTATAAAGTCTGACAGGATAAATCATTAAAGTTAGAAAGCAAAACAATACCACACCTGACCTAGCTGAGCACCCTTCCATTTCAGGATTATTTCCCACTGTATTTCAGGAAAAAAAAACTCCACTGAATTTGTAAGATTTCATGCAGCTATATCCTTTAATAGAGGATACAAAAATCGACTGACATATGCAAAAGCATTTTAATAAGACGATCATATACCAAATACTGAATTTGGTTTAAGTATTTAGAGTAAAGAGATCCATGTCTGAAATAAAAAGGGTTAGAAGAACGGCACTGGCAATGGCATAGGGAGAGGGTTCAACACATGAAGGACAGATAAAATGAGTGCATCTAATACATAAGTACAGTACACACTGACATGATAGCAGTATACAAATACAGAAAATTTACATTCATTTTGCCTCCTAATTTGAGTGTCCTTTTATCTTCAAGGAAACAGAGGCAAAACATCTTTTTTAAAAGTTAATTTTTACCCAGCAAATAGTACCTTCTTGGAATTAACTTCTCTAGGAAGTTATGATGAATAGGTTTAAAAAGAGAGTTATAAACATGGACAGGATGAAGGGAGTAACATCATCATAACTGAAGAGATAATTTCATTCCAACTACCTACTTCCCTATATTTTTGCCAATGATTTCCTACAAGGAAATGAAGAGAACACCATCCACCCCTGAATCTTCTAAGGTTTGTAAAACCCCCTATTTTAAATAAAATGAGATCTTGGAACATGGAAAAAACCCGTACTATTTCAGGGAGCATTCTGCCAGTTCTATCCTTACATTCTGGCCCATATCCACCAGTTTGTCATTAAGAGCAGGTACTTTATTAACAGAAAACATATTTCATGAGAAATTATTCTAAGCAAACAAAAACTGCACAGCATATTACTTTCTGTATGCACATGCGAGGGTCTCACTCCTGCAACCAGAACCACATGAGATTTCACTGTTAAGTGAATATAGTTGTTACACAAGCTGCAGGGTTAGAGTCCAGACACATTTTTCAGAGGCAAACTGAGAAATTTCCACTCTGTCAAACACTACATTCGAAAGACTGTATCTGAAAATGCAGTCAGTCCCATTTTTGTTCTTCAAAGACCAAGCAGAGACTATTAAAACAATATTGCAGTTGAAACCTCAGATGCATAACGGCAGTTTTACATTACTGACAAGCTTCCTTGCTTATAAACAAGAACTGTGAGGGGAAAAAATTTAAGTGTTTCATTTCCAAATTTTTCAGAATGCATATTAATGGCTAGTTGAGAACAATTTAAGTGGAACATCCCATTAAAATTCCCATAACTTGCTCAATTCTCCCACATTTTCATCTTACATTGCTTTACCCTTGATGATCACAGTCCTGCTATCACTCCCACACTGACGGCCAGGGCAACGATCTTCCTTTCCATCAAATGCCTACGTCTCTGAATTACAACTCCTTATCAAACACTCACATGGATCAGACAGCACTGATTATCAGTGTGGCCTGAGCCTTGAGCGTTCATATTTCAACATTTAAATAATTACTATGTTTCTAAAAAAAGTTTCTAAGCAGAAAATTATGTACTTCTCTATTTTAGGTACATGACATAGCATTGCTAGATCTACTTAGGGGCACTGGAGTGTCTGCAACTTCTGAAACAGCTCACAACCACTATGTGAAATTAACTTTACACTCCTAAAATAAATTCTCTAGCTAAGGTTTTTAACTGTAAAGTATCACTTTTCCATACGTAAGATAGATTTGCAGGAATCTTTAATAATAAATTAGAAATATTTTAACACTACAATAACTTACAGATGCATCTACATTAAATGCAGTAACTTTTCTAGGGTGAGAGACAACCTGCTAATTACATTAATTATACTGCCATTTGAAGTAAAATACATCTCAGAGTGTTACTTCATGACTAAATCTAAAATGTAGACAGACTTAAGTGAGTATACCTAGTGAGCACTAACCAAGTAACTGAAATCAATGAAGCACGATATGATTGATACAATATTTAGTGAAGTCCTGTATTTTTATTCCCAGTACTCCTATGATTTGGTGTCAAGCATACTTAACATTTTTTCTTCAATAGAAGTATGATATTACATAAGCCACAATCAAGAGAAACACATCTGAAACACCCACTTTCCTGTTAGAAAAACCTGATCCAGTCATCTGCAAAAATTAATCCTGCTTCTATAGGAAAACTAGAAACTGAAATGTAACAAAACAAAAGCAAAGTTCGCAAAAAAACTGTAAGGAGATAAAATCTCTTTAAGAAGTCCAAGACATCACTAGTAAAGCATGTCAATGTCTGTGCATGCATACGTGCATACCACACACAGCCTAAGCCTTATGTCACTTAAGAAAATCCTACCTGTGAAGTGATAAATAACACACCTCTTAAAACAACAAACAAAATTTTAATCTTAAAATCCTACAGAAGTGCAGATGCAAACTGATTATAACACTCTAGGATAAATACTTTTTGACAACTAAATAACAGCTTAGAAAGAGGAAAGTGTCAGTGCTTCCCCTCACTTTTCCAAATGAACAGCTTTTACCTGAAAAGGGTTTGTCTCTCTGATTACAATGTTAACACTTCCATGTCACAATACTAATGGAATAGTAATATTTGAAGGAGCTCCGCAGGTTTACTACCTAAAAATAAGGCTAAAAACAGTAAAGTGTGTTGTTAACCAACTTTGGAAAAAATAGTCAAATACTGGCTGCGCATTTTGCGATATCAGTCTAGCACTCTTAATCTCACACAAAGAAGCCTGTTTGACAGAAAGCTTGAAATTATTCCAAGTTTACTTTAACAACTCCATGCTGTTAACCCATCACCATACTAATCTGAACCTAGCCCTATAATTTAACATATACTATTTCTCCATTAGTAGTGATAAGCAGCTGCTAATTATGTTTTTACAAGTATAAAATCATGGTTGGCTTTCTACACGTAAACAATTAAAACACCAGGCCCTAGTATGGCAAAAGAACAGGTACAGTATTCCATATCTTGTCTAACAAGGTCCTCAAACTCAAAGATGTTTCACCAGACTAAGGGACAGTCTATGCAGACCTGTGTGGACAGGTCCAAGCTCACTCAGCCGTCATACTGAGTTTGTCGGACACACGTTATCTCCAATCTGTAAATTGGATCACCACATTAGCATGTCGTCACAGGAGAGCAAACATGCCGACAAGCGGGGTGTATTCCCTCGGGCACGGCCACATAGAGCCAGACTTCTAGGGTTTTCAGATAACCTCAGTTCATGGGCTGAGTCTGTCCACTCCCGTCTGCACAGGGGCACGGTGAGTGTTTCACCCCCACAGCAAGATCCCTTAAGGTCCTGGTGGCTAACCCACTATCTGTCACAATCTGTTCTTCAAACAGGCTTGCAGAAAGTCGACAAGAAATCAATGGTAGAGTGAGAATCCAGCAGAGAAGTCAAAGGTGAGGACCTAAGCAGACCATCGGTAACACTAACCCAACACGCCCAGCCTACAAGTTCTGGAAGCGATGGGAGTTAGCCGTAAAAAATGGTAATGAGTAGATTTGTACGAGCGAAATTAGTGGTTCCTCTAAGCGCGTAAAGCAGAAACTATTTTACTGCCAGAAAGCGTGAGAAGAGCCCCATTTAAGTGGAAAAAAAAAAAAAAACCGCGAAGAGAGAAGATCAGAGTATCAGGGAGGCAGGCTCCAGCGCGGCCAGACTGATGGAGCTGCACCCCGAGCCAAGGGCGGCCCGCCCGCCGCCCCGAGGGCCCCGCCAGCCTCGCCCGGTGCCGGGCTGCCGGTACACGGCCTTTCCCCGCGCCGCAGCTCTCGAGGCCGAGCGCCCCCGGAGAGAGGCGGGGGGGTGAGGGTGGGTACGGGGCTTGGGGGCCCGGCCCACCTCCCCTTCCCTCCCGTCCCACCTCCTCTTCCCTCCCGTTCCGGCCCTCCCCTCCGCGCCCCCAGCCGCACTCACCTGCTCCTTGCGCTGCCGCGCCGCTCCCCGCCGCCTCCTCCGCCGCCGCCCGGGGCGGAGAGGGTGGGAGGGGGCGAGGGGGGAGTCCGTCCTCCCGGGCCTGAGCGCGGAGCGACACGGAGAGGAAGACGAGGAGCGCCACCCGCTCCCGCAGCCCAACAGCGCCCGCCGCTCCCGCCCTGCCCCCGCGCGCCAGGGCCGCTGGGTAACCACCACCACCGCCGCCGCCGCCGCCGCCGCCAGCGCCGCGCGCGCCCTTCCCGGCGGCCCGCGCGCCGCCCGCCGGTGATGACGCCAGTAGGGAGGAGGGCGGTGGCGGCGGGTCGGGCGGAAGCGGGGGCGCCGCCATGTTGGGGGAGGGCGGGGAAGGTGGGCGGGCTGTCGGACTCGCATTCGCCGGCGGCCCTCGGCGTACCGCGGGTGTTTACCGCGGGTGTGCAGGGCTGGGCATATCAGGACTGTGGGGTGATAAATGGTGTGGCTAAGGTGCAGAAAAGGGTCACGGGGTGGTTTGGGTTGGAAGGGACCTTTAGAGGTCATCTAGTCCAACCCCCCTGCAGCGAGCAGGGACATCTTCAACTAGATCAGGATGCTCAGAGCCCCATCCAGCCTGACCTTGATTGTTTCCAGAGATGGGGCATCTACCACCTCTCTGGGCAACCTGTTCCAGTGTTTCACCATCCTCATTTAAAGAAATTCCTTCCTTATATCTACTATGAACCTCCCCTCTTTTGGCTTAAAACTGTTGCCCCATTTTCTGTCACTACAGGCCTTGGTATAAAGTCTTCAGGCCTATGTTGCACTGCACAAATCCTTGGCCACAGGATAAACAACTCTTGCCAGCTAATTGTGGAGGAGGCTGTGGGCAGCTCTGACTCGGTACCAGTGATTGGCCACCTGCACGCCCTTGCCTTTATGTCAACGTGCAGCAGGAAGTCCTCATGTGAACCTCCTCTCTGTTTGACAGTGGAAATGATGAATAGGGCTGTTTTCTTGTAAGGAAATCCTCTAATAGCTGGAATGACTGACATGGGGGAGCCTCCGCTGTGGATGGGGTCTGTGCAGCATGCTGCATGTCAATCAGAGGCCCGTTGGATGCTACATCACCTGGAGTTCCCACCATCCAGAGGGACATAAGATGATTTATGCTATTTTCCCCTTATAGAGTGCACTATTGATAAAGGTCTGGAGACCAAAATTCTGATTATTGTAATGATGTTAGCAGAAACTGAAGCATTAGAGGACAAATTAGTTCTGAAATTATTTCAAGGCTTTGGGAAGCTTGATTATTGCTACCTGTATACCCCTACCACATTCAAGCAGAAATTAAATAGAATGGGGTATCTTGACCCTACAGGAAATGCCTGTGGTTAATGTCAGTAAAGGGCTAAGAAACATAATACTAGCCAAAGATTATGGAAGTCTCAGGTGAAATATTTGAAACTTCCAAAGGGGGGAATTGTTACCTTAAAGGTATATATATTATTCTTGGATGAAATGGAAATAATTTAGAGGTTGTTAGTAGTTAAGAAAGGATCACAGTTAGGAGTGGAAACTAACACCTGAGAATTTTAACGAAGTAGTAAATAACACTTAGGCCAGATAGAAGGGTATTAGCAATGAATGCCTCATTAACAAGAACCTCCTCAAAAGAATACAAATCAGTAAAACTTCAAGAACCTGCTACAAACAAGGTTGTGAAGATAAGGGAAGGCCACAAATCACTCAGCAGTGATAAAGGGAACAACAGCTTGGCCCAGAAGGTGCCGAAGCACGGTAACTGGGGGAAAGGTAATTCCAGCAGGGGTAGATTGTGACCACTGACTCAACTGAGGGATGAAAGGACTACCCCCATCACTCCTCTTCAGCATGCACAGTGAATTAAAATTACACTGTAGCTTTAAATTTAAGTGAAGAAGATACAGACCAATGAAGAAGAGGATGCTCAATCAGGTCAATGATTATGCATTAGGTAGGCTTGATGTGTTAACTTCCATGTATAAATGTCAAAAATGAACTCCAGTAGGTATGCGTGTTAGGTGGAAGGATCCCCTGTGCATCCAGCACTGCAATAAAGAGAATGCCTACTTGTTAATGCTACGTTGGTGTTAAGAGGTTTTATTCCCAATTTTGGTGACACTATATATCTATCTATCTCTCTGTAGTGCACTGAACTACTGTTGTAGGTATAGGTATATAAGTCTGGTTGGAAAAAACTTAAGTATTCTAAAATGAAGTATAGGGGAGCAGCCATCCTTCTTTTTTTTTTTTTGCCTGTATAGAAATAATTTTAATAAAGCAGCAAGCTTTTTTATTGTTATTTGAACTAACTAAGTACAATCATGCTGGAATAAATTATATTCAACGTCACAAATTTTGATGAACATGTTGAGCTATCTCTTTGACAGCAGAAAGTGCTTCTAAGCAAGTTGGTTTAATTTCTTGAGGAGGAAGCAAAAATCCATAGGTTCCTGTGTCCCGAAGCTCAATGGTAAAAGAATATTTAATGCCAAGATCGTAAGCCCAGTCATCTGAACCTCCAGGAGCTAAATCTATGTGAGGAAAGGAAAAATACATAAGTTACCTGAAACCAGAGTCATAGAATCATTAAGGTTGGAAAAGACCCTTAAGATCATCGAGTCCAACCACTAACCTATCACTGCCAAGTCCACCACTAAACCATGTCCTCAACACCACATCTACCCTTCTTTTAAATACCTCCAGGGATGGAGACTCCACCACCTCCCTGGGCAGCCTGTTCCAATGTTTGACAACCCTTTCGGTGAAGAAGTTTTTCCTAATATCCAACCTAAACTTCCCCTGGCACAGCTTGAGGCCATTTCCTCTCATCCTATCGCTTGATTACTAGGGAGAAGAGACCATCCCCCGCCTCGCTACAACCTCCTTTCAGGTAGTTGTAGAGAGTAATAAGGTCTCCTCTCAGCCTCCTCTTCTGCAGACTAAACAACCCCAGCTCCCTCAGCCGCTCCTTACTTCAGCTTTCTGTTCAAAAGCTGTTTTCTGATGCTTGCAAGGATATGCTGTCATGCCATGCCTATTGTTGTAGTAAAGTCATACTTACAAATTGTTTGTGCACCAGCACCAAGTCTGTAAGTTTTCCTTGTTGTTCTCTTTATAGCTTTAGCTGCTTTCTTTGCCAGACTTTCCTGAAATTAAACAAAACATTGTTAGCTTTATAGTCTTGTGATAATAGATAATATGTATGCAGTTAGGATTTACTTACACAGTACTCTGGATCTTTCTTTAGTTAAATACTCTTATAAAAGGCTCTAGAAAACCCACAGAACATGATTACAATTTTCAGCATATGCCCCTGCTATAGATAGCATTTCTGCTGTAGCTAGATAAAAAGCATAGATAGGACCTTACCACCACTTCAGGCAGCAAACTGTTGTGAAACCATTTGTTCCCTCCTATCTCGTATTTTTCCTTTTCCACCACAGTATTTAAGTCACTGTTGATTTATGTAGTATTGACAAAAACAGCAGAAAAATATTTTCATTGAGGGAATTCTACTCTCAAGCTATGAAGACTTAAATGCCTGGAATTAGTGCATCTTTTTCTGCTTTACAGGGCAGGAGTCACAAATGCATTATTACTGTCCACTCACAACTGCATTTTTTTTTCATTGCAGTATATAAACCAGTTTGTTTCAGGAAATTCAACAGTAACCAAGACAGCATAAGAGTATATGTTGTTCGGAGTTAGTTTGTTCTGTATTTACATTACTGGATTTTTTTTCATTTCTTCTTCTGAACATACTGGCACTAGTTACCGATGGAAATGCCATATTGGACTGTGTGGGCTTTGCCTAACAAAGTAGGATGCTTCCAGTGCATTAATCATGTAGTTTTTACAGTCCTCTTATCTATACAGCTTTTATTTTTGAAATAAAATATTTTTTAAAATATGGTTTTAAAAAATAAAATAAGTGGCATGGGAGATGCATGAGGTTGAAAAACAGCAAGAACGACAGCAGTGTGTGCAAATGTCAATCCTGTATCTTTATAAACTCTCCTACTTTCTGTCCTTATGTCATATAGCATACAAAATGACCTGTCTGCCTCAGACATGCGCTGTCTTCCCATATGGCAAATCCCAAAGCCTGCAAACCTGCTTTGTGGTCACCTTTACATGACTTCTGCTTCTCTTTTACAGCTAGGTAGGAGCCCTTGCTGCAAATAAAATAATTTTTTGCCTCAGCACTTGGAGCTTAGGAGACACCAGAAGTGGGCTAGAAAGTGCGGGAAAGGGAATTCCTTGCTTTAGGGAATTTGATGTCTTTGCATTAGAAGAATATGACTCAGCCGTCCACCTACTCTTATGGCTTGATTACTCTGTGTTAGCAAATCCCATTTTATCCTGGATATCCCTTCCAGATCCAGACAAACCCAGACTTTTATGGGAAAAAAGCAGCAGCTACTTTTTGTGTTCTGAACTATGTCTGTCTTCTACGAGAGTTTTTACCATGTGATTTGTTGGCTCAGGAACGTGCATAAGCAGTATATGTTTTCCATCCTACCAGTAGACTATTTTAAGTAAGTATCCCTAGCAAAAACATTAATAAAAATGGCAAGTGTCCACCAGAATACCTCATTGGTTACGTATGTGGGTGGTATTTTTCAGAGTTATACATCCAAGTAATTTCAGCATTTGTGTAAACCGTACAACATGATCAGGGATTTGCACAAATATCTTTTCAAGGTGTCCAAAAAACAGACTCTGCTCTTTTAGCAGCACCTTCAACATGTCAGGGGTTGTTGACGTGTTATCGGTCTGGAACAAATATTTTCATTTTTCCATAGTCTTCAGAAGAAGCTTGCTGACTTACACACTGCTAGACCAGCCCAGACTTCAAGTTCTTAAGAACATCAACAGATATCTCATTTCTTGATCCTCAGAGCACTGTGACTCCTGCATTACAAGCCTAAACAAGCAGGGTAAGATGTTCTGAAATAAATGTGAAACTTCAGGAGATGGGAAGACTTACCAGCTCATCATGGTCTTTGCTTTTGTCCATAGTGTAAGAATATGGAAACAATACCATCTGGGAGTAAGAGTGCATGGTTATGTAGGCTTTAATGATGTCTTTGTGATCTCTGACAAAGCGAGCCACTGCTTTCACTTCAGGCTCAGACTCTGGGTAGGGTCCACAGTATGTCTCCTGACATTCTAAGGGAGATGCTCCTTTCCCTGTAATAAAAAAGCACACAGTGTAACTCCTTAACTTCCCTTCCGCATTTCTGATCGTCTAATGAAAAAGCAGAGTATGATGCTAATACTCAAGAAATCGTGGACTCCACCATGCTATGGAAAGAACTCTTATGCTTGTAGAAACCGGCGTGAGCCCACTAGGATTTCTCACCTACTATACTCTTGAAAAAATTGGAGAAGGTGAAGAAAAAAAAAATTAATCAAAGAATGGATACAAAGTCTTAGAGGAGAGGATGACTATGTTCCATTTAAATTTATCAAGAACAAGATTGTGAGATCCCTTCTTAAAATCTGGAAGTACTGCAGGAAAAAAGCAGTTCTAAGTGATTATTTAATCTCAGAGGAAAGCAAACTGCCAACTGGAAGTTGAAGAAAAACTAATCAAAATGCAGGTTTTTAAGAATGAGGGAGACTAGGCACTGAAACAAGTCACCAATAAGACAACTAGGATTTACCATTTTTGCTATCTTCAGAATAAGACCAAATAACTTTCTGGATGCAGCCGGGATCTTCAGAGTTAAATGTTTTCATGTTTTAATAAATTTTGTAAATTTTTTTCCTCTGCTACTGTCTGTAGTTTAGGTGGACATTTTATCCTTGAATCTTATATAGAAATAAAGCTCACTGAATACTTCAACACCCACAAGACTTTCTTCATCACTGGGCATTGGGACACTTTAACAGATGTCCATCTTCCAGAAATCAATAATGCCAGTTACATCTGCAGAGTAGCAGTCCTGTACAGGCAATGCACGCTATTATCATATGATACAGGAGAGAAGGAAACATCTTCTGGTGCCAGTGGTATCTAGGGAAGATCTATAGCATGCCACAAAGCAGTGGGGACCATGTATAGACCCCCAAAACACTTTAAAAGTTTGGTGTATATATATGTTTTAGTTAATTAAAAGTTGCAAGGCTCCATACAGGTGTACTTGGGTGAAATGTAGTTGTGATAGACAGAAAGACTAGGTGATATGGTGGTACCTGGCTGTTGATATTAAGAATAAACCTGTATTTTCATGCATTCAACTGTTCCACAGATACTGCAAGCCACTTTAAAATATGAGTGGCTGAAAATAAATCCGCAGATGACCTATACCCTTGTATGACACAGCAGAACAAGCATAAATAATATAGTGAAGAGAGCAGGCTGTGGGAAGAAGTGGTGACAGAGACACTGAGTCTGGGAGATACAGACTGAGAGGTCAGAAACAAGGAGTGCTGAGACAGAGAGGGCTGTGATACCTTTATGTTCTGGGATATATGTATAAGCCTTAATGTTTCTGACTCAAGGGGGATTTTGCAGACAGTCCATGAAAATTCATACACATGAAAATACAAAAAATTCCTGGCATCTATATGCAACAATGCAAAAGTGACAAAATGAAAATTTTACACTGTTCTGTTTTGCACAGAAATGAGTACTGTCTAAGGAAAAAGGCAATGAGGAATCTGTTGGCTGGCAATCTTGGATGAATGTTCTGTGTGCTTTCCTAAATTCTTGATCATACTGAGAACAGCCAGCTAAGGAAATGATACGGAAAATGTGGAGAAAAATTGAAGTCTGCGTTCCAATCAGATTTAGTTCCACAGACCAAATTCCAAGTTAGTGCACTGCTTTTAGTGGAGTAGTTTTGCTTTTTATTAGTATAAAAGAAAAGCATAAGGTATCAATGCATTTAGTATATTTTGCTTTTCATAAAAACCATGAGGGCTTTGTTCATAAAGTTCATAAAGTTGTTATCCGAGCTGCTAAAGAGGAAAAACAGATAAACATGGCGTTACATTTCTAATTAAATGCATAGATCTAAAACCTGGAATTTTGCGGTGGCACACAGTGTATTTGCAAGCAAATCTAAAGCCAGTGGAAGCCTGAACATTTGGCACCCCTGACAAGAACTCTTCTCTGGTTAAAAGTATGTGAATAAAGATAAAATTGCAGGTTCCCATGAATTTGTGGTCATTTTGCATGAACACAGTTGTGTTATTGTATTCAACTGACAGAGCTAATAAGAATTACAACAATATTATAAAGTGATAAAACTCCAGCTTGGTTCTTCTGAGGATCCTGTTGAACTCCTGGTGTTTCACACAGCTACAGCAATAATGGAGATTCTGCAGTTAATATATTCTGGATCAAATCTGTTCAACCATTGCTATCAGTTCCTGATGTATCTGAATCAGTATATACAATATTTTTATGCTAACTACAAAAAATAGGATTTTGTTTTTCAGCATTTTACTGACTATGACTACAAAAAGTAGAAACCTAGAGACATCCTTACAATCATCTGTTTAAGTTATTGTAAGCACCTGACTTCGGTGCTTAGATTCATCTGTACAGTTTTTTCTCTCCAATGACCCTGCAAGGTGCTGAGGCTTCTTTCTTCTGTGTTTTCAACCATGTCTAAGAGAGGAGCGTGGCGTGGCTGAAAACACTATGAATACTTCCCTTGTTACTCAAGTAAGATCTGATTTTGCCCCGTAAGGTGGTGTACATCACGTAGAGAGGAAGCACCTTCTAAACTATCTGTATTCTTCTGCTCTTTGTAAAGTACAATCATTCCTCCACTTCAGAAGTTGTTTAACACCAAAAGTGCTTGACAGGTTGAATGCACTACATTATGTTACGTGCACTACATTATCTGTATCACATAGGTTTTTTTTGCTGTTATTCCTTCAGAGTTCTCCAAGTCCTGTTTTTTAGGACATATTCATATTGAATATTTTTTTAAATCTATGTATTTGGTCCCCATCTTCATAGTGTTGTGCCTTACTTTTTTTTTTAAAAAGTATGTTTTTCTCTGTATAATAGCCATGGATGGTAAACAAACATTTTTATTCTCAGTTTAGCAGTGGACTAAAACGACTGAAAGTTGTACAGGATGTTAGTGTCAGTTCTGAGTGAAGCCAGATCTGATCTCTAGGGTAACATTTTAAGATAGATATTCTGCAGACTATTAAAAACCTGTCAAGTGCTGAAGTACCTGTAGGTAAGTAAATGTGGTATAGCCTTGAGAACAAACACTGAGAGCCAAAACGTCTTCATCAGCTAGGGAAGGGCCACCTCTTCCCTCTTTCCCCCTTCCCACCAGCAGCCTGCACCAGGTGTGTCACAGTGACCCTCTCTCTTGTCATTGTACTAGGAAGAGGTTAGTCCCCAGTGTGGCATCTGGGGAGGAAATATCCTGAGTCCAGCAATAAGTGTCCCAAGCTGGGGAAGTGCTCACTGGTTCGTGGCAGATATTCAGCTGCATTTGTCTTTATATCAACTTTGTGAAATGGTAAATGAAAATGTCTTAAAAATAAAGAATTTTAAAGGCTAAAAGTGAGGCAGGGGTACAATAGGAAGGAAATGATGTCATACCACACCACTGTGCATCAAAATTCCTGTTCATGTCAGTACCGATGCACTTGCTGTTACCATGCGATGAGCGGCTCTTTCTCCACAGACGATTCTATGGAAAGAGGCACACAAGCCATGTTCAGGGAAAAAGCTGAGGAAAGCAATCTCACTGGTTAGTTAAATGCGACTTCCCACTTGCGCCTCTACAGGTCATGGGCAAATGAAGAAGCAAAAAACCAAGGAAGATTATAAAACCGCAATCTGATTGCCAGTGAGGCTGGAAAGGAAATATTGGGTAGGATAAGTGGACACATCTCGTCTGATTTCAATGGATTTGGACTGTGGAAGAAGGGGAGAAGACACACAGTTTGGCCAGATGTGTGAGTTCAGCAGTCCAAGCCCAACCTTTCCATACGCATTACTGACAGCATGGGGAAAGTTGGAAATTTGGTGTGCAGCGGTTGAGGTGTATATGCATAGTTATCAAAATATGAGCCAAGCTGGGTTGGAGATTGAGCGAGTAAAAAAGTGGAGGAGATTATTTTTTTTTAAACTTGAGTGAAGGATCTAAAACTCAAAGAACCATCTCAACAGCTTGGAATTTCCAACCAATAAATAAAATCCTGGACAAAAGACACCTGTTGTATCTTCATTTATCTGAAACAAAAAGTACTCAGAGAACGGGGCTACCTTGCAGGAGGAGAGAGTGAGTAATCGGCTGTGCTCTATGTGATGCAGCATGCTATTCAGCTTGTGCTGGACTGTGCCAGTATTTGTAACCTTGCTGCTGAAGGCTGACACAGGCGTTCCATGACATCTGGAAGTACTGAAAGCCCAGGATGAGATTCTGTCATTTATAAATGCATTTCCAGAAGCTTGGAAGACACAAAGGTACTGTGGGTCAAATGCCAATTAATTAGCTGCAGTACTGTGGTTTAAATAGGGCAGAGATGCAGAAATTCCAAGCACAGATAAAGAGTTTGGGGCGTGTGATTCCAGGAAGGAAATGATGCCCTAAGCATGCACACTGATAGATCCAACAAATAGCACATCAGTACATGTCACAGCCTGTCAAAAAAAGCTCTACATACAGAGGGATGGCTCCACGTGTACTCATAGCCATCCACATTCACCACAGGCATGACGTAGAAATCAAAGTGCTCCAGAAGTGTTGTCATGGTCTGATCTCTCTCACGCACATGGATTGCCTATAAAGCACAGGGGAAACTTATTAAAGGCATTCATAATTGTGGTTTTCTTACCTTCCTAGAAAGGCACCTGATGGCACGTGTAAAATAATTGTGCAATTATCAGACCACTCTACCTCCTGGTAGAGGCACATCACATCACAGAAATTGCTATATAGCAAAGTAGCTCTTTGGTTAGAAGTGCCAGGGAGAGGGTAGGAATCGAATGGATACAGTCAATCAGATACAGTGCAGTCCTTTAATATTAATAGGTGGTTATGAGATAGAGTTGATGCCTATTAAAAGGAAAGCTTGAGATTTTGTTGCTTGTATAAGTGATAGGAACCCCCCCTCCCACCCAGCGTACCACAAAAGTAGCATAAAATAAAGCAAGCACAAAAATAACAAGTAACATTTCAAATGGCAGCTGTACATAACATTATTTCTTCTGGTTGCATTGTGAGTTCAATACACTTGTATGCCAAGAGCCAGTAAGATCTACATTGCTAATTTTGCCTCACAGCCTATTTTCAAGGCTTTAGTGATGCCTAACCTGGTTGTTGGTCCACGACACAGGGATAAATTTTAACCTAGATAAGTGGTTTTGTTACTATTAGAATAAACTAAGTCCTCAATAATATCTTTTTTCCTTTATGCCTTACTTAAACCTCCTTCTTTCATTTTAAATCCTTCCTCGTTTTCCTCAGGCAATGTACTTTCTGTGACTAAATGAGAAATGTCAATCTTTCTACAATCTTAATGATAAAATTAAATGGCAAAGAGTGGACCCATTGTAAAGAATGCCTAGGATTTGCTAGAGAGAGCTAGTGATATTAATGTGTGTGTGCAGCTGTGTATTAATGTCAGGTTTTAAAATGTTACTTCATGAAGTGATACAGAAATAAAATTTGAATTTAAAACACGTAAATTAGATCAAGGGGATGGAGAACCTAAATGTTCAGCTTGTTGCTTCTGAAAAACGCTGCAGGGACATGTACTGGCAAAGTGACAGCACAGCTGGTAATTATTTGGAGCAGCATGAAAAGGGCAAATGCATTTCTCTCCAAGGGAATCTCGAAGGCTGGGATTATCAGTGGGTCACAGGGTATGTTCAGCTGTATCTGTCCCTAACGCCTGCAATCTCCTTTCAAATGTTATAGTCACTGAGGTTTTATAGTTGTGACTGAGGACAGAAATAAACACATTTTTGATGATGATGATGATGATTATTATTATCATCATCATCATTATTTAGTTCCATCATGGCCAAACCATAATTCATGTTTCCAGGACTCATCTATGTTGTTTCTCTGGGTGCAGTACTGGTGATTGTGATTGTGATTGTGAAGTCTCAATCCCATCTAATTTATTTTACTGTGAAATTTGCTTTTGTGAAAGAAGGACAATAAATAATATCTCAGGACAGTAACTGAGCAAGCTGGGCACCCTTGTCTGGGCTAGAAAGGTCGTAGGAGCCTTTTCCTGGTCCATACTAGGAACTGGGCTAGCAGCTCAGCATAATGAGTTGAACAGAGATGCCCTAAATTAAAAAAGACCAAGGCAACATATGTTAAGATCCAGGTGTAAACCGTGGATGTTGTATCCTTTAGTGTACCTTTGTTCACTATCCTGACCAGTGTAGATATTAAAAATATTAAAGATCAGATGTGACCATTGGTCTGCAGCTGCACATCAAGGCTGGTTGGACAAAGCCCATGCTACAGTCTCATCCCATCATTAGTTTATTATTTTCCATGAAATGTGTCGTGGTTCAGCCCCAGCTGGCAAGTAAACACCACACAGCCACTTGCTCACTCCCCCCCACCCCTGGGGTTGGGGAAGAGAATCGGAAGAGCAAAAGAACTTGTGGGTTAAGCACAGTTTAATAATTACAATAAAATAATAATTATAATAATGATTATTATAATAATGACAACAACGTTAATATAAAATGGAAGCGGAAGGAAAAAAAAGGGAAAAAAACCCACAGAAACACAAACGATACAGCCGCTCACCACCCGCCGACCGACGCTGCCCGTCCCTGAGCCGCGATTGCTGCCTCCCTCCCCTGGCCAGCTCCTCCCCGTTACCATACTGGGCATGACATTACATGATATGGAATATCCCTTTGGTCAGTTTGAATCCGCTCTCTTAGCTGTGCCCCCTCCCCTCCCGGCTTCTTGTGCACCCAGCAGAGCATGGGAAGCTAGACATGTCCTTGACTAGTACAAGCGCTACCCAGCAACAGCCAACACATCTGTGTGTTATCTCAACATTTTTTTCATGCTATGTTCCAAGCACAGCACTATGCCAGCTAGAGTGAAGAAAATTAACTCTATCCCAGCTAAAACCATGACAGTATCCACCCCTTATTCCATATCATTTACATCATGCTCAGGTCCCATACTATCCAATACAATTTCAATAATCCCTACCCGCCTTCTCATCCTCTAACAGGATATACAGATTTCATTTATCATTCCCCTAGTCTATGGACCACCCCTGTAAAATATCTGTGAAGTGTCCATTGAGTTCATTTAGTCCATGACTTTGGGTTTCATCTATTGTTAGAGTCTTTCAGAGAGGTGCTGTTTGTGGTGTTGGATTGTTGCATGCTGAAGTCAGTCCTCGTTCCATCACTGCTGCACTGTTAGTTCTTGTTCTGTCCGTGGTCATGCAGGTAAAACCATAGGGTGCCCTGTCGTGTGTATCACTTCTCTTGAGCCAAAGGACGCTTACTCCTAATGGCTGAGATACTGGTCTGTACTGGTGGGGAGTAGGACCTATCTTCTTTGAGTTGCTGGACCTCTTGGGATAGTTTCTCAACAGCAGAGACGAGCGAGGAAGAGAGATTTGCTTCATACTCCCGGAGTCTATCAGTCACCTCCGCCACCGTTCGTGTCCTGTCACCTTTCCAGGACATCACTGCCAATGAGTTTGCATATGAGGATGGTGCGCTCCGTACAAACTTCCGCCACATGGGTCGTGTGCACTCGGCTTCATCTGGATCTTTGGATGACCATTGATCGTCCAGGTCACCATAAATCACCTCAAGCACAGCTAATTCCCTTAGATACTGGATGCCTTTCTCCATGGTCATCCATTTTCCTAGGCGAAATACAATATCTTCTTTGAAGGGGTACCTTTCTCTCACTCCGGACAGGAGTCGCCTCCAGAGGCTGAGGGCTTGTGTTCCTTTTCCAATTGTTTTATCAACGCCCCCTTCCCTAGAGAGGGATCCCAGTTGTTTGCCTTCCTTCCCCTCTAATTCCAGGCTACTGGCCCCATTATCCCAGCATCGGAGCAGCCAGGTGATCACATGCTCACCTGAATGACGCCCAAAATCTTTCCGTATATCCTGCAACTCGCTCAAGGATAGGGATCGGGTAGTTTCCATTTCTTGTACACATTCTTCCTCTTCCTCCTGCTCTTCTTGTGATGGCCCTGGTTCCTCATAATCTCTTTCTAAATTAGTTGACTTTCTCTTCAAAGATTTCTTCTCGACTGTAGGGGTGACTGATACTGGCACAGGTTGGTCCTCTGGTTTAGCTGCAGCGCTTGGCACTGGGGTTGGAGTAGCTGCAGTGTCTGTCATGGGGGTTTGAGTGGCCACAGTGCTTGTTGCTTTCCTTGTCTTTGTCTTTTTAGATCCAGAGACCTTCTCTTCCCCTTGGGGGTACTGAATAGTGTTAAATAGGGCTCGATAGGCATGAGCCAGGCCCCAGCACATGGCAGTGATTTGTATCTCTCTGGAATTGCCAGGGTGACAACATACTTCCTCCAAATATTCTACTAACTTTTCAGGATTCTGCACTTGTTCAGGGTGAAGTCCCACATCACAGGGGGTGCCCACCGTCTTAGGCATTTGCCCATACTGTCCCACATACCCTGCCACGCATAGCTATCAAGCCTTGGGGCAGATCTCTGCATTATATTCTTAACTTGCTTATTAACCTTAGACAGAACTGACACCACCTGCCAAAGCAATACCAACAGATGTATCTTGACTACCCAAGGATGTTCAACATACTGAAAAGTTTTTGTAATGAAGGAGAAGACATTATATAAGATGGTAGCTAAGGTGCCATTCTGTATTGCCTCCATAAAAAACCTCTCATAGGAGGAGGTATAATTGCTAATTGTCTCCATGAGGTGGTAGCTGAAATACAGTAACGGCTTCCATGCAAGACCTAAATAACCGATAACGGTCAAGGCCAGTGTTTTAATAACAAATCTCCTAGGCAAAATATCTCTAATCACTGCAGAGCACAGCAAACTGCAAAAACCAACAGCAATTTTTAACATGTACTTTACAATCGGCTTGGTAAAGACTGGACAAACTAATATTGAGAGCAGATGAATCAATGCTGTGACCTGCAACTGTTATTATCTCAAACCCTTCGTGCCCCACATTGGGTGCCAAAACTGACTGTCGTGGTTCAGCCTCAGCTGGCAAGTAAACACCACGCAGCCGCTCGCTCACTCCCCCCCACCCCTGGGGTTGGGGAAGAGAATCGGAAGAGCAAAAGAACTTGTGGGTTGAGATAAGAACAGTTTAATAATTACAATAAAATAATAATTATAATAATGATTATTATAATAATGACAACAACGTTAATATAATAAAATGGAAGCGGAAGGAAAAAAAAAGGTAAAAAAACCCACAGAAACACAAATGATACAGCCGCTCACCACCCGCCGACCGACACTGCCCGTCCCTGAGCCACGATTGCTGCCTCCCTCCCCCGGCCAGCTCCTCCCCGTTACCATACTGGGCATGACGTTACATGTTATGGAATATCCCTTTGGTCAGTTTGAATCCGCTCTCTTAGCTGTGCCCCCTCCCCTCCCGGCTTCTTGTGCACCCAGCAGAGCATGGGAGGCTGGAAATGTCCTTGACTAGTACAAGCGCTACCCAGCAACAGCCAAAACATCTGTGTGTTATCTCAACATTTTTTTCATGCTATGTTCCAAGCACAGCACTATGCCAGCTAGAGTGAAGAAAATTAACTCTATCCCAGCTAAAACCATGACAACTGGTACTATGTCTGTGGATGGCAATTGTTGGCCATGTTCTAGAGGTCTGAAATGAGAGTGTGTCTAGCATGGATGGTACCTTCAGAAGAAGGTGGCTTGGGTGGCCTCATTCAAAGAATGAGGCAGGTCCAGTAAAAAGCAGGAGCACAAATAGAAAATGCAGAGGCAGGAGGCAGAGAAGCAGTGGCAGCAGACACAGCAGCAGGTGACACGTCACAGCAAGTGCTAAGAAGAGATTGCTGGTATGCATGCTGGTGTGGAGCCATGCCATGCCTGGAGCACACAAGCGTGGGGTATCTGTTGCTTTAGGAAGGCATGTAGGGAAAAGCCAAGTGTTGTAGGAGAGCTTGAGCTTGTTCTGGGTGTCCTCTGATCTACTCCAGGCAGTACTAGCTGGAATAATATGGCGTGAGGCACCGTGTATGGCATGACCCAGAGCCAAGATAATTCCTTGTGGCAGTATAGACTTCGCCCTAGTAGATAACCAAATACTTGCTTTTCCTGGCATGCCCTCTCCATCCCCAACTGTTCATAACGGTAAATGTCTGTTGAATTTGCTGCACATACTTTGAAGTTTCTTTCATACTTGAGAATACATCTGAGCTCTTTTGCATTTGATCCATATGACCTTCTCTCTCTCTCACACACCCCTCTGTCTACTGACACACATACATGCACACACACTCACTGCTACATATGCAGCTTAGACGCAAATCTCGTGTTGGTGTTGTGGAAGTAAATGGGTTAAGACTTGATGGACCTTAGGGTACATAGGAGAAGGTAAATGGCATAAAGATTTTTTGAAAATGGTAATAAGATGTGATTATCACTCACATGGCCTATGAACCATAGGCAAAAAGCAGGAGAAATCCATTCTCTGGCGTGGATACCACAGTCAATCCATATGGCATTTTTGGATTTCTGCTGGCTTTTAGAAAGCTGACAAAAGAGAAATTGTATTAAAATGTCACCGTTGTAAAGTGTACCACATAAAAGTAGAAGTGAAAAGGGTAGCCAAGACAGAAGAAGAAGCATCTGTCTTGTAGGGAGAGCTTAGACTGATCCCGGGCCAGGATACTTCTGTCAGTTATGTTCGCATGCAGTCAGAGAGCCACATTCAGACTGCTTGCAGCAAGCTCCTAACATAGACACCAAGACTATACAGCAAGACCTGAGGTCAAGTGGGTAGATCACCAACTATTCAGGGAAACAAACTAGATTGGCTTCATAGTCAACAGAGGAGGGTAACCACCCTGCTGGTATTTCTTGGCCTAGATGTGGTAACTTCTGTGACCCAGCAAGGAACCTAATGTGGTCAAATGCCTTTGCAAAGGTAATGCACCTTTCTAGAAGAACTTAGGAAGCTTCTAAAGAACACAAAAATATGCGTATAAGTATATCTAAAAGAAAGTGTTCTGGCCAAACCCCATCACTTGCTTACATTGGTACTTGGAAAGTTTTTGCAGTAAGTCACAGATGTACCTTCAGAACATAAAGTGGTCGTTTTTCATATGATGATCCAATATATATTTTCTGGAGGAGGTCAGAATGGACTCTCACTACTTCTTCCATCCAACGATATATCTGCAAGAATGGAGTTAGTAAATACTTCTTCCCCCTATTGTTTTCTTTCATCTCTGAAAGTGGTCTAGACTTAAATTCACTCTTCCTCCCAAAACCCTGCCTCTTTTGCTGATGGGAAAGAAAAACTAGCAATTCAGCCCACTTGCCTGACTTTAATTTCTCTTAAAACAAACAGCAAGATACAGTCACAATACAGTCTGAGTATATTACTGAAATTCCTCTTTAGTTCTATTTCGTTAAATTATTATTCATTTCATGTTCTAAATATTTATATGTTGTTTTGTGACTTCATTTTTCTTCTGTATTGACTGCATTTAGATGGCAGATTGAGGCAATACATGAGATTTTTTCTGGTGCTTCTTTCTTTCTCTATGAAGGCATTACAGTAAACACCACTCTCAGTGGTTGAGCAATACAATGGTAATTATTTACCTGTTGATTTCTTTCCCTATCTCCATTCTCAGCCATGAGACAAATTTCCCCCCTTGAATCTACAAAGGATTACAACAAAGAAATCTTACTTCTTTCATCGAATGGTAGTTTTCGTAATATGATGAAGATCTGCGTGGGTTGACTGTATCATTGATAGTCTGTTTTTCAATAAGTCCTTGAACATCTTCCATTAAGACTCTGAATAACAAAAAAAGAGCACAACCTCCTGTTAAATAAATGACAAACAACTTTAAACAACATTCATGACAACAAATAAAAAATACATACCTATGTTGGATGGTCAGTTGCCTTAACTGAGCTTTTATGCTACTTATGCTGGATGCCCTGGCATAGAAATGGACTTCCCTGTCCTTCTTGATGTTTTGAACCTCAACAGGTTGCCAGAGAATGACCTGAAAAGTTTCCAAAATCATTTTTTAATGAGGAAAGAAATATATTCTTTCTAACATTTAATAAGTATTTTGAAAATAATCAAAGCATATGTTTTCAACTTAAGAGACCACTTGTAACAAGCAGTTTAATGTTCCCTGTGTCGTATCATAGCATTCTGCTACTGCTGGAAATGAAACCTGTGTATTTAAGAAATGTTTAGAATGACTTCTGCACATAAATTTGTAAATCAAGAACAGAGACAGGAAAATAACCTTTTCTGAGATAGTATTTCTAGTATAATAGGTATGTTTAGCTGGTTATTATGTTACATGTTTTCAAGTCTGCTGAGAGTTGTTTTCCCTGAGGGTATTTGGAAAATTAATGAAGATCAGACCAGTCTTTGTAGTGATTGTATTCGTTGATGACTTTAGTCAGGGAGGAAATAAATGCCAGAAGGGGTTTGAATATAAGTCAATTTGAAGCAGCAATACAGAGATTAGGAATGGGAGGAAAATAAGAAAATGAGATTCTTCTTGGTAAAATTAAATCTTTTACAATAATAAAATCAGAAGCCAACATATTCCATAAAAGACTGAAACTTTAGAACCAATAATACCAAAAGATCTAGGGGTGAGAGTAAGCAGAAAACTAGGCATGAATTTACAATGTGAAAAAGGTCAACATGGATTGGATGCATTTTTGAAGACATACAGCATGGAGTTGCCAGACAATAGGGTTCGGTTTTTTTCTTTCTGGTGCAGCTGCACTAGGAATGTTATATTCAACTTAGGGAACCATGTTTCCAGGCATGTATCAGCTGCCAGCTGTTTACCTTGCTCATTTCTCAGAGAGAACATGTCTGCAAAATCATACAGAAAACTCACCCATTCTTTTAATTAAGACATTAGAACAATAAATGGTAAAGCATTTGGCCCCTGGATATATTACTGCAATGAGCTATACAAATGGCTGAGCTAGTCCCAGTGTAGCCATCTCAGACACTATTGGCAGGGTAGCAACAGCATCGCATGGCTCAGCATTGTTTGGAAAACCCATCCAAGAAGCAAACTGGATGCTTAGCTCCCCTGCACCAATTTGCCTGCTGCCCTGGCTAGCCTGCTGTCTGCACTTTTGTGCATCAATTCGGATTTAATTCCAATTTGGTGTAGACATTTGTTGAATTGAGAGTAAGGAAAACTAAGGAACTGGATTGACACAGCTGAGGTGTCAGAGGAGCAATGAATGGGGGTAAATGGGAAACTCTGATAATGCACATGATTAGCAAGTTCGCTGACAATACCAAGCTGGGAGGAGTGGCTGATACGCCAGAAGGCTGTGCTGCCATCCAGTGAGACCTGGACAGGCTGGAGAGCTGGGCTGAGGGGAACCTGATGAAGTTTAACAAGAGCAAGTGCAAGGTCCTGCACCTGGGGAGGAACAACCCTATGCACCAGTACAGGTTGGGGGTTGACCTGCTGGAAAGCAGCTCTGCTGAGAAGGATCTGGGAGTGCTGGTGGACAGCAAGCTGACCCTGAGCCAGCAATGTGCCCTTGTGGCCAAGAAGGCCAAGGGTATCCTGGGATGCATTAAAAGGAGTGTGACCGGCAGGTCGAGGGAGTTTATCCTCCCCCTCTACTCTGCCCTGGTGAGACCACATCTGGAGTACTGTGTCCAGTTCTGGACCCCCCAGTTCAAGAAGGATGCAGAACTGCTTGAGCAAGTTCAGCAGAGAGCTACCAAGATGATCAGGGGGCTGGAGCATCTCCCTTATGAGGAAAGGCTGAGAGACTTGGGTTTGTTCAGCCTGGAGAAGAGAAGACTGACTTATAAATATCTGAAGGGTGGGTGTCAAGAGGATGGGGCTGGACTCTTTTCAGTGGTGCCCAACAAGAGGACAAGGGGCAATGGGCACAAGCTGGAACACGGGAATTTCCACCTCAATATGAAGAAAAACTTCTTTCCTGTGAGGGTGCCAGAGCAGTGGAACAGGCTGCCCAGAGAGGTTGTGGAAATGTTCAAAACTCACCTGGATGCGGTCCTGTGCCCCCTGCCCTAGGTGTTCTTGCTCAAGTAGGGGGGTTGGACAAGATGATCTCCAGAGGTCCCTTCCAAACCCTACCATTCTGTGATTCTTGGTCTTTTTACCCATCATCAGCAATGGTCAATACTGCCCCAGGGGCAGCTACAAAAGACTCTGTTGTAGGTGCTCCCGAGTCTGGGACTTCTGATGGATGCTACATGCAATGAGTGTGCTGTAAGGACAAAGCATTTCCTTTGGTTTAGGTTTTTGCTTTCCAACTTTTGCAGGAGTAGCACCTGTAATTAGTTTGATAATTCTTCTTATGAGATGCTAATTTTCAATTGCTTCTTTTTTGCTAGATTGTAACCTTTAAAATTTGTTGGGAGGTACTGTTTGTGTCTTCCCTTTCCCTTTCCCTTTCCCTTTCCCTTTCCCTTTTCCTTTCCTTTCATTCTCACATCATCTTTACATTTTCTTCATATATCTTGCCCAATTTATAGCCATGGAAAAAAAGTGGCCAGTTTGTAGCCCCTGAAAAATTTTCAGTTTGCATGTTCACATGAGTGACTTGGTAGAAACCACCACATGCTCTCTCTGCACTGAATGTACTTCAGTTGTTCTTCATGATTTCTTGGGGCTCCTGTGTACAAGAAAGTGAAGAATGACAGTGGTGAGGAAATGATGGAGGAGGGAGATTTATTTTGGTACAGCAAAGGAGATGGATGTGTGAGTTGACTTGTGGAGGTGGAAAAGAGCAAGGAAGGTAATCAAGGTTTGTGAGAACTGAAGGAAAGGATCAGAAGATGCTAGTAGAGACAGCAGAAGACTAATAAAATTTTGGGGTGGGCATAAAATGAATAGGAGCCAAGAACAACAGAGAAAGACCAGGCATAGGCACCATTAAAAATTTTCAGTCATCTGAGACACATCCTCAATCATCCTGTAAATTATATTGGCCAAGGGAATGCTGGCACCTTTGCTGCAGTGTTGGTTTCAAACTGGGAGGGTATGATTGGGGAAATGCTTTTGAAGAGGAAGAGATGCCTCATTTTAATTACATACTCTGTTCTTTAATGTGCTGGTTTTGGCTGAGAAGGGGTTAATTCTCCTCACTGTGGGGGTCGGCTACCTTTCCAGCTTCCCGCGCTCTGCCGCGTGGCGTGGCAGGGGGGGCTGGGAGGGGCAGGGCCATGGTGGGGGCGGCTGACCCCGACTGGCCAATGGCAGGTTCATTCCATACCATGTGACACCATGGCCGGTATATTGGGGGGGGGCAGTGGCAGCGCGGAGGCGGCGCGGCGTCGGGTCGGCGGGTGGCGCGTGGCGCGTGGCTGCGGCGCGTGCGGTTTGTTTCGGCGGTTCGTTCCCCCTCTCCCCTCCCTTCCCCCCTCCCCCGGGGCTTTGCGCCTCTCGTTGTTCTCCTTTACATTGCATTTCTGTTGTTTTCTTTTAATTTTAATTATTAAACTGTTCTTATCCCAACCCACGAGTGTTACCCTTCTGATTCTCTCCCCCATCTACCAGTGGGGAGCGAGCGAGCGACTGTGTGGGGCTGAGCTGCCGCTAAACCACGACAGTCTTTTTGGCGCCCAACGTGGGGCTCAAGGGTTGGAGATAACAACAGCTGCTGGTCACAGCACCATGTTGTCCTTTTTGCAGTTGGTGTTAAAGATCGGTGTTGGTTTGTTTACTCTGTTGTGTTCTGCTGTGATTAGTAATGTTTTGCCTACAAGATTTGTTATACAAACACTCGTTTTCAGCTTTATCTGGTATTTGGGGTTTTTGCTGAAACCGTTACTGTACTTCGGATACCACCTTGTTGAGGCAATTAGCAATTATACCTCCTCCTCTGAGAGATTTTATATGGAGGAAATACAGAATAATACTGTTGCAACTTTGTTCTATGATGTCTGTGCCTTTGTTACAACAACTTTTTGTATCTTGAACATCCTTGGGTGGTTAAGGTGCACTTATTGTTAGTTTTTGGGCATGTTGTTTTGGTTTTGACTGGGCAACTTAAGAATATCACCCAGAAATCTGCCCCGAGGCTTGATAGTTACGAGTGGCAGGGCATGTGGGATAGCATGGGCAAATCCCTAGGGCAGTGGGCACCCCCGGTGTTTTGGAGTTTCACCCCCGAACAAGTGCAGAATCCTAAAAAACTAGTAGAATATTTGGAGAAAGTATGTTGTTACGCTGGGAACTCCAGAGAGACACAGATAACTGCAACATGCTGGGGCCTGGCCCATGCATACGGAGCCCTGCTCAACAGTATTCAGTGCCCCCAGGGGGAAGAGAATGTCTCTGGATTGAAATGCAAAGTGACTGGCACTGTAGACAATCCAGCCCTGAGGACAGGCACTGCAGCCACTCAAACCCCCACAACAAGTACTGGAGCGGGCTCAGAAAATAAACCCGTACCAGTATCAGTTGCCCCCATACACAAGATGAAATATTGGAAGCGGACATCAACTCGTTTAGAATGAGATGATGAAAGAGCAGGGCCATCACGGGGAAAGGAGGAAGAAGTCATAAATGAAATAGAGACCACCCGATCCCTGTCCTTAAGCGAGTTGCGAGATATGTGAAAAGATTATAGCCGTCGTTCAGGTGAGCACATTGCCACCTGGCTGCTCCATTGCTGGGATAATGGGGCCAGTAGCCTGGAACTAGAGGGGAAGGAAGCCAAACAATTGGGATCCCTCTCTAGGGAAGGGGGCATTGATAAAACAATTGGAAAAGGAACACAAGCCCTCAGCCTCTGGAGGCGACTCCTGTCCGGAGTGAGAGAAAGGTACCCCTTCAAAGAAGATATTGTATTTCACCTAGGAAAATGGATGACCATGGAGAAAGGCATCCAGTATCTAAGGGAATTAGCTGTGCTTGAGGTGATTTATGGTGACCTGGATGATCAATGGTCATCCAAAGATCCAGATGAAGCCGAGTGCACACGACCCATGTGGCGGAAGTTTGTACGGAGCGCACCATCCTCGTATGCAAACTCATTGGCAGTGATGTCCTGGAAAGATGACGAGACACCAGTGCTGGTGGAGGTGATTGATAGACTCCAGGATTATGAAACAAATATCTCCTCCTTGCTCGTCTCTGCTGTTGAGAAACTATCGCAAGAGGTCCAGCAACTCAAAGAAGATCTGTCCTACTCCCCACCTCGACAGAGCAGTGTCTCAGCTGTTAGGAATAAGCGTCCTTTGGCTCAAAGAAGGGGATACACATCACGGGCCGCCCTATGGTTCTACCTGTGTGACCATGGAGAGGACATGATGAGGTGGGATGGCAAGCCTATCTCAACCCTACAGGCACGAGTGCATGAACTGCAAGGAAGAACAGTCACTCAGGGAAGCTCTTCCAGGAAAGCTGCTGTCCCAGTTTCCAGTGAGCAAGTCCCCAGACAGAGGAGTAGAAGTGCTGATTTTATTTCTAAGTGTAATAGAGGGACTCCTGATTCACATTTACAGGAAGTGAGTTGTGACTGCCATGATCAGGACTAGAGGGGCCCTGCCTCCAGCCGGGTGGAGGAAAGGGATAACCGGGCTTACTGGACTGTGTGGATCCGATGGCCTGGCACGTCCGACCCACAGGAGTATAAAGCTTTAGTGGACACCGGCGCACAGTGCACCTTAATGCCATCAAACTATATAGGGGCAGAACCCATCAGCATTGCTGGAGTGACAGGGGGATCCCAAGAGCTAACTGTATTGGAGGCCGAAGTGAGCCTAACTGGCAATGAGTGGCAGAAGCACCCCATTGTGACTGGCCCAGAGGCTCCGTGCATCCTTGGCATAGACTACCTCAGGAGAGGGTATTTCAAGGACCCAAAAGGGTACAAGTGGGCTTTTGGTGTAGCTGCCTTGGAGACGGAGGAAACTAAACAGCTGTCTACCTTGCCCGGTCTCTCGAAGGACCCTTCTGTGGTGGGGTTGCTGAAGGTCGAAGAACAACAGGTGCCAATTGCTACCACAACAGTGCACCGGCGGCAATATCGCACCAACAGAGACTCTCTGATTCCCATCCATAAACTCATTCACCAACTGAGGAGCCAAGGAGTCATCAGTAAGACCCACTCACCCTTTAACAGTCCCATATGGCCAGTCCGGAAGTCTAATGGAGAGTGGAGACTAACAGTAGACTACCGTGGCCTGAATGAAGTCACGCCACTGTTGAGTGCTGCTGTGCCAGACATGCTAGAACTTCAATACGAACTGGAGTCAAAGGCAGCCAAGTGGTATGTCACAGTTGATATTGCTAATGCATTCTTCTCAATCCCTCTGGCAGCAGAGTGCAGGCCACAGTTTGCTTTCACATGGAGGGGCGTCCAGTACACCTGGAATCGACTGCCCCAGGGGTGGAAACACAGTCCTACCATTTGCCATGGACTGATTCAGACTGTACTGGAACAGGGAGAAGCTCCAGAACACCTTCAATACATTGATGACATCATTGTGTGGGGCAACACAGCGGAAGAAGTTTTTGAGAAAGGAGAGAAGATAGTCCAAATCCTTCTGAAAGCTGGTTTTGCCATAAAACAAAGTAAGGTGAAGGGACCCGCACGAGAAATCCAGTTCTTAGGAATCAAATGGCAAGATGGCCGTTGTCAGACTCCAATGGATGTGATCAACAAAATAGCAGCCATGCCTCCACCAACTAGCAAAAAGGAAACACAAGCTTTCTTGGGCGTTGTGGGTTTTTGGAGAATGCATATTCTAAATTACAGTCTGATCGTAAGCCCTCTCTATCAAGTGACCCGGAAAAAGAATGATTTCAAATGGGGCCCTGAGCAATGACAAGCCTTTGAACAGATTAAACGAGAAATAGTCCATGCAGTAGCTCTTGGGCCAGTCCCGCCAGGACAAGATGTAAAAAACGTGCTCTACACTGCAGCCGGGGAGAATGGCTCTACCTGGAGCCTCTGGCAGAAAGCACATGGGGACACCCGAGGTTGACCCCTAGGGTTTTGGAGTCAGGGATACAGAGGGTCCGAAGCCTGCTATACTCCAACTGAAAAAGATATATTGGCAGCATATGAAGGGGTTCGAGGTGCTTCAGAAGTGGTTGGTACTGAGGCACAGTTGCTCCTGGCACCCCGACTGCCAGTGCTGGGCTGGATGTTCAAAGGAAACATCCCCTCTACACACCATGCAACTGATGCTACGTGGAGTAAATGGGTCGCACTGATCACCCAGCGGGCTCGAGTAGGAAACCCCAGTCGCCCAGGAATCTTGGAAGTGATTATGGACTGGCCAGAAGGCAAAGATTTTGGATTATTACCAGAGGAGGAGGTGACACGTGCTGAAGAAGCCCCACTGTATAACAAACTGCCAGAAGATGAGAAGCAATATGCCCTGTTCACTGATGGGTCCTGTCGCCTTGTGGGGAAGCACCGGAGATGGAAGACTGCTGTATGGAGTCCTACACGACAAGTAGCAGAAACTGCTGAAGGAGGAGGTGAATCGAGCCAGTTTGCAGAAGTAAAGGCCATCCAGCTGGCCTTAGACATCGCTGAACGGGAAAAGTGGCCAGTGCTCTATCTTTATACTGACTCCTGGATGGTGGCAAATGCCTTGTGGGGCTGGCTGCAGCAGTGGAAGCAAAGCAACTGGCAGCGCAGAGGCAAACCCATCTGGGCCGTCACTTTGTGGCAAGATATTGCTGCCTGGGTAGAGAAACTGGTTGTAAAGGTACGTCTTGTGGATGCTCACATCCCCAAGAGTCGGGCCACTGAAGAACATTGGAACAACCAGCAGGTAGATCAGGCTGCCAAGATTGAAGTGGCTGAGGTGGATCTGGACTGGCAACATAAGGGTGAACTACTTCTAGCTCGGTGGGCCCATGACACCTCAGACCATCAAGGGAGAGATGCAACATACAGGTGGGCTCGTGATCGAGGGGTGGACTTGACTGACCATGGATATTATTGCACAGGTTATCCATGAATATGAAACATGCACTGCAATCAAGCAAGCGAAGCGGGTAAAGCCTCTCTGGTATGGGATATGGTGACTGAAATATAAATATGGGGAGGCCTGGCAAATTGACTATATCACACTCCCACAAACCCGCCAAGGCAAGCGCCATGTGCTTACAATGGTAGAAACAATGACTGGCTGGCTGGAAACATATCCTGTCCCCCACGCCACTGCCCGGAACACTACCCTGGGTCTCGAAAAACAAGTCCTGTGGCGACATGGCACCCCAGAGAAAATTGAGTCAGACAATGGGACTCATTTCCGAAATAGCCTCATAGACACCTGGGCCAAAGAGCACGGCATTGAGTGGGTGTATCACATCCCCTGTCACGCACCAGCCTCTGGGAAAATTGAACGGTACAATGGACTGTTAAAAACTACACTGAGAGCAATGCGGGGTGGGACATTCAAGCACTGGGATACACATTTAGCAAAAGCCACGTGGTTAGTCAACACGAGGGGATCTGCCAACCGAGCTGGCCCTGCCCAGTCAGAAATCCTACATACTGTGGAAGGGGACAGAGTCCCTGTAGTGCACACAAAAAGTATGCTGGGCAAAACAGTCTGGGTTCTTCCTGCCTCAGGCAAAGGCAAACCCATTCGTGGGATTGCTTTTGCTCGAGGACCGGGGTGCACTTGGTGGGTGATGCGGGAGGATGGAGAAATCCGATGTGTGCCTCAAGGGGATTTGATTTTGGGCGAAAACAGTCAAGGAACTGAATGGCACAATGTGAACTGCTTTATAATATTGTGTGTCACCTCTGTGTTGTATCAATGATATCAGAGTACGAGCCTCCCAACCCATGGAAGATCAACTGTGAAACAAGCCGTGCAGCAGTGATGGAACGATGACTGACTCGGTATGCAGCAACCCAACGCCACACACCATCTCTCCCACCCTGAAAGACTGATACAACAGATGGAGCCCAGAGTCATGACCTGGGTGAACTCAGTGGACATTTTAATGGACATTTTACAGGGAAGGTCCATGAACTAAGGGAATGATGTCTGTGTATTATGTTAAAGGATGGGAAGGGGAGGGGTGGTGGTTGGTATGGTTGTATTGCATCATATGGGACCTGGGCATGGTGTAAATGGTATGGAATAAGGGGTGGAGAATGTGCTGGTTTTGGCTGAGAAGGGGTTAATTCTCCTCACTGTGGGGGTCGGCTACCTTTCCAGCTTCCCGCGCTCTGCCGCGTGGCGGGGGGGGCTGGGAGGGGCAGGGCCATGGTGGGGGCGGCTGACCCCAACTGGCCAATGGCAGGTTCATTCCATACCATGTGACACCATGACCAATATATTGAGGGGGGGCAGTGGCAGCGCGGAGGCGGCGCGGCGTCGGGTCGGCGGGCGGCGAGCGGCTGCGGTGTGTGCGGTTTGTTTCGGCGGTTCGTTCCCCCTCTCCCCTCCCTTCCCCCCTCCCCCGGGGCTTTGCGCCTCTCGTTGTTCTCCTTTACATTGCATTTCTGTTGTTTTCTTTTAATTTTAATTATTAAACTGTTCTTATCCCAACCCACGAGTGTTACCCTTCTGATTCTCTCCCCCATCTACCGGTGGGGGAGTGAGTGAGCGACTGTGTGGGGCTGAGCTGCCGGCTAAACCACGACATTTAAGGAAAGATAGAAATTATAAAAAAATATTGCTTAAGAGATTTTTATCTTCTAAATGCTTTAAGAAAAAATACCACAAAAATCCAGTCCTGAACTTCAAAGCTGTGCAAATCATGTAGGTCAAGATTGCATTGGTCTAAAGTGCTGAGGTTCCCTAGCAAATGTATTTTTACTTACTGTGTGTTGGTGCTTTGCCAATTTTGCAGTGTCTTGCATGAAATCAATTGCAGAAGCCTGAGCTCTGATATAATGCACTACTATACCATTATGAAGGAGAGGGTCTTCTCATGTAAATCAGAAGGTAGCTGAGCAATGAAATCCAAGCATTTTCTGAGTTGCTGTGTTAAGATGAATGAAAGTGGGCTAAATCTTTCTCCGGGGCAGGGGGGAACAGTATTAGTGCACTTTGGGGAAGAATTTGGCCTAGAGACCAGAGAGACAGAGGGATCTGTTTACCTCAGTGGTGTTCAGTAAATCCTGAAGGGCTTCAACCTGTTCATCTGTTTGTGGGAGAGCCCACAAAACTTCATCCCTGAAAAAAAAAGGGTTTTAGGTAAAGCACAGGTACTTGGAACTACTCGAGGTCACACAAAAGTAGAGAAGCAGGCTCGGCCTTTCTTGTCTTCCCTGGCTTGGCCACCATGAACTCAGTAAAGATTCAATAGTGAAGATGCCAAGTCCTGTTCCAGCCTCTGCTTCTGCCAATCAGTAAAATCCCTGAAAGAGGTGGTGCAGGGCTTTGGTAGCCTGGACTCTGAGATCGCTCCTGGGAGATGGCACCAGCACAACAGCAACCAGCTCCAGCTCATCTGGAGTGCAGCAGGACCAGTGGAAAACTAGCCTAGACCAGGATGACAGCTCTTCTGTTCACCCCTGAGTTTCTCAGTCTCAGTCACTGTTCAGCAGAGACGTCAGCCCTCCCAGCTTGGCAAAAGCCAAACATGATGTTTTGTAGATGTACAGAGGCTACTGCCGTCATCATTCCTACTTCAGTCCAGTTTTTCTGAACTCCTTATTTCTGTCCCTCAGCCAGGTATGGTTTTAGTTGGTCTTTATCACTGTCCTCCCCCTCTTTGCCTGGTAACTTATATTCCTCTTCTGCTTGAAACCCACGGTCTGGACACACTGTACATGAGATGGCATTTCCCAGCTACTCCATGCATGACCGCACTATTGGTGACAGAAGTGAAATTCACTTTCTGGAAAGAAAAAATACCACTTTGCATTGTAAATCCAGCCCGGGTCTTCAGTGCCCCGCACACCATGTAGTTCAAAATTGCATTGGAGAGATAATTAAAATAATACGTGTGTGTAGAAGGAGGAGACGCAGGGAAATGGTAGACCCCTATTTCTATTTTCTGGGCTGGTGTGGCTCTTGGCCCTCTAATCGTGTGGAGCTGGTGGCAGCGCATAAACCAGGCACTGGAAGTCCCTGCCAGCCCTGTCTGCAAAGACTGTTCTGAAAAGAAAAGAGGCAGGGCTCTCAAAACTAATGTTTTCAAGCTGCATAACTTGATTGTCCCAACTTGTTTTTGTGACTGATTTCAAGCAGAGACCTGACAGCATCTGCCAACCAGGTGATTCATCTTTTCTACTTTTAGCCAGGCTCCAAGCAATCGCTGTTGTTTCTCATGCAGAACCAACAATATGCCAGCCCTATTTTTGCCTCCACCATCATTTGACAGAGCATCAAAAAGCAGTCAGGGATAGGCAGGGTGGGCAGTTCACTTATTTCTTTAGGCAAGTGCACTCCAAAAGCGTGTGTTTGGGGCTACTTTAAAAGTGAATTTGTCTTCTCATATCTGGGGAAGTCTTTTCACAGGGGAGACCAGAAAAGGGCTGCTGCATCTGGTTTCATCCTATGATTTCCACAGCCTGAGAGTACCATAATGAGGAAGCTGGTATGTACTTGTACCCCAGATATTTCAGCTGAGTGTGGTAAATACTGGACAGGTGGTAGCTAGCAGTGATTCCTCTAGGACCTGAATACCCTGAACAAGCTGATTCAGGTTCTGCCCTTGCTCTTGCAGTCATGTTTAACATGGAGAGTATTAACAGCTGAAACTGTAGTCATTGGGTTTCTCAGTTCATCTGCTTTGATCTGGCATTATACCCTTTCATCTGTCTTCTGCCCCACTCCTCTTAGAAAACACCCAGACAAAATCTCTCGCTGTTTTACACCAGTTTTAGAAACTACCCTCCACCCCCAGCTTCCTTGCCCTGTCTGCTGCCCTCGTGTGGCTGGACATGTTCATCTTGAACATACCTCTTTCACTTTCTGTCCTCATGCCCTGCTTTCCTGGTTGCTCTTTGAGTTTGTCCTTAAGAGGATCCCTCTCATTCCCTCCTCCAACTTTCTGCCAGGGTCCCACTGGACTCTATCACTGTACACCATTTCTTTTTCCTCTCCCTTTTACTTCTGGGTAAAGAGAAGTCCAGCTGCCATCCCCACACTACAATGCTCAGGTCTTATCCTGTAGCTATGACAGAGTGAGTGGGATGCATTACAGTTCATTTTAGACAGTTTTGATATCTTCATCTGAGCTTGTCACTCTCTTAGTAAAGAAATAGGCACTTTCAGGGTCCAGTTAACCTGAGCTACTTTAGATGTGTGTGCTAAACTGGAATGAATTGTAACCTAAATATGCATAATTTTCTCTACTAGCTGTACAGAAAGGTGAAGGGACTAGTTCCCATGCAGATCTGTGTAGAAATCCCATATAGTCAGATGAATCCCATCCAGGGGCCCTGGCCACTATTTCACAGAGCAACATAAATCAGTGCTGGCTCTCTGCAGGCATCTCAGCCTCTTCATCCCTCCTCTCCATTGCATTTCTCAGCCACTAGGAAAGCCATCAGCATTGCATACCACACAGGCCCACAAAAACAAGGCATCAGCATGGATGTGTTTCTTTGTCCTCGTAGCCTGGCTTCATTTAAACCTTGTGTGTTCTTTCTGACTAATATCTCCAGAAGAGAGGCCTCCCTACTTGTCTCTAGCTGAATATCTTACCCTGGCTCTAGCAGGTAGTGTCGCTAGAGGAGTGCTGCCAGCATCTTCTGTTCTCCTGGACCATGTAAGCTGTTCTTCTGCCTGGAGCACAGATGGCTGCCTGTGGGCTCTCTTTTCTCCCACCTTGCTGGTTCTCAAACAGCCATCAGCATCAAACAGCCATCAATATCAAACAGCCTTGTCTTTTCCCTACAAGTGAGCTAAGCGTCTTTCCAGTGTTATCAGCTCTTTCACAAGTCTCGCAATATTCGGTATTTTTCTTAGAAGTACAGATGCAGTAATCACACTACAACCTTGCAAAGGAAAGCTTTAATACATGACCGTTAAATCCTCCAATGCTAGCACTCAAATAAAAGTAAAAAGTCAGATATAATATATCACCTTTAAAATCTCATTATTTTAGCCATTTTCATAACCGGGGCTGGGAGATTTAGACTCATGCTTTCCAGTGGGAAATGCCGTATTCTTCTGTAAGGGTCAGATATTCAGTGTTTTATTTAAACATGAAATAAATGAACCTTCAAGTAGCGCAGAGCAATATTGCTCTACTGAATTCACCTAAAAATGTGTTTAACTGTCCCCCTACTTCAACCCTCATGCCTCTGTAACTATCCACAACAAAATATGATTGCAGTACAAACGGTGATGAAAGATCCTCTTTTTAAGGCATGAACTCAGGAGGTGTTCACCTGTCACAGGTCTGCCCACTGGCTTGTGGTGCAGAGTCGCAGAAGGCTGTGAGACATAATTCACTATTATTTGTGTAGGTATTTCAGTCCTGGGAGCAGGCTGTGTTTAGTCGTGATTCCTATAGGTTATTAATCTTGCTTAATGTCACCACATGAGGGGCTTATCCTTTTAGTTCTACCTATTAAAACATTTCAAGTTTTTAAACCAGCTGTACATGTAGAAAATAAAAGCACTTTGGCTGTCTTCATCTCTGACATATGTTCTCATGTTTTAACAAAGCATTTGGTTTCAGGGCTTTTCTGAAGTTTATCGATAGGTAACAATAAAGCTGCTTCTGAAACATTGTACAAATACCAAATGGTTATTCAAAAATGATTTATGACTGGAAAAAAAGTCATAAAAGTTGCTTTAGAAAGAAAACAGATTGTTAGCACTTTCTGAAATGGTTTCTCTCTCTACCTCAAGAAGTAATTCATTTAAGGTCTTGTTTTAAGGCAAATGAAGCAAATTATTTTTTCCCATTAAGTTTCACAATGCCCTTTATTGGCATTCAAAAGCACTGAATGAACAGAATAGATTTGCACTTAGACCAAAAAGAATAGTTTTAATATGATTAAAAACATAGGATTTATGGATGCAGAGAAGACTTAGAATAATTTCATTTCCTCCACCATCTATATGTTAAATTGAACCACATATCCAATTACAAGAGCAATAAAAAATGTCAACCTTTGCCAAATGTTTTCTTATGTAACTTGGAGTTATTTTGCTTCAATACTTTCCCTGTCCCACTCACCATGCGCTAAGAGCCCCGTAGCACCATCAGATATTTACCTTGGAAGAGTGAAGACATGCTTCTTTTGAATCCAGATAAATAGGGTAAAAAACAGCAGGTAAAACTTCATCTTCACAGCGTCCACAATGAAACCAAATGCAATTGGAAAGCCAAGGGTTCAGGACCCACATTATTGATTTCAAAAATGTTATTTAAAGAGTGGTTAAAATTTAATACTCTCTCTCACCTCAACCCCAGGCTCCTGGTGGCTAAGTCAATATGACAGAGCTCCCTGGGGAGGTCCTGCTCATATTGATGTTGTCCTTCCATGAAAGGATAAGGTACATTTTGGACATTTTCACATTGACAAGTCACTTTGTCATCTCAGCCTTTGTGTCATTTCATTGCAGCTATGAACCACAGACATAAGAAAGAACACCAAAGACAAAATTTTTGTGATCCTCTGAGTTTTAGAGAGGTCCAGCAGTGTGCTCTGCATTCAGCACTCCTATAGCACATCATGGCCAAGCATGAAGCTGGATTAGAGGAAAGGGAGTGAGATTATTAAGTCCAAATAGAAAAATCCTGTGCAGGAAAGCTTCTTTTGCTGGCATTTGCTAGCAGAGAAAACAAGGAGCAAGTGGGATGTGATACTCTTGGTATTGAGGGCCATTTCTCCAGTTCAGAATGGAGCACATCGACTAGGTCTCCATCTTCCACAGCTGGGCTCTACCTCTTTGGTTAACACTCAACCCATCCAAGGATTTCAGACTGCTTCTGTTGCTCCATGCCCTCTTTTCGGTGACCATTCTGACATCCATGTATTTTCCACGTGTCACACTGGGTTAGCTTTTCAAGAAAAAGTACCATGACTCTTCATCTCATTATTATTAATTTTTGCATGCCCCAAGATTTGCCTCCCATATTTCTATCCACAGTTGTCCAGACAGGACATGCTGAAAATCTGAATGAATTTGACGTGTCCAGAATAGATGATCTCCTCATATGTTCTGTGCTTGAACAGTAAATCCAACTTGGCTAGGGTATGGCAGGCTTAGTACATGGTCCAAGTCCTCTTCTTCCACACACCAACATAGCAATTCAAGGCACAGCATTGGTTGGAGAACACCCCAATGGCAGCGTTATGTGGAGGAGAACTTTTCATTTACATCTCCAGCGTGAGACCCACCCTAATGTTAGCTCTTGGCTGAGCATGTCATATAGGCAGAATGAGAAAACCAAACCTGGGGTAGTTTCATCCATACTGTCTCAAATAGAAGGTTTTTCAGGTGACTGGTCCCCAGAAACACAACACAGTTTTGTTCCAGGGGGAAATCATTCCAGAGGAGGACCGAGGAGTGAATCAACATACCTACAATGGGGACTCCAGGGACCAAGACCTGGAAGTGAATAGAGGAACTAAATTATTTGATGCTGTAGGTGTAGCTTAGGGTTATAACTATACAACTAGGTGAAAAATGCCTGGGAGCAAGCCCTGGAGCTAATGTTAGGTAACAGGGACTCAGTTGCATCCACCAACCTCCTCTGAAACAGCTCTGGGGGCATCCGGATCAAAGCCAGTGCTCCAGTTCAGCAGGCAGTTGGGGCTTCAGAGCTCAAATTCAGTCCTGGCTGGTTTTTATTCAGGAGGGCAGACCTACCCTAAGAAGCCAAACAACTAAGTTTTAAGTGGCTGAAGTCAGCAGAGGTGAACCACGCTACCAAGTGAGTACCCCGCTGTTAACGTCTCTGTGAAAATACAGAAACACTGAAAATCCCCAAACTCGAGTTGAGCACAAACTGAACAACAAATGGAAATAAAAAAAAAAAGGCTCATGGGAAGCTACCCACTGACACCTTACCTAGATTTTGTAGTTCCTATTTTATCTTTTCTAGATGCTGTTCAAACAAATGGGAAGTTCTGGTAATGTACAGAGGCAGTTCCTGGCAAGGGCCCTGGGCAGTGCTCTGCCACAGGGGTTGATTTTTAAACTGATGGTTCAGATGCCCATCCCTGACGTAGGCAAAAGGAAGCTGCTAACAGAGGTTAAAATACAGAAGACAAAAAACTTGGTCATCCAGGCACGATTTTGTCTGGAAATGTCTGATGCACAGATATGAATTTAAAGAAAAATTGGACCTACCTAGATAGGTGTGACACAGGAGATTGAAAAGCCAACGGAGTGTGGTTGCTGGTAACAAAGGAAAGAAAAGGATCATATTTCTCTATGTCTTAAAGTGTTAATTAAGTGGGAAAAGGGAACACTTTCTGCTATGTACCTGAGAAAAAAGTTTTGGAGAAATGGTAGGTGTCAAACATTTTTGTATGTTGGTTGCTTTATTATGGGTTATCTGGCTCATCTGGAAAGAGATGGTTCACACACTGTTTGAAAGCTGCTGTTTTCATATTTGCTTTTTGGTTTCTGGTATGCACTGGAAATGTTTCACCAAAAAAAAAAAAGAAAAAAGAAAAAAATGGGTGTTAGGGGAAACTAAAGGCACTAGAGGAAATTCTGAGGGAAAGACAAACAAGAGTCTTGTGGTGGTTAAGGCATCACACAGGTTAAAACACAATAAGCAGAAAAGTAAATGTAGGATGACAGATCAAAAAATAAACAAAAAATAAAATGGAAGATGTGGCTGACCAGGAGGCAGAGATGTATATGCCCATGCCTCTTGCTTTTCTGAAAGCGTCAGAGGTCTCATGGCTCAAGGTAGGACACAAACCCATTGCCTTTCAAGCATGTGCTGGACATTGCTTATTTGGATCAATTGCCTTTCTGCTTTTTTGTCTTCTGTTAATATCTAAACAACACAGACTCCATCCTCCTCCACTTACACAGCCTGTCTTAGCAACAAGGTCACACACAGTGTTCAAAACCAGTGCTACTGGTCATTGTCCTTAGGTGACTGAATGGCACCTGCACACCACTACAGCCCCTAGCTCCATCCCAGCACCGCCACCTCGCCAGCCACAGCCAAGCTGTTCGGATCCGGGTGGCTAAAATGAGGTTCCTGGTCAGTAAGCACCTCCAGGATGTGGGCTGATTTTCAAAAGCGTGGAGCCTCCCATCACAAAGGTATTTGTACCGGGTAACACATATTTCACACACGAAGACAACTTCTGTGACAGTTCAGTCTCCAGGTGGGTCATATTTCCTTTCCTGATATGATCTATTTATACTGCATTGCTGTAGTTTGCTCTTATAAGCAGTCAGCTCTACTTTGATTACCCCCAAAGCCTTGTGAGCTGTTGAGGAGCACTCTAGCCCTGTCCAGGCAGAACATCAGTAAAAAAACCTACTGACATAATAGAAAGGGATAGCAACGTATTTAGGCACCAGACCTAAGCATTAACTTCCATGCTTCCACCCAGCTGTTAGGGGTTATCATTTCTCCTTTGTTTCTTGTTTACATTCCCCGTCTGTTTGCCTCATCTGCTTAGGAAGAGAGAATCATCTCCTCTAACGTTAGCCCTTCCCAGTGCAGAGTGCTATACCTGAGGGAGCCATCTCGTGCTGCTTGCATAGGCACTGCAGAGAAATGGGCACTCTTTGGGAGCAATTCATCTGTGACCTCCTGTAGACATTTCAGAGGGTAATGAAGTGCCTGGTCCTATTCATGGCCACGGGAGCTGGGATGACTTGCTCAGAGGTAGGAGGATGTGTTTGTTCCAGTGAATTCTGTGGATTCTGTCTACCTCCCTCAGCTTAGACACTTCAGATGCTTGCTATGGTCAGAAGCAATTTGCTGTGTTCTGGGCTACAAAAGTAATAAAGTAAGATATACTTGCCCTACCTATGACAGCAAATTGTTTCTTAACCTTCAAGAATTTATGACAACCTGGGAAGTATTTCCCAGCTAAGCTGGGAAGAAAAATGCAGTCTTAAAAACATGGTGAAGGACAACTATAAAAACAATTGGGTTAATCAAAATATTTCATTTTTATAATTTCAGTTGGTTTTGATTTTTCCTCAATTTAAAATCTTTTTCTTAACTTTATTGAAAATTAACTCACATTCCTATGCATTTTTTTAAAGACCTGGAGGAAATAAGATTGAATTTAGGAACTGTTGCAAGTCAAGTTTTCAGCTGTTTGAAAGCTTCCTTTCTTAAACAAATATATTTTTCTCTAATTGGGAAATTCATCAAAACTGAGCCTTTCCAGCAACCCTCTTTGCTTCTCATGAATCATCATTCCCTGATGAAGAGCTCCTTGGTTGAAAATTCTGGCTGAGTTCAAATGTTTTGCTGCACGTGGATTAATTATTACTTCTACACTGGGTAGACCATGGGCTATGCTGAACTGGTGCCTGCAAGCATTACCATAGCAGATGTGACAAGGAGCCATGCAGTAATGGGGCACAGTTTGATCCATGTTGGTTTCTATGAACTTTTAGAGTAGCTTTGGGACATGCATGGGCTTTTAGTTAAAAAGGGATGATCAGGTCCTAGTTTTCAGAGAAGATAATTAACAAAGCAGTGTCTTGATTTCTTTGTTGAAAACTACGCATGTGGGAATTAGTACTGGCAGTATATAAAGCCTCCTGGTGCAATTACTATATTGCTTTTTAAAGTACAATCACACTTTAAAGGCAATTCTAAAGAGATATTACCACTCCTTTGGCTGAAACTGCTGTCCCTCCCCTCCCTCTCCACACTGACATGTAGTAACAACGACAACCTCCTGATGTTACATAGGTGGTGTACCTCACCCAGACCAGGCTCTGGCACATCTTTGTATGGTGGTTTAAGACGTCAGTGCCCAAAAAGGTAGCGGCAGGAGATGCCAGGCACCCTTGTCCCAGCTAAGTCAGAGTATCCTTCCTCAAGCACCCTCTGCGCCAACATATGCTGGGATGCCCAGCTGTGCCCAGCCATCATTTTGGGCTCTTGCAGCTGCTTTTGCTGGTGGAGGAGACCCAGACCCCAAAAGTGACCAGATAAAAAATTTCAAAAGAGGAACTGCTTAAACTGCCGCAGCCAGATGGTCTTGGGCAGTTGCAGCAGTGCCACTGAGTAATCTCCAGTGACTCTCGTTACTGGCACCCTTGGCTTTCAGCAACCAAGTGTCACAGGATTTGCTCTAAGCTCACCCAGGGTAAGTGTGGCTGTCCTCTTTGATCCCAGGGCTTGCACAATATCCAGCAGCAAGATTTTAAATAACAAGCCTCATTCTACATTGAGATTCTCAGATCTGAGTGTATTTCAGCATTTGCCAGAGCCCATGCTAGGTTGGTACTGTTCGTTGGTAACAGTAAACCTGTTAGCAAGCACACAGAAGGGGCAGGAGGAGGGGACGTTAGCTGTTATCAGCAGCCACATCCCTCAGATCCTTTTTCCTGTTTGGGATTAGCATATTCTGCTATTGTTTTGAACCTCCAAAATCCTCTTGTTTCTGGTTAATCAGCAACAAGTCACTCTGGGGATGGGTGATCACTCTGATGAATCCATATGACTGAGCAGAACACAAAAGCCACGTGAGTCTGTGCTGTCCTTCTTGGTTCTTTAAATTCAGATTCAAATGCAAAATTAATGTCCTGAAAAATATTTACAGGCTCTTGCCCTGTGCGTTATCATTACTGATGAGGCCAAAGGTAACTGGTTAGCATACTTCCTACATGAGGCAAAGGACAGCTAAAATCTAACTAAACTCTGATCTCTGTTGCTCGCTGTGCAATGCAGCTGAGTGCCGTTGCTCATGAACCACACAAGGATGCAATTAGTTTAACATCTCTTTATTATGAATGCGGCAGAACAGAATTAGAACTCAATTTACAAGTCTCCCTTTCAAACCCATTCAGCCGTTAAGGCCTTATCATCTTTCAGTTTTCCAAGGCATATAATTGATAAATGATTTCTCCCTGCACACCTCAGCTCCTCATCTTTATTCATGAACCAATTAATCTCCGTAGGACACTGTGATCATTTACATACATGGCCAATGTCACCAACCTCTGTCATTTCATTCTGGAAACAGTTTTGCAGCCCATGAAAACACCAGGAGGGGAAAATCTGGACTATATCTAAATGTCTGTGCTTCTGGCATTCCTCCCTCATGTCTGATATAAAAATCAGATGCTACCTGTGCTAGAAAATGATGGGTTAACCTGGGAGGAGACAGACCTCTCATCCCTGGGTGACTGCTGTACAGGCAGTATGTTTCAATCGTGGCTGATAGGTATGAGCAGAGGCTCAAAATATACGTTCACTTTGCGTTTTTGAGTACTCAGTTATGCCGACCTGCTTTATTCATTTTTTTATTCTACTCTCCTTGCTGTTTATCTTTCCAGGGTCAGCAGAGAGAAAGATGCTGTAGTGTGTGTGCTGTTTTGGGGAGGTGAGGAGGTGTCTATGCTGGTTAAACACTTTCCTCATGAACTCTGTTTCCTGAAGGTCTATTATCAACTCCCACCCGAACATCATGTTGTCCAAGTGTTTTCTTATTGCTGGTAGATATTGATTTATTTGCCAGTATCTTAACAAGGAGCACTTGCAAAAGAAGATTAACTTTGTTAAACAAAGGATATCAAAGGGAGCCGCAGGAGCACTCCAGACAGAGCTTCTGAGCACTTGAGAATTGTCCCCCAAGTACCATCTACAGAGAGCACACTTTGGCTAAGGTGCAAGCGAATGGATGCACACCTGTCTCCCTCTCTACATACAGAGATATGTATGTACATATCAGGAATGTAATTATCCCTGGAGTAGTGATGTGTTCTGCCTGTCTCTGAGTGTACCAACAGTATTTGCTGCTCTTTGCACTGCTTCCACTTGCTCACATTGCTTGCATGGCATCTGGCAGAGGTTAGAATAGTGGGCCCTTCCTTTGGGCTTTTGGAGGATGCTGGGATCTCTTTGAGGATGCTGGTGAAGAGAAGGTTCATGGAGCAAAGCTCCTGCCCCCTTTCATTCTCCCTTCTCGCCTGTGTGGTACCCACCTCAGAGAGGCACATTTCACTCTCAGCCCATGCTGTCCATCAGTCTGTGCAAGCAGATCCACACTGCAGAGAGACTCATCACTGTCCCAGCGGAACAGCTATTGTACAAATGCATCCAAATAGGCACTTGGCATTTCTTCTATCCGTCCAGGGGTGGGGAAGGGGAGAGGTGAGCCCTCCTACAGTGTGCTCAGTGTTGCAGTTCAGACCCGCAGGAAAGCAGTGACACCGCTGAATGGCTGCTGCAGCCCACCATGGTGTGACTGCTCTGGCAGCTGAGGGCATCTGTGCTGAAAGCTTCTGCAATCTGCATCCAAGGACCATGCTCTGAGAGCCACATGATTCCTGTTTGGGGTGTCAAGGGAGGTTATCCTCCCCCTCTACTCTGCCCTAGTGAGACCACATTTGGAGTACTGTGTCCAATTCTGGGCCCCCCAGTTCAAGAAGGATGCAGAACTGCTTGAGCAAGTGCAGCGGAGAGCTACCAAGATGATCAGGGGACTGGAGCATCTCCCTTATGAGGAAAGGCTGAGAGACTTGGGTTTATTCAGCCTGGAGAAGAGAAGACTGAGGGGGGATCTCATCAATACCTAAAAATATCTAAACGGCAGGTGTCGAGAGGATGGGTCTGGACTCTTTTCAATAGTGCCCAACAAGAGGACAAGGGGCAGTGGGCACAAGTTGGAACACAGGAAGTTCCACCTAAACATGAGAAAAAACTTCTTTTCCTGTGAGGGTGCCAGAGCAGTGGAACAGGCTGCCCAGGGAGGGTTGTGGAGTCTCCTTCCCTGGAGACATCCAAAACCCACCTGGATATGTTCCTGTACCCTCTGATCTAGGTGTGCCTGCTCAGTCAGGGGGGTTGGACAAGATGATCTCCAGAGGTCCCTTCCAACCCCTGCCATTCTGTGATTCTGTAACTGTGTGATTCTGTGTCATTTCCAAGCCTTTAGGAGACCACTGTAGGCTAGAGAGGGATTTCTGTCACAGTGGGTATCCCCCTGCTCAGAGCTTGTATGAGAAATGCAGAGTGAAGCGAAACAGTGAAATGTAATTTGACAGTGAAGCAAGCAGAGGAGGTAGGGCTGGTGATGAAGGCATTCATCCCTCCACAGAGATCTCTATTGCTTTCCACTGATGTGGCTGATTGAGCCTTTTACTGGCATGTTACTTAACCACAGGACTGTTTCGCTAGCACCCAAACAGATGCAGGTCTTGAGGAGAAGGCATGGAGAGGTTGATGCGCCTAAGGCTTATCTACCACCTCTCAAACGTGCAGGGTGTTCTGCTCCAGGGCTGAAAAATTAAGGGAGGACATCTTACTGAGGGGCTGGTCAGAAGACATCTCCCCATCACACTGACAAACCAATGCATGCTGTGAGGTGTCTCGTTTGCTTAACTGCATTGAAGACCCAGGATAACTTCATAGCCTGCCTGGCCATGGGACATTGCTTTTCTGCCTGTATGAATCAAAGCAGCACTGTGCATGTCACTCACCTGCTAGAAGGTTTCCAGGGTGGATGTGTGAGGTTCCTCTTCATGTTTTGTGTGTTCACAGATATTCATTGCTGTATTCCTTTAGATTCTTAACACGTGCACTAAATGAGTGCCTGCCCTGAGGAAGTTCAGTGCTTATATGCATGATCGGTTGTGTAGCTTTCTGCCCATCTCACAAATTTCAGACATATCATTACCTGTGAGCACATGGCCTGTGGGAATGCTGGCTCTTCTCAGCTTTGGACAGTTTATTGTGGATCTGTAATTGCAATAGTGGCTTGCACCCTGGGAGCAAGTTGGGTTTTCTGTAAGATACTGTTGCTTTTAAAAAGTGATCAGGGCACAAAAAGTAAATAAGGTGAGATGAAAAACAACACTTTAAAAAATGGCAGTTTTACTTCAGAGCTGTGTGTTACTTCCTGAGCAGCAAACAAACCAACATGAGAACAACACGGTTTTCCTGGTGACGGAAGAGAACTGCAACAAAGCACTGATATACCTAAAAATATAAACAAAATGAGAATGTTACTAAGTTATTTTGGTCCTAAGTCAGAGTTAAAGTTAATTTTCCTCCTGTTAGCTGGTATAGGGCTGTGTTCTGGATTTAGGATGAGAATAATGTTGATAACACACTGATGTGTTAGTTGTTGCTAAGGAGTGCTTACACTAGTCAAGGACTTTTTCAGCTTCCCATGCTCTGCCGGGTGCACAAGAAGCTGGGAGGGGACATAGCTGGCACAGCTGACACAAACTGGCCAAAGGGATATTCCGTACTGTATGACATCGTGCTCAGTATATAAACTGTGGGGAGTTGGCTGGGGCGAGGCAGCAGTTGCTGCCTGGGTACTGGTTGGGCATTAGTCAGCAGGTGGTGAGCAAAGGTATCATGCGTCACTTGCTTTGTATACTATTATTATTATTATTATTATTACTATTTTACTTCATTTTATTTCAAATATTAAACTGTTCTTATCTCAATCCACGAGTTTTCCAACTTCTACTCTTCTGATTCTCTCCCCCATCCCACCATGGGGCAGAGTGAGCGAGTGCCTGTGTGGGGCTGAGTTGCTGGCTGGGGTTAAACCACGATGTGGATTTAAAGTGGCTGAGCAGCTTGGAGGAAAACACTCCCAAATTCTTGACAAGTCCATTCTTCAGATGGTGGAGGAGACTGCCAGAAGCAGCAGAAGATGGGGAGCTGGACAGTCTCAGTAGCAACTCAACGCATGGGTTTGCAAGATCAGAGGCACCAGGATCCATTTCTCCTTTAAACTAAAGGCAGCGGTAGCTGACTACTTGCTGTAGGACCAGTGCTGCTCATGTGTTTTTTGCAGCCATCTACCAGAGACAGGGTCCTGTTTTCCAAGCAGGAGCCAAACCAAAACTGCTGCGTGGTCAGACAGCAATGGACACCAAGACGTGAAGTGTAGGATCAGGCTCACAGCAGAAGCAAGCTGCCCTTGAAAGGAGGAGTGATGTCAGGTTGGGTTTTTGGTTCAATTCCATCTCTGGAGGAAGTAGAAACCTGACTTTATCTGTACAAGAGCACAGCAGCCAGCCTTACTGCTTGCTGTCACCTCTCTAAAGCCAGGATATATGATTTCTAGCCAGGATAGATGATTTACAAGAAGGTGTAAAATCCTTATCATGCACCTAATTATGCTCTACTACACTATGGGGGCATATTTCCTTCTGAGTCCATCTGGTGATCAGATCCCTGAAGCATGTGAATTGATTGTCCTCATGGTTTTTTCTCTTAGTTAGCCTAACGGCTGATGCTTCATTTTTATTCATATGAACGTCTAAGCCTTTTTGAAGCCTTGAAAATTATGATTAATTGTGCAATGAAAATCAATAATGGAAGTGCTTACAAAGCCAGCATGATTTGGGAGTGAATCCCAAAGACAGCTGCTTTCTCTAAGAGTGATGGAGAGAGTTGGAGAAAAGCAACAGCAAAAAATTCCAGATCCTTTTTTTTTTTTTTTGGTGATGTTTGTCATGCGTTTAACTCCTTCAGCAATGGCTGGGAGCATTATTACAGGTTACTATTACCAGTTCATGAAAGCAAAACCTCAAGTCCATCAAAAAACCAAGAAAACCCAATTAAAGAGAGGCACATTGAAAAGTGAAATTGTTTATACTCCTGTACCAGAATGTGGCTATTCCCACACCTTCAGGTTCATGACAGCTTTATTTTTCATGGGAGATTATAGAGATAGGGATTAAGATCTGCTAAGGCATTTACTGTAGTATCACCACCTATTCCCTTTTGCACACTGACAGGTGCTAGCATTTTGCCTAGGGTTAAATATCCCAATTTTATTCCATTTCCCAGAGGAGAGCATTTTTGGAGCCTCATGCATGTCAGTCTCTAAAACTCCAGATAGAGTGACTGCCATCTCGTGGTTAGCTCTCCCTGCTGCAATGGTGCCAGGGCGGGTGCCAGGGCTCACCGCTGGTGCAGGGCTGCAGGTTGGGGTTCAGAGGCAGTGCTCCAAAACGCAGCCTGGGGGCAGGGGACTAGGAGGGAGGGCTGTATCGCAGGGTGCCTGGCTCCAGTGCTATGACGCTGAGGAGGAGGAAAAGCAGGCCTCTTCACAAAACATGCTTTGAATAACAGCATACATCACCTGTCCCCTCTCCAGAGCCTGAGCTAGAGGCAGGTTTCAGTCTCTGGGGACACTGAAGTCCTACATTTTACCTATGGGAAATGCATGATGTGTGAAAGCATCCTCTCCCTGTCTTTCTCAGCAGGCCTCTCTAAAAATCCTACCCCTGTGCAAAAAACTTGAGTTGGTAATGGCTGGTGAATGGGAAATGCTGTGTCTGAAAATTCATTATTCTCTGTGGGGATAGCAAGTGCCACCATTCATTTGGGACCAAGGGAAAAGCCCCTCCTCACACCCTGGTGCTGCTGCCACCTCCCATCCATCGTCTACTTCATCCCTCATGTCTGCTCCTGAGTCTAGGGCGAGGGTATCTCCTTGAGATGGGGAACCCAGAGCAGGGCTGTCTTCAGGCAGGATTACCTGGCCCTTTCAGATCTACGTCATCTACCCAGCCTAAAATAGCCCTTGCAGTTTGTGAACTTACATGTATGCATGCAACACAGACAAAATACATGGTCATCTCACCCGAGGGAAATGCTGTGGTCACAGTTTCTGCCTGCAGTTTCCTCTCTCTGATTTACCTCTGCTGGACTTCTAAGCCAAACAACATAAGGGAAGAGCACCTGCCTTTTCAGTGCCACCCCTCTTTTATGGCAACAGTGGGTCATACACTTAGAAAGAGGAGGAGCAGCTTAGGGGCCATGCTCTGATAACTCCCCTTTGATGGGCAATACGACAGGGTGATGTGTCCTTTGTATAACACTCGAGAAGTTCTCCTCCTCTGCCAGCACTGGGAAATACTGTGACCAGACAGGGTGGGTCTTGGGATGCTGTTCCTTTCCCACCCTGTATTAAATACACAGGTTCATGAAAGGAACAGGGCAGCCAGATCTGATCAGGAGCAGGATCTGGCCTTTAGTACAGAAACCCAGTGGCACATTTGCATTGCAGAATACATAACAAAGCCACATTTTTGGGTATATGAGCAAAGGAAGAGGATGACAGGTATTGTACTGAAGGGGGAAAATCACAAGGGGTCAGGCTGCAGGTTCAGCCAGCACAGTGTCCTATCTTTGGCAGGGTCCCGGAGTGGCACGTACAGAAATGACCTAGGAAATAATTCTTCCTGCTTTCTGCAATCTGTGCTTTCAGTAACAATATGGTAGGCACCTCCTTAACAAGCCCACAGTGGTGTTTTTTTTTTTAAATCTGTCCTTATTTCAGCTATATGGTACAGACTTCCCCAGTAGCACATGCATTACTAAAAACAAAGATTACACGTTTGACTTTATAGAACATTTTCTGTAGAGAGACTAGTGATGTCATTGAATATTGACTCTTTATTAAGGCAATTCTGAAGGGGCTGGAGGGGAGGGAGGGGGAGAAGGAGGGAACTGAGACGGTGTCAATGGGATTGCATTAAGGCAAAATTCCTTCCTTCTGCATTTCATCACAGTAAAAGCCACATAAAGGCCAGAACAATAAATGACTCAAGCCAAGGAAGAGATTCAGTGCAAACAATATCCCACTGACTAGCCACAGACGGGGCCAGGTCCTCGACTGAGGCAAACTGACAGCGCCTTGTTAGCTGCAAAGCTATGCTGATTTAATTCCATTGAGGATCCCAGCCTGGGTTCAGGGAGGCATTTTAATATGTGTTTCATATTAATTCGTTCACATTTAAATGCTCTCCTGAATCAGGGCCACAGCCCTTTGAGTGCAAGTCTGTAAAGTTAACAGAGTTTAATTTTCATTCACTACATAAATACGTCATTCTGCACCCCTTTGGTTCACTTCTTATCTTATTGCTACTAATTGAGTAGTTTCTTTAACATGGTTTTCATTTCTATCATGCTTTGCAGTCTGCTTATGTTTTGTGTTATGACATGAAAATGAGTTATCCTTTGGAGAGCATTTCTTGCAAAAGTTCCACAGTTTGGGTATTTTTGGAGGACCAGGTTAGGGTATGTTTTTTCAGTGAGTAGTAATGTACTCTGTGAGTAATGCCACTGGTGGCAGAGGCATAACTTGCAGAGGAGAGTACTGCTCAGTTCATATACCACCAGCACATAGCAGATTCCAAACACTTCTCTCTTTTCACAAGAATTTCCTAAGAGAATCCTACCGTTCCAAAAATATAGCCACTAATACTCGCATTGGCTTGGGGAAACGCCTTTTGTTATCCCGATGCAAACTGAAGGGAAGTGTGGCAGAAATGCTATCAGAAGCATGAAGACATTTTTAGGCAGAAGCAGTATATAACATTTCATAATCCTAAAAGCTGCCTGTACCTCCCAAGACAAAGATTTCCATGTGACCTCTGACAGAAAACCCTGGTATCCATTAATATAACAATATGTACAGGCCTCATTATTGAAAAGAAAACTTAATCAGGAACATGAAATGGTTATATCTAGCAAAGTGGAAAGTAAGGCAAAGAAATCAAGCACATATTACTGTTCAAAACAAGACCTTTTTTGGATACACAACTTTCCTATGATCTGGAAACATGTATAATATTCATGCCTTAAAAGCATGAGCACCCTGCATATTTCCTTGATTCAGAGAAGAGCATCCAGTTTGAAGGAATCAAAAGGGTGAATACCAGGCCTCAGTACAAGTCTTTTGTGCTTTAAACTTTCTTCATGCCTTTTCCCATAAGGCAAGCAAACACTGTCATGACCATTTTGGGTTTTACTTCAACCAGGTCTTCTGGAAGGGCATAGACTCTTGCTCCAATTTTCCTTGCCATAGAGATGGCATATCTGTATTGCAGGGGTGAAAAAAAACAAAACAAAGGAATAAATTAATGCAGTACCATGCATTTGCCCTCTGTTAAGAAGTTTTTTACATGACCAGTACCTGAGTGGGTTGGGAACTTTCTTACTGATTCATCAAAACTTTTCTATAGGAATGTATGAGGCAGGTTCATAAAGAACTAATTTCTAGTAAAAGGAGGAGTGCGTTCCCTGATGGTTAGAGCACTGATTACCTGCAGCAAGGGAGACTGCAGCTCAAAGTTCAGTATGAAACATTTAGTTTCCCATTCCCTGAAAGATTATCCTAACAAGCAGCCATCCTAGTCTTGCTCCCCCTCAATTTCTGCTCCTCAGGCTTCACACATAAACAAATCCATGAGGATGGAAAGGAGAAGGCTGATGTTGGTGGAGATCAGTGTTGTTGGAAAATCAACATTCAGGGCTTTCTCTCCTGTTTGAAGAAGAAAGTACTCAAAATCAACAAGCTGACCTTCCCATCTCCCTCCTCAGAGTCCACTGTTGCACAGCTACTGGCTGTTCTCCAGTGGGTATGTCTCTTCTCTCTATTTTTTCCTGAAAAAAAGCTAGAAAATCCCAGGTTCTTCCCACTGCAGAGCACATACATTTGTGAAATTCTCCCCAAAATGCAGAGAAACACGGTGGGGGAGGGAAAGGGAGGGGAAAAGAGTCATCAGCAGGGATGAAGAAAAGAAGTATGGAGAGAAGCACATGTAGGATTGCGAGGAAAGAAAGATAACATGGTAGGAAATGGAAGGGAAAAAGAACAGTGGGAGAAGTCTTTATAAAAATAATGGGAGCTCTGATTGCCTTACAGTCATCCTTTCCTCTTTTGTAGTTGCCACATAGCAAAGAAGTAGCTAAACTGATGATCAGACTGGGAGGTGATCTTTATAACTCTGAAAGGAAAGGGAGATGCTCCCAGCATTGGCTCTCTGCTAGGAAATGGTTTGCTCAGGAAAAATAATCAATATCCACACCCATAAAACTAGTTTTTCAGGCATGAATCCTGTCCTCCCCCTTCTCTCTTAAAAATGCCCTTGTTCCACATGTATGTGACTGAAGAGGTAGCATGACCTCTAATCACTGGTTTCCATGGCTCTCTATTGTTGGCATTGTTCCCTGATCTTGGAAGGAATTTTAAATTTAATAAGAGAAAATAGGAGCTTGTGAAGCCAAGTGATTTTGATCCCTTCAAGGGAATTATAAAGCAGGAATTATAACATTACACACTTCATTTCCATTGATAGTCTTTTATACTGCCTAACTCCTAGCCTTCATGCTTCTTACTCTGGAGGTATTTCTCAGTTGAGGTTGTGCCAGATGAGAATGATAGCAGAGCAGTTTTCAAAGACAGAGTCAGGCAAGCCTGAGCAGGTAACTCATGTTAAGTGTCACTTGGCACGAACGTACTTAGCATTATTTAGTTTCTCCTCATCGTTCAGGTCTTCTGTTTTCAAGAGGTCATATTTGATTGATCCTGGTTGAATAGCATCAATGAGATCCAGGACGGGCATGCTGGTGCTGATTTTGCTATCCTGTGTAGATGAAAAATACTGTTAGGTGCAAGAACAGGATGACAGATCTCCCACAAAGCCAGAGTCTAGGCTCGAGAGCAATGGACAGCTCAGTCAAATACCATTTAGATCTTCACAAAGGGCTGCTTAGCATCACTTTTCATCTACAGCAGACTAAAAACCCTTTCAAGGATTTTTTTTTTCCCCAGTGGAAATAATTAAATCAAAAGATGGGGTGCTGGGCTAGTGAATTTGCTTCTGAGGGCCACAAAAATGATCCAAGGACTGGAGCACCTCTCCTATGAAGAAAGGCTGAGAGAGTTGGGGTTGTTCAGCCTGGAGAAGAGAAGGCTCCAGGGAGACCTTATTGTGGCCTTTCAATATTTAAAGAAGGCTTATAAGAAACATGGGGACAGACTTTTTAGCAGGGCCTGTTGTGACAGGACAAGGGGTAATGGTTTTAAACTAAAAGAGGGTAGATTCAGACTACATATAAGGAAGAAATTTTTTGTGATGAGGGTGGTGAGACACTGGCGCAGGTTGCCCAGAGAGGTGGTAGATGCCCCATCCCTGGAAATGTTCAAGGCCAGGTTGGACGGGGCTCTGAGCAACCTGATCTAGTTGAAGATGTCCCTGCTCACTGCAGGGGGGTTGGACTAGATGACCTCTAAAGGTCCCTTCCAACCCAGACCATTCTATGATTCTATGATTCTGTGATACTATAACACTGATACACGTCTACTGATGGGATGTGTGAGGGGGACCAGCTGTGTGTCTTCTGAGCTTATTACATGAAGTCTGATGGATCTGTCCTCACCTGGTGCAAACTCCTGATTTACATCAACTGAATGTTCCCCAGCTTGGGAAGTGTCTCAGATGTGTTAGCAAAATTGGAAGCTCTCTGGAATTGGAGTGTCTCTGTGTTCATAAGGTGCCTTGCAAAATAGGGTACCACTCCAAACAGTACCACCATGTTATAAAAGTATTGCTATTATTCTTTTTAATATGGTCATTTGTAATTGTTGCCATTTAATAATAAACAGCATAGCAATTCTTGCTTAATTCCAGCCATCATTCCTGGCTCTATACTTTGATTTCCTATGTCAAACTGGTGTTCAAGGTGTTTTCTGTTATGATCATATCACGTTTCTGTTACCTTTTCATAATAAAACCCCTTGAATAAAATCACTATATCTGAACATGCCTTTGAAAGGGAATGAAAAATAATCAAATTATGTAGTTAATGATATCATAATATATTGTAGGCATGTACATGTGTATATATATGTCTATATACAGGCAAAGTATGTAACACACACAAACAAACTGAATAAGATATTCCTAAGAAGAGACTTCCAGCAAAAAACTGTACCTTGAAACTGGAGATGGTTGAATCCTTCTCAGCAGCAGTCAGCGTTTCATTGACCCAGCTGACAATGATTTCATCATTGACCTTCTCTCCACCACCAATGTCTTCAAGGATATTCAGGGTGTACCTTAAGAGGGAAGCCAGGATACCTGCGTTTGCTTAAAGTCTACTATAACTTCAGAACCATCCTGTATGTTCACAGCTTGACTGGGATCATCCCAAAAGTCCTCTTAGACCTGATATCCCCCTGCTTCCCACACATTCACAGTATATATGAATTATATTATAACATGTTAATTTATCTATTGGGTCTAATTCACGCCCAGTTACCTCATCACTGTTTTGGGAATGTGAAAATGTTTTGGCACTCAAAATACCTACAGTGTCCCTCTTAGTGGATCTCAGTGTAAATGATTCATTCTCACAGTGCTTAAAAAATAATCACTGACTTTAACACCAGAAGGGAATTGTTATGCTTACGTAAGACTGACCTTCTGCATAAACACAAGCCCAGAATATTTTGCTTATATGCCAGCATACACCTTGGAAAGACATCCTAAATTGATGGCAAGTTATCACCACATCCCTAGATTAATTGTTTGCCTGATAAAGCTATACCTTCCTTTGTAGACTGAATTTAGTCTGTATTTATTTCCTAACCACTGGGTCTCTTTACACCCATTTACGGAGCTCTTAAACACACAAACACACAGAGAGAATTACATTAAAGTGGGGAGAGCTACTTAGTTGCATCCACTTCATGCAGCGGATTACAAAACTTCTGCAACAATTCCTTGCTTCCAGTACATTCTCCCCATTCCCTGATACAGAGACCTTTCAACTCCTTTTTCTCTTTTCCATGCAATGAACATTCATTCATGCTATACCGCTAATGACAATAATGATCTTCTGCATGAGCTGACTGTAGTGGCCTTGCCCACAAGATAATGTGCTTCCTGATTGCATCCCTAACTAGGAGTGAGCAAAAGGTTACTCTGTCTTTGCATAGAAGTGCAAACAGAGGAGTGAGAACGCTGTAGCCTGTAGACCCTTCTCAGTGATAGCATCAGGAAACCTTTACAATACAAACTCAGTATATCAAAACACTCTGAGGTTTGTGTCTGACTGCCATACCTTCTCATCAACTGCCAGATTAAGGCCAGCGTGAGCGTACGGTTTCCTTCATTCAGATCTTGCCCAGCGATGCCGACAAGGGAAAATTTGGCTTGATTCTTTCCCAGTTCCACTGCATAGTTGCAGTTTTCAAGCTGTTGATGACAGGTTCAATTAGTGCCATTCAAAAATATAGAAAAAAAAGAAGACAAGACACTGTTACTTTAAATTCTTTGGATTGCTTAGCCCAGACCCGCCTGGGCAAACAGGAGCTTTGGGGCTCTGTGATAATACAGCTGTTTGACTACGAGCAGCCAGTTCCATCCCAAAAATGCCATGGTAAACAGTTAACATAGAAGGAAATGTTATACTTAGTCATCAGGGCCTGAAAAACAGATTACCCTGGAAAATATGAATCTGTGGCTCATGGGTACCTCCAGCATGATGGCATTGCACTGAGACAAAGGATTAATGTCCACGTCAATTTTTTAGGTCAGTTAATCACTCTGGTCTAACTGGATGGAATCCAGATAGCTGGGAGAAAGCTTTGTATTTAACAGCAACTCTGTGATCTGTTCTTGAGGCATCTGGTTAAGAATGCTTATCATCACTGTCTTCATTTGATGTGGAGGACAGTGATCCAGACAGCTGCAATTAAGCTGGTGCCATATGACTCACAGTAAAGATGCATTATAATTGGTGACTAAGTAGCAAAAGTGGTCTGCAAATACAGTTTTTAAATATTGACACAACAGGTGTCGAGTCTTTTTACTTTACAATTATTTTTCACCTGTCAAAAGAGCCAGCGTGTTTCTTTTTCAGGATGAAAAATTATTCACTGACTAGACAAAATCCCGTTTAATGTGCCATACTTGGGACTTGAAAACAACATGAGTGCCCATGTTGCAGTTTGAAATTATATAGTTATCCTCTGAGGATAAGGCATCATTACTGGAGCTATTCCAGCTTTTTGTACCTTCTTCATGTTGCCACCCAGTTTAGGATATGGTGGTTTGTTCACTCTGTTCCAGTCTACTGGCACTTTAATCTTTTCATAGAGCTGGAAGATAACCAAGGCGTCTGACAGGTCACTGAAAACAATAAAAAAGATACATCATTGTCCAGAGAACAGAGGAAAGGAACCCAACTAAACTATTGGTAGAGGTAAAGTTAGTTTCCTAAAAACTAAAAAGAAAAAGCAGCTTATATTCTTAGAGGGTCCAAAAGTTTTTATGTCTTTATAAACAATTTGCTGACTCTATTTATCATCTGAAGGAAGTGTAATACCTCCTCTTACCTATATAAGTGATTTACACGTGGATTAACACCCAGGGAGTTCATCCAGTTCCTGAACGTCCTCTCTTCCCTTGTCTCACCTAAAACAACAGATAGATCAATCAACCAGCCTACAAAACACAACACTGCAGTAAAATAAGTGTCTTGTGATGAAACCATAACTCAGAATTTACAGTGCACTGAACCGTAAACAAAAGGAGACACTGGCTGACATGTGAAATAAGAGAGCACGGTGCAGCATGTAATATTTCTTCATGCCCTATGTATTATGGTATTTAGGCAGATTGGCCTTGAAATACCTTCAAGAATTCAAGAACAGCCTGTGCTCTAGCGTGAACTGTTTCACGATGAGGCTGAGAAGGAAGGACCTGTAGCTCAGCAAATGATCTGTACAACGGTGGTCCTGACCCCAACCCAGAGCAAGCAGGCAGCAGGTTTATGCAAGACCTGATTTTTAAATTATATTCTCAATTAAGGGAATGCCAGATCAACTCTAATTTCAACTATCAAGCACTCTCAGTAGTCCGTACTGGTTCAGACATCCCACAAACATTTTGGCTTTTAACATGTGCTAGCCACAGAACAGATCCCCAAAATACTAGAAGCTACATGCAGGGAGAGAGCAGCCTCCCTTTCTCAAGGCTGCCTGTGCTAACAATGCAGTGAATATATGTCCGAAGGACATAAGGTTAGGTTAACCTATCATCAACTCAGAGCTGGGGATACTGTGGCAAGTGGGGCCAGAAAGTACCTTTACTTGCATTTTCCTTACCTTCAATAGAGCTCCAGTCAATGTCCTGGTTCTCTGGCTTATGCAGGGCAGGGTATTTGTTGAACAAGTTGGCGATGAAGGCCAAGTTTAGCTTTGGATTTCCCCGGACAACATCGGTGGCCGTGACGAACTGCCGGCAGCCCAGCCGCTCCGCCTGCTGCAGCATGCACTCTGCTCGCTGGACATCATCCTTCTCCTGTGCCGGCAGAAAATGGGACCATCGAGCCTCACCCCGTCGCCTGGCACTGCACACAAGACCCGCTCAGGGTGTCCACACGTGGAGCTACATGTGGGGCTGCTAAAGCAGGTCCTGTCGGATTTGTAGCTATTTCCTTTCCCACTTTTACTAACAGCAGGTCTGTGTTTTCAAATGGGCTTTACCTACAATCCAACCATCTCACTTTATTGCTTTTACAGTTATATTCCATATAAAAGGGGATGGTTTGATGAAATTCCCAAATACATATATTTAAATATGTTTGTTACATGTTAGTAGTTTATCAGTGTGATTCAATGGTTGTTAAAGTTTCAGCAATAATATCTAACAAAAGGCAAAACACATCATTTATTTCCTTGAAAGCTTTGATTTCTGAAATACAAGATCATGTTGCAAAGCTAAAAAGAGTTTGCTTGTTCTGGCGTCCCCATGCAACTCTGTGTTGACCAGCAATGCAAGTAACAGACAGAAAATATTGGCATTTACTCTAAACTTATCTCATCTTACCCTTAATCCTGACATGTCAATAGTAATAGCCGGAATGCCTTCTTCATCTCCCTTGGGGGCAACTTGGTTCAGCAAATGGTAATAAGCTCTTGAGTCCTGTGACAGGCAGAGAAATTAAAGGGAGGAACAATTACATCTAAAGCTCAGGTTTTGCATGCCAGTGCTCCCCTGAACAATGTGCCTGCATGCTTAGTTTTTATTACATCAATCATTGGGCTACATAATTAAATTAATTAAGCTGGAAGCACTTAGCAGTTCCTACTTCATGCTGTATTTGCCAAATCTATTTCTTCCTTAAGCCAATATACATGTGCTGCAGAACGGTCAACGCACAAGACAAAATGCTGTGTGTTGCACTTACAAAAAAGACAGCAACAACAAAGAGATATTAGAATTTACTTAATCCGTACATTAAATTAGAGATAAGAAAATGCATACCTTTATAATGCTGTAGAAGTCAGGCTGCTGAGCATTTAATAAAAGAAAATGCAGAAGGAGAAAGCAGATGTTTAAAGCGGATTTCAAAGCAACGCTGGAACAGTTATGGAAGAGAAAGCATAGTTTTCAAGGACAAAAGTTAAAACCAAAAATAGTATCAGCATTTTTCAGGCAAAAGGGCAGGAACAAGATAAGGAGTTAACATGTTGTGTCTTTAATCTTTTGTGAAATGTAATGTTGCTTCCATGTTGCTTCAGAAATATCTCAAAGAACTGAAATTAAAGCTACATGTTAGTGTCTAGGGACTTGACTCACTAACCCAAATAATACTCTTCGAAATCTAAAGCAGATTACCTGAATTATTTTAAATCTTATACATCGGCAAGGTGGGGAGACATGTTTAATTAGAGAATGGCTGTAAAGGCTGAAGTCTTGGCCTCTGAGAAGTAAACATGTGCCTTATTCTCCAACTGTAAATATGATAAGGGTAATTTATCTTACAGTTGCAGATAGGATTTAATCAGTTGCATTATAGTCCTCTCAGCCACCCTACAGAAAGATGGGAAATGCTCCATTCCCTTCCCTTTCCATGGATATTCTCCAGTCCCCTCCCACAGTGAACCAAAAATCTGTTACAATAAAAATCATATTGTCGAATGTGACTCTTTTGCCTTCCCCGGTATTTTTTGCTGTATGTCAAGCAAGTCATGGTAAATGACTTTTCATGCTTAAGTCCCTGGTGAAGCCTACAACCAGGCATCTCTGGAGTGGGTCTTTTCTCATCCTATGGTGGGAGCAGGCAGGTCGGGTCATGGCTGGGGCGTTCAGTGTGCCAGCCAGCCCCTGGCTTGCCTGGAAGCCAGCTCAGACACCCTCCCTGGTATACCACCTACAGCTCTGCGATGTGGCTGGGCCTCACTCTGTAGCTTTAGTGTCTGAAAGCCATCAGTGTGCACCACTGAGGTTCAAATACATCTGTCTATGAAGAATGAAGGTCCTACAGAGAAAGCTCTGCTGAAATCTGCACCCATATGAAGCCTATGAAGTCCCAAGTACATGAAATGTGCTACGCAGAATAGAGACCCAACCTTGCAAGTGCCTCCCCATCTAGCTATATTATTTTGAATAGTCCCACTGAATTAAAACTTGTAGGTAAGTGCATGCAGTGTTGTAGCAAAGGTTGGGACAGAGGAGCACATAACGCAGGTGCTGTACTGAAAAAAAGATCAAGCTGGGGAATTGGAAGAGCCCCATCCTCTTCCCCTACACCTAGTTACATGTCTGGGTAAGGTCCAGCCTTTTCCAAACCAAAGCCAGGTCAAGAGGCATTTAAGGACATTTAAGAAGGAGGAGAGCAATAGGCAGGGAACAGAAAGTACAGCAGTAGAGCATGAGTCTGTATGACTCAGTATAAGAGTCCCTATGCCCTGTCCAGAGCCAGCAGCCATTCCTTTTCCAGGCATTTGGTGTGCTGGGGCTGGCAGTGATGACTGGGAGGTCAGGATGGGGAGGAATACTACTGAGCGGAAAGGTAAACCCCACTAAAATGATTTTATGTATCCAGCTCCATGCGTTCAGCAGAGCAGTGTCAGCTGCTTGGATTGTTTCAGTACACAATCCCTGTTTGGAGGGCAGGGATTTGGGTGTGGAACTGCTGTTTTGCCATTGTTGGTCAGTGTTTCTCATACCTTGATGTCTGAGCTGAAGTTGTTGACTTTGTTGCATCCTGCATTCTCCAGGTGATAGTTTGCCCACCTCAGCAGCAGTTCCTCTGGAGACAACTTCATCAAGTCCTCCAGGCTCTCTCCTTCTCTCAGAAGAGCAATCAAAGCTAAGCAGGGAAAAAGAAAAAATTAGTGATGTTGTGAATACTTGTAAGGAAGAATGTATAAATATTTTATCTTTTACACATTCTGCTACCGTAGTTTCTAGAAGTGAGCGACCAAAATGTTGCCAAAATTCAAGCTGGGTTAGCATGACAGAGGACATCAACAGAAAAAGGGTCTCATCAATAAAATGAGGACAAGGCTGTTAGCTGTGGATCTAGCAGTGGATCATATAGAAATGCAAGATGATTTCAGTGTCATCTAAGAACTACCCGAATTCCTTGCCTCAGGTCTTAATGAAAATATTACGATGTTGAGCACAGGGGCAAGATGGGAATGAAAAAATGAACACGGACTTTCTGCAGGTTAGATGAAAGAAATCTCAGTGACCTTCACACTGAAACTGGATCCACACAGGTATCCTGAAGAACTTGCACATGACTTCATGGGCTCATGGGCCAGTAGGGTTAACTCATCTGTCAATTGGAGAAGATACCGTATTTATATAGAAAAATTAACATAGTTATGTTCATAAAAAGAGGAAGAGGCATAATACTATTTATGTTCATAAAAGGAGGAAAGAGGAAAGATTGACCCTTGCAACTGCAGGATGTTCAGCTGATCTCTGGAGCATGAAAAGCTTTAGAACAAGTTTTGAAAAGAACAACTAATAACATGGAAACTAATTGTTAATGTGATAAAAAGGGAGAGTGTACCACACTACTCTGATCTTTCAGTATCATTTGTCATTCTTTGAAAGAAATATGGACTTGCTACATAAAGGAAGCAGTGGAGACCTACAGTGGAGACCTATATCTGAAGTTCCATTGATAATTTGGTATAAGGTGCTATGGGGTTAAACTGAACCGGGTGAGGTAATAGAAGCGTCTGAGAGTAGGCAGTGGATTTTATAAAGAGAATAATGTTAACAATGAGAGAAGTAGGCTGGAAGAAGGATCGTGGAGTTGATAATGGATTGATTTTTGGATTAATGTTTCCTTTTTTTTTTTGCATCAATTATCTTGGCACAAATTCTAGCAATGTGATAAAAATTTGATGATGATATTCACTAGGTGGCATAGTCAATACAGAGGACGATTAGGAAATCAGACAGAAAGAACTAGATGACAGTAATAAAAATGGAATGTAATTTAATAGTGCCATGTTCAAAGACACTAGGGAATTAATATGAATCACTGCTATCAGCTAAAATCTTGTACAAACAGAGGATGAAAACAACTTGAGTGTATTAGATGTTTTCTGAGCTACTCTGAGCCACCATACGATATGACCAGGGGAAAACCAAACATGATATTAGTGCATCTCAGGTATTTCCCATAGAGGTTGGTGTGTATTACTGCCTTGATACCATGTCCTTATGAGACCTCATTGGAAATACAGTGTCCCATGCTCAAGAAAGGGGATTTTCACCTCGAACAGCTGCAGAAAAGGGCGACCAGCAGAAGAGAGAGCCTGAAAAGAAATCAAAATTATCTTGGCTTGTCTACCGTGACAAACTGAAGTCTGAGATGAGAAGTGAAGAAGAAAATGCCAGAAAGTGAAAATTAACTATTAAGCAGGGTAAGGCTACCTGCAAAGGAATGGGAACAGAGGACTCTGGGAACTGGTGGCTCTGGCTATGAAAGGGATAGAAATGTGGAAGGGCTGAAACAAAGACAGTAACACCTGCGTGGTAACTGGAGGGAAGTGTCACTGTTGCTTGAGCTGACTATCCAGAGGCGCAGGAAACAAAGCAGCAAGATGAGGTACCATGTGGACTGCATGTACACACCCACAGCCTCACACTGAAGCTATTCACAGAGAATGTTGGCATTGGTGAGACACATCTGGAGTGCCATGTCCCATTTGGGGCTCCCCAGTACAAGAGAAGCATTGACAAACTGCAGCCTAGCGGAGGAAGACCAAGATAGTTGGGCTGGAGTACGTAATGTATGAGAAGAGGATGACAAAAATGGATTTGTTTAGCCTGGAAAGAGGTCTGAGAGGGGAACGAGTATTGTCTTCAACAATTATAGAGGGGCCAGAGCTGTATTTTCCCAGTATGCACAGCAAAAGGATGAGAAGTTACAGTCGCAAGGTGCAGGAGTGGAAATTACAATCAGATATAAGAAAAAAAAATTCACAGCAAGAGTGATTGGGCTCTGGAACAGGCTGCCCAGAGAGCACTGGAGAAGGCCCTGAGCAACCTCATCTAACCTTGAGACTGGTACTGCTGTAAGTGGGTTGGATTGCTGAACTAGAGGACCTCCAGGGTGAACCTCCAGGGGTTCCTTCCAGCCTAAAATATTCGGTGATTCTATAATTCTGATTTCACAAAGAAAGAGGAGATGTTTGGCAATCAAAAGCAAGGAAAGAGCAAAGCTTCCTGCATGCAGTGTAACATTTCCTTATCCCAGTTTTAGTGCCAGAACACCAATATACCGGGGTGTGGACCATCACTCCTGACCCAATAAGCATGAAATTGGCTCTGCACATACAGGCCTACACACAGCCTTGGACTCTAGAGTGCTGGAACTTGTGAAGAGCAAGGGAAATTAGAGCAGTCAAGAAGACAGGCAACAAATACTTGAAGAAAAAATCGAATTAAGAACTTTTTTAAAAGAGCATTATCCTAAAGACTGTTCAGTGATAACACTAGGGCACTTAAATAAAGAGCCATATATATACCCTCATTCCTGCTGATCTCTATGTCGGCAAAGAGTCCAATTTTGATGACTTGCCACAGAAGACCCAAAACGAGGTACGGTTTCCCTTCTTTTAAGTCTTCGGCTCCAATGTTAACAACATGGCACCCAATGGCTGAAGCAGAGTTCAGGGCCAGGTTCAGATTTTCCTAGGGAAAGAAGAGAACTTTTAAATGATGCAGTAACTGGAGAGCTGAGGATACAGGAAGGGAGCACAGTCAAAACTAGTGAAATCTGTGAGCAGCTTCACTGTGAATGCATTTATGTACATGTCTGACCACAGGGAGCAGGGGAACACAGAATATCCTGGGATTACAGGTAAGTTCTGGGTCCCAACACAAAGATGGAAAGGACCTCTTTGGCCAAGGTGAAAGACACCATGTCACACCATGACATGGAGCTCAGAACATATGCCTGCATTCACAGTGATGTCCTGGCTCAATCCTGTTATCAAAGCCAAGCTCTTCCTATAGCTAATGCATAAGCATATGATTAAGTGCAGGCTTAGCTTCAGCATAGGGAAAGCTCTCGTCCACTCGGTCTTGCACACATGGAGGAATGAGGGAGCTACAACCCAGTCAACTGGCAGACATTCCAGGCTTGGCTTTCCCTAAGCACTATGCAAAAGCTGTAACACTTAAGATACAGTTAAGTTCCTAACTGGCAATGTATACTTAAAGCACACGGTCATAGGAATCAGTATGAATAAACCTGTTGAATTTTTAACCTTGCAATTCAGCCAAAGTCAGAACTGGTCAAGCGTGAATATTTTGCAGTATGGAGTCCTGGTTTGGGAGTGTTCAGTGGAAGCAGAGGGATTCTGTGATTCACAGTGAGGGAGGGAATGAAAGTGATGTTTCAGGAACATTATGTTCCTTTGTCACTTAATTCCCATTTAAAACAAAAGGTATAAGAAAAACTGACCCACCAGTCTGCACTATTGAAAAAGGTGGCTCGGTGAACAGCAGGCAAGTAAAGCAGGCAAAGAAGCCTGGACAATATAATTTATCACACAGATATGCAATTTTTCACATGAATTTCATCACTGCTGGCATGACAGAGAGATTTGATTAGATACAAAATACAAAGAGAGACATAGTGTAAATTCTCATAAGCTAGAAAAATTGGAGCATTTCACATTAATTATCTTTTCTCCACCAGACAGCTGTAAAAGGGTTAAGTTAAAGTGGAAGCTATATTGATCAAATCATGTCTACCTGTGACAGCAATTGATCTGAGCTGCATCACTAAGCTATGCTGCTGACCAAAACGATTAGAACTGAAAAATGTGGTATACAGCATAAAAATCCAATTTAATGGCTTCTGAGCTTACTTGAGCCTGGCTAATGTTCCATCAAATCAGAGCAGCTGAGGGCTAAACTGGGTTAGGTTCATATCTATTCCATATATCTATTTATATTCTGTACCCAGATACATAGATGCTGTTCATATAAAAATATCTCTCTACATACTGCTGTGTGAGAAACACAGTAAACTTTAAATAGGTGAAAATTATCTTTTTTGACCAATTTTTAAATCATGTACATGTGCACATAATAGAAATAGAGAAGATATTCAGTATTCAAGGTGAAATAGCATGGGTTGTAAGAGGTGGGTAAAGGCTACGGTCCCATCTCAGGCATGTTGCACACCACAGTACTTCCTAGATCATAGTTAATATTTTGGTGAGGGCATCAGACTGCAACACAGCAGTTCTGAATTCAGGTCCATGGCCATGCCTGTGTGACCCTGGATATGGGGTTCAGCCACCTGAGAGCTTCTCCAACTGGAATTGGTCACCATATTATCTAGTTGCTCTTGCATTCGTATGGCATCTACCACAAAGGTATCTAAAGCTTTGAAGTGGCAAACATTATACATTGGGTTAAGTGAAAATACAAACATAGTTTGTTTAGTCAGATTGCTGATTTGTTTGGCAAGAAACAGAAATAGAAGTCTATATGTTTTTTATAACGTGGACCTGAGCATCTCACTTTGCCACAAACTTTGGGCAGGACCATGGTATCTTCAGCCTTTCTCTTAATGGCTATATCAAAGCATCCTAAGCGGAAAAACAAAGAGCCTTGTTACATTTTAGTACCTGAATTGTGAAGGGCGTGAGTTTCTTTTTGTTGATTGTTCTCTCATCAATGGTATCTGGCACTGAGAAGTTGATCATCTTACTGGAAATAAAAAACAGCAAGAAATGCACTACTAGCTATGTGTGCACAAAATACAATATAGCTTTTGTCCCTACGCTTCAGGACAAGTCAAAGAGCTGGAGAGTTACCGAGCAAATATAGTCAGCCTCTGTTTTTCCACATACGCACATGGGCACACACACAATACTCAAGCAATTCTTTTGGGTCACGTGCAGATTGTAATATAAGTGTGAGGCGAAGAATGCCACAAGGTGAAGTTGTGCAAGAAGTTTATTATGCAGGAAATTTCTGTGAAAGCACTCACTGTCTTGTGTTGCTTCATTGAACCCTAAAAGCCCTTGGACAAAAATAAAACCAAGTAACTTCTTGAATTTCAGTGACTTCATCTTATTGCAAGGGCCTGGAGGCAAAGGAAAACTATCATTTAACATGAAAGAAGCTTTCAGTCTTGTTTAATATCTTTATCAATGATCTGGATGAAGGGACCGGGTGCACCCTCAGTAAGTTTGCAGATGACACAAAGTTGGGCAGGAGCGTTGATCTGTTCGAGGGCAGGAAGGCTCTACAGAGGGATCTGGACAGGCTGGATCCATGGGCTGAGGCCAATTGTATGAGGTTTAACAAGGCCAAGTGCTGGGTCCTGCACTTGGGTCACAATAACCCCATGCAACGCTACAGGCTTGGGGAAGAGTGCCTGGAAAGCTGCCCAGCAGAGAAGGACCTGGGGGTGCTGGTCAACAGCCGGCTGAACATGAGCCAGCAGCGTGCCCAGGTGGCCAGGAAGGCCAACAGCATCCTGGCTTGTATCAGGAATAGTGTGGCCAGCAGGAGTAGGGAGGTAATCGTGGCCCTGTACCTAGCACTGGTAAAGCCACACCTTAAAAACTGTGTTCAGTTTTGGGCCCCTCAGAAGAAGGACGTTGAGGTGCTGGAGCGTATCCAAAGAAGGGCAACAAAGCCTGTGAAGAGGGTCTGGAGAACAAGTCTTTTAAGGAGCAGCTGAGGGAGCTGTGGTTGTTTAGTCTGGAGAAGAGGAGGCTGAGGAGAGACCTTATCACTCTCTACAACTACCTGAAAGGAGGTTGTAGCGAGGTGGGTGTTGCTGTCTTCTCCCAAGTAACAAATGACAGGACAAGAGGAAGTGGCTTCAAGCTGTGTCAGGGGAGGTTTAGATTAGATATTAGGAAAAATGTCTTTACTGAAAGAGTGGTCAGGCATTGGAACAGGCTGCCCAGAGAGGGGATGGAGTCACCATCCCTGGAGGTATTTAAAAGACGTGTAGATGTGGCACTTCAGGGCATGGTTTAGGACACATGGTGGTGTTGGGCTGATGATTGGACATGATGATCCTAGAGGTCTTTTCCAACCTTAATCATTCTATGATTCTATGATTATATTTTTAAAGAGAAAAGAAGCAAAAAACTAGCATTACTAAGGCCCTGAATCTGCAAAGATTCATGAGCTTAATGTCAAGTCAGCAGCTTCCATTTAAGCAGAGGTGTAAGCTTCTGCAGACTCACAGTTCCCATTTGAGAGAAAGATAGGTATTATTTACCAAAGCACTATGCCATCACCGACCGCCTGGAAGAGGTCATCTGTTTCTGGATTCATTGGGACCACGTGTTTACAGTCAGGGTCTTTCTCAAGGGCTTTATTAATCCAGTTGACAAAGGCATACTTTTCTTCCTCTGTGGACACAACATCAAATCCATCAGTTTGCTGTGCAATACCTCTACCATCATTTTACTTACAAAAGCAGAACTCCTGGGGGATAAAACTCTCCCATCAGTGTGAATGATCAATGAACACCTACAAGAGAAGGCGGCTCTGAGGAGACAGGCAAATGAGCTGAAGACAGCAATGGGCTTGACCTGGCTAATATTCCTTCCATATTCCTCTCCACCGAACGGGGTTACTCGGTGTCATGAGGGCAGGCACATTATAGAGACTGGTAATGAAGTTCATGTGATTCAGCTGTATGTTGCAGTTGCTATGCTCTGCTAAGCATAATTTATACTTGCACCATAATTTGAATGTATTGTTGTATCACTGCTAAATCAAAATCCCATGTAACTTCAAATAAGTTCAGATAAGCGAATACTGTGTTGTACATTACACCCTCCACATGTGGAATATCTAGAAGACCCTGGCCAGGGTGTATTGGACTCTAACAGGAGCATTCAAAAGGTAATTGGCAAATGTTCCCTCTAGTCCAACAAGGCTGTAACATAGCTATCCTGTACCAGCAGTAGCTCACACTGCCACCACTAGCTCAGAGAAGGCGTCCTCTGTGCTCAGGTGGGTGGAGACCTTGGAAGCATCCTCCACTCTCCCTTCCCTGGAGAGAGTTCCCCACCCCAGCCCCTGGAGAAGATAGCCAAGGGTGGGGCTGTGCCTGGGTGAAGCAGCCCTGTGGAGCTGCTTCAGAGTGGGCTGTGCCTAGGAGACAGCAGAAGCAACCATGGCTGCTTCAAACCTTCAGCTTGGAAAAACAGGCTGGGAGAAGGGCTCTGATGGGGTCATCCCCTCTTTAGAAAGTGGTCAGGAACCATTTGGTTACAGGTGAGTTTATAGAGAGACTACCAGAGAACTGGTAAAATGTACAAGGAAGTGGGTTAGCAGCAGCGGGGAACTTGTGCCTTGCCTCACCGGTAAGCAGGGACAGCAATGGGCCAGTCTTTGTGGTGCTGCAGTTGTACAAGGAGGCTGTTCTCCAGCAAGGCTGCAATGCTTTTATGCTAAGGGAAGCTAAGCTGGTTGGAGCTTCCTTCCATAGCCACAGCTCTGCCCACCCCAGTAAACTATCTGACACTATTTTTGACAAAGTTCTGGGGCTTTGTCACCTTCACAACTCTCTGCCTTGCACCAGCCTTGCTTGAACAGCTGCTGAAGCTCACTGAGGCCAGAGCACCTGGGTTTGCACCAAGATAAGGTGCAGATGATCTCCCAGGGCACACTTGTTCCTAGTTGCTATCAGTATTGGACAGCTGTACCTACCTGAATAAGAGTGTTGTGTGCCAGCACTGGATTGCTCAGACGTCCCACCGATAGCACAGATCCCCTCCTTTTTGTTGATCTGTTTTCGGAACGACTTAGCAATGTCATCACTCTTCAGGCTTTGGAAAATCTTTCAAGCACAAGAGGCAATTTTAAAATTTTGGACAATTATACCAAGCTAAAACAGTGAGCTCTTGGGCCAGGAGACACATCCTCTTTGCTTCACACATAAGGAAGCGCAGCCTGCATATTATTCATTGGGTTTCTGTGTAAAATCTGTGTATCTGCTGTGGTAGAACAGAATCATACACAGCTTTTATGTTTTCAAAGCAGCGAACAAAGATCACCTAAGTAACAGAAACATACATGGTATGAAACCATGGAGCCAAGATGTGCAGGAGGAGGGCCTTTAACAGTTTCAGTTCGAAGAAAAGGTAAGTAAAATCCTGTTTGTCCATCCCAAGGGAAATTTCACTATTTCAGCATTTGCTTTTGTTCCAGTTCAGACCAGAAAAAGAAGCAGCTCTTTAATAGAAAAAAGGCCCCATAAAGTTTTTAGTTTCAATTTGCTGAAATTTCTCATAACCAACTAGCTAGAACATAATATTTTTGCAACTTGTAACTGAAAAACTTCATCCTGCTGCATCAACTAAACTGAAAGATATTGAATCTGTTCTTTATGTAGCTGCATTCATATAACTTGTCCCTGTTAATTGCAAGATTTCTAGTTCAGTTACCTCCTGCTGTCATATTTTCCAGTGAGGGGACTCCTTGGATTAACTAGGTGCCCATGAGACCTTGTGCTTGTGCCTCCGCTATGCCCTGGGGCCCACCTTGAGTATCCTGCCTGGCATCTTACTCACTAAATAAATAGCATCTTACTTACTGAAATAAATTCATCAAAACTGATCCTGCCATCCCCTGTGGTTGTCAAATTCTGAATGAGTTCTCTGGCTTTATATCCTGGGAGAGGGAGATTGGCTGCCTTCAACACGTCTGTTAAATCGTTGGTGTGGATGAAGCCATTTCCACTGACATCTGCAAAGATTAAAGCAAGCATTTAGATTCTACATCAGCCTAATGAAATTTTATGCACACAAAGGCTGTTGTTTTTATTTTACCTGGGGAAGTGTACATTATGTCTAAAAATTTGTTATCCTGAAATTCAATATTTTCAACCACTGCAGTGTCATTCACACCCAAGAAAAAATTACAATCACCATTTAACAAAAACTCACAGTGGTGAGTTTATATGTTTTAGACATATAGTTATATCTTAACAAGGCTAGGTTTAGATGGACATAATTGACTTTCCAAGGTTTACATATAGACAAACACGTAAGTGATTTATAGAGGGAATATCCTGTCTACAGAACACCTAAATAAAATGGAGCTGATGCAATGCAGAGTTACACCTTACACGTGCATATATTCATAGATATAACTTGTGATTTTGGCCTGTTTTCTGCATCTACTATCATCAGAAGTCATGGGTTTAGAGGCTTGGAAAAGCATATGGTTATCCTTAAAGTAAAACTTGTGTGTTTCTCTGCTATGGTGCTAACACAGATAGTCCTGCTGAGCCTGTTACAAGATCCAGGGCCAGATTTTATGAGAAGATCACCAATATGGGTTAAATAGTCCTTTCTTTTCTACTGGTTTGTAAAAATCTCCACAAATAAAAAAGGAAAATTAATCTATTGATTGGAGAGTTTCTGTTAAAACACTATGGTTATGGACATAGTTATATATAAATATAGTTACATACGGTTATATATTTATATTTGTTTTTTATGTATCTGTGTGTTTCTTGTTCTGCAGGCTCTTTCTCCCCAGCCCAGAGGCCAAAGTGATTTCAAAGAATCATGTGCTGATTTCCTGCATGGTAAATTGCAATGTGAGTCACTGGTTGCATGCAGCAAAAAGGCACTCAGCTCACAGCATTGGTAGCACAGGGTAATACAGATTGCAAAGAGCAACCTATCCATTTCTGAAGTTGTACAACAAAAGGATCTGGGCTTGCAGAGGGAAATGTCTGGGAGAGGAATGAGAGCTTCCTTCTGGCATTTACCTTTGTCAGTGCATCAGGTGCACTGAGCACACACAGTGACCAGATGTTTAAGATTGCCAGCCTGGAGTACCATGTGCTCAGAAACCAAACTATCATCATCACCAGAAGCAGTAAGGGCAACTGATTAACACATAATCTGGCAAGGCTGACAGATCTGCTAATAAAAACTTAAGTAAGCTGTGAGAAACGCAAGGATTTTTCTTAGAATTTGGGTAGACAGTGATGGATCTGTGTGACTCTAAAGGATACAAATCAGAGGAGACCTTTCAAGGCTTGGAAAGGAAATACAAACCTTAAAAATACATAGGGCTTGAAAGGTCTTAGTAAAGGGGTTACAAATTTTGTAGCCATTTCCACATTTGTCCTTTCCAGACTCTTCCTCTCCAGAGGGAGTACTCAGTTTACATTAAAATAAAAACTTCTTGCCTCCCAAATAATTAGCCAGGAATAAACAATATTCTTAGGAAAACACTTGAGACATCTCTAGCATGGTTTTCCATACAGCTTTTGAGGTTATTTCACAAACCCTGCTGCCCCTTGCCCTGCCGTCTCTCTCTGGTAAGAGGCCATTGCTCTGCAGCGCGCTGATGTGCTTTAATCTAGGAGGTCTGCAGTGGCAGGAAGATGACTTTCTGTGGTTTCTGTGACACAGCAGATCAGCACTGGAGTAAGCTGTTTTCTCGTGGCTGTTCAGTACAGGAGAAAAGAGCCTGCTACGGGTTCACACTTCTGCAGCGCCTTTCCTGTTTGCTGTACTAACCAACTTTGCTGAAAGCCTCTCGTAGCTCTGCCATCTCCTCCTCCGAGAAGTGTGCTGTCGACGCCATTTCTTATTTCTCCGAGCAGCAGGTCTGCAAGATGAAAACATTTGTTTTTATTTAGTGCCTTTTTGGGTTTGTAGTCAGGATGGAAAAGAGGTGGTTTCTCTTGGATTTTCAAAATCTTGGAGCAGTTCCCATAGCTGAAAACCCAGTTCCTCTCTGCATGCCAAAATCAAGTGAAGGGGTAAAATCTTGCACACATGAGATATACAAATCCATGTCCCTCCGGTTGTTTTGCCAGGCCTTGCTCAAAATCCCAACAGTTTTATTCATACTAATGTAACTGGAATTAAATCCTACCTCTGCTAACTTTAGCTTCTCATGGAGAAAGTGGACAAAATTGTGCTGGTCCTTGTTATTCTTCCTTTGGAAACACAATTCACCACGTGCTTCTTCAGCAGTGCTGGCAGAGAAGTGGCAGACCTGTCTGCTCCTGGGACCCTGGGCTGGAGCCGGAGCCCCAGGGGATATTTGCACCGCCTACCTTTGGGTACCTAATGAGGAGGCTGGTCACCCTTACGGGGTGGATGGGTGGAGAGAAGCTCCTTCACAACGTGCTCAGAGGACCAGATCGGGCTCCTCAGAGGGCTACTTCTCTTCCTGGCTATGGGGAGAGCTTGGGGACTTGCCCCCCCAAGGTACCTAAGCTAGTGCCTGCGGTTGGGGGACACTTTAGGAATGGATGGCTAGAAGGAGTTTTCCTGCCTTTGCTCTCATCAAAGATATAAAGCAGGAGGAAAGATTACTCTTGCCCTTTCTAGGCAGCTTTTTTAATAATCGGAAAGAGAGAGTTTACTTCCATTTGTCACATCATTTAATACACTGCCAGAAGATGCAAATTATACCCCTCTGCTTTTTCATGCACCTACTGTCCCTCGCATCTATTCATGAGGAAACTGTTCAGGAGAAAGACTATCTATTATTCTATATTTGTGAGAATGACACTAGTGTCCTATGTCTCTTTAAGTATTAATTAACCAAGCAACTATTTAAATAGAATAGAATGGAAACCTGAGTTGATCCTGGAAAGTGATTGCTGTAGCTATAGTGTCCAAATGAGGAAAAAAATATCAGGAATACCTCATTCCCAGACTAAAACCAACATTGCATCCTAGAACGTTTGGATTCCAAACTTTCTAGAAAGATATACAGGGATAATTTAAAAAATCACAGATTTGCTATAGTCCTCTGCAAAGACACAGAGTTCTGTACAGCGTAACTGGGCTTAAGATTTAATGCTCGCCTGAACTCAGGCATTGATTCTTTGTATCCGTGAGAACCGCTATGGACATGGCTTTGAAATAGCCCAAAGGCAATCTCATGTGGTTGGCTTTTTGTCTGCTGTCTCCCTGTAGTATTGTGCACCCTTTATCTGCCTCATCATTGTGATTTTAGGGTGACGACAGCTTCCAGAGGAAGATCTGTTCATTTATTCCAACCTGCCTAAGTAGAGAAATGCAGCATAATCCATAATGCTGCACTGTGGGGCACGAGGAACCACGTGCAGTTTTCAGCACAATGGAGCTGGTGATGGCTGCTGAAATACTAATATAATATTAAAAGTGGTTCTAACCACCATACTTGCAAGGATTACCTGTAAAAATCCCTGTGATCCACTAGCAATGTGGGTTATTTATACTAGGGAAAATTAGATCCATAGGCTTCCTCCTTCATCCTGGTATCTTTCCTGCCTCTGATTATTCACTACATACCTTTTTATTGTTGTATGCTGTGTGTTTTTGCAACATCTGGATTACCTAAAATGCACCTGGACACATGAAAATCTTACACTATCAGCAAGAAAATCCATATTCCATTGCAAGATCATCCCTTCCAGTACAGTCATTTCATCAAGCAATATAATTTGCAACACAACTTTTAATAGCGTTAAGACTGTTCCAGAGCTTAACAGATAAGAAACACCACAGGTTGTTGCCTATAACATTACCTTTGCAAAGAGTTTTATAACCTCAAGAAAAAATTATCACCAACAAAAACTGGACTTTTCTTGATTGCATAAGAAGTTGTGGCCTCTGATCAGTAACTGAGCGTTAGAATCCAGTGAATCCCATTAATACTACATGTTTACATGTATACTAACAATACATAATAGGATGAAGGTTTTTGCTGTAATGAACCCTTCTGACATCTCTTTTAGATCAATATTACCCACTCTTTTGTAAAGGCTGAGTTGAGAAATCAGACGAATCTCTGCACTGAGCATGAGAACTGGTTCTCGATCACCCAAGGAGTAGTTGGACTCAGGCAATGGAGTTATCGTCACTGCCCACTCCAATGCACAACTGAGTTTCTTCTGCATTTTCAGTCCCTTGGTATCTCGTGATTTCAGCCTGTCAGCTGCAGCCAGAAGCCCACTGCAAAGTGTGTGAAAGCCCTCAAGTTTATACACAAATAATCAAACCCAGAATTTTTGGATTCAAGGTTTCAGAGTAATTCACAATTAAAAATAGCTGTCATTTCTGAAATTGTTCACGTAGTAAAACAAAACATAGGGAAATCGAAAGTAAAAGTCCAACACTTTAGCAACACATGTCAAAAAGGAGCAAATCCACTTTTTAAAAGCTACTTTTTGTTATATAAACTGCCTATTTTGCTTAGATAGTTAAACGTAAATTATGATATTTAGGCACACAGAAATGTAAAATGCTTCTGGATAATGGTGTGGGAGGTCAGACCCATTATTTTCCTTCTGATTTTATTAACCAAGAGCAGAGCAATTTGTTTCTAGGGGTCAATCAATTCCAGCACTTCACCCTCCTTAACGCAAAGTGAAAATACCTTAGGCATCCCGTCAAGACGGCATCCAAAAACCAGAGGTGAATAATTCAGTTACTGATAATCCACAAGGCATTGTAAGCATACTGTGCACTGCTCTGCCCCAAACCATTTGTAAAATCAGTATGACAAGACCAATGCAGAGAAAAAAATCCAGCAATATAAATGTATAACAGCAAAGGAGAATATGTGGCAATATGAACAAGTTGGAAGTGCTTGTTTGAAGGAAATAGCTGTTGAGGTGCTGAGAGAGAAGCAAATGGAAAATCAGCTGATGAGAACCAGGTGATGGCTTTGAGCAGGGAGGCATATGGCAAGAAGCAAAGAGGAAAGCTGTGCAGGAGCAGGGCATGGCAAGAGGGAGGGGAGTTTGAGAAGGAATGAATACAAACAAAAGCTTAGCAATCAGCAGAAATGAGATTTTGAAGGTCAGCAGCAGCCAGGAGGAAGGATCATCAACCTGGTATGATCGAAGATCAGTGAAAGAATTGAAGTTCCTTAGAGAGAACAAGGCGAAAATCAGCACGTGCTCAGATGTGGAGGCAGGACACTGAAGAGGGGAAGACAGTTCCACGGGTCAGAGCAAGAAAGACAGTGGAACTGCCAGTGAGAAAGGAATGGAAGGTAATAAAAATTCAGAAGGAAAATAAAACACTCCTTGAGGCAGACAGAGCTTCAGATGGCATCAGAACATCCGGATTACACATTACCTCCAAGTGACACTTCGTTCTTGCTTGCCAAACAGCGTAACCCCACTATTGCAAAAGCAAAAATAAAGTTGTGCAAATATACGCCTTCCTCCCCAGAAGACTGTTGAGTAACAGGTTAATGTAAAAAAGAGAAAAAGGTCTCACCTAAACTGCTGAGAATCATAGCAAACTGATATTCGAAGAGCCTCTACGAAGCATTCCCTTTCCTGCTGTCATTTCCAAACCAATACACTACAGCCACTCTGTAAACCCTCCTTTTATTTGACCTTATCGTCATAAGAACCTACTATCACACTGATGTTTTAAGAGATCTAATAACAAACTATTTTCGGTCCGGAATATAAAGGAAGAACTAAAATAATCTCGAACCTGAACGTTACTGCTAAATTGAAACACACGATATTGATGTTCTTTCACCTCTTTCGATTTTGAAGCTGTAGTCTGGGAAGCTGCCTAGTTATATATTACTTGGCAAAGTGTGCACCCACCATGCAATATAAATAATAAATGGCGAAGCCATTAAAACCTAAAGGTTTCCATGACTTGTATGAAATAGTTACCTTGTTTTGTATTTTCCTCGACCTCTTTGGTGTTTAAGCTTTACTGCAGGCAAGGCAATGAAAACCTCGAAGATGTGAAACCATACCTTACAGCTAGACATATAGTTGCACCTTCCCCCAAAGCAAAAAAAGGAAATTTCATGATGCAACATTACATTTCACAAACACATATTTAGGTCATCAGGAGTGACTTAACTGTGAATTTGGTGCCAAGGAAGCTGAGTAAATTACTAATATTTACTCACTTTCTGCCACCAGGGCTTTATTTTGTTAATGCACTAGTACTTTGTTAATAATACAATAACCCCTCTAAGCTGTTGGAGAGTGACCAGATAAAGGATTGCACATGTGTTCCCTGTCATATAAATTTCCCTATTTCTTCTGCCATCTTCTCATCAAACCTGATTTTTTTTTTCTGAAAGGGATGAAACAACAGACATTGACTGTTGCAAAATACAGCTGTTAGAATTACATGGGGCAGTGTAAGACTGTGTCCCCCTCTGCACACAAAACACTACTTTTTACAGCGCTCACAGCTCTAGTTCCTTTTCTTTTCTTTTTCTTGTCTCATCTACAAATTCAATTTCCAAATGTCGGGTATTCTGTAAGGGTTGGGGGAAATACTTCCCCAGCTCTCTCCTGCATTAGTCTTTCTTTCCCAGTTGATTTCCAAGAGGCACCACCAGCAGTCCTCCCCCAATGCACAGCATTCCCTGGGCAGTGCCACCAGTGGGCAGGAATAAGAGAAGTGGCCCCAGAGTTGTGCAGAAAGTCTTGTGATAGATCTGAAGTGTCTTGCAGGCCAGAAAAAATATAAGAGAAAAGGGAGCATCTTGAGTATATTTTATGTTTGTCCCATACCTCCTGCACTTCCTCATTCCTGGTCACTCATCAGAATGTCCCTTATATTCGGCCCCAGAAATATTTCCTTCTACCTTTCCCTCATAAGATCCCACACATAAGTCCATATATCCATATACATTTCTGTTCAAATTATGTTTCTCAGCTTATTTAGTACAGTATGGAATGGGTAAGGAGGAGACAAGAAAGGAAAAGATTTATGAGTTAGGCTCTGATACTTATTTTCCTTCTGGAGACAAGTTTTTGTCATTTTTGTTCTCACTAAGGGGTGAGAAAAAGAGAAATTATTCAGTGGATCTTATGCTTAAAGAACACTCTATGCTATAACCACAACAGTGTGGCCTAGAAGTTCCTCAATTTTAAAGTTTCATTTTGTGCCCATCAGCAAAAAAGACCTTCAACTAAAATGCAACAAGCAAAGCCATCCTTGGAAATCAGCCAAACATATTCTTTTGCATAATCCAGGGTAATTTTCTACCAATTAAACTTCATATTCTCCACACACTTGCTATTATAATCCTTTTCTCTCATCTATTTATTATTATCTATTTTTATTCTTGCACTTCTGATTAAAATAATGTGCTTGTATCCCTGCACTAAGAGGATGATCCATACTGCACCCACAGCAAAGTAGGGTAGTGGTGTTAACACTAAATTTCCCCAGCCTTACTGCCAGTTTGGAGCAGTGATAATTTGCAGTGATGGCTCTGGGGTATCCAGCTATCTTAGACAAACAACCAATGCCATCCATGTCCTTTATTCTTGTTTGCTGTCACAGCTTCCAGGCAGATTGCATGGACATTTTTTTGTGATAGATTTTTTTTTCTGCTAATGACGTAAGATAAAAACTAGAATTCCTATGTCTCATTTTCACTGGTGAGTTATTCGGCTATGCAGCTACTCACCATGACTGACAGCATCAGCAAATACCATCAGGTTTTGAACCACGTGGAATTTAGATGCATTTTTTGCACAACAACTTTGAAAATCATTGAAGAAGCATGAAGAATGCAGCATCTTTGAACAGGTGAGGAGGTTCAATAAAAAAACTTGTCATGGTTTAACCCCAGCCGGCGGCTGAGCACCACACAGACACTTGCTCACTCTCTGCGCCATGGGATGGGGGAGAGAAGCAAGAAAACTCATGGGTTGAGATAAGAAGAGTTTAATAATTTAAAACAACAACAGCAATAATAATAATAGAATATACAAATCAAGTGATGTACAATGCAGTTGCTCACCACCTGCCAATCGATGCCCAGCCTGTCCCTGAGCAGCAGCCCCCCCGGCCAGCTTTCCCCTAGTTTAGGTACTGAGCATGCTGTCATACGGTATGGAATGTCCCTTTGGCCGGCTGGGGTCAGCTGTCCTGGCTGCGCCCCCTCCCACCTTCTTGTGCATCTCCAGCCTTCTCAGTCCGCAGAGCGTGAGAAGCTGAAAAGTCCTTGATTTAGCGCAAGCACTGCTCAGTAGCAACTAAAACATCACTGTGTTATTAACATTATTCTCATCCTAAATCCAAAACACGGCACTATACCAGCTACTAGCAAGAAAATTAACTCCATCTCAGCCAAAACCAGGACAAAATTTCATTCTTCAAGCCATGCACTTAGTGGTATGTCTATTTCCCTACTTAAATAACTATAGATACTGTGTATGGATAAGAGCTTTTTCCAATTTCCTCAAAGATACTGAGTTAAATTTCAAATCCTAAAGTAGACAGAAACATACTTGGCTCTATTAGCAATGTGTAGCTTGGATATTACAGTACCTTGAATCTGGGTAGGACCGTGCTGTTTAAATCAGCATAAAAAGTACAGAAAGGAGTCTTTCTGAAGTTATGGCAAATAGTTCCTCCCTGGTACCTGATAAAGGTTCACAGTTTAGCCCACAATAAATGGCACTCTTTGCTTCCAAGGCATTTTAAAAGACTGGTGCCTGCAACAGCAAAATCTTACCATGTATGCAGGCACTGGAATCCTTTAGCTGTTGCACTTCATGTAATTTATTTTGTATACAATTTGAAGAAACACAGAGAAAAGACATCTCTGGCTGTACAGAAAGCAGCATAGTGGTGCCCATGAGTTATTTTCTTAATGCTCCGTTTTATAAAGGATCTCTCTTGTCAATGCAATGCCTGAGTCCTAAATCAAATACAAGTCAACAGGGCTTAGGAAGGGAAAATCCACAGAGCCTGTAGAAAAAAAGATCTCTTTCCAATATACCCCTCTGCAGCAGGGAATGCTAATCCTTCAAGGAAACTATGACATTGAAGTAGCAGAGCTGTGAACCCATAAATACTATCCTTATATGTCTTTTATCTGTCAGATATATCCTACCAGGGAGACAGCATAGTTGTGCATATTATTTTTCAATGAAAGTCTGTAGAATGTTTTTTTTTTTTTAAGAAAAAATTGATGCAGTACACTATGTTTTTTTGTTGGGTCACTTACGTTTTCTATCCCTTTACCAACATAAGCTAGCTAGCTATTAAGTGAAAACATTTTTCCATAGAAAAAGGAACATTTTGATTCTCACATGTTTTCCAGTGATATTTTTCTTGGGTTTTTTGTGTGGTGGGTTTTTTTTGGTTTGTTTGTTGGTTTTTTTTTGCCAAAGCTGGTTTTCGAACCAAGCCAAAATGACAAACATCTTCAGTTATTCAACAGATGTTCTATTTGGCAAGGAGATCCCTGCCCTGCACAATTCCACCTTTGCTAACTAAGGTGGGGGAAGAGGAGAGCATCTGCAGGGGCTGCTTTAGATATCAGTATGAGGAATTACCCCACTTCTGCCCCATCACAACCAGGGTGGCAGATGGGACACAAACCCCTGGGGCAGACAGATAAAAGCCTCTCTTCCTATTCCTGTGAGGTGGTCATCATACTGCAGCCCAATGGTACAAGGTCAGGTCATGAAGTACTGAGTCAGTCCCAAATGTCCTGTGAAAGCTGGGTATCTGACAGAAGAAAAGGAGAACATGACCTGTGTTTCCAGATTGTTAGCGGGAAAACAGTTCCTCTGTGCATGGAAAATATTAAAAACATGTTCCAGCTGTAAAAAGGAGGTTTTTAGATCCAAATGTATATTTGTATTTGACTGATTTGACCTGTATTTGTGAATCTGTCACTTGCTCCCGTGCTGGGAGCTGTATTCTGTCCAGGTTTGCAGGACTCCTCACTGATTTCAGCAGGGATTCATGGGGGCTTAGCAAGCCCCTGAGTGATCAGGCCCTTCCACCCACCAAACCAGACAAGCAAACGGAGAGCAAATCTGAACGTAGCCCTCCTTATGGGCTGCCCTGCTGCTTGGGACACCCTCCTGCAGTGGTGCCACACTGGGAGCTGTAAAGTCTCTGAGCGTGCAATGGGGAACCAAAGCAGGAACTGGAGCAGCCAGAGGCACAGTCCTGTCATGCCCCTTTCCTCTGAAGAATGGCCTTGTGGTGTGGTCCATGAGCCCCACGCTGCCAGGTACGCCTTGTGGCAGTGTGCCACCCTCCTCCTTGTGGGCACTGCCTCCATGTTTGGGACACCCCGCTTGTCTCACCCGGGGGTGGCAATTTATTTTCCATCCTACAGCTTTCCCCTTTGATAACTGCAAAGATGCACAGAGCGACCAATGCAGAGCCTCCTACTCCATCTTGCAGCACAGCTGGTTCCAGTATCCTAAATGCTGTTTCAGTTTTTTTCATAAATATTTTTCATTTTGATAAATATTTTATGTTTTGCATCAGCATTTCACTGGAATCTGCTGTTTTGCATGAAAGGGCTAAAAGTATGAAAATCAGCTACATTTCTGAATGCACTGTACTCTCCTGATCTCCCCCGTCTCCTTCCTTCCCCTTCACTCAATCTCTTTCCAAAGTTCTTTCATACTTTAGAAAAAAATATGGTGATGATTTTTACTGTAGGATTTCTATCAGGATAGCTCTGCTCCGTGCGACACAGCTGCATTTTAAGCTGCTCATGACTGAAATCAGCAGGAAACAGAATTTAAAAAAAATTGGTAACATAATACAGCACGATGGAGTGCATGGTATGTTCTGTGAGCAGGGAGAAAGAAGCAACACCACTAGACTTGTTTAAGCACAACGAGTTTCATATACGATCTCAAAAATTTTATAACTAACAGTATTTAGTCCAAACCCTTACGTGATTTCAATTGAGGAAGCAGATTCAAAAACAGAAACATAATTCCTTTTTTTGACCTATTATGTGAGTACTGTCCTCAGCTTCTGAGCTAAGTAAATCTGAACCTCATGGTCAGGACTGAAGCAGAAATCCCCACTCTTGTTACCAGCAGGCAGGAAGGCACTTCCCAGTCCCTCCTGGCTCTCGCATCCCTCCTTGATGGAGTTTCCCATCATGGAGGGGGTTTCCACATCTCCTGTCTGCTCAGGAGAGTTTGCCCAGCCCCATCTCTGGCCCCCTGCAGACCCTCTGACCCCATCTTGGGAGGGCAAACTGCTCCTGTATGACAAGCAAGAGGGCAGGAAGGCGACACATACTGGACTTTCTCTACATGAGAGGTTTCAGGGCATGTTCTACTTTTATCAAGATAATCAAACAGCCATCTCCTGAGCACCCATCTGCACTTCTGATGGCACAATCTCACCTGCCATTTGCTAGAGATCATCTCCACTTCTTATCTGAAGCAGTGAGGGGTCAGCTGCCCAATGTTGTCTGTGGCTTTGGCTACCCTAACACAGACCTGAGGTTATATTTGCTTCAAGAGTCACATTGCTCACAGGCTTAAGGGTCAGTTGTACAGACAATGTTCAATCCAAATGCACATGCTAAGGAGAGCACTGTCTGACAAAAACAGCAAGTCTACTGCTCTTATAGAGCAAAAAGTTAAGCCCAAAGGCTCCTGTTCACAATACTACTGCCTAAAATGTCTGTAGACCTTTGCAAGTCACAGTTCATCTACTTACTCATGACAAAACAAATATTATGTGCTGCTACATTTGTGGATTCCCTTTAGTTTTAAATGGCCCATCAAGAGGCTGTATTAGCTCTTAATGCATGAGCAGCTCCACTACAGCCTGAGATGAAATCCCAAAGACAAAGGACAAGCCTGACCACCTTCAACAGTCAAGATCTTAAAAGGCAAATATAATGTTAGGAACACCACATACCACCATTTTTAAAGCAGAAGTCCCTACTACAATCAGGCTCTGTTATGAATCAGTTTGATTTATTCTCACTTGAGAGTAAAATTACATTTATAAAAGCCTAGTATGAATGTCCTAACAGGCAGCAGACTATATTGTAAGCAATATGGGCCAAAATACATTAACTTTATGAATCAGTGTTTTTCATCACTGGAATTAGAATTACCCTCTTACAGGGATTCACTCTGCATCTAAATAACAGCTTCCTACTTTATCACACCCTGCCAAACTCATGAAATGCCAACAAATGCAAATTCAAAGTCTACCACTCTACTCAAAGACCACTCTGCACAATTAAATCCATCAAACACTTTCCAGAAGGTCAGTAGAAACGCCTTGCACAAGATAACTGGAAAATGCTTCACACTAATACAGAACCTGCACTGCTTTTTTCATGGTGACCACAATTTCCTGTGCAGTTAAACTGCTCATACGCACAACGAGAATGGCTTGCTAAAAAATCAGCAGGTGCTGTGATCTTACCTCCTGGGCTCAAGCGGTGCGTCCAAACTGCCAGAGCAACAGCTCGACAGCTGCAAATCCAAAGGAAAGGGGAGAACTTCTTCTACAAAAAACAAAACTTTTTGTAGGTTGGGGAACTGCGAAGTAGTATATTGAAACAGATGCGGTGTGACTCGGAAAATCTTCCTTTTCTGCAGAGCAACTAGTCAAGCCAGAGACTGCAAGACCAAGACTGAGCCCGGAGAGGGAAGTGAGCGGTGACAAAACGTCATAGTGAAATAGATTTTGTCTTTATAAGGAAATTTACCCTCTCTGATCTTCCTTCAACTCGTTACTCCTACAAAAGGTCCCCTGTCATGTACCACTTCCTCTCAGTTGTACCTCTCTCTGGTTCCATTCTCTCTCACTAAGCACACGCATGCACGCACCCATGCACAAAACACCTCCAATCTTTGGTGATTAGAAGCAGCCACGTTTTAGACTTACAGAACAGCAAAGTCTGCAGTCCTACCCCGTGCTCAGTGCAGGGCTGGCTGCAAAGTCAGGCTGGGGTGCTCGGGGCGGTGTCTCCAGGGATGGAGACTCCTCAGCATCTCTGGACAACGTCTGCCAATGTTTGACTGTCTTCGCTGTGAAAACTTTTTTTCATTGTGTGGCTGGAGCTTTCCTTGATGGAACTTGCAAACCTTTGTATTCAGAGTGTGCACCTCTGACAAAAGGCTGGCTCCATCTTCACTAGAAGCTCTGATTAGGTAGGTGCAGACACCAAAAAGATCCCTCTCAGTCCTCTCCTCTCCAGGCTGGACAAGTCCAGCCCCCTCCGCCTCTTCTGCCTCATGTGCTCCAGCCCATGGCCATCCTGGTGGCTCTCTACAGTTTGTCAAAGCCTTTCTTGTACAGGAGAGCCTCAAACAGGACACAGTGCTCCTCACGTCACCTCACAACGAACACCAATTTCAAGGACACGTTTCCCAGCTACACTGAGGGTCAAGCATAAAAGCTCTTGGTGGATGCAAATAATGACTGTCTTTCAACCCTGATGCCGCAGCATTGCAGAAGTCTTAACAGAACTGAAAACATGCCATCAATAGATAAAAGTGATTCATCAACCCGTGGGGATTTTCAGAAATGTCCTGCCGTAACAGCAAAATTCCCACTACTTTCCACAGGCTGAAGAATCATCTTTCAGCTTTTTAACAACTTCAGCTCTGATTTTGACCTCTGAAAACAGGCATACTTCCCCTATAATATTTCATTATTTGATAGACTATGCCATGGCTCATCTTCTTTGTTTTCTAGGATATTTAACATTAGCCTGATTGTTTGCCCCAACTTTTTTCTTACTAATCTTTTTCTAATCTTTAATTATTTCTTTTGTTCTCCATGGCATCTCCTTGAACGATGCATGAATGTGAGATAGGGAAGAGGGCACCAAATGGATGCCTGCCTTAAATCTAACATCTTTCTTGCACAGGAAAACCAGGGGTGTTTCCTTACCTAGGAAACCTACCTCACCTTTCCTGGGTGTTTCCTTATCAGAGATGTTTGTTAAGCACTCTTAACATCCTCTCTTGAGTTATTATAGCTTAAGCAGAAGGCGGGTGAGAGACGCAGATTTTCCAGCCTAGTGTATGATATTTTATATTCATCTCACTTAGGCTGAACTCAAAACTGTGTCATCGATACACAGTACTGACTCATACCAGTGAATAACAATAGGCACCAGCTGTGCTAAAACAGTGCTCGAACAAGCTTAGAAATACATGGACAGCGGGGATGAGATTTAAAGTATGATGGATTTATAAGGCAAGTATAAACAAAATATTTTTATATATTTGCCATGTGGACCATTAATCCCTTTCTGTTTTTCTGCCTTATTTCAAGACCTACTGTAACGTTGCTTAGTATACCTAATAATGCTGTCTCACCAAACATTATTAAACTTAAGTCGTCTTTACACACAACCCCAGCTGAAGTCCTGTCATGACAGCACACTATTTAAATTCTGCACTGTGCATCCTTGAAGCATCACACAAATAACAATTTTATTGGGCATCATTGAAATACATTTAATTGGTACAGTGCAATAGTTAACTCCTACCTGTTCCTGGTTAACTTGTACCTGTGCAATGTTCATTTGTGGTATTGCTGTCAATGTATGATTATATGGCAATGATCTCTCTAATGTAATTTCTCACACGGGGCAGGATACTGGAGGCAATCATTATAGTATTGATTTCCCAGAAGTGTGTTGAATCGTAAGTCTCTGATATAAATACCTTGTATTTTGCAGTAAAGTATGCTTACGGTTAGCAACAGGGCTAGCTGGTGTTACCATAGGATGTACTGTGATACTGACTTAAATGTCCATTACTGTCCCACATTAGAAAAATAATGCACTTGACGTACAGCTCTAGTCTTAGGACCAAAATCCCAGTGCAGCTACTTTGAGATTTACTTGCATGAAAGGCAGAAGAGTTAGAGAGGAGTGTTCCTGCAGTTACAGGCAAAGACATTAGGAAACAGCTAAGATGACTGTCTACAAATTAAGTACCATAAATTAACATGCACTGTATCCAATCACTCACAGAGGGAGGACTAAAATTATAAATAGACCATGCCCTTGAGCCACAGCTGAACAGGTCAAACCCAATCCTTTCCCCTCTGTTGTCACCACTAAAACACTTCAAAAGCCTTGCCCCATATTGTCCTTGTGCCTGAAGGGCCTTTCTACGCATCTTTTGCAACGCTGACACTCTCATCCTGCTGCCTGTGCAACGCAGCCACGCTTCGCTGCAGGTCATCCAGACTGTGTCACCACAGTCTTCAAACTCTTCCATGGCTTTTTTTCCTCCTGTCCTGCAGCCTCAGCTCTCCTCTGCCTCTGCGTCAGCCCAGCAGCTCTGAGCAGCAGTGCATGTTCTCTCACACCTCCTCACCTGCTGACGGGCTCTCGCCTTCTTCCCCTTCACCTCTGGGTGCCTTGGGGAGCCTTGGGAAGAGTGGTGACTGCCTGCTTGCTCCCCTCATCAAGCTTGCATATTTCTTAGCAAAGTAAGTGGCAACCCAAAAAGACTGCAGGAACCATTGATCCCGTTTTTGCCAATGAAAGGGAATTATATTCAGAGAAACTGGGGCATCTGCCTAAGAAGAGGTACAGCAGCTTCACCTTACTTGGCAGCATTGTCTTCTGGCAGTCTGGAGGGGGATTGCCAGGGTCCCCAACCAAGGAGGGAGTTGGGGTCTGCTGTAGGTGAACAGTTTCCTTGTGGGAACTAGGCAAGTGTATTCTTGTGGTGGCCTTTTCTGGCACAACCACCTCTTGCCTCTTCTATTTGTAACTGCCCGCTGGAGTCTCCCAAGACCTTTGCCTTCCTGCAGGCTGCTTCTGCCTGAGAATGGGTTTCTCCAAAAGCCATTATTTTGTAAAATCACATTTATGTAACGCAACACCTTCCTTGCCACTGCTGATACAGTCACGGGTTGTGGACATGTCCTCCATCCAAGAACATACACAAGATGGGAAGGGCATTGTGGGAAGCAGAGCAGGCACAGCAGCACAGATCTTCCAAGCTGACAGTGGAAGCTTCCTGTGGACCTTGTAAAGTATCTTTGTTTTAATGACAGCAGAATTTTAAATGAACCCTTTGAGGGGAACTTCCTGGTCCATGAAAAACTAGGGCAAATCAAAATTAATAGAAATTATTTTAAAGTGATCTCATTTAAACAAATAATATCTTGCTCTTATATAAGTACAGAGGACTCGATCTAATTCCCACTGCAGTTTGATGTGATCTGAATCACACCTTTATTCTTTGTGACCCTGTTCTTGTTCCTATTAAACTCGGTGACACTTTCTGTAGCCACTAGTGATTTAGGTACTGAAATGCCTGCCTCGTTTCTGAAAATGGACCCTGAGAACTTAAATGCTGTTCAAAGGTAAATTAGTCCTTATGAAGCAGGAGTCATGCTGATGGCATGTACTCAGGTGGGGGGAGGTAATTTGACCCACTGCTGGGACTGCCTATGCTAGCAATGTATCCTGGAATGCCATGTGTGACCTCTGCAGGAGAGAGAATACTAAAGATTTGGGGGCTTTGCAGAATGCATGTGAAATTAACACCTTTTACGCTGTATTCTTCCTGCATTACATCTGCCAGGAAAAGCCTTGAGAATGCAAAGCAATGGTGGGTGATCCCACTGAACTTGTCACACCATGGAGACTGGGGTCTTTTGGGGGTGGGATCATGATATCATGAAATATCTGTTGGTACAACAAGAGCATCTCACTCTTTGTCTCAATCTGTTTATGCAGGAAGGAGCGGGGCACACGTACCCCTGCAGGGTTTCACCTCCAGCTGGAATGTGCCGCCATGCTCTCCCTCCCTGAGACACAGGATCTCCAACCCCTGTGCAACCACCGCCCTCCACGCCAGGACGCACTGACCCCCAGGGACCCCCTGTATCAGCATTCCCAGTGGTGCCCTGTACAGCTGCTGCATGGAGCTAGAGGAGGAGGAAGAAGGTAGCGTGGAGGGTGATCGCCCATGCCTACACAGGTGTGAAGAAAATGAAGGGGAACCTCTGCCACGTAGCACAGCTGGCAACCCCCAGTGCAAATCAGCAAAAAGGCATTTACACTTGGGCTGGAAGGGACATCTAGGTTTGTATACTGGCACGTCTGGGGACAGAGTCATGCAAAAAGAAGTAGTCTCATACTGAAAAGCATGTTTTTGGTGGGGTCACTCTGCAAAGCAGTGGCTCTCCAAACCTCACCCTTTACCCTGCAGCTGCACACAGAAACAGACAGGAGGGTAACGTTCTGTTAAATCTAGGCTGGGAGACTGGCTTATGATTTTACATGCTTGTGGAGCTTTCTGTTTCCAAACCCTTAACGCTGAAAACCTGTCTGAGTCTTCTAAGAAAATCTTTATTTCAGTTTCATTGACAGGCTGTCTTATTTAGGAATCAAGATGAGCCACAAAGGTAAAATAATCTATGAGTAGATTGTTTCCAGAAAGCAAAGCAAAAGGTCACTTCCAAGCAGGGCGTACAATATACAACCAGCCTAGAAAGATTTAAACTCCCCAAAACATATATCAGGGTCCTAGGACAAAACAGTGCCTGCTCGCAGAGTTGGAGATGGGGCAACAATCTGTCACTGGTCTTGGAGCAGGTTGTTCCTTCAGCAGGAGCCAAACGTTCCTGTGAAACAAAAAGCAGATAGCTTTGAAGCCAGGGATGAACTTCGGGCTGTTGGTCTTGGTACCAAAGTCCCAAAGTCATTTGCTTCAAAGAGATCTTCTGCACTGAAGTGACTGAGTGTGTCTGAAAGTTTTCCTTATGGCCCAGTCCCAGGCCCTTGCGGTAAGAGCTTAGCCTTACTTAAAAGCATAAGGAACCAGATTAATTTCCTGCAACCAGTCTGAACTTTGAAGGAGAGGAATTTAAGCAAGCGACAAATGAAATAGCAGGGCAAAAACACCCTGTAAAATGAAAGCAATGATAAATAAATAACATGAAAGTGTACACCACACTACAAATTTAATAGGCTACACCCAGCCATGAATTATTGAGCAGAACCATCCATTTGCTGCAACGGGAAGTGCTAGTGAAATATTAATAATGGTGCATGAGCTAATCTTAGGTTTTACTTGCGGGGGGGGGACGACCAAAGAAGAGTTTGGGAAAGCCTGGCCACTGTTAGCCAACTGAGCAACCATGGTCCTACCCCCAGAGGTGACCGCAGAGGGAGGGGGCCACACACTCCTGTCTCTCCCGGGAAAGCACCTGAATCCCGCATCTTGAGCAGAGAGCGGCAGTGACTCTGCCAGCTGATAAATTCATTTCCAGAAGGATACAGGTATAGAATTGTCATTGGAACAATACTGGCTCACACATTTTGGGGTTTTTTTGCACTCCTATGAAAACTGGAGGTTTGGTTAGACCCTCACTGAGCCCCAAATCTGTTCCCTAGCCGTTCTGGTTTTCCTTCAGGAAAAAGTTTCACCTTTGTGATGGGTGGGGAAAGTATGAAAACGTGACTTTGGTGACTCAGCTGGCCAGAGGCTTATAGGAGTAAAAGCACGGAGAAACGGATTTAAAAAACTGTTTTGTTTTAAATAATAATAATTATGACAGGTTTTTTGTAAAGCTGAGGGGAAACAAAGTAATGATTTCTGAAAATCTGGATCTGGCAAAAGCTGTCTTATAGTTGACTAACCTTCTCATTTATCTGTTACACTTAACAGCCTCAGTCTCATTGAATTTTTGGTGAGTGAACCTTAGGTAGCTTTGCCACAGTAGCAAAATGGGCTTCCCTAGCCCCCCCCGTCCCCCGCCTGCCACATGGGCATCAGCTCTACTGCGTACCCAGGCCGGCTGTCGTGGCAAAGATAAAGCACTTCTGCTGGGAGCCCAGGCGCTGCCACTCCACCAGCAGAATTTTAAGTACCTGTCTTCTGCTGCAAACTGGTACAACAGCAGGAAAAAACCCCCATGATTATAAATGAAGCTGCTCTCCCAAACAAACTCTCCACAGGTGGCTTTTTGCCAAGAAAAGAATAATTCAATTTGCTTTGGATCCAGAAGGAAATCTGCATACAAACACCTGTATGACTGAAGAAAATGTTGTGTGCATACAGGCACACTGGCATACGTACCTTCTTGTATATACTGTCATTGTGTTTTGATTTTGTTTTTAAATATTGGAAATTTTAACTTCCTAGGCTGTTTGCTTTGCTTTTAGCTTTTTTTTTTTTTCACTCAGCTTCTTTAAAAACTATATTCCGGTATATCTTCCTCTTTTATTTTTTTTTTTAATGTTTCCCTTTATTGTCTCATTTTCCCTTTGCACATTTTCTTTCTTTGTCCCTCTACCTCTTGCCATTTCCTCACTCCCTGACTCCCACCTTAGCAGCTTCTGCTCACTTGCTCTCACGTGGTACTCTTCTGCTTAATTTTTCTAAGGCTATTCAGCTCAGAAGCCCCACTTCTTTTTCCAGCCTTTTGCCTGCGTTTTCCAAGCCTGGTGGTCAATGGCCCAAAACTCTGCACAGAAGCTGCCACTCAGAAACCCGTACAAGCAGTTATTAGTTCCCTGTCAGGAAGGGAAGTTTGCCTCCCCCAGGAGGAACTTGCTGTCTTTCTACAGCACATCAAAAAAAAAAAAAATCTCAGTACAGAATCTGGAGAGCAAACGCCTGAACTGAGGTTTTGTTTCGAGCCTTGACGTGGTTGTGTTTGCAGAGCCGGCTCTGTCTCAGGGGGACTTGCCACCCTCTGCAGGTAAAGGATGAAAGCCAGCGCTAGGCTGACCATGTGCTGCACTGGGCAACAGCCTTTTGCTCAGGAGGAACATGTCCTGCATTGACTGAAGCTGCAGGAAGACAAAAAAAAGTTTGTTTTTGTTTTGTTTTTGGTGGAAGCATTAGTATGGAAATTAAACACAGGCGGTATCTGTGGCCAGGCTCTCCACAAAGGCTGTAATACAAAGGTCCTGCATCCTCAACAAACTCTCACCCGGTGCATCTCTATTTTTGGAAAAGGAATGCATAAAAGGCCACCTTTTTTCCTGGCAAATCAAGTCTCAGTAATGTCTTTACATGGTGATTAAGAAAACTTCCAAGTCAGAGCTTGTATTTGGGATTAATCCCTTCCATGACATAGTTAAACTAACAAATACCGATTACAGCTGGTTTTAGCTGTAATTCTGCTTCAACCCAAGCCCCACAAAAACGTAGTTATGATTCCTTCATTTTTTTCACTGTCAGCTTTGCTTACCTCAAATAAGCAAAAACAAGCTTTTCCTTGAATTTTTTTCATCTTGCTGGTCAATCAGCTTTCTGTCCTAGTGTTTGGCATTGATATCTCTTGGAAGCTCAGCTGAGATAAGGGTGAAGAGTTGTGGATGTGCTCTGCAAGGCAATTGAGGGGTATTCATCCAAAGACATGTTCCTGTTCTGGAAGTCTATGTAGAGCAGTAGCTGGTCTTTGAGAGTAACGGTGGCCAAGATTGCGAGGATTTGCCACCTGAGCAAGAGTTTTGAGGCAGCACAGACAAGTTTTAGCAAATATATTTAACACCTGACCAAAATATGGTCAGGAACACCCTCTACACTGGGATAGTAGTTAAGTTCGCAATCATACAGAAGGCACATGTTGTAAAAGAGAAAACTAGACTTTAATTTTGCTGACTGCTTAAAGGGAAACCAGAGAGATAGAAGATATGTCACTCAAAAGCAAGTGCTGAGAGTGAAGTGTCAGATGCATATCAGATGGCATCAGTTTGCTTGCACAGATGCTGCTTGTGTTGCTACCAACGGATACCATGCAGGAGCTGCCTGCACTGCTAGAAAACAGGCAGATCACATCCTTAGACAAGCAGAGGGGTTTTTCACGTCCTAATCCTCACTTAGCTGCTCAGAAGACTCAGAAGACCCCCTAAACAACTGTTCTTGAAAAGCAGCATGAAACCTAAACAGCCCAAGGAGCAGTAGTGTTTGGCTATATTCAGCTCTGCATCCCACTAAATAAATGCACAGTCCATGGCATCCTTGCAGTTCACCCACGAGTCAACAGTGAGGGCTGTTCTCCCAGGCACTCACTGACCTGTAGGGCGCAAGAGAGCACAACCCATTCCCTAAACCAAAACCCTGAAAGGGACAGTGTCACTAGTCCTGCTCCTGTCCAGCTTCGCTGCCCAGTTTCCGTCCTTCATTGTACAGTTGATCCAATGAGCGGCATGGCTTTGGAAATGGTCTCAGGAAGATCACTTTAGCCCCTTCTCAGATATTTATCAGTGTTGCATGGAATGCATGGCCAACTCCATCACCTCTGAGCTCAGCTTTTCCCAAACAGCAGGGACATAGACCCCTGAATGCATTCAAGATGAAGGAAATCTCTGCAAATGATACCACTGGCCAGCTTATTTTGTGTCCTGGAAGCAGGCAACTGGCCAGTATGGACAACCAAGGCATGGCCAGCAGCCCTGCCATCACTCCCCCGCCAGGCAGCTGAAGCGGAGCACGGAGCTGACATGGGGACAGAGGGAGCTTGGGGCTGGGATTACCCTGGTGAGCTGGTGCCGGCCCTATGGCAGCAGAATGGAAGGGGGAAAGTGGGTGGCCCATGGAAAGGGGAAGGATGGAGCCAGACCAGCTTCCCAAATAGCTGAGCGCCATTCATGGAAGATAATTCTCTCCCTCAGTCTCCTCTGCACACCCTGCACAGGTTAGATGGGGGCACAGGGAGGAGGGATGGGTACTGGGAATACCACCTGAGCAGTAGGATTTCTTGGTGCACCATTAGTATGAGAGGATTTCCTCCTGCAGCTCCAACACCCAGTGGTGCTGGTGGTGTTTTGCAGGCTCCATGGACAGGAGGACCAAGCCAAAAGGGCTGCAATGTAAGACCTCTGCAGATGTCCACAAGCAGGAGCTGCCAATCTGGGGTTGCCAGTCCAGTTCTGCTGGGCATGCTCCCATAAAAGCTGGTGGCAAAGATGTGCCTGGCAAGGTCGGCCATGGTCAATATGTACAGACTGGCCATGGAGTTCACTCCAAAATTTGGGACCAGGTACAACAAGCCACATTACTGCTCAGGGATGAAAATGGCCTCAGTCACAGTGAAGTGCTGACCAGAAACCATTCTCCCTGACACCTCAAGTTTGCTTAAAGGAATGGGTAATGTGGTGGGAAATTTTTCTTCCAGAATGTTCCTGGGTGCTGGAGTTTTTTCTTTCCCTTTGCATCTGTCTTCTTTGTTCCTAGGGCTGGTTTCTACAAGAGCTCCTGGAGCCTCTGGGCACTGTGGTTCCAGGAATGAAGAAAGACAAAGGGTAAGAAAGACAAATGGTAAGAAAGCAAGCTTCCCCAAAGGGCTTGCACTTTCCCAGATGAGACAGAGAGGGAGGTAAGAGGAACCAGATATAGACAGACAGAAGGATGGTTTGCTCTACCACCACTATTCAGAGAGCTGCAAAAGGTGAGGGGAGAAGGCAGGGGAATCTTCAGCTTTTATTTTGATCCCCTTTGCTAGCCAGGGCTGAAGGACAGGCACAGAGGAGAGATGGAATGAGACTGAGATAAAAGGTTGGCACAGACCACCAAATAGCTCAAGGGGAAGAGGGTTGAGTGACAAGAGTGGCAGGAGCAGCCTGCTTGCTGGTTAAACTTGCTTTGGCTGGTTTAATGCTCCTTCAGGCATTTCCTTGCCTTTTCTCACTTGGTGAGTTATGAGCTTCACATGAGCAGCAATGAGTTTCCTACATGACAGTAACTCTAAATCCTTTTCTAAGCATTAGTGTGGAAAGTATCTAAGTTTTAGATATAACAAAATATGTTATTCAGCTTGTCACAGTGTTACATGACTGAGTAGTATGTAACAAAATATCCATTTTAGCTGTCAGAAACACTGGACAGCCAAACTATAGAAAAGCCAGACAAAGATCTCACACTGAAAAAAAATGCCAACAGTTTGCCTGGTCCCTCTCCTCTGCATGTGAGCTGTTCCCACAACTGCAAACAGGAAGAGGAAGAAAAACTGAGGGGGTGGCTCTGATGGACTGCAAGAATCCCCTACAAATCAATCTCCTCCTGACTCATTCCACAGAGAAGACCCACCATGCTCCTGTGCAGCACACTGATACTGTAAGTGCATCCTCAACTGCATGCTGCGGGCTCTGACTTGCAAATCACATTTAAACAAGAGGGTTCACAGGTGTCTTTGCAAAGACTAGATTTAGTTCAGCCTGTTTACATTTCCTCAGTAGTTTCAGCTGTATGTTGTAATCTCTGTTTCCTCCATGGCCGAAGAGCTGTTACCTTTCATTTTAAAAGTATGTGTATTTCCACATCACAGTGAGATTTCAGTACTGTGGGCTTTCTCTGCTTGAAGAGTCATGGCCATAGGAGAAAGGCACCATGAGGACAGCTGGCATGTGAGCTCTCATGCTCCGGCTACTGTGCCCAAGGTTATGTTCCAGCAATGAATGCAAGAGATGTTGATTCATGAATGAGAGAGAAATTACTACACCTTTACTAAGATCCTGTGCATCAGCTGCTCTGCAGCCTCCCTGCAAAGTTTTGTCATCTCCCTTCCTTCCAGCACACAGGTATCTGCAGCCACAAACCCCGCTTTTACTAAAGGCTGTCCTTTCAGCAGGTCTTCCTCCCTGCTCTTGCAAAATAAGTCAGCATTTAAGCAAAGGCTGTGTGCTTCTGCCCAAAATTTCTGGGACACACCACTGCATGGGTTCTGTGCACCTGGGCCAATACAGGAGAATCCTCAAATACTGCCACAGGGAAGGCTCTGAGAGGAAGGATGAGAGGATAAATACATGGCAGGTACATGGTAGTCACAGCCTAAGGGGATACCTCTTTTGCGGCTACTAGGGTTTCTGGTTACCATCTGTTGTACAAACCCGTTTAACTCAGGGTATGTAGACACTGAAGGCAGAGTAGTGCAGAAATACCTGAGTTTGCTTAAAGAAGGTAGCAAGCTAGCTCAAATGCTGGTAGCAACCGAGCTGCCACTGACTAATGTATTCTACTTCTCTTCGTTAAAGAAAGGCATATTTTTAATATATATACCTGAGAAAGATATCCCATAGTTTGAAATAGTGGTCTAACCATTGAACAGTCCTTCCTCTTCTGCTTTCTGCTTGTCTATGTGGGGCATGTAATTGTGAAAGTAGGTGCTGATGAAGTGTGGACCCTGGGATGCAAATAAGAACTGCAGACAAAGGCAAATGCTTGGGCACTCACAGCTTTGCAGCAAGGGCACCCAACAGGAGTTACCTGAAAATTGGTGTAAAATGCCAATCCTCACCTGATTTGAAAATTTGTTTTCTAATCTGCATGTGTAGCACCCACACAAAAATACCGGGGTTCACTGGCATACCACAGCATTAAGACTGCACTGCCTTTAACTGAATGAACACCCAAAATGGAAAGAAGGTGGGGGAGAGTGGTATTTCTTTTAAAAATGTGATTAATATTAACAAATACTTTGATTCCTTCTGTTACTAGAAATAAGACATAAAATATGTCAGTTATCCTGTTACTTACAGGAGATTGAAGGTGCTTCTAAAGGATCTTTAGTAAGGACATTTTCCTTCTCTGAATGACTATAAATCCCTTTCTCATTTTCTGGGAATTAAGTCTCTTTTGGTGTCTCTTTTTTGACCTAGCAATCTCTCTGAGGCAAGCAGACAATATAAGAACTACGTTTGCAATATAAGAACAAAGAAACTGATTACTGCCTCATCCTGTAAAACATTTACCATCACCAAGAAGCAAAATGTGCAAAACATTATTTTTTTCTTTGCAGGACTTTATTTGTCCCAAATTCCCCATGCATACTGACACCTCCAGTACTACCTAAAACTCAACAACTTTTGCAAATATCAGGCTTCCTACTGAATCATAGAATCATAGAATGGTTTGGGTTGGAAGGGACCTTTAAAGGTCAACTAGTCCAACCCCGCTGCAGTGAACAGGGACATCTTCTACTAGATCAGGTTGCTCAGAGCCCCGTCCAACCTGGCCTTGAATGTTTCTAGGGATGGGGCCTCCACAACCTCTCTGGGCAACATGCGCCAGTGTTTCACCACCCTCATCACAAAAAATTTCTTCCTTATATGTAGTCTGAATCTACCCTCCTTGAGTTTAAAACCATTACCCCTTGTCCTGTCACAATAGGCCTTGCTAAAATGATTGTCCCCATCTTTCCCATAGTCCCCCTTTAAAGCTGCGATACAGTCTCGCTGGAGCCTTCTCTTCTCCAGGCTGAACAACCCCAACTGTCTCAGCCTGTCCTCATAGGAGAGGTGCTCCATCCCTCTCATAATTTTTGTGGCCCTCCTCTGGACCCGCTCTAACAGGTCCATGTCCTTCTTCTGCTGAGGGCTCCAGAGCTGGAGGCAGTCCTCCAGATGGGGTCTCACCAGCGTGGAGTAGAGGGGCAGAATCACCTCCCTCAACCTGCTGGTCATGCTTCTTTTGATGCAGCCCAGGATACACTTGGCTTTCTGGGCCGCAAGCACACATTGGTGGCTCATGTCCAACTTTTCATCAGCCAATACCCCCAGGTCCTTCTCCGCAGGGCTGCTTTCAAACCCTTCATCCCCCAGCCTGTATTGATACCGGGGGTTGCCCCGACCCAGGTGCAGGACCTTGCACTTGGCCTTGTTGAATCTCATGAGGTTCTCACAGGCCCACCTCTCCAGCTTGTCCAGGTCCCTCTGGATGATGTCCTGTCCCTCAGGCATGTCAACAGCACCGCTCAGCTTGGTGTCATCTGCAAATTTGCTGAAGGTGCACAAAATCTCACTAAGTCATTGATGAAAATATTAAACAGCACTGGTCCCAGTACAGACCCCTGAGGGACACCTGACATACTGACATGCATATTTGAAGACAGTTTCTTTTTAAAGAGTTTGTAGTTGGTGTTAGTTCTGAGAAACACACTCTCATGAGCATGGGAGACCTTCAGTGGCTGATGAACCCACCTTATCAGCAAGGGAGTAGCACTCTGCCTGAGTGTCCCCTCGCTTTATCTGTCCATGTGATGTCTATGTTAAAGCTGCACCACTTCAATGCAGCAGATGCCCCCAGGCTTATCACTTGATGGCACTGCAGGTCTCCCCCACCAGGTACAGGGGAGCCTGTTCCCACACTCAGAGATGGCTTCTTTATGGGGACAACCCCACCAGCCAGCTTGGCAAGGCATTTCCCTTTGGGTACCTGGTGAGGAGGATGCTTTCCTCTGATTCTTGGTCTTTTTAGCAAGGGGAGCTAAGCTAAGTGTCCAAGCTAGGAGTTATTGTGCCTAGCCTTACCACAGAGCAGTTGGTGAGGACTCCCCTGATGAGCAGAGTCCAAGAGTAGGAAAGCATTCTCATGGAGAAATGGCAGGGTGGATATTTTAAAATAGAACTGTTAGGAGAAACTAAGGGTTTTTTAAAGAGCGCATAAACGACTTCATTTTAATTCATAGGCAAAAATAAATTTTCTGACATTGTTGCTCATTGTGTGTCCCTGCTCACACTTCCTGTGTTAATCATGGTTCTGATTAACTCCGCTCATTAAAACCAAGCTGATCAAGTCACTGACATGCAAATGACCTCACTGGGCCTGCAAAAGGTAATTCAATCTATTTCCAGTTATGCTGTGTGGTCTTTGCTGTTTCCTCTAACCCCGAGTGTAACTGAGTGAAATCCAGAACCTGAGGACTTCCACAGACTTCTAGTCTGCAGGTCTTCCAGAAAGCCTGCATGCATCCTCTTCCATCAGATCTTAAGGAGGACAGTACAGATCTCTGCTGGTAGCTGCTCAGCACTTTCCAGAGGCTACTCTATTTTTTTCATGTCTTAAACTGGGTAATCTAAAATGTAAGTTTTATTTTGAAAACTCTGGCCTGGACACACAGGTGAAAAAACTGAGGAGCAAAGTCATGACACCTGCCTGTACATAGAAACGGCAAACATATGGGAAGGGGCACGTGAGAAAAAGTAGTCTGCCAAAGCTAACTAATAGGAGCCAGTTACATTTTCAAGAGTTTATTACCAATATTTCATGACAAAAATCTCACAAACTGATTTTTATATTTATCTTTACAGAATGTCAGGCAAGCAATGGCTATAAAAAACAACAGGGCAGAAAAGCTAGGAAACTTTGCTGACACTTAGGAGTATAGATGCTTTTGAATTTAAAAGTAGGGTAGAAGTTGTATAGTTTGTAAAGAGGTTTTGGTATATGGCATAAATTATTTATCTTCTTGTAAATGCAAAGAAGCATTTGTCTGTAAGACACACTGAAATCTCATCTTTTGAGTTATTCCCATAAACAATATAAGAAAAATTATATTGGCAACTTACTAGAGTCAATCGTTCAGAAACTTGCTGACATAAAAATTAGAGAATGTTCTCCTGTATCTTTACATAATCATGAAACAAGTTGTTTTTAAAAATACTATTTTTAGGTACATCTTCAGTGATTCAACTTGAGACTTGTGCTTAACAGCAGACACTGGGGTTTCCATTTTTCCTTGTTATTTAACATGATGACCATATAAAACTATTAGGAAAAAAAAAACCAAAGAAGCAGTAATTCTGGCTTTTTTTCAGAATTTTTTTCACTCAGTTCCACTCTTACCCAGCATACTGGCTTCCTTTTACCAGTAGGCACAAGAAAATGAATCTTCTTTCGTATTTTTTTCTGCCCAGAGAAGGATAGGCAATTCAATCCCAACATGGCAACAATCATTTGTAAAAAGATAACAAAACTGCTTTCATTTCAGGCTCAGGCAACATAACAACACAGTGACAGGAACTGTAATGGGGCAAGAAATTCCACTTTGATAAGAAATATGGCTATTTCTGCTTACAGGAGCAAAAACATTGTGTAAAATATTCAGGTCTCCAAAACAAATATTGTCTTACTGCAGTTTTACAGTGCTTTATCTTTGGGGAAACCCATTCCAGAAATGACGCTGACCTCCTTTTCCAAAAATTTTTGGACTCGCTGATTTAAGCGTGAGGTGAAAGGCATGTGCTGCCACTCTGCAGTCCCAAATCCTTTGTCACTAGAGTTTTAACCATGCTTTTCCATCCTGTGGCACCCAATTTAAAGAAGCTGAGAAGAAAGGACCATGGATATGTTGGAAGGGACCTCTGGAGTTCAACTACGCAAATCTTATGCTCAGTAGGACACATTAAAATGCAGTGCTATGAGGAAGGACACTTTTCTGATATAAAAGCATACATGATTACTTAGCTTATACATGAGTGTTTCCAGCTAAAACGGCCCACTTCCTGCAGGATAAGGGCTTGAAAGAACAAAATGCAATGTGTTGACCTTCTTCTGAGATTTTTCCTTACAGAAAAAAACCCTACAAAACAACTTCAGTGCCTTTCTGAAACAGTAGTAAAGGGCGTACCTTCACAATCTGACAAAGGTCTACTAGTGCTAAAATATGACAACAGGAAAGGAAGAGTAAATATTGAAGGTTCAATAATGAAAACCAACAAAGATAAATAAATTTTAAACTAGGGAAATGTTAACTAGGGAAGTATGTTAAATATTGATTCAGAATAAAATCCTAAAAGAAAAGAAGTATAAAGATGATGAAAATAGACAGAGATTAAATATGGCTAAAGAACATTAAAAAATAAATTAGGTTTTCAAAATGCTGATTAAATGGACTAGCTGTCTCCCCGTAAAAGAGAAGGAAACTAATGCACTGTATATACTAAGGGTAACCAGGTCACTAGGTAGGGTAGGAGGGAAAAGAGGAAGCCTACAGGCTGCAGACATTTACATGGGGAGTGATCCCCTCCCTGACACTGGGCATCTGACTCAGCCCCTAAGCCTGCATACAGCCGGACCAACTTCGGGGCTCCCGAGAGCTGGCTGGGTCGGGGGCTCTGCTCGGCCACTCTCCAAAGGGTCTTTTCCCACAGGCAGCACAGGGAGAGTCTGAGAAAAGCAAAATACTGAAAAAAAAAGAAGCAGATGTTTTCTTTGCAGACTACACCACAGATTTAGGAATCCATCCCTCAAGACCACCTTGTAATGCTATTACCAATTCATGAATTTTTCCAGTTGTGTGATCCCTATGTCGCCAATATTAAAGGTCAGTGGGAGGACTAGCAGCATGATCCTAGCTTCCTCTTGATGCAGATCATTCCATTTTGGTAACTCACACTGGTGCAATTGGTATTTATTTTATTTCAGCCCTCAAAACCAAAATGTGGAGTCTCTGATAACAAGGAAAAGAATATAATTTCTGATGAATTATTGTATTTTCTTTAGAAAAACCTGTGGGTTATCTGTAAAATAAATAAATAAGTCTGGTTATTTAGTAATTGTATGGGTTACACATGTGCATGCAGAGGAGCAGAAGTTGTTTATCTCCGAGTTCCTCCTCTTGATCTTGTGGCATACGCTCCCAGCGCAGGCCTACCTATGGTTCCTCGTTGCTCCTTTCTCTGATTTTGCAAGGATGATCAGAGGGTACGAGTTACCTGAGGACTTATTTTTTAACATTGTACCTTTAACTGAGCTAGGGCTATCTGAAGTGTGTGTTGCACATGGGAAAACTATGGAATTGCAGGTCTGTTGTAGAGATGGTGATGGGATGTGAGAGAGAAAGCGTTAACGGTGAGGAAGCACCGTGTGATGCGGTGGTGTGGGAACGGGAGTTTCACCTGAGTTTCATCTTGTTTTCTAACTCAGAAATAACGTGTATAGCATACTGCGTTACTGGACTGCTGCTGTTGCTGACCTTCTCCCTCACAATTTGTACGTTGTAACAATCATTACAGGAATAGAGGGATAATTTTGGAAGCAGCTGATGGAAGCACCATCCAACTAGTCACTCAAGACAGATCGCCAATGGAGATCAGCCCCAGACACTGCTGGGTATCTGGGCCACAGTCCCTCCCATGTGTCTTGTCACACCGGACACCCACTCAGATGCTGTGCCACCACCCAGCTGCTGTCAGTAGCCTGCCGTCACTGTGGGAAGGGTCTGGAACAGAAAATGGAGAGAGGCTCTTTCCCACCAGGGAAAACTCACACAAGCTGTTGAGTGAGACGGTGTTTTAGGCACAGCTCTTGTCCCTGCCTTTTATGCTGAAACAAAAAAAGACAGGCCTTGATCTTGCAAACACAAAGGCCACTTTATTCCTCTCAGCTGAAAGGAGGAAAAAAAAAACCAATTCCACTGAAGCTTGGAGAAGTTTTGCCAGAAGCCCCTATAAGAGCAAAATTTCATTGCACTTGCAGAATACAGGATGCGAAAATTCCTCAGGAGTGGAAGCCTAAATCACACTCTGGTATTGGACAACTAGGGTCTGGCATCAACATACTGCCTAGCACTGGCGCATACAGACACCGCTGCAGAGCCAGGAGATGGCACTGCGGGGAAGGCTTCCCCTACCACCCCCCCGCCAGCGGGTACCTGGCAGAAGGGGCATGGCCAAGCCCAAGTGCAGTACCGTCACCTGCTGTACCTGGGCCGACCCGACCTCCCACCTGCCAAATGCTTGGCTTAATGCATGTCAGTGAAAGTACTGACCCTGCTGAAGTCAGTGCTCTGGTGAAGAAAAATTAGAAATTTTGGCAAGGGTTTGTCGGATTATCCCTATTGCCAGTCAAAAAATTCCACATTTTGTGGGGAAGGGAAAGCTGCAACCCAGTGTTTTGCTGTCAACAGCACGAACGCATACAAAATGTTTCCTTCAGAGTATTATGGTATCCTTTGGGTATCCTTCTAGCCTTCCTCAGGGTGTCATCTTCAACACACGCACCTACATCTGACCAGGGGACTTAGAGCGTCTGGGCTCCCAGGTCTGGATGCTCACCCTGGTCATGCCCTAACTCCAAACACAAAGGCAGGCATGAACATCCCCATTCTGCCTCCCACAGAAAGGGGTGTCAGGGCAGGAGGTGGGGTGCACACCGGCCAGCCCTCGGACCCCGAGCACCACGCAGTAAGTGGCCACACCTCGGTGGAGATGCAACCGTCACCACTGCACAAAGACGGTGACACCAGAGGTGGCCAAACAATCTTACAGCCTAACGGGGGAGAGCTCACAATTTGGCACAGCACGTACATAAAGCGTATTTCTTCATTATGACATTTTCCTTTGAATCTCACACCGCTAAGCACAAAAGCCAATGATAAAATAAATCACTCGGGCACAGTATTGATCCTTGAATGACAATTACATTAAAAAAATGTAAATGCCTTAGTGTGTTACATAAGTAATTCCCCTCTGGCACCCATTATGCACATTGCAGCCATACCTTTAATTTTATTTAAGCAGTTCCTGTTGTGGAAAGACATAAAAATTTTTCCCTCAGCCTATTTCACTCACTCTACGCAGTGCAATATGTGCAAGGGAAGAGCAGAGGCAGAGGAAAGAGAGGGAAATTGATTGCTGCCAGCATGGTAGGGAAACGTTAACCTTGCAGGCAGGGGACAAACAGCAGAGTCATCTGCAACATGCAAACCAGCTTCTTCATTTCCATAGTGAGGCAAAGGAAATGCCCTTCAGAAATTCTCAAAACTATTACTGCTATAAATAAGTTGTCTTTAGCAGGACCCTGTGGACAAAAAGGAATTTCAGAAATAAATACTAAGATCAAATGTATCAGCTAAGCAGTTTTTGACACAGAAAACAATGCTCGGTGGTCAGCATTCACGTAACACAGACGCAGACCAGTCCCTAAATGCAACCTAATGAGATCATTTTCAGCTAACAGAGATGCTAAAAGTGCCTCCACTTCAGTGTCCCACCCCTCCCTGCCCTGTCCAGTCCCCCTCTGTGCCCTACACCACCTTTCGAAGTCACATACAACAGACTTTACCCAGGCAAGATTTCTCTCACACTTGATCAAATGGGGTTTGCTTGAATCAGGACCGCAGTGCCGGGTCTGTTTCTTAAATTAATTATATTTCTGAGATTAATTTGAAGAGGTTTGGCTCAGCCTGACCTGCTTTGCATTAAGAAACAACGGATTTACACCTGCTATCCCACCCAGGCAGCGCACCCCCAGGCAGTGGGGGCTGCTGTGGCGGGGCTGAGCATGAACCCAAAAGCAGTGGGTCCCATTTCCAGCCCCTCTGGTGATGTCCAGTGTCCGTGCACGGCCCCACACCCGCCCATTGGACCCAGCACCCAGTGAGACCCCCCCATGCCGAGGGACGCTCGCAGGGCTCCCCCCAACCCCTCTCCGGTGAGGGCTCGGTTTACTTTTTATTTTCATTTTTCTCTGTGAGTACTGGGTGGGTGGGCTAACAACATCACTAATGATGATAATGATGATAATGATGATAATGATGATAATAACTGTAATTATGATAATAATGGAGAATTAAGCTGTCTATTCATTATAATTATTCATTTATATATTTATTAGTAACATAATAATTGCAATATAATGCTATAATTATTACTTCTATAAAATAAAATCATATATATTCATTCCAAGTAGACAATTATTATAATTATTATGATAAGAAGCGCAAATAAACCAGCGATGCGGGAATAGTTACCGGCGAGGAGCCGCACTGCAACAGGCGATGCGGGGCGGGCAGGCGGGGCTGGCGGCACCCGGGGCTGGCGGCACCCGGGGCGGGCGGGCGGGCGGGCTGCCGCAGCCCCCCCCGCCGCTCCCACCGGCTCCGCGCCGGGCCCCGCCGCGCCGGGCGGTGCCCCGCCCGCCCCGCCCACTCCCCGTATGGCCACGCCCCCTCTGGCCGCGCCCCTGTCGCCTGGCCCTTTCCCGCCGCGCTAACGGCCGGCTGTGAGGCGGCGGTGAGCCTTGGTTTGGTGGGCGGGGGGTGAGGGGGAGCCGGCGCCCCCGGCTGCCCTCAGAGCCTCCCCGGGGCTGTGGTGGCCCAGCCCAAGGGCCGGCAGCCAAGAGCTCCCCGGGCAGCGTGTCAGGGCTGGGGAGGAATGGGTGAACCAAAGCGCCACGCCCAGAGCATGTGTGGGGTTTTGGGGGTGTTCGTGTGGTGAGACCCGGCTGCCCCCTCTTAGAGCAGAGGCGGGAGCTATGTCTGGTCGAAGGTCTGTCCGTTCTGCTTGTGTCAGGCAGTGCTGCGCAAGGCACCTTTTAAAGACGTAAAAAGTGTGATAAGTAGGAGGGAAGATTTCTCCTAAAAGGCAGGAAAGATTCAGGGCGAAGAACAAAGCCAAGCACAATGTTGTATTTTACTAGTGCTCTGTATTACACTGTACCTCTACTATATTGCTCAAGAAAATACATTTTTGAAAGGGTACCTCTGTGCAGAGTTTTGCTCTATGCTGGTACATGGACCAGATGCTTTTTCCTGGTCAACGTTAACCTGGTTTTCATACCGTGCAGCAGGAAATTCCTGATATTTGGCCATGGTTAGAGCAGAATACAACTGTATCAAGGTTTCTTTTGATCCACATCGGAAGTCGCTTTGTGCCTCTCTCCCTCCTCATGATATATTTGTACTACATTGTTTCCCCCTGCTCTCTTCTGCCCCTGACTTTGCTCTTCTCCCATAGCAAGGTCTCTGCCTGGCAGGATTTGTCACAGACACCACCTTCCTTTGCTTCTGCATCCTTCGCTCTGCTCCTGCATATTTACCCCACTACTGATTTTCTTCTTCCCTTCTTCAGGACTGATGAGTCCTTTTGGCTCAACTGTCTGGTGTCTTGAACTAAATTAGACCTACAGTAGTGACCACAGCCATGTTTTATGGCCACAGTCTTTATACTTCTTGGTTCTACTTTCATTTTGATTTTTACCAAAAACCTCACTGACTATAATGATCAATTTTATCTCATGAGAAAATGGTGCTCCCTGTCCCTTTGGCTCGCTTTTATCCTTCCTGTCTCTAGAAGCTCGAACAACTCCCTTCCTTCCCTGCCAGAAACACTAGGGTTTCTTGTCTGCGCTGCATTTGCTCCACTGCCCCAACCCAGGCTCCGACTCTCCTTCTTGTCCACCCTGCTTATCTCTGTAACTTGAGGTTTCCTCTGCTGCTTTCACCGCCTTCCCTCATGCTAAGCTGACTAAATGTGCTGTGTATGCTCGCTATCAGTTCTTTCACTCCACTTTCATCCAAAGCCTTCATTTCTTTCCAGTCTGTTCACCCCCCGGGTAATTTGCAGGCAGTGCTCCTCGAGGCACTGATTTCTTTTTAACCAAGCCTGATAATATTTCTCACCCTTCTTGATCTGTCAGCCAGTTTCAACAGAAGCTACCTATAAAAGAGAAAACAAGAACATCCATCTGTCTTTAGATGTGTGCCCTAATCAAGTGTGCATTCTATATCTTGATTTTTATCAGTGTTGGAAGGAGGCCCAGTGGGATCAGAGAGAGAATTGGAAGGGTAAAAGAAAATTCATGGGCTACGATAAGAACAGTTTGATAATTAAAATATTATAATGAAAACAACGAGAGAGAGAGAGAGAGAAGCAAAACCCAGGGAAAAATAAACAACTTGTGCAACTGATTGCCACCCGCTGACCAATGCTGCCAGTCCCTGAGCCGTGATTGCTGCCCCTGTGGCTAGCTCCCCCCAGTTAATATACTGAGCATAATGTCTTATGGTATGGAATATCTCTTTGGCCAGTTGGGGTCAGCTGTCTTGGCTGCGCCCCTTCCCTCCCCTCACGGCTTCTTGTGCATCTGGCAGAGCATGGGAAGATGGAAAAGTCCTTGACTAGTGTAAGCACTACTTGGCAACAACTAAACCATCAGTGTGCCATCAACATTTTTCTCATCTGAAATAAGAAACCAGGACAGACCTCCTGAGGTATCTTCCAACCTGCATTATTATCTTATGCTATGATCTATGTGGCAGGCGCCAGAACCCATATCCTGAAAAGGGAAAGACTGGAATGATAAGATGCAGTGTATCACCAGGGAAGTCCAGACATAGCTACAGAGTGTATTGTTCCTGTTCTTGAAACTCATACTATTTGGCTTTTTAAGAAGTCCCGCGTTGTGGGTTTTTTGTTGTTGTTGTTGTTGTTGGGTTGTTTGGGTTATTTTAAATATTATATTCTTCATCCAGTTTGTTGCAAGGATGTGGTCCCCAGCGTCTGGTTAACATCATGAACCATGCCAGATTCCAGTTATTTTTGTGTTGTGGTAGCTCATCTTTTTCCGATGTTTGACTATTTATTCAGACTCAGCATGGCTATAACTGAACTCCAGGCTTCCTCTTCAAGCCTCCCCTGCTTCTTCCTTTCTCTATGCCCTTGTTTTACTGTCACTCAAGTCTGTTAGCTAAGTGTGAAACCTGAACTCAGTCCTGCTTAATGCTTCAGGACTGTGTTCATTCTTTTCATCACAGTTTCATATAATATGACACTTCATCTAAATTAATCTTGTCCGCATGCAAAATTGCACTGAAGTCTCAAGTTTATCTACTTTTAAATTAAATTAAATTATTGAAATATTTTTAGCTTAGAGATGCCCTTGCTTCTAGCTGTATGTGGCAATTTTCTTAATCTTCCTGTGAGCCATTAGTTTCCTGATAGCACTTTCAGTTTCTCTTCAAAGTCACGTTCATCAATGCTTTCTCTTCTGTGTTTTCCTTCTGATTTCCAGTTCTTTAGAACCAAGTCTTTATACTGTGTGATGTCTTATATGTTTTTAACCCTACACCAAAAAAACCCCCAACCCAAACTCTGCAATTTAGGATGTAGATAATCTTGAAAATTACTGTGAATCAGAGATTTGCTAAACTTGGCTACTAATAAGAGGATTTCTGACACCAAATCAGGGGTTCTTTGATAGAAATAACTATCATTGTAGGCATTCATAAACTAATAGGAAGCCAGAAAGAAGCATAAAATTGCTACCTGCAAACTCAGCCTTTTACCAGGGTTAACTGTTGGTCTTACTAAATCTGTTTATCCAGTAGAAAGCTGTTTCCAGGAGCTTTCAGAATGCTTGATATGGGGTGTTTCTCTGTTTTACTGTTCCTCCTTTGGCACAGAGATGAAAAACTCCAATCGCGTCACCTTTTGTGACAGAGGTGCTGAAAAACATTCTTTAAAGCAAGCATTCCAAAGTTAATAGAATAGCTCTTTTTTTTTTTTTTAATAAAATCACTGATTTATTTCCTGAAACACTAATGGTAACTAGAAAAACTGTTGAATCAGTCACTAGGAGAACAAATGCCCTTTTTGGCCACTTCTCCTGTTTATTATTCTTTTATCACCTGGTTTATCTGAGCAGACATAGTTCAGCACCTTAAACTAGAGATGACTATTTCTTTTGTTTTGCCTTGTTGTCAGATTTTTCTGATTTTTTGAAATATCTTCAGTCATCCAGCAGGAACAAAGGCAAAGCAGAAAATGGCTTAGCAGCTAAAACTGCTTCATAGACCTCTGCCTCCTAAACTGCTGTCTAAAGTATCTACACCAAGAGAGAAGGCTGGTAAAGGTAAATTGTACAAAGACAGTTCCTGTAGTGCGTAGTTTCAAATTCCATGTGTTCTTTAAAATCAACATAGAAGAAGACAGATTGGAAGTTAAGGGGCTAGTGCAAAGCAGTGTCAATGGGACTGCAATATGGCCTCTATGACCTGCATCTCTTTGGGAGGTTCTTCATGTAAAAAGTGGAAGAGTCATTGAGGCAGGTGCTGGAACCTGGGTCTTCCACGTATCAGGCTTGAACACTACCCACCAGGCAACAGAGGCGTTCCCCCTAGCTCATCCAAAAATATGAGGGAGAACTGAAAAACTGCTGGTGTCAAGAAAAATTAAATTAGATCATGTCAAGTCAGACCACAGGGAAGTGAGATTCAGACAAAATGAAAAAAATACAAGGTTTTGGGGATGGTCCTGCTCTTCTCAGAATGTACATCCATGTAAAAAGGCATATTTTGGCATATATTATTTTAAAGGCACCAGGGATTTCAAATTCAAACAAAGGACTTGCAGTGCCGTATGGTTCAGAAATAACTGGGCATTTTGTGGGCCTCTATATGTGGATGAAAAGCTCTTTGCAGTTTATATAAAGTAGCTATTGATTAAATATTTAAGGACTAACCTTTAAAAATAAAAGTGAAAAACAATAGCGTGATCTATAACCAAAACCTTTTTAACATAAGTAATAATAATAAAAAAAAGCTGGAAACTAGGCACCAATCCTGAAACCAGATCTCTAGAGAAGGACCCTGGCATCTGAACATGTTCACTGACTTCAGTGAACTACCAGGCCTCAGGATCTGCTGTAGAAGTTTAGCATACAGAAATTTTACAGTGGTTTTTGTTTTGTTTGTTTGTTTGTTTCCACAGACCAGCACATTAGAATAAAGTAGTAGCATGAAAAAACAATGGTGTCCCTACAAAGTGAGTTAAAGAGACCAAAGCAAGCTTTTCTTTTTTCCATCTAGCTTCTGTAATTCTGTAGGAGTATCTGAATAGTTAAAACTCCTCAGTCTTCATGTAGTCAGTAAAGCTGGCTAATGGAAAGAAAAAAAAAAAATAATTTTTACGATGCTTGAAATAAATGGTAATTTGACTTCTGTTTTTTAGAATACCGTCATACTATATTTGTTATTACGTAATATTAATTTTAAAAGAGCAACAATAATATATTAGAAGTAAGGTAAATTCAATTAAAGAAGTAAGGTTGAAAAGTCAGAAGATATAGTTACTGGTCCCTTGATATTATTAAGCCCTTCTGAATAATATTTTGAAAGGCTGGTAAAATCTATTTCTGTGCAATACATTTGCAGTCTGGCGCTGTCCAAACAGATGTAAATATTTCTAGCTCACTACCAGAGATGTGCTTCAATGATTTAAACCATTTTAAAAGTGATAGGTAAACCTTTTATCCCGAAACAAAGTTCTGTTGTGATGGTTCTCCTTGTAGTAGTACATATTAGTGATAGATACTATTTACAGATTATGTATTTATATAGTAAACCTGACAAGAATCTGAGAGCTGTGCAATGAAGTTTGTTCAAGGATCACGTCTCCAAATGAAACCATTGCACCTGAAAGGTATTTATGCAGCAGCGTGCCCATTGATCAGGAAGCAACTCTTCAGCAATGGTAAGTCAATCACTTTGGTGGATGAAATTGGTTTGCGCTTCATGAAGTGTGAGACTGAGATCTGAGAGCAGGAGCCCTGAGCTAGGGAAAAAAGGTAATGTGGTGTGCCATAAGTGTCTTTTCCTCTGCAGGGGAATATAGAAAGTGAGAATGTAACACAATAAAGCAGCTGACTGAAAAGGCAGCAGAAATGTCAGGGGGTGGACTGTGCCCAGCAGAGGGCTGGAGGCTGTCGGCCACTGTGGTGGAGGGCAAGAAAACCAGGGAGATAAGCCAATGGTCCCAGCTTTCTTTGAGAACTAAGCTGTAGCAGAGAGCTATAAAGAGTGACTTCTTCTTCAGCAAGTCCCTGGAAATGAGTCGTCCTAGCAAAGGGAACAGAGCACCAAGCTTGTGGAACTACACAGGCTGAATGAAGGATAATTTACTAAGTATTTCTTTGTTGATAAAAATGTTCAGGATTAAATGTCTGCTGGGTGCAGTACTGTGTGGAAATTGGGGACTAAATAAGGAACCGATGGACCTCCTGTCCTGGTTTTGGCTGGGATAAAGTTAATTTTCTTCCTAGTAGCTGGTATAGTGCTGTGTTTTGGACTTAGGATGAGAATAGTGTTGATAACCCAGTGATGTGTTAGTTGTTGCTAAGTAGTGCTTACACTAAGTGAAGGACTTTTTCAGCTTCCCATGCTCTGCCAGGTGCAAAAGAAGCTGGCAGGGGGCACAGCCAAGACAGTTGACCCCAACCGGCCAAATAGATATTCCATGTCATATGACATTATGCTCAGTATAATGGGAGGAGCTGGGGGGAGTTGGCTGGCAGGGGCAGCAATTGCTGCGTGGGGACTGGCTGGGCATTGGTCGGCTGGTGGTGAGTGGCTGCATCAGTTGTTTTTCCTGGGTTTTGTTCCTCTCTCTCTCTTTTTTTTTTTGTTTTCCTTTTCATTATGATTTTTTAAAATTATTTTTGTTATTTCATTTTATTTTTTATTATTTCTTAGTTTAGTTTAGTTTAGTTTAATTATTAAACTGTTCTCAACCCAGCCATGAGTTTTCCCACTTTTTCCCTTTTGATTCTCTCCCCCATCCCACCAGGGTTAGGGAGGGTGAGCGAGTGTCTGTGTGGTGCTTGGCTGTCGGCTGGGGTTAAACCATGACACCTCCAAAACGAGGTCTTTGCATATAATCCTGGCAGCAAAGTCCATCTGTTGTGTGAGGCGTATGAATGAAGCTCTTTCTCAGTGGTGTGGGACACTAGGGCTCAGTGCCATCCCACCACACCCACTAGTCATTGAATAAACTAAGAAAACAGAATTTCTAAACCTCTCAGTAATCTGTGAAGGGAGGTAAGCAATTTCAGTGAGTTGTTCAGCTGGCTGAAGATCTGGTCCAGCCTCTGAAAAGTCTTTCCCTTCTTCTGAAGAGAGGAATTTTATATACTATTTTATTACTAAAAGGATCCAGGACAGATGCAGACACACTTCTGACTGTGGTGCTTCAGCTGGGTGCCCAACAGTAGAAGGATGAATCCAGACCTCAGAGGCTGATAGCAGTGCTTCTGCACAAGTATGATCAATTCTGTGAAGCTGCCTACTTGGAAAAGATCCCACAGCCACTTTTGAGACAGTATCCAGGAGGTGATTCACCTCTTCTTTTCACAGCTTGACCACAACTGACCTCACTTGTATAATCAAATTGAAAAGAAGTCCACTCCGTGGTGATTTTAAGATATTGAAATTCCCTGAATGTTTGCCCTTTTCCCGTTCAGTAGGGTTAGCCTGAGGTTTAGTGGTACAGAGAACACTATGGAGCATACAAAGGAGCACTCCGAACACGCCGAAGGAGTCCCATCTACTTCTCAGGTGAAAGACCTCATTGCATTGTCATGTGGCACTGAGCAGAACAGATTCAGTGTCCCTAAATAGGGACTTCTTGGCAATACAAACGGCCAGTTTTCACATGCAGTAGAACATTGCACATACATTCTTCTTTAAACTATGAAGGCATCTTGGAAATCCTGCCCTTTCCATCTTGCTTGTTTTCTAACTCTTCTACTGCATGCTACACATCATTCAATGTAGCGCGTAGGCGAATTCTATTTGTGTTTAAAAAAAAAAAGGTTAACATATTTTGTGATTGGCAGTGCTGTGATGCTTAGTCTGAATTGTGTGTGCATTTCCTCTCAACAAGAAAAATCCGTATGGGGCACAGAGAATTTGTAACACGAACTTTCCTTCAAAAAGAATGACAGAGTGTGCCTCATTATAAATGTCTTTTTTTCTCTTGTCTTCAGCAGGCAGGATTTTTGGCCAATACCTAACTAGAGGGATAAAGAGTACAAATTACGAAAATGGAAAAGCAGTGCCTGGCAGTTATGTCAATGTTCAAGGGCAAGTCAAGCAGACAGATGCTTCCCTTAGCAATGAACATATATCCCACAGTCTGGTGCAAATCCAGCCCAAAGGTACATCCCTGTCTATCAGGTTTGTCACAGTCAAACACAAATCCAACTCTAATACCCCCTTCTTCAGACTCAGTTCCAGCCTGGGAGTACACGGCCCCAGTTTGACCACATTTCTTCTTGCCCAATACGTTTCCAACACAGACATGCATATCTCCTTAATGAAGATAGTAACCATGGCCAAATACCGTTCCAGCCCCAAACTACAGGTTTCCATGACCTAAGGAGAGGTTTGATTCTCTCTGAAACTGGTTTCCCAACAGAGGAAGTGGAGCAAAAAGGTGATAGATATTCTCCAGGTCTAGTTCATAAGAATAAAGACCCTGCATGTTGGTCTTTACCAGGCATTACTGCAAGCAAAGTTGATCATTATGATATTATTCCTGTCTACTCAAGCAGCCAAATGTCAACCAAAGCAAAGAGCAAACCCATTTTTTTTCTGCTCAGACTCCTAGGAGAGATTTTATTATTACTAAAAATCCTAGTGGGCCTGATAGCTTCCCATCTCACAAAAATCATGGATTCTCTTGTATGAAGCACTGAGAATTACAGAGCACTGGCCCTGCCCATTTCACCCCTATATTTACACTAGGAATTCTAGCTGCAGGTTTATCTTCTCACCCTCAGTCTCTGATGACCACACTCAAAAAGCCACTTGTTTCTCGCTACAGCTGTGAAGTCCCCGGTAGCCAATTAATGACTAAAAAGAGAAACTTGCAGGCTGAAGTTAACACAGTGATTTTGTCCAATATCAATTTACCACTATTTGAAACAAGAAAGCCTGAGCAACAGAAGATCCTAGGTAATTAATATTAAATATCTTAGTACCTTTTCATTGGTGCAGTATTTTACTGAAAGCTTTTCCTAAGCATGTCTTGCAGGGAGAATAAAACCCCTGCATTTACGTTTGTGTGGGTATTAGAATTTGCCCTCATCACTTGATAAATACACAGTGCAAAATTATAGCTCCTGATAACTAAATGAAATGTTGTGTTTTAAGAGAACAGCAAATGATGATTTAACTGTGTGTAACCTTATTATAACTGATGATACAGGGGAACTGTAAAAAGTCCCATTCCATAAAACTTTGAAAATTGTGGGTTCAGCTATCATCAGAATTTAGGAAGACAATTCTAACACTTTCATGGGTCTTTGATCTGGTCTCCCTGTATCAGGTATAGCCAACTAGTTAAATGCCAAATGAGGAACAGATGTGATTATATTGATTTTTTTCGGATCTTTGAAACTACTTTAGGTCCTACAAAATCCTTACTTCACTGATACTTTTAGAGAGGTGATCCTATAGACTATTACCATAACATTAATGCTTCATGTGTCCCAGCCCAGTATTGTAAGTGATCCTGGATATTTCTTTTTTCCTTCCAGGTGAGTGCCCTGCAGTGAAATTCCTGAGCTTTCAGGCACACAGACACCACTGAATTGTATTTCCCCTTTTTTTTTTACTTAGGTATATTAATGTGTGGTGGTAGAAATGTGACCCAGCAGATAGGACTGTGTTCTGTATTTCAATTTTGATAGGAACTTTTGTTTACTAAAATATTAAATGAAATGGCAAAAGTTTAAACATAGAATATAAGCTTGAGATGTTCCTTAATTTTTGGTAATGTTCCATAAAAAATGTATCCCTACAGATAAAATAACGAGGGTCTTTAAAACAAAAAAGAACAACAACCAACTTGTCCTTGTTCTCTTGCCCCCTCGTTAGATCATGGTGTATCTTTTTCTCTGTAAGAAATTAGACCGGGCTGAGGCCAGTATCTTGGCCATACCAGGGTCCTAATGTGATTCCTAGATTGCAAATCTATCTGCTCTGTAGAGTAACGTGGCTCTTCAGTAGCAGAAGGCTTTTAGTGCCACAGTAAACTTGCTTGCACTTTGCTTTCATGGCAAAAATCATATGTTCAGAAAGAATGAGCTTATGTCAAGTTTCTGTAAGCCTGGGCTTCCAACCGAAACTGGACAAGTGTGGCTGGTGCATTACGTTGCTTCTCCAGTCATGGTCTCATGTTATGCAGACTTAAAAATACTACTGACACCTTGTTCCTTCCCCTGCACAATATAATACCATCTACCTCTTCAGATGTGCTGAAACAAGTGTTTGTGTGGCCATGCTGCAGGCCAGATCAAGACATTTATCCAGCTTAAGAAAAAAAAAAAAAGCTGTAAATCTTAAACTCATAGTGGGGAAGGGTTTGCCTCATCCTTCTACTATGGTATTCTAGAACCAGGTATACAGCTATTTCTGTACATCCACTATAAATCATTTGCATGCTGGAAATGGCATTTTGATGTGTGGTAATGATATGAAAAGCAAAAATGACCAGTCTCTAATTCTCACTCTCTGGTTCTGCATGTACTTTGGTACAGAGGATGTGATTCTGTGGTAGCCCTCACTGCTAAAGTATGATTCCATAGCATGGGTTGCATGTACACAGCTTCGAGAGGGCAGCCGTTCCACTGGAAAGACCTCTGCTGTGCTCAGAGTTTGAGAGATGTGCTGCATCTTGGAAGAAAAAAGCAGCACTCAGAGATTTTCTGACAGTTTGCTGTGAGGTTCATGATCCTAGTTGTATCCAGTCTGTCCAAACCTGTGAAAGTCTAAAAGCAGCATTGTATGGTTGCCACAGTCTTTTCTGCTGACTGTAGTTTGAACCAAACTCTTTGCATGGGTAGGAATACAGTTACTGTATCACCAGGGACTAGAAGAGTGTTTTTGAGGAAGCAGATGATAACACATGGAGATTTCATCCTACTGAAAAGGTATTTTGTTAGAGGGGCACTCTGATGTGTTTCTTTTCAGCAGCATTGAAAGAAGAAAAATAGATCCCAAGCATTTTCTAAGGCCTTGTCTCAGGGAGGCCATGAGACTTGGGAAGAGCTGATGCTGTACTGTTCCCTTCTCCCTCACTTTCAGGAAGGTACACCCTTTCTTACTCCTAACTCTGTGTGCTGTCCAAACCTATTTCTAAAAAATTCCATGATGTTTGCAAACCACTGCTTCCTTCCATGACAGTGAGGCAGACTCCATCCAATCTAACTGAAACTTCAAGGAGGGAGTTCATCTCACCTAACTTTCCCTAAAGTTAATCACTTAATCACAAGTAGTAATGCATGCTTCTTCCTTAACCCATGCAGATAGGGGCAGAAACTTCCAGGGGGCAATTTTTACTACCCCACAGTAAACATCTAAGATGGGTGAACTGAATCGAGCACAAAATAGGTATCTGCTTTTTGACCATTTATAGTAAAACATAGTTTTGCAGTGTCACTTGGTGGCTGACACTTGGTGTTATATACTCATGGTCATCTGCGAAACTGCATAAAAAGCAACAAACCATATTGGTTTTATTTTAAGCACAGAAACTCACTGTTGTTCACCATAGCCAGTGCAGAGGCTCTGTACCGGTTGTTTACACTGCAGATGCGGGTATGGTGATTGTGGCTGAGAGGAGGGAGGTACTTGAGACTGATTGTGAGAAACAGTATCACGGAATCACAGAATCACAGGTTGGAAGGGACCTCAGGGATCATCCAGTCCAACCTTTCTAGGAAGAGCTCAGTCTAGACAAGATGGCCCAGCACCCTGTCCAGATGACTCCTAAAGGTGTCCAATGTGGCCGAGTCAACCACTTCCCTGGGGAGATTATTCCAATGTTGACTGTCCTCACTGTGAAAAATTTCCCTTTGTGTCCATTCCCCCTTGTCCTCTCCATGTGACTCCCTGTAAAAAGGGAGTCTCAATCTTCTTTGTAGCTACCCTTAAGTACTGGTACATGGTGATGAGATCCCCTCTAAGCCTCCTTTTCTCAAGGCTGAACAAACCCTGTTCTCCCAGCCTATCCTCATATGGCAGGCTTCCCAGTCCTTTGATCATCTTGGTGGCCCTTCTCTGGACCCCTTCCAGCCTGTCCATATCCTTTTTGTATAGTGCGGACCAGAACTGTACACAGGACTCCAGGTGTGGCCTGACAAGCGCTGAATAGAGCAGGATAATGACTTCTTTTTCTCTGCTGGCAATGGCCTTTTTGATGCAACCCAGCACCCTGTTGGCCTTCTTGGCTGCAGCAGCACACTGTTCACTCATGTTGAGCTTTCTGTCCACCAGGACCCCCAGGTCCCTTTCCACAGAGCTGCTCTCCAGCCAGGTGGATCCCAGTCTGTGCTGCACTCCCGGATTATGTCTTCCCACGTGCATGACCTTACACTTCTCCTTGTTGAACTTCATAAGGTTCTTGCTGGCCCACTCTTCCAGCCTATCCAGATCTTCCTGCAGAGCAGCTCTCCCTTCTGGAGTGTCTGCTTCCCCACTCAACTTAGTGTCATCAGCAAACTTCATCAGGCTACACTTGATGCCGTTATCCAGATCACTTATAAAGATGTTGAATAACATTGGGCCCAATATTGATCCCTGGGGGACTCCACTTGTGACAGGTTGCCTCTTGGAAAAGGAGCTATTTACCACCACCCTTTGTGTGCGGCCTGTCAGCCAGTTCCCCACCCACTGCACAGACCACTTGTCTAGGCTATAACACATTAATTTCTCCAGGAGAAGACTGTGGGGGGACCGTATCAAAGGCCTTGGAGAGGTCCAGGTAAACAATGTCCACCGCCTGCCCCATGTCAACCAGGCAAGTCACTTTGTCATAGAAGGCCACCAGGTTTGTCAAGCACAGTCTGCCTTTAGTGAAGCCATGTTGGCTTTTCCCAATCACGTGCTTCATTTGACTTGTGATCACCCCCAGGAGAATTCATTCCATAACTTTCCCAGGGATTGAAGTAAGGCTGATGGGCCTATAGTTACCCGGATCCTCCCTTGAGCCCTTCTTGTAGATAGGGGTAACATTTGCCTTTCCCCAGTCCTCTGGGACATCCCCCTCTCCATGACTTCTCAAAGATTATGGAGAGTGGCCTTGCGATGATGTCAGCAAGCTCTCTCAACACCCTCGGGTGGATGTCGTCAGGGCCCATTGATTTGTGTGAGTCAAGCTCCTGTAGTAATTCATATACTAACTCTTCCTTTACTGATGATGAGTCGGTGTTTGAATCAATCAGCAATTTTGTTCCCAAAGCCTGGGACCCAACAGTGTTAGTAAAGACAGAGGTGAAGAAGGTGTTGAGGACCTCTGCCTTTTCTGCATCATTGGTGATTGACTGTCCTTTTCCATTCAACAGTGGGCCTATGTTTTCCTTCTTTTTCTGCTTATGGTTGACATGTCTGAAGAAACCTTTCTTGATATTTTTCACATCTATGGCCAGTTTCAATTCGAGATGGGCTTTTGCTTTCCTAACTGCATCTCTGCACACTCTGGCAATGCCCTTGTAGCTCTCGACGGATAATCCTCCACTTCTGCATATCTGGTATGCTTCCCGTTTGGATTTGAGTAGGCCCAGGAGGTTATGGTTGAGCCATAGGGGCCTCTTGCTCTGCTTACTTCCTTTTCCTTTGTAGGGGATAAATTGGCTTTGTGCTTCCAATAGAGAGTTCTTGCAGAACTCGCAGCTCTCACTAGCTCCTTTGTCTTCCATGGAAGCTTCCCATCGAATCCCTCCCAACTGAGCCCTGAGTGCACTGAAGTTTGCTCTTCTAAAATACAGAACCCTTGTCTTAGAGCTGACCTTCAGCACACTCAGCAGGATCCTGAACTCCACAATATTGTGGTCACTGCAGCCAAGGCTATCACTAACCGAGATATTACAAAGCAGGCTTTCTCAGTTTGTGAATAGCAAGTCCAGCAGTGCCTCCTTCCTGGTTGGCACATCTAGCATTTGTATCAGGAAACAGTCCTCTCTACATTCCAGGAACTTGGTGGATGACATGCAAGCTGCTGTATTGTTCTTCCAGCAGATGTCTGGGTAGTTGAAGTCACCCATCAGGACCAGGTTCTGTTGGCCAGAATCTTGCTTTAGTGCCCCAAGTATCGCTTCGTCGGCTTCATCATCATGGTTAGGAGGTCGATAGCAGATGCCCACTGTAAGGTCCTGCTTGGAGATGACCCCTTTGACTTTGACCCAGAGGCATTCGATAGAGCAGTCTCAATCACCATAGTTGACTTTGATACATTCGAGGTGTTCCTTAATGTAGAGTGCAACTCCTCCACCTCTTCTACCCTGCCTGTCCTTATGAAAGAGCCTGTAACCATCCGTTGCGATCCCCCAGTCATACGAGTTGTTCCACCATGTTTCAGTTACTCCTATGGCGTCATACCCTTCTAAGTGGGCACAGAGCTCCAGTTCCTCCTGTTTGTTACCTAGACTGCATGCATTTGTATACATACACTTGAGGTGATTTCTGTTTCACCTCTTGGTAGACAGCTTAGGAACCTTTATCACCACACTGCTTGGCCTGACTTCCTCCCCCACTGGACGTGCTGGTGTAACTTGAGTGTACACAGCTGTTAAGTCATGTATTTGTTCACTGTCTGGGTCTCGTCAGGAATATTATTATTTAACCTCAACTTTTGAAGCTGAGAATGCTTTTTTGTGAAACTATTTTATAATATCTGCATTACAGCATAAACCATTCTATGACTGTGGTGGGTTGACCTGGGCAGCCAGCCAAACCCCCACGCCCCCTCTACCTAGCAGCTCTCTCACTCCCTTTCCTCAACAGGACAGGGGAGAAAATAAGATGGATGTGCTTGTGGGTTGAGATAAAGGCAATTTAATGAGAAAAGCAAAGGCCGCACACAGAAGCAAAGCAAAAAGACTATCCATCAGCAGGTGACATCTGGCCACTTAATGGGAAGCAGGGCCTCAGTACATGTAGTGGTTGCTTTGGAAGACAAACACCTTAACCACAAATGCTCCCCCTCTAAGGGATGGGTAAAGGGAGTTATGGTCAGTCCATAACAGCTCCTCTCTGTCACTCCTTCTTTACAATTTCCTTTGTTCTGGCGTGAAGTCCCTCCCATGGATATGGTCCTTCAAGAACTGCTCCAGCACGAGTCGTTTCCACAGGGTACAGTCCTTCAGGAACTGACTGTTCCAATGTGGGTGGCATGGGCTGCAGTTCCTGCTAGAAAACTTGCTCCTGTGTTGTCTCTCCATGGGCTGCAGGGTGGATATCTGCTTTGATGTGGTCCTCCATGGGCTGCAGGGGAATCTCTGCTCCAGCACCTGGAGCACCTCCTCCCTCTCCTTCTTCACTGACCCTGGTGTCTGCAGGGCTGTTTCTCTCACGTTTTTCTCATTCCTCTCTGTCACAGCTGCTGTGCAGTGTTTTGCCCTTTTTAAAATACATTTTCTCTGAGGCACCACCGTCTTGGCTAACAGTCTCAGCTGTGCCCTGTGGTGGGTCCACTGGAGCCAGCTGTGTCTAGCACGGGGGCAGCCCCTGACCTCTTCTCACAGAAGCCACCCCTGCAGCTCCCCACTACCAAAACCTTGCCACGTACTCCCAATACAATGATAAACCGCCAAATCATAGGCCCAGATTTCCTGGGACATAATTACTCCTCGTGAACCTGTACAGGCTGGGGCCAGTTGCCTGGAAAGTGGCTTTGCAGAAAAGGACCAGGGGTCCTAGTGGATGACAAGTTGAACATGAGCCAGCATCAAGCCCTTGTGGCAAAGAAAACCAACTGCATGCTGGCTGTATTAACCACATCATAGCCAGTAGGTCAAGGGAAGTGATTATAACGCCGTAGTCAGAACTTGTAAAACCACACCTGGAGTACTGTGGCCATTTTGGGGCTCTCCAATATGAGGTGGATATTGACACACTTTGGCAGAGACCCACCAAGATGGTCAGGGGCTGGAGTACATGACACATAAGGAGAGACTGAGAGAGCTGGGTTTGTTCAGCCATAAGAGGAGATGCTTAAAAAGAGATCCTGTCTTCAGCTAGAGTCAAACTCTTCTCAGAACAGCAGAAAAGGCAACTGGCACAAGTTGGAAAATGGGTAATTCTGGTTAGATACAAGGGAAAACTCTCCTCGTGAGGTTGGTCAAATGTTGGCATGGGTTGCTGAGAGAAGCTGTGGTTTTTCATCCTTGGAGACATTTGGGAGTCAGCAGGAAAAGGCCCTGAGCAACTTGATCTAGGCCTGCTTTGAGCCAGGGGTTGGGTTAGATGATCTCCCAGAGGTCCCTTCAAACCTATGCTGTTCTTGAAGCTATAGAAGCCTTAAAATTAACCTAATAGATGTAAGGAATTTCTTACTGCATTTGATTAATAGATGGGGGTTTTGCACAAAAGGATTCTGAGCCATATGTATAAAGGAATGTAGTTCTTGTACATGCAGCACATCTTCCACTACTATTTTGCACTTTTCTTTAGAAATGCCTTGGAAAAGAAAATGAGAAAATCTGGTTCACCAGAACTTTTGCAAGAGGAAAAGAAAGAAAAAGTGTATACTGTACATTACTTAAAGCTACCTGAACCTGAAAGAGAAGAAGGACCCTTTACAGATAGGATCAAGAAGTATATGTCACTTTTGAGAGACAGACTAGATGGATGACATGAGTCAACAGTCATAAAATGGTTTATGGGAAACAAGGTTCTCATAAATGTAGCATGCCACTTGTAGACTCTGGAGGACTACAGCCACTACCTCCAGCTGCATTAGCAAAGTACTGGAATTATAATGTAACAATTTAATCTGCAGTCTTGATTTGGCATTGAAGTGGCAGTGAGGTTGATGGTACAAGACCGTTTTAACACTTAAGAGAAGAAGGCCACTTCTGAACTGTTGCAGGTTGTGCACACTCCAGCACAATAAGTCTGTAATCTCTGTACTGCAAATGGCAGCTGTGGAGGGATGCTAACTGCTGCCATTACTGTAGGCCACAATCCAATTCTGCTTGCAGGCCTCTTTGTTCTATACGTGAAGACTTATTCTTCTCCCATCAAAGGAAAAAGAAAGGAAGTGTTTGTAAAGAACCTGCAATCTTTATATCTTTATGCAGATATTAATGAGTTGATTACCGTGCGAGAGCGTTGTCTGAGTATGGCAACAGAGGATCTCAGGGATCAGATGTAGGAGGTATGCAGAACACTTCTCATTCAGGCTTTATTTTCTAATACTTGCTTTCCCCTAAGAAGTTCTGTAATGCCCGACACCCTCATTTCATATCATAGGGTCTAATTATGCCCCTGATGGCAATAGTGTGGAGGATGTTTGGGAAACTAATTTCCATTTTATAGCAAGCAAGCAAGATGAAGAGAAAAAAACTGATTTCTAGGTCCCAAGTGGAAGTATTATGTTGCTTCTTGTACCAGAAGATTGGTCTTAGCCTTCAGGTAAAGCCTTTAAAGATGCATTACTCACATTGCTGTGTTTAATAGCGAATAGCAGCTTTCATTCAAAGTATCTTTTGGCTTTGTAACCTCATCTACAGAAAAATTATCTTAAATTTCTTACCATACCACTGCATGAAATAGAAGTGCTTAGAATGATTTAAAACTCTTTTGTTAACATTAGAGTAGCTCTAGGGATAACTGATTTCCACGCTTTTCTTCTATAGTTCCCTTGCCTTAAATTCTCCATTGTTTATATCTTCTTTTGTCTCACCTTCTTTTGCCATTTCTTCTGTACTTTTACTGTGTCTCATTGTCTTTCTGATGCATCCTGCATCACTTTCATGGCACTTGCTCAGCACTGTACCTATTGCCAAAGTGTAATTCAACCCAAGTTATGTCAGCACCATACAAAGTAGTTGTCAGATGCAGAAAAGGAGAGGAAGCGCCTCTTGCTTTTGGTAAGGAACAAGAGATTTAGTATTTAATGGTTTCTTGGAATTTGCCTGCTGATCCAAACTGTGTCCATTGGTGGGTGTGAAACAGCAGTTTAGTCTCCTAGCTGCACAAGCCAGAGGAAGCCTCACCCAAGCTCCCATGTGGGATACTCTGCCAGAATTTATGCTTCTGCATTCATGGAGGACGCAAATCCCTGGCAGTTGTCATGAGGAAATGGTTTTCCAAGCCACCTTTATATAAATGGTTTGTAGGCTTCACCCAACTCTCTGCTGCAGGCTTCCACTGGAATAGGATCAGCAAGCTCCTCCTTGAAGGTAGATAGTGAATTTCACATATGGACTTTAATGTCTCAGAATAAATATGTCTAGTGAAAGGGTGGATCAGGAATAACTGGTTAGGGATTTGGGGAATAATTCTAGCTGGATAAATTCTGCTTTAAATGAACCTCAATCTTACAAATGCTCTGTGTAAATTAACTGTAAATATTCCATTCCTTTTTCTGTGACCTTTAAAGAATTGGTATTATTTTTCCCTTTCCTGTTCTATGATCTAGAAAACCTGTTGAAATGTCGGTATTCACAGTCAACTTGCTTGGTACCTGAATATGTTATGCTGTGATATGGCTGTGTTTGGAAGCTGTGATAAGAAGTATCCAATGTTGTTGCCAGACAAAATTTGTCTGATACCTGTTTATTTTGAGGTTCTCTGGCACCATATGCGTAAAAAGTTTAATTATCAAATAAAACAGATTATGCCACTTTATCATCCATTTCTGCAAGTGTGACCAAAATGGAAACTGGCAATGACAGGGATGGAAATACCAGAACCATCGTCACAAGGAAACAGTGCTGGGAGTTCTCTTTCTTGGTACTATAAAAAACAGTTATTGATTTTTCACATTCTTGCCAGGAATACCATTATATGGGTGTAGAGAAAAGTATTTATAGATCTTTTATGTCTTTGCTGAAAATTGTGTACAGTATAGAAATTCCTCAGCTGTATAAATCATCTCCAAAGCACCAAAATCAATGGAGCTACTCCCCCACTTTACTAGCTGAGATCCTCAGATGACCCCTCCTCCTTATTTTATTCAACTTCTCTACACTTTGCCTACTTTTTATTACGAGAATTATTTGCTAACACTACTGTAATTTTGCTGACTTTTTGAGAGGGGGAAAACTAGTGTGGTCAAGTTATTTTTAGTAGATGATCAGGCTTTGCCAGACGCTAAGAAGATTCTTGGTTCATGGTCATCACTGGTGAAATCTTTGCTGTGCTGCATCCATTCTTCTTTTGAGGCAAGCTACTTAGATTATTTAAGATTACTTAAAAGTACATAAATACCACAGCATTGTCTCAAACTTATGAGGCCCTATTCACCTTTTGCATGTTGCAGAGAGCTCCGGGCTGGCCTTGAGTGGGCTGACACATCCACACAGTGAGACGCAGCTACGTGCAGGCACACAGGCCAGGTCTGCAGGATAGCCAAGGCAATGCAGCCTTGCCTCTCAGCTCACGCACAACCCTGCGCTACCATGGTTGTGCTGCGTCCTTTTCTCAAGCAGGTTGACTTCAGTTATTCCTAGGGTCTCCCCGCTGCTGCCTGAGGTCTGGGATACCTTATCACACAGTATTCACATCCTCCAACTTTATGCAGCCTCTAAACACAATGATCGCTGCAGCTTTGCAAAGGCTTCCAATAAGGGAAATAAAGATTTGTCATATTGCATTTTTTTTGTCTATGGGAGAACAGAGAGACCTGATGCTTTGCTGAGGTTGGGGTTCTGTTCCTGAAAATCCACCATGTCTCCAGACTCCAGAAGTCTGTGTCACCGTGTGCTGCTCCGCTGTACAGCAGTGAAGACCTGTGCGTAAAGAAATTTCAGAGTCACGTATAAAGAAATGGGCAGAGTCATGCCAAACACTAATAGAAAAATGAAAACTGGGGAGGGACCTCATTTCAGAGTCAGTATTCTGGTGTTCCAGGTACTTCTTGGCCACCATTAAAAATTGGTCCGAAATTTTCCAATTAAATTAAATTATAAAAGTGGTCAAAACTTTCAAATTTCTTTTAAATGTCTTCATTTCTATTTTGCAAAACACATTTTTTATTTGTCTAAGGTACATTGCCTTTGAAATGTCAGCCTATTTATTAAAGCAGAAGTGTAGATTCATAAAATGATTAAATAATAATAATATCTTCCTAAGTCATCATGACATTTCAATTTGCTCAGAACTCCACAATCTTAAATGTTACTGACATTGCTTTCTTTTAGGAACAGGGAATATTTTTCAGCACCTTAGAAACGTGTTAGATATGAAGACAGGTTTTCATGCAACGGCACAGTAAATCTTGCTTTTGTGCTTGTAGATGTAATTACAAAGTCCAGCAAAAGCAGTACTTTAAGTGATAGATGACCATCGTTCACTATTGCTAAAGAAACACCACCCTAAATTTGCCCTGCTTTTAAGCTTTTATGGTCCCGTCAGCAGAGTAGGACCAAAGCATCCAACCCACTTTCTTTTCCTTGGAGGAGTCAAAGAAAGGTATCTGTCTGAATGGGGAATGTGACCAAAGAGCCAAACTCCCCCTTGCACACAGGGCCCAGAGGCTGGTGCCTCCAGAGCTCACTCTGGAGAGGGGATGAAGACCAGAGACGCACCTCTTCTCCAGACACACTGACTGCCAGCCCTCCTGCCTGGGCCCACCAAGGAATCCCAGCGCCATCATCTGCTTTAAGTCAGAACAGGACAGATGTCCAGGGTTCAGCTGCTGTTTCAGGTACTCTGACCATTCACTTACTTGGAAATGCTGTGAACTGAAGAAGAGAAGGGCTTGCACATGAAGCAGAGCCACCACAATTCACACAGCTCACTATGTGTCTTGACAAGATGTTTGTTCTCCGGGTTATCATATTGCTTAGGAGACAAAATGCTTCTGGTTTTGCTTCTACATCCTCAAAAGTAGTTACTTAAAATCAGAAGGAATTGTTGCAGCTGTTTGCTACATTAGTGAACCTTGTTCCATATGAGGAACAGATACTTGAGAGCTCTTGTCTGTTGTTCACAAATTCACGGTTTGAAACAATTCATCAGCATAACAAATTTGAACTCCATGACAAAACCCTTCAAGTATCTCAGACTATCTTGTTCATACTACGTCTCTTGAATGTTTCACAGCTACCAAGGAGAACACCTGCACTGGATTTTCATTTTTGCTGGAAATATTTTTCATCTTTAGGACCACATTTTGTAGACTTTTGTTTAAATCCAGAAGAATTTTCATTTTGGTTTTTTAATTTTAATGAAATATAGACAACGGTCTTGGAGTACAGTCATCTGCTACTACCCTGGGAAATCATCAGCACTGAAGCATGGTTTTTCTTGACAAACAGATTCCAGGAATCTAAGAAAATTATGAACTCCAATGCAGTGTATAAATTCTCTTTCATTATAGTAATTGTCATTATTTACATTCATGTACCTATTTATTATAACTCTTAGATTCTATTGTATTTTAGGGGAACACTTGGATATAGATTTGATATGACTGCATGTAGTGTGTGTTGTATAGATATACTTTATTGTATATATGTCATGAAAATGATTAATTAAATCTGATTTACAAGGAACTAGATGCTATATTATATACTAAAGTGTATTTGATATTATATGTGACAATAGTTAAATATTATCTCAGCATCTACGTAGTTTGAAATGTATGTAACACTAACTATACTTTCTGGAGGGGTCATAATAACGCAGAAGCCATGTTCTCCTAGCAGTTTGCATAAAATTTCCTAGGTTAGAAATGAAAGAGAAAGTTTAATAAAGAAGCCACAAAATTAAAAAGTTTCACCACCTGGGCTCTGGAGATGTTTTGGATTGCATGTTTGCATGGTCTAGATTCCCTCTACAGGATGAGCATAGTTCAAAAGTGGACTAGGCTGCCTGAGCTAATATATCCAGTATGGCTTAGGAGGCTTACAAAGGGAAGTCTAATACAATTTGAACAGTACAGGAGAGTGGGATAAAAAGGCAATGCAAGCCAAAAATGACAGAGCTTAGAGGCAGTCACAGAACTGGGCCACTTACTTCATCACACAATTAGCAAAGCCTGAACCAGGGCACTGATAAGAGAGAAGACCTTGCTGCTCTCCATGATTGCACATGTAGAGCTTGTGTGTCAGTGTCTGTGCTCTATTACATGCTGGTTCCCTGATCATCTGCATTGCAAAAATATTCATTCATCCCCAGTTTTTCTTGGTGTGAGCAAATGGCTTCCTCTACAATAAAACTCTGCGGTAGTGCTGCAGGTGGGTCATTGCAGGGGCCCAACCTAGTAAGCAGTATGGACAAGGCTGCCCATGATTTGTCCCCCTTTTCCATATTAATTTAATACTTTAGGGCTTGTCACCCTCTGCCCTCCTGTATGCTACTGTACACAATATAAAGACATCATCAGTATGGTAGGCTTCAGGAACTGTCCTCACTTTTATTTCAGACTCTGCAATCTGAAAAAAAACCCTACCTTGCAAAATAATAATTATGCATGAAGGCAGAGAGGGCACCACTGGCCCAGTGCTGTGCAGTACAGGTGCAGGCTGCTCCCAAGCAGGCAAGCAGGCGGTGTGTACATATGCCACTCTGCACCTCATGACCTGTGGCCAGGGATTGCTCCTTGAGTGGATAAATTCAGCAGAAAGTCCAGCTCTGGACTGTGTCCACCTTGAAAAAGTGAGCAGGTATTTGGATTTGATGGAAGGGAGTAGGAATGGCAGTAAAGGATTTTGTGGCAAGGGGCAAGGCCGGGCTGGGCTTTGAGATGCTAATATGGCCTTCAGGCATATCTTTGACACTGCTTAAGCTGACTCCATCCACAGGGGAACCAAACTGTATTTCTGACTTTGTTTCATGGTAGATCTGTGAGCCCTGAGGAATTGTACTTAAGAATGTTACTTTTTTGCATTTAAATGAAAAGGCTGAGAGGTTTCTTTAAGCAGCTGATCCATTTTTTATGTACCTTTTAGGCCTACTTTTTTTTTTCACCTTTCAGACCTGACCCCTTTAATGGATACCTTGGTCTACCTTAACTCGTCATTCAGTAATTAACTTTCCTTTCCTATAGAGGTATGTGCTGCTTATTTTCCATGACTCCACTAAAATGGTGTAAGGCTGAAATTTTACAGTTTAGATAGAAAAAACAACTTTCAAAGAGTCACAATTTAATCAGTGAGGCAAATGGCATAGCACAGATACTTAGCCGAAATTAAAAATAATGATTTACAATATTCAACTTCTTTACCTTTTTGGTTATTTGAAATTTAGGAAGAATCACAGATAGAATCACAGAAATCTTCATGGCTGCCCTCCCAGGCTCCTGTCTGCTCGCATGGGTCTTCCTGTCCCTCAGCCACAATCTCGCCCCAGAACTGAGCAACCTGTAGCTACACTTCCCAGCGGTCTCAGTCTGGCCAGCTCACTTAAGGTATCCGGATGTGATCTGCAGCAGCTAAACACCTGCAATTACTGGGAAAATCTAAATTAGAGCAGGCTTAGTGTAAACAGAATCACTAGGAATGAGTAACTTCTAAAATCTAGGAAAGCTTTAGTGAACACGGGCTGATGGTATATTTTGCACACACTTGCAGTTTAAGCAAATTCCTGATCATGCCAACAGATATGTCCACTTTAGGGGACTGTGAACATTTCCCTGCCCCTTCTTTTCACAAGCCTGGATAGCACACCCCCTGCCATGCTACCTGATGCAGTGGTAGGTAGCTACACAGTTACTCAGTCTCCCCGGCTCAGGACCAGGGCTGTGTCTGCCTTGGCGAAGGCTGTCCTCAGACAACCCACTGTTGTAGATGCAGGCTGGAAGGGAGCTCTGGAAGTCATCTAGTCCGAACCCCCACTCAGAGCAGCACAAATTTAGACCTTCAGATGTCTTCCCTCAGGAGCACAGAGCTCTTGAGCTACCAAGTTAAACCAGCATTTTTCAAACTTTTCTAAAATGTGATCCTCCCCCTCCCTGCCTTTCTGACTCACCATCTGTATATGGCCAACTGTATAAGACCTTAAAAAGTCAGATGAGTAACTTAAATGAAGGTGCTTCTAATAGTCAAATGTCTCTTTTGAAAATGTTCACTACTCCTTTTGTGGTTTTGATCCATGATTTGAAAAACTCTGCCCTTTCAAAAGCAGGAAATATTATCAGCTTGGTTTTGGGGGGGGTCTTTTTAAAATGCTGACTCAACAAAATATTTTTCTGTTTTACTTTCATATGCTTTTAGCAAAAGCGTTCTTCAAGCAGACATAATAGAGGTGGAGAATTTAATCTCAAAAAACTAGGATGTAATACCAGGAACAAACCCAAGGCTTATAAAGGGAAATGCTGGACAGTCTTTACAGCCAGCAGTGCTAGCAGCCCTGCTTCGCAATTTCCAGTCACAGTGTTGTAAGTGATTAGCAATTGAATCATAGAATCATTAAGGTTGGAGAAGACCTCTAGGATCATCAAGTCCAACCGCCAACCCAACAGGCCACACCCAACGCCCCACTGCAACCCAACACCACGAGGCCTCCTAAACCATGCCCTGAAGTGCCTCATCTACACGATTTTTGAACACCTCCAGCGATGGCGACTCCACCACCTCTGGGCAGCCTGTTCCAATGCCTGACCACTCTTTCAGTAAAGACATTTTTCCTAATATCCAATCTAAACCTCCCCTGATGCAGCTTGAGGCCATTTCCTCTTGTCCTATTGCTAGTACCCAGCTACAGGCTGCCAGAAATGGGGATAGGCAGCAGTGTGGACTGGGAGCAAAGTTAGAGAAATTTAAATGCAGAAGCAGAAATGGATGTAGCAGAAAGAGAACTGTAAGGGAGATTCAGAGGTTTAGCAGAACTCATGGGCATTACAGTGAAAAGAGATCTGAAGGAGTTTATGCAAATGATAATAAGCATTATTCAACCATAGGAAACAGGGAACTTTGTCACTTGCATGAATATTGCCATTTGCTAAGTGTTAAACCTTCACATACAGAGTAGAAAATTGATTTAGACACCACAGCAGTTCCAACGTCTACCACAGAGCAGGTGGTCTGAACAACCACTCCATGATTCTGACAAGAGCAGGAAGGGAAAAGCTCCATGGTACAGAAGGAAGGGAGGTTTTTAAATTTTTCTTTAAAGTTGTTTGGGACGGATGTAGTCCAGACGATTCGTGCACACTGAAAAGCCCATGGCTGAAATTCAAAATAATTTCAAAACATCACCAAATCCAGGAACTAGCAAGATCCCCAGTAAACATACCAGCAGCCTTTGGCTTTCTCTCACCTGTCCCTGGCTGCTCATGGCGAGGAAGATGAACACTGGCGCTGCAGAGTACAGTAGGTGCCTCTGCAAGGGGGGAAGCAGGCACAGATGAACACGGACACATATGATCTCCTGTGCTCTGGGGTTGGGGTTGGCTGGCAGAGGAGGAGCTGTGAGCTGCAGTGACATTGTGTTCATGCAAATTGGTATTATCATCATCATCATCTCAAGTGCATCACTGCTTCGCTCTGGCTTCTGTGAGAGAGCTGGGCTGTGCCAGGCCAGCATGGAGGAGGTGGTATGTGTCAGTTCCTGCCTGAATAGATACACCTTTAAGGAACAGTAGCCCTACGTCTTCCAAAGAAAAAACGTTTGCTAACATTGAGCTGCTCTAGGGATATCTTTAAGCAATTTCTTCCATTATTTTAGGCTGTAAAGCTTCCCAGGACTAATTAATAGAAAGCATCTCCAGACTGAAAGAGCTCCAGATACATTCAGGATTTCTGGACCAGACTCACAGCCTCACCGCCAGGCTCCAGGGGCCGAAGGCTGTACTCTCTGCATTGCTAAGTTGGCGGCAGCAGTGAAAGTTGGCACTTACTGTGTCTTTCACAAAACATGAATAGTAAAAGGTGTTAAGGGAATATAGGATAGAGGTGAGCAAGCTTGGAGATGTGAGAACGAGGAGCCAGAGCTTGAAGTGAACATATGGTACAGCTGTCTTCTGCAGACACTAGAACTGCTGGCTCATGTGGCGTTGCTTCCCTGGGATGAACATTGCCCACATCACAGAACCACAGAATGGCAGGGGCTGGAAGGGACCTCTGGAGATCATCTTGCCCAAACCCCCTGCTTGAGCAGGCACACCCAGAGCAGGGGGCACAGGAACACATCCAGGCAGGTTTTGAATGTCTCCAGGGAAGGAGACTCCACAGCCTCCCTGGGCAGCCTGTGCCACTGCTCTGGCACCCTCACAGGAAAGAAGTTTCTTCTCATGTTTAGGTGGAACTTCCTGTGTTCCAACTTGTGCCCACTGCCCCTTGTCCTCTTGTTGGGCACTAATGAAAAGAGCCTGGTCCCATCATCCTGACACCCACCCTTTAGATATTTATAGGTATTGATGAGATCCCCCCCTCAGTCTTCTCCAGGCTGAACAAACCCAGGTCTCTCAGCCTTTCCTCATAAGGGAGATGCTGCAGTCCACTGAGCATCTTCGTAGCTCTCTGCTGGACTTGCTTAAGCAGCTCCACGTCCTTCTTGAACTGGGGTCCAGCTTGGGGTGGCTCTGCAGAGGCACCTTTGGTGTAGACAGCAGCATGAACACAGCAATGCAACGTGGCCAAGCTTAGCCCTTTGGGTGCTGCCCCTGATTCTGGGCAGGTTTTGCAGTTTATGTGGCTACAGCTACACTGAGGCGTGTTTGCACAGGCCGGTGGTGTCCATCAGGGCTGCATCGGCCGCATACCTGCAGTGGTATGGAGGCACCAAAGCTGTGAGCAGAAACTTAAATTGCGTTATGTACAACCAGCCCCCTCTAGTGGTACTTTTCCTGTGAAGTTGTAATGCTTTGTGAAACTGGGTTGGGTTTTTTTTTATTAATTTTATACAGGTAGCATGGTGTGATGAGGTAGTGACATGACTGAGGTTTAAACTGTTTGAATCGATTCCAGTCTCTCTCACCCTGCAGAGCGAGGGGTAAGGAGCTAGTCATGTCCTGAAGTTTCTGTGACAGACTGAAATTAAAATTATGATCAAACCATTCAAACGTGAACAAAGCTGCTGCTTGGGAATCGCAGCCTTTCAGTTCAACACTGTGCTTCCCTCATCTCCTCCGTGAAGGTCTTCAAGCCTCATTTGCCTCCCCCTTCACCCAGGGCACTTCCAAACACACCTTTAAATGTCAGGCTAGTGTTATGAGGAGATCCACCCCCTAAAACTATACTTGAGCATATCACTAGCTGTATTTATTGCAGTGTAACTTAAGGCATCTGACCCACACGCTGGAGCATAGGCATCATATTTTACATGTGATGGCCTACATACAGAGCTCGTGCTTACACAGCTCCTCAAAAAGACAACTGGAAAAGCTTAAAATTACAGCCAACTTGTGCTGAGGGCCTCAGTTTGATCTTCCCACTAACTTGGGATTTTGAAATTGTGTACCCTGGAGGCAGAGAACAAAGCTTCAGTGAGGTTGGAAGAAAAATCATTACCATGTTTTATCAAAAGATGATTAAAAATATAACTCTTTCACGTCATGTTTAGATAGCGCAGCAACGGCTTCTGGGCGATCAATGTGCAGGCAGCATTCCTGCTTCTCATGAATGTGGCCTGCTTTTGAGACAAGAGGTCGTAATTCATCCAAAGTCAAACTTGGCATTTCTCGATGGTTTTACGTTGGGTCCTGCTCCTTTAAACACGCCTCTGTGTGTGCATGTGTGTACAAGGAGGTGTGTGTGGACACACCTGTACAGTCAGGCAGAGTTAGATAGGATGGAGCCTTTTTATTGCAAGTCCTTTCTCAGTTCACTGCTCTAGTCAGCTGGAAGGTGGCTTAAGGGTGCAAGTAATACAGATGGTGTAGCAAGACACTCCGAGAGCTCTTCCCTTTGCCCACAGAGGGTAAGGTAGCTGTGGGTGCCATATACCCATGCACTGATTTTGCACAGCCATCGGGGAGGATTTGGGCCACAGATAACAACTGAAGGCATGTCCTCTCCCACTGCTTACAGAGGAAAAGCCAATGACTGAGGACGGTGTACTGCATTCTTCAGCTGTGTGGCTACACCCGTGGCATTTCGTACCTGTGAAATACAGACGGGTTTCTAGGGCGACACACACAGGGCTGGGTTGTTGGGCCAGCTGGAGCGCGCAGTGCGGTCGCCTGGTCTGTTCTGGGTTCTGGAGCGTGTCCTCGTCCCAGGAAGCAACCACTTGCTGCAGCCCAGTTGTGCATTAGGCAAGCATAGGAAAGATGTGTTTGCAGGGGGAGTGAAGTGAAGCTTACAACAGGAAAAACTGCAACGATCTGTGCTTAACAGCACTGTACAGTTGCTCCATCAGATTTACAAAACTTCCAACAGACTTTTTCCTGCTGTTCCAAGCTTTCGCTTTTCACTCTTACCAGCTCCTCTTTTTGTCCCCTCACTGATCTCAGCACGCTTAGACGCTTTCCTAGCTAGTCCTGTCACCTGCAACAGCCCCATCTCCTATGCCATCTACACTGAGCCATCTCCGGGGTCCAGGTCCAGCTGAGCCAGCATCTAGCTCCTCTCACAGTGAGAAGAAAATGGAGGTTTCTGCTTTATTGATTGAGGCTGAGGGGAAGGGAGGTGGTGAACAGATACAAGTCGCTGAGCTCCTCGGTCTTCCTGCCTGTGAACTGTGCCAAATCCCTTTGGAGGTCAAGGCACATCTTTCTGATCAACATGTGAAACACACCCCTCTTCATTCCTTTCTTGCCCCTCATCTTGGCTTAGGGCAAAGTCCTCGAGCAACACACAGGGCAAAATTTAAGTCATGTCTTATTTTTCAGTGTCCAGTTGCCTGTGGCTGAGAAGCCCAGGACCAGGCACGACAACATACCTACTCGTGCAATCACTAACTGACCATTAAATACCAGACTGGCCACCTACAGCAACTTAAAACCATCACACGTAACTAGAAGCTCGAGCTTATGTATAAATTTCACAGTTTTCTGCAGCCCCAGTGGATGAACCGCCACATGGTGGGCCATATGCCATGCCAGAGCCTCTTGCTTGAGTGGCACCGTGGCACCCTCACCGCTTAGCCTCAGCACGACCCTGGGACCTCTTTCTCACTCTGTGACTCCCAGGTGCCAAATGCTCTAACACTGCATGTCATGGTGCAAATGCAGGGATCAGCACACCGAGCCCCCCTCCACAGCCCCTACCCCACCCCCATTCTGATGCCTTCTTAGCAGAGGGGAGGGAGAGGACTAAGAATTTTTTTTTTGCAAAAAGCAGGAAATCCCTGGGTCAGCTTTTATTTCACTGGTGTAGAAAGAGAAATGATTCAGTGTCAGCAACTTTCCTCTTGTTCCTCCTTCCCCTGACTCAGACAGAGCTTGGAGAGAAATCCTGTGTAGCCACAAGTTATCTATTCATCAGACACGGTTTTGTACAACATCCTTGGTTATTCAGGATGAGCTAGCGGCAACCAGTAAATACCAGCTCCCACCCCCCATCCCTGCATGAGAAGTGCTTGAAATGATCCATGACACAGCAGAGTGGCAGGACCAGCAGGTAAGTTTCATGCCATCTGCTGTCAAATTTGGATGATAGGTTTTCTTTGAGAAATCTGCCCTTAGGCACTGGCATGGTTTCAGCATTTGTTTTCCTGGTAAGACCCAATGCACATAAAAGACTGGAAGCACCTATGGACTTGTTGACTTGGCAAATAGCGCCCTAAGGACAGTCAGATACTGCAGCACATGTGGTCACAGCCCACGTTTGAAGATAAAGAAGTGTCATTTTCTCATGACGCATGGTAAATGGCATTTCTAGATCTAGAACCAGTGTGACTCCCTGGATTATAAAATCTGAGGATTTACAATCAAGTTCTTCTTTCAAAAAAGCATGTGCTTGTGTTCTGTCCTCAGTACGATACAGGAAGCAAAAGTGTGAGCTACCTTAGTCTTACACCATCATAAACAGGTTTTTTCCTGTAAGCTTGACTGCAATTCTGAATTCCTTGGACTGGGAAGTTTATATACGCAAGCAAGGGTCAATGGGAAACAGAGTCATACTTAAGTTGTTGAAACGTGTTTCAGGCTTCACTGGCAGTCAGGACAAGTTGGAAGAAAGGATGAGTAGTGAAAAGGTAGCTGGCAGAGAGTGGTGAGGATTTCAGTTGCAGAGAGAGTGAATTCTCTTAGTAATAGTCAAAGCTTATTTATGTGATATGCGCTGGAAAATTAGAGTTCTTTGGGTTGCTCCTCTGGAGGAGGAACAGGGTTAGAGAGCAGGAGAGTACTTGGGCCTGAGATGAATGCCCAGGAGAGACTGGAGGCAATGAGCTGCAGGCACCAAGGTAAACCTTCTTGGCAGGTAAGGTGTGAAGGAAGGAATGCTGAAGGCTCTGGACAACCACTGGTGGCAGATGCTAGAAGAGGGGAGAAAATGCTAGAGGGAAAACGTGTGGCTGTGGAAGCTAAGAACCCTTGGGAAGGTAGGAGTAAACAACGTGCCTGCAGGAACTCAGAGGGGAAAGGATGGCATAGGTTGGCCTGAAGACTTTCCCCATGGAAAGGAGGTCTGGGAAGACAAAAATGTGAGGAAAATTGCTGGGAAAATAAGCGAGTAAGTTCATCATATTCCTTTGGTGAGCACTCAGCACAGTGCTGGGGCAAGACCAGTATGGAGACAGGCCCTGGACCCAGCATCAGAGGCCAGATCCAGAAACAGTAGATGGGCTGTTTGTGGATATCCCCATCTCCTGCCAGGAGCAAGCGGAAATTGGAAGGACTTGGAGGATTGTCATAGCCATCTCCACCCAGCACCTGCTGGAGCAGCAGTTGTGCACATTTGCTCTGTAAAAGGGGAAGCGAGCGCATGTGTTAACCAGCCAGAAAGCAGTTTTGAAATAGGAAGTGTGTAGGATATGCTGGTAGCTATTTCTGCTTTCCCATCAGTCTGTCAAGTCCTGGAGATTGGAGTCAGGCAGGGAGTCCAGCCTGTCTAGCTCTGATACAGCCCTTGTGCCTGACCGCTGGGACCTACTGAAGGAGCCCTACTACAGTGAATGCAGTGCTATTCAACAAGGAGACAGAGCCAGGTGGCTTCAAAGGCATTTAGAGGGGAGCCTGGGGCAACAAGATCCTCCTTGTTAAGCAGACTCTGAGAGGGAAAGGTGATGAGTGAGTGGTGCTGTTAACATGTTGACTAATAAATTGATGAAGCATAAGAGAATCAATTTTTTCTTCACCATAGGGAATAGATGGGGCCCCTTCACCCTTCTTTGTGCATTTCATCCTTCCTGAGAAAGTCTGTCTCCATCACTGTTGTGCCTCTCAAGGTTAGAGAAGAAAGATGCTCTTCTGCTCAGGATGCTGGTGTGTGCTTCCATCTGTACCATCAACTTCCTCAGGGCTGTTTCAGCCCCGGCTTGACTGCATTTTCCTGTCCACAAAATGACACAAACACTTTTCTCCAATTGGTCGTCATATCATCTCATCATGTTCCTACTTCAGTGACTTCTCAATCTTTTGTTACACTTTTAAGTAGCCCTGGGGCTCTGCTTCAGTCACAGACCCACAAACTTTTTTCTAGCATGATACAGCACGGTATGCTGGCCATGTGAGCGCTGTGCCAAGGTGTTTTCCTGTGAGAGGAACGTGGCTGTTGCAGCCAGGTGTTACTAGGGTCTGAGTTAGCTTAGGAAATCCTCTGTTACAGAAGTATGGATATATCCTCTGTGCTGTTTTGGCACATAAACTATTACTCACGTTCTTTTGTCTCATCCATGAAATGTGTAGGAGGCCTGAAAACATACCCTATTCCAGTAAAACCATTCCCACTTTGATTTAGTTTCGCCTTCTGAGAACTCAGGGAGGGGGAACTAGATTTTCAGTAACTGTTGGACCAAGATGAGAGCACAATAAAACAGCTCCCAGTTCCAGGTGAGGCACATAAATTCTCCTTTCCCACACCACACTCATTGATGAGCAATAGCAGCCTGTCAGCAGAGTCACTGACTTGCTTTGAAGTGACCACAACACCACGTTCCTTCGGCTTTATGCAAGGCACTGCGATTTCTTCCAGGGAATGCTTCTTGGTGTTGTCTCCTAAGGCAGCAGGCAGGTCTTTCCAAGGACCTTTCTGTGCTGCTCTACAGCACTTTTTCTTTTCTTCAGGCTGACAACACTTCAATGAATTTCCTTCCCTTTTTTGGGGGCTAACATCTTCCCCAGTTCCATTCTTAGGTTATTGAATAGAAAAGTATTTTGGTTTTTTATATTATTTGCTTTATCATAAGGAGCACATCTCATACAGAAGTTCATCTGGGCTGTAAAGAGGTAAAAATGGTTTAGAAAGTGAATAAAACAGGCCTATGAGAAGAGGGTCTGGTATCCTTGGAGGTTTACCTCTCAGTTTCATTTTGCCTCTACCAACAACTGGAAAGGTCTTGACTAAAATAGCAGAGAAAGAAATTCCAGAGGAACTGCTGCTGCTTGGGGAATTAAGATGAGTCAGACAATTTCAGATAAGTGACACAGGGACAGTGGGAGCAGCTGTCAAAAACCAGACCAGCTCAGTCCCTACAAATGTCCATTGTCCAAACAGTTCTGGGTGGGTCCAGATCCTGCTCCGTTCACAGCATCAGCAACACAGTGCTGGGGCACAAGACAGGCACTTGAATAAAATTATGTTTCCAGCTAAGAGCTGACATTGAAAGATGCTCCACAAGCACTTCACCCTGTTCCTGAGCCCTGTCTTAGAGCGAGCATCTGTCCGTCATTCAGGGAGAGTTCCCCATTTCCAAATCCCAGGCAGGCTCAGGCAGGAAATTAGGATCAAGTTGCTCAGACCAGGGCAATTCTGGGCCTGAGGGGGAGGAGACCTCCAGGCAATGGAAAAATTTTTACTGGAAAGGACCATCAAATTAGGGCCCCCATAAGACAGCAATTTTTCACTCCGTTCCTCCTTAATCCTGATTTCAGCACTTTTTATGGGATCCAGGCCATTGGGGTCTGGCCTGCTCTGCACTGCACCAGGTCCTTGGAATGTGCACTGTCACCACAAAAATCCATGCCATGGATATAGCCGCCACAGCTGGACACTCGGTTACTTCGCTGCCTAACTCTTGCTGCCTTCTTGTGTCGGATTTCCCTGTCGATGTGGCAATCTGCGCCTACCATTTGTGCCTGCCCCTACACAGGTACTACACGGTATTTCCACACATACTCACCCTTAGGTCCATGAAGGTCATAGAGAACCTGGCTTTTGCTCACCAGAACCAGCTGGGCAATTCCTCAACTGCTTACAATTGTTCTGTTTAAACCAGCTGGTTTTTCAGGCAGAAGGTGCTTTGGTACTCCTTCCCCTGTATATTCAGCACACTCAGGGAACTTATTTGGCCCACAAATCCCCGTGCTGTTCAGCCCCACCCTTGGAGCAGTTTTTATTAGGCTGGCACTGGGTTTGGTTTGGTTGCAAATAAATGAACCTTAAATGCTACACTGAAGGGAAATCTGCATAGCAGAGATAAAGAAAAAATACTTTCTTTTTCTTCTGTCTTAAGACACACTCCATCAAAAGCCCTAAAATAACAAAACTTCAGCAATTTGTTGGACAAAAATAAATTTAGGGAGATTCCATAATTTTGTGGAAAGTGAGCAATTGGCAGCTACCAAGCTGTAAACTTCCCTGAGCACGTGAGTGGTTACACCAACCAATGACAGCCATAGAGGATTTTTCTAATTAAATCATGGATGTCTACACTGGCAAACGGTTAAGACTGAACGCGGCAGAACTCTGGCCCATGAAAGCAAAAACAGGTCAGGGGTTAGCATGGACACGGGCCCATTCACAATAGGCACGCTAGATTTGGGAACCCCACGGTAAAAAAAAGCATGCCATATTTAAACTTGGCCCATGTTGCGCCACCAGCCCTCAGTACCAGAGACCAGTCCTGGGCAAGTTTAATTTACTGATAACAGGTTTAACCTGCATTTTTATTTTTAATCTAGTCAAATGTAAAATACTGTCATCCTTTCTAGACAGGATTGATTCAGTGCAGAGCTGCTCAGCTCTCTCCACGCTCCACTACAGCGTATGCTATCCAAGCCTTTCTTGTAAGTCTATTCCCTACCTCTCCTTTCCCTCCTTTACTGATTAGGTTTCCCTTAATGACCTCCTGGTTTTGCAATCTTTGAAAGACAACATGTGATCAGCCATGGTGCTTACACGTACAAAATGAAAGGGTGTTGTAGCTTTGTTCAGAATCGTGACGGAGGGCAAATACTCTAGACCAAAGGATACCAATGATTATGTCAATGCTAAACCACATAAGTCCAATTGATATCTTAGAAAGAAGACCTCAGGTGTTTTTCAAAGTATTCAGGTTGCTGGCCTGAAAGAAAACTATATTAAGCAGCAGTCACGGAGCAAATGTGGGGAAATAGATTTCCTTAAAAAAAAATTAAAAACATGAAAAGATAAAAACATGAAAATAGGCACATGAAGAGGTGAAGGCCTTCTGCTGAAGGGAGTTTGTGTACTCTGTGTGCAAAAACAGACAAAAAATCATTTCTCATAAAACACACAGATATTTTCTTCTCTTAAAGTGAATGGGTGTGACAGACATCCCTGGAATTATATGGGGACATAAAACTACTTAATTACTTGACATACTTGCTTACAGTTGCAATAAGACCTGTATTTGTAAGACCATACCACACCTGGCAATTAGTATTATTCTATTATTTACAGTAAGAGCTGTATGATGTATCAGCAAAGATCCTGGCTGCAATACCCTGTACAAAGCCTTAGCAAAGCATGTCTCTCTCCAGACAACCCACAACTGAAACTAAGAGGAAAAATACAACAAATCAGTACAAAGAAGGAACTAGTGGAAAAGCAGGTAAAATTGTTAACAGCAAGAGTGAGATATTGGTATTGTGTTGCTTTGAAAACCTGCTCCTATGGAAATTACTAATAAAATTGTCTTGGCCTGAATTCTGCCTGTGGAGTGAGGCAGGCAGTTAAATAGAAATAGGTTTCTCTGCCTCTTATGTCCTCAAGCGTGCTCCTCCAGTAGGGTCCTCAGCGGTGCTCCTGTTGCACCCACATGGCATCACGGAAACCCGCTGTTAGGCACGAGCATCGGCCCTCGTAGCTCAGGCAAACAGATAGGTGTGACAATTCCCTTTCATCCCCTAGCTGAAGAGTCATGTGTCTCGTCACTGCCCTGTGTGAAACATGTTCAGCTTTCTAGCTAGCAGGCAGCTAATTTTGAACTGGCCCAACTCCTGAGTAAGGCAGCCTTACTCTTCTGTGTCTTCTCCCCTCAAAGAAATCAGAGCTTCCACATGTAGGATTTTCCTTCCTGCAAGGAAGTTCACTGTAGCCATATAGCTTTTGTTTCTTACAAAGTTCTTATCTTGCATGTGCCTTATCATCTGGTTTAACCTCAGAAATGATCAAACTCAGTACTTATCCACAGAGGTATGCTCAGGAAGAGCATAATACTGATCTAAGAAGCTTAACAAGTCTCAAAACTCAATTCAAAGAACACGGCTACGCCCTAAAGACACCTAAAGGGTTTGTAGCACGGAAGTCACCCCTTCCTGTGCAAGTCACTTTATCACCAAATACAGAAAGATACAGTGCATGCTTTCAGTTTTATTGTGGTTGCTTTATGCTGTCCCAGGATAGCAGCTGATAGGAAGAAACTCTCACCTCAGCAACACCTTGTGGCTGCAGGTCTGGTCACTCATGCCTTGCTCCTCACCAGAGGTTCAGGGTGAATGGCCTCAGCATGTTCCTGTGGTAAACTGTGCTGACACCAGCACGCAAGAATGTGGTTTTGATACGACCCTCCTCCAGACCTTACGGTCAAGAGCACCACCCCCTCAAAAGCAGCAAATAATGGTCTCTTATTCCTTCCAACTGGTGACCAACCTGTTGGCACCTCACAACTTGGTCCTTCTGACTTTAGCTTCAGCAGCAGAACATTTAAACTAGTTTTACTTGGATTACCAGTGTACTGATCTTCTTGGGTCTTACGCTTTCCACCAGCTACTTAAACTCATCAAGGATCATCCCTTGCTGTGACACACATCGCAGTACGTAGCAACAATTAGTCAGGATAAGCTGCACAGGCTCTGTGGAGACCTGGACTGAACAGAGCGGACGTAAACTATCAACACTTGATGTATGAAACTCACTCTCTGATGTTCCCCCTCCTGCGTACCACTACCGTTTAGTGACACTTGTGCATTTGTGAAAAGTACAGCCAGAAACCAGGTCAGCTCTTCTAAATTCATGAATAATCAAAACCATGTATCCAGTTGCCCTGCAGGTTATCCCACAGAAGGATTATTCAAGTGAGCTCCTTCATAAGCAGAAAATCCCTACAGCAAGGCCCTTCATGTGATTCAGTTAGTCCAGCACCCAACTTAAATGAGAATTTACTCTTGCATAACATTAAGTAGTCAGCTGCATAAGCAGGCTCTTTCTCACCACGTCTTACCCTACGTCAGTATCCGTTTGGTGATCTTGAGTAAGAGATGATAATCCTACTTCTGAGCAGTTAAGTAGGTAAGCTGGTTTTGGCCACAGGGAAAAATCGCTAAGTGGAAGAGTTAGCTTACTAGTACTGTGAGCATTAGCACGGAGGTGAACTTACACAGACCCTGGTAACAAACAGCTGATCTTTCTCCTTACTAAAGGCTGGAACCAGCGGGTGAGGAGAGGAAGAACAAAGCACAAAATGAGAACAACCAATTCAAAATATTAAGACTACCCCCCTGGAGAGATCAGAACTTTGGTATGTGCTTTCAAGTTCTGGGGTTTCTCTGTTCGCTGGTACTTTGTATGTGGCACAAACAGGTTCAAGCAGCTGCTCTGGGTTCCTGAAGGCAGGGGCTGCTGCCTCACCCAGTTTCATCAGAAGTAACCAACCAGGCTAGAAAGAAAGCTCCTTTCAACTTCCAGCACTCCACCTTTAGGCAAGGACTGAATCTGCAAGCATGAGGGTGGATTTAAACAGGAACATCTCTCCTGCTCACTCACTGCCTCTCCTCATGTTTTTAAGTGCTCTGGAAAGAAACTCCTAGAGTGGTGTAGTGGGTGTAAGTGGTAAGGTGCTGGCAGTAGGGGGCTGCAGGGCAGCCTCTGTGTGAGGAGACCACACTGCCCCGGCCAGACAAACTGCTTCCAGACGGCTCTGACGGACCCACCCTGCAGGGCACAGCTGAGCACCTCAGCCAAGACTGCGGTACCTCTGAGGAAATATTTAAGAAAGGGCAAAACACCACATAGGCAGGGGCTGGGGGGCATATAAACACCAAGGTCAGTGAAGGAGGAAGGGGACGAGTTGCTCCAGGCACCAGAGACTCCCCTGCAGCCCCTGGAAAGGATCCCACTGGAACACATGGATATTTCCTGAAGGAACTACGTCTCCTGGAGAGCCCATGTGGGACCAGGTTTATCCTGAAGGACTGCAGGCCACAGGATGGGTGCATACAGGAGCAGGGGCACAGGGTGAGGAGGAAGGAGCAGCAGAGAGGAACTGTTACGGACTGACCACAATCCCTCCCCATTTCCCATCCCCCTGCACCACCTGGAGCAGAGGGGAAGGTAGAAGAGGTAGGAATGAAGCAGTCAAGTTAAGCCTGGGAAAAAGGGTGGGTGAGGTAGGGGGAAGCTGTTGTTTTGTCTTTGTTTCTCATCCCCCTCCTCAATTTCTAATTGGCAATAAATTGAATTTTCCCCAATTCGAGTCTGTTTTGCCCATGACAGTAGTTGGTAAGTGATCATCCTGTCTTTATCTCGACCTATGAGCTCTTCCATCTCATTTTCTCTCCCTGTCCTGTTCAGGAGAGGGAGTGAGAGAGCAGCTGGGTGGGCATCTAGCAGCAGGCCAAGGTCAACCACCACAAGCTGTCCAACACATCTATTTAAAAGAAACTTAAAATCCACTGGTTCACATTAAGCACTTGGCAGAACAGAATTTCAGATCAGCATCTCCCTAAAGCTTCCAGACAAGCTTTTTCTATTGTAGAGCTTTTGAGAGAATGATTTCGTACTTTACCACTTTTTCCTCTTTCCAAAATCCAACACAGGTAAGGATTTTCAACATTCATTTACTATCTGTACATTATTTGCAGAATTACAGAGAATAATAATTTTCATATGGAAAAATATAATATTAAAAATCTTACATACAACAACAAAACATAGCAACAAAAGGCTGCTCACAGAATTCACATCCATTCTTTCTGTCACCAGTTAAGATGAAAGTCCTTTAGGATGAGTTTTCAACAACGATACTGAAGTCTTCTTTTTCTTTTTTCTTCTTTTTTTTTCTTTTTTTTAACCCCCCATAAAGGAGACACACATTAAAGAGAGTAATGTCTAAAACAACATTATTTAATTCTTAGTAAGGCACCTGAAGATTTGGCTTTGAGCATCTTCTGAAATCAGCAGTCAGAGGAATCCAGTTTCATGGAGGCACCAGTGATGGAGTTTCTGAAAGCGTCCTCCGAGCTGCGATCCGCAGACATTTGGGGCAGCCTCCAGATTTGAAGCATGCTTTGTGAAAGCATGTTTTGCACTCTGTTTATACATACAAGCAGTTTAACATTCAGGAAAAAGCGTATTAAAAAAATGAATCAATAGAACATCCCTCAAGGAACACAACTATCTAGTTCACCCAAGCATAAAAGTAAACAGAAGCAGTGTAAGGCTGGGACAACAATCACCACTGTAGTAACTATGACTGAACTAAACTGTCCCAGGCGCTCTCTCATGCGTAGACCCAAAAAATAGCCTCCCCCTGCAGCCGCAATTATGTTCAGGCAAGTCCCTGGTTTTTGCTCTCTGAATTCACTGATGCAAGACAGCTGCCACAGGCTGGTTTTCAAAGATACATGCTATCCATGGCTTTCACATACACACGCTTCAGTGAAGCAAGCTCTCAATGTCTTCCTAAAACAAGTCTGAACAGTTTTACCCAGCAACATCCCCCCAAGGAAGAAAGAAAAAAAATTGTTTGGTCTGGAACATACCTGTGCACCTTTTGCATTTGGCAATCTGATATGGAAAGAGCAGATCGGCGCTCTGACAGAATTCACAGATAAACCCCTTTGCTTGACAGAGCTACAAAGGACAGCAAGAGAGTTTATTTACTTTTAATCTACGAAAAATCTACTTAGAAATGTTAGGAGGGATATTCCTCACGCTAGCAGCTGAAAGGACACTCAGAGCCCTGGCTTTGCCTTACCTCGCAACCATCCACATGGGAGGTGGAGCTCTTCAGAATATCTTTAAGTAGGGGCAGTAACTGCCCTCGTTTGGTCTTCACCAGATCATCCAGTGAGAAGAGATGCAGCTCCTCTGTCAGATGCCTGGGCACCTGTTCAAATTCTTTCAGTACTCTACAGAGAGAAAGAAAAGACAAACCAAGTTACAAAAATCTGTGTTTCAAGTATATTTGAAGAATAATCTTCTTTAACTTCTCTAGTCACCCTGGGATCACACAAGGCAAGGTCATGCTAAATCCCACCTCCTCTCCCAATTTGAGATCACATTAACAAAAACTAGAGGGTTTGAGATTTAGAATAAAGCGTCTGCTTTAAACGTGCATCCCTCGGGCGTTGCAGTTGCCATGCGCAGTTATTCCAGCAATTCTTAAATAATGTGTAAAGGCCTCTCTCCTGCCTCAGGAACAGTACGTAAAATCCCATACAGTTAATGCAATAAGCTAGGGTTATTTGCTTTTTTGGTTTTTTTTTCTTCCAAAGAGAACTTTGAGGGTTTTTATCCTGCGTAGGTCACATTCAGGTGAAATTATGCTTGTACTGAGCGGGTGAACACTGAACTTTTAAAATATCACCAATGTCAAGGGTACAGTGAAGTTCCTAATGCTTATTTCTATAATGGAATCACAAGCAGTTGTCCAGAAGAGAGACATTAAAAACAGACATAAGCAAAAGAAGCTTTAAAAGTAGGCTATGTTCTCTCTTTGATATAGACCTCTTTTATGCATCAATTACATATTGTTCACCAAAATTAAATAGAAATGTATTTTAAAGAGGACAGCAATTCTGCAGTAAAGGTTTTATCATTCCCATGTCTACCTATTAGTTACGCCCATAGTTTGTGAAGATGAATACCAAAAATCTTTAAATTGCAGCAACAAATAAGGTAATGTTTTGGTATTTATCGCTTTTGGTTACTACTTTAAGCTGAATACTTTTGTAAAAAACTAAAAATTGAGCATTATGACAGATTTAAACCCTCAAGGAACACATTTGTTAATATTTTTTTAAAAGACAAATCACCTCAGAGATATACATAAGTATCTTTGACCTTTTAAGAACGAGTGAGAACCTAAGAGAGACATTAGGAAAAAATATACACCTAACAAAAATCATTCAGTGTTTAAAACCAAATGTCTGTTACAAGAAACAGAAAGCCAACAGAAAAACTGTTCTTCACTCAACACCTGCAATGCGATAGACGGAAGTTTTGTTAACAGATTTTTCTCTAATGATCATATTAACTCATTTAAAACTGCACTCTAATGTCTCTTGAGAAGGTGGCTCTATAAGCATCTTAGGTACATTTTAGCAAGCTATTTTTCATGCACAATCATGGCCCATACCTTTCACCAAACCTGCAGGTTTTCAAAAGCTTTTTTAAATGAAAAAGCTGTTCTTGTGCCTCCTAAAAGATAAAGGGCAAAAACAAAACAACTTTTAAATGAAATGCAATTGCATTTATATATTCATAAGGGAGGAACACCTCTATGGGAGTCAGCAACCCTTGTCAGTACATCAAGCCACACCTAAAAATAGGAACTTCACACTCAGCACAGAATTAAACAAATGGATTTTCTAATGCACAAAAGGCCAAGGAAGGCAAAAGACTACTTTTATTTACCGACAAGGGAAGCAATTCCTAATGCTACAAATGGCTCCATGTCAGCACACCAAGATGACCCAAGCATGTGTAAGAACAGATAAGTGTCTCCTCAGATAAGAAGGGAGCGCGTGGCAACTTGTTACCTTCGGCAGAGCACCCTTCCTCAAGCTGTAGGAGGTACAGCCTTTAGATGAGCCAAGGGTGTTTTCTCTAACAGCCCACAAAATTAAGGAGTTCAAAACTTTCCAACACCCAATTGCCAAGCAAAGGTAAGCATTTACTGCCGGAACCCAGCTACCCCCATGAGCTAAAATTGGAAACCAATAAGGAAACACCTCTGAAAGACAAGGGGGAAAATGAGACCTCTGGCATAAGTTGGAAACTTCTCCCTCCTCCCCCTTCATCTGAGGGGAGTAGGGTAAGCCCCAGCAGCAGCGATGGGACAAGCCGAAGTGTGAAGAAACCAACTTTGCCTCCTTCCTACATACACACACGGCAAAGGATGACCTGCCCTAAGGAGTTCTTCCCAAAAGTCTCTGACCCACAAATTCCCAATACAAAAGGCCACACCTACCCTCACCCTGTCCATTTCTTTACTTTTGGTGTAGAGGGCTTTGTTAATACATGACACATTGAAAATTGGGTGCTGCCATATGCTGTCCAGAAGGTGTTTGGAGAAGTTGCATACGTAGTATTTTTTGAAGTCCCACTTCATCAGTATTCGGGCAGGAATGGGAGACTGGGCATAGCTGTGGCAGCAGTCACAAAAGTATTTCCCCAGGTAGTCACAATAGCGGAGTCTCCTGATATATTCTGCAGGTAGATAGCAATGAAATTGTGAATATTTATGGGATCTCTTTGGATTGCATGATAATGTATATAATTTTTTATTTAATTATTTTAAACAATACAACAATATAAAAATACAAATCAATAAACAATTATAAGATGTATAATTATACTAAAAATAATACCTTTGGATTAGATGTATCTCTTGCCTGTATGCCTATTCTGTCTAAATAACTTAGGCCTACTGGAGTGAGGAGCAAGGGTTTTTTAAAAATTTTTTATTTTTAAGTAGGGATTTTTATTATTGTGGTAAACACATGCGTAAGGTCTGTAGTTTGCATTAGAAGAGAAAGCTTTCCTCATTTCCATATTTGTCAAACTGAACAGATTACCACCATGAGATCTTAGAGAAACCATCCCTGCTTTACCCACAAAAAAGAGACAGAATAAACCACACAGCAAAATACTTCCACCAAATGGAAAGACAAGCTGCTCTTGGAGTCACATTTGTATAATACTTTTACATATAAAGGGGTTTGTGGTTTTTTCCCAGCTACCTCAGCATCTCCAGTTTGCTCAAGTTAATGTGCCATCACAGATTGTTGACACTTCACAGGCCATCACAAATGCTGCTCTTTTGTTAGCAGACCTAGAACAAGTCTTGAAAGCCACTTCAAAGATTTCTTAGGTAAGGTCTGGTTGTCAAACCTGTAAGTCATCATGCTTTCAAGCAGTTCTCAAAATATCATAACTAAAACACAAGCAGAATTTTGTGATCAAGATTAAAGAAAAAAGTTGTAAAAAGACACCCCAAAAGAGCAAACCCACACATTCCATAGGCTCGCATAACGCTTCCATTAAGTCTCTAAAAAGAGACTTCTGGAAATGTGTAAATTATCGAAAGAAACCATTGGAAGATGTAAAACCAGCACTTTCCAGCCTGGAAGCTTGGTTGTTGTTGTTGTTTTTTTTTAATAGCTTTTCCTGTTTTGCTGTTGACTGTTGTGAATGTCTACTGTGTATGAGAAGGACATCTGTCAAGCATTGTATTCTGTCCAGAGTGAGAAATTCCAGGCAGTCGTAAGATCCCACTGCCTGTTTTATTACTGCAGGCCATCCAACAGTGAGATTTTAATTCTAGCTCAGGTGATTTTACAGTTTTGGTATATCTATGTTGGTGAAGATTATGGCCTGACTGGGACTGAATTTATTAGGGTTTTTTCCCCTCCTTTTGGTAATACTTACTGCTTTCTATCGGAGTTCCACAACCAACACACGTGAAGTTTTGGGCAGCCACCACTGCATCTCTCCTGCAACACAGAGGCAAATAGTTTCATCTTTCAGCATCCAAAACACAGCTTAATTAACATTCTCCCCCAAAGCACAAGAAAACAATGCTGGCACCAGTGAAAACATCCCAGTTAGGAGCTGACTTCTACCTCTCCCCATAAAGAAGGGGGTTCTGGAAGGAGATGCAGATTATTATTTTAGTGGGAGTCTCCCAGCTGTTCTGTGGGGAATACACCATCAATTACTGCTTCTAAATATGACTTTTTCCAAGAATTAAATTCTTTTTCATTTCTTAAGGTGGCATCAATATCAAGAGGGAGGAGGAAATCCACATCTGCAACCGGAAGAGCAACTGGACCTGCAACAACACAGGGGATTAGCCAGTTTGCCTACTGTGTGCATTTATCAGCTCTTTATGCAGAGTGGGACAGTGGTTTCCCCAAACAGGACCCGTCTTCTCCCTCCTTTCTGAAAACCTACTATCCATAAAATATCAGCAGGGAAGTGAGGAAACTCTTAGATTCTCCAGGTAGCCTTACACAATGAAATTTTTAAGAGTGCAGCTAAGCACACTGCCACTGTAACACCAAACAGTACGTGTATTATCACATGTAGAAGCACATGTGCCATGTTAATCAGGATGTGCCAACAGAGGGGAAAAAGATGCCATCTGCTTTCCAGCGAAGCTGGGGACAGACACTGCAGAAGGCCGTGCCATGGACTAGCCCTAACCTTTGGTTCCGTTAAATTACCCAGGCTCCTTCCATCAGCTTCAGCAGGTTTTAGACAAATCCCCATGCATTGTACTAAATGACAACGCTCGGATCCCTTAGACTTACTTGACTGAAGGGTGAATATTAAATATAATCTGTGATCTTGGCGGGGCCCAGCCAGAAGATCCTCTTAATTTGGATATGATCTTTATTTCTTCAGCCAGATTCAAACTGGACTCAAGCTCTCTTGGAATCTCTTCTTTCAGCACAGACTATTGAGAAAGACAAACTCTTCTGATGAACAGCCCATCAGCTGGACATATGTTAAATGCTATTAAACACCTCCCTTTACTCTCCAGGATTTTAAAAGTTCAGTTTTCACCTGCATGTACTCTCCCCTCAGACAAAGTCCCTTGTATCAGTCCCAGAAGAAAGTGCAGCCTGATTGTTCACAGCTGCACACCTTAATGTGCTGAAAATTGCTAAAGAGAGAACTCTTCTAAAAATTTATCTAAAGTGAACTAATAAACTGGAAGTACTTGTCTGTATTTATTTTCTTTGTTTTTGTTTTTGGGTGTTGTATTTTTTTAATGCAGCTTCCCCCTTTCCCTAACAGTGAAGCAGCTGCAGTGAGACAATGACTATTTGGGGAACCGCATAAAGAGCCCGCTGTTTTTGGCTCAGACTCACTCTCTGCTTAGATGAGCTCAGGCAACCAGACAGTTGAACTGCAGAGTCTGTCTGCAACCAGTGTTTTCTGAAAGCTCTGCACAACTCCTGGGCTGTTGCTTCAGCAGAATTGCTGCCTGGTTCAGAAGATGATCTGAAAGTTAAGCAATACAGACAGTGAAAAATAGCAGCATGTCAGCAGCAGCTCTGCTGCCTCTTCTGCATCCCTGAAAAGTTTTCTCCCATGCCTTCATTCCCATTCCCTTGCTTTGATACACCCAGGCCCTCACAGAGCCACAGCCACCACCCTCCAGCAACACTCTGGGACCAGAGAAACGCTCTCTTAAGCCAAGCGCCACAGACATTTGCTGTCAAGCAGCATTCCTTCCCCTTCCTTGGCAGGACCAAATTTACCACTCCCACACCTTTCCCCACCCTGGCCAGAAGAGTTATCAAAAAGCTGGTCATCAGAAAAGGTAGTGCCACTGGGCTATTATAGTAAAAATACACAGCATTACCTTTCATCTGGGGTGACAGACAGATTTTCAAGGTCTTCAAGTTCTGCGGTAAAGGAGAAAATTTTATCGAGCCATCTAAGAAACAAAGCTTTTGTTACTCAGCACTGTTTTAAATCTACCTTCTGTGTTACCATCGTGTCAGTTTCAAATACATTCATCTTTACAATACCCTTGCTGGATGTGGGAAATAACCTCAGCCCTGGTTGTAGAACAGGCATAAGGAGTCTTATCTCCTCTGCAGATCTCCGACATCTGCTGGTGAAGGGTACTCCCTAATATCTATGCATCATATCATCACCACCAGCCTCCCTTCAAGAGCAGGAGGACTGGTAAGGAGAGACTAACTGCCTACTAGTCCGGGTCCAGCCAGAAGGCACTAGACATAAATAATAACACAGAGAACCAGCAGAGTGCACATACAGATATTTGGAGGCACCAATCACAAACATGCCAGCTAATGCTATAAGCAAGTTACTAACAGGTGAGGTGAATGGAATGAAAGCACACACTTCATTATGTTTACATTGACAAAATATGTTCATGCAGACAAGGTGTTCACAATGGTAGCATTAGTTTTGGCCTCGCAATATTGTTGTGAAGACAAATGCTTCCCCATTCATACACGTCAAAATAACTCTTGCTACTAGAAATGCAGTTTTGGGAGCTGGTTCTTCACTCTTAGATTATGCAGAGAGGAAGTGAAAAAATAAGTGAATCTCTAAAACCAAAAGGAGCAATAAAAAAGCATTTGTTAACAGGAAAAAATAAGAGAGAGGTTAAGTGTTGCTCAGGCTACTTTTAAGGTGTTTTATTTCCGTGTATGTAAAAACCAGAAAGCAACCAAAGAAACTCAGGATGCCCTGAAAAGCAGAGCACTGGTGACTAAAAAGGGACAGTCTGCTCTAGTCCTGAAACAGAGGGAGGGTGACCTAAAACCTAATCAACCTCTTTAATGAGGAAATTATCACATCCTAAATTCTCTCATACCATGCTGCTATAGTTAGCTGAAGCTGTGCCAGTTTCACACTTTCGTCCCCCACATTCAATGGGTTTAATCCTTAAGCATAATTTCAGCCCCTTAAACCAGCATATGTATTATTTTGTAGAAGGGAAATCCTTCACCACTGTGTTATTTCTGCATGTGTTCTAATAAAGAGTCATGCATACATCGCTCTTTCCATTTTCTCATGTGACTTCTCCTGTGATAACATCTATTAAGCCAACAGATTTCCCAAACAATGCAATAGATTCAGCTGAACAATAGAGCTGTTTCTGCACTTATAATTTTAAAGCCTTACCAATAATTACATACTCATCCTCTGAGTCACTGTGGCAACGAAATCTGGTAACCTCACGATGTAATGGTAGATGCACGGGGGAGCTGACAGGCAGCAGAGCACAGCCTGTCCAGAACAAAGACACCACCAGTTAAACTCTTCCTGCATTTATAGAGTAGCTGCAATTATATTTATATTTTCCTTTGCTTACCAAAACTTTAGCACACAGCCTGTATTTACAGAGCAATTTTTAAAATTTGTTTTTATATATACACACACAGAGAAAGCCAATTCTTAGGAGCCTGTCATATAGCACGTCCCTCAGTTTCTTAGGAAGAAGCTTTTAGAGACTAAACCAAAAGATTTTATACTATCAGTGGTCTCTCCCTTTTTCATGTGCAAACACACCATTCGTTTTTCCCCACAAGTTATGCCGTTTAGACTTTAGACTTAAGTTCTATCCCTAAGATCCGTATTACTCAAGAGACTAAAAAACTACTTAAAAATGCACGTGCTGACTCAAGCATTATAGTGCCACGAGCATTTCTTATCTTGCCTCAAAACTATATGTGAATGAATACTCTGGGCAGTTCCACTCAAATCAGTTGCGTGGCCTGACCTGCATACTGCAGAAGCACAGAAGGAAAGACCCAGGCTTCAAAACCCACAAAAAAAGGATTTAAGCAGAGAGAAAACCAGCCAACTACAGCCATGCTTTATGGAGAGTTGTGCTTGGCATGTGGCACTTCAACCTTACATTCTCTTTTTCATGTGAAAGAGAAAAAAAATTATCATAAAACACAGATGTGAACACTCAAAAGGAAGAACCTGACCCACAGGGAAAACACTTGTGGCATAATGATCCTCAGGGAAAGCAGCCCTGTTGAGACACTCGAAGAAGGTAACAGAGGATTTGGTTCTAAGCAATGCCCAAATTAATTAGTATTTTCTCGCACAAAAATAAATGGCAAAGACTGTCAGAGAAGGTTGCATTGTAGACTAAGTAACTTGCCTTCATAACCACTGTCTGAAGAGTCAACAGAAGAATCGGACTTCTTCACTCCAGGGTAAGAAGATAACTCCAAATCAGTGTGATAGCTGCCATCCGATCCACTTGTTTCCTCCACACCCCAGGACTCTGCTTGTTGGCTTAGGATATTACATTTCATTTTTTCTAGCGATGCTATAATCATATCCGCAACAAAAAAGTGTGCGTTTTCCTGGACGCGAGATTGGAACACTCATTAGTACACAGCATATTTTATATTTGCTTAAGATGAAGCGAAATGTATAATTTTTGCCCATACTACTTCAACTCAAGAAATGAAAATGTAAGGCTATCTCACCTTTCATTTAAACAACAACAAAAAAAAAACACCCCAAGGGCAATTCAGAGACAACATGCAAAAGGCAACTGCCCAGATAATTGTCTCACCCTTGATTAAAACATGCAATTTACTTTTATCTTACCCATCTATTAGATAAAACCAAACTTGATTACATGCCTAATTGATGAATATGTATGCATTTTAGTGACGTAGTCTTCTAGTTACACTGCATTATTTTGTATGCAAGCATGAATCCATGTAACCTATTTAATAGGATTTAATTTCAAGTCAGTGTGTACAAGCAGTTTTGCATGCATGCTAACTTGGATGGGGCCAGAAGAGGCAGGTTTGAAGGGACTGTAGATCTTCAGGTGGTGGGTAGTAAGACAAGTAACTCACAGAAGCTAGTAAAATGCTTTCATGCGTTAGAAGTTAAGGCAGTGAAGTAGGGAATATGCAGTGAGATAGCTTACATGTTCAACTCAAGGCCACATAGGAAGTCTGTGATAAGGGTAAGCGGGAACCTAGCTCCCCTGGTGTTCATGCTGCCTCAAATAAAAGGTAGTCATTTCAAAGCTTCCCTGTAGCATCTCCCCACCAGACAATCCCTCCCCATGGTGTCTCTTACCATCTTGCCTGCCCAGGTCACCCATCCTCTGGGAAAAGGGAATTTGTAAAGCCACCTCTGACACCAGCGAGGCATTCAGACAAACCTGGGGCTCCCTGCCCCAATGCCACTGCTGTAATCCCTGCTTCCTGTGGTCTAACAGAGCATCCCACTGGCCCCACCTGCACTACTGCTGCTGACCCAGGCACAGCCTCCTAGCCCAGGCTCAGCTCAAAAGTGGATGCATCGCGGAAGATTGGGTGCTCTCAGATATGTGGGTGGACACTCAGAGATGCCCAGGATACTCTCCCCCCCTCCCCTTAACTCCACATGTTTGCACTTTGCAAGGCTAAACCTCTGTCTAAAGTACAATGGCAGTACCTAAGGCTAGAGATTCTGAGCACAGTATAATTAAAGCCTTCTAAAAGGTGACTTATGGTCAGAAAATTGTACTACTCACACCAGTATTCATGACATCCCCTACAACTTGTACAGGAAGCATGAAGGAAGACATCAGTGTTTAGAAATAGCTAAATCTTAAGGACTACAACACGCATCACTGCTTTCCTATTGTCCACAGCCAAATGCGTTTAAAATATATTAATCTCAACATTAGAAAGAGCCCACAGGTCCCTGCGGGTGTTTGAACACTTTAATCTTTTCCCTAACACTGATTAACGTCATTTGCTTGGTGCACAGTTTCTCCAGAGACAGTTTTCAGTGAACCTCAGGACACACCATTAGCAAAGAAAAGAATGAAAGAGCTCTTTTGCTTTTGAGAGATAAAGAGAACATCTCCTGCTTTGAAGATCCAAAAAGCCTGTGTGGCAATGGTTAACCCCAAACTAGTGGCAAAGCACAGCACATCAGCATGTCCTGCTGATAAAAACAATTATGAGCGTATCTGAGAGTTGCAAAAAGATGGAACAGGATAGAGGTGCTCCTATACTCAGCATGACTATCAGCTTTCAGCTCTGCCTCCTACTAGGTCTGGCACCCTAGGAAGCAGTCCCAGCTCAGCTGTGACACACCAACCTTCTCACTTCTCTTCCCTCCCACTCGCATCAGCGGAAAGTCCCTCTAGATCATCTGGCCCATCTCCTTCCTGGCACACAACTGAAACTCTCAAGACTTGCTGACACTACAATTACCTTACTTTTCAATCTCTTAAATTTCAAAGAGATTATTTCACAGCCTAAAAGCATTTCGGTTTTTGGTTTGGGTTTAGTTTAGTTTCTTTAAAGGCAGCCTCAGTCATAATGTACGGAGCTCTTGATATCTTTTAACCTGTGACCACATCAGCCCCCAATCATCTGCACAGGAGAAGGAGCTGATGAGCTCTTGCCTCACTCAGTAGTTCTCAGACTGTGGTTTCTAATCCAGATATCTACTCACTGGTCTCTCGGTGGCTGAAAGCAAATTACTCTGGGTTTGGTTCCCACGTTACAGGAGGAGAAACATTATCTCCTTTCTGAAACACCTTCCACAAAAAGTAACATGAAAAGCTAGTTCACAAGTCTGTTGGGTTTTGGTGTGTCATTTATTGGATTGTTTTTTGGTCCCGTTCTACCCACCCCACCCCAGCCCCCCACAATGCCCCTTAGAGACACCAAGAGCTTCAAAACAAATGCAGAACCTGCCACTCCAGTAAAACCAGTGCTGTGTAAAAAGATGACTACCTCTTGGGCCCAGGACATGGGACCACCCACACATCCACAGTCCAGCAAAAAATCTCTTCTAGGCAAATTTTCAAAGCTCTTTTATATTAAATCCTACTACTTGCAATAACTAATTGTAACATTAACCCCTCTTTTCCAATTGCTAAAAGATTAACATTTAGCACAGAGTGTTATGTGTGACAGCATTATCTTCTCATCTTTATCTCTGTTTATAAGCTCAAATGGGCTGCCTATCTGGCAACACACCTAAGACCATTTGGGCTCCTTATGCAAATTAGAAACCATGAGAAACTGCTTAAATTAATGCAGACGTAAAAGAATTACAATAACAAGCACAGTAACTGTAACTCCAATCTCACATGCTCATAAGCACAGAAAAAAACCCCAACCTCTCCCTATCTCCCGACAGAAAAGCATGAGGTAAATCCTATCCATTTGCACGTGGCTACAAGAAATTCTACATAACATATTTTAGCGTAACGTTGAAGTTACTATAATAATCTTTAAGTTTGGTCACAAGGAATGCATGGGAAAATGATGACATGAAAAGCAGAAATTTACAGAGTTCTAAAATATTTTCATTATTTTAAAATAATTAAAATATTTAATTAATGGATTAAGAGTAAAAATAAATTAAGAAATAGGCACTTTAGGTTTGTAGGTTCACCCACAGATGGGAAGAAGAGGGAAACACAGTATTTGGAAAGATTAGTCCATCCATCAGAAAGTTCTGTTATTGAGAAACGCCTCCTGTCATTTAGTTTTGCCACTATAAAATGGAAAAAACCATGATGACAATAGTCTTTGTCGTCCTCACCTTCTCCACATCTTCCGGAAGCATGCAAATGTCCTGCAACGAACGATTCAAGGGTATAGCACTTACATTCAAAGGAGGAGTAGGACCTGCAGGTATAACAAGAACTTTTATTAGTTATTTCTTTCTCTGCAGCTCCCAGGATGTGTGCAGGGTGACTTCCAGAAAGCAAAGTAAATTTTCCTTCCCCAAACTGAACACTGTTAGGGCTGGAGGTTGTGATGGAAGTTAAGGAGAAGGCGAGAGAAATGTGAGGAACACATTGTCATTTGAACTACCCTGGCAACCTGAAGCATGAGTATCAGCTACCAGGGAAACACAATTTAAATGTCGTGCAGTGGCAGCACCACTGCTCTCCCAACACCACTCCTCTCCCAGCTACGCCTTGAGCCACTGGGGACAACCACAGCCAGAAACTCGGGCTGAGATTACAGCGATGCTCTGCAGTTTGCAACACAGCCAGCTGACACTGCTCTCTGCTCATTCACAATAGCTGGAAGAAAAAGAAATCTCACTGCTGTCTGGGCATGCAGAGAGATTAGCCTTAAAAGATTCCCTGAATCATTGCTGGTATTGTGTGACTACAGCAAGTTTGGAAAAAACCTAGCTCGAGGTTTCCATACCTCAAGGAAATCTCCCTCCTTTTCCAAATCCAACCCATACTGCACAGTTATATATACAACTGGGGCAGACGCACTGGCTGCAGTACTCCCTGCTGCCCAGAAGAGCAGTTTTGTCTTCCTAGCGTTCGCTGTGGAGTATGATGAGCACATGAAACAAAATTATTCTCTTTCCTGTTAAGGACTTTTCACTACATAGCAGAGCACACATCTGGTTTTCTTTTATGGATTGCTTTTATATATATATATGTTCACAATCTTCTTCCCCAGAGAATCGGAGCTGTGAGATCATGCCCTCATGTTTTGTTTTCAAAGCACTCACAACCACTGCTACAAGAAATTTACTGGAAGGATGACAAAGATTATATATAATGTCTGTGGTTGTATACACTAATCAGATACGAAAGGAAATGACTCCTGGCTTTTTACACTGACTGGCTTTTGTTTACTACCTCTTCTTTGACCTTATAACCAAACAATTTCTCTATTTCACTGTGGTCATGTTTACAGGATAAAATAGACCTTACCTAAATGCTACCACCACATATGCAATTTAAAGCTATTGCAGTAACAGGGCTTAATCAAAGGCTCTTTATTAAAAAAAATAAATTTGCCACTCCTGAACTTGTTTAAAAGTCACAGAAATGATAAAGAAGTCCCACAAAATATGTGAATAACTTAGGAAAACTTTTTCTCCAGCTAAAGGGCACGGATTCTCAGGCCTAGTTTAGGTTCTTTATATTGCATTATTTATAGCAACCACATTACGCTTCCCTGAGCGTTTGCGACATCAGGCTGGAAAGTCAATACTGTGTTCGAGTGCAGCGAAACAGACATAGTGTTTTTTGTACGGAATTATTAATACCTTCATTGTTTATACCATAGAGGAAAGGCTGATGATCTGACTTTTCAAAATAGATTTAATCACCTAATTAGGTTATTTTCATCGCTATTTGACGATTCATCTTACTGGAGAAGCAGTGTGTGGGGAATACAGGTAGGTGCTAAAGGCTCTGCATCTTGATAAAAGCCTACATTCTCATGAGTTAAGATAACAAACACTACTCTCTGAACTAAAAATAAGCAGAAATAAGGAAATTGGAAAGTTATTCCTTTCTCTTTACAATTTAAGATGCAATTCATCTTAAATATCGTTTTGAAATCTAATGGGACCTTTCTCTTTTGCTGACCTCTTGCATCCCACTTACACCTTGAAGTGAAAAGAACATAAAGCAGGAAGGAGCACAGGGAAGAAGCCTGGGCATCCAGAAACAGGATGCAACTCTGGGTCTGATGTGAAAATAATCTGTTTGCCCTTCTGTTCCTGAGCAGTGTTGCCTGGAGGCTCCTGGGGCTGGGGAAAGAGCCCTCAAGAGCCACAGAAGGAAATGACCTTGATCCACACAGAGATTAAAAACAAGAACAAGCCTGGTGAACTGCCAGTGACACACAAGCCACAACAAAGCCCCCAGAAAACAACAAATTCAGTCACATTCAGGTCTTCATTAACAATGATGAGCCTTTGCAGAAGGTTGCATGAGGCCACCAGAGAATGACCCTTAAAAGTATGAAAAAGACCTAACAGAAGCCTCATAGGCCAGCAGAAAATCCCACTGAAAAAAATGTTAAATCCGACTGAAAAGAAGTATTTATTCCAATTTAAGTCATCTTATGTCACTTTCTTCTGTCTTGTGCATCCCTCAACAATTTCCTGCGAGAAACAAAAGAGAGAAACCATCACCTCTGAGACAGCAAAGGAAATGATGGCAAGTCAGGAGATGCTCTTGTGTAATTCCTGCCTTCAAAGTAGGCATTTTATTTCTTTTTTTTCCAGTTTACCATTTGCTTCTCCCAGCCTCATAGTCCTGCTCAATGCAGGGGAGAATGAGACCTCGCTCCCCCCGCCCCAAGCTACCCAGCGGCGAGTTAATCAGCTGGAAACAACAAGGAATGATGAAATGCAGAAATTTTCACTTTGTACAGAACAGACCAAAGTCTAACGCAGACAGAGCCCACCATTTTGCGCAGTGTCTAACAGGATCCCAGCTCCCATGAGAAGTATTTATTAGTAAAATCAAGGACACTACTTCTTCAGTCACCTAGCTCATGTATTCCTCTTATTGCTTTCTAGAGCCAGCAGCTTTACTGACCCAACACAAGCATGCAACACATCCTATTTGTGCCAGAAGATTGAGTCACACACAATTTATTTGTTCTTATACACGTGCCTTGCGGTCCCTGCTGACATTGAGAGCCTGGGCTGTGTTTTCCAGACCCGGCTATCCAAACCTGTGTGACTGGCCCCAGCCAGCTCCAAGCGCCGGGTGTGGTTTCCTTCTCCCTGACAGGCACCTCTCAAATGCATGGGGCCAACAAAGCATAAGGAAACAACCATAATCGTCACCATACTAACTGTTGACAACATCCTATCCAGATGACAGAGTTATTACTGCTAAAAGTTCCCTATCCCACAACAGCACGTGCCTATCGGCGATCTCTCTGCTGACTTGAGGCCTTGGAGGAGCTCTAGAAGGACCAGAGGTTGGAAGTGGAGCTCAACAGAGCCTCACCACTAGGACTACTATTGACCAAAGGGAGAAGGAAAAAAAAAGAACCAAAGGCAGCCTTTGCCATTTTTATTTATAATACAAAGGCAGGTTGAGTGCTCCCTGCTGCTTGCCTTCTTCCCAGTAGAAAAATCAGGCCTCAGTCGCCCCATCTTTCCATGGCTCCGTATCTAGTAAGATTAAGCCCTTAGATACCAATAGCATCCTTTATAAATAAAAAAAAAATGCTTCATCTTACTGTAACAAAGGCTGTTCATATCAAGTTTAGGTATTAAACACGAGAGGATTGTTCTGCTGTCCCAACCGAGGTGGGGCTGCTAACACCCCCTCAGCCTGCATCTCGTCACAGACAACATGCGGGATATCCATACAGTCAGTAACTGCTGAAGGGTAGAAACGTCCTGATCTGCATCAGATAGAGCTATGTGCCTTTGATATGGCACGTACACTTGGAAAGGGGAAGAGGAAAAATAGTCCTGCACTGGCATAAGCCAATTTAGCCATAACAAGAATGGATGTTAATGCCCTGCCTCTAAAATCCCAGAATCAATGGACTCCCTCTCCTCCAGCTCAGGTCAAACACATGGAGATGTCCTACGGAGCCTGCACACACCAGTGAATCACTACCAAGCTCCCAGATCCACACTATCTGCTTTTGGGAGAAGGGTACGGGTGAAGACAAGATGAAGATGGTAGAAGCCTCATCTAGCGGATGTCCTACATTGCTTGCAGCTCAGCAACCTTTACATTTTACCAAAGGTTGCATGTTAGCGAAGCATTTCTGTGTCATGAGAGAGATTACTACAAGGACAAGCGCCTCCCATTTCACCAAGTCCAACCCTCTGATTCTCGTTTTTAAGCTTTCTCTTTCTCCCCTTCTCCTACTCTGAATGACAGCATTTGTCTATTTCACAATCACCATAAACAAGGCCCATTTCAGTTACGGTTGTCTTTCTTAACTCAGAAATCTTAAAAGAAAAACGGACCTGTAAAGTTACCTGTTCGATTGGCTGGCTCCGACTGGCAAAGTCCATTAGGAGAATTGCTGTCACTGTTGCTGACGGGCACGTCAGACTCCAAAGCATCAGGGTATTTCAGCAGATCTGCTGGCTTACCAACAGCTGAATCAGGAAGAAACTTTGAGAAAGTCAAGTCTCGTTCAGGGGAGGTACAATGTTCTTTTCCAGAATGCACAACAGCCGATGTGACAGTGCCTCCTGTTAATGTCACCTGGGTAAAGCAGTCCCGCTTCAGAGGGGACACGTCTGAAAGAGTGAAACCATTCAAGGAGGAAGCAGTAGGATCCCTGTCAGAGTAATGGGGACAAAAGAAAGTATCCAAGGAAGGTTTAGAGGAATCGCGGCACGTGTTGTCCCAACACGCCCGGTGCCTTGTAAACCGAATGTCTGTTTGTGTACAGGCAGCATTGTGATGTGCAAAATCGCTGTCGCTGTCGTCATGGCTATCCCCATCGCTGCTTTCTTCCCACTGTTCCATGTCACTGTCCAGATGCTCAGCTCCCTGCATTGCGTTCTGCTCTAGTACCAAAGAGGGCTTCAAACCAGATGCATTTAAAACAGACATGAGAATGTCTTTGATAGCTTCAGCACCGTCTGGGTACGATCCAAAACTACAGGCATGTCCAATCACTGCTGGCCTTGAGTATTCATCTGTTCAGAACAGGGAAGAAACCAAGAGGTTAGGAAACAATTCTAAAAAAGAAAAATTAAAATTCTAATTTACAACATGAATAAAATGCACAGTATTTTTATCATGGGTGAGAAGAAAGGGAAGAACTGAATCCACACACCACTCTCTGCTGCGTCTTCCTGTAAGAAAGCTCTTGCTTTCTGTGGTCAGGAAGCAATTCTGTTGTTGACAAGGCTAGGTAATAAACCAACAGTGAAGTATGCTGCTGCTAGCCAAACACAATTAGTTAGGACTTTAATGGTGACCGATTGTCAGCATGCTTGAAAACACCATCGTTCTACAAAACTGGATGAGGTATGGTTACCAGTACAGGTACTGGGTGTATTGCCAGTAAAAGAGACAGTCACATTCTAGCAAGACATATGGAGTATCAATACAGCAGGAAGTAAAAAAAAAAAGTACACTTCATAATAAAAAGTCACATGCTTGCATGTTTCAGTTCAGTCTGACACTCCTCCTCATGTGGGAAAGGCTATTTTAACCTTCAGTCCATTATTCATAAGGGTGGCAGCATTTACGTAAACCCATGAAGAAAATTAGCTCCGTCACAGAGAGTTCATTATAACTCCTTGGAAGGAATCAAAAGTACTGCCTGCCGACGTCCTATGTGATGTAGTGCAAAACTGGTGTTCAACACAAGATGGAAAAACTGCTTTTAGTGGCAAACATGGCAACATCTACATGTGATGTAGAAGTGGGCACTGCAACCAGTAGCTAGCTATTCAAGAATAAACTGAAGTCCTATATACCTTGAACGAAAAGCCTCACAGGAACTGCTATCACCCAAGCAAAGGAAAGATTAGACACAAAGTCTACATTCAAGAAGAAACTACCAACCACATCATGACAGTGAAGTTAACTGTCTCCTTTGGGAAAGATAAGTCAGTTGTAAAATTCTAAGAATAGACACAATCATTTCCAGGGCAAAGAACTCTTAGTTAGGACCACAAGGAATGTTAAACACCGCTGGTGAAAAAAGCGGCAAGTCTTGCAGACTTTGCCCAGAGGTTGGTCTCCTTGGACGTATCTCAATGGAAAACAGTAAAACTCTCCACGAGTCATTCACCTGAAGCCAGCACACACTCAGACTGCATGATAAGAAAGTTTACTAATGAAGGAATCAAAACAAAAGCCCCCATGTACTTTGGAAAAGCAAATCTCTATAAAGAGCCACCTGCCACTTACCAGGACAAAGCTCCTGCAGAAACAGCCGCAAAACTGCACATTTTACTGGTGGCTCTTGCAAAGAAACACCTCATCAGTGTAGCCAGCCATGGCAGTGTAAGGGCAGGAATAGGAAAATAAAACCTAGCTAACTTTCAAACATATTTCTATCTTTTCAGGAAAATAAAGCAATTTTAGTAACTATTGACATTTTCAATTGCAGAGGAATACCTTAACCGGGGCTGAAAACAGCATCTTTTCTGTGCAAGAAAGTCTTCAACTCTTCTGCTCTGCTCTCCTACTGCAACACTCATCCTGACAGCCTTTCCATCCTGTCTCATCCTTCACCAGATCCATTACTTCAGCATCAAGGAACATCTCTAGCACTAATCATACAACCATGCTGACTTACTCTGCTAAATACTTGTTCTTGGTGGATTGCAAGAGAAAAAAGAACAAGTTTTAAAAATTTAACTCATGCTTCTGCTATGACAAGCTTAAAAAAAAAACCATACCCACCACCACAAAAAAAAAAATCCCCAAACAAACGAAAGCTCACATTTTATGCTACTACGAACGGGTTAGTTCCAATGAAAAAGAAAAAAACCTCAAGGTCAGTTTTGCAACTGATACTTATATGAGTAATTATAGTAATCTGTTAAAATCTGAGAAACTATTTCTTGAATGAACAAGGAGTTAACCTGCCAAGAATCATCTGGATTGTTCAAGAATTTTACTCTTGAGCACTCAAAATGCCACCATAATTAAAACAGCCAAACTACCATTTAAAACCCAAAAAACCCCATACTCTCAACTGTATAATATATACTGATGCTGTCGCACCTTCAGAGCCAATAAGCAAGGTTCACTCTCCAACAGGCTATACTTGTTTAGTACACACAAACATCGATAGCTTTTGCTAGCACTACAAGCACCAGCAAAGCTCCCCAAAGGGAGGCATCTTAGAACAAAGTGGTATACCTGAGAGAACGGAGATTTGAGGTGTCGGAGCAAGGCAGCTAATCCTCGCCGAGGGATTTGAAGAATATGCTGACTCAGTAAAAGCCACCTTTAGGCTCTCGTGGTTTAACTAGAACAAGAACACACAGGCAGACAATTTGGTTATAAGACAGCAGTACTCTGGTAATGATACCCCCAGCCTTACAGTCATCCCAGTAGGAAGAACACTGTGCTTAGGCCTGCTGACAGTCACCTAACCACAGCCTGTATTTCTGGTTGTCTGAAAATCTTCCCGGAAGCACGCACTGCCAGAAAAGTAGTCATCTCAACTCTGCATCTTGCATTTCACTCCAGAAGGCAGGTCACCAAAAGAAACTCTCCACAGTAGGAGAATTAAACACGTGCATAAGGCATACATGAGACAAAACGGTGAATCAGATGTCTATATATCTGTCAAAATAACAGCAATGAAGTGGAATAGAATTCAAGAAACCACCGATCTGTAGCTGGAAGCACGGGCCTGTTTAGATGTATACAAGCTATGAGCTAAATCTACGAGGCTCCCACTCCAGAAGCACCTGATGCATGTGCTGCCTGATCTCCCAGCTGTATCGACCCATAACCATGTCTGCCTAATCTGATACAACACAGTACATGTGGGTCACGTCAGCAACGTGGCTGGCCCAGCATAAAGCAAGAAGAGACACAAACAGATAATACTTGACGTGGCATGCAGTCTGCCAGTATAAGCCGACAAAAATGTTGAATGCATCTGAACTGACTGAGCAGGTTTATACCAGATCAGCATTTTGTTTTCTGCTGTCACCACGCTTCTGATTTGGTATTTCAAACCCCAAAGCTGGATTCACCATATTGCCAAACCAGAGCAGGCTGAAGCAGCAGTTTAACACAGATACCGAGGGGCTAATTCCAACAAGGGAGCAAGATACACTAAGGACAGCAAAGCAACAGGTCTCCTCCCCAAGCTCACAAATTCCTCGTGAGGGTCTCACATTTGTCTCCCACTCCCTCTCCACTGCCTCAAGCGTGTCACAGACCTGCAGAGCACATCACAGAAACCAGGGAATTCAAAGGGGTGCCCTGCTCCGACAGGCACACCATTAAAAGGCGCTTAACCAAGGTGCACCTTGTGCCTTCTCCCTACTTGCAGTCATCAGCGAGACATCTTCACACAGAAATACCCCCAGGGTGCCTCTCACCACCCCCCCCCGCCCCCCCCCCCCCCCCCCGTTATCCGCTACAAAGAGGGGGGAGTGGAAAGGTGTGTTGTCCTCTGCCGCCCTATGCTGACCTCTTCGTTCCCCACATGGTCCCGTGGGAGAGTGAGGTGACTCAGAGCAGATCTAGTCCAGATACGCTTCAGACTCAGAGGAAGCAGAAAAAATGAAAACCCACAAAGAATTTCCCTTTTAACTGAAGAATAACATTTCGGGCCAAAAATAGGATGCTGAATTTAAAATATTTAGTATTTGATTATGCCAGTGCTTAGAAAAATACTCTTCTCAGTATCTGATAGTGCTTTTTTTCCCCTCTGCACTAATTTAGAGAAACCATCGTGTAAGCAGGCCTTATAAATAAATTGTCAGTATTACTGGATAAATTAGCTCTCACAGGAACTCATTTTTTATTAATTACTTTTCTTAAAAAGTGTTTTTAATCTCAGCAATTAGCAAGCTACCCTTTAGGGTGCAAGTATCACAACTGCCTGACACCAGGGTGAATGCAAGTACTTTATCAGCAAGCGTAGATATGAAGAGTACTAAGTTTTAAGATTTTTCTCTTTTTTTAAGCAACCCTCCCATCTCTTAGGTCTTATCAGAAGCAACCGGTGTTCTGAGAATTCAGATAAAAGATTTCCATTTACTTTCAAGATATTACTATTGCAGCTATAGCACAGATTGGGAAAGACCTCCTATTTCACTAAAGTAATATCAAATTAAAAGAAAAAAAAGGAAAAAGGCAATTAAAGAGCACTTTTAAGAAAAGATGATAACACAGGTACATGAAAAGTACTACAACACACTGCCATAACCAATAAAAACAACTGACAGTTTTCCATCTTTCATAGCGTAAATGAGTCAGCCTTTCCCCCCCCCAATATTGGGACTGTATGTCCAAAATTAACTGTGCAATGAAACAGCCAGGAGACAAAAGTAAAGCGTTTACCACAACCACTGACAACTAAAAGCTATTTTTTTACGAGTCCCCCCAGCTAACGGAAACACAGAGCCAACATTCGGCTGCTTTCCCTGCCGTACCTTTTCAGAGGGGGGGTGCTTGAGGACCGCCGTTCTGCTGTAGCTGGCCAGGGCTACTGCATGGAGAGACATGGTGGGGGCACGTTCATCTTTTTGGGGCTGTCAAGTACCTGGAAGCAAGAGAGAAAATGATTACAGTCACCACCGCGATTCTCCGTGTGTTTCGCAGGCTCCACGTTTAATATTCTAAACTGGTTTTGCTCTTGACTTCACATGTTTATAAGCTTCCCGAAAAGCAGAGCTCAGCAACAGTGGAAATCGGTGTTAGGAAGAGCCTAATTTAGATTAAACAACAACAAAACCCAACCAAAACACAACAGGAATGCCTATCACAGGCATAAGGGGGGCGTACCGCTCGGCTGTACCCCGCAGCTCGTTGTGCCAGGAGTTAGAGCCGGGGCGGACTCGGCAGCAGCGCAGCCCCGGCTCCGCGGCAGAGGCTGCTCCCCCCGGGGCCGGGCTCCGAACCCCACCGCGGCGCCGGGAAGCCGCACAGCCCCTCACACGGAGGCGCTCGGCCGGCTGGTCAGCTTTGGAGAGCTTGGCGTCCGGAGAGAGGCAGCGGAGCATCCCGCCGCGCCAGCGCCTCCCGCCCCAGCAAGGCGCGCCGTGCAAGACGCCGGCCGGCCTGCCTGCCTGCCGGCCTGTCTCCCGCCCGGCCCCGGCGCCCCGTCCCCACCTGCGGCCGCCGCGCCCGCCTCCTTCGCCCGGCGAGCTCCGCTCCCGCCCGCCGCGGCACAGCGCCGCTCCCGCCGGCCCTGCCGCTCCGGGGGAGCCGAGCCCAGCCGAGCGGAGCGCCGCCCCGGGGCGGAGCGGAGCTAAGAGGGGCCCCGGCCCGGCGAGGGGCTGCGGGCTCCGCCCCGGTGGGCTCTGGGGCCGCGGTGGGCCCAGCAGACCGGCCCGCGGCCACCCCGCGCTCTGGTAATTGAAGGCCAGCCCTCGGGGCTGCAGCACGGCTCGGAGAAAACAAACCAAACCCAACAAAAGCAAACAAAACCAACCCAAACAAATCCAAACAGCAATGAAAAACACCTCTGAGGAGCGGCTCGGGACTCTGGGCCGGCCTGGTTTGGAGAAAAGGAGGCTGAGGGGTGACCTCGTTGCTCTCCACAGTTCCCTGAGGAGGGGAAGTGGAGAGGGAATGCTGGTCACTTTTCCCTGGTATCCACTGATAGGATGCATGGGAATGCTTCAAAGCTGTGCCGAGGGAGGTTTAGGGTGGACATGAGGAAGCATTTCTTTATCGAGAGGGTGGTCAAACACTGGAACAGGCTTTTTGGAGAGGTAGTCGATGCCCCAAGCCTCTCCATGCTTAAGAGGCACTTGGGCAATGTCCTTAACAACGTGTTAACTTTTGGTCAGCCTTGAATTGGTCAGTCAGTTGGACTAGGTGATCGTCATAGGTCCCTTCCAACCGAAACAGCCTATTCTATCCTATTCTAAACCAAGATAAGTCAATCAGGTGAATGGAGGGTGTTTTCTCAATCAGGGTGGGGTGGGGGATGCAGTGGCCCGCAGGCAACACCTGCAGACACGCCTCAAGGATCAGCTGCATTTGAGGATTTACAGCCAGCTGGCGTATTACAAATGACAAAGATCCATTCTTGCTTAGCTTTGGAAAGGAATTGAGCCAACTGTCAGTCCAGTCTCTGAGTCAGTGCCTTAGCAGGCTCAAAGCTAGCAAACTGTTCTTCTCCAGTAGCCAGTCTGGGCTACAAATAAAGTGGAGGAATGATGATCTGTATTCCTGGAACTAAAAAAATGCTGATTTTCCATAAAATGCAAAATTGTGCAGGGACTTATGAAATTACAAACCATGAGGAAGTAGAAAGGAGGTAGAATCCAGATGGTATCATGCAGAAATAAGTAGAAGCAGTAAACAATGCAAAACAGAGCTACAGTTGACAATGTGGCTTTCAGATGCTCTGGAGTAATTGCCTCCCTTTTTAAGCACATGTGATGACTTGGCCTGTAAATAGGGCAGTGGATTTGGGCTGTGGAAACTTAGGGGTAGCCGCTGGCCAAGCTGCACAGTTGTCTGAACTTGGTCTAGATGTTATCCTGTGGTGTGTGTTTCAAATTCCCGGCTATAAAATGGTAACTTCCCGTGGCTAGGTGTAAAAATAGGTTCTACTTTTGAGAAATTTCCATGTTCAGGTGGGGGAGAACAGGTAGTAAGGTGGGAAGGGCAGTAGATTTATTCATAGTTCTGCTGGATTTCTTACTGAAGTCTGGCAAAAATCAGCAAGGGAATTTGTGCTTCATCTCCATAGAGTTTTCCAAATTTCTTACATGAAAAGCACTATACAAATGCAAAATACTAAATATGTCTGAAAGTAATACTGCACAAGAGGAGTGTGGTAGCATTTCAAAGATTTTCATATCCATTTGGCGCTTTTTTTTCCTCTCCATGCTGCTTTCTTGATGTATATGCATATTGCCAGGAACCCTTGTATTGTGTCAGACCCTTTGCTTGGGATTAAAAGCCTCTCTACTTTTTGCAGATGTCACCGATAGAAATATTAGAAAACTGGACAGAATCACAAGGAAAAAGAGGAGGGAAATGCCCACCTGTTTTTAAAGCTGACAAGGTGGAAACTCAACAAGACCAGAGTGCACCAAACTGGTGTCTTGCCGTAATACCAGAATACCTGCATTGGTTTAAGAAGAGGGAAAAAAAACAAGCTATATTGTGTAGCGTATATGCCAAAATGAAAAGCATCAGCAAAAATCTGCCCAAAACCTTTTGGCAGAATGTCAAGAAACAGAGGAATAAGCTTGGGAGCAGAGATGGTGGAATAAGAGCTCACATCAATGCGCTTCTGTAGAGGAATCTTCCTACCTTCCACATCTTGGGCACGGAAGTAAACGTAGGTAAACTTCAGCAATAGCCAAGATCTTTGCCACAGTGAGATCTCTGCACTACAAAAGGGTGCGCTGGGGAGAACTGAAAGCAGATATCTCTGGTGTCTCTAATGCAGTTTATTTAAACATGCTCAAGTCATTGTTCCTGACAGGGGCCCAAGACAGTGCTGACTCCGTAATGTTTGAATCAAATTGTGTGAAAGAAACAAGCCTGCTTTTTAAATCAGGGAAATAATTATTTGCAACACACAACTAAAATAGCTCAACCTTGGCAATTGTTTGGAAGACTTCTACAGAGAAGCCCCAGAAGCTTTTTTTTTTTCTTTTTTAAGGCTAATGTTGCAGAATGACTGAATTCTACCTTTTGTGAAGAATCATTAGTCCTAATTCTCCAGGAAGGATCTACCTGGAATAGGCTTAAAGTTAAAAATATCAGTAATATGCTAAATGAAGGAAGTGTAAAAATAATTGCATGTAAACCCAAAATAATTACAAGGATAGGATAACTACACCAAGCCAAACACATCCAGGAAATTGGTGGTGAGCTGACCCTCTGAAGAATTCCAGACATGCTGATTTACACGCATCCAGTCCAAATACAAAATATGTCTGAGGATGCTGGTACCCTGGCAGGGGACAACAGCTTGCACCAGCATCCTCAGCTTTCCACCCAGCTGCTGGGTGGCTGGCCACGCTGCTCCTGATCGAGCCACCGTAGCCTCGGTTTGCTGGGAGACCTTATGGTGCTGTGGCACATGTCCATCAGATCGATGCATGTCCTGCTTTGTTGGTGGATAATTCTTTACAGATATGTAGTCAGTGCTAATATGGCCAAAGACCATAATTTCTGTGACAACATCACTTAATCCTACTAGTTTGCCATCAGTTTTAGGAGTGGCTCAGCCACCCAAGTTCGAAGGGTAAGGGGACTGAAGGCACCTTAGCCATTCCCACTCAGAAACTCTGACTCTGCACGTTACTGGAACTATGCAACTGCCATAATTAACACACATTCATGTTTTAGATGAGATTAAGCCCTTTTTAAAGGCCCTGTAGTGGGTGAAATGATTGTCATTGGAAGACAGAATCGAGTGTGTGATCACAGATCCTTTTAACCAGTGGAAATCATGGAGTGGAGCAAAGGACAGAGCGGAACTGATCTCAGGACGGTAGAGCTGGACTCAGGAGGTCAAGGAAAGAAAAATGAAAAGACCTTGTGGTTTTCCATTAAAATCAGGCTGTAAAGGCTTGCCAGTATTGTCCATTTCAAGGGAGATGGGAAAACTTGGCATCTTGGGAAAAGGCTAATCCTGGTAGCTATGAACTGAACATCAGAAACAGTTGAAAAAACATCACTTTTGGATGTTTTTAATAGTAAACACTGTACCAATTCAGCTGCTGAGGCAAGGATTATACAGTGTCTCTAAAGTCAGTAAAATACCATATGTACATGCATATTTAAGGAACTTCTGGTTTCGGCATGTTATGTAGCTCAGGACACAACTATTCCTTATGAGTACAACTGAAAAAAACCCAGTGATTTAGAAAAATGATTTGCATAGCAATTTCTGAAGTGAAGTGTGTGGGGAAGGGTGGATTAAATAGAAAAAGGGAGATGGGTGAATGACACAGGAGGTTAAAGACACATTCAGGAACTTACCCTCGACTGCCTTAAGTCCTCTTTACATGGGCAGTAAAGAGTTGATCTCATACACTGACAGTGGAGTTTCTTGGCACGAACGCATGACAGAGAGAGAACAGATACTGTTAACATGGACTGTACTTCTCCGTATGCCATCTGAGTAGATACATGATATATTTTCTTGGATGGAAAAACTGGCTTAAGAAGTCCTTTTCCTTGCTGCCACCTATCTTGTCTCATATCTTGTCTCATAGCTATGCAGTTTATTGCTCTTTCAGTTGCCAGGGCCACTGTAATTCAGACTGTACATTAAAAGGAAAAAAATTAAAGAGATATTATAGCTTATTATTAATTTTCTTTATTTGGCAATCCGATGTACAGCACAGCTCCACAAGACTGATACAGATGAGGAAGTGTGTGTGTGAGAAGAAAAAGCAGATGGGAACAAAGTTTGGGACTGGTTCCTTGTTAAACCAGCTTTGTCACAAAAGAAAATGGATCAAGAAGCTACAGCTATATCACTGGGCTGGTCACTTCTAGAAAGATGGTTTTTGCTTTTTTGTTTTGCCTGTCACAGATTATGAATAACTTACTACCAGTAGAGAATTTGTTCTTCTGACAAAACTTCTGTAGCAAGTGAAATTATTTCACCTGCATTAAGTAATGCAGGAAGGCACCCCAAATAAAAATGCTGAGAACTGTAGTTGGAAATCGAGAAAGTAAAAGATCAAACAGGATTAGTCACTGCAAGTTATTAAAGTTGGTGAGCCTGGCAGACACAGCTTCTTTTCCTCCAGTCTTTGCTGGGACATTCAGGAAGACTATGTGAGTCAAATGAAAATGTGATGTCAGTGCTCCAAATTTACATTAAGGTCTCTCCTTCATTTAAACAGAACAAAAGGGCTCTTTTCTATTCAAGGTGTTCAGCACCAAACTGATAAATGATAAAAGTTTTATTCCCAGAGTCATAAGTTTGACTTCTGATGTCTGAACAGTGTAACTGCTGCATTGGAGAACTGCATGATGAGGAAGTGGTGCTTCATCTGTTCTGGTGAAAAGCAGTTCCCAGGCAACGTGCTGGAAAAAATGAGTATTTTCACAGGATGTCTTACCCTGTGGAATGTTAGGGTGGCTGCTGAGAGAGGTCCACTTGTCAGAGGCAGACCCTCAAAAGCTTCCATATCCTAATGCTGGAGAGCATTCTCATGCCATTTCCTAAGCTTGCAGGGCTGCTGCTTGAAAGATCAATTTCTAAGATAAGTCCTGGTGACATCTGCTATTTGTTATTAAAAAAAATATGAAAGCCTCATGAAAAAAAGTTACTGCTGAATGATTGAGCAGCAGAAGCAAGAAAAGTGACGTCAGATTACAAAATATTTTCAGTTGCTTCCAGATACTTGCTGTTGCCTCTGTCATCAAGCTTCTAGGTCATTATCTACATGGAATAGTACAGAAAACATGTACCAGTTCAACAAATGTTCTTTTTTCCTCCAAGCATTTTGTCTTACAGTAGGTACATTTCATCACAGCTGACAATGTTGATGGAAATGCAGATGTTCACAGTTCAGCATCTTTGAAACAGATGACTAGTCACTTGCTTACTTCTGCCTTCCATTTTTAAACAGGAGTTCTGCTATTTAGGCATTCACTGTCCTTTCAACTATAACATGAACCAATCCGTGCACTGAGGCTATTTTATTAACTTCTGCTTTTCAGTATTTGTAGTGCTAAATTGTTTAACTAAAGAAAACTTGTAAAAGTGGTTGAACTTTATCTCCAGGACAGTCTTGCATTTGTTTGATTAGACTGACATACGAACTGGTGTGGTGTTTGTAATGCAGGCAGAGCCAGAAGTCTTATTTTTGGAATAGCGTTCACACACACAGAGTCCCTGGGCAATTGTGAGGAGTGTATGGAGGAACAGCTGCCCACCCAGGCCAAGGCAGTGGGAGTAATCCAGTCGAAGGCTCCTTCACAGAGAAGTTTTCTTGTTGTGATAGAACAGTCTGTTCATATAATGGACATACTCTGCTCACAAACTCTTCTGGTGATAGAGTACACAGAAATGTCAAGATGCTCTTTCAGAGAGGGAAACTTTTGAACTGTTGAGTGCTTAAAAAAGAGGCAATGCCTACAGTGAGGGGTAATATATTTTATTAGAGCAGATGATGCAGTGGTAAAGAACAGGCTGGCTTTCATGAAGACAAGAAGTCCTTCATCTTATTGAGGGTGGTGGCCCAGTTCATGGAGCCTGAATTCCATCCAAGGCTGTGGTTCCATAAGATCAGAAACTGGGTCCTAGAGCACAAAGCACTGGATCGAAAACACAGCAGTTACTTGACACAAAGTGGTACAAACCCATAATGCCAGCTGAAGTGTAATACATATTTTGCAGAGACAATTTTGTCCAAGCAGACTTTACAGTGGATCAGATATCATCTGCCAGCCCCCAGGGACCACAACACTAGTGTAAACACCATCTCCTATGCTCTAACAGGACAGAAGAGGTATTGTGTTCTCGCATTTCGTATGGATTAAATTTATACTCTTAGGTGAAGCTGTAGCACAAATCTAGTACCAATGAAGTAGAAAACACAGTCTAAACCAGAAGTACTTGTTTTAAATGACCTGGTATTTATGAAATGTTTTCCATTCTAAGCAAAGATGAAATGTGCATGCACACACACACTGAAATCCTGTGATACTTCTCAGGAAAGTGCTGGCTTAAAAAAAAAACCCCAACCTGTCAGTAACATGCTGAAACCTTGTAGTTCTAACTTGGAATGGAAAAACAGCCTTGTGACCATTGTTGAATTTAGTCATGATGAACAAAGCTGGGTTTTGGCATGAAACAAAAGAAACACATTTAGTGAAATTCACATCTGATATTGATACTTTCCTTCATGGGAAAAATTCTTAGAACATCCAAACTGGCTTATTGCTACAAATATAGAGGGGAAAATGAAGTAGAATCGTATTATCAGCATTGTTATGGAGCTAAATTCCTCCCACATAAACGCATTCATGTGATCTAGGCTAATGAATGTGCTCCTGTCTGCCTTGAATGACAACAGAATGCTGCTGGAGGAGAAAAAGAAATAAAATCCGGAATTACCAAGGAATTCAGAATTCCAGAAGGGTTGTTTCAGGGAGGGACTGTATGAATACACCTGCATTTAAGGTTTTTCAGCCTTACTTCCACTCCAGTCTGTATTTTTGCCAGTGAGATAATGGTAGAATTTGCTAGTTCCTGTCACTGGTCAAAATTGCTCCACCCACTTGGTTTCAATCACAGGGATTCATGAATAACTGGTCATTGATTTATTAATGTCACACAATCATCTGATGATCAGTGTGCTAAACACGTGGGCTTAGTATCAACAGTGCAACAGCTAACCCAGAATGTTAACAAACACCTACAAATGCCTGAACACCCTTTTATGAACACCCCAAATTTCAACCCCCTCCCACATGAACAGAGCTACAAGCACCCATCACTCTCATACCCCATGCTGATGGGGTGATGTCTCACACTGTCAGGCCAGGTTTCTCCCCCCTCACCATGAACTTTGTTTAGACTTCTTTTGAAGCTGACTCCCTTTTTCTTTTTTCCAGAAGTGTCTCAGTAATTTCCTGGTTACTGTTTAATCCAGCTGATGGCCATCTCTTAAGCAAGCTTCATTATTGTTATTTTCCTCTTTAGCATGACCCGCTTTGGGGCAAATGCACTTGCAGGTGGGTTTGGGGAGTCTGTTCACTCACACTTTTCCCATTCACATCCTGTCACATCAGTGGCTGTCACCCACCCACAGCACTGAGATGGCACTGTGCCCGGTGATGCCATCTCCCAGACGAGGAGCCACACATTTCACCTAACACCTCCATCCCCGCTTCTGAGTTGGTCATCCTCAACCAGGCTGGTGCTCGTGCACATCCAGGATGCAATTCAGTTCCTCTTAAGAGGAAACATCTAAAAGAGATCAGAAACCTACACAGTAGACATCTAAATTAGGGTCCCAGCTCCAGCCTTTAAAGAATGAATACTTTGTTTAAAACATTTTACTAAACAGGTAAGTATAAATGAGGCTGGCCTGGCTTGTCATGCATGGATAAAGCTACTTGCAAGAAGTGTGTGAGCTGCAGGTTTTATGCTGTCCCTCCTTTACCAGGATACATCATGAGAACTTGCCTTCCCGAAGTCACTTACACGGCAACCTAACTTCACCGAATTTAGTTACAGGTCTGATTTCCTCCCACTTTTCTTTGTGTGGCCGAAGGACTTCTGTAACAGCTATGTGAGGGATTTGGGATTTGGCCTTAAAAAGTGTCCTGCACAAGGTTGAGTCTGTGCCAGTGGTTTGCAAGCCAGTGTTTGTTTGCACGCTATTGTGGTTCCCTTCATTCCCTTGCAACACATACAGCATCAGACCCGACCTTCGCATTTGGTGGCAGTGCTGCCTAAGCTGCTTTACCGGCTCGGTTCTTGCCTCCCCGTTCATGACCGCTTGTTCCCTCCGCCTCCCTGAACCGCCCTTGCAGCAGTTGCACACCTAGGTGGTGAACCAAGCAGTGGAACGGAGACAGCCTGGAATGGTTCAGAAAAAGAGGTTGCTTTGCAGCCAGGTCAGTTTACCACGCAGGTGCACACACACACCTGATTTCCTTGTAAAAGGGTAAAGCAGGTGTGAGAATTTGCAAGGGGAATGGGAGCTCCATAAGGCACTATTGCCATTCAGAACAATGTCTGTGTAACCATGTCCTCCAAGGACATAAATTAACTTAAATGAATGCAAAAATCTTGCTAGGGAGACTCTCAGGTGCTGCATACCTGTTGTTGGAGCTCCAGCCATGCCTGCAGGATGAACTGCATGGTATTTTTTCAGCTCCTGAACATTTGGAAGGGCCACTGGTGAGGTCTGGCCCTGCACGGTGATAGAGTTAGAACTGTTGTGACTAAAACTTGTTGTTTTGGGGGAGTCAGCTCTTGAGCTTCTCAGTCCTGCTGCTTTCAGGAGGAGCTGAGATTTTGTGGTACTTTGCAGATGGTGACTATCTTCTCGGGGATCAGATGCTAAAGTAAATCCTGGGAGCACACAGTCACTGGGGAGCATGCTGCAAACACGGTTCATGTGCTCCGGAGAAAGGGGATGTTGTGGCATACAGCTAACGACCTTTGCGGCAGCCACACACTTGCATAAGCAACCTGGTGCCTAAGCCTTTATTGTTTCAACTACTTCTTCCAAGACACAGTTTATAACTGTCGTCTTGGTATTTAGTCTTGTTTAACCCCATTGAATCTATTGGAGAGCTGAGCTGTAACTCAAAATCGTGGCATGCCCTGTAAATGGTAGATCACTTCTTTTTATGTATCACTGACATTTTCTCTTAGATTCAGAGCTAAATGGCAGTGGATAAATATTTTGCAGCAGCAGCCTTCGGCTTGCCTCCCTTAAATATATCTATATCATCCTCTCTTAAATACCTATATAATTCTGATGCTAATTTGCCCACATCAGAGTGATTTTCCATTTGTATTATTTTCTTTCAAAAATGCCCTCTGTCAAAATAAAAACATTTCCATGAAACCACGGCAATTTTGCTAACAACTTCGTTGCCTTTTTTTTTTTTTTGTGGAGGGAAAAAGAATGACAAGGGATGTCATAATTTCAATGTAGTAATATTGAGATTGCATATTAGGTGCTACTCTACATAGTACCACATCAAATTATTTTATTTTTCTTTTATTGCATAAATGAGAATATCAGCTGTTTCTAATATTGTTGCATGAGACTACATTACTTTTCCAAGATATTGAAACCAGCTGTTTCTCAGGCCAGGTCTGTAGCTGGAAATTTTTACTGGAATATTAGATGGGTACAGTTAAACTGAAAAAATTTCCTACTGTGCATGCAGATTATACCAGTGAAACCAAACCATAGGACACACCACCTATTTCAGACCCTAGAAATTAGAGAACCATTTACATGCTGACCTGGAACAAGCTAAAGTTAAGAATTCAAGAAATAAGGTTTCGGAGTAGCGCACCCTAGTAATTTCACTGTGTGTGTTAAACGCTGTGAGTTCTAGATATCACTGCAGTATCTCCTACCACTGTCCATGGCCACTTCAAGGTACCTTTCTGGGCAGCTTTTCAAAACCACCAGCAGAAACCTGTGCTAGCAGGACTTCAGCTGGCAAAATCCTTTAGCCCAGATAAAATCTAAAGTGCCTGTAGGATGCAGGGCAACCGGTTATGAGAAAGGCAGTTTCTTTCACAACACAAAAGAGAGAATCCAGGTGTCTACTTAGTTATTTGTCATCGACACCAATTTGTAAATTCACTGTAGGTGGTGGGTGGCAGAAGTTGAAGGAGTAAAATACCAGGTGTGCCCAGGTTGCCAGATGAGTTTGGGCTTGAAGTTGTTTTTCAAGTGCAGACTTGTCACCAAGCTTCACTGTGTGCACAAAAGTACAGAGTTTATGCTGGCTCTGGAGTCTGCTGGAAGCAGAGTTTAAACAGATCCAAACTTTCACTAATAAGATCTATGCAAATGGACAAAAGCCAAACCAAATCAGCTCTTCATTTCACGGTGTCAACCAGCAGTCAGGCTTGCAATGAGTTTCATATTACGGGCGCTGGGGAACATGCACAAATACAAATGGGTAAAGAGCAGCTGATAGTGCTTCAGGGGGAAGTTTCATTCAAAATATGTGACTTGCAGCCTCGTTGTCTCCTTAGTTACACTAGCTTAACACGTGTATAGGTTCACTGAGAAAGCTAGACTTCTAGAGGTTGTAGTACTGCAAAGTGCAACCACTAAACAGGGAAGAAAGCTTTGTGAAGGAGGGCTTGAGGTTGTTATTTTTAGAGCATTTAACATACAGAGTGTGTAAATTACATTGGAGCTTGGGCTACTGGTAGGATTTCATAGAATCACAGTATGCTTTGGATTGGAAGGGACCTTCAAAGATCATCTAGTCCAACTTCCCTGCCACGGACAGGGACATCGTTCACTAGGTCAGGTTGCTGAAAGCCCCATCCAACCTGACCTTGAACACTTCCAATGATGGGGCATCCAGAACTTCTCTGGGCAACCTGTGCCAGTGCCTCACCACCCTCATCATGAGTAATTGCTTTCTTATGTCCAGTCTAAACCTACCCTCTTTCAGCTTAAAACCATTGCCCCTTGTCCTGTCACTACAGGCCCTGGTGAAGCCTCTGTCTTTCTTATAAGCTCCCTTTAAGTACTGGAAGGCCACAATTAGGTCTCCCCGCAGACTTCTCTTTTCCAGGCTGGACAACCCCAAATCTCTCAGCCTTTCTTCCTAGGAGAGGTGTTCCAGCCCAGTGACCATTTTCATGGCCCTCCTCTGGACCCAGTCTAACAGGTCCATGTCTTGTGCTGGGGACCACAGAGCTGGACACAGTGTAGTAGAGGGGGAGAATCACCTCCCTCAACCTGCTGGCCATGCTTCTTTTTATACAGAACCAGGATATGGTCGGCCTTATGGGCTGCGGGTGTGCATTGTCAGCTCATATCCAGCTTTTCACCCACCAGAACCCTGAAGTCCTTCTCCACAGGGCTGCTCTCAATCCCTTCATCCCCCAGCCTATGTTCATACCAGGGGTTGCCCTGACCCAGGTGCAGGACCTTGCACCTGACCTTGTTAAACCTCATGAGGTTCACATGGGTCCATTCCTTGCCCTAGCCCTTGTCTCCCATGAAGTTTAATGAAGTTTTCACATAACTCTTAAAAAACAGTTCATAATAAAAGTAAATTGCTGCACTAGGTAACAGAAGGTATTTACTGGGGAAGGAGGGGACACCAGTTCTCTATGCAGAGTGTGGTTATATTCAAAACTTAACAGTGTATTCTCTCCAAATTTTGGAAGAGGCAAGGTCCAAGGGAGGGGCAAGTTTCCTGGGGCATTAGGACAACTGGCATTAACTGGAGAGAGAACAGGCAACCTTTTTCATTCGCAGCCTTTAATCAGTTCTTAGAAATATACATGTATTGGATACATTAACTACAAGTGGTTTTGTGTCAATAACTGAAACATTAGTATCTACTAATTCACCGCTAACTGACACCTGGGAAGGACTGTTTGAAAAAGTCATATTTTTATTTGGCTGCCCATCTGAATAGCTGAAAAAACTAGAGCAATAGTGATGCCTTTTTTGTGAAAATGGTAAACGTTAATTCAGTTTTGCTTTCTTTTTTTTTTGCTCCCTGGAACTGGAGAAAATGATGCTGCCTTTGCCAGAAGCAAAGAGCTAGGCTCTCTGAAAGAGGCCATGTTCTCTGGTATGGTTCTTACTGTGAAGCCTATGGATTTGCTGGGTGCAGTTCCTTCCTCCTTGTGAGAGGTCTCGCACACTGCGCTTAGCTTTGAGTGGGGGGCCTCCAGCACCAGGGTCTGCGATGCTCTGACCTGTGTGTCCTCGGCCTCCTTCTAGATGAAGATGTAATGTGAAAGAAATAGTTATTGAAAACCCCAAAACAGAGCAAGCTGAGCCATCAGCTTGGCTGTGGGGGCATTTATACAAGGGAAGGGATACTGGGAGCCAGCCCTTGCTTTGAACCATACTTGGTGTAAATTACTTTTGCCAAGAAATCTGTCAGGGATCCGTTGGCCTCTACTGTATTTTCAGCTTAGTGACCAAACAGGAGAGACATCAGACATCCTTGGTTACCTGAGGCGGTGTTAGTTTGACCACAACGGGTCCAACATTCAAAAATGAAATTGGTGAAATCCAGTGATAGGACCCGTTTGGGCATGTATTACTATTCTGTCTTCTTTATAACGCTGACCTGCTAGGACAGCTGCCTCTCCTCATACATCTTTCTCTCTCTGTCACATTCCAATTTTGTTTTGTTTTGGTTTTCTTCCTGATTATGTCTGCAGTGCTTTTGAACTGTTCTGGTGTGCAGGCATCCTACACGTTTATCAAAGGAGGAATAAATTTACATGGTGGATGGAAGCCTGCTGTCCATACCCTTGCTTTTCTTAGTTACCTTTCAAGACTAAAATAGTCCACAGACCCCTCAAAGAAAATTAGTGATCTAGTCTGAATGCAGAGATCTTGACATTCATAAATGAGCCTTGACTTAGCTGTAAAGAGAGAAGCTACTGCGGTTTGTTATGACTTCAGTGACTATTGAAGTCCTTGAAGCTGGATGAAGTCCTGGCAGATGGCTGTGTTGCTTGAAGAGACAGGTGTCGTGGTGGTGTCAGAAGCACGGGAGGATTGCATGGGTCGCCAAACATCCCTGAAGTACAGTTCAGAAACCGCAGATGCACTGCGTGATAGAGAAATCGTCAATAGGCAGGAGCTATGGAAGTGAGAAGTACTGAATTTTCAGTATGCAGGGGTTATTCCAGATGGAAAACATAGATATCCTTCCTGCAATCTCACAGGCATCAAGCCAAGGTATGATTCTGCTCTGAACAAATTCAGTGGAATTTTTTTCTCTATTTGAATACCACAAGTAAATGCAGGGTTTGTTCTTTTGCTTCAGGCATACAGCGTTTGTTACATGCTCTTTTGCCTATTTTTTTCTTTTCACTTTCTATTTTCTATTTAAATGATGTATATTTGTTTTCTTTCTTCCTTTTGCTTGACATTTTGCTTCCTTTTTAAAAAGCTAATGACATATGGGAGCATACAAAGGAATCACTCTGACTTTATGGGATCTGAGCCTTGGGTTGCGAATTTTGCCATAGTGAATGAAATTACTATTTTGCAAAGCGCTGCCAAGGCCAGCCTTGTGGGGTGGTTTGGTAACCCTGCTCTTGGCCAAGGCTTCCTGCTATTTCAGTACTTCTGCAGTGGTGAACCAGCCACAGCAGAACAATATTTCAGGAAATTAAATTGACGTGTACTGAGAGACAAACCTCATGGCTGCCCTGCCTGCGCAAATGTCACACCTCTCTCCTACCTCACACCCTGTGGAAAAACCACCACTCGTGGCTTCATGACAGGTACCTAGGGCCACCTCAAGAGCTGCTGGTTTCTCTGATCCCCTGCGCACCCCATCAGTTGTCACTCATGGCTGAAGACAGAAAGGCTCATAGGCTCCATTGGAACAAAAGCCATCGTGCGATACTGAAAGGTTCACATGATCAGCTGAGGTCCTGAATCAAGCAAATCACTGGGAATAATTAACAGAGGTGCTGGCAGCAATGTGGGCTTCTTGGTGTGGAAGTAAATGAGTGCAGAGTGCCTCCATGGATTCTCAGCATTGCTTAGGAGCAGTGAGATACATGTTAATAGCTGAGAAACCATGTGCTAGATTTAAGGAGTTGATAATTAAGGTGTTTTAGGCATTCATAGCAGTGAAAGGGTGTATTAATCTTTGAATATTAAAACAAACTAGATAGCTATTTAAAATAGGATTTCCAATTACTGCTTTCCCAGGAAAATGGTAATGAGTTTTCCAAAAGGCTTTCTGTTCTATTTTTGACGAGACCTACTTTGTACAGGTCAATTGACTTGGATGATCTAATCAATCTGTGCAATAAAATGCACTGGGATCCTGAGAATAGAAAGTATGCCAGTGTTTCTGATTTTATTTAGGAAAAGTACTAGCTTAATCAGAAAGCACATAAAGGGAGTGTTGTGCAACTCTTTACCTGTAGTTGCAGGTAAGTTGGTTGTAGCTGCAGAATGCCTGATGTCCGTGGGACTAGTGTGAGTTCATTAGACCATCCATATAAAAAAGAGTAAAAGCAAATTGTACAAAAGTGCCGTCAAAACATCACAGAGACTTTCCTTAGGGATTTTGTGTGGTCTTGAGGAGGACATCGTGTTTGTTTTTGTAGAGCTAGTGGGCAGCTCCCAGTGCAATCTGGTTTCTTTCAGTGTTAGCAAAAAGAACGGTTTCTAGCTCCCCAAAAAACAGATAATTAATGCTAAAAGTACAATTGCTGTATGTCATAGAATGCCTCTGCTTTTACTACAGTCCCCCAATTTAACAGACTGGCTGAAATAACTTCAGTCTGTTGTTGGAAAGCAGGGGGTGCCGTAGGAGTATGAAGTTCAGTATGCCCAAAAGCTGTTCCAGGGCCACCTCTAAACTAAACTGATATCCTCTTCAGACTCTGCTGGGGGACAGATATCAGATTCTGGGAGGAGAAGGAAGGAAAAGAGGCAGATGACAATGATAGCCTCAGATGAGACAGATATAAACCATCACAGAACAGTTGCTTTTTATTTCACACTGTGTCCTCTTGCTTTGGTGGGTGTGTTGCTGGGAGTGCAACGCACTCCCAGTCCTGGCCCCATGTCATGTCTGTGCACAGACTTCCCAAAATCGGAGTTTTGAGGCTGAGAAAGGGGAAACATCTACGGAGGAATCCTCCTACAGATGTCTCTGTTTATAGGTTATTAAATAACAGCAAATGCTTTCAATTCCAGCAGCACATGCAGAGTCTGCAAATACTCCTCTCTGGTATTTCACAGTATTTCAATTTGTTGTGCTACATTTCATACCTCACATTTTAGGAGGACAACTGTTTTGTTCAAAAATACTGGTCTCTGGATATTCATTTTCCCTGGAGTGGGTGCTGGAATCAAGATCCTGATTGTACCGGTGTTGGTATTGTATAGCCCAAGTACGGAGATGGACCCATGCTGGGTGGGATGCTGGAGGCTGCGGTTCTGTGTCAGGTTTACACCACAGTTACAGAAGAATCAAAAGCAGTGCAGTGACCTGTGCCATTGGAAAAAAAAAAAACAAAACCAGCTTGTATTGCTGTCGGGTGCTTATGTGTTAGAGATGGGGAGAGGTACAGCGTGATTTCCTTATATCCCGTGAAAACACCCGGACATACGCGCAACCGGAGCGTAACCACCCACCTTCCCTATATCGGATGGCAGGAGGAGGACACCTAAAAGCTTTAGCGAGACCCCGAAGGCTCATGCCGTCCTCGGGGACTCGCGCTAAAGCCCATGACGTAGTTAGTACGCCAGAAAACGATGCCCAAGGAGGGCGGGTTCAGGCGGCGGCGGGGACGCGCTTGCCGCGGGAGAGCGCCCAGCAGAGGGAGGCAAAGGCCGTCCCAAGCCGGGGGATGAGGGCGTGAGCTGCGGGGAAGAACTTGAGTCCCTGGAAGCTCTCCTAAGAGATGTCTGACTCCATCAGATCCAGCGTTTTGAGGCAAGCCCTTCCCTCTCAAACCTGGGTAAGGGAAGCGCCGGGGCTGGCGATGCCTCGTCACGTCCTGCAAAGCAGCCTGTCCGCAAAAGGTAGGGCTTGAACTCAGCCTCCTGCGGTGGGCCAAGACCCTCAGGTCTGTTTAAACCATCGCAGAGACCTTTTCTGATCGGTGAGAAAGCAGGATATGTTTGCCTTACCTCAGTTTTGCCGGCCAGTGTAGTACTTAGACCACGTTGTCTCATGCCGGTTTGGCTTATTTCATTATACTCAAAGCTCTGCACGAAGTCGCTTGTCTTCAGAAGTTTTGAATCCAAGTACTGCCACCTGCAAGATAAGAAAAGGGAGACTCATAACACCTCTGCTTTTTAAAGGCCAGCTAATAGCCTTTTTCCACTTCAGAGAAGAGGAGGAGGTACGAAGATCGAGATTCAGTAGTAATATGGTCTGGTATCGCAAGGGAGACTATCCAAAAGCCCAGAAGTAAGCAGAGGAATAATGAGCCATTGTGCTGATATTACTGGCAGGTAGGAAAGAAATGAGGTCAGCTATTTCTCTTACCTCACCTGCCCTGGCACAGCTTGCTGGCATCATTGCCTGTTCTCTATTAAATCTGCTGTTCACATTTAAAACTGGGATGTTGGCAGAAAATATTAGTCCCTCCAAATTTAGACTGTGTAACTTACCAAAATGTGTAGGACATTTTGTTTCAGTCACAGAAATGTTAAACTGCCTCATGATGTCAGCCTTATCGATACTGAATTTCAGGGGCAAAAAACCAGACAGAATTCAGATGGAGCAAAGGAGAACACCTGTAGGTAAATAGCAGATAAATATTTTTCTGAGATGACAATGGGGTAATAAAAAAATCTTGTCAAATAAGGGGAGAATTTCCCTGTCTCATGAGGAGTTACAAGGACAAACTCAACAAGCGGCATTCAGATATTCCAAACCTGGTGCCTGCATTAAGCTCAAGGCTTAAAAATAATGCACCTGGCCTCAGCAGGGAGATCCAGAACTCCTTGGTTAGACTTAATAGACTTTAGACTACATTTTACTGTTAATGGAGGATAACAGTATGTCTGAAGCAATATCTAGAAGGTCCATGTGCAGAGGAACCTGAAGGAAAAGAATAGCTGGTAGGAAACGCTCATTCCATCCCCCTTCTGCAATGTCAGAGTCAGTCTCCGTGTCCCTTTGAGGAAGATTTCCCCACAAAAAAAGAAAGAAGAGCGAGACAGAGAGATGCAGGTGGTGGCTGAGGATGTTGTCTGACTAGTTGAAGAGTAAACATCCATTTTAACAAGTTCCCTTCCTGCTTAAACGCGGCATCCATGTTATCTGCTACTGTCCATGTTAATGCTGTTCTGCTCAACAGGGCAAAACAACCAAGCTCAGGTCCTTCAGCTGAAAGAAGGCAGAAGAAGTTTGGCTTCAGGCCAGTTAATAATTTAGGGAATGCTAACCCACAATGTCTCAGCCCCTTGCTTGGGTTGGATGGGACTGTGGCTAAAATAGCCCACCCTCCTTAAGGTAGCCACAAGTTCCAGCCGAGATACAGTTTAAGCATCTGCCCTGGGGTACTGTCCCTTACCTCAGGGTAAGCTTGAGTCAAAATAATTAAAATCCATATAAAAACTATGTGTAGAGCAGGCTGTGCTGTAGATCTACCTTATAAATTTGCCTTGGCTGAGGCTCAGATGGAAAGGCAGTGGCTACAATGACGTTTTCAGGCAAATGAGAAAATGGCCATCCTTTGGTTATTCTTTGTTGCCTCATTCATACGAACAGAGTTAGCTGAGTTCAATAAAGTATTTAACAAACTCAGTTATGTTTGACTGGTAAAAAAGACACTTTTTTTTTTACAGGTTCTGTGGGAAATAAATCCATTATTCATTCTCAGATTAATGGAAAATAGACAGGGAAAAAGTCACTGTATTTAACTCTGTGTTTGTCTCAGCTTCTATAACATTATTCCCTGTTCTGCATTTTAATTATTTAATCCAATCTTTGTTGAATATAAGAAATACAGGCTATTTCTCCTGCAAGATAGTGTATAATCCAGCACATTTTACTGTTCTTATTTAGTGTACATTTTTCATTCTTTAGTGTCTCTTCATTGTCTTGAGTTATACTTGTTTCCACCACTGAGAAATCCAAAACTATCCTGTGCTTCCATGGGATGGTGTATGCATCATATACTGCATTTATTTACATGTTCATGTGCCCTTCTAGTGACTAACCTTTGGATGGTTCACCTGACATCTGCAGAAATGCCAGGTTGTGTGAGATATCTACATTGAGATACGTTTGGCCTAGTTTTTACAGGCTTTGCATTATCGTAGATCGCATTCATTCCAGATGAAGCTGAGCAGTGAGAAATCTCTGATTATATGAGAGCTGGGCAGAGCAGGAGCGGTGGGTCCACGCAGTGCACTGGGGTTGATAAGCTTGACCTGCTTTCCACAGTGTTGTACCAACATGTACCAAGCTCATTTCTCACAGAGCTAGCCTGGCTGCAATATGGTTTATCAGCTGTGCTTTACACTAGAGCAGCTGTACATCTTCCAGATCCCAGTACAGCTACATTTGCAGATGTTGTGCATCTAAACCAGTAAAATTGACTGTACCTGAGCCGTTGCTGCAAGCAGTTAAGCACAGTTAATCTGGGAACCAGATAAATCACCCAGAGATGCATAACAGCTGGGGACTTCTAGTATTAAGACTACCAGCTAGATATGCACTTCTATAGTTCAAGCTTGATTTTACATGCAAGCTTTTGTCTCCACCAATGCCTTCTGCATGACACACTATTCAGCCAACACATTCAGTGGGCCCCAGACCTGTTTTAGTACTTCTGAGCATAGTATTGCATAGAGGAGGTCTGACTGAGAGCTGCTGCTGCTTCCTCTCCTCCCCCTCCTCTCCCCCTCCTCTGCCCCTCCTCTCCCCCTCCTCTCCCCCTCCTCGCCACCTCCATAGGTTGCTTCAGATACAGGAAAAAGTCTTGCTAGCACCTCTGGTCCTGACACTCAGGCACTTGAGCCTAACTAAGACCAGTATAATCAAGTATGGGGTCCTCCCTGCTTATAGATGCACCAAAATAGAAGCCACCATTGCAGAATAGCCATGGGTCTTCCAGTAGGGTTTCCTTCAAAAACACTAGAAGTCTTTTTCAAAATATGGTCTTGATTTGGGTACTTAATTCCAGATGTGGGAATGTTGATGAGGTAACTTTGTCCTTGCAGTCTTTACATGGGGAAAGGTATTGCTTTGCTTCCCGTAAGATAAGGCCAGCATAAATATTTAAAGATGACACAGTCCATGGTGCATTATCTTGCAAATTCAGCAAACATGCAATGGTGTGTCCATGTTTCACTGGGCATAAATTCACACTGCTGCCTGACCAAGCGGTGTACAGCTCAGTATTAATGACCAAAGAGCCCCGTACACACTGGAATATCCAGGTTGTACTACAGGAACCTGGGTAACAGGGCTGTACTTCAATGAAACAGTTCCTCAGCAACAATTTCTCTTCCCAACACCACGTCTCTTTGCCCCCTCCATTGAGCAACGCAACAGCTTGTGCGGCTGGGCTGCAAAGTGGATTATTGAAATGATTTAAGCTAAAGAATAAAATAATTTTAAAAAGGTTTATTTTTAAGCAGAGATCATTGAACTGATCCTGTTTGCAGCACAGTCCCCAAAGCAGCTGCCTTGGCACAACTGAGGGGAGCATGAGCTGCAGCATGTGGGTGGGAAGGAAGGGGTGGAAAATTTTTAACCCGTTTCCCACTGGCAGAGATGGCTTTCCAGACCAAGCCCCTCAACTTCTAAGGGGTCAAGTCTGCTGTGCACTGATGCCTTTAAATCACTCTTCCTCCGCAACCATGATTATTGTGAATTTGAGGAGACTTGCTGAATGGTGCAGTGCTACCAGAACAAGCCGTTGCTTTCCTTTCTGGAAGAGGAGTATTTTGAAGGGGGCATGAGAGAAAGGTGACCTGAGCTGCTGCATTCCTGTTATTCTCAGCTGTTGCAATGCCCTTGACGGGGGCTGCAGGGGGGCAGGGATGTGGCAGCTCTCTGCAGCTGAACACAAGTCATCGGAGAGCTGACATTTTAGCTTGTGCACTGGTGACACTGGAGGCAGCCCAAGGGAGCAGAAAAAGGCCGTAAAGCCCTGTCTGTTCCTGCCTCCTGTTCCATGCTTGACCACAATCTGAGTTTGAAAAACAGACAGGCCCAGGAAGCTTGTGTTCGTGTTCCTTAACTTCAGGAAAAGCAACTCTGCTGTAATTGCACCAAATGTCTGTCAGCCTGCCCTTTCCAGAGCAGTACAAGATGCTCTCACAGCATAGAAGGGAAATGAGTGAACAGGGAATTACAAATAAAGAGAGGATCAGGCTATGTGCACTAAATCCTGAATGCTGATGCTAAACACATTTTTCCTTAAATGGATTTCATCTGACTTTGCTGCCTGCAGGCACAGCTCAGAGGGAGAAATTAAGATATTAGGCAAAGTCTAGGATGCAACAATAAACTTTTCTTTCATGTTAGTGAGAATGATGTGGTTAAGCCACTCTCCAAAGTCACCCTCACTAATTAAGAAACATACTTAGCCTGTAATGGAAAGTTAATGGATTAAAGTGATGCCTTATTGCACAGTGGTTTGACTGTGCACGGCAGCTTTCATCTGAAAACACTTCAAAATCCCTGGGCTCAGGCTTGTTGCTATTGCAATCAGTGCTGAAATTATGACTGACTGTCCATCAGCCTTACAGAGAGACCTCATGCTGCCCAGCATAGCTGAGGGGACCTCTCTGCAGGGATCATCGCTCTCCTCCCCCAGCCCCATCAGAGCTCACGCCTGAATGAAGAGTGGGTGGTACTTGCATGCCAGTCCTTGTTCCACAGGCAGCTTACCTGTTTTGCATTAATTTGCATAAAAAGCCCTGAAATGGGGATTAAACCAGTTTTCTTCTCTCCAGGCTGAGTCCCTTAATTCTTGGACTACAGCTACGCTCATTCTTGTATGCCCTCTGTTGCTGTCCCCTTCAAGCTTTTAGTCTTTACTGTGAAGTAGGACAACTTCACAGGGCAAAGCAGGGTCTTCCCACCAGGTGTAGTGGGGAGATGTGGGTCTGAACCCTCTGGCTCTGCTCCTGTTGGAAGGTGATTGGGCTCCAAAGTCAGGACTGTGCTTTCTTCTGCGAGGCCCAGGCTCCTATAGACAAGACATTGAAGAACAGAAGATCAGAGCGCCCGAAGCCCATTGTGGTTCTCGCTCCAGCTCAATAGGGGCTTTGGCATCCTCATCTCCTGTCTTCTCTGAATTAATCCCCAAAGCACACAGCGAAGCTGGAGTCCATTTCATCTGATAAAGAACCAAGCTGATTTCTACTTGAAGCTGTAGTTCCAAAAACGTGCATCATAATTGAGCCTTTCTACAAACAAAATAAGAAAAAGTCAAAGCACAAAATGTGAATTTTTTTAGGCTAAGAAATCTGGATGTTCCAACTTTATCTGCAGCTAAGCAAGTCTGTAAGAGGAAGATTTAATGTGCCACTGCCTTAAAACAGACAATATTGTTCTATATTTATTGTTCTGTCTATATTTAACATTCATGTATAAATTAATTTTATAAAGCTCTGCGTTAATAAAAAGTTTGGAATTCTGCAATGTTCACAGAAGCCCTCAACCCCTTCTGAAAATGAGAGTCAATTAAACATAACAGCTCATTTATCCTCAGAATTATCTACCCATTTTGAATGAGACTTAATGAGGAGACAATGGAACTATAAACTAGACAGTTACACAGGATGCTCCATGATCTTTCTTTCATTTTCCAAGTTAGCTCCCAGGCCTGTGTGCCTCCATCCGTGTTTCTGAAGCAGACCAGAACTGCTTGGAAGGCCCAGGCTAGGACGACGGACCAAGGGCTTTCCCTGTTGAGGGGGAGGTATCACTGACAAGAAAAAATCCATAATTTATTCATGCTCAAGCACAGGCTATAGTTTAAAATGCAATTTACTACCTGATCTGAAAGACTTCTGTGCAGCAGTTTACTGTCATTAATTAAACTCTAAAGGATTTGTTACGTCAGCAAGCCCCTCTGCAGCGATACGACCCCAGTAATAGCCCAAATGTATTAATAATGGAGTTTAGTAATCAGAAATGGAATAGCCAAGTCTCATTCTTATTTACTAGTCTTCCAGTAAAGTTTTTAATCAGTTAATTTATACATTATCAGTTGAATCCTTTGAAGCCTCACTAGACACAAATGCATACGGACATACAATACGTCCTTTCTACCAGTTTAAAGAATTGTCATTCCAAAATCCTAGTTTTAAAATGTCTCTTACTTCCCTCATAAAAGAAATAGGATTCTCACAATGGATTTGCATGCAGCTCGACAGATTTTTGGGTTATTTCTCCTTCACCTTGTCTTTCACAATGAATTCAAGAAATATCACGCATCCAGGGAACAGGGTAATTCTAAAATTAACCAGATGGCTTTGGCTGCTTGCTGCTGCTGTCATTCGTGAAAAATAGTACTTTGATGCATGGACGGTGCCACTGAATTCAATGGAGCTGGTGATTTTGAGCAACAAGATACTCCAGGGGAGTGTGGCAGAAGATACTCCAGGGGAGTGTGGCAGAAGATACTCCAGGGGAGTGTGGCAGACTTTACCCCAGGACTGTCTCTGCTTCAGGTCGGAGACAATGTCTAGCTAGACAGCACATACAGCCTCCGTCTCAGCTGGCAACTCTGGGCACTGCTGTAATACATATTAATAACAATTTTGTTGAAAGGTCTTATTGTAGTTTTTGATTTGCTTTGGACCAGCCACATGAAAGGACATCCAAGTAAGAACAAAGAGTACAGACCATGGCCAGGGACAGAGTCAGCTAGTTAGCAGCATCTGGGGCCAAGAGCTGAGGGCCACAGTAAGCTAGTCTGGCATCTGATCTGCATGGCTCATTTGAAAGAGACTGTTAAAAACTGTGGAGAGAAGAGCCAGAGAAATTTTAAAGAACTCGAAAGCAACCCCTGAAATAAGGCAAACAGAAGACTTCTTTTTTTAGCATCTCAAAAATAAAATTAAGAGATGAGAGCATTGCACTGCGTAAGTACCTTGACTGAGAGAAAACGTGAGACTCTTTAGGAGGGCAAGGCTTGACAGAAAAAAATGGCTGTAATTTAACTCATTTAAACCAACAAGTAAAGTTTCAAAATGAGGCAGGGATTTTTACATGAGGGTTTCTCACTATTGCAACAAGGCATAAAGGAAAGAGAAGGATGCCTCTTCGCTGGGGTCTTGAAGTGAAATCTAAAGTGTGAATTGTTTGTCTTTTATGACACCTAAAATACTTCTCAGGAATTCAAACATAAAGTTTAAAATGGATTCAAACAAGTGCTCTTTTGTGTTTTGTGTTTTAGTGTGATACGTGCTCTAACCCACAGATCTGTGAGTTATTTTAGTGGAAGCTCTTTCCTGTTTTGCCCACAAAAACCTTTCCAGAAATAAGGGTCTTCCTGACTGAAGTTTCACTGAAACAGAAAGTTTTCATGAAAATGTTAGACAAATTGACATATTTTGATTTACAAACAAACCAAACCAAAATCAAAACCTTCACTGAAATGTTCCCAACCAGCTCTAATGAAATAATCCTATCTCAACATCTTGGATTTTCAGTCAGGAAGCATAATGAAGCAGATTTTATCATAACTTATGTTTTGTGTGTTTTTCCACTACTATAGTCTATTATTTGTGTACTAAATGACATCTTGATGTATCACATTAGGTCTCTGAGTTATATTCAACAGCTTGACATTTCTAACTTGCTCAATGTAAGTTTGAAGCTCCTGCTAATTCTCCAGTGCATGAGGTGGGATGTCAGCTGAAGTTCTTTGCTCTCCTTTGTGCAGAATTTCAGTGGGGAAGAATATGCAGTATTTTGATTACCTTTCTGAGGTACAAAAAAATTCCTCCTCTTCAGAAAGACAGTATGGAAAGAGGATGTTAAGGGCCAGAAAGGTGATTAATTTTGTTGGAAGAGGTATCAAGCAATGCCTACAAGAGGAGCGTTGCTTTTCGGCAGCTGCAACAGCAAGGCTTCGCAAACTGTACAGCTGGAAGATGAATCAAATTGCAGTAATCCATCAGCTTGTTGTGGTTTCACAGACAGGCCGTTTCCCACCGGACCCAACTGATCAGCTCTGCTCTATAGCTTGACTGCAGAGATAGAAAAGGATTCCCACCAGCCCCTGACCTCTGCAGTCATGCAGGGGCCAAGCTCCAGCGATCACAGAGCAAGGACTCCATAGGAAAACATCCAACTAAAAATACACTGGGAGCCATGGGGAATAAGCAGCTGAGCTGAAGTGTAATACTGTGAATATAAAACCTGATATATGGATGTAGTACATACGCTTAGGGTGACATTATGTAGGACAGGGAGGTTGTTTTCCCTTGAACTGATCCTGCTATGATCATTACCGTGCTTGGTTTGGCCCAGCAGGTAGAAGGTAAGTTGGCATTAAACTGTAAAAAAAGTTCCCATTTTGAGAAACAGCAAGTCCCTAGCTGATGGTAATAGCTAGTAAATGTCAGTGTAACTGAAGACAGATTTTGCCTTTCCTGACTTACTCTGGTAACAAGGAAGGTTTGTATTTTAACTGTTTGTGCAGTGCATTTTGATCCAAGAGTGGTGCAGGGCAGCTCCAGATGCACAGTCACAGGTCTGGGGATACGAAACAAGAACCGGTCCAGGGAACATCATGACATTCAGCAGAAATGGTCTTAAATGTCATTACTGCTGGGTGTTGATAACCTGCCTTTTCTGTGGGTGTTACTGTAATGCCTCCTCCTGCACGTCTATGGTGTTTCTTTGGGAAAGGGTGGTGCTGCAGCGTGACCCTCCCCTGTGCAGGCAGCTTCCAACTGCACGGCTGAGGGAAGGCCAAAGCATGTTTCTGTGCACACAGTACTAAGAAGTGTAACAACAGGTTACAAATTATGAGGGCTATAAAAAAAATTAAAAAGCGAAAGGAAATTGTAAATCATATCAGTTCTGCTTAAATCACTTCAAATAATTTTAGCAAGTGGAGAAACACAACGAGAAGCATATTATATTTGCCCTCCCTGGCTGAGGGGAGGCAACACACACATAATAGGTGTAATATGTGGCTTGTCAGATATAAATCTTAGATATAAATCATGTTTGGTGGGCTTCTCGGTGCAGAGCAGCCTTTCCGACAGGCACGTTGATAGAATTTATTATAATCAGGAAGATCTCCCCAGGCCACCCCTCCACAGGTCTCTCCTTTGTTCTGAAAAGAATTAAAAGAAAACAGTCCTCTCATTTTGCTAACCGAAGGAAGAGAGTCTGGGTTAAATCTTTTTCCGAGAATATTCAGCACATCTTTGTACTTTAATGAACTTAAAACCTCTTTTGGGTTTCTCTGAGACAGGAGGATGATGCTGCAGGTTGTAGCCAGGTGAAGAATATGAAGCACTTGGCTCTTTCATGAACATTTTATTTTGGTTCCTGGCAATGCTCTTGAAAATGCCTTCCCAGAGCCAGAGCCTGATGGGGTGCTGCACGAGATGGCTGCACAGCTGCCTCATACCCCTATAAATGTACTTAAATGCCATAGATACCTGGGATGGTAGAAGTCCAGAAAAGCTGTTGCCAAAGCAGTTCCTGCTTTCTGCTGGGTTTTCCTGATTTCTACTCGGCGAGTTTTCTGCTGCACTGGGGAGTTGAACTGTGTGGACTTGGGGTGAGGTGAGAGGTGGAACTAATGCAGGGATGGGACAGGAGCGTGCATCACTTGTGGTCTGTGCAGGCATCGTATGTGCGGTGTGTGTAGGCACGTGTTGGTGTGCATAGGCACAGAGGTGTGGGAGGCTGGTGGAGACTCTCCCCTGGGAAGGCACCTCCACTGGAGGAGCAGAGCATCTCCCACCACTCTGAGTAATGCACCCACTGTGGACTGCTGCAAGGGACTGCACTGAAGGCAGGACAACCCTGAAACCAAATCAGTATCCATATTTTTATATCTTAGCCAAGCATATAACCAAAGGCCAGGCTAGTTTAACTAAGCAAGGACACCTCTTAAGTGCTCTGCACGTTTTCCCACTCTATTTTACAATTGCAGCGGCTTCTGGAGCTCCAATCACTTCAGTGCACAAAATCCAGTGTTTCTGCATTTATAGTAGCATAGTCGATATCTATTCAAATAGCTTTTGCTGAAGCTTCTCCAGCCCTTTCACTAGACTGGAATATAAAATTGAGAAACACGACTGACTAAAATCATTTTGGCTATGGGTGTGTATAATTTACAAGAGGTGCATATCTTTCAGCTTGTGTGTATTTTGTGCCAGGGCTATATATATCATGAATTATACCAGCATTAATGCACAGTCACAAGCAAGACAGTAGATGTTCTATGTCCATGTCAACATCCGCAACCCAAGAAAAGGCTGTGAAAGGTGTCAGCAGCATCTTGATCGATTTAAGATTCTCATAGAAACTGAACTTCCTGTGCACTTTAATTTATCATTTTTTTCTCAGGTATTTTACTGGTAGCTTGTGACACGAAAGCAGGCATGCTGGCATTAGAATGATTTATATCGCCTTTCATTTCCATAGCACCCTGGTTATGTATAGATCATGCCATATAAGCAAAACTGAGAAAAAATACGAGGAATTCCACATACTGATATAACAGAGTTACAGTAAGAAATATCATTATTATAAATGTAATGAGACATTTATTGTATCAGTGAGATCTGGGCTTTTATCAGGTTTGGACTCTAAGGATTTAACTTGCCCAAGGCAAAGAGCATTTATAAATGCATAGGTAGGCATTAGTCACGAGGCGGAGGAATATTTTTCTCGTACAGCACCAGCATAAACATCAGATCTATTTAACATCATGTCCAAAGGGGGAACTAATTTCTTCTGCTTTGACTCCCTTCAGATGGGCCGATTTCAGCCCCAGGTTTGTATAGTCACAAGTCTGCTGAGGGAAACGTGCAAGCATAGGTGTACCTTGAGGACAGACCACAGATCATCATCTCATCATAAAAATGACCTGGTGAGATCACCTGGTCTGCAGAGCCATTCAGGGCAGCTGAAAGCAGACACATATTCCTTTCTCATAGCCTTTTGAAGGAGGACCATCACTCCAATTAGAGAGTCCCTGCAATAAGAAATTGCTTTCCATTCCTATTGCCTCTTTCTTTTTTCTTCTGGCACTATAGGTTTGTGGCTTCTCTCCTATGGTCTGGTTATGTTTAATCCAACATTTTCTTGCTACTGCTGCTTTGGCTCTGAGCACAACAGATCTAGCCCAAAGCCGGGGCAGGTCCTAGCTGCTTCATGGTCCCAGGCAGCCTCCGTGGGGCTAATCCCTTGGCTACAGTCTCAGGAAGGTAGCACTCTGCTTGGTCAGCAAGCCTTGCATGCAAGTCTGTGTTACACATGAGCCAGAAATGTCCCTGGTGATTTCTGGGGGGGAATCCATGTGGCTGGCAGAGAGCCAAGCCGTGTTGCAGCTCTGGGAATGCTTTCCTCTAATTTGTCAGTCCCAGGCAGGTGCCTAGTTTGCTCACAGAATGGACCCAGTCCTCCTGCCCCATCCAGTTGTATCACCTGTGTCTGCAAAGGCTCTCACATATCCACCCTGGGGGTCTGCCAAGCCCCCTCTCCAGAGAAGCCACACATCTGGCTGGAGGTGCTCATCTGGCTGGAGCGCACACATCTGGCCAGTGGCATTTCTTTGCAGCTGTGTTTGTAGCCAGCAGACCACACCCTGGCACCTCTTGGGGAGGCTGAGCAGCTGCGGGCATCCCAGGTGAGCAACTCCAGCCTGCATGCACCGAGCCTTGACAGAGCTTAACACTCAGTTATATCTTCGGTAAATATGTGCAAGGTCCTGCACCTGGGGAGGAAAAACCCCAGGCACCAGTACAGGTTGGGGGCTGACCTGCTGGAAAGTGTCTCTGTTGAGAAGGACATGGGAGTGCTGGTGGGCAGCAAGCTGACCAGGAGCCAGCACTGGGGTGCATTAAAAGGAGTGTGGCCAGCAGATCAAGAGAGGTTATCCTCCCCCTCTACTCTGCCCTAGTGAGACCACATTTGGAGTACTGTGTCCAGTTTTGGGCCCTCCAGTTTAAGAAGGACAGGGAACGGCTCGAGCAAGTCCAGTGGAGAGCTACGAAGATGATCAGGGGACTGGAGCATCTCCCTTATGAGGAAAGGCTGAGACACCTGGGTTTGTTCAGCCTGGAGAAGAGAAGACTGAGGGAGGATCTTATCAATACCTATAAATATCTGAAGGGTGGGTGTCAGGACGATGGGATCAGACTCTTTTCATTAGTGCCCAATGACAGGACAAGGGGCAGTGGGCACAAGTTGGAACACAGGAAGTTCCACCTCAATATGAAGAAAAACTTTTTTCCTGTGAGGGTGCCAGAGCAGTGGAACAGGCTGCCCAGGGAGGTTGTGGGGTCTCCTTCCCTGGAGACATTCAAAACCCACCTGGACATGCTCCTGTGCCCCCTGCTCTGGGTGTGCCTGCTCAATCAGGGGGGTTGGACAAGATGATCTACAGAGGTCCCTTCCAGCCCCTGCCATTCTGCGATTCTGTGATCCTGTGATCCTGTGAAATGTATATGTATATCTCAGTGGCTTTGCTGTTGGAGCTGTATTACCGGGTGGGATCCCACTTGATGAAAAGTAGTCATACCAAAATAACTGCAAAAGTTCCTTCTGTCTGGTGACCCTGATGCAGGATGGGATAAGACATGTGAAATGGAAACGATGGGTGAGACTGCGTGCTAGAGATATTGCCTGGTAAGATGCAATGCTCCTCTTTTTTCATCTGTAACCCCGGAAAGGAATGGCCTGTACAGAGGAGGGCTTTGGATGGGTCACTATGAGCTGTATAAGCAGCACATGCTTCTCCTGTGAGCACAGTGTGCAGGGTAGGGCTTTAAACCATGGTGTCAAGATACTTTTTTCTAGCATGGCCTGGAGATGTCAAAGCTGAGGTCTGAGCAGAGGTCCTGGAAATGCTCATCCAGCTTCAGCAGGCAGGGGTTTGAGTGAACTGCGCCAAGGGCTCTGCAGAGCTAAGGTGGTCGGTGGAAGAATAAAGTTCCCAGATGATCCCACCATGAGAAAGCAAGTGTTTCCCTCTGAGTTTAGGGCAAGGCTTGGGTAAGGATTTTGTAGAAGAACTGAGATGGAAAAACCCTTCTGAAGAACGGAAGTGGGGTTGCCTGCAGTTGCTGCAGTTCACAGGTGGAAAAACCTGGCCTGGATAGGTAACCTCCTGGGAGAAACAAACTGAAGAGCTAAGTGTACTTGCTCCTTCAGCAGGACTTCTGAATGAATGACCCTGACTTACCTTTGCTGGAGGCCACCTCATTTCCCCCAAGCTCCCCTGTTGTAGCTCTGTGCATTTGAACTCAAACATATGTTCATGTTTAAGCAGTACCTATAAAACAAAAGGATTCTGTTTCTTTCCAGTCTTGGTAGAATCATGGAATCACAGAATGGTTTGGGTTGGAAGGGACCTTAAAGATCATCTAGTTCCAACCCCACTGCCATGGGCAGGGGTACTTTCCACTAGATCAGGAAGGTATCCCTATTTTCCTCAGAGAGAAACAATTTCAAGCACAGTACAAATGTGAAAAGAACAGTTTGAAATGCATTTCGAGGAAAGTTTTAGCTAATTTGAAAGAACAGCTAAGATTACCCTCTATACCCTGCCTTTTAGTATCTACAGTTAATTTATCCTGTGCAATTATTAGGGGATAAACACTGGGCTGCATAAAGCACAGCACAAGGCACAGCACATGGTATTGGTCCAATACGCATAGGGTACAGTGCAGATAGTGGTTATAACCAGTCACAGACAGAAAGAGCTGTTGGCCAGGAGCTAATATGATACATTTTGATAGGATGAAAGTTTTCTGTGTTGTCTGCAAATCTGAGCTTCCTTTTCAACTGAGAAAACAGTGGAGATGTGGTTGAATGCAGCTTATTTCCTCTATGCTTTCGAGTAAAAAATGTCAAATAGTTTCCCGTAGTTATTCATTATTGCACAGATATGAAAGGGGAGTAACCCACTGTGGCTTTTATCATTTTCAAGGTAGTGATAAAACTGCACAAGGAATATCTGAAAATGCAAAAAGCAAACTAAATTCAAATAATTTGTACTTTGACAATGTGCCATCAATAGCTTCTGATAATGCAGATGTTGACTTTGGAAGATACCTCTTTAGTTACCAGTTAGCAGAAAAGAAAATAGTGTTTTCTTCTAACTGATCCAACCTCTCATATAATATTATACAGCAAATTAATTTGATTTTAAAATAAGTTTAACAGCATTTACAAAGACCTTTTCTTAATTCCCAAGAGTTTTGGAGCTGCAGGAGAGAATTTTTCCTAACTTTAGACACATGGAAATATCAAGGTATATCTCCATGTGACAGTTATCTCCATACAGTTGCATTAAAAGAATTTTAAAAATATTTTCTAGCCCTTTAAACAAATAAATTCTTTCTTTATCTCTTTGAGCATTAGATAAAGATTTCCCAGTTGCACATCTAAATTCTTGAAGGATCTCTTAGATGTGGTTGACAGAGAAGTGTTATAAAAAATTTAACATTTCTTTCACAATGTGCCACAAGATTTTTTAATATGATAACCTTAAAATTAAATGACCTTATGATACATGTGCTGAAGTTGATTATATAATGCATTCATTGAGAGGTAAGTCACAAGATAGAATTGGTAGTTCCTTCGTCGTAAGTATAGCTTTTATCTAAAACACTTCTTAGCGAAGAAAAAAGATAATTTTGTCACATACCCAAATACTTGACTTCACATTTTAATTTCAATCCTTGGCCTAAGATACTTTCTCTGACAAAAACATTGACTTTCAGGACACACTAAGTTCTGCTGAGTGTCTTCAATCCGACAGGAAGCTGGATATGGCATATTTGCATAAGGCTTTTTGTATACTGAGAGGCTCAGCACAGCTGCTTGAGTATGTTTCAGGAGTCTTGTATTAGGAAACAGGCTGAATCCTGCTCCTCTCATGATCTTAAACCTCTCAGAACTCGTCATGCCGTTCCTACTTCAGACGCAAAGCCATGCTGAATATTTTTCACGTGTGAACCTGTTAAAAACTGTATTAGCATAATGCTTCAGACTAAAGTAATTTCAGTTTTTCTGGGAAGAATGGCATTAACTGATTTCAAGACACAGAGGATAAGTTGAAATGTCTCGAAGGAGGTTGCTGTCAATTATGACAAAGCAAATGATGCCCTGAAGCTCATGGTAATTTCATTGGATGTTGGAGGGCATTTGAAATGAACGCTTGAGAAACACATCCATGATAAAAGGGAAAATATCACGTCCCTGAGGTATGCCATATGGGGAACGTTTTGCTCACAAGAGGTGACCACCTGTGCCATGAATGGCCTGCACTCATCCACCCTCCTGGTGACCCCTGGCCTAAATGGGGCCCCAGATATCCTGCCCTACCGTGACCCCGCTCCCCTCGCCTGCCTCCCGCCAAGGTCGTCCAACCCTGAAACCTCCTGCAAAGCCCTAATCCCTGCTTTCTGCTCCCTTTCATGGCAGTTTCTCATCAGAAAGGGTTAAAGGAGAAGAAGGGTTGCAGCAAGGGTTGAGTGAACCTCTCTGGCAGGATGCGGGTGGCCCAAAGCCACCGGACACCGATGCGGGACCTCAAAGTGGCTGGCAGGAGCACCGGCTCGCTTCCTATGCCGTGCTGCTCGCTGAGCTGCAGCAATTCAACCGCCTGCCACTGCCAGAGCAGATCCTAAAATAAAAAGAGAAGCAAGGCTTTTTTAGGGTGCTTATGCAAGTGTAGGGTGGCACTTGGTATGCCGCCGGGTTCTCCGCTGCATGTAGTCAGCTTCCGCCCTGTGCCAGCAGATTTTTCTCATAGAGGGGGTAAAAAAAAGATATCAGTAAAATGCCATTTCTAAACAAAGCTTGGCAGGGGATTCAGGATAAGGTACAGTGCCGCTCTTAATCTTTTTTCCAAAAGAATGGATTTCAAGTTAATGACCCCTGAAGCACGTTCATTGGCTCTGTAGGAACAACCAAAACATCCTTCCTTTTTCTTTATTTGGGGACAAGAAGGGAGGCGTGCAGCACAGATTACTTCTATTTTACAACTTGAAAGACAATTCACTGATTCATAGGAGAATATTTACATGATTTTCCTGACTTAGGAAATATCTTTGGGCTGCAGGGACAGGAAGCAACTACTGCGAATATTTTAGCAGGGGCTGTGGGTTGTTGGCGTTGCCGCAAGCACAGGTCTGTCTACAGGCAAGGGCTGTGCTGCTTTCTGTATGACTTTGTCTTGATGTTGACATGTGACTTGTCCGACCAAGCCAAAGCGTGATAAGACTCACAACGTGATTGAGCAGCGCAGGAAGAGGGAGAACAATGATTGTTTTTGAGAGTGTCAGGAAAAGAAATCGTGCTCTGCTCAACATTTTTTTTTTAAATTGTTTTCCAGAGTAACTCAAGCTTTACAAAAAAAAAAAAAAAAAAAAAAAGAGTTTGTTCTCAGTGTAATTTTTTTTTCCTGTGGGTAATTATCTGGACATACATAAAACTGGGTCAGTGGTTCCCACCCTTTCCAAGCCGTGTTTGCAGTTATTGGATTTCTGCCAAACTTTTCAACATCCCTCATTGCCTTCAAGTAGAAGGACTGTGGCAAATGAGACCTGTATAGCCCTGTCACTGCCAGCAGCCGTCATGCTGTGAACAACTGTCTTAGCAACTACTGAGATAGTTTTTACTGATCTACAGTTGCTGAGACATGGCTGAAAGCTTGGCCTCCAGTCTTTGCATCTGTCAGGGTGATTTAAAAATATATATACTCAAAGCTATGAATGCTGAATGGTGGCTACTTACAGAACCCAGAACAAAGCATTGATGTCTCTTTATGCTGACAGATCTTGTCACTCAATGACCTTGGAGTGCATTGATTAAATATTTTGAGGCTTCTACAGCAATACAGTCCACTGCAGTTCAGGGACATTTTCCTAATATTTCTCTGAACGCAAAGAATAGTCTTTCTACCCAACACTGGTCATACTTGTTGCCAGCTGAGGTTGTGATCATTCCTGTTAAAACTCTTTGGGCTCGTTACACCCCAGGAAAGATGGGAAACATTCACAAGAAAAAGCACTTTCCAAAGGACAAAGTCAGCCCAGCAACAACCTTATTGCAAAAACAAGTCATAAGGGTGTGCGTCTATGTTAATGCATGTATCTGTTTAATGAGGAGGTATCTATAACTGGTTACAGCATTGGAGAATAACAGCAGGAATATCACAGCCTGTACACCTGAACTTTGCCAGCATCTCCCCTTACAAAAAACTAGTATCATTTTAGGGCAAAAAGAAAGCAGTCTGGGAAAATGTAGTTCTATGCCAGCACTCAGATCTGTTCTTCTATGAGAACCATTCACCCGTGTGCCTTCTGTTCTGGCTCATTCAACGAGGTCACCCAAAGAAGACCATGTGCCCATATTGTATCTTCTGTAACATGAAACAGCACTGGAAAGACAAAAATATTTGCCTTTTTACAACCTTCCCCATGGTCTTTTCCCAACTCTGGCAGCCCCCGTGAGCCCCCCCTGCAGAGGGCCAGTCCCTTATCCTGTGTGTGTGTGCCATTGGATTCATTTACAGGGGAAAGCTGGATTCCTCTTTCTCCCCAACACATCACTGTTGTGCCAGTATCAGGTTCGTAGCTCTTCAGACAGACACAGAGTTTCCTATTAATCTTTGAAGTCATGATCTGAAACGTAATGCTGGCAGCAAAAGCCAGGATGTGGGAAGCAGGACCATGGCACACAGGCACCCTGCTCTTCTGTTTAACCAGTAGGTCACTTCATATTAACAGTAGGGTTACCCCCTCCAGGCAAAGCCATAAATCATGCCGCCTAGCAGCTGCCAAGTTGAGAAAGCCACCCCTGAATTTAGAAATTCAGTCTCAAGCTATGCCACCTATTGCTCCATGCCCTATTCATTATGTTGAATCTGTGGAATTTGTGGTCTTTTTAGCCCAGCTCATAAAAATAATGTCCTGGATGATCAAAGCTCTACTTTGATCTGCAAACCTCTTCCTTTGTCTTGAAGCATTAGCTTCAAACACCTTAAGGACATCTGCTAATGAGCCTGAAATGAGTCTGCCCTTTGCTGTGCTGAGCAGAGCTAGATGGATGAGAACAAGCAACCCTCAAGCCAGTTTGTGCAATAGCGTGCTGGACAGTTTTTCATTTGCCTTAACCACAGCGAGGGCTCTCAGGTGTTGCAAGACATCTTGTCTCCAACCTGGCCTATCTGAAGGACAACTGTTTGTTCCAGGATTTCATCAGCTGTCTTCAGTTCAGTCCTGACTGAAAACTCTGGTTACTGTGATAGGCAACAGCTCCATGTCCAGCAAATCTTGGAAAAACATCTTCTTAGGACCAGACTCACCTCAAATAATTCCCTTTCCCAAGAGAGACCTTGGTAATACTCAGGCACAGATTTCTGCTAACCTTCATCTTGGTCTGATGGAGAAAGATTGAACTTTGGCAAACCTTTAACATGGACCAGGGTGTACCCCTGCATGTACAGATGCTCTGGGAATGTTCTGTCTTAGCTACTCCTATCACTCTCCTCGTAAGCCCGTCACGTCATGATGGGAAAGACATAGTCTTTCTAGGAAGCATCCTGACATTGCCTGCCAGGGATAACAAGGATTTCTAGATACCTTAATCTGAGCTCTATTTTGCATGTGGGTCCTTGCTGCTATGCCTGGTGCATACCACGAGTGTCCGTGGACTAGGCATGAGGAAGCACACCAGGTTTTTTTGACTTGGCCAGCTCAACTTGGGTTTAGGTTTGCCAAAAACTGTTGGGCTTTGTTGCAACCTGTCACCACCCCAGTATCTCCCTGTGATGGCCTGAAGAGTACATGGTCCTCAGGAAACACTGAACTGGGGAGTTGTCAAAGAGAAGAGGGGTGCTCTATAGAAATGACTGGTGAAGAATCAAAACGATGTGAGATTGTTACGCTGTTTAATGCTATAAGTAATAAGCAGACTTCTGGTGTAGCTGTGTAGGGCAAGAGCAGAGGGGTCGAGAGTTGCATGACTGGTAAGTTCCCAAACACGCAACATTAATGAGTTTGAGAAAGTGAATTAGGAAATAAAACTGAAGCTCAGGAAAACAAGAAGTAGAATTCTGTGTTTATAATTTGTTTTTCTGCTGCACAGGCTAAAAACATTTGCCGTCTGGGATCTTAGAGGCTCTGAAATGTCCTGAACATTCACAGAGAACAAATGCATGGTCTTACGGAAGAGTGCCTGTGCACAGGCATGTGGCCATCAGTGTGGCAACAAATTAGTAGGGCACATATGTCACATAAAGTAGTGACTATTAGGCAGATTCCATGATTCCTGGAGTTCCCAAACAGATAAAGGTCAAGCCAGTAAATGGAAAAGATCGAGGTCAAAGTGTAGGTCAAAGGCCAAAGTCAAAGTCAAAATCAAACACCACATCATTTCGATGCACAGATAGATATTGCAGTGCACAGCGGAGAAACAACCGGAGATTCAGATAGTACTCCATCACCAAATCTTACGGGTTTCCTGTTCTTTGCTCCCTGTGTCTGTTTCCTCAGTACCGGTGAGTGATGTCTTAGACACAAGGACGTGTAGCATTTAGGCACAAATATCTGTAGCATATTATCAGGCCTCTGCCACTAAGGTTTACATTGCTTTTTCACTTTGCCCCCAAATATTAGGGGTGCCACAGATGGGAGAGTTTTGCTGGGAAGGAAAACTTGGAATTAAGCCCAGGCCAAACACATGACTTGGATATTTCGGCTAGGTTTACAAGCAATTTACTTGACACTTTCATGGATTAAATATGATGCTTTTTGAAAAATCTGTGTGGCAATCCATTAACTTAATCCTATTCATTTTGGTATGAGTATGTATATCCCTGTGTGTGCATTTGCACTCCACCAAATAGCGACTTCAACTCCTGCTGGACCCTGGTTGCTTGAGTCACATCCCAAGTCCGTGGCTGGCTGCTGGGATCCAACATTTTAATGTTTGAGCAGTTAGGTGGTTTTAGGAAAAAGATAAAAGGCCCAGTGGGTATCAGCAAGATTCCTCTAATGACATACTTAATGCTTAGAGAGGAAATTATAATAAAATTGAAGATACCTGAATCTGATTAATAAAACAGTTTAGGACCAATTTATACACATACATACCTATATACACACACATATACATACAGGTCCTATATTGTTGGGAGTTTATATATATGCACATACGTATATGTCTATATGTGTGTATGTGTATATGTATATATATGTATGGGAGAGTGTCTATGTATTTGTTCTGCTGATGCTGTTAGGTGGGGGCTGGTAAGCAAGCACAGCTTCTGCAGCATCCCACCCTCCGGGACTGGGAGGGGTTGGCAGAATGCCCCGCTAACGAAGCTGGACCGCTCTGGCGTGCCTCCAGCCTGCCACCGGGCAGCTGCAAGCGCAAGCGGGTCAAGCCCTGTCTTTGATTTGGCCTTTAAGGCATGCCCTGAGCTGCTGCATTTGAAGAGCCTAGTGATGTCTGTTTCTGAAAAGCTCATGGGCAAAACCCAGATGTCTCCATTGGAGTTAGGCCCCCCAGGCATCCTTTCCAGCCGGGGGAGAGCAATGGGTGCTTCGACAACACAATTTCTGACCTATCTTAGGGTGAGATGACTCACTTTCTAAAAGCATGTGGTTCTCACCACTGAATAAATGGGAAGTGAGGATGACTAGCTCAAGCAGTGACCACTTGCATTTACTTTGGATTTGTCTGTGTTTAATCAGATGATGGAGAAGTCTGTGGTGTTCCCTGCACAACTGATGGCTTTCTGCAGAGATGTGTCCTGAGAGAACAGCTGGAGCAGAGCTTTATTGTTTCAGGGTGCACAACAGATAAAACTAGTCTGACAATTTCATCTCTGCATCCACAGAATTACATCATTTTAAGCAGAAATGAAGCATTTTATGTTTAATTTTATTCTTCATTCATATACATAATCCACTGGTAGACAGGCTCATCTAATCCTCTTGTCAGCGAGGTCTTTGTGGGGTTTATGTTCTCTAAGATGATATATCCTAGCAACACCAGAATTAAACTAGCTGCAGCAAAACAGGGAAGCTGCAGGAATGTCCGAGATGTTGGACATTTTCTGTCACCTAATCAATACAGCTGCTGTCAGCAAAGTCTCAAACAGCTCAGTGGCCCAAAGATGCATCCTAACAAGCGGCATGATCAAAAGAGGTATAGACCATTTCTTGCAGTCACGTTTTCAGATCCCTAAAATCTCCCTTGATGTTATGCTAATTGTCAGAGACACTGAAACGTGGTTACACAGGTAGCTCTTAAAGTCAGAGGGAGAGCATATGAGTAGCTAAGAGGGAGAGATGGCACCGCTTCAATTTCTCTGAAAGTAAAGATGCTCCACTCTCCCATGCTGATTGCTGGGTATCTCTTGGCATGTGAGCTCACAGAGGAAGTTTCCATTTTAGTAACAGCACTTCTCTCCATTTTTTGTTTTTCTTCAACTGCTTTTTATTGAAGAAGAACTATCTAAAAAGGAAAAACTAAACAGAGTCGCGCTACAAAAGCCATATCCAACATGATGCAGCAGCTGGGGCAGCACTTTGATCTACAGTATCGCTGGATTAGATTCTGCGTATGTTCCTGTGTGATACTGAAAGACATCAGTGAAGAATAAAGTCCATAAAAATTTCCCTATTTGAAAACAAACAACAAAAACAGCAGAAAAAAGTTCTTCTCACTGATGTTGAAGACTCCCTGTTGGGCTGCTGCTTGGATGGGTGGCCAGCTTTCCCAGTGACTCTTAGCACTAAGCCCTGTTTTATCTTTACGTCCTGAACTTCTGGGATTAAAAACTTCCGGGATTAAAAACTTCCATCCTACCACAGAGTATTTAAATCTCTTTTTCCACTCTAGCCCAGGTTCATTCATCTCACTTGTTTTGCAAACAGGCAACGTAGCTCAGCTACCTCCTTTACTGCCAGAGAAGTTTAAAGAAGGGCAGGCAGACTGTCACACTTCCAGGTGTGACATTTGATACTGTTCACTGCTAACCACCAGGCATCCCTCTAAAAATGTGTGTCACAGTTCTGGTTTCCTGGTACCTCCTTTCTTTTGGATGTTACTAACCCTTGGATGTTCCCTTACCCAAAGGATTTTGGTGTGCCCTGCTTTGCCCTCCTGCTCTACCATCATCCCACTAATGCTGGTGGCTCCACTGGCTTTTCCTCTCTTTCCTTCCCTGCTCCCTGGAATCATTCTTATATTCACTTCAGTTGGTAAAAATGATGCCAACATCATCTGGGACCATGTCCAGAGCTGACTTAAGGCAGAAATATCTGTCTGATGGGAGGCAATAACTCCACCACTAATGAGCTGCTCAAAGCTGATAGTTAGGGTCAGCAGATACCATGTAATGCTGCTTTTCTCCCCCACTTCTTTTCTCAATCTCTGATTCCCCCCTAAGTCAATGGCCTGTGCCCATGGTTTCCTGTAAGACACCACATGATTCTGGAATTGATTGTCGTCTTCAGTATCCTTGGATAATTGCACCAGGGCAGAGACTTTTCCCATAGTTGAACAAAGGGGTTTCCTTTGCTTTGAAAAAAAAGAAAGTTTCATCTGAAAAATGAAAAAAGCCCAAACCACTCAGGAATGGTTGCTTGCTTGTTAGACAAGGTTTTGCAGAGGTTTGTCAGACACGCAGACTGAGTTCACATAACCATTCCCTATATAAACACTCCAACCCCTGCCTGATACCTTCTTATAGGGAGTCTCAAGCTGTAATAAGTCAAATAAAAAAAAAGAGACCATTTGAGAAGCTCACCAGATCAGTGTATCTGTTCTTCAGCATATGATTAACTCCCAAATTTCAGAGTACTAGGGATCTATGCATACATTATTACAGTCAGTTTCCTTGACAGCATACTGCAATATCTGCAACATTACCAGACCACACTTAAATCACGTACAATAGCATCTTGGTCAACAGCATATAAAAATGATTGATTTAATCGCTCTGTTAATTACTTGTTCTTTATCAGAAAATCCTTATTAAATTTAGCCTGCTAATTTATCACTACCATCATAATATTAGGCATTTTGCCACTACTTGGAATTATTTGATTCTGAGAAAATCAGAGCTTTTACTTAAAAAGATCATTTTAAAAGGCTTGAACCATTATGTAGGAAGACGGGAAAATTAAAATTAAATAGGCCCTAAAGGCTCAGAAACCAGAAGGCAAATTGAAAGAACCTACCATTTATTAAAAAAAAAAACAACCCACAAAACACAAACAAAAGAAACAAACAAACAAAAAAAACCAAACACAAAAACCAAATAAAGAAAAATCTTTCATGGTTTTCAAGTCAGTTGCCTTCTACTCAAGGATCTGATACGTGTGGTTTAAAATCCTGAGCCTGACCACATTGCTAAACCCAAACTCCTCAGAAGCAGAAACCGCCTGATGTACTCCTTCATCGAGACCCTGCCTGCTCCATGCTAGGCAACATATTTTTTCCAGAAGTGTCCCAGCTCCCTGTGACAGTATCATGCACTTCTCAGTTCCTCTCCTCGTGCTCCCTTCTCTTTCCCAGAAGTGTGAGATGCTGAGAACTCGCACTGCTTCTAACTCCTTCCCATTTGCTTTGCACTTTCTTTTTCGTTTCCACTGTTGTTTGCTCAGACTTCTCCCTAGGACACAGCTGCAAAGAAGCAGCCAGTTGCAGAATTATGCTCAGGCAGCCCAGAAGGAGAAGGGATGCCAGCAGCTCAGATATCCTAGGGAGATGCTGTGACATTGCAGGCAATTCCCTGTGACCTTACCAGCTTCTCCTTCCTTGCTGCAAACACTTCTTCCTGCTCTTCTTCAGCTTTTTGCACTATTACCTGCACCCCTGGGCCTCAGTGACAAGGTGTGCAGCCCCTTCCTGGCCCCATCAGGCTGCTGGCGCGGGCAGGGTGTTGAGGAGAAGGGCTAGGGCATTGAAGACCCACCAGTAAGCAGTGCTGGGGCAGATGTTCTCGTGTTGCCATTTCTGCATCCACATTGGTTATAGCGTACATCACACCTCCTCCTGTACAGCCACGGTTGCCTTCCCGCTGGCCATCCCCTCACCCCTCCAGGAGGCAGTGCCATCTCTCCTCTCCCTGGCTCCCAAGCTTTTGTGTCCTCTTCTTCTTCGATGACAGTACTAAAAGCAAATGCTTAGATGGACAGAAGGACAGATGTAGGCAACTAATGCAACACACCTGTAAATACTTGTCTTAGCTTTCTAAGGGAGTGGCTTTGACCATAACAGGGTCCCTTTCTGTAACCAGTCAAACTGCACCGGAAAAACACTGTTCAGAGAAGTGGGAAGAGGTGCTGGTCCTGTGTGACAAGCTCTCTCGCTGTCAGTGCTGCCAGAATTATAATTCGATAGATGCTGTGAAACTGATTGCTATGGCACTGCACTGGCATCTTGAAGACTTTCTTGCAGGTTTTACAGCAGTGTTCCTGCCAGTATATGCTTATCACCAAAATGCCGCTTTCCTCTGATTTTCTGCTTTTCAAGGAAGAGCAAGAATGCCTTGCTGTGAGTGGGAGAAAGTATGAAAAGCCCCAGATTACTTCCTGCAATGATGTTTGAGGACAAAACCGGATCTGACTGCTCATTATGGTGGAACTGGATTCTTAGCACAAGATTTCCACAACTAAGCTTTGTAAGGCCAATTGAAGGCAGTATTAAGGTGATACTGTTTACAAGCACATCCCCACCGCTCCAGTCAAAGTCTAGTTCAAACAAATTGCACTAATGCAGCACTCAGCAGTACGGGAGGTTGGAAATGCACATTCGTCTCTGTTCAGATGGAAGTCCACTGCTATTTCCATTTCAGTGCTTGAAAAAAATCTGAATTACTCCCTTGTATATTCATAGAATCATAGAATGGTTTGGGTTAGAAGGGACCTTTAGAGGTCATCTAGTCCAACCCCACTGCAATGAACAGGGACATCTTCAACTAGATCCGGTTGCTCAGAGCCCCGTCCAACCTGACCTTGAACATTTCCAGGGATGGGACATCTACCACCTCTCTGGGCAACCTGCGCCAGTGTTTCACCACCCTCATCACAAAAAATTTCTTCCTTATATGTAGTCTGAATCTACCCTCTTTTAGTTTAAAACCATTACCCCTTGTCCTGTCACAACAGGCCCTGCTAAAAAGTTTGTCCCCATCTTTCTTACAAGCCTTCTTTAAATATTGAAAGGCCACAATAAGGTCTCCATGGAGCCTTCTCTTCTCCAGGCTGAATAACCCCAACTGTCTCAGCCTTTCTTCATAGGAGAGGTGCTCCAACCCACTGATCATTTTTGTGGCCCTCCTCTGGACCCGCTCCAAAAGGTCCATGTCTTTCCTGTGCTGAGGACCCCAGAGCTGGATGCAGTGCTTCAGGTGGGGTCTCACCAGAGTGGAGTAGAGGGGCAAAATCACCTCCCTCAACCTGCTGGCCATGCTTCTTTTGATGCAGCCCAGATTGGCTTTCTGGACTGTAAGGGCACATTGTTGGCTTATGTCCAGCTTTTCATCCACCAGTAACCCAAAGTCCTCCTCCACAAGGGCTGCTCTCAATCCCTTCATCCCCCAGCCTGTGTTGATACCAGGGGTTGCCCTAACCCAGGTGCAGGACCTTGCACTTGGCCTTGTTGAAATTTATGAGGTTCACATGGGCCCACTTCTCAAGCTTGTCCAGGTCCCTGTGGATGACATCCTGTCCCTCAGGTGTGTCAACTGCACCACTCAGCTTGGTGTTGTCTGAAAACTTGCTGAAGGTGCACACGATCTCACTAAGTCATTGATGAAGACATTAAACAGTACTGGTCCCAGTACGGACCCCTGAGGGACACCACTTGTCACAGATCTCCATCTGGACATTGAGCCATTGACCACTACCCTCTGGATGTGACCATCCGGCCAATTCCTCATCCACCAAACAGTCCACACATCAAATTCATATCTCTCCAATTTAGAGAGAAGGATGTTGTGGGGGACCATGTCAGAAGTCTTACAGAAGTCCAGGTAGATGACATGCATAGCTCTTCCCCTGTCGACTGATGTGGTCACTCCATCATAGAAGACCACGAGGTTGGTCAAGCAGGACATGTCCTTGGGTGAAGCCATGCTGGCTGCCTTGAATCACCTCCCTGTCCTCCATGTGCCTTAGCATAGCTTCTGGGAGGATCTGTTCCATGATCTTCCTGGGAACAGAGGTACAGGACACTGGCGATCTAAAAAAAGATATTTGATAAATGCTTCCAGGTTCATTGCCCATAATGGCAAAAAACACTTAATTGTCTCTACAAACCTCTACCTGAGATGAACCGTTGTCCTCTGCTCCTGCACCCTCAGCTCAGAGACACTGCTGCAGAGCTCTGGCTCTGCTTGGGGGTGCCGGCTGCAAGCAGCCCTACCTGTTTCATCCAGACATCGAAGATCTTGTATATTTTGGTAAGACTGTAGCTCATTTGTATTGCAGTAATTTTTCTTTCCAATGTATTTTCCTGAAAGGCAGGTTGTTGTTTAGCTGGTCGCCACACCAGGAAGAGCCTCACTTCAGTGGGGGGAAGTTTTCTTTGAAATCACTGGAAATTAAAGGCACAATCAACTACAGTGTTATTTTCTGACTAAAATGCATGAAAGGAACTAAAATATCGTCTCTCTCTGCACTGCAGATCTATTTAATATTCCTCCCTTATCTGCAAGCAGAACTTCTACTGACATTAATTGGAGCTTTATATGCAAAATACAGTAAATAGCAGAGTCCTCAATGCAAGCAGAAGAGGGAAACAAAGAAATATCAAACACAAGAGGAAAAACTTGTATGGTAGGCACCCAAGATCAGGGGTCACCACTGAAAACTTTGGATGCAATCTTCCTATGCATTATTTTCTTCCTGTGACTAGGGTTTGCAGTACCAAATGGATAAACTAATTTAAATTAATTTGAATGTCTGGTTCACCCAGATATAATAAAGCATCATATAAAGGCTTGTGAATACACAAATAAGCTTATCCTAATAGAAGGTCCCAACAGATGACAGTTTTGAATGTACGCCTGACACTCAAAAGAGCATCCCTTGTGATTTTGCTTGCATTGACTCATGGTCTAGTCAAGTATGCACATATATGGGGAAAGATGATAGTGTGCATCATGCACCCCAGCGCACAACCGGGATGACTGTTGTATGTAAAAATAGCAGGAAAACATTAATCCACTTGCAAGCGAGTGAATCAGGAACTGTGTGTGGGGGGGGGCAGGGAAGTGGCCATGGCCGGCATGCCATGGAGGGACTGCCTTGGGGACACCTGAGCTGCACAGGAGGAGGGCCTTTGAGGCATCAATGTGTTCCTGGAGGCAGCTCTGCAATCACCAGCTGTCAAAAACCTCTGGCAAGTCAAAGCAAACTCTTCTGCGCAAAATGCAGATGGGCTCTGTGTCAGTCTTAGCAAAAGATGATAAGAGGTGTTCTGGTAGGTGCATTTGGGGGGAGTACCAAAAACCCTCCCTTAAATGGCATTCCTGGCCTCCTCTTTCGCCCTGAGCTGGAAGGAGCAAGGCTATTATTCCTGAGCCCTCGGCAGCAAGTGTGCTGGGTAGGGGGAGGAGGAATGATGTTTATCCTTGTAGCAGATATCCACAGGGTCATTTTCTCCCTCTGAGCATCACCGTTTCTCAGACTTTGCCCTTGAAATCCAGCAGCCCTTCCCAGCGGGCCCCTGCCTGCCAAATGTAGGGCCTCAGTGAGAGTGGGCATCTGCTGCCCCATCTCTCCCACACAGTGGTTCCTGCTGGGCATGCATGAAGGGGAAGATTGAAACCAACTGGGGTCCAGGCTGAACCACAGCAAGTCTGAAGGCTACACCATGGAAAACAACCACCCCACAGTTCAGAGGCAGCCTGGAGTTATTTCTGAGATGTCACGTCCTTCCTTCCATTACCTTGATGGAGGAGTTGTGGTAGTGCAGCTACAGCCATTTGCAGGGCATGTTTCTCTCTGGTTGATTAAGATGGCCATTTTACCTTCATCCCTTTTGGTGGAGGAGCTATGCCATGGCTGCTGTGCAAGGACACCTGCAGAGCTGATCCTTTCTGACAAACAAGAAATGACACAGGCATGGTGGCCTGTCTCCAAGAAGAGAAAATTGCCTGGAAGCTTTCCAGTGTCTCCTAATCCTGTCCTCCATCCCAGCAGCCAGCACAGCCCTAATCTGATCAGGAAAGCAAGTTCTGCAACTATGGGGCAGTGAGGACATGCTTGGAGTGCTTCTGTTTTTGTCCAGGAAACCCCATGATTGCTAATGACTCCATCCTTCTTTTTTTGGGGGAAAAAAAAGAAGGAGAGAAACCCAACTTTTTTTTTTTTCTGTTAGTTTCATAAGATTGCTCCCATGCCCCCAGGGGTGAAGGAAGCACCTTTGTTTCTGGGATGAGAACGTACGCAGAAATGTGCTTTAGTGGGACATACAAAGTCGGTATTTCCCTAACCCTACCAGTCTGGTTCAGCCTTGGCTAGGGAAAGGCTTGCTTTGAAATGGGTTGGAAAGCTATGGAAAAATCCCGCTTTCTACAGGGAAAACTCCCATCGGCTTCAGACGGAGTTTTGTTTAAATGTAGCGACCAGGATATGGTCCAAAGAAGATGAAAGCTGTATGCAAACTAATTGCATAGCAGCCATGAGACCCAGAGTGGCTTTCTCCTACCCTGCTACAGATGCAGTAGCTGCCCAGCATGAGGTGAAGACCCACAGTTCACCTGACCTACGTGACAGATCGTGCTAAAACGCCTGCTGCGATTATTGTGCTTCTGGTGGGAATGTAACAAAACTGGAAGAGCCAGATCAAAATCAGCCAACGCCAGGGAGCTGTGAGCCTCTCTGAGCATGCATTACAGGAGAAGAAACTTGACAGGGAGTGTACAGCTGACAGAGGATAAGTGCAGGGGGAGCAGTGCCTACCCCAAGGGCAAACCTGGCCTCTGTGATGCTTAATATGTCAGCTCCAAGATGCACCAGCTCAGGATGGCTGCATAGACATGTTTGTTGTGGTGAAGGACCAACAGGGTGCTCTAGCCCCTGGCATCACCCCGCTGAAGTCAGTACCCTGCCAGTACCTGCATGGGCAGGGCTGGCTCTGAAAGGTCCCTGGGAAGGGCCACATCCCGCACCCCTTGCCATGGGACATCTGTGGAGTACATACAAGCCCCACACCTTTGCCTTGGTGAAGACCACAGCTCATCCCATCACTTCATAGCTGTGTCTGTAGAAGGGACCTTTTCTACCTGATCCAAGACCACACTGTGCCAGTGCTTAATGGAAAGGAAGATAAAATGTTTAGATAGCTCTGAGGAACACTTAGTGTCAATATGTTTTTCGCCCTGTTGGAGGAAAGACTCTTCCCTCAGCTTTCTGCCACCCTACTCTCCTCTTGAGCCTCCCACCTCCCTACCGTCTCCCCCCAGAAAGCACAGGCTCCTACAAGGAGGGAGAGCAGAGACCCCTCCAGAAGCCCAAAGCAACCTTCCTCCCTGTCCTCTGATAGGTGGTCCTTGCTGGTCCCCTTAACCTTCATCGCCTTGTTTAGGAAGAAGGAGAGGAGCTGAAAACCCCTCTTAGATGCTTTCTTCAGCTTGGAAGGGGGACCCTGTGGCTGTGACACTGTGGTTGCCCTCTTCTCCCTTTGCCAGCTCCTGGGGCAGAGGGTGCAGAGCCTCAGGAGCTGTGCGGATGAGCCAGGTGATGTGGGGTTGAAGGGATGTGGGGGCAAAAGGATTGCACAGAGTTGCTGGCTGTGTGGGAGCTGCCACTGGGGCTGGGGCAGAGGAGGGGGCTGCACAGGGCAGGGCAATGGGAGGGTGGATTGTGGAGGGTTCGTAAAGCAGAGCAGATATTAGGGCAAGTGTATTAGCTGACTGGGAGAACAGGCTCCATTTGGGCTTTGCGTCAATTCCTTACTGGGCTCTTAAAATTAATTACCAGGTGGAAAAGGGAGCCAACATCGGGACAGCAGTGTGCCAAGCCCTTCACACACATGCACACATGCATTTTTCCAGGCCACTTTAGGAACAGCTTGGAAGTATCTTGGTCTTCAGAGAGCACCAAACCCCTCTCATCTCTCATCTGCCATTTACAAGAGACCCTCAATAGATATGGTGGGTTTAACAGGCAAAGGCAAGAGGTTTTCTTGCAATTTCATCCAATATGCTGCTCAAGATAGGCAATATAAATGTAAGGTGGGGAGAGAGAATCTGGGAAGGCAGTGACAAAAGACACCTTCACGAGATGAAAAACACGTTGTCAGCAGCTGCTCAAACACAACTGGCTTTCATTAGACATTGGCAGCTGTAGAAGGGACAAAATCCAGCAAGATAAAAAAACTGCAAAGGGTGAAGGGATATAGAAAAAGAATGGTGGGGTGGAATAGGTGTCTGGAAGATATCAATAAATACTTGGACCATTCTAATGGGCAGCAGGTATAAGGAAGTTGTTTCATGTTCTTACCATGATCAGTATTGGGCCCTATATGCAAGGAGGGAAACCTTGAAGCTCTGGCTACCCTTCTAGGCAGAGCTAAAGGGATGGTGAAAGATAGAGAGAACTGGGACAAAGCAGATGGCAGCATATAAAATGAGATCATCTGTGTCTTAGAAGTGCCTTATTTTCTCCTTTGCTTATAGAGGTGCCACTTCCAATATAGACACCTCTCCATGAAGATGTCAAACCAGGTGACATTGAATTGTCCCCAGTCTCTCGCACACTCCCAGGCACAGAGGTATATGTGGCCCTGGTCTTGCAACAAAGACCCATCAAAAACTTCTGCCTTGCTTTTGGTGTAGACGGAGACTTCTGGCTGCTGCTGTGTCCCTGCCATCGCTGGACAGATGGCTTGGTTGCTTGTGCATTCACTCCCAATCCCCTTTCAGGCAAAGTGTGTCAGGCTTCAATAGGAAAGGACTATTATATTTTTAAGCTAAAGCAGCTAATTTTGGCTGAATTGTGTTAGGGAACAATCTCACGGGCAGTTCATCTGGCATATGCACCAGGCAGACAAAGTGCAATGAGGACAGCGGTCACTCGGGGCCCAGCTCAGTAAGGCACCTGAAATACTTAGCCAGGTTTTAAAGAAAGCAGCATCTCCATTATGTTTAACGTGGAAGGCCACCCTGCAAGCTCATGCCAGCAACGGTGCAAGGAGGACTCCCAACCCCAGCTGCTCACGAGGCTCAGGGGAAGTCCCTGTTCCAGGATGGTGGGTGCTCTCCGGCACGTGTTCAGCACAGCCAAAATGCACTGCTGCTGCTCCCCTGCACATGCAACACTTCAGTCAGCCAAGGAAGTTTTGAAACTGCAGACAGCCTCCATAGGCTGGGATCCTCCCAGGACGAGTGGGGACTGTCCAGTTGTTTCTGACATTGCTGCTCCGTGTTTGGGTGACAAATTCTGCTAAAGGCCGGCTTTAGACATCTATGTCTCCGCTGGATCTGTCACTTTGTGGATCCCTAATGACGTAATATGAGGGAGCCCAGCCTTTGCATTCTGTTCCTATTCTCCAGCAATGGCTCAATTTTCACTTTCTGTGTGTTTGCCAAGCAGATGAGAACACGTTTCTGCAGTAGTTTGCAAAATGTAGGGGTTTTCAACAAGCAAATCTTAATTTATACTGAGCTAAGATTAGATAAGATTAGATCTGTGCTCTTTTGCCACTTAACAAATGTAAATAAAGGCCCAAAATCTTGAGCTTTAGCTCATATACAGCTAACAAGAGTTAAAAAGAGGGAGCTCTTGCTGCGTGAACTTCAGGAACATTTTAATACAATATATAAGCCAGTCTCCAAGTATAACAGTCAAAAGCCCCAGGATTTAAAAGAAGGAGGTTGGACAACAATTAGCTTTGTCATTTATGATCTGGCATTCCTTCATGTTGTTTTTCACTGTGTCTCATAGACTGGAATATGTTTTCAGCGGCCTCTAAACTTGCACGCTTCAATGGCGGAGCTTCTGAGGGTGAAGAAATAATGATGAGCAATGCAGGCTGTCAGAAAGGTGGCTTTCAGTGGATGAGCTGGGATGTGACCTGTTGTAACCAATAAATGCCTCTGCTAAAAGGATTGTAGATCCAGTTTAGTTTACATCTATAGTAATGTAAATTCATGGAGATCAGTGGAGTTCAGTTAGTGGAAGTGAAGGGAGAACTGAGGTCTTTAAGTATCCTACATCTAGAAAGTCTTTCTCTCTGACAGAGGCATAATAATATCATGGCACATTCTCACTTTTTTTGTTGAGCAGATAATATGTTCCCATAGCAGCCTGCAAAATTTAGGTATGAACCCTTGATTCAGCTTCAGCTGCAACTGAGGTTGTTTCGACATTGGCATATAGTGATTTAATAAGCAGATCAGTACATCTCAGCTTGTTGAATTAACTTGCGGTTGGCTTTAGAGAGGCTAGGCAAAGGGCAAGGAAAAGGCAAAATTATCTGTCATACCACATCATTCTTCACTGACCCACTGCTTTGAACCAATATCTAGATATGAGTTTTTAGTCCTGGTTTCAGTTCTGGTTCAAAAAAAAAAAAAATCAAGCTCAAATGCAGCTTGAAAAGTTAAAGTTTTTTTTTTGATCAAGCTACAGCTCAAGTGTCTCAGTTCTGAGATTTTATTGCTATGCAATATAAAAATTATATATATAATATTATCATATAGAAATTTGTGTTTATGTATGCCAAATGCACAGTCCAAAAAGTATCCTCTTTTTGGCAGTGCCAACACATTACAAGGAACCATCTTTGATGACCCAGCTAACGCATTGCCTACGAGGGACAGCTTGCTGCTGGAAGTGGTCTCAGTGCTTGGAGCTAGAAACATTCTGATGGGAGATCCCCGAGGCTGAAGTATAGCCCTGCCTCCATGCTCATCCCCTCCAGCCCCATGGAGCGCTGTGGGAGCTCTCACAGGGTGGCTTCTGCCGCAGGCATGAGGCCCTGGGGAAAAGCTAGAGCTGCTGGCTGGCAGTAGCTCCCACATGTAATTGTAAACCTGCCAGAGTTCAGAAACATTTCAATAAAACAAAACAACTGGTTCTCTTTTGTTACTTTCTGCATTTTTTTTTAAAGAAGAGTGAAGAAGCCTCAGAAAGCCTTTCACAGCCTGTCTGAGCGTCCTTACTGCAGGGGAGGTGATGCTTCCTCCTGTCTGCTAGCAAATGTTTACAGGGCAGCATTCAGCCAGAGGCAGCCCTTAGCCAAAATTCAGCCAGCTGAAACTATTTTAAGTGGAGTCATTTTTACTTGAACATAAAAGCTGAAAACTGATTGGAAAATTGAAGCCAAACAGAAAACTGAGGAGTAGATGCACTTGAGCCAATGGTCGGGAATACAAATCGTTTACCAGGGGTTAAAATGAAACACAGAAATAATTTCTTTACAGCACAAGTGTACACAGCAAGCCAAGAAAATTCAGAGTAAAGAAATAACTTACCAGAAAACAACCTAAACAAAACATGGTACCATATGGAAACTTACAGCTAAGGCACCTAATCAATCTTACCTTTGTCCTCGTAGTGGGACTTGGCACTCCCCCTGCTTATGAATTATACATGCAGTGATGTTTACTGCAGATCAATGCCTTTGGTTCAAGAAATATTAAACTAGTTGTTAATCAAAACAGACTGTTCTTCTCTTTCTTTCTACCCTGTATATGTAATGCTAAGCTAAGGTGGTTGGAACTACACATTTATAAATTTTAGTGTGTTATAAAAATCCAGATTAGAAAAAATCCCAAACTCTGCTGATGAAATGAATCTGTTAGGGGAACTGCAAGGTATTTCAGCCAGCAATGTTGGTCTCTCATATGGCATCAGCGCATGTGGAGGTGCTAAGCAGGTGACAGCTTTCTCACCCACCCTGTTAGCTCTTTGGTCTTCCCTAAACCATTTTTTCTGTCTTCTCTAGTTCAAATGCCCAGTCTGACTTTCTTGCCTCAGAAATGAAAGGAAAAAAAGATTGCTCTAAACTTCAGTCTGTTTTCTTGCATGGCTCACTGCACAGCTGCACAGATAACTCTGGGGGGAAGGTAGAATAAATAGGACCAAGTAAGCTGTCACTGACACTGGATGGAGCTGCTCTTCGAGTCACTCTGTCACTGTAATGGCTCTTCTCAGCACTGCAGCTAAAAGCAACTATTACAGGCTTTTAAGGCCAGAAAGTAACTGAAATTCCCCTGTCCCTTGGTGATGCTTGCTGTGCCTTGCATCAAACACAGGAGCAGATTGCATTGCATGCCTGCAGCTTGGCTGTATGTCCATCTGAGGGTTGAACTTTGCTGCTCTTCCTCCTCATGAATTATCAAATAAGCCTTGAGGGGCTATAGATGAGGAATACCTGGGGGGATGATTTGGGAAAACATAATTTAAACTTCAGCCACCCCTAGTACTGCTAGAGCCCTACAATAGTTGCTGTAAAGCTGAAGGTGGACTTCCTCACAAGAATGTTTTTTTGCTTCTCAGTTCCGTAGCTCCTGCCTTGAGAGCTGCCCTGAGCACCCTATTCCCCAGAGGAGAGAAGGTGCGCCGTGGCTCAGACAGCTCTGTGGAGGGTGAAGTATCCTGCTTTCCTTGCAGCTGACTTGCCTTATGACACTCAAAAGGCAGTAGAGCAACAATCTGTTGCCACCCATTGGAGACATGCAAGGTTGGCATACAGGACTCGTGTTAGAAAAATGAGTTAGAAAGCTGCAGGCAACTGAGAGATGTAGGGAGGCAGAAGGACTTGAAGTTGCTCTTTTCCTTTCTGGCAGTACTTGATTCACGTGGTGTGTGGCAAATTTTCCACAGATGCATCGTATTGCCGTGGAATCTCATCAAGATTTCTACTTCATGACTAAGCCCATTAGTTCTCTTTAAATTTATAATTTCCTTCCTTAAAGCTCTTTAGTACTTGCATCTGATCCTGGTAGGGACATACTTTATGTGCCTTGCATGTTTGCTTAACTTAGGGTTTCAAAGATACATGAACTACTGAAACTATTTCTTCTGGGATGCCTTTAGCTTAAGTTTCAAGCTAATCTTTTTGAGCAATATGGAGATCATCACAAAAAGCAAGTTTATGGCTGTCTTGGACCTTGAAAAAAATGTGCTGAGCAATAATAAAAATAACCCTTTTATGGCCTTTCCCCATCCTAGAGGCTGGTGTACAAAAAAATAAAGGAATTACATCCTGTATTAGTGAGGGTTCTTGAACTACTGCTATCTTTTGTATAGACAGGAATATGGAAATGATGTTCTAGGTCTTTGGAGACCAATATTGCTGGATGCAATATTGTTGATTCTGGCCAGCAATGTCACTGACATTATTTTCTCTATTTCTTGCTTGTGTCTACCCAATACTTCTACTGGAGGCAAACAAAAATTGAGTAATTTTCTCAAAGCACCTGACAGCTAGTACTTGAAGGAAATTTTTATCAATAGTAACATGCATGATAGAAGATGACAGCTTTTAAATTGTCAAATTTCTACCAGCGTTTTCAAATTCTAATGCATTCAGCTATAACTAAGCACGTGCATAATCCAGCTTTTGCAAAATGCTGAATGTTGGAACATCTATTTCTATTATATCTTTTAAACTGCCTCATTGGAAACAAATGGGTTCTGAGTCATTTTCACTGAGGAATTAAATGCTATGTTGCTGTCTCTGTTAAAAATTAACAAGAGATTATCAGTACCCAGGCTCACATTTTTATTGTTCTGACTCTATCTGTATTCATAATCTACATTAGTGATAAAAGGCCCAGACAGTGGAATTAAATATTATGGAAATACAAATATTAAACATTGATTCCATGTGTTTTGGCAGTAACGACTCAGTGCTAAATTGCTATCCATAGATGTCTCCCTGCTCGTATGCTGTAAACTGTGCCCTGCAGTTCTGCTGTGTTAAAAGTCCTGCTCTCTGACCTCTCTCTTCTGCAGAAGGCGTTCAGTTCATGGACGTCCACGCGGCCAGGAAAGGGTGTCTTGGAAGCTCCAGAGGTGGAATTGTACTGAGAAAGGAGTTGTTATTGCAAGGAGGGATGTTGTGGACTATCACATCCTTGTGCCCCTGGGGTAGCCAAGTAGAGGGAGAGCACCACCTGACACCAAGCAAAGTCTTGCAGGCCTGATAGGCAGCGGCTCTGCAAGGGGGCTGATCTGTACAGACATGTTTGGCAAAACACGGCATCGCTACAGACTTGTCCCCAGTTATTATTATTTTTTCAAACTGGACACTTGCCCTTCACTAATAGCTGCAAATTGAATAGTGTCCTAAAGTTTCACCTAAAAATAATTGCTCTGGGACTATATAAGGCACAATTCTCTTTGAACTAGTATGGCACATCCTTTGCTATTATACTTGGATACCTCCTAATCACGTTTAAAGATTCTCATTTTAAGTGTCAAAGGGCACTGAGAGTCTTAGTGCAGCAGATTAGATCCTGAGCATAACTGCTGTATGATTTAGCTTTCACCATCTTGCTATGACCCACTTTTGGAGCATATGCCTACACTGCATTCAGAGCCATAAGTGCAATGCAGATGCACCGAATTGACCTTGAACAGAAGTGCTGAAGTGCTAAGAATAGCTTAGGTGCCTGCAATCACCCGGCTACAGCAGCAGCCAGCCCAAGCCAAATGACTTCGATTCTTCAGTGGGATTTGTGGATCCAACTGAGTGGCTGCAGTAGAGTTGGGCAGGGAGGAGTTTTCTTCTTAGGTGAAGGAGAGATTTTCCTTTTGAACATGCCTACATCAATGTGAGATGCTCATCAACACTGGGAATCTTCTCACTGGTGATGTGGGAGATAGGGTTCAATCTCTTCCTTCTGACTCAAGCATAGTAGAGTCCCAACTGTTGTTCGAAGCAGAGTTATTCAGCTGCTTTGGCCCAGCTATACTGAGACAGTCCAAATTTTCTTCTTGCCACGCTCCTTTTTTTCTTTCCTGAGGAAAAGTTTTTGGATTTGGACAAATCGACACTCTTTCATGAGAGGTTTCTTCCCAAACATTCCTGAAGCTGAGCACTCTTCAGTCTACACGGAGATGTAGTGACAGGATGCTGCCAACTGCATATGCTTTAAGGGAAGCTGGTCACTGCAACATTAGGGTGGGACAGACCCTATGTTGACCCAGAACTGGGTTCTGCCACTTATTCTGTGTCTTTGCACAAGTCATTTCAGGACAGGTGGAACAAAATACAGAAATGATTGCCTAATTCCTGCTTAAGGCCTCCTGTTAGAGTATCTTGGTCTTGCTCTTCCAGATTCCTGCCTATAAAATGAGTCTTCCCAGCCTCACTGGGTTGCTCTCAAGAACTCAAATATTGTGTTGTGGGGTAAAGGAAAATAATAGCTAAATTCCTAAGGTAGATAAATATAGTACATAAAATTAGGACAAGAGTAACCTGGTAAATATTCTTGAGATTGTGGCTGCCTGAAAAGATGCCTCAGTTCTAGCCCTGGATTTGTATTTCATTTAGGAAGTAATTTTACAAGGGAGGCACAATAACATGCACAGAATTTGATACTTTTGAATAGCCACTCTAGATCTATATTCATTGATGGTTCAGACAATGAGAGGAAACAGAGAGCCCTGTTTGATATAGTGTTAGAAAACAACAACAACAACAGTAACAAACTCAGCCAGCAGAAGCAACCTTTACTTCAGTCCCCAGTAAAACATAGTGGAAATACTACTATGCACACTGGCAAATATCCCTGTAACCTTTATGCCTTGCTTAGGAGACCAAGGTGCTTTGGAAATGCAGCAACAAGGCTGCATATGGATGCTCACAGTTTGCTGCTGGGCAAGCATAAATTATATTTCTTGTCAATAATCTTCTGGCTATTTCCAACTCAGAGACTTCCTGAGAGGGAGTGTTTTATATATTACATGCATAATAACCTTTTAAAAATATATATTATAACTACATATTTCCTAACCATTGGTGCATTTCTCTTCCAGGAGTTTATCCAGCCATTTTCAGATAAAAATACAACAGAGAGCTTGTTCAATAGCTCACTGTCAGATTTTCATACTGAAAGAATCTGCTGAAAGTACCTTTGCTCTTCTGGAAGAGTAACTGAGCTTCTAAAAGGAGAAAAGGTTTTAAAAAAGTAAAAAGTGTTTCCGAAAGGACAGGCAGAAGAACCAGTGACATTATGTGAGTTTTTTGTTATTGCTGCTGTTTAGGATTTGGGGAAGAGGGGATCTGCAACTGGAAAAAAAACGCCACTCATGCTCAGCTTGCACAAAATGGGGCCAGGGCTGCACTTGGCCATGACTGGTGCAATTCTCAGTTGGCTGAAGGAGCCCAGCTCCAATGCACTTGAGCACGTAAGAAAGCTGTATTGGTGCACATCTGCTGCAACTTAATGCTCTTATTATTTAGTGATTACTGGAACATAGAAAGAGACCTTCCCATCCCTTCCTTTCTTCTCACTGTTGTATTTCTGTCCATCTGCGTAATTACTGTAATATAAATCTTAGGGTACAACGCTTTGTCCCAAGTTGATAATTTTTACAAGTTTCTCTTCTTTCCCAGTCCCCATTTACTCTTTTTGTTCATATCCTTATAGCATTTTTATTGTTACTCATTTTCTTATATGCATTAAAATAGATTCTTGGTTACCATAGTGGGGAGTGATATATCAGCTAGAAGGTATTGAGGTATTACTTCCCTTAGCTTTCTGGTGCATTTTATCTTTTCTTTCAATATTTTTTAGTCAGTAAGTCCCAATTCATAATATCCTGTGTGTTATTATAAAGCTTCCCCTAAAAGCTCCTCAGCTTGTATTCATCTCAGCAGTTATTTTGCACTTTATTGGTGTTATTAGCTCTCATTGATTCCCCAGAGCATTCAGTCAAAAGTCCCATGTAAATGCAATGGAAAATAGAAGTAAAACAAATCCTTTGCATATTTAATAAAGATTTTATAGGAAATCTAAAAATAAAAAGATTTGTATTAATAGTGGCACTGTCTGTCCAATGCTTTCCATGATGAGCTCCTGTTCTCTTTTGCTTATAACTTTGCCAAATGGTAACAATTGGGAATGAAAAATTCCCTGCTGGGCATCTGTCCATTTAGCTGAAATTTAAGTGCATAAATAAAACAGTTCAGTCACTTCCAAGAATGGGGCTAGAAAATATGTATTGTTTTGGTGATGTTAATTTCTGCCTTTCATTTGGGAGCTCTAGCTAGTCCCCGTGCTTTATAGGAGGGACATGAAACTTAACCATAGATGACTTTTGTATATTTTGTATCTCCAAAAAAACGAACCCAAATATGGCCAAGTTACAGACCTTTTAGGGGAAAAAAATAGAGTTAGAATATGCTTTTTAGATCTCTGCCGCAGCTGTGAGCTAAATACTTTGGAAAGTCTGTCTGAGCTGAACACCATTCCTTCTGGACTGTGTAATTGCAACTGTGGGCTACCATGGCCTTGGGGCTTGGTTTTCCTAGCCTCTGAATATCCCTCTTTTTCTGACTGGTGGTAGGGAGGAAGGAGAAGTTGTTTTTTTTTAAATATAGGACAGATAGGAGCTAGAGCTTGGAGACGTGTGATCAATTTTGGGCAAGGATAAAGGAAGGGGAGAATGGGGAAATGAGGGAAATTTGGGCGGGGTGAGAAAATGTAGGAGGCTGGGACTGGACAAGGATCCAGGAATGGGAAGAGATGAGGCTGGGAGGGCTGGGAGAAGAAGAGGTCAAATTTGAGACGGGCTCGGGAGGAAAATGGGTGGCCACTCAAACGTGATCCCCTGCAAAGCCCAGGGAAAATCCATGAGAGGGGTCACAGACTTTGTCCACACATAGTTTTGACTCTCACCTCTCCTCTGTAGGGCACGGCTACTGAGAAGACAACTGCCTGCCAAACACTCTGCAGTGTCCTACAGGCTTCTGTTTCTTGGCGAGCCAGTCACCTCCAGCCCTGGTGCTGACCTTTCTTGGTGAAGGCAAAATCAGGGGGCAGGGAATCAGTATTTTCAGGGTTTTTAAAAAAGGAAAAATAGAGAAACAATTGCTCTGCTCTCCTACCTTCTACCCTAAGCATCATTTTAGAATAACGTCGGGTTTTGTTGCAAAATCAGATATTCAAAAGGTAGGAACTTCTGGAGTTATTATAATCTCTGTGACTTTAATTTAGCTGTCGGCTCAGGCTTTATGTTACAGTCTCTGTTAATGAAAAAGAGTTAATGGCTACACTGAAAAGCTTAGGTTGCCTCAGGGCCAATAATCATGATCTGATTATGTTCAATATGGGCAAACACTGCACACTGGCCACTAGTAGTGTATGTTCCTTGGTTATCCTGAAAATTAAATTCCTGAAGAGGGGGTAAATTATGAGAAAAATATATGGGAGGTGGAATATAGGTAGTAAAATGAAAATAAATATGTGAACTTATTCCAGAGAAGTTTATTTAGATGGAAAGATGTCAGATTTCCCCCTTTGTCAAGGGGGGACTAAACTTCAGTCACGATTTGGTGGCAGAAGGACATCAGCTGTTGAAAGGATATAATTTCTGTAGTGAACAAAAAAGAATCCGTACAAGTAAGAAACTGTTAAGTGTTGAAAATAGGTAAGTAAAGGCTTCAGAACAAAAAATCTGCAAATGACAGCCAAGGCTAATATGAAAGCATTCAATTATTAGGAACAATGATGACATTTTAGGCCTATCACTAGAAACAGCAGGCAAAAGTGATATCACTGATGCAGAACAGACAGAAATATTTTTAAAATTATTTTTTTATTCAGAGTGGAGTAGGATTTGTGCATGCGTCCTAGCAGAGTCATACACACCTTTCAACACATCAGCAATTAAAGACGTTCAGAAAACACCTTGGAATTGGAAATAAATTCCAGAAGACTGGGAAAATACCGAGTCTGTGCCAGAATTCAGAGAGTGTGACGAGCTACTAATTATAGGCTTGTTAGCCTGACATCAGCTGTAGGCAAAACGACAGAAAAATGACATGGGGCTACAAAGGAACTGACATCTACAGATATAATTATCACCCATCAATATAGATTAATGAAAATGAGTTATTGTAAAGCAAGCCTGATTCCACGCTTGAGGAATCTATATAGTTGGCTGATAGAAGTGCTGTAATGTATTTAGATTTATTAAGACTTCTGACTTAATACTGGATGGTGTTCTGTTAAAAACATGAGCGCTAGCCAATTTTCAGAGTTTTTATTGCAGACATGTTGCAAACGTGAGGCGCACCTGGTAATTAGCCTTTAAATATATGCTTGTCTTGAAATCAATCTTCTTCACTTATCAGGTTAAATACCCATGGCCTGACCAAAGTCAGCATGTGTGTGAGGCACTAGGTAATTTGGAGATGCTGTGAATGAAAGATGCACTGTTGCTGTGAATAAGTGCCTAGCATATATAAATAAGTACCTTCAACACAGCTCAGGAAAGACATTTTATAAGTTTTCTGTGTATTTTTCCCCTCCCTGAATCCCAAATTTAACAAACTGCAGTGACCAAAATCAGGCACACTTGGTATAATCATCCACACAAGGGCAGTGCGAGGAGGCCCTATGGGTGTGTAGAGGTTTGCCCCATACAAGCTAAACCAACTCAGGGACTGGACCAAAAGCTCCCCATGCCCCAGCATGATGGGCAGTGCTTGCTGAGAGAGCTGTGGAGCCGTGTGACTTGTCACGTAAGAGATGCTGCTGCAGTAGGACTTGCTGGCCTGAAGGACAAGTGGCCATAGATGAAAGGTGTGAGGAGCTTGCCGCTGGTTTGTGTGAGCTTTAACTGTGTCATATAAACACAAAGAAAGGTGATCTGTGACTTCAGCACAAAAGTTCTGAAATGGTTTATGAAATGTGCCTCATTCATGTGGACTGTAATTACAGAGAGGGGAATCTCATCAGAGCAAAAGGTATTTGCATTACAGTTGCAATGACCCTAACAATTTCCCAGCTTAATATGTTCGAAAAATCAATTGCTTCTTTTCAAGCACAGAGAATGCAGAATGTTTTTGGGGAAAAAAAACAGTAAGTGCTGGTTGCAATGTCTAATTTCTATTTCCATTTTTTTCTGTTAAAATAATCTCTATCCCCTGCCTCTCTGTCATGCAAGGGCTCGAACAGGGTTTCCCTGACCAGCACTTTCCTTCTTTTTATTTTCTTCAGAGTACTAAGAACATTTGTTTTACTTTGTTTTGCTGGCTGTTTTCATCCTTTCTAAACAACTCTCTAGGCTCCCATGAAACAGATAAAGGATATACCTTTGCCATATATATGCCCAAATGAATTCAGGGAAAGGTAGCAAGATCCCTGAAAGGTTTTTCTCAGGGATTTCTGTTGTTCCTCTTTCATTTGTTAGAACCACTGAGGACTAGTAATCTGCATTACTGCTTAGGTGTTTGAGTAATAGCAGTGATTTCAGTGCTATAGGCAACACATGGAAAAAACATCCCTGTTCTAACTGCTACATGTAATGTAAGCTGTACAGGCTGCTCCGTGTTTTACATATTAACAGGGATGTACGGATCACAGATGGGGGGGATGGGTGGAAAATTGCTTTTCCTTCCCTTCTCTCCACGTATGCTTCACTCAGCTCTGCCATTTCAGTGTTCGGCTCCGTTAAAAATAGAGTGTGTGATATTAATTCTAAGAAAGTGCTTGAAGGCACAAGGTGAGGGAGATGGCTCAAACAAAACTGATGGAGAGAAAGAAAATGACATTCAGGTAGGTGTCCTTAAATGGATGCACGTTGAGGGCGTAAGGACATGCACCCTTACAGATCAATTCTGTGTAAAGGTCAGCACCCTCCACTCCCGCAGCTTCTGCAGAAGCTGAGGACTTCCCAGCATTTCCCAGGAGCCAAACTGTCATGAGAAATTGATCAGGTCACCACCCATCTCTGGGCACCTTCCTCGCCTCCACTACCTGCAGGATATGAAACTCTGCAGCTAATAGGATTGCCTTTATTTAGCTATACCCAAGAGTGGGCTGTAACTCCACCTGCCAGCGAGAAGGAAAGCTATCTCGCTGGGTGGGCATTGCCCAGTCTGACAGTTTACCTGGAGGAAGAGGAGGAGATAATGGGAAGAGTGCTGCCTGTCCAGCACTGCAAGAGCCTGGATTTATCCCACATCAACAACTTTTGAGCTGTCTTTTGCCATCAGTCTTACTAGAAACTCTGCGTACTATTTCTTCCCAACAGGAATCTATTATTCCATTGTGCTTCTTGGTATTATGCCTCTTACTTCACCGTATGCACTGTTGCCAAACATTCAAGCCTGTGTGTATGAAAAATGATTGGATACTTATAATGCAAGACATTCTGGCCAGTAGCTGTATTTTTGCAGTGTAATGCAATGAGGTCTTCATTTGATGGGGATCTCCAGCATTTTTATTGCTTTGATAAGAATGAGAGAAACTTGCCCTAAACAATCAGTTACTTTGGTTCTTACAAGCATCTTCTTTGGCAAACACTGAGGTGCTCTCATGGTACGGCGTGGTTTGGAAAGGGACAGTGACAAGTCACGTGACAGGGTTTGAAGGGAGGCTGCAGAGAAAAGTGCTATCTTTCCAAGCAGGGCTCATCTGAGCACTGGTCCTACCTGTGGCTCCCACACACCTCCAGTTGTGCCTGGTCAGTGGTACCTAGAACATGAGATTTTGGAGTGATGGAAAGTTCACAGCCCCATATTGCAATTGCAGGACCTAGATCTCACTGGAAAGTAGCAGGATTCTGCTATGTGAGGATCCTGCTCACCTCCCACATGCTCCAGGACCTGTGATGCACTGCTGGGAAGTGCTTTCTGCTGCAGGCGAAGCAGCAAAGCCACAACTGGAAGAGCACTTCTGACCACCTTTTCTCAGGTCCCCCTGTCAGCACACCCTCTGCACCCCAGCCCACCCCGTGCTGTTCTCCAGTGATCCAGTTCACAAGCTGGGAACTAATATTAACACACTGTTTACAGGATGGAGGCTTTGTTATGAGCTGGAAGAAGATAAGACAAAGCGTTGTATTCTGTCACTAACTGGGAGTAAAATGCCTCTAAAATATTGCTTATAAACTTAATTGGTATAGAGTTATTATAGTTATTTTAGATGCATTAGTGGCTTATGATGGAACAAGCTGAGTCTTTGTTTTTCTCTCAAATAAACCAGCAAGTGCTGTATTTCTTGGTAGCTATGTCAAAATTATTGTTGTTGGGATGTTTAGTATGAATTGCTGAATGCCTTGATCTTTATGGAAGGGGTGGGGACACAAATTGCAGTTGAGCACCCCAGGATCTGCAAGACACTATCAGTTGCTCTAGCATTGTGTATGAATTACAGAAGAATTGAAGGCTCCTCTAAGACATGCATTTTCTCTGTATGTCACACAGCCTACAGTTCTTGAAATAAGGAGTATACTGGGTTTCCCCATCCTAGTCCAGCATTTCCCTTGGCTGTGTACCAAGGCAGCATTCCCCTGTGGGCTAAAACCTGCCTATCTGTAACACATACAGCTTCACTTCCATGAAAAGTGATGAAACTAAGTGATTAAAACTGAGGGTCAATGTGACTTGCTCTTCAACAAAATGTTGTATGTTGGCATCCTTGCTGATGTTTGGGGGTTGTCAGTACATCCAAGGAGGAGGTTACTCTTTGCTAGTAAAAGCTGTATTCTGATGGTGCTGCTATTGCAACTAAACCTTGTTTCAGTGGGCCTGGATGCATGTTGGAAAGCAAAGATACCCCTCAGGGGTAAAATACCTTCTGGGTAAAGAGGTGCTGGTGGTTGCAGGGATTCATATTTGTGTGTATTATCAAAGCATTATATCTGGCTAGTAACATGTTCTTGGGTACAATTCCACATTCAGGAATCACATGCATGCTTTTTTTTTCCCAGTGGCAGGTACCTGAACACCCTCTTTGCAATTTTACCTTCACACTTACTGCTGCCAGTCAACTGGTATCAGCAACATGGTTGGACTGAGTGGAGAAAAGGCATAAACACAGCAGTGGTCAACTGAAGTTAGTTACCTGATTCAAGTCAGGTGAGTGGTTTGCAACTACCAGGCTGGTGCTGGTTCATGGCTTTTACTGAGTTCCCAGGTGTATCAAGAACTTGTTTATACCAGCGAGGTGGTTTGTTGGGAAAATATTTGGGCTTGCATTCAGGTAGAGCTGTTCTTTAATTTCCACTGCTGCTTTTGGCTTTTAGGTCTTCACTTTCTCTGTGTATATCACAGCTGCTTACCAGGGAGTTGTTCTCTGTGGTCCCAGTGTTTCTGCTGTTCATACAGTGATATGAAGCATTTTATCTGCTGTCTCTCCCATAATCATGAATATAGGTCTTACAAAACCCTTGTCTTGTGCGCTCCACCTAGAAACCAGAGTTCAACTGCTTGGCTGATGTCTTCTATCTTCTTGCATTTTCTGGATTTTGCAATAGGCTGAGGACTCTGTATTTCTGTTTCAATCCCATGTGTCTGTGCCAAGAGTCTGCTGTGGGTAGGAAATCAGGTTTGCATAGTTTTTTTGCAACAGACATATAAACTGTATTATTTCAACAGCATGCACCGGAGGCATTGTGGGACTCCCAACAGTGTCTCTCTGTAAATGCTGTCTTATTGCTAGTGACAATAACCAATTGCCTTTTCTATTTTTTATTAGAAGACAGTTTTTTTCTTACTTCCATGGCTTCTTTCCCTACCAGATTCTGTTTCAAATTTTCACAAAGGTGAATTCCTGCAAGACATTCCTTTCCCAGTTTAGGTATATCTTTGTTCTACTGACCCATGGTGCAAAAACCTGCTGGTTCTTCCTGTTTCAAGAGCAAGGCTCTCGCCCCGGTTACAGTCCCCTGAATTTCCACTGAATCTCTGTTGAAGTTGTATTTCAGCTGCGGATTCAAGGTAAGTGTAGATGTAGTTACCACTCTATCACATTACATATTTCAAGGTCACCCAAGAAGCTTGGAAGAAACTCTGCCAGTTTACAACTTCTAATAAGCTTTGAACTAAATTAATATTTCAGGTATGGGCATGTTACTATGTTGCCTTTAAATGTTTAGTCAGGTCAAGTGTTTCAGGGATACTAAGACAGTTTCATTTTGGTTTTAGTTTACCCTTAGGTCTGTTTTCATGGCCTCTGAGCTGAGAGCTGAGCTCTTGGTCATGATCTCTTGCAGCTTCTGTCCTGCTGCATCCATGTCTGCTCAGCAGCATCACTACCATGACAGTGAACCTTGCCAACATGTCTAGTATATGTGGTGCCGTTCAGGATTGGTCTTGCTGCAGTTGACTCCCACCAACAATCACCCAGTGTGTGTTTTGAGCCTGTCCACCTGTTCAGCCTCAGGACACAGTGAGGAAGCTGCTTTCCAGAGCTCCCAATGCTTGTCACGGTCAGTCACTGGGACAGAGAAGTGCTTCTCTGTCTGTAGCAAACAATTTTGCAGTGCTTCTGTGATGAACTTGCTTGGATCTATGTGAGGATGAAACCCATGTGTCTTCTCAGCAGTGACCATGCTGCTTACCTACCTTCTGAGCTCCTGCTTTATATATAAGCTTCCCCTCTTCTCCTGCCTCCTATCAATTAATTGCCCTCTTCCTTTTTCCCCTTTTTTTCCCTGAGTATTCTGTGAGGCAGGTGCTATATATATATATGGATTTTTCTGAGCTATTTCCTGATATAGCTTCCCCGTCCTTCAAACTCTTTTCACCAGCTTTGCTGCAAGGAAGCTGCAGTGCATTGTCTGCTCTGCGTAGGCTACTCATTCTGCTGGTGTGTGCTATGAACCACTTGTCTAAGAGTCAAGAGCCCATGTTTTATTGAAAGGAACATCTTTTAATCTGTACCACCTGAAGCTTCAGTCTGCATGCTTTTACTCTTGGGGTTCATTTAATATTTTTCATTGTCCTGGTGCCATTAGAATCCTGCTACCAAGGATGTATAATGTGGCTTTTCTGAGCTGTGAATGTTGTTTTGTGTTGCACCAAACAGAGGTGGCTTTGCAGGTTGAGTGATGCCCATTGTCTGTTTGGTATTTGACTTAGTGTTTATGTGTTGCTTCTGTCTCCACACTGGAAAGCTTATCCATATGAAGAAAGCGTTGGCGTACCCTGTGTGTGGGCTACTCCATGATAACGCCTCTTCAGGATTGTCTTAGACCACATGGAGCGTGAGGTAAATGTTGAAGTAAAGTGAGGCTCTCCCGCTCCATGCTGTAAAAGTCCCATGTCTAGTAGAGGACAGGTATACTGAGGTCACCTCATGAGGCACCAGCTACCTGTACCTAAGCCCTCACCTAACTCTGATCTTCACAAACCACGTCGGCCTTGTTGTTTGTCTCTTTTCTGACAATTTAAAGTCACAGAAATTCACTCTGAGGCTCTAAGGCTCATGGTCTCCCTCAGCTATTGTACATCTCTGATATGATTTTTCTCATTACAGCCATTATGTGTGACCCAATTTGCAGAACGGTCACCTCTGCAATCTTTTCCTCTGCTACACCCACGAGTGTTCCTTCTACTACACTTGTGTCTGCTTGCTGAAGAGCATCCTCTGTTTCTTTTTCCTTCTAGAGTTAATTTTTAAGCTGATCTAGGACTCACAGAAGAGTCAGACAAGTGCAAACACCATCATTTAGGAACTGGGAGATCACACGGCTGGGGGCAAGAAATGGAAGGGCTGCTTTCAATGACAGCTTGCCACTAGTTTGGCTTAGCTGCTGTGCCAGGCTGTACTCTCTTTGTGATCCAACCAAAGTTAATATAGGGAGCGTGACCTTTTATATACATCTGCATGGATAGCAAATGGGTGCTGTTGCAATTGATCTTTACTTTTTCTGTAGTGTTTTAAACTTCTGATTCTTTGTATCTACAGGAGTGGAGTTAGACCTGGCATGGCACTCAGGCAGAGAAGAGAGAAAATCAAGGTATTGCTGCTACCCTCCCTTATGCAAGATGCTGTGAATCAAATCCCAGGATTAGTGTTACGGTGTGAAGACAAGGAAAAGCAAAAAAAAAGCTTTTATTTTTAACAAAATCAGCACTAGAAATCATTTTGTTTTACCAGAAGTGGGGGAGGAAGGAACATGGTGTCCCACTGGTGAGAAAACTTACCAAACCTCACGAAAAGACAGGCCTGCTATCTGACAGTAAAGAGCTGGTGCTGGAAGATGATTTCTGCAGATATGCTGTCTGAATGTTTAGTTCTATATCATGAATTTCAAAATAAAGTTCCATGAGTAGTTTAATACACATGAAATCTCCTGTGCAAAGTTATTTACTGGGTTATAAAACCTATGATATTTCAGACTTCTCTAAGTGCAAAAGAATATAGTACCTAGTTCATTAAACTTGCATTAAAAAAATGTCCATTATAGGGGAAGTCTAGCAGTTTACTCAACTTGAACTACTGTTCATCAACACTTTTCTTTAAATCGCTGAGAAGATGTAGCTATTCATCTGTTTCTTTATGTTTTCTAGCAGCAATGCAAAGATTGCACACAAGCTGGAATTAAGCCTTTTAACAAATCCAAAACATGCAGTGACTAGTGGAAATTTGTGGTAAAAACTAACTTAAAAACCCTCCAACAAGCTTTGTCAAAAGTAATGTGATATCTGGGCACAACTGTTGACGTGGTAACTGTTGATTTCCTCTTTGGCTAGGGGCTGTTCTAAGGAGTGGTGTCAAGAATTGCCCTCTGGTGCACCCAGAATTTTCTCAAACTGGTAGGACACTGAATTTGTCATGCCAAAACCTGAGATCTCCACATCAAACATGAAGAACTGGCAATTGTAGGTGTGATGGGAGTTTGGACTGGAGTTTAAGCTCAGGGCCTATATTTTAGCTGCAGTATAAATGTACTTACAGTGAAATAATCACCCTCCTACCCATCTAACCTTACAGCTTTTAACGTAAGGCAGCCTGTTTAACATGCTGCTGTGCTGCCTGCAATGCTTCTGCAGTGATGCAATGTATACAAAACTACCACGAAAAATGCTGATACTGACAGCGTATCTTAATTATAAAGAACAAGTTTTTAATGGATGTTATGATGCTGTTATGTGAAAAGATCTACCTCTTACACACTTGCTCCCTTTAAACCAGTGCTGTTTCTTGTAACTGCTAAACTCACTATGATCTCTCCTGTTTTTCAGAAACTAAGAGTTGTTTCACTGGGGCAATTCTGTTTTCCTTCTCCCTGTAGTGCTCAGTGGTTGAGCTCCCTGGAGCTGGCTTTGGTTTAATGTCAGCCATTGATCACAGCACAGGGTAATTGAGTGAAATGTAACGGCCTGTAAAATACAGGTCATGGGTGATGACGTCCAAGTCCTTTTTTAGCTTTGAACTCTGTAAACCCTGTGGAAACACGTGGCCTTGCTCCTCTGCCACTCCGAGGCTTGGCTTTGCAAAGCTACAGAAACTGTGGGGGAAATAAACCAAAACCAACACCGTCGCCCCCTCAGAAGGGTTATCCCACTGAAATCTGATCATGATTCCTGTGGTTGGAATGTCACTACAAGTCACACCTTCGAGGGTCCCTCTTTGTCAGGCTGGGCCCCAGGGGCCACGCACATGTGTGAAGCAGCCCCCGCGGGAGAAGCAAGTCACAGAAAAGCCTTCTGCAGGGCAGACGCTCCCCAGGGCCTAGTTCAGTGGCAACATCCACTGCAGCTTTTAATTTTCAAATGAGGCCTTCCACGTGAGCACATCCATGCTTGCCTGTGCACACGCGCGCCGTGGTTTCACGCCACGCAACTACAAATTGCTTCACATCCAGCCCCTGAGCCTGCCGCCGCAGTTAGCGTGGCGAACGACTTCGACGGGTGTCGGGAGAAGGGGCCAAAGGAAGGCAGTGCGGATGCCGTGGCAAAAAGCAAGGGACAGCTCACCCCTCCCTTCACACTCGCATGCGGTTGTCGTTGTTATTGTCGCTGCAGCAGCGGGAGGCCGGGGGCGCGCCGCGCGCCGCCGCTAGGTGGCGCCGCAGTGCCCCGCCCCGCGCGCCGCCCGCGGGAGCGGTGCCGGGGAAGGGAGGGGGGAGCGGTGGTGAGGTGGAGCATGCGCAGTGGGCGCGCCTCGCCCGGGCGGTTCGCGTCCGCCTCCTTCGCCTGCGCTGCCGTTCCCCCTCCCCCTCACGGCGGCGCCGCCACCACCACAGCGAGCGGGAGGAGGAGGAAGGGGGAAAGAGAGAGGGAGGCAGGTCCGGCGGCCCTCTCGGGTACCCCCAGCGGCGAGGCGGGCGAGGGGAAAGATGGCGACGCTGGGAGGCGAGTCGCAGCCCTTCCCCGCCGCTGCCCTGGCGGCGGCAACGGCCGGGGTGGGCGGCGGCGGCGGGTCGTTGGGTTTGCAGGCGCCGCTGAACCGCGGTCTGGAACGGGCGTTGGAAGAGGCGGCTAACTCCGGGGCGCTCAACCTGAGCGGCAGGAAGCTGAAGGAGTTCCCGCGCAGCGCCGCCGCCCTCAGCCACGACCTCTCCGATACGGTGCGGGCAGGTGAGGCCAGGCGAGGAACCGGGGGCGGCGGAGAGGAGCGGGCGGCCGGCGCCAGTATCTGAGGGGGCGGGCGGGGGGGGGGAGGAAGGTGGGTCCCACCTTCCGCCCCCTCCCGCCCCCTCATGCATCTTAGTGCCCCCCAACCTCCCTGTGAGAAGAACACCCACTCCCTACCCTTTCACTCAACCTCTGTGACATGAGGCGTTCGCCCTCTCCTGGGCACGACCCCACAGGGGGAACGGAGCCGGCTCTCAGTTCTGCTTGGACCCTGTCCTTTCTTTATCTTTTCATTCTGTTCTCTGCCTTGCTGTATGAGGTAGGTGTTTGCTCCCATATGGCTGGATAGCTGCACCCCGCCACCCCCCTTCCCCCGCGTTTGATGAGGCAGAGCTGCTTCTCCCATGGCACACTGGAGGAGCGTGTGTGTGTGAATTCTTGCTCGCACCTGTCTCCTTTCCCCTCTGGGGAATGTGCATTTCTGTGCCACCCTTCCCTGACCGCTGAGGTTTGAGATGGCAGCCAGCCCACCTTTGAATCTGTTGTGTGAGGAATGTGTATGCATGCCAGGTTCAATACCTGCACCTTCTGTCCTGCTGCTTGTACGTGGACTCACCTGGCATGGAGGGGATCCATGTCTGTATATAACCACGTTAGGACACTCACATGCCTCTGAACATCTCACCTATTTGCATGCCACAGGTGAAGACATGTCTATAGGAACACTTTTGCTCTGCAGCTACCCCAGGGAGCATGCTGCTTTTCACAAATGCCACTTCTCTGACACTGGGGTTGACATCCACCCTTGTATGCTTACAGTCATGTAGTCATAGGTCCAGCTCTGTATGCAATGCAGTCTTCCAAGGCAGATGTGGAGATAAAGCACTTATCTTCACAGGCACTGTACATATTCTGCAGTGGGGGACACCATCATTACATAAATCTGCAGGGGGGGCAGGCCTGACAACCCTGCAGGCAGGAGTGGTTAGGGGAAGTGTATCCAGTCTGTGTTTATCTTGCCCTCACGCCCTCCTTCCAACATGAAAAAAGGCACACTTGTTTTCTCATGTAAGGGGACAGACCCCTGCAAAGGGTCATATCTGTTTTCCTTGTCCCTGTTTGTGCTGGAGGTTGGAACCTAATCCGTTCTTTACACAGTGTCACTCAGTAGAACAGTACAAACCTGCACTAGAAGAATATATCCTGAGATCTTCAGCGCACCCCCTCTGTGTGCCCTTTTGTGTTCCCATTTGCCTGCTGAAGATAGTTGTGCTTTAACAGCAAGGGAGCAGACAAGTTATCACTTGTTCTTGTCCCACAAAACAGCAGGTGCCATACCTGCATGCAAACACATGATAACCTAAATTCTCAACTGCTCCTGCACATGGGGGTATTTATGGCTTTCTGTATGTGGAGACATACATGCTTTCTGCACGCTTGCATCTATCCCGGCTATAGGGAACAGAGAGTAGTGTCTCAGATGTGTAGTAGATGTCATATGGAATTGTTATTTAGCTCTGTCACTTGTTTGCCGTTCCTGAATGGATTTCACAGCAATCTCTGTGAATACCTGTATCATCGTATCAATAGAAGAGAAATATGAAGGAAACCTGATGAATGAGAAACTACCATGAATTGGTAGCATGAATTGCCTTGCTAACCATTAACCCCCTTCAGTAACAGTCATGATAGTGAAAGGGATAAGGCGCTATAGAGGAAATGTATGCAGTTAGAAGAATGTCTGTCACCTTGTCTCCCCAAGCAAGATGTTTAATCTCTCTTTCTTTTTTAAATTTGTAGTCTATTGAAGACATGCCATGATATGAGATTAGTTTGGGAATCCAGAAAATTAGCTTGTTTGGTTTGGCCTAATATTGATCCAAACTGTTGGAAAACTAAATTATATACTGGAAAAAAAAATTCTTTGACTGGCAGTGATTGCATGTTAGTATTTGTATATTGTGTAAGTATGTTCTGTATGAGCATAAGTTGTGTGTTGTATGTGTTGGTAATACATGCCTGTTACATGCTTACTTATTCTAGTAAGTTTTCTTTTCAGAGGAGAGCTCTGGAAAAAAGTTTTTGCTTTCAAGCGTTAACGTGTTTTCGTTGAAGTTTACACAGAAGACATTAAATGTGAAATTAGATGTAGAATGGGATTTTCATTCTCGTTTTGTTTGGCATAAACGGCAGTGTAGAGCAGCCCCTGTCTCAATCTTGTAACAACAGCGGTCCCTTTTTAGGAGAATTAAGTATTAATCTACAGTTATTTTATAGTTTCGTTTGTTACAGCATGTTGTAACTGTTTAATGGGATTTTTTTTGCCTTGTGAGTTAAGTCATATGCTGGTGTATTTCCAAAAAATCTGCGTTCCTTTTCACTTGTTACATTACATAAGTAGAATATATAAACAGAAGAGACGCTTGGCTTAAGCCCAGATTTCTGAAGCTCTCAGGGCATACTCTTGATGGGAATTTTCTTTCTCGCTTCCTCTCCATAAATGTGCATGGTATAAAACCAGTACTTTCTTGTACTACTTGGAATATGTCCTTGCGATGAGTGACTTTTGCTGTTGGATTTGGTGTGCTGACATGTCTCTGAAGCCCTGACACTCTGGTGGTTGGAGGGTAGGGGTAGCTTTTCACCGTTAAAACATTTTTGGAAAGAGGGCCAGTCTCACTGAAAAATACAGACAGTTGTTGATTTAGAGGAGACTAGTCTGGGGGACTGAGTTCAGAGATCTGAGGAGTAGGGGATTTCCAGAATACTGAAACCATGCCTGCATCTAGGCAGTGTTTTAGCATTAGATCCAGTATTTCTGGATTAAGAAAATGATGGTCTACTTATAACTCTCAAATAAAATATTATCAAGCTTGTTTTCTAGAAAAGTTCTGAGTGCTCTAGGTAGGTCTGAGGAAGGCAGAAGTGTTAAATTTTAAATTCTATGTTAATTAATTTATTTTTTTCCTGAAGTTAGATATCAGTTGTTATATAGCAATTGATACCCTTACAAAAGGGATGTAGCTTGGTTGCCTTTAATAACTGCAACTGAATTGCTTGACTTCTCTAGTTCCTGTTGCAGTTACGTTCCATAGTAACTGTAGAGGCTTAACTATACTTGTCATGATCTGTGTTGCTTTCTGCAGCTTCTTGGTATGCTTTTTCTTCTGTGACTTTTCTTTGCACTGAATAAGTCTTGCTTATAGAGACACGATAGGACATTCCTTCCTCCATCTTTGAAAGTTCTGCTTAAGAGCTGAGTGACCCAGTTAGATGAACTTTCAGGCAGTATCTTTGCACGCAGAAGAGAGTTTGCATGGCGTGCAGTACTGTTAGAAGAAAATAAAGCCCCTATGTAAAGTATCTTGAGTTTAGTCAGATATTTTAAACCACATCAGTGTGGATGCATTGCAAAAACCATTTCAAAAATAATAAATTCTATTCTTATCACTTCTATTACAGGCTGGGTTATGCAGAAGACAGTGGCACAGTAATCACATAGTTCTTAAGTAATAGTATACAATTATATTCCTCAAAGCCACTGGGAATGCTGGAAGCATGTTAGTTTATAAAAGAGGAAGAAAAAGCCCCAAAGCTGTTACTTAAATATGTAACCATGGCTGCCTGTATCATATCAGCCGCCTTCTGTAGGCTTTGGCTGTATTTCTGAAAACAGATCCTTTGAACCTTTTCTGGTGAATACCTGTTTCATCCATTTCTGTTGTGTGGGTTAGGCACATGAGGAAGGCTTATATGCTGCTGCTTGTGATGATGTGGGAGAGAAGTAAATATTTTTTTTCTTAAATCAGGTGTTGGATTGTTTGAAAAGAGAAATTGAAACATTTGCTAGTTTGGACAGCATGAACTTCTGGAAGGAATATGTATTTATTTTTTGGACTGTAGAATGCTCATTAGACAAAAGAACTCCTACCTGCTGTTTTTGAAAATGTTTATAAATGGACTGTGCTCTCCAGACAATGCTGTGTTGAAGACACCTTAGCCTGGCAATGTCTTTGAAATAGTTGCTTGGACTGTGTAACTATGAATTTATTTTCAAGATGGTTGAAAAATCAAAGTATCACCTGAACAACTACCTGAAAACCTGTAGAGTTTTAATTTTAGTTTTTGGGGTACTTTAGCTTGAGTTTTGACATCTAAGTGCTTCAAGTGGAGTCATGTAAAGGGCAAAAAAACCCCCGAAACCTGAAGTTACAAGTTGTCTTCCATCACAGTTAAATCCAGGAACGCATTTCTTTGTACCCAACAGTTTGAAGTTCTTTCTGCTTGTCTTTCTGAAAAATGTATTTCTTGTTTGGGGGATTGATACTGGTTCAGGTGAAATATATTCCTTTTAGTCCACTTTGTAATAATAATGATAATAATAAAAAAATCTTATTTACCTTTTAAAAAAGTAAACTACTATGTGTATTAGATTGCCATAACTTATTCTCACTGATTTTCTCCGTCTCCTTTATTAATGCAATTCTTCCTTTATTTCTAAGAATTCTCCATATTATAGCAGTAGATGTGCTGTTGGTTCCACATATTATAAATGCAGGTTGTACTGGGAAGGACGTCACAGACTAGCTTGTGCTGCTGCACACTTTCATGAACCAAAAATGACTGCCAAACAGATTCCTCTCTAGAATTTGGTTATTATTTGGTCACTATGGAGAAAAAGAGATTTGATATGCTCCTCTCCTTTTAAGAATTATCTCTGATAATTGCTGCTTTGAATAGGTTGCAATTCCATTGTCTTGAATTCTTATTTTGATTACATTGTGGTTATTTTGGACAAGGCTTCTTGAGAACCTTTCATTTGGCTCATTTTTTCCAAGTTCATATCAATAAAAACTTCTTTAATTATAAAGCTGAAAAAAAGAATAAAACTCTTGTTTCTTCTTCGTGTTCAATAGTCAGTCCCTTTCTGTGTTTATTTGAAGATTTCTAATCATACTTATTCTGTCTTACACAAATAATATCCTAAGTGTGTTAGGACAGGGAGAGAGGAGGAAGTATGTCTGTTTATTCTCACAAATGAATTGAATATTACCCTGCAGCCAAAACTTATAAGATGTAACTCTTTTTTTGAAATTAGTATATAATGTATTTTTATACCAAGGCTAGAAAATGAAGATACATCCATTTTGTGTTCATTAATATGTATCCAATAGTATAAATGCAATTTCAGACTGTAACTTTATAATGTGGTCTGTCTGGACATCTCTGTATTAACACATTCTGGTTTCTTTTTTTTTTTCTGATAAGCAGTGCTTTGTGAAAAAGCTCTATCAAACTAAAGTTTTTTTGAAAGCATAGGTGTGGTTATAACTGCAGAATACCCTTTTAAACCCTTTGGTCCTTTTTTTCTCTTTCTTTTCCAAGTCTGAGTATGTCCTTGCTTGTGGATCATATAAACATCAAGGCTATTGACTCCTGTTGAAAAGACTCTATTAGTTCTTCTGTTATATGGAGTCTAGTCAGTTGTGCTTTTACAAGTTACCTCTTTTGTCTGGACATTTATGCCCCCGTGGATGAAATGCAGTGACTTTGCAGGTGCTGTTTGGCTCTTCTCAGCACAAAATAAAGTGAAGTAGGTCTGAGTGCCTTTTGTTGCATGAAACAAATTAGGAGCGCTCAATTGCCCGGTTACTGTTCCAGAATGTGGCTTGAACAGATTAATGGCTTTCCAGCACTCACTCTGTGTGTGTGTCCATCTCCTTCCCCAGAGTGGTTTCTTTTTGTTTCTTCTTTGGCTAGCTAGCTTTGTCTGTAGAGAAGCTTCAAAACTCTAGTGCAAGGGCTAAGAGGTAGGAGAGATGACAGCCTACAAAACACATGATGGGAGAGTGAAACCTCTCAATTTCAGCAGGAGTAAGCCCAGCAGTTTACTGAACCTTTACCCTTAAAGTTAACTTCCAGTTTAGGGTGGCTGTTTTTTAAACCTAGAATTGCCAAAGCCATGTTTGGCCGTGCTGTGCATGTAGGTGGATGAAAACGAATTGCTTTTGTAGAAATGTTGTGACTTCGTGTGCCCTTGGCCCATCTGCCTTGGATAGGACTGACTCAGAGCTCCAGAAGTTCTATTATGGTAGTAAAGGTGCTACAGGTTCTTTTTCAAATGCTTCTAGCCGAACAACTTTGTTTTTGAAGATCCACTCGTATGTGATCACAGGCCTTGTGGGAGGTAGAAGCCAAATACCCCTATGTGGTTTGTGAGCCCCCTTTTCTTCCTTCCCTGGTCTGTTTCTTTTGTGTCCTTGGCACAAAAGACATCTTGGTTTAGACATCTGTAAAACAGGAGAGACAGTGTGTATTTTAATGCAGTTACTATACATAGAGTTTTGAAAGCACTAAATACATTTGTGAGGGGAAGAGACCAGGGTAGAATTGGCTGTGACAAAGTAGAATGAATATTTGCCATGTAGAACTGTGACTTGGAAGAGGAAGGGGGCAAATGCCAATGTAATATAGGTTTAAAAAGAAAATGGCTAGAAAGAAGATAGTGTTTAAAGGCAGAATTGTCATACAAAGTGAGTGAAAATATATGAAGTGGTAGAAGTGAAGGAAGTGAAGGGATTAAGAGGTGAGCTCTGTACTCTTGGATGAGTGTAATGGCTTGAGATACTTTTCTGATATCTGTACAACTGAGGAAAAATTGATTTCTTGAGCAGTTACATTAATAATGATTATAGTTTTGTGAAGAGAGAATTAGATAATCATGAAGAAAATTATTTGACTCTAACATACACAACGGTTACAGGCTTTATGCTATGAATAATAGCTTAAAATTCATACTTCAAAAGATTAGCTGTTGAATTTAAGTTTGGGAAGCTTAGCATCCATTTGCCTGCAGAGCGAAAAGCCAGTGACATTTTTGCTGCTTACCAGAGTTGCAAGAGCAACTGAGACAGAGGGACTGATGTTATGCTTATCAGAATGACCGTTCTAGAAAGGATGAATAACCTTCCGAGGCCACAGACTGTTCATTCTGCCTGCTGTGTTCTTGCTGGCTCTGTTAGTAAGCATCCACTAGATTTGTGACCATTCCCAAGCTGGTTAGATCCCTAATTCACAATTGAAATCAATATGATTTAAATGGCGCTTCTGAAACCAGAGAGGTGTCCTTAACGTGTTCTGTTGAGACCAGAATTGTGAAAATAGCATACCCATTTATTGTCCTCCCATGTGTAGAACTTAAAGAGCCAGAAATTTATCACTGTATTCAGTGTGCAGATCAATGTCAAAAGTGAAGATGGGTGTTATGTCTCCCGACCTCTAATTGCTTTCTGCTGATCGTATTTTGTAAGGTATAATACCCACATCAGAGTAGTTCTTTGGAAAGGTACTGAGCAGTTAAGCTTTTGGAGGAATAATTACTTTCTGCTACATTTGTGAGTAAATGCATCCTTGTGGGAGGAGTTCAGTTCTAAAATTCGAATGCTTCTCCCCAGCCTCTTCCCCCTAAGGGTGTCTTGCTGGCCAGCTTGCCTTTTTATCCCTTTCTTTCCTTGTATGGTGCAGAACACCATAATGTCTGTAAACCTCTTAACTATTAAAAATAGAAATAACAATAACTGGTTTTCGTCCTTCTATCCCAGTCCGGAGGAGAAATATTTTTAAAGAAAAAAGAAAGACAAAACTTGTGAGATGATGATCTTGGCTGAGCCAAATGAGGGTTTGTTTTGCATTTAATTGGGAGCTTGAGGTTTGCACTCACTTTTGAAGCTGCATGAAATGTTTCATGTTCAGCTGAGCTTGTGGGAATTCTGATTTCTGTAGTTGGAAGCTATCTGATAATTTCATGATGCTAGTTTGAGGTAGCTCTTCTAGGTATGTTTAGAGAAGTTACTGGAAGTAGCTGGAGGTTTTGACTATCAGGATAGAGTTCTTGACTTCGTCTTTATGTGAAGCAGAAAAAGAGCGAAACAGCTGAGCACCATGTTAACAGTGATGTGTGCTGCTGAATGGATAAGGTTTTCATGTTGGTTTTCTGTAGCTAGGTGATTTTATTCCTTGGTGCGAATTGTAGTAACTGTAATATTGAGTGTGGAGGATGCAAACCTGTACAGGTGGTTTTCTTTTACTTGGTTTGGAAATACTCTTTCTTGAACGGAGGGAACTATTTGTGCTGAACAAATAGGAAAATATGTTGGAAGATACTTGTAGTCTGTTACCTTTTTTGTTTTCAATAGATTAATTTATTGAAATATACCAACCACTTGCATATATAAATTGCAAGTGTTGTAAAAATTATAAATGTTTTGTGTCTCCCTGCAATTGTTTCTGCACTTCTCTTTATAGTCTTTCCTTTTTGAAGTGGATGTTGCCAATGTCAAGGTAGACTTGAAACACCTGCTTTAAAAACAGAACTTTTGTTTACTTCCAAAACTTCAGTGCTGTAAAATGCAAGATTGGTAACAGATTTATTTTCTAGTTTTTGCATTTAACTTTTTAGAGTAGTTAGGTTTTTTCTACTAATGCAGCCATATAAATACTTTTTTCTGGTAGAAGGAGACATTGTTGGGACAGCTGGCATTAATAAGTAGGTGGAGAATTTAAGGTAAATAGGTTTTTGAATTAAAGAAACTAAAGTCAGAAAAAAACCCACCTCTTGGAAGTGTATTTAAACATGACATGTGCCTTGATTTCTTTATAGTGTAGATTATAATGTAAAGTAGTATGTTTCAGAAGTAGCAAAGTAGCTACAAATGACAATTTCACTTTGATTTATTGTGTGTATACAGATGTATCAGTTTTTTTATCATCTGAAGTCTGCATCTTTATGTCACTTGCAGTGGCATCTCTCCTTTGTAGCACTATATTAGAGAGGCAAAAAGTAAACAAAAAAAAATCAGATGAGAAATAAAAAAACCTCCACATCTAAATATGAAAAGTCAAGTTGATCTGTTGTTTGGTGAACAGAAGGAAACAGGTTAATAAAATGTGTGTGCAAAGATGAACTGGTGATCACTGAAACTGATGGAGAAGTTTTGGAAAACAGGCAAGAAATGGGGCAGGAAAAGAAAAGATTAATCCAAGGAAAGAAATGGAGCAGAATACCCCCTTGGATGAGACTTACAGGAAGTAAGGCAAGATACCCAAAAACAAATAGGAGAGTGCATGTATAGTAAGAACCTTGTGTCTGAATTTAAAGATTGTGAAATTGCTATCATGGTAAGGGAAATTAGTATTAAAATGGCACTTTTTTTTTTTACTCTTTGAACTTTTAATTGTTTATAAATTTAGTGACAGGAGAAATAGGGGGTAAAACTATAGAACACTTAACTAGTCATACCACTGCCATTGTTATATTCCTGTATTTTGAGAACAGTGAGGCCTAGCTGAATTTATTCAATTCAGTCTTTTTAAGGCATCGCAAATGTAGTAACAACAAAGCTATCTGTTTATTTGGTAGGGAGGGAGGAAGAACGTAGTGTCATTTATACGTTATATAATTAAAAAAATACGGACAGTGATGAAGATTTTTGGGGTGAGATTTCTGGTCAAAGATGAAAGGACCCTTCTCAGCAGTCAGGGGGGCAGGGGAAGATGCCCTGGTTATTAAACAGCAGCTGTGATTGGTTAAGGGGAGAAACTTAAACCCAGATTTCCCATGCTTGTTGTATGTTGTGTTGCTAGGGTTTATTTTTGAGGTGGGGTTTTTTTTGAGTTCATCCCAGTTCAAGAAAACTGTCCTTTTGCCTTCTGTTATGTACAGTGTTGTTTCCCTGCTCGGTAAGTTTGGCCTGTGATCCCTCTTCCAAGATCTGAATTTCAGTCTGGCTGAATGCCTACTCTTCGCCTGTGTTTCGTTTACCAGCCAGTTCAGATTGCTTTGAGTTAATGACTTGGTTTTTGTCTCACTCACACATGTCCTGCCACTTGCAAGTTTTACCAGAGGTGGTGTTTTCCCCTGCTTAGTAGTGGTTTTGAAGAAAGATGTATAACCATTTTTTTGTGACTTTGTTTGAATATGTTTGTGGGGTCCATCTAAAATGTTTTATGTTTCCATACTTTGCCTTATTTTAAGACCTGTCTGTACCAGTACCTAGTTTGTATACATCATCAACGTACTTTGTCATTGTGTGTAGTCTTTGATTATTTTTTTTATTCTCTTGTGAGCAGATGATGTAGTTTCCTAGTGAAAATGTGCAGAAATTAAGAGTGCTTTACAGAATTAAAGCTGTATTACAGTGGATGTTTCCATTCCTCAACTTTAAAATTTGATGGAAAACTATTATGTTTGACAATGAGCAGTTTCTTGCATTATTTTTCTGAGGTCTTTTGAGGGGATGAAAGAGGCTGCTGAGTCTGAAATTGCTTGCTTTTCTTTAAAAAAATTGGCATGTTTCTTCCCTATCTTTGGAACAGTCCTCTTATTTTCCTGCGTGCTTATTCAAATTCAGCATGAAAAGTGAAGGTGATCTATGGCAAGCACTTCAGAGAAAATTTTTGATGCAAGTGGTATGGATCTTATGATTTGAATGACACGATGAGCTAATATAAAATATCCAATAACTTCAATTTGCTAGAATTTTTGTGAGGGAATTTAGAGGTAAGACAGCCACTCTTGGAATATTCTTTTGTACCATGGTTTTGCAGCTTTACTGCTATGTTAAAGTGTGCTGTGGGTAACTTTGACATTCAGCCAACCAATGAGGAACTTCTAAGTAGTCTTTTGAATTTCTTGTATTCTGGTTAATTTAAAAGCCTTTTATGTAATTATATTGTGTCTTGATGTAATGACTTTAAGAGCTGATTTCTATTTTTAGGTGGTCTTAGCATATTCCTTGTTCAGTGTTTCTGTTAAAAATTACCTTGCAAATCTTGCTCTTCTTGGTGAGTTACTGTTCTATAACGATGCAGGTTATCCCTGGTTTTGCAGATTGGAAAACTGAGGAACAGAAATTTTGAATGGCTTAATCCAGATCTCAGAACAGATCAAGGACAAAACCAAAAGGATTCCAGCTTTGGTTCTCTGGCTTTTATTTTTACATCTCAATGAAGACAGTGTAAGATATTTGGAAGATTGGATGTTGAGGTGTTTGAATTGAAGCTTTGTTATTCTAGAAGATATTGGGATAGTAGTAAAGATGTAAACCTTGAAGCTTTTGTTATGCTTTTAAGCCCTGGGAGTGATTTTAAATGTACTAACACCATGCAGAAACAAAGAGCATCTGGCGTGGAAACGTGGTAGTATGATTCAGAAAGAGTCTCTAAAAGAATATCAGTATTGATTTGTAATCAGTTAAGAATCAGGTAATACGAAAGAGTTAAGTTAAAAAAAAAAAGTCAGTGTTTTGGCAAGAAGTGCTGTACTCTTTCTGTCAGTTTTCATATCTTTGTACATTTGGCTTTCTAGAGGACTGGAAAGGTTATTTTTGGCCTAGTGCCCAAGGCTAAAAATGGCTTCTGGAATCTTATAGCTGTGTTTGGAGTTGAACAGTTCTGTGCGGTAGTAATGTAACTGCAGTAATTGGTAGTCTCACTGAAGCATTTTAATTATGCACTTAAATGTTAAGCTGTGGGAGATGTGGCCATGTGATCCATGCAACATCTAGTTTATCAGAAAAACTTAAGCCATGTTTGTCTATGAAGCAATAGTAGCCTGAAAAAAAAGAGCTTTTCTACAAGTACTTGTTAAAGGGGAATAGAATGAGTGCAAGGTTTAGCCTCTAGAGAGGAAAGCTCTAAAATGAAGAAATAAACCATGGTATTGCTATGGGAATAGCGAAGCATGAGCATTGTAGTTGAGACTATACATGTGGGGAAGAGAATGAGCCTGTGAAGTTTCTGTGTGCTTTAATCCAGTATAGTAGGATTTACCTCCAAAAGTGGGGAAAGAACCCCAAACCCAAAAACTGTCCCCTTTTACCCCCCCCGCCCCAGTCAAGAAACAAATACACCAGTTACTATATGTGAATGCATGCCTATAATAAATGTAGGCTTCTGCATGATTTCTGAATAGTTTGGATGATGACATAACCAGAAGTCTGGAATAGTCAGAAGAATAATGAGAGGCTAACTATTTGAATCTGAAAAATCTTACACCAGTAAAAGATCTGAAAAGAAGACTTATGAAAAGACTGGATATTGCCTCCCTCTACATCCCTCCCAAATCTGTTGGCTTTTCCCCAAGTTTTTAATTGGAACAAGTGGGAATAATGCATGGTGTTGCAGGAAAGTAAAGCTTTTCACAACTAGAATTTGCATAAAAATACAATTGTATTAATTTTTTTGTGAGTGAAATCAGCATGGACAAATTCTGCATGAGAGTCAGTGTTGCTTTAGACATAGCTCATAAGCATCCATAAAACACTCATTCTAAAATCTCCTGAGAAATCAGTATTCATTTTTTGTGTTCTAAATTTCCAGTGTAAGGCTTTGTTAACACAGTAGTCTGGAAATATGGCCAAAATAAAATAAGTTCTGATCAACCTTGATCATGCATATTTGAGGTGGCCAGACTAGTGAACAACTCTGCAAAGACTGTTAATTCTGTATCAGTGAGAATGTTTGAGACCTATCTACTTCCAAAATTACTGTTTCTAAAATACAAATGCTTTTGTTCTAAACCATTTATGAAAAACAATCATTCCAGATCAACTTCTGTAGGATACCTATGCTTGATATGCTGAAAGGTTGAATTTTGCTTACCTGGACTAATCAGAAGCCTTGCTAGTTGTCCTAAATACAGCCATCCCTCTAAAACAGAATCTTTTGTTTAATGTTTTGATGGCTAAATAGTCTAAGCTGTTTTACATTTCTTGCTTATAACGTCTAGCCAAATAGTTTTATAGAATGTTTGCTATTTTAAAAAATTATGGTACTTATTGAAGATAAATAACCTTCTCAGTTAACAGCATTTGAAGGAATTAGACTGTCTAAAAATTTTCCTTCCTTGTCTCTAACAAAACCATCTTATTTTTTTAATGTTCTCATCATAGAAAAATAAAAATGTTTTCAGTTAGAAGGTATTGTTCTGCTTATAATTGATTCAGTTTGGAAAAAAGTCAGGTTTCTTTTGTGCTCAGTCTTAGTGCATTTACATTATGTCATTGTGTGTGTATTAATTATATTAAATGAATTATATAAAAAATGTTTCATGTGCTTTACTTTATGCATGTTACAGTTCTACTTTTTCATGTTTCTAAATCTTTCCTTGATGCATGAAATAGGTATAGCCTGAGGATAGGCCAATCAAGATGTGTGCAAGAAGTCGGGACATAAGGAGAAATATATTACTTTATTGGTAATTATTAAGATGAAATTATTAAATTAAAGTTATGTGAGTGTGACCACTGTATGTCTTTCCTGCGGAATACTATAATTAATTCCATGGGAAGCAGTGTTGCAAGGAAGAAAATGGTAGAGAGCAATAAACTGTTAAGGTTTTTTTGATTTAACAGAAGATGCTTTATTTTACAGGAATTTCTCTAACACTTCAAGAATATTTAGTCACTTCTGTCATTCTTTACCAGATGTATCTCACCTTATGTTGCTGTTTTCAGTCTGGGGCTGGTGGACTATACTTATTGAAGCATGGAATAATTGATATGTCAGAATACTAGAAGAGACTTTTATATTGATACAGTTTGACCCTCTGCCTAATACTGGCCATAAATTTCTCTGACTGAGTCTTTGTATCTGGATCAGGAATTTATTGCTCATATATACTGTCTCTACTTTAAAGTATGCCAGTGATAATGGTATGATTAAGAATTTGTTTCCTTTGGAAATAAATAAAAGAAATTACACAATTTTGTATTTTACCTTTGACTTCTGGTTATTTGTCCTTTTTTGTCTTTGGCTGCTAGATCAGTTAATCCACTGAATCAGACATTCACACTTCTGCAGTTGTTTATAAATTAATTTCTACCTTTGTCTTTAATAAACTAAGAGCTTTGATTAATGAAGGGTAATTCCTATCATTCTAATTTAAGATGCTACTGCAGTTGTCCATCTAGCTTCCTACCAAAAGGTACTGCCCATCTAACTAGGGTGACAAGACTAAATGGTGATGAAGGTGGATTTAAACTAAAAGGACAGGCTCTAAATTGTGCTGTTGAGGAGCTGGCACACAATTCTACCTGCTGCCCCTGTTCTAGGGAAGGGAACTGCCAGCAGAGGAGTGGGGGACAGACTTGAGGCTGCTAATATCTTATATTGCTGGAGTGAATGTTACAAGGGCATGTGAGCCAGTCCTAAACAGACAAACCTTTGGTGTTCTGCTGTGAAATATTATTTCAGAACCCAAGTCTTGTAATTTCCTGAAACCTTTTTATTGTCTTTCACTTAATTGTTAACTCAACAACTGGACACAGCAATTTGAGAGGTGTTTTGCAAATACTGTCAGTGGGATGATGTATGTTCAGCTTATTTGTCAATAATTGCTGTTAATGCACTCAACTTCCATGGTAGTCATTTGCACCTTAAGGTCATTGCGAGCTCATGATTGTCATCACTCCAAGCTTACGCTATCGCTTCCCAAGACCATGGTATGAACTTGATTATGTCTAACCTGCCGTGCTCCAGGCCCTCATGTATCTGTAACTTGTCCTTGCTGTTACTTATAGCACCATTAACATCAATCACTTGCAGATTTCATCAGCAATGACTCTGTACTCTAGGAGGGAAAGCCTAGAAAATCTTGACTGGTTTTGGATTGTGAAGGAATACATCTAGAAATTTTCTGATTCAATATGCTTAACTTTCCTTGAGGATATTGTTCAGTTTCTCTGAGTAGATGTCAGATTAACACTTTACAACCAAATCAAAATGACTGATGTTCCGGTATGAACAAATCAAAAAGGCTCTTCTAGTAGACATTGTGTTCATATGAGATTATAGAATATAATTTGTTTCAGTAGTGTAGAAATTTTAGCTTTTGATAGTGTTTTTTAAAGATATCAGTGTTTTTTTTTCCTTGCAATAATTTTACACTTAAGTCTCAATTGGTGTTTGAATTGCTATATGAATTAGGGACATAGAAATGAAGGTTATTTCTAATGCTGAAGAATGTTTTAAATCAAATACAGGACAAGTTGCTTTTTAATTAAGAATGCTTCCTTGAGTATCTGTTCTAGAATGGATTGCTTGACAATTCTGTTTATAGAAACAGGATGTTTTGGTTTTATGAAATGTGGATTTCTTGGGAACTCATTTTGAGAAAGTGTTTGTCTGCCTCCACCCTTGGTGGAATGCAGATGACATCAGATTTTTTTATGTACTGGTGCTACATCCAGTGCCTAAAGACCAACTTTAGAAGTCTGTGACATAGATGAAATTGCATGCTAAGCAGCTGTACTATTTAAGGTGAATTGGTGGTATTGATGTCCAGGTGACCATCTCAAAGGCAATAAAATTGGAGTTGGGGGATTAGTTCAGAAAGGCTTGGGAACAAACAAACGGATCAAAGCATCTATGTCAGAAAAGTGTATTGGTGACGAAAGGTGGCTTGGCTTATTATAGCACAAACTTTGGGTTAAAGGCAGATGCCAGTATTCAGAAGAACATGACGCCCGCACCTAAACATTTTTCAGATATTTTAACTAAAGTATTTTTTTGAATGGTTGAAAAGAAAGGTTAAGTGAGCTGGAGAAAAGGAAAATGTAGATGAAAAGTGAGAAAGGACTCATGTACTCCCTCCACGCTTCCATGCCTTTGTTCCAAATTTTAGCTCTGGCAGCACCTCAGCAACTGTACTCCAAAGATTCATACAAGATCAAAATGTATTGGGTGTTTCACAGAGAAACCATGCTAACGCGTGGCCCCTGCCTGGAACTCAAGAGAATTCTCTTCTCTGCTTTTCTCCCATCTTTTCTTATTTCATATTTTGTCTTCCATTCCTTCTCCAGCTTTATGCTGGACTCCTCTTGGATTTTATTTTGAAAGAACTTCTAAGTAGCATATGTTGGTACTGCAAGGTGTGGACGTATTTGTTTTTCCAACAGTCTTATGTTGGCCTTTTCCCCTTATAAGGGAGTGTCTTGTAGGTAGTCTTGTCTAAGCTTCTGTTTCAGGCAGTGATGACTTGGAAAAGGGACATAGATGGTGAGCTAATGTCAGCTTTTACTGAACAGTTTTAAAGAACTGTGAAAGAGGTGTTGATAACCATCCATAAATTAGGCAAGTTTTTTAATAGCAGGTTTCAGAACAAACTGAAATTAAAAAATGAAAGATGCTGATGGTCATTTTCTGTTAAATTTTGATACTAGCATGTGCTTAATTGACTTATTTTGGACTTTTCAAGTCTCTTGATTAAAAGTTACTTTAACTTGTCTTGGAATTAACAAAGAACCATTGCTCAGTGCTGTAGGTGGTTTTGATTTTTTACCTGTACCATTTTCAATATTTCTAAATGATTGCAGTGTAGGTTCCACTTTAGATCACTTTGTGATATTTCTAAAACATACCCCTTCAGCTACCTTTCTTGGATGGCAAAGCTGTCTTGTTCACTTCTTTTGGATCTCTTATTTGTGTTTTTCTCTCACTTGTGATAATTTTGTTTCAACTGGCATTTCAATTTAGAGGTAACTTTTCCCTTTGGAAAGTTTTGGTTAAGATCTAATTACAACTTCACAAAACCAGCTTCTTTAGACAGGATCACAGAACCACAGAATGGTAGGGGTTGGAAGGGACCCCTGTAGATCATCTTGTCCAACCCCCCTGATTGAGCAGGCACACCCAGAGCAGGGGGCACAGGCCCGCGTCCAGGCGGGTTTTGAATGTCTCCAGGGAAGGAGACTCCACAGCCTCCCTGGGCAGCCTGTGCCACTGCTCTGGCACCCTCACAGGAAAGAAGTTTTCTCTCATATTGAGGTGGAACTTCCTGTGTTCCAACTTGTGCCCACTGCCCCTTGTCCTGTCATTGGGCACCACTGAAAAGAGCTTAGTCCCATCATCCTGACACCCACCCTTTGGATATTTATAGGTATGCATGAGATTCCCCCCATAGTCTTCTCCAGGATATTTGTTTGTAAATCAAAAGGCAAGTACAAGTTACAATACATGGTTAATTTAATAAAAGTCTGCAGGCTTATTCAAACTTTGTATCTGAATTTTATGGGATCATAGGACAATGGTAGGGGTTGGAAGATACCCCTGGAGGTCATCTGGCCCAACCACCTGCGCAAAGCAGGGACAGGTATGAACCTGTTAAACCTGTTGTTGCCAGCTGAAGTGTATTTCATTTAGCTGAGGCATTCCCAAGTATTTTGAACTCCAAAGTTTTTATTTTGTAAGGGCAGTGTAGTAGGTCAGCTGAAGGCCTCATTTTCAGTACCTTTTTTCCTCTTTAAATCAAAGCTTTTCTACTTTGTCTTTCAAAGCCTGCTCTCTGTAACTTCAATATGATATTTTGAACAAGGTAGCTGAGCTTTGCCAGACCAGTTTGTGTGGAACAGGTGTGAGGTATTCCTCCTGTCGTGAATTCTCAATGTTTTCTGGGTGAAAGAATACTTGGGGTGATTAAATTCTATTTACAAACTTGCTTTGCATCTATGCAGAATTTACTACTCAGAGAACTTCTGTCTGCTGACATATTTACCCATAAACCTATTTGTAGAGTTCTGCTCCAATTGTATATTGACATAAATTCTGACATACTTTGCACATATTACCAAATGCAGACTCTCATTGTTAGTCCGTTTAGGGAATACTGAAGGAAGGATTTACGTTAAAGCATTTTGTAAGTGCTTCTCCAACACTTCAAAGAGAATGTGGTGGTCTTGGTTATTGTTTTAAACCGTGTTCTGAGTATATTGGTGGTTCCTGAGGGACCTGTAGCATTCAAGATTGAAATGCTAAGTATGAATCTTAGGAGATACAGAATTGTTTGGGTTGAGATCAGCATTTTTTTTCTTTCAGTTCTGATGGCAGCTGTGTAATGCCTGTGTTTAAAATTACTGAACTGTTTAAGTGGTAGAGCTGTAAACTTTACTTATTTGTTCAGGGTTAATGCCAGCAGGCAGCTAAGCCCCACACTGTTGCTTGCTCACTCCTCCCATGGGATGGAGAAGAAAATAATGAAGGGTAGAGATGTGAAAACTTGTGAGCTGAGTTAAACACAGTTTAATAGCTAAAGCAAAAGCTGTGTGCATAAGCAGGGCAAAATAAATTGTCCTTTTTTTTTTTTTGCCAGTTTGGTGCACGGATGCAGGTATGGTGAATGGTAGGCAAAGCTGAAGTTATTGTCGAAATCCCTTCTGACTGTATGTAGGATTATCCCATTTTTCTGAAACAAATGATACTTTATGGGACTTAACTCTTAGGGATCTGTAGAGCAAAAATACATCTTGTAATGCATGCAGAAGTCTGCTTTGGTACAAAAATACAATACAGATACACTGCCTCAAACTTCCTTTTAATAGGGGGTGAACTGTAGTTGTAGCAGTCGAAGACAGCTTGCTGTCTTTTTATCTGCATAAACCTCAGCACAGGTTTATTGAGCCTATTTTCTTGGCAAATTCTTCTGTCGCTGCTGCTGCATTTAGCCTGCTGTCACCATCTGAGTTGGGTTAGTTCAAAATGAGTTTCAGTATGTATGTGCCACTGTGAGTGTAGTAGTATAGATGTCTGTATACAATGTGACTTTGCAGTTACAGCTGTTGAAAAATAGTTATTCTTGCTTATGAGCTAGTATGAATGGTCTTGCATGTTATGCCTTGGTTTTAATTCTTACTTTCAGGCTATCTTGGGGCAATGGTAGTGCTGTATCAGCAGTAATGTAAACAATAAAATATTATCAGAGTTCTTATATTCCAGGATCTGAATGTTATAAAATTGTCTTCTGATATTAACTGCAATATATTTTCATTGTATGCACTGTTACTACTACATAACCTCATCATATATAGTTTGAATATGTGAAAGTTCTCCTACTCTCCTCCCAGTAAGAGGAACAGAGTAGATAAGAGGACAAATACTTGTTTTCCTTCGGTTTATTCTCTTTAGTTTCATTAGCAAATAACCAGAAACTGTAGCTGTTAAAAGCAAGACAGTTAAAGCTTATTTTCTGAATTTAATCAGATTAAAATCTGCAGGAGAACTTATCTGTGGAAAGACGATGCCAGACTACTTTTATGATTCAGTCATATATTAGTGTAAAATGGCTTAGGTAATGAAACATGCTGAGGGCTCCTCTCTTGAGTATCACTATTGTTATGTGGGATTTTGTTTCTTTTTTTTTTTGTGTGCAATATTATTAACCTGAAGAGTGGTAACATTTTTAATGAAGTAATTTCTTAGAATGTAATTCTCACAAAACTCTCTTCCATTAATTGAATTTTCCATTTTGAAATGTGGTTACCAATGTCTTCTAACTCATAAAATATTAATAATGCAACATTTAACAGTATTTCTAGGTTTTCATTTATTCCCATAATACTTACCATTAAAGGCTATAAACTCTCTGAATGGTAATTTGAATTAGTGAGAACCTTCATGTTCTAAGTGGAGAAGTTGATGAGGAATGGGGCAGGCAGCATTTATTTTGGGAGGTGACAGATTTCTAAATAATGTTTCGATATTATTAGCCCTCAGAATGCAAAATATTTTTCTGCTTTCTGTCAGCCTTTATGGCTAAAGTATTAGAAACAAGGACTAACTGTGATATATTAGGCCACTGGCAAAGTGTTATACAGAGTTATGGTTTTACTATCCTAGCTGTGTTAAATGGTTTTGAACATGGGTGTGATCAAATCTCCTTTAACTGTCTCTTGTATTGTCCTCATAAATATACTAAGCTTCTTTAAAACTTTAAAGGAGGAGGAAGTACAGTGACGGCAGTAATTTAGTTTCTATCCTATTATACTGCATTTATACAGTTTGGTACTATGTAAGTACTTTTTTCCTTGTGGGATTGCTCTATGTTCCTTAATTTTAATTTAAAATGCTTGTCAGTCAGTGTACCTGGCAGTAAATTAACTGGAGGAAGTCAGTGTTTAAATAATATCATTTGACTGCATCATTTGACCTGGTTTTAGGGACTTCCCACTGGATTTTCACTGGTTTTTAGACAGCTTTTTTTTTTTTTTTGAAGAAGCTTTGGCTCTTGGTCTTTCATAAAACTACAGGGTAAACAGTGAACTACAGTTACATCCTTAGTTAGCCATGTTTACTGCAGTTTACTAACTTGGGGCAAAATTTGTAGGTTGCGTAGCATGAATCTGTTGTTTTGCTCAATGTTTTAGTAGTTGGAAGGACACAATGAATCTATCTGCTGTATGTGAAAGGAGAGTAAGGTGGCAAGGCTGAATCTAAAGACACATGTTGGAAATTTGCTTCTCCCCTCTTTTGCTTTATCTTCCATTATACAGTGATGAAACTAGTTAATTCACAGAAGACTTGATTATTGGTGCAAATACCTAATACCTCTGACACTGAGGAAAATGAAGGGAAAAGAAGATTAAGCCCACCTTCTCTTTTTGCAGAAAACCAAATTATGTGGTGTAAACTCTTGAAAAGGGGATTAAGTACTTTGTTTTCTTTTTTTTTAGTTGTGCAAGCAAGTGGATCTGTAATTCAGAATGATTTTTTTAATAAGGGAAAGTTTATGAAAATACATGTATGATTACCTTGTTTTTGTTAATTTTGTTCTAAATGGCCTAAGTTACCTGTCAGTGAAACTTGAAAGAACAATTTTAAATACCAAACAGTATCTTCCAGCTTCTAACAGGAGGATGTTGCATTGCATGCTTCTTTTGTAACTGAATCTATTAATTTATAACTGTATGGAAGAATCTTTTGCTACTTCTATGTACCTTTTCTGTATGGAAAAAGCCAAATGATGTGTGATTGCCTACCTGGTATATTGCTTCAAGTGAATGAGATAAATATGAAAATCAAAGATGAGCTAATTCAAGTTATCAAAATAAATACAATTAGGCTTATGTGGGATGCCATAGCCCCAGTATTTCTCTGAACAATGATTTACAGTATCATGTACTTTTAGCAAATGGCAAGAGTCATATTAAACAATAATATCTCCCAGAATGCTAATTTTCATTTCAGAATACATTAATTGGCCTATTTGTGCTTGTTTTTTTATGATAGTTGAGTCAAAATTTCTGAAGATTACCAGATCAGTCCTTCCCTGTTTTGGTGAGAATATCTGACTGATATATGTGCTTCATATTTGCTTGTAAGACTTTGAAGAAAACTTAATTTATAGTTCACTGTTACTTTTTATCCTTGTTTGATTTGTGTGTGTACATATATATTAAAAAAAAAAACAACTTAGTCAAGTGTAGGCCTCTCTAAGCCTTTGTAGGGGAGGTAGGGTATTTACTTGCTAGATGAAGCCATAGTTAAGCCATGAGAATGTATTTCCTTAACAGACTGTTCCCTGGAGTAATGGTTCACATAAAAACACATTTGTTTTCAGTTTCATAATTATATGCAGGCAAAATATTTCAAATCATACTGGCTATTGAAATTACTGCTTACCAGAATTGTGTATAAAGCAGTTTCTGAAACAAGGATGTACTTGAATAAAGAAGTGCCTCAGTCATTGTGCATTGTATTCTCTCATTTGCAGGGGTGTGCAAGCACGTGTCCATAGAGATGTGAAAGAATTTTGTATGCATGTATGCTAACTCCAGGCATATGGACTTAAAATTTGGATTTTCATTTTCTTGTAGCTGGGGAGTAAAAGGCACATTTTAATGTCCGTAAGTTGAAAATTAGAGGTCTTTCTGGTGTAGTCATGGGAGCTTTTCAGGATCAGTTTTAAGAACAAAATTTGATTTATGCAGAATTTGTTCAAAGAAATTGCGTTTATATTTCATTCTGAACTTGGTTGCTACTCAGAGTACATACTTCGGAAATACGTTATTTTTACAGTAATTTTTGCATGGTCACACTTGTGCTTAATGTAGGATTAGCTATTTTCACAGAATCACAGAATGGTAGGGGTTGGAAGGGACCCCTGTAGATCATCTTGTCCAACCCCCCTGATTGAGCAGGCACACCCAGAGCAGGGGGCACAGGCCCGCGTCCAGGCGGGTTTTGAATGTCTCCAGGGAAGGAGACTCCACAGCCTCCCTGGGCAGCCCGTTCCACTGCTCTGGCACCCTCACAGGAAAGAAGTTTTCTCTCATATTGAGGTGGAACTTCCTGTGTTCCAACTTGTGCCCACTGCCCCTTGTCCTGTCATTGGGCACCACTGAAAAGAGCTTAGTCCCATCATCCTGACACCCACCCTTTGGATATTTATAGGTATGCATGAGATTCCCCCCTCAGTCTTCTCTTCTCCAGGCTGAACAAACCCAAGTCTCTCAGCCTTTCCTCATAAGGGAGATGCTCCAGTCCCCTGATCATCTTCGTAGCTCTCTGCTGGACTTGCTCAAGCAGTTCCCTGTCCTTCTTAAACTGGGGGGCCCAAAACTGGACACAGTACTCCAAATGTGGTCTCACCAGGGCAGAGTAGAAGGGGAGGATAACCTCTCTTGATTTGCCGGCCACACTCCTTTTAGTGCAGCCCAGGATATTGTTGGCCTTCTTGGCCACAAGGGCACATTGCTGGCTCCTGGTCAGCTTGTTGTCCACCAGCACTCCCATGTCCTTCTCAACAGAGCCACTTTCCAGCAGGTCAGCCCCCAACCTGTACTGGTGCAGGGGGTTGTTCCTCCCCAGGTGCAGGACCTTGCACTTGCTTGTTTTGACTTTCATGAGGTTCCTCTCGGCCCAGCTCTCCAGCTTGTCCAGGTGTCACTGGATGGCAGCACAGCCTTCTGGCGTATCAGCCACTCCTCCCAGCTTGGTATCATCAGTGAACTCGCTGAGGTTACACGCTAGTCCATCATCCAGGTCATTGATGAATATATTAAACAGGACTGGTCCCAGCACAGACCCCTGGGGAACACCACTAGTGACAGGCCTCCATCCGTACTCTGCCCCATTGATCACGACCCTCTGAGTTCTGTTGCTGAGCCAGTTATCAATCCACCTCACTGTCCACTCATCCAACCCACATTTTGTTATATAGTTATGTATATTATATAGTAGTCTCATATCAAGTATGTAGCTGACTAGTGACTTAAAACCCCTATTCCGTTTTTACAGAAAAAGGAAATATCAGCAGAGTGTGAGCACCTCAAAATTCTAACCTAATCTCTGATTTTGTTTGCGTCCTTCTGCAATTTTTTTCTATGTATGTCTTGCTACAGTTCAGCAAGAAAATATATATTTTGCTTTTCACTTACGATTTTATGATTTCTGTAGATATCTCCATGTAACTTTTAATGTTGCATATCATTGTTTCCAAGATTGCTTGTAGTCTGAGAGGAGTTACCCGCCTTAAACATATGTGCCAAGATGTTTATGACCGTTTTGTTATCTTTTCTGATTCCTTTCTGATATTATAATGTTTTCCCTTTCTTAGGCAACGGAAATGTCTTTGTATTTCAGATACTTGATTGCTTCTGTTCCTCTGTGTGATGGGGAATACTAAAAGACAGTATTTTAAATTGATTTAATACAGTTGAGTGGTTTTAATGCATAGAAACACTAATGAAAAAATTATGTGCCTCTGTGGGCTGTTTTTGTTTCTTAATTGCATTCCTTAAAAATCAGTCTTCAGCCACTAACTCTTCCTCTTAGATGTCAGTGGATTAGTGTCACTATGTTACTTGAAGCAAGACATGTTAATCCCTTATTCAAGGTTTAAATCTATGAATCCTATAGAAAAACTGCTTCAAAGGAAAAGCAATTTTGTCTTCAGTTAAATTTCAGGTCTAACAAAGTCAGTTTTTAGTGCCTCTTTTTTTTGCGGTGGTGTTTTTTTTTTAAAGTCTTAACCCCTGAGGCAGGTGTAACGGATGAAATTACCAGTGAAAGTTCAGTTAATTATACAATTACAGATTTTTTTGTTGGGCTAGAACTGTATCAATTAAAGAGATTTGTCATGTATACCTTAGCAATTAGCACAATTTGTAAGAGTGGATCTTGAAAGCAGAATAGTTGGTGTTGGGGCCCCAGTCACCTTATTATTACAAATTTAAAGGGATTTTATTTTTGGTTTGTTCTGATCTCTTAGACTGAATGCCCTTTTAGGAGGGTATTTTCAAGTTTCGTTGCCTCTAAAAGTTGATGTGCTCTCTGCCGTGCATTATAGCGTAGTAAGCGGCAGTGGTAAGGAGATCTGTTCTTTTGGATTCCTGATCTGAACTAAAATGCTGCTGTAGACACATTCAGTGTCTCTTCAACAATCTGATTTTTTTTCTGGCACTCTATTTAGAATAAAAGGAGGATGCCTGTAAAAGTTGTTACGTTCAAAGTGTCGTTCCAAGCGCGCGCGCACAAAAAAATCACTTCCTATTTTGCTGAAACAGGAAATTAGTATCTCTGTCGCTGCTTTGAGGGACAGAATGCCTAGAGTAATTCTGATCACATATTGCACTTTGAAAGACAACTGGATCTAATGCTTTTAGGGCTGCACTTAAGTGGCTTACATTTGGCTACTGTCCAAATTGTGTTTTAATAACTAGTACTGTTTGGGGTGACTTTCTCTACTGTTGTACATGAATTCATAAAGAGGTAATAAAATCAGGTGTTTCCAGTTTAGAAGACTTTAAGGCTGACCTTTTTTGAAAGTTAACAGGTTAAGATAAATTAAGGTTTGATTTTTCAATGTGATTCCCAAAATACTGTATTAGCTAGAACAGACTTAGATATTAAAATTTTTTTTATATAAATTGGACATAGGCAAAAAGCTAATTCACATTAGCTTTACATTGGTTAATGAAACTATCATGCAAAATTAAACTATCATAATCACCTTTTTTAAAGGTAATATTTAGAGCATAGCTGTTGCTTTAGAAAGATTGACATACTTCTACCTCTTGTAAATTTGGAGGGATGAATTTCTGGTCTGATGCTATGTGGAAATTACATGTTATGAGTTAGTGGATATGCTGAAAGAATGTTTTCATTAATGTCTCCTTTTAGCGTAGCTGTGCCTACTCTTTTTTAGGTGATGTAATAAAAGCCTAGCTGCAGCCCTACTGAGGAGCACTGAGAGACAGTGCAAGAGAGCGAGCCCAAATAATACCCTGCCTGAGCTACAACAGGTCCATCACAGGAGCCATCAGCCTATCAAAGGCCCATCCCCACCAGCCCAGAGGAGCACAGAGGCACGAAGAGCACAGACTACGGACTTGGAGGAAAAGATGCTCTCCCAGGAAGCCTCAGCCCCTTTATCCAGGTGTGAGACCCATCAGGATGAGTCAAAGCTGGAGCATCTTCTAGACCGAGAGGGGTCCTGCCTTGGGGTATGGGGCATGCTATGGGCTGCAGGGGAAGAGCATTTTGGGATTGCACAGGATTTATTATGGCATGCTTTGGAGATGAACTGAAGGTGGAGAAAAGGAATAACTTCAGTGATTTGTGGAGGAACATGTATGGGCAAAACAGGGGTACTTAACAGATACAAAAGGCCAGTCACTTGGAAGTAATCTGCTGGTCAGTACACTTGTCTGACCGTGCCTTGCACCTGGTCAATCCAGTTTGCATTAACTTGTTAAATTATTTTTAAACTCATTTCTGGGGTGAGTGGCTCCTTGTTCTGTGCGCATGGGTGTGTGTGGGGGATTGAGTGCCAGCAACTGGAGTTGGACCATGAGTTGGAGGGCCCATCTATGGTGCCAGCAAATAGAGAAACTGGGCTGAATGGAGTTAAGTGCCAGTAACTGGAGTGGGATTGCAGGTTATAGGGTCTGTGGTGCCAGTGACTGGAGAGACTGGGGTGAATGAACCCAAGTGCTCGCCACTGGAGTGGGGGTTCAGAGGCCCGTGTGGTGATGGTACTTGGAGTGAGTGTGGGGTGTGTTGAGTGTACAAGCTCTGGCAAAGGTCAACTCCGACTAACAACTGAGTAGGTAAAGTGGTGAGGGAGCTGTGTGTATCTCTAAAGGCAAGACCGCAGGAACAGCTGGCTATTGGAAGGATCAAGGAAGTTCTGGGCAGCTGCTGAAGAGACTGTAGGGTCTGGGGGTTTCTGGGGATGACACCTGTGTATTTGTGTGGCCCTCTAAGGGCGAGACCATAGTGGGGCTGGCTGTTGGAGTACGAGGGGAGTCCTGGCGCCCCATGTGTGTGCATGCACATGCACAGCCTTGGGCTCTTTTGTGCCAGCAGCTGGGGAGACTGTCTGAACTATGCTGCTGGATGGATCCACATCACCTATGTGTGTATATATATTTTGCTGGTGCTGCCTGTGTTTGAGTGCTCTGTGTGTACGTCATTGTTCTCTGTGTGGCCAGTGAAGTATCTATGCATATGTGATGCATATGTGTGCTTTGTGTGGGTCTGCTTACTTGGACTACATTTTCTACCTGGCTGCTGGTTGGACCTGGGATGATGGAGCTGCAGTGGCTTCTCTTCTCTCAGGTTGTCTGATCTGACCTGATATTTTCCCCTCATGCCTTTTGGTTATGGTGTACTGATTTTGATATTGCAGTATTGGTGCTTTTTAAGGTATTTTAGTACAGAAATTGGAGCATATTTATTACTACAGATACCAAGTATTTGATGGATCCTCTTCTCTATTAGTGTTTATTTAAAAAAGCAAGTCTTCTGCAGGAGTTGTTGAGTGAAAACAGTGTCTTGCATAGACACCAAACACACTTGTAATATAGAACTTCAGGAATAGGTGAATGTCTTGACATGGCAAATTACTCAGTGTGAAGAGACTTTGATTTTGCTAACTTCTTTTACCCAGTCACTTTGAAGTGATTTATTTTATTTAAAAAAAAAGTGATGTTGAGTCTTCAGTAGTACAGCAGCGTTTTTATTTCAGTAAGCAGGAAGTGTGAACATGAATTCACAGTTGTGTTTAAAGCGAGAAAAAAACAATGCTGCTTGAATATGTGACATTCTTTCCACCATCACTACAGTGCTTTAAAACTGTATTGTATATTTGTGACAGAACATATCAAAGAAAAATTCTGCCTTTCCAGGCCTGTCCTTTAGTTATGTAACTTTCAGTTTCTGTTTTTAAAATATTACTTAATAAAGTACAATGAGGGTTACTGAAAATCTGGGTAGTAATATGTTGATACAGGTGTGTCCCCATCTATGGTGGCTGTATATGCTTAAAGTCTCTTGAGATAGTCCTGATATTTTGGAGGTGCAGGAATGTGGATTCCTGGAATAGCCAGGGTATCCCCGTGGCTTTGTAAAATCAAGATGTATGTAGGCTATGCAACTTCAAAGGAAAACCTTTCATGTAGTGTAAGGTATGCAAAAAGTTAAACCATCTTATTGGGTACGTAACATTCAAGAGTGTGTAAACAGGTATGCCTTAAATTCTTACTGAAACAAAGGTATGGAAAACCTTTCCCTCTGAACTTGTGTTCTTGAACCTTCCATGTCAGAGAGGCTCTGTGTTCTGGATCTGTTGGAGTTAGAGTGCACTGAATCTTGCACTTAATTTCACTTGGGACAGTTCTCTCCAACAGCAGTTTCTGAAGTGAAAAATATTAATTACACACAAGCTTGAAAGTGCTATTTCACTCAAACTGTTTACAGATGCTTGACATAAAACCTGAGGATTTCCTGAAAGTACATCCTCTTTCCTTTATGACTACTAAAAATACAAGCAACAGCCAGAAACAAAACCAAACTCTGAGTGTTAAGCAGTTTTCCAAAGGAGAGCTAGACTGCCTGACACAGATTCTAGAATGAAAATTTTTATTTAAGAACAAGAGTTTTCCTTTTTTCAGTCTTGCCCATTTCAGATGATTTTCACAGATGAATGTAAAAGTAGTAGGTGAACCGTGGGTGGAGGAGTATTAAGTTTATCCAGGTAGAATTGAAGACGTGTAGAAGAATGAAGTATTAGTGAAAGTTACATAAGCAAATAGTAAAGACGTCAACCTGCCAGTTTTTAAAGAACAGTTAGACTTTATAGGAATTCTGTAGACTGCTACTTGTACATTTTGTTCAGAAAATTTGTGCTGTCTTTGGAGGGACTTGAAAAACTTTGAGCACCTTGACTGTATACACCTTCATTCCTTCTTACATTTGGTTTAAACCAGCTGAGTAGGAGTAATTCTCTGTACTCATCTAGAATTGTAGTTTTCCCTTCTTCCGGTACAAGGATGATTATTGTTGCAGTGTTTTGCAAGGCTTGCTTCTTGCAGAACTGCAGCTGAACTTCCAATGAGATAAGCTTGTGGGAAGTATGTACAAGAGAAAGGTAGTGAGCAAGCAAATAACTTCTGGCAGAATTGAAAGGCGTTTATCACTTTTAAGGTGAGAGGTGGTAATAGGGACTCACTGTGGTCCACGGATGAGGAACATGACACAAAGCTGCCTATTTTTCATAACCGATGAAAGAAGTCTCTCTCACAGAAAGAGAATTCCTGTGACGGATTGGTTCTGAGAATGATTGTCTCTGCAGTGGGTGGCTGAACCTTCCTAAAAATGCCTCAAGCCCCTGGTATTGTCATCTTTAAAAAACCTGGAACATCTTTTGCTGCAGAGACTTTCTTTGCAGTCTGTTATCCTACCAATAACTGAATATAATCTGTGTGTAAATGATGAAGTTACGTGAATTTTGTCTGGAATACTAGTAATAGTGTTTATTCCTGCTATAATGTTATTGCTTCCTTTAAGTTCCTAACTAATAGCTAAGAATCAGGCAATAGCTGCCTTTTGTGTATGTTGAGAGTTTGAAGATTACAGTCATATCTTAGCTGGACCTGAGAGTTGAGAGAACTTTTCATTAACCTCAGAACTCATGTGACGTGTTTATTATTTTGATTCCTAGTAACAGAAGAGGATAGTTTCAGCAGTAATTTTTTCAGAATTGTTTATATAGCAGTAAGCAAGCTTGAGGGAGTGAAGAAAACGGAGGAAGGCACATAGCTTTTGTGAGAGAAGCCCCAGGAACTTGGGAAGTGTAATGTAACCAGATTAATTTAACCAAAGATTGTTTTTAAATAGGGCTAAATATATTATGTTTTTGAAGTGGAGATGATCAATGTCACCAGGGAATTTGTCATTTATGTTCCATAGCTTTAGTAGTGAACTGTGGTGTTTTTTAAAATATCTTAGTTTTTGAGGTGGTAAAGCTTAGATAAATATGCTCAGTTTCAAAACTATATAAGACATCTTATGGCTGGTGATAATAATTGAAGCATATTGAGCAGAAGAGATAATTCACCTAAAATGTTTAGTTAGTTTGTTTTACTAGAGGTATTCTATTTATAGCAAAAATTATTTCATTTGACTGTACAGGGAGAGGAGTATCTTGGTACCACAGTATCACTAATGTAACAGCTTTATCTGGCTGGGTAATTTTTTACTTTTTACATGAATATTCTAAACTCCAAAAAGAGACTTTATTTAAATATCTGGTTTATATTCAAGTTCAGAATTACTCTGTGTTAATTTAAAAGTAGAGTATGTTTTTACAATATGTTTGGAAATACTTCAGATGGACTTTTTATTTGAGAACTGGAAGCAAGTTTTAAATCCTTTTCTTGCTTAGGTTTTTTTTGATCATGGCTTCTCAGGGCGACTTCTGTGCCTTGATAGTGGGAATGCTTAGTTTGCAAGGTTTTGAACAAGGAAAGTAGGAAAGAAGGTAGGTTCTTAAGGGTTATGCTGAGGTTCCTGACTGGCAGTGCTTGTGGTTTCCTTGTGGAATTGTCTGAAATGAATGTGGATGAAGAGGGGATCATTGGGGAAAGAGGAAAAAGCAAATACGGACGCACGTTAAAAAAGACAACAAAACCTTCAAATAACATAGCAAATTAGTATCCTGTGGCTACCCATAATGAATAGGCTGACTACAGTATAGAAACAGTTTCCGGATGATGTTGATAGCCAAGGCTAAAATGAAGCCATTTTTTGGACATGTGACTTTTTCTTGTGATACCTAAATTCTCAGCAGAACTGAGCCTTTCCATTATTGATTATAGTTGTTATTTGAGAGCACACCGGAAGAGCAGAGAAAAAAGCATTTTGACCAATTAAATGAATGCCTAGCCTTTGCTTCTATATAAAGCAATGCAAATCACTCTTTAATTCTGAAAGAAATAGCTAATAAAATATAATTAACTTAAAACCTTTTGACCTTATTTAAAAATGGGGTGAAAATCCTCTGTTGGAACTACTAATAATGAAAGCTAGGCAAGGACATTGTTTGTCTCCTGAGTTTTTATATCAGTAGACATAGCGAAAGTATCTATATTGGCACTAGTTTATGGTCTACACTCTTAGTATTGTTAGTGGACCCGCACCAGTACAAACTAGGAACCTGAACTTTGCAGATGTAGGCATATTTTCTGAATCTTAACATTTACATTTAGTAAAGCTATGTAACTCTTCAGTCTGCAGCAAAACTAAAACTAAAAGTGTCTTGGATTCTTCAGGCAAAAGTTAGCTTCCTATCCTGGTGTTTAAAACAGTGTTTGTGTATGGTAAAGACAGGGGGATTCTCTGTTTCTCTCTTTCACCCCTTCCCTCCCACTTTCAGCAGTATTACTGTACACTTTTTTTTTCCCCTTTTCTGAATCCTTTTGCAGCCTCTCTGCCTGACAGTTTTTCCTTAGGGAGAATGTCATCTTAGAACATAGTTGCCATTGCTGAAACTTGGTGGGATGAATCCCATGACTGGAGTGCGACTATTGATGGCTACAGGCTGTTCAGAAAGGACAGACAAGGAAGGAGGAGCAGAGGCGTTGCCTTCTACATCAAAAAATGGATAGATTGTGCAGAGCTGTCTCTGAAGAATAGCCACGAGCAGGTTGAAAGCTTATGGGTAAGAATTAGAGATCGAGGTAACAAAGGGAAGCTTGTGGTTGGTGTCCACTACAGGTTGCCCTGTCAGGGGGAGCCTATTGATGAAGCCTTATTCTAGCTACAGGAGGCATTGCGCTTGCAGGCTCTTATCCTGCTGGGGGACTTCAGCCACCCTGACATCTACTGGAAAAGTAGCATGGCAAGCTGTAGGCAATCCAAGAGACTCCTTAAGCCAGGTAATACAGTCCTACCACAGGAGATGAGATAGTGGACCTTTTGACCACCAATGCAAGTGAGCTAACTGGTGACATCAAGATTGGAGGCAGCCTCAGCTGCAGTGATTGTGCACTGGTGGAGTTCGCACTCCTGAGGGATACGGGTCAGGTGAAGAGTAAAGTCAGGACCCTGAGTTTTAGGAAGGCAAAATTCCAGTGTTCAAGAAGTTAGCCAATAGGACCCCCTGGGAAACTGACTTCAGGGACAAAGGAGCAGAACAGAGCTGGCTGATCTTTAAGGACGCTTTCCATACTTTCCATAGAGCGCAAGAGCTTTTGATGCCCAGATATAAGAAATCAGGAAAGGAAGGCAAGAGACTGGCATGGCTGAGTCAAGACATGCTGGTCAAACTAAAGGGCAGAAGGAAATGCACAGACAGGGGAAGCAGGGACAGGCATCCTAGGAGGAGTATAGGGACGCTGCCCAGTTGTGTAGGGATGGGGACAGAAGGGCCAAGGCCCAGCTGGAGCTGAACTTGGCAAGGGATGCAAAGAATAATGAGAAGGGCTTCTGCAGGTATGTCAGCCAGAAAGGAAGATCAAAGTGTACACCCCCAATCAGCAAGACTGGCAAACTGGTAACAACGGATGAGGAGAAAGCTGAGGTACTCAACAAGTTCTTTGCCTTGGTCTTCACTGGCAACCTCTCTTGCCACACCTCTCGAGTGGATGGACCTCAAGACAGGGACTGGGGGAGCAAAGTCCCTCCCACTGTAAGAGAAGATCAGGTTCATGACCACCTGAGCAACCTGAACATACATAAGTCTATGGGATCCGATGAGATGCATCCCAGAGTCCTGAGGGAATTGGCTGATGTAGTTTCCAAGCCATTTTCCATGACTTTTTAAAAGTCCTGGCAGTCAGGTGAAGTCCCTGGTGACTGGAAAAAGGGAAGCATTGTACTCATCTTTAAAAAGGGTAGAAAGGAGGACTCTGGGAGCAATGGACCTGTCAGCCTCACCTCTGTTCCCAGGAAGATCATGGAACAGATCCTCCTAGAAGCTATGCTAAGGCACGTGGAGGACAGGGAGGTGATTCGAGGCAGCCAGCATGGCTTCACCCAAGGACATGTCCTGCCTGACCAACCTTGTGGCCTTCTATGATGGAGTGACTACATCAGTGGACAAGGGAAGAGCAACTGATGTTGTCTGTCTGGACTTCTGTACACTGGTGTCTCAGGACTCAAAAGAGTGTCAGCAAGATACAGGAACAAGTGCTGGAATGAATAGGGAAAGATGGAAGAAAGGCTGGAACTGGGAGTGAGGGAAAGATGGGTTGTATTATAGTAGGAAAGAGTAGAATTGCCCCTCACCACCTGCTGTTTTAACAGTTTGGTATAATTTGCTCTGTGTGTGTGGGTGTTCAATGTAGAACTGTCCTCTTCTATTCATCTGTGTGTTTCTGGTGAGCCATATTATCCGCAATGTGTGTCTCTGTCCCTTTGGAATGATTGCTCCAGCAAGTCCATTGCTTCTTGTGGGACCTGGAAAGGTGTTAGGGGGCAGCAGCTCTTACTGACCAGGCCAGGGGAGGAGGGAATCTTGTGAGTCCCTCAGTATACTGTATCTGGCTGCCCCCGAAGATATAAGCATTTTGCTTCTTTAGTTTTGGTTGTCTGTGAGGGATCCTTTGCAGTGTTTGATGCTGCTCTCGAGGCAAGTTTTCTGTATCAGGACGGTACCCAACAGCACAGAACAAAACTTTCCATGTTGCAGGCCTGGTATTTGAAAAATGGTTAACACCCTGAACTCTAACTCTGTTGGAATTTGATACGCCCTTTGGGTGATTATCACCTCTGAAAGTTAGGGTACTTTCACTTTTGGATTTTAATGTGTATGGAGTCCTAACAACTTTCTCTCCATAACAGTGAATAAACGCAGTTACTAATTTAACTGTACACTATATCTTTTAGCACAACAGCTAAGTATTCTGAGGGTTTTTTAGTGGCCGTCTGTTATTGCTGTAAAATTACTTAATAGCAACAAATAGTGATAATGGGGGGAGAGAGATTGAATGTTTTTTAAGCAAGAGCATATCAGAAATTATTCTAGAACTGCTTGAACACAAACACTGGCAAATGTGTAAACATGAGTAGGTAAGAAGCGTGTCTTAGGATTAGTCTCATTCCTAGCCCTTATTTCCCAACAGTTTCCAGAAGTGCTGTTAATATAAAACTTGTTTTCTGATAAAAATTTTAGGAAATAAGTTTTATGTTGGGTCTTCCTTGCAATCCCAGTTCAGTTGTCCCCTCACCATGAGGAGGCCAACTGATGAACTTCGCCATCTGACGGGACTAACCTGCTATACATTTGACTTAGGAAGAACCACGTATGCCAGGGGAAAGAAAATATGTGATATCTAGTTGGGTATGTGGTTATTTGATGGTTTTCATGATTTTATACTTGGATTCTTCAGGGGCAACTCTGAAAATCAGTTTTCTCTGGAGACGAAATAGCAGTGATCATTTCATGTTCTTCCATTTATTTTGTTGTAAACATTTCTGAAAATAGAAGAAAGTCTGTGTGTGACAAGAACTTGCCTCCACACTACAGGATGTGATTAGTAGTAGTGTAGTAAGAATTTCAGAAGGCATTGCTGCATGTTACATTCTGGTTTTATTTTAACAAAACTTAACCTGGTAGATTTAAGGTCATAATTAGTTTTGTTAATAAGCACAATGACTGAAGTAGAGAGCTTCTGTAACATGATTTTTATCTCAGAAGCCTCGACAGTTTGTTTTATACCAGCTTTATGCAAACTAGTATTCTTAGAAAGCTGGTTCTGAATTCTTAGAATACTTAGCTCTTAGTAATCTGCTCCTTCTTTAGCTTAAGAGGTAATGCTCTCCTGCTCCATTTTACTGTTTACTTTGTCTTTGTTGACTGAGTGTTGGGTTATCATGCAGTAATGGAGAGAGATTAACGTGTTTGTTATCTCCAGATTCATTAAGTAACGCTTTTGTTGTATACCGCAACTGGATAGTATGCGTGGCACCCGTTTGCTTCCTCTGTTTTTAGATGCTCCTTAATAAACAAAGTGATATAAGTTTGCCAAGTACTACTGCAAGACACAGGAGTTTTACCAGCTCTAATTAAGACATAAAACATGTTGTTATGGATTTGACAGAGAGTAAATGTGATCTATAAACATTGTAGAAGTATGTGACTGCTGAGTTAAGGCAACTCCTTGTAACAGTGATGGCATATTTTACGATAATTTGCTGCTTGCAGCTCAAAGGAAAGATTTTCAAAGAACTGATTTGGAACCATTGTGGTGGATGGCTTTGTTCTATTTCACATCTATGGGAGGATCCCTCTGTTGTCTTGAAGCAATTTTTAGGGGTTTGCGAAAAGAAAAAAAAGAAAAAAAGGCAATAAAAGGCATAAAAGTCTTGGTGCATGATGAAGAAAAGGATTTATTACCCAGTGCTAGTAATGCATTTGAAAGGCTCTGTGTGTGACTGCTGGTGTCAAAAAAAAAAAACAAACCCAAAAAAAGCTGGGGGGTGATTGTGTGTGTGTGATGTTGGTAAAATATTTGTGTGGCAGCTGGACCATTTGAAGTTGTTAGGTTGGGCAGTTCAATCGTTTTCTCTTACCTTGCTTTATAAAGAGTGTGAAAATTTACTAGTAGACTCAATAGATTTTATAGGCACCCAAAACATAATCCTTATGTTAGGAAACAGATGATGGAAGACAAAATGCGGTGGTTTGTTTTCCCTGGAAGTGACTGCTGTCTGGCTAGCTGGCTGAAAAAAAGAGGGCCCAAAAAGGCAATGAGGACAAAAGAGAATTTAATTCAAGCTGACACTTGTTGCCATATTTAGAAAAAAAACTCTTAACAAAAATGAGCTTGACTTTTGACTGGGCCGTCACACAGCTGTGTTAATTGTTGGCACTGACAGCAATGGAGAATTGCAGCTGTTCCTTTTCTCTTCCTAAAGGATGCCCTCATCAGAGCATGCTTTTACCTGAGGCTGCAATTTAGTCTTCCTGCAGCTCATGCAGTTACACTGCGCTTTGTGAGCTCCACTTCATGAGCATGTAGTTCATGAGTTTCAGCCTTGCCTTAGTTTTTTCCCTCTGGGATTTCTCATCTTCTAGCAGGTATGTAAGCCCAAAGTTTGAACTCATTTTTGACTAGTACCAGCCTCCCTTTTTGTAGCATTTGCTAGGTATAAAGCAGTTCTTAGGCTTTATTCCATGACAGTAAGGTGCTGCTGGTTTATTCCAAAGTCAGTGTTATGTATTCAGTTCAGCCAGGTGAGGTGAGTCCATGTCAGCTGAAGGAACATATTTCTGGGACTGTTCTCCTCTTTTTGATAAGTTCAAAATAGAAATTGTTTTTAGGAAAATTAGAAAAAGATTGAGATCCGCTTTTAGTTTTTACTGCGTGTATGCATGCTGTTTTGACAAGTATGTTTTATGGATTGATGGGTCTTTGTTTAGCAAAGAACAGTAAAGGTCATGTAGTATTCAAGTCTGTAGTAGTTACTGACTTTTTTAATAATGACAAAGGACAAGCTTTTAGATGGGTTGAAATAATGCCTGCAGTTTTAGCTACATTATTTTTGCTAAAAAGAATGGGAGATTCATAGAAGGGAAATTGTATGGGAACATAAATCCAACCCTTGTTTTGTGATAATTGCATCTACCGAAACCACCTTGAATATGGTATGCTTTGAATGAAGAGGCTGTTATTAAATTATTAAAAAACCCTATTTTATTAATCAAATTTATTGTTAATAACAAGAAAACTATTATTAATAAGCTACTCTAAAAAAGCAATGTTAAGCATGCTACACAAACCTGTACTTGATCACTTGCTGTAAACCATTATTTACTATAGGGCTATAACATGTCTAATAACAACATTCCTTATCAAAGAAACTTAAATATAGCTTTTGGATGGATGCTCTGAGTAGATAGTTTCTGAAGGAGAAAACAAACCAGAGTTGACTAAATCTGAAGTCTATGAGAAAAATCTGTGGTGACAAGCTGTTTTAATTCTATATTACTTTTTAGAGGGAAAGGTTTTACTTCCCAGTCTGATCCACGAATCGTCCCGCTCGATTTAATACCATAATCTCTTGTAAGAGCTCTGGAATGGTCTTTTCTGGATCCAGCTGAAAGACCACTCTTAGTTCTATTGTGGCCTTACTGCTGTGTGTGTTTTAGCTTCTCCCTATGGTATCCCAGTTTTTTTGAGCTGCAGTTGTGGGGCACTTGTGGATTTAGGGTGAATAAGGAAGTATACAAAATGTCTCTGTCTGTCCATCCTCCATCCCCCCTCCCTGGCTTGAAAATGAGTTGAGAATCCAGCTCAATTAGATTTGCTTAAAGGAATACTTTTACGTGTTTGCAAGTTCTCTGATGCTTTCAGAACAGTAGATGTTTAAGGATAAAGTGTTGTATTTGGACATCCCTTTCCAGATACTAGGTAATCTTGATTTTGGTTTTTTTTGGTGGTTTGTTGGAATTGGAGCCAACAAAAATAAAATAGTGTAGGTATATCAGAAGCACAATGTGTGCTGATGCTTCAAAGGAAGACAGTGTTTTTATTAATTGTGTTCTGCCACTGGTAAGGTAAAGGCTAGAAGTTTTCCAAAACTTAAGTTTTCTCCCATCAGTGCCCCATTTTGAGGTGGAAAAAGGAATGCTACAGACATATAATATTACAAATATGTGGGGACACTCAAATAATGTGTTTGTGTTTGTGAGTGGACGTGTTTGAAAATAGGTTATTTTCTAATGTGCTATTGGTTTTTATTTGGATGTTTTTGGAAGTCCACAGCATTGCAATACCAGCACTGCCTTAAGGATCTGTCGGATCTTCCAAAGTTTTTTTGTATTTGTAAAATATTTTAAAAACCCCTATTTCTCAAGTGTGAAGTGTAATGCTTTATCAGGTGGAAGAAAATGTAGGCATCCATAGAAAGTGAACATGGTATGTAAAATTTGTGTATCCTCTGACTTAAACTGCTGCTTGTATTATGAGATTACTGAATAGTTTAATGCAATTAAATCAGGGATGTAGTGAGTTTGGACTAGTATAGAGAGGCAAGTCTGTTTAACTAGGGAAGTGTGACTGATGGTTTTATATTTATCTTAGTGAATTAATACTATGTATGTAGAGATAGTTGCAAAATACCAAGAATTAAGCAATTTGTTTTCCATTGGTATTTCCTATGGATATGTTGCATATAGTGCATCTTATTGTCTTCATTATACATTTAATAGCCAACATATTTTCTTTATTGAATAGTTAGTAAAGACAGTCAGTAACAGAACAAGCAACCCTACTGACCTCTTGGAAATAAATTTTGTGGGTGTATTGTGGCTTGTTCATTTGTACTCTGAAAACACTTAAAATTCTGATGAATGCATGACTCCAGTTTTCCTGCCACAGTGATCCTTTATGTAATATTCCCCATGTTTTTGGAATAGTCATGTTGTTATCATGTTGTCTCTTTTCACTTAAAAAAAAAAAAAAAGAGGTCTGACGCAGTTGGAATTTCAGAGTCAGAATCTACTGGCACAAAAATCTAAATTTTATTTTGCTAGAATATAGTTAATTTCATTTTTGTATGCCCTAGAATTTAAAAAGTATATTTTAATTTGATCAACAACAAAGCCATATCCACTTTTTCATTAGAAATAAAGAAAAAAAAAAAGATCCACAGCCCATAGGGCACCCTAGAAACTACTGGCTTGATATTTTTGTGCTATGTAAATAGTACATTTCTATGGCATACCACAGATTCTCTGTGACTTTTCTCCCTAATGGAAGATTAAACAGGGAATTTCTAAGGAGCTGCAAAAAATATTTTTCAGAATAACTGCAGATCACCTCGGCTTTTTAAGAAATCAATTTTATGAAGTTTTTTCACAACTGTTAAGAGAAGTCCCAGTCTGCAGGGCTGTTTTGCAACGTATAATGATTAAGAACTCCTTGTACAGTAAATATTAGGGGTTTTGTTTCTGCTTCTCAGTGTTTATTTTTTCCCTATGGAAACTCCAGGATATGGTATCTTCTGCAACTGACAAGAGCAATTTGTCCCTAACTTCCAGGGCTGAAAATGGAAATCATTACTAAATTTGATTCCTGTGTAATATTTAGCATGCAGCTATTTTTAACATAGTTTCAAAAATGCTTGTGAATCTTTGCAGTAGTATAAATTTTTTTAAAATAATTTATTCAGTTTTGTTTATAGTTCTGTTAAGTCATTCTGCTGTGGTACAAGAATTCCACAACTTAATTACATTCCTTAGGAAATAAGAATCTTATACTTGTAATGAGGTCAAATACAAAAGAACTAAATCATGACTTTCATCAACTTCTCCTTTTACCACGCACAAATCCTACAATTCCAGTGCCTTATGTATGTTTGTTGTACAATTACATTGGAGCATGAAGGAACGGGTTTTGTTTGGTGGGGTTTTTTAAATAGTACTGACACTGAGGCTGCTTGATATAAGATCAGCCAAAGTTTGCGGGGAGCCAGTTGCACTAGTTGAAAGGAGTTGAAGGAAAGGGTCAAGATTTTTTTGGTGAGCAAGTCATACCCCAACTGCAAAACATAAAATATCGCATATATATTTTACTGGATTATACTCCTAGATTTTATGGGCTGCTTACAGATTTGCAAACTGGTTATATGTTGTCGAATTAAATACTGCACATTTTATGCAATATTAAGTACTTTCTGTGTTTTTTCTCAACTAACTGCTTACTCTAGTAATTACATCAAAATCCAAATTTGAAAACTGTTAATAGCTTACAGTGGCTGTTCACTTTCTTTTTGTTTCTTTAGTTTAGCCAATCTAATGTAACACTTGGAAATACTTCCGTACTTCCGCCTTGAATGATTTCATCCCCCTTCAGTCTTCGTGTTAGAAATTCAGGTATAGCCTTTTCTGGAAGGATTTTGAAACAGCTGAGCTTGTAGGATTGTAATGTTAGAAGTACTAAGAGGGAATTCAGAGGGAGTTGAGCTGTTATTCAAGTCTCATGCATTTAAAATTTTTGCATCAGAGAAATGATTAGAGAGCTTCTTGTTAACGGAGTATGGTTTTTAGCTCTGAGATTAGAAAAAATTGTATGTATCAAAGAAACTGCGTTGATGGGACAGGAGGTGGGGCTGAGCACTGTACTTGAACCAGAAGATACAAAACAGTAGTAAACCTCGGTTTATTTATTCTTCTGCTGCTTTAGTTTTGTTTGTAAGATGGATCCCATGGTATGAAGAGCAGAGAGTATTGATGACTTCTGTAATAATGTGGTTACCTACTGTCTCTTTCATTAGATGAAGATTTGTTCATGGGTGTGAGTCATGAGGGGTTTTTTGCATATAATTTTGGTATAATTTTGAACTCTCTCTGTTCCTGCCAGACACTTCTGAGGTAGGTTACTGTGAGAAACAAGATCTTGTGTGATCTGGGAGGTGCAGATTGTGCAACAGTCTGCCTTGCTCACATTGCCAAGTTTCCATTTTTGAAGGTGCTAATTGGGTAAAGGTGATGTTAGGAATCATATATTATTTTTCTACATAATTGATTTTTTTTCATGCTTAATTATCTTCTGATATTATGTGTATAATGAATTAATTCTTCAGGGGAGAGACATTTTGATTCGGGAGACCTGAAGCCATCTGGCCAGACTGAGGCTTTGTTGTCACAATTAAAAGAGAAAAATAGTAGTGGGAGTGGCATGGGCTTGGATTTTTTTAACCATGGTAACTGTGCGTGGGCAGTGCTGGCAAAACATTGAGGACAACGTATTTCTGTTTCGCTGAGGTAAACTTGCCGAGGCAAGACCTGTATCTCTGTCTGAGACTGACCTCGTGTTTAGTTTCCCTGGAGGTAAAAATTTTTTTACCTTACTCAGCAGCACCGAACAAACCTGAAAACTTGTGGCTGTAAAATGAGCTTGGAACTAACTTATTAAAATGCAAGTGTTTTTAAGAGTGCCTGTTTCTTCATTTATATCTACGAGCTGTTACTCCGCAGTGTGAAGCAAAGTTACATGACTGTTTTCTAGTAATTTTTAATATTTTTTTCTTTCTTTTAGATGTGTTTTTAATTAACATGCATATGTGTGGGATTTTTAATTATGCTGGATATGTCAGATCATGTGAAAGCAGGCTAGCATATGATTTTAAGACTTAAATGATGGAGGGGCCCACTTTGAATTTGATCAGAGGTGAAGGAATTTGGGAAGTTCATAAAGGTACTGGGATGCCTCTTTAGGGTTCTACTCCTTGTCTAAAAGGTATATGTTTGAGTTAACTTGGATGCAGCTGAATACTGAATCTTCTCCAAGGAAATGCTCCCCACCCACCCCGCAAAAAAAAAACAACAAACCAAAAACCATGCTTGTTCTGTATTATCTATGCACAACCTCTAAAATAATGTAATTTAAACCACAAAAGCAATTTATTGATTTATTAATGGGATGTAGTCGACAATCAGGAAAATGTATGCTTAGGATCGATACCAACAATACAATAGATAAAACAATTAAATTGTTTTATGTCAGACAATTAAAAACTTTAATAAAAGTCTACAAATATCTAAACATTTTATTCATACTGTCTTTATATGTGATATCTATCTTTTTACATCTCTTAGGCAACACCATGTGTTTTGTGAGTAAAACCACAGTTTACATTTGGTTTGGAGTTATTTTTTCCAGATTGGTAGAGTTGCGTGCCAGATAGACTTAGTTTTAGTCTGTTAAAGTGTTTTCTTCTGTCAATCTGCAATAAAGTCATTACATATAAAAATAAATGTTATAGATACACGCTAGGCAACACTTTACCCAAAAATAGATTTGGCAACAATTGCATTTAATTTATTTCAGACCTTGTTAGTAGGTGACCTTGCTGAAAACTGTTCCTGATTTTAATGCTTTAAATTTTTACCAACTCTCTTCTCTTGAAAAGCTTCACAAAAATTCTTCAGCCTTTGTAGGGCTATTGTGAAGTTCATGTTTTTGTCACTTGTTGCTGAAAAAATTGCTGCAGGGGGTTGATCAACTTTGGCCAAAATTACCAAGCAAGTAGTCTTCTGCGAAACAAATTTCTTCTATCTAGGTCATGATTCCCTCAGAAGAGGATTGTGTGACTAAATAATCATAATGTTTGAGCCAAAGGAGGAAGCAAATGGCAATACTTACACTTGAGCACTCTCATATTTGCAGAATGGTGAATATATCTACTAAAGTGGCTGCAGTGAAATATAGCCATTGAGAGTCAAATCTCAGATGTAATGAAATCAATGCACCTTTCCTTCTTCATAGCAGCTCAGATTTCATCTGTTAAATTCACTGTCAGCACAGTGCTTGAAAGCCATTGCCCCCTGAAGTGTTAGATGCAAATTCATCTTCACAGGTGCAACTGCTGCATTAATTGACTAAAACATGATTTGCTTTAGCACCCATAATTTAAGGAGAATTTTGGAGAAAGTGCCTCAACTGCTCAACCAGAGGTTCAAACCATATAAGTGCTTTTGCTTCTCAACTGCAGTCCTGTGCTGGAATCCCACAAAGCTGGGAATTTTAGCATATGACTTCATATATTGTCAGATGTTCTGAACAGAAGTTCTGTCAGAAAGTTGTCTTATGTAGCACTTTGGTGGAAAAATTATTCTATCTAGGATCTGCCAGCTTTGTGAAGAAAGGCAGGTGGGTCACATCTCCTTCTTTTGGTATGGTTCTAGTTGTCTCCTTGTAAATCCAGTATTGTGTAACTTAGTGACATTCTGAATGGAACACTGGGTGATAATGATTTATTATTTATTATTGGAAAGCATCGTTCATGTAGAATTTAGTAAGGTCTGTTAGAGAATTGAGCCTTTGGACTTCTTGCATGTTACGCATGTGGTATGTGTACTCTAACTCTAGATTTAAGAACTTTTTGGAGAAGACGTTATTTGTTGTGTAACACATTAGTTATTAAAATAAAGTTAACAATTCTTCTATATGTGGATGTAGCTTTTTTACACTGATGTGCCCCTAAAACAATACTATTTAGTACCTTATTAAATGAGCATATTGCTGGGATATGAAGAAGCTCTTCTCCCAGTCTATTTTTAGGAGACTGCATATATGTATTCCATTCAAACCAAAAGCTATCATTACCTTGCTAGAGTGGCTGCAAACGTTTTCCATTAGAAGTCCTATTTCTTTTCATTTATCTGTCATCTTAAAGTATCAAGCTGTCATGCATACAAAACTTATTGTACTAAAAGACTTGAAGTATATCGAGGCATATTAAATGTCTACTTCAACCTTAAAATAATTTTGACATTGAATTAAAAAGTGCTGTATACTGGGTTTGCTATGCAGATGGCCCAGTGAAATGGCAAAAATTTGTGCAATGAAATGGCAAGTAGTAGCTTTACTTTCCATTGATGTGCAGCTAAGGGACTACAGTAAATCAATGAACTTTAGTCAGTAATCATAATGTACTACTGTCAGTTGGCAGTTTAAACAAAGCCATTGCCCTGAATTTTTGCAGGCTTTAATTCATGTGAGCTTTTTATATCCTGATGAAAGAGAAGAGCTTATAGCAGTAACTGTTGTTTAGCCCAGTAGCCTGTCTCAGTAGCCTGTAGTGGGAGCCTAGGGAAGAGTACCAACGAGTCTAATGAGTGTTCTTATCTCCCTGAGAACACATGGCCAATTTTCAGAATTTTGCAGCTGAGGGACTTCATGACGCAGAAGTGTCGCCTTTGTTTTTAAGCCCTCAGTGGGTTTTTCTTTCAGAAAGTTTGTGTAGTTCCTTTTTGAATCCCAGTATGCTCATGTAAGGAGTTCCATGTTTTGTTCTGTTTTCTTTTCCTTGTTTTACAGAGACAGTTGAATTATCATTTCCTATTGATTATAGTGGTTCCGGTCCTGACTTTGACTCTTGTATCCCTTCCACCAGGTTATCTTCAGCTTGAAGATTGTTGCTTTCAATGTATCTTGTTCCAAAGCTTTTAATACTACTTTTTACTCTTCTTCGGCCTCTTTGGTTCTGGCCATATTATTTTGGTAAAGAGGCCACTCGAACCATGTCTAGTCTTCATAATAGAATGTTCCATGGATAAAGATGGTGAAATTGTTATTTGCTGTTTAGTTTGGTCATGCTTCCTTCTTTGCTTGCTTTTCTGAATGTTTCAATTACTTTTACAATTGATATTGAGCTCTGTGCTGCTTTTCCATAAACCTGTTATAACTCAAAATCTCTATCCTCTTGAAGTAACATACAGTTCAGAAAAAGGGGGGGAAATGTCACCCAACTTTGCTCACTGAATGCCTCTTTTTATGGTAGAGAATTAAGTATACTGCAAAAAGTGCAAATGTTCTAACAATACTTTCCATTTTCCTGGGAATTTTATATTCCAGTCTTATATCCTGTATTGTTGGATGAAGGTTTTGTATTCCCATGCCTTAAAAAACAGTATTTGATATGTTAAATTAGATTCCCACTCACCATATGCAATATTTTTATGCTTCATTGATCTTCCTGCATAGCACTGGTTGCTCGGTGTCACGGTGTTGTTTGACAACACTTAAATTGGCCTTTGTCTTTACAGCCACAGAATTGTAGTGTTATCAACTGTGTAGTTGTAATGCTTAACTAGGTCACGATCTAGCATGCCACTGTTTGACTAAGGAATGCAAACAGCATTATTGACTTACCAAGAAAATATATATATATATATATGTACAGTTGAACAGCTGCTCTTAAGTTCTCCCTTTGATCAGGGTAGAATTACTTTACAGCTTGCAAAATAAATGTTAAAAGCTGAGCTGATTTGGAAAGATAAAAGCTTCTAAATTCTGTTCGATCTGACCCTGATAACTTTGTCATACCTTTTTCTCATTCAGTTAATGCCCTTTTTTCATCTTGAAGTTCCAGAGGAGTAAAGCCGAAGGCCTAGTGATCTGCTCTTTTATTGACTTGCATGCATGCACACACAAAATCCTCTATCCAATTTGAACAATTTCAGCTTAGGGGAATGTTGAGGCAGTCCTAACTTTTTACTGGTTTGGAACTAAATTAATGGTGGAAAAGCAAACTCTCTAATACAGTGGTAAAAGGCATTGCTGGAAATTAATTGGTGGGAAATTTTCAATTTTAAGATCAGACTGAGCTGGAATTGTAGGAAAATATATGTGCAATTTCTCACAACATTTAAGTTTTATTTCTTAATTTAGATTCTTAAAGCTCTGCAGAACAGTTTGTGTTAGGTTTCTGTGATACTACTTTTAATTTCAGTACTGTATAAATAAAGTTTGTTTTACATAGACAATATGGTAACTCAAACGTTCTTTTTGGGACTCCCAGTTAAAGCAGTTTAGATGGTTGGGCACATTTGATGCCAATATAGTTTGAATTCATTCTGCTGGGTTCAGTTGTAATGGGTACTATGTCTAAACAACTTCATACCTCCTGCCAGTAATGGTAGGGACACTAAAGTTTTTCTGTGGGGAATAAGTAATACACTACAGTTTTTAGTTATGAAGTTGCTTGTTCAGCGTAAAAAGCAGTATATTTTGGATATTCACAATACACTTTACCAAATGATCTTGCAGTACTGTGGAAAAAATGGTATAAAAGTAAAGCTAAACTTTTAATGTGTATTATTAAGTTCCAGATGTCTTTTGTTTGTTTGTTTTGTTATTACTTCGCCTGTACTGAATATAAACAGTTGTCAGGAACTTCTGTTGTCTTTACTTCATGTGAGTTGTTGATTTGCCATTAGTGTTTGCCATAGATTATATGCTTAAGCATTCAAAACAACAGCTGAGACACTTCAATTGTCTCTGAATAGATGTATTTACAGCATTACTAATAATATCCCAGTTAACATTTTTCCCTCGTAAACTCACCACTTTGAATAGACTTGCACAAGAAGTTCAGAAGTTTTATAGTTGAAAACTGTATCACAAGTCTTGTTTTCATTCTTGTATATCAGCTACTGACTGTGATCTAAAGTGAAGGCATTTAAAATGCCTTCTGAACTTTCTATGTTGTGTTCATATGGGCAGTCACTTTCATCTGCATATGATTTAGCTGTTCCTGGAGCCATAAAATAGCATGTTTGTGAAGTTTTATTTTTCATGATAAAAGGTGGAAGAGGCTGGAATAATTTTTTTTTTTAAATTTTAGGCAACTTACCTGGTCTTCAGACTTAGATTAGTTTACAGTGTTCTAGGAAAATATTGAAGGACCATGTTTCTCTTATTGAATATGTTTGGGTGATTGCTGATGAGTTAGAAAACTGTCCTGAAGAGGAATCAGTTAGTACAGTTCTGGTATGAAATAGAAAGTGGAGTGCTGTAATCTGCAGTCATGTATATATAAAAATGCAGGTTTGGCTTAGACCAAGACTGGAATGAAAATTCCTTGATCTCTTGGCCTGACATGTGTGTCCCTGCATGGCAGGAGGATATCAGAGCTCCAGACCAAATTACAAAGTAACTATGAAAAATAAATCCTGTGAGCCCTACACATTGGGCTTGAAGAGGATATGTTAATCTTCACAGTTCCCTGGCCTTTCCAAACTACTTAAGTAATTTTTTTAATTAATACACATCTCTAAAACTCCCATTAAGAAATCAAAAAATAAATAATTCTTCAAACTGTCGAATGCAATAAAGCAAAATTTTAAAATACTGTTTTCATTACTGATAAGATGGATAATTCTCTCTCATTAGAAAATAGGCCAAAAATTGTATGGGAATTAATTGAACCATAGAATACCAGGTTGGAAAAGACCTCGAGGATGATCTGGTCCAACCTTTCCTGGCAAAAGCATGGTCTAGACAAGACGGCCCAGCGTCCTGTCCAGCTGAATCCTAAAAGTGTCCGGTGTTGGGGAATCCACCACTTCTCTGGGGAGATTATTCCAATGGCTGATTGTTCTCATTGTGAAAAATTTCAAATTGAATTAAATAATTGTATTAATGTAGTCTGGCTGGCTGGTAGAAAAACCTAGGGAACAAAAGTCTCTAGCTTGGCATATTTGGGAAGTTACTGTGGCGGGGATAGTACTTAGGAGTCACATAACCTCGGTCAAGAGGGTGCAGCCAAGGAATCTAGCCAAAACAAACTGGAGCGGATTTGTGTAGAAATTCGGATGAGCAGATGCTGTGGACAGTATAACTGAATTTGAGAAAAAACCTTTTTTAATTCTGACAGACAATGTGAAGTCACAGCACTTTCTGACATGCGAGAAGTGTTCTAGATTCCCAATTGAGATGTTGTTTACCTCATCCATGTCCTGCAAAGAGGATAAACACCACCTTATCCAAATCATGCAAAAAAGATAATAATTTAGAGTCTGGTCTAAAATCAGGAATATTTTTCCTCTTGTTTCATGAGTTTTTGATTGAACTCTGACAGGAAATCGATACAGTACTCATTAAATCTGGTGTGATTCTTTTTGTGTTCTTGTTAACCAAATAGGGATTTGGTTAACTTTTTAGTGAACTTTACAGTGCACTGAGCATTACAGTGGGGTTAGGGAACTCTACAGTTCACTAAACTTAGGACAGTGAAAAATGATGTTTCTGATTTATAACCAGTATAGAAGTTACTTGAGACACCATTTCCACAATTCAATGCAAGATTAGTGATGCTGCAAAGTCAACGCTAGAAACCTGTGTGAAAGCAAAGGGTATAGTTCTTTGTTCAGCTGGATTTTCTTGGAAGTACTTAAGACCCGAAAGCTTCTAGAAACACCTAAAATGTTTATATTAAAGTCTGGAAATAAATTTTGAAGGGATCTGACAAACTTTCACCAGCTGCCTTTGTGGTGTGGAGTCTTATGCATAGAAATTGTAGGCATTGGAGTTTGTTTATCAGTTACAAGTTTTTAAAAATCAGTATATGACTAGTTTAAAATATATGAAGGACTCATAGAAAGCTTAAAAGCCACTTTACAGTACTGCTTAATTAGTTTTAAGAGAACTTAAATGCTTAAAAGAGACTTTTAGCCTGTCAGAATTGGGTTGTGAAAGCTGCTGAAGAAGAGTGAATGACAGCTACCCAGTAGTTTGTTGGCTGTCAAAGAAAGGCTATATTTCTTATTTGTTATACCTTTTAATGACTCGGAGAGAGATTTTGTGTGTTTAGTTGTGGTTTTGGAAGATAGTGTTGCTCACTAGCCAAGTTTCAATAAGCTGTACTTGAAAGATGTATGTTGGGGCAAAACAGTAAGGACCAAAGAGCAGCTGGAGATGACATGAGTCTACCACATGCAGATCATTTGACAATCTGTATACAGAGAATGCAGAAACAATTTAAAAAATGTAGACTGCTCCTACTGGCAATAAATTCCCTTGTCTACAACTAGAAGCAGCTTGAGGCAACTCGGAGATACGCTTTTTATCAGTTGCTCTATGTTCATGTGCCAAAATAAAAGAAATTAAATACATATTAACAGTGACTTCAAGTAATTATTTTTGTGCTTAAGGAGGTTGTTTTTAATGTGATCACTTACTCTCTAGACTATAATATTCTAAGTATTATTATTCCACATGTAATATTATATGTATGTTAGTGACACTGGTGCTTTTGAGAGTGGATTTTTACTTGTGTGTGTTTATAAGCATAGCACATGCAAGGACTGAGATTTCCTCCTCCCTATTTTTTTGTTCTAGTCAGTGAAGAACTGTTCTTGGAACATTCATATCTGAATTGGAATTTACTTTCTTTTAAAGAAAACCAATGCAGTTGGGGTACATTTAGACTATGGCAATGTCTACTGTAGAAAAAGTGTAATAATTAAAATTAAAAAAAACCACAACACATTAGAGAAACCTTTTTATAGGTATTTAAAATAAGGCAGTCTTATTTGTAGGAGGAGTTCTGTTTTTTCTAAAGCATATCTATATGTTGTAATCTTCATTTGTTCAGGTTTCCCCTAAAACAGATGCAGTTTACACTGTGGTCCTAGGCCACCATATAACTAATCCATGAGAAGAAAATACTACTCTCAGCTTTAAGGTGTTGTTTTCCAGCATTCAGAACCTGAAAAGTGGACTTTGTTTGTTCCCTTCGCTATCAGTAGCACAAAATAATATAGGAGAAACTCTTTAAAAAAAAACGTGCTGAAATGGAAGAAAGTACTCTGTATGCATTGCCCATCTGAAGTAGAACTGAATTCAGTGGAGAAAATGCTCCTGCTCTGTTATTGTCTCTCAGGCTTTTTTCCAATTTTTTCAAATAAAAAAGTGAAACACTGTTCTTATGTCCTTGGCAACACAAAGATAGCTTGGTGAGTACTGGCTGCATGGAACATTCTCCTGCTGAAGGAAGAGCAGGAGAACCCTGACTCCGCCTTCCCTTCGTTTCTGTCAAAGGTAGTGATCTCACAGATCGCTTAATAACTCCGATTGAGTTGTTCCTTGATCCATGTCCCCAAAATCTTTGTGTTGTGTCCTACATGCTGCTGAAGATCACTTATTCACTGAAGCTAAGTAAATAGATGTTCTCCACCTCTCATTGAGTGCTGTTATTCCCTATTCCTACTTTGTGTCTTTAACGTGTGCAAACATGAATTGCAGTAGGACTTGACTGTATTTTTTGTTATGAAGTGCTGCATCCTACAGCAAGTCCTGCAGTTGCATAATGAAGGAAGGGGATGCTGGTCAGGTCTGTGTCAAACTTTATGTTCCTAATGGTGTCATCTGACAGCCAGTATGTTCAGTGAAGTGCTAGCTTGCCCACATTGCCTGGTTTCTATGCTTCAGTCTCTAAAGAGGCTACACTCATCGTGTCTGAAGGAACAGCCAGGTTCCTGTCTTCCTCCGTGCATGCTAGCATTTGTTCCTCTCCTTGAAAAATACTTGCATATAAATCCAGTCTATATATATAGCTAATAATGTTCTTGGAACTTGGCTACAATATCTAGACGTGTAACTTTGTCTCCTTGCAGTGGTTTTTCTAGTCTCTCAGTAAAAAAATAGTGGGATAACAAATGACTCTTCTGATGGAAGTTTTGGCATGGATTCTGTTGCATTGGGAAAGATGCAACAAGAAATGGAAATGCTAGTGTGTACTTCTGTGAGCTTTTGACATTGACTGGGAGTTGTTGACAAATGGCTGACGTAATTTAACATCAGAAGATTGTCCCATGAGTGTAGTGCCCACATATTTTGTTAAAGTAAGTTTAATCTAGCCATACTTGGTTGAAGAGTTTACATGGTGTAAAAGACCTCTAAAATAAACCTTAAAATAAGCCTAAAAAACCTCATTTTTGAGGGTTTTTTTTAACCTTTAAACAGAGCTTTGCTAGTGAAAAAATGTAAAGAACTAGATTTTTTGTTCATGATTAAGATATGACTGATGTATTAATGGGAAGGAGGGAGGGTGTGGGCAAGATTCTCTTTAGATGCTTGATAAAAGCAGACCTGAGAAAACTTGGTGACAAATGGCAACAAACATGTTTCCAAATTATCCATTGGTAAAGGTGGTCTGGTTATTGGCTTAATTTACTAAAGAGCCATAGCTTTTATCTTTGGAATTACAACTGAGAGTTGTAATGCGAGATATGCTTAAACTTGTGTAAAAGTTTATTGTTGTGAAGCTGTAATAGAAATTGCTGTTGCTTAGTTTTGTTTGTGAGCAAAAACTTGTTGGTGTGGTTTTTTTTTTTATGGTGGTTGTTTTTCTAATTTCTGCTTTAATTTCAGCTGAAGTAGGTAACTTATTTCTGAGACAGAAAACTTTGTTATGGAAACAAAGTATTTTCTAGTGTCAGTTTTTTTCAACCCACTGTAGTGTCTATTAAGCACTCTAATTTCTATGTGGTGAGAACACAGACTTAGGACAACAGTTCGGATATATTTTGTGTTGGAAATATTCATTGCTCTATGAAGAATGCTCCAGAAGAAAGGTAGCTGAAAACTTCAGAATCAATAAGTGAAGTGTCTGCTGTAAGTCATGGATTCATCACTTGTAATTAGTAAAGGAAGAAAACCTGGATATGACGCTTGTAAAGGTGGTCACAAGCTGCCAATATGACAAATCTTAAACATCTGATTTTGTTGTGAGGCGGTATCAGAAGATGTATTTCAGCAGGGACAAGGAATTCTTAATGATGTTACACATGGCTATGGTGCAACATAATCCTCCTATGGAGGATTATATCCCTTCATGTTCAAGGAAGATGACCTGAGACTGAAACAGGTGCAGAAAAGGTCTACTTGAATGGTCAGGAAAACTGTAATGAGGAAACTAGAAGAATCTAGCTTGTTTTTCAATTTTGCAGAGGAATGACTGGGAGAAGATATTGTTCTCACAAATATATCACTGAGAAAAGATGGGGGAAGGAACTGTTAGGAGGACAATATTGATCCTTATCCTTATGTATTCATGTGGACAGTTATATAAAAGAGGGGCTGCAGAATAAGAAAAAGAATCATAGAATCATAGAATCGTTAAAGTTGGAAAAGACCCTTAAGATCATCGAGTCCAACTGCTAACCTATCACTGCCAAGTCCACCACTAAACCAGATCCTCGACACCACGTCTACCCTTCTTTTAAATACCTCCAGGGATGGAGGCTCCACCACCTCCCTGGGCAGCCTGTTCCAATGTTTGACAACCCTTCTGGTGAAGAAGTTTTTCCTAATATCCAGCCTAAACTTCCCCTGGCGCAGCTTGAGGGCGTTTTCTCTCACCCTATTGCTTGTTACTAGGGAAAAGAGACTGACCCCCACCTCGCTACAACCTCCCTTCAGGTAGTTGTGGAGAGTGATACGGTCTCCCCTCAGCCTTCTCCAGACTAAACCACCCCAGCTCCCTCAGCCATTCCTCATAAGACTTGTTCTCTAGACCCTTCACCAGCTTCGTTGCCCTTGTCTGGACACGCTCCAGCACCTCAGTGTCCTTCTTGTAGTGAGGGGCCCAAAACTGCACAGAGTACTCGAGGTGCAGCCTCACCAGTGCCGAGTACGGGGGCACCTCCCTGCTCCTGCTGGCCACACTATTCCTGATACCCAGGATGCTGTTGGGCTTCTAGGCTGCCTGAGCACACTGCCGACTCGTGTTCAGGCGGCTGTCAGCCAGTACCCCCAGGTCCTTTTCCTCCAGGCAGCTCTCCAGCCACTCCTCCCCAAGCCTGTAGCGTTGCATGGGGTTGCTGTGACCAAAGTGCGTGACCCGGCACTGAGCCTTGTTGGATCTCATACCGTTGGCTCTGGCCCAATGATCCAGCCTGTCCAGGTCCCTCTGGAGGGCCTTCCTGCCCTCAAGCAGACCGACACTTCCGCCCAGCTCAGTGTCATCTGCAAACTTACAGAGGGTGCACTCAATCCCCTCATCCAGATCATCAGTGAAGATATTGAACAGGACCGGCCCTAACACTGAGCCCTGGGGAACACCACTCATGACCGGCCCCAACTGGGTTTGACTCCATTCACCACCACTCTCTGGGCTCGGCCGTCCATCCAGTTTTTCACCCAGCACAGAGTACAGTTGTCCAAGCCATGAACAGCCAGCTTCTCTGCGAGAATGCTGTGGGAGACAGTGTCAAAGGCCTTACTAAAGTCCAGTAGACAACGTCCACAGCCTTCCCCTCATCCACTAAGTGGGTCACCTTATCATAGGAGACCAGGTTAGTGAGGCAGGACCTCCCTTTCATAAACCCATGCAGGCTGAGCCTGATCCCCTGGGTGTCCCGCATGTGCTGCGTAATGGTATTCAAGATGATCTGCTCCATGACCTTTCCCGGCACTGAGGCCAGGCAGACAGGCCTGTAGTTTCCTGGATCCTCCTTCCAACCCTTCTTGTAGAGGGGCATCACATTCACTAGTTTCCAGTCATCTGGGACCTCCCAGGTTGACCAGGACTGCTGATAAATGATGGACAGTGGCTTGGTGAGCTCCTCTGCCAGCTCACTCAGTATCTCAGGTGGATCCCATCCAGCCCCATGGACTTGTGAACATCAAGGTGAAGGAGCTGGTCGGTGACTGCCGTCTCTTCAACAACTGGGACTTCATTCTGCATACAGGGGCCTGAGAACCCTGAGGATGACCAGTCTATTAAAGCAAAGAAAGTATTAAGTACCTCAGCCTTCTCCTCATATTTCCTGGCAAGGTTACCTTCTGCCTCCAACAAAGGAGGGAGATTCTCCCTGGCCCTCCTTTTGTCACTGATGTATTTATAAAAACATTTTTTGTTATCTTTAATGGTGGCAGCCAGTTTAAGTTCCAGCTGGGCCTTTGCCTTCCTAATCTTTTCCCTGCATAACCTCACAACATCCTTGTAGTCCTCCTGAGTCACCTGCCCCTTCTTCCAAAGGAGGTAAGCTCTCCTTTTTTTCTTGAGTTCCAGCCAAAGCTCACTGTTCAGCCAAGCGGTCTTCTCCTCTGCCTGCTCGACTTAAGGCACATGGGGACAGCCTGCTCCTGCACCCTTGAGACTTCTTTCTTTAATAACAACCAGCCTTCCTGGACTCCTTTGCTCTTCAGGACTGCCTCCATACGGACACTCTTAACCAGACGCCTTAACAATCCAATGTCTGCCCTTCTGAAGTTCAGGGTAGTGGTTTTGCTGACCCTCCTCCTTACTTCTCCAAGAATTGAGAACTCTTATCATGTCATGGTCGCTGAGCCCAAGACAGCCTCCAGCCACCACATCACCCATCAGGCCTTCTCTGTTCATAAACAGCAGGTCCAGCGGGGCACCTCCCCTGGTTGGCTTGCTCACCAGCTGCATCAGGAGGTTCTCCCATGCACTCCAGGAACCACCAAGACTGCTTTCTCTCTGCTGTGTTGTATTTCCAGCAGATATCTGGTAAGTTGAAGTCTCCCATGAGAACAAGGGCTAGAGATTGTGAGACTTCAGCCAACTGCTTGTAGAGTACTTCATCTGTCTCCTCATCCTGGCTGGGTGGTCTGTAACAGACTCCCACCAGGATGTCTGCCTTATTGGCCTTTCCCCTGATCCTTACCCATAAGCACTCAACCTTATCATTAGTGTCACTGGGTACCCCTCCACCTCTCCTTCCTTGCCTGTCCCTTCTAAAGAGCTTGTAGCCATCCATTGCAGTGCTCCAGTTGTGCAAGTCATCCCACCGTGTTTCCGTGATGGCAACCACATCATAGTTTCCCTGGCACGCCATGGCTTCCAGCTCCTCCTGTTTATTGCCCATGCTGTGTGCATTGGTATAAATGCAATTCAATTGATCTGTTGATCTCTTCTCCAACACAGGCATGCCAGCCCCAGGCTCGTTCCTAGCAAGCCTGGTTTTATCCCCTTCCTCCTTCGTATCTAGTTTAAAGCCCTCTCAACGAGGCCTGCGAACTCCTGAGCCAGAATCCTTTTCCCCCTTTGCGACAGGGGAACCCCATCTGTCTCCAGCAGGCCTGGTGCCATGTAAACTGCCCCATGACCAAAAAAACCAAAATTCCACTGCTGGCACCAGCCTCTGAGCCACATGTTAATGAGCCCTCTCTTACATGCAAGAGAATTTATCTACAAATGTTTCTGGCAAAAGACTTCAGCTGATACAGCAGAAGACCTTGACAGAATATATCTTAAGCTTGCAGGGATTCTGGCATTTTAAAATCTTAGGATGTTTGACTTAAAAGCATAAATTAACCTTTCAACAAAGTTTAACCAACACTTTAACCTTTTCCGTTTGTTAGAAGAGCATGGTATATAATAGGTATTTCTGTTCTCAGTCAATAGTTAAAATTAGCTTTCTGTGAAATCAAATACTGTTGTATAGAGAAAACAGATCAACTGATAATTTATAGCACAACAGTTGTGTAGTATCTTGCACAGTGTATATAACTTTGTGATAATGTAGTCTTTTGAATAACACCTTCAGTATATCTGCAGGTGTGCTGGCAGATGGCTCAGCACGAGCCACATTAGAAGCTTTTTTTTGTTAGAGTTGATTTTCTGCTATCTGTGTCAATCTTGAATAAATAAACTTCAGAGAGGAGACTTTCATTAAGTAAGCATAGGAATCACATGGGGGGTGTCTGGTAATGCCATCTCTTCAGAGAAAGAATTGATGGTTGAATTGATTCATAATTTCTGGATAGTGAGAGCCTTTTTTTTAATCAGAAGCAAAATGCATTTATAATTGTATATTTGCTAGTGTATCTTTTCAGAGTTCTTCCCAAAAGAATGAATTTCTGATCCAAATTTTTGAATAAGAGATATTCTTATTCAGAGATATGACAGAGAGAAGGGACAAGAGCTGAAAAGTATATGCATCAGTCACAAATACCCAGTTTTGGAAGAAGTCCAAATGAAAATTTTTAGAGGTTCTTGTGAACTCTTGGGAATTTTTTTTTGCTTGTTTTAGTAAAACCAGGCTGCATTGGCAGTGAGTTAGATAAGAACGCAAGACTGTTGCTTTTCTTACGCAGAAAGGAAATTTTAATCTGAGCAGAATGCCATGCAATTTTTCAGTTGAAACCACAATGTTCTCATTAGGTATAAGCTCTTACTGGGCATGACTAGAGTACTTGACACTTAAATCCTGAGTCATGAGAATGCATTTGGTAAGAGTCAAAGTCCTGACAGGAGTGGTTTTAATATTGTCTGAAAGGTGACAAAAATCAGTTAAATCACCCGTGGATCACTTCACCTCTGTATTAATGAACTTGTTGAGGGTACAGTTAAAAAGTATCATTTATTGACTCAGAAGGTTTAGGGGGTACAGTTAAAAGCGTCTGTTATTGAATCAGTGAGTTTTGCAGTGCATTAATGACCTCAAAATTGAATTAATTTGAAATTGCTGACTTGGAGTTTACAATGTCAGTGGACATTTAGGGACTGACTAATAATTAGTGGTACTATAAGGTTAGCAGGTTCAGCATCCTGAATGACCAGGTTCAGCACCCCACTGGCAGAAAACTCTTGAAAATGAACAGTTAATACCAAAGATTTTAAAATGCATATGCTGGATTACAAGCCAAGAAGTTGAGTACTTCATAAAATCTTTTGTACTCTCTACTACCATAGTTGAAGGTGTGCTCTGCAAATCTCCAAGTCCTAGTTATGAAGCTTTTAGCTTGATTCCTCTTTTCACAAAACCTGACCTGGATTGCAGCAGCATGCATATGAAACTGTTTTTTGTCACTGATTTGAACAGGATCATAGCTTGTGCAGCAAAGACTTTTTATTCTTATGACAAGGCTAATTTAATCCCAACTGCTTTATTAAAGCATTACTGAATTTTATAGCAGGAAGAAAGCAGGTAAATTAATTTTTTTTCTTTTTAAATATACCAATAGCAGTTACTGGACTTCTTAAATCTAAAATCCAGTGGATCTGGCTTCTACTTTCCTTCTACCCATCAGGCTATGATAACTAAAGGGAAATAATGCTGCTGTATGCTTTTCACAGGACTCCTTATCATCTACCTGTAGGTCTTTTTCATTTGGGCCTGAATAAACTAGCTGTTGTAGCCTCTTCAGGATTAGACCTCAGAGCAGGTAGTTCTTTACCTTTTATTTTAATTATTGATGGGGAGAGCATAGTGAATTAACACTTTCTTGCCCATTTCCTGCTGCTCTAGGCAACCTGTTCTGTGCCTTTGCTACCCCATTGTTACGACATTGAGTACACATTGGCCATCAAGCAAAGAGGAAGATGCAAGGTGACATACACATAAAACCAGAACAGAATCCCTTCAGAAAGAGAACTCAGTCCAAAATGATTGTTACAGGAAAATATCACTCCACTACTTAGTACGCAAGATGGAAATTAGACCTCCTGAAAGGTAGTTTGAAAAGAAAATAAATAAGGAAGTAGAAATGAATCTGCACCAGAAGCAGGAATTGTAGGCCAGGCTCAGCAGGCTACAGAGATGTACATTAGTCATTTCATGCATTTGAGAAGATTGTGAAGTGATCTCTCCTCCTGTCCCTGTCCCCCCACCATCCTCATCCCCCTAAAAAACCCCAAAACAAATCAAACCAATATTGAAGGAAATAAACCAGAAGGAAACATTCTTTTGTCCCTTCAAAATGCACGTTGCCATACACTTGTTACATACCAATGGCATTGGTGTTTACCTGTGGTTGGAGACTGACCCACAAGTGCTGTTGATGCCAGCTGGTTTATTCCCACCTGTGTCCCCCAGCAAGTATTATGGCAAGTGTCATATGGTTTCTGCCTGCCCAGTCACAGGCACTGACTGGATTGTTTATAAGAGGAGGGTGTGTTTGTGTTTTTACTTCCTCCCCACAGTCTTTTTGCAGTCTATGTATCTGATGTCTCTCACTTTATAAAGTAGTTAGATTAAAATCCTGGTGTAAACTCTGACTTGTTAAAACAAGTTAAAAAAAAAAAAAAAAGGAAATTTGCTTGTGTTATCCATCAAATCCAACCCCTCCCCTGACCAACAAGCAGTGTATTGGATGAGATATCTGTTCTGGTTTTGTTTTCCACAAAGAAGGCAAGGTTCTTTGATTCCGAAGGAAGGAAAAATGAGAAGGTTGAGAAGCATTGTTTTAAACTTAAAAAAGAGCCATAGGAACAGTTATATATGATAGAGATTGTGGTACAAAATTTACAGGTCTATAGTTCTAGTAGTTCTAGGTAGGTGGTTTTTAGGTTTTTGGGGTTTTATAAGGAGAGACACAGTACATACTGTGCTGATTTTGCTTTCAGTTCAAGGAAGTCTTTCTATTATTTCTTTTTTTCTTCCACACACACACACACCCCCCCCCCCCCCCCCCCCCATCTAGGAGTAGCCATCTGATTTTTGGCTATTTATTACAATTTCATTTTGTTTATTCCAGTATTTTCTTCCCTGCTACCTCAGTCTCCAGTAATGTTTTAATGGATTCCTGTTTTGTTTAGAAGTCTGAAGTATTTCTGAGACTTTTTTTTCAAATGCTGTATCTCCTGTGTAATATCCATAAAATTAGTTTGTTGTTTAAGGATGTGCTCAATAGTGTAAGTCAGTTTTTATGGTAGAAAACAGATTTGTGTTGATAAACTGCTATAATTATGTTGTGCTGACTTCAAGCACCATTGTGGGAGAAGTACATGAATAATGTAGATAAGGTTGATTAACCCTGGCATCTGTGGGAGAAGGGCAGACAGAAAAGGAAGTGATTATATGAGTAATACTCTACTTTCCATGTCACTGTAAATTAGCATCAGGTAGCTTTTTCATGTCTTTGCCCACATGTGTTTGATGTACCCAAAGATCAAATAACTTTTGTTCATTTCCCTGTTCATAGCAAATTTTCTTACAGAATGTGAGATGATTCCCATATAAAAATGAATTAAAGATAAACAATTCTAGTATTTTATTCTGTCAGGTGTGAAAAATAATAATCTTCAGAGTGCTGGCAAGTGAGCTACTTCACAGAAGCTGGTTTATGCACTACTTCTACCAGATGGTAAATGTGAGGTAACTCCTCTTTGAGCAGGTCGCTGAGGCAGGTAATGCATAGCATGAATAGTGTTCTGTCTTCGCAGCCTGAGGAAAAATAATAATAGTAGCCGTTAAAATAGAGCATTAAGTGAAAAACAAACCTGGACACTGCATTCAGCTTGTTCCTTCTAGTAGTGTTTTCTGCAGCCTGGAAAAGGTGGTAGACCACCATATTACATCCTGCTGTTTTTGAGTGCATCACATGGAATTGCCCTGTGGAAGTGGAAGGTGTTCATTTCCAAAGTAGACAGCTTTAAGAAAGGAGATATCTGTGGCTGAAACAGATTCATAACAGAAGACACTAGAGTACGTCCATGCAGGGATCCACCACTGTCTTTGGGATAGACTGTAATTAATGTTTTTGTTTCACATTTTCCCTCTTCTCTGATAGGTGGGAGTAAGTTGCTTGACTGAAATGAGGTTATGTGTGTGTTTATATACATACACATACAATTTACACCTTTTTGAACTTTTGAATTTGGTGAAAGCTGTGGTCACTATTCTTTTTTCAGAAAAGGATTTCATAATCCAAATGTGTCCTGTGAGAAGTCTCTGATATACCTGGAAGTCCCCTTATATTCCCCACAGTTTACCTGATCTACCAGCATTCCATGCTAATAATTAAAGTGTAGCTGTGATGGCTGAAGCTAATCGTGAGGACTCTTAGTATCAAGGTATACTTTTAGTTGTTCCCACAGAAGAGCCAGCGAAGGTCTTCTTTTCATATGGGTGGATGTTCACTACAAAATTTTCTTTCATGTGCCAGTATGAACAGTTCAGGCAGATGACTGAAATACAGTAAAGATGTTCAGCTGGATAGTGTACGATGTGAACCCTTGCTTCCCATCAAGCTACTAAAGGCTGAAAATGATAAAAAACACTTCTTCAAGTTTTTGGAGTTGGGCAAACATTTCTTTTTACTGCTACTGTGTCTGAGAAAACACCTGAAGTATTTTAAGTCCTGCTGAGGCTGACTAGTACAATACTGGAATTATACAATCCATTGGTCCTTCTTAGGGTTGGTTGTTTAAGGAGTGTGAAAATTAATGACTTGTATCCTCCCTCTTGTGCGGAAGGCGTGGGAGGAGGAGGAATGCTTCATGACGCATGAACTGGGTTTCATACCACGTGTTATTAAAGGCCATTCTGTTGATGGAAGGTATTTGTTGTCTGATATTTTGTCCATCTTGTGATACAGGTGTTTAGGTGCCTGTATTTGCTTTACATGTCAAGATTTTGGTACTGCTGGAGGGGTGGCTTTCTGTGAGAAGATATCAGAAGCTGTTCCCATGTCAGACAGAGCCAGTTCCAGCCAACTCCAAGGTGACCCTCCGCTGGCCAAAGCCGACCCCATCAGCAATGCTGGTCACGCCTTTGTGATAACATAATTAAGAAAAATTTTAAAAATGCTTTCTTACGTGGCAGCTTGTGAGAAAGGAGTGTGAAAAATGTGAGTGAAACAGTCCTGCAGGCACCAGTGTCAGTGAAGGAGGAGAGGGAGGAGGCGCTCCAGGCGCTGGAGCTGAGACTCCCTTGCAGCCCCTGGAGGAGACTATGGTGAACCAGGATGTCCCCATGCAGCCTGTGAAGGACCCCATGCTGTAGCATTTGGACATGCACTGAAGGAAGCTGCAGCCTGTGGAGAGCCCACACAACAGACCTGTGACCCCATGGGGGACCCACACTGGAGCAGTCCATTCCTGAAGGACTGCACCCTGTGGAAGGGACCCATCCCAGAGCAGTTGGTGAAGAGCTGCAGCCCATGGGAAGAACCCATGTTGAAGTTCATGAAGGACTGTAACCCATGGGAGGGATCCATGCTGGAGCAGAGGAAGAGTATGAGGAGGGAGTGGCAGAGACAAAGTGTTTATGGACTGACCACAACTCCCATCCCCCTGCACCACTGGGAGAGGCAGGGTCCTGCAGAGGAAGTAGGAGTCATGAGTGAAGTTGATCCTGGGAAAAGGGCAATGGGAGGAAGGTGGTTTTAGTTTTGTTACTATTTCTCACTGTCCTACTCTGTTATTAATTGACAGTAATTTCCCCAAGTCAAGCCTCTGTTGCAGGTGACAGTACTTGGTGAATGATCTCCTTGCCCGTATCTTGACCCATGAGCTTTTTCATTGTGTTTTCTCTCCCTGTCCTCCTCAGTGTCTGGGTGGGCACCTGGTGGCCAGCCAAGGTCAACCCACCACAGTACTAAATCCGTTTGTACCTACATGAAGATCTGCAGGAAGAATCCAGTTGTTTTACGGTATGTTTTTAGGGAGTCTCATGCACTTCCACACCAGGTTCACCTTCTGTGTAAACAGAACCCTCTTAGGAACCACTTTTTCTGCCAATCTTAATGCAGAACAGTAGTCCTAAAGAGGAGGGCATGGAAGATAAGGAGAAATTTAAATGTTCTATTTTGCCACCTAAAGGCAGGTGCAATAATGAGGCAGATTGCTGTATTAATCTTCTATTTATTCTTCCAGGCTTGTGATACTGTTTTGAGCAAGTTTATTGCAGAGAAATTTCCTTTGTCTCTTTGGAATTGGAGTGTGCCATGGAGCTAATTTTGCAAATATGCTTCCATTTACTGAGTTATTGCTACTCTTTTGCTCACTCCTTACCCCACCCTTGTTTCACTCAGAGGAAGCAGAAGACCCTGTAGTGACGTTTGCTTCAAGTTCTGGTGTCTGGGAGAGGTAGTTTATGCTCTTCAATTGCTTCAGGCTAGTTAGCGCACACTACCTGAGAAGAAACGTAGGATGCTTGTTTCTTACACTTGGCTGTGCTTTATTGGGATGTTACAGAGCACTGTGGGAAGGCAAGCTATGTATTCCATAATGGAGTAAAGATTTGGGAGGAATAAGTTTGTAAGCAGGGGCTTTGTCCAATGTATCTTCTAACTTTTAATGCCACTTTTGTCTGAAATAAGCCAAATGTTGCTATAACTATAGAGAGCTCAAGGATAGCTCAGGCTGTTAAATCATCTGAGGGAAGGTTGGGGACAAAACACTTGAACGTGGCTATTGCAGAAGAGACTTTTTTTTTTTTTTGCAAGGGCCTCACCTCATTAGAAACCAGTGTATATATTTGGTTCCTGCAGTAATGGTTGCAAGTGAGCAGCCTTATTTGTCATTATTTGAAAACTGTAGTGGGAAATGGATTCATAGAAGTGCGGGGAGGTTGTAAAGTGTACTTTCCTGTGTCTGTCATTTTCATACCCTGTGTGGATGGTCGCTAAACGAAGGAAGCAGTTGAAACACTGTTACAGGGTCTTGGCCAAATCTGTGAGATGAGGACCCCCTCTAGTGGTGACACCTCTGCCAGGCTCTACGAGATACTCAGCCTGTTGGTTTCCTTCCGCCCTGGGTTTTTTTCCCCTCCTTCTAAACGCCACATTTAGGTCCCCTCTGATAACTGTGGTGAATACGTATGATTACTATTGGGCTCGTTCTGACCATGCGACACAGAGAGGTCAGCGTTGTGTTGTGTATCACTAGTGTCACTAAGATCGCAAGCTCTTTAACTTGCCCACGTATTATAATACCGTGTCAAGATGTGGAACACGAATGATAAAAGTGGATACAAAAGTACGTGTATGATCGCTTGGAAATATGCTACACTTGTAGTGTAATCTTAATTTGTTCGTGGCTTTGGGGTGGAGATTTTTCACATTAATTCTTAAATTAACAATGAGACACAGATGGAAAAGAAAAATGTGCTGACAGTGCTCCAAAAAGTACTGCTTAGCAAGTGTGAGAAACAGCAGAGTTGCTTCATAATCTGTTCAAAATATTTTTCTTGCAATGTCTGTGCATTTTTGTGTTGAACTGCCTGGGATAGATGCACTTTCTACAAGTTTTGAGTCAGCAGTCGTACATATGTTATTGTATCAGTAATGATGACTTTCTCGGGAATGAGCATTGGAGCTACTTTTTTCTTACTCTGTTACAAGTTGTAGTTTTGGAATTAAAACCCTTGAGGCCATGCACTACTATATTATGTTCTTTCTTCCATGGAAGCAGAGTTGTTTTTTTCTTTATTGGGCATTGCTTGTCTTCTGTTACTTGTTCTTCTGTCTGCTAAATAACTTAAATAGAAATGTCTCTTAGCAATGAAATGCCATGCATTCTTTGTGGCATAATTGTCATGAACAAACCAGAATTCATTTGGCGCCAGAGTCAGTGGAGGTCTTTGCTGCCTCTTTTTTGTTCATGTAGCATCACTGTCGGTTGAAGTTGCTGGCTACATGAAAAGCTGGCTGTACATCTAGGACATTATTCATTGATACTGGCAGATAGAAAGGGCAAGTAGTTGAGACAAGGTATGCCACTGTGTGAGATAATGACAAGTTGTAGAGCATGTCTTAAAAGTGTATAGCACTTTATAGTTGCATTACAGTGTTTTCATGACTTGCTATAGAATGATGCATTTTCCTACCATTTAGGGAGGAAAATTGGGTAAAGGCTAGAATGAAGTAATTGCTTCATTAGAGAGCATTGACTATTTGATTCTGATAGGTGTAATTACATTGGTAATAGATCACTTGCCGCCTTTGCCAAGGCACGTATGGGTGGGATACAGTGTTGCTGAACGTTTGAAGTGCACTTAAGTAGGTATTTGAAAAGTTGTCCAAGATACAGTGCCATCAATTTGTGGCTTCAGTGATTAATGAAGATATACCTAGCTAATATGGAAATACGGGCTTCCTAAAAGCCGAATAAAAATATGGGTAACTTAAAGTATAAAAGGTAAAGCTCCATACAGTTGTGTCATGCCATATATAGACTCCTTAGCATTCCTGTTTGCACTATTTCCCCATGAAATTAGGGTTGAACTTACTATGTTTTTAGGCTCTTATAGTGAATTGCTTGAATTCTTTGTCAAATCCAATTCAGACATCTCATTTGAATACCTTGAATGGTATCTTAGTACAAATGCAAATAACTTCTTCAAAATAATTCCTGTCTTTGTATTCAGTAAGTGCTGAAGAGTACAAAAATAGGAACTTTGTGGGCTGGTGGAGTTAAGGTTGTTTGGGTGACTTTTTTACCTTGCAATTTCTTGATTTCAAAACTCCATATCAAATACAGATATTTCTTCTGTTTCAGATTTTTATCTGTCTGTTCAATGGTGGATAGATGCTTACCTGCATAATTTCAACTTTTGTCTATTGTAGGTTTGTGTGTTAGAAGTATAAATTTGTAGTGAATTTTTCTATAATCTGAAAATTTAAAATCACTCCTTTTTGATAATACTGCTTTCATTAAAATTCTTGGCTAAGCTTTGATGTGGTAATGTGTATGCATATTAATTTAATGAAATGCTGTTCTGACTCAAAGGCTTAAATTGTTAGTTCTCCCATGAATAGTCTGCAATTTTTATTTAATAATGTATTAATAACTGGTATTTAATAATGTTTTGCTAACATGAATGTAGGGAAATTGGAGCACTTCGGTAACCTTACTGAAAAAAATGCAACTAGATGACTTCTAATATTATTCTGGTTATCTTGACAATGCCATTTTGGTTTCTGCAGTGGCAGTGTTTTATACCATGTGTATGTATGTATAGTGGTAGTTGCTAATCTGCCTGTAAAGCATGAAGTCAGAAAGGTCTTGGTCAGCAGTGGTACGTCATTGTGGTGGACATATTCAGAGCTACAGGAATTGAAATGCTTTGCCATGAGGATGGGTGAGTTATTGCTGGTATGAGGCAACGTGGACCCTGGCCATGTAGCATGCCAGTCACCAAACAAGGCTTGCAGTTTTCTGTTTAAATGTTTATTTACCAGTCTGAACTCTTTGCTTTTTATTGTTCACTCCCAGCTAAGGAAGTGCTTATTTTGTGTAGTTCCCGTCTATCTTCCAACTTAGTAACATTTCTTGTACAAAAGCTGTGTCATAGCTCCAGAACTATGCTGACTCTTTTAAAAAGAACACGATTCCATCTAATATTTTTCTAAACTGGCTTGCTTATTCTTTTGTGTTCTGTAACTTTATCTTGGAGTTTTAACAGACTTGCTCCTGGCAGGAAAAAAAATGAAGTGAAGCCAGATGTAGTTTGAAAACATCTTCATGTCACAAATAATGAATGAATAGTGTATTTCATTTAAAACAAAAAAGCTCACTCAGTGCATGGCCTCCCTCTGTATTTGTTTCTATTTGTTACCTATTTCATAATGGAAGTTACAGTAAATAGTCATCTCAGGTGAAACCTGCCTATACTGTCTTGGCAACCATGAAGTGTACTTCTGCCATCATAGATTGATTAATTTGTTAGATAGTATAAGCAAATTAATAAAAATTCTTTTAAACACCTGCAAGTTCTATCCTTCTGTTCACTTCCATTTCTGTAGCAAAAGCTAGTCTTTACAGTAACTTCATTATTATTAATTACCTTGAAGTGTTATTCTACAAATTAATGAAGGAAGGGGGTTGTGTAGCTTAGTGATTTGGGAAGCGTAGAGTTAAAAAATTACAGTAAGAAAGTAAAAGTTTGCCAATTAATTCTGTATTTTAAAAATATTTTCAGAAATTGTTTAAAATTTTAGTTTCTGCATTCTTCTTTCTTACTAAATAATGAATCCAAGAAAGCCTTTGCAAAGTAGTTTTCAGAAAGTTTACATGCGCACTGTTTTTCTCAGTATGTTCAAAAGGGTCTGCAGTTCATTAAGGCTTAACCGTTGTATTTTGTTCTAGAACTTAAATGCCAGAGTAAACCTGAGATACTGCATCTGATTATATCAGTCTGAATCTAATTTGAGGCAAAAGTGCCTCTGTATAAAGTAATATCAATATAATTATGTAAATTTCAGAGGTTCGGTATAGAATTGTTATGCAGGCTGTTTTCCTTACTTTTCAGTTCCAAAGACATGTACGGAGTATTCCGCATATGGCATTTTCAGAGACATCTGAAAGCTGCTAGGCTTTCTTCATAGCTGCATCGTGTTCAGAGGCTCACATTCATCCTAGGATTGAATAAAAACCATGTCTTTTGTAAATTTCATTTTGCTTCTATTTGATCAGGGAAGTCTGGTTTTTAGCAAAAATTATTACTGCTAGTTAAGAAAGATGATGAGCGTTCTGTATGTCAGATTCCGTTCCAGGACTGTTCCTTAGAGGCATTCATATTTGGTAGTAATGATACCTCTTAGCAGTAAATTCTAGCAGCAAACTTATGCTTTTCCTATTAAGTTACAATGGTATCAAATAAGATGGATGGTTCTTACTCCTCTGCCTTATGCTGTGAATAGAATTGTTTTTTTCTTACTTAGGAAGCAACAATAGATACAAGTGTTGAAATGATCTTAATCTTAAACTGTGATAACTAGACAGTAACAAATAATTGACTTCCGTTGTTGTAAGTTAATTCTTGAATTCCTTTGTTGTGTACATAGTCCTGAGGGTGACAGGAAGGAATTTGTCTGTTATGATCTGTGGGTTTTTTGTTTTGGCCTTCAGATTAACAGAGATAAAGCCCGTGTGAAAAAAGGATAGTAAAAAAAACCCAAAAACATTACTGTCATAGTAATGTCCCTTATAGGAGCAGGGTCAGCCTAGGTGCCGTTGCACTTTTTTGAGGTACTAGAACTTTCCGAGGGTAAGTCAAATGTGGCAACAGTCCCTTTTATTCAGTGTGAAGGTACATGAGAACATGCATGAAGATGGAGTTTAGGTGGTAGGCTGCAGTTTTAGTAGCTTGAGAAGTAGTAACATTTTTGTGTTCACAGTTTTTGATCTTTGTACCACTTGAGAAGGATCAGATGAGGGATGAGATGTCACTCTCCATGTATCATCCAGTGCCATGCAGGTTGTCTTCAGCTTAGGCGTAAAGTTTGGTTCACTCTTCTGCATCTTGCTGCTCCTCCTTCTTTAAAGGAGGAAACAAGAGCAGTATGCATGTGGTGATGTCACTCACTGCAGAAAAGTGTGATTAAAAAAAAAAAAGGTTTTCTTTGCAATCAACTTGTAAAATAAGATCCCCTGCATGATTCAAAAAGTTATAGCATGGCAGTCTTCTGCTAATATCTGGTAGTCAACACAGCTAGAAAGGCAACAGGAGAGGGAGCCAGTGGTAATTTTTTTTTTTAATGCCATGTTAGTAAACAAATACTGTCATGATAAACAGAAAACAGTAGAGGGTTAAAGCACTGAAACAGACCAACACTGATGAGCTTTCTCCCCCTTTGAAACAGTAATACCATTCACTTAAATAGGCAATGCTTTAGTTTGGCAGAAGTGAAGGAAAGGAGAAGCTGAGGTAATGCTGCGTCTAACTACCATCAAAGCCTGGTAAGAGAAAGCAGAGCAGTTCAAGCATTGCTGTTGTGTAGTAAATTAGAAGTTAATAATTTTGGTTGAGGTGCTCAATTCAACCATACTGCCATTTGGGTCAGCAGGGCTGCTCTCGATTACTGCACTTGTAGGCTGTTGCTGTTGTCTTGGTAGAGGATGGGATAACAAAACCAATTGTCAGAATCAATGAAGTGAAGCAAAGTGGAATCTGGCAAGGGGAACAGAGCGAACTGAATTTCAGCTCACATTGCAGGAGACAAGCAAAAATAAAAATGATAAAACCTTTCTGCTGATGATAGTTTTCAGCTCAAGCTGTGCCTCTGTGCAGCAGACTGATGATTCTGGAACTGCAAAGGAAGCTAAAAAGATCTTCAGGCTTCTGCCTGTTGTTTCCAAAAGCGAAAAATTGCTTTATGGCCCTAAAGAGAGGATTCAGATCATCAGCGCTCTGAAAATGTATCTGCTATACTTTGGCTGCTTTCCCTTTTATGTAGTTTAAGAAAGTAAGTTTTGAAATAAGCTTAGAAGGTTCAGGGAGGAGGCTTGAAATAGCAGCAGAGAAGAATTGAGAAGATCATCAAGTTCCATTTTTCTGTTGTATCCTTCCCATCAGACATCTCACTTTTTGCCCAGGTACATTCCTGTTCCCTCCACGTAAAGCAGGTGACTGTTCTTCAGGTCAAGTTATCTGTCTGGCTGTATGGGTAGGTGGCGTTTGTGCAGTTTCTGATGATAAGAGATGTTTGTGCTGCAACACTGTTTAAACGTTTCTTTGAACCCAATTAATGCTGTAGAACGCTGGCATGCGTTACTATTTTATAACTTGTGCTTACATCAGTATTATGATACCTCATTTTTTATATTGTGGTAGTTAAGAAGCAAAGCTCACTAACGTTTCTTCCTACTGATTTTCCTTTGTGTCTGTGTGCTTAAAATGAGAAATAAATAATGAACAACTAGTTAAAAGCTTTTGTTCTGTGGGTACAAGCACTCACTTGGGGGATTTGGAATCCGTCATTGTTGTCTTGTAAGTACTTACATCAAATCCATTCCTGAAGGTCTTCAGCATTTTTTATAGGTAACGTTCTTTTATAATGGATTGAGATCTAGGAAATACAGGTCAGTTTGAAGTGTTGCCCAAAGAACATTTTAAATTTTTTTTTTAAAGAAATTAAAGACAATCCTTGTTTGTTTTCTCTAAACACTGTCATTGTTGCAGATGTCTAGCTGTGTACCAGCTGGATCTCTGGGTGTATTATACGAGCTTTGGGATCTGTACTTGGTTCTGTTTGCAAGTATTTCCTCAGCATATTGAGTCCTTCAAATAATTACTTTTTATTAGATGGAATAAATGTAATTGAATGTTTGCTTTTATACACAGTCTGTTCCATTTCAAGATTGTGAAAGTTAGCACTAGTTTTATTTTGTGTAATAAAAACATTGGCTTAATTTGCTGTCTTACTGTAGGATTACATTATTTTAATAAAGAAGCATAGCTTTTCAAAGTATATCTTTCTATTGGTACAAAAAATATACGTTTTCTTTTTCTCTTCTCAGATTTATCCAAGAATAGATTAACTGAGGTTCCTATGGAGTTGTGCCATTTCGTGTCACTGGAAACACTAAATCTATACCACAATTGTATTAAAATTATACCAGATGCCATAGTGAACTTGCAAATGCTAACCTACTTAAATTTGAGGTAAGCGTAACTTTGCCACATAATCTGTTTATTTGCAAATGTGTAAAGCTTTTTTTTTTGTCTGCACATTATGTGTTTTTGGAATGACTGACTACATTTTTCATTTGATTGGAAACAGTAGTGCAAAAACTCATTGTCTGTAGATACAACTCTGTATGAAGGCATTGCAAAGGCCAAAATGTAAAACTAATTAAGGAAAGACCAAGTAATATTAATCCCTTTCTTTGGTTTATTTTTCTAGCAAATTCAGAATGCTAATCACATTAGCACAGTCGGTTTCTTTTAATTCCCTTCTGATGATGAATTTTGTGAGGCTTGACATGCTTTTGTAGTTAAAACGATGGAGAGACAGAAGATTAATATTGGTGAATGGAGAGGAAAAGCATGATGTGTTATCATTAGCATCCTTTTACTATGAAGAAGTGTAGTCACTGCCTTTTTAGGAGGAAGGTGCAAAGAATTAGTCACCTTTGTCTTTTTCATGAAAAAATTGTGTGAATACTAATTGGTACAGTGAATTGCTACTGGTTAAAGTGCAGGTGAATGCACATTTACTTTTGAGAGAGGGAATGCCAGCACTTTTTCAGTTGGGACAAGATGTGGAGGTTTATTTGCAGCTGAGTATGTAAAAACTGTAATAGTCAAGATGTGATAAACTGTTCTTTGTGAGAATGAGGTTTGGGCAGGAGGCAAAGTGGCTCTTGGGCTTTTAAGTTCAAGGTATGAAGGCTTGGCCATCGGTTTTGTAAACATTGCAGATGTTTCTAAAGCTTTGCTGTATTGTTACTATATTGCAGTTTTGGCCACCATGGAACACTAATTTTGGCTCAAAAAATTGAAAGAGAATAATGTGTCCTGATATCTGCACACATGGAAAGAACAGGAATTGAAATTTTGTAATAGTGTTTGTTAGATATAAATAAAGAAATTAAGAGTGGATGAAATTATTAATATTACATAAAACATCTTAGTTAATTTAGGAATTAGAATGAACTCCATTAGAACTCAGTGTAGTGATGGAATTTGTGTGACTCATGACAAACCTAGAATAGTTACAGAGTTAATATCACATACCGCAGTAAATGAGTCAATCAAAATGAAAGGAAAATTTTCAAGTTTTAGTAAGTGAGGTCATTTCCCTCAGCATAAAATCTCCTCTTCACTTGGATGTGCCCTTTCCTCATCTTAGTTGAACACAGTAAGCAGTCTGTAGAAGGAGAGATGTCCTTGACTTGCTAGCCATGTTGTTTCTTGGCAAGAAAAATATAGATTTAAAATGAATATTTTTCTGCCTATTACCAGCAGAGCACATATGTTAAATAGAATTAGAAACTGTTGCCAGAGATATACATAGTCTTTGGGCATTGGTGGATACTGTTCATGTTTTATTTAAAGACATTCCTTTTAAACTAATGATGGTTTATTGCTCACTTGCCCTGGTTATGTGCTGTTCCCTATCTCTTAGTGGGCTGCTTCTGAGTTCTATAGAACTTAAAAATGATTTTTACTCGATTATATTTTTTTGGTGTCTGATCTGCTGCATAGTGTAACTTTTTTTAGATTCTAGGCTTCCTCCATCTGAGTTGTTTGGAACTTAAAAAAAATTATTTCTACTTATTTTTTAGAATAAGTTATGTCTTGGTCTTCTGTAAAGGCACTAGAATTGAAAATCCTGACTCCACAATAAGCATTGATTCTTTCTTTCCACTACTGCTGGTTAGTAGTTGGATTTCTCATTTTTAATATCCTTGGGTTTGGTATTTGATATGTTATTTGTTATCTGCCTGTTAACAGAGATATGATGATAGCTTGCTTTGTAAAACATTTTGAGACTGTTGTGTGGAACATGAATATAACTATGTGCAGTTTTGTAGCAGACCACTGGACTGGCAATTGAAGAAGAAATGTTTTGAGACTTGTGGAATTTTGATTTTTGTTGCCTTGTGTTTCAATTGCAACTCTTACTGAAATTACACAGGACAATTTTCGCTATCTGTTTTCAGAGTTTAGTCATGCATGTTTGTTTTCTGAAGCCCTAACAGTCATGCAGAATCTATCTAAAGTGGTTCTTACTGGGGTGCCATGTTAAGTTACTGGTCGTTGTTTTCCTAAAGGTTAATACCCCTAAAAAAGAGGAAGTTACATTTTAAGAAAACCTTCAAATATTCTAGCACAGACAGTAGTTAATATGTTATTGTTCCACTTAAAGTTTCTTCTGGGAATTCATCCACAAATCACAAGAAGTTAATACTTTTAATCATCTGGCGATCACAAAGGGTCATGGCATTTGTCATCTTTAAATTCTAGCTTCTTGAGTGTCATGGTTTAATCCCAGTGGCAACGAAGCACTGCACAGCTGCTTGCTCACCCTCCCCCTGGTGAGATGGGGGGAGAGAATTGGAAGGGCAAAAGTAAGAAAACTTGTGGACTGAGATAAGAATAGTTTAATAATTGAAATAGAATATAATAATAATAACAATAATAATAGTAAAAAAGTTGTAGTGAAAAGGAAAAGAACAAAAAATGAGAGAGAGAAAGGAACAAAACACAGGAAAAACAAGTGATGCAGCAACTCACCACCTGCTGACCAATGCCTAGCGAGTCTCTGTGCAGTGATTGCTGCCCCCTGGCCAACTCCCCCCGTTTACATACTGAGCATGATTTCATATGGTATAGAGTACCTCTCTGGCCAGTTTGGGTCAGCTCTCTTGGCTGTGCCCCCTGCCAGCTTCTTGTGCACCCGGCAGAGCATGGGAAGCTGAAAAGTCCTTCATTAAGTGTAAGCACTACTTAGCAACAACTAAAACATCAGTGTGTTATCAACATTAGTCTCATGCTAATCCAAAACACGGCGCTATACCAGCTACTAGGATGAAAATTAAGTCTATTCCAGCTGAAACCAGGACATTGAGTAATTGTTACTAGAATGAGAATCTAAATCTCTTGGAAGTTTTCTACCAAATTTTGCCTTTCCTTGCAACTCTTTTCATGAAAATCTGCTCACTTTTTTTTTCCCCCGCCAGAAATATGGTATGAAGAATAAAATGGCATATGCCAGTCACTTAAAAAATTGTTTTATCAATTTTAGGAAAAAGTAAGAGATACAGAGATAAAATGGCTCAGTGTGACTCTTGGAAAGACATGAACCATTGATAGTCACAGAATTTTTTGCTGTATTTACCTGGGTTAATATCAAAGAATCATAGAACAGTAAGAAGCAAGTAATCTGTAACTATAAGTGTGCTTTGAAGTAATTGAAAAAATAACAATTCTATCTGTAATTTATTTGTCTTCCAGCTGGAACAACAGACATCCATTATACTGCCACAGTAAACCATAGGAATGTTTAAATAATTGCAAAATACTGTCTCAGTTGACTTTCTTGTATCCATTAAGAAGGGAAACAGCTGTTCTAGGTGACAACCAGGCGTTACAATATTATTAAACTGATATAATGTATTTTTTCCAGAGTGGTGATATTCCACAATACTGTTTAGTATTAATGCAGATATTTTTGATGTGCAGTTTTTTTCTTACTGACTGCCATTCAAAAATTTAAATTTTATCTGCATAAAATCTAACCCATCAAAATGAAGGATTTTTACAACTCTCAGACTTTATGTGAGTATACAGTAGAATGTCACTGGTGTTTTTAATGGTTTGTTTTTGTTTTGTTGCAGTCGAAATCAGCTTTCTTCTTTGCCAGCTTGCCTGTGTGGTCTTCCTCTAAAAGTCTTAATTGCAAGTAACAATAAGCTAGGTTCCCTTCCAGAAGAGATAGGTCAGCTAAAACAGTTAATGGAACTGGTATGTTACTGATCTTTTTTTATTTTTTATTTTGACTTTGTATTTTATTAGAAACAGTAAAATCCACTTTGCAAATATATTTGAACTATAATGCAGGTAAAAAAAATAACTTTTGGACTTCTCAAGTGTGTTGGGTAGTAACATAAAAATAGTTTTCTTTATGTTCTTCGGGACCTTTCTAAACAATGTCACTGCCCTTGGTTCATTCAAAACTCAGCTTCAAAGTTCATCGTCTTTGAGTTTTACTCATCACTTGCACTGGCTCCTGTTTTGCTGTCTCAAGTCCCTGGTTCTCGCATCAGGCTCTGCAAAGCTGTATGCCCTGCTGTAGCATCCTCCCCTTCTGCTTCCTTTCTGTCTGTTATTACTATGCACTTACCACATTGCATTCCACTACTGATACTGTTCTTCTCAGTCTATTTCACTATTTTTGTCCTGCAACCTTCCTTTCCTGGAACACCCATCTAAACATTTACAAAACAATTATATTCCTCTTGTTTTCAAAGCTGTCCATATGACTACTGTTTCTGCAGGCAGTAGGCAATCTATAATATATTGTCTAATAAATGAGAATCTGAAAAGGCAAAAATTATTTGGTACCTTAACTTAAAATTAATTTAATTGCACATATTTTTTAAAGTTTGTATGTGGAAAATGTATATAAGAGAGTGCATCCCTTTCTCTCCCTTCATCTTCCTCTTTTGTGTATTGTAGGCTGAGACTCTGAATTCTCAGTGGCACGTACGTTACGTCTTCTGGTTATTTCACCTTAACCTCCTAAGATACAAATTGACAAATGAACTACATTTTGATGCTGCTAATTTATGCAGAGTATAACAATGATATTTGAACTTTTTTCCAACTGCTGATATCTCTGTTGACTGCTTTTACCTTGCACCTCTTTTTGGTACCTGAATGTGCCTGCTTATCATGTTACCCACAGAATCACAGAATGGTAGAAGTTGGAAGGGACCTCTGGAGAGCATCTTGTCCAACCCCTGTTGGGGTTCCTTTTATAACAGTAGTTTCTCTACTAAATTATGTTACGGAAATTGAGCTGACCTTGTTTTAGGGCCCGATCCTGCTACTGGTTCTTCATTTGTGGAATGAAGTGGCAACTAGTATTCTTTTTGTACAGCATCCTGTGGTATCAGGCTTCTTGTATTTTTTACAACTGATCTGGCTCTTGGTGAGGTTTGGGGGATAATTAACTTTTCCTTTCTGGGTTGTACCTGAACTAAAGACTACCAAGTTTGTTCTGTTTTGTTTGGTAAGCATTATTAATTTATCACGTAGTTTATTGAATGTGTCTGTGATGGCGTTATTTAGATTACTGAAATGGTTTTGATTTAATTTGTTAGGCTATAGCATTGTTTCTGCTTTGCTTAAAATAGATTCAATAAAAGATTTATAGTTCCAGTTTTATGTATAATTAAAGTCGGACAGTACTAAACACATCCTAATTTAGGGGATAAGATGACTGAATAGATAATAAACAAAGACTGGAACCTGTTAGATCTTGATTGCTTCTAGTTTAAATGTAGCCTAGCTTAGTGGTGGGGGGCTAATATGAAGTAATTGAAAGACTTGGCTAGTTTCTGTCCAATCAAAACCATCCGTTTTACTTCTGTTAACTGAGGTCTGTGGTAATATTTTCAGTAAAGAGCTGCTGAAGTGCTTTCATATCTAATTTCCCCTCCAATTTCAAGTTTGAACCCTCCCAGTAAGGTGAACTAGCATTGCTGGTGCTGCGTTTCACTGGTTAGTAAGAGTTTGTACCTAGCTTAATAGTAGCCCTTATCCTTATTTTAGACTTCTGAAAAGGTAAAAACTAAAAGCTTGAAAATTAATGTAGATGATAGTCAAAGGAGATAGCGCTTGTTTGGTTTTTTTGAACAAATCGTATGTATAAATTAACTTCTGGAATACTGGATTTTTGTATTGCTTTCCAATTAGAGTATAATTTCAGTGTTACCCTTTGTAATGAAGAACACAACAATTCCTGCTCTAAAAATATTTCAGTTGAGAGGCTATAAAAACATGTCACTTTGGTAGCCAAAAAGAATTATGAAAGCTGAAGAAGGTCTGATGCTAGTTCTTTGTAATTAGAAGGGGATGGGGCAAGTGAATAACAAGTTTTTGTTAAATTAGGCAGGGCTTGGTCAGATGACATGATTACTTAGTTTGATGCCACTGTGGTACATTTCCAGTGAAATGAGTTGCATTATTTAGCTGGAAATGACTAAACTGTGATGTATTGGGAGAAGCAAATCGTGGTAGGATTGAGAGCCAGTATCTGTATTGGCATAAGTAATATAATGCAGTTTAGATAAGGTGATCATTGTTCTAAAATGATTAAAAAAAAATAGATAAAAAAGGTTGAGTCACGCTGCAGTTGTTGCACAAGACATTCAGCTGTGTGAGGGCAATGCCAGCCTGAACAGCATGTGGCCTTCAAGAAACGCCACCACCCAGCCCTCTGGCAGGGCAAGCTGTTGTTTTGGGACAAACAGCAGCGCTGCTGCTGAGCTGGCCCAGGGCATCTGTCCTGAGAAGTGTCAGATGCCACCTGACTGCATTCAGTTCTTGTATTACTAGGACTTTGCAGAGCACCCTCAGGTTCTCAGTGTGTTACAGCTTTTCACAGGCTGCATGCAGTAAAATCTGTTTGTACGTAGCAATGGGGGTTTGGGGGTGTTTTTTTTAATCCGACTTTTTGAAACAAATTTTACTTCTGTAGTCACTCTTGAATGATACAAGCATAGTTTGCTGTAAATTAGGTCAGATCTTTCCAACTAACTAGTTTCTTCCCTCTCTTCCAAAATGGGGTAGGCAGTTCTTTTTCTGTAACACCCATATGTATTTATATAAATTTCATACTTGCGGCATAGAATGGCTTGGATATTACATGCAGTAAATTTTCAGGTATTCATTTAAATTTTAGGGTTCTGGGTTATGTAGATCTGACAGCTATCTAAAAAGCATCAAAATAACACATGGATTGTTCTACCTGCAGGATATATTAAAATTATTTGCAAAATTTAGTTGGGGAACCTAGTTTTATTTGCAGCTGCATAACTCAATCATACTTCTTCTGTCAACCAGGAGGATGAGTGCAAAACTGGTGTGAAGATAATCTGAACATTCCTTTCCATCAAAGAAAAGTATTTGGGCAGAGATAACTTGTTAATTGCACCCAAAACTATCAGATGTACAGCAAAGTAACGTTCTACATCCTATCAGGCAATATTGCACTTCTTACTTCTTCAGGGAGCAGCCTTCTGCTTCTGGGACCCAAGGAAATGGCAGGAAGATGTGCCAGGGGAGGTTTACGCAGGATATTAGGAAAGGGTTCTTCATCCAGAGGGTGGTGGAGCACTGGAACAGGCTCCCCAGGGAGGCAGTCACGGCGCCAAGCATGGCCATATTCAAGAAGCACTTGGAAAATGCCCTCAGAGACACGGTGTGAATTTGGGGTTGTCCTGTGCAGGGACATGGACTTGATGATCCTTGTGGGTCCCTTCCAACTCAGGGCATTCTATGATTCTCCAACTTTGGGATGCTCCTGTCTCATGTTGGAAGCCTTTAAATCTCTCAGCTGGGATTTAGGTCCTTCACCTCATTCATGTAATCTGGGCCAGCAGACTGGCCAAGTGGGACCTGCTGCCTTCCATTTTGTAAAAGGATCCATGTGCTCATGCACTGTGTAACTTCTTTTTACCATTCAGTTTGTCTTGTATGGCACAAGCTCTGACAGAATCCACGTGCTTTTTAGGAATAACAGCTCAGTCAGGAATCCCAAGTTTTAAAATGGATGTAAGGGGGAAGTTTACCTCAATTTGGATGGTCTGGATAAAGTCCTGTGTGTCAATAAATATGGAGCCAGAGTATCACATTTGGTTTTATATTATGCTGAATTTTATTGGTAAGACTGTTTAAACTTTACCGTAAACAAAAGAAAAATGTTGAAGGTTTTTATTTGTTTTCATGCCATTGAGCTTCAAGCCACAGAAATCAATGTTAAATTTAAATATGCCTTACATTAATCTTGAGAAATTGTGTCTGTGTTGTCATGGCAGGATGAAATAGAATTAATGCAAGAAGTCTGACCTTCAGCAAACAGTAGCCCCTGGAACTTGAGTAGGTGTTTGGACTTCACTTCAGTTGTCTGCAGATGTTCTTGAAGCGAAGTTCCAAACTGCTGGTTATCTAGTTCCTTTAAAAAAATTATTAGCCTGAAAATGAGATGCATTTGAATTTGATAGTATTGCTTCCATTACTGCCAAGGTAATGGGAAAGATAAATGCTGTCTCTGTCACATACTCGCTTGTGAATTCTAATAGCAATCAAGCCCATAAGTGTAACTAGAAATGTTATAGGTTTTTGTTTTACATGGCTATTCAAACAAAGTAATAAAAAAAGAAATGTTGGATTGCAGTATGCAGTAGGATAAAGAATACCACTGTCTCCAGAGATCTTGTAAATGCTGACATGCTATCACAACAGATCAGTCTTACTGAGGATGTTTTGAAAGGTTATAAGTGGACTTTGTTTTCCAGGCTACACACTGGCAGGCTTCCCCCACCCCACACACGCTTCCTTTGAAATTCTCTCTTTCCCTGCCTTGATCTGATGTCTGTGCATAAGTACGCTTGGTCTAGAGTTCCTCTGCCACAAGGTGACTTTAAATTTAAATTCCGTACTCTAAAAATTGAGTAACTAATTATGAAGTTGTTTAAAGTCTATAAATTAAAAATAGGACAGTAAAGCTTTAAAAATAAATGATCTGGGAACAGTGCAATTAACCATACTTTGTGGCAACTTGGGCAAAAGATGCACTGATTAACTGGGATTTTTAATTTCCTTGTCTAAAAGCTAAAATAATTTCCTGACTGTGTTTTGACAAGGGAAGGATCCTTTAGCAGTAGTGAGATTCTGTTACAAGAAGAAACTTGTCTGATACAGTGAGCAGCATTGCCAGATCCCATTTTGCTTTTACTGACATCTTTTGTTAATTAGTTTTTAGGCTTGAAGATAGAGAGTTAATATAACGCTTTTGACTAGTATTAAAGCAACTATCTTCAAAGAGGTGACTTGGAAATCTGACTGACTGCTAGAAATTTTGTAATCTGAGAGCTCCCAGATACTGTATAAATCTATTTGAAACAATCAGGAGAGTAGGAGTGAATGTCCTAAAAGTATTCCATTGGCTCTTCAGGAAAATTTGGCATTACACCACTTACTTCTCATACCGTGAAATACGGTTTCCTTTTTTTAATGCAGAAATGGAAGAATTGGGCCATTACTCAAATTTACAGGTTGCCTGGAGTGTAAGCAGATGTTTCAATGTCCTTTTGATTTCACATTGAGTATAGATGGTTTGTCAGTAAAAATGATAGCTAGTATCTGAAAACTATCTCATTTTAGGCTGACTTAATCCAAGAAGCTGATCTTAAGTAGACATTCATAGCAGTTGCTTGTTAGCAATAGTGTTATAGTTTTTATTACAGTAATACTACTGTATATAAATCTGTTGCTTGAAATTATACTCAGGATAGCCAGACCCTGTACTTTCAACTCAACTTTACAGCAGTTATTTCTTTAGGAGCACTGGAATGAGGATGTGTTCCAATCTCATCCAGATTATTAAATCAGTTGTATTTAGTCATCCAAATCAGGCCTATTTAGAACCTCTCTAGGCAGTTAAGCAGTAGCTTTTACAATAATATGTTGAATATCTGTATAATACTAAATAAGACCCTATTTTATTATGGCCTATTATATGATGTGATAATCAAATTATGCCTTTCCTAAGCATCATTACCGAATGGAATTCTATTTTCTCTCTTAAAAAAAAAAAAGTTTTGCTTAAATATTCCCTCCAGAAGAACAAGAACCTTTTTAAAAAAATCAGATCCACACACTAGCAGTTTTATATTTCATCAATTTTTTTAGTTATGTAATCTTAATACTGAGTACTTCACATGAATAAAAGTTAAGAACAAAAATGTAAAACATCTTCAGCAAATGGTTTTTAATGTTTCTATAGATATTAAATTAACTTCAAAAATAAACTTCAAATAAGAATTCGCTCTGGGCTTTAAGTAATGGGTAAATGTTTTCTCATGTATCTAGTTTTGCATTGTGAAGACAGGACATAGATGGTTGCATGTTTTGAGGTTAACAAAACATTACAATGTAACAGCAAATTAGCTATGATTTCACGTCTGTATTATTTAATATTTAGGAACAAAAAAAGTTCATTATTTCTATTATTACTGTTTTGCTGTAGGATGTCAGCTGTAATGAAATCACAGCTTTGCCACAGCAGATAGGCCAGCTGAAATCTTTAAAAGAACTGAATGTCAGAAGAAATTACCTCGAAGTTTTACCCCAAGGTAAAAGCAAACAAACAAAAAATCCTAATATCTTTGCAGTAGCTCTTTTATTAGCATTTTGAAAGTATTTTTTACCATCTAAGTAAATATGATTAAAAAGTAGTAATTACTTTGTGTTCAAATTTATTCCATTTAAGTTTGCAGACTATAACATTCAGTGGTACTCACTAAATAGCAATACTTGAGGTTTTTTAATGGATTATCTTTATGATTCTAGGCTTCTTTTAAGTTGCAGAAGTACTTACCTGTGAATGCAGTACAGGAACTGGCTGCTTAGTTTCAGGGAAAAAAATATTTCAAAGTATTAATTTTAAAATTCATTGCCATTTCTATAACAATAACACTTTCTTCATTTTTCCAGTATAGAATGGACTAGAGTGGAGTAAATGTTGATCGTATTCCTTGCCTGAGTTTGTATCTTTCCTGATGCAAAAGAAGGCTTATTCAGAAATATTATTTTATGGCAAAAATAAATACAGATATATCACTGTCTCTCTTTTTTTGGTTACTTTTAGAACTAGTACAGCTGCCCTTGGTAAAGTTCGACTTTTCCTGCAATAAAGTGCTTGTGATTCCAATTTGTTTTAGAAAGATGGTGCAGTTACAAGTATTACTGCTTGAGAACAATCCTTTGCAATCTCCACCAGCACAAGTAAGTAACATCTGTAATTTAAATTGTGCCTTAATTTTGAGCGGATGATAACAAATTCTAGCTTATAAAATGTCACCTTCTGCAATTGCAGGCTTCTGAATGTCAGTCATCACAGACGCTAGTTGTTGATGTGTACGTAAGACACAGACAGTATGCTATGTTCTGTGTATGAGTCTGCATCACTTGAACCAACACGAATCTAGAAGATTTCCATTCAGCTAGCTACCTGCTTATTTTTGTAATTCCTGTCTGCATATGAAACTTACTGTTAGAATATGTATATAATTTTGAAAAAGGGAATAATGACAAATTTTCTCTGTTAATAAGAACCCAGTTGTAGGTGGTCTACAGTGATTTACTATTAACTTAAATCTGTGGGAAATTAATTTTACTTCATAGTGTAAGTTTATAGATTGTGATACACAGAGAAAGAGAAATGAAACTCCTGTTCTGAACTGTAAGCCATGCTGAGAAATTATTATAATAAATGAATGGAACCTGTGCTTGCTGCTTAAGCACAACTTCACTGCTGTTGTTGACTTACTGGACAGTAGATTTAAACTACATCTCTGAAAGCTGCATTTGTTCTAGGTCAACAGTTGTTGAAATACTTGAGAGTTTTTATTACGCTGGAGAAATGCTTTTCATAACCAGTGGTGATGCTGCTACTAAACTCAAAAAATACAGAGCAAGTTTCAGGGAACATAGAACCATAGAATCATTTAGGTTGGAAAAAAACCCTTAAGATCATCAAGTCCAACCGTTAACCCAATGCTACCAAGTCCACCACTAAACAGTGTCCCTAAGCGCCACATCTACATGTCTTTTAAATACCTCCAGGGATGGTGACTCAACCACTTCCCTGGGCCGCCTGTTCGATGCTTGACAACCTCTTCAGTGAAGAATTTTTTCCTAATATTCAATCTAAACCTCCCCTGATGCAACTTGAGGCCATTTCCTCTTGTCCTATCACTAGTTACTTGGGAGAAGAGACCGATACCCATCTCACTACAACCTCCTTTCAGGTAGTTGTAGAGTTCAGTAACTCATCTTTATCTGAAGTACCTTTTAAAAAAATAGAAGACAAAAAATAATAAAACAGGAGAATACCAAAATGTTTTCAATACTGAAGTGTGACATTAGTTTATACACATTCTCAGTCCTGCAAGCTTCATACAAAGTCTAAAACAATGGGGCCCTTAAGTAACCAGGAAAGCTTGTGTGCACCACAGGTGCAGAGGCAGAAGCACTTGAGCTAGAAGTCTGCAGTTAAAGAAAAAAAATTCTAAAATGCAGGTGAAATGCATCATAAAGGTGGTTGGACACTAGTAAAACAATGTGACTTAGAGTATAAAAGACATGCTGATTAATTAAATGTCATTACTGACTAATTTTGGAAAATAATTATTCAATTTATGGTTAGTAATAGGCCATATGATATATTACTTTGTAATTATTTTTGCGTGAAAAGCTCATTTGGATTTTTTAAAATAAAATAAATTCTTTTCTTGTTTTGTCTTTTATGCTCTGAGGGTTTTTATACTACTACACACAGATAATTGTTTGGGTACTTGAAGTAGTTCTTAGTAATTAAAAAAAAAAAGAATAAATTCCATTTTCCTTTATGTGATATCTATTGTGATGATATGAGTTGGTTTTCTGCGAGTTATGCGCTAAGTGACATTTGGAATACATTACTTCTTTCATTCTAGTTAGAAACCTATCCTTTTTTTCTTCTCTAACAGATTTGTACGAAGGGTAAGGTGCATATATTCAAATATCTGACTGTACAGGCCTGTCAGATTAAAACAGCAGACTCACTGTATCTTAATGCCATAGAACAGCAGCATTTGCCCCAGCCCGTGGAAGAAAGGTACATGTGAAAATCTCGCTTGTTTTTTCATGTAACACTTCTGAACAAAGTGAAATAAATATATTTATATCTTTAGCTTCCAGAGATTTGTTTGTTTAGATGCTATTTAGAGTGCACTTTTTGGAACACAGATTTGTTTTGCTTTAATATATTTTATTCTAGTGAAATCCCTATAAGAATTTAGAACAAAGTATTGTAACAATATGTTCCAATTAAAGTTAGCAATAAGATAGAGCTTAGAAGTGAACCTTAGTTTAAATCTAACATCTTACTAGTAGACTACTGGAATATATTGAAAATAATTGAGATGGTAGTATCATTAAGTGTTGGAACTTTCTCGTAAATCTGTTAACACATTAAATGAGTTTTGATTTCTTGTATTGTTCTGTGATTTATATGTTGTTATACATTCATTGCGTAGTTGTTTTAAGCTTTTTTAAAAATTCGTCCAGACTGTTATCTATCCAGCAGAGAGAACTGTATAATTGTTGAGACCCTTTTAAGGTGAAATGTGCTAATTTGTTAGCAAAATTAAATACAAAATCTTTAATGTCTTTCAAACATTAGGAAATGTCATCTTATATGGTGGTATTAGGACAGAAACTAGCTCCTTTTTATGAGAGTCTCCATAGCTAATAGGAAACAAGTTTTTAGCCAGTCCTCCTTCATTATACATGGGAAGTATAATATAATCAATCAGAGAAAGAACGATAATGCCCTATTTTTGGAGAGACGTACTCAATAAAAACAAAGTGTTGATGTAAATAAAAACAGAGATGTTGCTGCTAACACCCTAGGGAAAAAAAACAACCTGTTACAGAATCTTCCTATCAGTCATCTAGGTAAGGTTTCAAGCAAATTTTTTGGTTTTTTGCGTGTATGTTTGGAGACACTTTGTGGATTTCTGTCAGATAAATGCCAAAGGTGGGAAGAATCCAGGATGAAGAGCAACTTTTCTGTTTGGGAAACACTTGCTGGTTTTCTGTTTTGTTCTTTTAGTATACAAGAAAAAAATGACAGGAATGTCATGTCCTGTATGACGTTTTGGCCATACAGGATTATACAGGTTAGGGTATGGGGGTAGCACAGAGTAGGTACCAGTTGGTAACTAACAGCCTAATGCTCTGTCTCATAATAATTACCAGATTTTGATTTTAGAGAATAATTTCACACTTCTAAAGAAAAAGCATAACCTAGTTAGGATTTCCATATGCAGTTTCTATACAAAATCCTTTGTGTTTACTGATAGGGGATGATTTAAGATTAGGATTAATTAGATATTTTACTGGTGTGAAGACTGATAAAGTTCTTTTTTAAATTGTCGTGTCAGTCTGAATTTAGGATTACAGCTTTGAGAATTGCAAATAAGAGGATAATAAAGCTATTTTTAAAAGTTAGGTGAGGAGTGTATTGCATCTAATAGTGTACTTTACCTAGTATGACCTCTACTCATTTTAATGAAACCAGGAGAGAGGAGCAGTTGCCATTACTGTCGTCGTTTTCTTAAAAACCTAAATTTCAAAGTCTATTTTAAAGCACAAAAGAAGGTTTCTGTGCTAATAACTACTTCAAGCCGCAGGGAAATACCAGTTCATTTTAATGCGTCAACGGTTAGAATTAAATCAGTTGACTCCAGTTTGAGTTCAACTAGTTTAGTTGCTTTTCCCATGGCTAGATGACGTCAGTCGGACTCCTGTGCTACTTAGCTAGTAACTAAGCGTTTCTACACAGTGTATAGACAAAAGCAAGCTTTGTAGCAGGCTTCTGTTGTTTTCATTAGTCATTAGGCTAGACAGCTATTCCATCTGATCTATTTTACTATCCCCAGACTGCAAATGAGTAGTTTTTAACCATACTAAACTATTTCAGCCTAGTCCATTAAGACTGGTTGGAATTTTGCTTTGATTTAAGTGAAACCAGAACAGAGTTCTAATGGTAAATGCTATAATAGCTTCTTATTGTGGTCTTATTTTTTTTTTTAATTCACATCTAGCATTGATGACATCTACCCAAGTAAAAAGGACTCAGATTCAGGTGTTGGTAGTGATAACGGTGATAAACGTTTGTCAGCAACAGAGGTAAGTTGCCTGAATTTTGTGTCCAGCTCCCCTTCCCTCCACAGCCATATTTTGACTATATTTTAAATGGGGTAACAGTGTAAATAAGTTTTTAGCCATCAAAACTGCAGCCACATCCTTGGCATTAATTTCTCGCTAAGAAATGGCTAAAACAAAGATAAAAGGAAACTGGGGGGCTTTTTTTGGCGGGTGGTGTTGGGTTTTTTTGTCTGTACACTTCTGAAGAGGGAAGTGAGATACTTGCTTACAAATGGTCAACAACCTGCCAACAGTGAAAATTCACTACAGTTTTCAGGCAGTTTACTTAATCTAGAGAAAGAGACCAAACCAGAATCCATATCTGATCTTTCCAGTGAAGTAAATGTCCTAACAGGCTACATGCCTGGTGGCTTCTCAATCCTTTTCTCTCTGACTGCTGACTCTTACCTGTTGGGAATAAACAGGACTTCAGTGTGCCCAGTCCTTGTGTGTTCTGTGATGTCATGGTTATGGCAGTTTGCTGCAGTGTAGGAACTTCAGAAACTTTGCAGATCTTAATGTGTTTGCATGCTCTGGCAGTTAGGCAGGGCTGGAATTAAGCCTTCCGAATTTCTTCTGAACTATGTTGTCTGACTGAGCAAAGAGAAAGGATGGCTTTCTGAGACCAGTGTTGTCCAAAGCAGTTACAACAGGCTTTCCTAGAACTTTTTTCTGAGGCACTGCTCAGCTGAACAGGGCACTAAATCTATTTGGAGTTGAACTGGATAAATAATGGTAATTAAGTAAAGAATTTGCAGCATAATTCAGTGATAATCTTTCTGAAATGTACAAATAATGGGATTTGTGGTCTGACCTAATGGGAAATATTCAGGTCACAATAAAAGAATGGACTTCTTGCTATTTAAAATAATTTTACATGGATTCTTTAGTGTTTCTTTCCTCCTTTGAGGAAAAGAGAGTCTGTTGCTTTTGAAACAAATATATAAAGAATCAAGCTTAGGTACTGAATTTGTAGGTCCTAAAAACCAAACTGAAAGTGAATCCACTTACTCACTAATTGCTCTTTTAAATACAAGAGCCCTTAGAAACCCCTGAGGGGTTTTTTTTTTTTCAAGTATTTGGGCAAGTTTCCTGCTCGATGAAATGAATCAGAATTATGATTATTTCTAGCCAGACTTCTAATAGTTTCCCTCTACTTGTAAGAGCGTGCAGTCCATTCAGAGATGCTTACAAACTGCTTTGCCATTTTTACGCTTCCTGAAGCTGAGTTAGCTTGTTAATGAAACTGTTATTCTAGAATTTCCTCTTTAGCTATTAATAACACCTTTAGAAAATAAATTATCTTTCCTGTAATCAAAATGACAATTTGAATGCTGCAAAAAATTGTTTTAAAGACAACCAACAGTGATCCCATACATTTTCATTAGTACAAAGGCTTTTAGTATGAGAACTATTTACTCATTCCATCCCTGCCTGACTACTGCTCTACTATTAAGGAGAAAATAGATGCTGAGATCAGTAATCTCAAATGTATTTGGTAGTAAATTCAGCACTCACTTTTACTTCTGAGGCGACCTTTAATACCTGTGTAGCAATTGAGAATTGTGCAAGAAATATGGGCATGTTGCGAATACAGATTCACATTAATTACAGTCAGAAATCTGCATGCCAAACATTAGATAAACTTTAAATGATCAGTCATGATCATTAAAACACATTTTTGGAGGGTTTTTGTAAATACATCGGACATATAAAAACAAATTACAGTTTAGTCTGAAGGCTAGTGGCTGTTAAGTTTCAGCTGTTTTACAGAAAATACTACAAAGTCATCTTGCATTTGTATAACTTCAAAAATGGTAACTTAAATTAATTATCTGTTTGAATACTAGTGTATTTTTTAGGAAGCTTATTAATTAGCTTTGAGTCCATACACATAGGAGGAAGTGCTTGATGAAATGAACAATTTACGTATTTCTGTCTGGCTTGTTGGTAGGGTCATTACAGGGCCAGTTCTTCAGAGCTATAGCCATCATGGGGGTTTCAAGTGAAAGACATATTGTAGTGTTGCTGTAAAATTGATGGCAGCAACTTGAAGGTGAATTCTGCTTTAAGGTAATGAACTCATGTACCTCATCTTTTAGGAACAGTGTAGCTTTTTCATTCATTTTCCACCTCTCTTTGGCCTTATTTTTTCTTCAGTTAAAATTCATTAGAAGAACAAGGTACTCATTAAGATCCAGATGGTGTCCCTGCTTTATTACCCATAACAGTGATACATTAGTACCAGCAAGAATGTACATGAATATTCTTTCCAAATGCATCATCTGAATTCAGTGTTGGAATAAAGTTAGGTATTTTTGATTCTCATGTCTATTGTCATTTTCTGTTGCCAGCTGAATAAAAATAAAACTGTGTATGAAGGAAGTGAGACGCAGTATTTCACCTGTGAAGGAGCAGTACGTTTGTATTATTGCAAGCTGCTTTGGATAGTTTCTGTTTCATAGTATACTGGCAGGAAACACCTGGAAAATCAATTGCAGAGTTCTGTAAGCCCTGAAAGAGACATAGCCTGTTAAAGGAATGATTCTGTTTCCAAATTGAATGGCTGATGGCTTTTTTTACACCAACATTCAATAATATATCCCTAAAAGCTGTGTGTGTTACTCTGCTGAGAAAAAAAGTTTTGCCTGTTTTAGTACTCAGAACTTGTATTAATGCATATAAGGACACTTTACTGTAAAATTTTCAAATTATAGTTGTGAAATTAACAAAACATGAATCTTTGAACTAGAAAAGACTAAATCTAATGCTTAAATGTCACATGAGATACAACCTGAAAGAAAGAGAAGGAACTTCACTGTAGCCTTGGCTGTCTAAATGAGTTTATATTGTGCATGTCTTTTTTAGCTGTTGGATTGTCATTGTTTCAGGTCTGAAAGAACTAGTGAATTTTGTGCTTAGAATACTTGGAGTGTGGTTTGTTTATATTCTGTTTGAGATACTAATTTGTCTAGTTTTAAAATAAAATTTATTTTAAACATTAAAATTTATTTTAAAAATTGACAAATAAGAACAGTACTGCAATGTTAGTTCACTTCATTATAAAGCTTCATAATTTGGATAAAGCTTTATCAAGTCCCTGAAGATCCCTTTGAATTTTTTTTTTCAGCAGAAGAATACAGAAAGTGAATTCACAGAGTTAATAATGTACAGTTTATTCACAAAGAACATCATTTCTGGTGGTCCACATTTACAGAATGTGTTAAGTCCAGGGTATTCTTGGCAAATGGGAATAACCACATGTATCTTTGCTTTGCTCTTAAAAAACTGTATCAGGTTTGCTCCATTCCTTATCACAAATCTCAGCTTCAGGATTTTAAAAAAGTATTTTCTGTATGGAATATGAACATCTCAAGGGAGCAAGAATGGCATAATTCTACTGGAAGCTAGTGACTATGGAGCTGAATAACTGGTTTTATGTAATAATCTCCCATTCCGTTGCAGAACTTGTGCTGCAATGGGCTGCATTGTTAAATGGAGAAACACCATTTCCTTAAAAATATATTCTTAACGGATATGGAGCAAACTACTATATAGGTATTATAGCAGTTATAATTACAGCATACATGTATGGAATATGTATGCTCAGGGTAGGAAGTTACAGAAACACAAAGCATCTAAAGAATGAGCAACATCAGTGGGTTTGTTGGGAAATAGATTCACAAAGCTCTGACAGACTGTTTTAGTGGTACCCTTGCTATCTTGGGAGAGCAAGAATAAAAACTCAGTCTCTTCTGGAAACTGTATTTTTCATAGAATCGTGGAATCATTTAGTTTGGAAAAGACCTTTAAGATCATCAAGTCCAACCGTTAACCCAGCACTGCCAAGTCTACCACTAAACCCTGTCCCTAAGCACCACCTATACACATCTTTTAAATACCTCCAAGACTGGAGACTCAACCACTTCCCTGGGCCGCCTGTTCAATGCTTGACAACCTCTTTAGTGAAGAATTTTTTCCTAATATTCAATCTAAACCTCCCCTGATGCAACTTGAGGCCATTTCCTCTTGTCCTATCACTAGTTACTTGGGAGAAGAGACGGATACCCACCTCACTACAACCTCTTTTCAGGTAGTTGTGGAGTGCAATAAGTTCTCTCCTCAGCCTCCGGTTCTCCAGAGTAAACAACCCCATAAGACTTGCTCTGCAGACCCTTCACCAGCTTTGTTTCCCCTCTCTGGAAATGCTCCAGCACCTCAGTGTTTTTCTTGTAATGAGGGGCCCAAAACTGAACACAATATTTAAGGTGTGGCCTCAACAGTGCCAAGTACAGGGGCACGATCACTTCCCTACTCCTGCTGGCCACACTATTCCTGATACAAGCCAGGATGCTGTTGGCCTTCTTGGCCACCTGGGCACACTGCTGGCTCATGTTCAGCCGGCTGTCAGCCAGTACCCCCAGGTCCTTCTCTGCTGAGCAGCGTTCCAGCCACTCCTCCCCAAGCCTGTAGCGGTGCATGGGGTTGTTGTGACCCAAGTGCAAGACCCAGCGCTTGGCCTTGTAGAATCTCATACCATTGGCTCTGGCCCAACGATCCAGCCTGTCCAGGTCCCTCTGGAGATCCTTCCTACCCTCAAGCAGACGAACCCTCCCACCCAAATTGGTGTCGTCTTCAAACTTACTGAGGGTGCACTCGATCCCCTCATCCAGATCATTGATAAAAATATTAAACAAGACTAACCCCAGTACTGAGCCTTTGGGAACACTGCTTGTGAATGGCTGCCACTCACCACCACTCTTTGGGCTCGGCCATCCAGCCGTTTTTTAACCCAGCAAAGAGTACACCTGTCCAAGCCATGAGCAGCCAGTTTCTCCAGGAGAATGCTGAGGGAAACGGTATGAAAAGCTTACTAGTTTTTGCTGTAGTTCACATCAAGGGAGAATGTGAGCAGGTTGCTGCCAGTTCTACAGAACAGCAGAGCCCTAGTGGCATGGGACAGAAGCGTAGGCTGGTGTGTCAAGCACTTCTTTGTGTAGCCACTATCTTTAAAGTCATAGACAGGATAAGCTTGTAGATAAAAGTAATGTGTTTTAGTGTACCGGCTAATGCAGCTGAAAAAAATGGATGAGGTTTTAAGCCAATGAAGAAAAGCTAGTGTACTTGAAAGTTCGTGCTTTTTTTCAGCTCTACAACTTAATCTAATAAAAGATACCGCCTCAGCCTACAAATCTCATCTTGCTTGCTTTAGCCATTAAATTAACAAGCTACACGGTAATGCAGGGGAGAAAAGTCTTGGAGGAAAAGAAAAAAGGACTGTGATATGAGGCTCAGTTTTTCTGCAGACATTGATGTCTACAAGAAGCCCCTATTCTCAGCTGTTCCAAGAAAGCACTCAGAGAGCAGCACAGTGCAACTGTGTCACTGCAAGGAGAGGATTAGTGCAGTGAGGAAGATAGGAAAAGACAACAGAGGAATTGTGCTGCTTGGCAAGCCTCATGTGAGGATATATTCAGCGTGACTATGGCTTCCTACAGCAGGATTTGGGTCATGTTAGATGCTTTGGTCTCTCGCGTATTAGTTTGCTGTTCTTTCATAAGCACTCTTCTTAATACGTATATTTTTTGTCAGTCTTGGTTTGAGCTGAAACAAGTGTTTCCTCTTATTTCTTTTTAGCCATCTGATGAAGATACTATCAGCTTTAATGTTCCAATGTCGGACATCATGGAAGAGGATCAGGTTATAAAGGAAGATTCAGGTCACCATGCTCACTCAAGAAAAGGTTGGAATGTAAAAAAAGCAAAAGTTAAATATAGGGAAATTCTGTCTGCTAGTTCTATGTATAAGACTAAATTCAATTTGCAAAAATCACAGCCCAACAAGCATTAATCTTGTACAAAAGCAGGGTCTATTTCTGTAGTTGGACTTAATGCGTATAAAAAGCTTTATTATTCAAAGTCAGTATTTCCCCTGGAAAGAAATAAATCTCTTCAGATTTTGAGAGAAGGTGTAATTTTATCTAAATTTTATTGAAGTAACTTATGTTTTTCTAAATTATATCTATATAATGATTAAAAAATGTTTCTCCAAGGTCTGCACATACTAATGATAAATGGCAGGATGAACTCACTGAGTTGCATTTGGAAACCATTTAAATAGAAGATCAGCCTTTCCCCATCGTTACATACTAGATTAAATGAACTTGAATTGAGATACTCATCAGAATTTAGTAGAATAGTAAGTGAGATAGTAAAAGCATTACATCCTGCCTGCAGTGTTTGTTGGCACACTGGAGAAGGTAAGTTATAGGATCAGAGGAGAAAATTATTACTGCCTCATACCCCTGGAAGCAAGAGATTGGCATAGGCTCTGAATCATTCGGTTTGAGTTCTGCTCAGAGTTTGAGTGTTTGTTATAGTATAACAACTCTGAAGTTGCGTTAAACTGCAAGTCACTGGCCGAGACATCTAAATGTCCTTAAATACTCTCTAGCTGCCCAGCTGTGTTCTTGCACTGGTGCTGGCAAGACATATTTGGTGTAGTTCAAAACCAACTGCACTAATGCCAGTTCTGTTGCTTCTGATATACAACTGTATGAGCCCAAGGTGTTGATTTATTACAACTTTGAAATTAATTGGCATCACTCCTTAGAATGCAGAAGTCTTAACTTGTTTGAGGTTTTTAATATGCTTTGAATTTAAACTTTGCATGGTTTTGAGCTCTGTAATTTAATACAATTGAATTGGGTTGAGTAACAAATGTTGAGCTGAAACAGAAATAATTTTTCTGTCTTTTTTATTGTTGTTATTAGTGGGATTCCATCAGGGATCTTCTCACTTGATTGTCAATGATAAGGCAAGAGAAACAGGAAATCAGTTTGATGAATCGGATGCCCTTACTACTGAATTCATGACTTACATTAAGGCAAGTTTGTGACAATTTTAAATGGGGAGGGAGATATCTTCACTGCATTCATAAGTATAGAACAAGCAGGAATGACAAACTGCAGACATTTTAGTGAATAAGAGACCACAATTGATATTCATTGACATAAAAAATAGAGAAAGCAAAAATAAACAGGTAGGTTTAAAGTGATTACAGTTAATGTAGGATGTCAATTTACGCATAACTCTTCCTAGTATATGTGAGTTGTCCTTTAACTCTGTTTAAGGATTTAAGAAAAAGTGGGAGATGTGTTCTGTACTATTCGCTTTATATTTTGAATAGAGCAATTTTTGCATTTGTTATGTTAGTAAAATGGAAGAAGACTTTCAGAATTAGCTGTGGTGGCTAAAGTTATGAAATAATGTTATGGCATTAAAATACATTTTCTTAAATGTTTTGAAATTATAGTAGAAATTGAGAGATCTCTAAAGACAAATTACATCAAACCTAAAATAAAATCTATTATTCTAGGAACCTACCTTTTGCAAGATTTGGCAACTTCCTTTCTTGGTAGATTTTGGGAGTATACGCTGACTGTTACGAACTTTGAGATGCTATAAGTGATAGGAAAGAGCATTTGAATAATTGTGTGGATATTTGTGTGTGTAACAAAACATATATGTGCGTGTATATAAAAGTATGTAAGAAAACACAGGTTATCCACAATAAGAAACTATGAGATTATACCCATCGGTCTTTTTTGTATGTAAAGATCTGGGTACCACTTTAGTTTCCTTAAGATGTTCATTACTGAACACTGGTGCTCTGTATTGCTGGTCACACTTGCCACAGGCAGTTGCTTAATCCATTTGAAAGTATTACTCTTGTCTTTCTGTCATGGTTAATGAGTACTTGCTTATCAGTCATGTGGCATGTTTCTGTCATGTGGCTTCTTGTCGGGGAACTATCATGTGTGCTTTCTTTTTTAAATGTTTTTCATAATGTATGACCTTTTAGAAATTGTTCTGTTGTGCCTTTTTGCCTGTTTTAAGTTGTATTTTCCCTATTCGTATTGTCACTTCCTCATTTTTTTCTATTTGTGGCATTAGATTTAGTGGAATATGCCTAGACGTTACGTGTCTGAGAAAGCTGCAATAGAATCCATAGACATGTACTACAAATCATTAGTGATTGCTGTTGTGTGGCAACTCATGAAATTCACTTGCTTTATTATATAGCGAGAACTGCCTGACGAATTTATAAACTGAATGTAGTTAGGTAGACTGAGGGGTTTTTGAAAGATACCAGAGAAATTTTGAGCAAGTGTTTTTCTTCTGTGAAAATTTATTTGCCGGATACTTTCACTAGATCCTTTGCAATGCAAAGATATTTGAGAAACAGTAGCATTTTGTAGCATTCCTGTGGACATGATGTCTCCTCTTGATTTATAAGCCAGAAGGGATTATTTAGTATGGATATTTTTAGAATAATTTTCTCCTTCTGTGGAGATTCTTAAGGTGCGCAAAGAGGCACTGTATCACTTCCATCTTCCATTGCTTATCGGAAAAAATGTGCTGGGAAGTAATAGTGGAAAGAAAGCATGTGGTCTTTCAGCTTCTTGGAAACAGACATCTGGTTCTGCAAAAGATCTCTTTATTTGAGCAACCTTTTTGTTTTTTCTAGAAACAAAACTCTTGCAGATTTTCAGCTAGTTGCAGAGTCTCTGAGGTGGCAGCCACAGACGACTAGCATTTAAAAACCAAGGAAAAAAACCCCGCCTTTTCCCTTTCGTAGTTACTGAAGACATGTAGTTATCAGAAAACTTGTATTTACATAGTAAATATATGTTGCTTATTATTTTTTATTTAAAAATGTGAATTCAGTAGTGTTTAAAATGGCAATAGTGTATTGTCTAAAACATCGTTGATTATTAGGAAGTGTTGTTTATAGTTGCTGGATGTTTAGGACGCTACGGGTTATCTTATTGGCTTGTTCTTTTGTGACTTTTATACTAAAAACTTATTATTTTTATGTAGTCAAAAATGTTAACAAATGATCCTAGGTTTCCTGTGTACAAATTTTCAGCAAGTGTACACGTTTGAGGTGAATGAACTAGGTAAAAGGGGATAGAATATTTTCCTTCTTCTCTGACAAAGGGGTGTACACATATAAATCTGAATGTACATAATATTATGTAGGTACTTTGTATTTCCTTTCCTTGTTCTTCTCACTTCATCATCTTGATTTTCAGTAGCGTACCATTTGAAGGCTCTTCCCTTGGGAATGTCCTCTATCATAATAAGATAATATTATCTGAAATAATTTGTTGCAGACACTGTTTCAGTAAAATATAGTTACTGTATTGAATTTCAGTGTAAGAATGTTGCCAGAGTGAGCAGTTTAATTTATTTTAATTTTTATATCATCTTAACATTATGTCAGTTGATCACAGTTGGTGACTTGAACAGGTAGCACATCTGTTTTATTCTGAGGGTTTTGAATTCAGGGCATTTTCCTTCTTGTGCAGGTTTCAGAGCCTGTGTTCTCTGGTTTACATTTAGTCATGTACTAGAATGTCTTTTGAGACAGAGGTATTGTAAAATTGAAATTCTGGTTAACCAAACCGTACATAAAATCAGTACAACTTGCTGTGCAAAAGAGGATCTTAGATATGGAGGATTTTGTAATTTTTCAAATGTTAGTCCTAATTTATATGGCTTTATTTATCTTAGCTAATTATGCCCAGAGACTGAGGACTACCTTCTACAATAAGTGCTGCGTTTTTGTCATCTTGTGATATATTCCCTTCTTATGGGAAAAGTCATGTGCTTCATTCCTGTAAGGAAAAGAAAAAAATAATTACTTTATTCATTCTACTGGGGAATGGGCCATCTTTGGGGAATGTTGCAGGACATGGTACACTCTTCAGTGACTCATCTGGCAGAGACGGATAGCATTTATTGGTACAGGGTGATGTGACTGATCTGCCAAACAAATAACACAAAAGAGGAAAAGCCTCTCTGTTTTCTGCTGTTCATTCTCTAGTACAAATGCACATCCATTCAGAAAGCTTCTCTCTTTACTGGCAGCTGCACTACTTCAGTGTTCCTGCCTGTCTGAGATGAAAGAGAAAGGAAAATTGCAAAGCACCAAATGGAGGCATAAAAGAGAGCGTCACATTTTCTAATAAGTAGCACTTCAGTTATAGGTAGGACAGTGGGGGCTCTAATTATGCCTACATTGAACCCAAAGTAACTGGCTGACGGATATGAATTGTTGCATGCAGTTTTTGTTCTAGTTTGTTTTAAAAACAAAATGATTCATGGCTGTTAATTGTCAAGTAGAAGTCCTGTTAATAATTATGGATGAAGTACGTAATTGCTACTGTTTGCATATTTGGAATTTCCTTGCTCTGTAAACAAATCTGGCTACAGGAGGAGAGCAAGAAGAGAGTTAGGTTCACGCTTACTTGAAGCATTGTTAGTGTACACCAGAAAGGCACAAATGAAATCTGGGACATAGAATAAGGAATTCTCATGCCGCTTGACTTTCTTTCTACAGTTAAAGGAGGGTAAGTGCTGTTGACCTCAATAAAATCTGAAGAGTGAATAGAAGATCTTTTAATCAGTGTCTTAAAAAGGGGTAGAGTGAGGAGTGGAGCAGAGATGTTGGATTGCTTCAACTAGCCACCCTAAACTGTTACATAAATTAGGTCAGTGCTGAGTCTGAAAGCAAAATTCATCTGCCTACTTAATTGCAAAGTTCAGTTCACAATATCTCTTTGTCTGCTTACAGAGCAGAGCAGAGTGTGATGAATTATTGAGAATAGAAGAGGACACACAATGGCAAACAGACGAAATGTAAGTATTTTTTATGTATATCTAAGTAATAAGCTGTGTCATTTGATTAGATTGACCAAAACTGGCATTTCCTTATCAGTTAATAATTTTGCAGACTAGGAGGCATGTCAGAAGCAGTCTTGCACTTTGTGTGTTTTACACATTACTGCTGAATAGAGCAGCTGTTATATTACAACTAATTAATTTGTATGTACCAATAATGCTGTCATATTTTTTCCTGTGTAGAATGCAAGCATTTTAACTAGGTATTTTGTTATTTAGTCTGTTGATAGCATTGGTAAAAAAAGGATTTTATCAAAACTTGCAAAATCTAAATTTAATGTACATTTTTTTTAATATAATTGGAAAAAATCCCTGTCTTTTTTCATTTATCATAATTTTATCCCTGAATCAATCATTAATTCATAGTCATTAATTCAAGAGCAGAGCAAGTGAACATCAGTTGCTGAGGAGAGTGAATAAGAAAAGGGGATTTACCATGACAGTGTACTGTGAAGTTGTCACTAAGCAGAATAGTGAAGTCCTGTATGATGTAAAAACAAAATTTGAAGGAAGGGAAAAATAAGTACTTTCTGAAGGAGCCTTATTGGCAGAACTAACAGGTGATTGTGTTCCTAAACCCCCAAAAGACTTACCAATGTTGAAAAGCAAAAGAAAAGAATGCTGGTCCATTAAAATAATCGTTGTATTTAGTACTTACGTTAAAACAATATATGTGATGGGTTCAGTTAATAAGAGTCAAAAAATTATAAATAATGGTGAATTTTAGAAGTCAGTCTGTTTTATTGAACTGCTGAAAGTTTTAGTTCATCACATTTGTTTAGGTATGTATGTATTGGGTTGGAGGGCTTTGCGAATGACAAAGTGCTGGAGAATTTTTTCAGAAGAAATTCTTTCCATAAATTCAGTACACACCCTGTGCAGAAAGGCTGGGTTTTCTTCCCCTCTGTAGTCTTTGCATGCCAGTTGGAAGGTACAGCTCACAAATTGAAATTCAGGCTACCCTTGATAATTGCTGTTATACCTGTTTTATGAATGTTTTTGTTCTCTGTTTTAGAATAAATTTATCAGAAGAACAAACTATTGATATAGCAATGATAGAACAACTAAGAGAAGCAGTAGATTTATTACAAGATCCCAACAGGTATGCTTACAGTAGCCGGTGTCTTAATGTCATGTATTCAAATTTTTTTTTGTGAATAGCTTTGGAGTTCTTAACTGACAATTTAAAGTTCTCTGGCGTTATGAGGTGCTTTGTTAGCATACTGATGTTTTTCAGGAGGCACTTAGATAGTTAAGAAGGAAACTTGCATTCTCTCTCTGAATGTCTAGACAAGACTCCCAGTAAATTAAGAATAATTTCAGGTTTAAAAGAAACCTGAATTTATAGGTGGAGACACCTCTTAACCATTCATCATGTTACACTACTGTGATTTTCTGAAGTTTTGTCTAGGATAGTCACATTTTTTCCAGAGACGATAAACTCTCCTTTACTTACTAATCCTTGCTGTATTTTGTGGGGACCAGAGAAGGTGGTCTCACCCAGCTTCATCCCACCTCAGTGGAGCACATAAAGGAGACCTGAATTAGTGGTAGAGTTTCTGAAGTGTTTCTCTGAAATCAAAAAGAGAAAGAGGAGGAGGAAGCTAGAGATAGTTACTTAGATTTCCCCTGACTATAGAAGGTAAAGTTTTATAATTTAGGTGCCTGTTTTAAGTGGCTAAAGTCAGGTGGAATGACTCTGGATCTGTGAATAAACAAAGGAATAAGTATTAAAAGAAAGAAATCGCTTGTCCTACTGAAAATGACTGACAAGAATGATGTAGATAGTTTTGTCTAGATGCTTGCTATTGCTTTTCTTTGTGTAACAACTGTCAGAAATTAAGTTCATTTCAAAACTAGGTAACTCATTTTTATTCATTACTTCTGTGAAGTAGCTGGTTTAGAGCTTAATTTCTCTGAAGACTAGAAACTTCCCTGTCACTTCCAGCCTAAAGTATCCTTGTTTGTCCTTCCTTGCTTGGTCAGATCACTGTAGCCATTTGTTCTTGCGACTACACTGTTCCTTAGTTAAATGCCTCCTTTGATACTGCTTTTTCACCTATCAGACTTTGTACTTTTAGGACAGAAATTCACTCCTGTTAATATTTCTAGGGAGGCAACTATCTGGCTTTATTTTGCATCATATAAAGAATACTTGAATCACAAGTATTTTTGCTTAATAAAAAATCATACAAATTAGGAAAGCTTTTTAGTTCCTGTGGTTTCTGTGAGATAGTATACCATTGCTTCTGCACCTCATTTGAGGCTTATTACTTTGTGGCAGAAGTGTTGCAATTAAAGGAAAAAGTCTGGTTTGGAAAAAAGCGGCATTAAAACAATTTCATTTCTTAGCCTTATAAATTTTGTCATTTTGATTTTTGCCACGTATTGCTCCAATATTTCCAACATATTCAGTTTTTGTTATAAAATTTAAAAGGGGCAATAAAATATAGAAAATTAATCTGTTTCTCCGTGCATATTCAGATGTGCTTTCATTAGTAACATGACAATACATTTGAAATGTGGCTTTTAAAAATGGTTAATCTTGTCATGCATGTCTGTATTTTTCTACTGTTTTTTTACATAGTGTTGGGGTTTGTTTTTTGTGGTACACTTTCTAACGTTAAAATGAGTATTTATTTTTAATTTACTGGGTGCTATATAAGCTTTTCAATATATGTCTCCTATATGTTGATATAAAGACTTACCCAGCAAGATACACCTGGGTGCTTAATACTTGCCAAATGGTGCCGTGGACTTTCAGTCCTTTGGCCATGGGTTCCTCATCATTGATTTTATAATTACTGGATTAAATGACAGTTTGTTATATACCTGCATTATATAAAGCAGTGTGAGAAAATTTTGTTTCTCATACTGAATAATTTTTGTGTCTTTATCCAGATGCACAGAGGAAGTTAAATGCTTCCATTGCTCATGAGTTTAAGGTGCACAAAAGCCTTCATGTGCTTTTAACTTAAACCTAAAGCATGTCAAAATTATAGCATTCCCCAAAGAGGTTTCCTTTGTGCATCAGTATAACTCTAATAACCTGATCAGGATAACCTAGTTGAAATAACTAACTAGAGTTAACTAACTAGAGCCAGCATTATCCTTACCTCACACTGAAGGCCATTTAGGAGTTAGAAAGAGAAACCACTGTAGGGGCTGAAGCAGTAGGTGATGCTGACATGCCTAACATGCAGTGACTAGAGTTCAGTGTAGAGCATATCAACTGGAGCTATATTTTCGCTAGCGGGTATGACTATTAAACTTGTAATATGCTTGTCCAGTTACTATTGTTGTGGTGTTCTGCAGAGTTTCGAATCTGCATACCCTATGGGCACATAAGCAGCACTTCAGTTCTGGAAAGGAAACAGATTTCAGACTCAACCTTTTTCAGTGTTTTCAGGTGTTTGTTTCAGATTCCTATATTCCCTTTCCTATATTCACTGCTTTCTTTCAGATCATTGTCTGTTGTGAATTTATTGTTGCACTGCTTTATTTTCATCCACTGTAAATTAAATTTGAATATCTGACCAGGGCTGTGTCTTCTGTTTGAACACAGGGTGCTAGAAGTTAGATATAGAAATCTGTGGTCTTCTAGATAATGGCATGGTTGTTGGTAGTAAACAGGTCCTTTTGTTTTGATACGTGCCATTGCTCAGGGTGACATTTTGCAGGGGAAAGCATTAACATTGCTTTGACTGCACTGGTGATAGTGAAGCACCAGGAGACATTTCAAAAAGTTGCTAAGAGATAACACTGAGCCAGTTAGAACCTTGCCTATACAGGTATTTCATATATCCATTTGTTTGAAAATAAATACTGAACAGAATGGTTACCAAAGCTATACCCCAGTGCAATGTTTTTATTTCAAACCTTGCAGATTAAGCATGGATATTTCAGAGAGCAGTGGTGTGAATCTGTATCCCATGGAACCAGCAACAGCTTTAGAATTTCAGGATTCTACAGTAAAGTGTGTTTATCTACCTTTTTTAGAAAAAAATAATGCATTTGTTAGATTCATCATATTCAAGTGATTACACAATGAATTACATATTTGCATTTGTTTATCTTTATATGTAGTGGTCAAATGCAGATGGAGATGTCTTCCCTTGGTCAGGTACGTTAATGAGTGTATTATTACAGAATATTTGGGGGGGAAGACAGAAAATGAGCCAACATTTTCATCAATTATTAATCTACCAAGTAGGGAAGGGAAAAAGTTAAATTAGCAGGTTGGTGGACAAAAGAAATTTTTCTTTAACATTTTTATGGAATTGTTTTTACTTTTTATATATGTATGAATCAAATATTTCTGGGTTTATCAGTTATTATTTCATCTTAGGGTTTGTTCCTCCCCGCCCCCACCATCTGCAGCTTTCATGTATGCCAGTTCATAGCTCAGCTATGCATACTCATCTACCATCCCACTCCCCCATCTCTCTGTTCTGGCGTAGGAAACCAGTACGTTAGTTAAGGATAACCCAAAAATATTTTGTAAACTAAAAATTAATGTTTTCCCAGAGCACTTTCACTATAGCTACAGAGAGTATATAAAGTATGATTTGAAGTTTTACAGTGTGATATATGATGCTTATTATTTGATCTGTATTCTGGCTGGTCAACTGGTATTCCTTATGATGTACTTTGTTTAGATTTACACTGTCTACCTGTTAGCACTGGAACTGCAAGTATATAGTGGCTGCTTACTTCTTTGTTTGCTTTTCATCACAGTATTTGTAAGAAATACTTCTGAGGTAATACTATGCAAAAAAGATATAGTTCTATTTCCAGTGATATGCAGTCTAAAGAGTTATTTTTCTTGCAGAGAGAAAGTGCTGAAGAGGAACTAGAATTTCAGAGGAGGAGAGAGTTGATTATGGAGAAACCAAAGCCCGAAGTAAGTACTTAGGAACAGGGTGAAAAATGGTCGTTGAATCAGGTATTGGAGGTGTCTAGTGTGGAAACATTTGGAATGGATCATTGCATTCTATCAGTTGGTGTGTGGACATAATAGTGTGTTTAGGCCTGTTGGGGTTGGTTTTTGTTTGGGTTTTTTTTTTTTGCCTTAGCATGAATCTCTAAGTTTGGCTGTAAGTGGGAAGTGGATTAAGACCTATCTCTCTGGAAGAAACTGATATAGTGAAATTAGTAAGTCATTTCTGCCAATAAACACTATAGTAGTTGCAGTGGTTGCCTTCCCCTGGAAAAAACAATTCACCTCAAAGTTAGATCTTCAGTAAAATGAAACACTTGATTCCTCTTCCCCTTCACCCCAAGTACTCTTGATAGTTATATAAGCTGTTAAGTTTTTGTTAACAGCAGTATTTTTAATGTGTTTAGTATTTCAAACAGATTGTGTATAGGTTGAGATGATAGTTCTGAAGTTTCAAAAATATTTTAAGTTTTGTGTACATTGCAGTGATCCAGAAATGAAGAACTATGAAAGAATCCAGTTTAAATATTTGGTGCATGTTATTACTTCAGAACTTGTTTGTATAGGGATTTTTGTGACTGCTCTTGCAAGAAGGTTCTGAGAAAAAAAATTACATAATGTTCTGTCTATATTGGTAGTGCATTAATATGGTCTATCTTTTTCATAGATTGAATCTGGTTTATCTTGATGCTTTTCAAATATTCTTATGTATAATCAAAATACCATCAAATATTCCTTACATCCTCGTGGCTTTGTTAGTCTTAATTTTGTCTTGTTTTTTCTCTTTAAAACATCAAATTCTAAAAGATTGAGTTGGTTCATCTCTTTCATTATATTATATGTTGGGGGTTACCACACTTTATTTGGAACAGTTCTTACTACATTGCTGAGATTAACAGATAAGGCTAATTTGGCGTCAAAATGTGTGTGGTCTCTGTATTTTGATGAACTGTTTAACAAGGACACTGCTGATTCACTTCTAAGGAGAAGAAATAGATCTTCCTGAAAGTTGAAGAGACCCTGATCTGGACTGTGTTTTGCAGGTGAAAGCAGTAGGCACGTTTCATGAAATGGAAACACATCTTGCAAGAGCAAGTTTTTAATCATGCTACATTCTGTGTAGTACTGTAAGCACATGTATTACTACTTGTGTTACTAAATTGATTCAATTTAGCACAAACTCAAAATTCTGACTAGTGACCTGCGTGCTGTGAGAGAGAGAGGTTAGACCTCAACATAGGCCTAACTAGCAGGTCTGTCACAAGAACATAGTCCCTGAGCATAAGAGTGCTCAAGTGTTCAGGTCCCCAGGTAGAGCTGTCTGGGATCAGATGAGTAAGATTCCATTCTGTTTATTCTAGGTAATACAGTGGTTTAGGTAATAGTACGAAAGATGTCAAAAGGTGAAGAATTTTTTTTTAAGCTTGAAAAGTAGCCGAGAAAGGTCATGAAACAAAAGGTTGTGTAATCTTCCTTCCCATCTTGCTAACTTTTGGAAAGCTCTGTGACACACAAGTGTTGCAAGTGCCATCTTTTATTTTTATTTCCATTTCTTATCAGTTAAAAAAAAATTTGCCCTAAGGAAATTCTTTTGAATTGAATTACAGTTTGTTTTTATTTATGCCAGCTGTGTTTCTGCTGACTGAGTTATGACTGATGCAGAATTAATGATTGCATTTCCTATTTATTAATGTGACTTACATGTTTCCAATTTAGCAGAAGTGGTAACAAAAGGTATGTTATACTGCAATTATAAAATTATTTGCTTACGGAATACTTTTCTCATCAAATCTATATTTAAAATATATTTGCATATTAAGCTTTTGGTGATACTTTAATTACATAATCTGTGAAACAAAATGGGATACAGTATTTGAAGCAAAAAAATTAAAATCTTACAAATGCAGTTATAATTACTTGGGATTGAAACTAAAAAATGAATGACAAACCTGTGAATAATTTCCACAAGGTTTTTTTTTTAAATGTAGTTCAACTAGCAAAAAACAATTATTTATAATTCATGAAGATTAATTGTTTCTGTGGGGGAAAAAAAAAAGTATTAGTGTGTATCTGGGTATCATGAGTAAAATGTCCTGTTGTGGTGTATCACTAACATTGCTGCTGAAATGGTCACTTTCGGGTTTTTTCTCTTCCCCCCCCCCCCCCCCCCCCCCCCCAGCAGAATGACGTAATTGTTTGGAATACAAGTGGGCAAGCCTCTCACAATGAGGTAAGACACTAGTGCCATTTGTGTGTCTTTCGTATGCTTATTATGAAAATGGTTCAGATACTAAATGAAACATGTAATTGGGTATTACAGAAAATATGGTTGAGCTCATCAGTAATGGCTGTTTTATTTGGCCTGTGGCTTGTTCTTGTCATCTTAAGCATTTACTAGGGTATAAAGAAATACTCTCTGATAAGCTTGTTTCTGAGTTATGTAGTTTAGTATAAAACATCTAATTATTTTATATTTTATATTTTGTTTGTTCTGCCACTTTTATTTTTTTGACTTCTCCTTGTTCCACAAGAGTTTCCATTGATTTAAGTGCAATTTCTTTTTGCACAGTTGTGTTGTTTATTAGTTTTCAGAGAGAAGTCTGATTTTATTGATCCTATTGCATTCACAGTGCAAATCTCAGGAGAAGGTCAAAAAGGGAAACTGTAGGGAGCTCCTTATGGAGATTTTTTTTTTCCCCTTCATATTTTCTGTGCAGAAACAGGGCTTCTCCTTCTACATTGCACTGTGTACAAGCATCTTGCAAATTCATGAGCACCCAGCCACCTTCCAGCAGTCTTGGTGATGGGACTCCTATAGTTCCTGGCTCCCTGAGGAATCAGTTTTTAAATAGGATTCCCGTTATGGAGTTTGATTATAGGACTGTGTTACCATTGATGGTACGATGATTTTACCTCACCTTCTCCTTTATGCTGCTACTCCATTTTTCCTGTTGCAACTGTTAGCCTAGTTCAGGGTCAAGGGCAATCCTACTCTGAGGTGTACGCTTAACTTCCACTTTTCTGCTTAAAAAAGCAGAAAGTCAATGTTGCGTGGAAAATACCATGCAGAAATGGTACTTAATTCTGTGAATTAAACATATCTAAGGAAAAACATATCTTTGCTTTGTTTTCCTAAATATACTATGCCACAAAATGTATGTTTGATGGAACCAAGTTGATTACATGGGAGAAAACTGAGAAATAATTGAGGTTATTTATAGCTAGGGGGAATATCTTGCAGTCTTTGTTCAGAAACTCATCTTTTCCAGCAAAGAAATAGGATGCAATAAAAAACGGTGATTATCATAGGTTTGGGGCTATATTGTGATCAGATTATGGTGGAATAGTTGTAGCATGCAATATTGTTAACTTTCTCATTTTATACAGTCAGTTGTGCTGAGATATTCTGGATGTTACTCTTACTTAGATTTATGTTCTTGTATTAAACAGAACAAGGATAAAAGTCCGACAATGTCTCCTACTACAAACACCGCAATCCCTTTTGGCCTGAAGCCGCGATCAGGTAATGTGGGAAAGAAAATTAACCAGTTTGTGTATACGTTCTTTTTTTTAACATCTGTGTTAGTAACAGATGTCTGTATTTTTTCCCTTAAGAAGGTGGTGATGAAACATTTTTCTGTACAACAGTTAGAAGAATATTAGAATATTTTAAGGTTATAGGTTTGAATCAAGACTGAATTTGTATCAAGTATGTATTTGGCACTTTATATATGGATCAATTTTCATCCCTTACTAATAAACTAGATGTTTTATAAAATTGTATATATGTTTAAAAATACGTGTGTGTATAAATACACATATTTTATACATGTATACATCTGTATAATCTGTGCTGACATACTAATTGAAATACAGTTTTTTCTTATTGGTATGTAGTGATACAGTTTGATTTTGTTGAATAATATATGTGAATAATAAGGCTTTTTTGGAAGACACTTATGCATTGCTCTGAAAATTGCTTATTGCAGCAAGTCTTTCAGTAGTTGTTATGCTTGTGTAAGGATCAAGCATTATGGGAAGATTAGATGTTGGCTTCAGCCAGCAGCTGAGTTTAATGAATTTGCCATGCACTATAATCTGCAAAACCATCAATCTTCTAAGAAGCAGCACTTTGTTTATTTTAAAAAAAAAAAAAACAAACCACAAAAAAATTCCCCCAAAAAAACCTGTTGATGTATTTGAGGGCTTGGATAAGAGCTTCCTTTAAAAAGAGGATTAGCTACAGGATTAAACTCAGTTTTCATCTCCTCCACGCTGAGGTAGTCAATATTGTTCAGTCTTCTCCCATCACCTCTGAAGAATAACCATAGGCTTTTCAGTATGTTTCAGCATCCTAAGACTAATTCTGGTTTCTCTCACTCACCACAGATGCTTTTGATCAAACGCTGGTAAACCACTACAAGCTTGTAGTTTCCATAACAAAATATCTTGGCAATAATGACAGCAGTTTCACATTTGAATGTTTAAGAAATTGTACCCATAGATTTGTTTTATTTAAAAAAAGTCTGTAAAAGCAAAGAAAATCATATTGAACCAACCTTGTTTCATAAATTTCTCACGTAGTTACGATACACAGTTTGACAGATATGTTCCGTTGCATTTCTTAGTTTGTTGGACTGCTAAACTCTGTCTCTATCCTGGCTCTATTCTTGTATGTTCCTGATGCTTTAGAGATGTTATTTCTCTATGTATTTGAAGTATGGGTTAAATGATGAGCAAACATCCTTTCAGGATTTGGAAAAAACAAAACACTGAGTAATATTGTGCTGTCCCGTGGCAACACTGCAATAACACTGTTGGGAGAAAGACGTGTGAAGGCAAATGGGCCCATGCCACGTTGCTGCTTTCATGGGATGTAGCCTATGTTCTGTTGAGCTGCCAGTGAAATCTGCTGCTGGGGACTGGAAGCAGCATTGTGGGAGAGAATTCAAGACTGACTTCTTGTTCAAGTGTTAGTTTAACATGAGCTTCCGAATCTTGGTGTATCAGTGCGCCAAGATGTCCTATGCTTACTGACTGTAATAGCAAAATTTTGCAAAATAGCTCAGTCGGTCTTTTTTCTAGAGGATTTACAGGAAGACCGGGTTGGAGTCATTTGCAACAAATCCTCCAAGTCGCACGATACAAGACCAGATGTGCACAAATCGTACAGTTCTTCCTCTGACTATATTGCAGCTATGTATAGCCTCATTGAATACCAAAGTCAGTTGGTTATAATCTGTTGATTTTCTGCACTGTACCAATTCAAATTCATATATTTGAATTGCTTTAAGTATGGCAATACTGTAGTGTCTTTCAGTCACAGCTGTGGGTTTGCAGAAAACTTGATAATCTGAATTTATTTTCCTTTCCATATCATACGCTACAGAGTCACCAAGCTAGAGCCATTACTGCACAGTCTTTCATCTCATAACATCCGTTTTCAGTCATGCTACCCTAAACTTATACCATGGTAAGACAGGGGAATTTGGCAATAGTAAAACTTCAATCCAACTTCAGATGAAGACAGTATATTAGCTACGTAGCACAACATAACAAAATGAAACTTTGCAAAGGAGTAGTGAAGCTGCATATTGTTTCCTCTCCTGCACCCACTCTAGAATTGCTCTAAAAGCAGTATTAAAATTTGTTTTGCTAATACATAAGAATAACGTACAGATAGAAGTAGTACATGACTGAAAATACTGGCATGTTTGTGAATCCTGCATGTTTTTCCTGTTAAAGCTGTTAGCTGGTCTCTAGTTTCTTCAATGTATATCCTTTAAATCTTTGTGCAAGTTTTATTTGAGTTTAAACCATCCTATCACTGTCTGAATTTGTACTTGTTAATTATATACTGCTTTGTTTGCCCTAGAGCTGAGCTAGTCTAGGGCTCTAGCAATTCTGTGATCCAGGAAAGTTGTTCATCTCAGTTCGTAGTTTATTTTAATAGCTTTTTTTCATTTAAGTTCTTCATGGCCTTGGGGAAACCTTAAAATTAATTGGAAATGTGTTTTAGCTATTTAACTTCATTAGAGCTTACATTTGAATTACTTGCTCCTATAAATCTTTTAAATTTGAGTGCCAGATGAAAAGAACATTAAAGTGTTCAAACTAAAAATGTGTACATCATGCTCTGTGGAGAAAATAGTGGCAAATTTTCAATTAAAATATCTGTAACCATACCTTTCTGAAATTTGAGAGTTTATTTTCACTGTGTTTATTTTCATCTATTTTAAATTATTTTAGTTGCTTTCTATTTGACCACCCCACCCCCACCCCCCCTTATTTCATAATGATTTATGTCTCTTGGAAAGGTGAAAATAAACTGTTCTAGATTTCTGGTAAGGATTCCAGTTTTTTGAAGTACACATACAAATGGAAGTGCTTCCAGAGGATAAACTGCAGTGGCTTAAACTTCTGTGTTAGTACGTACTGATACATGTTCAGGACTGAAGGTCCTTCTCTTCTTTCACTTTAAAGCTAGGCAAAACATTGGGAAAATTAATACCTGATGGCTGACAAGGTACCCAAAGAAAATGTTTTGAAAGGTAATGAATGTGTTTTGACTTCTTGACAGGATCTTTTCAAGGGTCAGATGTTTACATAGAAGGTAAAAAGAAAAGGATTTTTTAATTTTTCCATATATTTCCTCCTGTATTTTAAATACTTCCATGGAGTATGGGCTTCTCAAATTCACACGAATTTTGAAAACCTTAAAAAATTACTGTTGAAAAGAACCAATAATTAAAAGTTTTCTTAGAACCGTATTTTCACTCTTGGGAAGTGCTTTTGATCTCTGAAAAGGAATCATTCAAAATAGTTAATAAATTCAAACCCTTTGTGCTTGATTCTTGAGTTAATTAAAATATTCAGAGTGGTGCTAATTGTCAAAATTGAGTGTTGCAAAGTTCGTGCCACGGTATCTTTGATATGCCAGACCTTGAAGCCTGAACATCTACTAATACATCTTGCAGTACTCAGTAAAATTTTTTACTTCTGTTCTGTGCCATTTTGAGGTCACTGTGTTTCATAGTTTCTGCTGAACAGGGTGATGGCAACACAGACAAACAAGCAAAAAAAAATTGTACCTTCAGAGGCTAGAAGAAGCACTGACAAAACCCGGAATCACAAAGCAGTTTGTATTTTGAAGTGAAAAGCTGTTCCTCTGCAACTCTTTACTTAGCATAATCTTACTTGTGAATCTGGTGTCTTCACTTTTGGTAACTTGTAGAGGATTGAAGCACAATGTTAGTATCTGTGGACATGCTTGCCTTACTGTCTTTCAACTTTGTTGGAACACATAATGATCACTAGAACTTGACAGTATTTTTCCCTCTTTTAACTGCTAGTTCCTGTTTTTTCTAATCTCTGGTTATTTATTCCTTCCATTTGTTTTCTTCCCTAACTGAATTATCTGTGTACTTCGGAAAATAATGAGACTCCTAATTGCCAGCATGATTAAAGACTGTTTATCATTTGCTGTAACTCCATATTCTGCTACCCAGTGTTGTCTCTCCTCAGAGTTTGTTATGCTGACTCTCAGGTTCAGCTGATTTGGTGTCCCCATAGCCAGAAGCGGTAAACTGGCTTTGGAAAAAGGCATAGCTAAAGAGAGCAAGTTCTTGAACATTTGAGTGTGAAGAGAAGTTTAAGGTGAAGTTTTATACAATACTGTTTGAATTATCATCATGTTAATACGAATTCCAGAGCTGTGGAGAGGAGAAAGTCTGTGATTAAGTTCCTTATGATTATTAATTTGGAATGGTATAAAATAGGGACTTTCTGTGCTTAATGAAACTTTACCTCGGACTTTCTTCTAATATTAAATGTTTTAGCTGCTTTTCATTCTACACTAATTTTAAATTGATTTAGGGTTATGGTTTAGCATTTAGAGGAGAGGTAGTTTATACTCTCCAGTTTAGTTTGAGGAGCATTAATGTTGCTTGTTTGGGGGACTCAGTAGCAAAAACATGGAAATACTGGTAGGAAACCAAGAAATTAGTGAGTTCATAATTTTTGTGGTGGAATTAGTAAGGAACGTTATGATCTGATACTGTGAAAGCTCATTAAGGAGTGACATCATTGTGAAGGGCAGAGAAGGAGAGATTAAAATTCTGTGTCAGAAAATAGGAAACCAGCGGGAAGCTTTGAAAGGATGGACGACTTGCTGAAGATAAGCATGGAGGAGATACTTTAAGGATATCAGTGTCCAGTTCTGGAACATTGTAGAATTGAGATTTGAGGAAAGCTGGGGCAGAAATCCTTGCCACAATCAAGACAGGAGACAGAAGTGCAGAGTAGATATGATGGGGAAGGAAAAAAATATCTGCTGAAGGATTTGAGGAGCAAATAAGAGGTGTTGTCCTGACTAGTTGAAGGAGAGAAGGCAGAATAGATGGAGAATAGGGATTGTATTGCTGTACAAGTTTAGCTCCATAATGAGGTGATGAGTGGTAATGAATTGTAGACATGACAAGCTTTTATAGTCATGTGATGGATAGTCTTCAGACTCTGTTGCAGCTTCTGTGGAAATATGCAATTTCACATGCTTTAGGGAGCCCAGTTGGATCATTACTGAATTTGTGCTTGTTAGAAGACTGTCTGCATCGCAGGTTTGCCAAGGCTTGTGGTGCAAACTCAGGATCACCCTTTAGAGGTATTGTGTGTCTGTTCTTGTCCCTGGAAAGTCTTTGAAAGTTGCAGAGGACCAGAACTTTCCTAGGGTGGTGGGCCCATTGTGGGTTTGGACTTACTGCTGGGGCAGTCAGCAAGAAATAGAAGTAGCACTGCATGTGCTATTAAGTGTCTTAAAACAGAAGGAAAACATTGGTAGTACCTGTACTCAGAATGAGAATCCTAGGGATAATGTAGTTGCAACTTCTCAAAATCAGCTAGAAAGTTGTAATGTAATAATATTTTGATATGGATCTGTAAATTTTCTTTGTCTTTGGGGGACGAAGTGTTCTTATTGCATAGTTAGAAAAAAACACCAAAATTATTATTCTCTGAACTTCTAATTGCTGAAACTTCACAGCTGATATACTTACCTTCTGATTCACAGAGTCAAGGTTTTTGTCAGGCTATAATGTAAAATCTATGGGTACTTTTTCTTAAGACTTGGTTGTAAACAAGTTTTGTGAAGTGCTATGGTTACAATGATCTTGCTAAGCTTGACAGCCTTAACTGCACATATAATGTATGATTTGCGAGTACTAACATATAACTTTTCATTCTTTTTATTCTGCACCATCTTTCATTCTTTTCTCAAAAATTATGCATTTTGTATTAATCACCTTTGAATTACATCTTTGTCATTACCATATAATCCTAATGCCATATATGAAATGCTGCTGCCCTCTTTTATCCCCACTCTGGTCCTTATACCACCATGGTTGGACTGGCTATCACTCCCCTCCAGCAGACCCATCCCTCAGTCTTCCTCCTATCTCCTTCAACACACTTGCACAGGCACAAACATGGGACAACTTTAGCTACAGTATCCCATCTGAAGGAGACAGTGACGATGGTAGGTGTTCCATATATAATTTACTTAATTTTGTGTTTTCAGAAACCTGAATATATGGCAAATGCCCCACGTGGCTAAGGATGAGGGACTCTTAAGGGGATTTTTATATGACTAAATACCTCAGAGGATGCATGTTAATTTACTGTAGAATATGTAGGATCAAAAGTAAATGAGTGAAGAGTGTCCCTGTTTTCAAGTCTGGCAAAACAACTTTTCCCATGATATCCACTCCAAGAACTATTTCCAATACAGCTATATTTACTTCCTTTACTTTCAGGGGTTTATAAAATTTGTACTCAAACAGCAATTAATTTTGCTACTGGCTTTTCTGCATTTTTTTATTTATTATTTTTTGATAGATACTGACTTAATAAAAATATCCTGCTCCCATCTGCAGATATTGATGCAGGTGCATAACTAGACTTAATTAGAAGAGGAATCCATGAAGAAACAAAGCTGAAACAAAACAATCAGCTAAGCAAAAATAGTGATTTTTGTCCAACAGAAACTGTTAGTAAGCTGTTAAACCTCTCTGTTCATAGTGGAGGCCAGGTACATTAGTGGACTTCGTTCCAGCTGCTTTTGTTTTGTTTTTCTGCAGGGTGTTATTGTCATAGTGTATTGAGTCATGGCACTAAGACGCAAAGTTGGCCATGTTTGGGCTATCAGTGTCATATACTGCATTAATAGTTAAATGTTGGATGGAAGAAATAGAACCTAGACAATTAAACTGTTTATAAATATTTGATAGGCAGATGTATTTTTTGCCCTAAATAAGAAAGGTGTTTAGTTATTAGAAGGCAATGAAACTGTCAAAAGCATCAAATTGAAACCAAGACAACAAATCTTGAATGATAAATGCCAAAATTTAGTTTAGAATGCCTGCCTTCTCAGGTCAGGTTATTACTTGACAATACTTGCTATTGCCAGAGTGTTCTTGATTATAGAACCATGAAAGACAGCATATGTAAAGAATCAGTTCCATAAAGGAGACGAGTACAGAATATAAGAATCATGATAACGGAAAGTTGAAAAACTGAATTTAGTTCACGATGGTGTGTAGCTAACAACATTTCACTGGTAAATATTCTAACAGAGAAAGCTAAAGGTGCAGAATTTGATCTCTCTTAATCTAGATCTTGTTTTACTCTTCTAAATGAAAGGAGCAATACAGACTAGCGTGTGCTGTGCATTTGGAACAGATACATGTCTTGTCATTCAAATCTTAAGCTAATGTGAATATTAATGTTTATGACCTTGGGCTCTTACAACAGAAAACTGCTTTTATGACTGTATTTATTTTTTTTAATCAGGACTGTTGCCCTTCTGTTCAGATTTTATTATCTGGGGCTAAATTTATCTACGTTGTATCTCCCTATGGTAGGAAGTAAAATGGACCAGAGACCATTCTCTGGCCCTGAGGTTAGTTGGCACAGCATGATTCAAACCCATACCTAAGCACTCTTACTTTCCAAAACAGGATGGGTGCATTTAAGCTGCCTTTGGGGAATGGCCTCTGCCTGTGCTATATCTCGAGGCACACCTAGATGTTGCGTAGAAGAGAGGTGGGTTTGTATGGACCAAAACTGTGCAAGGAAGCAACAATGTTAACGGTATCGATACATGCAGGCCAGTGCTGAGGATCCATGCCCTAGCCCTGTGTATCTTGCTAGGGCAGGTGTAGCCTTTGAAATGCCATGCGTCAATGTAACTATCTTGCAACAGCTCTGTAATAGAGGAGTCTTAAGTCCAGAATTTCTGGGAGGTTGTAAGGCTTGAAACAGACAGGTCTCCCAAGATCAATGTCCATACCTTGTGGAGGCTTTAGTTTAGCAAGTAACCCTGTATAGTAACTTTACTGTTACTTAAATTTGTACTGAATAAACTAATCAAAGAGAAATCTAACTATAAACTTCTGTTTGTAAACTGACTTCATCTCTGCCTCTCATAAGTCCAACCTTCTTTTTGTCTATTATTTTTACAGTCAGGTTAAATCGTTTTGTTGTTTACCTGAAGGATGATAATGTCCAACTAAGTACTCGGGACACTAAATTCCTTGATATGCTATAAATAGTGCACCTATGTGCATTGTAACTCAGTACGAAAATGAAAATTTTCACAAGGAAGTTTGTCCTTGACTGTGGTATGTTGAATACATGTTGTGGTATTAACTATTACCCATTTAACCTGTTGAGACTTGTACAAAATACCTTTTTAAAAAACTTATTGGAGCAAGCAATACAAGCAATTTAGTTGACCGTGGGTTCAATACGCAGAAACTTGCTCTTGGAAAGATTGAAAAATAGACCTTCAGGTGTGCGTGAGGTATGGGCTCCCCTTGCTGGGAAACGTTGTGTAATGCAGAGAAGCAGGCAATACGCAGGACTGCCAAAACTTCCTGTTTGAGAACATTTTTTTCTTTAAATTCAGTATATAACTGAAACTTTCATAACTAATGTTTTTGAGTGTGGGGTTTTTTTTGTTTTGTTTTATAATCAGTTGAACTTATTTTATTTTATTTAGAAATTTTAGTTGTAGTTTCCCATTGCCTTGAGATTAGCCTGCCTTTTTCCTCATGGAAGAATGTATGTCTCATTCATGAACAGAATTGAACTAGTAATGTTGATATTTACTTTTCATTAGCAGATGTTTATAGTCTGAAATCAGGAGGAGGTAGGCCTTGGGACTTTCATATTGACTTAGAAAAGACCTAAACAAAGATAGCTGTGACCAAACTGAATGAAGTCCGTAATAATACTTTGATACTTGCAAAACCAAACATAAATATGAACTAGTGCTTTTGTAGAGAATTGTTTGAAATGTTGCTGCTGCTAATAAAGCTACAGTAGCATTTAAATACCATTTAAATATGGTACTATTCTTCAGGCATGGTTTTACCTAGGTATTTAATCTGAGAGGCAGCAAAGCTCAGTTATTAAAGTTGTACTATGAACTGTTTTTAAAATGAAAATCTTAGAAATTGCGACTATAGTTTTTAATAAATGTGATCGGAAATTTTTATTTCACCTCTTAAATATTTAGGAGCAGTCTCCAATAAATTGTTACAGGACCCTAATGCAGCAATTTTAATTCAGTACAATTCTGGAGTTTAATAGAGGTCCTGGGTAAGAGTTTATACACTTTGAAAACTTAGGAGTTGTTTTTTTGTGTTGTTGTTGTAGCCATCCTAAACTATATGATTTACTATAAGATTTATTAAATAGCATTTTAGATATATCTAGTTTTTTAATTTTCACCATGTATAAGTGCTTTCATCAGAAATTTACCAATGTATTAATTAGTTTAAAATTATCTAAGTCAATAGATAATGCTTTTGAAATGGCGTTGTTAAATCAGGTATATGGATTGTTATACTTCATAACAGCAGTAGTTACAGCTGTTAACGGCCTTTGTATGTTTGGGAATGTGCAGTCATAGTTATACACACACGCCTCCAATACAACTCAGCACCTATTGCATCTGAGGGCATGGCTCTGCTACTCTCACATTATGTGTGAGAGGTCAACGTAATTTATGTTTTTATTTATGATGGATGCACCTGAGTGTATAACCTTCTGAATGGTGACACTGGTGACGCTAGGTAGTCCACCTGGAGAAGGGGACCGAGCAGCAGTCAGTATCTGTAGTTCTCAGTCCTGCACGTTCTCTACAGGACACTCTCCTACTCTGCCGGTGAGATTTCTGAAGACATTAAAAAGGATAGAGTTTACTAACATAAAACTGTCATATATAGGTTTCCTATTTAAAATCAGGTTTGTTTAACAAATAACCTTTAATAAGGCATTCCCTGAAATTACTGATTTAACAGCAATATAGCAAATTTCAGTTGCCTGTGAAAAGTTAAAACTAGGACTGTGTGAGTCAAGTAGTGGAAGGAAGCAAGTTTGGTAACGGACCATAGTTTATTCTGTCTTGATGCCTCAGATAAGTAGCCTAAGAATATGTAAGACGTTTGTTGCCTTAAGCTCCTTTTTTAGTAAATAAGGGTAAGTTGGCTGGCCTGGCATAGGTGGTGTCTGTCTGTCCCTTTGGCAAGAGAAGTAGCTTAGATTACTAATTTTGTTACTTAACCAACATGCGTACAGTGTAGCTGAGATTCCTGGTGACTAGACTTGCCTGAGATTTGAAAGTATTTCTCCTGCAGAAGCTTTGTCTTGTAGAGGTGCATATATGCAGAGATTTCATGTAATTGTTTAAAGGAACTACATATAGGCAAAGTGATACTGTCAACCAGATTGGTGAGAGGAAGTACTGCAAAGAGTTTGTGCAATGCTACATTTGCAATACAACTTTTTAATGTAGGCAGGCTTACTGAATGGCTAAGTCTGCCTACATTAGTTGTTGTTTGGTGGGTGGGGTTTGGTTTTTTTTTCAGTCTGACTTTATCTAGTAAGCAGTTTGTCCTGTGTAGGAAGATGCTTGTCACAGCTTGTTACACAATTCATCATCTTGTATGAGAGGGTTTTACTTAAAAGGATAAGAAATGTTTCCTGCCATATTAGATAGAAAGTTTTGTACAGATCAGAATCTCTAAGGGACAGTGCTGGTGCTTAATCATCTGACAGAACTTGCCTGTTGAGATTAAGATTTGGTTGAAAAATTATGTGCTCCATTGATGGCACTTGGTGCTGTTCAGAGCAATATCCAGAAAATATCCATTTATGATTGTAATCCAAGGTCAGATTTTTCTGTCCTCTTGAGGACAGAGAAATTTTCAAACAGCTTTTGCTGGAGGCAGTGCCTGAGGATTTTGCTTCATTTAGAAATTAATAAATGAAGGTGTTAGTTTTAAAACTAAAATCTGTCTTTTTTTAAAATCATAGTGTTCTTAAGACCACAAAGAAATTTGGAATCAATAGACCCACAATTTACAATTCGAAGGAAAATGGAGCAGATGAGAGAAGAGAGAGAGCTTGTGGAACAGCTACGTGAGGTATGTGTTGGTAGAATTAATTTATGCTAATGGCATGTGGTTTTTAATTTTTCTTTGGGAAAGTTGTCTAAGCAAGAGAATATTAAAAAGCTTAAAGGAGGTGATGTTGCTTCTGCAAATCACATTGAAGAGACTCTTCCTGAAGTGCTTTATCATGGTCAGATGTCTGTACTTCAGAAAAGGTTATGTAAAAATGGGAAATAACAATGGGAGTTACCTGAATGACATAAAGTTACACAGCATGCGTAGTACTGGTGGAATTAAGAGTTTATTTAATTTCATCAGGAAGGATAAAGTGATCACTAAAGAGGTAAAGAGGTCTAGAAACTATTTCCTGAAAGCTGGAGAAGTCTTCAGTCTATCAAGTAAAAGGCGTAATGAAAACTGTTAGTTAAAGCTGAATATAGAAACTTTTTTTTAAAGCAGATAAGTAATGCTTGGAATAACTTTCTTAAAAATGAAATTAATATTTTGTCACTTGAAAATCTGAATATATAAGATGGTTTCCTGATAAATTGTCTCGAATATAAAAGCAAGAGTCTGATGCAAAAATAGCTGCATGTGGTTGCATAGGAACTGTTACACAGCTAATACCTAGGTAGTGCTGTTTGTGTGCCACCAAAAAACCAGATTGACAGCCTTTGCCACAAGTAATGTTGTGAACCTGAACCTGTCAAGGTTTCCAGTTACATCATGTTACCAACAGAAGAGATGGTATTGTTGCACTCCTAAACGCAATGCAAATCCTGAAATTGTGGTAGGTGACTTCGGTATCTCAACCAAATTACAAGATTATTTGTTCTTATGTCATTAGCTTCATGGAATGACTAATTCAAAAATCATTCATTTATTTTAAATAATGTGCCTTGTATTATTTAATTTTAAAGCAAGAGTGTTGTCATTTTTCTCCTTATCAAATAGTGTTCAAGAGGCAGGTTGTTTAGTGTAGAACTATGAGGACTTTTAGATCTTCATTCTCTTACCTCAGGCCCTCACCTGCTTTGAGTCTGGATTAATCTTACTTTGTCTTGCTGAATTTTTGAACAGAACAGACCTTGCTGAAGATTCAGCATAGTTGACTGAATGTAGTATATTACCAGTCCTAAACTTGAATGGTGCCAAAATGGCAAGATGCAGGAATTAGATGAGACTTACTTGTAATGGAGAAGAAAATGGAAGTAGCAGTAATAAACTGCAGTAGGATGTAGTTCTTCTGTGTGTAGTCTAGTTAAGAGTCAATGCAACTTCTTACGTTTCTTTTAAGTTACTACAAGTGTGTAGCAAGTCCCCAAGTAATTGCTCCTAAAAGTAGTGTCCTCAAGCTTCCTGCCTTGTGTATTAGTTCAGTTAATCCTCACAGTGGAAAGTAGAGCAAGGTTATTCACTGTATCAGGCATGATCATGGAGACTTAATAAGGATCTCTCTACACTCTATTAGTATTAGGTATTGCCAGTAATCCTGGTTTGATGTGTTATTGACCTTCAGCTCCGTATACTGTCCTCTTTTGCCCTCCCTCTGAAGCATTTTGTCCTGAAATGAAAGTTCTGTTGTCTCTTGTGAGAAGTTTGATTGCAAGTCAAGGAGTGGTGACAGAAGCTAGAAGATTGGCCCTGTTTGGAAGCGCATAGTGAGATTTTTTTTTTTTTTTAAATTAATAAATTTTAGTATATTGGGTCCTTTAGTGAGAGAAGCAACTTCCAGACCATTTCATTTTATGTACTGTACAAGAAAATAGTGCAGAAAATGTAAGTCGCTAAGTTCATACTTATTCAATAAACATATCTGTTAGTATATTTTGCTTTTGAATTGTTTCATGTTATGTTAGAATTTAGTGAGACTGCACAGAACCTGCAGCCTTAACCAAGTTGAGCGCTAAACAAGAACAACTATTTAGCACTTAGGTTCCTTATTTAGAAATCTAAATGCAGTTGCCTTTAGCTCAGCTGCTTTACCTGAGCTGTATATTGTGAGAACATTGGTGTTTCTTCCACACATTCCTCCCTTTTCTTTAGAATGATGTGTTTTTACAGAAATTGTTCCATTTCATAAATCTTGTTCTTCAGAGACATACTTATTTTTCCTCCATTTGAGCTATTTGATTTTGTATACATCCACAGGCACTTCAGACAGTTGTCATTTCGAGAGTGATTCGCCACTTACTCTGGAGCAGTAGAGTAGAGTCTAGCTAGCAAGAAATACTGGTTGATTTTTGTCACTCGAAGGGTAAACTTCCAATAGTTTTGACATGTTAAGTGGAACAAATTGCTGCTGTATTGTGGATGATTTTTTAAAAAGAGAGCAGTTCTTCAATGGTGACAAAATTGAAAGAGAATTGATCCACTTCTTGAAGTTTTCAGTTTTAACTAAATCTAGTCTCAGACAATGAACTGGCATTGAAATAATGTTGTACGTGTGTTGTGCTCATAAAAAAAAAAAAAGCACCCTGATCTATACTGAGTAGTGTCCCAACAGGCAAATCAGGGTTTTTAAGAGAATGAGTTTTTAATTCATTGACTTAAATAAATCTGTTCGCAACAGATTTGGAGAAAAGTCTCAAAATATATTCTTAATTTATAACTTTCTGCACATACCTCATATACCAAAAATGTTTTCTAATGTATGAGTTAATCCAAGGTGAAAGCAAAACATATTAGTCCACGTGATGCACTCCCTCTTTTGGTATGAGACCATACATGTGGGTACATGAGTAGTGTGTCTAGTAAAATTAAAACCAGGAAAATATAATGAAACCCTAGAGTGAGTTCAGTGGAGCCTACATCATGGTGAGGGCACCCAAACAAAGGATGTATGAGGAAGAAGCCAAGAGCTAGAATTTTGTTTTTTTTTCCTGGAGAAGAGTGTGCTGAGAATATCATATGATTGTCCTCAGCTGCCTGAAGGATAGTAATAGAGAAGATAAAGCCAGGCTTTTCAAAGATGCACAGTGAAAGAATGAGGGGCAGTGGCACAAATTGCAGAGAAAAAGATTTCAGGTAGATAAAAGGAGAAAATTATTTGCAATAAGGGTGGTGAAACACTGAAAAAGATTCCTCAGAGATGTGGAATATCCTTCATCGTAGTAGATACCCAGAATTTAACTAACCAAGTCTCTGATCGCATTTCAAATTTGTTAGAGCAGGTGACCTTCAGAAATCCCTTCCAACCTACACTCTCCTTTGATTCTAAAGAGAATAATCTATTTTTATCTAAAGCACCTAGCAAGGATTGAGGTAATATAGTAATAGAGAATAATGACATTAAGGAGGTTCAACTAGGAATAAGAAATATCTGTTTTAAGGGAATGGTAGTAATTATCTCTGAGAGATAATCTAAGAGTTATTTCCAAGTATATCGTTGGAATGTTTTCAAGATTAGAGCACAATTTAGGAAACTCATATGAAACAATCCTATTGTAGGGGCTTTTTTTCCTGGAAAATTCTCAAATATTTTCAAATAATTTTACTTTGCAATATCAAATTCTTTTCAATGAGGCTTCAATTTTACTAACAACTACCCAAAAATTCTCTCTTAAATCTGAATGTTTTGCCTTGCCTTACCTGTCTTTCTGATCACTCTAATGCTTCCTAAGTAATTTTTAGGCTATATCGAACATATATATAAATTTATATAAGTGTGCCTTTGCCAGGTTAAGTATAGTTGGCCTGTCTGCCTTGGTAAAGACTGGTGATAATTGTCTTTTTGGCAGGAATAGTGACACATCATGGTACTGAGCCACAGTTCGCCCCTACTTATTTTCACCCTCATCATCTAAGCTTATGTCACCCTCAGCATTTCCAGGGGAGTCTGGCTCCCAGCTTAGATAGATAGGGTGGAAGGGTCAGTTTATTTCTAAATCATTGCATATTTACAATACATCAAACATTAACATTTTACAATAGTTCTTACTTTACTAGCAAACGTACACATAATATCTAGCGAAGAGGATAGTTCTTGATTCGATAACCAGTGAGCGAACTTTTGCTCACATGAAATAGTCCGAGTTCTTTCAATAGTTTGTAGTTGCCCTGGTACCATTTTCCACGTGCCAAACGGGAGATCCCATAAATTTAATGATATTAGCATTGGTCAGTTCCTGCACTTGATCTTTTAGGCGTTGGTATTTCTTAACTGCTTCTGTGGCTGCATCCACCAAAGATGCTAATTTATTTACATACCTAACTGTGATGTCAACATCCATGGCTTGGTCTCCTTTCAGGAATACCAGGTCTGGTTTATATAGTTCATTCTGTTCATCTCTCAGCAGCGGCTCTTGGAATACTACCCGGTCCTTTTTCACCTCCTCAGCCAACAATTTGCATAAGTGATTGTGCTTTTTAATCCTGGTATCCTGTACTGCTGGGTAGTATCCAATAATATGTGCGCAGGACTCAAGTGACTAGGGAAAGATTGCGTTTTACTCTCTGCTTGTATAGTGATTAACACAGCGTAGCTCTGATTCAAAGTGCTGATGATAAGGAAAATTTGAGATGCAGAAATAGAAGACTTGAGGGAATGGTGAAAGGAAGGAGCCCCATGTAGTGCAATCACACAGCTAATTGCATGTGTATGTGTTTTATATGTATACATAAAAATAAATGCATATTATGACAGCAGCATTTGAAGTGTTGAGTTATTTTAAAGAAGTTTACATAATTCAGTGACATAACTGAGTTTACATAATTCGGGGTAGGGGGGATTAGTTTTTAGTTTTTAAAGAATTTGTTATATAAAGGTAATGTGTTTCTTGGTAGCTAAAACTACCTGTGCATCTACAGCATGGGAGAAGGTGAGGATATATGTTCCCTTTTTTCGCCCTTCATTGATTCCTATAATAAAGTGTGTATGTCGTCTTCATTTGCAGAACATTGAAACAAGACTAAAGATTTGTCTGCCTGAAGACTTGGGGTCTGCTCTGATGGATGGTGTAGTTCTCTGCCATTTAGTAAATCACGTTCGTCCTCGGTCTGTAGGAAGTATTCATGTACCTTCACCAGCAGTAGTAAGTTGAATGTTTCTTGTTACACTGGGGTGGGGGTAGGAATGTTTAAAAAATTACAGTTTTATTGCCAAATGGTATTTGGTTACATAAAACAGCTGGCTGTTCAGTGAATGTTCTTTTTTGTTAGGGGCAGTATTTACATTATTACAAATTCAAATGTTTGTTAATTTTTATCTATTATATATAAATAAGGTACGTGTTTTTATATATACACACACAAACATCTATAAGTAAATAAAATTTTATCCTGCCTTTCTATGATCTAGCAACAGATCAGATTTTTTTCATAATGGCCTCTTTGTTCAGTACACAATGAAATGTTATGATTTCAAGATTTTATTATAGAAAACCCTTTTTAAAAGAAAATTAGCCCCTTGTGTGTTGATTGAAGAAATATGAGGTTAACTTTAGCAGTCTGGCTTAGCAGGTGTTATGTAACTAAAGCATGTACAGCACTTATTATGATATTCTTCCTGTTGGGTTAAATGTAGAAATTATTCGTTTTACCTGCAGACAGAATGGAATAGAAACATGCATTGTAGTGGTTTAATATTGGCTTGCCAAACTGAAGGACCGAAGATGTCGGGACATAAACTCTTATGTAGTGTGTGTGCATTTTTTTGAAATTTAATTTTCTCAGTTTTTTCTCTGTTTATTTATGTCTTTTTCTTAGCCAGATCTTTGTTCCAGATTTCTCGTACTGGTCTCATTCTGAAGAGGTTTTATATGTTTTTAAGACTACCTGCCTTTTCTTTTTTTTTTTTCTTTTTTTGAACATACATATTGGTAAATATTTTCCATGTGCAGCCTGATACTCGATTCTGAGAATAGCTTGTGGATTTCAGAGTGAATCTATAATGAATCTATAATGAATCTATAAGAACTTTCAAGAAGGCAGATGTTAAGAAAAAGACATTTTCTCAGATGGTCTAGGGGAGTTTCGTTCTTTTACTGTTGCTTGGTTTTAAATTACCTCTGTCTTTGGTGAAAATATGATATTGCCAAAATTCACTGACTTGAATTTCTGGGGCAAAAACTTACGTTTTCTTGCTGAATTTTTTTTTTTTATTATTGAAAGATAAAAAATTTTTGGTGTTTCCTGTAACAGAAAACAAATACTTTAAATCCCTTTTCATTTTGTTTTAACTCTGTACTGATGATGTTCTCTTGCTTGAAATAACCTTCAAATTGCTTTAGCCTAGAAAATTAGTTCTTTAAAGTCACTGCTACTATATTGAATTCTTGATTTAAGTGGATATTCAGGAATTACCATTGTTTCACATACTGTGTTGAAAAAGTGAAATAGTGAGTTGTTGGAGGGGTTTTTTGTAACATCATATTTCTGTAACAGGTGAATAGTCCTGAGTGAGACAAATTATGGAAGTATTTGAAATTCTGCAGTAATAGGACATTTCCTCTTCTGGGATATTAAAATTGTGTATGGTTACTATACATTTGTGAGTGCATAAAATATTTAAGAAGTAAGAGCCTGTTAATTACAGTAAGTCTGTTCCCCAAAATATATGTTGAAATCCTTCATCAGCTTACTTGCTGTCCAGAAAAATCAATGTCTTCTATCACAAATCATCTAAAGAGGCTAGTTTTACAACCTCACAAGCTGGATATGAACAAGTAGAGATCTATATGTGCTGGTGACTTTAATAACTAAGTAAAAGGATGTGGCACCCACAACTCATGTATTCAGATTGTATTTGTAGGCATGATGTTTTTAGAGTGGTAGAAGAAAAAGTTGAGCAGAATTTTATGCATTGTTTTCAGGAGAAATAAAGAAATGGTGCATTGGTACAAGAATAATGCAATAGATCAATCTGTTGACTGAATGAATGTTATTGACTTCTTTTGCCATAAACTATTTTCTCTTGTTTTTACAGCCTAAACTTAGCATGGCCAAATGCAGGAGAAATGTGGAAAACTTTCTGGATGCATGTAGAAAACTGGGGATACCAGAGGTAATTTAATTAAGTCTGTCAGTTCTAGATAATCAAAAATGCAAAACACGTTAATCATGTTAAAAATGGAGGATAACTTCATGAACTACAGTTTTTCAGCCATAAAGACATATAATTTAAAAAATCGATTTAAATAATGTGAGTTAATACTACTTTAGTGCATTTAAATGGCTCATGTCATAGCACTTATGAATTGCAACTTTTGTCTTAAATCAGTAATTCAGTATTATCCCCAATGCCTTCTTATCTTTGCCATGGAAGATAAATAAGGAATATGGTAATTAGGTAATATGTAATATGTAATTAGGCAAAAGTTTGCTATTCTTTTTTCATTAAGCAGTATAACTCCATTTTTGCCTAGTGCTTTTAGAATAGGGGCTTCATTCTTTTTAATTATTGATTTTTCCTTTTTTCACAATAATAAGTAGTCTGTAATATGCATGGTAAAAGTTAATAATACACTTATGTCTTATACTGAAACACTTCTGCAGCAATGGGAAGAAACTGTGTGTTAAGTATGGAATGTACATATGAGTAAAGTTCTATAGCATAGATATAAGTGTTTCACAAGTTGGAAATAGGGAAATTGCAGTGCTTGGTGTTTTCTGTTTTTCATTTAAGAATGGCAGCATTCATCATGTCATTTATTGTCGTATTAATAACAAAAAATATATTTTTAACTAATGTAATGAATTCTGGAGTTTCATTGGGAGTATTTCAAAGACTCCCTTATGGTCTAGAAGTACCTGCTAAGAGAGAGTTATTTTCAAATACATGACCCTCAAAAGAAGGTAAAAGTGTTATACAAGGTCTTCTAATCTGAAAACATGAAAATTGTATGATGTATTTTCCCTACATTTTTGCCTACATATGACAATACAATTAAACCTGAGTTATTTTTAGTGTGTGTTTCAAGAATGCTGAAACAAAAGGATATTTGTGTGTGTCTCCCCCCCCACCCCCTTGGGGAGCAGGTGGCAATCAAAGATTTCACACTGGGAAAGAATTCCAGTTTGAATTCTTTAAATTTTGTCTGTATTTTAGCACTTGATTTGGAGGACAGCAAAAGTGACAGTTCATTTTTGCTCTTTGTAGGAATTTTGAGGGGGAGACTTGTATCTTACAACTCAAATGAGTGGTTCATCATAAATGTAATTTGAGAATTCAGTGTTATGGGCTGGGCCTCTAAGTTGTAATGGTTGATTTAGTTCTTTTAATTATGTAATTTAATATGTTAGAATGATTTCATATTAAAGGTAAAACTTCAGAGATTATAAAAATATCAGTACTGTGGGCTTGTAGACATGGAGTGTTTCTTAAGGTGCCCCAAAACTGATTGTCTCCTGATGCATCATAAATTATTCAGTGAATTAGAATACAAGTCAGGTTTTTCTATATATAGCCTGTTGGGAAAGAAAAGAAAAGAAAAGGTCAAGAGCTGTTTTCATTGTTGTAAAGAGATCTTACAGCAATGGAAATAAAACAAAAAGTTACAAAGTTCCTTGCAGTGCCATATTACAGATGGGTAAGCTAAGCTTTACTCCAAGTTTTTTTTTATTTTGAATTTCTGTAAATAAGCTTTCTGGAAAAATACCATTTTGTTTTATATGTATAGACATTTTTAATGTATTTATTACTCCTCCTCTTTAATGCTTCTATTCAAATTAGTGGAGAATTTCTTAGGAGTGGTTTTTTTATTTTGTTAACATATATTTGTTGCAGAGTTGCACGTTAAGCACAAGGCCAGATCATGCTGATCTGATTTATAAACTAACCATCCTTACGAATTTAAATAAGCGTTAACTTCTCTTGAGGGGAAAAACTGATTCACTTAAACATTAAATGAACAGCTTGCAATTGTAAATTTACAATAGATTTTAAGTACTCTGAGGATATTCTTTTTCATTAGCGGTTGGTAATTTGCAAATGTATGTGTCTGCTATATATTGTGAAAATCCATTGTGCTGCGGAACTAGGTGGTAGATGATAAACTTTGCTGCCTGTTGGAGGGAAGTGTATTAGGAACACAAAGTTGTATGATAGCAAGTATGAAAATTAAGTGTCCCAAGTTTTTAAAGAACTACAGATGGTGTGTTTAATGCTGCTTCGGGTTGATGAGTTGTACGTTTCCTAACTACCTCTGGACGAACCAGTTAAAGGAATGCACTGAATTATTTCCTTTTTTTAAAGCAAGCATCTTATGGGAAAGTGATAGGTTCCGCTTCTGGATCCTAATACCCATAGGTATTGGGCTTTTCTGTGATACTTATGTCCATGTTTAGTGCCTGAGAATTAACTTGAAGTTCTGCTGCATGGGGTCTTTTTAAGGATTTAAAACTGTCATAGTTTGTGTTGGCTTGTTTTCAGTTATTTACGGAATGGAATAGAGTACATGCTATTTCCTGAACTCCACAGGTTTAGAATAATATCCTGTCAAATCATGTAAAAGGAAAAGAAGAAAATAGCTAAGAATCACTGCGTTCTTCTGATGTGCGAGGTTTCTTACTTGTGTGGCTTTCAGCATTCAGTTCTTGGGTCAAAACTGCTTTCCCTGGAATGATCCCGGCAAACATCATCCAAGTGTAGAAAAATGCAATTGTCATCCATATCCAAATGTGCCATGAAAAGTATCAGGAGTTGGCATCTTGGCCAAAGAATCACAAATACAAAATTCAGGAACATGAGCATCTCTTTATAATCCCCTGGTATGTAGATGATTCTGAAAACCATTAACTGCCAGATGAGAATTTCAGTACAATGGGTGACGTGTTGAAATCACTTTCTGTTACTGGCTATATGATGCTTCTGATCAAATGCAGAAGGGATATTTTAAGCTTATGGTTCTGACCCTTTCATAATAAAGTAAATAGCAAGGCTGTTACTGCACCGGTAGGCTATCAAAAGTGTGAGAATTGTAGGACAATCAGCTTGTGTCCAGTTTTGCCACTGACTTTTCCTGTAAAGCCTTCTCAGAGATCTTTTGAAAATGATAATTTTTTGAGACAAAACAAAATTTTTGTTTGATGTGAGGAAGGTTTGGTGGCAGGTAAGCATCTGAAAGCCTGAAGATTCAGCAAATGTCTGCCGTGCCCCTCAGGAGGTATATGACAGAAAAGGTACAAACTTTGTCACTTAGAAAAGTACAAAAGACAACTTTATTTTACACTGTTAACTAAAAACTGTCCCATTGCCTAATCTCTTCCGTAACAGCGATAGAATGACAAATACTCCTACTTTTTGGCTGATACGGATTGAATAAGCAAGTGGCAGTAGATGTGTGGTAAGTAGGTGGTCCCTGTCCTACTGCATTTTTCAGAATGAGAATGATATGGAGTAGTTGGATGGTGCCATTCACTGGAGTAGGTGGTTAATGTCACGTGAACCTGCTATTGACACCACCTGTAATGCTTACTCGGTCCACCTATATTGCAGCCACCCTCTCACACTTTCTGGGTTTAAAAAATAAAGCTAATTTTTTCATTTTTCTCTTTGTGTGTAAGTGTGGCCTCCAAAGTGTCAAATGTACCTGTTCTAATGCAGTTTTACTCTTCTGAGTGACATCTCATCCCAGATGTATTAAAAATGATCAGAAGAGTCTGAATTATTATTACATGAGCATGTATGTAAAGTTACAGAAGTATTTTGGTTTTAGCTGCTCTTTCATAAAACCAGTAACAATATATGTAAATAAAGACAAAAATAGTCATATACATTTCTTCACCTTGGCAGTTGCTGCATTAGAATCAGTATTCATACTAGTAGCGAAGTAGACTTTCCCATTTTAACCTGCAAATCAATAACTTAAGCTTTAGCTTTCATTCTTGGTAGCTGTTATTCTTGGTAATCCATACTACAGAGCGTTTTTTCTTATGCACTTTCAGTAATGTTAAGAAATATTCCTATAAAAAGGAAAAAAACTGATTTGTGGTGGGCTGAATGATACTTTATTTCCAGTGAGATTTAGGCCAAAAGAAAGCTGTGAATGCAGTATGTTATTTGAAAGGCAAAAATTTCAAGTTTTGGTCTGTATTTCTTCTAGTTCTCAATTATGAACAAATACGGCATATCAGAAGTAGGACCTTCTAAGCATTTTGTCAAAAAGAATAATTTGGACAAGGGATTTTCAGTGTTTGTGAGCCAAAATGCAGAAGTTATCTTTTTACACAGACACAGATTATTTTTTATGGTCTGCAACTTACACTAATATAATATCTTAACAGTTTAGGCACTTGAGCATCTTTTGGTCCTTTATGGGGCCTCTTCAGTTCAGATAAATTAGGTAGAGTTATTTGCAAAAAAAAAGGAAAGATTTTCCTCACATACACAGACACATTGCCAACTTCATATAGCTTGAAAAAAGATAGACTTAAGTTATCATGATTAATACTAGAATGGTAATTTCTGGTGATAAAAGGTAGTGATAAAACGAAATCTTTCACAGACCGTTGTTACAGCAGATTTATCGAGCGTCTGTGTTCCAGCACGTCAGTAGTGGTGCAGCATGAGTTAGTGGGACAAGGTATTTCTCAGATGTGAGAGAGATTTCTGCCACATCTCTCAAATTTTCAGTCAGCTCCTTGGTGTACACATTCTGAACAGAAAGGAGTGTGATGGTAAGAAACGGCTTTTTGGGTCTCAAGTTACCATATAAAGTTTCAGATTACAAAAGGCATAGCTGTGTCCCTTCCTGTGACTTTCGAGTCCTGCAAATGGAAGCTATTAGTGCATCTCGCCTCCTCTGAAAACTATGTCCACTACGTTGCAACATCAGCCAGAGTTATTCTAAAAATCAGCATGATTTGTGTTAGTGTAGGAATTACTAATAAAGTAAAACAAACAGAAAAAAACCAAGAGGCTTTTGTATGCTAAAACTGGCAGAACAAAGTAAAAAGAAGCAACCAAGCTGAGAGTGTCAAGTGTTTTATCGGTCTGTTAGTTGCTCAACAGGTAATCATGTTTAATGCAAGGATATTTTCATTACCACTTATGCTTGTTTTTTGATCAATTCACATCATCAGTTACTTCTCCATAGTTTCATCATGAGACATCTATGAAGTTGCAGTAAATTTTATCAGGTATGACTCCTTACTCCACCCTTTCATTCTGGGCTCGGTAACGTACACTGTTTGGCCTACATGATGCAGTAAAGTGGTTCAGTATGCTGTCGTGGAGTACTGGAAGCATAATTCCGAGGGTCCTTTCGTTTGTGATTTGAATATAGTGCATATGCACTACAGACTTCATTCTTCAATGCACTTCTGCAAACTTACTCTTGACTTTTTTTACCAGAGTCGAAATTTGAAGAGGTTGGTTTATTGAAATGCTGTGTTTTCACAGTCACTGCAAGAGCATGTAGAATGAGGGGGGTTTGTGCACACAAACAGCTGGTTATGCTTTTCTTGTTCCAATTCTGTCTTACTGTGTTTATTCTGCGTGCATGATTTTGGTAACTGTGATTTAATCACGTAGCTTCATAGACATAACAACTTATAAATGTAATGATTAAGTATCTTTTTCGTCCTTACTAGTAATAATTTCAGTCTCCTAAATGAGAAGGGCAGTGCTCGCGATGGATGGGTGGGTGGTTGGTTGTCTTTGAGACTTTGGGAGAGGGTCATGTGCTTTTTCACTATTTCATGATGTCATGTTTGAGTTTGGTATTTTCATTTCACAGCATGTGTAAAATATGGTAACTTAAGTGGAAATACATTCACTGTTATTGAAAAGCTGTAATTTTTTTTTATCTAGAGTTACATTACAGCAGTTTAAAATACATACAATATAAACATTTTACTTCATAAGGTGTGAATGTAACACCAAATTATCCATCGTCACAGAACACAAATATAAGCAAAAAACGATCAGATGTTTCTCAGGCTTCCAGGTTTCACTGAATTTCACTAAAGCACAGCATGGTGGTTCCCATAGGAAGTCTCTCCTGCATGCGTTGGCTGTTTTTGTATACTTTGGCTTCTCCTGGGTACTGCTTAGTGTGTTCATCCCTGGTTAGCAAGTTCTTCAGACTCTGTAACAATTCAACCTATTTACCAGCTCTCATTCTCTAACTCTGAGATTACTTCCTTCTCTATTTGACCGCAGTAGGGACTGTTGGGCCGGGGAGTTGGACAAAAATTATGAAAAAGTCCTTGTTTTAAAGGTCTGTCAAATTTTTTATATAATTTTAGGTTCAAGTTAAATTTAAGTTAGATACTTATTTTTGGGATGTGTTTGCAACATAGAGTTAAATCTTGTATGCTATTTTAAAATTAATTCAGCATTTGCTGGGTTTATTGGTGTCTTTGGTAAAAATACAATATATTACATAATTCGTACTCATGAGTGAGTAGGTTTTTTGCCCTAAAAACAGTTTCTCTGGTAAGCAGCTTGTGAATGTAGATGTTCTTGAATGCAGTACTAGTCCTATCCCATTTTTAAAGAATATCAGCATGTTTTGTTCTGTCTGTGAGTTTACATCCTTTAGAAAAAGCCAAATAAAATCGCACTGAAGTTTATTATTGCACTAGAATTTTGAGTTGAAAAATTCTGAAAAATTACTGTAAAAATGACAGTGTTGTGCTAGGCAGGGTGGTTTTCCCCCTCTGTGTATCTAGTGGCCTAAGTAACAAAATTATAATTTTGCAGGTTTTAACTCCTGTTAAAGCTAGAATCAGGCATGGTAAGCAAAAAAGAAAAAGAAAAAAAAAAGTGTCACTTTTTTCTTTGTGTTTGAATAATAGTTCTGACTTCCAATGTCACGAGTCATTTTTCTGGATAGAAGGGCCTTTTAAATACTTCAAAGTTTAATTTATGGCCAACTAGGCCTTGAAACTTTGCGCTAACAGAGATCCAAACTCCCATGGCATCTTTTATTGGGTGCACTGTCAGTCTATTAAGCAAGTGAAACTGAAAAGCTTCTAAAGAAACAGTGTTCCTCTGAACCAGGGGATCTCTTTCCTACTTCCTACCAATTTATTCCATAAATATTCACCATCTTTGTTGATAGTTAAGGCCTCATTTTCAGTGTAAAATGGTATATCTTAGACTGCGTTTTTAAAGTACTAGTTGTTGCTTTGTTTGATTGCAATGGTAAATATTGTGTGTGCATATTCATACTTTCTTTTGTATAGGTAGTCTGGAGTAAATTGCTACATGAAGTCAATGATACTTTCCAAAAATGTGTGTGGGAATCTTAATCTGCTAATAACTTTTTAAATGCTACCTAAGGAATTCAGTGTCAAATTCTTCAGTTTAGAAACTTTATTAAAATTAAGTATAGTTAGTGCTACACTTACTTTTTCGGTTTCCATCCCAGGGTATCATTTAAGATGATATTTGAATACCAAGTTTTAGATTATTTATTATGTTAGAGAATTTTGCATCCTTCTAACAATTTCTCTAAGTACTTTTTCTTGAGACTTCATGTTGCTGCTGCTTGTGCCTTTAACAGCTTTCTAACCCACTGTTTGCTATTTTATAAGTTAGATTTTACAGCTGGTTCCAATTAAGCATTTGGGTAAGGCCCAGACGGACAAAGGTGTGCAGATCTCGTTGGAATGAGTGGATCCACACGCACCTTCTCACCCTTGTGAATCTGGGCATAATTTTGGGAGGATTTGGAGGCCTGAGCTCTTCTGTCTCAATGTTCTGATATTATATGATAGCTTCAGTATTTAAAGGAAATAAAAGAAAGCTGGGTGTCTAGTGACTAAGGCAATACTAGGAAGAAACTATTCCTACATGTTTATGCTAGAATACTGTGATATTTTATCAATATCTTTCTATTTTTGTATTTTTAATTTTATGCACTGTTTTTTTCTGTTCTAATGGCTGCCCTTCGGGATAGGCTGACCTCTGCTCTCCGTATGACATCCTGCAGTCGGATATTCGTCACATTCGAAAGACTGTTGACTCTCTGCTCGCCCTCGGGGAGAAAACCCCACAATCAACTTCTACCTTTCGCTCCTGGGATCTAATAGGCTTTTGTCTTTTCCACATACTTTTTATAGTCTTGATGTATATAACTTATCACTGGAATGTGCTAACAGCATAACCTGTTCGCATGTGCACACAAACTTTCTGCTTTGTCTCTGACAAATTACAGGTACTTAATTTCCTTCCTTTGTCTTACAAAATTCTCCCTTCCCTTGCTTCCCTTCCTTGTAATATCTTTATTAATCTCTTGAAATAGGGGAGAGGGGGAGTAGCATCTTGAAGGCAAGTCCCATCTCTTTTCCCCCCTCCAGGTCTAGTTTAAGAACTTACGTATCTCTTTATTTATAGTTTGTTTTCTTTTATGTTGCCTAGACTACACACTAACTGTGTTAAAGCAGCGAAGCTACTCTTATCCCACTTTTGGGTAGGCTAGATGTGTATGACAAACTAAACAGAACTGAGCCTCTTACTTTTTGTGAAAATCCAAGAGCGCTGCAGATACTGAGGCAACCGAGGTAGCACTTCAACAGATTAAAGTATTTTCTGAGTTGATGCCAATTATCTCAGCATACATTGTGTTAAGAGCACTTACAGAACTCTCTCAAATTATTGTTATTTTTTAATCCTTTAGATTAACAAGAGTACTGTAACTTTAAAGATTGTTGGTCATCTCTGCTGTTCCAATTAAATTCTGTACTGGAATAGTTATGTTTTCCCACTTATATTTTGTTTTCCTCCAGATTCCATAGAATAATCTTTTTCTTCTGTCACACAAAGCAGCACTGAACTGCTTTTAAACACTTGCTAAGTTTCACCCCGAAGATGACTGTAAATTAGTAGTGGGTATGAGCAACCCATAATACACCAGGGACTTTAGAATGTTCAGGATGAAGATCACGGAGTACAGTGTGATACGATAAGATAGCGTGAGAATAAGCTGTTAAGATTCCTGTATCTGCCATTCTTATGTGTGACGTCAAGCAAGTCACGTCACTATCTTGTCTCTGTTTCATCACCTGTGAAAATACAGGTAATGTTTGTTTGTTTATGTAACAAATGTAACAAAGACAACGTAGCTAGGAGAATAGATCATGTAGGAAGGCTTTAGATTTTCCATCCTAGGAGGTTTTAAAGAATAGGTTAGACAAACATTAGCCAGGAGGTGTTTTGGTATGTTTGAACTCTGCCTATGGCTAGAGTGCTGGACTGCTGACCACCATTTCCCTTCCGGTTCTGTGTTCTGTTCATCTATTATAAAACTTTAATAAGGCAAATTTTTTTTGTTTATTCCTTGTCAACATGAAATATAAAAATGAAAATTGATTGAAAAAATATACAGCCTCAACTATAAGCCTATACTGATGTTGCAATATTGGCCTAGATGCTGTTGACTAAATTTGTAATTTAGTCTCAGGCTAGCTAAGCAAAGGACCTCGATTTCATGGCTGTGAAATAAATATATTCATTTCTCACTGCCCAGTATGTAAAAAAAATTACCCATAGAATTTTAGAGGATAACTAGCATAAGAACTTGTATGTTACTGATTATTCTGGCAATATGGTTATGATCTAGTGCTACACTATAAATATCCCCATTCCATAGATATTTATAAGATTTTATTTAAAAACTTCTAAATGCAGTTCTATTCCTGGTTTCTGTGCCTTAAATATATACATACATATATAAAAAGGATGAAACGTATTATTAGAGAAGTATTTTAAGAGGGAAAAATTAATTTCAGATTATAAATAAATCCCATTTTTTTAAAGGGTTTGGTGTCTAGCAGCTCCCAGTGCATACATACAACTCTATTGTAAAGAATGTCTTCTGTGACCAGGCATGAGTTCAGTGAGTGCTTCTAGTGTTTCTTGAGGAAACGGTACTAGTTATTTGAGTGCGTAGCTATGAAGTTGTGCCCTCATCCTGCACAGGCCGTCTCTTAGCTGTGCCTAGTTTCAGTGATTATAGCAGTGGACACTGGCTTACTCAGGGTCAGAGCTTGATGTTTAAGCTTCCACTTTCAGCAGATCTTTGTCATGATTTTGGTTGTCTTGTTGAAACAATGTTGCTTTTCCAGTGAACCTGGGAAAGTGACATAAAGCTTGAATCAGTTCAGAATCCATTAGTTCTATGATTCTTTATAATCCATTGTTGGTATCTGAGACAAAAGTGATGTCTTCTCTAGGGCTGGGATTTTACTCCCGCTCCCATAAGTGGTGAACAGGTCTGTCAATGCTTTGTGTTGTGCACTCCTTATGTAGTACCGATCTACATGTATGAGTATATTTTAACATTCTTTGCAGTTAGAAAATCAGGTGGTGAAGGTTGTTACTACCATGCTATAGTACATATCTGTCTCATTGTCTAATATTATGTCTGATTATCCACTGTATCCCATAGCTCTGGGAGGGAGATAAGAGAAGGAGCAGATCAGTTTTGCATTTCCAGTGTGCAGAAATGGAAGTTCATGTCTTCAGTGTTTTTGAGTGTTTTATCAGACTAGACACTGGGTTAGAAACTGAATGACTGTTGTGCCCACGTAGACCAACTGAACATACCCCAGTCATAATGACACTTAACTCTTAAACTTGTCCAAAGTTTTAGCTTTACATATGCTTACCATGCAGAGTTGTCTTTTAGTTAGAGTATATTTTCTCATTATTCTCAACTATGACAAGATACAGTAACTAAAGTATAACATTACAAGCACTTTCTTGAGGTTACAGAGTTGAAGCCATCTTGAACAAGACTGAGAAAAACGAACATACTTGCTTTATGACAAGCACAGCCTTATTACCATACATGAAGCTTATCCGGTTTTGTATTTTTTCAGGTTGTTATTGATAACACTTCCAAATATACATAAATCTTACAGGGAAAGAAACAGTAAAATATGCCCTTACATTTCTCTGTGAATATAGTAATGTTTCTCAAAATGTATTTCAAACATAATGCAAAAAAGAAAAATACTTGTCTTCCCACCCCTGAAGCCAATAATTCTCCCACTAAATGGGGAGGTGGAAACTTAAAACATATACATAGCTCCTTAATCTGCTGTAATGGGTCCTTTGCTAAATTCAGAGTCCTGTTCCTGTGCTGCAGTTCCTGTTGCTTTAGTAATTGGGAAACTAACATTTCAACTGACTGGTGGTTCTTCACCTTTGAGGAGGTCCCAGCATTGAGACATTCAGTTATTATTTAGTGCTCCCAGCTGGTCACATGATTAAGTTGACAACCTTGGCTTTAAGAACAACATACATTGTAGTTCACCCACATATTCATTGATAGCATGATTTATATTTGCTCTCCCACTTCTTTCCCCATTCGTTTTTTTTCCCATTGCAGTTGTCATGAGAGATTTGCAAACTCTGCTTTCTTTATAAATAGGTCTACTCCAGTCTGTACTGTGCCTATCATATTGATTTCTCTTTTATCCTGTGGAGGTCATCTCATCCATACTGCAATAAAGTAATAAATATAAATTGTAGTGGATATACCTGCAGGTAAAATGTGTTTGCACTGGATTACCAGTGGCATTTTGATGTGAGGATCTGGCTTGCTTTTGCCTTGAGCCAGAAAACCGATAACTATTTCCAAGTGCAGTATAGTAGTCCTTCAAATGCCTCTTTCTTGTATATTAACAAGCTTTTAGAGCTGAAAGTTGTATATGGATCCCATTGTGTTCCTAATAAGTTTTCTGAAAGGTACACTTAATGTGAATGGGTATTGAATTAGACCTGAGCAAAGATTCAGTCCACTTCCAGTTTTCTAATCCATATATATTAATAAGTTTCCAAATTATTGCCACACAGTTGTTTTTCACAAAAAGAAGTATTCTCAGCATTTTACTTCTGTTACAAAAAAAATGAAAGCAGTCATATGCAGATTTAGAAAAAAACAGTAGAGCAGGTTTTGTGAACCTTTGCCATTTCCTTCATTTCTAGCCCATACGCTGCGTTATGCAGAAAGAACAGTATAAAAGTAGTTCAAGGTAATGACCCATTCTGCTTTGACGCTACAAAACGTTCTTGTACATTCACTTTTGGAATTTAATATATTAGCTTATGGTATAATTGATATTTCCTCTGTAAGTGTCCATTTTCTGTTACTGTTTCATGTGTGTCTGTCTTTATTATGTTTTTTGTTCCTTTCAGTTTTAGGTCACATGTTTTCTTAGCATGTTAGAATGAAACTGTGAGGCATTTTGGCAAAATATATGGTCTGCTTTTAAAATTTTATGGATCGAGGCCAGAATTTGTAAAAGGGTCCGATGCCTACTATCTACAAATACAGTTTGGGAAATATTTGCAATTTATTACATGTTCAGAAGATGCACATATTTAGACATCCAACTGGTTATGACTCCAAATACAGAATTACAGCTGCAGTATTGAAGGTCTGGTTTGGTGGGTTTTGTGGTTGTTTTTTTTTTTTTTCTTTGTCAAATCCAGTCAAAAGTGTATACTTTACAAAACATACTAATCTTTCCATTGGAAATTAAAAGGAACAAAATGGTGAAATATACCTATAGCCTGAAGTACTGTGCTTTTGTTATCTTCTGCTCTTTTCTTTTGTACTTCAAATGGTAACTTCAGGGTATTTGGACACATACAGACGGCAACAGTAATAGTGGATAAGGAAAATATATATAAGAAGACATAATTTCAGATTCTCTTAGATACTTGAAAAAGTAAATATTTGCTGTAGTTTTTTCATCTCTTTAGAAAGAAAACTTGACCTAACAAAATTTCAAGATTTTGCATATTTGACATGTTTGCTTAAATATAAGGCCCTGATGTTTCTTATAGTGACTTTCCATTTCAGAGTATTTGGCTCCAAACATTAAATGATGGGCATTACATGGACTTTTAAATTTGTCCTTGGAGAAACGACATATTCCAGCATTTCATTGTTCTATGACTATTTTGGTTTTTCCCTGTAGCTCTAAAATCTTGTATTCTACAACTACAAGAAAGAAAGAAAGAAAGGCTCTTGCCAAATTGTAGAATTCCATTTTCCTGTATTTTCACTAACAGATACAGTTGGGTCCTGCTGTTACCATGATGCGGTCATTTCACTACTTGCCCATATGATATAATGGCAGCAATTACTTTTTTGATAACTGCTAACTGTAGCTGACTTGCCAGGCTGCTTGTCCCAGCATAAACCAGTTCAAACAGTTGTCATTACTTTGAAGTCATATGATGCCAAAGAAAACAGCAGTGTATGTGTAGCGTGTCACGTATCCGTGTGGGAGCAGTGTCCTTGTGTGTTCCTGGTTTTCTCCTACACTGTCGAAATCAGCCATTTTGTTCCAGGATTAGAAACTCGCTCTGGCAAGCACATGCACGTGTGTAAGTTTGTGGGTACACCTGTTGTACTGTCTTTCTGTGTTGCTTTGTGACTCAGTCTCCTGGCTGTTGCCTCCTTTTTGTGCTCCCGCCCTCACCCCCCATCAAAAGGAGTTTGTTCTTTTGCTTCATGATGAGTTTGGAAACATCTTTATCCATTCAGAATGGCTGTGTGTCTGTAAAGTGGTTTGCTTGCAACAAGTTACTCTTGTATTCTTACATGTATACTCATGTATTGTGTTCTTAGGGAGAAAAGATACATTCAAAATTCAGACCGTAATTTCTGTAGTCGAGAAGAGAGATATTCATGGTGCTATGAGTGGAGTGGCAGCCCTTCCCTCCACAATTGTTTCTAAAGATTTTTAGACTGGTCCTGAGAATTAGTAGCCAGTTCTTCTGTCTGGCTTTCTGGGTCTTGCTCAGTGACGGTTTCAACAGGGGTATTCTTAGACAGGGTTTGATACTAATATAAAAGGGACAGAAGTCTCATCAAAGGCGGGAAGAAGTGGGTAAGGTTTAGTCTCAGAGTCACAGGTGAGTTGTCCTCTTGGTCAGTCGGGCATATTGTCTCTAAAGGGCAGGATTTAAGAAAAGTTTTGAAACCCTCATGGCTTGCAGCTTCACAGCTCTTCTGTCAGTGGTTTCCAGAGAGCGGTTGTAGTGGGTTAGAGAGTGAGAAAGAGAGCATGGAAAATGGACTGTGCTGCTGGGACAGTGGCTGAACATAAGGACTGCGACACCTGGGATCTCGGCCCAAGCTAACTGCTGTTACGCAGGAAGCCGAGTTGATTATCAGTGTGCTCTGGATTCCATCCTTGGCAGGATTTGATTTTTCTTACTCTGAGAAGAGTTAAGTATATTACTCTAAAGCTGTGAGTTGAAAAGTATGTGAGGCAGGGTTGATGAAATCCATTTACAAAGCCTTGAAGTTAGTGATTAGGGCTTAGATAAGAGAATTGATTTGTGACACATTAAGATGAAGTTTGTCTTTTTTAGGAGATGATGTAGGACTCATTGTCAGTTTTGGGAAGCTCCTCATAGCCACGTGTTTAACTGCAGAATTATAAAATGTTAACAGAGTTCCACCTTCTGCTTAGTAAAGGAAGGCTGTCAATTGTGTATGTTTCAAGTGCTAATGAAGAATGATGTATGATATTAAAAAGTAACGTGCTGTGAAACCTCTCACTCCTAGAGCACAGCTGTACAATCCTATTTTTATAGACCTTCTTAAACAGCTTTAGTTATTTGAGTATGCACCTTGTAAATACAGCAGAGGTTGCTTTATACAACCTGGATTACTATACTGTATTTAAAAGGATTAGATAATGCATTGTCTGTAAAAGGAGAAAAATTATATTTGGAGGGGGTTTTATATGAAATGGAGCATGCACTCCTTTATGCCTTCAGTGAAAATGTGCTTATAAACAATTGCAAAATCCCTAGCCAGAAGGGATGACAGAATAGCTCTCTGAGTGCTATAAGGCGCCACAGAAACGGTAAGTTTAGTTTTTCAAAAGGAAACATCCTTAACTGTGGCTTTTTCAGCAAATTTGGCTTCAATAGACTAAATTTAGAATACTCTCAAACATAAATATCAAGCAAGGTAGGTTTTTTGGGGCAGGGTTGTTGGATTCAATCCCTACCTATCTGTCAGCCTTGTAACACTAATCACTTGGGTTTCAGATATGGGATTCAGCAGGCATTACTATTTAATGCCTTTTGTCTAGCATGGAAGGTTAATGAAAAACTGGCACGTTATGGGCCACCAAATCCACGAAACAAGAGCCTAATGTGCAAGAGCACTGGAAAGTAGTAGAAGAGAGTGGAGGGAATAACATTTCACTTTAGATGTTCTGATTTGCATTCTCAATAAATTAGTATAATTTTTTTAAAATTGCTGGAATCAGAATATTGTAGATCTTCATATGAACCACGTCCCAAGACATCAGATTGGCAAAGTATTTTTTTGAAGTAGAAATATTTTTGTGGGTTTTTTTTCCCTTTTATTTGATATCACTATCTCTACATTCTTTTGTAGCTAAGGCAGTGTTAATCAGGTATCAGTTTAGGAGTTTACATCCTAAAATACATATTTCTCTGGAAAAGACACTTTTTTTCCAGAGGAATAAAAGTTGGTGAGAGCCACCTCTGACAGCTTGCAGGTCAATACCTCAGTCAGAAGAACGAACAAGAATGAACTGCAGAACCCAGTGTCTTAATTTAAATGACCAATTTAGGGTAGGTTTGGAGTGGAAATCTGGGTGATGAACTGGAACGGCTGCAAGACAGGGATATTCCTTTGTGCTGACTGGGCAAATAGCTCCAGCAGAGAGGGGCAGGGTAGCGGGCAGGGGTGGGAGGCAGCTGCCGCAGCTGTTCAGCCAATGTGAATCAGAATCCACAAACCGAGTAGAAGTGGAAACCCAGCGTTAGCAGACCGCCAGAACGTTGCAGCATCTTCCATGTGGTGAAACGTGTGTTGTCCATCTCTTACAGCCCTGCTCAGCCAAGCTCCTTGAAAATCATCTGTTTGAAATTGTTTCTTGGATCTGTGTGTGCAGAAGGAACCCACAGTATTCGTTTGGTGTTCTGGGCTATATCCATGAACCTTAAAAAAAATAATTACAAATTAAGTTTAAAAAAATCTTTTAAGCATAAAATAATAACTATTAAAATATCCAAAGTAGTAAATGTAAAATGTAAACGTAAATATAGATAAATTACAGTTGTCAGTAGCAGATGCCATGATGGTGAATAAAGTTTGGCTCTCACTTTTTAGGTTCACTTTTTAGTAGTTAATTGGTAAGTTTTGCAGTTTTTCTCTCATTGAGGCTGGAGTGGGGTGTGAGGAACTTCACCAAAAATTGAAACAAGCGAAGCGTTGGTTGTGCATAAAGGAAATACTCCTGAACAAAAGAAAGTCAGAAACATCAGAAGTGGAGTAGCTGTTTAATGCTGGTGCTGTGCTGATGGAGCGGTGGCCCACTGCAGATTCCCTGAGCAAAGACTGGACAACCGTGGAAGCCAATAAAAGCAATTAGACATCGGTGCATAACATGATAAAAACTGTGTGAATTGTTCTTGTACAGTTCCAGTTCCATCATCCTGGATTTTTATTTTTAGTTTTAGTTTTAAGGGCTTATAGGGGTCAGGGAAGGGACTAGAGCTGAACAGAATGTGTCATGAGAAGAGAGAGGTTGAAGAGATTAGTGATGTTTAAATTGAGATAAAATCAACGTGTACATGAGGACGTGTGACATAGGCCCATGAATTGCATAAAGATAAAATAAGAGACCCTTAACTGACATTAGAGAAGCAAGAATAATATTCAGTAGAAGACAGGCAATTAATTAAAATATAATCTCAAATGCATCGCCAGTTTTAGAAGCTAAAAGTTGAGTGAACAGCTAAAAGATTCAATACTGAGAATATCAAAACACCCACCCCTCTCCTTCAAAAAATAAATCAGTATCTTGTGTCTGCTGGTGGTCACATACGGATGCTTGGGGAAGGAACAGAAGGTTACATCATAGATGGTGCCTTTTCAAACGTAAACCAATCTGATGTGCGCAATTTAAGGACTTCATGAGCCAGACACTGTATCCGTGTGTTTGTGTTTAATAGTGTCGTTCGGGGTTTTTCTTTCTATCTGTATATTTTTGTCATCCCACTTACACTTTTGGCTTCCATGTTGTGCCAGTAAGTCTCACAGCTGTAATTACGGTTTATGTGATGTAGTGTGGCCTTTCCATTTATTTTTTAGAAACCTGCTGCCTGATTTCTTAATTCCTTGGGTTTCATTAACACAATTGCCCAGTTACATTAAGAAAAACTTCTTTTTGAAGAGAGGGCCAATCGTGACACAAGGCTGCCTCTCTATGCAAGGCTTTCTGTAATTATTCACTGGGGGGTTTCTTGTTACCTGTAGGAAATACAGTATTTACTGTTTGACTTTCTTCTGGTGTAACAGCCGCTGTGGACAGAGAGTAGGTTTCAGCCTGGCCACGATTGCTGTGTCCTTAACGGTGAATAAAGTTGATTCCTGGATATGTCAAACTAAGCTGCTAATTACTCAGAACGAAACACTTTGCCCACTCAACGCACGACACGACACGCACTTTTCTGTCAATGCTAATGGGTGGCTTTCAAGGGGCGTGTCCTGGGACCAAGACCTGCCTGTCTAGAGCTCAGTGGTAGGACCTTTTTTGACTGACAAAACCAGCCTTCTGTCCCCAAACTCACTCCCATGTAATAACAGGCAAATGCCATGTTATCTCACTTTGTAGGTGAAAATTCAGCGCGTACTTGCTGGCCCTCGCTCTTAGCTAAGATGTTTATGTACTGTAAAGACCACAGAACAGGTTGGTTTCTGAGGCCCAGAGTATTAACAGATCTGTCACTAATTCATAGGTGTAACGAGAGCAAAATCAGAGACACTCTGTCAAAATCACAGGCAGTTTTTTAATTCAGAGTAGGAAACGGTTCCTTCATGTTGGGCATTGTGTTCCAACCGTGTTCATGTAAAGCAAAGAATTGCAGTGAGTATTGAATATTCTAATCTTTACTCCTTTGTCTGTCTTTTTCTAGGAGAAGCTCTGCCTACCACATCACATCCTAGAAGAAAAGGGCTTGGTAAAAGTGAGCATAACAGTTCAAGCATTGCTAGATGTAACCACAGTGAAACAAGCTTTATTCACATGAAACTACTCTCTCTGCTGTTACCAGCTCCACTGTGCCATCAAAGAATCAAAATACTGCCCGTCTTTTCAAACTGCATTGGAAAAAAACCCCAGTGCTCTGAGAGCATTCTTATACTTCTGATTTTAAAATCATCTTTCAGGCTGTACAGCTGCGTCGAACTACAAACCACACACTAACCAGAAACATTTTATAGAGCAAATTGGGGCTTCACTGCTTTTATAGCTCACTTTGTACAGTACTTGCTAAAACAGCCACCTTTCTGCCACTTAAAAACGTGTGGAGCACACAGCTGTCTTGCAGCAAGATACCTTCGTATGATTAAACTAAGAATCATTGTAATCATTTGGCGGGGGGGAGGGGCGGGAGAGTAAATCAGACTTCTGCCACGTTAGGTTCTTCTGCAGTTGCTTCAGGCTATTGCCTTTTAAAAAATATCCTGACATAAAATATTTATATATTATTTATTAGTGAGTTGTTATTCATCCTTTGGATGCAAAATGTAAATTAGGAAACTGTATTTTATTACTGCTTTTTTGTGGTTAAACACTTTATTTTAATATAAATATTTAGTTATTTTCTATTCTACTTGGTGTGCAGTAGCTCTAGATCTCTGTAAATTGTATTTTCTGATACATATGATAAAAAGCAAACAAAATAGGTGCTTTTACTAAAACAACAGCTAGCTGGAATGGCATTCCTTAATTCTTGAATTTGTAGAACATTGGTAAAAATCTGTCTGCATTCCATTGGGTTTCCTACATTCCAGTAGCACTTTTCCCCCCCACTAGATTAAATTGGCCAAAACTGAGAGCACACCCGATTTATTTGTATATAGATGTTTAAAAAAAAAAAAAAGGAAAGATGTAAACTTGAAAAATAAATGTGAACAGATATTTTTGATTGCTTATTTTACTATGCACAAGACATTTAACTTTTGCCACAACGACATGAGTGATGTGCATTAGGATCGTGTGTCTTGAAATATAATTTTGCACTGCGACTTGGTTTCTTTTAACGACTGCAGCACTACAGAACAAATAACAAAAAATAGCACAAGAATATTAGCGAGAAGATTTACCAGGTAGCCAAAAAATTTTTGTTTTCTTCAGTGATTCCTTTGAGAGGAGATAAAATTATTAAAATTGCCGAAGGCAGTCTCAGAGACTTGATCTTCCAGCTACAACCTGCTGGCCACAGGGCTTCTCCTTAGAGCCTCCATCGTTTTCCTGCAGGCTGAAGCCCCGTGTTCCGTAGCGAATGTTTGCAGGGTCAGACCTCCGATCCCGCATGGGCAATAGGAAATCAGGTGGTGGTCCTCACCGCTACTTGAAATTTTTTTTTTTTAAAAAAGCATAGTTTATTATTAAAATATCACAGGTTTTAGATCAAAAAGTTCCAGCGCAGCGATTCTCACAGTATCTGGAACATCTGTTTTTTCTTTCACGCGAGAAGCGAGCGATGTAACTTCGGCAGGCCGGCCGGGAAAGCTGCACGTGGCGTAAAGGGGAGCTGTTGGGGTCAGGGGTGCACGCAAGCAGGTAGTTCACAATGCATGATGACGGAAAAAGAGGCGATGTGGTGGGAGGACTAAATACTGACGCAGGAAAATGCGGGGAGGGCTATTGTATAAAGACTTTTTGGAAGAAGGATGCATACTTGTCGCTACTACGTATCGAGGCAAAGTTAGACGCATGTTCACAGACACTGCATTTAAAACCACCGAATTCCAGTAGCGGGTTTTTAAATCGTTAATACAATATTTGAACGCAGGCTACACCCTTTAATGCCACAAACTGCCAGCACGCTGGCACGTATTGACAGCCACGTGTTAGGAGGAGGAAAGTGGGCTGGCAGCCAGGGACACGTAGGTTATGCAGGGAACATCCAGCCACTTCAGCCTCAGCAAAAGCGTTTCTTTTATAGGGGGAACATTGACTTAAATTGCAGTTTGGATTGGCAGCTAGCATATTGTTTCCTATAAAACGTACTGTGCACTTTAACACTAAATTAAAATGTATTTTAATATTTTACAGACCTGCACAAATATCTGTTTTGTCAAAACAAGCACGAACAATGTAAAGAAAATAAGTTTTCGAGTCAGAGTTTATCAAATTTTAAAAGCATTCAAAGGTGGAGTATAAAAATAGGAATATTGATTTCTGCATCTCGAGGGATAAAATGCAGGTTTCCTGGGTATTTTTCTACAATGTATATATGGCAACATGAAGCTTTGTAATTATTATTTTGACAAATCTTGTTTTTTCATAATTAAAACTTTGTTTTTCTCCCGATAGTGTCTTTCAGTATTTGCTTGAAGTTGGCTGTAAATAATAGCTCTAAATATTTTGTAATACGGCTTTTTTTTATGCAGTCTTAACCTGTACGGCTAAAAAGAGAATCTTCATGAATCTTTGTATACTATTTATATGTGCAATAAAACATGCATGGCAAATCTATAGTACCCGAAGCAGCAAACATAATGTATATAGAAAATCTTTACTGTAGTTACTATTAAACTATATTATTTGTAGAAACCTTTTAACCAACTACCCCTGTGCCTGATGGTTTCTTGTAAAAGAGGTGATGTTTGGGAGAGCCAAAGGCTGGGAACGATGGATATAGGGGCTGGGGGTTGGGGGGGGAGGAGGATGGTGTGACCCAAATAAAGGAATAGGATCCAGCTCCCAACTGCCGGGCGTTGGTTCCCCCAGCTTTGCTGCTCAAGCTCTCCTGCCAGTCTCGTAGTGACCTGGGGGGCTCAGCGCAGGGAGAAGGGGGGATGCAGCGTCACTTTGCTCCTGCTCACGCCCCCATACGGGAGGCGTTCTTTTTACTGCTTCCCCCTTCGCTGTACAGTGCGGCTTGTTTTCCTCCGTGCCCTCCTGCAGAGGCTACCCTGCAGGCTTTAGCAAAGAAAATCGGATCATGTCTTTAGTGAACCCAAGCAATAGTTCAGTCATGCTTTCTGGCCTGGGCGTAACCCAGCGTGACAGGGCTGGGCCAAGCTGCTTTGCCCTTTTCCCGTCTCTGCGGAAACAGGTAGTAGGGAACTACTGCGCGTAGGTGACAGCATACAGCCTTCTCCTGCCTGTCCGCGTCTCTGAAGCCGCGTAAGTACAGATCCTGCTGTTTTGTCGTTTCTCTAATGAAGCATCCGTACCGAAACCAGGTGATTTTATGGGCGTATTTGTTCCCTTTTAGTAGTGGATTTTGAAAGGGAAGGATCCCCCTGCAATAATCTCCTGGGGAGATCGTGCTTTTGATTGCCAAGGAAGCTTGAGTGCCTTCGTGGCTGTTGCGATACAAAGCCCGGGACAGACTGATCGCCGCGTTAGAATCGGCATACTTTAGGCCAGAAGAGTCCCACAGCAGTCCTGCTCTGCGGCTCCTCACGGCGAGCAGAGCCTGTTCAGCAGCAGGCAGCCGAGGGCCGCGTCCCGCCGAGGTTCGGGCATCGCCAACGGGAGGGATCTGGCGGCCTCACACAATGCTTACCGAGAAGGTGCAGAGACGCTCGGTGTCTGTAGCCGCGCGCGCAACTGATCGAAGCGCCCCAGCTCTTCTCACGGCTTTGCGCTGGCCTGGGCTTGCAGCCCGTGCACGAGTGCAGCGGGAGGGTGTCCTCCGTGCCAGCCCTCTAGCACCCGTTTTGTAAGAGCCCAGGGCAGCTTCGGTGAAGCCTTGAGGTTACCGACTTCGAAACAAGTTTGCTTGGACTCAGGAGAGCCCGGCCGGGCCTTACCTGAATCTGCTCCAGTTCATAAGTGAGGCAGCCGGAGCTCCCCCTCGAGGAAGGCAGCGCTGCACGCGAATGATCTGTTTTACTAAGAAAGTGACCAGTGCAGGACAGCTGTCAAGTATCAGGAGCGCCGAGCGGAAAATATGACAGGTGATTTCAGCTCCAGAAGTGTAGCCGGGTAGTTGTTTGGGGAAGCTGATATGGTAATTAATCTCCTGCTGGACTGTAAATTAAGGATACTGGCAATAAAGCTCCCCACAACTATCAACAGTATCATGGGAAACTTAGATTTATACCATATAAATTTATGATGTATGAAAGAGGACCTTTTTCCCCCCACCCAGGGCAAGTTGTTTCCCACCATTAACTCAGCAGCTTTAGACCAGTGGTTTAAAAGCACTTTTAGTAAATGACACAGTTAAACCTGCTTCTTAATCTCCCCTAATGTAACACACAGGTGTGCTCACTCCCGTCAGGGAGTGACAAGGATGGCACGTGCCCTCCCTTAAATACAGTCATCAGAATGCATTAGGCAAAAAAAAAGTACTAGCTTTGACAGGTAACAAATGGAAATGTTTATCATTAGAAGTACCTGCACCAAGCTGAACACCCCGACTCCACCGCTGCCCCATCAGGGGAGGTTTACGTTGGATATCAGTAAAAATGTCTTCACTGAAGAAGTGGTCAGGCACTAGAACAGGCTGCCCAGAGGTAGTGGCGTCACCATCCCTGGAGGGGTTCAACAAATGTGTAGACATGGCACGGTTTAAGAGACATGGCAGTGTTGGTTTGGCAGCAAGACTTGACGATGATCCTAGCGGCCTTTTCCAACCTTAATGATTCTATGATTCTATTCTGTGATGCCACTCCTAGTACTGGGCACAAGGCTGCAGCACAGGCACAGCGTGCCTCTGCTCCCACCCCATGTTAGGGACAGCCCCGTAATCCATCTGCTGGCTACGGCAGAGCAGTCGCCTGGTTGCTGTGGGGGGAAAGGAACAACTAGAAGAAACAGCCACACATTAAACAAGCCTTTGAGCCAATTTTGCTGTTGTGGGACTGGAAAAAATCTAAATACTTACCGCTTTTTGGCTTAAAATTTTTATGTCATTGCCCTGCTTTACATGAAAGGAGGAGTTAGTGCACGCTGTAAATCTACAGTGTGGAAAACTTCTGTTCAGCATTTCAGAGAACTCTTGCAGTGCACCATCGTATATTCCCAGCGTTCTAAGCTTACTTCAGAAATAGGTAGTTGCAAGATCTAGTGAAGGCAATACCTAATTTAAGCCCATTACCAAAACTGAAAAGAGGATTCCCAGCATGAGCCTCACTGCAACCTAGAACCAGCTGGGGCCGGAGACCCAGGAGAGCGTGCAGCATTGCTTACAAAACCAAACCGCTCCTACGTCTACCCTCATATCACCTCTGGCAAGAACGAGTCAATGTTTGAGGGACGATGCAGGTTCAGCCGACCCACGGGAACACGGAGTTTACGAGTGATTGCCTGAACGTAAGATGAAGAGCTCACTGGAACAACCTGCGTTCTTGCCCCACACAACGTACCTGGTGGGATTATACCTCTGGGAACTATTTTCGATCTACAACTGTCAGGCCTAAATTCTGCCATCTACTGTGAAATAAGCACGCTCGTTTTCAAGAATAACAGATCACCTATAGCTAGGGCCTGCTGTCTTCAGATGTATTTATCAGTTTCTGTTCAGTCCTGTGAAGTCTAAGAAACCCAGACACACTCCACAAGCCCTTCTCACTCAGCAACAATTAAAGGCAAGTGGAGGGAAAAAAACCCAACAGACCTCCTTTACTACAGACTGCTTCCTTCACGCGGTTTGTACGGGCCTTTTCTTTCAGTATCACCCATGACGTACTCTTCAGATTACTTGTCTGAGGTTAATAACGCAGAGGACAGTAAAGCACTCTGCGCAGCAAGCTTCTGTCTGTATTCTCCACCAGACTTTGCCCTTGGAGTGTATTTACAGGACAAGCAAAAATACACCGAACACTTCAGATTAATTAAGTAGCTTGACTGATTGTGCCACTAATGACTTCCTTCAGCATTAAGTGATGAAGTGAACCCTGGTATTTAATTAGCTGAAGAGGCACACTCTTGTTACTCTCAGTCTCTGCGTAGTTGCGCTAGAAACTGCCTTGGGGTCCCAAGTACATACCCACTTTCACAGCCTGAAACTAACTCATCTCCTAATCTCCATTTTGACCGAGAATGCAGCGATACCTTCATGGCATCGAGAGAGTTTTCAGAGCATGCAAGAACATTCAAAATGCTTACTCTAAAGCACACACATCAAATTAAGCGGGACTTTTATTTTTCTTAGCAGTACAATCAGAAGAACTCCATTTACAGACACTACTTCAACAAATGATTTTTGTTTAGTTCACCTCTACCCCTTGATTCATGTCAGACAGACGACGCACACATCCAAACCGTTCAAGCATTGAGGTATTTTGCATGGTGTTTGATGTGGTCATTAATAAATGTAGCAATGAAAAAATAGCTGTGATCGTAACCCTAGAAAAGAACAACAAAGAAATCAGCAAATACAAAGAGTTCACGGCAAAGCAATCATGCTAAGCTCTCTTCTAGGAAAGTTAATGACTCTCCTGGTTTGATCTGGTTTAAGAAATCAAAAGTACTTGTATTATATATAGAAACTGTAAAGGATACCTAACTAACAGGTGAAGTCTGTGTGAACACTGGGAAGCTAAACAAACAGAATATACCTTAACCTGCCCTGATCTGGGGGCGTAAGTGGGAGATGGGCAAGAGCAAGTGTCACTTGCGGAGCAGGACGCAATCTGAGAGGACAGTTCTCCTCACCAGCATTGTCTTACCGGTAAATCGCAGGGCATCAGGAGAACCAAGCCCACGTCTGAATTGTTGCTCCAGCACTATGCTAAAGTGACGTGTAAACCTCTGAACTACTCCACTTTGTCAGCACTAACTGTATCTTTTGGTGCAGGGCTGGGTCTGGCTTGAAGCTGTCAGTTGCTTACAAAGACTCCGGTGCTCTCCGGACAGGGCTGTTCTGGGTCACTGCACTACAGGAAAGAGCAATCCTTCCACCTGGGTGTTTAAATGAATCTAACATTTCAAGCAATTCCACACCTTTCCTGATCTACACAAACACATGCAAATTAAATCACAAAGTATTACGCTGAACACGATACCCACAGTACAGATAAGGAATCCAGCAGAAGGACGTCTGTCACGTTGTCCATAGAGTGACTGTGACACTTATTAAAAATTTTAATTAAAAATTAAAATTCAGCCGCCCACTGGCTGCTTGAGTTACCATCAAGGGATCGGCTTGTTGAAACTAAAACCGTGACCCCACCTAGTGGTGAAATGCAGCTGAATCTGATGGATATTGCAGTCCTTGATGGCTGGCGCGAAGGAAAATGTCCCTTTGCACCCTCCTCCCCACTTGGCCAGGGACAGACTCACAGTCAAGTGGCAGCATGCCCCACTAAGAGACGCTCTCTTCACTACCTGCACCACACAGACCCAAAAATCACAAAGCTACAACCCAACAATCAAGGAGTGCAGAAGCAACTTGCCTGCTGCAGTCTGAAGACTACTGGGATTTTCCGCTCTGTGCAGGCAGCAATGAAGTTATCAGGCAATAACTGGCCCGCCGATAGGAACTGGTCATCTTTGCCTTGATCAATCAAGATGTCCAGGTGAGAGTCTGGACAGGATTTCACAAGTTGTGTAGCATCATATGCCTGCAGAAATAAGAGAGAAACAATTTCAGTTCCATGCCTCAGACTGGGTTAAATTTGCTAACTGCAAGAAAAGAATGGCATATATAGAGTAGTGGGTGATACTTATCAGGACACCAAATTACACTGTAGAAGAGCAAAACACTGGGGAAATTTCAGGTGAGTGAAAAGTAATACCCATGTTTTAAAAAGGGCAAACAGTATGACCTAAGTAGTTACCAAGCTGGCTGTTTGACCAAACAGAACATCCAGGCCAGAGCTAAAATCATACAGAATTGAAAAAGAACAATATAATCTAGTACCGATTCACATGCTTCTACAGAAACTACAGCCTGCCAGAATAACTCAGTATCTCGATGTAACTATTTTGGCAGCTAAAGGTCAAAACACCAGTGTAACACAACTATGCTCATGGAAGGCATTTAACCTGAAGGTTACCATGATAATTTGACAAGAAAACTTTGTGCAACCGAGAAACAAAAATGGCACACGCTGCATAAATTAAAGACCGCTAATATACATGTATCAAAATGTAATTGTGAATGGGGAACGTGTTTCCTGTGGGGTTCTGTGCTTGGTGTGTGCTCAAAAAAAAAAAATCCTTTAAAAAGGTAGAGAAGTGTTTAAGGCAGTGGAGAAGAGAGATCGCCAACAGACAGCAAAGTGCGAAGTCCTACACCAAGGCATCAGAGCCGTGCTTCCAGGATGCCACCAGATCCAGAAATGACACTGCAATGGAAATGGGAGTTGGACTCAGCCAAGCACTGTGGCTGTGGTGTAAAATGATCCTTGCACATATTTACACAGCAATTTTAAGCAGAAATACAGACATCAGAGGTCGTATGTCTGTGCCAAAGGCAGGTCTGAGTCAATTCCTGATGCCTGCTGTTGATCTACTGGACTGGGTTTGCAGAAGAGCTCCCAAGCAAGTTAAGGGGCCAGAAAACTTGTTTTATTTTTCAAAATAAATTATGTTAAGTGTAAGCAAGTTTAACTCGTGATTTCTAAATATACAAACTACTGTTATTAACAACTGTGAAAGCAGCTAGCACTCTCCATCCCTGCAATGTTTTAGTCAGACCTGAATGTCTTCCTAGGAGATACTTTAATCCAGTTTACAAGGAGTTTAAATGCAGCTTATGTTTATTTACAAGGAAATCAGAGTAACTGGTCACGATGATCCCTTTTAACTTGATTCTAGAAATACAGTGCAGTGTTTATGCTGATATTAAAAACACTGAAGGGCTTCCCAAATAATGCAGCAACATGGACACAAACTTCTTTGTGTCTCAGCCATTCATATATGGCTAGTCATATTTCAACATTAGGGCCCCAGAGCTAAAAATCAATCTTTGTCTGGTTTAATCCTGTTCTACAGGATTCCAATTTCCAAGTATCCAATGGGGTCCTCTTCTAGCTGCCTCCAACAGGCTACTACAAAAAACAGCTGTTTTTGTATATTGAGAACTGAGTTTTGGAGGGACAGGCCATAGCCGAACTCTTTTAAACTGCTCACTGCTTTCACTCATTAAGAGAGTCTCAGATGGCTCATAATTCTTCTTAGCCCAGATTTTAAGATCACCCTAAAACAGGGAGGAACTCAGTCAATTTGATGAGAGCCTTCTACCTCATTACATTTGTTACAAACACCATCAGACAACTGCAGGTTATACCCACCAGAAACATGCAATGCTTATCCAGGCTTAGGGGTGTAGTAAAACAGCAGTACCAGCTCAGAGGGACCCCAGAGTTTTGTCCCAGGCTCCTGCTGCGGCGTATTTACAGATCACTCGATTCATGTGTTATTAAAGGACTGCGGCTGCAGAGACATACCTCCCATTTGCTTACATCTGATCCCAGATATCCACCAAGGGCTTTCTTCCCCCACTGACACTGAATTGGGTTACAGATAGGAGCAAATGCTGATACAGACTGTTGAGAAAGAAAGCATGAAGAAAAACATATGAATTAAGGAAACTGATTTCTGCTAACTAACAAGCTAACAAGAAGCCTTTTCAAAAATTGTTTTGAAGTTACTGCAAGAAGCCAGGACTCCCTCAATCCTCTGAGCCAGGTGCCCTAACCATTATCTTACTTCCCTTTTATTCATTCTTTCTAGCCCCACAGTTTTGCTTTCCTTTTTGCACATCGGCCAAGCTACAAAAGGCAGGGTTAGGTGCCCTGTTCCTTTCCTTGTTGGGAGATGTTGGCTGGAGTTCGCTTAAGCAGCAGAGAAGGGTCTCAACTCTGCTGTTGGGTCAGCATGGCCAGAGCGTGGGACCAATTCATCTCCCACTGGATTTTGGCAGAGAATAACAAAATCCTGAAGCATGGGGCTGCTCAGCCAGTGTAAGCCTGCAACAGTGTCCCATGAATTTAGGTACCTCCAGGATCAGGGGTCAAGAAAAGCACATTTCAGATCACAACTCCAGCTACTGGTGTCAGAAGTCCAAGCCCTATTCTTAGATTCTTCTTTTGGATTTGGCCCTGGGACATCAAGATTTCCACTCTTATGTCTTGCAAGAAATAGCAACAAACCATCTGAGCCACTACCAGCTCACCTGGATGTTGGTATTTTCAATTTAATGTTTAATTTTTTTAGATAATACAATTAACAGGTAAGTGCCAACAGTAAAAATGTAAATTCCTGAACTACTGGTCCAAAAAGATAAGAAGAGCTGAAAATAAAGCTTTATCCTACATTCAACTCTCTTACAATACCAAGCTAATGACACTGAGCAAATCATAGAATCGTAAAGGTTGGAAAAAGACTTCTAGGATCATCAAGTCCAACTGTCAACCCAACACTACCATGTCTCCTAAATCATGCCCTGAAGTGCCACACCTACACATCTTTTAAATACCTCCAGGGATGATGACTCCACCACCTCTCTGGGCAGCCTGTTCCAATGCCTGACCACTCTTTCAGTAAATAAATTTTTCCTAATATCCAATCTAAACCTCCCCTGATGCAGCTTGAGGCCATTTCCTCTCGTTTTATCGCTAGTGACCTGGGAGAAGAGACCAACACCCACCTCGCTGCAGCCTCCTTTCAGGTAGTTGTAGAGAGCAAGAAGGTGTCACCTCAGCCTCCTCTTCTCCAGACTAAACAACCCCAGCTCCCTCAGCCGCTCCTCATAAGATCTGCTCTCTAGACCCTTCACCAGCTTCATTGCCCTTCTCTCGACATGCTCCAGCAACTTGATGTCTTTCTTGTAGTGAGGAGCCCAAAACTGAACACAATATTCAAGGTGTGGCCTCACCAGTGCCGAGTACAGGGGCACGATCACTTCCCTACTCCTGCTGGCCACACTATTCCAGATACAAGCCAGAATACTGTTGGCCTTCTAGGCTGCCTGAGCACACTGCTGGCTCACGTTCAGCCGGCTGTTGACCAGTACCCCCAGGTCCTTCTCCACCAGGCAACTTTCCAGCCACCCTTCCCCAAGCCTGTAGCGTTGCATGGGGTTGTTGTGACCAAAGTGCAGGACCCGGCATTTGGCCTTGTTAAACCTCACACAATGTTATGCTATTTTCAAAAATGCAGTTCCATTTTTGCAGCAGCTGGCCACAAAGCGCAGGGACAGGACTGCCCATGAAAGGACTGATCCACAAAGGCAGAGCCCCTCACCTCTAACACCAATGCCTGATTCTCCCTCAGAAATGCATTTTACATAAGCGTATCTCCAAAGAGAACAACAAAATTTCTCTCAACCCGCATGAGTATAAAGGAAAGGCAAATCAGTTCCAGCATGTTTGATTTAGGTTCAAGTAGAAATTAACACAACCTCAGATAACCTCAAATACTCCAACGATCAATCCTTAGGAAAGCTGACATGCAAATCTCAGGCACGGTAAAAAAGCAGGGGGGAAGAAATGTCCTCCAGATACTATTCCATGTGCAGTTCAGATGCTTACAGTTACACTTGCTGTCAGCTGGAGTTAACAGACTCTGTAGTAAATTCTAAGCAAACACACATATAACAGTGGCTAAAAGGTTTGCTGGTAATAAAAGCTCCAAGATGAACACGACAAGATTTGGAATGATATCGCAAATCACACAACCAGATTTCTAGACAATATCAGCAGCATGAATTAACTCCAGAGCTAGGAGGAGGCTGTTTACATTTAAATATAACAATTGCTTTGGAAGAGCTGTAGTGTCATCCAAAAGAAACCAAACTTTTCTTAACTTTTAAAATTTGAATATTTTTTAAAATTTCACTAATACTCGCATTTCAGAGTGGTGTTTCTGGCAATTTTCCATATTCTAATACCAGGTATCAATGAACTCCTACAACTATAACTATTTGTGTATTTAATGCTATAACAGAACTTGGTGGTATGTTTTCTTTCTTCACCTCCATAGAAATCTGTATAAGCCTTAGCACACCTCATGTAAGCTGTATTATATCTTACTTTGTACTTCCCAGGATTCTTCAGAGCAAGAATAAGAGCTCCATGACCTCCCATGGAATGCCCAAAAATAGACATCCGTTCAGGGTCCGTTGGAAAATTGGCATTTATTAGTTTAGGCAGCTGTAAAGGAACAATGGTGCAATAAAAATGTTAAAGCAACTTTGGTATGCTTGGGAAAAAAAGCACACAAATAATGAACACATTTTAATGCCAGGGAGCCACTGAAACCAAAGGCACATCTTTAGTTCTAGCCTGACATTTGTGATCGTGGCCTGAAAGCAATTTGAACAGGACTGTAAAATCAAAAGGAAACAATTCATCCGATAACAACTAACTCAAGGTATCTCTATAGAAATCTATCATAACCCTATAACACAAGGCGTGGGAACTTCCTAATAAACACAGTCTTATTTTAATAGATACATAAATCTGTATTTCCTCCTGTAAGTGACCAGAATGACCAATTGGTTTTGGGAGATTATTTGCTTCCCGTATTCCTATCAACTTTAGTTTTAATCCAAACACAAACCACACGCAGAGTAAACTGGACACTCACCCTTCTAATATGTATCTCAAGGATCTCCTTTTACACCAGTTTAAAAAAAAAAACAAACCAACCCAAAACTAAACAATACCACCACCACACCCTCCCAAGACAAGCAGTGCAAACAGTCTAAATGAGCAATACAACTGAAGTACTGGGGGCAGTGAAATGCCGTGGGTTGTTTCAGAAGCAGCAGAGCAGAGATTTTACAAGAGCCAGGATTGCACAACAAATGAATCAAGATTAGAAGGGTAGGCCAACCCTGTGGCACCTCCGGCAGGGAAGCAGACTCAAGGAGTTCCTGCTCATGCCCTGCCAGGTGTTATCATCTCTGTGCTGCGGTCCTCTCCCTCCTCAGTTCTAGGACAATATCTGTTTGGTGGGGAAAGGCCTAGCAGCTGGATAAATCCAATCACTGAAATAATCAAGGATTAAAAAAGGAAATAATAAATTATTTTTATAAAAAGAGGAAAGCAAGAATATGACAAACCATGCATAGGCTATCAAGATCACCTTAAACAAGCTTTAGTACTAGGAACACAGCATGACTGAACCACACCCCTTCTTTATCTTATCCAACACCACCAGGAGAACCCAGCAGCAAAGTTACCTCATCCTTTATGTAGGAATACATCCTATAGTTTGTTTTCCAGGGATCTTCAGTGGCATCCACATAAAAACCAGCACCAGTGCCAAAATCCCAGCTTTCATCTTCTCCTTCAATATTGCAGCCACCTATCATGAAAATTCTTTCTATAGTTACTGTCTTTCCATTACTAGATGTTCAGAGTTGGAGAACCTGACAGACAGATCAGAGACTCAGGACATGAGTTCCTCAATCAACACGTCTCTACCCCACCGATAATTCAGATTTTCATTCGTTAGTACAGCATCTTCAAGCGTTATCTCAACTACGCTTTCAAAATGCCACTTACGTACACATGTATCCAACTTCTAACTTGTTTCAGTATTCTTTCATAAATAAATATAACACACAGATCTATCCTAAACTAATTCTGTAAAGCTTCCCCCATTTTACCCAGGGACTTATTCAAAAGTTGGCACTTGTTAATTGCTGCTATCAGCTTATTTCAGTTATTAGACCTCACCCTGTCAAGTATAAGAAACTATACAAGAAACTGTAGAAAATTTTCTTTGCCCCAGAAGGGAAGAACTGTATATCACCAAATGGTGTGTCCAGACCAGTTTGTGTGCTTCAAATAACACCTGCTACACCTCCCTTCTTAAGATTCAACAGCAAAACAACACTTACTGTTTCTGTCATTTTTTAAGTATATAACTCTACATCTTCTGAAATTCATTTCATTGCTCCCACCTATAACTCCCATAAAAACTCAATTTCTTCTTTAAATAACTGCAGGTTTGTATCCTCTTTTCCAAGGCTACACTTTCAAACTAAATTTGCAGATGTGTCCTTGAAAGTCAGTAGATCCCACCAAGTCCTCCCTTACTCTCCCTTTGATTAGCCCATGATTTACCAGCCTGGTCTGCAGAACAGAATGTAATATTTCAAGGTATATGTGATGGGAAATAATGGCCTCCCTTTCTCCAAAATGTTCCCAATTTCTGCAATCCGGAATTACATGGGCTTTCACCACTGTCACATTACATTGCAAACCATGTGTTATATGACAGTCCCTGAGGATTTGTGCAGAGATACCTACCACCCTTTCACAGTGTGAAATCAGATTTTCACATGGATCAGAGTTGAGTTTCCTCCAGTGACATGCCCTTGAACACTGAGTGATTTTGTAACTTAACAGTCCAGCAGTCACAGGGACTTGGGGTGCTTACACAACATGTTGGACATAAAAAGTATATCTTTGGTCCCTCAGAGATAGAAAAAAACTCAGAAAGTCCTGCCAGGCAACAAAGGCAATGCTGATTCTGCTAAAAGAAACTTAAGGGAAGCCTTGAAAAAAGAAGTGTGAAAAGGAACCTGCAAAATACTGCTCAGCACACCTGTCTGGAAAAGCAAACCCCTATGAAAAAGGAAAAGTAATGAGGGCCTGACAGAGGGTCTGTAATGCCAGACTTTTCATGTTTTCAGGCAGTCTTTCTCCCCACCCAGATACATCTCCTAGCCCCTGGAAGGTAGTTCTCATGTAGTCATAACTACACAGTTAAAAAGCACATGTAAGCGTTTTCACTACATATGCTCTGATCTCTTAATTTCTGATTCCATTTGAACAGCTCTTCACTTGTTTCTCCAGACAGCTCAAAGAGATTTAAGAACGTCTGGGGGCTCTGAGCTAAAATGGAAGATTATAATATGAAACACGCACTGAAATTCACCTGAATAGCACGAGCAATCCTGATCAGTTATTAGACTAAAAGGCAAGACAGAAGCTGCAAAGAGGATTTTAAAAGAAAACGGACAAAGCAATGAACTATGCAAATGCAGTTACACATTGACAGAGACAACTTACACAGACAACACTAAAAACAAGTCCCAGTGTGAATAATGCAAAGGCTAATTGCCGATCTCTATTCTGTAGCAAATAGCAACAACGAAGTGTAAAGTTCATTAATACACAAGTTTTGCTCTTCTGTCCCTCTTCTTCATTAGAAACATGCATTTCTGTTCTTTGACCTGACACAACTTCAAAACCTGGATGTGAAAAATATTTTCTGGAAAGAACATTACTTCATTCCCATATTACCTGTGTTCAGATCTGACCCGCTAGAGCTTTGGAAATATTAGAAGACTGCCACCTTTCTATACAGCATTCATGAGACTTCAGCAGAATCCAGCAAATACTAAACATAATACACTGAATCCCCAAAAGACTGTATTTCCAGTAACTGCAGATCCACCATTTTCAGGTTTCCCATGCAGACATAAGCTCGGCCTTATACAAATAACGGCGCACATTTTAAAAAGCCATTCATCAATAGTCTATTGCAGCTGCAGGGTGGAAGGTTTTTTGGTTTGCTTTTCTAAGTATTGGAATCCTCTGGAGGCATGTATTTAACAGGCTTTAGAAGACAATACAATAAAGAGTAAACATTATGGCTTTGTGTGACAACAGAGTTCTGCAGATTTTTTAAAGTCTCAGCAAGCCACAAAGAGCAGGCAAGTGTCTCTGGTAACACATGTGTCTTGTTTTCCTTTTCTTCCCTCTCCTCCTTCATGCTGAATTCAATGGCCCCTATGTCCTAGTTTTAGTGTCATTACAATAAAAGAGTTTCAAATGTCAGGCCTTCACTATCATGTTATTAAAAATATAGACAACATAATCTAGCAAACAACGCAAGATACAGAGGTGAGGTCATATTCTGACTCAGGTGGGGAACATACTTTGTAGCAAACCGTAGCACTCCATTCTTTGAGGATAAAGACAGGGTACTTCAGCGTAACAACTGTTATCATGTCTCTTGTTAAAACTTACGTGGGCTTGTGTCTGGCGCGACTACAATAAGGCCGTGTTCAGCTGCAGCCTGATGAAAACCAGCTTTTGTTATAAAATTCTGTTCTGTGCAAGTTAACCCTAGAGAAATAAAAATATCATTGGTTACACATTGCTCACAGCATACCAGCTTCAAAAACCTCTTTGACAGAAAAGGTTTTCAAAAACAAGAGGGATTCCTATCTCCATAAACATGGAAAAGTCTTTTCACTAAGTGCAACAGTACTTGATAACCCACAGAAACAGACACAGTTGCACTTTCGCGTCTAGTCACACTTACATTTGACCAAAAACAGGTCAGTGTGTACTCTCTACCCCCTCAAGCACCTACTCATGTGGCATATGCAGTTTCCTCATGTACTCCATATTTAAATCCTTTGACTACAGACACTGTTGCTAAGATTAATATTGTTAACTTCTGACATCTAACCCTGCAACTAAATTTTTCTCTCTGCCGCCATTTCAGCTGTTTACACTACAGAATTATACACGTGGTCTGACAAATCCTACATCTTTTAGATGGGATAAAGGCCCATAAGCACGCTGGCTCTAAAACCCACAGCAATCCATGTCCTTTGTACTCCAGCAGGCCTGACTGAAGTCCAATTACAAATAAATAATACTGCACACCAATATTTCAGTTTTTCTGCACTGTGCCATTAGAGAGGGGTTAACAGTTCTAGTTTTCTCTGAGGACAAGTTGCAAATAACCTAATTCGCCTGATACACTAGCCAAGACAGCATGGTTTAGATTCAGAAAATAAATGTGCTACATGACTTGGAGCTCTTCAGACAATTTTGACGCTTCCAACTTCAAGGACAAACATTTTACCCAGTCCACTGTCACTCAACAAATCAGACCTACTAGCTATTTTGTGAAAAGAATAGATAAAAGGAATATCGTCTCCACACTACCAGTTAATCTTTCAACTTTCTAAACACAAGTCTCAGTAAAGTAACCCCTAAAATTACAGAACGGACAGAGCTTCTGCTTTTCATTTTGAATAATAGGAAAAAAAAAAAGATGCCATTAATCCTGGAGCCATCACCAACATAAATCTGACCATTTTGGAAGCGATACCTTAACATTATTTATGCATTTTTGGTGCAAGACCCAGCTCTGTGGGAGATGACAGGAATAGGGCAGAGGAACAAAGCCAGATAACTGAGAGCACATGTTTCTCCATACAATCTCATCCCAGCTTGCCTTACATCCAGCAAGACAGCAGCTGGATAAGACACAGCAGGAGCTGGAGAGATGAAGGAATGATGCTGTGGATGAGACAACTTCACTCCTGCCACACAACCCTCTTCAGCCCTTCGCCCTTTCTGACCCAACAGGGTTACCTCACTCTAGACGTGCTTGCGCCAAGGCAGCTAACAGGACCTCCCTTTCCAAGTTCACCAGTTGCTCCCTGCAAAATATCACTCAGAATGAAGGTGGTGTCCAGAGGACAACTCTGTGGGCTCCCATGGGCTAGATTTGCCCCCCATCATGTTAGCTGAAGCAGTCTGTCATAGACAAAGGAAAGCAGGAAGTGTCCCAGTGGGAAGGCCTCTCAGGTGAGCCTTTCAATGTATATTGTTTAGAACATAAAGTATGTACACTTTAGAACAACAGGGTAGAACGTTTCAAACACATTTCAGAACACTATCTGGTAGGCTACCCCCTGAGGCCTGCTGCATCCAACTTTATCACAATACACTCAAAGTAAACGTGTGTTCCAGAAGATGATCTTTTGTAGAATGCAAGAGCTGCCACTGTAGTACCTCTACATCAGGTTTTCAATAACTGTAGCACAGTTATTGAACATGCTTAAGATTATCTTTTAAGTTACTAAAATTCATGTTACTTACCCGAGAGCCAATACAGCACAGGACACTTCCCAGTTTCTGCTTTTGGAGGTAAGTAGATTCCAAATTTCATTTTGCATTTTAGCTCTGCACTGCATTAAGAAAATATTCCTGTTATCACCACTCCTTAATTAACAAGGTCACTAACATTAAAAAAAGAAAGCTGATTCAATGCAATTCCTTCAAAGAGAGATTTGGTCAGTGAATTATAACAACTACGTTAAATAAAGCAAAAAGCAATTTTAAAACTCAGCGTAATCAGCCCCTTGAATTGACAACAGCTAACCTTCCTACCTTGTTCTCAACATACTTAAAACAGAGACTTACAAATAAGCCACATTTTTGCAGTACTGCTAACCAGGAACAGTTTGAAAATTGAATTTTGAATACCAGCAATATTTAACTTGAGCTTTGTCTATTAAATTGGAAAGTAATTTTTACTGAAGGCCACATCCACATGACTTGCAGAACATATACTACACAGCACACCCCAGCAAGACAGGTTTTCAGTCTGCTAAGTCTACCGACTAACTCATTGCCCAATTAATATTAAAGCCTAAAATTGTCAGTAAAAGCTTATCTAAGCATAACTAATAATTTTTTTCTTCTTTGGATCAGAAATGAAGAACACAATGCTTTTCTGTTCACCTTCATCAAACAAGACTCTATCTACTGCACCTCTCTGCTCACAGCATTTTTTAAGAGTGCACAGAAGTGAAATATCCAGTAGAATGAATGGAACTTTGTACACACGGCAGATCTCTGTGCTGCAAATAGGACAACCCAAAGTAACGGAGCTTCATTTTCAAAGGTAAAAGTACTGGCTTCCCATCTCAGATCTGCAGCACTAAGTATACTAGACACGTTAAATATTAACACAGAAATGCAAGAACACAGCCAAAGCAGCAGTAGACAGCATTCCCTACTGAAATATGGATATTTCCATATATCCATATCGCAGTATGGAATTCTCACTAAACACACTATTTTCCTGCAGACTGAGAACACTGACAGCAATAGTTGGATGGAATCACTGCCCCATGCTAAACGTCTAAGTTGCTTTTGTAGTGTTTACCTGTCATGTTCAAACACCTTCTGGAAACCCTCAAAGCATTTGTTGCTTGAAACCTGTTTCAGCGCCATGGCTTTAACTGGAAAAAAAAAAAAGAAAAAAAAAGAGCAAATTAAATTTGAAAATAAAACATTCCTGGACTTATAGTGAGTTACAAGAACAGAAAAATTGAATACAACTTAAAGCATCTTCACTTAATGTCGCGGTTTTTCAGAAAAAAGAATCTCCTGCAAACACTTTCTGATCTTTCATTAACTTTCTATTCCCCAATATAAATGGAGGGGAGGGGGAGCTGAACTCTTGTGAGCAGAGCTGACAAAGCCTTCCTGCTGTCCCACAGACCCACATCTCCAATCACCTTTACCTCTGCCGTAACCGTAGCTTGCTTTTTGTCTACCAACACTGCTAACGGACAAGAAATCTCATGCGCTGCGGTTAGCCTGGAGCTGCCTGGGACAAGGGGACAGGCTGCTACCTCCATGATGCCCGTGCAGGAGAGAAACCTGTCCCTCCTTTCCGTCGCTGTGTGTGCCAGTATCCAGCCACTAATTACCAGAATACTGAGGACTGTAATCATCTTTGATGGAAATCAATTACCTTGTTCTAAAAGCCTGGGCGACAGGAGAAACACAGGCCTCACACAGAAGTAGAAGGCTTATTTCCACTGGAAACACTATGAAAAACACAAAGAAAGAGTCATGGGGCTTGTAAAACAACCGGGAGTGCACTTGTAGCAAACTTGCTAAGGGAACTCGGGAAGGCTGACAAGAACGGAGACGCTGTCAGTTTGCATGGACAGTAAGGCCAATAGTCAGCTGAATGGGAAGAGGCCCGAAGGGTCGGCATACAAGAAAATCCTGAGGAGAAATCAGGTAACAATCGCCGAAATGAACACATTCCCTCCCTCCTACCTGTGCACTCCTATGGTGTGCCGGGCAAGAAAAGCCACGCACCACGGACAGCCCGCAGGGCCTGTTCATTGTTTTCCAACACCCCGTGTCCGTTTCCACATGCCCAGCACCGCCCGCCGCACCACAGCTCTCTCCGGTACCTCCATTTTCGCTCTCCCGTACTTCCATTTTCACCCTCCCGCCCTCGGTTACACCCGCAGGCAGCCATCCCTCCCCCTAGGCCGCCGCCGCCCCGCTCGCCCCCGCACCGAGGGCCGGCGCTCCACCGCCCTCAGCCGTCCAGCCCGGCGCCCCCGTCCCCTGCTCCCTTACCGCGGAGGAGCGACAGGGCCGGGCGGCGGACGGGGCGGGCGAGGGGGCGGCCCCGAGCGGGCACGGCTTCCCTCCGCCCCGGCCCGCCCCCGGCCCGCGGCGGGGCCCGCCGGCAGGCGCTTCCAGCCCGCCGTGGTGGCTGATGGGACGCGGCCTCCACGGGGGAGGGAAGTACATGGCCCCCGGGGGGATCTGAGGGGTCTGCCGCGGCTGTGGGGCCGCAGGTCCTGCTCTCCTCCTCCTCCTCCTCCTCCTCCTGAGGCGCTTCTCCAGCTCTTCCAGTTTAGAGGGGAAACCATATGAGGAACGGCTAAAGTCACTTGGTTTGTTCAGCCTAGAGAAAAGGAGACTGAGGGCAGACCTCATCGCGGTGTGCAGCTTCCTCACAAGGGGAGGAGGAGGGGCAGCGCTGATCTCTTCTCCCTGGTGACCAGTGACAGGACCCGAGGGAGTGGCAGGAAGATGTGCCAGGGGAGGTTTAGGTTGGATATTAGGAAAAGGTTCTTCACCCAGAGGGTGGTGGAGCACTGGAACGGGCTCCCCAGGGAGGCAGTCATGGCGCCAAGCCTGGCCATATTCAAGAAGCACTTGGAAAATGCCCTCAGAGACATGGTGTGAATTTTGGGGTTGTCCTGTGCACGGACGGGAGTTGGACTCAGTGATCCTTGTGGGTCCCTTCCAACTCAGGGCATTCTATGATTCCACCCAGTGCTAGAGGGGAGCAGTTGAGCGGCCTTGGCACCTACGTGTCCCATGGCTGCCAAAGTTGCCTTCCCAGCCCTGAAGGAGAAAATCTTCAACTGTAAAGTTAAGAAAATAATGTTAATCCAGAGAATCTTTGAATTTGAATTTGTGAGAATTTGAATAGTGAACTGTTCAGAGCAGCAAGTATTTCTGTGAGCATTATTTCCCCTCAACCACCAAAACCTCAAGGGGGAAAAAAAGTTGCTGAAGCGGCCTGAACTTGGACCACAGCATCATTAAGTTTTAAATGTTTTACCTCTCCTCAGTATTTCAGCTATTTCATAGCAGCTGCCACCTGACAGACTCATGGTTTTATAATAAAACCCAGTTCTAGTCCAGGTAGTTTTTGCCATGGCAGCTCACTGGCAAGATCATAAAGGAAAGATGATATTTGATAGTGCTTTCCTCTTATTCAGAAGCCAAATTCTTCTTGCTGCTGTTAGAGTCTTTTTTTCCTTTAAGTTTGCAATTAAATGTACCTATTGGATGCCAAAAACATGTCCTCAGCGAAGATCTCTCCCTCTTTTAGTCTCCTAGCATGTATTGCATTAACAGTAACTATTTTTGCCTGTAGCATTTTGCAGTCTGATCATCTGTTACTTTGCTGATGTAACAATAATTTATTCCTATTTTTAATCCTAATCCTAGCAAGGTGCAGTTCTCACTGCACTGCAACTCTGTCCCCCCCTTACTTTCTACTCTTCCCCAGCAGGTCTGTTTGGACTGCGGCTGCTGGACCCTGGACCTGGGCCACCCATCCAGCCTTCCAGTGCAGTTTTCCTCTCCTGTCTCTCTACTTTGATGTAGCTGGTACAGATAGTCTGTCTCTGAGCTGTTTAAACTCTCTTCTCTCAGTTTTTCTTTTGGAAGATTTAGTTTGCTGTCAAGCAAGTTAAAGTGTGTTCTTCACTAGTATTTCTCAAACACTCTTCAGGTTGTTCCTTCCGTCCCTAGCTCTGTGCATTTTGTAGCTTTCTTAATGTCCTACTCTCGCTAGCAAGATACTGCCCAGTTAGTCTGTTATTTGATCTAAACTTTAGCCAGTCTGTTTTCTCTCTTGTTTATATAGTCAGCTGTCATTACTCACATCTCATTTTCCATTATATCTACAGTTGTTTTTAGCTATTTCTCTCTTGTCAGTATAAAATCTGCCTAACTCAGCACTGATGCTGACAAGATTTTGATGTGTTCTTGGGCTTCCTGTCCAAGTCCCTTAGGTAACCTCTGCCCAATTTCCTCCCATTTCAGGGTGATACATTCAGAAGGATCTAACTGGCAGCCTGCTGATGAGTTTACTTGGCCTCCCCACATCTCCATGCCATCAAGATATAAGCATTATTTTGTATGTCTTTCCAGTCAAAAATGACTGAAGGAAACGCATAGGTAAATAATGTGAGAGCTGTGTCGCAGCCCTCCAGAGGGCTGTTCTCATGACACAAAGCTGAACATGTGTTGTGTGTAAGGATGTGTGAATGGAAAACACACTGGCATAGTGCTGAGGACAGTGTAAGGTACAGGGAGCCAAGGTGGTGCAGTCTCTTCTGTGCTGTGGTATTGATCTTTTCAGTATCTTTGGTTATGCACATTTGTTTAACCAGAATGCCATTTCTGTGTCCTATGAGACAGTGTCTGCAGCTGTCACCAGTGAATTCATTTTGGTATCATTCTATGTATCATTTCAGATTATCTATAAAAAAACAGATATGAAATGGGCTTCCTGTCCTTCATCATGAAATGGCTTCTCCTTAAATGGTGCAGCAAGGCAACCAGTAGAAACGAGGATATTAAAAGAGAAGAATAACAAGTACTCACTTTGGAAAATCTCTTGGCTTATGTACTCTTGCCTTACATATTACTTTATAGTTGTATTCCAAGTACAACACATACTTCTCCAACATACTTTCTGTTATCTTCCCCCTACACACACAGTACTTTCGGCCATTTTACTGCTGATCTAATCCAGTGGTGAGATATGATTTCACATTATCTGCCTAACATTTCTTTTGGCATCTGTAAGAATGGCTTTGTATTCCATTGGAAGGGTTTTTCTGCCTTTTCACAACATTTTCACCATCCTTTCTGTACTTGGGGAAACATACTGTTAGCTTCAACCCACTCAAACACATTTGCCATAAAGTTTCGAGCAAGACACGTCCACGTTGTAGGCAAGCAACCTGTATGTCTTAAGCTTATAGTACCAAATTCTTCCTTCTCATTTTCTTTTCAGTAAGTACAGTCCTTCCCTCAGCTGTGCATCTGGATAGATGCTTTTCCAATGTTTTTGTTGCGGTAGTCTGAATTAAGGATGGTAGTTGCTAACCTCTTCTACCTAATAGCTGTGTATTCCACCTCCTGCTGGTGCTTTTCAGTAATTTTTTTCTCAACTTTTTTTATAGGATCTCATCTTCTCTTTGGTTACTCAGAGCACTGAACTCACACTTCACTGTCTACTTTGCCAGGAGATCATTTGAATGTCATTCTTTCCTGGAAAGAACTTTTCCAGTGTTCTTAATAGTAATTGTTCATCATTTAGTCATTTATGATTCTAATGTAATATTTGTCTAAATTGCCTTAAACTGTCTCATACCATGCTATTGGTCATTTCCAAGCGACGTATATGGGTGGTAACAGTATTATCCCTCAGTATATTCAATGCTGACTGTACTGACACAATCATCTGCTTCAAGTCTTCAGCCTTTCAAGCAAGAAACTTTAGACAGGGAAAAAGAGAATTTTCTGCTACTTCATCATTATTGGTTTATTTTTCCGTTTCCCCTTCTTTACCACGTCCATCTGTCTTACCTTTTGTCTTAGGTGAAAGTTAGATCTTCCAAAGTTTATTTTCTTTTCTTTCCTTCCATACTGTCAAGATTTCATGTGGGTGCAACTTATGTCATTAACCACTGTCCCTTCAAGGCAGTTCTTTACTTTTTCTGCAACTTCCCCAAGGTGCTTCTTAGTCAACAAAACCCATGGCAGAGGCTAGAAGCTACACATCCTCACATATTTTATCTGCCTACATAGAGTTTTTTCTTCTTTGCTCCATTTCTTATTTTCATTATTTCTACAGTTGCAGAAATAAGCCATTTGTGTTAAGAAATTAGAAAAAGTTAGTATTTTCTGAAAAAAATTATTTGTCTCTGAAGCAGTAAAAGCAATGAAAACTTTTCTAGGGAAAAAACCCAGGCATGCTTCTTTTATTACAGTGTTGTGAGTAAGAAATATTAGTAATACTTTTGTATCATTTCAGAAAAATGCAGAATTAAGCACATGTTACAACTGATACTGAATTCAGTGAGGTATATGTGTCTGATAATTCTGACAGAGTATTTTCCTCTTAATGATTTACAATTAAAAATGAAGCAGTCTTGCTTTTTTATAGTAAATTGACTGCACGTATTTGTATTATGTCTTTTTTCTATTTCTTTCTTGTACAGATTAATTTTGAACTTATGAAATGTCTGCTTGTTTAAGAAATTTTTCTATGTACAGTTTTAAATGCCTCATGTTGGATTTACTGAGCCTTTGACGTTGATATTTTGAATGTAGATATCCAAGTAAAATTTGAGGTATAATTGCAGCTAAAGGAAGATATTGGCTGACAGGAAAGTAACAGTTAAGGTCTGACTTAGAGAATGCCAAAGTGCAAATTAAAATTCCATTTCAGCCAATAAATAATTTAGTAGAACATTAAGGCTCGCCGTATTAATGGTAGCCCCAAGGAGAGATGGAGACACAGATGTTTGTTTAGGCTTATGGTTGTCTTTCCCCGGGAGATAGGCTTTTCTTTAGGTCTGAGGGAATAAGCTAAGACCAGCAGCACCAGCTGGCATTCCTAGGATTTCTTGATCCCTACATGATCCTTGAAGTAATACAAGCACAGTGGACTTCCTTTTTTGATCTTGGGGTGCAATTCAGGCCACAGACTTGAAGTCATTTGTCAAATTTAGGACCAAAATAGCAGAAAGAAGCTTTACTTTTTTTGTGTCATAAACTTGTCTTGTGAGGACTATTTCAATCTGTAACAATGTAAGACAGAGAGTCATGCAAAATTACAATACATGAGATTTTTATTTAAAAGATTCTTTTAAAGAGCGTGGCAGAAAAGGCAGTATTTTATTGCTGTCAAAAATTCGAGTATGGTAACATGCCTAGATGGCTTTTGGATCAACTGACGAGATCCTCAGCAGGAAGAACATTTTTTTCAATAATATGTATAGTTCCTAGGGGAAGTACAGACAATGAAAGAGTCAGAAGATTCCAAACATCATTTAAGATGAAAAAAATAAAAGTAGGTACTCACATAGCCCAAGAGAAATAGAAAAAAAACCACTCGATTGATCTGAATTTTAACAAAAGATAGTGGTCTTCTGAAAATCCTCATTTAATTTGATTCAGGCTGAGTAACTGAAATCACAGAAAAGAATGAACCTTGAAGGGAACAAGTTTTCACTCACTAATATGAGGGATTATTTAGTTATAATTAGTGTCTAAAAGTGAGCAAAACAAATGGAGTCACAACCCTGAACTTCAGGAGAGCAAATAGTGGTTATTGGCAGGTTCCAAAGGAGAGCCCAGGGGAGATGGTTGATCTTCAGAGACAACCTCCTCAAACCACAAAAACAATCCACTCTGCAGAAAATTGAGTACGGGCCAGCATGGATGGGGAAAAGGCTCTTGAGTGTGCCAAATGCAAAAAGGAAGCCTACAGAAAGTGGAAGCAGGGGTGCGCTACCTGGGGAGAGTATAGAAACATCTCTAAAGCATGCAAGGATGGAGTTAGGAAAGCTCAAATTCAGCTGAGACTGAGACTAGAAGTGATGTGAAGGGCAACAAGAAAGGTTTCATTATGTACATTGACAGCAAAAGGAAGGATAAGGAGAATGTGGGTCCATTGCTCAATGGAGCAGGGGAGCTACTGACAGGGAACATGGACAAGAACGAGGTACTCAGTGGCACTTTATTTTGCCTCAGCTTTCACTGATAAAGTTGGCCTGTCAGGTGAGCATTAGCCAGAACAGGGGACAATGTTTGGGAGAACTTAACTCGTGATATGCGCAAGCATGTGGGACTAGAGGCAATGCATTGGATGGTTCTGAGAGAGCTGGCCAATGTCATTGCAAGGCCATTTCCTGTCATGTTTAAAAGGTCAGGACAATCCAGAAGGTCTTACTGATGTTTGGAAAAAGGTAAATATGACACCCACATTCAAGAAGGACATGAAGAAGGATCAAGCAAACTAAAGGCAGGTCAGCCTTACAGCCATCCCTGAGAAAGTAATGGAACAAATCCTCCTGGAAGCCATTTCCAGGTACACAGAGAACAAGAAGGTGATTGGGAGTAGCCAACATGGATTTACCAAGAACACAGCACACCTGACCAGTCTAATTGCCTTCTGATGAGAAGTCTGCCTCAATGGACAGAGCAAGAACAATGGAGTTTGTATACCTTGGCTTTAGCAAGGGCTTTGCAACAGCTTCTGTTAGTCTCCTTGTCTCCTTTTAGTGAGATTGGCAAATGATTAGTGGGCAATAAGGTGGGTGGAAAATTGGCTGGATTGCTGGGCTCAGAGGGTATTGATCAGCAGTACAGAGTTCAGCTGGCAGTGACACCCATCTGGGATCGATACAAGCGACAAGACTGTTTAGTGTCTTTATTAATGACCTGGATGATGAGATGGAGTGCAACCTGACGTATATAGCTAAGAAAAAACCAGATTATTGTATCATAGTTATATGCAGCAATCAAAATACTTTGATGGAGTATCTGTTGGACTAGTCTGCTTGTAAATACTGAGATTTTCCACCTTCCTTTGACCCTGAATAGTTCCATCTCTTTCACAAGCTAATTTCTGAAGCAGATATCCTGCCTTGGATTAATTTTCAGGCCCCTGTGTGCTGCTTCCCAAATGACTAGTATTTCTTTCTCATGGGAGGTATCAAAGAGGAATGTTGGGATAATCTGTCTTGCTTTGCGTCATTCAGGGTCTCACGACTGCTTTAATTCAGCTCACAAAGTGCCTTTGTAAACTGCTTTTGCTTCCTACTTTTGCTGGTTGCTCGAACGTAAGTAAGTAGACCTGACTCATTTCAAGCATGCAAATCTCAACTACATTGCTAGGATTTTTTTTTTCAAGTGTCAATATGAACTGCAGATTCCCAGATGTCCTCTGGAAATCTCTATTCCCTCAGCATTGGGAGGTAGAGGCTTACAGGGAGGGGATCCTCACCCATGTCTTTTAACTTCTGGGTTCTGCTCCTGGCTCACTGAGTGGCTTCTTTTATGGATTTTATCTCACTGTACCTCAGTTGCCCGTCAGCAAATAGGTCCCAGCAGTAGTTGCCTTTCCTCAAAAGAATTGTAAGGATAAATAAATATGAACATAGTCTGACAGTGACTGCAGTAATCTGTTTAATGTGTTTCTCTTTCCCCCTTTTTTTCCTTAAATGTAAGTCTGTAAGGTGAAACCTCCCTCAAAATGGCACAGTTTACTCCTCATTCATCAGCCACCTACTTCCGGGGCAGATCAGAAGATGGCCCAGTTCAGTCTTTTCACCATCTCCCAGGTGGTCATTGCTCAAAAGACTCATTCAGCAAATAGTCTGTGTTCTCCCTCAAGAACCCTGAATGTCGCTGTTAATAGTCCTCTTACAGTGGGAAACTTATCCCCTATACCGCATCTCCAGGCTCAGCCTTAGCCCCATCAGCCCCAAGTATTTAGTTTTGAAAAGCAGTGTTATATGGCTACATTATAGCTGCTGTTAGTTGTGAATTAAGCGATTTTATACTCATGGATTTGAAGGCTGGGATTTTCTCCAGTAGACAATTCCAAATGGTGATTCTTTCCACTTGCCGTAAATCCTCTTTTTAGGCTGCTTCTCTTTCTCCATTGCCTTTAGGATCTGGGTCAACTGGCTTAGACCTGGACACTTAACTAGCAGACCCCTAGCAATTCCCAGCCTAAATGACTCAATGAGTTTTTCAACTCGCACCCGTTTTGCTTTTTATGCAAAGAGACAGGAATCACCCAAACATCTTTGTCATTTCAAATCAGTCAGCGGCAGAGACTTTACAAAACAAGCATGTTGTAAATTTGCTTGGAAAATCAGCAACCATCATTTTAACTACTGTTTTCTTTGCTTCCATTTCCTGCAGTGGTTGTGTGGTTGCATTAACATAATTTTTATTACTGGGTCCATGAGAGCAGTGAAGAAGTGTTAAAGGATTTTCAGACTAGCAATCTTTTCTATTGCTACAGAACACTTATCATGTAACTGGAAGAATAACAGTGAGTTCAGAAAATACTAATATTTATATTGTCAGTGAATTTTGACCTAAGGATTTACAAATTAACTCCATAAGGTTTTTTAGGTCAATTGCAAATGCACTTGCAGAAATCTTTATGGAAAAGCAGAAACAGAAAAAAATGGGGAACTGCTTAATTAAATTCATATATAGACCGATTTTTCATTTGAAATCTGAAAGAAGAGCAGCTGTAGTTGTGCAGACCAACACCCGGTTTTGAAGATGAGCTGTAGCATAAACTGGTAGAAGGAAGAGCACAAGTATTTGACAAGCAGCTCCAGAGAGCGCCCGCTAACATCTAGCCATCTGAGATCACTTCAGTTCTCTGGCTAGAAATGTCTATCATCTCTATGTTAAAGAGCTCTCTTTGGCTTCATGAATTTGCCCAATCTTTTAAGAGTCCTAATCTATTTAGATATTTACCTGTATGGAAACCATCCTGTAATTTTGATTGTCCTTATTGCCTTTCTCTGGACCCTTTACAGTTATTGTCATATACTATTTTAACTACTGCTGATCATTTTTTTCATAGTACCATAACACAAAGGTCTCATTCCCATGTAATAATGGTCAGTTTAGAGCATATTATTCTGTATGTAAAGCTAGAGTTGAATTTAAAAAAAAAAAAAAATGCATCATCTTACTTTTTCGTCTTTGAATTTTACCTGCCATTGCCAGAGCCATCACAGAGCATCATGTGGCCTTTGCAATCAGTTCTCCGCTATGCACGCTGTCACTTTTGATATATTTTTTTTCTCTAGAGGCCCCTGTAGGACGCACTGGTGTCCTGCCTCTGTGGTGAAGACTGATTATTCTGTCTTGCCTGTTTCCTGTCTCCCAAGGGTTCTTCCACCGTGCAAGAACCTTCTGTCTTAACTTGTGGTTAGTTTCTCTTGAGCCTTTGATGAAGGACCATGCTGATGCACGTACATACTGACTCCCTTCAGAGAATACGTACGTAAGTTGGTTTATGTCCTTTATGTAATCTCTGTATAGCTTTCACTTTTGTTTCTTTATCTTTTTACTGACAATTTGATGTGAGGCAAATCTTCTGACACATGACCATAAGGAAGTCTGCTGACATAGGATCATTCCCAAGCATCCCTGGTGTGAACACAGATTTAAAAAAAAAGAAGAAGGAAAGTTTTTCTGCTTATAGGTTAAGATCTCCTAAGGAAAGATCCCAGGTCTGATTCTCTGCACACTCTGTTCACACCCAGGGTGGCAAAGTAGTCATATTTAAAATATATTACCTTGCACATTTTAGATAAAACCCAAACAAATCCAGCACTTGAAAAATTACAGTGCCTGGCCATGATGAGCTCTAATTTTTCTCCACAACCACCTAAATTCTTTGTTTGCATTAGTTTTTAATTTTCCATTCTGATAGGATTTTGGTATTTAAAATATGAACATAACTATAACCATCACCTATTTTGCATGGCTTTGTACTGTTGACACAGTGATATAACCCAAGCAACTCAGATGCAGTTACTCCCAACTCATGTCCTGCAAACACTAAGAATATGAGTAACTTTAGACGTGTAAATGGACACACTGAATTTGAATAAAACTATTGAGTTTTTCAGCTTTTCTTTCTCCTAAAATTAAGATTTCAATCTGACTGAAAATGTTGAGCTTTTGTGTAGTCAAATAACTTTGGACATAATTAATTATGGTTTGCAGAACCATGTTAGAACTATTTTCAGGGTCAGATAACGTGGTATGTTTGTGATTAAATTAAATCAGACATAATAAAATTCAATCAAGGAGGCTTTGGAATTGCTGTGCCTATTTGCCAGGTCTCACATGTCAAAGCTGCAGGTATATCAAAGCACTTCACTGCATTACACAAAATTTCCAAAGACCCTTTTGCCACATTTCAGGGAGTGTCCTCAGAAGATTATACCATAAATCGGAAGACCCAATATCTTCTTTTTCAAATATCTTTGCTTTTATGCCTTGCAGTGCCAGATGAATAAGCTGAATGTATTATCTTCCAATGGTCAGTGCAAAGTATGCCAATACAGGTAAATCTGACAATAAATTTTCCAACAAATGTAAGAAATTATGATACCCTGGAGTCTACGTACAGTAGTCTAGTACTACAGAGGTAAAACTGAGTGGATTTTCAATTCAGGGATCTTATCTGGCATGTTTCGCCCTATGGTGCCTCACAGGTTTGTAGCTGAAACAATCTGTTTCCCTTTGTTTGATAACTTCTGAAAAATATGCCTTTCTACGCTTTTTCCTACACATTATAAAGCGTGATGAAACCTTGAGATTACAGCAAGGTGTTGAGGGAGCTTCTTATTAACAGCCATACTACTTTGATATGCAAGGCAATTGTAAACTAGAGCGTGTATGCTGTAAGATCAGTTGGAGGAATAAACTCACTCTGATTTTAAGATGGAGAAAACAAAAAGGTAACAAAATCCCTTTTGGTTTCTTGAATACTCTTTGTGAAAGGAAATGCTACCAATAGATGGCACTGCGGTTCTGTCACTCGAGTGTTCTTCATGTCCGTGCAACAGTGCAATACTATTTATTTATGCTGCTTATTAATTTTAATCTTATAGTGCTACTTCTTAGTGAAATTAATTTAACTGTCTTATTACTACTGCAAGTACGTTGTTCCTGAGACTGAAATGTTTTAAGCTATATGTACTTCTCTAAAGAATATACCTTTTCAGTAGAAGAACAGCTGTCCTTAGAAAAAGAGGACAGATTGCAGTGGCTCATTTTGGACCAGTTTACTGAGGCAGTTAAATTCTGCAACATGCTTTTTCTCTTTGTCCAGCAAAATATTTAAAATTACTTTAGCCTTCAGCAGACATTGTACTGTGAATATGTATAGGAGACATTAAACCAAACCAAAATAACTAGTTAAGACAAACCTCCAGTTTATAAAACAACTGATGGCATTTAAATATTTTAATCTGCTTTACCAGCAGTGGGATCTGACAAAACAATAAAGCATTGGAACACCATTTTAAATTAACATTAACAAAATACAGCAAATGTTTTTCTCTATGTATTTACATAAGCAAACATATAGGTATTCAAAATAGAACGCATCTCACCGTCTGGCAATAATTACATAAGTACAGTGCATGGTTGGCTGAATGGGATAGATACATAGGACTTTTTACCCTGAAGTGTATAAAGGATGCACACCAGCTTAGGAGATACATGGTGAGCTTCATGTCTTTGGACATTTTTCAGATGCAGTCTTAACAGTAATAAATGTAGATCTACTTGAAAAAATGTTGGTGAAAACATTTTTTTTCAGACAAAGTGGATTTTTTAGATGCAGATATGACAGACTTATTCAGCATGCTTTTCCTGTAAGGTGGGGGAAGGCCCTAACCTCTGAGCTAGTCTGTGTGAATGTCTTCTCTTTTTTTGCCTGGTAAATTACAAAAGTTTCCATTCCAGTCTGATGCATAATGAAAACACTCACAGTTTTTTGCAAGATGGAGGTGTTGCTCTGAAGCTGGTCATACTAAACTGTAGTGTTCATCCCAAGCATGGGCCCAGTGCTATAAATTCGGGTTTAGAACAGCTGAACTTTGTCGTCTTTCTGCAGTATAATGACTCTATTAATTGCTACCTACTGATGAACAACGTCCCGCAGTTCTGGCATGGTGGGTAGAACAAATTCAGACGCTGACTCTGTCATCCTCACTAAGGCAAACCACACATATATCTATTAACATTTTGGTGCAAGGTGGCAGAATCAGGCCTTGCTAAACTGTCAAAGATATCCATTAAAGAGCTGAAGATACTGGTCTTTATCTGCTGTGCATTCTTGGCTTTGAGAGGCTTCTTAGGCAAAAGCTGCTGATCACTCAATAAAACCACCTATCCGAGTGCTTGCAGAATTAAAATGTCAGGCATCAGATATCCCTGCTTCTAAGGGAAAAATAAGTGGTTTGTTACCTCCAGCTGTCAATTAAAGAAATACCGTCAAGTGTCTTAGGTCCAAAACATAGGTTTTATTTTAATAAGCTAGAAAATAATTATTGTTCAGAGTCATCTTCTAATGAAACATCAAGCAAGTAATTGAAACCCTCTCTGTTTGTAGTGAAACATTCTCCGTCAGTATTTGCAACCTGAGCAATTTGACATTGTGAAAGAGGAACAGAAGGTGAAATGAAAGAGAAACGGGGGGTGGGGGGGACTGATTTGCTCTGCCACGTGGGCGAAATGCAGACAGTAAGCAGAGGCATAAGCAGTGAATGTTAAAAGCTCAGTAACAGTTTATCAATCGCAAGCTGGCGAAGGAGGCTGTGCAGACCCGCAACCTCAGGAGTTTTGGGAGGAACTGAGCTTTGGAGAAGTGCAGGGTGCCATATACGTCACACAGTATGCAGGCAGGCTCTGCTCCTTGGCACAAGTGGGCAACAGGACCTGAGCTCTCCGTCCCGTCTGCTTCTTTCTCTCGCAATGCCAGAGATACTTGCATCAAGATGGGCACAAATTGCACGAAACGTGGCAGTTCCTCCACTGGTGGAAGCATCTGTGTTTTCTTTCCCCTCACACGCAGGGGTAGAGACCTTTGATCTTGTGTCAGTGTCCATCATATGAAGGCAATCTGGTTTGGTGGCAGATCCTGAGCCTCAGGCCTCTTCTCATGAAAGACCTTTGGTTTTTTTACTGCCTACTTCTTCCCTGGGGTGCCCGTTCTCAAGGGTGAATCCTCAAAACCATCACTCCAATTGTGGAGTGGAGACATCTGGACACCAGGAGGTACTTCAATACCCTGTTCCATGAGGTGTCCTGGACCACTTGTGCTCCATCAGTGCTCCATCCCTTGCTTGGCTGGCCTGTGTGATATGAGCTGGCGATTATCCTTAGCTCAACCCCCCTGATTTACATCAAACTAATCAGGAAACAGTGGAAAGTCACTGCTCCCACCTACTACTACAGTGGTTCTCATGCACAGCTGCATTTAGGAGATTCCTCCTGAAATCCCTTCTGTGCCTGTGTGGCACCCCTCACATGGCACTGTGTGGGAGCAGGGTGTGCACAGGGAGGCAGGAGCAGTGAGTTCGGCTTTCCTTCTGCTGAAGTTGTTCAGTTTGATTGTAGTGATCAAGTGTACCTAGAGCCAGAGAGACTGCATAAACCACCTCGGTCAGCACAGCATTTATACCACTGGATTTATCAGGCGATCCTAAATTCCCCATTTCAGGGGAGAAACTATTAATGGCCACGAGCTGATGGATGACGTGCATGACATCGCTGCAACAGGACTATAGTGCAACACTTTGACCCAGGCATGGAGGCTGAGGGCTGTGGAGTGAGTCAGTGTTACCACATGCATGCAGAGCTCCTGTGTGACCTGTGCACAGTGGTTCTGACCTATCCCACATTGGAGGAAATGGCTCATAAAACTGGCAGATTTAGTTATTATACTGGCAAGTGAACAACAAAAGCAGTTTCTTGGAAATCGGCTAAATACCCAGCCAAGTTTCAAGTCCTCTTCTACCACAGGTCAGTATTTTAAGCTAAAAGTCTTCTTCCAAAGACCTGCAGCTAGTAGGCTAGAATCAGAGTCTCCCTGTCTCTTTCTTTCTTTGCCATAGTGGAAATTTAGTTGGACAGTGAAAACTGAACAACTTCAAGAGAAGGACTGATGAAGGCCTTGGAATTTGGCTTCTGGACAGGCTGTGGTTTTTTCAGAGTGGACAGGATCTGAAGCTGAAATACATCCTGCTTCTGATTATTATGGCTATGAAATTCATGGAACAAATCCAAATGCTTGGATTTAGGTTTTGCAAGTGGATGTAACATTTATATTTCTGCTCTCCAGCAGAGTCCCACTGGCTGCAGTGGAATTGTCTATGATGCCTGAAAGGAAACAGTTTCATGACTAGGCATTTCTGTCAAGCAATGTATTTGATGTCCTTTATGTAATGTATTCTGCCCTTGGAGTTATGCAGGTGAAATACAGTGCCACTTATAAATCCTGTTATTTTTCAAGTGGGCCCCATTTGCCCACACATATTTCATTAAGGCTGAGTCCTAATAGTGCAAGCTACCTACCATTCCTGAGCAATCTATCACAACAGCAAAATCAGGGAAAACAATTTTGAGCAACTAACAGTTTTCTAATAATTCTGGCTTTACCAGCCCTAAAACAAAACCAGGAGGACATCTTCACAACAGACATTTTAACCAAAGAGAAACGATGAGAGAGGATCTGCTGCAACTTTTTACTGAAGGCTTTACTCATGCAAAACTTCCACTGACATTATTTAAATCAGACTCTGTTGGAATTGAAAAGGGGCGTGGATGTTAGAATCATTCCTGAAATTATTTAGCAATGTTGTGCCTGATTTTCCACTCTTCTCTCACTTCACTTTCCTTTCAAAAACAGCTGGAAGGAGCAGGGAATCAAGCCCAGTAATTACTTTTGAAAAAATTACTTTCAAGTTTTAAGCTGAACAGATGAAAGTTTTTGAATGGAAATAAAGTACAAGACATGAAATAAAGATTACGAATGGTGGTGGAAACAAAGGATCATTCAAGTATAATTTACCTTTGAAGATTGCTAATTTGAATTATAGAACAAATGGCAGAAAAGCCCAGTAAAATTTCAGGTGGTCACTCAGAAGAAAAAAAATAGCCATAAAAACACTGTTACCAAAATGTCATATAGTTAATCTATACAGGTTTTATAGGTTTTGCTTTAATACTTTAAAATCTATTTTAAATATATATCAGCAAATTAACCATTATTTTATTAAAATTCTGTAAAGTGCTCATTCAGATAATGATAACAAAATACCATTGTAGCAAGACAAACTAGCTGGAGCCTACTCTGCGAGGACATCAAAGGACAGCTTAGCTTTTATTTGCAAAAAGAAAAGAAATGCGTAGGTTTCTTCACAGCCCATGTTGTAATACCAGAAATTGCTTTTTTTTTTTTCCTTTAAGAAATATATCCTTTAGAATATTAAAAAAATAAGTTTAATAAAGCCTGTGCTTAAAACAGCCAAGGTATTGTATGAAAAAAAATTGCACATTTGATACTATTTCAACCCTGCTTTTCATCCACAGGTTAATATGAGGAGTATGTGATGTTATTGGAAGGTCTCTTGAACAGGGCTGATTTTGCTAAGCTATCAGAGCTTCTCACAGCCAGGTGAAATTTTCAGCGTACACACGGCGGTTGTCATGGCAGCTGCTGACTGTCACACGCCGCTAACCTTTTCGTTTGCTGGGCTGATACTTCCCTTGGAGGTAGCATCCAAATGATGTATTCCTATCGTGACCATCGAATAATCCTTAGCCATCATTTTTGCCTCTTTTTTCAAACTCTTCATTTGTGCTAGCTGGAGCTGGCTGGAATTATACGCAAGTGCTGGGATAGTGTTCACTAAAATCAGCTGGAAAGGTTTCTTCTCCTCCTTGTAGCGACACTGAATATAACGAGCGAAAGCTGAACGGTAGGTTTTATTGAACAACGTATATACGAGTGGGTTGACAGCCGAAGAAAGGTAGCCAATCCACACAAATACGTTAAGTAGTCCTCCAATGATTTTTTGATTGCATGACTCCTTGCAAATTACAGCCATCACATTGGTGATGAAAAACGGGCACCACATCACAACAAACAGAAAGAAGACAATGCCAAGAACCTTGGAAGCCTTCTGCTCGTTGCTGATGGATTGCATGGTTCTCCTCCCAGAAGTCCCAACGTCTCTGTTCAAAGAGCGCTGAAAGAGTTTCTCTGAGGACAGGGAACTCTGAGGGAGGAAGCTAAATGAAGCAAACTTGGTCTTTGGGCCAGTGCCATTCACGCATAGCATAGCTTCCTTCTGCAGTGACTTGATAGTTAAAAAGTAGGTGACCACCATGATGGTTAGAGGGATGAAGAATGCCACAAAAGAGCCTACTAGGACAAAATTGTCATCCACAAGCAAGCAGCTGCCTTTCTTAAACACTTTGGAGTCATCTTGTAGTCCAAAGACAGGTATAGGCATGGAGATACCTGAAGGTGGTTTAGAGAAAGAAGAGGTTAAGCACAACAATAAAAGACACCATTTCCAATCTCCAAGAAAAAATAAACAAAGCACTCTTAGCTATACACAGATCATTTCTTAAAGCATAAATGGTTCTAGGACACGAATGCTAACAGACAGTGCCACAATTGATAAACATCCCAAAGCAAACTGAACTTACACGGGGGAAGGAAAAAAATTGCATCTCATGTTTCAGCAGCAGCACGATGCTAGTCCTGTTCCTGTGACATTTTACTCTGGCTACACTAAGAAAAGATGCTGTGTGAAATGTTGGTCTTGCAGATATTGAGTTTCAGGAACTAAGCTGTGTTCTGCCAGGCTCTGGCATTTGTGCTGCCACCACCTTTACACAGTCCCAGCAAAGACAGTGCAGGGGAAGAGGAGCACTGGTGTTACATGGGATTTTGAAGTTGCTCTAATCTGAATTCCCTCTCTTCTTCAAAGAAACCTCAGCCACAGGTAGAATACATTTGCTTCCATCCAACTTTCCCATGACACTTTGTAGCAACAAAAGCATAACTCCTTATATTCTTGGATCTTGGGCCCCCTCTAATGATCTCCAGACTTGCTCCTTGGTTCCTGCCACCTTGGCAAAGGCTTTCATCAACTATGATCAAGATGATACCATGATTTTCTTTTCTGGAGTGTCTTAAGAGTGGTCCTGGGCTGTTCTTCATAAGAGGATTAAAAGTGTTCCGAGTAATGGTTTCTGACTGTGCTGTGAAATACTAATTTTAGGTGAAAAGATAGATTTTTGTCTTAGGTCGGAGAGTAATCTTTCACTGGGTCTTTTTCTTTTCTCCCTGTAATCTCCATACAGTCAACACAGTCTAAATGCTAAAAAAACTTTCCATGGCAATGGCCAGAGGAATGATGGGGACAAATTAAGCATTGAGAGACACTGATATGAGGCAGCCTGAGATGTGGTTCACCCTGCAGGACTACATGTTCCTTCTCTGTATTGCCAACTGCTACAGGCTGCCCTGTCAACATACAACCCAAAGGCAGCAGCAGCCGTGCAAACTTTGTCTTTCCCTGGAGCATATGCTGCATCCTTGCCCTGTCATGAACGACAAGGCCAGGTGATAAAGTCCATCCTCCTTGGACTGCTCTGTCTGATTCAAGCCCACTCAACCATTTCCTCGGGGTCTTCTGCAAATGCTGCTTGTGTCTGAGCAAAACCAAACAGCTGCTGTTTCTTTGGTTCTTGGTTTTGGATTGTTTTCAATATTTGTCTCCTTGCCACCCCCCGAAATGGATGCTGTCTCTGCAAGAGAGGCAATGTTCAGACAGCAAAAGGGATGATGTGCTGTGAAGACAGCAAAAGTGGAGTTGTGAAGCACGGAGCAAAAATGCAGCCCTGTTTGGAAAAAAAGCAGCTACAAGTCTGACTCCTCCAGAAGGTTATCATAATCTGGGAGTTTCAGTCCCCTTTGCATCTTTGAACAGAAACCCCAGATGCTGTATTTGGCTTCTAAGGAAGAAAAAAATTAATTAGAGAAGAATTTCTTATGAGGTCAGGATGATGCTGTTGCCCTACCTTGTCCCCTGTGTGCCCAAGAATGTCCTTACTGGTTCACAGATGAGCCCTTGAACTCATCCTCTCAACGTCAGCATTTCAATGGTACCTCCCTCTACCTCCCTTCCTTTCCCTTCTTCCCACTCTCGTGCATAGACTGTGAGCCCTTTAAAAGCACAGACTGGCTCTTCACTTCACACATTTCCAGTGCCCAGCATAACAGCTCCAGACCTAGAGGGAGGCTGCGAAGTCCAGGCACAGTACAAAATAATAATAATAACAGTAATAATAATAATAGACTATTATTCTCTTCAAATGATCCATTATTTTGGTGCTTCTGGAGATTTTACAAAGCTCTTTATTTTTCTAAGACCACTGCTCTTTATTTTTCTAACAACACTAGCTTATTTTATCTGCACAGCTTTGAACTGAGTCATGGCAATGCCATGGGCTAATTTACAGAAGTGCTGTTCTTATCTGCCCAGGGCAGAAGCTGGTAGAAGGCCTGCGGTATTGCCCTTTCTGTTTCTGCTGCACAGGCCCTAACTGCTTGAACTTGGCCTATGAGAAGCCACTGGATGAGGTGCAAACTCATGCAGTGTGTGGCAGCTGCTGGGTCGAGCTGATGGAAACCTCCAGTGACTCCAGGAAAGCTGCTGCCTAAAAACGTCCAAGTCAGTCTGACTGACAGCATGGAGGGAGAGGTCACTGGCAGGAGCCACATTGCCCTGACATTGCCATGGCTGAGTAACCTGGGGTGCCGAACACCTCCAGGGAAATGGGGAATGCTTTGAAGTTCCTTTTCTTTTTTGGATGAGTTGAAGGGATACGGAAGGCACCCAGCACCTCCCAGCATTACACTTCAGCTGCATGAAGACGCAGCACTAGTCAGAGAAATACCACAAGTTTCCCGTTCGGTTCTGCCCCGTACTGATAACAGCAGGGCTGTTTTTCCATTTCATTCAAAGACCTAGTGTGAGCTGCAGAGATAAAATAAACAATGGTATTGACAGAGCAAAAAGATGCCTTTCATTACTACAGACCTTATGGTTCAGCTGCATCAGGAGGCATGGGAGGAGAGGCAGCAGCACTACAAAGAGGAAAATTTTAGTGTAATTGCAAGCTTTTTCAAGTAAAAGCCTGAAGTCAGTTACAACTCTGGACCTGAAATACAAGGGCAGCAATTTGTCGCCTGCTTTCTTTTGTTGTTAGCAGCTTCTGGAGACTGGCATCTAAATCCAGATTTCTGGCTTTAAAAAAATGGAAATGAGCTTCAGCTTGTAGCTTCAGTTTCCACATTCCCTTGTCATTCCTTTAACAAGTGCAAAAGTGTTGTTCACAGCAGAGCTGTAGCAGGCACTGCTAGTCATGTAAGTTTTTCTGAATCAAGGCATCTTTCCCCTACAGCCACAGGTAACTGGCCTGTATACAGTTTAAAAATACCAGAGGTACCATGGTTTGGTAGAGGAGAACATTGACAGCTGTGACCTGCTTTTTGAGTACGCCCCAGTTCAGCTGTTGCGGGGGATCCTCTAAAATGGTATTGTGGCATTCCTGATTGGAATAAGTTGACATCCAGCCCAATTCTCTCTTTTCATATGTCTACAGGAACTAGATTTATTGCTCCCCTCTCCAAAGGAGCAGAGTCTTTCCCTTTTCAACAGGTAGCTTCTGGCTTCTGTAGCATGAGGATCGCAAATCCCACTGAGGACACAGGGACCAAATTCAAAGGCAGTCATATTTAAGCTGTAAATAAGGGAGCTTCCATGTGCAACACATGCCCACTATTTTGATGGGATTTTTGGGAAGCATCACAGATGGCTAAGAATGTCACCCAGATGTCACTTGGGTTTGGTCAAGATCAAGCTTGTCATGTAGACACATAACAAAAAGTCCTGGTCTAAGCTGTATTAGCATTATTGCAGATGACTGAATTAATTCTTTAAAGATTGAAGCTGACAAATCTATTTCTCCTTGATGATTCAGATATATGATTTCTTGCTGGTTTTATTGTCCTTGCTTTCCAGCTCCCTGATCTTGGTGACTGTGGCTGTTTAAGAAGACACAGGCTGTGCCTGTGTATTCAAACGCCAAGAGAAGAAAGTCAGCTTCTCAAGAAAGGATTGTGCAGACCTACCAGCTGGGGACGAGCAGGTATTTGGGAAATGGACCATGTGCAAACAGTAGATCTGGAGGAAGCAACCTGGCAGGGCTGTAACAGAACAGCTAGTCCACACCCTGCCCATTCCACATCCCTGACTCCCACTAGCTTGAGATCAGTCTGGAAAAAGTCTTAATAACCCCTGAGTACTTCTTTATGGTTTATGTTACTCTCCTTCCACATCAAAATAAGGTTAGGCTCAAGGAAGCGCTCAGCACAGAATGGGAGCACCCATTCAAGCACTGGAGGTACATTAGCTGCTGTGTTTTCTGTTGCCGTTCCCACTTATATCAGAACATTTTCCCTTGTGGACAAACCCTAAATACTGTGTTCCTCTGGTAGAAGGTGGTTTATTTATATAGTTTGATTTATACACAGGAGGCTGTTTCAAACTCTATGGACTTTAATAAACTGCAAAACAGAGCCCAAACAATAAAGATGAGTAATAAATCCTGCATTAAAACTCAAGCATTTGGGCACAACTTCAGAATGACAAAAGGCTCTTGAAAACACCAAAGGTTAAGAAGTAAAGCAATAGCATCCTTCTTGTCGTTCTCTCAAAAAGCCTGGTAAAACTGACAAAGGTTGATTTAGTGGCACACATTACTGGTTTGCAAATCTTCAGAGGTATACAGCAGCCATAAAACCACTTTAACTGGACCGGTGAACTGGGTTTGCAGCTGCCTTGAGCTGCTGCAACTATCAATGAATCAAAGCCAGAATTTACAATATGCCCTGCAGGGTGGCACACTTGGGCAATTTAGGATGAAGAGAGGGAGAGGGGAGTGAACTGATAAAATCAAGGTTCCTTTTGTGAAGTGTCCTTCAAGCAGAAACTGTCAGTCACATGCTTTCACCTCACATATATCCATTTCAATTGATCCGAATACAAATGAGCATGACTATGTGCTTTAATAAATGTCCCAAGGGATAGGAAATACCTTTTAGAAATGTCATTACATTTCTCAATAACATTTGGCACCTTTATTCACCTTCACATGAAAAAGAAAATAGCTCCCCCCCCAGCTCAAGTTTTAGCAATCTCATTGATTCAGACACACTCAGGTTATGGGCCAGATCATGGGCCACTGCACAGACGTGGTCTGTGACACTAGGGACCTCTGAAGGGATTGCTGCTTGCAGAAGGCCAGTCTCTCCTTAGAGCAGCTCGGTGTGGCAATATTGTCTAATTCCTTTAGAAAAGCCCATGCCTGGTACCTGATGCGTTTCTGTACCCAGGGAGGCAGTCATGGTGCCAAGCCTGACAATATTCAAGAAGCACTTGGACAATGCCCTCAGACCCATGGTGTGAATTTTGGGCTGTCCTATGCAGGGACAGGAGTTGGAATCAATGATCTTTGCAGGTCCCTTCCAGCTCAGGGCATTCTATGACTCTATGAATGTCCTGCTTTGGTACATGTACACAGTCAAACCACAAACAGCCATCCCTGTATACTCACATGCTACCTCCGAAGGCATACAACACATACCCTCAGTTTCATCTTGTATAAAAATTGCCCTCATGCAACACAACCATTACATTATTTCCAGTATTTTGGACTGAAATAACCACACAAAATAGTATTTATTCCTTTGGGCTACCGTGGTGCCCTGTGTGGATGTTTGACACACACCACAGTAAGCCACTTGTGGGGGGACTGTGGACCATGTCGTCTGAGTATCAAGGGTGCAAATATGTCTGGGGCTTATATCAGCAGCTGGAGTTTAGCTACTTATGCACTTTCACTTAAGCATGTGCAGAGGAGCCTCTCGTTCTGGCTCTATGTCTCTGCTTGGCATGTAGCACTCACCGTTACGGGAGTCACCGTTTCCCCAGACCTGCAAACACTTAGCTGATTTCTGCACACACCTGAAAATGCTATTTCCCAACTGACTCATTTCCAGTCATGACAAACCTTTCATGTTATAATTTTGTTGCTACCCAAATAGCGCCAGCCACATTGCCAATAGCAAGGTTGTGCAGTTTGCTGATAGGTGGTAGTGCAAAAGCAGAAATTTCCACCTGAGGAGAAGGGATGTTGAAAAGCTCTGGGTGCTTTGGGAATCACCATCTGAGGCTGCATCTGGTTAGCATGAATGTTAAAAACCTTCTGCCTTTCTTAGTCAGTGTGGCCGTGTCCCCAAAGTCCTAAGCTAGAATTTCTCCTCACATGTGAAACAAGCATGGACCTCTTCTCTAGCAACAGGTGCGCGTGTTGGTGGGGGCAGGAGTGGGTGAGAAGCTTTCTCTCACGAATCCCCACCTAATATTTACTTTCATATGGATTTTCTCTAGAGCTAAGTGAGTCACAGTGCTGGTGGAGCATCACCTCCTTTCTGCATCCCAGCGGTGCCATCCTTACATGACTGAAGGCAGAGCAGGTCCAGGTATTTTCCTTACCACTATCTATAGGCCAAATTTATTTTCTTATTCAAGGGCACACACAGAGCTGGTTTTCTGTATCTTTCCCTTGGAACACTTTATTTGGTCACACATGTTCTATTTAATACAACTGAAAGGAAAACTACTTAACTTCGCATAGGGGCTACCAGGTAATACTTGGATTATCCTATAAAGTTTGAAATGGCTTTGTTCTTGGCAGCTCAGAAAGTCTCTAAGGAAACATTTAGCCTAGGAGGCATATGCAGTTCTTTTTATGTGAGAAAATTATTGTAAATAATCATTTATATTAATATAATGCTGTAAATCATCTATTTCACTTTAGAAAAGCAAAATCAGAAAAGTCTCAGTGTCTTCCTCATATGTTTGTCGTTTATGTCCTCAGTCCTGAAGCCTATTTCTTACAAGAACAGAGATGCGTGTCTCCAAATTAATTTGTACGACTGTGATAATAAATTAAATAGAAACAGAATTAGAGAAGCCTTACAGGGAGGACAGAGCAAGAAATGAAGGACATTTCCCCCTTGTTGTCCCAACTGATTAGAAACCCTGGGCTGCAGGGTGGGCTGAGTTATGAGAGGAAACTGCTGACGGAGTTATTTACTGCTTTGGTATAATCCTGTTCCCTTACAAAATGTGCATGCAGCCCTGTTGCCTAGAGGCAGCAAGAATCCAACAGCAGGGAGCAGTTTCTTTGCTCTCGGCTTTAAGTGCTATTCCTGCCTATACATACCTCAAATCCCCTTTCTTAGCTGTGCTACAGGACTTGTTTACAGCAGTTCTATGTCCATCTCTGGCCCTTCTTGTTTCCTTGTTGGATTTTCCAGTCCTTCTGAGCATCTGAGGAAAGCATGACCTTTTGCATAGCAATTTTTGTGGAGCGTCTCCACCAATACAGTCTTTGCTTTTCATCTAGTGACATTATCTTTAGTTTGGGCAGAGGCTTTTGCCAAGGTGCTATTGGCTTCTCACAGCTATCTCAAATCAAAAGAAGTTTTTATCCCTCTGTGTAATATGATTATCTGGTCACTAAAGGGACTAACAGAGGCATATAGAAGTCTACACTTATCAAATAGCAAGAAGGAAGGAAGGAAAGGAAGGAAAGGAAGGAAAGGAGGGAAAGGAAGGAAGGGAAGGAAGGGAAAGAAGGAAGGAGGGGAAGGGAGGGAGGGAGGGAGGAAGGAAGGAAGGAAGGAAGGAAGGAAGGAAGGAAGGAAGGAAGGAAGGAAGGAAGGAAGGAAGGAAGGAAGGAAGGAAGGAAGGAAGGAAGGAAGGAAGGAAGGAAGGAAGGAAGGAAGGAAGGAAGGAAGGGAGGGAGGGAGGGAGGGATGGAGGGAGGAAAGATATTCATAAATGTCCTGGAGAACTTTATTTTGAAAAGGGTTTAGGGACTGGGAATTGCAGATTATGCCATTCATGTACGCAGCAAGGAGCAATGGTGAACAAACTCCAGTGGTTTCAACTGAACAGTCTGAAATAGAGATTCTTGCTATTGCAACCCCAAACGTAAACTAATTTAGTGCAAGTACAGGACTGTCTCCACAGTCTGCCTTCACCTTCTGCCAACTGCAGTGTGAAGAAGGGATGCCTCGAAGGGATAAGAAATTGCTGGAGAAAGCTGTGCTGCCTATTCTGGTCTTTCATAAGCAGGGAGGCAATCATACTCCCCAAAGCTAGTCTTGGTATCCATTTGAATATTAGATTTTTTTTAGTTATTTCCTGATGTGGTTTTAGTTATTTGCAGTTAATGACCTCCTTGGCTCTTGACTGAAAGTTGCCTCATTTTAACTGAAGCTTTGCAGTGCTTTGGTCTTTGTAGAGAAAAAGTATTTCTGCTTGGAGTTAGCACACTGGTGACTTGCAGTATGGGACAGCCACAGGCAAAACCTTCACCTCTAGGGCCAGCAAACAGAAAAAGTATGGTCTTGATCAGTGGGAAGCTCAGAAAATTGAAATACTTTATGCAGAATTTTTTGTTTTAGATGACACATGTACTTGAATTCCAGATGGTTGTTTACTGTAAAATTTATATCTACTGAGGCACAGAACTTTTCCTAAATAAGTAAGAAATAGCAAACTGCCCGGTAAATAAATTTTTGCACAATATGACTAAAGGAAAAAATAAGGTGTACCACATGCCAGATTCTTCCACAGGCCTCCCATGGATTCGATGAATCTCCCTTTTTACTGTGCTTGTTTAGATCCCACAGCCTGATTCTGAATATTTTAGTGATGCTAAGTGTGGAGAAAGATGCCAAAAGACCCCAGCCCTAGAGACAGTATGTGTGTCAACTTTTAGATAAAAAGTAGATCTCTTTACCTTATGTAGATTACTGTGCAAATACAAGTTGTTATAAATGCATCTACAGAGAAGAAGAGGGAGGATGCTTTTGCAACAGAAGGCCAGACAGAGCTGTTTAGCTCCAGGATGTCCACGAGGTTAAATGCCAATAATAGAGACAGCCTAAAAATCCTTTTCCTTTTTATGGATCCAGAGGAACCCACTCAACCTGATCTCCAGTAAGGAGCATGCCATTGTGCCATGTAGAGCAAACTTGTTCACCTGAGAATGCACCATCCCTGTGCTCCCCAAGTGAAAACTTATCCCATCCTTTGAGATGGGACAAATAAATGTGTATGGAAGTGTTTCAGCAGTGTTTTGGCACCACACTTCCACATCACATCCAAGATGAAATTGCTTCTCCTCTGCCCTGCCCATGTTTCCCAGATGATCCTGAGAGCTCATGGACAACCAGTGTCAGAGTGGCAATGCTGAAGGAGCACTGAGAGAAGGGCAAACCCCACTCCATACAGGCCACCTGTATGGATGTCATAACTTTCTTCTTCTTTCTCATTAGCCCTCCCGCAGGCCAGCTATTCTCATGGGGAAGTGCCTGAAGTTTGGAAGGTCAGGGAGACCTGCCTGCAACCTCAGGTACATTTTAAAATCTGAGAATATGTAATATGACAAGGAGTGGAAAGGCATGAGTACTCTATATCCTTCTTGGCTCAGAGGCATGTGGATACCATAACATGTGACATTAAAAGAAGCAAGGCTGAAAATAAGCACTAATTTCACACGGGCACACACCCAACAGCATGTGCGCACATGCCTGCTCAACTAAGATAGCCAGCTTTTTTAAATAATTGAATTACAAGCTAGGTTTTCATGATATGAAGCCATCACTACTTACATCAGCCTCATTTTGATAACTGTGTGCAGGTCGTTACAAACATCAGTGATGCCCTGACGACCAACAAGACCAGTGCTGTGAAACCTTTAGCCTGTGGTTTGGCATCAGTGCTGCTGTATCTGTTATTTCAAAGGAGATGTCCTGCCATCTCTCAAAGTGCGTAGGGTAGAAAGTGTATAGGGTAGCAGTGGAGATTTCTGCAAGTTTTGTGGCCCTGTAGTTTGTCGTTAACATGTATATTTTCATTTGGGTCTGGTGAAGCCTCCTGGGAGGAGTCCTATGCTGACACCATCCTGCTCTCTATCCCAGCACTCCTGGCTGGGATGGTGGTGTTGCATTTCAGGTGAGGTTGACGGGGCACATGGCCCTGTGTGCCAGCCCTTCTACAGGGACCCCAGCTTGCTCTGTGCATCTGCCTGCACTACAGTCCCTGCCTCCCACCAGGGAAGTCCTGCCAGGAGGGAGAGAGGATGGTGTGTCACACTGCACAGTGCCTGGAGGAAATCAAACAGCAGCTGCAAAATTCTAGGGGTGGGGAAGGTTTCTAACATAACAATAAAAAGCTTTTAAGAGCTCCCACCCTGTAATTTAACTGCATTATTATTTACAATACCAGCTTATTTGCAGTCTGGTCTTTGGTGAGATTGAGACTGGTCACCATCTTGGTGAGACTGAGACTATCTGACACTATCACCGAGTCTGGAAAGAGAAGGGAGTAAGGTGGTGTCTGGCTGAGCACGGAAGGAGGCCAAGGAAGCGGCTTGCCTGGGGTATGCTGGCTGAGCAGAGGTAACCAGGCGGCAGCTACCGTCCTGCTGTCAGCTGCAAGTCGGGAGGGAGCTGGCCTTAATATTCTCCTCCAGGGGATGTAGGCTGATGGCAGCTGTGTAACCACTTCATCCATGGTGATTAGATGTGATTAGAAGTGACTGACCTTATGATAAAGAGCTGAATATTTAGTTTGAAAAATTGCAAGAGGTGGCACAGGTCTCCATCCCAGCTCTGCGCAGAGGGACAAGGTGCTACTCATTCTTATTTAAAGCTCCTTGACGAACAAATCTGCTACCTCTGTGCCTCAGCAAAATGCAGCAGAGTGGGTCAAACACCCTTTTCCCTTTCTGTGTATTCAATTAATGTTGTTTAAATTGCATTGGTGTTTTTAAGTTCCCTGTAGCAATGGTTTAATTCCTACTTGAAAGAAGTTAAAAATTTACTGTTGTCACTGGCTTAGGTAAATATGTTAATTTGAAAAGGAAAAGGGTCTTTAAGTGTGACCAACTCCAGCCACTTGTGATATCCCTCCTGTTTAGCGTAGGACCTTTTTGTATTCCATGTCAGGTGACTTCGCAATTTTCACTCACAGGCCCCTAGGAGAATAGGTTTGGGGATAATTGTGCTTTGGGAAAGAAAGAAGCACCATACATTTGTATCAGGATCTTCCCAGATCACATGTTATCAGTCTGCCTTTTTAGCTATGAAGCACCTGAAGGCTCCTCAGGGCTAACTTAATATATCCTATACATTCTATGTTCACAGTAATGCTTTGTGTGTATATATATAATAGCAATAAGACAGAAATTGTGGAAAGATTTTAGATATTCCACTATCATAAGCTACTAATGTGACGGTTCCTGGAGCAGTCTAAGTGAAAAGGTCCTCTACAGTTTTTACGCTTCCAGGCTTTTAATTGTTACTTTGTATAATTTGTTGAATGCTGGTAATTTGCTTAACTCTGCCTTAATATTCCACTGAACTGAACAGAGATTTCTGTCGGTATGTCTCTGATATTTCTCCAGCAGTGCTGCTTGACCTTGTTGTGTAGTTTAACAGGAGACCAAATGTAACTATCAGATAAGTTGTTTAATGTGAGGGGTTTTTAGCAGCAATTTTGCGCTGAGCCTGAAGGGCACAGACAACCAACACTGTAATTCTTCTGGATTTTCTAGACCTCAGGGTCCCACTTTAATCCAATCTTTGTCTTGTCTCTCCATGTCTGCTTTTGTGCAGAGGCCGCTGTTTAAGCAAATGGTCAGCTTCCTACCAGATATACAAGGACAACAGCTGGACAGTTATTGAAGTAGATGTCCTGATGCGATTGATGATTTGGAAGGAAAAACAGGATAAGAAGCAGCTTAGAGACCTGCGCTGATCTGAACAGCAAGATTGGGGATCCTGGGCTTCATACTCCACTGCCCACCTGAGCGATAATGCCCTTCACCCTGACTGAGCTGCTCTTTTGTCAGATCAGTCAGTGCCTTGGTCACATTTGGAGGATGGCAGGGTTAAAGAGGAGATGAAAAAGTGATAGATCGTATCTGCCTGTATTTCCCATCTACAGGTTACTGAGTATGTGCTATAGCATAATCCCTAGACTTATCTTTCTGCTAAATGTCACAAACCAGCTTGAAAACTGAAAAAATAAATACATGAACTACTCTTGCAATTAGAAATGGCTACTCTGCATGCTGGAGGGACCTTCTCATGTCCTTCAGTGGTATGCAAAGCAGGGCTTGTTTTACCCTGGGAACATTCAACCTAAAACTTTTGGGCACTTTTACGCTTGTAAGGAGAAAGTTATGCTGCTCACTCAGTGCACATGAGACCAAAAACCACACGGTATTTCTTGCAGGATACTCACAGTTCAGCTCAGCCTATGATCCTAGCAATAGAGGTCAATTTGACATTTCAAAACTCAGATCAAATACAAACGTATAACGAAGGTTATGTTCTGCCAAAAGGAAGCGAGTCTTCCCAGTGGGAGTGATTTACTTGCAACATAAATGCAGGGCTGAATACTGTGCTATACACAGCTCCAATTTTGATCAGCCAGAAAAGAGAGCCTTTATCGCGATGCCTCAGCCTGCTTTCACAACGTCATAGGAGTTTGACCGGCTCTTTTCCATCAGTGACTCTGGAGGACATCAAAGGAAAAATCAGCTGACAGGTATTTCTAGATTTGTTGTAGGTAATTAGGAATATGGTGTCTCAGCTCTGACAGAACCCCTGATTTTTGTTAGCTAGGCCTCTGCTTGGAAATGATGCCAATACCATAGGCCAGGAAATGCGTGGGGAAAGTTAATTGCAGCCTGAGTGTGTGATAGTTTGCAGTGTTCCTGCTAATTGGGGTACATGTAAGGATTTCATTTTAAAGCAGAATTCTGTGATACATTTCTCTTTCCTAATATTATGGAATGCAAAATCTGGCTTAAATAAAATATAATTCTCTAAAATGCATAAAAGAAGCTGTGAAATTGCTCTGTATAATTTTAAAATGACAGAAAATTTCCTTGTTCTTGACATTTTCTTTTATGCAATACGCTGCTACTTTAACAACACTATTTTTAATTTATAAGGCGATTAAATGCAATTGCAGTGTACAGATGACAGAGTTTATAAATCCCAACATGATTCCTTGTACACTTCTTTTCTGCTCATTTATATTGCATGTGGCTTCTGCTATGCAGAAATGCCAGTTCCTCTGATTAAAGATGCTCAAGTAATTTCTTGGCCAATATAGGATCCGCTTTTGAGCATATACTGTTGTAGGGATCTACCAGAAAAAGATCAGAGCAGACCCGTGAACATGTCTTTTCTGCATTTTGCAGCATCTCACGTAGCACTTTCTGCAGAAAAAGGTTATCCTGTGGTGGGACCTAGACTCATCCTTCCCCTTCTGGATGGGGAATCCATTCTGGATTCTTGTATGTATTGCATGCTGTCTAAAAAATATAGCCTTTCAGAGAAGGAGGAATAACTTACAATAGGCACTGTACTGCTACTGTCTTTTTTTCTTAAAACATTTCATTTACTCTGAAGTATCCTACAAAGAGAGACTGGCTGATTATAGGTCATATTGCCAACAAAGAGCAGTTCCTTCTTCATTCAGAGAAACCTGATAATAGGACCAGCTGCTCCAACTGAACTTAATGCTTTTTTGCGGGTAACTTCAAGGGGAAGAAGAACATGGTCCTTATGGTCTTCAAAGCAAAGACAAGTTTTTTTTCTAAAAAAAAAAGACAGTGAACAAATTCTGTCATCACTACCTTGACTAACCAGGTTCTTTCCACATAGCCTGCCCTTAAAAATAAAACCAAAGCAGAAAGAAAAGCCACACATCAATGTTGTGACCACTCCTCATTCCTTTCTTCACCTGTAAAGCAATGTTTCTTGCAAAAGAGGAACTCACAGAATGGGTGTGCACCTTTTTCATAGGCAAAAGCTTTCATCTCATCTTGATAATCAGGTGATGACAATGAAAATGGTAAATATATACATAATAATTATTCTTCATTTGACAATACATATGTACTGGTATAATGTATTTTCCCCCCGTCCTGATGTGTCCCACATTGCTCAATGTCTCTGGTTTGGAAAAGCGGCCCTATGGGTTTTTATGTTTCTTTATCTCTGTGTTTCCAAATTTGGAGAATTTAGAAAGCAGTTCAATCATTACCATTCATTTGAGCCATTTTTCATGAAAAAAAGTATAAGGTTGGTAACACCTCCTTGTCACATAATGAAAACAACACATACAAGGTCAAAATGCAAGCTTGTTTAACCTTCAGTAATGAGAGGGATTTATGTGTGGTAAGTTGTTGGTCTGGTGGATGAAATGTGTTCACTCTTTTGGGAGGAACAAATCAAGCAAAGGATTCTGTTACATGGGAAATATGGGAATAATTTACATCAATGAGGAAAGTAAATATAATATTTATGTCTTTCTCAGAACCATCTTAAGTAACGTCTCATAACCAGAATGTACATGCTAGCCAACTCAGAAATGTCCATCACAGCACTGAACACAGGAAGTTCCACATAAATATGAGAAAAAGACTTCTTTCCTGTGAGGGTGCCAGAGCAGTGGAACAGGCTGCCTAGGGAGGCTGTGGAGTCTCCTTCCCTGGAGACATTCAAACCCCGCCTGGACACGGTCCTGTGCCCCCTGCTCTGGGTGTGCCTGCCCAAGCTGGGGGGTTGGACAAGATGATCTCCAGCGGTCCCTTCCAGCCCCTGCCATTCTGTGGTTCTGTGATTCTGTGAATGTTACCTTCCCTCAGACAGTGCTTGTTTACTCATTAGATGTCACTGCTTGTGGGGTCATTAGTATGTCAGTGAACTTTCTACTGGCATAACTGTTGCTGACTACAGAGCTCATATGTTGTGTCTCTGTAAAATGATACAATGAAGATGCTATTTCTGTGAGGTGGTGGTGAAGCTCTAATACTTAGTTTGCAAAATTTTGTTCTGTGGCCCTTCATAACAGTTAATGTAAATTTCTTTATATGTTGTGTCATGGTTTTTGACATTTTTATGGCATTTTATTTTTATGCTGGCATCTACATCCACAAATGGGAAAGGTCCCAGGGGATTGCCCAAACACGAAAACTATAATTTTTGCCCTTGAGAGCCTCTAGTTAGAAAGAGCAAACAGTACATTCACTCACTGGGAGACGATTTCATAAGTGTGATTAAAAAAAAGTGTTAACTAATGAAAAGATTATAAGTAATGCTAAGACTGCAAAGCCAAGTTTTCGAAAGAAGAACTGGAAGACAAGTGAATGACTACATGGTAAAGACAGTAGTGTAGCAGATATTTTGAGTTTAGCTCCAGCACTTCCAAATTTAGGTGCTCAACTTTAAATCTATGTCATTGGAGTACGGTGCTGTGTGTAATTATTTGCAATTTTATGTGTTTTGGCAGTATATTCTATGTTTTAACAAGTGGTCTTTTCCTATGCCAAGCCATCCCTAAATTAGACTTGAACGAATTGGCAAATGATGTCATCCGGAAGAAATGGAGGACATGGTGCATCTGGAACAGGGATTCCCAACCTGCAGCCCCGTGGCTATTTGTGCCGTTTGAAAACAGTAAGGGGACTTTCAAATTAAGGCTGTCCTTGGCAGGAGGAGGAGTGAGCTGAAGGAGGCCAAAGCTGTCAACAAACCATGAGCTGGAGACACTGGTAGTTGTACGTTCCAAATCCCAGCTGCATCCCTGGCCCTTTGTACTCGGTGGGACAGCAAGAAGTCACGCAGATGAATTGCAGGCTGCCTGAGGAGGAGGTATAAGCCTCTATGTCACCATAAAGCTTCCCACTGCCAAATTATCAGAGGGCTCAGTTGCACTGGGCTTGTTTCATACACCTGGAGGTAACTTTTTGCACCTTGCACTTTCGAGAATATTGCTTCACATGCTACAGTATTTCTGTATTTTTGAAGCCTCAAAAGCAATGGCAAAATTTTAAGAGAGTTGTGGTGGGAGACATTTCACCAGCTTCATCCAGCTCCACTTTGGACTTTTTTTCTGCATGAAAAGTACTAAATAAATCTAAGTTGCTAGTGACTGAGGAGAGCAGAGACTGCCTGAAGGCAGTGAACAGATGTATAGGCTGAGTGAGAAATGATAAGAGAAAACTCAGCTAAGAGGATTTGGGCTTCATCAAACTTCACGTTACTTAGACCATTAACAGAGGAATAGAGAGAAATAGGGACTGAGGAATGATATATAAGGGCTTAACATTTGTGACTGAAATTCTTTTATGTGGCCCTTTCCAGGATTTTTAAAGGGGAGAATTATGCATTGTTGGCCTCTTGCAGAGCACTATGTTTCTTAGGCCCACTTAGGACTCAAAGGTGCTTTACCTGTATTTTTCAGCATAGGCTCTATTTGCAATTCTATAGATTCCAGTTAAATGCTATTCAAAATTCAACTCTATTTTTTTCTAGGAAGGAGAAATGCTTGGGCTTTTTACACCTGTTCTCAGTAATGACCTCTGTGCTTTAAAACAAATAGAATAATTTTCAGGGTTTAATGGGCTTTTGCCTTCAACAGCTACAAATAACTTAATTATCTAGCCTCTCTGGGTACTGGATGATTTAAGAATTAAAGACACGATTAGAATCTGTTACAGTAATTAGAATCCATTTTAAACCAATTGCCTGTGGCATTACATGGTCTAGTGAAAGAAAGGCTGCTGGCTGAAAGCTCTTCTTCCAGTAAATGCAGAAACAAATGTTAGTACAATTTTTTGTTTTAATCTAAGAAAGTCAAGATTTCAGAAGTCAACTAAATCAAATTATCTGTCCTTTTTTATGCTGTTCTTCATATATCAGTGAAGCCAACAGTAAAAAGACCACCAATTGACTGGTCTTTGGATCAAATTCACTGAATAAATTTCTAAATTTAGTGAATAAAATGAAAATTACAAATTTAGCGAATGAAAGTGTTATTACTTACGGAAATTAGAAGCCATAATGAAAGAGATATGGATAGATTGGGAAGCACTAGGACAACTTCTGCATGCCCCACATATCAGCTAGAAGCATTTGCAGGAGTCAGTGAGCAGGTAGATAAGGGTGATCCAGCTGATATAATGTTCCTGGATTTCCAGAATGCTCTTACAACACTGTTTTGTCAAAGACTGTTAAAGAAATTAAACTCTAATGGCAGAAGAAGAAAGGTCCCCTTGTAAAAAAAAAGGGTTGGTTGAAAGACAGAAAGCAAGAGGAAGGATTAAATGGTTTGTTTCCACAGTGAGGGCGGTAGAAGGTGGCGTCCAGCAGCCCTCTGTGTTCATCAGTGCTGTTCAGTCCATCTGTGACCTGTCTGCATGGACACGGGAACTGAATGTATGTGCTGGCGACACGTAGCTGTTGGCTGCAGAGAATTGCAGAAGGCCCTTATAAATCTCAGCTGATGAACACCAAAGTAGCAGAGAAAATTCAGTGCTAAGAAGTAGAGAGTTGTACGTTAGCTGGGGGAACCCTGTCTTGCTATGCAAAACTATTTGTCATTACTCAGGAAAGAGAAGAGGGCCATGAAAATGGTCAGAGGGCTGGAACACCTCTCCTATGAAGAAAGACTAAAAGAGTTGGGGTTTAGCCTGGAGAAGAGAAGGCTCTGGGGAGATCTTATTACATCCTTTCAATGTATAAAGAAAGCTTACAAGAAAGATGAAGAAAGACTTTTTACCAATGCCTGTAGTGACAGGACAAGGGGCAATGGTTGTAAACCAAAAGAGAGTAGATTTAGGTTGGACATAAGGAAGACATTTTTTATGATGAGGGTGGCAACTGGCACAGGTTGCCCAGAAAAGTTGTGGATGCCCCATCCCTGGAGGTGTTCAAGGTAAGGTTGGACAGTGCATTGAGCAGCCTGATCTAATGATAGATGTCCCTGCCCATGGCAGAGAGGTTGGACTAGATGATCTTTAAAGGTTCCTTCCAACCCTTCCTTCCATTCTGTGATTCCATGATTTTGGAGCCACTGAACTCAGTGTGCAGGGGTGGTCCTAAAGACTAAAAGGAAGGCAGGGCTTATTAAGGTGGGAATTGAGAACAAGGCAGAAAACATTATTACACCACAGGAATTTATGGCGTGTCCATGTCTTGAATATTGTGGTCTGACCACCGTGTAGAAGCACTAGAAAAAATTCAGAGATGGGTACAAAGATGACCTGGGATCTGCCACACAGAGACTAAATAGATTGGGGCTCAGCCTGGTAAAGCAGTCATTGAAGGGGACTATGGGAGAGGATGGACTGAGGATTTTTACAGTGAGGGAGCTACTGAGGGTCTCTGATCAGCAGGTTCCCCCTCTTCCACTGGTAAAATGAGCCTCTACAAGAGCAACATGGTGTCTTTCATTTCTTTCTCCTGCTTTTTACCCTCTGTTTCATACATCATGAATATTCACAGGGCACCAGCTCAGCTGCAAACTGCAGGAGCAAAGGGAAGCCAAAGGATATCTAACTGAGGCTGAAGGGCAAAACCTTGAGAAACTCTCACCTCTCCAAATCTGTCAGTGAGAGCAGCCACACCGTGCACTGCAGAGAGCACACTGTGCCCAACACCAGCTCTGCCTGTGGCAGCTATAGCTATGTGAAAATGCAAAGAGTTAAATAATTTATAACCCTGCTACGCTAAGTAGCCGTGAGAGCGTGGGGACTGGTAAATGATACATAGAGCACCTTTTTGTTCAGAAGCCATTTCCTATTAGTAAATGATATAGAAAGCACCTCGTTCCTCAGAAACCATTTCCTATCTATTCTGAGTTGGATCCTGGCAGATCAGGAGGACAGGGTCAATGACCAACTGACAGCAAGTTGTGTGGGTGATCTGGGATCTATCAAGGTTTCTTATAATACCAGCATTTTTCTTTATTCTATTGGTATAGCAATATGCCATGGTGCAATCTCAGTCCAGCCTGGCAGTGACTAGCTCAGCACCTTCTTTACAGCTTGCTGTGTGTTTACTTCCCTGTCTGTCCTCTGGAGCACATCACATTTGCTGGAGCTCATTCACAACGCAGTTGCCAGGCCGGGAACCAACCTGGTTTACTTCAGCTTGTCTCCCAGTGCCCCTTGCTTCCACAGGACTAGCAAACCAGCTCAGCATCAGTTCATTTCTGCACACCTTGGTGTGCTTGCCTGCATTCATTTATATCTATTTAACATACTCACTGTTGTGGTGACAAGTGCTGTGTGAATGAGATCGAGTTTACCCTATTAGCCTACCATTTTGCCTAATATCCACCATTCCCTTACATGTGACTTTATCCAACTGCAGGAAAGCAGGTCTCTCTTCTCTTCACTCATGCCACGCTTGTGTGCTTTCCAATAAAATAAGGGTTTGCATTTTTCAGTTCTATAAATAGGGACCGTGTTGTTGTAACTTGCAAAATAACAAATAACATCTGTGTCTCATCTGATCACAGTTAAAACAAAATTCTCTAGAGAGCACAAAAGGTGTTTTTACAATGTGTAAGTTGTTATCAGTTATTAGTGCAAAGAATAGTCCTAACTTTTGAAATTAAATGTCAAGATATCAAAGAACTAACCCCGCCTGCTAGAGGACATAAACCATGTTCTAACTATTAGGTCATAAATAATACTTCTTTCTGGATTCATTTCAATAGTGAGACACTGTCTGAGGAAAGATGCGGAGCAGCATGGACCACTTGTTTGCCCTCGGAATGGTCATTGTGATCGTTCTTTGAATTTATTTGTGATCAAATAGCAGAGAACAGCAATTTCACACCTAGTGATAGGTACCACACATAAGTGCAGAAAAACACGATAAGTACAAATTTAAGGAATGCTTGACTTTTTAATGTTATATGGAGAATGCACCGAAAGTTCTGTCACTTAGCAAGGTCCAAGACTGGAAAAAAATGGGCCGATTAAGTAATACGTTTTCTACTGAATTGATAAAAAAAGTGACTGTAGAGATATATGATGTGATTCATCTCATCTAAATGAAGACATCTGTGTCTGAGTTGCTCTAGGCTTCCTTTATAGTTGAAAGCTAAGTATTTTAGGGTAGAGTTCACCTGGCCTGTGCTAGATGTCTACAGCTGATGAGTTGAACACACCCCAGAGACACGCGTGATGCTGTTGAACCTCAACGGGTCTTGGAGGATACAGATCTGTCCTCCTGTTGAGAGAGGGCTCCCACTGTTTCTTCCTGTGCTGCAGAAGATACAGTTAATTCAAGCCATAAATGTCCTAGACTGCTTTTTCTCAAATTCTGGGCCAAAATCAAGTGGGAGGCCAGGAGGTGATTCAGAGCTGTAGGCAGGCAGTAGTGTTAAGCATCATCTCCTTTCCTTCCCCTTGGAAGAATGGTAGTGCATTACAGTTACCACTTGCAATGATTTACATTAGCCAGGGAAGCGGCTAATTATCCTTGATTGCTGGCAACACTCATCTCTTCCAGGGCAAGGGAGTGAATTTTTCCTCCTTCCTAATAAGTGAGCTGCCAATGCTCGAGTGGGGGAGAAGAGTGGGTCTACAAAACTGGATGAGCAGAAGGGGAGCCATGCCTTTAACACATTTGAGAACCATTGCCCCAGGTGTATGAGGAAATCCCTGATGGCATCAGGCACCAAGCTCTATCTATCTACCTCCCTCGCCAAGAAACTGCTCCGCCCTGAGGGTGCTGCCACCACGGGAACGCAAAAGTAACACTTCCACTCCTAGTTATGAGCCTCTGGGTTTTGCCAGTGCAAATAGATTAATCTAGGGAGTCATTCAGGGCACCTCTTTTAGGCTGCAACTCTGAACCTTCCTGTGGGGAAACTTCTTTCATTTATGGTGTACACCGAGTGTATAATGCCTTCTAAATAGATGTGTAAATACCCTACCCTATGCACCAAGAAAGGCAGAAAATATCTGCCCATAAGAATCATCTCTAAGCAAATTACCCAAATAAGATGCTGTGAAAAATTGGTTTACATAAAACAGGGAAGTCTTTTTTTCAGTTGAGATAATTTTTTCTTTTCAGACGTTAAGGTAATGAAGGATAATCAATATGGGAAATAGACACATCTTTAAAACAAACTTGAACCCAGCAGTCCTATCAGTGATGTATATTCTTTCAGTGACAGTGCTGCTCAGTTCTCCTCCATTTCCCATTGTTGTCATTGATTTCCATTGCATAATTACTACATTAGAACACTTCTTAGACTGTGGCAAGCAAAATATTGCAGGCAGAGAATGCAGTTTTAGACTGCAATATATATGTCAAATTCTCTCAAAGACTAGAAATCTGCAATTACAGGCTGAAATATTGCCTCACTTACCAACTGATATGGTCCAAACAGCAATTATTTTTGCAAAAGCCTTAGTTCTTGAGTTAAACCGGCTGTGATGGATGGGGTTTCGAATGGCAATATAGCGATCCAGTGAGATGGCACAGAGGTGCATGATGGAGGCAGTGGAGAAAAGCACGTCCAAGTAGATCCAAATGGCGCAGAGCTTTGTAGGTAGAGGCCATGTGTATCCTGCACAAGAAAAAGTTGACATCAGCTAAGAATGTGACATACTCACATCTTTTATTGTGACACATATATCTTAGTGCATATATCCTTCTAGTAGAATCTGGTAGTAAGTGATGCCTTCAATAGAAGCTGCCTAACACTGTTTAAAGAAACCTTTTTTATTTGCTTGCAACATTTTAACTCCGTAGCTTTTGGGATTAACTCTGCTTCTTTCTCAGGCTACAAGCAGTGTATGTATTTTTCTTTTTAACTCTATTTGCATAATGCTAATGCTTGATGTTACAATTAACCATTTCTGGCAGCAAATCTATGGAAAGAGAGCAATTTTGTCATTGTAAACCTGCAAGTTCTCAGTTTTGTTTTAGGACATTTTATCCACATAATTACTGCATTATTAACACCTGCTGATATGCAAAGCCACCTAAATTCTGAAACTGAAACTTTAGATTTAGTGGCAGCTGAAGAAATGAATGTATTCTGTTGCATACCAATGACATTTATCTCACCTGTGGTACCTACCACATACTTAAATAAGGATATTCCCTGTACCAACAAATAGGCCCCTCCAGAGAGAGCAATTGAAAGCAAATGCGTTAGTGTTTACCAATATCCAACCTACATCTTCTTTTCTGCAAATTAAGCCTTCCCTTTTCACTTGTTCTTTCTACTAGCCATGAAAAATAATTGATTGCTGTCCTTTCTGAAAGATATTGGAAGATGGCTATCATGTCTTGCCTGTTTTTTTCTTTTGCTCTTCCAGACTAAGCAAAGCCAATTCCTTTATCTTTTGCTTACATATGATGCTTTTAAAACTTTTCTGCTTCTTGTTTCTTTGCCCTGGAATCTATTTAATTTATCCGCATCTTGCTTATCATTCAGTGACCAAAACAGGACTTGGTTCTCTCGCAAGTGCCTCCTGACTGCTAAGTGAAATACAAGATTGATTCACGGGTCTTGCAGGGAATGTCCTTATATTTACACAACCTGGAATGATGAGTGCCTTTGTATAAAAATATCATACTAGTGACACATGCTTAGCTTATGATCCATTTTGACAGCCAGATCTTGTTCAGCATTCCTGAAGCCTGGACAAATTTCCCCAGCAGTGGTTGGTTTGCTATCTTTTTCCTAAGTAGATATCTTTGCATTTTTCCGCACTGAATGTTATTGTTCATTTCAGACTTCTCTTCAGGGGTCCAGATGATTGTTGATGATTCTGATCCTGTCCCTCTGAGCGCTTGTAACCTCTTGCAGCTTGGTGCTTTTGGAAAGCTGTGTAAGCTCACACTCTTCACACTGTCCAAGTTGTTAGGAGCAGTACTGAGTAGACCCAGGCTAAGCAGAGCCCTGCAGGACCCCCATTCAAATGTCCTTCTAGTCCTGCAGGGAACCACTAATAACTCTCCTTGGAGCAAGTTTTGCAGTTAGCCATGTCCTTATCTTGTAGTGATTTAATTTAGAGCATAATTACCCAAGCTGCCCATGACAGTGAGGCATGGGGCAATGCCATAGCTGGTATTGTAAGAACACGCTAGTGTTTCGGGGGGTGCCTGTCTCCTTTATGTATACAGTACAAGATTTGTAACAGGAGGAACAGAAGGAGAGGAGAAGGAGGTAGGTCCGTGCCTAATTAAATTTAGTCTCAGTAAGCACTGAGAAGACCTATTTGTTGGAGCGCTTGGGCTGCTGTAATATGAGCTGACCCTGACAAGCCATACAGCTTTTATGGATATGTTTTATCTTGTTTTCTGGCTTCCAATGAGGAATCTGGTCTCCAGAGTATGTTACATGAGAGCTGGCTTTCAGGGGCATGTCCTCCCAGCAGCATCTTTCTGTCAGGCCAGGTTACACAGGGAAAAGTGATAAAGTTTTTTTACACTTGACAACATGCATCTGTTCTCTTGCTTCAGTGGCCTTTGGGAACGCATTTGTCATATCCTTCTAGACCTCTTGTCCTTTCTCTAAACCTGGATGGGGCAGGGATAAAACAGCATCCATCAGATATACTACCTTGGAGACTACAGGGACAAGAAGGGGAAGGGAAGGTACATGAAAGAAGCCAACTGTGGATGCAATAAGAGTTAAGAAAGGTGTAGATAACATCCTCCAGGCAGGCCTTGGGACATTTTATGTGGCACATGGCACAGGGCACCTTTGCCTTGTGCTGTGCTCTGGCCACTGTCCAATTCACCCCTCAACATATCCAAGGGGAAACAAAGCAAAACATGGCTACAATTTAAAGATTGGGTAGGCAAGGAAAGTTTTACAAGGTCCAGGATTTCATGTGGTCCCTGAGAGCTCATGATGTCCAGGAGCTCATATGAAGGAGTCCCATCCAATGGACAGGCAAGTGATGCTTGTGCATCTATACATTTTCAGGTTGAGAGGCTGAGAGGGAGGGCACGTAGCCCCTAGGATAAGATTTTCTTCCTGATGTCGCCAGATAGTAGCATCCAGGAGAGAAGAAACATTTTCTCACAGGCCTTTCAGGTGAGGAGGCAAACAAGCCAGGCTGGCCAGGCTGGCTGGGCTGCTGCTTCTTTGTAACAGGAGGTACAGAAAACTGTTTTGAGTGAAAGGCTAAGGAAGTGCTGTAAGGAAAGAAGAGAGGAGAGTCTGTAGGCACGGGCAGGTGCTGAGGAGGACCTGTGCACCATCCTGCCTTGTCAGAAGCGCATCGGCCGAGTCTATGTCTGGGGTCAGCACTGGGTTTGGCAGGAGCCCTGGTCCTTCCACTGCAGCAGGGAGTTATGCATCATCTGCCAATAATCCCAACATCTGCTCCATGCTGTTACTGTCGCCCCACGGCATGAGACGAACCTTTGAGGCAGCAGCAACAGGCATCCAGCAACCTATGTGTTTTTGGGTGAGAACCAGCGCTGTTGTTCAGCTCTGTGAGTTTTCTGCTCTGTGGGCGTGTCCACCTTGGCAGGACTTGCTGGGTGTCTTTTTTTCCAGCGGAGGCTGGTGCTGCTGGGTGGAAGGAGAAGCCTGCCTGGCCCAAAGGGTGCAGGCTGGGCAGCCACATGGCTGGTGTGGCTGGGCACCCGAGTGGGAATTGCCCATAGTAGCCATAAAGCTCTCAAGAAGGAAATCATCTCTTTTGAGCAAAACAGTCACAAACCCCCTTCAGGGGCCTGCGGGGCGGGTGGTGGAACACTCTTGTTCCACAGCCTCAGAGGTACCCCTGCAGGGCGAGGAGGGTGTAAAGGCCCCCAGTTTGGGCTCAGGACTGTCAACATAGGTGATGTGGCTGATGCCAGCTGCATCCTGGTCTTTCTCTGGGCAACTGAGGCAAAGGAAATGCTCCTGTGTAAGGGGAGGTTTCCCTCTGCGCCATCACTGGTTGTCCTGGAGGTTGACAGTGCACCGTGCTGAGATGGCTCTTCTGGTACCTGCATGCACCACCAGATGATTTTTCACACCAAGTTACCTTGCAGAAGCCTCCCCTTCTTGACCTTGCAAGGGAGAAAGCAGGGGGATATGAGGCAAAGCCAGCAACTCCCTCTCCCCTGTGGCTTTAGGTGCCCTGCTGCTCCTCCACGACAGCAATCACAAAAGAGGGCAGCGCTGCCTTTCCCCTGAGGCAAGGGTTTCAACTTCGCCGTGTGCAGGAAATCCAGCATCACAACCCCCAAATAATTTTTGAGCTGTGGATTTCGGGCACCTCTTTCCTTGGCAGCGGAGCCTGGCCAGCAGGAGTCCCTGTTGCACGTCTCAGGGAATCACACAGGATTTAAAAGGGTTGTACTAATCTCATGCATCGGACAATTTCTGCTCCCGTGGCTCCCACCAGAGGTAATTGCACCACTAATACAATAAATCACAATGTTACACTATCACTGATGCCAAATACAGTTTGCAAATGCTACTGAGGGCAATCTGTGTAGAAATATTGAAACTGGGAAATAAAGTTCCAGTTTTCTGGATTAAACCTCTCTTAACTCACAGGCTCACGCTTGGACCTTTAGTCCCAAAAGACTGAAACAGTAGAAATCTCTGCAAACAGCCTCACTTTCCTTCTGACGTATCTGGCTTTTCCTTGAACTGTAGCACTTCAGTTGTGGTACCGGCAAACTCATTTCTCAAAGTTTAGTGATTATAACAGCCTCACAGTATTGGTACTGAACACACAGGCTGCTGCTATTTTCTACGTGAGCTGTGCTGCAAGTGGTTTTGGTGAAAATGAGAAGAAAGATCTGCTATTGATCACCTACAAGGGTATGAACTGTGAGTCATTATTCACTTAATTCTTAAATAACTTATCTTAAGAAATCATAGCTTTGCATTTGTAAATGTTACTAAAAATTATGTGGAATTAATTCCCATATATTTTTTAACTCCTACAATATTTATTCCAGCATTTGCTGGTAAGTAGATGTCTAAGCAGGGTAATGATGTTAAGAGATTATTTATGTTTGCATTATTTCATTATAAAATGTAAAGGGGTTGTCTACTTTGAATCTAAAGGTAGTAATTACTGCTTCTGTGCATATCTGCAGAGCAAAGTAACTGGCAGGACCCTATATTCTCATTAGGAATATTGAAATTTATGAGCCAGGGATAAAAACCCTGAAAGAATAAAGAGAACAAAGCATCTTCATATACACTTTGAGACAATTCCTCCAGCAACTGAGTAATAAGTTAATGTTCTGGAGTGTGCTTAAAATGCCTGTAATTAGAAATATGAGGTAGGAAAAGGATTCAAGTACTTCACCTATTCTCACATCCGTTAACCAATTACATATATTTCAACTTGTAGTGAGTGATTACAATTTTTTGTCGTAAGAGAATGAAATAACAACAACAACAACATGTGCATGCAATGTTTAAAGCTCCTCAATACATGCAGTAGGTTACATAGCTAATACTCACCGTACAGTATGGTTAACATTGACACAGGCATGACAAGGAAACCCAGCAGCATATCAGCTATTGCAAGTGACATTAGAAAATAGTTAGTGGCATTCTGGAGTTTTTTCTCCAGTGATACAGCCATGATGACAAGAATATTTCCAGCAATGGTTAAAACAATCACTATCACTGTCAGCAAAGCTGGCCAGTTTTTCTGTGAAAGGTGAGGCAGGGAAGAGTAGCACGGTGGACTCATGTTACTTTCACAGGAAAGATTGGTTAGGTTTTCAGAGTCCACAGTCAAGTTAAAGAGATGTGATATATTAATGTCTCCAGCTCCATAAACATTTCTGTAGAGTCTTCTCTCATGATTTGTTTGTATTAAGGAGTTTGCAGTTGGGTTCACCGAGCTCTCCTCATCACAAAGAATATCCATTGCTAAGTCCAAAACCGGTGAGATAAGTAGTGAAAAATAGGGAGTTATCACCCTTTGTCACCATCAGGCTTTATATTCCTCAGCTGTCCATGCCAGAAGTTGAGGGAGCACAATCCTTTATCGACTGTATTTTTTCCACCAGCGTGATGTAGAATATCATACCAGAATTACTCCGAATGCTGAAACATTTTGTTTTCAGTTCCATAGGAAGTCCAGTGTAGGCATACATTGAAAATCCAGCTGAAAAGCAAAACCAAACTGTAGGATAGAGAATGTGGAGTTGAGGCTTCAGAGAGCAAAAACGCTTGAGAAATAAAAGAGGAAAAAACTTTTGCAACCACTAGGACTCCCCACTAGAGCTATATCTTATTGCTATTGGTAACTATAATCACACAATTTTAAACACAGCAGTATTAAAATAGCTTGCCATACAAAACAGCAGAGCTCTCACTTCCCTATTAAGAAAGTTGATTAAAAATTCCATCCAGCATCTTTCTCTTGAAATAATTAGATATGCTCTTATTTATAGTTCATCTTCCATAATATGGCTGATAGTCTCTGACTTCTCTTGTATTTCAGTATTATTTTCAGCCTCATATCAGAGATTACACATTCTGCTCCATGCTGATTTTTATAGCTAATTGTACCTTCTGGCCCAGCCTGGCTTCAGAATGGAAATTAAACAACTAGATACTGTGATAAAAAAATACAATTTAAGGAAGACTTACATTGTACCTCAGAGCCCACGCTCAAACAGCAATTAGGTGCACTTTGTACCCTGATTTACAATATTCTTCACTGTGTTTAGCCAGTTTCATGTCCTTTTTCTTCAGCCTCCTCCAAAATGGTGGTATTCGGAATAGTTTTTTGACTTCTAAACTGCACACTTGAGTGAAGACCGTTCCTGTGCTGCGAGGCTTGCTCTCTTCTTCTGAGAGATAGGCTGCTTGCTGACTCTTTCCTTGTGCATTTCCCCGCCCCAGGGCAAGCTATATTTAAAATAGTAATAATATCAGAGCCCTTCTTGAAGTGACACAAAAGGAAGAGCACACACACACACGAAAAAGCAGCCTGCACGGAGGAATTACTGATTTCAACAGGAATGGAATTTCTTGCTTGCTGCCTTGTTCGGTTTGTCAGACCTCCCACTATCTGGATGTCATAAACTGCAAGGTAGCAACAGCAGAGGAAGGCAGGGGAGGGCAGACCAGAGAGGGTCTTTCTGGTAAACTAGCAGTTTTTGCAGTGTGTATTTTGGAGGTCCTCTGCTTGGGTGCTTTTTCAATGCACGCTTTCCATTTGCAGAGGGTGGCTTGCAAACACAGCTGCATGCAATTCCAGTGTTTTACAGGATACAGGCTTAGAAGAGACAAAATCTAAGGCTTCTGATGGTAGACACTAGTGAAAAATGTAAGTGTGAAGCTTTTTCCATATAGAGGGGAAATTATGACACCCTTAGAAGGAAGGAGTAATATTCAGTCCCTTTCAGTTTTAACTCTGGGTCTGTGCTGACATGTTAATCAAATTTGCAATAGATATTTATAAAAAATTGAAGTCACTCTGATGTCACGCTCCTTTGTCAGGAGGTGGGTGTAACAATTAATCCCAGCAGCCTGTCCCAAGGAAGTGTCCCCAGCAAAGCAGTTCAGTAAGGCAAAATGGTATGCAGCAGAGGGGAAAACAAAACTGCCTTCCACTGTTTCTGCCTTGTACCTCTGCTGCCAGAACATGAATAAGAAGTAGCCAGCTCCTCAATTTTCAACGTAACACAAAACCTACTCCAAAATTCACTGAGACTTATAGCTGAGGGGGTCCGCTGCTCCCCTGCCCATCCTGAAATATATTGCAGATTTCCCTCAGGTAGAGGGCAATGGCTTTGTGCAGGCAGGCTCAGGCAGTTTGGAGTGAGAGCTCAGAGAGGTGTGAGCATCACCAGGCACCAGTGGGTCCCGGCGTGCACGGGAGCTGCAGTGTGCTCCAATAGCTGAGCTCTACACGCAGCACTGCTAACTCCACTGCGGATCCTGGGGGGCTGCAAACACATGGCGAGTTACCACAGCTCAGCTGGCAGGTGCTAAACTCTTCAGGGGACAAAGCTTATCAAAGTGAGTTTCAGAGCACCCGCCAAAGCCCGTCTGAATCTCTGAGGAGATGTTACAGAAAGCCTTTGACAGTAAAGTTCCTTTGGGGCTGGTTTTGCTCCCAGCTGAGCCCACACCAGCAGCTGTCACAGCAGGACAGAGCACCCAGGCACTAGCTCCCACTGATGCCCGCTTGGGAGTAGGAAATGAGTCATCCCAGCACTTAAGTTTCTCAGTCCCGTAGGTGAGGCCAGAAGACCGACTGTCAGGCAACACAAGCTGGCAAAAAAGGCTGATAATGCTGAATTTAGCAAAAAATATCTCCACCCTGGCAGTCCTGTCCAAAAGCCAGAACAGACCCTTTTCCTCTCTTCTTTAACACGATAACAAACCGGGTTACTGTGATCACCAAGTGAATTTGGCATCCATGTTCCAGAGGGTTTGGCGGCTGCCCCCGTGAAGATGCCCTCAACGTGAGAGTGCAGGTCTGCTGCAGAGGTTGTGCTACACTTCTTTTGAACATAGCTACTGTGCAAAACAGTGGACACAACCCCTTGGTACGGCCACATATAATCCTTTGTGAGGAACCCAGGTGTCCCGTTACTTTCTTAGATGGCTCCCTCCAGGCTCTGACGACTCTTTAGTGTAACAGTCATGGGTGGGAGGTACTTTTTTGCAGGTGAATACCCAAACTGTGGGTCAGAGGCTGTAGCTGCCAGCAAAGCCCAGTTTCACCAAGCAGAGATGTGCACCTTTCTCCCTCTCCAAGGATGAGATGAAGGTTTTGGACCTGGACTTCTACTTTTCTGAATGAATACGCTAAGAAATAGGCTGTGTGTAAAAGGCCTGTGAATCCTGATTTTGCATCTGCAGCTCCCTGTAGACCTGAAGTGGATGCCTAAAGGGCCTTCCTGTTCCTTACAGAGCAGCTTTATCTCCCCTTCACTGCGGTGGCATAACTTTCACTCAGACACTTCATTCTTCCTCTGTTCCAATGACTCATTTAAGGCTGTGTCTCTACTCTGGACATCAGGAACATGGAAGGTAGTTGCAAACAGGCTGAATGTTGCCTTGACTAAGACTTTTGCAGGTGCAGTTATAAGTGCTTCAGATAGGCACTGAACCATTTCCTTTGGTCTAGCTGTAGACACATCACCATAAGGTCCGAGTGCCCTCTGAGCACTACTCTCTGTGTGTGTGTGTGTGTGTGTCCGTCCCCAAAAACTATTTGATATATGTGAAGCTGAGACACAGGTAGATGAAATGCCTTTTTTAGATTTGCACATGAAATCTGGATGAGTCAGAAACCACTTCCGTGTGGCCCAGTATGTCAGAAACAAAACCATGATCTTACGATGTCTTCTAGCAAAGTATGTTGGATGTGCTACTGAGCACAAGTATAATTGTTTATCTCAGGGGGTTTTATTTGACTTTAACAAAGAAAGAACCTGAAAATGTCTTCCCTTCCATATACTATCCTTACAGGCATCAAGCAACAAAAAAGTATCCAACCTTCCTGGCCTGAACCCAGTGAAAGGAGTGTACCAGGGCTTCTACATGTGGTCTCTTCTCCTGGCAGAACTGATCACGCACTCTGCCTTGGAAGAGCAGTGAGATATTGTCATGTCTAAAGCCAGTCTTGGTCATTGCTTTTCCTAAAGGTGAATAGCTCTGGAAAACTGTAGGCCCCATGGTCTTCCATTTTTAAACGAACAAGCTTGCGGTCTGATAGCGGCAGAACTTCACATGCTGTGACCTGCAATCCCAGGCAGAATGTCTGCACTAAGAACAGAGACAGCAGCAGTCTGTCTCAGTCTATGTAAATTAAGTGAAATCTTAGCTTAAAATGGCAATAATGTGGTCTGCATTAGACATAAAGCATTCTTTGGAAACACAGCTGGCACTGGAACAGTCTACATATTGCTTTCTAATTTCTGGAAGGCACCAACGTAACAGAGTCATGAAAGCCCCTCCTCTGTTCCCTAGCTCAGCTTGGAAATGTCGTAGGACACTAACCCGTCCTCTTGGGCAGGGTTTTTGTCCTTGGCATAGTGCATATAACTGCTTCCTAGAAATGCTGCTTTTCAACAATTTGATCTGAGAGAGGAAAAGTAAAAGCGTAGCTTACATAAATTAAACATAGCATTCTCAGGATTATTTCAGGTATGAAAATCCCCAGTTTCTGAGTTTGCCATTGCCATCCTTGATGTTTTGAGTGGATTGTGTAATCAGTGAATGTATAAACTGCAGAGGTTAATCATTCACTCTGACATCTAAAAGTGAGGCAAGTGGAATGTGAATAATTTGTGTTGTGGTCAAGACTACTACTATTTGGTATCTCTGTTTACATTTATCAGGGGCTGCTGGAGCAGTTAATACTGTGGCGCCTTGGGACACGAATCAGAGCCTAGTTATTACAAACCAGAACAAATAACTAAACAGCGCTGCTCTCTTTTCGACGCACGCTCTGCAGTCGAGCTCATTCTGAATCTCTCACCCTTCTCGACCCATGCCGTTGCAGAGAGGTGAGAACAGGCTGACAAGATCTTTCCGAAATCCATGCAGGAGCAGTGTCCCTCACCCTTGATGTCCACGGGTGATGATCCTGAGCAAGCTGGGTCTTGTGGCACCAGCACCCTGTGTCCTCCCATGGGCCGCAGGTCCTGATGTCTGAAAACCTGTGGGGAGTAAGTGGTGTGTTGGTGTGGGGGTCTCTGCTGTGAAACTGGCTGTCTGTATTGATTTGGTCTGGACTGCTTTTGAATGAGAACTGAATTGAGGCTGAAGCGGCAGCTGGAATCACTCAGTTTAACTATAATTTCTAAGTGTAATATATACTGAGCAATCTGCAATAAGCAAATATGTATCATATATATGTATATAAAAGTAACTGAAACTCTCTAAACTTTCATGTCTATCCCACACAAAAATGCTAGTTTCAGTCTCTGTTCAGTCCTAGGTGATGTTGTGGTTTATCCCTTACTTTTAAAAGCCAGATTGTCTCAGTCTTTCATGAGTTTTGAAAAGACGTGCAGTATTCCTGGTGATTTGTAGGGTGTTCTGCTTTCTAACCACATGTTAGAATGAATTTTATTTCACCCAGACACACATCAGTGCAAATCCCATGACATAAAGCTCTATATTCCAGCATTAGTAGCAGAATCTCTTCCTCTAATTTCTTCCTCAATTTAAAATGCCAAGCAGTAGTGAGCATTTGGCACTTGATTTGCTTCAGTCTACAGCTTAAAGATGCACTGTCTCTCTTGCTGCCCACAATTAACATTGGTCATCATCCAAAGCCTGTATGACCACAGCTATTGTCTAGTGAAATAACGTCTTTTTAATGGGGTAATCAAAACCATACACCATATTGCAAAGGTGGCATTGTGGGAACTTTCTGCCAAGCCAGCATCATCTGTAGGCCTGTCTGTAAAAAGCTGCTTTATCCTTATCGGGAGATAGACACCGCAGGAGAAGGTAGGTGCGCTTCATCCTTCCTTCCTTTCCCCTCCTCCAATAAATGCCATCGCTTTGTAAAAGATTACAAAGTTTTAATTTTTTTTCTTGTATTCACTGCTGATGCTTACTTGTAATTTTAGGTCCAGCTTTATTCAAATTAGGCTTTTTTCCTGCTCAAGGTCAGTACAATACTGCAAAAGGAAGACGAAAGTTGTTTCAATTTTTTGTGTTCCAGGCACGGATTTGTCAGTATTTCTCTGGGCCTCTTTTTTCTTTGTTTCTCTAGTAGCACAGGAGCAGAAAAGCAAGAGTAAGCCGAATCCGTGAGGACCTTGCTACACTTCTACTTGGACACTGATGGATGGAGAAGCATTTTAAAAAAAAGATCGATATTGAATCCAAAGAGGTGGGTCACCTCTGCTGGCTTAGCAGCGTTATGTGGTGGCAGAGAGTAACCCAAATACGTCTGCACTTCCCATCTCCCCAGAAGCTCATGGGCTCACCAGCATATGGCAGATGGTACCAGAGACCTGTGAAATAGGTGGGGACCTGCTAGACCAGCAAGAGTTAAGATTACAAGTATTTTTTCTTTGCATACCATTCTTGCTCCTTAAATATGGAAGAACTAAACAGCTGCAGCCCTGAAGTGGGGCTCTTAAAAAAATAGATATAGCTGCTATTTGTTACAGTTCTCTATTAAAACTGGCAGGTGACTGCTGTTATGTTTTCCCTCTTTTATTCCTGGGATAGCACATTTTCCAACTTGTTAAGTTACAGTATGTAATTTATAACCATCAAAGTGGAAAACATTATGCAGCACATGAATTAGCATCAGTATGAATGTCTGTTATTGGAAGTGGAATATATTTCTAGAAATAAGCAGTTATTCCTCCTTGGTAAATGTAAGATTTTTGCTATCAGGATTTGTTTAATTATATTTGACTGATTAGAACAGCTTTAATGGATGCATGCAAGAGTTCTGTAAAGGACAGTCCCCAACAGGTCTAATTTTGTGTGAAACTAGGCAAAGTTGTTTTCTTTTTGCAAACATAGTCCAGCATTATGTCAAGTTGTTTGGGCAATGTGGATTGGCAAGAAGGTGCCGACAGAGATATGCTGGCTGATTGGGTCCTTAAATATCAGTTATGATATGTGACTGTGGCTTGTCAACAGGGTTAGCATTATAGACTAGGGTCCAGTCTGCCTGTTTAAGATAGATATCTACCTAAATTGTAGGTGCATAGAAAAACAATTGCGTTGATGGAAAGGCATTGAGTTTCTCCACTGAGAGTCAATGGAAAAGCTTCCACTGATTCTGTGTCAGTAAATTTAGGGGCACTCGTTCACTGGGCTGCTGTGCTGGATCCCATCCCTTAATCATTTCATGTAAGATGGTGATTCACATAGCTACACACAAGCTACAAATTGTGTCTTCATAGCAGCTGGTTCTTAAAACAGTGACAGCTGAGACAGAGCTGCAAAATAAAATAACTGTGTTAATGCCAGGTATGTAAACAGTTTTCTACATCTAGATCCAGCACTGTCTACTAGTTGACTCAACTCAGCTGACTGTGCTGAGACTTTGTTGCTTACTTCCAATGTTTTAAATGCTGTATTTCTTGCAGAATAATTTTACTATAATTTAAGGTGTTCCAGAGGAAATGTAGCATCCTTTTGGCTTAGTGATGTAACTAGTTCCCACCTTCTTTTTCAGACTCAGTTTGTGAACAGGTACCCTCTACAGAACCCATAAAACTCTGCTATGTAGGTCCCGAGGAGATCACAAAAACTTACAACTTGGTTTGTAAAAGAAGCTGTTATTATTTACCTGGCTTAATAAACACTGCTTTATCTGTGCTGTAGTTCCTGAATATCACTGGAATCCAAATGTTTTTATTTAGAACACTTAAGGCAATCAAAACTGTTTATTTAAAGCACTGAATCACTTAAGGAAACAAGTGGAATACTACTGAAAGCTAAAATATTTTTCCAGTGACATTTGACATCTCTGTAAACATTTTGGCTTTAATTTTCTTCCTACTCATTTTTCAGTCCACCAAGGATCCAAATATCAAGTTTTCTATCAATTTCCACCAGGGATGCAAGTACTATAAGTTGGAGTATAAGTGAAGAACCCAATCACTTTATGTAGTGTAATTTATACCCTCCCACACTCTAATGTATGGCTGAGCACTGCTGTATTGTGGAGTCCAATAAAAGACTGACTTCTTATGTTATACTCTTTTAGGAAAACCCACACTCACTGGGCATCTCCATATCTTACATACAGGTATCACACAAACATGGGCTTCAGCTGAGCATCAGAGCCATGTGGGGCAGGCATGGGAATCCCTGAGGGCACCTCTAGTCTGAATGTTAGATAAGCTTTATTGAAATACCTCTTTTAAATGAACTGAGCCTGATGTCTCTTGTACTGGAATACACCTTCGTAATGGTACTTCCTTGAGAGCTGTTGATGAGAGGCCGGAATGAGGGAACGGTCATTACCATTAAGAGCATTAAAGTGTTGGGCAGTAAAAGTTATTGCCTTTCTTCCAACCGCAAGTTTTTATAATGTCTGTTAATACAACACAAGACACTGCAGCTTTCTGTGGTACATGCAGGGTCACTGAACTAATGCATAGATCACTCTCTTGCACACAAATAAATCCCAGTTAGCTGCTGGTCTGTTCCAGTTACCTGCCTGTCATGGTTTCAGCTGGGATAGAGTTAATTTTCTTCACTGTAGCTGGTATACTGCTCTGTTTTGGACTTAGTTTGAAAACAATGTTGATAACACACTGATGTTTTAGTTGTTGCTGGGTAGTTCTTGTACTAGTCAAGGACTTTTCCAGCTTCCCATGCTCTGCCGGGTGCATGAGAAGCTGGGAGAGGAGAGGGCACAGCCAAGAGGTCTGATCCAAACAGGACAAAGGGATATTCCATGTCATATGATGTCATGCCCAGTTTATTAACTGGGGGTGGTTGGCCAGGGGAAGCAGCAGTCTCACGTGAGAAAGTCTGGAGGGACATGCTGGCGTGACCCACTGCAAGGAATATGTGTGTGTGTGAAAGAGTCCCAGGACTAGGGCAGATCAGAGTACTTCCCACGGCATACATATCCCTCATGAGGATGGCTGCTAGCATATTATCTAGCCTTGGCAGCAATCCTGTACATGTCCTTGTGAGATACCATCAAGGAAAAACTTCATGAAGATTGCCAGTGCTACTGCAGCAAGGGCAGGGAGGATGCATGAGCGCCCTAGGGCTGCCCACAGGATGGATGGGAGGCATCCAGGAGAGCCCTCCAGGCTGACAGCATTCCCGGGACATGCTGGCAGATACAGGGTGGCGATAGCCACAGCACTGCAGTGACTAACTGGGCCCAGTACCACAGCTCTCACATGGTGAGCAGAGGCACAGGCGAAAAGGAAGGCGCTTTTAACACTGATGTGAAAGCAGATGTTCACAGTGATAAGGAGGAGAGATACCAGGAGCAGGGGCTGCTGCAAATTGCTGCAGGACCTGCAGAACAGAAAGTGGTGGGTGTTTAGGAGATTTGATGTTTGATGGGTGAAGGGAAGAAAGGGGAGGGAAGGAAAATCTCTCTATCAGTTATAGTATGCAGATTCATAAGAGTCAGGTATCAGGTATGCAGAGTCAGATAAGCCTTTGACAAAAACTCCCTTCCATCTCACTGTGGCCAGCTAGATTCCTGTGTAAGCCCAGGAATGACCCTTTTCCACATCCATGGTTTGAAGTTTGTTACTTCAAATGCAGAAACACACAAAGTGGGAAAAAAAAACAAGTTTACATTTCTGTCCAAAAGAGTCTTTAGGGTCCTGGAGGGCTCTCTTTAAAGTTTTAATCCTTTCTTGGCTTTCATACAATGTCAAGTCCTTATTTTAATGCCCTTTTTATCCTTCAGTATTTCTTAGACTACTTTATCTCCATGTGTTTGTCAGGCATGCTGCAGAAAGAAAAACTTCTCCAAGTAACTTAGACCCATGTCCCTGTCTGGACTAAGAAAAGAAGAGCTTGGCAGGGGAGTCCAGTATCTTTCAAACCCTGGTAAATCAATGTAAATGCAAAATCTCCTGTTTTCACTGCAGCATGTTTCCAGGTCTGGGAGGGAAACATTGTACCTGAGCCAGGTTCTGCAGTGCGGCAGAATCCGATCCATAGGGATCTTCTTACTGCCGTTTCCCAAGGTGCTGTGCCAGTATGCTTTCCTGTCTGAGACTGACTTTGAATACCTCTGACACTAGAAATCCAGTGAAAGCCTGAGAGAAAACAGCAGAGAACCTACCTTTGTAAAGGAAGGCTTGGAACGGACATGTGAGCTTTCAGTAGAAACTATGTGTAGGCAAGAAATCATAGCTAGTTGCACGGGTTATCATGGGGAGCAAATTCAGAACAGGGATTTGTGATCTTTTGTTCACAGAGGCAGGCTCCTGATGCTACTGGAAGTCCCACCATGGACTGCTTGGCAGAGGTTAGCGGCTGCATGTCTATATGTGTCTGGTTTTATAGCGAGGTTTTGGATTGCACAATCCACAGGAGAAAGGCTGTGGGAAAAGCGCATCTCCTTTTCTGGTTGCTTTGTAGGAAGAGTTATTAAGAACACTGACTTTGGAGAGACACTTCTGCTATAAGGAGGTAATTTCTGCCATTTGCGCCTTATACCTTGTCCCCAAGAAACACACCGAGAGGGGAACAAAAATAACTGTTCTGTGGTGCTGGAAAATTTTAAGGCTACAAGACATACCTGGCACATGCTAGGCAGAATCAATACATCACACAGGAGAGCTGCAAGCATTGCGCTGAATTGCTTCTTCGGTGGTCTGTGTGTAGTGTTTAATGTAACGCGTGGCATTAAAATGCAAGATTCAAGCCAGAAATTTGCCTCTGAAAGTATATTGGGCATCCACCCAAACGCCTCACAAGAGATGAGCCTTGAATTGTTTTCTAATGGCCGAAACCCCTTGGCCCTGCCAGCCTGGCAGAGTCCAAGTCCTGAGTCAAGGACCACTGTTGAATGCCTTTTTTCCTGTAAATATGTGCTTAAATATCAGGCTGCTGAACTGGTGCATCCGGCCTGAACCCTGTGGTGGTGATAGGTGAACAAAGAAAATAGCATGATCCAAGACAAATAAAGGAAGTCTTTGTAAAAGCAAAAAGTTCTTCTAACTCACAGTGAATTCTCCAAAAGCAATAGTGTTGCCACTAACGTAAACTGAATGCAGAATGAGGCTCCCACAAACTGTAAGCTGAAGGATGTGGAGGAGAAGTTCCTGCATCAAAATGCATGAACTATCTCAGTGACTTTAAGTACTAAAAAGAATTGATCCAGGCCTATTTTACGGGCTGCACTCTGCAAACTTTTTACGGCATGGGGACACAGTAATTACTGTGACTTGTAGGTGGTTCTCTAGAATAAACAAATCAGTGCTACCCACCTCACTGTCCAGACTATGGAAAATTAATTATTATACAGTCACTGAAACTAGAAATTAGCCTGGTGCTTTAGAAAAGCCGTCCCAGGAGGCCCTGAGCTCCAGGAAAATGCAAACGTGATGCTGGAGAACAGTGCATCCCTCCTGCCTGGAGCTGTCTGGGATCAGGCTTGCTCCCCATTTCCCCATCCTGTTGCTGCTATATGGATGTTTAGATACGTTGTTCCAAGTTCCTGTAAGGTCCCTGGCATCCATGTGTGCTGGCAAGTGAGAGCAGTTACTTGTAGCAGTACTTAAGGTATAGCTACAAAGAAGACGGAGACTCCCTTTTTACAGGGAGTCACATGGAGAGGACAAGGGGGAATGGACACAAATTGCTTTTGGGGAGATTCTGATTGGACACGAGAGGAAAATTTTTCACAGTGAGGACAGTCAACACTGGAATAATCTCCCCAGGGAAGTGGTTGACTCGGCCACGTTGGACACCTTTAAGAGTCATCTGGACAGAGTGCTGGGCCATCTTGTCTAGTCTGAGCTCTTCCTAGAAAGGTTGGACTAGATGATCCCTGAGGTCCCTTCCAACCTGTGATTCTGTGATTCTGTAATGTCCAAACCGACGAGCAAATTACCTCCTAAAGTCTGATTTCTGTGTTTCCCCACCCCCCGCAGTTTCTGGGATGAGCTACTGGTCTGGATTCACATACACTGTGTAGCCACTGACTTTTGCGAGATAAGCAGCTCAGTGCCTCCACCCGTTATCTCCATCTCATGTGTGCTCCCTGGTAAAGAAGAGGAATGAGCCATTAGATTAAAAATTTGAAAATTCTAAATGCTCCAGGGTGTATTGTCAGCTGGAGAAAAATCCCATCATTACACTGCTACTACAGCATGCACCTTATTTGTGCCTCCAACCCAAATGCATTAAACTTAATTACACAGTAGTACAACTCCAAGAGAGATTTAACATAATGGGATAGGAAACCTTTAAAAAAAGCACTCCTTCATTAATAATTGAAGCGGTGCTTGTGCTGGCAACAGAGGAAAGCGAAGTGATGCCAGATTGTGGGACACAGTGAAAAGAAGCAATCTTAGACTGCTTTAATAAACACATACAAATCTTGAGTTTGTGGTCATTTAATCCCGAACATGGAGTGAACAGATGGAAAAACTGATTAGGTCATCTATTGCGTGTGCCCGGCAGCGCAGGACTGCTGCAGGTAGTGTGCTTCTGTTGAATCAGTCTAGTTCTCCACACCCCAAGCAATGAGACACCCACTTCCTAGAATATCTTCCTATGTAAGGACTTTTTGTTTTTTCCCCCTCCACAAGGGGCAGTTTAAATTCACTTTGTGATTTCACCCACCGTTCCCAAATGCGTCCTTTCTGCGGAAGGAGGTAACTCCCCTTGGTGTTCAGACCCTTCGAATATTGATAAGAAAATCTCTGTGTCCCTTTTCTTTTGCAGATGTGTTTAAGTCCAGTTCTATGCATAGCCTTTTAAATCTTTCTTCCTGCAGCCCCCACATCCTTTTTGCTGCTCTGTTTTTACAATTTCTCACTGTGGATACGTCTTAACATTTCAGCTTTGATGGTAATACAGCAGTCAGGGCAGGTTTGCCAAACCCTTGCCACCAGTGTGGAAGATAATTAATCCTATTGTTCTTCCATTTTACAACTGGAGAGAGACAATTTGCTTTTGCTTGGACTCTCTTCCCACTGCCTTTTCGGCTGGAACTGATTGTCCCCTCCCGTGCAACTTCAGCCACATTCAGTGCTTGAAATTCCATTTGCAGCTTTTTTTTTCCCCTTAAAAACAGGGTGGGGGAGAAATGAAAAAAAGAGGAAGTGAATTAGGAGCTTTTGCCCTTCCCATTTCACAGCTGTTTCATTCCATCATTAACCCTGTCATTGCTAAAAGGGTTTGGGAAAAGTCAGGCATGGGGAGAGGCTGGTGACAGGAAAAGGGGATAAAGCAAGGCAAATGCTTTGGAGGACTGGTGAGCATCAGAGCGGAAAAAGGCACTTTTGAGCAGGATAGCTGCAGAGGGTATAGTGAGGATTACATTGGGAGGTTGAACTGGGGAGGCCAAGTAGGCAGGAGGTGGCAGGAGGAAGAGATATGGCAGTGGCAGCTGATGGGATAGAGGGATAGTGGGGGAGAGGGAAGTGGTGTAGTACCGCTGTCAACTAAATTTATCGCCTGCTGGATGTGTAGGGTGAGAAAAGCAGACTTCATGGTGCAGCAGAGAACATGGAAAAGCTGGATTTGTAACCTCAAAATGAGCTAATGCTCTGGGAGGACTTCTGAACGGAGAGTAGGTCTTGATATAGGACAATGTAGTATGGTAAGATGGAGCAGAGTGAACAGGCATTAAGACAGAGAAGTCTTCCACCGCCATGTGCTTGACATAACAGGGGACTGCAACAAAGAAGATTGGCAGAGGTAAGAGCTTTAATGATAAAACTCCCACAGGGGAGCAAGAGGACTCCAAACTCTAAGGGGAATCTCTATTCAGTGATTCATCTCCTAGTTTATAGCACTAGAAGGGGAATATTCTGCTATTACTGAAACATCCCTCCAGAGATGTGCATCTGATGCAGTAGGAGCTACAATATTTGGATAAAGTTGTGAAATCCTGCCTGTTCCTCCAGGAAAATGGGTGCTCTGAAAAATATTTACTGTTGCAATTAGCATAAGGAAGCCCTGTTTATCAGTTGGGTTTGGTTTTAGCTCCATGATGCTTAATGGTCACAGGAATTTCCCAGGGGTGACAGCCACAGAAGCATCATGCAACCCACTGGGGTTTGCAAGCAACCCACTGGAAGAGATTAGCATGTAAAAATAATAGTTGGTTTGGTTTGTTTCTGAGCAATAATTACACATTTTTTCAGCTGCCTTCTTATTCCTAGGAATTTAGCCACATCTCTGCTTTTTTTCTTCTTTATGTGTGCAATCCAGGATTTCCTGCTGGAAATAGTCTTCAGCAAACATGAATGTCAGTGTTAAGCAAGCTTGACCCATCCTATTTTAAGTCTGGCACTGCCACACCCATAAGCATTCAGGGTATACTGAATATGATTTTCCCATGATAGAATTTCCCAAACAGTAAGCAAGTTTGAGGTAGGAAGCTCCTTTTTTGATTACTTAATGGCCTGCATTCATCAGTCATAGTGGTTTCACCATTCCTAGTTCCAGCTACATGTGCTTGAGTGGGGTTTCAGACAGTGCAAGCAACCTCATTTTGCAAGACGCTTTGTGTTCACAGTGCAACTGGAGGTTCCATGGTATATGGCTGGGCATTTTCATATGGGTTAACTGCATGCCTGCTTGAGCACAGGAGCTAGGGGTTGGGCAGTTCCTCCATATGAAACAATTCAGCAGTCAACACTGAGGGTCTGTGCGTGATTGTTATGAACCGGCAAGTATCTCCCTTCCTGTTCTGAGCAGGAAGATATTTGTCGGTGCTTATGCTGCCTTGTACACACAAATAAATGAGAAAAACAAAGCAGGACTGCCTCTGAATGTAATTCTGATAGCTTGCTTATACCCCAGACCTCAAGAAATGTGGAATTGTTTCATGTCTTATGGGAAGAAAAATGCACCTATACTTAGGCAGAGTTACAGGGCAGATTTTGCAGAAGGGTTGCCTGGCCAGTGGCATACTCTTATCTATATTTGATGCACCTGCTGATCTCAGCCCTATCAGTATGTTTTATAAGTTACTGAATGTATTTCTCTTGCAGAAGTCTGTGCATTTGGCCATGATAATTTTGACTCCTTCGTTCATCACTCTCCATGCTGGTTTTCTGACTGCATGTACTACTTGCCACAGAAGGGTCTTGAGACATTGGTTCTGAAAACTAATCTGAAATTGCAAGGAGTCCCATGTCCCTGCTTTCCAGATTTCTTTACAGAATATTATATAGGAACATAGAATCATAGAACAGTTTGGGTTGGAAGACACCTTTAAAGGTCATCTAGTCCAAACCCCTGCAGTGAGCAGGGACATCTTCAACTAGATCAGGTTGCTCAGGCACCTGTCTAGCCTGACCTTGAATGTTTCCGTGGATGGGGCATCTACCACCTCTCTGGGCAACCTGTGCCAGTGTTTCACCATCCTCATCACAAAAAGTTTCTTCCTTCTGCCCAATGTAAACCTATCCTCTTTTAGTTTAAAACCATTATCCCTTGTCCTATCACAGCAGGCCTTTGTAAAAAGTCTGTCCCCATTTTTCTTATAAGCCCCCTTCAGGTATTGGAAGGCTGCAGTAAGGTCTCCCTGCAGCCTTCTCTTTTCTAGGCTGAACAACCCCAACTCTCTCAGCCTTTCTTCACAGGAGAGGTGCTCCAGCCCTCTGATCATTTTTGTGGCCTTCCTGTGGACCTGCTCCAACAGGTCCATGCCTTTCCTGTGCTGAGGGCTCCAGCGCTGGATGCAGTATTCCAGGTGGGGTCTCACCAGAGCAGAGCAGAAGGGCAAAATCACCTCCCTCAATCCGCTGGCCATGCTTCTTTTGATGCAGCCCAGGATACAGTTGGCCTTCTAGGCTGCAGGTGAATATTGCTGGCTCAAGTCCAGCTTTTCTTCCATGAATACCCCCAAGTCTTCCTCCACAGGGCTGCTCTCAATCCCTTCATCCCCCAGCCTGTATTGATACTGGGCATTGCCCCAACCCAGGTGCAGGACCTTGCACTTGGCCTTGTTGAACCCCATGAGGTTCACGTGGGCCCACTTCTCAAGTTTGTCCAGGTCCCTCTGGATGACATCCCGTCCCTCAGGCATGTAAACTGCTCCACTCAGCTTGGTGTCATCTACAAACTTGCTGAGGATAGACATGATCCCACTGTGTCACTGATGAAGATATTGAACAGTACTTGTCCCAGTACAGACCCCTGAGGGATGCCACTTGTCACTGATCTTCATCTGTGCATTGAGCTGTTGACCACTACTTTCTGGATGCAACCATCCAAACAATTCCTCATCCACCAAACATTCCACCCATCAAATTCATATCTCTCCAATTTAGAGAGAAGGATGTTGTGGGGGACCATGTCAAAGGCCTTACAGAAGTCCAAATAGATTACATCCTTTTTTCTTCCCTTGTCCGCTGATCATAGTGGTCATAGTGGTCATTCCATCACAGAAAGCCATGAGGTTGGCTAGTCAGGACTTTCCCTTGGTGAAGCCATGCTGGCTGTCTCAAATCACTTCCCTGTCCTCCATGTGCCTTAGCATAGCTTCTAAGAGGATCTGTTCCATGATCTTCCCAGGCACAGAGGTGAGGCTGACAGGACGGTAGTTCCCAGGGCTCTCCTTTCTGCTTTTTTTAAAAATGGGTGCAACATTTCCCTTTAAACAGTCACCAGGGACTTCATCTGACTGCCATGACTTTTCAAATATCACGGAGAATGGTTCGGCAAGTACATCAGCCAGTTCCCTCAGGACTCTGGGATGCAGCTTGCCAGGTCCCATAGACTTCTGCATGTTCAGGTTCCTCAGTCACGAACCTGATCTCTTACAGTGGGAGGGACTTTGCACCCCCAGTCCCCATCCTGAGGTCCATCCACTCGAGAGGCGTGGGAAGAGATGTTGCCAGTGAAGACTGAGGCAAAGAACTTGTTGAGTACCTCAGCTTTCTCCTCATCCATTGTTACCAGTTTGCCAGTCGTGCTGACCAGGGTGGGTACACTAACAGACTGTGTGTGTCTGTTTCTTCCAATATTCCTGCTTGCAACTGGAAGAAGAGAGTTAAAAATAACCTATGCTCCAAATTCCCTTACCAACCATCCCAAGGCCCTGAAGTCTTTTTAGATCGCCCTTGGACTATATGCTGGGGGTTCATTGCTACCCACATGGGAAAGCAACCTGTCACTAGTGGAGTCCCCCAGGGATCGATATTGGGCCCAGCGTTATTCAATGTCTTTATAAGTGATCTGGATAATGGCATCAAGTGTAGCCTGATGGATTTTGCTGATGACACCAAGTTGAGTGGGGAAGTAGACACTCTGGAAGGGAGAGCTGCTCTGCAGGGAGATCTGGATAGGCTGGAAGAGTGGGCCAACAAGAACCTTATAAAGTTCAACAAGGAAAAGTGTAAGATCATGCACCTGGGGAAATATAATCCAGGAGTGCAGCACAGACTGGGATCCACCTGGCTGGAGAGCAGCTCTGTGGAAAGGGACCTGGGGGTCCTGGTGGACAGAAAGCTCAACATGAGTGAACAGTGTGGTGCTGCAGCCAAGAAGGCCAACAGGGTGCTGAGATGCATCAAAAAGGGCATCGCCAGCAGAGAGAAAGAAGTAATTATCCCACTCTACTCAGCGCTTTTCAGGCCACACCTAGAGTACTGCATACAGTTCTGGTCCCCACTGTACAAAAAGGATGTGAACAGGCTGGAAGGGGTCCAGAGAAGGGCCACCAAGATGATCAAAGGACTGGGAAGCTGCCATATGAGGATAGGCTGGGAGAACTGGGTTTGTTCAGCCTTGAGAAAAGGAGGTTTAGAGGGGATCTCATCACCGTGTACCAGTACTTAAGGGGTAGTTACAAAGAAGATGGAGACTCCCTTTTTACATGGAGTCACATGGAGACGACAAGGGGGAATGGACACAAATTGCTTTTGGGGAGATTCTGATTGGACACAAGAGGAAAATTTTTCACAGTGAGGACAGTCAACGCTGGAATAATCTCCCCAGGGAAGTGGTTGACTCGGCCACGTTGGACACCTTCAAGAATCGTCTGGACAGGGTGCTGGGCCATCTTGTCTAGACTGAGCTCTTCCTAGAAAGGTTGGACTAGATGATCCCTGAGGTCCCTTCCAACCTGTGATTCTGTGATTCTGTGAATAGGTAATAGTCTGAGGGCCATACCAGGCTAGGAAGTTTCCTAGTGATGTCCTTAACCCAGGGCCCAGGGAGGCAGGAGACTTCCCTAAGGGGAGGGTCTGTCCGGTATATTGGACCCTCTGTTCCCCTCAGAAGGGAGTCACCTACAAATATAACCTGCCCTTTCTTCCTCGTGGAGGTGGTCATGATATGTGGGGTAGGCCTTTCTGACACTGGCACCATCTCTGGTGTAGATTGACCATCATCCACATCATCCATTGACTAGCCTTCCACATCCAGAGCCTCATACCTATTGTAGAGAGGCACCTGAGAAGGTGAGGTGGGCAGGGAAGGGCTTTGCCTGCTGCCCCAAGCACAGAGTTGCCTCCATTCACTCCTTGCCTTTAAGCTACTGCCTTCAGCCTGGTGGATGTTTTTTTTAATGATACTTCCACAGGATCTGGTGCTATATTTCACAAGCCATGCTGGAACAGCTCAGTAGTTTAAGCTTCATCTTAAATAAAATAAAAAAATTCCCTTCTGGTTTGAAAAGAGGCAATTTTTCTTCCGCCATTTTACTTTGTTCCCTTTCTGGAGAAATCCACCACAGGGAACCTTGTGAATGAGGATTTTGGAAAATACATAGATGACAACAAATGTTTTGCATTGAATTAGACTCAGTGTCTGGAGAGGGTTTTTTGTCATCTCTAGCAATCAGCTCTAACTGTGACAGTCTAGAAGATGGCAACCAAACCCTAAATCCTACTGTAATTTTTACTTGTACAGTCACAGTGAAACTTGTTCAGAACAATATTGGTCTGAGGAAACACAGCGAATACCAATTTCTGACATTTCTTCCTCCGTCAAAATAAAGGTACCAATTATAGTATTAAGGTATGATTTATAAAAACTAAAGTACAGCCAGTGTAATGTCATACTGGTTTAGTCATGTACATGCCTAAATCAGCTGTACTTTGTACAACTCCATATCCTCGTTTTCAGATTAAGTTCTTCACAGTTTGTAGCATTTCTAGCTAAAATATCATCCCCTGGTTTAGAAGATTAAACTAATCTTCCTCTCTTGGCAACAGCTCTGGTTGGCATCCTAACACTGCTGTTGCCAAAAGATTTTGTGATGTTACCTGTTCATATTAAGCTAAATTGTCAGTGGGAGTCATGCACAGAAGTTACAGTACATATAGCCGTCATGGAGTGGGAAAATGTTTGATTGAAACAATTTCCTATTTAGCCACAGTAGGCAGCTCATAAGCTGTTCAGGGCTTTGCATGTGGGAAACACGAAAGGAATTTAGGACTGAAAAAGGAATACACTGATGACCACACCCTCATCCAGCATATAATGGCATTGCCACTGGAGAATTCAGCCCTGATCTGAATGGGGAAGGAGGTGTATAAGACTCAATGCATTAATCATTGCAGGTTCACTTGCTGGCACGGACAGAGAGAGGATATGTGGTGCAGTGGTACAGACTTCACAGCATCTTGGAAAATAGTCTGACTGGCCATAACTCCTCAGACTTCAGCAGAACTAACCTGAATTGCACAAGATCATATCTTGACCTTAAATGATAATCACTTACACAATTAGTCATTGACATAAGATGTCTACTAGAGCTTTATGGAAAAGAAAACATTCATTAGAAAAATATTGAAATATTGTTAGAAAAAAATGAATATTTTATTAAGAAAAAGAAAGGTTTTTCCTCAGAGTCTGAAAGGGTTTAAAAGAGAGCAAAGATTTCTGCAGAATGGTTTTGTTTAATAAACCCCCTAATTTTCCCTTCACTGCAAAGTATGAATGCAAAACACTAGATGAGTCCCAATGCTTGGGAATGAATGATCTTATCAGACTTCTGTACAAGCAGAACCATGCGCTGCCTTCCCTCCAGGGTCTTTGCTCAGGAACAGGCAATGAGGAGGTCACAGCTCAGGACTTCAGATGCAACAGTGCACACATATTTCCACCCTCCAGAGAGGACAGTATTTACCTCCATAAATGTGCTTTTGTGCATGGGACTTAAACCAGCATTTACCTCTTTTTACTTTTGCCTTTTTCCCACCTCTGAAGCCATTTCATCTGTGCACATTCATATGTAGACTGCTCTTTTGTTTAGAGGGAAAACTTTATTATTGTAATCCACAGGGGCTCAGGACCTCACAATAGGTATTAAAAACATTTGTTTGACCTTTTTAATATTATACCAAATGATGATAAACAATTAAGTGCAATATATCTGTGTAAACTGAATGTGTAATTTCTCTTAGGAATATAAATGTGAGAAAATTAAATAATTAAATGTCAATATCTACCTTGGTGTTTACAAGTGCAGACATAGAATATGAATTCCTTGCCTTACCTGAATTCCAATTTTGTAAATATTGCTGCTTGAGGGAGATTTTTTTTTTTTTTTTTAAATGAGTTCTTATACGTAATCCCTCTGGTGGCACTGAATGTCTCACTTGTAAGGGACTTTCTCTGACACTGTTTACTGCTGGTCCTGTGGAAGCATGTTCAAAAACAACCGGGTTTTAAGACAAGCACAGTATCAAAGACAGGGCCTCAGACACCTGAGAGCTGATAGCAGTTCCCAGCTCTGGCAGTAGGTAGCCTGGGCCAAGCCTATTCACCTCTTTCTGTTCTCTTTCCTTTTAAAGTATTTCCTGTCTCATTGGACTTACTTAGAACCTTCTGGAGGCAAGAACTGTGCCCTATTTAGCTTTTGTACTGTGCCTGGTGCCATCAGGGGACCATGTGCTCAGCCCCAGCCTCAGCTTATGCATGGTACATAAACACAAACACTGATAATACACACTGCCCACTCCTGTCTGCCCATGCATTGGGAAGGAAAGGGGAGAGGAAGCAGGAGCATTGGTTGCATTGTGGCACATCTATAAGCTCCTGCTGTTTGGAGCTGAGACCATGATAGCTATGCACTTCCTAATGACCCAAGAATTCACTGCAACTGAAAATATAAAGAAAAATCCTTCCCTTGACATATCTTGTTCACAGAGTGACAATTCCACCTCAGGACAGGGTGGTTTTAGGTTAAAAAGGTGTTACTGAGAGTTTTTGATTTGTTTCAGTCCTGGTTTTATACTGTCTCAACTAGCTAGTCCTGCCAGAATGGAGGAGGAGCCTCTTGTTATTTTAGTGTAGACTAGTCTGTTTCCTCTTTACCATTTTACTGAATTTGCTTTACTTAGCATGGCAAAGGGAACCGACAACACTTCTGTGGACGTCACTTCTGTCTCATCTACCAGCCTGTGCTCAGGTGGATCAAGTGCCACAGTTGCATGATGAAGCTGAGAAGAATATTTCCTCACCAAAGTGTGAATCTTTTCCCCTGTCATTGTTTTTTTTTTCCTTGGTAGTTGGTGATCAAGTTGGTGTCAGCCCAATTAATATTTCCATCATTTAAAAATATGTTAAGAAGGGGAGACGTTGGTTTTAACAGTCCATTTTCTTCCATTTTATGTTACTAAAATAATAAAACTGCAGTGGATGCCACAGGATGACTGACATCCTCAGAGAGAAATAACCTTGCTTCTAGTGCTAGCTGAAATACAAGCAGGAGTAGCATCTGTGAAGCCAAGACAATAACCCCTCTTTCTTGAGTTTCAGAAAAGTTGATTCATTCATCCAATTAAAAGAATAACTCTGTGAATTAATTAAATTGCCCTTCCACTAAATTTGAGGCTTAAATAGTTTGCTGCATTTGACAGAAAAGCAAAATAACTTTTATTGAATAAAGGGTGAATTGAAACAGAGTTTCTGCCTTTGAGGTAAGCTGGGAATTGAGTGCTCAGCTCAGATGAAAGGGTAGATTTTGCTATTTCCGTGTAGTTCCTTGTTGGCTTCATCTGTACTTGCAAGTACTTTCATGATTACATTAGTCATCACCTACAGGGATGAACTGCTTCTGAGCATATGTACATTGATAATCATCTTGCACACATTTGAGAGGAGACGGTCTCTTTCCAGCAGACCACATGTCAAGTTCCCCAAGTCCAGCTGTGCAATGCTGAGGTGGATTGACCTTGGTTAAGGGCCAAACACCCACCCAGCTGCTTGCTCACTCCCCCTCCTGAACAGGACAGGGAGAGAAAATTGTGTGAAAAAGCTCATGGGTCAGGAAAAAGACAGGGAAATTGTTTACCAATTACCATCATGGGCAAAACAGACACAACTTGGGGAAAATCAATTTCATTTATTGCCAATTAAAAATGGAATAGGATGGTAAGAAATAAAGACAAAAACTAAAACACCTTCCCTGTACCCTCTGCTTCTTCCCATGCTCAAGTTCACTCCTTCATTCCCAACTCTCTACCTCTCACAAGTGTCACAGGAGAAATGGGGAATGGAGGGCAGGGAGGATTACAGTCAGTCCATAACTGTTCCTCTCTGCTGCTCCTTCCTCCTCACACTCCTCCTGCTCCAGCATGGGCCCTTCCCGCAGGCTGCAGTCCTTCAAGATAAACCTGCTCCAGATGGGCTCTCCAGAGGCTGCAGTTTCTTTACGGTGCACCTACCTGCTCTGGTGGGTGGTCCTCCATGGGCTGCAGGTTGGATATCTCCTCTGGCATGGGGTCCTCCACAGGCTACAGTGTGGATATTTGCTCCAGTGTGGTCCTCTCCAGCACCTGGAGTACCTCCTCCCCTCTTTCTTCTGACCTTGGTGTTCACACTGCTGTTTCTAACATTTTTTTTTCTCTCCTCTCTGTCTCGCATTTTTTGCCCTTTCCTAAACACTTTTCCCAGACGTGCCACCATCTTGGCTGCTGGGCTCAGCCATGCCCTGCAGTGGGCCCATTGGAGCCAGTGGGAACAGGCTTGATGGCCAAAGCCAAAGTTAGGTTGGTGCCACGTTTTCCTCACTTACAGAATGTATCCCCTTCCCCACGCACAGTCTCATGAAGCTGGGGACATCCCAGTTTTGGACCTCTCTTCACTAAGATATATTGTTTCTCCTCAGAGATGATGAGGAGTTGTGAGTTTACTGATGGCAGTTCCTCCTCCCAGGCATAAGGTAGCCTCTGAAGGCTACCAACAGGAAGGTACTGTAAGAATTTCACACTGGGTTAAAAGAGATATTCAAAGTTTTAATATTCTTCTACTAGAAATTAGTGAATATTTTATAAGCACACTTTTGAAACCTCTGTCAAGAGCTGATAATTAATAGAGGCACTCCTGTGCACCGATATGTTGTCCGCTGTTCAAAGAACTATACTATAATTAGGTGCACTCCACACAGTTTAGAGCTTCAAGTGTTGGTGAAAACAAAAAAAAAATTTACCTACTTTATGCTGATTCACACTTTGCATAACGCTGGTCAACTGCAATGTCCCTTAAAGTTAAGAGCACACTTACTATGCATCTAATCCTTCCACACTTTTTGCAAAATTAACTTTTGACCATTATTTGCACACCAGTTGGGCTGTTATGGATACTCTCTGAATCATACACAGAGTCAGAGCAAAGGTCATAACCAAGGTACTAATGTTTTATTAGTGAAATAAAAGAATATGGAGGGGGGTTGACTTGGGGTTTTTATTTTTTTCTTTTTTTTTTCTCAAAACCCTCTCCTTGTCAAGCAAGTTTTACAGAATAACAGAATAACCTGTATAGGTATATAGAACATGACTGAGAATAATATCTGAGAGCAGAAGATTTTTGTAAAGCTGGGAAACTGCAGTGACAACAAAAAAATGCTTACTTACCTAATCAGTACATACATTTTACTTAAAACAAAACAAAACAAAACAAAAACAAACAAACAATAACTGAAGTCTAACAAAAAGGCTGGACTAGAACTTAATTAATAAGTAAGTAAAATCTATTCAAACATTGAATTTTATGAAGTATTGCAAATTCAATTTGACATTTCCTCGTTGCACATCAAATTAGTACCCTACTTATATTATTACTACACCCTATGTATAGTACTACATATCTATTATATATAGTGTATTTGTGCATACTTCATATATATAGGGAAAATATTTCTCAGTGCTTAACTTTGGAATTAGTAGCTCTGGGTAATTTTTACCCTATCTTTGAAAAGTTTTTCTTCTTTTTTCTGTGGAATTGAGGTAGCCTTCTGTCTTAAGAGACATTACCCTAAAAATATAAGACCCCAATGTACATTCTATGAGAAAATTAATTTAGGAATTCATGCAGTCAGAAGAAAACCACCAGAGATGCTGTATGCGAGCACTGGTCAGTACCAGGACACTTAAGAAGATGCTATGAAATCTCTATTTCATAGAATCATAGAATGTCCTGAGTTGGAAGGGACCCAAAAAATCATCGAGCCCAACTGCTGTCCCTGCACAGGACAACCCCAAATTCACACCATGTCTCTGAGGGCGCTGTCCAAATGCTTCTTGAATATTGTCAGGCTTGGTGCGTTACTACTCCCTGGGGAGCCCGTTCCAGTGCTCCACCACCCACTGGGTGAAGAACCTTTTCCTAATATCCAACCTAAACCTCCCCTGGCACATCTTCCTGCCATTCCCTCAGGTCCTATCATTGGTCACCAGAGAGAAGAGATCAGCACCTGCCCCTCCTCCTCCCCTTGTGGGAAAGCTGCAGACCACAATGAGGTCTCCCCTCAGTCTCCTCTTCTCCAGGCTGAACAAACCAAGTGACCTTAGCCACTCCTCATATGTTTTTTCCTCTAAACCCTTCACCAACTTCGTGGCCCTCCTCTAGACACTCGCTAGTGGCTTTGTATCCTTAATGTACTGTGGTGCCCAAAACTGCACACAGCACTCAAGGTGAGGCCGCACCAGCACAGAGCAGAGCAGGACAATCACCTCCCTTGACCGGCTGCAATGCAGTGCTTGGTGCACCCCAGGACATGGCTGGCCCTCTTGGCTGCCAGGGCACATTGTTGGCTCATGTTTGACTTGCTGTTGACCAGAACCCCCAGATTCCTCTCCACGGGCCTGTTCTCCAGCCTCTCATCCCCCAGTCTGTCTGTACATCCAGGGTTGCCGTGCCCCAGGTGCAAAATCTGGCACTTGCCCTTGTTAAACTTCATATAGTTGGTGATTGCCCAGCTCTCTAATTTGTCTAGATCTCTCTGCAGGGCCTGTCTCCCCTTGAGAGTGTCAACAGCTCCTCCCAATTTTGTGTCATCAGCAAACTTAATTAGTATTCCTTCCAGTCCTGCATCCAAGTAATTTATGAAGAGATTAAAGAGTACTGATGCTAAGATGGATCCCTGCAGAACCCTGATAGTGACTGGCCGCCACCCTGATGTAGCCCCATTTACTACGACCCTTTGGGCCTGACCCGCCAGCCAATTTCTCACCCATTGCATTATGTGTTTATCCAGCTGTGTGCTGGACATTTTGTCCAGGAGGGTGCTGAGAGAGACAGTACTGAAAGCTTTACTGAAATCCAAAAGATTACAATGACTGGCTTTCCTTGGTCAAAAAGGTGGGTAACCTTGTCATAGAAGGAAATAAAGTTTGTTAAGAAGGACTTTCCTCTCATGAACCTGTGCTGGCTGGGACCAATGACTGCCTTGTCTTTCAGGTGTTTTTCAATAACTCCCAGAATAATCTTCTCCATAATTTTGCTAGGCACAGAAGTGAGACTGACAGGCTCGTAGTTACTGGAGTCATCCCTGTTGCCCTTCTTGAAGACTGGGGCGATGTTTGCCAGTTTCTAGTCAACTGGGACTTCTCCAGATTCCCAAGAGCATTGAAAAATCATTGAGAGAGGTCTCACTATGACATCAGCCAGCTCATTAAGTACCCTCAGATGGATCTCATCAGGCCCCATCAACTTATAGGGATCCAGCTGGTATTTCTATTTCTATGATAGAAGTCTTTCTTTTAGAGCTCAGCTGAAAGATGACTATACCAGCTTCTATACCTGTTTCTGTGAGGCAGTTGATCAGTTCTGACTCATAAAGAAAAGCCACCCACTGAATCACCAGGTCACAGGTCCAGGTGAGAAACAAAGCTGATGCAGTTTGGAAGAACTGGCTGGTAATTGCAGCCAGTTCTCAGACTGCCTGTCACCAGGTCCAAGAGGACCTCAGGCCTTCCTGCTGCTGCTGCTCCACTTCCAAGACATGAAGCACTAGTGTCTGGTTCAGTGGCTGTTCCTCTCTGACCTGCCCAGCCTTAGACCCCAAATGCCTAATCCTGGCTGTAATCTTGCATTCTAGCATCTGGAACCAGAGAGTAGTTGTTGGGCAGAAGATACTCCTGTCGGCAGTGGTCTAAGGTAGATTGTTGAAAAAAATGTTTAAGAGACTAATGGAGTTGAAAATAAATGTAAATCAAAAACTGACACTCCAGACATGCAGTCCCACTAGCTCTTAGAAACCACAGCCAACTTGACTGGAGCATAGAAGCTGTGGGACCAAATAGCTTCTTATTAACTCATTGCAATGAGTGCTAACAGCAGCTCATGGGAGGTGTAGGTGTTTGCTCTTTTCTTTCCCTGCCATCAGATTTCTGAATATAGGAAGGAATATATTTCTGAATATACCTCTGGTGCCAGGAGATAGCTAGCTGAATTGCTGTTGTAAATAGGACAGCAAAAGTTCTTGGAGTGCTGTTGTCTCCTCCTGGGAGGAATTATTGTTCTTTATTACATGGTAAGAAACAGCACATACCTTACATTTATTTTCACTGTAAAATTTTTAGTTTAAGATGGTTTGGTGCAATATTATATAAAAGGAAAAACTCTCAGCTTCCAAAATGTTTTTCTTAGTTCTGTTTTCTGTCACAGCTAAAGAAATAACATTAGTTTTCTATTTTTTTCCCCGAGTAAGAAGACAAATAGAAACTAAGATTTAGTTCTTCAGAGGGGTTGAACCCTTTCATGACACTTTTAGGTTTAGCACTGTAGTCATTTACTGTGACAAAGTCTTCTGCTTGTGTAAGGAGAAATGTACCCATCACCACGCAGTTTGCTGACACTGGCTAACAGAACATATGCCTGTGTTTTGGCAGGGAGATGGCAGATGTCATCCTGCAGGAAGCCCAGGGGAAAAGTGAAGATGTGACCTCAAATTGTACTTCTTCCTTCAGCCTGGCAGTGCAAATCTCCCTCTGTCACCCACCCTGCTACATGTTGTGCCTAACACCTGCATCGCCCAATGCTAAACATCCTGTGGTCAACAGGGAACGTAAATAGCCAGAGTTCATTGTTCAGAGGTTTTGTGCTCCCGGTCTTCATTGTATGCTTGTCTGGTATTGCAAGTGGCTGGCGGAGATGCAGGTTTCATAGGGAAAAGGACAGCAGGGACTGTGTGTGCCCCTGTTGAGAGGCCATTCCCTGCTTTGTGTTGTGGACACAAGCATGTGGCTGCGTTAGCCCCCCATCCTGAGATCAGTGAGGTTAAATTTCTGCCCTGATCTCCCGAAGGTGGACTCTTTGTTGTCCCTTCCTCTTCCATAGCTTCAGAAGTTTTCATGGTGCAACCACTGAACGCACAGCAAATCCAGTCTCACGCACAGATGTATGTTCTGATTCAGCAGAGCAGATGCAATTTCTGTGCACGTATGGAAGCCAAATATCCCTCTGAAATACAGATGCAAACACCCTGTGGAGATGTGTCATGCTGCAAAGAGTTGAGGACAAATTGAATTTGAGAAGAGAGACAGGCAGAGGGTAAAAGCTGCATGAATATGTAAGGCAGGGGAATTTCTGCAGAAGACATTACTGCAGACTCAGCTGTAATTAAACTGCCCACAGCTGCTGTTTGTCTGTCACCTTTGGAAGTAGAGGATGCTTTAACGAGAAGCAAAGTCAAAGGAAAACTTTACATATTACCTAAGATCTCAAGCTGCTTACTGTGACCTAAGAGAAAACCATTTTATTTTACCTTGTCACCTTACAGACATCCATTATCAGAACTGAATAAACTGCTTTATTTTGGGAAGACTTTGGAGTTTGCCGCAAAAATGTGGAAAACTCCTTCATTTCCTATACATATCTTGGTGGTTTATTCCCCTTCCAAATGGGAAGGGAGAGAGAAGATTAAAAAGAAAAGAAAAGAAAAAGTTGAGGAGTTTTCAGGGTTTCTTTTACTTTCTTGCTTTCTATTTTAAAAGTGTGCTTGTGAAAGAGGGAGGGAAGGAGAGGAAGAAAACAGAATGAGACTCTTTAGAGGAGGAAAATTTGGGGAATTCTTCCATTCTTCCTATTTACTCTTTTTCCTTACTTCTTTCCAGCAGAAGGAAAGAGAGAGGGAGAGAAGAAAAACAACTCAGTGAGGAAGGTGATAGCAAGGAATCCAAACATTACAGGTTTTGCTTTTGATAAGGCAACCATATTTACCCTTAAATTTTGGCTCAACATTTCCTATGGGAAGTACTTTTAAAACCAGCTCTGCTTGTTATGCTTTGTTATTTGTGTATACGGCACTCTACGTGTCTGCAAGAAGACAAAATCATTCTGGAGTGTTTGCCTTAGTGCAGGCAGATGTGGCAAGAAGTCTTGCTTTAAAATACGTTAGTGGAAATGGATGCTATTCTTGTTGACACCTTACAGGTCTCTCTTTGAGGTAAGAAGATAGGCAGAGGACTGTAATGCTGCAAAAACTATTTGGGAATACACAGTCAACAAGTGAAGTGAAACTGAGGTTAACTCAGGGAAGCTCAAATTGAATTTCCAAGGTAGCACTCAAAAAGCATATCTGAGGAAGAAAGTAAATTTGCATATGTGAAAAAAAGGAACAAGGAGTGTGGGTTTGCAGGCAGGAAATAAAAAGCAAATTGATAGCCATGCCATAAAGGCTGGGGGTATAAAGGACAAGCCTAGAACAGAAGGGAAAAAAGCACAGAGTATGACAGACCATTATCTATAATGGCAAGAATTTCAGAGGGTGAGAAGCAACTGGCTTTTGTGTCTTTTAAGGAAGCATTAGAGATAGGAAGACAAAACAATAACCCAGGGGAAAATGGGCTTCCCAGGTTGCAGGCAACATTTCATACCAGCAATGTAGTAAGCCCTTCAGCACTCTTCCAGTTACAAACCAGTAAGGGTATAGTTCAGATGCAAGCTCCCAGATTGCTCTGTGGTAAACGATGCCAGTATAAAATACATTTGTGATATGAATATTTCTTAAAGGAAGTCACAAGAACAGCATTGCTAAATGGCGACTCTTCTCTTGTAAATGTTTTGCTTTTGTCTGTCCTATTCTTTCTTATGAACTTCCAAATGGGACAACTGGCATTTTCTTAATTAAAGATATCAGGTCTGAACATGGTGCTTGTAGGTTATTAACCTTATACCAGACTATTCTTCGGATGCTGTACTTTGCTTCTTGAGGGATCCTGCAGCAAAGTGAGATACTATAATCTCCTTAACCAGAGACTCTAAGGCATCAGAGTTAAAGCTAATTAGGATTTATGAGACTTTGGAGGGAATATAATTTGTATGCAAACACTATAGGTGATAAGGGGTTTCAGATGATGAATATAGACCTAAACTGAGCTCAGGTACCACAGTTTGTCAGGATAAATCATTAGGAGTACATTACACATTATTCTTCCATTTCATCTTCTTTTCAGTCAGAAGGCAAAGGCAGGGAAAATACTGTGCATGTGACACATTTTTGTGGTCCAGCTTTTGTTAAATCTAGGCTGGGTCTGTAGCAGCAATCAACACCTCCTGCTTACAAAGCACTTCTTTTCAGTAAAGTCTCAGCTGCTGAAACAGCACCTCCCTATTCAGATGTCTATCCTGCTTTCCTCTTACCACCTGGATCATATCACATCATGAGTAGGCATGTGCTTGCTAAGAGTTCACTGGGGACTTTGTCAGAGGACTATAAACCTGCTCCAGTGATTATAAAGTAAGTGGTCTTGAGAGCTTTTTGAACCATCCCGCTAAATCCAATACAGCTGTTCTGTTGTAAGAGTCAGCTTAACATATGGTTTATAGTGATCATATATTTATATTATATACAGTATAAAATAAAACAAAAGGTGCTTGAATTCTATGAAGACAGCAAATTGCTGTAAGCAGAAGTGGAGAGAGAACAGTGATTATATACAATCTGTACTAGACTAGCAGGAAACATCACCAGTAAAAGGAGAGGAACCATGAAAGGGAGGACTTCACTACTAGGGCAGCTGTCTACTTGGCAGCTAATACCAACAGATATTTGATGTATGAAACCTCTCTGGGAGCCTCTGGTGATGACAGTAACATTATTTTGCATTTGGCATGCTGTTTCTGTGTTGGGGCACCTTGGTGGGATACTCTGAAAGTCGAATGTGTAGGATTTCTGTTGTGCACATGTATGAGTTTATGAATTACAGAAATTATTAGTCCTGGAAGGGATGTGAAGAAGTCCTTTTGGCATCTCCTTTCTCTGCGGAAGGATAAGTGTATGTCCTTGGCACTGCTTGTAACCTTGTTAAAAGTACCAAATATTCCTAAGATCCATGTTTCCACATATCACTGCCTTTAGAATGTTTTTTTTTCCTTATATTTGGATATTTATCACTTGTGGCAAAGAACTTTTTGTTCCACATGTGGTGCAAAATGAAACCATTGATTGCAGTCCTCTTTATGAAAATTTTGTTTATATTGGAAGACACCTGGTAGACGTGAAAACATTTGACCTTTGTTTCTCTTGTAATAGTATTTTCATTAATGAGAAGTATGTTGTCATGTCCTTCTTCAAGTCTCTATTCTAGGTGGAAGAAACAAAATTCTTGACAACTCTTTCTTATCAGTCTGTTTTCTAAAGCTCTCAGAAATAGAGTTACTCTGTTCTGGGATTTTCCCATTATTTTTACACTTTTGTACTCCAGACAGGTTCTCAACAGTGCTGCTTGGGGCAGAAAAATAACATTCTTTGCCACTTACGAAACTTGTTTGTACATCCCACAATTGCATTGAAGTTTCTTGCAGCAACATGTTCTTGACTCATATTCAGCTTCTAATCTACGATAAACTCCAGATATTTTTTTTTTACTTTTTCTGTAATGTCCCTCCTTTGTTAGCAGAGATACAGCCTAGAGGTACCAACAAGTGGTCTCTTTACAAGCTGCTCCCTAGTCTACTCGGCTGTATATCCTGGTGTAATCTCCAGTCAGGATCTTAAAAGGCAAAGCTGTAACAAAGTCCCTAGACTGAGAATGCGGATTCATGCTACAGGAAACTCTAAAAGTTGCAAAGTAGGAGACAGGGAAATAATTCTAGAGTCAATTTTAAAAGTATAAGGCTCACTAAGTCTCTTAATCATACCTCTCATAGAAGAAAACAAGTTATATTTAGGACACATATGGTCAAAAGCGGCAGCGAAGATTTTGGAGACTGGATTTGGGAGCTGGTAACATTTCAGTCATCTGTAAATTACTTGAGAAATCGAAGTCATCAGTTCAATAGTAGTAGGTACTGGCAGGGTACTTGGCTTGTTTATGCACCATTTTGGAATAGGGTTGGAGAAGAGGGGATATCACACACAGAGCCGACGCTAATACCCCATCTCCCACATGGAGCTCTATATATTTCTCCCTGATGATCTTGCATGGACCTCAAATTGACTCCAGAAAATTACAACTGCAACTCATCAGTTTAACTCAGTTTCCTGCCATGACAAGGAACTGAACAGTCATAACCAAAGGAAGAAAACTTCGAGTTATTTTGAGACAAGAACAAGTCAATGTGGCTTTTTTAATGAGAAAGACATCTTCCAGTGAAGGAAACAGACTTTTGTGACATTGCTGTGGAACTCTTGTTTCTTTTGCAGCGAGTTTCAGGCTGCATTTCTATTTAATTTTCATCAAGCCCAATTTCAGAGTTACACTTTCCTCTGAGCTTTAATTTGCACTTAAAGCTACACTCCACTGACTGAACACTGTCTTACTATTATTATTTTCTCACCTACAGCTTTTTCTTTTAGAAAGAAACTCTGCCATCACCTAAGCTGTTCCTTTCCTGGTCCCTCACCATTTTTTTCTCTGCTTCACTGCCACCACTGTAGCTGAAGGGATAAACCCAGACAGCAAGCAAACAGTTGGCAGGGAAGGTAAAGATGGTACAAGTCTAATGGAGAAACTTACTGGGAATAAACAAATTGTACAAAAATAAGCAGTGATATGTAGTCCTTTTTAATATCACCTGACCACTCTGTTGTCCAGGGAGCAGTGGATACTTGGGGTACCTGGGGTACCAAGGGGTACATGGGTACCAAAAACATTCAGCTTTCTGTTCCAGGTATCACAGGTTCTTCATTCTGATCACTTTTATAATTTTTCCAGTTCTTCCTTTGAGGCTGGTAGTGCTTGCCTCAGCAGCTGCTTTTCCTCCACCAACTTTTATTTCCTTTTTTTCTCTTCTGTTGTCTTGTTTAGGGAATGGTAAATCACACTGTGGCAGGCACTCTTTGTTTTCCTTTTGAGGGTGAGGTTAAGAATAGTTATTTATCTGCTGTTGGATAATAACTGGTTTCTCACACCAGCTACAAGCTGTTAGCCTACACCATCACTCTCTTGACTGTCATCCTTCATCTTACCTCTTAATTGCTCTTCAGCTGAGCAGCATTTCTTCGGTTATCATGAAGTAAGTTTGGGGTACAACTAGCTAGAATCTTTTAAAGGAAACAACTATTTATTTCATTATGAATTAATCTCAGTAAGCATACACAGAGAATGACATACATCTGAAGGCCTGGGAGGTATTGTTTTTCTAAAACATGACTACACAAGAAAACCTGTGTTAAACAGAACCTGGCCTTAGCTTGAAGTGAATTCACAGACCTGCTATCTGCCTTTCTGGGCACCTGAGTAAGTCCCAGCTAGGGTGACTGTCTGATTTTGGGAATGTATTTCTCATTTTCTTTCTTCTTTTTCTGTGGGAAAAAACCCACACAACTGCAAATAGGAAATCCCTCACTCCTTACACAAAATAAGAGAGCTTTGAAATCTGAGTTCTTAATGACTTTCCTCCATGCACGTACCTGAGTTCTCCTTGGGGAACTTGCTCTGTCAAAGACTCAGAGGACAATATTGCTGGCTGTCAGGGTCCTCACAAAGTAAAGCCCCGTTAAAAGAAGAGGGGTGGTACCGGAGCTGTTCTGCTAGGGAAAAGGTGTAATGGAAAACATATTGCTGTGAGGCTGTCATCAAGTTAAGCCTCTTATAAAGGATGACTACAGGGTGCTACTTGCTTTTCTTGTCACTTTTGCTAGAATCCTGTGGCATCTGCAGAGAGGCATGCAGAAAAGCCTCCCCACACCATTTTGAGCATGCTCCCTGTGCCTGACACACAGTACTGGGCTCTATCCTGAGCAGTCAGAGCTGAGTATTGCTGTTAGATGAAAGGACTTTGCTAACACCTTCAGAGGAGCTAAAATTTGAAGTCCAAGGTCAGGTCCTTTCTTTTAGTTATTTTTATTCCTGAGAAATACATATATAGGTCTTTACATATATATATGAGGAGTGTGCTAATGCGTATGAGAAGAAAGTGTGTGTGGGGGGGGAATGAAAATTATCTTATTTGTTGTTTTTATTCTATTTCCTACAACAGAAGCTGCTCCTTTCACCTCTCCTTGCTGCAGCTGTGTGGCCATTACAGTGTCTACAGTAATACTATGATAATGTTACTGGCAAGTATAAGTGATTAGCAAGACTTGCCCACCCTTCAGCAGTCCCATACGACCAGTGTGAAAGTCTAATGGAGAGTGGAGACTAACAGCAGACTATCACAGCCTGAATGAAGTCACTCTGCCGGTGAGTGCTGCCATGCCGGACATGCTAGAAATTCAATACGATCTGGAGTTGAAGGCAGCCAAGTGGTATGCCACAACTGATATCACTAATGCATTCTTCTCAATCCCTCTGGCAGCAGAGTGCAGGCCACAGTTTGCTTTCACTTGGAGGGGTGTCCGGTACACCTGGAATTGACTGCCCCAGGGGTAGAAACACAGTCCTACCATTTGCCATGGTCTGATCCAGACTGCACTGAAACAGGATGAGACTCTGGAACACCTGCAATACATTGTTGACATCATCATGTGGGATAGACACAGCAGAAGAGGTTTTTGAGAAGGGAAAGAAAATAGCCCAAATCCTTCTGAAAGCTGATTTTGCGATAAACCAAAGTAAGGTCAAAGGACCTGCACAGGAGATCCAGTTCTTAGGAATAAAATGGCAAGACGGACATTGCCAGATCCCAATGTATGTGATCAACAAAATAACAGTCATGTCTCCACCAACTAGCAAAAAGGAAACACAAGCTTTCTTAGGCATTGTGGGTTTTTGGAGAATACATATTCCAAATTACAGTCCGACTGTAAGCCCTCTATCAAGTGACCCGGAGAAGAATTATTTCAAATGGGACCTTGAGCAATGACAGGACTTCAAACAAATTAAACAGGAGATAGTTCATGCAGTAGCTCTTGGGCCAGTCCAGGCAGGACAAGATGTAAAAAATGTGCTCTACACTGCAGCCGGGGAGAATGGCCCTACCTGAAGCCTCTGGTGGAAAGTACCAGGCTAGACTTGAGGTTGACCCCTAGGGTTTTGAAGTCACGGATACAGAAGGTCTGAGGCCCGCTATACTCTAACTGAGGAAGAGATATTGGCAGCATATGAAGGGATTCGATCTGCTTCAGAAGTGGTTGGTACTGAAGCACAGCTCCTCCTGACACACCAACTGCCGGTGCTGGGCTGGATGTTCAAAGGAAGGGTGCCCTCTGCACATCATGTAACTGATGCTATGTATAGTAAATGGGTCGCACTGATCACCCAGCGGGCTCAAGTAGGAAACCCCAGTCGCCCAGGAATCTTGGAAGTGATTATGGACTGGCCAGAAGGCAAAGATTTCTGAATATCACCAGAGGAGGAGGTGACACATGCTGAAGAGGCCCCGCTGTGTAACAAACTACCAGAAAATGAGAAGCAATATGCCCTGTTCACCGATGGGTCCTGTCATCTTGTGGGAAAACACCAGAGATGGAAGGCTGCTCTATGGAGTCCTATACAACAAGTTGCAGAAACTGCTGAAGGAGAAGGTGAATTGAAGCAATTTTCAGAAGTGAAAGCCATCCAGCTACCTCTAGACATCGCTGACCAAGAAAAGTGGCCAGTGCTCTATCTCTATACTGAGTCATGGATGGTGGCAAATTCCCTGTTGGGGTGGTTACAGCAGTGGAAGCAAAGCAACTGGCAGCAGAGAGGCAAACTCATCTGGGCTGCCACATTGTGGCAAGATATTGCTGCCCGGGTAGAGAACCTGGCTGTCAAAGTATGTCACATGGATGCTCACATACCCAAAAGTCAGGCCACTGAAGAACATCGAAACAACCAGCAGGTAGATCAGGCTGCTAAGATTAAAGTGGCTGAGGTGGATCTGGACTGGCAGCATAAGGGTGAACTACTTCTAGCTTGGTGGGCCCATGACACCTCAGGCCATCAAGGGAGAGATGCAACATACAGGTGGGCTCGTGATCAAGGGGTGGACTTGACCATGGATGTTATTGCACAGGTTATCCATGAATGTGACACATGCGCTGCAATCAAGCAAGCGAAGCGGGTAAAGCCTCTGTGGTATGGAGGATCCCACGCCACTGCCTGGAACACTATCCTGGGCCTTGAAAAACAGGTGACATGACACCCCAGAATGAATTGAGTCAGACAACGGGGCTCATTTCCAAATCAACCTCATAGACACCTAGGCCAAAGAGCATGGCATTGAGTGGGTATATAACATCTCCTACCATGCACCAGGCTCCAGGAAAATCGAATGATACAATGTACTGTTAGAGACTACACTGAGAGCAATGGGTGCTGGGACATTCAAACATTGGGATATACATTTAACAAAAAACAGCTTGTTGGTCAACTCTAGGGGATCTGCCAATTGAGCTGGTCCTGCCCAGTCAGAGCTCTTATGTACTGTGGAAGGGGATAAAGTCCCTGTAGTGCACATAAAAAATATGCTGGGGACACAGTCTGGGTTATTCCTGCCTCAGGCAAAGGCAAACCCCACCATGGGACTGCTTTTTCTCAAGGACCTGGATGCACTTGGTGGGTGATGCAGGAGGATGGGGAAGTCCGATGTGTAGCACAAGGGGATTTGATTTTGGGTGAGAACAGCCAATGATTTGAATTATATGATGTTAATAGCTACATAATATTGTATATCATCACTACTATGGTCACTATATGCCATATCAATGGTATAACAGTAAGAATCACCCAAATTAATGAAGAATGCATTTTGATGAAACTGAGCAAAGTGCAGTGATAGAACCAGACAAGCACTGGCCATGCAACAATTGAGCACCGCACATATTTCTCCTGCCCTGAAGGACTGTTCTGAGAGATGGAGCCCAAACTCATAGACTAAATGAATTCAACAGACATTTTAAAGGGATGGCCCATAGACTAAGGGAATGATATCTGTGTGTATATATCAAAAGGCAGGGAAGGTGGTGGTGATTAATTGGGATGTGTTGGGAAGTGCGGGACCTGGGCATCATGTAGATGGTACAGAATAAGGGGTGGGTATTGTCCTGGTTTCAGCTGGGACAAAGTTAATTTTCTTCCTAGTAGCTGGTATAGTGCTGTGTTTTGGATTAAGTATGAGAATAATGTTTATAACACACTGATGTTTTAAATGTTCCTAATCAGTGCTTATACTAAGTCAAGTACTTTTCAGCTTCTCATGCTGCCCTGCCAGCGAGGATGCTGAAGGTGCACAGGAGGCTGGGAGGGGGCACAGCCAGGACAGCTGACCCAAATTGGCCAAAGGGATATTCCACACCATATGATGTCATGCTGAACAAAAAAACTGGGGGGAGTTGGCCAGGGGGGCGTAGCCACTGCTTGGGAACTGGCTGGGCATTGCTCAGCAGGTGGTGAGCAATTGCATTGTGCATCACCTGTTTTGTGTATTTTTTTATCATTATTGTTATTTTCCCTTCCTTTTCCATTGTATTAAATTCTCTTTATCTCAACCCACAAGTTTTACCTTTTTTTCCAACTCTCTCACCCATCCCACTGTGGAGGGAGTGAACAGGTGTGTGGTGTTTAGCTGCCTGCTGGGTTAAACCACAAAACCCCATAAGCAATGAAAAGCTAATGAAGATCGTTATATACAATCCAGACTGGAATTCCTTCTAGAAGAGAGCAGATGTACATACCTAGTGGTCAGAGCACTTGATTGTATATAGAGCAACACAGATCTGACACATCACTATCCATCACTTTGCAGTCCCATCACCAGTTTATTACCCATCTCTACTAACCATTGTCTTTGCTCTGTTTTTCTGTTTTTCACTGTTGATTCATTTGTTTGAATCTGATTCATCTGATCAGGACTGTGAAAGCCATACAGGAAGAGGCATATTGGGAGGTTCACACTGGTAGTTCAGTCTCATGGAGGCAGTGGCTGAGAGGTTTCAGGTCAGTGATCCGTTCCAGAAAGCCAGCATCTCCACCACTTGACGACCTTGGCAATCCTGGTCCTTCATCTCCGTTCTCCATATCATATTCACAGTCCCTGTCTACTTAAATTTTACATATTTAGGACCCTGCACACATGTCACTATCAGTTGTACTTACCAGGAATGTATCTTTGGTAGACACCCCTACTCAATTTGACGGCATACACTTAAATCCTTAAATCAAGTAAGGAAAATGCTCTTGCTTGCAAAACTTAGCTTTACACTTCAGTTTAAGAGACAAAAAATAAGTAGAACTGGCAGGCATACAGAGAAACCTGGATGATAGGAGAGTGGGTGGTTCATGAACCTTTAAGGAGAAAAGAATCAATAGTGCCAAGTTCCGTTTGATACTATGAATGTAGAAATGTTATCAGAGGGTTAAACAAATAAAATAGAATTTGAGGGTATCAGTAAACAAGTTCAGACACAAACAAACCTGAGTAATGGTTTTTGGAGGTTAGGGAATTATACAGGATGGTATAGATGGGCACAGAGTAGAACACTTTGATTTGATCACCATCTTTGGCTTCATTGTTCTTGAAGAAAGCTTCAGCTCAGACTGACTGCTCCTGAGTATTATCTACCTAGCCCTGGGGATTTGCGGGCAGGTGTGACAGATAAACACCATTTCTCTACTCTCTGTCATTTTAATAACAATTCTGCAGGGCACCAGTATGTGCCAACCACCATCTTTGAGGGAAACAAGGAGAAACGGCATGAAAAACCAGGGTAATTTATTATTTAAAGAAACTTTATGGAAATACCATTTTCCTTCAGGAAGTAATGTATTTTTCACTCAGGTGCATCTTTCTACAATTTTTAAATGCCTAAATAAATTGTTAGAGACTTAATTTATTATTAAAATGGTGATTATTAAGAAGTTTAATATGTTTCAATTATTTCTTTGCTTTCTGAGATAAGTTTATGAAGGTCTTAATATTAACAACAGAAATTAACTTTAATTTGAAGCTCGGTCAGAATATTATCAATATTTAGCAGGATTTTGCAATCTGCCCAGTCTTTTTTCATAAATAAAATGCTATTTCCAGGGTGGCATGTGAGTTAAGACTGGACATAATAAAGTGGTTCTTAATCCATATGGTTTAATAAACTGAAATAGCCAAGATTTTAAGGTAGAATATTACCTATTTCCTAATATGGAACTCCTCAAATATGTATGGCTTATTGAATTGCTCAGGACACAACATTTTTATACATACATATTTTTTATGAGCTAACTTTTTGTCAGGTTTCAACCATTCAGTAATGCTCATGATTTCCTAAAATGGTTAAAAATTTTTTTTTGAAAGGGAGCTAGATCAAGTTAAGATATTGTTGTTCCTCAATTCAAACAGAAATTCATATGAATTTTACATCTCTGAATAATGTCCCACTTCCACTTTTAGCTGGTTTGTCAGGTCATGCTTTTAAATAAGAATGACATTCTTGACCAACAAACCTGGTTTTGTTTCTATTGTATTTTACTTTTCAGTGTGGTCATAAACTTCAGCACATACTGAGTTTTCTAATTTTGAGATGGTTGTAAAAAGTCTTCAGCTTTTGAGAGAAATAAATGTCACCAAAAGTATGTCTCTATCCTCCCCAGATTTATAATTTTTACAGAACTTTAAAGTTTCAGTGGGGAATTCTCAACCATTCTGTAGGAATGTCTCACAACAGAAAACCACTTTAAGATTCTTTCAATCACAAGACATGGAAAGAGCCATAGCCCACAGTACCGTACCCCACTGCTTCAGGTTGTCATAATTTAGGATCTTCAGTAGTTTTGAAACCTGCAAGATCAGAAAAAATGTCAAAATTATTGCTCTACAGCCCCCAAGTTTATCTGTTGATTTATCTTTTGAATGCTTTGTTGTATTGTATAGACAAAGGCAATTAGCAGAAACAGCTCTTCATTATCCTTCTCCATTTATCTGTGGGCAGCAAGGTGTATCCGAAAGTCATCATTAGCATCACAGTGGTATGTTGTCACAAATGATCCATTGCCAAATTCAAGCTAGTTGACTGCAGTACACACTTTACATTTGCAAGCATTTCTTACAGTTTTATTGGTGTCATGAAAGTAATGGATTATTCCTCTTTTGACCATGCAGTAATAAACAGTTTATCAAAAACGTTTTTGTATCTCCATGGTTTGCATCGTCAGTGGCCACAGAAAAAAGTCTGTCATTTTCTACATTGGCTTTAAAGTCTTTCTCAACTGAAAGGCAAGTTACTATTTTGTGAACGATGTCTGAAGATATTGTCTTAAGGAGATAACACATTTTAGCTATTGGAAATCTTGGAATAATGCTATTGATTTTGCTATCAAAATAGAGTGATCTGCATTAAAAAAACATGTGTAATATATGGTAGAGTGCTGTAGCGGCCATTTTCTTATGTTAGGAAGAAATGTTTCAAAGGTTTTCTTTTGTCTCATGTTAGGAATTACTGTGATCATTTACATGCTTACATGCGATGAGAAAATGTGTCTCTTTTTACTTTTACTTTACTGTAAAGTACAGTAAATCTTACGGGAACTATTGCTTTCTCTACTGACCATGAAAAGTCATTTCTGTACTTTCCAGGAACACTCATTCCTCTGTTTCATCTTAAGGACTGTGTCTTGATTTGTTGAGAAAATGTTATTATCACGATCCCTACTGTATCCTCAGCCACATGAAGAAGTATTGTCATCAACTACTTCCAAACAATGATGCACAGATTCCCACTTGGATGTAATCAAGTCACTCCCACAGAGTGTGGGGCTAATAAACACTTTTTGTGATATATCCAGTAGTTAGCTCTGCTTTTGATAAATGTTTTGGATAAAGTCCTCTTCAGCTATGAAAACATTCGCTGTGTAGTATAATCCCCGCTGCAGTCTTTGCTTTTTGCATTGCAGCGGCAGGTAGACTATATTTTGTTAACAATTTATAAGGAAATTTTGCATCCTTTGGTTTTAAGCGCGCTCTGCAGATGTAAACTGATGCCTGAGATCCTGTCCACAGGCCCTCCCCTCAGACACCAGTGTGGCTTGGGGAAATGAGAGCCATCTTCAGGAAAAAAGAGTTCCACTCCAGATGTATGAAGTCCCTATGGTGCAATACTTCCATCAGCTCTTCCCAACACTTTGATGGGTTTCTTGATTTGCCAGCAAGATTCTGAGGCAGTTTCCAACTTTTTTCTTCTTCATGGCATCTTCTACCCCAGTTCTCTCTGAAACGCTTTGCCTTGAGGTTGAATGTCAAGGGAGCCCATCTCTTTTCCTAGCTCTAGGCTCCTCATCAGCCAAGGACAGGTTGACATTCAGTGTACAGAGCTCAAAAGGGCTCTCTCCTATAAGCTGAAGAAGTTGGATGAAAATATCCAGAGATTTCTGGAAAGACATCCACCAAGGACTTCTATCTTCTGCAAGTAAAAGGGCTTATTCCCAGGTTCAAAGCTCTACCTTGCACATACTACCTACTAAATCTTTGCATTAAAATATGCTAGAATCTTTGTAGGGCAACTGTTGCTCTTTATATGAGCATTCGTTGACCTTTCTAGAGGTTTCTTACTTGTGTGCAATCTTCTTGAGATGTAAGTGAAGGGATGCATATTGGGTCTGGCTGAGATGAAGGTAATTTTCCCCATAGCAGCCCTCATAGTGCTGTGCTTTGTATTGGTAGCTAGAAAGGTGTTGGTAACACACCAGTGTTTCAGCTACTCCTGGGCAGTGCTCACACAGCATCAAAGCTGTCTCTCCAACATTCCCGCTTCACCAGTAGGCTGGATGTGGGCAAGATCATGGGAGGACATAGACAGGACAGCTGACCCAAACTGACCAAAGGGATATTCCATATGATATGACATCTGCTCAGCAATAAAAGCTAAGAGAAGGTGGGGGAATGGGGTGAAGGGAGCATTTGTTATTATGACATTTGTCTTCCAGAGCAACTCCAATGCATACTGGAACCCTACTTCCCAGGAGGTGGCTGGGTATCTCCTGCTGATGAGAAGTAGAGCATAAATCTTTTGTTTTCCTTTGCTTCTGCGCACAGCCTTTGCTTTTTCTGTATTAAACTTCCTTTATCTTAACCCACTCTCGTGGTTTAGCCCCAATCAGCAACAAAGCACCACACAGCCGCTCACTCACTCACTCACCCTCAGTGAGATGGGGGAGAGAATCAGAAGAGTAAAAAAGAGAAAAATTGTGGGTTGAGATAAAGACAGTCCAACAGGTAAAGAAAAGCTGCATGCATAAGCAAAGCAAAAGAAGGAATTCATTCACTACTTCCCATGGCAGGCACGTGTTCAGCCATCTCCAGGAAAGCAGGGCTCCGTCACGCATAACAGTTACTTGAGAAGACAAACACCATAACTCCAAACATCCTCCCCCTTCCTTCTTCTTCCCCCCAGCTTTATATGCCGAGCATGTCACATGGTGTGGAATAACACTTCGTTCAGCTGGGATCAGCTGTCGTGGCTGTGTCCCCTCCTAGCTTCTTGTGCACCTGGCAGAGCATGGGAAGCTCAGAAAGTCCTTGACTAGTGTAAGCACTACCCAGCAACAACGAAAACATCTCCACATTATCAATGCTGTTTTTAGCACAAATGCAAAACATAGCCCCATATTAGCTACATTGAAGAAAATTAACTCTATCCCAGCTGAAACCAGGACACCCACAAGGTTTTATTCCTTCTTATTTTCGCCCCGCCCTATCCTGCTGAGGAGGGGAGTGATAGAGCAGCTTGGTGGGCACCTGGTGTCCAGCTAAAGTAAACCCACCATGTATAAATGCCATACAATGTTCTAAAGGTTCTCAAACATGAAGTCTCATCTATGATTTTTAAATTTCAAGTGTGCATTTCAATTCAGAGCAGTATTAGAACAACACAGATTTCAACTTTGGAGGTTCTGTGGTTATTTTCATTAAAAAGCTACATTTTATGATGCTGAATTCTATTCTGGAAAACAGTATTGAATCAATAGTTACATGACTCTGTGTTGGTCTGTCCAGTTTCATTGATGATTGATTAAATCTTCCTTTCACTCATACAAGAAAGGAAAGGGGAAAAAATTCCCTTAAAATAAGGGCTCATTAGCCATCTTACAACTGCCTGTAATAGTCTTCTATCAGACTACATTTTTAACTGTTGTAGCACGTTGCAGTGGTGATCAGCTGTAGATGAATTCAGTTTTTTGTGTGCTCTGAAGCTAAATTATTCAGCCCAGATTAATTGTTCATCAGAATTCAGCAGTGTCTGAGACCCTGCAACATCACTGTCAGAATGCCTGATACTTGGGAGAAAATATTAGGGGAGAGAAATGTTTTTACCTTGTGTATGTGCCGACTAGCTGAAAACTTTACTGCCTGCAAATATTTTAATATTATAAGCAGTGAAGCTGGTGAAGGTGTTTAAAAAAGACATACCTAGTAACAAAAGCATGGAATTATAAGCCAGAAATGCGATGGGTGAATTTTTTTTTAAAGAAACTATTGTTGTCAGGCAAAAATTTCCATCAGTAAAATCTGAGAGAGGAGCATAATCCCACAATGTAAGTTCTGTTAGCTCATCACTTAAGATAGCTGCAACAATTCTACATCTGCTAGTAGAGAGAAAAATATAGTAATAATATTTTTATGGTGATTGGGGTATTGATTAAATGACACAATAGGTTTTCTGACTGTAATGAAGTTTGTAGACAAAATTAAATTGAACAAAATAACTCTGTGGCACCATCACAAAGAGGAAATTAGAAAAAAAGATCAGAAAGTAAAAAACAATGTTTATCAAATCCGTATCAGTTTACCAATATTTCTTGTGTGTTGTATGTGGGAAAAAACCTGATCAGCATTGTGAGGCCACAAAAATGAAGGAAAAATCCTATCATGGTTGCGTGTGCCATCATTATTCTCTCCCCTCTGCAAGGAATATCATTACACTGTGTGGGATGAATCGGATCACAACAGGATAAAAAATAGTACAGAGAAATAGAAGTAGACTGTATTATGATGGATATGGAGAATTAATCAGAGAACCAAGATTATTCAGGCAGTTATAAATTTAACTTTTTCTTTTAAAGAAAAAGCTTGAAAGAATCCTTTGTCTCTATAACTTTAGTAATCTCCTCAGGAGAAAGATATCCTGTGGGACTTACAGCCTTGCTGGCCTAGCGGTCCAGGGCTCCAGCTGCTGTATTAGCTGTTGGTGAGAGAAGACTGTCATCCCAGACAGGAGGTGAACAGCTGGTGCCCAATGCCATATCCTTAGAGGCTGGTTAAAGGTGCCTGATCCTGTTGGACTGAGCAGGTTTTGCTTTATGTGCCACGTTCTGATGGGACTGTGTATAGGTGTAAGAAGTATGGACAAATCAATGACACCAGGCTGTCTCCCACTCTCTAGGAATCTTCCAGAACTCGCTAGTTCTGCTTAGCAGTACAATAAACCAAGTGAATCCTCTTCCCTCTTTTTTTAACTTGTTTTGGTTCTTTGCCAGCAATATTTTTTTCTTGAGGATTTCAAGCTTTAGCAGGGAGCTTGTGGTTTTTAACAGTTTGTAACTCAGCCAAAGTTAAATGGAATTTGATGGGACAAGGTATTTCTTTAGCCTGAGGGCTTTCTCCCTGCTGAATTTTGAAGATTTTTCTGCAAACTGCAGGGATGAATTAGAGCAGCTTTAAAAAGCAACAAGAGTCTAGCTAAAATGGGATGTGTTAGCCTCTCTTATGGGGGTCACTACCAGCTCCCTTGCAAAGGGACCTGTGGTCTGTGGGCATTGCTATGCAACCTCATATAAGGAATACCGAAGTAAAAAGAACACTTACAAGTGACAGGAAAACCTGTGTCCCCAGCCTCTGTATTCACCTCCCAGAATCTGTGTCATGCAGTAGAAAAGGATATCAGCTGTATGGGCCACAAAGAGAGCAAGGAGATGTTGTCCTGGAGCCTGGTGGTTGGGGGAGAGAGGTGAGGTGGGCTTTTTGCCTCCTTTGAGAAAAAAAAACCTTTACTTCATCAAGTCTTAATATCACAATCGGTTTGTCCCATCTACATTTTAGCTTCTGCTAGATATGTAGGGTGAGTCATCTCACATGATTAGTATGCCTGAACACTCTAGGTTCTCCTTCCAGTCAATGGAGAGAAATAGGCACTTTTAGGGCACAGTACATCCTACAATGCATCTGCATAGACTATGATGAGATGAGTCACACCACTGGAATGTTGTTTCTCTCTTTAATTATGAAGGAAGTTGCTTTAGGGTGGTCATCTGCAAATTAAATATCAACACTAGGTCAGAGATCTTCCCCCAGGGTGTGAACACCCATGAATTAAGGTGAGGTCAATGGAGATGTCCCTCCGCTTTAGTCAAGATGGCTTACAATGCCCAGGGTCTGGAGGTAGCAAACCTGTCTGGCCCCCATGGAGATGGGGAAGCTGAGCCACAGCTCCTTGGCAAGGTGAAGGCCTGGGACCTGTCTTCCCCACTCTCTGCTGTAACTGCTTCAGGGCTTCTTTGGACTGCCCATCTGCTACCTGCAAGGCTGACTGGGGGCCTAGGAGATATTTTGAAAAGATAGAAACCCTGACAAAACCTAAATATTTCAGGGTGTGTGTTTCTTGGGGATATTTAAAAGTTTCAGTTACATGATGTTTCTTCAAGACACTCATCTAAAGTCCCAGGGTATTTTGTAGAACAGAAATCCTAGTTGTTGGCTGTCTCTGTTAAGTGTATTATTTTCATGGAGAAGAGACGGCTTGATAACTGCGCTGATTATTGGGCTCAGTTCTCAATAAAGTCACTCATTTCATTGTCTTTCTTTGCTCTCAGGAAAAGGGCTGTCAGACTTGTACAAGGATGAAGCTCAGGGCTTGTCAACAAAGGGCAGGTAAGGCATGCCAGACAGATATCTCCTTATGTTGCAGTCGTGTCCACTGAAGTCTCAAGTATCTGCCTCTCTCCTCTTCTGTGTCCTGTTGCTACCTTATGTGTGGCAGCAGAATTGCTGGCATGGATATGCCAAAAGAGTCTGATGCACAAATAAAATTATAAACCTTTGTGAAATTTGGTGGAATGAGCCGGGAGCAGCTCTGCTGCAGATGTGATGCAGCAGGAGGAAGGTTGTGAACAGCTGGAGAAAAGATCCTGAGGAGTTTTACATGCCACTGACACAGCTGTTTCCCGAATGCACATCTGTCTATGTCTCACTGACAAAGATATATTGGCAAAATCATATCACTATCGCTCCAAATCAAAGAAGTTTGATTTCAGAGTATACAGCTGGGGATTTATATTAGTGTGTTATTTTTATAAAGCTTCTAAAATTCTTGTACAGTGAATTAAATATGCCACACATAGGCAGATGTTGGAAAAAATTCAAAACACATGTAGACATTTGTGCCTTTTGTCCGATCTCTTTCCTTTATCGGGGAGGTCCTTTTAGGAAGCACCTGACCACCTCTGCATTCACATACAGTACATATTATTATTGACTGAACCATCTGTAATTTCATAATACTTTTTATTAAATATTTTTTCTTTGTCCACTCTTTCTGTTAGCAGTTTAACTATTCATCATGCATGGTGTTCCTTCCACATAATTATAACATATCTGACAGTGCTTAATTGAAGGTTTAATAATTTCTCAATTTGTTTACTTAGAGGTTATTAGTTACACTAGATCTCCAACGACGAATAGTCTTGTTTAAGATAGCCTTAATTTACCTTTGAATGCCCTTCTCTGAACAAGTGTGTATGAAAGGATTTCCACTATTAAGAGCGTGCTATAATGTCTCATGTTGCATAATATTTCAAAGATATGCTTAGTAGCTTCTTTTTGGGACATTGCCTTTACTTAAATCAGCATCATTGTGCCCATTCCGCGTGGTCATTTCATCTCATTGCTCTTTTATCTTAGGATAAAAATGAGTGACAGGAGTTTATACTTGTAAATCAAGGCTCACTCCTAGAGAAATTCCAGGCACTGCTCAGGTAACTCTCAATTGAGTTATCAGTCCCTACCTATCTGCCTTCTGTTTTAAGCTCCATGAAGACATATGATGTTGGAGGGATCTCTTTAACCTCTTGTCAGCACGAAGCTAACTAGGAATATGCCTAGTCTTCCTCAGCTACATGAGTAGACTGCACTGCTTGAAGATGTGAGCTGGCTGCTGCTATATAGTGGCTCCAGAAAACTGTGCTCAGTGCTAATGTGGAGATTAGTATCTATCTTCCTGTGATTTAGAGTGCTGCAAAGTGTACCTCCTTTATCCGGCCAATAATCTGAACCTTCTACTCTTCTGACCTCGTGAAAGCCAGTGAAATCTGATGCCTCTTCTTGTCTTTTGATCAAGATTAAAGTGCTGAGTACATTGATCTACTCCTGGCTAAAATGAAACCCTCTTGACACTAGTTTCCCAGATTTCTGTTATTTATGGTGTTGCTTCCAGTACATCATGGTCCTTTACTCTAGGCAAACACTTACTGGAATTAGTTTATTCCATAGTACAGAAAGATCATGAACTTCCATTGTAAATTCTTGCCCTGTGGCACCAAAAATATTATACATGCCAAAAAACCCCGATACCTAAGGAGCAACTACCTCTGTGTGCCAGATTTTGTAGAATACAGATAATGGAATGTTTTTGGAGGTACTGCTGGCAACGGGATGTAAACTGTAGAGACCATCTGCGGTGAAATGGTCAATTGACCGCGATTCAGACAAATATTTAGAGATTTATTAACATTTAGAAAATCATGTAGAAGTTTTACTTTCTTTTTTCTCTGCCTTCCTTCCCTGGTGGTCAGCTTTTGTACTAAATTTTAAGTGGTTGTATATTTAAATTCCTGTTTATTCAAAAAGGAAGGCAATGCAATATTGACCTTTCAGTTTCATGATAATAATAATATGGTATTCGGTGTAAAATTTCATTCTGACATAAATAACCTCGAAGTATTTATTCCAAACATATAGTGTTGCAAAATTAAATTTAATCATGTATAATTATAAATATGGGCTTTAGATGCTTATTAAAATGTCTCCTATTTTTGTGAACTGCAAAGACCTTTTGATGAACCTGATTTTTAAGATGGTTCTGCTACGTATGTTATCCCCCCTGCTCAGCACTGATGAGACACATCTGGAGTGCTGGGTCTGGTCCTGGGCTTCCCAGTGCAAGACAGGATTGAACATACCGGAGTGACTCCGGTACAGCCACAAATTTGATTAAAGGCATCTTATCCATGGGGCTAAATACCTGATGGGGGAAATGATTGACACAGAGCCAGGTTCTTCTCAATGGTAACCGTTGAACGTGAGGCAATGGGTGCAAACTAAAATACAGAAAATTCATTTTAAACATAGGAAAATCTTTTCAGTCATGAGAGTGGCTGAACACTGGCACAGGCTGCCCAGAGAGGCTGTGAAGACTCCATCCTTGGAGATGTTCAAAACACAACTGGACACAGTTGTGAACAGCCTGCTATAGCTCACCCTGCTTTACCAGAGGGTTGCACTCAACAGTCTCCAGAGGTGCCTTTCAACCTCAGCTCTTCTGTGATTCTGCGATACTTAAATTTTTCAATTTCTTAGATTTATCCCATCATACTGATATTTTTTTATTACCCATGGAAAGAAATTAACAGAACATACTCTTTGAAAAATATAAATTCTTTTGTTTAATTATTTAGATAGAATCTGGGAGACCATTTTCCAAGTAATCTCCGTTTTGGAGCTGTGATAGTCTATGGTAAACTCATCCACGCACAGTAGTCTGTGTGCATGGTTGAGGCTTTCCACTCCGTATGTTGATGTGTAATTGCAGAGGTACAAAAAAGCCACGCATAACTTGATAACTAAGGGTTTACAGCTGACAGTCTCTGACGCTTGTGCAAAATTTCTAGGAGGCTCTAGGGAATCTCAGAGGATTTTCCACATACAAACTTGCATATCCTGTTCAAGGGCCAGACACATTTGCCAGCTGTCCCAAAGATAGCAAGTGAGTCCGAGCTCCAAACAGTACCACTGGTGCAGCCCTGTATCTGTGCTGGCTCCACAAGCTGATATCCTATCTGTGCCTTTAGAAAGTTAGGCCCTCGTTCTCTTGGCATCTCCAGTAATTACCCATTGGAACCCCAGATCTCACTGCCTGTGGCTTGGCTTCCCCACCTTGACAGCGACACTACTAGCCATGTAAAACACTTGTTTGTATTTAAAATGTTATGAAGACAAATGTGAGAAGGTCTTTCATGAAATTGCAGTTTAATTTCTGTGATAGTGTCCCAGACTGGTGTGATATAGCATTGTGGTACTTTCTTTAAATCCTTACTTCCTATTCTTTCGAAGTGCAAGAACACTAGTTTGAATTAAGAATATATATATTTATAATTTGTTTCATTATTCTTGCTTCCATATTACAAATGGTTTTAAATTTATTTTATGTAATGAGACAAGTACAAGGAATTTGGGTCTACTATTAAGGTGAGTAATTTTCACACTGGGAGTGAATAGGTTTCCTATTTGTTTCTGTGTTTGTGTACTAGACTGCAGCCCAAGTCCTGCTCAGCTTGGCTGAGTGCTCAATTTTAATCAACAGCCTATTTATTGGGCACAGCAGTACTGAGGTATGTTGGGTCGAACATACACTTTTTTCTGTGTTATCTTTGGTACTTTCCTCCTTCAAATATTCACTGATGTGAAATACATGATAATGTAATACAATCTGATGTGTAGGTTAAGGAAAGTAATCAATTAATCTGTATGAAATTATAACCTAATTTTCTTAGAAAGATTCAGCAGTAGTAAATAAATCTTAATAGTTCCTTGAGCTAATATAGCCAGAGCTGAGGGGTAAACCTATTTTCACAACCCAATTTTAGGGACTAGTCGTCTTATGAATGTCAGTTCTTCAGTTTGTAGAAATCTTCTTTATAAGCCAGAAACCCATGGATTTGGGTTTAACACAGAGATTAAGGTTCCACTAGTGCACAGTCATGATGCAAAGCATCCTTAGAAAAGTCACTACAGTGTAAACAGGAGTGCAGTATATACCTAATGTCCCAGCTGTAGGAGCTGCCTGAGCCATCCAGAGAAGGAAAAGCAAAGTCACATTAAGGATTGGATCTTTACTCTCCTCCCATCATTTATTTTCCCATATTATTGGGCATTCAGCCCTCACAAGGGCTGAAAGGGGAACTCCTTGCTTGCATAGAAGCTACTGACTCTTGTGTGGCTGCAAAGTTGGTTTAGAAGCCCTCCCCTGACCAGCAATCCTATTTTGACCAGGGAAGGAGGGCCCCTCTTCCTTGCTAGGGTTAGAATAGGATTGGGCTCAGAGACCTGTAGGTGGGCTCGTGGCAATCATCAGCCACCCAGACTGGTCTCAGATAGTCTATGTACTGAGGGCTAGACTGTAGGCCATCCTTGATTCCTATGCTATCCTCTGGCAGGTGTTTTGAACTTACCTCCCTGTGGTAGGATTTAGCACAAAGAGACTGCCAGCATCACCTTTCCAATTCCCTCTTGGTCCAGCAGCAGAGAAAAGGCATCTGTGATAAGGCCATATTACAGCTCCATTTTGATAAGGAGTATTGTGTAGATAGCTGTAATGTGGGTAAAAGATTTGATATGTACCTGAGAGTCCTTGCAGATAACTTCAAAGCTGACCCTAATAATCAGCATAGATATATGTCTAATGATCACTCTGTGAGTTGTTGTTTTTTTAAAACCAAGGAGTAAAAAGAAATAGAAGCCAAATTCAGATTGCACAGTTTTAAGCTGTGTGTATTCCTGCCAGCAAAATTTATATCTGTTGAGATGTAAGCAGGCAGCTAAGTCGAATTTAAATGAAACAGGAATCCATAAGAATTGAAAATATCATTTATATTCCCTATCACAGTCATATGACTACTTCTAAATACAAATACATATGCAGATACTTTAAAACAGGGCTTAGGTATGTGATTGAAATCTCTGTCTGAGCAAGAATGGAGGGTTACATAATCTGTTCACAAAATCAGGTTATGCACCTGAGGTTTTTGCAAATATATGTGCTGCTAGCATTTCAATATGGGCTCCTTAAAACAATTTTCTGCTAGTCTCCCACATCAGCTTCTCCTGTGCATAAAGAAAAAACTTGACCGGACAATTTCATATTAAAAGGTTTCCTTGAGAACATTTGTGCTTGCCTTTTAGAAACAACCATTTTGTGACTACTTTGAGAACCATGGCAGTAGTGACGATACTGGACATAGCTGCCTACTCCCAAACCTAAGCCCCAGAGACCTATTAAGCCATTTTTACCCAGGGCTGCAGAACTGCGGCCTCTGACAGTGCAGGACTAGAGAGAAGGTAGTGGTGTTATGCTGTATATTCAGATCTTTGTTTTGTGTGCCTTGCTTTGGTGCCCCAACAGCCATCTCTCACTGACTGTACAGGGAGGCCAGATACTGGAAAGAAAGAACTCTGAAGCTTTTTTCCTGGATTAACATGTGTGGTCTTTATAAAGTCCTCTGCAGGTGAAAGAGGATGATGGGACAGGACCTTATAGACCTAAAGGAGGAGCCATGAGTGCTGTCCTGTGACAGACATAGACATTCACGCCTCCCGCGCCCCAAATACAGTGTGACAACATTGCAAAACAGTTTTTCCATCCAGAGATACTAATACTTAAACCAATTTCTGTTGATGATTTAGCACTATTCGGGGATGAAGTGAAGTCAGCTGAAGCTAGGGGAAATCAGATCAACTTTTTATTAGTTTCGGTGACATAATTTGAAGAAAAAGCAGCTGAAGGCTCTCAGTGAATGCAACTCAGTGTATTCTTCCTTATTATGAGACCTACCAGGAGAACTCATTTAAAGCATGAGGAAATATCATTCTGTCTGGACTAGCCTGGACTGTAGGAAGTGCTTACGTTATGCATGAGACAGGTGGGAAGGAAGATGAGCACGTCTCAGTGAAAAGAGATTTGTCTGACTGAAAAGTGTATCACCACCTGTCTGACGGAAAGAAGCGTGGGCTTTTGCATGCTGAGATCATGACATCTCTGATTCACCTTGGTGGCACACTGGGACTAGCCACACTACACTGAAAAAGAGGAAAGCCCGGGACATGTCCTGACAGACAGGGTTATAATACCATTGGGACCAGAATGCATGAATCAGTAAATAAATAGCTGTGCCCATACTAAAAAGTTGTGTATACCTAGGCTTCTCTCATCCAGACAGAACAACTATGGAATCAAAGTCTGTTTTAACAACTATTTCCTCTATTTTTATGAGCCCTTACTTTGCATTGTTGGTAAGGGTGATTTTGAACAAATAGGCACAAAAACTCAATTGTAATAGTCTATTTGCCCAACTATATCAAAACCTCCATGCATTATAATGAACTACAGCATGTGCAGATCTGTCACTACAGCCAGGAAAAGAAGCCAAAGTAGGCAGGAAGAAAAGCTGCTCTATATTGATGGAACAGCTAGTTTCAGTGCGTACATAACAGTAATGAAGTCAGCTATTTGACATCAGCTTTAGAGATATTCAAGTTCTTAGTGAGTCATGACCTGTAGTGCTGATGCAAATCTCCACTTCAGCTGGATGTGGAGATCCAGGAGGACAGGTCTTTCCAACAATTTAATAGAATTGCTGTGTGCAATGAAATGAGTACTGGTCTAGTGGGTCAGGCTTTTCCACTGTGTTCCCAGGCAAGAATGAGGATGGAACAAGGTGAGGACTGAAGTAGACCATTTTCCCAGTCCCCCTTCCAGCTATGCTACTTCTGCCTTTGGCTGCAACAGCCTGCCCTACTTTCTGGTACTTCAGTCTGAGGCAGCTTGTTCTTCCTGCTCACGTGTCTTTGAATGGCTGCTACTTCAAATCTACCTTCTCCTGTCTCTCACGTTTGCCTCAGTTTCCTCTCCTCTGCTGCCAGTGCCTGTTTTGAAGCCTCAGTATTTGGTTGCTTTTTCCCAGAGCTGCTTGCCTTTTCACACAAATGCCCTCCTTCCCTCAACTCACATTTCTTCTACATTTTTCCCCTCAAATCCCACTTTGGGAGCCAGTTCTCCTATAATGGCTACACCACATCAAGTGATCACATTCATCAGGAGAGTTGCAGCCACTGGGAGGTACAGTAGCCAAGCCATACTCTGTAATCTCATGATGTTTTTCTTCTTCCGCTGTAGGGGAATAGACAGGGATCGGCAACCGGAAGATCACGGGCTGTGATGGAAAGATAGACTCCTCCCCACAGGAGTGGCAGGAACAGGAAGCTCAAGAGCTATATAAGCGTGTGACGCAGTTAAATAAACGGACATTTTTTATCCATCATATTGATGTCTGTGCATCACTGCCCCCAGGGTGGGTAGAGCCCTGTGTCCCAGAGATATGCGGCCCAAGATAAGTTCTCCCGTAGAAGCGTACAGCTACATTCCACTGCTGGCAGTCATAGTTCTCTGATGCACATTAAAGTAAGAAAGGTCAAAATTATAAGCCTGCCGGTATTGGTAATAAATGTTCTAAAGTCCTAAAGTTATAAAGACCTACATTTAGGCAACTGTGGCAACTTAAAAAGTTACCGTGACACTGGGTTTGCACGATTTCATAATATCCAAGGGCATGGAAGATTTATTTTCTAAATATCTTTATTACAGATTAATACAAATTATTATTAGGAACGCAAGTATACTTATGATTAATAAGGCAAATATATATATAAAGTTATTACAAAATTAGTACCAGAAAAGCAAGTGTATATATATGTATATTTCAATAGCAACAGTAATCAATAGTGGCAGCTAGCATATATTTAAATATTACAAGTTACTAGGAAATTATAGCTAGTAAAACAGCAAATACAGTTATGATTAATTATGTATATGCATGCCTATATATATTATTCAAAATAGTACCAGTACAGCATTCACCAAACTGTTCTGAGGAGCAGAACCCTGTAACTGATGATGGATAAAGTCTCACTTCAAAAATTATCCACATCACAGAGGCTGGAGTCAGTCAGGTATCCCCAGCGATGGTCCAACTTGTCCAGGAGATCTTGTAGAAAAGTTTGTGCAGGGGGTGTTCTCAGAGAAAGAGGCTCTCTTTTGGGTAGAAAGCAAGTCAAATGTATATCACAGGGATACAAAGGGGTGTAGGACACCACCACCTGGAGCAGCCAATAGTTGCTGCTAATTTCTGCTTTTCAGCTGGGACAGCCAATAGGCGATTGTGTTTTTTATTCTCGCAGACCAATTTTTATTTTTGCAGACTGTTTTCCTGTTATTTCAGATAGAACAGCCAATAGCAGTGGCCGATTCCAAATTTCTCAGGATTGTTACCCTCTTTTCCAGACTATTTTTCACCTTTCCAGATGATAAGTTGCTGTTACAGTTTCTTGGGTTTACGCTTATCGATAGTGTCTCAGGATATCTCTGGTTTTAGCTACCCCACTGCACTTCAAAGGCGCCACCTGTGCTTCTCAAGTATGTTTGCACAGGCCTAGTTCCCAGGCTGGCAGTTCCCAGGCTGGTAAGCATTTTCTCTGTCAGTATTTTCCCCCTTATAACCAGGTCGCCTTTATGGCTGCTCCCATCAGCAACCCAAGCTCTCTGATCTAGAAAGGCAACAGCACCCAGTAATTTTCTGAGGTGCCTTAATGCTCACCCTGAAGAAGAAAAGGTAGAAAAGGTGTCCAAAAGTTTGCCTCCCTTCATATGCCGGACAAGATCAGCCATTACCACAGGCAAAAATAAGTGGCAAAGACCTTAGTCACTGGTGCTTTTGGAATATCTGTGAACTAGTGAACAATCCAGGAGAAGTGGCCAAAATAAAGAACAGCACTAATCACCAGGGTGCAATCCTGGCAGGGAATCAGTAAAGCTGTGATCCCTAAAACTCAGCTGAAGAAGGAGGAAATGCGATTGGGTTTGTCTTTTTGTGCTGAGAGTGTGTCGCTGGGAATCTTCAGCTTCCATTGAGGAATACTGGCTTTGCAGTGAGAAAGCAAACACATAAACAGTGAGCAGAAGGGTTCTGGAATTGGACTGTTCTCTCTTGGTACTTAAAACGTAGTCATATCAATTTAAAAAATGAAAAAGCTTGAAACACTTTTGGCATAATCTGGTGCATAATAACATCAATCAGATACTATGTGCAGCCGTCAACAGCCCCTGAGAATGCCCTACATAAGCACAGAATAGGTCAAGACATAAATTTTATGTGGGGTCAGAATTACACACCACAATGAAAGGAATATTCATCACCAGTAGAAACTGGCAGGGTGGTGCACCCTAGCTGAGCATTGGAGCTGGGAACACTTGCAATAGTTTTCTTAGTCATGGACATTGCTCAGTCTTCCAACCCAAATTCCAATCTGCAAAAAGATATAATGCCTTTCTCCCTCATGGGGTGGGGCAATTTAAAGCCAGGTACTGAAAGTATATAGTAAAAGCTCTTAGTTGCTGCAATGCCACAGCAATGAGGTCTGTGCAAGTATTTGGGTTGCATCTTTACTGTAAAGAGGTCTTTTTCAAGAGGTTTTTCACTCACTGTGCTACCTCCAAAATCATAACTCATTGCTGGTGAACTAGAACAATGACATGTACATTTATACAGTCTCAGAGTCAGTGGAAGCCACATTCCCAAGGCTGCAGAATCACAGACTCACAGCAAAAAAGTCTTATTCAATGGAGTGGAAACCTTTTGACAGGAACATGCCCTTTTACTGAGGCCACTTTAGGATTTGCAAAATAATTCTGCAGGAGGGGTCTCAGAGAGTGCATGGAGAGTATGTGCTGCTTGTGTGAGGGCAAGGGAGTTAGACAGTCTGAATTAAGCAGTTCCCAGAAATATGTAATGTGTCCTGGGGCTGATGCAGGACACTAGTGCGAGGTGTCAAATGAAGAAGGATTTAGATAGAGTCAGTAGAATTGATCTGAGCAGGATTTTCTGGCAATATTTCTTTGCCCTCAGGCCCTCTGTTTTAATTGCTTCATTCACACTGCTCTCACACAATTATTCACAAAACTGGCAAAGGGATTTCAGAGAGGATGAGCAAGGTTACTCCTTAGAACATACTGTGGTTGTATCTGGCTCATCATACTCTGGAAGGGTAGAGGAATGATCTCTAAAGATATGCAGTCCATCCATCTGCATTGGCGAGGAATCAGATCTTCTTAAATCTTCTTTAGTAGCTGTTTGGTGGAGACATAGCAAACAGTAGAGTGAATCATCACCATCACTACCGCAATCTTTTGCATAATCAAAGATTCCTACAACAAACCCAATTCTTTCCTCCTAAATTATGTCTCTTATCCCTCCTGTAAGGTCCAATAATTTTACATTTCTTCAGTGTATAAGGATCACAACTGGACCCACTATTCCAGCTGTGGCTTCCTCCATAGCAAATAGAGCAGAACAATTACTTCCTGTGTCTTATGTGTAACACCCCTGTTAATAAGGATCTAAAGTTGTCTTTTTAACCCTGCACATTCACATAGTTGTCTGTTATTTTCTTACTGATCCATTACACCCTGTAGTACTGCTACCTGCTACATCATTTCCCATTTTGCACTCATTCATTTAATGCCTCCCTTAATGGACCACTTTGCTCTCCTCTTCATAGAATTCTACCTTTCAGATTTCATACTACTTTTTTTCAGTTTATCAAGATTAATTTTAATTTTAAACCTCTCCTCCAGAGTGCTTACACACTTCTCTGCTTCATGTCATCTGCAAATTTGTAGTTCATTAACAGTCCATTAAAAATACATAATCAGTGGGGTCAGGGCAGGTTTCTGCAGGACTCCATCCTTTTCAGTGTGACAAAAAGACACTGACAACTACTCTTTCAACTCAGTTTAAATGTGGATTTTTCCAGCTTGCTATTGCAGCTACCTTCTTTTTACAACCCTTGCAGTCATTTTATTTACCATTCTCTTTATAGATTGCTGTGTCTCATATGCAGGTGTAAGGGATGGTGGGAAGGGGACTGAATTAACAGTGAAGTTCAACTGATGTTTTTGCTAAACCAGCAGATCTGCAGCAAGAAGAAAGCAGTTTTACAGCCTAGCTGAAGTAAAGTCACCACAGCACTGGGCAAAGAAAAGATCATCACTGAAATCTAAAGGGACACAGGAGTCCAATGAGATCTCTGTTCTTTGCTTGAAAGCGTTATCCCAGCATTGTGAGGTTTGGATGGGCAACATGTGATCTGTACTTGAGTAGCTCCACTTTCTGTTACAAATAAGAGGGTGGAAAAGGAGGTGTTGGCTACTTATAGGTCCCTTAAGGTACAGTTCGCAGAATCGTAGAAATATTAGAAAGTCCCTCAGGAAGTCATATAGCCCTGTCTCCCACTCAAAACAGGACCTACACCAATGCAAAATTAGCACTTCTGGCTTCATCCAGCCAAATCCTGAAAACCTGTAAGGGTGGAGGTTGCACGATTGTTTCAGGGACCTGTTCCAGCGCTGTGACATCTTCCTAGTAATAGAGTACTTCCTAATGTCCAGTCCCATTTGCTTGGTCCCAGGATGTTGATCTTTCCACTTCAGATAGACAGCACAAGGAAAACGTGATGGAAGTGGGTGTTGGTCTCTCTGAACAAAACCAGCATATTCACAGATGATAAAAGCTCGTAGGGTCAAAGATGTACCAGCAGCTGTTGCAACAAAGGCAAGTTGCTTCATAGGACTCTGTGGTAAAAGGTGGCATTTGAGCACTGCTCAATCCTGTCTATCATCTCTTTAGCCCCTGAGACAACTCATCTAGACTTGCATCACACTGTTATCTTTGGCTCCAGGAAGCTCATGTCACTATGAAGATGAGATCTGGTAGTTGTCTAATGGGTGGAAACATCTTATAAGCGATAGCTGCAGTGAAGGTGGCTGTAATGTTTTGCTCAAGGACAGTGACAACCCTGTTGCCCTGCTGATTTGAGCGTATCTGTTTTACAGAAACAACATTCTCCTTAAAGACAGAGGGGTTTCAAAACCAAGATATATTTGTATGTGTGCCCTCCAGCAGTATTTGACACATCTCTGTATCATACAGTGGCATCATTGATCTTCATGGTATTGACAGTACTGTTGAGGTCTTTACTCTAGAATTCCCATAATCTTTTACTGCAAGTTCATCCTGAGATGAAATCGCTAGCGATTGATCAGCCTATCACACATACACACACAAAAAAGTCAGCCTCTTTCATTTAACTTCTTTGGTTTTCTTCCACAAGGCTAGGAAAAACAAAAGTGACACTGGAATTAATATGAATAATTCACTCCAAAGGTACGATAATAATTGTAAAATATAAATATTGCATTTTTAAAGTTTCATAAGACTACCAAGCAATTCCTGTGGCTTCTAGGTTTTATGTACATCATATATAGCAGAAAATAAGTTATAACTTGATGATACGGAACAAAAAAAAAAATTTTCAAAGCATCCAATATAGGTACCTATTCAATAAAGGTACCTCCTTTTTTCATTTTCTCCAAGAGAAGGAAAAAGTTATAAAGAAAATAGGCCCAAATATTCAAAGGTGCTGGATTCCTCTTGGAAAGTGTGTAAAGCCCTCAAATATGACTTTTGGCAGTAAGTATTCATAGGAGCTTTGTGCTTTATATGAAATTCGCTGTTCACATCTCAGGATTTTCCTAGTATTTCCCAGATGGAAAATGACATTTTTTCTGATGAAGTTTGTAGAGCCTGGTTGAGGTTTGCTTTGAGGGGGTACAAAACGGGCATTCCCCAGCCCCAGGGAGAAGGTGGGGGTGAAAAATCCAGACTGACCAGAATGAAATATTTACTTTTTCCAACAAAAATAATTTCCTATTAAAAATGGTCACATGTCAAGACTGATCAGTTTAATTCTCTCAAGTCTTGGGATGCAGAAGGAATTATAAAATACACAGGTTAAAGCAACAAAAATTATGGCTTTTCTGGCAAATAAGCTAACGCTAGGACCAGGCTTGCTTTTCCTCCGCCACTTGTGCTGACAAGACTAGTGGTAGCTCTGTCAAAATCCAGAAAATGACAGTCATAGCATAGTGCAGGAGGACAGGAGACAAGGGATATATTCCTTAATTTTAATTTTAAAATGCTCATGCAGTACAGATCTGCCTTCTGGTTGTTCCTTTCCACTAAAAGAGCTAAGGTTAGGAATGAAAATTCAGGCCTCGCCCTGTTTTTCAGAATACTGTCATTGCAATTGGTGCAAGCATTGTGGGTATTTAAACTCTGTGAAGAAATGCACTGGTTCTTCTTGTGTATGCTGTTCTTTAACATTTAGAAAATGGGCAAGGTTTTTTCTCAGTAAATGGCAAGAAAAACATGTATTTGATTTTTTCCCCTACAGCACACACCTCCTATCCTAGTATTTTGTGCTATAATTACACGTCAAATGAATGCATGGAACAGGTTACCATATTGAAAACACCTCCTCAAAAATCAATGAGTGTTTCCTATTCTGGATTGCATTACAGATAAGAATGCTGCAGTAATCCTTTTCATGAGGGAAAAATATAGAGACCTTTATATAGCACTATAAATGGTGTCTCTCCAGAGTGAGCAGCAGCATTTCTCAAATAGCTAATAAGACTAAATATAGTAGAGCATTGGAGTGAATCACAGTGTTGTATTGGGTTATGCAACCCTTTAAGGTCACTTACATAAAGAAGTGAACAAATTAAGTGCAAGCAGGCCCCTCCGTTAAATTAATTTGTAAGGCACACAAGTGGCATTTAAAGAGAAAACTTCTTACGGCTGTCTGTTGCAATGGGATGCAAGACTCTGACAACTAGTGTAATTGTTCTTTGAATTTCCTGAGCTCATCGAAACAACCAAGGGCTCCATATGCTGTCGGGAATAACGCTGGTAGAACTCACTCAGCCCTCCCTTGGATCCCCAGTGGCATCGGACAATGCTGCTATAGCTCAAGTTATTTAGGTGATTGTAAAATTTATCTGGTGGGAGGGACAGGAAAAAGGAGGAAGTAAATACTCCAAAGGAACGTCATACCATGAAAAGTGGGATCAAGAGCCTCTTCCAGTAAGTTTAGAAAGTCTTGCCCCTTCCTGTCCCTGAATGTTACTGACCTAGTTCCAAGTCTAAAAATCTTATTGCTACCCATTTGTACTGTTTAATAAGAGGAGCCAAATTCTGGGTTGTTCATGGTCACTGGATTGCCTTTCTGTGTTTTCTGAGTTTTAAAGCCATTCAGAGTTTTCCACTGGAGTAGGAAAAGAGGATCCATAACATTCAATAATAGATAAAACTGGAAAATTGAGATGCAGTAGAAACACGTCCAAGCTTATGAAAAGTGGAAATTTCTGTGTGTGCAACATTTCATTTTTGTCCTTTAAGGAATTTATATACATAGGCATTTGTGTAAAATGGTTCAGATTCTGTGCAAGAACGAAGTATTCAAAGACCAGCTGATTATTTAACAAGGACAAGTTTCATCTCGCATCCATTAGTTGCAGCTAAGCTTGTAACAAATTAGCCAGTGAGTTAATTACTGGCACGGTGGCTGACAATGCAAATTGGATGTTTGCTTTTCAAGCACTGTGGTACTTCCCCACACGATCAAAAGGGAAGAGAACTATTATACAGAGTTTTTACAGCTTAGGCTCTCACAATCTGTCTAGTCACCATTATATTTCTGAGGCATAACAAATGCTCAGAAAGACTGAGAGATTTTTTATTCTGTGGCAAAGATTAGCAGTTTCAGACCTTCTCTGTGCTCTGAGAGGTGTTGAGAAGGATGTAGCTTTAGGTAAACTTTAAATTAAAAAATGTGAATCACTGAAGTGTTTCCATAAAGGTGGTGTTTCCATGCTGGACCAGGGAAAAGGATCCTTAGAGCCTAGTTCAGCTCTTCAGAGCGATGCGGGCAGCTGCCACTATTGATCCAAGGGTGAAGTGATAACACAGAACATCTCATGGGCCGTTGTCTCATAGACATCCTTATGACAGAGGAGAAAGGTGTGAGATGGACTTCTTCTAAGCCTTCTTAAAGGATCAGGATATAACATAATAATAATGCATTTCATTTTCTCAGATGCTGAGAGATGGGACAGGGACCCTCTGGGATGGCTGTGCTTTTTTCAGGAGAGATCCTGGATGCTCATTCCTCAGGCCTTTTTGTTGCTATCAGCCACAGCAGAAGGCTTCAGTGTGATTTACTTACTGACCACAATTTAGATTGATCAAAATTACTATGAGCACAAAATTACTGTAAGCACTGTGGTCCTTTCATTTTACCTTTGGACAGAGCTCTCCTTGCTTGGAGAGCTCGGGGCTTGCTCTTTTGATTATGGAGGGTTCCTCTGATTCTTTCAACAGTTCAGGGATTTCCCTGAGAAAGTTTAGCAGGTTTTCACACATTTCACCACTACAGGAAAAGCTAATCACTCAGCAGTTCAGGGAAGCAGTAGAAAAGCCAAATTTCTAGGTTTTTTCCTTAATGCCAAATGCGTGCAATTTACAATAGATTTTAATTTTGCATGAGAAAACCCAAAATAATGAAAGCACAGCATACAGGTTTCGTCCCATCCAACAGGATCAGCTATTTGTTTATAAGAAGCTGTGGCTTGTCACTTCTATCCACTCTGTTCAAAGGGTTATATTACAAAGAAGTTAGAGAACAGCACCGGTGAGACCACAGTCGTGTGTCAGTCTGGTGTCTGGAGGTGCTGGGGCAGGATTTACAACTGAAATATTAATTTACACTATAAATTCTTTCATACATAGACTATAAACTCTTTCAGGTTACAGCCTGACACCACATGTCCCTGATCATGATACTGGCCAGACCTGCAGTATAAATTTAAAAAAAAGAAAGAGTTTATAATAAAATGCTTCAGTAGCATGAGGAACCCTGAGAATAGGTCAAAAATATTGCAATATAACAATGGACTATGACAAACTGCTTATGTCTGTCACAGTTTATGACCCTACAATGAGTAGCACCATATCATCATGGGGTAAGTTATGCTTTTTCAGTATTTCTGCCTGCAAGGGTTTCGAGAAGGAGGGTCTTCTCTCCATGGGTCTCTGGGGATGGAATGCCATACAGAAATCATCTCACGCAGGATGATAGACATGCTGCTGGAAGTACCTTTCCCTAATTTCTCTTTTACTGGAATTTGCTTAAAAGAGATTATCTATGTGACTACTTTCTTATAAATATCCTGTGGGCTCTTGGCCAGGCCTTGAAATATGGCATGAATCATTAATACACTGGAAGGACAGAAAAATGTTTATTTTGGCAAAGTCATCCTCATGAACAAGCCCAACAGTTTGGGTAATTTGCCTTCCTAAGTTTTAAATATAAGGTGGTATAGATAGAAAGGAGAAACTCAAGAGAGGGAGCTAAAGAGAGGAGAAAGAACCTGCATGAGCAATAAGAAGATATGAAAAGAAGAAATGTAATTAGTTCGCTTAGCATTTTTTCACTTGAAAAAGAGCTTTTGTTTTGATTTTCTGTTGTTTAAAAACTGTGCTGAAAGGTGTGAAACAGCATGAATCCATTTTTCACAATTTCATGTTGCCTGAGAAGCGTTACAGCAGCAGGTCTGGATGAAGGGTAGAAAGAGAGAACTAAGTGCAAACAGCAAAAAAATGAACAGGGGGTGACCTAAAGAGAAACATCTACCAATAGTTTTGCAGCACAGAAGAAAAGAAGGAAAGGTGAAGAACAGGCAAGACAGAAGGATGTATAACCCTTCCTTCCCCCAGGCACCATGACCAGGGTGTAAGAAATCATGATTGTTACATTTGAACCATTCATTATTAACCTTAAATCTGTGAAAAATACTTGTGATGAGGATCACTTGTAGGCATGTATCAACATTAGCAACAGAATTTCCTCCATTTTTTAACATCCTCAAAGAACGCTATGACTCAAGTGAGAAAAAGTCAGTGTTATTCTCAAGCTCTCTGAAAAAAACAGAGAAAAATATCTGCTTTTTCCCCTGGAAAGTAAAGGGAAAACTCTAAGGTCAGATTTACCAGAGTCCTGCAAATCATGAATAAAAGATTTAAAAGTGCTTGGCAGAGAGTTTGTGTTAATCAGTGTCTTCTCATGTGGGCATGTTTCCTCCAACAAGCCTGTAAACTTTGATTTTGTGTAATTGGGAGGTTAAAAGTTCTCCTAATTAGCATCCACTTCTATGTGGAATGTAGCACCTAGTTTGCAATCATAAAGGTGAGGGTTTTTTGAAGTGCTGCTAATTATGAAGCAAATTTGCCATTTGAAGCAAAATTCAAGTGTGGAGCCAAATGAAGCCTCAGAATCATCATTTTTGTCAATGTAAAAGGGAAGGTTAGATGGCTACATTTTATAACATTTTCTTTTACAATGATGGAGATAGTAAAATGGAAATTAAGAACAACTGGTCAAATGTGTCTATTTAACAGATCATTTAATTATTGTGATAAAATTTTTTCCTGGTGTGGTATTTGTTGCTTTGGTTGCTCTACAAAGTCATTAGAGAAACCCTTAAAATGAAATCAATTGCCTTAAAATGTAGGGGAATAAAGATGAAATTGCAGTTGCTTCTATAAGAGACAGCTAGAATGCTGATAAAATGTGTGATTAAAGATGATTGCCTGAAATACATTTTCTGACTTGTACTCTGACTCTGGCTCCTAGGGACAGAGAAACAAAGACTTCTCCATGGGACTCCAGAAGACCAACCTGATGAATAAATATTAAAGTTGGTGAGGTTCACTAGAAATAGCCCTCAACAGAGATTTACCAGATTTTATTTCATATTTTCAGCACATCACTAGAGAGCTCTATCTTCTGCAGGTGAAAATAGATCATACTGGGATTTTTCCTTTTCACATATTTTCCTATCTGGAGTACAGATGTAGGTGAAGGTGTTATACTTGTAAATCAATGAGTGACATATTTATTTTCCCTTTTTTATATTTTATGAACTTCTTCTCTAGAGTCGTTCACCATAAAGAAGAACAATTCATTGCAGAGTAACATATACCAGTACTATGGTTTACAGTTACTTGATGGATCTGGCATAGAATTAAAATATAGTTTCAGAGCTGCACAATGGCAATCTGAACACAAAATTATGGACTAAACTCTGCCAATCACTAGTCCTATTGACTTTAATGTCAAAGACATGTCATGTCTTTCATGTGCACATGACAAATTCAATGTAAGTGACCAAGCAATCTGCCTGTAAGTGAAAAGTTAGTGTTACGCCTTGTTTAATGAAAATGCAGTAAGATAACAGGTTCCATATTTCATCTGAGTGGTGACGATACTGATCCCAGTATAGCAGCATATTTTGGTTGATGACAAAACCTTAAGGCCTCAATAGCAAGTTATACTAAATTTAAAAACATCTTGCCTGCAACGCAGGCTATCACATTCCCACCAGACTTATTGTTTCTCTCACTATATTTGAAGTCTTATATCCTGACCTTCCACGAGCTCAGTCCCCTGAGCTGTGGGAGACTTGAACACAAAATGCTCCAAAATGGGTACCATGTGTTTGGTATCTCCACTCTCATAGCTCAGTGGAGGCATCTAGAGCAAGATACTCTGTCATATAGAGACATAACTTGTGAGGGAGAGAGTAAAGGCAGTCTCAAGGCACTGAGATCAAAGTCTGCAGGAAATGAGAGTGTCTGCACAGGATGCCTCAATCCTTTCAGGTGCAAAGCTCAATTCTTTGTTCTTGTCTTACTAATATAGGACAAACAGCACACAAAAAGGAGGACTAGCAAGAGAGAAAGAATGAAAGTGCATGGTCTAATGCATTATTAGTAGAACATCACACCTGAGATTGATGCCTGGTATAGCAAGCTGAAAAGATATTTTCAGAATCAACAAGATCAAATGGACTTAGATTTAGCCCTCCTTCAGTGCATTATGTTGTTATAGGAGACAATCTGAAAATTATGGTTTGACAAGTGAAGAATTGTTGAACTCTGCGTCAGAGAAAGCTTCATTAAATCAGTGGCCTTATGGACTGAAGACCAAAGTTCTCTTTTAACGACTGTTGTCTTTTTGAGCTACATCTGCTACCAGGGTACAAAGACAGAATTGAATTTTTAAAGTTACGGGACTTTGTCTCAAATCTCTTAAGTGCTACTGCATGACTGAGTAAAGCTGGAGAATGGTAGAATTAACACTGCTTTAATCTTGGTGGTAAAAGTAAATCACTAAAATGCTTCAAAGCATATTGGGAATGAGAAGTTTTAGTGAAAGTAAAAAAACAAACCACCACTATGAGACGGAAGTGTTTCAAGGAACTACAGACATCTGTCAGCCAAAGTTTCTAAATCCTGCCCACACAGTTAAAAAACATAATTTCTGCCTCAGAGGACTAGCCCATCTTGGCAATTAACTAAGTATGAGAGGACAAGATTCTAAAATAAGTATAAGAAAATAGAAAGCCTCAGTTCCAAGCCATCATGAACCAGGAGGGTGGGATTCGGATCAAAATCAAGACACTTTAATTTAGCTGTCCATGTCCAAAACACCTTAATTCAGATGTCTACGCATAAGTTTGTTGCCTAAGCTCCTGTTATAATCAATAAAAATCATTTACAGTTGGTGAAGCCTAAAGAGTGACTCCTCTGACCAGCTACCTGGGAGAATTCAATTACCTGAACTACTGCCATTTGAGGTTCCCCAGGGTATCCCCTGTGGGAGAGGCAGATATCACATGGGACATATGGGAGACCTTTGGGGCAGGCAGATGGATACCAGGCAGGATACACAAGAGCATTTCAAATTACACTAGACACCCCTGTTGAGACACCTGAGTCCATCCAGGAGAGATGTCCTGCCTTGTGAGCTGGGTCTCGTGTTCATCTCTGCTGGCAGTACTAAACAGAGGTGGCCCACATGCAGTTAGCTGAACAGAGGCACTCTGTGCCTTTTAGGATAGCTGGAGTGAACTGGCAGTGTCTGGCCACTGGTGTGGGAGGGCTGAATCTCCCCAGGTTCCCTGTGTCATGTCTGTGGAGATGTCTCAGCTACTGCATGTGAAACGGCACACATGGACAGGTTAACACATCAGCGGCCCCCATTGTGGTGGGAGGTTTGATGCCTCGCTCGCATTCAAGAAGCACTTCTGCATGGGCATGTGCATTGTGGTATCATGCATACCAGCTGAATCTCTCCCTAGCTATGAGTTCAGTTCAGGCTTTTGATCTAATTGCCATGGTGTAATTAGTAAGTTAAAAATTCTGTGTGGCAACGTGTTGCAGGTTAGCTGAAGTCTCTGTCTCAAGGAGGTAAACTAAGTTACATACTCGGCATTTGTTGGTGTTGGCCTCTTCTCCCAAGTTACTAGCAACAGAATGAGAGAAAATGGCCTCAAGCTGTGTCAGCGGAGGTTTAGATTGGATATTAGGAAGAATTTCTTTACTGAAAGAGTAGTCAGACATTGGAGCAGGCTGCCCAGAGAGGTGGTGGAGTCACCATCCCTGGAGGTTTTTAAAATATGTGTAGAAGCGACGCTTCAGGGCACATGGTAGTGTTGGGTTGGCGGTTGGACTTGATGATCCTAGAGATCTTTTCCAACCTTAATGATTCTATGATTCTATGATTTGCTGTGGTTCCTTGCACAAAGCATACACAGGTAGCATATTTTAGTGCTTCTCTGGTAACTTTAGTATGCATTTGGAGCTGATGTGCCATCATTCATCGCCTTGTTGAAAGAAAAGGTCCAATCATGAGGTTCTATGGGCTCCTGGAATTTGCTTTCATGTGTGCCACTGATAAACAATTCAATATGTGGCAAGAATAGGCAACCAGTAGAAAGTGGTAGGCATTTGGGAAAATCTATATCTATCTAAGAGCGGAGTATCAAGGAGCTAATATTTCTGGAACAAAAGAAGCCCTGAAACTGGTATAGATTATGTACTAATGGGAATTTTAATAGTGGTGCTGAAAATACAAATATGCTAAAAAAAATTTTAGACTGTTCAGAAGGAGCAGAGTGAAGTCTTTGAATTATGAAGCATGTTGCTGAAGTATGTTGCATTCCCTTATTTAATGGTTGATAGATGAGAAATATTTCTGTAACTGTCAGTCCTGCACTACTCGCAATCAAGAGGTGGTAACTGTATTTCACATTTATCAGCAGTGCAATTTCCCAATAAAGCTTGCAACATCAGTTGGAATGTGCAAGATCCTGAAAGTGCTTTTTCTGTGCCGATATTCAAAAGTGCAGTGGGCTGACCTGAAAGTTGTACAGCCATTTAACTACAGCTGCTACAGGCAAAGTAACACATCAGCTGACCTAAGAATATATACATACAGAATTAAGCTATAGGAATGTAATTAATGACAGTCAATATGTGTTAAGGATCTAGCTGTTATGAGGCAATTCTGATTTCATTTTTTTAATGAGATTACAAGGTCTGTTGGCAACGGTAATTGCAAATATGTGGTATTATTTAGAACTCTACAAAGTGTTTGGTTTAGTATCATATTTTTGGTGATTAACAAAGGCGCTTTTTAGGGTATCAATACAGTATATATAAAGTAGCTTAATACCTGGCTGGCTCAAAGATCTCAGAAAAAACTATTGCCATCAGGAGTCTTTTATCAGACAGTGTTATTTCTAGGAGCTTCTGTAGAGTTTGGTGAGAAATTTCATGATGTTCAATAGTCTCATCTGTGTAGGAAGCTAATGCAAAATCCCTAGTGATGTAATACTAAATACCGTCATGAACAACAGTGCCAAAAACAGAGAGAGGTTCATCTATGAGAGGTATGGTAGGCTAAAACCTAGCCAAACCAAATTATCCCTTTAGAAGCAGGCAATTCAGACTGTTCTTGCAGAACAGAGTTCTGTACCCTGGAAAGCACTGACTGAAAACATTGCTGGCTTCTAAGGGAAAGTGAACTAGCGTGAGCTCCTGTATGATACAGAGGCAAAAAGTGCTAATTCAGTTCTTGTCAGTATAAACAACAGAATACTGAGTAGGAGGAGGAAATTTAGTTTTCTTTCTGTGTGACGTTTTTGGGACTGATGTGGAATAATGTATACAGTCCTGATGTCAACATTTTAAAAGGGATGTTGAAATACTACAGAGGATATAGAAATAAGCCACAGATACATTTTGATGGCTAGAGGGGGAGGGGGGGGGGAAGAGAGAGAACAGCGAGAGCTCAATCTGTTTATCTTATCAAATAGATCAAAAGGCAACTCGATTATAGCATGTAGGAACCTTCATGGGGAGTAAATACCCATTGTTGAATGGCTCTTTAATCTAGCAGGGAAAGGCACATCAAGAACTGGTGGCTGGAAGCGAAGCCAAATTCAAATGAGAAATTAGACACAAACTTCTAACAGGGAGGGTGATTAGCCACTGGGTACAAAGGAGCTGATAAATTCTCTGTCACCCCTTCTTTTGCAGTCAAGGATAGATGCCTTTCTCAAAGCGTATGTTTAATCAGACCCAAGCGATCCAGGTTAGTCTGGAGGTAATGGTTTTAAAGCTCCTGGCTCAGGAAACAGATCATGGTAGAAGACCGAATGGTCTTTTCCAATCTTAATCACTGGAAATCTCAGGCATACATCTTCCAGTACTGAGTCCAACCCTACTCTGAATTCTTCTATCATTTCCACTACAAACCATGGTGAGATTCATTCTAGTACTGTTAGCAGATATATGGGGTTAACACATCCCCTAGCAAAACAGCAGAGAGGTGATGCAGAAGGAAAGATGGAGGAACAATTCACCCAGGTGTCCCTCTGGGGAAAGAGGAGAGCAAGAAGGCAGGATGTGCAGAGGTCTGACCGCTTCTCTGTGCTCACCAGTAAACAGTCACACCACAGAAAGGCTTGTAGCAGATTACTAGTTAAATACTGAGCTCAGTACAAAAGGGGAGAAGGACACTGTTGCTGCTGCAGCTCAGGGTTATGCAGATATGCAGAAAGGGATATTCACCCAGCAAGGAGGGTTTACTGCCTGTTTATTAACAGTTTGTTCATTTCCCTGTGCCCCAGGACACACGTTTTGCAAGCCCAACATGAGGAATATAAACACATAGATTTGAAAAATTGTCATGAATAAAACAAACGTGTTAATTGTGTTGTGACAGTTATCTAGCACTTCATTGCAAGAGAATTCCAGAGCTCTTTATAGTACCTCATGACCAATAATAGAAGAATTAATTCTAGGTCAGGTTCTGACATTTACCAACATTGAGTGTACTTTCCTCTGTACATAGTTCAACCAAATGGAAGGGAATATTTGCATAATGTGATAGCTTCCATGCAATTATAGCAACACCAGGCTTTAAAATCCATTGCTCGCACTGTCTTGGGCTATTTCTGTACCCTTCAAGTGTTGAAGAAGATAAAAAGTTGACAAGAAAGCAACTTTTAGAGTAATTTTCATAGCCCTGAAATCCCCTTCTGCTCAGCATAAGAGTTCTTCCTCTCCACTTATGGAGTGCCTGAATTCCTTGGGTAGGAGGGGAAGCACAGGTGAGTCATAGGCTTAGTTTGCTCTCTCAAAACAAAGAAAGATATCCTTCCTCTGAGAAAGAAAACACTTGTGAATATGGCTGTGTGGTAGCCTTCCAATGCATAATATCAATCTGGAACGTGTATCACTGAAAGAGCAAACTGTTCTGGATTCCTGGGGCAATTTGTAATCTGTTTATTCAGAATAAAAGCTTCTTAAATTAACATCTGACAGGTGTTACTCTCAAATAGGTTTCATTAAGTCCCAGCACCTCGAAAGTATTCCCACTGAGTCTTCCTCACAGCAACACAAGCTTTGACACCGTGTTGGATAAAATGCCTACAGCAAGAGGAAAGCAGATGTGCCAAGTCAGCGAAAGATCAATGCACAAAGTGAAAGGACAACAGTTGACAAGTATGCAAAAGTATCTATTAAATATACCCTCTAAGGATTGCTCGTATGCAAGGTCATACATCCTCAGTACTGCCTTTATGATTAGGACCCCTTGCCAGCATTGCTTCAGACTATAAAATCTCTTTTTTATGCAACACTGAATCTTAATGTTGTGGCTTTGTGGCTTTAACACCTTTGGATCTTTATGATTAACATACAATGCAAAAGCAGATTACTTACCTTAGGGCATATCTAAAAGATTTCTTGCTAATATGGTCTGAATCAATACTGTAGCACAAATTAGCATGAATCTCAAAGTAATAAAAAACCCCTGCACTTACAACATTGCATGGGTTATTTAGCATTAGGGAAGAGAATCAGGATAGATTGTGGTACTTTCTTGGGCTCGATATTGAATATTCATGGAATCAGATAGGCACATATCCAACACAACTTTTAGCTGTGTGCTTAATTTACAAGTATTTTGCTGGACAAGAGTATCATAGGATTTAGGGATTAAAAGGATTTACTAGATTATCATGTTCACACATTTCCATTTTCTTTTGGAGTGCCAGGGTAAGGAACTCACAATTATTGTCCTCATTTTACTGATGTTATGTCTAGGCAATTTCTATACTATTAAACAATAAAACTTACACTACTTTCTCTAGGATATTATTCCTCAGCCTAATGAACTTCACCATTAAAATATTCTTTCCCCACCTGTCCCAAATCCTTTTCTTCTAGTTTCACAGTATCAGGTAGTGAACGCCAACAAAATAATAATGACTACCATATCAAAATAAGTATTAAATTCCAATACTTCTGCAGTGCATGTGCTTCCATTCCCAACTACCAGTTGTTAGCAACACCACTGGGAGCTGTGTAATTATATTTCTGCCCACTTAGTTAAAAGTTTCCTCCATTGCTGTCTAGATGACACGCTGATTTATTGATGGGTGAAGGAGAGAATAACCCAACCAGTTCAGCTAGCAGATTCCAGTGGGAGGAGGTCAGTAGAGCATCTGCTTTGCAATTTGCAGGTGTCTACTTATTCATGTGCAGAGTTCTGTTGTCCTGGGAATAGTTCGATCATATAATATGCAGAATTCTAATAAAAGAAAAAAATCTGGTTTTATTAAGTTCTCAAAAATTACCTTTTGCTTCACTTAAGATGAGAATTCTTAATTTTCCTCCACAATATGGAAGTGTGATTGTCATCTCAGATTTACTGAAAAGATTTTTGTGTACTTAGAGAATTATCACCAGTTATTGCCTGAGTTCAGATGGGGTTTTTTTCTGTTTCTTTTCTTTTAATTACTCATTTAAATTAATTTGTTGACAGTTGTTACTCAAGATGTGGCTATGACTGGGCCTGAATCAAAACCTCAATCAGAGCATCCTTAAATGGCAAGAAATCTTGGATGCACACGAATCTCACAGCCTCTCTCTGTATAGTAAGGTAATGCAGTAAACAACTGCTCATTTTCTCCCAGCTCCGAAAGCCTCCAAATGCCTGAGAAAGGCCTATCTGAACCTGTGTTTTCCAGTTCATGACCCTTTGCAACTCTGATACTAGGACGTAGACATCTATTACAGCTGTAGTAATAGGGCTACACAACATAACATTTGCCATTTCGCATTAGGCAGATCAGCTATCTCATTCTGGATACTGTCTGTGGCACTGACAAATATTAGATGCTTGTGCAAAGGCGGGGGGGAAGACCAGTACATCAGAGAAAATTAATTCTTTGTTAAACACTTTTATAACCTGGATACTGAGAGTTTATTTCCTGACTTCAGCTGTGCTTTATAAAAGTAAATTAAAATATAACTACCAGAATATGCCTGCACAGAAAAGCACACTGGAACCTGAGCTCCCAGGTGCGGCAACAGGGACTGAGTGTGAGAATGACACCTATATGGAGGTGCCTACGCATGTGGCCAGCTCTGTGCTAAGCTCCCTTAAAACCTGTGAGATGTGAGTGCAATTCTGCTGTTTAAATTTAGGCACCTGAGTGGTATCTCAGATAGCTGAGGTATCCACAACCATTTGAAATGCCCTAGGAGCTATTTCAGATATCTAAGGCATTCCCGGGGGACTGACAGATATCACATGGGACCTATGGGAGACTTTTGGGACTGGCAGAGGGATGCCCAGCAGGACACACAAGGACGTTTTGAATGGCACTAGACTCCTGTGTTACCAAAACAGTCCCTCCAGGAGGGATCTCCTGCTGTGTGAGCTGGGTCTCACCCTTGGCTCAGCTGATGGTACTGAACAGATGTGGTGTGCAGTTGCACGAACAGAGGGTGATTGAACACTGACACAGGTTGATCGGAGAGGTAGTCCCATCTTGACCTTTGCAGATACTCAGAATTTGACTGTCCAAAGCCCTGAGAAACCTGCTGTAGCTGACCTTGCTCTGAACAAGGGGTTGGACTGGAGGTGCCTGCCAGCCTCAGCAGTGCTGTGATTCTGTAATTCTGTGAGCTAGGTGTTTACACTCCTATTAGAGTCAATGGATATCTAGATAACCATTCAGTTGGCTAAAACCCAGGAGTCTATAGTGTTTAGATGTGCTCTGGGGTACCCTGCCTGGCCTCGAGCTGCCTGCTTTGAAGGCTGTGGGTATTCTGTCATGTCTGCCACAGGGAGGCAAGTCCAGCTAGGTGTCTCAGGTACCTGAGGGCATCCTAAGTGGCACTGAAAATGCTTAGGTTGAGGCTCATGAATTGAGCCCATGGTCAATTAATTCAAGAGAATGATTTGGCTTAATCAAAGTAAGTCATCTGCATGGAAGCCTTGCTCTCCACTTACTCTTGAATATTTGACTATCACAATTACATTTGGGTGTCTTGGTCTTGAACTGAGTCCCAAGTAAAGTTGCAAATTAAAAAACGAGCAGAACAGGGGAGGCAAACAGCTACCTATGCGTTCGAGAGTATCCAGCAAGTTTTGTTATGTGAAGAGCTTTTGTCCTCTTGAGCACTTCATGCTTCTCTCCCTATCATATTTACTTCCACAGGCAGTGAGCAGCTTCTCTGCTGGTGGAAACTGTTGCAGCTCCATCGAGCATGAATCACCAGTACCAGCATGTGCCTTACATAAAGCTAGCCTGTTGGTTGCCTGGGCTCTCAGATAAGAGGGACTTCTATAGGACCCCTTTTCCTGTAGGTTTTCTGTGTTTTATGAGATCAGCTCAGGGCACAGGCAGGATTAGGGGATCAGATAACAGCACATCCTGCAGTAAAATGGACTCTGATAACTTGCCTAAAAACATTCAGATTTTCGTCTCTTGGCTCTCTGTGTCATCCTGAACTTGAATTAAATTACAGCTATCTCCTCTGGCTGGCCGCCCATGCATTATTATCCTGTATATCATCCACTATTTGACATTTATTTGTTCAAAATGAAAACCACCTTTGCTCCTGGAAGATAATAAATTATTTTTAGAATTATAGTAATTCCCTGTCACTTGAAATAATGCTTACCCGGAAAGACATGTTAACACCAAAGGCAGGAGAAGTAAAAGCAAGAGCTTCAGATATGTGAACAATCAAGACTGATAGATGATGTGTATTGATGGCTTGTCATTATTTCTTTTACTGTTCAAATATTTTTAATATCTACAATATCTTTTAGTAAAAATATTCATATTTATTATAAAGCTCTCCTCATGAATCTTTGTAAAAGACAAACAACACAGGGCTCACAGTTTTATCCTAATAAACACTACTAACTTGAAAGACTTTCATACCTCATCCCTTCCTTCCAGCAGCTCTGTAGCTGACTTTTTGCAAGTGTGTCTTTGGGCAGGAGATGGGCCCAGGAGGAAGCCTTATTTCACGTACTCACATGAAGCATTTGCTGAGGGTCTCTAACTCATTTCAGTCCTGAGTATCAGAGCCAGCCTGGATAGAAACAGAAGCTTAATAGACTTCTTTCCCTCCCTTTTTGAGAAGCAAAATTCCCCTGATGCTCCACAAACTTCTTTAATATTCAATATCTGCCCAGTCCCCATTGTTCTTTTACAAGCTGTGTCACAGGCTGCTGTACATGACTTCCAGACCAGCTGGCCAGCTTGCAGAAAATTTGGGTGGGCTGTGAAGGCTTACTAAAGCGCACAACCAGGTGCCCTTAACTGTTGTAATTTTATTTCAAAGTAATGCATGCCCATGTAAGTGGGTGTGTGGTTTAACCCCAGCTGGCAATTAAGCACCACACAGACACTCACGCACTTGACACCCCCTCCCCCCGCTCCCCACCCCCCCACCTCGGTGGGCTGGGGGAGAGAATCAGAAAAGTAAAAGTAAGAACACTCATGGGTTGACAGAAAGACAGTTTAATGGGTAAAATAAAAGCCACACATGCAAGCAAAGCAAAAAAACAAAGCAAGGAATTCACTCACTCCTTCCCATGGGCAGGCAGGTGTTCAGCCATCCCCAGGAAAGCAGGGGTCCATCACGTGTAACGGTTACTTGGGAAGACAAAGGCCATCACTCTGAACGTGTCCCCCCATTCCTTCTTCTTCCCCCAGGTCTATATGTTGAGAATTATGTCATACTGTGCGGAATGTCCCTTTGGTCAGTTGGGGTCAGCTGTCCCAGCCGTGTCCCCTCCCAGCTTCTTGTGCACCCCCAGCCCACTCGCTGCTGGGGTGGGGTGAGGAGCAGAAAAGGCCTTGACTCTGTAAGCACTGCTCAGCAATACCGAATTCTGGTTTAGAAGATCATCTAACTTTTCTTCTCCTGTCTGAGTGAAGAAACCAAGCTTCAAAAATGTTTGACTTTCAAAACGCTGAAAAAACTGTAAGGCAGATTGGTGATAAATCATCTCTTTGCATGCTCTAAGGGGTCCCGTGGTACATAGTAAATGCTAAAGCCAAGTGGCCTAGCTGTTCTGAGCCTTGCTGGATTTTGCTCGGAGGCAAATCAAGAAGAAGTGAAGAGGGAAAACCTGTATATAGAAGCTCTTAAAAATGCAAGTTTAATATTACATGCCATTGAAGGGGTTTAAACACAGCTTCCTAAGCACTTAGTGCAGGGCATATATACATTGAATATTTGGAGTCCTTGTTACTCAGAATATCCCTTGTGTAACAAGGAAAGCTTTTTCTTGATGGAGCAAAAATAAGTCAGACGAGGCTGAGAAAAGAGAAGTGGGTGAGAAGCTCAGCAGTCCATGACCCTCAAGCTGAATAGAGCTGAGGCCAGCTTTCCACTTATGCAAAATGTGGAGGGGAATAAGGTCCAACAGCAGCACCAGACAGTTTTAGCTTTCTGTCCCAGCTTTGGCTCAGTGCAGGTCATTTTGACTTATGTACATGACAGAGACTGTACAGATGGAGAGATTGTTTTCCTAATGTCACAGAAGAAATATTTTTCCTTTCATCCAAAAATGTTTCTGACCACTGCCAAGACACTTTGAGCTGTGTGTACAGGTGACATAGAAATAGAGCAATCTGGGTGAACTTCCGTGGTGCTCAGGAGCTTTTATTCCACCAAAATCCCACTCTAACATGCAAAACAGGATTTACACACTGCTCAAGAGCTATCTGCAATTAACACTTTTTTCCTTTTCTCTGTTTCACTATCAACTGGTGTACCCAGCTCTTCTCTTTTTAATTGTGAATAAAGACAATAGCTTTAACAAGAAAGGTAGAAAATGAACACCATGGCTCCCACAGAAGCAAGAGCTAGCAGTCTCAGTGAGGTATACCAGACTAATATTTTAGCTGATATCAGGCTCACATGCCCCTAAGTTCAGATGGGGCCAGATCCAGGGGCTCTGAGGTAGACAGCTCTGAGTAGTGGCAAAGGCAGACCCTGGGAGAGCGGAGAAGCACACAGAAAACAGCTGAAGCCTGGACAAAACCCAGAAGTGAGTTTTCTTTAGTCTGGCCCCAAGTGCAGCAGTGTAGGGCTGGGAGCCCTCTCTGTTTTCTCAGCCTGTCAGGAAAATTGGGATAAGCTCACAGATAGCCAAATCCTTCTTTCAGAATTGGAGAAGACAGTTCTAGGAAGTTAGCTCTGGAGCAGTTTTTTCCCAGGCTGAAGGGAATGAGCTGCGATCATTCCAGCCTTGCCTCAAAACTCCCCAAGGGCCCTGGCAAACAAACATTTCACAGAAACCCTGAGAAGTAAAGGGTTTATTTCCTGTGGGCATGTTTCCTTCAAATATTACTTATTTGAAGCAGCTTTGGATAAGAATAATTGAAATGTCTAGCTATAAGAAGCCAGCTCTAGGTTGTTGCCTGCTAGCAGGTTCAGCCAGTCCATTTTTACACCACTGTGGTGTAAAATGAGAAAGTGAGGAATCACTTTCTGCGCTCATCCTTTACTCCTTCTCTTTCAGTATGTTTCTATAAGCTGTATTTTTGTTCCCTCTACTACCAATGAACAGATTCCCAAATACGAGATCCTGGAGAAACTAAACTTATAATTAGATGACAGAATTATGTGGGTCCATGTAAAGAGTTCATTTGGAAGAAACAAACTGATTCAGGAATAGTGATTATATTACTAAAAGGGCAGTATAGACATCTAATAATTGGTGTGACAGATTATAGTTAATCTAAAGTATTATTTCTGTATTCTGTGTTTACTCATTATGTTTTTTCAGTCACTGTCTATTTCTACTAAATCTTTCTAATAATATTCTGAGCCTTTCTGGTTCAGAGCCTTTTCTGGAATTTTTTTATTTCCTAAGTCAACAGTATGTAAAAAATCTGACATGCATCTGTTTTTTAAAATGGCACTGTAACCCCATCACTCAGAATACATAAAAAGCTTCTGATGTATTACACTGGGAACACTTTATGCTTACATAAATTGTAGTTTTATGCACAGAGCTGCCTTGGAGAATTTCAGAAGCAAGGATTAGCCTGGCTGTGATTTTGTATTATACTTCCACAATATGCTCTCTCCTTTCTCTTGAAAGTATTTCCACACTCGCTTCTTGGTATAATGATATGTGTTAACAATAACAGATGATAAATTACTGCTTTATTGACTGGCAAGCACATAATCCAATGAAGCACTACAACGCCAAGATTATGTGAAAGTCGGTATTCTTGGACCAGCCATGGGAGCTAGCCTGAGTATGCTAGACATTCATAGCAGTTGAATCTCAGCTTTAAAAGGGAAAGACGATGCTTCAGAGAGATTGGTTCTTTGAGAAAGGAGAATTTCAGGATCTGTTCCACACATACTCAAACTTTTCCTCCTGGAAAGGCAGACTTGAGGGAAGAATCAGATTAGCAGCATGAGGCTGGAATAAGGCTTCTGGCTTCATTTTGTAAGTGCCCTTCCCCAACAATAACCTCAATCTCCCCCAAATCCTATATCAGACCCAGCACAATAGATCTTGTTCTCGTCTTTCCAACTTCCAGCCTGCCCCTACAATACTTGCATACTCTCACCCCACTTATTGCGCTTTCCTCTCCTTTCCATTTTTCCTTCTCTCCATGTTTCAGCAGTCCCAAACCCACCTGTATTTCTTCCAGTCCCCTCTTCGTTTGCCCCATACACTTCTTCAATTTTACCTGTTCCTGGATTTAGGTAGAGGTGAGTAAAAAGTCAATGACTGCTGTGAGGATGCTGGAGGTACCACTGGCGGGTTGGTTGGTTCCAGGCAGAAGGAGTCACATGTGAATTCTTCATCTTGTACCCTGAAAGTGGATATTACTAAAGGGTGACCCTCCCTTATCCAGCCATCAATGTCCACGAACATCCGAAATACTTTATAGCTTTGACATGTCAAACTTGCTGTCAAATTAGGTGGAAACTGGCCAGTGGATTCACCAAGCATGGATTGGTAGAAACAGAAATGAAGAAATAAGGTAAGCATATACACTTTTATCATCAGGAAATTGGGGTAAAAGAGATGTGAAAGAGTCCATCTTTAAAAGCGCTACTTTTCTCATTAAAATGGTCAACTGCACCCACAGTAGTGTGAAGGAGTGACATCAGATAGTCTAACTTCCAGAAGCAGAGCCCCAATACCAGCCAGAAAACTGACAGTCATAAAGTGGCCACAAAGTAAATCAGACAACTATTAAGGTGAAAATCACTGCTTACAAAATAAACCTGACTGTTATTACTGTAGAAATATCACATGAAATTATATATACATTTTTTACTATCTTCTTGGTCCTTTAGAACATCATTGCTTTAAATACAGGTTAGGAATATCAGACATTTCCTCGGAGTATCATCACTGAATTCAGTGGCTATATGTGGTCGCTTGTAACTTTTCTTGTTCAGAAATTTACTGTTATTTTTTATGGCTCTCTGCTGTGTATCAGAAAACACTTCAGCAAATGCAGAGCAGCGGATTTTATTTTACTAGTGCAAAGTTCATTTTGAAAGGAAAGTAAGTCACTTCTTCACACAGCTTCTTTGCCTGAAAAACTGCATGGAAATGGAGGAAGTAATGCATTGCAGGGGAGAAGCCATAAACTGTGGATGTGAGTTATATTAGAAGCTCACAGGCTACTGTTAATCATTTTACGTCACACATTCTCCATTAAAGCCAGGGGCATAAGGAGACCTGAACATGCCCTCCTTTCAAGATATATAATGCCATGATTTCACATGAATGAGTCCCAGCAGGTATCTACCGAAGTGATGGAGAATGTCTCAAGACAGCAACTTTATTTCATGTATAATGACAGAAAAGCACAAAGAAAAGTACTTAGTAGAAAATTTGTGCTAGTCTTCAGCATCATCTTGGCTTTACTTTGGAAGGGCTGCTTTGTGCCTGAAGGATGAGTCAGGCACCTAGCAGTGACATTTACGGAAATTGTTTGTATGTGTTTGGATCAGAATATCCACCTGGGGGTTGGTTCTGCAGTTCAGAGTGGAGAATTGTGCATGCCAGGGATATGTTTCCTCTTAAATGCATGCATCTATTTCTCAGCTTGGCATGGGAATTGCAAGAATCATTTGTAGATGCAGGAGACTTGGGAGAAAGCTAACAAGACAGACAGTAAGACAAGATACTGGGGCGGGGGGGGGGGAAATGGCACAGATACACTGAAATCATTAAAGCTATTCTGGTTTATACTAGCTGAAGGACTTACTTGGAAATGAAGAACACATTTAAATAGTACCAAAAGAGCAAAATTCTAACCTCAGATAAACTAAGGACTGACACTTTGACCTGTTCACATTGCACAAATTTCAAGGAATTAGTAGCTAGTGTTATTCAATGCTACTGAAGCATAGTATATCTGCAGTTGTCAAAATGTTGATGGTAATAAAATATGTGGTTAGGAAGACAGGAAAAGCTCTCTGACCACTTCCTTACCCCTCAATACATTTCACTTCCAAAATGCAACGCTGACTTATTTAAAATTAACTGAATGCAAATACAAAGTGTACCTTGCAGGGGATCTGACTCTGCTTGCTCTATTGAGGATGAATACAAGAGGGCTCTTGGAGGGAAGTATTATGTCCTTTAAAACAATTTCAAGGAGCATCAGGTGCTGCTCATAGCTGTGACAATATCTGACTACCAATTCCAGGCAGGCAATGAGAGCCTTTTGCTGGCTCTCCACCTCCCAGGGCCAAGCAGCAGCTGAGATCCTCTGTGCATTGCTCTGAGAAAGTAAAAGAAACTTTGGGTGGCTGCCTGTGATGCTGCAAGGGGTGGAATTAGCCCCACTTGCTTGTTACTATGGAGATCCATTCTGTCATCCCACTACAATAATTTTGTCAATGACATTTTGTTGTTTGCTTATGAGCCTGCTGTTAGGGGAAAGAATTTATGTCAGAGATTAAGAAGAGTTGTTTGAGACTCCTGCTTGCACGTCATGCAGAAGAGGGTTGAACCAGTGAGTTCAGGGGAAGTGCATCAGCAACGGTCTGCTGCTGCTGCAGCTGAGCAGGGCCACAGTGTGGCTGACCTCGAAGATCCAATACAGAAGGTGTGGGTGCATTACAAGTGACTTCAATGGCACTCACAGGATTAACCGAGGTCAAATTATCTGAATAGCTATACCCACATTAAAATCAAATAATGTGTTATGTGAGATCAAAGACATGGGATTCTTCTTTGTATTTTGCTCATATTCAATATTTTTATAATTCCTGAACAAGAAAAAGCAGTGGCTTTCTGTCCCATTCTCACCACATGAATTTGGTATTTCTGGGGGGACTAATGAATTGCCCATTCTAATGTCCCAAGTTAGGAGTGACTCTACTAGCACCGCAGAAATTTGTAATAGAAGTATGAAGGTTGGTATGAATGGAGTAATAACGGAAACATGTGCGCAAAAGCACCAGAGGAAGCAGCGGAACAAAGGTTAAAAGGAGAGGCATGTGTTAATCACCTCAGAGCTCAGTATTTGTGATTTAATTCTAATAAAAAGGAGGAACAAACTGAGCTAAAGTTAAAGTTGTCAAGTGGATGAAGAACAGAACTAGAGCTTATCGGGCAAGGAAAATACAAGTTGTGAAATTCAGGAATTTTGCCTAACATTTACAAGGGGTGAGTCAAAATCACAAGGCAAGCAATCCAAACAGCATTCACTCCTAAAAAGTACAAAAGGCTTGTCCTCCACATTGCATACAAGAGTTCCAAGGCTGCTTGGGCACATGTGCCTTGGTACTTGTGAATATATGGGTCAGAGGAAAGTGCGTGAATGAAACCTATGAGAGACTGAGAAGGAGTGAGTAAAAGCAACTTGCTTAGAGATTTTTGTATTGCAAAATCACCTTTCTTTCCCTAAGGTCTTTTGCAGAGTTCTATTACAGTTATTTCTTACAAAGCCCGTAGAGTAATATGAGTATAAAGGTCTGAAACAAGCTTAAAGATTTTTTAAAGATTCAGATTCCTGGGATGTTTTCATAATTCTGTCACTTTTCTACTAAGCAGAGAATCTTTTATTAGACTAAGCAGTATAACTGGGGAAAAATATACAAGCTTTGCTGCAAAGTACATATTTTCTTAGGATTAGAAAAGGAAAAAATGAAGTTAAACTCTTTGCAGGTAGGGAACTACTGCTCTGGATTTAGCTTAATTATGTTAATTGCTTAGACAACTCCAAGGTACAGTTACATGAATATTTGCCCTCTGGAAAATTTATTTGATGCTGGTCCAGCCCCAACACCTTCACAGCAGTATTGTACGAGTTCTGTGCCATAAACCAGATCAGCAAAATGAGCTGGGCTTGAAATAGCAACTAGCAAAAAAATAAAAGTTCTTCTTTTTATTTGCCAGAACATTTCCTTGGTTTGACTTAGAGCACCTGGGCCCTCAGAGAAAAAGTGTAGTCAATGGAGGAGACAGGGAAGAGGAGCATGAGGAGGAAAGATTGGGCCTTCGAAGGGTACCAAGAACTACTGTGCTTTCCCTTGCTGCCTTTGAAGCAGAGCCATCCTGCTCAGCAGCCTGTGGCTTGCTTCTCTTTTCCCAAGGGCTTGTCTTTCTTTAGGGGTGCTAGAGAAAAGAAAGGTCAGGGGCATGGTGCTGGTGGATTTGCTGCCCATGGTCTACCAGGCACAGATAAGCTCCAAACACTGCAGGTAGGAATCAAACACAGCTGAACTCTTTGGAGACCAAGTGGTTAGACAGTGGTTCAAGGGTGATCTTAAAGCTGTCATAAGTACTGCTACGATGAAGCTGCGTGCCACGTAGCAAGTTACAAACCTACTGGAGGTATGGTCTCCCACAGTGGGCCTTCTTCACAGGGATATTAACAGGCCTAATAATCAGTGGTCTTGATTTATTCTCATAGACTTTGATGAAAAGGTGGCATATATCTTTGAAAATCCTCAGAATAGCAAAGAATCAAAGAGCAGCCTAAGAAACTGCACACCCAGCCATGGGGCGAGACCAAGGGAATCCAGGGCTGTGCAAATTTCGCCTGTCTGACATAGCGCCATCTTCATTTTATATTTTTTAGGACAGCCACAGCTTTTCCCTTAAAGTAATTGAATTTTTAAGTGATAGTCTAGTGCTGAGAGACTTTAACAGGACTGGAATTATATCTCTGTACAATCACTGACAACTACACAAGGACATTTTAACAGCTGCAAAGTAAAAGCAGACAGGCCGTGAGAAGAATGGCATGGCATGACAAAGGCATGACTTTTGCTCTGACCATTTTCTAGATGACAAGTCGAACTTCTCTTTTCTGGTCACCGAAGGTCCTCTAAGATTTATTGGGAGGCTAAAAGGTCTGGCCAATCTCAGCCCTCTCTTTACATTTAAGTAGTGTCATTTGTAATAGAAAATAGCCTTTATCTTGTCAAACTAAGCATGACAGATTTTTCAGACTTAGAAACACTGGTAATACAAGGCATGTTCCTTGCCCTAAGATTTGCTCACTCACTGTGACAACGTAGGATGTATGTAGCTCAGCTTCATACGAAACCTATAACACTTTGTGGCAAAGAAGATCACCACCTTCTGGGAAGGAGCCCATTGACTTGAGTACCTGATGTCAGCCATGACATGACTGACCAGCCTCTTCTGCAGGTTAGGACACACTGAGGTCTATGTAAAGCAGTTCAGTGGGACCAAAGTGTAAGTCCAGCACTCATCCTGTAACTCATCCTATACATATATATAGGATATATAGAGAGGATAGGATTTATGTATTTTGTATAAGCCCTGCATTTCTATGGATGTGATGATACAGATGCTTTAACTGTAAAGTACCTTTAGCACTGTCCCAGCCTGCCACTTCCCCTGCAAATTCTGTAAGTGGACAATTTCCAGCATCTGCTCTGCTTTTGTTGTCTTGGCATGGATGTTGTAAATATATACAAGATTCAAGAGGGGTATCACTCTTCCCTAAAACTGTGGAAGTGATACTTCCCTATCCTTTTCTGGAGACATCTTACTTGAATCCAGCTTAGCTTTGACGTTGTCTTTCAGTGGCTGCCTCACAAAGGGCCTGAGAGTCACTCTGGGGCTGGGGACTGTATTTCTGTTATTTCTGTATTTCTGTTATTTCTGGCTGGCTCCTGAGGGGGTCCATCAGTAATCCCATCCAGCCAAAATTTCCTCTTATGGTATCCCCCCCACCATGTCCCATGTAGCTCTTTCCTGTCAATCCATGAATTAATCTGCAGTCTCCTGTTTAACTACAGTACCCAATGCTTTGCAGAAGTTCAGGTGCATGAGATGTATTGCTTGTCCTTTTTAAACTGAATTAGGGATTAAGACAACATTTCACAGGAAAAGTTTTCATTTAGAGTGCCTTTGTTACGTCAGCAGCATCAAATGTTTTACAGCTTAAATTTACAGCTAAACAATGGTTGCCAAAGATTTACACTGGAAAATTAGTTTTAGTCTAAATGAATTTTAGAAAACCCAGATGTCTACACTTAATGATTCTTGATAGATTTTCATTTCCCACCATGTTTTTTGCTCACACTTTGGATCAGGCTCATTAACTTTCAGCCAAAGTACAGAAATTGCTTCCCTCTGATTGTAGCCTCTGGTTTGCCGAAAACATTTTTTGTGTGTGTGTCAGCTCTGTCATACAAATCACATGATTTTCTGTTATTAGTATACCATTTGCATGGCTTGTAATCAGGCGTGATTTTCTGGCTTCATCACAGTCCCATTAGCTGCATGAGCATAAGTAATCGAGGAAGAGACTGCGCAACCAGCTAACACAAAACTGCCAGAGTATTTTGTAGCTATTCAGTGTGATCCACTGATGTACCTGGCCAGCTTTATGGCACTGTACTACAGGGCATTAATAGCCTTATACTAGTAAAAAACTGCAGGAACACAGTTCTAAAAGTGCCTGTAGGGAACGAGCACTTACCCATAACTCCAGGATCCCAGAGAAGACTCTCATCTCCATGAAAGGTTTCAGGTGAGACCTTGTGAGGTTACTGAGATCTGGGTTCATGGAGAGACATGTGCAACATCTGCGTTCAAGTGCCTCTCTGCCAGTGGGATGGCTGCTGGCTTGATTTAGGACTCTCCATTCCCTATCCAGGGCTGGGAGAACACAGCTCCTTGGGACCGGACCTGCAGCCCCTGCATGCAGAGCAGCTCAATCCTGGCAGCAGCAGGTCTGCAGTGGAGGTGTCAGCCCTGCTTGGTTGGTGTGTCACACAGGAGGGCTGGACCTCGGTCCTCCCCAGGATTAAAGACAACCTTGCCCAGGAGGCTCCTCCATGGGAGCAGGAGGCAGCATGTTGCTTCCCACTGAGCTTGTTCCCCAAAGAAAGCATGGCCAAGCATTGCACCCTTCAGGGTGTGCAACACCAGTGGGGGCCTCCTGAAGGCCAGGGCATTGGGAGGCCCCCACAAGACCCCACCCTGGGCACAACTTTTCAAGGGGAAAGGCAAAGATCTTGTGCTTGCAATGGGCATTTAAATTCCTTCAGGTTCTTGTCAAATTGTTTTTAATCTAGGCATATCGCAGAGCTGATACCTGTTGTAGGCAGTTGGGTACCACCCTAGACACCAAAGGTTTGAATAGGAACGGTAGCTGTGCAGTATATTTTTATTCAAAAGTGAAAAATAAGGGAGAGAACAGTAGTCTGTTAACAGAAAAAGTTGCCTTCTCCATCATGCTGCTCACACTCTCTCTGTGTCTTTCTAAGAATAACCTTGTCTCTACATTATGAATTTTTCATGCAGAGGGAAGATGCTGCGTGCTTCATAAGTCACTATGTGGACCAATGCTCATGAGAGGTTGCAAAACAATTTCAATAAAAAAGAAATGTTTTTAAGCTTAATATTTTTGCAAAATAGTGTTTGCACAGTCAGCGTTGTAGTCCTGCCAACAAAAACAGATTAACTTTGTTCAGTGTTATTAATATTGTTTGCTTGCTAGAGGTAAAGCTTTGATCACTTCACTAACTCTTTTTATGAAATTTTGGATACTGATTTCATAAAAAATTGTGAAATTATTTATGAAAACACCCTCAGTTCTTAGAAGCAAACAAACAAAAAGCTTCCAGAAAAATACATGTATTCTTTTTTTTTATGTTTTGATTGGCTCTTCACTATAATATTAGTGAAGTTATGGCTATTATCTTTTTTTATTGATTGCTTACCAATCCCATTTTCCCCTTTGATTGTTTCATAGTTTATTGAGTTCCTATGTCCTGAGATATGTAGTAAATACTCCATGCAGATGACATAGATATTTCATAGATGGGTAAAAGGAGTCCTAAGGAAACAATAACTTTCCCAAAGTCACAAAACAAGGTCAGAGTAAAGCAGCAGAAGTATGATGGCTTTTCTCTGTGAAGATTGTCACAGTAATTGTTTGAAAGATTAATCTTTGTCACAAATGATTGTCACACAAATTAATCTAGAGCAGAAAGAATTAATCAGAGATCTGCTTCTTGTGACAAGAATTGTCACTCATAAGCCTCAAAATGTACTCCTTGCAATAGTAAAATTAGTAAAAATGAGTCCAGGAAACACAACATAAAATTAATTATTGGCAGTTTGATGGCAACTTCGTGTCAAACTTTCTGCTGAGAAGCTGGAAGGTGGGGCATGGGACCCATGGGGAAACCTTCCTTAATCTGGGAAAAACTGCTCTGATAGCTCCAAAACCCAGTTTGTTCCTGCCTCTAGCTGAGGGAATAATATTTGTTTAGGTTGAACCAGGTCATAGAAGTGTTTATTCCTTGCCTGGTGTGCACTGCAGCACTGTGCATGTTTTACATGGGCAGGGGCCTACTGAGGGTGTGGGATTGCTGCTGCCAGCCAGAAGCAGTGCTACCCTGGCATGGACCTGTGTCCAGGTCTCACCTCATCTCTGTCTCTGGCTGGGATATACAGCTTTATGGTTCTTCCCACCCATCAGCCGCTCTGCATGAGAGAAGGAGGAGGGTTTGTTGGCTCTCTTCTGACCCTCTGTTGTACATCCCATTTTCTTCCTGACACGTCCTCCTCTCAAAGCATAAGCAAGAAGGGAGATACTTGGCTTTCTTGGAGTAAGAACTAAAAACTTTATAACTCCCTCATATGTGATAAAGCCATTTTGAACTCTGATTGTTGATCCCCTCACTTCTAGTGGAGATAAAAATACTGAGTGTTAATGAGGAAGCTCACAGAAAAGTATCTGAAAGGAGAATTAGAACTTCAAATTCTACATCCTATCAACCTTTAAGCAAAACACTGCAAATCTTACTCTGGCAACATTTTGTTCCAGGTACCTGTGGATTTAGCTGAGTAAAGGCCGATAATGTACTAGAAGAGACTGAAATGTCCTTGAGGTCTCCTGCTACGCCAAGATCCCCAGGGCATGCACATCACACTTCTTCATGAAGGGGTTGCGTTGCCTGTGCCTGTGTTACCTGGTACTCTGCCCCTAGGAGTTTCCCTACCAGGGAGTGCCTTAGAGTTTTTTTTGCCCAGGGCAGCAGACAGAGATCTTTTGCAAGTCTCTTCAGCTTCTTATCGTCTTTGAATCTTACTCATCTCCAGCCTGAATTCTATGTCCCCTTTTTACCTCTTTCTTCTTTCGCCAACAAGGCCCTTCTGTTTAGATCCTCTTATCCCATTGATATTTATAGTGAGTGACCACATAAAGTATGAGTGGCTGGGTTTGTGTCATATTCCAGGTATAATCCTCTTTGATTAGTGGTTCTTATCTGTCCCCCCTCCCACCCACCCCCCCCACCCCCCCCCCACCCCCCCCCCCCCCCGATTCCTGATACATCCTACAATTGCATCAACCTTTGTGTGGCTGAATCATGTTGATGACTCATGGCCATACTGTGAATGATTATTTCCAGTCTGGGCTTTCTCCTTTCCTCACATTATCACAGCTCAGCCCCCAGCTTACAGCAAATCTTTTTATTAGTCTCTATGTGCCTGACCTGGCACTTCAGGCTGTTAAATTTAATCTGATTTTTATTGCTTCATTGCTCAGGTTTATCTGGTTCCTCCTATATGACATTCTAACCTTCTCTATTAATGCTGTCTCCCAAGTTTGTGTCATTAACTATTTTTATTAGTTATTTTTTGTGTCCTGGTGTTATGAATAACTGGCATAAAGGCTGATCCTGGGCATATTCCACTCAGGACTTGTCTTTTCCTGGCTTAATCTTCCTTCAATGTTAGCTGTTGCTACCTACGCTGGAGCCAGATCTTCCCCTAAAACTAATTGTAATAATCTCCCTTGTCTTTGTCTTGAGCATTAATAATTTGTCTTTGGAATGTGTGTGAGTATAGCAGAAGGTCAGGTGGGTTGTGGTTATCACATTCTTTCATCTAAACACAGACCAATATATCACAGAAAGATACCAAGTTTATCTGTCAAAATCTATTGCTGTAAATTCGGATTGTATTGTATCCCATGTTCTGCTTATCTCCACTTTGTTAGGTAGTCTTTCTGCTGAAATTTGTTCTGACACCTTGCATACACTGGAAACTGGGCAAATGGTCCTCTAACTGCACAGGTAATTTTTCTCTTTTTAGAATATGAATGCTTTGTTTACTAATTGCAAATGCTAATGCACTAGCCACAGATGAATAGGTTCATTTAGAAAAGCTTTGCTGCAGGACTTTGATTTCATATGCTAGTACTTCCTGGCTGAAGATCAACCTGCTCCAGAAATTTCAGCACACTGAACTTAGATTTTTTTTTTCATCTTTGTCTGTTGGAATTTTCCTTTTTGAATATTCATTCCCATTAAGCCTTCTCTCATCTTGCCCATTATTAAAGACAACAGTAAATAAGCCATATAATTAAGCCTAGTTATATTCTATCTCAAGCATGTTCTTTCTGTATGGATCCTCCTAGCTTTAGTCTTTTCCTTTTCCATAGGCTGATCTAGCAGTGGATTTTTTATGGCTACAATTTTAGATTTATAGCCATAAAAATCTAGATATTTATCTTAGACTCTAGCAAAATATTCATGTAGAAGTTATGTCCTCCGTTTGTATGACCTAGTTGTATTGGGTTTGCATGGCAAGGTTTTGGTAGTTAGGGGGCACTACAGGGGTGTCTTCTGTGAGAAGCTGCTAGAAGCTTCCCCTGTGTCTGACACAGTCAATGCCAGCCAGCTCCAAGATGTACCCACCACTGGCCAAGGCTGAGCTCAGTGATGGTGGTAGTGCCTCTGGGATAACATAGTTAAAAAGGCAGGGAAAAAAAACTGCTACGCAAGAGCAGCTGGAGAGTGGAGTGAGAATACATGAGGGAAACAACTCTGCAGACACTAGGGTCAGTGAAGAAGGAGGGGGAGAAGGTGCTTCAGGCCCCAGAACAGAGACTCCCGTGCAGCCTGTGGTGAAGACCATAGTGACACAGGCTGTCCCCCTGAAGTCCGTGGAGGTTAACAGTGGAGCAGATACACACCTCCAGCCTATGAAGGACCCCATGCTGGAACAGGTGGATGCACCCAAAGAAAGCTGTGATTGTATGGGAATTCCACACTGGAGCAGGTTTGCTGGCAGGACTTGTGACCGTGTGGGGGACCCAAGCAGGAGCAGTCTGTTCCTGAAGGACTTTACCCCATGGAAATGACCCACGCTGGAGCAGTTCATGAAGGACTGCAGCCCATGGGAAGGACTCATGTTGGAGAAGTTCATGGAGGACTGTGTCCCATGTGAGGGACCCCGTGCTGGAGGGAAAGAGTGTGAGGAGTCATAGAATCATAGAATCTTTAAGGTTGGAAAAGACCTTTAAGATCATCGAGTCCAACCGCTAACCTATCACTGCCAAGTCCACCGCTAAACCATATCCTCAACACCACATCTACCCTTCTTTTAAATACCTCCGGGCATGGAGGCTCCACCACCTCCCTGGGCAGCCTGTTCCAATGCCTGACAACCCTTTTGGTGAAGAATTTTTTCCTAATATCCAACCTAAACTTCCCCTGGCGCAGCTTGAAGCCATTTCCTCTCGTCCTATTGCTTATTACTAGGGAGAAGAAACCAACCCCCACCTCGCTACAACCTCCTTTCAGGTAGTTGTAAAAAGCGATAACGGCTCCCTTCAGCCTCCTTTTCTCCAGACTAAACAACCCCAGCTCCCTCAGACATTCCTCATAAGACTTGTTCTCTAGACCCTTCACCAACTTCGTTGCCCTTCTCTGACACGCTCCAGCACCTCAGTGTCCTTCTTGTAGTGAGGGGCCCAAAACTGAACACAGTACTTGAGGTGAGGCCTCACCAGTGCCAAGTACAGGGGCACCTCCTTGCTCCTGCTGGCCACACTATTCCTGATACAAGCCAGGTTGCTGTTGGCCTTCTTGGCCACCTGAGCACACTGCTGGCTCATGTTCAGGTGGCTGTCAGCCAGTACCCCCAGGTCCTTTTCCTCCAGGCAGCTCTCCAGCCACTTCTCCCCAAGCCTGTAGTGTTGCATGGGGTTGCTGTGACCAAAGTGCATGACCCAGCACTGAGCCTTGTTGGATCTCATACCGTTGGCTCTGGCCCAACGATCCAGCCATTCCAGGTCCCTCTGTAGGGCCTTCCTGCCCTCCAGCAGATCGACACTTCCGCCCAGCTCAGTGTCATCTGCAAACTTACTGAGGGTGCACTCAATCCCCTCATCCAGATCATCAATGAAGATATTGAACAGGACCGGCCCCAACACTGAGCCCTGGGGAACACCACTCGTGACTGGCCGCCAAGTGGATTTGACTCCATTCACCACCACTCTCTGGGCTCGGCCATGCAGCCAGTTTTTAACCCAGCACAGAGTGCACTTGTCCAAGCCGTGAGCAGCCAGCTTCTCCAGGAGAGCGCTGTGGGAGACAGTGTCAAAGGCCTTACTAAAGTCCAGTAGACAACGTCCACAGCCTTCCCCTCATCCACTAAGTGGGTGTCGTGGTTCAGCCTCAGCTGGCAACTGAACACCACGCAGCCACTCGCTCACTTCCCCCCCACCCCTGTGGGATGGGGAAGAGAATCGGATGAGCAAAAGAACTTGTGGGTTGAGATAAGCACAGTTTAATGATTACAATAAAATGATAATAATAGTACCAATGATTATGATGATAATGACAATAATGTTAATATAATAAAATGGAAAAGGAAGGGAAAGGGAAAAAAAAGGGAAAAAAAGAAACCACGGAAACACAAACGATACAACTGCTCACCACTCGCCGACCGATGCTGCCCGTCCCCGAGCCGTGATTGCTGCCTCCCTCCCCCGGCCAGCCCCTCCCAGGTAACATACTGGGCATGACGTTACATGATATGGAATATCCCTTTGGTCAGTTTGAATCCGCTCTCTTTGCTGTGCCCCCTCCCCTCCCGGCTTCTTGTGCACCCAGCAGAGCATGGGAAGCTAGACATGTCCTTGACTAGTACAAGCGCTACCCAGCAACAGCCCAAACATCTGTGTGTTATCTCAACAGGTTTTTTTGCATGCTAATTTCAAAGCACAGCACTATACCAGCTAGAGTGAAGAAAATTAACTCTATCCCAGCTAAAACCATGACAGTGGGTCACCTTATCACAGAAGAAGTTGCTCCCCTGAGGAGGAAGGAGTGGCAGAAATACTGTGTGATGAACTGACCACAACCCCTGTTCCCCACTCCCATACATTGCCAGTGGGGAGGAGGTAGAGAATTCAGGAGTAAAGTTGAGCCTGGAAAGAAGGGGGCGGTGGGGGAAGGTGTTTTTAAGATTTGGTTTTATTTCTCATTACCCTACTCTGATTTGATTAACATTAAATTAAATTAATTTCCCTGAGTTGAGTCTGTTTTACTCATAACAGTAATTAGTGAGTGATCTCCCTGTCCTTTTCTTGACTCACGAGCCTTTTGTTATATTTCCTCTCCCTTGTCCAGTTGAGGAGGGGGAGTGATAAAGCAGCTTGATGGGCACCTGGCATCCAGCCCAGGTCAACCCACCACACTAGTCCACAAAGATTTTGGCAAATATCGTGGTGTCATCAAGACCTATCAGGATTAATCCACGCTCATCCACCTTGCAATGGACCAGTAATGCTTATTTCTTGATTCACCTAGTATTTATCCTAAAGCCTGTATGTTGACATGCTTGTATTTTTGTTGTGATCAGATCCTAGCTTTTAATCAACTGTTCAGAAAGAAAACCCATTACCTTCCATTTAATTAAGTCTGTAATCTTAAATTGTTCCTTATCATTCAGTTCAGCTTAATTTTTGTCTTATCCATTAGCAGACACAGATCTAAGTTTGTAATACTGGTTTGCATAACAGATGTCATTATACAGTCAAATGTATCTCTGCATCTGGCCACTTTCCCCCCTAAGGTGAACTATACTTTGACAGTTTTCAGTGCCAGATGCTGTGTCTCATCTGGTTAAACTGGAGGCCTCTTTTCTGTATAGAGTTGCTATTCCTTTAAAAGTTCCTTGAAAAGCTAGTTGGAAAAATTTTCAATGACCAGTTTTTGTCAGAAAATCCTGTTTTGGCAAAAGCAACGTTGTTCCGGAAAGGTTGATTTCTCCTTGTAAGAAGATTTTACATAATCCCAATGTCAGGTATTTCTGACATAAAACGGAGAAAAAAAAAAAACCCAGAAGACTTACTTTTGTCAGAATTTCAACTAATTGCAATAATGATATAATTACAAAGTCAATTTTATCTGAAAATTAATGTAATGAATTCTCAATTTTTTGTCAGGGCTTTTCTTCTTTGATTTTTTAAAAATGTCAATTTCTGACAGGAGGGAGAAAATATTTCCAACCCAATCCTGTTTCCTAAAAAAAAAAATATCTTCATATTCATTCAACCCCCCCCTCAATTTCCCTCTGCTCAAGCTCGTACAAGGAGTCAAAAGCACTTTGGACAAGCAACATGCAATACTCTCTGTGGATCCTGTACTGCATCAGTGCTGCCTTGCTGCTGATACTAATGCAGCCTGCTATTGTAGGCCGTCATGGATAGTGGTCTAGATGTTGTGACTTGTCATTTCTGTATGTGCCTGACACCTGCTGAGCCCCTCCCAAGGGCCATTTTGTAACCAAAGCTGTAAGAAATCTGTATTTTATGATTAAGTCTTCCCAGAATTTACTCAGTTTCAACCAGCAATAGCAGGTAGCTGCTCTCTAAGATGGTTTTTGGTGCCACTGCTTTAGTTCCATTGCTCACGTGCAAATTGAAGTAGTCCTTTGACTGGATCTGCTTAGAAAAGGTAAACAAATAAGAAGAGTAAATAGAATGCTCACAGAAAACTTCAAGATGCTGAAGAGAGGTTGATACAGGCACACATGAAGTACTTCAAGGCATGAAAGCATAACCTGCAGTTTTGGTGGAGAGACTAAAATGATTTTTTGTATTCCTGTACCATACCTAAGCATAGGAGAGAAAATTCTTTCAAGCTCAGTCTGTCCCCCAGAGCTTGCTGCCTTTTTCCTTGTCCTTTTCTTTGCTCTTGTTCAGCTCAGTGCCCAGCTCTCTAAGCAGATGGCTTATAGCATATGACAGCTGTGAACTAGATGTTTCTGACAGGTACCATTACAGGGACATACCATGCAGCCTGGTGACATACATCAGAACACTGTGGATAACTAGGCATTAATGCAATAATGAAAACGTTGTAGCTTCCAGCAGGATCTTTTTCCCAAAGGAGCCTTAATGTGCTCTAGGCATGTAAAGACAAATGCAGGAGTCTTATCCCTGTTTCTGAATGAGGAGTGCTAAAGTGGTGAGTGGCACACTGAAATACAAAAAAGCTACCTAGGCTAGGAATTAATGCAACTACTGCATCTGCCTGAAACTGCCGAATTACTTGACACTGGGCAGAGTGCCATTGCTGTGATAAAAATTTACCTAGAGCACTGGAATTGACTTTGGCAGACCACATCCAAGGAGTAGAGATGGCACCAAACACTCAGGATGGGAGCTTCCTGCTTTACTTGAACAAACCTACCTTTAGCACCCAGTGTTTTCCTGATGTCCAGCATGCCTACCAGTCCAATCCAGCTTCAGAGGGAAACACGCGTCTTGTTTTTGCCAAGACTTCATGCCTTTCTTTTATTTCCTGTACTAATTTTGACTCTGCTGGTGACATGGGAAATCTGAGTTGCTGGCCTTTTCTTCCATCAGGCCAGCTACTAGTCCCTCCACCCTCAACTCTCTTCAAAATGCATGGTCAAAGCAACAAAAAAGCAGTTTTGTGTTGTACAGTGCTGGCATCTCACCCTTGAACTGCACTCACGTCTGCACTAGTGCCCTCATTTCAAAATGAAGGACTGTATTGTAGACATTAAGTAAACTGGCAGGTAGGTGCATGTTAAAGACAACATATTCCCAAAGTTGGTCCATAGACACCACAGAGAGGAGTTTTGGCTGGACAGTGCCACATTAGGGCACCAGTTCAATTATTGGATTAGAGACAGTGTTTTTACTGGATCAATCAGCTTTCAGTGGCTCCTTTCCAAATGGAGACCAGCAGGGCTGCTTTTGCTTAGTTCAGGGTGATGGTGAGGTAACAGCCCAGAGTAGCATAAACAGAATGATTACCAAAAAATAAGTAATTATAGTGCATACGCTCCTGAGAATTGTAGCAGAGGAGCTGTATGACTCATTACTATCTCCTACTTGGGTGTGAAGTTGTCCCCTGTAGGTTGGCTGATGGCATGGTTTGATGGGGGAAGAAAGGGTTTCAGAGCCCAAATGAGTCCAACTGTGATTTCACTGACTTGCTGTTGGCATCTCTGTCACACGTAGTCCCTCAGCTCCAGTTCTGCTCCTGACAACTGAATCCTCAGAGCATTTAATGTAATTAATGGAGGAATGGCCTCATTAGTGAAATGACTTGATCTTTTCCAATCCAATTCTCCCTTTCTTTACACTTTGATCCATGTGCATTGTCTCCATGTTTGCGTGTGCAACTGAAGGCAAGAGTGTTGTCCCTTATACTTAAGTCATTGGGTGAGGTGCTTTCTTTGGCCAGTAGCTTGTGTTAAATGAAGGAATTCAAAGATGAAAGGCAGTTGTGGAGCTGAGGATGTAGTTGCCATGGTTGAACACATGCTATGTGTGATTTCTGGTATTCACACTACTGCCCTCAAACTCTGCATTACCAAATGCATAGGGATTCATCTCACCCAACTTCAGCCATCCAAAACCCATCTAAAACAACAATTTAGTCTCCTTCTCCAGCTAATGAGAGAATAGGCACCTGCTGGCAGCAATTCATCACATTCCTCTCTGGGTACAATTCAGTTCTTTACACACAGGGGTCTGGTGCAGTTTGAGATTTCCTAGAGTATTTCTGAGTATCCAGCTGACACTCCAGTAGGATACAGGTCTTATGTGGTATCTGCCAGCCCATTGAGGATGTAGGCTTACTCTGGGGTATCTCAAGTAGCACTGGATGTCTGTGTTCATACAGCTGACTCATGCCTCAGACACCCGTTCTACCAAGGGTTTACTCCCACATCAGAGATGTCTTTCTGCCTTCAGTGACTGGAGAGACCGTGGGAATGGGATGCACTGTGTCTGCACAGGGCTGGCAGGTCAAATGCTACAGATGATTCACATTCCCTAGAAGTGGCTGCAGGAGGTCTTAGCAGGATACCTTAGGGAGTCAAGCATAGCATTTACGTCTATACGTAGGCAAATGAATCATGCCACGGACAATTACCTGAGCCTAAACACTGCACTGGTAATTGCTTAAAGTTAAACAAGGTAAAGTCAACCCTAAAATTCCTCTGCCTTCACCTTGGGAGTTTTGTCCTTTCCAGCTCAGGTTGGTTGGCCAATGTTTCAAGCTCTATGATTTATATCCACCACGAACACATACTGATTCCTTGTAGACAATTCCTACAACACAAGGTCTTGTAGACACACCACAATAGCTTTACACTACCATTTGGGTCTTGTTTCCACTGCTTTTAACTTAACTTACACTTCAGACAGGGAAGCTGGGTTATTAATGACTTCTTGTTTGCACTGAGGTATTTGCAGTGGTGCCAGACTGCTACCTGAACTGGATCGTATGACTCAAGCTCAAGTACCTCCATGCTCCACAGCAACTGCCTGCATTGCAGACGCATCCACTGTGATTTCCTATGACATGAGAATGATCTAAATGTGCTTGACTGATGTTAGTAATCATTTTATACAATGCCAGCTTTGTACAGTGAAATGTTTAGAAATGCTTATTATTGATGTGCTGAAATGAAAACACAATTACTCTGTGCTTGTTGCTATCAAACACAGTTTATGTATTCCTGGAAAAAGCAGATGGGTTGTGGAAATGAGATATTTCCCAGATGAAGAATGAGGGGAAACACGCTCAAAAATATTTTTCATTCCCTTCCCCCCCTGCCCACTTGCTGCCCACTTATCATCCCACTCCCATTAATTTTGTCACTTGCCAGTAACCTTCTGAGACTATATTTCCCAGTGGACAAATTACAACTCATTCACTCATGTTCACTGTCTCTCACCAACTCCTCTTGCCCCATGTTGGCCTAATGTATATATCAGGAAGATCATAGTCTACATTATGCGTGCTACTGCATGCACAGTATGAACCACATTACTGGTATGGAATGGCATCCTTGCTGAAACATAATAAAACAGGTTTGAACTTTACTCCAAACCTTCATTGAACTTTTCTGTACTTTTGTGGAGACTCCTATTTATGTGTTAAAAGACAAAGGAGAAGTCCCAAAAGATGCAACTTCTTAGAATACAGGAAACAAAACACTGTTGTTTTAACCGAGACAGGTCTTCAGGGCGGACATGAGAGTCTTACTGTTTTTCTCTGCCCTATATAGTAATGACAGTTTCTACGGGGAGGAGTAGATTTCTTGTTACTGGATATGGTTGTGAAGTTTAGTCATGGAATAAACTCTTGGAAGTCTTTATTCTTGGAATAAATTCTCAGCCAGTTCTCAGAAGAAAGCATTTCTCCAAAATACCCCAATAATATTTTAGCTCTCAGAGATTTATGCAACTAAGTATGGTCTAGCCAGGACTCTTGGTATGTTATGGGGCTTTACTATCAGAAATCTTCTGTGCAGAAAGAATTGCTACCAATGCTCAAAAGTAAGTATATGCCAGTTCTTCCATTTCTACATCACTAGCCCAGTTCTAAACTGAATCAGGAAAGATATGGACCATTCATAAGCTACATGGGAGTGTAAAACCATACAGGGCACCATAAAGACTAGGTGAATCATACTAACCACGTATCAAGTGTGGGGAAGGTCAGTGTTCAGGTTTCACATGTGCTGTGTAGGATAAGAGCAAGAGTGAATTCTCTGTAGACAATGCAAAGAGAGTAGGTGTGAGCAGTGGCACAGATCTGTGAGGTGGGTCGGAGGCTTAGCGAGATGGTAGTCCCTTCATGAGCACTGCCTCTTGTGGGACACACACATTCATGCTCCAAAACTGTTGTACTGAGCTGTTGAAACACTTTCACACCCATTTGCACACCCTTGTCTTTGGACAGGAGGAGAACTTTGAAATATCATGGGCTAGATTTCCTATAGGAAAATATCCAAATACATCAAAAAGCAATTTATTTTTAGCCCAATTTCCTTGGAAAACATGGCATACATAATGGTTTTCTCAACATACGTCTGCCTTTTCTTTGGTAATATGTTTTTGAAGGAATTGGATTATTTCAGCCACATGGGAAAAAGGAGTGGAGTTCCTAAGGACATTAAATTTTCCCATATCTCATGTAAATAGGCAGCTAAGTGAAGGGGTACTTTTAAGGATTTCAGAAAGAGGACTGCTGGATGAGTTCAGCTCTGATTAGAAACCGGAGCATCCACACAGGAATAGTTTCTTCAGAACTGTAAATCCTCAATAAGCTCAGTTTTAGTTTGTTCTGCTGCTCACAGGGCTGCATGTTTTGCTCTAGTTGTGCAAGCCTTACCTCACTTCCCTCAGCTTCTTTCTTTCTTTGCCTATCTGACCTTCCTCTGCAAGGGAGTGGGGGCCTGCTTTTGATTTTGCTCAGGCTCCAAACTGGAAATATGGCATGTGAATACAAACCACACACACCCTGGGGCAAGATAGTGACAGCACCAGTGATGAGGGAGAGTGTCAGGAGCTGCTAGAAACCTTTAGGTTTGGGAACTTCATAGTGACAGACCTCAGGGAGATGGGATGTGGGTATCTCTGGACATGGCCGAGCGGAAGCAGGGAGCGAAGGCAGGTAATACTGACATACTGTGACATGTGCTTGGAGACCATCTGGAAGTAGCAAAGTGGTCCAGGCATAGCATAAAGCAAATTACACTTCCCCAGTATTAACACAAAGTAGCAGAGCATGTGTGAGCCCAGAGAGCAGAGGTTAGCACTTCGGAAAGCAGCTCTGCAAGGCCAAGGGGCTGGTGCTCTGCACCTGCAGCAGTACTTGTAAGGCTTTGAATAATCACCAACATTGCAAAAGACCAATGTGCAATGACTTATTTGTTGAACAAACCTAATGGAGCCTTAACTGCAAGGATAAGACCGACATTTCTGTCAGTTTGTAGCAGTCCCTTTTCCCACCCACTGTTTCGGTGATCACAATGACTAGGCCTGTATTTAAATTGCTGTACCTGCAGCGGAGTCAGGAGAGATTAACATACTGTAGGAGCTCATTTTTTAGGTCTTTTTCTTACAATATTCTTTAAAAGTCGCTTCTTTCTCCAAGGGTGAGAAAAGTACGAAGGAACAGTTTTGAAGTTTGTACTTCATTATTTTTTATGGCCTTATAATTGTTTTATTTGCAGGTTCATCAATCACAGAAAGCACAGTTGTACCAAATTAGTTGTACCAGAGTTCTACCTGCTAAGTTTTAAAGACAGATAACACCTGGCCACAGGCCCCTATTGCTTTCAGCACCCTTGACTACCAGCTCAGAAAAATTTTCAAGTCTTACAGCTTGTTTTGACTGCAGCTTTCCAAGCACCCAGTTATTTGTACTCTTCTTTTCGTTAGAAATGCTCTACAGTGGATCTCCTGTGGCTCTTCTGAACTTCAGCCTCTCCTGAACTTATCCATTTCCCGTTACCTTTTGCTGCCATCCCCTCTGCAGGCTTCTCATTCTCACAGGAGGAACCCCTGCTTTTCCATCTTGCATGAAAAAAAGATGAACTTGGCTTGTCCTGCAGATGCTGCAAGGCACCATGTACCTTTGGCTCTCGTGGGTTGTTGGTTATCCGTGAAACCTGAAAGCTTTCAAGGGCAATGTGGAGATGAAGAGGAGCTCTACGTCTCAAGACTATTTCTGGTACTCTCAAGACCTCTTCCTGGTGTTCATATTAACCTTCCTGCCTTGATAAGAAAGTTTTTTAATGGGACTATTTGAAGGTTATGTTTTATCCATTCTCTGGCTAAGGTATCAGCTTTGCTCCTGAAGGAATTTACCCTAAGTACTTGAATACCTGCACGCCTTTCAGAAATGCTGCTGGTTCTTTTATTCCTTGGCTGGTAAGGTGTGATAATACCTCAGATCAATCAATACCAGCTGTGAAAACCAGAAAGGCTTTTGGGCATATGAGTTTTGCACCACTTGCTTGAATAAAAGCCTGTACACCTAAGAGACTGTCCTTTCCAGCCTGCTTAGCTGGTGTAATATAAGTCATTGCCTCTCCTTAAAACTTTTTCTTCTTGCATTTGGAAGCCATGATGGCTACAGTGTTGCAATCTCTGTAATTTTTAAATGTAAATGCATATAAATAACCTAAATCACTGGCAAACACTGGTAATCTGAAAGAATTCAGTTCTGCCTTTCTTGAAGACTCCCCAAAATATGGGTAGAGTTTAATAAACGGGCAACTACCTTGTTCTTATGGTGTCACTTACCTATACCTTGTGTGCCGTCTGGTGCAGTGCTACAAAGTGGAGCATCTCTTTAGCTGACTTCACCTTACTAAATCACAAATAGGTAAGTGAAGCAGACATTATATACCCTTAAAAAACCTGTGATGAGAAGCTGTTTACCTGGCAGTTTTCCTTCAATATCAGAGATAGCAAAGATAAGCTAAGTAATCAAACTCAGTCTTTAATTCAAGTATACAAACTCAGGAGCTTTTTGGCTTATATAGTCCAGTGATTCAATATCAATGTAGGAAAGAGAGGTTAGATTTGCAATGAATGCACATTAGGATATAGTCATTACAAAAAAAGGGTACGTTGAAAGGTCTTGGTGTACACTGTAGCTTTAGCCAAACACTTTGTCCTCCAGGGGAATGTACTACCATTGTGCTAAAGGTACCCACTGCCTTCTTTACTTACAAATTCACTGATGAAAGCAGTGAAAGCAGCCTACAAGAATATTTTAGTGAAATATCTGCAAATATTCTTCCACCAGGGAGAGTGGAAATGCTCCTTGTAAATAAAGGAGAGCAGGAAGGTTTATGTGTACCTGCCTGGGCAGTGCTCTTAATCCTGTTCATTGTGCCTTCCATTTTTCTAGCACAGAACTTTTCCTGTTAAGTCACTTATGTGTACCCAGAAGCCCCACCAACTGCTTGTCCACCCATAACCTCTTTCAGATAAGCTTATTTATAAAAAGTCTACTCGGATTGAAAGTGAAAAAAAAAATCTGCTAAAACTGATGTTGCTGAGGGACAAGTGTATAGGGACAACTTATGTGGGTTGAGTTTTTTTCCTTCAGTCTCATACTTGGCCTGGTGACAGGGAAGTCATCTGTCATCTCTTCGAAAAGAGATGGTAACCCTTAGGCTCTTCTTACTCTCTTCTACACTCTTTGGGAACTGAAATGAGAGCTGAAAGTCATGTTTATCTTCTCCAAAGCAGCCATTGAACTGGAAAAGCCCCTTTCTCTTCGACTTCTAATATAATGAAAACAAAGACTCAGGGAAGCCAGCTACAAAATCGGCTGAACATCTCCTCCCATGCAGTTTCTGAAAGGTTTCCTAGCTGTACCTATGGACCCTTCCAGCCACCTCACTTCCAAAGCTCTTTGAAGGATAAATGTTAGCATCATTAATTACAATCATTAATAGAAGACTGCAACAATGTGGATGTTATGTGAGAACAGTTTGTCCTCTGCAGTGCAGTCACACCACCTCCAGTACCTGAGCTAACTCATCCAGGTCAGCAAGGGTACCCTGATACAGCATGACAGTCTGCAGTGTACATAAACCCCTAGGGTGGCCTGGGAAAAATTCACAGCGAAGTCTGTACAGTTTGCTGGTTAGATGCTAAGCAATTTGCAAGAGAAAGAGAGACGGTTAGAGGAATAAGGCTAGGAGTCAATAACAGGTTTGGGAAGCAAGGCTAAACAAACCGCAGCTGACTTTGTTAACACGTGAACCATTATTTTTAAAATAATGAGAAAAATGGAAAACGAAAAATGGGAGTAGCAACACTAACTGCATTTGGAATTTCAGATTTTGTTTAAGCTCTAATAAAATTTTTAATTGTGATTAAAGCAAACTTGGTCATTTTTACATTTTTCCACACAGAAATGTCCTCACAGAGAATGCTTCCCACCCAAAACCTCAGAGCTGGAGATAAACAAAACAAAATAAAGCAAAGACCTCAGAATAAAGCTCTTCCACATCTTGGTAATAATTTCCCATCATGCACATCTCCAAATCAGAGCACTACCCTCAGATTACCCAGAAGCAGACTTCCACTACAGTTTAACCCTTTTAGCTGGAGTTTCTGTAGTGTAGTGATTACCACATTCACCTAATATGCCAAAGGTCACTGGTTCCAGACTGGGTGGAAACACTATGTTTAATGGTTGGACTCAAAGATCTTAAAGTTTTTTTCCAACCTAAATGATTCTACGACTCTGGGCTACTGTCCACCCTTTGCTCCCTATCCCCATCCTCTCCCACTCACCAGGACTGGTACTCCTGTAGTTCATAGCATAGTGAGCAGTTTTGGGGACACATGCATACAGAAGGGTGGCAGGGGCTGTGGAGGGCAGCCCACATTTATGTTGGCCTAATCTGCCACGAGATTGCCCTGTAAGGGTGCAGTTTAATTAACACTGTCAATTAGCAGTTGCCAAAAAGAAACTGGGTCCCCTCCATGGACTTTTTCTTGCCCTGCTCCCAAGCCTGGGCAGCAACCTGGTGTAGGGGACTGATCCAGGTGGAAACAAAGTAGGCTTTCTGCTAAGTGTGAATTTGAGGAAGTTAACCTGACCACTCTGATTGCTAGATATAGGTAATGGCATGTAAAAATATTACATAGAAACGGTAAGAAGCACCAAAAGATATTCCCTATTGGATTGGCTTATCTCAAAGTACAAAGAGCTCAATGGTAGTTTTTTTTTCCTTTTTTCTCGTAGTTAATGACTTCCTTTTAAACACATTTCCACTAAATCCAGCAGCAAAAATTGTAAAGTAATTAAGTAGGAGTCACTTACTATAATTTAACTACACAGATATACCATTAAGAGTGTGCACTTTACTTCAATTTATTTCAATTAATGAGCTGTTCCCTGGACAGTTCCATGACAAATGCTACTGTTCAGATCTCTTAAACCTCTGCTTTTCCCATAGTGCTTCCCTATGCTCCAGACAGGTCCCATCATACAAGGCCACTCTTGTTTTCTGACTGTGAGAAGGCCTACAGTCAAATAAGGAGCAAAGACACAGAAAGGAGACCCAGGTCATTACCCATGTCCCCTGTGAGGTACAGAACTCCTAAGTCTGGCCTCAGTCATCTGTTTCAGGCTTAGGTTTTGAAAGTTTGTGTTCATCACTTTCTGCAGCTTGCATCCACCTGCAGCTGGAGTTGTTAATTTTGCCTTATAGGCACAAATGGTAATTAATATAAGAAAAAACAGTGACGGATGATCACTGCTGCTGCTGCCATGCTGGAGGTTTCTGCCCCTCAGCACCTGCACAAGCAATGGAACCAGGGCAGCTGAAAAGGTGTCATCCACAGTGCAGCTGGTGGGAGGGGAAGGAACTGGGTACAGACCAAGAGTCTCCTGGAGCGGATCTGTCACAGCCAGCAGATCTGCGTTAGGAAACACCTGTTTCCTTTCTCCTCTCTCCCAAATCAGAGACCTTCCATTACCCCATTGGCCCAGGCACACAAATGCCACCCATGGGGGGACAGCACTTCCCATTCAGCTAGTAAGAACTACTGGCAGGGCTGTGGGAGTGAACAGCGAGCATCCTGCAAAGGTTAATCAAACCCTTTGTGATCAGGGTTGTGGTCACCATTTACCTTTGTGCAGCAGCTGTCTGTGGACACTGTGCCCTCTGCCCACCCATCTCCTCTCTTCCGAGCCAGACCTGCCATAGGGGGGCATGGAGGGAAGCCTGAGAAGTTAGCTACACCCAAAACCATCCCACAGTGAGGGACATTTATGTGGTCACTATGCCCTTTAGACCATCCAGGCTGTGGGAGTAAAGCAGATCTTGCCAATGATCTAATGAATCTCTGAAATCTGGCTACAGGGTAGATTTATTTACACATTTAAAGGGTGGCACTTTAAGCTATCCAAAATAGGGGCATTTACATCTGAGCTTGTCACCGTAAGCTCCCTTAATAGGCACCTCTAGGACACAGTTTATCATACTCAAATGAGATCAAGCCAAAATAGGTCAAATGAATTTTGTCCTTTTTTCTCCCCAGTGAGTACAAAGGGAGTCTAATGTAATTAATTCAGAAATAAAGTTCTCTGCCATATATATCTATGGATGGAAAAGAGGAATCCAAACCATGGGTTTAATTTTTCTGCTCCAACATAAGCACCTATAATATGGGTGTCTACGTCTTCTTGTCTTATGATCAAATGACAGGATTAGGCACTTCCAGAAAGCTACATAGTGAATGGGCCTGTCTAGGAATGAGATAACTCACACTTCAGAAGTGACAATTAGGTGTCTAAACTTTGAGAAGAATTCCACGCTGAAATGACAAGCATCATATTGTGTTTTAGCCCTTAGCTCTGTAGCTGGATGACCATTTTATTTCAGGATAAACAAGCACAGTCTGTGAAAGGAGAAATCTCTAATTTCTTTCCAGCAAAGGACAGAGGAAATGAATAGGGAAAAAATTATAATTTCAAAATGCAGATTTTTATCCAAAATGAAACATCCAGATTCCCTTCCTTTTGGAGATAGGGGCTCTGCTCTATTGCCCATACATAGGCCCTAGAGACTTTTGAGACAATACAGAGTATCAGAGATCTCGATGAGGCCTGGCAGATGTGACACCAAACCTAAGGGAAACCTATGCCCTCACTACCAATAGCTAAGTGACAGAGTGATATTTTAGGGCATCTCAAATGGCAGCACATATCCATGTTTAGGTAAGGGACTCACACCCACAATGTAGGATACATCTGCTTTAATCCAGATTTCTGAAAGTTAGACCTTGTCTGTTGCAATTCCCCTTTGGAAGTGCCTGTTTCTCTCCACTGGCAGGTTTAGATTTAGATATGGATATGTATTTTAGGTGCTTTAAAGCTTGGCAAAAGAAATCCCACCCCCCAGAATTAATGTGTTCTGCTATCTGCCTCGTTCTAGATCCCCCTATGTCCCGCCTTGTCTGGCTTTGTTCTTTCACGTTGCAGTTTGACAGCACCCACCCCACTCCCACAGTCTCACTTTCTTTCAGACACTAGTTGCTTCTCTCTCAAAGTCCTCACAGTTGCATTTACACAGCAGCTCCGATGAATCATTATATATATCTCTGCTTTCTCTACCTACCGCTTAGCAAATGAAATATACCACTAATCTGTGTTCATCTCATTATTCTACTCATCCATCCTTCTGTGCCTGGATTTTTTCCCCTCCAGTTCAGCCAGTAAACCACCTTTTTTAACAAATCCTGCATTGACACCTACATTGCTTAGGTCATTTCCTTCTCACTTTTCCTAGTTCCCTATAGTTTCTTACAAAGATTAGGAAGACACTGTGACTTCTTTCCCATGAAGAAATAATCAGAGAAAGTTAAATGGAGAAACTTCATTGACAAAGAAAATAACTTTCCTCTGGAAACCCAGAACATTTGCGGTCTCCAGCTTTTTAATCTCAGTCTCTCAAGAGGAGACAGAGTTGTCATACATATTGTCACACATATCATATGGATGCAGTATATAGTATCTGTAAGAAAATGTGGTTCAAAAGCAATGAAGATTAAACATATAAGTGGATTACAAAAGGAAATTAATCCCTGGGCTTCTTTTCCTGAACTGTTTCTTTACAGCTACTCCCCCATGACCTGTTCTTTATGCCCCTCCACAAACACATGTGTCTCCTGTCTCTAATAGACTTTGCTTCTATCTCTGACGGTCTGTGGACTATCTGAGACAGCATGTTATTTCCTAAGGAAGCTTTCAAAAATATTACTGTTAAAAATTTGGAAGTTATCTGATGCCAAAAAAACATGGTAGAATATAGCATTTCAGAGGAGATGCCATTGGTCCTATTCTTGTTGGCACTGATGGGAGAAATCATGTTGATTTCAGCACCCTGACTTATTCTAGAAGATGACTGGAAGACCTCCAGAGGTCCCTTCAAACCAGAATTATGGCATGATCCTATGATTCTGTAACTTACTGTACGTCTTTTTGAGAACTGGGTCTATGGACAGTGCTTCACAATCAGTAGCAGTAATGCAAGCAAACACCTCCAGAACCTTTCTGAAATTACATCTGGTAGTTCCAGTTTTCTTATATCTGATGGTTGTTGTAGCATACTAGAGAGATTTCCTGGCTACAGACTAGTTAAAAAGATGTTAGGGACTACTTTGGCAGCCTGCCATTTAGTCAGGGATCCAGAGCTGGTGATACAGAGGTCAGCATGGAGTGGAAGCTCACCCCAGCTTCAGTCAAAGAGATTGATCAGTATTGTTGTCTGGATCTCTCTATCTACCAGCTCATCTGGTGAAAGGCAGACATTACCTTAGATCATGGGGGACATATTTCTTTTTAAATCAGTGGTAAATCACCCACTGACTTTATTACAGCACCACTGGATCTTCTAGAGCAAAAGAGCTACACCTTTATATAATTTGGGAGCCATAGTCATTGATCCAAGCCCTCATAAATTCTTTCTCCAAATATTTTTGTTTTATAAAACCAACAACAAAGTGGTGGTACTCCGTTCACAAAAGACATTGTAATTTCCATCATGTGTGCTGTTAAATGTGTCGCTTTAATATTTCAATTTCTCCAATATAGGATCTAATCTTCCGGCACTCCAGTGTCATAGATGACCTTTAAATTGTGACAAGCAAGCAAATCTTCTGATTCTACAATCCTCTACAATATTCTTCTATTACTGCTTCTTCTTTGAATCAGAATGAAGAGTTAGCAAAACTCTCCATTCACTTTTCTTTTAAATGTTTATGATTCTTTCTGCTCTGCAGGGGGAAAACTGGGTAACAGTCAAATTAATTAGCTCACAAACCCATGGGTAATAAGTTCCTGAGACAGAAGAGAGTACCTGAGACAATGCTAACATTCACTTCTCCTGGCAAGCCCTTGCTGGTCTCCCCACAACTCTTCTTATCCTTTCATTTACACTTGCCCTTTCTTCTCACTCTTCCCTGGACCTCTTTCCTCACTATACACAAAACTTTCCACCTCTTTTAACTGCTGTGTCTTGTCCTACCCCTTGGCAAGAACCTCACTCCTCCATTTTGATTACATCTTGTTGTGATGGTGGTTTCCATCTTTTACACGGTTTCCTTGAGCTCTCATTCACAACTAGTTCTTCAGTGACTCCTCAAAGAAAGGTTTGGCATCTGTGCTACAGGAATATCCTTCTTCATCTGTTGTCTGCTTTGACATCACTGATCATGCTGTTCTTTGGAAAACCTTGTTTTCCTCTGATTGCAGTGATTGTCTTCCCTTGGATCTTCTTCCACTCCCCAACAAGACAGGCCATGTCTCTAACCATCCTTCCTCTATTGATACACACTAAGATCTCAGCCTTTTTCTCTGACAACTCCTCATGGATGTCCAGCTATCACCTATACTTACCAGAGTGCTTTAGCACTCCCTTTTCCTTTTGGTGTTAATTCCTTCAGTGGTACCCATTCCCGGGTCCTTAGCCTCATCACCAACTTCATCTGTAGCTTCTCTGTGTCTCCTGACATCCTGAAAGTTGACCCTGAGCAGCATTGCATAAGTGTCATGCTTGCAGTCCATCCGCACAGCTAAATCTTTTACAGCTCTCATCATCAGCTGGCCTTAGTTGTCGCAACATATTTTCCTCTGGTTTTGATAAACACATTTTTGCCCTTATCTGTGCTACCACTTACCTATTTTTTTCCATAGCTTTTCATCCCGCTTCTCTATCTTACTAAATTTAAGTGACATCTCTATTTTCAAAGCCTTTCATGGCCAGTCCCTACTCTGCCAGTCACCTGTCATTCAGTTATTCAAAGACCACTGCTATCTTTAATTGCTCTATGGTTTCCAATGTCCTGTTTGCTAAATTCCAGACACATTTGTGATGACTTCTTCCATTCGCACCCATGCTGGGAGACAATGCCAGAAAAATCTTCTACTCTATCTTGCTGTCATTCAGAATACTCCCTCTAACTTTCTTTTACATAATATCTACAAAAAAATTTGGAAAAGCTTGTCCTTTGGCAACTTGATAGCCCCTCCCATCTTGCCAATTAGCACCTGTTTCCTTGAAGATCCTTGTTCACCTTTCTGGTGTTATTAATAGTCTCTTGACTTAAATTTAAATTGTGGCCTGTGGGGTAATAGACATCTTTTATTCTGTGACAACCTTTATATGTCACAGTCATAAAGATAATGGTAATAATAAAAATGATAATGAGAAGAGATCTGTTCTGAATTCAAACTCAACAGAAAAGATTTAGTGGCTTTAAAAACATCATTCACCTGTTGCTTTGGCACACATTTTACAGCTTCATCACTGCTGTAGTTGGCCACAGAACATTGTTTATGGAGCCGTGTCAACTGTGCTGTATAAACACATTGATAAATGACAACAAAGCATTACTAGTAAAGAAGGTTTATTCTTATTTTATCACATGGCGGGGACAAATAAATGTGATGGCATACTTTAAAAATACCTTGTAAATTCCTCTCCTGTGACACACTTGATGATGGCATCGCCCTTGGACTGCCTCAGCCATCTGCTCTGCTCTCAGCAAGCTCTGGTCATCTGTCCCCTCCTCCTCTTAAACTGTATTTTCCTGGAAGATGATATGTGTCTGTGGTGACTGGTGTTCCCTCCTACCTCCAATCCATTTTTTGTCATCCAGATTTCCTTTCCTGAGTTTCTCATGTGAAAATTACCTTTTAACTGCTCCATTATGTGCCATTTCTCTCCTGTCCAAAGTGGCATATGACGAGACGTCCTCAGCTCCTTCAGCCTGCCAGCTCTGATAGCATACTGCTTTGCCTGCCATTTTGTGCGTCAGAACGATAAGAAATTTCCATCTGCAGGAAGAGGAAAATATGGAGTGCAATAGCCACTGACATCAAATTTTCCTGGGCAGCTGAATTTTAGAAACTGCATGTCTAGAAAGAGAATGGCAAGGAGCCAAGGTCTTTGTGGTTCAAGGGAGGAAGGGGTGCCCTGGGTATGGCTTGCCTTATGCCAGCCCCTTCCCATCCCTGCTGAGGAAGAAGGTCTACCTTGAGATGCACCAGAGTTCAGCAGGCCTGGAGCACAGAGAGTCTTGCTGAGGTTTGACAAAGAAGCAATTGTGAAACTATCTCATTGACATTATATTTAGGCTGCTCTAAAATTTGTGTCTGGGGTATTTTGATCTGTTTCTTGGAGCTACAAGGTCAAGAGGGTGGAAAATTGGCACAGCTTTTGGCCCCAGGTTTCCTTTTCAAGAACAATCCAGATGCTTTTTTGCTAAGATGTTCAATGTTTTACCAAACAGCATGAGATGGAGGCCAGCTCACCCTGAGATAGCTAACCCGGGCACTTGTGCAATCTGATGTGACTCACTGACTGCTGTTGGGATACAGGGCCACATGCGGCTCCCATTTCCACTTGAGCACTGCAATTATTGGGGGCATAAATGTGTAAATAAGGAGAAAAAATTAGCTCATTATACTTACAAATTATATTCACAAGTACCTAGATGGCTGATTAAGCTCTCAGTTCATAATTCTTCAAGTTGTGGTATCTTCCACAAGTGAAATACACCTACTAATAGATGTGCAATTGGATGTATATATTGAAAAAGTAACAAGAATAACTCAGGCAATCAATTTATTTAATAGAGAACATTTTCTAGTAGTCATCTTCGTTGTATTCCAGCCAGAACCAAAAAGATAAACATTTTCAAAACTCCCTGAAAGGGATATTACAATGTGAGACCTCCTTTTGCTGGTCTTCATTTTGTTTATTTTTCACATTTAGGCCCAAAGGTCATAGGAGGATATCTGGCTGTCAGCCTGTGGCTGTTTTCTTTCCTAATGCACATACATAATCACACAAGGATCAGTTCATTGCAATGCATCCTGGAGATGTGTAGAGCTGAATGTGATTTACAAGAAAAATCTTTTTTTTTTTTTTAGTTTGAAAATGACAATCTGTCAAAACTAGACTTTTTTAGGGCAAAGAATTGTTTTCAGTACTTTTTTCCAAGTCAAAAAGAGTTGACATTTGTTTAGTATCTTGTTCCAGTATCTTCAAAATGAAATGCTCTGCTTTTTCATTTCAGAAGTACTTTCCTTCTGAAATGTAATTACAGTGAAAAGTAAGATTTTTAATGAAAAATATCAACATCTAAAAGTAAGCATTTTGACTGCTCTAAAGTTACATTTATTGGGGAGGGCAGCTGTTTGTTTGTTTTATTTTGGTCTCTTTGAGGTTCTTGGCTTTCGTCCCAGTTTGGTAGAGGAATTTAAAATATTCTAAAACCAAGAAAATTAGAAAATAGCTTCTTGCCTTATTCTAACATGAAGTCCTCTTCTGTATTCAAATATAGTAACAAGTGAGTGTTGTGTGGTGAGCTGCCTCACTTGGTGATTTCCTAGCCTCTCTGTAATTATACTGTCTTGATTTGCATCTGGACAACTTCATGTAAAATCCAGTTACCCTACTGGCCTTTTTTCCTTACCCACTACATCACAAATATTTGATTAATTAACTTGATGGTATTTTTCTGCTTAAAATCCATCTGTGAAATGGTATTAAATTTCAACCAGGAACCATCTCAGGCCTGAAAATCCACTAGATATATTTGATTGAAGAGTCAGTGTAAGGATTCAGCATAGCCATACATGAAACTGATATGTTTTATAGTTTGGATTATTATTTTTTTATCAGTCCTTTTCTGGCGATTTCCAATACCAGCATTCCATTTCCTGAAAAACTTCAGGGGGGTTATTGTTCATAAATAACAGGAGATTAGATATAAGGTGCATGAACAAATTGTCTCAAACCAGGTAATTACGTTCATTAATGGCACTAAGAGAGTTTAATGTATAATCAAGAATGTGTTTAATATGTGTTTTTTTCAGTTCATCTACCAATTGACCTTAAATAACATGTCCAGAATTTAAAAGGTTGGTGTGCTTGAAATGTTAATCCTGTGTGGAATTCCCCTACAGAAGCTTAACCCACATATCATTATTAATGCCACTTTGACCTTAGGGAATTTTTATTTTTAGATAAATATTACCGATGTTGAAAAACACCTTTTGGAACCAATTTGCCTTTTCATAATAGTGCTTAAGTAGATAATTCTAAAGTTGAAGAACAAATTGTCTTTACTCATATTAGACTACTTAACTGCAATTATTATTCAATTCAACCCCTATCAGTCATTTATTTTTAAGTCATTTTTCTGGTAGAAGAAAGCTTTTCTCAGCCTCTTTGACGTTTTCATTGTTGCTACAATTCAGAATGGTGAGAAGTGATTCTTCTTGACCTACCTGCTGTATTTTAAGTTATTGATCATAAACTTCTTATTCAGCAATTGCCTTGATATTTGCATACAAGAAAGCTTGATTTTTGTCACTTAATTTCACACTTCCCTCTGTTTGGGGCACTGGGTAATAAGAACTGTAATTGAGCAACTGCATTACTCAGTGTATAGCACCAATTCTTTTTGCCTCTTGTTAATAAACTACTTGCATAGGTCAGATCATTTTGTTGACAAAGTCCAGATTTAGCAAGCATGGAAATGTGTGCTCGGACTCAGAATTCAGAAGATTGTGGATTTGGGATTTATCACATTTGGGCCTTCAGGTCAACTTTCCATATTTATTTTCTCCAACTCCATTTTTCTGTTCTGCCCCACTGTATAATGGAGTGCTGTGTTTTTTTCAGGCGTGCATTATCTTCAGCATTAGCCTGGCTGGTGTCCTTTGGAATGAGGCCAGATAGTCAGCCTTCTTTCCCTTTGGGGAAGAGGGGCTGTACTGTTGTGGAGAGTCTGAGCCTGGTGAGTGGAGGTACACATTCTTTTTTTCCCTAGTATTTAAGAGAGCAAAGTTGTGGGCTTTTAGCAATAGCAGCCTAATTTCTTTCATATTAAACTAGGTGGAACTAAAATTCCTTTAGAAGGGGGTTTATCTTCTTAATATTAATATGAAATTCATTACTGGTAAAACTTCTGCTGATAAGCATAAAAAACCTATTTTCCTTGCAGATTCACTATAAATTTGGATGCCTTTCTGAGAGTTAGGTAAGGCACAACTCGTGCTGCAAGACTTCATCAGACCAAACTACAAAAACAATATCATAAAATGGTGAAGATTGTAATGGCAAGCACACTGCACTTAGAAAACACCAGACTTATGACTGTCTATGCAACCTTGCAGGTAGGTATTGTGATGAAGACTTTAACTCTCTGATGAATACTCCCCTACTGTACTGTAATGCAAATGCACAAATTGTTGAATTAAGGTTATTTTTGCACTCCATGGCTTTTGTATGACAGCACAACTGTGCCAGAAATTAAGGACAGCATTGCCTATTTTAGGTTATCTAGAGTCACAGATCCTGTCCAACCTCTCCTGACTCCAACCACAACCATACATCCCCAAATACTGTCTCTGCTTCCGCTGTCTCTTTCCTTTCTCCCTGCCTTACCCTCCATATTTAATCCAGTCCCTTCCTTTGTTTCCTGTTTGTCCTGCATCTTGCCACCCGCTTTTTCTAATCCTTCTGCAAATCTTCTTCACCTTTGTCTGCCAGGTTCCAAAAAACCCAAAGCTCATGACCTTCTACCTCTGACCATGGCTGGCGTACAGCAGTACTAGTAAGATAAAATAGACTAGACTAGACTATTTCAGTTGGAAGAGACCTACAGTGATCAGCTAGTCCAACTGCCTGATCAATTCAGGTCTGACCAAAAGTTAAAGCTTCTTAAGCACTGACAGGTTTGGGGCATCAACCACCTCTCTAGGAAGCCTGTTCCACTGTTTGACCATCTTCTTGGTAAAGAAATGCTTCCTCATGTCCAGTCTAAACCTCCCTTGGCACAGCATGGAACCATTCCCATGCATCCTATTACTGGATGCTAGGGAGAGGAGATCAGCACCTCCCGCTCCACTTCCCCTCCTTGGGAAGATGTAGAGAGCAATGAGGTCGTCCCTCAGCCTCCTTTTCTCCAAACTAGGCAAACCCAAAGTCCTTAGCCACTCCCCATAGGACATTCCTTCCAGCCCTTTCACCAGTTTTGTTGCCCTCCTCTGGACATATTCAAAGATCTTTACAACCTTCTTAAATTGAGAGGCCCAGAACTGTACACAATATTCAAGGTGAGGCTGCAGCAACACTGTTTACAGCAGGATAATCACCTCTTTTGACCAGCTGGTTATACTGTGTTTGGTGCACAAACATGAACAGTCCTTTTGGTCTGTTGCAGTGAAAGTCCTGGGGTGCTATGTGCACATTTGGTCCACAAGAAAATGCTCATGTGGTCAGGCTCAACTTCTGTCAGTAAAGGTGGGATTGAGCTCAACATTACTGACGCTGATGATACCAAGCTGGGAGGCGTGGCTGATACACCAGAAGGATGTGTTGCCATCCAGCAAGACCTGGACAGGCTGGAGAGCTGGGCCGAGGGGAACCTCATGAAATTCGACAAAAGCAAGTGTAGGGTCCTGCACCTGGGGAAGAACAACCCCAGGCACCAGTACAGGCTGGGGCCTGACCTGCTGGAAAGCAGCTCTGCTGAGAAGGACCTGGAAGTGCTGGTGGACAACAAGCTGTCCATGAGCCAGCAATGTACCCTTGTGGCCAAGAAGACCAACAATATCCTGGGCTGCATTAAAAGGAATGTGGCCAGCAGGTCGAGGGAGGTTATCCTCCCCCTCTACTCTGCCCTAGTGAGGCCACATCTGGAGTACTGTGTCCAGTTTTGGGCCCCCCAGTTTAAGAAGGACAGGGAACTGCTTGAGCAAGTCCAGCGGAGAGCTACGAAGATGCTCAGGGGACTGGAGCATCTCCCTTATGAGGAAAGGCTGAGACACCTGGGTTTGTTTAGCCTGGAGAAGAGAAGACTGAGGGGGAGATTTCTTCAATACTTACAAATATCTAAAGGGTGGGTGTCAGGATGATGGGACTGGGATCTTTTCAATAGTGCCCAATGACAGGACAAGGGGCAACAGGCACAAGTTGGAACACAGGAAGTTCCACCTCAATATGAGAAAAAACTTCTTTCCTGTGAGGGTGCCAGAGCAGCGGAACAGGCTGCCCAGGGAGGCTGTGGAGTCTCCTTCCCTGGAGACATTCAAAACCTGCCTGGATGCGTTCCTGTGCCCCCTGCTCTGGGTGTACCTGCTCAAGCACGGGGATTGGACAAGATGATCTCCAGAGGTCCCTTCCAACCCCTACCATTCTGTGATTCTGTGATTAACACACCAATATTTAGGTGTCTCAGGTAAACATCCACATGGCTGCTAGAAGCCTTCTAAATTCCCATTTTAGTCAATAGAGATCTTGCCAGTACAGCTGGTGGAATCTTTGGGAGACTAAGTGGACTGAATGCTAGTGTCTACTTTAGGGTGATCACGGGATAACTCAGGTTGGGACAGACCTCAGGAGGTCTCAAGTTCAACCTCCTGTTCATAGCAAGGCCAGCTTGGAGTCAGAGCAGGTTGCTCAGGACTTTATCCAGTCAGGTGTTTAAAATCTCCAAGGCTGGAGATGATACCATCTGGGAAATCTGTGCCCCAGCTGGATTGTCCTCATTGGGAAAAAAAATTTCCTTATATCCAGTCTGAACCTCTCTTGTTTCAACTTATACACATCATCTCTCATCCTCCTGCCATGCACCTCAGTGAAGAATCTGGCTCTGTCTTCTCAGAAACCTTCCCATAGGAACTGGGAAGCTGTTGTGAGCTCCACCAAATGCCATCTCTTCTTCAGGCTTAAAAGTCTTAGTCCCTCAACATCTCCTCATAGGGCAAGTGCTCCAGCCCCTGACCAACTTGGTGGCCTCCTCTGAACTCACTCCAGTTTGTTGTTGTCCTTCTTGTCCTGAGTGCACTAAACTGAATGCAGTATCCTGATGTGGTCCAAAAAGCGATTGAAGGAGCATGATCCATTCCCTCAACCCATCATCTCTGCTCTTGTTAATGCAGCCCAGGACACTGTTGCCCATCTTTGCTGCCAGGGCACATTGTTGGCTCCTGTGCAACTCACTGCCCAGCCTGGCCCCCAGGTCCCTACCACAGACCTGCTCCCCAGGCAGCCCCCCAGCCGCATCACTGCAGGGACTTCTTCATATACAGGTGCAGGACTTTGCATTTGTTTTCATTGCATCTCATATGTTTCCCTTTGACCCATTCCTCTAGCCTGTCTACGCCTCTTTAGATGGCAGCCCTTCTTTTGAGCATATCAATTGGTCTCCCCAGCTTGCTGTCACCTTTCTGCCAACTTGAAGAGAGCGCACTCTGTTGCCTCCTCCAGGCCACTGATAAAGATGTTAGATGGGACAGACCCCAAGAGGAGAGGACCCCTGCAGTATCTCATTTGCCATTTTTATACCCAGCTAGCTGCCCACTCATCCAAAACATACGTCTCAACTGGATGAAAGAGTGCTGGGGGAGACTGTCAAAAGCCTTGCTAAAATCAAGGTAAATGATATCCATTCCTCTCCTCTTCTCCAATCCACAAATCCAGTCATTTTATCACAGAAACCTATGAGGTGGTTCAGGAGTGATTATCCTTGATTTATGCATAGTAAATCCACCTGACTATATTCCCTATCACTTTTTCACAGAATCACAGAATTACAGAATGGTAGGGGTTGGAAGGTCCCGTCCTTTTGACACCCATCATTTAGATATTTATAAGTATTATCAGTACTTATATAAGTATTGTTATTAATATTTTCTCACTCTTGTGACCAGAAATGTGCTCCAAGTGGATTTGCTCCATGATTTTCCCATGGACTTCAGTGAGGCTGATCAGCTGGTATTTCCTTTTGCCCATTTTGGAAGGTGGGTGCCATTCTTCAGGTGTTGGAGACCTCCCTCAGTTTGCACAGTCTTTCAAAAATTATATAGAAAAGCCTTGCAAGGACATTAGACAGCTTTTTGATCATCCTTGGATGCAGCTTATCAGCCACAGGGACTTCTGTTTCTCATGTTCTCTCATGTAGTCCCTGACTCATCTGCACTGGTGCTCCTTCTCCTCCTTTAACCCTTTCACTAAGCACTGAGGTCTGGGAGACAAATACAGTGAAGACTTAGGCAAAAAAAGGCATTGAACACATCAGCCTTAGTTGAAACTGAAGCTGAGGTGGCAATAAAGTTGCACAGGGATTGCACAAAGAATGGCTTTAACACCAAATCTACATAGATTGATGCCATCTTGGCTGCATCACATGGAGGTGTTAGAACTTAATTAAAAAGCATGATAAGACTTGTGATGAATAAAAGAAAACATATTTTTCCCTAATCCCTCTCACAGAAAAGGCTGAACAGCAGTAGACAGAGCTTAAACAAACATGTTCAAACTGAGGACTTGCTTTTTGTGGGAACTGTTGACCCAAAATATTCAAGTTTGGCAAAGAACAGAAAATGTCAGGAGTTATCATATGTGACATGAAGGGGTTATTTGCATCTTAGTAAAGAAGAGTCTGTCAGCTTGATGGTGTGTAATGACAATGTCGTCCTTTAATTTTAGCTACCACTTTTGAAACAACTCACTCTCAAAACTCTCTTTCAAAGAGAAAATTACTTGCACCTCCAGGCTTAAAAATATTTCCATTACAGTCTATCGGCACCCCCCGCCCAGCCCCCCACCCAACTTCAACTATTTGTAATTATTTCTTGCATTGCCAGGATAATGGCCTTTTTTATTAGTGAGGGTTACTCAGTGTAAAAGTAATTCTTCTGCTTGTGCTTCTACTGCATGCTGAGCACTGCCAGGAATAAATGATTGCTCAGCTCTCATGTTTTATCATATAGAAGTGTTGTGCAATTTGTAATGGATAAATTTAATGGACTGAACACATACAATATTTATGTAATTTAATTTGTTGGGCTGTTTTTGTGTTGGCCTTACACTTCTTTACAGTTTTTAGTATTTTTAACATTCTGCTCTTTTTGTTTTCTTTTCTTAAGAATCTTTGTGTAGAGGAGCTCTCCTGATTGCCTGTTACAAACATAGTTCAAATTCTAAATTATTCTTCTTTCTCTGCTAAACCTTGGCCTTTACACAAAGGAAAGGAAATGAAAGGAAAGTATTTCCTCATTTCCTTTACATTAGCCATGTAGCTGAAGAAGCTTCAGCTATTTTCAAGGCATTTATGAGACAAAAAAGTAAGTTGTTTCTTGGGTTTTTTGCCAAAGCTCTAACATATACTTCAATATGAATTGCTTCAAAACTTAAAATTATCAGGAGATATCAGGAGAGGACTGAGATCTTATGCAATTACATAGAGTTGTTGCTAGAAAAACTTAATCTTCAATTCTTTGCTTAAAAATACTGCTATGTCCACATTTTTGTCAAGTGTATCTGGAACTGCCAACCCCATTTAAAATATCATCAAAATGTTTCAAAATAATGATTGCATATTTCATTCATTTCAATTAAAAATTTCAATTTAAAAAGTTAGTAAATATTAATCGGGGAACACTGGTGAAAACGGGTCTGTTTTGAACACTGCCAAGTGTTTGCAATCTTAAAAATAATTTCAGTATTACTTTCTCAGTACAAAAAGATTTTTTTCTTCCTGCAACATGCCTGATGCTGTAGACCTAGAACAGTTTTGCTATAAGATGTTTTCTGCAGATTAACATCTTATTGCCTTTTTAGTTTCTTTGAATTGGATGAGGATCATTCATATCTACCTCTCTACTGAAAACGGAGTGTTCTCCGAAGAGAGGTTTTAGCATAGGATCCTTCAGAGTTTATTTTTTCTGGCAGGTTGATTTTTATGGAGTCAGACTGGCAAATAATGGCTTTTACTGAGAGGGTATTTTTCAGAAGTGTTCAGCACCTACCATAATGCAAGGAGGTGTCTGGGTAATTGACTTGGTATTAAAAAAAAAGCAATGAGAACCACAAGGAACTCCCTGCCCTTGGAAATGTGGTTCAATAGCGGTGTTACTACCCAGTGTATATTCATTCAAAAGTGCAAACAACAGGTAAAATATTTGATTTTGCACCTGGTACAAATGCCTAACTGTTGTTTTCAAATCAAATATCAACATTTCCAATTTAAGGTTAATTGAACACTCAGTCCAAGGCACACTACATGACTTTTTTCTGGTTTAATTTCTTATGGCTTAGTGTTGCGGATGGTAGGAACATTAGCCAAGTGAGCTCCCTCTGTTTATATGTCTTGTCATTAGTTTAATGAGAAGCTATTGCAGTGACTCATTCCCTCTTTCGCTCTAAGGCTCTTGCCTATAAAAACCTGAAAAAAAAAAAAAAAGGTAAGGATCTAATAAAAGCAAAATTGAACTGTGTCTCTTCTTCTTTCTTTTCTTCCATGCTCATAATCATGGGGTGAGAGCAGGTCCTTAGAGTCATTTAACCCTCTGCTCCTACTGAAGTGCCTGATGCCCAGCAACTTTTCTGGGAGAGGGGTGTCCAGGTACCTCCGATAAATTGTTCATCCTTAGGGGGATTTTTCTGGGAGGATGGTTAGTTAGACATGAGTTCCCTGTGAGCAGGAATGGTGTGGGAGAGCCAGGGACCCATGCTTTGCTCTCCCTTTTTGCTGGCAGGGGTCACTAGCCCACACCCACCACATGGTGAAAGTGTCTATTGCCCACCTCAGGGGGTCAGACCACAGGCCGTCTGCAGCCTTCCTGGGAATACAGAGCAGCTGAGTGATGTGCACAGAGGCCAGTGCCAGGGCCATGACCATGATATTAGTCCTTTTCATTCTTGCCCACTTGCCCCTTTGAAATTTTTGCAGAGCTAAAACTCACAGTTCGTGTGCTGTTGCCACTGGGCAGAACAGCCCTGGGCTCAGATGTCTCGGACGTAGGACTCATCTGGAGGAGGGAGCTACTCTAGGCTGTCTCATTTAGATCCATGTAGTTAAGGGAGAAATACTTATAGCCTGGAACAAGCAGGTCCACATGTAGGATTAATTGAGTATATTTAGTGTGCTTTATTTCACAGAATCAATGAAAAGTTGAGGTTGGCAGGCATCTCTGGAGATCATGCAGTCCAACACCCTTCTCAAAGTTTGGCCAACAAGAGAAGCTTGTGCAGTACTATGTCCACTCAGGATTTTAATATCTCCAAGGATGGGAACTCCATAGCCTCTCTGGGCAACCTAATCCTGTACTTGACCACCCTCACAGCAAAAAATTTTCTCCTATATTTAAATAGAATTTCCTGTATTTTAATTTGTGTCCATTCCCTCTTGGTCTTTCAAAGGATACTACTGAGAAGATTTTAGCTCCATCTTCTTTACTCCCCCGTCAGGTATTTATGCACGAGTCTTCTATCCTCCACTCTAAACAGTTCCAGCCTCTTCTTTCATGAGGCGTGCTACAGTTCCTTCACCATCTTTGTGGCCCTTTGCTGGACTTGCTCCAGTACCTCTATGTCCTTGCCCTTGGGAGCCCAGGACTGGACCCAGCACTCCATGCACTACTTACTCTGGAGAAAGGTTTCCTAGCAGACATGACCTTCACTTCCACTTCCAGTCATACTCCTGTGTGTGGCTGGGCAATGCCCTGGCCTCTCCTCAAAGACACTTCTACCTTTCCTCATCCAGATACAAGATATGACAGAGCCAGAGCTTTCCTTCATTTCTTCTGTCAGAAACATTTTATTCTTCCAGCAGAAGCAGCTGCCATTGCCAGTTTGAGCGAGCGGCTGTAAGTAGGGATGGATGTGTTAATTGATGGTTTGAATCAGTGAAGATTTGTTGGCTGAGAGAGTATGAACTGAACTGGTAAAGAAAGCCAAGGCTGCCTAGCTTCTAAACTGGGACTAAGGGCTCCAAAACGTGAAATATCTGACAGGAAAAACTAGTTAGGATAGTTTCACTTGATCCATGTCATAAGATCAAAAAAGACTGAGTTGACAAAAAACAGTCCCTTCTCTCAAGGCCTGTTTGCAGCAGCCACAGCAGATCCTTGCATATTTGATACTACTCAGCATCTAAGCCGTACGTCAGTTCAGATACCAGCATACAGCTTGGGTTATAACCACTGTCAGCTGTAATGCCATTAGTAGCCTTTTTTCACTTCGTTTCCCCTTGGATTCCCTCATTGCCCTAGGTAATAGGTAACTGGTAGCCCTCACATGGTATTTGTTCCACTGGGACAAAGATTTTTGTTGGGTATGATGCAGAATGTGCAGATGAAGTAGAATATTTATTGGAGTCTGTCCTGTATCTCTACTACAAATACCTTTCACTTCCCTGTGTGAATGTTCTCCACCATTCTAAGACAAAGGCATCAGAAACCATGTTCTCAGCTCAGAATCAAACTCAGGGTAAAACTCTGCCCTCACCTGGCCTCATGTAGCACCATTAACCCTCATGACATAACGCAGGTAAATAAAAGCAGTTTTTCACTGCATTGTTTTAGTGTCTCTGTTGGTCACTTTCTAATTATTATGATTTTCCTCTATCTTTTCTGCTGTGTGAGATTTTCCTGAAGTAGCTGAAAGTTACACAGGACTGGGTTAACAAAAGCTAGTTAAACACTGAAGAGTATATATTTATCAGAAATAAAGGATAAAAGATAGTAAAATAATAAAATATTGTCCCATAGAGCTTCCTTCTTGTGCTGGTTTTGGCTGTGGTAGAGTTAATTTTTTCCACAGTAGCTTGTATGGGACTATGTTTTGGATTTGTGCTGAAAACATTGTTAGTAATACAGGGATGTTTTCATTATTGCTGAACAATAATGAAATAATTCTGCTCCTCACCCCACCCCACCAGTGAGTGGGCTGGGGGTGCACAAGAAGCTGGGAGGGGACATGGCTAGGACAGCTGACCCCAACTGATGAAAGGGACATTCCACACAATATGACATCATTCTCAGCATATAAAGCTGAGGGAAGAAAAAGGAATGGGGGGAAACGTTCAGAGTGATGGCGTTTGTCTTCCCAAGTAACCATTACACGTGATGTAGCCCTGCTTTCCTGGAGATGGCTGAACACCTGCCTGCCCATGGGAAGTAGAGAATAATTTCCTTGATTTGTTTTGCTCTGCCGGCATGCACATCTTTTGCTTTACCTATTAAATTGTCTTTATCTCAAGCCATGAGTTTTCTTACTTTTACTCTTCTGATTGTCTCCCCCATCCCACCGGGCAGGGGAGTGAGAAAGCAGCTGTGTGCTGGTTAATTGCCAGCTGGGGTTAAACCAAGATACTTCTTTAAAAATGCAATAGGTTGCCAGCCTGGTGACAAATGAACTCCTCCTTCCTCTCCCAGGTAATAGTTTAGACAGGATGCTGCTTTGGTAAACAAGAAAGATGCAGGACTATTGAAGCGGCAACAGCTGTAGCGATCCTGTTGTTAGAGGTCCCACAAAGAAATGTCTCCCAGAATATTTTCCTCTTTAATCCGCCTTACACTTCTTAAGCAGATTAGAAATCAGCATTACTGCTCAGAATTTATGATGCCATTGCTGTACCCTGTGACAGCAGGCCTTGTCTACAAGGATTTTTCTGGTTTTAATAATTGACCTCATTTGTCAGGCTGCCTGGCACGTGCGGCCGCACAGACAGGCATTTCAGTCCAGCTGTATTCTTCTTCCTGCAACTGAGCCAGCACCAGGCTTAAGTGCTGTTTATTGAAACACAGATAAAAAACTGGAAATCCGAGTGAAATCTCCTATCCATCAACATCACCAGGTGATAGCTAGGCCAGGGAGAAGCCTTTAATGGTCCAGAGGAATGTACACGAAGGGAAAGCAAGGTAAATTCACCAAGTCCAGAGCAAAGGTGGCTTTGATTCCAGAAGCATACACATGAAAACCCTAATTTTCACAGAACAGGACCCCTCTTCAGATTGCAATCAGTGTTTCAAAGGGGATTTAAGGAAACAGACTGGCATTTGCAGGGATCAGTTTGGGGGAAGGCAGAGGAAACGTGTCTCCATGCTGCTGTCCTATTCACTGCGTGACCATACAAGTGATAATGCACCTCTTTGAAGTGCTGGCATGAAGTGTCAGCAATGGCAAGGCAAGTCCTATCACTGCTTCCAGCTGTTGATGTGTTGCACATTTCCACAATAGGATTTAAGTATGAATGAATGCATAACATAGGAGAAAACAAGTAAGACTATTTTACAAGTAAGATTGCAAATATTCCAGCTGGTACTGTGGTTGTCTTCCCACTCTCCTTTCCTTTGTGGCAAAGAGGTTTTCTGACAGGAGCATTTTCTGAAACAATTACTTTGTCACTGCACCTGGTATCAGCAAAGGCTAATTTATTTTTTGTTGTTGACTTTTCTCTCTTTTTTAATATACTTCTCCACCTTGTTATTGCTTTGGTCTTTTATTTGCACTTTCTTCTTCCAAAGCTGCAATCATAAATGTGGAGAAGGCATGGTGGAAATGGGCAGCAGTTACTAAGGCTATGAAACACCAGTCATCCTTTCTGGGGGCTGTTTTCTCAAGATCTCCCCAGTGAGTTGAAGATAACACGTACCTCTTCTTCCTCCAGAGTACATTGCTAGGAAGTATTTCAAACAGGCAATAGCCTTCATAGCCTTTTGTTCTAAAATTAAAAATGTATTTCATGGGCCACTTAATAAAGAGTACTTTTAGTTGATTGGATTTTAATGGGAGAAAAGGACATTAGGAAGTTTGTGCTGAGGGGTGCTATATAAAAATGAATGACTGGTGTGAGCTATATTTTCCCTCTAATTAGTACTCCTAATGGGTGGGTAGTGTCAAAGCAGTGGGAAATGCAAAGACTTCAGGAGCTCAATATGAAACCAGTATTACTGTTTGAGCAAGCATCTGACATAGTACTATATAATCAAAGGACCCTCCAGCTCTGCAATGAAACAAGCAAGACATGGAAAGGTCTAAATAACACATAAACGTCACTGACATAGCATTTATACTATTTCTGAAAAGTAGAATTCCTCCTTTTGAGAAATTGCAGCAAATCTTCCTAAGGATACCCTTGAATGGCTGCTGTTCCCCAGCTCCTGGCTCCCCACTAGCCCCCAGCACTGCCATATTTTGGATCCTTTTCTCTGAGGAGCCCTCTGCAGTTCATCAAGCCCAAGCAGGACATTCCAGGCTTGATTTTCACCAATAGGAAGAAAGTGCTGGAGGATGGTGACCAGGAAAGGACAGGACACCTTTCTGGTGCCTTTGGCACATTCTTTGCTATTGGCTCCAGCTTCTCCTGCAGAATGACATGGGTCTCCAATGGCATTTGTCATATGTGCCAGACCCATCTGAAAGTCTTGCACACCCTGGAGTATCAAAAATGATAGGTCCTCTAGGTTTAGGGCTCCTCAGTCCTTCTTTTGTGTTGAAATGATGAAATAAAATTTTGCTTTAGAAGAGTTTTTTTCCCCTTCTTCTTTATGAAATACAATACATGACAATATAAACATAAATTTGCAGAAGGCTGCAGTATCACCACACCTTCCCTTCCTTGTCCAAGAAGAAATATTACTAAAGCCTGTTCTGCTCTTCTTTTAGGTCCTAATATAAACCAATAGTGATGGAGCACATAGGAATCACTGCTCACAGCATTCATGAGAGAGTATCATAGGCCAGACTAGCCTTTGTTTTCCACCTACTCTAGAAAGAAAAAGAAGGAACGCCACATGCAATACTAGTAGCTGTACATTGTATGTCACATTTTCAGCCTTCCAGGCTGTCACCACACTCTTCATTGGCCTCTGTGTTGAAATGAATAAAATTAATATTTCAAAGTTATCAGAAGCCCTCCTATACTAATCTTTAACTCTCCTTGTTGAAGAGTAAAACTGAAATGAACAATTATTTCACGTTGATATTGCCGTACCTCAGGACTTTCAAACTAAGCTCAGACCCCTGCTGAATTTGACAGCCTCAAAAACTGAACGGAGACAACTTTCTGTAAGAAGAGATACTGGTACAAGCTGTCCATGACTGCTCCCTCGACCAGTGAGCACACCTATGTTAGTGGGTGCCATTCACTCCCGATTTAGGACCTTAGTGTGCACCCAAAATACAGGGAAGGCTTTTTTTTTTCTTGAACTAAATACCTACTTTATCAATCGCCTCCATGGCAGGTGACCCTGAAGGTCTTGAGAGGGAAGGCTTATGTATCCATTTTAGACATACATTTGGAGGGCCAAAAAAGTGCTACATCTCTCTTTTGTCTGTACAAACACTGGCTGTTGCTTTAAATGTGCTCCACTGCATAGCTGAAATTTAGAGACAGATTAAGCAACTAAATTTTGCAGTGGTGCTTAAAAATATGCTTGCAAACAGTCGTCGGTAACACTGGAACCTAAAGAAGTGCAAAGCACATTTCATTGAAGAAGTAATGTTTTGGTTTTACAGAGGGAAATGAGGACCCTGGGTTGAAACACACATATGAGCAGGCAGCAGCTCAGTCAAGGGAGGCTGGTTCTCGTTTGCGAAATGAGAAATTAGCAAACAGCTACCATTAACTATCTTTAACTGAAAGCAGAGGTAGGTCAAACCACCCTCAGGACTGAACTCTGTTTTGGGCAGTGTCCCAGTAGTATGCAGGATTCCGAAGGAGTTGCATCCAGCTTTTCTGGATCTTAGCCCCGTACCTTCAAACAGTCTGGATGTCTGTCAGAAGAATAAGGAATGCTTTTTTCTGATTCCTATGTGCCTGCACACACCAGTACAAGCACTCAGCGTTGGAATCTGAGCTCACACCTTCGTCTTGCTATATAAAAATAAAGATATGCTAGAATATTAAATGCAAATTACACAATAATAGAACTATCTGTAAGCAGGCTGTAATATTCACAGACTCCAATGTGTAGAGGGTAATTGCAGGCCACCAGCTGCTACTATGTTAAGAAGCAGATTTCTTCTTTTTTTTTTTCTTTTTAAAACATCTGTTCTGTTTATAGAACTCTCTGCTTTGGAGATTTTGAATTCCTTTCAAGTTTATAAAATGATTATACCTGTCAGTTTCTATCTGATTTACTTGCAAAATTTTGTATACTTTTTTTAATCATCTCAAATCCCAATAATAAGAGTAATCAGTCATTTGCAGGGCAATGTAAGAAATTACTTTGTTATGTTGTTCCCCACTACTGTAATGATGCAGTGTTTCATCAGATTGAACATAGCGTATCATGTTGAAAATTGTATGAAAATGGTAATGACAACTCCTGATTTCTTTGAAATCTCTGAATCTGAAGAGACCCTAGAGAACAGGACAGACTCTTTTATAATTATATCAAGCCAAATCAAGAACAATTTCTGTGAATAGAAAGGAGTTATTGGTATTAACACCAGTGAAAACATAATTTGGCTAGTTGTCCAACAGGAAGAAAACCTACTGTGTTTCTGCAGTTATTTGTTTATTTTAATTTATATTTATGTCTACAATAGCATAACTTTACCAGCAAAATGTGCAAAGGCTCTAGGTCTGTGTGCAAACCTCTGGTCATCTGTTTTAGTGAGATACCACAACTGACACAGGATGCTGTTTGGAGCAGCTAGTAACATGGGCACCTACAACCTAAATTCTGTCCTCTGATGTAAGACACCTAACTGAGGGTACTAGATCCCACACTTTGATGCTGCCCATGATGAACTGAAGGCGTCTCCGAGAGTAATTCAGATTTTAGGAGGAGATCAATCACTCTGGGAAGGTACCTACCATGTCCCAAAGCCTACAGGGAGAGTTGAGGAGAAATATGCTTCAGGTAAGAAGATCCTAAAGCTTGGTGCAATAGAACTGAGCCTACGTTGTTTTTCCTACAGTCACTATTTTAACTAAATAACTTGTGGAATCATTATGTTACACTGTGCTAAAAATATATGAAGTCTATAAAGAAGGATCCATCAAGCAGTAGTGGAATTTATCAGATTTCTTATATATAAGGAGAAAAAACCAGTAGTTCTAATTTTAAGCTGTGGTACAGGGAAGATTAAGGCAAGAAAAAATCAAGCAGAAAGAACAGCATGAAAGTAGCAATGAGAGAAATCTGTGCAGTATCTCTCCACCACAGTCTCCAATGTTTTGGGAACAAAATAACAGCTGTCTTTGCATCTCCTGCATGTACAGATATTAAACAGAGCAACCAAAGATGTAGAGAAAGGAATAAGATTTCATGGGTCATAGTTACTAGATTTGTGGTACGCAGAAGCAGGGAGACTTGAAGAAGAATTTGAAATGGAAGGACAAAACTTTCAGAGTGCCAAGAAATATAGATATACATTTATATATATATCTTGCATGCTATATACATAGACATATTTTTAAGAACTTTAAAATAGAGAATTGCCAACTGTGATTATATTTAGGATACAAGAGTCACAAAAGGACTTAGGAACGTGGGATATGAATAATCTGGATGCTAATTAGACTCCTAACATTCCTATTTCCTTAGTTATTGCCCAGACTTTCTCAGCCATTTGTAAAGGTCCTATGACATTTGGACATCTCTCCTTGGACATGACCAGAACACTCCCCACCATACTAGTGCTAAGCAGCTACATGATTATGTCCCCAATGAGGACATAGACATATCTACACATATTCCACCTTCAGGACTTAAATCAGTTGGTGTCTTCAGAGTACAGCTATGAGGGCCTTTGCTCTAGAGGAAGAGAGGCTTTCCCCTTCTCACTTGCAGCTATTGTATCTGATAATCTCCTGGTCAACACACCTTCCAAGGCTGTGCTGGTTTGGGGTTCATTTCTCCCCTCCAGATGAAAATACCTGAACCTGCTTCAAAGATGAGACTGTATTTGGTGGATACTGCTTAGCCCTCCTGTGTATGTTCAGAATGATTATCCCTTGTTTCTGGGCTGAGGAGCAGGAGAAAGGGTAAGAAAGTGCTCTTTAGCCTTGTTTCTAGGGCCACTGTGCGAGATGGCTGATTTGGGAGAGGGGTGGTGTTCAGTTGGGAATTTCAGTACATTACATAACAGTATTTACAAACTCACTCTCGTGCTTTGTGAAGCTATGAATTTAGTGTTAAAAAAACCCAAAAGAGACAAGCATCTCTTTCCAGCAGGAACATTAGCACCTCTGATCCTGAGAGGCAACAGTGACATTGCTCTCATAGCTTTTCTTGCCAGCTTAGATGTCCTCACTGCACGGCTCCCGTGCGCTGCACAGGCAGCCAACACCCCTAATTCAGGAGTGTGGATGCCACTAGGCAGCCCACTTTAACAGCTGCCGAGGGAGATCTCAGAGTTATAACATTAAATGTCTTTTGAAGTGATAGCTTTTACTAGTAACAAGCATTTATTTTCCTTTTTATTGCAAGGGATAGACTTGCATTTATGTATCAGCTATCAGATAACTGATAATGGAAATAGCATGGACAAGGGACAATGAGTTTTGGAGACACCAGGAGAAGACCATAGGATAATATAATTATCTTTTTTTCTGCACAGGACAAGAACACTAAAATAAGGCAGAGGAACCTCACTCAGCTCCAGGTAGAATTTCATCCCATGCTTTACTGAAGAGCTTAGGACAATAGCAACATCATTTCACAACCTACCACAACACTGCTTTTCATTACAAACCTGTACAGAAGAGTATGCATTCAATATTGATTTTTTTATTGCCATCCTTTCTACTGCCTGTCAACTAATCAAAATTACGGTGTCATTACTGTTACTGTTGGTCAATTGTCTTGCACAGTTTTGCTACTTCTTAGCCCAGGCAGGCAGGATTAATAAGAACATTTAAAACCACACACTGGAGAATCTCCCCACTGCTGAGTACTTCATGTGAATTGCTGCACAGAGGAATCTGAATGCAGTACAAGGCATTTTACTGACCCTACTAAAGATGAAACTAGCCAATAGATTCTTAAATGCTTAAATGTCTGTTAAATGAGTATTTGCCTCTGTATTGATGTTGAGTGCTGTATTAACAAAAAACTTTATACACTGCCAAAGAACTTTCAAACTAACTTAATTTCACAACCAGTCACTTTTACTACTTTTGTCCTGCCTTGAGATTACATTTAAGGTACTCAATGCTAATACAATTTTATCCTATTTAAAGCAAACAAACAAACAAAAAGTGTAGTGCATTAGTATAATCTGCCAACAGCATTATCACAGAATCACAGAATCACAGGTTGGAAGGGACCTCAGGGATCATCTAGTCCAACCTTTCTAGGAAGAGCACAGTCTAAACAAGGTGGCCCAGCACCCTGTCCAGACGACTCTTAAAGGTGTCCAACGTGGTCAAGTCAACCGCTTCCCTGGGGAGACTATTCCAATGGTGACTGTCCTCAGTGTGAATAATTTCCCTCTGGTGTCCAGTCGGAATCACCCCAAGAGCGATTTGTGTCCATTTTCACCACATTATCACCACAGTTCTTTCAAACTCAAGGCATTTGGGGTTGGAGATGTCACTTAGTCCCAGTTTCCCCTTTTATAGATTGCTCTCAGTTTGGAGGAAGCAGGCTGGGAAGAAAGAGGAGAAACTTGTTCTCAGCAACAGAGGACCAAGAACTACATATTGTTGCTTACACCCAAAAGGGTCTGGACACCCGCAGCATCCAGCAAACCTCTGCAACAGCCTTGGGTTGAAGCCAAAGCACATGCTTCAGACAAAGATCTCCTTGTCAGCTTCCCAATATGCCAAGTCCCCTGACAAATCTTCATGTGTCTCAAGTGTTCAACCTTTTTGGTCACTGACTTACAGAGCTTTCATATAATTGGGTGCCAGGAGGGTGCATAAGAAATGGGTCAGATGGCTCTCTCTCTCTCGATGTCTATCCTTCCACTGAGTGTAAAGGCAGCCTATGGTGATTTCATGTCCCTGTCTGCAAGTAAAACCCCTGAAGTTAGTCCGTCCAGTCTCTGTTACCAGTGCAGGACTGTGCTGCCATTAGTCTGTATTCTTGACACTGACACCCCTTTTGCTATCCCATCTCAGTGCAAATGCTGGTCATGTTCCAGCTGTATAGCAAAGTGAGATCTTGGTGACAACGAGCCCTACCTTCCTATGCCCTGGTTTCATTGGAAAGGGAACTTGGGTACACATCCCTGGCAGAAGTTGCAGTGTGGTATAACTGTCCCTGCATGCCTACAGGTTCCATCTCTAGATGACTGGATGACTCTGGAGTCCACCATCTTCTATGGCATTTCCTGATCTGCATGCTAGCTACTGGGAAACCCATTCCTTAAAACCTAATTTTCCTCATGCACTGGGAAGGAAGCATCTACAGGTACTGCAGGACCTAGGACAAAGGACACTCAGACATACAGCCTGAGATGATCCAACTCTTCTTTTTTGTCCCTGTTTCAGTGGGAATGTTTAATCAGGTCTAAATATTAGAAACATTTGTGCTTTTACCAAAGAGGACAGATGATGGATTCCAAAATCTCTAACTTGCATATAAGTGTCAGGTGATTAATAAAAAAATCCGCCTAAAAAAATGTGACTGTATTATATACACAAGCAATGCAGAGAGGGAGGTGCTTTTGGAAATATCCAGAGGGAGGTCCTGTCCCTGTGAAGTGAAGTTACTAAACTGAGAAACATTCCTTCAATAAAATTTAGGTAGTATTTCTGTACTTAGCTAGGCAGACTGGACATTATTCCAACACCCTGAAGAAATCATGTAGCCACATCATCAGCATTATCTCTGCACACCTTACTTCGTCTTTCTTTCCTTGAAAATTTAACAAACATGTTGGATATCTGATTGCAATTATTGTTCTTTCCCAGCAAGCACCTAGTTGTTGACTGACCTCCCTGGTTTTGGGTCCTGTCACGAAACACTTTTTTCCAAAGCGAGAAGATTATATAAAAGGGTTTTCCAGGATGGATCGAAAGCTGATCCAAGATAAGAGCTCTACTGTTCTGGTGTACATGCCGTGGTTATGCAATTGATTCAATCTGTGCAACAGCCTAATTTCTTTGGGAACCTGAAGTGTCTCCTCATCTAAACTTGTGTTCTCTTGCATACCCAGAGGTTGAGGCACATAGTCTCAACTAGTTTTGTCACATATCCTCAGCCCATTCCGGATATGAGAATCCAACGACCTCTTTTGCCTCTGCTCACATGCAGACCCTTATTTTCTGATTGAAATTGGCCTACTGACTTCAATAAATACATCCCTGCACATTGCTGCTCAACTCCAAGACAGTGTAGGTGAGCAAGAGTTAATACTGGAGTTTTGGCCAATATTCTTCACACAATAAAATAATCCCAAGATCCAACTGAGTTGGAAAAGCTATTGGAGCATTGTAATTTTAAAATATGGAGACAAACTAATCCCTAATGTTTTCTCAATGGAACACTTTAGGGACAGGTGTGGAGTGGTTTCTGGGATTTTGGCCAAATACATTCCATTAGTCTGTGTCAGTCTCACAAATAAGTATTATTTTAGGCTTTGTAAATGTATCGATGATGACTACCATTTTCCTGTAAAGTTCCTATGTAGGCAATATTTCATGATGAACACAGTAGAATGGCTAACATAGAGAAGATTCTGCATAAAATTCATTCTCTTACGTTGCTGTACCACAGTTGTGGATAAAATCCACTGAAGGCTGAGCAAAAATATAGCTCAGAAATAATTATTACATCAAGAGGATAGTACTTTGAGGTATATACCAGAGGGAAATGGCTAAAGTGTGCCAAAGTTTGTAATCATTTTAAATACAGCCTGATGCTTTAGGAATAAAATCAGCATAATTCCCCTGATTTGTCATCACTAAAGCTTTGCTGATCTACAACAGTCAAGAATTAGATCCACAGCACAGTAATATTAACTGTAATTATTGTCATTTATGTGCCTAAATAATTTTTCATGCACAGTTTGCCAACCCAGTTGGAATATATCTTGAACACTGAGGAAACATATATGCTGTATGTGGACAAAATGGATACACAAAAGCATCTGACTGTATAGGGCACTGAATACAATGATCCCATGTATTCATGACTACAATTTGCTTTCTCCAGGTTCTGCTACTTTTTGCAAGCATAGGGCTTAAACACAAATATAAATATGGGTGTATTGTTAATGAAATATCTACAGTCCAAAATTGATCAAACTCCTTACATTAGTGCACCTAGCAAAATCCTCTGTTCGACCCACTCACCTACGGAGATCCTTACTTCCAGACAAGAGACTTTCATTTCTAGATATTCTCAAGTTTGGAAGACTGCAGCAAATTTTTTTTTTCCATTTTTTAATGTATTTTTCTTATCTTTAGGGCCACTGAACAGTAGATAATGTTGATCTGGTCCCTGTCTCAGTTTAAAAGTTTAAGACCACTTGTATTCAGCTGTGGGTTTTTAACATGTAGTGAACTGGAAGGTAAAAGCAGCCCCTAAAATCTATACCATGAGGGGTTTTGGATGGATAAGCTACAGAAAATTTCCAGAAAAACATGTTTTCTTCCTTTTGGAAATGGACTTCCAGTAGGTTGATGGAGACCCCACAACAGGGATCTGTCCCCAGTATAGCACAGAAAACTCAGAATATGGAGATCTCTGATCATATGGGGCGCCCTAGGAGCCCATGTTGCCAAATGGGGATCTCAAGAGACTGAGGACACTGCTTGCAGGTGATCTGACTGCTGTTATGCCCTGGCAACTCACACACTAGTATAGTCTGGAGCAGGGAGGCAGAAGAGTGGGTAGGAGGCAGCCCAGAGGGCAGCCTGCTAGCATCCTTGTTTCTCAGCAGAAATACGGCAAAAATTCCTGCATAAAACTGTCCCACCGGGAAATTTTTTGCTGCTCTACACGTGCCAGAGCAAAGTTCATTTTGGCCCCATGAGATTTAGGGTGTCTCTGTTGGACCACAAATCAAAAAAGAAAAATCAGAAAGAAAAAGAAAAGACTGAGAAATCAGAAACAGCACATGTGTATGGCAGGAAAGAGACATCTAATGAAAAGACCTTGTAATTTAGTATAGGCCGTTTGTCGAGTTAACAAATAATATGAAATGTCAACTCTGAACCAGACTGTACTTACTGGCTTCAGCAACACTTCTAAGAGCATAGAGTAATGCTTCCCACTGTTCCTCTTCCCAGGACCTGGCTGAACAAGAGTCCTGTCTTTGCAGGATCCTTCCTGTGTAAGCAAACAAAAAAGACTGACTGGCATTTATTGTTTTGAAGAAAGTTGTAGCTGAGTGCTACTTCCTTCACACACTCTGGATGACTCCTAACAAAGCTCTTTGCTTTACCTCCTGCCTATTTCATAGGGATCTGAGCTTTACCACAAGTAAGATACATACATCACACTTTGGAAATAAGATGAGCATTATCTTTTCTTCTATTTCCATTGTTCTGTATAATTGCTGTTATTAACCCAATTCCTTTGCATTGCCTGAGAACTATGCTCTCCCATGCTGAAAATAATAGAGGATAGTGTAAAGAATAGCAGAACACTTTAGAACCTCAAAAAAGCTTTCACTTGGTCAAACCTCTTCTTTTTAAATCCTCTCTATTTTACTTTTTGCATCATGCTTAGCTGTACAATATACTTTTTCAAGGACATTATGTACACTCAGTATACACTTGGACCCCTTGGGATATTGTTGATTTTTAACCCCTTATTCCATTTTTTAAAGAAAATTTTGGTCTTGGTTTTGCAGCTATGTGATATATTAAGATGTATATTAAAACCAAAGTCTGTTTTAAAGGTTTTCAGAGCAAAGAGATCCCCATTTTTATTTCCTTGCTCCTTTTTTTCAGGGAAGCCATGTATTTCTTGGCTGTTATTGAAGCCCCTGTATTCAGTAAAGGATTCAAACATCTTCAGCCTCTCTAGGTTTAAAGGGTTTCTTAGAGTTTCAAGTTCTAACTTGCATAATGAAAGTTGTTTTTCTGTCCTGTATTTCCAAAGAATTCTGTAAGAAATTAACTTGGAAATTGCAGCTCTGGAAGAAATATCCAAATACCACGTATTCCAGTTCTGGTACATTTCCTCTGACATTTTGTCAAACAGTATGCTGCGTTCAGTCTCATTTAGCAGGACCCAGAAGAACACTGCATGCAGTATTTGCTCTGTTCCTGGCAGAATCTGTGCACCACATCTACACCTCTTTCTGGAAAGGATGGATCCACTCCTCTTCCTGCTGTGCTTCTGATGTCTTTTATTGTGGGAACCAAACACTGAATTGTTGGCAGTGCATACTGTTTAATATAGACGTGTTTCCAAAAGCAAGGGAAGCCTCTGAATTCTTGTTTTTTTAAGGGAATAGGTCATTTTTGGCAAGTTGGTAAAATACTTCTGGCAAGAGGTTTTAAATTTGCAGCACTAGAGACTACAGAGTCATTGGTGTCTAATTAACAAAATTAAATATCTGACTATCCAAACTCATCTACAAGAAGTAATAGAACCTCCTTCAGTGGAAACATGTGCACCTTTTATCTCCAGCAACCTCAGACTCAACTATATTAGCTACAACTTTGGTTCAGGCTTCTTCCAGTTGTCTGAACAACCTTCTATTCCTAGTAATTTTTGTAATGTTCTTTTCTGATGGTGCTGTGCAGGGGAAATTTCCCCTCCCTTGTGCCACTCCTAATTTTGGAACATAAACCTCTTCACATAAAGCATTACGAAAGCTAAAAAAAAATCCAAACAAAAAATGTCCATACTTGCTGCAAATCAATAATCACTGTTAGTTTTGCACAGAGAGGACAAAACTGAGAACACAGTGGGTTTTAAAGGTAGGATAGTAGAATATTCTAAGAAGAAACAACTAAAGAAAGAAGAGTTATCCCTCATAACAAGTCAAATGTTGGTCAGCTCCCAGGAGCTCTGCATGACCTTATTCTTTCAGACTGTCTAATATTTATTAGCTGATAACTTTGTGGGTATAAGGTGCTACCTACACTGTGTTCTCTTGGATAAGTCTATGTTAATGCTACCTAAGGTTTTGCAGATAAATCTGACTATAATATTATGCACGTTTCCAAGTCAGCAAGATAGACTCTATATCTAGCTGTGATCATACATAGGCCCAGACTTTAAATCTGAGCCCTTTGTTGCAGGTTCAGATTTCCCGAGATCCTAAGTCCAGTGCCTTGTAGGGAGCCAGCAGCTATTTGCATATTCTCACCATCACCCTTAAGTTATCCTCACAGTCAGGATCCAAGTTGATCTGATTAATGGACCTAGATATTAGCAATGCAACATCTTTATGTCAGTCATTTTACTCCGAAATTACTGAAAGCTGACAATGCCTCATCTAGCTTCATCCCTTCACTACATCTGAGATTTATCCAGCCTTTAAGCTACAGAAAGCATCCCTGCCTTTTATCTACATTATTTAAATACAGTGATATTCTGTCCTTTTGCTCTTTAAACAGTTTTCTTCCTTGTGCACTGCTCCCAAGTGGTCAACTTCACACAGAAAATGAAGGAGAAGCAGTCCCTAGCAGTGGCACACCAAGTGCAGGCATCTGGCTTAGGAACGCAGCATCCCTGGTTTCCCTACAGAATCTTTAGAGAGATGTAGAAATCCTAGGAGGACAACATAGAGTCTGCATTTTATAGTTCCGCTCTGAAGCACTCTATAGAAGTGCCAGGCACTTTGCATTACCTTTTCAAGGAGTTTATTGAAACCTCCTGAATTACCTAATTAACAGGTTTCAGTTATATTCTGTCAATATCTTCCCAGATTTCCATCAGAAAATACCATTTGCTCGAGCCTAAAATTTATTCAAAAGTTGTCTGGTTAGATGGACTTTGGAAGAGAGATGTAAATTTTCAGCATCTGTGATTTTGCACCACCCAAGTGTCCAGGAGCTTTGAAGTTGCCTGTTATGAAGAGAGCAACCCAGCCAAGCTCTCCTCTCCAACCACCTCAACTACCACCAACTTCACAGCTTCTATGTGTTCACCATTAAGTTGCTTTTTATCAAGAATTCTCAGAAGTCATCTGCTCAGGAAGGAATCTTTCCCTTAGAAACCCCTATGAGTTGGTGTTTTATCTGAATTTCCAGGTTGCAAAACAAAAATTTTGATTTTTGTTCTATATCTTAGTATTATTCAGATCAAGGAAGGAAGGAAGGAAAAATCTCAATCTTCAGTCAGTTCTGGGTAGAATGCACCACGGTAGAGGTGTATTGGACAAGATTGAATCTGGTTCAGCACTTAATACAAATGTAACTACCAATGCTAGATTAAAAAGGCACTTTTACTTCCTAGCGTATTGACACTGGGAAAACACTGGGAAAAATTCTGCCTTCCTTCTTTAGCCAAGCCATGGGGAGCTGTTGGTCAAACAGTTTTAGAAAGTGAGCTAGTTCTTAACAGGTATGTTCTTTTGTATGTAATCTAACTTAATAGTCGTCACCTTCTAATGGGCCTCTAGACTCTTCATCTAGAAAGCACTGCATGCTTACAGCTCAGTAGATCTGAAACCCTTTAGTGACTGCGGTGAGATTATTGATTAAAACGAAAAGAAAAATAAAAGGAAAAAAATTAAAGCTACAGTGAACTTCCTGACACTGGAGTTCCTTGCACTGTAGATTTCACATTTTCACCACCAAAAGGATAAAAGCAGCTATATTCACTGTAGTTTCAGCAATGCTTAAAGGACTGTGCTGGTTTTGGCTGAGAAGGGGTTAATTCTCCTCACTGTGGGGGTCGGCTACCTTTCCAGCTTCCCGCGCTCTGCCGCGTGGCGGGGGAGGGGGGGGGCTGGGAGGGGCAGGGCCATGGTGGGGGCGGCTGACCCCGACTGGCCAATGGCAGGTTCATTCCATACCATGTGACACCATGGCCAGTATATTGAGGGGGGGCAGTGGCAGCGCGGAGGCGGCGCGGCGTCGGGTCGGCGGGTGGCGCGTGGCGCGTGGCGCGTGGCGCGTGGCTGCGGCGCGTGCGGTTTGTTTCGGCGGTTCGTTCCCCCTCTCCCCTCCCTTCCCCCCTCCCCCGGGGCTTTGCGCCTCTCGTTGTTCTCCTTTACATTGCATTTCTACTGTTGTTTCTTTTAATTTTAATTATTAAACTGTTCTTATCCCAACCCACGAGCGTTACCCTTCTGATTCTCTCCCCCATCTACCGGTGGGGGAGTGAGCGAGCGGCTGTGTGGGGCTGAGCTGCCGCTAAACCACGACAGTCTTTTGGCGCCCAACGTGGGGCTCAAGGGTTGGAGATAACAACAGCTGCTGGTCACAGCACCATGTTGTCCTTTTTGCATTTGGTGTTAAAAATCGGTGTTGGTTGTTTGAGTCTGCTGTGTTCTGCTCTGATTAGTAACGTTTTGCCTACAAGATTTGTTATACAAACACTCGTTTTCAGCTTTCTCTGGTATTTGGGGTTTTTGCTGAAACTGTTACTGTACTTCGGATATCACCTTGTTGAGGCAATTAGCAATTATACCTCCTCCTCTGAGAGATTTTATATGGAGGAAATACAGAATAATACCGTTGCAACTTTGTTCTATGATGTCTGTGCCTTTGTTACAACAACGTTTTTGTATCTTGAACATCCTTGGGTGGTTAAGGTGCACTTATTGTTAGTTTTTGGGCATGTTGTTTTGGTTTTGACTAAGCAATTTAAGAATATCACCCAGAAATCTGCCCCGAGGCTTGATAGTTACGAGTGGCAGGGCACGTGGGATAGCATGGGCAAATCCCTAGGGCAGTGGGCACCCCCGGTGTTTTGGAGTTTCACCCCCGAACAAGTGCAGAATCCTAAAAAACTAGTAGAATATTTGGAGAAAGTATGTTGTTACGCTGGGAACTCCAGAGAGACACAGATAACTGCAACATGCTGGGGTCTGGCCCATGCATACCGAGCCCTGCTCAACAGTATTCAGTGCCCCCAGGGGGAAGAGAATGTCTCTGGATTGAAATGCAAAGTGACTGGCTCTGTAGACAATCCAGCCCTGGCAACAGGCACTGCAGCCACTCAAACCCCCACAACAAGTACGGGAGCTAGCTCAGAAAATAAACCGGTACCAGTATCAGTTGCCCCCATACACAAGACGAAATATTGGAAGCGGACATCAACTCATTTAGAACGGGATGATGAAGAACCAGGGCCATCGCGGGGAGAGGAGGGAGAAGTAATAAATGAAATAGAGACCACCCGATCCCTGTCCTTAAGCGAGTTGCGAGATATGCGAAAAGATTATAGCCGTCGTTCAGGTGAGCACATTGTCACCTGGCTGCTCTGATGCTGGGATAATGGGGCCAGTAGCCTGGAACTAGAGGGAAAAGAAGCCAAACAATTGGGATCCCTTTCTGGGGAAGGGGGCGTTGACAAAGCAATTGGAAAAAAAACCACAAGCCCTCAGCCTCTGGAGGCGACTCCTGTCTGGAGTGAAGGAAAGGTATCCCTTTAAAGAAGATGTTACATATCGCCCAGGAAAATGGACAACTATGGAGAAAGGCATCCAGTATCTAAGGGAATTAGCTGTGTTTGAGGTGATTTATGGTGACCTGGACGATCAACGGTCATCCAAAGATCCAGATGAAGCCGAGTGCACACGACCCATATGGCGGAAGTTTGTACGGAGCGCACCATCTTCGCATGCAAACTCATTGGCAGTCATGTCCTGGAAAGATGACAAGACACCAACGGTGGCAGAGGTGATAGATAGACTCCGGGATTACGACACAAATATCTCTTCCTCGCTTGTCTCTGCTGTGGAGAAACTATCCCAAGAGGTCCAGCAACAAAAAGATGATCTGTCCTACTCCCCACCTCGACAGAGCAGTGTCTCAGCTGTTAGGAATAAGCGTCCTTTGGCTCAAAGAAGGGGATGCACACCACGGGCCGCCCTATGGTTCTACCTGCGTGACCACGGAGAGGACATGATGAGGTGGGATGGCAAGCCTACTTCGACCCTACAGGCACGAGTACATGAACTGCAAGGAAGAACAGTCACTCAGGGAGGCTCTTCCAGGAAAGCTGCTGCTCCAGTGTCCAGCGAGCAAGTCCCCAGACAGAGGAGTAGAAGCGCAGATTTTATTTCTAAGTGTAATAGAGGGACTCCTGATTCACATTTACAGGAAGTAAGTTGTGACTGCCATGATCAGGACTAGAGGGGCCCTGCTTCCAGCCGGGTGGAGGAAAGGGATAACCGGGCTTACTGGACTGTGTGGATCCGATGGCCTGGCACGTCCGACCCACAGGAGTATAAAGCTTTAGTGGACACCGGCGCACAGTGCACCTTAATGCCATCAAACTATAAAGGGGCAGAACCCATCAGCATTGCTGGAGTGACAAGGGGATCTCAAGAGCTAACTGTATTGGAGGCCGAAGTGAGCCTAACTGGCAATGAGTGGCAGAAGCACCCCATGGTGACTGGCCCAGAGGCTCCGTGCATCCTTGGCATAGACTACCTCAGGAGAGGGTATTTCAAGGACCCAAAAGGTTACAAGTGGGCTTTTGGTGTAGCTGCCTTGGAGATGGAGGAAACTGAACAGCTGTCTACCTTGCCCAGTCTCTCAAAGGACCCTTCTGTGGTGGGGTTGCTGAAGGTCAAAGAACAACAGGTGCCAATCGCCACCACAACAGTGCACCGGCGGCAATATCGCACCAACAGAGACTCTCTGATCCCCATCCATAAACTCATTCACCAACTGAGGAGCCAAGGAGTCATCAGTAAGACCCACTCACCCTTTAACAGTCCCATATGGCCAGTCTGGAAGTCTAATGGAGAGTGGAGACTAACAGTAGACTATCGTGGCCTGAATGAAGTCACTCCACCGTTGAGTGCTGCTGTGCCAGACATGCTAGAACTTCAATACGAACTGGAGTCAAAGGCAGCCAAGTGGTATGTCACAATTGATATTGCTAATGCATTCTTCTCAATCCCTCTGGCAGCAGAGTGCAGGCCACAGTTTGCTTTCACATGGAGGGGCGTCCAGTACACCTGGAATCGACTGCCCCAGGGGTGGAAACACAGTCCTACCATTTGCCATGGACTGATTCAGACTGTACTGGAACAGGGAGAAGCTCCAGAACACCTTCAATACATTGATGACATCATTGTGTGGGGCAACACAGCGGAAGAAGTTTTTGAGAAAGGTGAGAAAATAGTCCAAATCCTTCTGAAAGCTGGTTTTGCCATAAAACAAAGTAAGGTGAAGGGACCTGCACGAGAAATCCAGTTCTTAGGAATTAAATGGCAAGATGGTCGTCGTCAGATTCCAATGGATGTGATCAACAAAATAGCAGCCATGCCTCCACCAACTAGCAAAAAGGAAACAAAAGCTTTCTTGGGCGTTGTGGGTTTTTGGAGAATGCATATTCCAAATTACAGTCTGATCGTGAGCCCTCTCTATCAAGTGACCCGGAAAAAGAATGATTTCAAATGGGGCCCTGAGCAACGACAAGCCTTTGAACAGATTAAACGAGAAATAGTCCATGCAGTAGCTCTTGGGCCAGTCCCGCCAGGACAAGATGTAAAAAATGTGCTCTACACTGCAGCCGGGGAGAATGGCCCTACCTGGAGCCTCTGACAGAAAGCACATGGGGAGACCCAAGGTCGACCCCTAGGGTTTTGGAGTCGGGGATACAGAGGGTCCGAAGCCTGCTATACTCCAACTGAAAAAGAGATATTGGCAGCATATGAAGGGGTTCGAGGTGCTTCAGAAGTGGTTGGTACTGAAGCACAGTTGCTCCTGGCACCCCGACTGCCAGTGCTGGGCTGGATGTTCAAAGGAAACATCCCCTCTACACACCATGCAACGGATGCTACGTGGAGTAAATGGGTCGCACTGATCACCCAGCGGGCTCGAGTAGGAAACCCCAGTCGCCCAGGAATCTTGGAAGTGATTATGGACTGGCCAGAAGGCAAAGATTTTGGATTATCACCAGAGGAGGAGGTGACATGTGCTGAAGAAGCCCCACTGTATAACAAACTGCCGGAAGATGAGAAGCAATAACAGAGAACCTGTTCACTGATGGGTCCTGTCGCCTTGTGGGAAAGCACCGGAGATGGAAGGCTGCTGTATGGAGTCCTACACGACAAGTAGCAGAAACTGCTGAAGGAGAAGGTGAATCAAGCCAGTTTGCAGAGGTAAAGGCCATCCAGCTGGCCTTAGACATCGCTGAACGGGAAAAGTGGCCAGTGCTCTATTTCTATACTGACTCCTGGATGGTGGCAAATGCCTTGTGGGGCTGGCTGCAGCAATGGAAGCAAAGCAACTGGCAGCGCAGAGGCAAACCCATCTGGGCTGCCACATTGTGGCAAGATATTGCTGCCCGGGTAGAGAAAACTGGTTGTAAAGGTACAGCATGTGGATGCTCACGTCCCCAAGAGTCGGGCCACTGAAGAACATCGAAACAACCAGCAGGTAGATCAGGCTGCCAAGATTGAAGTGGCTGAGGTGGATCTGGACTGGCAGCATAAGGGTGAACTATTTCTAGCTCGGTGGGCCCATGACACCTCAGGCCATCAAGGGAGAGATGCAACATACAGGTGGGCTCATGATCGAGGGGTGGACTTGACCATGGATATTATTGCACAGGTTATCCATGAATGTGACACATGCGCTGCAATCAAGCAAGCGAAGCGGGTAAAGCCTCTGTGGTATGGGGGACGATGGCTGAAATATAAATATGGGGAGGCCTGGCAAATTGACTATATCACGCTCCCACAGACGCGCCAAGGCAAGCGCCATGTGCTTACAATGGTAGAAACAACGACTGGCTGGCTGGAAACATATCCTGTCCCCCACGCCACTGCCCGGAACACTATCCTGGGTCTTGAGAAACAAGTCCTGTGGCGACATGGCACCCCAGAGAGAATTGAGTCAGACAACGGGACTCATTTCCGAAATAGCCTCATAGACACCTGGGCCAAAGAGCATGGCATTGAGTGGGTGTATCACATCCCCTATCACGCACCAGCCTCTGGGAAAATTGAACGGTACAATGGACTGTTAAAAACTACACTGAGAGCAATGCGGGGTGGGACATTCAAGCACTGGGATACACATTTAGCAAAAGCCACGTGGTTAGTCAACACGAGGGGATCTGCCAACCGAGCTGGCCCTGCCCAGTCGGAAATCCTACATACTGTGGAAGGGGACAGAGTCCCTGTAGTGCACACAAAAAGTATGCTGGGCAAAACAGTCTGGGTTCTTCCTGCCTCCGGCAAAGGCAAACCCATTCGTGGGATTGCTTTTGCTCGAGGACCTGGGTGCACTTGGTGGGTGATGCGGGAGGATGGAGAAATCCGATGTGTGCCTCAAGGGGATTTGATTTTGGGTGAAAACAGTCAATGAACTGAATGGCACAATGTGAACTGCTATATAATACTGTGTGTCACCTCTGTGTTGTATCAATGATATCAGAGTATGAGCCTCCCAACCCATGGAAGATCAACTATGAAACAAGCCGTGCAGCAGTGATGGAATGATGACTGACTCAGTATGCAGCAACCCAACACCACACACCATCTCTCCCACCCGGAAAGACTGATACAACAGATGGAGCCCAGAGTCATGGACTGGGTGAACTCAATGGACATTTTAACGGACATTTTACAGGGAAGGTCCATGAACTAAGGGAATGATGTCTGTGTATTATGTTAAAGGATGGGAAGGGGAGGGGTGGTGGTTGGTATGGTTGTATTGCATCATATGGGACCTGGGCATGGTGTAAATGGTATGGAATAAGGGGTGGAGAATGTGCTGGTTTTGGCTGAGAAGGGGTTAATTCTCCTCACTGTGGGGGTCGGCTACCTTTCCAGCTTCCCGCGCTCTGCCGCATGGCGGGGGGGGGGGGGGCTGGGGGGGCAGGGCCATGATGGGGGCGGCTGACCCCGACTGGCCAATGGCAGGTTCATTCCATACCATGTGACACCATGGCCAATATATTGAGGGGGGGCAGTGGCAGCGCGGAGGCGGCGGGTCGGCGGGCGGCGAGCGGCTGCAGTGCGTGCGGTTTGTTTCAGCGGTTCGTTCCCCCTCTCCCCTCCCTTCCCCCCTCCCCCGGGGCTTTGCGCCTCCCGTTGTTCTCCTTTACATTGCATTTCTACTGTTGTTTCTTTCAATTTTTATTATTAAACTGTTCTTATCCCAACCCACGAGCGTTACCCTTCTGATTGTCTCTCCCATCTACCGGTGGGGAGTGAGCGAGCGACTGTGTGGGGCTGAGCTGCCACTAAACCACGACAGGACTCACATGTAGAATCTCCAGGGCTTGGTCTTCATGACTTACCAGTTTTCCAGTTCATCTGGATGACAATAGTCTTCCAAAAATAATCCCCAACCAGTTATTAGATGTGTGGACAGAGGACTGCAAATAATCAAGTTAATCCTTTTGAAGAAGAAACACCACCACCCCACAACCCCCACCCCCACCCCCGCCTTCTTCTTTGAAGAAGACCCCTTCCTCAGTCTAAGGTGTCATTGCTGACAATGCATGCTCATAGTCCATAGGCCTTGTGAGTTAACAGAGGTTAGTGTAACCCAGCATTAAGGAAATGTTCCAAAAAATAACTCCTGACACCCCCACTCTTCCTACCTGTTTGACAAATGGAGGATTCACTAATGAAATGAGAAGAGCATGTGGAGTTAGTGTCTAATACGGGAACTTTTGGGATTCCCAATTTTCTCCATATTAAGACATACTTTGTTGTTGTCTTCTGACATGGAGCAGCAGAAAAACTCCTTGCCTCTATTCTGTGCAGATCTTTTATTTGAATAATTCTTCCAGATCTTCTGGGAAGAATGAGTTAAAGATAGGACAAACGGGAAGAACAGCCTAAGGAAAGGTAAAAGGACAAGTGCTGTGCCGGATAGGTAAGTAAGAGGCAGAGGGCAAAATAACAGCATGGAGAGGAAAAGAAGGACATGCAGAGGCAAAACAGATGGAAGAACGAGATATGAGGGAAGCAGTAAGATTTCATAAAACTGAGCTGAAAAAAAGAAATTAAGAGGCAGAGAAATGGTAAGAGAACAAATGGATAGGCTAGAAGAATGGGGACTGTACCTTGATGGCCATTTAATTACCTCCTGCAAGGGCAGAACCTGGGTAAAATCTGTGTCTTTGAGCTGAGAAAACAGAAGCGTTACAGTCAAACAGCAATACTCATTGTTCCTGTCCTAGCAGTCAAGCTGAGCGCCTGATCATCAAACACAGATAATTTTCCATGCCAGGTGACTTAAACATGCCCAAATCATCAAGAGAGATTTAGAAGAGAAGCCAAACTCAGTTCTTGCACAAGCTTTGCAATGAAGCCCTGGGGGTTATTAGTGCACTTTCCTATACCAATCCCGCACAGGTGTGCACACATCGGATGTATAGACAGTTCATCCACCAAAACCATTAGCATTTGTTCATTACACTGGGAAAACTGGGCTGTTTCGCTTGTCTTGGTAATTTGGCCTGTGGTTGATGCTTGCTAATTATTTTTTCTTAAAATATTCTGATTTGATAGTTCTTTCTCTGCCAGCATCTTGTCATAAGTTACCATTTTGAAATGACTTGTGGTTGAATGAACAACACGAATATTGCAAAATAACTCTTGTTTAGGATATTTAAAATGCTGTAATGATCTTGGGACTGAGATGGTTATTGCAATTTGAACACTGAACAAAAATGTATGATTAGGAGCAAGATGCAGATGTAGTGAGATTTTTTCATCATGTTTTGAGTCATTTTAACATGTGTCTGATATGTGGGTTCTGTAGAGGCTGAGAAAGAGCCCAGAACAAAACTTCCTCTTCATTATCACTGGGTTGTGAAGAGGAGTAGGAGGCATTAGGAAATGCAAGCCTTAATGTTATTTCAAGTATGGTTTTCATAACAAGGATTGAGTAGGAGGGATAAAAAGTTCCTACAGAGAACGCAAGATGTATCTGTGTAAAAGGAGAAATCATTTCTGCAGCTATGTCTAGACTAGTGTTTATGTAGTCTTGTAAATTAATTTGGTATATTCTCAACTAATTCTACGTAACAATTACGTTGGAGAATTTTGATCCTGACATTTCATAAAGCCACATGTTTCACTCTTAAGGCTTTGGATGCAGGGAACACATAGGAGAAGCTCTCACAAAGCCTTGCTCCAAAGCACAGTCTTAATTTAAGCTAGGGACTCTGATCTCATGACAGTAAGGAGGCCTACAACCACCAACATGTGTCTGTTAAGCTCCCAGAAGCTCAGAAGGGATACAGCTGTCACAGCTGACCCCAGCTGACCAAAGGAATATCTCACACCATATGACATCATGCACATATGTAAAGCTGAGGGAAAAAGAAAGAAGGGGGGACATTCAAAGTGATGGTGTCAGTCTTCCCAAGTAACCAATACATGTGATGGACCCTGCTTCCCTGGAGATGGCTGAACACCTGCCTGCCCACGGGAAGGACTGAATGACTTCCTTCTTTTGCTTTGCTTGCGTGCACGGGTTTTGCTTTACCTGTTAAACTGTCTTTATCTCAGGCCATGAGTTTTCTTACTTTTACTCTTCTGATTTCCCCATCCCATGGGGCAGGGGAGTGATCAAGCAGCTGGGTGGTGCTTAGTTGCCAGCTGGGGTTAAACCACATCAGTGCTTTCTGGTGCCAGTGTGGGGCTCAAAAGTTTGAGATAACGATAGGTCTGATTGGAATTTGCTAGATCAAATTTATAGCTTCTATGGCTGTTTAGCTTTTAATTGGCAGGCTCCCTACTTGCCACGGGGCTTGCTTGACTTACTGTATATTAGAATCTAGTACTCATTAGTGGCAGCTTTTTGCTTTCACTGCTTGCTGTACTGCTGTGCCTGGACACATTTTGATCACAGCAATATCAATGCAACTGGGCTGGCAGACGCCCAGGGCATCGCTGTCGTTATGTCTGTGCTGCTGCACTGGACAGGCTGGAAATCCAGTGAGAATTCAAGTCAAAAGGACGGTGACCTGTGGATGAGTCCACGTGGGAGCAGGTACCTTGAAGCATCTGTGGCTGTGAATGAGTCCACTGAGAGTAGGTACATCTTGAAGCGCCTGTGGCCGTGGTTATGTCTGTGCCACAGCTGCTATGCCTCTGAAGGGATTGTGGCCCAAGGATAAGTCCACACTGGAGAAGGTACACCATGAAGCATCTGTGGCTGTATATAAGTCCATGCCGCAGCAGGTACACCTTGAAGCAACGGTGCCTGTGCGTAAGGCAACACTGGAGCACCTCAAAGCCTGTGGCCATGGCTAGGGCCACGAGAGACCAGCTACTCCCCTGGAGGGACTGCAGCCATGGGTAAGACCATGTTGGAGAAGGTTTACTTCTAAAGGAACTGTGACTGCGGGTAAGGCCACGCTGGAGCAGGTATATCTCTGAAGGCATTGTGGACCATGGAGAAAGCCATGCTGGAATGGGTGAATCTCAGAGGGACTGTGGCTGTGGATCATAGAATCATAGAATCATAGAATTGTTAAGGTTGGAAAAGACCTTTAAGATCATCGAGTCCAACCGCTAACCTATCACTGCCAAGTCCACCACTAAACCATATCCTCAAGCACCACGTCTACCTCTCTTTTAAATACCTCCAGGGATGGAGGCTCAACCACCTCCCTGGGCAGCCTGTTCCAATGTTTGACAACCCTTTTGGTGAAGAATTTTTTCCTAATATCCAACCTAAACTTCCCCTGGCGCAGCTTGAGGTCATCTCCTCTCATCCATGGATAAGTCCATGCTGCAGCTGCTGTACCCCTGGAGGGACTGCGGCTCATAGACAAGGCCCCACTTGGAGCAGGTACACCCCTAAGGGACTGCAATCTGTGGATAAGTCCAAGCCAGAGCAGGGGCACAGGGAGGAGTTCATTGCAGTGTTAAACTGTATGGTCTGCTCCAAGGGGACCGGGGGTGGAGAGACAGCAATGGATATACCTTTAAATTGTTGTAACCCGTGATTTGAGTTGCATGTTATGGGAATTGCTATAGCAGGAACCATCTGAACCACTGGGGGACAAGCATTGCAAGATGCAGCACAAGTGCAGCAAGGACCCGACCTGAGCTGGCTTTGGTGCCCGGTAACTCCACGCAGCACACCACCGCTCCTGTCCTGAGTGACCACCAGAACAGATGGAGCCCAAAGTCATGGATTAAATGAACTCAGTGGACATTTTATGGACATTTCACAGGGATGGTCCGTAGGCTGAGCGAATGCTATCTGTGTATTATATCAGCGGATGGGAAGGGTGGTGGTGGTTAGTGAGACTATATTGGATAGCGTGGGACCTGAGCATGACGTAAATGGTATGGAATAAGGGGTGGATACTGTCCTGGTTCAGGTAGAATAGAGTTAATGTTTTCCACAGTAGCTTGTATGGGACTATGTTTTGGATTTGTGCTGAAAACAGTAATTATAATAGAGATGTTTTTGTTATTGCTGAGCAGTTCTTACACAGAGTCTAGGCCTTCTCTGCTTTGCACCACACAAGTTACTAGTGATAGAAGTAGTTTAGGAGACATAGAATCATAGAATCTTAAAGGTTGGAAAAGATCTCCAGGATCATCAAATCCAACCATCAGCCCAACACCACCATGTCTCCTAAACCGTGCACTGAAGTGCCGCATCTACACATCTTTTAAATACCTCCAGGGATGTAGACTCTACCACCTCTCTGGGCAGCCTGTTCCAATGTCTCACCACTCTCTCAGTAAAGAAATTCTTCCTTATATCTAATCTAAACATCCCCTGACACAGCTTGAGGCCATTTCCTTTCATTCTATTGCTAGTGACCTGGGAGAAGAGACCAACAGCCACCTCACTACAACCTCCTTTCAGGTAGTTGTAGAGAGCAACAAGGTCTCCCCTCAGCCTCCTCCAGAATAAACAACCCCAGTTCCCTCAACCTCTCCTCATAAGACTTGCTCTCTAGATCCTTCACCATCTTTGCTGCCTTCTATGGATGCGTGGTGGTGTTGGGTTGGGGGCTGGACTTGCTGATCCTAGAGGTCTTTTCCAACTTTTATGATTCTGTGATTCTAAGCACTATGTAGGTTATAAAGCTGTGACTTGTTCAACACAAAACTAAACCAAAATATGACTGGGCTGGAAGGGATAGAGCCACAGTGCCTTGACAGCTGGCAGGTCTCAGGTAAAGCAAACTTAAAACACTCTGTGTGATCTAGTCTTATGAAAATGATGTTGTGCCTATGTCTGATAACAAACAATGGTTGTAAATAGAATGGCACAGGAGGTCTACCTGGGGTCACAAGATAAATTCCAGGGACACACACATTGCAGAACATGTAGGTGGCTCCCATCATCAAACTTTAAAGAGAATGAAAATAAGAATCAACAATGTATTGATTTGTTTGAGTCTCAGACAAACAATATGCACAGAAGGGCTGAAGCAACTGAGTACACAGCACAGCCAGGGATATTTCCAGTGCTGCCTTTAACAGTGGTAGTGGTACCCCAGAGCGAAGCATGCTGTTTTACCCAATGGTGAAGGGAGGCTTATGGAGTAATTAACCATTGCTTTCTTTAGTATGGCATGTTTAACTTCCCTATTATGATTATTATTCAAACATAAGGCTTGGGAGAGCAAATGTGGGGAAGTGCTTTTGGAAAACTCATGTACAGTGCCCTCAGTGCTGACTGTTTTGTTCTCCAAATGGTCTTTGTCAGAAGCTCATGTGGATCTACAGAATTCACGCGTGGTCTCCACCCTCACACTGCATGCCAGACAGGCCTCCTGGCTATTTTCCTTGACTGTTTCATCAGTTCAGCTAGATTTTTCTTTCAGGCTATGCTGGATGCCACATAATGGTGTGACTAATTGAAGTTGTTTCTTTCCCTCCTCCTCCTCCAGATCTCTTGATTAATATTTTGTTGTATACCTTAATTAGCACATTTCTGGCTTCTGGCTGCTTGTATCTCTTAGAGCTTACTGAAGAGACACTAGTAAAACTTTACACATTGTATTATGACAAATATTGCAGACGCAAACTCTTACTAGACTTGTAATTATATCGTGCCCACAGAATTCTATTAAAAACCCAGCATGACACCGCAGATGGTGAAATGGGGAATGGGCTGCTTCCTGTATGCATGGCATTAATTCTTGTAAATCCCATCATAATCATGTTACAAAGTTAAACCATTAAAAGGAAAATAGTAATTGTTAGCCTTTCTAATACAGTTTGTATTTTCCAGAGGTTTTATTTTAGTGGCTCAGTTTCCTGCCTACTGAATCATGCTCTCAAATGGGGTTTATATACAAAGACACAGAGGAAACCAGCTCTGCCATTAGTTTTGCCATGAAAACTGTTTGTATTAGCTGTAAGAAACAGCCTTTAGAATTTCTCTTAAAGAAGTTTAAGATGTCTCCAACCTCTGCTTTTGACCTTACATGAATGTAAATTTATCCCCACTGATACCCAAAACATCTTCACAATGGATGGGAAAGTTGCAAGTTTTACACAGTTTTAAAGAGGGTTAGGAGGAAGATGGGGTCCCAGACTTGGCAACCTATAGTTTTCTCTTTAGAGGAAACAAAACCTGCTTCAATTTTGTGTTTATTGATGTGAATCAGAAGAAAAGGTACTCCTTCGAGACTCCGTGAACATGGTTACATAAAAGAGTGGCTTTGCATATGTTCTGCTTTCTGTTGGGGGGGAGGGGGGGGGCAGAACACAACTACCACAAATAAATTTGCTACAACCACTTGTCTTGACTTAAAACTATTGCTTTCACACTTTAGGTTGCTAGCAAAAATTCACATTTTCTGGGAAAGGCTAAATTTCCTGTGTTCTCTCTGGAGATCTGGCTATACAACTTATTAATATTGGAATGAACCCATGTAGCTAAATACCTGTGAGCAAATATGCCTTTTTCATATTCCAAGACTTGGCAAGTCAATTTCATTTCCACAAAATGGAGAAGGTAATGACGCAAAAGGACAATAAACTAAGTCCACTGCTCTGGGTACGTGATCCTTAAATGAATACTTATTTCTTTTATTTATTTATTTTTAATAGAGTTGCAGGCTTTAAAAATTGCATCACTTGCTTGGAACAGGGATTATGGGAACTGAGATTTTACTGACATCAACCACAATATTATAAAACGTCCACATTTGTAAAAGAAGGAAGACATCAGTAAGTGAAACAAGTGTGCATGTGCTCTTCCTGATGAATAAAGCCTGGTTTTGAGAAAAGATGCTTGGACAGTGCACAGTAATCATCTGTCATTCTATAAAGACTGTCACTGTGTCTTATAAAAATTAAATAAAGCAGGCGTGTAGAGCCAGCTGGTTATTTCCTGTTATTAAAGCTTTAAGGGACAAATTAATCTCTGTTGTAACTCCATTGACTTCAACAGGGTCTCTATTGACTTTAGTGAAATTACATTGCAGATGATTTGGATGTGGGTTCTGGAGGATGGGGACCTTTTAGGGAGTCATCTGTGTACAATTTCTGCATGACACTTAACTGTTGTGAATTGTCTGTATATTTGGATATGACTTCACCATGTAGTTCCTACTAATGCAGCAGATTTGCACTATACCATACTATATTAAAACATTGCTGGGTTTGGAGCATATTCAAATATCTTTGTGGAATTGAATAGTGCAGATGTATCCCGAGTCTTATAGTTGTCTTTTACTCTATTCTTACCTGCCTTTTTCACTTGTGCATCCATTTAATAAAAAGTAATTGGTTAAGTGCTATGAACACCTGAGTCAATCCTGCAACAGTAGACCAAAGGAGGAAGCAGCTTCATCCTACCACTGAAGCAGGTTGCTATGCTTCCACACCCTAGCCCCACTCACCTGCACTGTCATGTAGACTGGGAAGACTGGAAGGAAGAACAGATGGAGCTTTGGAGGAAGCAGGTACTCTCTGACTGGTTAACAGATATTAAGGACAAAAGTGGTGAAACACTGGTACAGGTTGTTCAGGGAGGTGGTAGATGCTCCATCCCTGGAAACTTTCAAGGTCAGGCTGGACGGGGCTCTAAGCAACATGATCTAGTTGAAGATGGCCCTGTTCATTGCAGGGGGTCTGGACTAGATGACCTTTAAAGGTTACTTCCAACCCAAAGTATTCCATGATTCTATTTTTCTATGAAAAGTACTTCCTTTTTGGGGAAGAAGAATCTGTCTCACTGCTACACTAAGGGTGGGATTATGTTAAATTCAGGTGTCTAAAAATTGCACATCTAGTCTAAGACAACCATAATCTCTTCAGACAGTGGAGGCAGGCATCTCCCATGCCTAATATATTCCATCCTAAAGCTTATGTCCAAGGAAAATGGGATGAATTTCTCTCTGGAGAGAGGTCTTTATCTCCATGGACTGCAGAGGGAACCTGCCTTTACAGCACTGGCTGTAAAGCAAGTATGATGAATCCAGGTTGATCTGGCCAAGACCATTCCAGTCAGAATGTTACAATTTAATAAAAGCCTCTTAAACATCCTTTTGAAATTATACTGTTGTTCAAAAACAGTAAGAAAAGGGATGCAGATATTTCCTGTAGTTCATGCATCATTATGTCTACTCTGCTGCTTATATTTTAATAACATTAAAAAGGACATTTACAAAGTTAGCCATCTGTGTGCTCTTCTGACTATTTTATGTAAACCTACCCACCACTTCAAAGCACTCAAATAAATCTATCATGTTTTAGCCAAGCGTGCTTAACTCACAAAAGTGGTTTTGGGATCCTAGGCTTGCTCAAGACATAGTAGGAAGGAGCAGTGCTGATCTGGATTAAGACTTAGAAACACCTTAGGCATTAAATACACAATAAATGCGAGACTTGGTCTCACATTTAGAGGTTTATCCTCTAGGCTTAATTATTGAAACTGTGCCCTTGGGTGGAAAAGAATTTACAGACACTGGGCCATGAAAAATCCATGGATGGGAGAATGTCTTTGCAGTCCAGTGATGAAAGCACAAGTGAGAGCTCTGTATTTGAGTCCTTTCACAGTACAAGAGGGGTTTTAACCATTTTTTACTGTTTCCTTAATGGCTGCCTGACACATCTGTTATATAAAATGGCAGCAGCTCCTTCTTCAAGCACACCTTAAAGAAAACAGTGAGTCCTGACCAAGAAAGACTATAGTTACTATTTTCAGTCCTCTTAATCCCACATGTGTAAAGGGTATTCTCCCAGATCTTGAAGGGTGCATCTGAAGCATTGTCCCTGCTCTCAGAATTTATTTTATTTTTTTGTCTATACCTTTGGGTTGTTCTGTGCTTTGTTTGCATGTCCCTGTAGACATCCCCAGAGCAATTGGGCTGGCTATAATGTAGCCCAGTTTAAGGACCCTTCCTCTCTTCATACCTTGTGGTAGGGAGTTTGGATTTGTAAGCCCCAGCACCAGAGGCAGGTACCTACAAGAAATTCAATTTCTCCCCCCAAAACCATCACTCTTACTCAACCTTTTGTTCCCAGATATGAGCTTAGTTTCCGCCAGCTGGTTTCAAGCAGTCAGGGCTGCAAATACACAAGTCAATGTTAATAAGATGACTCAGCAGTGCTGAACTGAACATAGCACAGGCTTTCCTGAGCAAAGCAATACTGCCCAGGATATTTAGCTGTCATTTGGCATGGAAAAAGCACAGCCATTCTACAGAGACAGATTGTCTCTGAATAAAGCTGGGTCTATGAGGGAACCTTGGCATCACACTGAGCACTTCCTACCCAACAACAGGCTGCCCTGCTGTTTGTGGTTCATCGTAGGCTAAGGTACCTATGCAAAGAATTGGATACCCTTGCCTAGGACTCCTAAAATCAGCACAGATGGGTAAGAATCCTTCAAGATAGCCTGGGGAACATTCCAAATACAAGAACCCTGCCTCATCCACAGCTCTCACAGTAAACTGGTCACTTGTAACTGCTGTTGAGACCAGAGCTTGTCAGCTTTTGGGATTTTCAGCTGTGAACTACCTCTTTGAGTCTGCAGGTAAACACAGTCAACCTTGCCTTGCAGAAACCAGGGGCAAGTGCATTATAGCTGGCAATCTGGTGGCAAGAGCACTCCCAGGGCATGTTCAGAAATCTTGCTATGGGTGGTAGTTTAAAGGAAGGTCCCAAATCCAGCTGACATCCCATCAGAGGACAGTAATCAGAAAGGAAGAGGGTCTTGCAGGTTTAGCCTTTCTCAAGCTCTTCTGAAGCTGTGCCATCTTTTGTCTAATCATTAAATATTAAGAGAATAAAGAACATGTTCATTTTCCTGTGAGCTGGAGAACAGATGTAAAGATTTTGCTGGTTTTACGTATGCCAACCAACCAGAATTTAAACTGCTTCAGCACTGGTAGCTAGTGAGTGGGGGTTTTGAAGAACCACAGGCTTCAAAGAGCTAGTGTGCACACAGTGCAGCCTTATGCTCTGCTAATCCCACTCTGCTGATGTTACAAGAAATGCTAACGAAGGAAGAGCTGTACAGCTTTGACCAGCAGGCAACAAGCAAATCCCAGCACTGCAGACTGAGGAGTTAGCTGTAGCTGTCAAACTCTGGGGCTTTTTCCTCATAAAATGCAAATACATCAGGGATGTTAAAATAAATCAGATGGTGAAAGGATTCCAGAGAAAAAGGATCTCAGAGTAAGAAATTGTTCTCAGTATTTCAGAGTGTTCTTAAGTGTTTTGGTTTTAAGTCAAGTTTATTGTGCGATTTATTAAACATTTTAGGATATTAGTGCAGTTTATTTGGGAACATCAGATGCCAGCTGATTACTTCTGAATGAGACAGTGAGGATATTAAGGATAAAAAGACAATGCCTTTTACCCCAGGGTTTTGAAGGGCCATCTGCCATCGGAGATGAGATAGTCACTTTAGCAAAGAGGTGGGACTTTGTGAAGTAAACTCCAGGAGGAGACTTTGCCCTGCCCCTACCACTGCACTGGGGTGCTCTGGGCATGGTCCATGCTGTATGCTAGGGTGCAGCCAGTGAGGCTGGACAGGGTCTGACCAGTCTCCACATCTGCCTCTCAGCATAAGTACCAAGCCATGATCCACCTGGGATGCCTCTAACTACTATGGTCTCTAATGTTATAGTCCAATGGACAGAATAAACCTCAGTGTAATATGGGTATGAACCTACATTAGTTGAAGATCTGCCCAGATAGGAGACAAAAAAATCCCACAATTTTTTTTTCGTAAGGCAACACAGTGCTGCCTTCCATCAATAATATAGTTCATCCTGTATTATCCAGGAACAGCAATGTCAGAGCACGTGTGACAATATGAAAGGGAGTTGCTGATAGAAAAGCATATTTAAAAATCTATTTCCCCTTCTCTATAACCAGAGGGTGTTTCTCTGGTTATAAGGAACAACTTCATGTCTGTGGTTTACTCTTCTCTGGAGATACTGAGAAGAGGGGAACATTATGATTCCTCTTTAATTTAAAAAATTGTTTGCAATATGCTTAATTAGTCCTGGTAGAAACAAAAGTGACAGAAACATAAGCCACAGAAGGAGTTCAATCCATCTTGCATTTGCTTGGCTTGGAATAGTGCAAACTATAGCCAAATATAGTCGTGTGCAAGCAAAAATATCTTTACCTTCCTTAGTTTGCCTGAACAAGTTATTTGAGCAGAGAAAAAAAAGTAAGAAATTTCCTTTCCCTTTACCACTTGGAAACAGCACTGGGGATCAGAATAGATTTTGCTTATCCAATTACTTACAGCAACTTAGTGCTTTGCTGAAGCCCTTATTACTGTTCAACAGAAATGTTGGAGACAAAGGCATTAGCCACTGCCTGAATGTGCTGTACGTAATGCACACTGGTTACAAACAGCTTGGGGAAAATTGAGAACTCATTAAGTAGTTGGTATTTTAAAAAAAACCACCCACAAAAAGTTCTTTATTGAGCCTGAACAGCTGCAGTTATGTATGTTTTTCCAAAATCAGTAAGATAATGAATTTTGTTACTGTTTTTGTCTGGATGTTCTTTATTTCTTTCTAAGATATGACCTGAATGTAATGTGCTTTGCCAATACGATCAGACTGCCAACAATCCAAGTGAATACAAACAATAGAAATAAAAAATGTGGGAATCTGACACTTACTTGGACCAAGATTTTCAACTCAAGGGTTCAGCGTTTGGAAAAAACCAGATCTTGAGCCAAATTTCAGGATTGTAGGTGTACCACTGGTTAAAATATAAAGTTGCAAAACTGAGGAATTGACATTATGTTGGCCATTTAACTCAGCAAGGGATTCAGTGTGTTTGAGTGTGGCACAAGAAGGCCATTGCAGTGTAGGTATTTGCCTTACAGAGCCATGTTGGGAGGAAGGAGAGGATATTAGAAAAGGTGGAAAACTAGTTGTTCTTGCCTTGTTCAGGCCATTAACGTGAGGTGACTAACCTCAGGCCCCTTAAGAGACGCTTGTTTTCAAAAGTGTTGGAGTGAGCAGATTTTGAAACTCACGCCGTTAGAGGTATGTTTCCGTTGCTGGTGAAGCACAAGTCAAAACTTAACTGTAAACTCTCAGGATCATACCTGAAAGTCACCTAAGCCTGACTTCTAGTGTGGAACAGCCCAAGGTCTCATCCATGCCACCTGGATGCCATGTGAGGAGTCAGAGCCCAGGCCACAGTACGTGGCTAAGCATGAGATAATTGTCCAAGGCTTCATTACAACAGGGAAACGGATCAGGAAGATTGCCATTGTGAAGAACAGCCTTTTGCCTGTGCTGCATCTTGCAGCGGAGGCTTTTCTTCCAGCCCTCATGAAGTCACCACAAAATGAAGAAACTGAAAATCACTGTCATTTTGGGACACCTTGACATCATTCACATTTCTCAGAGAAGACATGAGTTGGACAGCTGCAGACCATTGAGGGAGTAGAAAGTCATGTAGTCCTTCTGTTGTTAGGCCTTGTGAGACTTTTACTCTCTTCCTCAGGACAGTTTGCTACTGCAAATCATGCGATATGAAAAATAGACTAAACTGCATTGTTAGCCTTTCTAAGATATAAGGATTAACATAAATCATGATTGCTTCTCTATGGTCCTGCGAAGTCAAGCCTTGGCATCACGACTATGGGATAAACATCAACTTCCACTGCTAAGATTTTCCCTGTGTACCTATACAATGTGCCACCATAGCACTACAATAAAGGAAATACAGGTTGGTTGCAGGGCTGTTTCCTAATGACTCTTACACATATAGTTCATTGAAATATTGCACTAATAATTCCATATGAATGCCTCCTTTCCAAGAACTACTCAGGAGTTAAGAAATGGACGCTAAGACTACTCTCCTTTAAAATATCAATTCTTGCATTAGGCCGATTTTGATTATGTGATCTGACGGATCAAAATATCTTTTGAGAGAAGTTATATGAAAGCTATTTCCAGAAAGACACATGACAATCTTTATCCACCTCATTTCTATCACCTTGATATTGTTTGCAAACCATTTTCCATTCAGATCTACATACAGATTGTTAAAATTGCCTAGAACATCTTTCTTTTCTGAGATGTTTCAATCTAATTTTAGTTTTTATTAGAACATGCCCTGAAACAATGCCTCGTGGTATGCGAAATGCGTTTTCCCTTTAAATCAACACTGTCTTACTTGGGTGTAGTTCAGAGACTGAATTAGTAATCTGCAAGTGACTTAACAGCTCTCTGGTAAAGCCTACACTGTTTTCCTTACTGTGAAATGTTTATTTCAGCTGGGCACAGGGATAAAATCCCTCACAGTGAGAATGATGAACCACTGGAAGAGGGACGCAAGGAGGCTGTGGAAACCTACATCCTTGGTAGTTTTCAAAACTTTACTGGACAAGGTCATGAGCAGCCTGATTTAATTTTGCATGTTGCCCTGCTTTGAGCCAGGGAGCAGGCTAGATGATTTTAGAGGCTCCTCCCAAACTACCTTAGTCTGTGAGTCTATATTATATACCCAAGGTTTTCTGTGACCTCTCTGTGACTTCTCTGGAAAGAAAAAGGGAAATATATTATGCATAAACATCAGTGATTATACCAAAATTAACATATATATTCACAGTAAGATCATTACCAGAGTGTACAGATTCCTGGAGGGCATTACAAAAAGTTGTTTAAAATTCAGCTTGGACATCCAGCCCCAACACATGAACCCTCTGCGTACTGATTGGACAAACAGAGTAGCTGCTTTTGCAGTGTGGCCTCTCATAACAAGTTTCTTTGAGGGTCTATAATATGACCTTTGGGTAAAACCTAACTTGAACTCTATCCTGTAATAAGTTTTTCAGGTATTCACAATGTAAGAACTTCTGACTTAAAAGTCAACTAATATTCTTAAACATCTCCTTAGAATTGCATAACTACTGATGGAATACCATTTTAGATTTTTTTTTCCAGAATATCTTCAAAAACATAATACCCTCTGCAGATACCTTTGAGCTGGTCTCTGCAGATGTCATGACAGGTCTGTTGCACAGTAACTGAGTCCCATTTTTCCCTTAAGACAAAGTCCTGTAAACACCTGAGCAAAATATCCCTTTTGCCACTGCTGCAACTTTATACAGAGCCCAAACTCCACCTCAGAAGGGAGTGGGCTCCACTTCGATTCTGCTTTCCCTCTCCCACCGTGCAGGCTCTACGGGCAGGGTTGGGTAGGAGCTGGAGATGAGGCTCTGTCCTTGGCCTTGATGGGTTATTAGCTTCAGAAGGCATTTGAACTCTCTTCAGACCTCCAGCACCTTTCCAAGGTGCCTACGCAGGCACCCCAGTTGGTCATCCGAAGTTAGAGGGAATTAATCTTTCCACTAATTTCCTGGGCTGAAGGCCAAGCTGAGAAAATTTCTTTGCTTTCTGTCTATGCCAGCTAACTGTATTTGCTGATACAAAAGAGCTACCACTTTCAGGGGCTCGTTTTCTCTACTGCTGAGTCATTACACTACAAAGAACTGCTCATGGATGCTCACTTACGATGAACTCCCACCAGAGTAGAGTATATCTACATTCAGACAATGATCCAAAATCACAAGTATGTGCCCTTTTTCTTACATGAGCAGTCACACCCAACAGCCTTTCCCTAGCTGTTTTCCCCCAACAAGGTGGCTGGGGGTTGGTTCAGGGTGGCACTGGTCAGCATTACATAGGAGCATCATGGACTTTTTGATGGATTTTACTTTCCTTCTCTATTTTATAGAGTACTAACCCAAAATCTTTCAAAGCTAAATTGCCCAGTGATGCCAGGATGAATGAGAAATCCTGCCTCAGATTCTTAGAATGTCAGGGCCCTGTGGCATGGATGCATTCCCTGGAAGGCTGAAGTGTTACTGCAGTAACACAGATAACAGTCATGTTGGCTTGTGCTGTGTGGCAGGCAGTGATTTTCAGCTGGGATTAAGACAACAGTCAGAGCAAAGTTGAAAACAGTCTTAACTGGACAAAAGTTAATTTGGTGACTAGGCTTAGGAGTGGAATTTCCAAGCTGCTAGGCCACAAGAAGAGATGTTTTCAAGGGCTCTCTTGCCAGAACTGTAAATATTGGCACACCAGGTTGCCAGTGTTCAGGGCAGCCCTTGTATGTGTGTAAACATCAAGAAAAACATCCCATGTATTAATACAATGAGCACTTGAACAAAGGTTAGAAGTCCCTAGAATGTCAAACAGTACCCACTCTGTTGCTTTCAATGGCCTGTAGCTGATGGCTAAACCAGGCCCTGTCCCCAGGAATCCTCACACTTCAGGAGATAAAATGATGTTATTTTGCTCTCAGCAAAGCCTAAGAATGCTTCTCCTTCAAGTCTTTCATGTGAACACAGAGCAATGTGTGAAAACATCAATTCTTTTTAAGTTGCAGTATAGCGTCTCAAGAGTGAAAGAAAATGTGTGCTTTCGCTAAAGTAGCATGATATTGTTCACCTGAAACCTCCAGTGCCAAGGCAGTAGGAAAGAGGCAGCATCATCCAAATGATAATTCTCTCCCTACTCAATGTTTTGAGCCCAAACTGAACCTTCTCCTGTAAATGTAAAAGTGACCATATAAAATGCTCCATGATATCTAATTCCATACTTGTTCATTACAGCAAACAAAATGTGCAGAAATATTTTATTTATTGATTTTTTTTTTAATGCTAAATTTCACCATGTATGTGTCTCAGCAATCCAGTGACAGCTCACTGAAAGTATTGATCCAGAAAGACTTCAAGCTCTAGACATGTCAAGAAGAATCATGGTTACTTCAGCCTTCTCAGTTTTACAGTCTAGACATGTTCATTACTGTAGACGTTTTTTGTAAGAAAAGGTAATACGGGCTTGTTGTGGCATAAGCCTACTGGCAACTAAGCACTACCCAGCCACTCGCTCACTCCCAGCTGGTGGGATGTAGAGACAATCAGAAGAGTAAAAGTAGGAAAACTCATGGGTTGAACTTGCATTGATTTCCTATTACAGTTTCATCTCTCCATGTTCCTCTTGACAAATAAACTGTGCTTGGTTTTAAACCTGATGCCATTTATGCTGACAGACTCCTGGATGAAAAGTCAGTGCAGGCTGGCTCCCAACTTCTTTAGCCTGGTACGCAACAGAGCTGCAACGTGAGATCTTGTCAGAAAGGGAGGATTGCAGAGCCCCACTCCAGACATCACAGGCAGCATGGCCAGGTGTTTGAAAGCGTTGTCCTTTGGAGGCTGGAAGAGGCTCTGGAAGAGGGAGCCCAGCCAGGTCCTGTGACGGCACCACTAGAAAAGTACATTCCTGCTTGTGACCAAAGATAGAGGCCTGGCAGCAGCTGGTCACCATCATTTTACTTTGAGGCCCTGGTATGAAAGGGGTCCTCCCCATCAACTGAGGCTGAGGCAGTTTTCCTCCGACTCTTCAAGTGCAGGGATCTTTGTCACCTTTGCTGACTCAGAAATCTACCGTTTTGTTTCAAAGGGTCTCCTTGCCTACAATCAGGTTTTAATTACAGAATCTGAACTGTTGGTGTTCCTGTTTTAAGTGAAAACTTCTCAGCGTTGTCTTCTGCATTTCCTCACAGCTGGAAATTCTCACCCTATTTCTTTGCTGTTTCAGCTGAGTCAGGTGGAGGATGGACAGCTCTAGTGCCTCAAGCTGTGGATTCTGTTCCAAGTTGGAAGAAGGATTAAACAGTAGCAAGGCAAAAGCATGGGGCTGGCTTCTACAGCCCAGCAGAGCCTAAGAATACTCTGGGAATCCTGGCTCAGATCTCAGGACATCTGTGTGACCGGTGAAGACCTCAGAAGCATCTTCTTCCCTCAACCCTGAAGTCACGTGCTTTGATTCACAACTGTCCTAAGTTTGGACATTTGCTACATCACCAAGAAAGAGAGAAGCCAGGGTGGAACTTTATATTGCAAAGATAGGCATGAAAATAACATGAAGTTGCCCATTAATTTGTAAGTTGCTGTTAGAAACAATAGATTGCAGAGAATGTCAGCTTTTAACTCCTTTCCTCTAATGGCCTTTTCACAACTATTTCAGTTTCTCTGTGCTGGGGTAGGTACAGAGGGGTGTGCAAGAACAGGGGGAGAGCAATGTCCTGTAGCTTTCACCCACTATTTCTGCCCTGTATAAGCCTTTAACTTTCCCTTTGCCACAGCAATGTGGTGATCACCAGGGCAGCTGGGTTCAGAAGATATTTTCCTAAAGTGATTCCTGTCAACCACATTACAAGCATTCTGCAATTTTTGTTTTGTTGTCCTGAAAATTCTAACGCATATGCATTTTATAGAAAACAGCTTTGCTTTGCCACGACCAAATTCCTTTGTACTTTCCTTGTGATTTCTGGAAGGTGACTACTTAGTGTTCTGGTATTTCAGAATGGGAGGTAACATGCCGCACAAAAACATCAGCATTTACCCACAGTATTGCAGTTACACCATCAGTTTTGTGGGATATTGACCTGCTAACTGGCAACCAGTTTTACTGGCAGCCACTGCAATTTTCATCCAGCAAAATGCTATGGATTGTGTGGTGTTTTAACCCCAGCTGGCAACTAAGCACCACCCAGCTGCTTGATCACTCCCCCACCCTGTGGGATGGGGCAGACAATCAGAAGAGTAAAAATAAGAAAACTCATGGCTTGAGATAAAGACAGTTTAACAGGTAAAATAAAAGCCGTGCACGCAAGCAAAACAAAAGAAGGAATTCATTCAGTCCTTCCCATGGGCAGGCAGGTGTTCAGCCATCTCCAGGAAAGCAGGGCTCCATCATGTGTAACGGTTACTTGGGAAGACCAACGCCATCACTCCAAGTGTACCACCCATCCTTCTTCTTCCCCCAGCTTTATATGCTGAGCAAGATGTCACACGGCGTGGAAGATCCCTTTGGTCAGCTAGGGTCAGCTGTCCCAGCTGTCTCCCCTCATAATTTCTTGTACCTCCCCAGCCTACTCGCTGGTGTGGTGGGATGCAAAGCAGAGAAGGCCTAGACTCTGTGTAAGAACTGCTCAGCAATAACAAAAACATCTCTATTTTAATTACTGTTTTCAGCACAAATCCAAAACATAGTCCCATACAAGCTACTGTGGAAAACATTAACTCTATTCTACCTGAACCAGGACAGTATCCACCCCTTATTCCATACCATTTACGTCATGCTCAGGTCCCACGCTATCCAATACATTCTCACTAACCACCACCACCCTTCCCATCCGCTGATATAATACACAGATAGCATTCGCTCAGCCTACGGACCATCCCTGTGAAATGTCCATAAAATGTCCACTGAGTTCATTTAATCCATGACTTTGGGCTCCATCTGTTCTGGTGGTCACTCAGGACAGGAGCGGTGGTGTGCTGCGTGGAGTTACCAGGCACCAAAGCCAGCTCAGGTCGGGTCCTTGCTGCACTTGTGCTGCATCTTGCAATGCTTGTCCCCCAGTGGTTCAGATGGTTCCTGCTATAGCAATTCCCATAACATGCAACTCAAATCACGGGTTACAACAATTTAAAGGTATATCCATTGCTGTCTCTCCACCCCCGGTCCCCTTGGAGCAGACCATACAGTTTAACACTGCAATGAACTCCTCCCTGTGCCCCTGCTCTGGCTTGGACTTATCCACAGATTGCAGTCCCTTAGGGGTGTACCTGCTCCAAGTGGGGCCTTGTCTATGAGCCGCAGTCCCTCCAGGGGTACAGCAGCTGCAGCATGGACTTATCCATGGATGAGAGGAGATGACCTCAAGCTGCGCCAGGGGAAGTTTAGGTTGGATATTAGGAAAAAATTCTTCACCAAAAGGGTTGTCAAACATTGGAACAGGCTGCCCAGGGAGGTGGTTGAGCCTCCATCCCTGGAGGTATTTAAAAGAGAGGTAGACGTGGTGCTTGAGGATATGGTTTAGTGGTGGACTTGGCAGTGATAGGTTAGCGGTTGGACTCGATGATCTTAAAGGTCTTTTCCAACCTTAACAATTCTATGATTCTATGATTCTATGATCCACAGCCACAGTCCCTCTGAGATTCACCCATTCCAGCATGGCTTTCTCCATGGTCCACAATGCCTTCAGAGATATACCTGCTCCAGCGTGGCCTTACCCGCAGTCACAGTTCCTTTAGAAGTAAACCTTCTCCAACATGGTCTTACCCATGGCTGCAGTCCCTCCAGGGGAGTAGCTGGTCTCTCGTGGCCCTAGCCATGGCCACAGGCTTTGAGGTGCTCCAGTGTTGCCTTACGCACAGGCACTGTTGCTTCAAGGTGTACCTGCTGCGGCATGGACTTATATACAGCCACAGATGCTTCATGGTGTACCTTCTCCAGTGTGGACTTATCCTTGGGCCACAGTCCCTTCAGAGGCATAGCAGCTGTGGCACAGACATAACCACGGCCACAGGCGCTTCAAGATGTACCTACTCTCAGTGGACTCATTCACAGCCACAGATGCTTCAAGGTACCTGCTCCCACGTGGACTCATCCACAGGTCACCATCCTTTTGACTTGAATTCTCACTGGATTTCCAGCCTGTCCAGTGCAGCAGCACAGACATAACGACAGCAATGCCCTGGGCATCTGCCAGCCCAGTTGCATTGATATTGCTGTGATCAAAATGTGTCCAGGTACAGCAGAGTAAGATGATCAGCAGTACAGCAGTATAGCAAGCAGGGAAAGCAAAAAGCAACCACTAATGAGTACTAGATTCTAATATACAGTAAGTCAAGCAAGCCCCATGGCAAGCACAGAGGCCTGCCAGTTAAAAGCTAAAGAGCCATAACAGCTATAAATTCAGTCTAACACATTCCAATCACACCTGCCGTTATCTCAAACCCTTCAAGCCTCACGCTGTGTACCAAAAAAGGACTGTCATGGTCCCTTTATTAACACCACTGTTTTCAGCACAAATCCAAAACATAGTCCTGTACAAGGTACTATGGAGAAAATTAACTCTATCAAGGTCAAAAACAGTACTGATGGCTACTTATCAAAACAGACATACAGAGTCAAGGTTGGGTCTTGCATAATTCCAGCTAAAACATCAAAGGTGCATTTCTGTTTTATTGGAACAAGCCAGGGAACAGGATGCAAGACAAAGAACTTTGGTTGGGATTAATCTTTTTTTTTTTTCCTGGGCTTGTATATTATGCATTTAATAGACAATCAGGGCTGCTGTCACCTCTGCTTTTCAGGACCTGTTTCCATCAGGCAACTTTTTCAGTGTTCCAGCTGTAGCATAGGAGAACAAAATTCCGATTCCAGCCTTGTACTCTTTTCCTTCCTACAATAATTTCAGACAGTGTACTGAAGGAGGGAAATACACTTAAAAGTTTTCTTGGCTTTTTTTGTTATGGAAAGATCATGTCTGAAGAAGTGAACCCACATGCTCACCTGCACCAGCTGAAGTGAGTGGGTTTGTAATGATTTCACATCACACCGTGCCCACAGTTCAATCTAGATAACATGGCATTTACCTTGGGCTTTTTGATGAGTACAAGTCAACAGGGCATTAACTGCCTCATGAGGACTAACATGACCTCTTCATCAAAATCCTATTTCACTTCTAATTTATGAGTTCTGGTAGGTTTCTCATCAACACAGTGATCATGATATTATTTGAAAGGCATAAACTGCACCCAAAGATTGCAGGACTAGTATTAAGAAAAATTATCTCCAAAAATAGTTTGGAGTCCTAATAAAAACCTGAAATGGCAGGGAGGCTTATGAAAGAATTACAGAAGTCATCAGGACCATGATCACATCAATCTATGCCTAGTTAGATTTCAGATACACAGTTTGACAGCAACAGAATGAGGAGCTGTTTCATATTTGCATCGCTAGAAAAAGCAGATTGGAAGTTCTCAAATCTTTAGGAAAGGAAGATAATATTGTTTCCCTGATCGTAGAATCATAGAATGTCCTGAGCTGGAACGGACCCACAAAGATCATCAAGTCCAACTCCTGTCCCTACACAGGACAACCCCAAACTTCACACCATAAATAAAAACAGGTCCGAAGTACAAACAGAGCCTTAAAGATGAGAGTCTAATTTGGCAATGTGTGAGCCTTGTTCAGTAGTGGGTAGCTTTGAGGCCTTCAGGGCTATGGGCTGGAGCAAATAAATGCTAGTCAGTGTGAGTTGCTCTCACCAATGCAGATAATCAGTGTAGGAACAGATACTGGCCTTGCCCGTTATTTTTGGAGTCCGTGAAAGAGGGTCTGAGCCAAAATGTTTTATTTAAATAGAGTCTAGGGGATGTCTCACATAAAAGAAGAGAAAGAAAAGGTCTGTGTAGCCCCCAGGTCACCATTGTCACGTCACCTATTTGAAGACCTGGAGAAACTGAAGAGAGCATTGAGCTTCGAAAGATTTGTGCTCAGCATAAGGTTATCTGACCCATCCAGACTTTGGAAATAATTGCTTCCCACCTTCCTCAGTTTTTATGCTTTTTTTTTTAAATACTTCATAAATTTGCCATTCCAGAATAGCCCACCCTCTCTTTAACCATTCCATCTGTCATTGTCTTTGTAAGGTATCCAAGCAGCTTCTCTTGCTCAGATCCTTTAAAGTCTGGTGCCTGTCATCTGCTCTTTTCCAGATCTTTATTCAATGATCTTTATTGTTTTCTACCATTACAAGTGTTCTCTAAAGGCCTTCTCTTTAGAAGGCGTCTTTCAAATTTAAGATATTGGCTGTCATTCAATCCATATTCCTCAGAAATGGCTCTTCAATGTGTCAAGACACATCCATCTGGAGTCTGTGGCACAGTGGAGGGTAGAACTGGGGCTGAGTTACAGCTGTGACATATCCCTTCACACAGTGGCCTACTGTGGGGACCCTGATAGTTTCCTTCCTTCTGTTAAATCGTGGCACAAGGATGGTGAAGGTAAGCTTCGATAAACTTCTTTAAAGCTTTAACTCCACTTCTGCCTGCCTGTCCTTGTGAAAGCTTGTATTAATATTGGATGATCTGAGAAGCCAAAGCTGTGGACAAATCTCATTCACAAACTGCATATCATTACAATGGGTAAAATTTCTAGAATTTGTGTAATTATGGGAGAGACACTGCGTGAAAAATACGTTTGTGTTCAAAGACCTAGCTCTTGTCCAATATCTTTAAATATTCACGGAATGTGAAGCTCATCACCAGGTGATTTGATTATCCTAGGACAGTTGTACCACCTGGGATTATTAATAGTTATTGATAAATAACTGTGTCATCAGGACAAAACCAGTTTATTAAAAGATTTCAAACAATGAATGAGGGAAAAAGAATATGGAGAAGAAACAGGCTGGATTACCCGAACACAAAGGATTTGTAGTGCAACTTGCGAACTGTGGGAGGGCACTGGAAGATTAAAAAATCTTGGTCAGACCCTAGAACCATTATGAACAACGATGCATAGAAAGGACCTTCATTAGCAGCTGCCTGATATTATGCTGGTGTCCAGAATTACTCTTGACAATCAATATCTCATTGTATTATGTGCTGAACGAACACACTGGTAGACATTGTTCTTATAGCAGAGAAAGCACACAAGGAGAAGGCAAAAGCTAACACAGTTTGGCAGATTACCACTTAGCCTTGTTTTATTTCTATTACAAAATTAATCATGCTTTGTTTTTTGTTGTTTTGGTTTTTTGGGTTTTTTTACTAAGGGAATTTCAGACTCTGTTGGGATGGGAAAGGGTAACGAAGGACTGTTGCTTTCTTTTATGTAAGTAGCAGAAGAAATTGGGGGGTAACAGGAGAATAGGCAGAAACTGAGAATAGGCCTCTTAAAATATAGTGTAGAGCATGAAAAGCATTTATTTTTATAGGATCAAAGGATGGATTGGTGCTAAACAAAATTTAAAGGTTATGATTCTGCATGCATTTCTGAGGAAAAGAGTTGAAAAATTATGTGCGACATCCCTCTGGTTTCCTGAAAGGCTACAGTGGTACAAAAAACCAAATAGAGGTTTAATCCTCTTTACATTTTTCAGTGATCTGGACACAAACATTTTGGATTTTGGGCACCTCTGCAGATAAAGAGAGCTTGGAATAAAACTGAAAAAGACATTTTCAGAAAATTAGGTCACAGCATCACAATATGTTTTTCTTTCTGGAGACAAATGATTGAAAGATATCTTTAAAACTTTTTAAAATAAAGGATCGTAGCAATCCGTAGGGTAGCAAAGATGTAGCTGAAATTGGGTTGTGGGTTTTCTGGAAGCTTTTTCAGTCTCAGTGAGGTTTTCCATTCAGTACAGGTGGAGTTTCCAGCAGGGTTATCTTTCAAAGCATCTGCAGCACTTAAGAGAATGTTCTCTGCCCACACACGAATCATTTAATAAAGCACCTAGAGAAAATACAGCTCACTGGATTTTGGCAGATAGATAACTGACCAGCAGAAAACTTCCCTCTCTAAAACTGATTCACCTGCAAAGAGAAACATACCTCTACAAATATATGAAATAGTGCAATTTATTCTAATAAAGTGTATTTTTACCCATATTTTCCCTGTGTAAAACAGGGTCATTTGGTAGTATGTAGGGTTCACAGCTGTTCTAAGATGCACACATATTTTGCTCTGAAGATGTACTTTTTAATCTGCCGCTGATTAGCCAGCCTGGGCTGTGGCACCTGTTGGTTTCTACCTCAAAGGCATTGTAACTCCTGTCCGAAGTAGCACACGCTGCTGCACCAATAAGATGACATTAATTAGCAAACACTTTGTGAATCATGTGAGGCACAGTTGCTCACAAGTGCCTTTCATTATCTTGTTTTAATGTTTTTTATTGATAAACAGAAAAGTCCAAAGGCCTAGAATTGAGCAAGGACTTACTCTGGATTTGCTCTTGGCTGTCTTGCATGACACCATGAGTGCCTCTGGGGAGAGCCAGCTTCAGCTTCAGGAGGTGCATGAATTCATCTGTATTTCCTCATTGGGCATGAGTTCTGGGCAATCAGGAGGCATTGGTTAACCCCTCTCTGCAGCCAGCTGCAAATTCAGGAGAATTTGAACATCAACATCTACACAAAGGCCAGATCTCAGCACATTTCACCCAGCTCCGTTCCCATGGGAAAGCCACAACCTGAGCACCGTGGGTGTGAACACAGTTTAGCAACAGAGGAAAAGTACTCTGGGCTCCCCCGCTTTTCTTCTCATAAACCAGAGGCATGCTGAGGCTTTGAGCTTCTTTCACACACTCCAACAGGAGCAGCCCTTTCAGTAAACTATGATAGGTCCCAGAGAGGGTGGTATATGGTGGTTTATATACTTCTACATAGCATCCTCACAGTGAAAATGCTCACCAGCAAGGCAAAGATCCAAGTTCAAAGCCTGCAAATGTTAAAATCCACATCTCTGTGTCACCGTGTTTTGGAACTAAAAGGTGACACATATTTAAACCAGCTAGATTAAATACTTTCAAATATAAAGCATAATTTAAAAGGGAACACATTCCCACAAATTATTCTGAAGGCCAAGACTCGTGTGAAATTGAAAACAGAATTATCAGTTTCTGAGATAACAATGATTGCAATTATATAGATGAGGTTTTATGTATAACTGTTATTTAGGTGACAGAACAACACTGATCTATTTATATACATTGTGCATATGTAGGACACACAGACTTGAAGAGGACAGTTTTCTTATGACTGTATTATTGAGTACTTTTTCTCTGTTCTTCTGAAGCATCTGGTGCTACATTCTGTGAAAGTCCTTATCAGAACCAGTCAGATCTTTGGTTTAAGTTCAGATATCAAACGCTGTTTTCTAGCTGCCTAGAAGAGTGTGTGTGACTGTATAATGAAAGTCTGGAAGGAGAACTATGCCTAATATGAAAAGAAATCTAGCTGGTGAATTTTCTTGGAAAATTGTAAAAGTAAAACATAAATAGCACTTTTTAATGGAAAACGCTGAAACAAATCTGTGCTGTTTGTTGTCCTGCAGTCAGCATTCTGCACTGCACAACAAGAATTCCCTTGTCTGTAATAAGAATACCTTTCAGGCTACAAGGATGGGTAAATGGACCAGCAGAGCAAGACCAGCTCCTTTGAACTCTTTATCAGTGATGCCACTGTCTAATTAGCAGTTGATTGTTGCTGGGAAATATGTATCATTGCAAATTAAGCTAGTCCCCTTCAGGATCAAAATGGAAAGTTTGTTATAAAACCATACCCACTGGTAATAACATTAGCTACTGCTAATGATGCCAGCAGCAGAATAATTGATTGGCTCATTGTTCAAGCTTCTATGGAGGAAGCATTTGGGAGAAATTACTAATTTGCATCTCTCTGAGGGTAATGTCATGGTTTACTAGCATGGAAATATTCACCATAGGACATGGACGTGGCTTTAAGCTGCAAGGGAGTTTGTGACTTGTGGCTTTTGCACTGTTGGCTCTTTTAATTATACAAAATATTTCTCATGTGCAAGTACCTTTTCTATGACTCACAACAATAGTTCTGAGCAGAGCTAAATCAAATACTGTATAAATTTAAATACATATAATCTTAGTAGACATTTGCAAGATAATTTTCCCATTATGGCTAAGTACGTTTGTGAGGAAAACAGCCATTCCAGAAAAAAAATATGTTGCATTTGGGTGGATCGTTTGTTCTTTTTATTGTTTAAACTTTTGGTCTGCAGTTATAAAATGACTGTCTATAATGGTGAATTTTCTTCTCTGAAGAAGTCTAACGCTACAAGGCCCTTATAACAGCAGAGCACACAGAGGTCACAGGTGCTGGTACACCAACATGCCTGGAGCCCACAAGTTCAGTGATGTGTATTGAGTTTCTCGCTGGGCTGAAAGAGTCTTAACAATACTAATTTTAACCTAACTCATACTCCATACACTTGCCCTGTCCTCATGCTCACTTAGGACATTACTTTTTGTTCAGCAGCACGCATTGCTGTGTTTGGATTACCTTCACAAATTGCTTGTTAGTTTTCACAGCAATCTGAAACTTGTTCTCGGTCACACAAACGTATTACAGCAGCTTAGAAAACTATGCTGTATTAGTTGCCTGCTCACAGACATGACAAATAGATATTGCTCAACTCGCCTCTGCATTTGGACTCTCCCTGCAGTCTGTTCTTAGGATAATTCCTTAGCTGTTATGATAAATGCTTCACGCACTCAGTATTCACGTCAAAAGCCTGTACAAATAGTGAACATTGTGTTAAAGTACTTTGAAATATGATTCAATCCATGACTGAATTTCCTTCTTATCTCCTGGAATAAACCACCACCTTGCAGGGAATAAACTCCCAGTGCAGTCCTGACACATGGGGTTACTCTGTGGGAGGTGTAGGATCAGGCTCATTCCTTACTGCTAAGCAGCTAAGTGAGGTGCTTAAGACAGAAAGCCAGGTGTTCTCAGTCCTACAGTTTTGTAAGAATGAGACATCTTTACAGGGTGATTCGAGCTCCTCTCCCATAACGCCCCTCTCTCTCTCCTCTGACTATGAGGCAACCTGAATAACCCTGTGGTCCCAGGCTGGGCACCTGCACTGCATGCAGGTGGGTGCAATGATGCAGAGTTCCACCCTGATCAGGTTATTTTCGGCTGTGTTAGCAATTGCAAATCACCGGTGGTACCCAGGAGCCCTATGGCATTGGGGGCTGTACACACACAGAAGAAAAAAGCTCCTGACCTAAAAAACAAATAACAAGTGTGTTTAGAGAAGGCCATTTTAAAGAGGTGATATGGTAACACTAATAAACTTTTGCAGATTCTAAGTGTTTCAGAGAATGTGTAAGTTATGGTTTTACAAGGTAAGGCACAGGCCATAGACAAGGAGCTGCAGGAAGAGCTTTTCACCTTCTCAGCACAACTCACTACTGAATATCATCACCACTGGGTAAAAGATGGAGGTTAAATGTTAGATCTAGTCTGTCTGGAGACAGGGTTAAGCATTTCTAGTTTCTATATTTGCAAGGTAATTTTACAGAGCATTTAGTGTACTACCACAGTTATATTTGTGATTAGATAAAATAAAGTCTTTGCCCTTGAGAAATGCTCTTTTGGCCTTGCACTCAAACTCAGGCTGAAGTTCATATTTGCGGGTAAAATGAAACCTTGCTACTTTGTGCATAACTTCTAATACCTAGGCAAGATTTATCCCTGACAGGCTGGCCTGTGTTTTAAGAACTTAAAATATATATGAATTTTACTAGTAAGAGTGTTCTTGTTCTGTTAAACTACACTGCATGTGGATTCTTAGATGACGTATTTGCTTTTTTTTTATTTGCCCACTTTTTTTTAACAATTAAAGTGTTCATCAAAGCTATTTTAAGCTTAGGTTTTTGGAGTATTTGTGGGGTTTGAGGAACTGGTTCCTTGAACTCTCTTGCCTCCCAGTTGACAATACTCAATATAGTATATGTTGGTTCATCAACTGCTTTCACAGAGCCAAGCTGTATAGAGAAATTTCCTTCAGTTAAGGTATCATTAAAGGCACAAGAAAAGAGAAGATAAAGCAGAAAAGGATGACTTTCACATTAGGGAGGGAGGGAAAAGTAATGTTATTTGGATAAAAGACTTTTGGAAAAGATTTCACAGCCGCCTAGGAAACTTCACACCAAATAAACAAAAAGCTTTGCAACACATCCCTTCAGGAAGGGTGGTAACATGGGAGGGGCAACTTAAAAGCAGAGAATGCTTCACCTTGGAGAATTATTATCCTAGTCCTTGAATCAGTGGAAGAATATCAAACATCATTACAAAACTACATGAAGGCCCAAGTCTGGAGATTGGTTATTTCCAAATCAGTGCCTGGAGCACTTTCTGCCAAATGCCTGCTGGCCTTTATGAACTCTGAGAACCTTCAGCTACTCTTGATATTAAAGGCAGCTCAGCTGGTTGACGGAATCATACTCATAGACTATACACTTTTAAGTGTTTCATTTTTAACATGTGCTGCCTCCTGAAGGCCACACAATAGGGATTTGCACTGCATATTTTTTGCACAACTGGAAGCTGAAGAGGTAGTTACATGAAAATACCCTTCTGCACTTGCAGATTTTCCAAAAGCTCTCTCTTTCAGTGCAGCCTGAGCAAGATAATTCCCCCTTGAGTTTTCTGTAAAATATAGATTGTGAGTCATCTTCCCCGTAAGAGGTTCTGGGAGCTGGAAGGAGATGACAAGGATGATGCCTTTATCCGCTCTTTTATTACAATCTAGTCCTTACTTTTCTGAATGACATATTCCGGCTCCATATTCACAGCTGGCTGCTCCACCAAGCTCCTCATCCTTGCATAGCATAAATTGTGTGGGATCCTACCTTCTTGAAGAATAATGAGTTTTTGCATCTGCTTTTCACATACTCTGTCATTCTTCAGAGGGAAGTCTCACTCTGAAGCTCTCAATCCACACGCTGCTAGATGATGGCTCTGAGTCTTTATACGGTTAATCCCATTTCCAGTATCAATCCAGTCTATGAGCTAGGTCAAACAGCTCATACTTGGCAAATGCTGTAACCTATGACACATGTCCCAAAATAACAAGAAAAGTCACTCCCACCATGTGATTTCAGATTCTCTGGGCAAAGCAGAAGAAGATATAAGCAGCTAAGGAAAGTGTGTTTGGAGCTCAAGCTCGTCAAACTGAGCTCTCAAACAAATGTATCAGTTAAAATGCTGTCTTCTAAATAAAGCATGAAGGTCTGCAGATGGGGGTGGTCAGAGCTCTCCACTGCCTGGCAGAAATGGCAAGGTCCCTGCTCCTGTGGCACAGAAACCCTAGACACTTATGCTGGGGAAGTGACAGTCTACCAAAAGGACACTGGAGGGTCTGAGTAATTCAGACCTCCCTATAATGATTCACTTGGTGTCATGGGTTTCTGAGAATACCAACAAATTGACTGAGAAAGTCGAAAATGAGCTGGTAACTCTGGTGGCATAAAAATAGCTGTCTAGTACCAATTCTGGGGAGTCTGGAGGAAAAAAATGTTCCGTGCTATTTTAAGGCATGGATATTTCCACTCCCTAAATTCAAGATGTTCAGACAGCAATAAGGTCCCTGTGAGTCAGGTATGAAGAATACAGAGCTGGTGAAAAACTCAGAACAAGCCCATTTTACAAGTTTCTTTACGAATGACAATATTTGAACCCTCCACGTTATTTTAAATTCTGATTTCTTTTGAGACATTTATGTTTTTGAAAGCAACAAACAAGATTTTTAACTGTATATTTGAATTTGGGCAATGGTGTAAGACCTACCCTTTCCACTAAAACCTTTTGCCCTGAAACTATACACATTTATTGTACTAATGTAAAAGCAAGCAAAAAAACAGCAAGAACATACATACAAAGAAGACAAAGTATTTCAGTTCTACTGTGCTGTAAGTTTGCTGAGTTTGGTCTATGCCTTTGCCTCGGGTTATTCTCACAAAATATTTTTTATTTGGTTATGTCTGGTGAAGAAGAAAGGGGACTGCATGGGAGAAAAGGGAGCTGAGCAGCATAAGATTCAGAAATGTCATTTCAACAAAAACTTAACTCTGCTTCTAAGAAGAAAACCCCACTCATGTCCCAGGTTGAATGCCTTTAAGAGTGTGTATAACCAATTCAGAGCAGATGAGCGAGAAAACTGAATCTGTATTTCTCACAGGCTGGGCAAGTCCCCTGCCTGCTGGATTACAGAGCTAGCAAAGCAATCCTTTTCTCTTAGCAATATGGGAAAGGGGAAATATTTTTGGCCTTTTTAAATTATTTTTTGTGCAGAGCAGAACAGCTAATAAGATAAGCAGAATGGACAAATTTGCTTCCTCCTGAGAAAAACCAATAAACCAGTGGGTCAGCACTCACTTAAAAAGTGGAGCATAGCTTCATTTACTACTTATGCAAGCAAAACAAACTTCAACTAGCTTTATCTGCAGTCTTGGGGATGCCATAGCCACTAGGTTGTTATCTGTTTAGCATGACCTGTTCTCTTTCTTTCTGCCTTTTCAGAAGACCTTGTGAAAAATGTTAATTTTCTCCTACGGCAGAAAGGGAGTGTTTTTAACATCTTGAATGTGCATGTGGAATGGGAAATCCAGCTGTGCTCAGGACAGTTGTGAACATTCATTAACCCAAGGCAAGAAGAGGTATATATTTGTCGGGCCCAACAACAGGTCTTTAAAAAATGCAACATATAATATTACCAGCCAACCCAAAAATCAGCTATCAGGTGTTTGACTGCTCTTGAGAAAGCCAAGGACTTCTAGTAAGCTTTTGTGATAAATTTCTTTAGTATCAAACCAAGTGTTTCTAGGCCTGAACCAATACCTACTAAAATCAATACCTTCAATAGATATTAGGTCATTTTTGTGTCTGGCTAATATACAACAAAAGGCCTAAATTTATCTTATTCTCTTTCCCAATACTACCCTTCTGCTCAGCTCCTCTGACCCCATACATTAAAATCTATTTACTTTCCTTTATGTTTTTATTTGTATTTTCCACACAAGCATAAACATTTACATTCCAGAGATGCAGTAGCTGAAAAATGAAAGTGAACAAGCAAACAAATAAATTTTGCAGGAACTGCAAGTGATCATGAATATTTCCAAACTTGGCTAATTTTTTATTAATTTTCATAGGATCTCGAAACAATTGTGTCTCATGACTAAAGAATGCAAGGGAATATTGACATTTGACACATACTAAAACTGTAATATTTTTCCACACATTTAAACCTAAAATGTTCCTTGAATGTAAGACAAATTCTTAAAGATCCAGAATTCCAAGTACACTAAGAGCTCCTGAATGTCTAGGATTTTTAATTAAATCTTTAATTAAAAGCCTATCCCAAGTGTTAGCACTATTATTTTGTAGCTAAAACTAATCAGCTGGACTACAACATTGTTTCTGTCTTCTGCAGCTGAAATATTGTTCCAGTATCATGATTTTATTGGAAACCCAGTCAGATTTGGGCTCAAAGGACTGCCACTGGGAGTCTGTGCTGGAGAAGAGTGATCTCCAACGGTACATTGGGAACAAAAGAAGTGTACATGGCCTGTAGCTTCAGGGGGTGATGAGGTAAGCTACACTTTGAGTTGAAGACCTACATGGTCACCTAAAATCTCTACAAAAATCTTAAAGTAGATCTTGTAAGTGTCATGATAAAATTTGACCAGACTTCAGCAGGGTTCAGCCTCTAGAGCAGATGTTACTGCAGGAGCCACAGAGAAAAGAAATACATGCCCTGTGTCAGCCGCATCACCATAAGTCACAGCCAGACAACACATCCATTGTTCCTCATGTTTCTTACTCTCACATTCTTTTGAGAAGCATAGGAGAAGGAAGCCTGGAGAAACAGACCTTCTCCCCGCATACTTCCAACTACAGTTATCTTCTCAGGAAATAAGAGAATTAAAAATGTCTGTCCTGTGTCCTAATACAGACAGCTCCCACCAGATGGTCAGTTACTGTCTTGATAAGAACATCTGCAATCTGTCAGTAGTGGCTGTAATAGGGATAAGAGGAGTACATTTTTCGTCCTCATCCTTTGACTGACTGCCATGTGCCATGGGACCCCACAGGGCAAGAACATCCACCAGAGGAGTTCCTGCAGGGAAGACACTACTCAGCGAGACCCTCTGGTTCTCTGCACACACCCATAAGAGAACAAATGGCCTTGTAGCATATCCACTGATATACTGATTCATTCAGCTCAGAGGAGGGGCTTGAAAGGAGGTAAAGAAATAGGAAAGATATTTTGACCCAACTGTCCATTACCCAATAATATAAATTAAGGAACAATACATTTAGGGCTATTCACTCTCTGAGTCCAGTACAGCATCTTCTATTTTTGCTTTTCTATTGTTCTCCATGACATATTCTTATACCCCCACACACACCTTCTTTTTTGCTGAAGAATCATTATTTTATTCCCAAGACCTTGTTAAAAACACTATCTGTATTGATTTCCTCATGAGGCTTGTCATCAGCTCCTGTAGTTTATACCATGAATTAATGGTGTGTTTTGATTTATAAAATATTGCACAGAACTTCAAGTCAGGCTGATCATTCTCTTCTGTTGTTTTTCTTACCAATTTAATAAAAAATGTCTTAAGTCTTTAAAAACATTATAAATGAAATCTTGTCTATTTTCTTGTTGTTTGTTATCATAGTCTAAATGATGATATGTTTTCTAATCTCGCAGACACTGCCAAACACCTCACAAAGTGCCGCTTGTGCCATTTGACAATAAGCTACTTGATGAGGTATTTGTAAAAGTTATGAAATGAAGGCAAGAGCTCAGTAAAAAAGGAGTAGCATTTGTTTGCTGTGTTCCTGAGAGAAGTAGGGGCCTAAGTCCTCCACCAGTGCCTCTGATCCCTACCAGCCAAGAATCCACTTCTGAGCTGTAAGTGAAGCTCTTTCCCAAGTCTGAACAGACATGTCCCTCAAGCCTTCCCTACAGAGCCGTCAACTGGAATTACACGTGGAAAACATGCCTTCCTCCCCCTATATTACTACTGGTTTCCCCTTCTTTTCCAAACTTAACCCACACATTGGTTTTAACAAAAGGTTCCCTCCACAGGACAACTCTCGGCAATTTTCTCTCTCAGGCAAAGTTCAGTAGAGGAGCCCTTGCTTTTGTGTTTTTCTTCTCTGTTATTCCATTATTTTAACTGTTACAAACACCTTTAGGACATTTGGGATCCACATGGTCTGCTCACCACCCTCCTGACACCACAGAAGTTTTTTCTGCTTGCTAGAAAATGCTTTGGCCCATGTGATACCAACTCTGAAGTGAGCCCATGCAATTTCTGCAGATACATGCTCTCTCACACTTCACACACCATGATATTGACAGTGCCTTCTCTGCTCTTTTGTGCAGTGCAAAAGGAAAGGCCCCACTGCTCTGCCATACCAGTTTATTGCTTTCTTGATTTCCTACACCTTAAGGCTTCTTTTCTTGAACCTTGTAAGTTGGATGGGATTCTTCATTCCTCACCTCACCATTGATTTCTACAGCATTAGTCATCCAGACTTCTTTTACCAACTGAGGGAAATAAGCACTTATAAGGAGAAAGTTATGTCAGCAAAATATGAAATAAAAAATATTCTAACTAGACATGTAATTTTGTTACCTGTTCCCATGTGAGCATTACATAAAGAATATATGATACCACAGATGGTAAAACAGGCAATGAGAAGTTAAAGTAGGGTAACACCACCGTACTCACATATATAATCTTCTGTGTTCTGAGGGGTTTTTTATGGACTCTTCTGGGAGAATTCAGAGTATTTAACAGAAGCTAACAAATACCTGAAAAGTTGCCTGAGTCCATTTCATTCCTCAGCTTTCATACTATTTAATTTCTTTTGTATCTGAGTTTCAAGTTCCCCCGTTCCTCATTTCTTTCAAACCTGCTTTCCAAACTGCAGGATTGTTCCTTCTCTCTGTTGCCTCCCTTCTCAGCTTCCCACCTTCTGTACTTTCCCATTTCCAGTCATTCCCCTCCAAGTTATTTCCTCTCCTTTGGGCTCTCTCATTATCTCTCCCTCCTCACACTCTTCTATGTGCTGTTTTCTCTTACACTTATCACTTAAATCTATTTCTTTTCCTCTTCCCAGGACTTTCTATTCCTCAAACTCTTTCCCCCTTTCTCTGACCCATAGTGATTTGCACACATTGACATGAACCATTTTTTCCCCAGTCCCATGTTCATCTGTACTTTTGGCACCACACTCCCTAGCATAGGGAGAGAGCAAAGAGAATGACTAAGAGATATTGTATTGGCTGAGGAGGATATTGAGTTTTTCATTCAATCCAGCTGTACCCTGATGAAACATTATTTATTGAGCAGCACCCCACACTGAGCTTTGGCAGTCCTCTTACTGCCTCCCAGAGCAACCACTCAGGTCAGAAGGAAACCTTTGCAGAATGATCTTTGCCTCCACTTTTCTAGTCTTCAGGTCATACGGTTCTACTTCCTTGGCTGCTCTTGATCTAAACAGACAGAGGACATCACTGCCTGATGTTGCTGTCAGCCCTTTCACCTCTAATTCACCATGCAGCAGCTCAGTAAGCTCCCTCTGAATTCAGTCCCAGTGTCCTTGGTCAATCTACACCTGGAGCAGCTTCTCCTGCCACCGCACAGAGGGGTGCCCCAGCCTTTTGCACCACGATGCACACCCTGCGCACCTTCCTCCAATGGGACTGCACTGGCCATGGTCTCCTCAAACCAAGACCAGGGCTTTAGCAGATGCTCCCAGCCTAGGGATCCTCCTCTGGACAGGTTCCCCACAGCTGCAGGGGGGCAGGGAGGGAGCTAATGGCAGTGATAGCACCATGACATTTTCCAGACTCTTCTCTCTGAAGTCTTTCCTAGCAGCAGGCACACCTTCTGTCCCTCTGTTTTCCTCCATTAACGAGCTCAGCTGATTAGCCCCCTTGCTGCTTCAGTTTCTCCAAGCTACAGTAACCCAAGCACTGCCCCCACACAATTTCTTGAAGTCTAAACTATGATTGCCCTTTTCTTTGTCTTGACCTTTTCCCTGCCCTCCTTCAGCTGTCTTTTATCAGTAAGCCACAACAGGATCTGACTGTTTTGATTTCAAAGCATGGTAGCAGTTTGTATCCTTCCAATTAATTCACATTTAGTGAACGAACCTGCAGGGTCCTCTCAGAGAACAGCCTAGCAGCCAAACAACCCCCAGTCCCAATCTGCAGATATCTTTTACCACCTAAAATACAGAATGATGGAGTAAAAAACCTTCTAGTGCTTTGCACTTTGACCCTGTGGTAAGCCAGTGGGAACAAAGAATGGAGTTAAAGGTTATCAAAAGCAGATTGCAGACACACCAGAGAAATTGAAAAGAGTGCACTGGAGCTGAAGTAACACCACCACCCCACCACCCCACTGCTGTGTGGGGTTTGAACGCAGCAGCCTGAGCAGTGTCACCATGCTTGCTGCTCACGACAGGCCCTCTTTTATTATTGGTACTGTTCACAAAGCTGATGAGAGACTCTTGTTGAAGGCCACAGAAAAGGTCCTTCATATCTGACTGATCCTGCCTGACTCATAGCTTAGCATTTTTCTGTGTGAATACTGCCTGGGGGTATTCACAGGTCTTAAGAAACAGAAAGATCTTCCTTGAGCTTCTTCTGGGACCCTGATGGGGCATAACCTTGCTTTTCTATCAACATTTCTTTTCTGACTGAATAACTGTAGTTATATTTTCCTTGTGCAGATGTTGTCTGCTCTTTCAGTTCTTTGGCTGCTTTTTTGTTTTTGTCCATCTGTTTCTTGTTTGTGTCTCCCAGATTTCATTGTCCATAATCCACATCCTACTTACCCAGTAAACCAGAATATTATGCTGCCTGTTATTGACTTCATAACCTGTTTGAGTGTAACGGGAACAGGCAAGGGAGTTTTTGGTGGGTCACTGCTGGGAGCAGAAACTCAGAAAGGTAGAAAGCAGTCCTTTGGCAATAACATTAATGTCTCTGCTATTCCCGCTGTCTCTTCATGCCTGCAAAGCATGGAAGAAAAATTTCTGAGATCACTGGGAGCTCTCGTTTGCTAGTGCAGTGACAAGAAACAAGAGTGATGTGACTGGTTAGAGAAAGGGGAGCCAGTTTAGCAGGGATGCACATCACACATCTTACATCTTACAGAACAAGATGAATGAAACCATTCATACAGATGAGGGGAACAAATCAAGAAAGCAATGTTATGCAAGCAAAACCTGAAACTCAGAACTAGAAAATGCCTCCCTGAACACAACTGTATTGTTGTTCTAATTTTTTACAGGTCAAAGGTACACTGAAAACTTTAAAAACCAAAGTGTGTGTAACTTCCTAAACCAGTAGCACAATTATATGTATTAAAAAGTGCAGGTAGATCTGAAAAGACAACAGTCTAGAAGTAAGTCAGCTTCTAGCACATTCTCTGCTTATGTGACTCTTCCTCCCCAGGAAGATTTTATTTCTGCTGGCTTTAGTAATTTATGATTTAAAATAATGACTTAGAGATTGAGAAATGTGACCCTGGTTCAGGAAAGCCTTAAAAATGTGCTTCAGCAAGTTTTGAGCTGTTCTTCAGTATTGACCTGAATGCCCCCAATAAACTATACAAGAGTATATTCTATGGTGTTATCTGGTATGCTGCATTCATCTAATAAGTCAAACAATTCTTTGGTGCTTGTGGGGACAGATGTGAGATTTATGCGTCATGAAAATCTTTAATAATGCATAGGGTGTGAAAAAAAATGATAAACAGGAGATACTGAGATGAGAGACTCTGGACACTGTATGAAGTCATGAAAAGGGGCACCTGGCACAGCCTGGATAATACAAAATTATAAACGCATTTACTTAATAGAGCTAGATTGCTCCTTGGCATGCAGGGCTGCCTTCCCGCCTCCGTGACAGGCATGCTGAATGGGAATGCAATCTTTCTGGAAAAACTGTGAGACTTTTAATTTGCTGGAGTAGCAAGGGACTGAAGGATGACAATTCAAACTGTACGTGATGTGGCTATTGCAAAGGCTTATTTATTCTGTTTAGTCCTGGGTCAGGAGATTGGGTGCTGCTGGAGGAGCTGAGAATCCGTTATCATGTTAATTCAATCTTCACTCAGGGTGATCTCCCTGAAATTTGAAAAAGTGCAGCATTATGTCCTGAGCTTTAAAGAGAGTTTGGAGATACAACTTCAGATCTGGGAATAATCCTGTTCCTCTTACCTATCGAACTCACTGAGCCATGCAGGTGACTTTGCAAAGTCCAAAGCATAGACCCTGTTTTGATCCTCATCAGTTCTGTCTTTACTGCCAAACATTTGCAGTGTGCCTGTTCACTGAGTTTGCTGATCTTTCCTTCTGCTCTTATCCTCCTGCCCCCAGTTTGCTCCAGCGCTGTGGCACCACAGCCTCCAGCAAGGCATCAGTCCCCTTTTGAACGGGGCTCCCTTTTTATAAACTAGGCACCATTTATTTTCACATATTTCAGCCTCTGAGTCTGTTCCTTGGTGTTTCACTGGGTGCCATCCCAACAGTCTTTCAAGGTCACTTGACTACTAAATTTGAAGCCCCACTGCTGCCTTCCACAGAAATGAGGTAGTCAAGAACACGTTTAACTTCTTCATTCAACCCATTTCTCTCTCATTCCCACCCTCATCCACCATTTTCTCCTCAATCCATCTATGACTCAAAAGATGCCTCTCTCCAGGTGCTTCTTTTATTCTCCAGCACTTAATCTATACCCTGTTTTAATCCTGAGCCTAAATCTTATTTTATTGCGGTGGTTGATCTCCAGCTTGTCAGATACCTCTGATCTTGAATGCTGGGAAAAACTGGAAGGACTCTTTGGTGTGAACTCCACAGAGCTGTTGAGTCTTTTCCTGTGAGTGTCCGTTTGAGGGTAACTCTGCTGTCACAACATGTGATGTCTCTGTCTGAGCTAGTCACCATAAATTGCCTTCATAGCCATCAGCAGCATTCTACAGGTGGGATTTCTCTGATCCGTTGTAGATGTCTTTAATAGGATGATGTGATGGGCAGCCTAAATTAATCTACTTCTTTACCACTAATTACAATGTAACTTTAGAATGGTTACTCCATGTGGATCCTATCCTTAGAAACAGAAGTGTAGGGCAAGTTTAGTATGATACCAGCAAGTCCTCACATCAAAGATCTCATCTGTTCTAATGTGGACTTTCCATCCCTGCCTGATTTACAATATCGTAAATAAACTAATTCTGTAAAAACATGATTCCTTCAGAGATGGCAGAGCTGAAGTTCAGAAAGATGGAGTGACCTCCTGAAGTTTGCCAAGCAACCTTTATTCAACACTGAATTGCTATAGTGGTATTCACTGATATTCAGGTTGGGAGAGCTGGAACCAAAGCATCCTGACCTGGCATCTGTTACTTATTCTTTTAAATAGTAGTACCTGCAAAGAGATCACTATGAGGATGGCCCCATTTTCTTTGCCTTTGCACCCCAAATTTGCCCATACACCCCAGCTACAGAAACATAACATCCATACAATGTGATTCATGCAATGAGAGAAAACAACACTTGGATTTACAACTAATACTTAAATCTGTAGATGCAAAATGTGTGCGTAATTTACTGTTGCAAAAAGTGGTCTCTGAGATCTTAGGTCTTCTAAAACATTTACCCCTTGACAATTCCTGTGTCTCCAGTTTCCCTCTCTAGAGAAAAAATTTCTCCATTTTTCTATAAGTATGTCCACACAATAGATGAACATCAAATGCTGTCTACACCTCATGCTTTCCATGAGACAGAGCTCCAGTTTCTGTAACACCTGATAGACCTGGACAACCTTCACCTGATGGCTGGAATAAAATAAAGTAGACATGGTTTGACAAAGGAGGCAGATTTCCTATTGTATGCAAAAAATTGAAGGAGCAGGACAAAGAAATCTTGAAGTGCTTGGTCCTGATTCCTAAATCAGACACTACATAAAATACAAAGCTCAGGTGTAAAAAGATAAGGAAGCCAGCAACAAAATGAATAAATAAATAAATAAATAAATTTTAAAGTGGCATGTATGTTTCCTAATATGTTTTGATGGTACTGTTGGGTGAAAGATTTGTATGACAGTAACTGTCATCAGGCCTTGGAGCAGAGTTACAATAGAGTTTAAAGGTACACTGCATTTCCTTCATTTCATCTTCATACATCATGCTTCTGTGGACTATTTTTCTCATGCTTATGTGGCAGATGCAGGAAGATCACTCTCAATGCTGGCAAGAAAGCACTTGTTAAAGCTCCATACACTTACTTTTGGACACTATTTCTGACTTCCCCACAGAGGATAACTCTGGGGTGTGCCAGGGGCTTTTGTCTTTGGAGGTCTAATCCATCAGTACCTGTGGACACTCATTCAAGTCTGACTGCTATTTAACAATCTTAAAATCCTAATGTTGCCTGGACAAATCGTGTTTTAGACACTTTAGTTAGCTGGGATGAACTCTAGATCTAGACTTGCTACATTGATTAGATACAGTCATTAAGCTGAACTTGTCCGATAATCATTAAAGCTTAAATGTCACAGAAAGTGTCTTTTTTTATCTCCTAACCATAAGCTTCAGATTTAGACCAGTCTAGGTAACCTTTCAAACCACATACTCTGAAAAGAGGTGGTCCCTTTTTTTCATTTTTTTTTCAGAGCCAACCAAGAACTTGGTAAAAGACATCACATAGGCATCTGTCTTAATAGCTTTTCCCAGATTCTCCTCATTTGACCTGTTTTACTGTCTGAACCATCTTCTATTGCATTGGAGTGTAAGTTCCTTGCTTGTCATTGGATATTTTGCATGGCATTAAATATAATAGTCCCACAAACATATCCTCCAGCTCTATTCGCTCCAGTTCACAGACCTCACCCTATCACAGTGCAGCAAATATCTCTCCAACTACTGTTTTGCCCCTTTCACTTAGCTCTGTGTGCTCCATTATTTCATGGTTTTGCTGCTTTTTGTCACTGGGATAGTAACATATTTCTGCAGTCAGTGGGCATGCAACCTCATTTACTGTCATGCTGGGCAATTGCCAACTTCTTTTAAATATCCACTTAAAAAAAGAAAGAAAAACTGTCTTACAAATAAAAGCATGCATCAACTTACGTGTCTGTGTTTATGCCCTTTATAATGTTCCCCAGAGGACTTCTGGTGAAGTCTGTGAGAGCCTTGCCATGGGCTAAAGCCTGAACTTCACTCTGATTTTCATTGCTGCAAGTGATGTTACAAAATCATTTATCAGCCAAGAATGGCATGGGTCTGAGTGGCAAAATGCTGATTTGCCTCTTTTAGTGCATGGATGCCATCAGTCTCCCAAACACTCAAGTTTCAGTTTCAGAAGAACAAAGAGACGGGTTTAACATTTTGCATTAAAACACTACCTCCTCCAGTGTGAGCTGCCTTTCCAAGAGGTGGTCTGGGTGCCTTCCCCTCAAGGGAAGCAGCTGTCATGCAGCATCGCCAAACAACTTGCTCCTTCCTCTGAAAACACAGAAGAAGTCCTCATCTGCCAACAGCTCTCCCAGGCAAAATGAAGGTGAAGAGGAAGAGCACTGTCTCACCAAGGGCAGTCTGTGTCTCCATGCCATACTGCAGCGAGGGGAAGAGAGAAGTTGCTTGCAAAATGTTAAGGGCAGTGAGTTCTGCTGAAAATGACTGACTGCTTTAATTAGCGGGAGTACTGCCAGGCTCCCACCTGACAGCCTCTGTGAGGCTCCCAGTTGCCAGGCTTGCGCTGATTTTATCAAGACTCTAAATGCAACAGCGAAAGACACTTCTAGCAATGGCTCCTTCTGCTTCACCCAGTTTTAGGCAGCACAGCACCCAGTCTTTGCTGGATGAGACCAAACACTAACATAGATTGGTGCTCTCTCATGTGACAGAAACACAAAAGCTGCAGCATCTGGAAAATATTTGTCAAAAAATTTTGCTTCTACACACCTGTCCCTCTCCAAACACTACTTGCTATCACCTGCAAGATTCATTTTCTGTTCGTTACTTAACTGTTATTTCCAGACCTGTGGTCATTTAACTATGTAGAGTCCATGAAGGAAGAGTCATTTCTGCTGAGGAAGAGGCAGAACACTCTCTGTCTGTCCCAGCGTGGCCTCTCAAAGAGAAGTCCCAGGCACAACAGCCATAAACCTAGCTGCCCTTTCACCTACGACTTCATTGATCCAGCAACTTTCAGTCCTGAGCTATACTTTATATAGGTTTTTCTACAGACCAGGAAACTTTATCATGTTAACAGTCTTCCCGCAAGTTCATTTTTCCTAAAATTTTCAGCAAGGATGAAAAAAGATGAACAAATTTTTCATCTGGAAATTATCCATTGTGCACCCTTAGGCTTCCCACGTGTGCTCTTGTAGTGGAGAGCATCAACAAATAATAACAGGTCAGAGTAAGGAGAAAGATACTAAGAAAGTCTTCAAAAGTCTTAGGCAAGTCTAGTAGACATCCAAATGCTATGGGGCTTGTCCATTTCATTGACCTATTACACATTATTTAACATGTGACGCCTTCTCCTAAAACCCCTAGATACCACTGGAATCTCTTGCTACAGATACGATGCAGCACAACCCCTGTTGTCATTTTCTCACCAATACCTTTAACTAGCTATTATCTCCTTCTTTGCATCCCTCGCTTTTCATTACTGCTGCTGTATTTTGTCATTTAGTCTATTGTCACTAAATGAAGTTTATTACTCTCAGCAGTTTCTACTTATTTTATGTTATCTGTTTGATTGCAGTATTCCCCGTGCTGGTTATATATCTCTCAGTAAAGTATTCAGGCAGCATTTCTGCATAGGGACAAGCTACGCTAGCACTGTACACCAAGAAATTCAGAGAGCAACTCAAAGTAGCCAAGAGTATCTTCATGTCTAGGTGATATAGTCAGGTGGCAGACATCTGGTGACAAAGGGTGGCATCCATTCTGCCACAGCAGCCACATTCCACCACAGCAGCAGGACTTTGCAAGGTGAAGGTTACTGCTGAGTGAAGTACGGAAAAAAAGCCAGTGTGCGCAGCCCTATGTTGAAAGGTGTAGTGCCCCTCATGGAGGCTGTGTAATAGTATATTATGGCAACTGTAGTTAAACTCATCTGGTTCAAGATGATACAAATACAGTTGTTGGCTCTGCTCCTCTGCTGACCCACATTTCCTGCCAGATGCATGAGCAGAGGGAATGATGCATGTCTCATCCTCCACACTCCCACGGCCACCGGTGAGGGTGGAATCACTGCTGCTTGGGCTTCTCTCTTTCTCAGTCGTGGGGCAGGGGAATAAACTTTGCAGCAATCCACACTACAGCTCTCCTGCATGCTGGCAATTTGCAAGCTTCCTTTTCACTTGGCTTGAATAGGGTGGAAAGCAAAAATCCACAAAAATTATGTGGTGGCATTTTATTCCTGGTGGAACTCTGCAGGCATCAAAATAACCGCTGCCTCTCTCCATCCAACAGTTGCAGCATTTCCTGCTATATTGTGGTATCAGTGCTGAAAGTGGGTCCGTCTGCAATCCAGCTGAAGTGTCAGCATCTTACTGTTGTGGAATTACAGGCTTTGAATCCAACTGAAACATAATGACTAAGCTCAACTCCTCCTGCTTACCCCTTGAATACTCACATGTTTATGTGATTTTTAGCATGGGTTCAGGTCATTGAAAGGTCACATCCTGAGATGATGTAAAACACCACAACTTCATTGACCCACCCAGTTGTCCCCCATTCTGTATTTACTTAAGTGTTTCTGCCTGTATGGTACTTCTTTTTCCTTCACAGACCACTTTTCCAATTTGTCAAGTTTATTTTGGAGTCTGAGCCTGTCTCACAGTGTCTCACAACTTGTTTTATAGCCAGCTTAATATCTGTATTGTCTCCTCTACTGTCCAAGTAACAGGCAAAAATATGTAACAGAACACCACTGAGGTTTATCTCAGACTTCATTAAAATCTTCAGGGAATTTCTTCCTTTTTCACAATGAATCATCAACAGTTTCATTTTTCAGAAAGGTTGTCCACCTGGTATTACACCACTGTTTCCTCAGTTCATTAAATACACTAGTTTCAAATAGTTTGCTCCTGACTAATCTACATTCACAGTTACTCAGTCTCTCCTTGAAGGTTTACAGACAGTTTCATTTTGCTTGTTTTGTTCCAGACTTTTTCCAATAATTGAATTAGGCTAACTGAGGGGTGAGTGGTGGGTGTTAGTTCTTCAGTTCCTTTGCCCCTCTTTTTCAAGATAGGCCCTACATATGTCCTTTTCCAGTCTTCTGGTCCCTCACCCACTCTCCAGGAGCTGTAACTGATAACTGACTCATTCAGGTACTGCTTTGGCCCGTTTGCTAAGCTAACACAGAGACAAGGTCCATCAGACATAGGTCACTAGAAGGTATCTTCCTCAGCTAGCTATACCCAAGACTGTCCCTTCCTTAGGTGAGGGCTGCTATGAAAACATCATGTTGCTGACTGTGCTAGCCACATACTCTCAGCAGCTATGGCTGGAAGGCATCCTCCCACTCCCAAAAAGGGGTTAGAAGAAACATGCTTAGAGGACAAAACAAGGCCATCCAGATTAGATTCATAAAACTGAGAGAACCACAGCCTTGTGTGGTGGGCTTCTGGCCACCCTGCAGAAGAGAGGCAACTTGGCAGGGGGAGAGAAGTATTTCTCTACCCTGAAAATGCAACTATGGCAAAAGGACAAAGGGGGGCATAGGTACTTGCACATAGGAGTAAAATTCAGCAAGTCATTTAATTTCATTTCCAGAAGGGAAAGAGACAAATGAAAACATTAAAAAATAGTCGTAAAGCTTTTTAACAAATTAAAATCCCAAAGCATTGCATTTTGGATTGGACAAAGATTTGAATCTTGAAATGGATTTCACTCTGCAATTATTTTGCCTGTTGCTTAAACTAGAGAAAAAAATGTTGCTGCTTGACAGAGACTGCAACTAATTTCAATCTCAATTTTTCAGTCAGCTGAAGAGTTAAAGAAATCAATTGTTTGCACAGCTCCTGTCCTGGAGCCTTGGAAAGTTACCGTTTAGAGAAAACAGTTATAGGAGTTATGGAGCAGAACACTATCATGGAAGTTTAAATCAGAACAGACTGTCTTTTATATAATTTTGGAAGATGCCATCAGACCTGTGTTCTGAAACAGGCCAAAAGCAGTTTCTGAAGCAATAATGAATATGGCTTGGCCTTCCCTATGCCTTTTTGCCTGGCACTGTTAAATATAGTTACCTCTAGTGCTCTTCATGTTAACAGCATCAAATGATAGGTGGTTTTCTTGTTGTAGATGAGATCTCTAAGATATATTGTTGTGTGACTCTGCTGCTGGGAAAGATTAATTGCTTTTACCTTCATTTACCTTCTCTGCATGCAAGGATACCAGGATATAATGGGTTTTCATTGGGAATTCTACATTTCCTCAGAGTCACAACAGTTCTGTTTGTCATCAGGGCTCAGCAAATGGCCTTGCCTAATAAGAAGAGATTATTCTAGTGATGAGTGAAAAGGTCTAATATTTTTTTCCAATAATATATCATTAGTGAATGGAATTAATTAAGCAACCATTTGTTTTAGACTTCTTCTTTTATTACCCCGGGTATGGTGCATTGATACATGTATGTACACTGAAAAAATAGAAACAACATGAAATTCATCAAAAGGAGTGCTTGCTCTGTTCTGTCATTGCTGCTAAGACAGTGCTATTTTAAATTCTATTACCTGTAAATATTATGCTTTTTTTCAAATGTATGACACAATGCAATTTTCCCTTTGACTTCTCCCACCTTCCTGAAAAATAAGCCCCCATTTCTACAGCTTTTTTGTGCACTCTTTTCTGAAAGTGTGGATATTAGGTAGGCCTTTTTTATTTTTTCCTTTGAAGCACAAGTGTTTCCTTACTAACTGAGAATACTGATTTTTGACTGATTGATATGAGCTGTTGCACTGTGGAGTAAGATCAGGTAGGACCTGTATTTAAATATGGACCCCAGGTATTCAGATGGACCCCAGGATGCAGATGAATTTACTTTTCCTGCAGGGGCCAAAAAAACTTAGGGCAGACTTCAGCTGGCCTTTTTTGCCGTTGGAAGATGTTATAAAACAGGGACAGCATTTGGTGCCCTGGGTGGTTTGCAGCTTGGCTTGAAGGAGACACAGAATATGGTGTGGTCAAAACCTAGGAACACCAAATATGTGAAGAACCAAGGGATGTTAGAGGATAACAGTCAGGGATCTCTGAGTTTGCTTTCTGGGGTGTGTGGGATAGCACCAAATGGTGCTGCTGGCCAGGCACTCACTTGCCTCTCTGCTGTCCATGTCAACAGGGCATACACAAGGGGCTCCACAGCCCAACACAGTGAGACCAGGCAGGGCCATATGGGAGAAGCTCAGCTGAAAGAAGGTCCTTCAGGACAGGGGTCAGGCCTTGCCACAACATCTCAGCAGCATATTTGGGAGATTTTTCTCATGGAAAATTAGCAAGTAGTGGGGAGCCCTTCTCCGTGCTGTCTCTAGGCTGGCTCTGAGCACCAGCAGCCAAATCTGCAGTAGTGGGAATGCTTAGCACCCTGGCACTGAACGGGGTTTTATCTGCAAGTGCTCGTCTGGAGTTCAGGAGGAAGCAGTGTTAACACACATCACTCAGCTGCACTAGAAACTGCAGCAGTTCCCAAAAAATGCGCTGCTGCAGACGCTGATGCTGATGGCATTGACTGACTTTGGCAATCACTCAGTAGGGCAGCATTGTTGGTGGGTTTTTATGAGACAGAGTAAGAATTTTCAGCTGTCCGTCACAGATCGCAGGAACCCCAGTGGTCTGCTGCCTCTTGTTCAGCCAGTGCTGGGTCAGGGGCCAGGCAGGGAAGGCTGACTGTTTCGTTCCAGTCAGGGCTATCACAAGGGACTTTGTGCCCGTCACTGTGAGGTCTCGGTGAAGGGAAGGTGGGACCTTTAGATAGATACCTTAATAAGGCTCTCCATTTGCCCTCCTATGAACACCATTCCTGTTCATGTAGTTCACCCAGTTTATTTGTAATATAAGGCCATGGAGACCAGGAGGAACCCTCTCAGGTTACGAACTTCACTCAGGTTCATCCTGGTGAAGAATTCATGACAACGGGACCTGGAGTGTCTTCTTCAGGTGTTAACCATTCAGTGGAAGCCCTTGCTGCCCAGGCTTTAGTTGCCTCAGCTGCAATTAGACCACATGCTTTGCAGAAACCACAGTTTGACCAGCTAAGGAAATTATCTGTACAATAAATGTCTTAATAATTTGTTTTTAATCCCAAGTGAAGAATGAAAAAAAAAATTTTTATGTGTGTGCATATGTGCGTTAGCTCACAATCAAACCTTCCTGGAGTTTTAAGTGAAACTGAAGAGAAAAAGAACTGTAAGTTCTGTATTGTATTCATTTTCCCGATTATTTTAGTAGAAACAGCATGCAAGGCTAGGGACGGGACATGAGTTCAGTTCACAAAACTGCAGAAGAGAGGATCCCCCCCTCATCTAGGGCTGAAGGCACCTCTTCAGGCTGTGAAGGATCTAAGTTTGTGTCCTTTTTCTGTGTGATACACAATTTTACAGTAACCAAGGACTCCCACATTCCAGAGAGGTGTCTGATCCCTGCCCTCAGTATCCTTTAAGCGGCCTTTTCCAATCTCTGGTTTCAGAGGTCTTTTCATTATAAACAAGGCTAAACCAGTCACAGAAGCAGTCTTGAAGGCTAACATCAGTCAAAGAGGTTGTTCTCATTAGGGTCCCTTTAAAATCAGTGGACTACCTGTATCTGGAGCAGATATATTGATTTGATTTAAGTTCATTTTAAAAAGTGAGAGGTACTCTCAAGACACGAGGTCTGTGCTTTTGAAACCCATTCCCTTTGACCTAGAAATGTGCCAGTTTTAGTATTACGCAAAGTGTGATTCACCCCAACTGCTTTCCATCAGCTTTGCTCAGAGGTGCACTGAAGTAATATTAATATAAGACAAAGATTGTTGGGATTCTGGATGCTTTAATGGTTCTTGTAAATCATGTAAAAATAAAAAGTAAAAAGAAGCAAACTTTGCAATGTCTCAGTAGCTGATTTATTGTATACAGACAGTGGAAAAAATGTTCTGAGTCTTACTGCTTAGAGTATTGTTTCTTCCATCCTCAGTGACAAAGAATGAAAGGTTAGTAGTTCATACTTGTGGGTGCCCAACACTTTCCTTTAGCCGGTACCCTGTGTAGTCAGGAATGTATCTTTTTTACTTTATCAGATGACTGCTTTTGAAGGACAGATTCTTAGTACAGGAAGATCCTTCTGGGTTTTGCTTCTATTAATTTTACATAAGGCATTTTTGTTAGCCAGAATTAGATAGCACCACTTATTCATGAATAACCCATGAAGGAATGCATGAGTCAATATGAGACACTTTCCCAGTCCCTGGTGCTGGGTATTCACAAATCAAGAATGGCATCTATGCAGAACAATCACCAACAGAGATATTTATGTGGTATGCCTGGATTAACTTGGAATGAATTATCTTCCCAGCTATATGTGAAGCATGTTTCTCCCATCCTTCCCCTATAGGGAATAAGTAATGACTACGGTGGAGTGTTTTATCTGTGTACTTTGAGTGGCTTCAGTTTCCTTCCACCCCTTTATTAAATGGTTCTAATGACTGCTCCTGAAGAAAGAAATATCTGGCACGTGTTGTGATGGAGAAATGCAAAGTGATAATGGTAAAATCTTTGCCACTCACAAGATTTTTTGAGCTCAGACAGTCCTGTCTGATGTGAGGTACAGGCTCTTTAACAGTCTTTCTTCACTCAATTCATTCAATTCTAGAAATGGGCACAATGGATAAATACCTGACCAAAAAGTGAATTACAACACAGTGAAAGAAAAAGTGTGATAACCTCATGAAGGAGGTTATTGCAACCACATTACATGTATTTGTATATGTATGCATGCATGTGTGCATGCACATATCCTGGGTTGACTGTTCCTCACACCTGCACTGTGTCTCCTGAAACAACCTACTTAGAGTAGTTAACCTGTCCAGGACTGTTGTTCAGTAACTGTAGTAACGTGGGTAAAAAAAATATCAGTTTCCCTAAGAAATACCTACATAAGGAAAGAGAAAATACTGAGTCCTTCTAAACTAGAGACTAGATTTCCATAGGTTGTTCCTTCATCCTTTATGAATTTCCTCTTTGGTCTCACCTAAAAAAAAGTAAAAGGCAGTTTTGTGTCCTTCCTATCTCCCACGCACTCAGTTCCTGCTCTAACCCTATCTGAAACAGAAAAAGAGAATCTTCTGGCCTTCTATGCTCAGTTTTCCCAAGCCTCCACACCCAGGATCTGCAGCAGAGAAGAGAAACCAGCATTTATGAGTTGCACCCCAGGAAAATGCAAGTCTGGAAACTGGAATGTAACACATGACATCGCTTAGCTTAGTGAGGAACAATAATGCCTGTTTCTTTCTTTCAGACCACACTTGAAACCTGGCATGCCTCACAATCCAAACAAGCTCACAATATATTCACAAAACATTGAGAGCAATTCATGGGCAACTTAAAGGTAGACTGGAGACAGCTTCTGATTGACAGAAAAGCCTGATGGACCTGGTTATGCGTTCAGACTGTGATTTTCCCCTGAGATTAGGGATTCCTTTCAAAAGAGGGATCAAGCTGAAATTCATAGGCTACATTGTCAAAGTTCACCTTGTGTTTTCCTAACAGTAAGAAATATTGCACAATCGCATATCAGTGTATGGATGAGCACAGTTTAGGGCTGCTCAAACAGGAAGGTGGCGACTTCCCTGGGAGGGCAAGGTACGGAAGCAGGTCACAGGCAGCTCAGAGATGTAATGAGGCTTCACAATGATCTGGTACCAGGAGATGCTACCGGAAACTAAGCAAAAACAAAGCAATAATATCCCTGGCCCATTAGCTGCTAGATTTTGATCACTTCTGCAGGTGTGCAGAGAGAGGCTTCACAGGGAATTCAAGCACACCAAGCTATTCAGGACTGGGCATGAAAATCCTTGTGAATTTGAGCCACACTGTCTAAAAACTTGCCCAAACAGCATTTTTTTTCTCTAGCACCAAGAAGTTGGGAATGGCTTGGTAAGATTTTCACTCTGCCCCTTGCAGTGCCCAAAACAACTGGGAGGAATTGATTGTAGAGCGAATACATTATCCCTTGCAGAGAGCCAGCAATTTGAGCATGCTATAACTCCCCTCAAAATCTCCAGAGAAAATGTGTTTTTAATGTCTTTGCTGGAGCACACTGCTGCTCCATTCAGCCATCAGGCTGCTCATTTTGTGTGTGAGCAATATATAGCCTATAACAATGCAGATCCTAAAGCATGAGTGTGTATATCTGACTTGGGTTAAATTTTTTTGCAGTATAACACAGAAGGAGAATGATGGCTTGTAATTTGCCAGGAGCTTTCCATGATTGGTAAAATATCAGGTGAAATGAGAAAGCAGATTAAATACACTCAGAGTGCATGTTTAGGCTCTGGAATGCATCCAGCCTAAATGAGTGTATGTAGGTAGTAAAACGTGACAGTGATTTGTTCTGGATTGACAATTAAATTGCAAAGCAATTGCTGAAATGATTAGCAAGTCTAGCTTTAGGGCACATTTTGGTAACTGGTAGATATAATCATTTAAAAAAATGGACGCAGGCTTAAATGACTTTAATAGGATCACTACCAAAATTCATGTCCAGAAAAATCTTACTTTCCCAGAATAGTAAGATAAAGTTCGCGAATATGACTACTTTGTAGTGATTCTTGGATAACTATGTGAATTTTACTACACACATCTATGTCCCATAATAACATCTTTCAGCTCTCATTCAGCATCCCTGTAACAATGTCTGCCTTACTCAACTGCAAGTTTGGTTTTGTATTTCTGCAGTGCACATTGGGAGCACAGGTAGTCACTTGGAATACATGGAATTTGCTCTGATCCCCTGGATAGAGATGAAGATCAGAGTTGAGAGCAAGCACTGGTAGTTCAACTGGTTCAATGTGTCTACTCATGGCAGTGACTCCTAACCCACAAGCGAGGACTGAAGACTAAGAATTAAGACCGTAAGATTTTCAATCCACAAAATTAAGCTCAGGCACATTGGTCCTTTGGGAGAAGGGGTGAGGGAGATTGTTCAGGCTGCATGATAAAAAGAGCTTAATTCAGGCAAAGAAGTTTATACAAATAAAACTGAACCCCCTTGTATCGGAATAATGAGTAGAAAGTCTAGCTTTTCTGTGTACAGAAGAATTGCTAGGCGAATTCTTGAATGCTGTGGTTATTTCATTTGCTTAGCAATATTAGATGCTCTAGTCTTCTCCTGGATCTGAATTTCAGTTTTTCCTTTCTCATTCTGCAGCCGTTCAGCTGATATTTCAGATGTGTTTTCCTTCCAGAATGTGAGGCAAGTCCGGTGATACATGACGCATACACTATGCAGCCTGGTTCCAATAATAATTATTTTTGTTTTTAACAGACTATATATCCTCCAGAATAATCCAAGACCAAAAGTCCTAGTAGTCTAGACCAGAGAATCATAAAATCCTAAATAACAGCTTGGGAGGGAGCTCTGGACGTCATTGTTCATAGCAAGATCAACTCTGAAGTTACTTCAGGTTGATCAGGACCTTCCTCTGTTAATTTTTCAGTATCCCCAGGGATGGAGATGCTATAATACCATTTATGTGGCTCCGGTATCAGATTGTTAATATGAAGTGATGCTCACAATAGAAACAATTCTCACTTCATGTGATACAAGCCATATAGTCACATTTACAATCAAAGAAACAGAAATATATAAACTTTCTACTTGAAGCAGATTTTCTAGATTTTTAAGACCAGAGGGACAGCTGTGATTATGTAGTCCAAACTCCTGAGCAATATAAGCTGGAAAGCTGTCTTCAGACAGGCTGAAAAGTAGTGTTCAGGCACCCATATATATAGCAGCTCATGGCTGTGAGACTGTGATCATTTGTAGAAGCAAGCTTTATATTGTCAATCCAAAGGACAGTTTTAGCTGAAATCCTGCAACTGTGCTCCTCTTGCACAATCCTCTACTCATTTGTGGAGGCTCCTTCATTTCTGTCTAGCAGGCAAAGAAGCTTGAAGGGCTCTCTATCCTGAGCAATCATTTCTTTTCAGGTTAAATTTTAGCTCCCGTGGATTGGTTATGAAGTTATTCAAACTGAGTTTCAGCAAAAGGATTACGTACATGATTAGAGGCTGTCTGACTGGCCCCTTTATACTGCAACTGTGAATCAGGACGCAGAAACAGGCTGTGTCTGCATTTGAATGAGCTAAAAGCCAGGAATTTCCAAATCTCAGCAGGTGCTGTTATCAGGAAGATTTTCCGAAAAGATCTAATCCTTTATAGCTGAGGTAAGGAGCCTGTTAACCTCTTATTTTGTCTCCTGCTGTGTTGAAAGATGTGGCTTTCTTCTCAAACAACATTTTTGTCTCCACATGGGCTGAAACACATCTGCCATGGATCATGCAGTGATAAGGCACCTTCTGCTTCCAGAGTGCTGGTTTGCTGTTAGGGTACACGAGAAGCATGAGCTGCTTCATGACTGTATGGTTGTGCTGCCCCCGTACGGCTCAAGGCATCAGTTCAGCGCTGGCCTTGGAGACATGTAAACGTGCCAGGTGCACATGTGCTCTACTTCACATGACATAGGTCCTGCAGCGATCCTGCATGTCCGCTGCACTGCCTCTCCAAAAGGACTTGGCTGCAAACAAATAAATATCTACTCTTGACTCCTTTGCACATTGGGTGTTTAGCTGTCTCTTATCCTTGGCTATATTTGTAGGGTCCCAATGAAGCATTTGGAGTTCTGGGCAGTAATGGCTCTGGAATTTCAATCTAGTACAAATGAGTCTGAGGTATTTAGCTCCCTTGCGTACCTCTGATTTCTGGTTGATGACTCTGCAAAGGCAGAAATACTAAATTTCAGCTGGTGCATAAATGTATTTAAGATGTAGCAAGGACCTTGTTTTGTGCTGCACATGGTACCAGTCTAGTCTAACATATCCATTCACAAAGTTTCCATTTACATCCCATTCACACTGCTGAATTGCCTCTTTGGACTTTCCATCACCCTGTCAGGAATGAGCTAGGCGGCAAGAGTCAGGGCAACATGCTGTAGTTCATCCCGCTGCAGTCCTGTGCTTCTCATTCAAGCTAGTGTTGAGCAAGGGCTGCTTGAAGAAAGCAGCTGCTTACCAGTATCCAGTGCAGTCTTCATATCTGTAGGTTTCTGTTTCAAATATAATGAGGCCTTGCTCTTCTATTAAGTGAAAGCCTTTTCTTTTTTTTTTTTTTTTTTTGCTGTGCTAGATGGAAGTTTGCTGCTCGTGTGGGGTGATTTGCAGTTACAATGCTACATGTTTCCAGCTCATCACACTAATTTAGGACTTGCAATATGGTACAAAATAACTTCAAAGGTGGGCAAAGAGACTGCGGGTTGGAGAAGACCACAAGAAATTTATTTCCTCTGCATCTGTGAATGGGACAGGGGTGGGAACATGCTGTATTTTGCTGCACTGGTTAAATCGAGGCTAACCAGGGACAAAAGACATTCTACTGATATCCCACTCTTCTTGCCTGCCATCAAAAGTGGAAGAAAGGTCCATTTCAGAGGTCAGTGTTAAGTTACAAAGTTTGGCCAGATCTCTTTTCCCTTCAGGACTCTCTTCCAGTTTACCTTGTGGCTGGCACAGGAGGAATTATTGCCTGCCCTGCTACATGCTAGGCAGTCTCATATCCCACTGAGGGATGACATCTTTAAAAAACAATTCAAGTGTACTGTCCAAAGAGATTTCTTGAACAAGGCACAGAAAATATTTGCAGTCACCTTTGCTTATAAAAGAGGAAAACAAACCTCCATGTTACTTGAAGGTGAGTCTTTTTGTGTGTGTTCTGGCAAGCAAACGGATTTTGCATGCCTCTCCAAAATCTGTATGCAACTGCCTGTGGAAAGATTCTGACTACAGGGTACAAAGATTAATAATTTTTTTCTCTTGGATAAACATTTAATTAGTGACGTGCCAGTACCAGACCATAGAATCATAGAATGTCCTGAGTTGGAAGGGACCCACAAGGTCCAACTAAGATGATAAATGTTAAAATTTTGTAAATAAAATATTTAGAAAAAAAAACCTTCTTTTTTTAAGAATATGAGAAAAAAAAGTTTATTGTTTCACTATGTCATAGCTCACTTTGGAAATTCATGAATCACCTGCCTGGACTCTATTTTCAGAAGTACTATTGGTATTATAGACAATGACAAACTGTGACATTCAGCTTTCGTGGAGCTGCATAGCCAGAATTTCTGCAGCATATACATGCACCCCAGGCCTGCAAAACCGGTTTAAAACCTCAGGAAAGTGAACTTGCACATAACATTGACTGTTGGTCTTCCAGAAAACATGGTACGCTTGCTAAGTTTGCTCTAGACCCCCACTAGCACACAGAGACGAAAAACAACAGCTCAGTTATTTAAAGTATTTTATCGTCTCAGAGGAGATTTGTTTTAGGCAAAGGATTAAAGGGTTGTTATTTGCATAAGGAACTTGTCTACCTGTGATTAATGAGCCATAAAATATTTTGGTTTGTTAATCATCACTGCCAGCTTAATGGGAAAACTTACCTTTTAAATACAGTATGACAACTGCATTCACTTGCTTACTGCAAAGTTCTTCTCGCTGTTAAACATGACTGTGACTGAAGACAACATTGCAAGCCCATTGCTGCAAAACTTTTCAAATATCTGCCTAATCTTCAACATGCTCTTCAGTCTGTATGTTTTCCCTATATTTTGCTGAACTACGGCAAAATCAAAACTTAGGATTATACAGTGTCTATTGACAAGTCTTTTGTGATACTACTGGACACACAGGTAAGACTTTTCAGACTGTGCTGCTGCCATTCTCATTTCAGATATGCGATATCTAGCCCATCCTAAAATGTATTTGGGAGTAATGGTGGAGCTGAAGATTTTGGGGATGTCCTAGGGCAGGATTCACACAGCCAAATTATCCCAGCTGGCAGATCTGCGGTAGCTTAGAGCCGTTCCATGTAGTGCATAACTCTGAAACAAACTTCACCATCTTCAGGTAACGAAGTGGTTCTTTATTACACAAGGCTTCATGGCTTTGCATGAGATTGGAACATTATAAAGTGTAATAAGCACAACTTTCAGAACTGGATATTTCCTTCTAGGCCTCTAGGCATAGTTTCAGTGCCTATAAAAGTGGTTTCACTTTCATATGTACCTAAAACCCTGTGGAGCTGATGAAAGTTATATAGTTTCAGGAAAGGTAGCTTGTATTTTTAATATACTTTTCCTGGATTTTTTTCTCCCAAGTGAGCTTCAAACTCCTGTATTTTTGTAGGGACAATAGAAACACCAAAATTTTCATCCCGTGGGAAATTCAGATATTTAGGCAGTTGCTTTTAATATTGAGGCATTTCACTGAATTCTACAGCATTTATTTTTCTTAGAACGCACTATTTCCGTATAGCTTTCTGCATGAAAACAGCTTGTTACAACTCGGTATCAACTGTGTGTCCATTTTAAGCTATAGCAGACTCCATGCAGACTGTAATTCAGGCATCTGAGTCTCCTATTCTTTCTAAAGGTTTCAAGTCACCTTTAAACTAGATCACCAACGAGATTGTACTATGGGTGGTCAAATAATGTGTGCAAAATGCTTGTAGACGTGGCACTTCAGGGCATGGTTTAAGAGGGATGGTGGTGTTGGGTTGATGGTTGGACTTGATGATCCTAGAGGTCTTTTCCAACCTTAATTATTCCATGATTCTATGAACAGCCCAGCCAAGAAGAAAAATCACTAAGGGACTCAGGGAACATGGAAGTAACTGGTCTGTTAGCTTTGTGAGACACTGCAGGATCTCATGCAAATACACATAAACGTTCAATTGACCAAAATGGAATGACTGATCAGTTCAGAAAGGTGAAATGTGTGGATTTGGGTTGGTCTTTAAAAAAAAAAGTCTGTTGGGTTTTTTTTTTTTAACTCCCACATAAAATACACATCTAATCAACAGTTAAATTTTGGTACAAAAATATCTATGTTGAAAAAAAACACATTCAATGAAGCAAAATAGTTGGGAAACTCCTGAATATCACTGTTCTTTTATGTCAAAAAATGTGAAATTGCACATGCTCATGGAAACAACTCAAAGAAGAACAGCTGGAGGCAACGGCTACCTAGACAAGTGGGTTTTTAGAAGCATACCACTTATCTCACTAGAAGAGTGGTAATCCTTGGTTTGAAATTATTTTTCTTATAGTTCAAACTGATCTGACATACTTACCAATTTTTATGAAAACTTGTAAGAGTTGCTGAAATTTAATACTAAGTATGAGCTCACCTAATTACTCTTTTATTATAGCAAAAGGGCTTCCCAACTGCAAGATGACACTAACCTGTCTTTATTATTAGACCTTGTCAACTTGGAGCCGAGTACAGTGGTAGTTATGAGGAAGAAAGAACTCTCTGCTGATTGTTATTTTATGTATTTTTTTGAGGAGGAGGAAGGCATTGGGATGATGCTTTTCTAGAGACACACTGCAATTAGGACCAGTTTTCAAGTTTTATTACATGTCTTTTCAATAACTGACTCAGTTTTGCGTAAAAGATCTATGGCTATTGTGCTTGTCTCGGTTCCTGAAATGAATGAGTTGTCATCAACGTAAAACTAAAATGCCTTGGAGAATGATGGTATGTCTAGAAACACCAGAGCCAGAAGAAAATTATCAAGAAATACCAGAGGAAAATGCCACCCAAATTTAGCTGAAGACATTATAAAGCCTGATATATACTATCAGGTGAAAGAATTCAGTCACACCCATGTTCACCGAGTCCTTCTCTCTGCAAAAAAAATCCAAACATGTATTAAGCTGCTACCTTTCTGCACAGAATTGAAAGAAGACACTGAGAGTAAATGAGATAGACTGGTAACTGTGCAAGCTGTGTCACCCCTGGTGAAGGAACCGTGGCTTTCTCCTAGTCATAGAATAAACACATAACTAGCAAAACCATATTGTTAGAGAAAAACAAAGCCTAGGACATGAGACAGAAGATCGTTTGTACACGTGTCTGGCAGAGAACTGATGGAGGCAAGAGAGCTTGTCTCAGATGTAAGAAAGCACTGATTTATTAGGACTCTGAGTCAGAACATTTATCCTCTAGCCTTAACTATACACGCATGTTTTCACAGGGGAGTTCCTGTGAACGGGCTGCATACAAGAAAAATATTTGCTTGTTTTTTTGCCTTGAGACCTGAATGAAGAAACAAGTTCTTAATATAACAGATGTGATGCTTTGCTAGCATTTTATTTACCTTGCTGAGCACAAGCAAAATCTACCAAAAACATCCATAGACTCGCAAGACTGGAGAATATGGACAGCAAGACACCTTCTGAGACTGTCTAGACAATCCCTGTACTTCCTTTCTAGAAAACAGCTTTGTCTCAAGTTTGCAACTACAGTATTTCATTCACTTCATGGAAAGAATTAACAAAAAACAATGTGCAAAAATACAAAACAGACATTGGGAGTGGAAAAAAGAAAATGTTTTTTGTGAATGCTGTACACAGGGAGAGTCATTGGATATTTGTGGGTAATTACTTGTGAGTATCTCCTAACAAGTTTATCGAAGCTAGACAGAGTCTAGGTAGGCTTTAAAAATATTTACCTGATTCACTGATCGCCCTTTCTAATGTGATATATCACATATATATAACAACATTGTTTCTGCTACTTACCTGGAAAACTACATTCTAAAAGGAAGAAATAATGAATGATAATTTAAAAAAAAATTCAGAAAACCCAACATAGCTAACAAAACATGTTTGTCAGTACAACTAGAGATAAACAGAGTTTCAAACAAGGATTGAGTAGCACTTGTAAAAATTACATCTTTGTCTGTCTAAGTGAAAAGTTACAATGGTTGTTACTCTCAAAGTGGCAATCATAACAAATCTGCAGTTGGAGCTGTGTTGGTGTGATTGTTATGCAGATTTTGGAAAGACGTGTGCACTTTGAAAATGCTTTCTTTTTCCTGAATCACCTGCAGAAGCAATAAAAATGCTGAATGATACCCATGCAGTTAAAGAATACACTTTGCACTGATATCCTTGTTCACACAGATGAACCCAAACCGTACACAGGCGTGTTTACTGAGAATCTGGCAGAATGTCTATGACACAGAAAATAGCTCTGGATAAAAATGCTAAATGCTTAAATTTATATCTTCTAGCTTGACTTTTGTAAGCATTTCAGATTGTGAAAATGAGTGGAACCCCAAACCATTTCGTTGTTCAATTGACATGGAGCAACTTGACTGACAAAGCTGTATGCACATCCTGACACCTGTCAATCATAAGTAGCCCATCTGGGCCCTGTTCTATTTATTCCTATTCAGTAAAAAGATATTGCACAGGAGGCAGCTGGCGAGCTGCAGACAACGCTTCCTCCTCCCTTCCATTTCATATCTCTGCCTGCAAAAGGCAGGATCTAGCCATAAGGACCCAGTTTTTCTTTTTTGTGAGACCAAGATATAGCAGAGGCAGTTCTGTCATAAAGATGCAGAAACTGGTGTCATGCACAACTGGACGGAGCTACATTAAGGTGACGTGCAGGTGGGACACACTGTAGCAGGCAATGCCAGCCAAGCGATGAAGATATGTCTCCCTTTGTGCCTTTTCCCTAGGCAACTCCACCATGAAATCCCCATGATCAGAACAAAGAGCAAAGGGAGTGTGGTGCCCGGCACTGCTCACTGCTGAGGACCACTAAGGAAAAAAACTGTATAACAGAGAGGCCCTGGATATTAATATGAGCATAATATGGTGGCTTACATGTAGCCTTTCATCTATGGAAGGACACTGTCTTTAGAGGGGGAAAGCACATCTAAACACATCTACTATCTTATTGGACTCATGGCTACAGGTCACATAGTCAAGGTGCCATTTGAAGACTGACATTATTACATGCAGAATATCAGAAAGATGGCCTAGGCAAGCCATCTTTCTGCTGCCAGTTTTTTGTCCTTGTTACCATGACCTAAACAACTTTGAATGTGGGCTTACAAACTGGGATCGAAGAGCCTGGACCTTCCAAGGGAGGTACATGGGGATGTTCAAATTGCTCCGGGGTTGCAAAGCAAAATAGCTGAAGTGGTAGCCAGAGTGGTAGCCAAAGTCCTGCCACCACTGTGTCCAATGCACCCCACCATGACAGAGATGGTGATGTGTTCAGAAATGGGAGAGGCTGTGACCTTTGCTATAGAGAAATTATAAAAATATAATCCTCTGTGAAGGTATGAGGAATCTTCCTTCCTTCCTTCCTTCCTTCCTTCCTTCCTTCCTTCCTTCCTTCCTTCCTTCCTTCCTTCCTTCCTTCCTTCCTTCCTTCCTTCCTTCCTTCCTTCCTTCCTTCCTTCCTTCCTCCCTTCCTTCCTTCCTTCCTCCCTTCCTTCCTTCCTCCCTTCCTTCCTCCCTTCCTTCCTTCCTTCCTTCCTTCCTTCCTTCCTTCCTTCCTTCCTTCCTTCCTTCCTTCCTTCCTTCCTTCCTTCCTTCCTTCCTTCCTTCCTTCCTTTTCTTTCTTTTTTCTATCTTTCTCTTTCTTTCTCTTTCTTTCCTTATTGTCCGCATTCCAGCATTTTGTTTTGCCAGTACAGAACTATAGAAAATGAAAAAAATGGGTTTTCCTCACTTTTTTTCTTACTTAAATTAGATTCTTCTGAAAACATTACTTCTTGTCCAAGCCATTCAAGCCCAGAACTGCCAGAAGCAATGAGCCTCCGGGTTAAACAAGCTGAAGTAGAGCTGCTGCAATAACTATAGTCCCCATGGGTGCAGCTTGGGCAATACAAAACCTCACCTGGAAAGGCTGCAAGTCTGACAAGGCTGAGGTGCTCCTCTGGCACACTTTGTCACTCCAAATGGCCCAGGGAGACACAGTCTGGAAGTTTGATAAATAGCCTCAAAATAGTGTCCATTGACTGAACTCAAAGACATGCTCCAAACATCTAGTGTGTTTGATGCAGAACCTCCCAGCTTTTGACCATGGGGTGTAGAAAGGAGGGATAAAAGTTCCCCAGTTTCATGTTACTGAGGAATGAAGAATTTAATTCCTCTAGTTTAGCTTTCAGTGAATGCTACTCCTGTGACGTGTCTTCAGCATCTGTCCTTGGACAAGAAGACTATTCCTTTGGAGGTACCTTCTCCCTTCTGCTTACCATAGGGGGATGCCAGTGGGACTGGTTCAGATACAGATATAGATGTATCAGAGCAAGAGCTGGCACACAGAGAGCATGTACACTTACAGGATGGGGCAAGGGGACAGGAATTTTGTTATCAAAGAATTATATTTTTTTATGTTGACCAAAAGGAGACTTCAGGGGATGTTACTTTCATGCTGCCACCTTCACACTCTCACCCTTCCCTTCTGCTGGAGGATAAAAGAACGGACATGGGGGACAGTTGCCCCAGGGACAGGAAGGGCTTCCAGAGTGGACAAGGCAGCTGCATCCTATGTGCAAATGCCCTCCCTTCCAATCACCACTTTGATTTCAGCACACAGTGGTGAAAACTTCAATTTTCATATCCTGCTTCTTCCTCTACTGAGACAACCTCCTTTTCTACTCCCTAAGGACATTGGGCCCTTCTCAAATAATTTCCATACTGGTAGAGACTAACACAGCACATGAAGAACATCTCTGAACCAGAACTGATCTACAAAACATTTTTGAAGACTGTGAATTCCTACAAGCTAGCACGAGTCTCCAGGGCAATCACAAGCATGCGATGAAAATCACTACTCTGAATGAAATCCTGCTGCTGCCTGTCCTGCCCCTGACACTTCACTCCTCGCAAGCATATTTGGGTTTCAGCATATACTTCAAAGTCATTGTTCCTTCTGTTTTGTTTGGCACAGCCAAACAGCTCGTTTTCAGAGAGACAAAAGGAAAGAGAAGAAACACACAGCCTGGTGACAGCCCTGACACAACAATATGCTGATGGTGAGCCCCTGAGCATTTGGGTGAGCAGGTCCCGCTGGCAGCAGCATGGCCAAGTCCCACAAGCCCCATTGCCAGTCAGAGGGTGTTCTGGTCATTTGTCTCACAATTCATCTAAACTGTAAAAGCACAAATGGGCTTGATTTTTATTATTACTTCTGACTTCAGCAGATGTCTTGTGGGCAGTAGCTGTCTCCTTAATATTCTTGTGGATCAGCTTTCTGCTACACTGTACTGGGGGAAAAGATAATTGCATCCGAGACGGTCCTCTTCCTTCACAGAATAATTTCCCCACCCTGCATCAAGTTTATGTTTAATTGCAGCATATATTTGGGGTATTTCAGAACTGATAGCTCATTAAAATTGCAACCTAGCCATCAGCCATGACATTCCATCTGGGAAATAAGAGAAGTATAAATTTTAAGACAGCCAATAAATCAAGCAAAGTTCTAAACCTTTAAACCCATAAAACAAACAAGAAAGGAAAAAAATTATGAGCAACACATTAGCCAAAAATATCCCTTCCTCAGGCTCAAAATGAGGCAGTGCAAACTGTAGGCCCTACCACTCATTTTTATTGGGAAAGGGGACAAATAGGCACATGTAGGGGAAGTAGCTCTGCTGGAGATCCCAGAGGAACTTAATGTCTCTGCTTTCCACCTACCTGTCATCTGAAATTTGGGAGCATGTGGAATTTTCTACACAGATTCAGTTTCCATACTCTCACCTGGTTACTATCTGTTACACTACAGAAAAAATTGCAGCAAGGATGATGGGTACTAGCTACTGGATTTTAAACAGTAGCTGGACAATCAACTCACAGCTCCCATTTGGCACAAGGGCACAGATTTCAGTCACCTTCAGACATGCTGCTGTAGCTGAAACCTGGTGTATGTGGCATATAAAAATTTAGCCAGTAGCACCAAGTATTCAGGTGTTTCATCCACCCTTTCCCCCCCAAATCCCTTGTATGCAGCAAGATGAGGGGTGCATGCAGTGTTAGGAGAGACCATGAAAGGACAGACATTCAATGCTCTGGGGAAATTGTTAGTGGTACTTAAGCATCATTTTCAATCTAAGAGGATTTAGGCTACATATGGGTGCTAGGAACATCATCATCAGAGCCCTTCACACAGTCTCAAATACCTAACAAGCCTGCAATGTGAGCAAGTCTGCCTGAAAAGGCTGGTGATGCTGGAGGCTCCATCTGTTGCTCATTCACAGCACATATTGTCAGGAGACCGGGAATGCCACTCTCCCACCTTTTCACACTCTTGCACTGCTTTGCATTGATAAGATTTCAGAAGCACATTTATGGCTCTGCTCAGAGGGGGATATGACAACACTCTTGTCATGCTTTCCCTCTGCCGACATTCTTCTCTGCAAACAGCAGACGGGGCTGCTGATGACCTTATTGGTTGTAAAGACAAAATCCTAGGGGATTTTTTCTCTCTGTTGTTTTCAGAGGTGTTTCATTCCTCTGTTTCTTCTTTGTCAGTACTTAAGTCCCATGACTTTAATCAATATTGTGACGTGACTTTCCTGACTGTGCCATAATTTACCTTCCTTTCCCTTTTAGCTGTATGTAATTTCCACCTCTCTCTGCTCCACTTGGACATGATCCTGGCAAGCAGGGCACATGAAGCACTGAGCACCGTTGCCTACATTGGATTATGGTGGAAGCGGGGAAGGCAGATCAAAAGTCCAGAGTCACATGGACAAAAAGTTCAGAAGTGCTCAAGGACTTTCAACTTTTCCACTTTGGAGTTCCCTGCCTGAGCTGATCATGGGTCAACAGCACAAACCCCCTACTATTGTTTTAAAGCCTCGATTATTCTTTAGGTCATAGCAAGGGACGTCACTTATTGCAGAGTGAAGTTGTGTGGTGGAGTGGTGTCAGTGTGGACACACTTGTAATTTGCACACTCCAAGCTGGCTGGGTGACTTTAATTTAATTTGGGATTTATGGACAAATTGGTATCTATTCCTGGTGCCAATTCATGTTCCAGAGCACCAGAACTCCCAAGTTTAAGTAGAGTAAGCTGGACTGCTATTCTTGTTCCCTGCTCTGCTGGACATGGATTTCTGAATTTCACCCCGACATACACATGCATGCGTGGATGTCATGATGTAAACAAGAGGAGCAGATTGAGTCCTGTGGCCCTAAGACATGGTGAGAGTAGGAGGCAGGCTGAAACACATTAAAGCCATTGTCCCATACAGCATTCATATTCCCAGCTCCAAGTCACACCTTTTCTCCACCCTCTCATGTTTGGTACTTAGGGACATAGAGTGAGAGACAAGTCATGGCTTTGAGAGAGAGGCAGCAGAGAAAATTGCAGGATGGTGGCAGAGGAAGGTGGTAACACAAATATTACTACCCGATACTAGGTTGAGCTGATACTGGACATTACTCCACGGTATTTTCATCGAAAACAGTTATCAATTGTTGAAGAGCCAATATAAATTAATTGACTAGTGAAAGGAAATCCAAATCAGTGAGGGAGCATCACTGCTGAGTGTTTGTTTAATGGAATTAATGTAAAAGAGAATTCCAAATATGAAGGAAGTTTTAGTCCTGAGTATCAGAAGCTCAAGAAAACAAAGGGAAATAGAATTTATTAAAAAAAAAGCAACTGTAGGCAAAGGATGCAGATTTGTTCTTGAAATGACTGCAAGTAATTGTTAAAGAGAACAAAATTCCTGTTAGGCTGACTATCTGTTTTGCATAATTCTGGAAAGACCCTAGGGCATTACCAATTTATCACAAAATAAAAATGACTACTTATAGACAAACTTCTGAAGTTTATTTAAAAGGGCAATGTGACTTTTCAAGCATTGCATATTTGCTTTTGCATGTGCAAAACAAACAGCAAGAAATACAGTCTTTGCAAGTGCCTCCTTTCTTCACAGAGCAATTCATGGTGTGACATTCAATAAATTCAGTTCACATTACTGTAATGATGTTTGTCTAGCAATAACTTGGGAATTACAGTTAGCTTTAGCATTAATTAATTTGGTGCAATTTTCATGTGTTATTGACATATTTTACATCCTCTGCTGGATCCAAATTACTCCAGGATAATGGAAAATTTTTCTATGCATGAATTTTCAAAATGCCTTTCAAATACAACAAGGCGTACAACAAAGAAAAGCAATCTCTTGGGAACATCAGCATGCAAGATGGAATTTCTAGTTCATGATCTGCACCTATGTTTCCTGACTAGTAATGTGAAATCTTAAAATAAATTGAATGCCACAATAGCCAGATCCTTATCTCATGGTTATAGCAAATCATTAAGAAATAGGTTTTGAAGTTCATATCTTAGAAAAAGGCTGTCTGGGAGAGGAAATGAAGGTTGTGATCAGTTTTAAATAACTCACAGAGAAACTTCTGATCAACTTTACTAGTACAATGGGCAGCTTTTGAAGCTCAATAATTTTGCATAGCTAACATCAACACAGATACTTTGGGTTTTGCTATCAAAGAGGGAAAGGCATTACTTCAGCAACACAGGATGTAAAAGTTAGAAGTTAGGAGCATAAATTAAGCAATGGAAAGTAAAATATAAATATCAGGGGTAAAGACTGTGAAGTCTCTAAGAATAAGCTGCCAAAGTTGCCACAAACAAAAGATGAGCAAAGACAAAATCTCACAGGCAATTATACTGCACTGCTTGGCAACAGGGGTGGTTTATCTCTTGTTTATAATTTGGCATATTCCAGACCTGAGTCTGCAGCAATTTATCCACTCATACTTAAACCATGTTTCCTTTACTGCTTGCAGTTCCTTTAGCTTGGGGCAGAAATGGCAGCAAGTGGGACAAAGAGGAGATTCACACAGGAGGTGAGGTGTTGATGTCCATGTTGCAGAGCACGTGGAGGAAGGGCTGCTATTCTGGGGTTTCACCATGCTGGGGATGCTGAGGCGCCTGGATGACCCTGCCCTAGGTGTGATAGAAGAAGGACAATTTGGCAGAGGTAACCTCCACTGAGAGGGTGGAAATACTCTGTGACAAAACAGGTGGTGGATTTAGCTATTATTATAGAGTGTGATTATTTAAAACAAACTCCCTTTTCACGCATGTCCACAGAAGGGAAAAATGGAGGAGACAGTGAAGCTGAGCAAATACATGGTTAGACGTGCCCACATAGGAGGTGTTTAATAAGGGTAGTTATATTTAATAACCAGAGGCACACCATCACTTCATCTGGATAAGAAACAGGCAGGACTTGAAAGAAAATCTCACTGCCCCCTTGTTGCCATGACAGCCTTATGAAAAATAAAACAGACGATAACACAACCATCAAACTCAGGACATGAAATTCCAACAAAGTCAAGGTATTGTCTGATAACCTAGCTCAGTAATTCAATAAGAGCCACTGTCTTCAAAAATAATGCATACTGAGACCAGTGCTGGTGTGAAGGAAATGCAGCAGAGAGAACTTCCTCATGCTCCTGTTCAGTCCTCCTGGAAAACAGTGAGACAGAGGGATTAGCAGCAAGGCTTTTTGATGTCGTCTTCCTTTTCATGATGACAACAATATTCAGCGTTCATCCTGAACGTGTCATTCCATCACCCTAGCTAGATTTCAGCCTGATCTCTCGTGTTTGTACATTCTTAGTGCTGAACAGACTTTACCCTCACTCAAAATGACCAGTTACTAAGCACAAATTTTTCAGTGCAGGCAAGCAGTCTGAGGTGTGCTCTGGACAACAGCCCAAAGAAAGGTAAGCCCATAGGTCAAACACTTTTCTCTCTACAGAAAATCAGTACAGGCAAGTGGCTACTTAGGGCCAGGACCCAAGAGGACTTCTGTGCTTAGAGTACTTACATGGTGATGGAGTATCTCACCGCCAGATCAAAGGTCATCTGCCACCTAACTTCCAAGTGTGTCTTATTTTTAATAAAGTTCATAGCACCTACAGCTTTAATTTGGAGTGATCCCAAGGCCTACACAGCCCAAGAACTGAGCTGGATCAAGGCCCCCTCATGTGGCATGTGTCCCACAAGGCCACCACTCTCAAAACCTGCCGGACAGCCAGCATCAGGTTTCTTATTAAATGATTCAGCTGCTGCTTTCCATCTATCAAAAGCCAGAAGGTAGTGGGAGTGGTTTGGGCAATTTCTACCCATTACCTAGCCACCATTTAGCATTAGAGCACCAGGCCAGCCTTGAAAACCTGAGGTGGTTCAAACCCATATCTTGTAGAAGGTTATCGTTTGAATAAAAGATTATAGGCTAATGGGGTAGGGACAGTGTGCACCCTCACATCCTCCCTCCATGAGGCTGAAGGCAGAAAGAGACTATGTGTGTACTGTTCAGGGATGGCTTACCTGCAGATTGAAGTTCATGGTCTCAGCTTTCCTGTTTGCTTTCAGACTTTGTTTGACATACAGCACAGGACTTTCCCCTGTCCTCTTAGTGACCGCCTTTGGTTAGGAGTGGTCTAAGGAAAAGCTGTAAGCATCAAGCATGTTTTTGCTGCAGAGTAGCATAGCTTTTGGAGGAGAGGTAGAGGACACTCCCCTTCCCTTCCCTCCCCTCCCCTTCCCTTCCCTTCCCTTCCCTTCCCTTCCCTTCCCTTCCCTTCCCTTCCCTTCCCTTCCCTTCCCTTCCCTTCCCTTCCCTTCCCTTCCCTTCCCTTCCCCAGGCTCTCTTTGAACCCTGCAATATCAAGGCAGAAACTGGACCTGGGATTTTAGCTGTAGCCTAGTAGCTTGATATCTCATCATGTTAGTCAAAAGAAGCAGCACCAGCTTGTCTCATCATCTTGAGCATGCCTGAGCATCACATCATCTTATAAAGGATACTGTCACCTGTAAGACCTGTGGCCACCAGTTTTGCAGACATGCTTCCCTGAAGCTTTAAGTCAGAGGTCCAAGCTCCAGGCAGGTTTACAATTTCATGCCACGTCCTGTCTGAGCATTTCCTGACATGTCCTCTAACTCCATCCCAAGCATTCTGCAATGAGGGAGCTTCTGCTAAAGATGCTGCTATTTTGGCTCGTCTGCTAACACATTTTAGTCTATGTCTATAAAACTCATTAAGAAGGACCAGAGAAGGATCCTTGCTCCATGTAACTCTCTGTAGAGCAGAATTACCACAACCACCCAACACAGCACTCAGCTGGTCTTCATGGTCCACTCCAGTGACACTCAGAAAAAATTATTCTTCTTTGTGTGTGTTTTGACAGTGAAAAGTATCTGAAATGTTGAAAATGCAGCCCAGCTGAGTGGTCTTACTATAGCATGAAGCTAGTAGCGTGTCATGGAGTGTGGCACAAAGGTAGCTGCAGGTGCTAGGGGGGTAAAGCTGTTGAGATACTTGGAAGAACTATCCCTTTTACTCGCTGCATGCAGAAAGGGATGCTTGGAGTGAATCATCCTGAGCAGCAATGTCCCACCATTGTCTTGAAGAGGACTCACTGGCATTGTCCAAAACAGCCATGTTATAACGTAATATTGATGTGCCATCAGCCTCTTCATGTGCAACTCATAACCAGTGAACACGCATTGCTGGATTTCACTCCTAGAATTTAGTACAGTAAAGTTAGACAACACAGCACCCCACTTTCAGCCAAGGCAATCTTTCACATCCTTTACAACCCTACAGCCACTCTGAATCCTAGTGGGAGAATACTGAGTAACTGGCCGATTTTGCAACTGAAGTTTTGGTAGCTTGCTTTTACCACTTTGGCCAAAGCCTGTAAATAATCGAGACAAGAGCTATTACTTTTGTGACTGTATCTGCTTCAAGCTGCAAACACCTGATCTTTTCTTCAATTCCCATAAACCTGCTAATTATAAGAGACATGAACTCTAGAGTGCATGGGGGACTGTGGGATTTCTCTTTTCAGTTTGATGTTTATTGGTAGCCATCCAGGGGTATAAATCTTGAAGGATAAATTAGAGGCAAGACCAGGAAATGTGAAAGAAAAATTTTACCAAAATGAAAGCATCAATACCATCCCAGCAAAAAAATAAGAACATGAAGGAACATCATTTTGCAGATGTTGTATCTCTGCAGTTCAGTGAAGCCTGATCCAGGCCCTGATTAAGATATGAATGGATTTTACTGCCACAGATGAAATATGACCCTTTCCACGGTAGAAAACAACAATCATTATGACCATGATGGTCTTAAAAAGAGATTTTAAACAAAAACACCTACTGGAATCTGGCCTGCATGAGTAACAAATTCAGAGACATAAACAATCCACACCAACTAAACAAAACATGTGCTACTTGTAGCCCAGACACACAATTATGTTCTAAGGTATATTCAGGGTATGACACAGTTTATTTCAATTTACTGAGCATTTCAAAGCCACAAAGAAACTTCAGGTGATTACATCTCCCAGTTGCTAAGAACAGAAAATGATTAATTTGATCTTCCTAACTGCCTTCCTCCTCACACACACACTCTGCCACGTTGTTTTTCTCCCACATATACTGATTTTGCAGAAGGTCTCATATTTTCTAAAGCCAGCCCTGCAGTAAAAACACACAGTTTCAGTGCCGAATCACTGCTGTGCCGATGGTCTCTGTCAAAGGCAAGCACCAAGCCAGCAGCATGAAACCTTCTCAGCTTCAGATGACTGGAGGAGGAGGAGGAGAAGTCAGAGATAGCCCCTGTCCTGATAAAAAAGCTATTTCCTAGGGACTTTATTCTACTGCATGCAGGACAAATTAACTAAAAAGACTGTCTCTTCATGTAGCCCATTCTTCTATTATATGCCATCTAATTTCACTCAGTTATCCTTGTACTGAACCAATAACTTGGTTTTGTCTACCGCATATCTTCCAGAAAGACTTCCAGTGTTCATTTGCAAACACAAATGAAAAATTTGCTGCTTCCAAGGCTAGTATTTTTCCCAATGATGAATCACCCTCCCTGTTAAATGTGTGTATCTTACATCTCTTCTGATTTTTAATTTAAATTCTTATATGAATGTTGCGTCTGGTTATGGTAGCATTAAGCCAATGAATCACCACAGCTCTGATCCAGCGTGACAGCTCCTACATGTAACAAAGAAATCCATAGCCTTATGAAATGCAGAAAGCTAAATGGACAAATGCTTCTTATATAGCAAATCTACTGGCACACGAACCCCTGCACACTGCACTGAGCTAGTAGCACTCCAGGTACAGGCAAACATCAATTAGGATTTTTTAAATCTAGTATCACAGTCAAATATTCAGGAAGGCAAAAACTAGTAGAAATCAATCCCAAGTAGAGAACTTTCAAGATGAGTTCAAAATCAGGAGTTTACAGAAAAAGAGACAAAGATAATATTGCATAAATGTCTGAGCTTCAGGCTGAACCTATGAGAAGAAAATTAAAGCATTGACTGTCTCTTTATCTTGGATGGTTTGAAAACTGTATTGGAAACTACCCAGTGCTTTCACAGAGTACTAGACTTGAAGAATGCAGTTCATCTTCCTCACCTGCCTGCTCACCAATTTATTTGCAAACATCAAGGGGGTCTAACATTAATCCTTCACCTCTCTAGACCGGTTTCCAGTTAGTTATGCTAACACCTTTTCTGGAGGCTAAAATTGTCAAATGCATGTTTTCCCACAAAGCTTTGACCGTAAGGGCTCTGTTTTCCTCACTTTGAGGTCTGCCTGCCTGTCTCAGCCTGCAGAAAACCAGGGTCCCAGTAGTATGAAGGTGGAGAAGAGCCACTGAACTCCACAGGAAAAAAAACACACACAAAGTTGGTGTCTGCAACCTCTCGAAACACTGAGTGTGGGATTGTAATTAAAAATCTTCCTTACAAAAAAGTCTTGTATTGCTGCAGCAAAGAGTCACCTTCCCAGTGTTTTGCTTCTGAATGGTTTGAATGCCCTGAAACGTCCTTACATATTCATTTTTTTCACAGTGAGGTCCCACACTTTTGGAACAGTTTACCCCTATGTATCTGCCTAAGCCTCACTGAAACCAAACTGCAGTTAAGTATATATTGTGAAAAACAGAGCTGTATTGTACAAAAGCTGTAAACAGTGTCATTAATAGAAAATACTAATATTAGCAAAGCAATAAGCTTAGGCACTTTCATTAATGAACCTCATCAGTTCACATATTCAAAGCACAATGCAATTAGCTTTTTTCAGAGCAGCTCTGTGTGCAATGCCAGCAAGCAAGGCCAACTCCGCTTGCTACAGAACTGAGTTTTTCAGAAATGTGTGTGCACGTTTTGTGATTACTTCCTAATTGGAAGTACCAGTGCACACATGTCCCCGGAGCAATGTCTGATTAGATATTAGTACTCACAAGTAACTGTGAATGAATTCCAGGTAATTTCATGCACTAATTATGCATGTATTTGTTCTGTTACATTTCAGAGAACCAGGTCCATTAAAATAATCCAACACACCAGCCACAGGATATAGCCATGGCAGTAATCCTTGCTCTGAAACCAGGGCTTGCTGCACTGAAATCTGCTATGTGCTGCCTCTCTTTCCAGGGACCATGGCACCAACAGGAAATCTCTGTACAGATGGTCAAACCCAGTGAGTGTATCTCTCTGAGTCACTGAAAGAGTATAAAATGATGAAATTATGCTGCCAGTGCAAAGACTGGGGAAGGGACCCATGGGACTGCTTTACAGCAGACTACCAGGCTGCTCCCGGCCTGCTGGGAAAAGCTTAAGTCCCATCAACTTATACCTGCTATAACCTGACATTCAAGTCTAAGTGCTTAGGAAAACTTAAGATACCTACATGTATCATTACATTTTAAAGGTGCACATAATAATGAATTAAGATGCAGTTTATGTACCGTCACAGGGTTTAGTCATGTATCTGTGTTAGGATTTTCCCCTTCATAGCTCCAGGTAACACCTTGTTACCATCCAACATACTGTTAGTGTTGAAATATAGAATGATAGACTCTAAAATGCTTGGATATGACCCCAGATAGCAGTGAAGCAAGAGCTGTAAATAAAGCTTTCTTCACTCCTTAAACCAGTTGGAAAAGAAACTTAATGACAGATAGATGTAAGTAAAGGGAATCAGGGTTTAACCATAAATAGCCAAAAGGTTGAACTAACAAACTGAAGAAGGAATTCAGTGCACTCCTCACATGGCAAGCAAAGGACAGCCATCTTACACAAACATGCGTGAAGTTTAACTGCAGAAACTTTCGTGATCAAAGAGACATCGGAGGAGAGGTGGAGGAATAAAAGACACCACCACCACTCACTCCAGTATAGGAATCAGTATAGAAAATGTACTTCACCAATTCAAAATTAATAAAGTTAAACTGCTTGCTTGTAAATCAGGGAAATTTAAGGTGTAATTCTTTTGCTGTGTCTTGGTTATCTGAAAGTTATATTTAATTATGAGCTGGTCGCCCTTGGCTCCCCTCACAGCTGGTGAAGTCACCGTGCTGGTGGCTATCTCTACAGCAACGTCTTTAATAGCTCTTTGTGTGGATTTGTGTACATGTATTGTTGTGGTTTAGCCCCAGTCAGCAACCAAGCACCACGCAGCCACTCGCTCACTCCCTCCTGGTGGGATGGGGGAGAATCAGAAGAGTAAAAGTGAGGAAACCCATGGGTTGAGATAAAGACAGTTTAATGGGTAAAACAAAAGCTGTGCACAGAAGCAAAATAAAACAAGGAATTCATTCACTCCTTCCCATGGCAGGCAGGTGTTCAGTCATCTCCAGGGAAGCAGGGCTCCATCATGCTTGGGAAGACAAACACCATCACTCTGAACGTCCCCCCTTCCTTCTTCTTCCTACAGCTTTATATACTGAGCATGGCGTCATATGGTATGGAATATCCCTTTGGTCAGTTTGGGCCAGCTGTCCTGGCTGTGTCTCCTCCCAGCTTCTTGTGCACCCGGCAGAGCATCAGTTGCTGAAAAAGTCCTTGACCAGTGTAAGTGCTACTTATCAACAACTAAAACATCTCCACATTATCACCACTGTTTCCAGCACAAATCCAAAACATAGCCCCATACTAGATAATGTGAAGAAAATTAACTCTACCCCAGCTGAAACCAGGACATGTACACACGCACATATAACATAGGGAGTTTTAAGAGAATAATACTGTACAAAACAAGAATAGTATGCTTTATTAATTATCAAGGTAACTAAGAAGATAAGAACAGTTGTTATACATTGGAACACAAAAAAATTACTTTCACCTTGTGATGTTTTCCTAGATTCCCATTTTCATGTTTGGCCTGAGTTGCCACATGCCTGTCTCTGCAAGCTTGGCAAGTAAGCACTGAAATCCCCACCAAAGGCTACCCTAGAGAGGCACAAATTCATAAGTACTCTGTGATAGATTTAAACATTAGTATAGATACTTAAAATAAAAAATAATTTTAAAAAATCCTATGGAAACTTATTACCTGTTGTTTCGTGTTGCTGTAACAAGTCTGTATGTGTTGTAGTGAGCTTGTGCAAGGTTGGTAGTTACCCCCCTTGCATTATGCCACCACTAAATGCTGTTATTATGAATGACACAGATTTTAGGGAGGCTAGTAGGTTTCTAGTGGGTATGGGTCCCACCATTCTCCAGCAAAGAGTTGTCTCAGTCTGATCAGAAGACCAGCATCTTGAGCAGTAAGACAAACCACATCCAGCTATGCCCCCTCTCTGCATAATTGATAAAGGATGCCTATTGGACTAGTTCAAACTCTGATTATCTAAATTTTAGACATCTGAAGTTAGTGTAGGTGAAAGGTGCTAGGAGTATTTCCACTCCTGAAGAAAGACCTGAATAATAGATATTTCTATACGAAGCATAAACTTCCCGTTTGTCCTACTTAGCTAGAGAAAGACAGACCTTTGTGATGGCAGAAAAACATAGTGTAATTTGGTAAGTATAGGGAACAAAGTAGCACCAAGGTACCCTGAGTTTATCACCAGCAGAGAATAAGCCATTGCTCTTCCCACACCGGACCTGGGTGGTTCAAGATGGCCTGACTACAACCTCCTGTCCTGGTACAGTGGACTGGAAAAAGAAGTAGTTTGTCTGAAGCTTTTTAATTTCCAACCAGCTGCAATACTGCCTTGTATCAATGTCAGAAACTTTGATGAGTTGTTCACTGTACTCCGAGCAGCATTTAAGGCACTTATTCTTCCAAAAAGAAAGTTGTGTGCAAGTCCTCCACAGGGTCACTGGCCTGAACCTCAAGGCTGGTTGACTTATATTGTTTTACAGATGACCTGTATGACAAAGTAGCTGTAAGAGTCTACTTGGACCCTGTTCCATCACCTCTGCTGCTGTTACCTGCTCCTTAAAGCTCAGCTGTGTTTGGTGAGCTGAGCAAATGAGAAGTGCAAACAGCTCACATACCCCTCTCCTGTTTTGGCATCAGTCCTGTACACCCCCACTGACTTCCCAAACACAAAATGTTACTGGTGCACCTAAGTAACACACCTCACCCACCTACAGTGGGTAATAATGCCTAAAATGCCTAAAAAGTATCAATGCATCACTTTTAATATTCTGCAGCAGTGTTATCTTAAGGGAGTTATTTCAGAGTTTTTTGTTCATGATTCCAGCTCCAGGTCTGCAAACTCACCTTCATGCCTTCTGCTCATGACCTCTTCCCACCGCCCTCTCTGGTAACTGTTGGTTTAGGGTGGGTCTTTGCTGCAGGGTTAGTCTGGGTTCTTGCTCATTTCCTTTGTCATGCTCATAGGAGAGAAATCTTGTATCAGGTGGCTGAAGAAAAAACAGCTGAGGATTCAAGATTTTCTTTGGATTTGGTCTGGGCTGGCAGATGTCTACCTTGCAAACGAACTCAAAAACTGTTACTTCTGCCATGCTATACTACGGAGTCATGGAAGGGCCTTGTTTTCTTGCCCCCTTAACTCCTCTGTCAGCACTAGAAGTTGCCTAGATCATTGTAGCATTTAAAGACCAATTCCTTCCCATTACTGTGTTGTGTTTCTGCCATCCTTGTGCTACATTTGAACTGGCCCCAACCTTGCCTGCACTAGGCTTTTGGTAGGAGTTCAGTAAGACACATAATTTGGGAAGACCCCAGGAATCAGAAACTCTGAAATTTCTAAGCAAACAACAACAAAATGACTGTCAAAAGAGAAGCCTCAGCATGGGAAATAAATAAAATGCTGAAGACTGTGTTCAGGATGACCAAAGAAAGCAGCTTGGCACTTGACAGATCAGTAGCGTGTGTTTGATACTGCTTCTGTTGAATTACTAGTGATTGTTCTCAATTTACTGTGTGGTACTGCCAGCCTGGGCTCAAGGCTGCCTTGCAAAATAACAACTGACCAGCTCTGGAGGATTTTGTTGACTGTCTTCACTGCCTGCATTTCCACATGACATGCTTCTGCATCAATACAAAATGGCATCAGCATCCTTTTTTCCCGGAACATGACTTTCATTCACTGCCATAATAGCGTACCCCTTCCAGTTGTTGGCTTAGTTTGCTGAAATGGAAGAATAATGGCACTTCCAAACAGGGTTTCCCACAATACCAGTATAATCCTGGATTGGCACAGCTTGTGAGCAGAGCCAAGAGTTCAGCCTAAGACACAGGTTTATGCAGCACTGAAGTGAAAAAGCAGCACAACTAGAATTCCGTGTGTGCTCATTCTTCAGTGAAGACATGTCCTTAATATTAATGACTGCCATTTTATAAGCAACAATTTTCAACAGTACAAAGAGAAGCTGAGTTTGTGTTGAATGTTGGTAGGTTGGGGACTAACATCAATAAACTAATAAAAGACATTTCTGGGAAAATTAACTTCCACTGACGTGGCTGTTACACAAAAGGGATATTGCTATAGTTTATCACATGGTGTTTAAGACAACAATAACATTTTTTTGTTAACACTTCCATACTCAACTCCAAACTGTTATTGCATTACCTACAAAGTGGGACACCTTTAGGTTCAGTCTACCAGGTTTCATGCTTTTGTTGCAAAACAAAGACTGAGGAAAGTAGATCTGAGAATGTTTGGTAGAAACTAGCTGCAGGGAGGCAGTCATGGGAAGAGGATGCAACTTGCTGAATGAAATCCTGAATTCCTACAAAACAGGGTTGGCATCGCTCATAGAAAGGACTTTAGGAAAAAAAATGGAGGGGGAAAATGGGCATGCTTTTAGTTCTCAGGAATAACAAATGAGGTAACAAAAATATGGCAACAGCTGATGGAGCATGAGGAAGGAAGCTCATACTGATAGGAACTAAAGTCAAGTAGCTGACAGCACTTCTAAGGGATTGCTTCTCTCCCAGCTGGGTTACTGGCTGTGGCTGGTAAGAAACTGCTTCCCTATCACACACTAATGCAGGAGGCCTGACAAACAGACCGGGCAAGGTCAAACTATTGGAACAGGATGTGAAATCAGACACTATAAGGGATAACACCATGTGGTAAAATAGCAGCCACATTTAGAGCAGATGTATCAAGGAAAAGCAGTCTGCAGAAGGGCAGAGATGCAGATAAAGGCAGTGGGGTGCATCAACAAAGGAACGGAGCATAAAGTGTAAAGGGAGAAACAATGGCATGAGCACACAATAGCTGTCTCAATCTCACTGGGAAAAAAAAAGGAAAAATAGGTTTTACTGGGCTGAGAAATTACTATATAATCTCATTATGAGGTCTGGTGGTTATAGATATTTATGTTATGTTATTAGAAAGAGAGCTTTACTAATAATCACATCATTAAGGGACACTTCAATGTCTTAGATAAAGAAAGTAGAATAAATGTGATAAGTAACAGCAGGGTAAGTTACTTCTAGATGGGATGGGTGGCAGTTTTCTCCACCAAATAGCCAAAAAACCCGACAGACTGTATGCTATTTTTATTGGTCTTGTAATTGCTGAAACCATTTTAGAAGATTTGATCATTAAAAATAAAATCCCAAGGACTAAGAGGCTGAATTTATATTAAATGGAACAGCATGTGAAAGTAGGTCTGCAAGTCCTTCACTGAAGACAGACATTAGAAATGAAGGAAACTAATTAAATCACCTGATGCTGCAAATATCTATACAGTGACTAATGGCAAATATTTTTACTGTTTCCTTACAGCTAACTACTTTTTAATGGAAAAGGATGTAAAAAGATGCTAGGAGCATTGTACAAAAGACTGGAGAACTGGATAAAATTCTGGTCATCAATATTCAAGACTTAAAGAGATGCAGAGCAGCATTGTTCAGGTGGCCAAAACAATATGTAGGTTGTCTTGGGGGGAAGAAAGGAAACCAACTTGATTTGTGTATCGTTTCAGAGAGAAGAATGAGAAGTAATTTAAACTCAGACAGGATGGAGAAAAGATCTGTATATATATACATATATATATGTATGTATATAAAAGGCATTGGCTTAAGAGCATGGGGGTTAAACTATACATTAAAATGACTGCACACGTTTGGTATGGAAATGGGAAGGTCTGTTGCCTTTAGAGGAGAGAGGTTATAGAACAATGTTTTGGTCACAGCAGGGGCACAAAACCTAATGAGAGCTAAGACAGAGCTAAACCAGTTGATGCGTTACAGTTGCAGCAAGACAGAGCGGCTGTGAGGCTCAGGAGGGCTCTTCCTACCTATTGCCTGCCCCAGCTATTGTAGTGCCACTGTCAGAAGTGCAGTGCTGCTTATTAAAAACTGCTGAAAAGTAGAGCAAACTGGACATCTTCCTTGTTGTCTCCTTACTAAAATAAACAATACAGAAAATAATAACAGAGAAAAACTGAAGACAACAGAAGTTCAAGGGTGCAATATTCAGCTGGCACTAATGTTCTAATATTGGACTCCATGATTTTGCTTTTGATGCAGTGCAGGATGCTGGCTATTGGGCTGGAACTGCTGATAATTACATGGCATTGATTTTTTTTTCCTGTCTTCATAGTACCAGAGTCGATTTTCCTCTTTGCTGATGCACAGAGCTTGCCAAAGTGTGTGGGCTGAAGGGGAAGAGCTTGGACTTGATAAAATACCCCCTTCCATAGTTAGCAGTGTTTTTAGTGATGAAGAAATAAGTGCTCAGCCTTGCAGAAGGCAACCTGTGTTACTGCCCGCAGTGCCAATAACTGCCAGTAGCATCAAAGAATTTGGCTGTAAGGACCCCTGTTGCCTGAGGCATTTACCCTTAGAGTGTATCTACAAGCAGCCACCCTCCAACGACCACCCTGCAGACATAACCCAAATGACATTTGCCTGCTAGGTGGGATACTGATAACAACCTCTCTGTAGTAGATGAGAACTCATGAACAGCCTCAGAATCTTGCTGGAAAGATGGGTAAATATCCCAGCAGCCAGGCACTGCTGAGCTCTGCCTCAGCTACTCCTGCTGTTCTGAGGGAAGCTCAGGTTTAAGAAAAATTGTCTCAAACACAGCACAAGAAAACATGGTGAAATCATGCCTGGTAAACAAGAGGAGCAGTAAACTGAAAAGTAATGAACCAAAACAGCTGTGGCAGAAACTAGACCTAGGTAGTGAGCAAAATAATGAGGGAATAGCCTAATGGCATCCCCCTCCTCTTTTGAGGGCCTTAAAAATCGCTCAAATGAAGGAAAATCAAGACAAAGCATAGAGGGACTGAAGCAATGATTTATACTACCCTCATGGCTGCTAGCCCATAGTCTCCTGGGGCCCTACTCCTTGAAAATTTCCTACATATAGCACAGAGAGGAAACACATTATATAGCCACAGCCATCAGCTTCACCTATGTACTGAACAGCACCTGGATACAAGACTCTTTCTTTCTTCTTTCCATTGTGTGCAATTTTCTTTTTGCATCCTCTTGGTTTGTCCTTTTGCTTTGCTGTCTGTTTATGAATAATCTCGGTTAGAGAACCAGCAGAGTGTCAGCACATGCTCTGAGCTTCTGACCAAAGAGGCAACTCACAGCAGCCCAATGCTTGAAGAGGTTTGCCATCTCTTGGAGTTGTTGAAAGAGCATTTGCTGAGCCTGACTAACTGCAGATAAGGAGTACATTTACTTCTTACCCTTCCCTTTAAGTTGTGGCATGCACAGCCCCAACTCTGGAGCACAGCATAACTGTTATTTTTTAACACTTCCAAACTACGTTCAGTCATTTAAATCTCCTATAGTTGTTGGATTAACTCATTTTTCTCAATATAAGAGTATCAGGGCAATTTGTGGGGAAAGAGAACAAAGTGTACTTACCATGTGCTCAGTGGACTAGCAGTTGTTTCTTATATACCCTCTAACAAGCCCCTCTCATTTTCATCTGATTTTTATATAGCAGTGTTTTTTTCCTTCTCTCTGGCAGCACCATTGAAGATCGCTATCTTTGCCTGACTAACACAGCACTATTTAACATTCTGCAATAAGGCAGGAGTCCCCATTCCGTTCATTGAGGGACCTAGGATACTGGCACTGAAACTTCTACCTGCTTCACACATCTCTGAACTCAAAATTTTACCTAGATATGAGCCTAAGTATGGCAGAAAATTGTTTTAATCAAATCTGCCCTCTGTTCCACAGCCCCAGTGTTTCCCAGAGGAGCCATGAAGCCCTCTACAGTGACTAGCATGCCAAAAACTTGTGGCTAATAATAATATCTGGCACCAGTGAGTGGCTGATGTGACTCCCATGGCAGTGGAAAACCAAGAGGTTATTCATCTTATTATTTTTTAAGTTCCAACAGTCTAAAAACAGGTTTGGTTTGTTTTGTATTTATAAAAGGACAGTTTGTGACAGCTAGAACAGCAAGTGGCCAGCAATCAATTCATTTTAAAGGAAGATGACTAATTCTCTCCTGTCACACATGAAAGTTATTTCAATATCAAAGAGGCTAATTCTGAGAGACTGCATTATCCTCCAAGTGCTTTACCCCTGAGATCTTCCTTCTCTATCTCACACAAAGTTCTCTTTGCATCTCATGTGAAGTTTCTGTAACATGGTTCTTAAGAGATTTTGAAACAAACAGCTCCCTTGTACCAGGGAGAGTCATCTGGCTGCAAATGCAGATGTATAAAACATTATTAATTCTACTGAGGAAAATGTAGTGGTGCTCACAGTGTGAGGTTCAGATAGAGACAGGCAAGATGAACATGTCAGAGGCAGAGAGGGGTGAAAAGGAGACATAATTTTTTTAATTTTGTGGAAGTGGAGGATTTCAAGTAAAGTTTTTAAATATTTGAAGGAAAATGAATATATATGTTGTTTTTTTTCTCCTCTTTGTGAAGATAGATTGCCATGCTATTCAGATAACTTAACACTGATGTAGTGGCAGAGAGCAATCTTAAAGCCTCTTGCTTTGACTTTTGAAGGATTTTGGCAGCAGAGCTCCTGCCACGGATCGTTTTCCCTCCTTTCCTTAGAAAAAAAGAAATTAGCCACAAGCTTAAGAGCTTCTTCCACCCAGCTACTCTGACCACCAGAAAGACATCAAAGAGGCTGTAAAAGACCATATTAGTTAGAACAGTCCATAGATTTGCAATAGGAACTGAGCTCTTTGAAGCCTTTGAAGTGACACTAAAATGCTGCCCCATCCTTCAGTCGTGCATGAAACATAGGGTGGGAAGATCAGTAGATTTGGCTAAGATTGCTTCAGTGGTTCATAAGGAGCAATCAAGACAAAAGCTCTGGTCCCATCTACACTGTGCTAGAGGTCCTTGATCACTTTATGCATCATTTAAGTCCACTTAAAAGTACTGATGGCACAGTCAGCCTTAGCAACTCTAAGCGTCTACTCTTGAACACAGCAAGACGGGGAAAATCAAACTGTAGCAAGTGCCTCTTGAGCACGTACAAGCTTGTTTTTCAACAAGTTGTAAGTAGGAAAATTTGAACAGATTTTCACCAGAAGGCTAAATGGCATATTCTCAACACAACTTGTAAACTAATCAAAAGAGGAAACAAAACATCTTTGTAATTCCACCTCAGTAGACATGACAGGCAGAGCTTCACTTCAGATGGGGAATTGCTGGCAACATAAGAAACAACTGAAAATGTGGTCTAAGCATGAGACACATCAGACACTTCTATGAACCTGCACAGCAACCAGCCCTTTCTAAAATTATGCATTTGGTGCATGCCTAGTTTGACTGCAACCATTCAAAGCATACAGTAGAAACTTCACTTCTAATCCTTCTCACTCCAACGGGCAAATTATAAAGTACTTACCTGTTTCATTCATAGTTCATTCTGAATGCTTTTTAATACCATTTTACCTAATCCCACATAGGCTGGGCCACAATCCTTGATAAGCAATTTATAGAGTGCTGAATGTTAAAACTCAATGACCTTTCACCAGGACCCTGCTTGGCTTGCTGGCTTCTCGGGTTGCTTTGGTGCCCAGCAGCACACAAGGAAATTTAAAGATTGAAACTGCACTCGGGGGAAGTGTAGATCCTCTCCAACATCTTTGAAAGGTCATGGAGGACAGGAGAGATGCCCAAGGACTGCAGGAAAGCAAATGTCACTCCAGTCTCCAAAAAGGACAAGAAGGAGGACCTTGGAAACTATAGGCCAGTCAGCCTCACCTCCATCCCCAGAAAGGTGATAGAACAGGTCATTTTGGACGTCATCTCCAGGCATGTAGAGGAAAAGTTTATCAGAAGTAGTCAACATGGATTCACCAAGGGAAGATCATGCTTGACCAACCTGATAGCATTCTATGCTGGTGTGACTGACTGGTCAATGAAGGGAGAGCAGTGGATGTCATTTATCTTGACTTCAGTGAGGCATTCAACACAGTCTTTTATAACATCCTCATAGGCAAGCTAAGGAAGTGTAGGTTAGATGAGTGGACAGTGAGGTGAACAGAGAACTGGCTGAACAACAGAGGTCAAAGGGTCGCAGTCAATGGAGCAGAGTCTGGTTGGAGGCCGAAACTAGTGGTGTTCCCAGGGGTCTGTACTGGGTCCAGTCCTGTTAAATATATTCATCAGTGACCTGGACGCAGGGACAGAGTGTAACCTCAGCAAGTCCGCTGATGATACCAAGCTGGGAGGAGTGGCTGATACACCAGAAGGCTGTGCTGCCATCCAGCAAGACCTGGACAGGCTGGAGAGCTGGGCCGAGGGGAACCTGATGAAATTCAAAAAAAGCAAGTGTAGGGTCCTGCACCTGGGGAGGAACAACCCCAGGCACCAGTACAGGTTGGGGGCTGACCTGCTGGAAAGCGGCTCCACTGAAAAGGACCTGGGAGTGCTGGTAGACAAGTTGACCCTGAGCCAGCAATGTGCCCTTGTGGTCAATAAGGCTTCATTAAAAAGAGTGTGGCCAGCAGATCAAGAGAGGTTATCCTCCCCCTCTATTCTGCCCTAGTGAGACCACATTTGGAGCACTGTGTCCAGTTTTGGGCCCCCAGTTTAAGAAGGACAGGGAACTGCTTGAGCAAGTCCAGCAGAGAGCTACCAAGATGATCAGGGGACTGGAGCATCTCCCTTATGAGGAAAGGCTGAGAGATCTGGGTTTGTTCAGCCTGGAGAAGAGAAGACTGAGGGGGGGTTTCATCAATACTTACAAATATCTAAAGGGTGGGTGTCAGGACAACGGGACCAGGCTCTTTTCTGTGGTGCCCAACGACAGGACAAGGGGCAATGGGCTCAAGCTGGAACACAGGAAATCCCACCTCAATATGAGGAAAAACTTCTTTACTGTGAGAATGACAGAGCAGCGGAACAGGCTGCCCAGGGAGGTTGTGGAGTCTCCTTCTCTGGCAATATTCAAAACCCACCTGGAGGCAGTCCTGTGCCCCCTGCTCTGGGTGTGCCTGCTCAATCAGGGGGGTTGGACAAGATGATCTCCAGAGGTCCCTCCCAACCCCTACCATTCTGCGATTCTGTGAAATTATCTGTTTTAGGAAATTATATATACTCAGAGACACATCATTCATATCTTTTTTTTTTAAAAAAAAGGATGAAATAGAACAATAAAATATTAACAGAAACCAAGCAATAACCTTAGCTCAGGGGAAAAACTATTTCTACAAGTTAATAGTGTGATGCCTGAAATAAGATTGGAGCAATAGGAGTCAGGAGTGTCTGCAAGTTCAGGAGAACATAAGCATTGTTCCAGTTGCTTAAAAGCATTGTCTTTGTGCCAAAAAGATTCATGCGCAGAGCACAAACCAAAACCATTTGTGAGATTAAGTGCTTTCAAAAGGGAAGGTAACATCCTTCAAGCCCGAAAGTGGTTACTTTTAGAAGTTACTACACTGATACACATATCTTCCGCTTGAAGCTAGTAGTTACTTGAACATAAATAATAAGAGCTAAGAAAAGAGAGGTAAAACGTTTACCCTACTGCTTCTCTTTCCCTTGCTAAGGTTTGCCTCACTGCAGCAGGATTTCGTGAGTGGTACACGACTGTGCGCTTGGTGCTTCAGGTTACAGAGTGAGTAAAGTATAAAAGGATAACTTAGACTGGAAGTCTACTATTCCTGTGAAAGTGTCTCACATTTCCATGTTCTTCTAAGTTTGATGGCAGCAGCAGGCTTTTGAATAAAGAAAAGCACTATATGGAATTTAAATAGCAGGTCTAATGTAATTATGTGTAAGTTGGAACAATTATACAAAAATTACGCAATAAAGAAGGGAAGCAAAGCACTCAGCTATCTCAAACGAATGAAAATGCCAGAAGGGACTTAAGCCTTCATTATAGGCTGATGACCTGCTAAATTACATTGCCAGAGCACACGCAAGCTCATCATTGACAGTCTAATTCCAGCATACCTCTGTGGAGAGATGAGAAATCCTTCTCTCAAGCTCATACCCAGAAAGCAGATGGAGAGCAAGGAAAATGAAAAGCTTCATAGGAATCTGCTGGACCTTACTGATAATGCATCAGAACTTGATTAAAGATGTTACAGGGAGCTTCATATTTCTCTGGTTTTCTCAGCAGAGACTATAACTCTAATAACTCTATTAAGAAATGTAATGGATAGATTGAGAGTGCTTAAATGAGGACGCTCACTGGCACATTGACTCTGGGAAGCTAGTTTATTCTCATAAATGCACTCCTTCAAGGTGTAACTGCAAAGTGGTACAAGGTTGCTCAGCAGGAATACAGATGATGGTGAGGCTGCACACACCTCCACACATAGGACCATAAGAGAGAGACCTATTAGCTAGAACTGGCTTTGGGACAATGTGAGGCACCAAATCCAAGCTGGTTATCTCTGCTGTGGGTATGGGGTCAGATTAATAGAGCAGCACCAAGGTAAAATGGTTTTCTGTTTTTTTAGGACAGTAGCTATAGTGTGCTGCATTGTAGCTGTACGTGTGCACTCAAAACTTTCCTGGGGTGTGCCATATAGACAATAGGACTGTTTTCCTACTCTGGTTCCTTCTACGGACTTGGAGTAAATCTTTTAACTTCAATATTCGCACATAAGTGAAATAGGGCAATTAGGCCTAGCCACCCTTCCAGGCTGTCACGGTACTGATGGGCTTGGTTGTGGCAGCTTTACCAGCAGACCAAGCAGCGTTATCACAAAGGAACTCCTCTCCCTTCCTCCCAGGCCAATGCATAATTGTTCTCAGACAGTTTTCACTTTCTCCGTGGCCTCTTAGACAGCAGAAAAAAAACCTGTATTTTGCTCTAATTTGGGGGAAGGTCACTTTAAAGTCATTGAGATAAATTCTTTGAATAATGGCTACAGAATTCCATGGTTCCCTGTGCTCTAAATTACTGAAATCATTAACTATATTATTAGAAAAGATAACTGAAATAAGTACAGTTTAGATAATTCCTTAGGAATGTGGTCCAAACCCCATCAATAAATAGCTTTAGCAAGTGTCTTTCTAGTAAGTGGGAGAGAGGAGTTGCCTGTTTATGTCCACAGCTGTTGAAAGACCAGTCAGCCCCAAATGCTGAGATGCCCAACCACCCTGTTATCCCTGTAGAAGCGGGGATTGCAAAAGGGACCACATTTTCTATGGCAAGGAGTAAGAGTTATCCATCCTTTTATCCTTATACATCTGAAGATAAACATCCTGTCCCTTAGCTGAATGTGTATGGAGTCATAAAAGAAAAGGATCTGTTCAGATTTTTGTCCTGTAATCCAACTGTCAGGTGTTATGAAGTTGGAGGGAGGTCAGGGGGTTGGGGATTGTTGTACATGCAAATTCACAAAAGCATTTCCCCTTAGTTTGGTAGTAGGCAGGTAGACAGACATGAAGAGATGCTGTGTCAGGGCAATACACAAGCTGTTGCAGAACAGAAGTCTTAGTCCAGCTCTGAGGTTCAGACAGGAAGAGCTTGTCTCTGCTAGACTGCAAAGAAGTATAATCAGTATCGACTGTTCAAAGTTAACCTGATGAAAACCCATTTGCAGAGAAATGACAGGACAAACACAGGGCCCCTGCCACAGGCCCTGGGAGCAGGATGCCATGCTCTCATCACTCTGGGCCTGAGCAACTTGGGCTGCTGGCCTCCAGGGCAGAGAAGAGTAAAGACGTCTGGATGGTTTTGCATGACATGAGCCCGGATCCAGCAGGACTAATGAGCTCTGCATCAGCACTAGCTGACTCTGCCTTCCTGAACTTCTGCACTGTGCTCCTGGACACTCTGGAGTCCAAACTGTAGGTTAATGGTTTAGCTTTGGGTTTCAAACCAGCCCAGACATGGCTATGGATTAATGATTTAGGTATCTAGGGCTCAAAAGTAAATGCATGTTTGTAATGTAGAGTCCCTGCTTCTCAAAGTTGATGGTAATTTAGAAAGAGTTTAAATGAGAATTGTTTTCCCTATACAATGTTTTACACAATCAGTCTTCAAAGCACACACCAATAAAATGCGTTTGGTCAGCTCAGTGACTGAGGGTAGCAGCCCCACCACAGCATTTGGGGCATACTCAAGGGTGACACTGTCTATTGTGCTGGGGCTGATGTAGAGCTGTGGTACACCATGCAGACAGGTGTAGCTACACAGAGCTGTGGTTTAAGAGAGTACAGCCTCTATTGGGATTCAAAGGTCAAAGATGGGGAAGGCAGGAGCGAGCCCTAGCAGCTCAGTCAAGCCCCTTTTGCTCTATAAGATGACACATGGCAAGTGCTGTCCACCATAGCAATTATATCATTAGCACAGCATCTGTCACAGAGGAACATGGGATCTTCCTAATGGCTGGGGGGGAGAAGCAAGGGTCCTAATAGCAAGGAGTGCTAACTGACAAATGCATGAGGAATCCCATTTCAAAGGGTTATGGTTTAAATCAGACTTGTGCTAGAATGTTTCCTGGATCCATGCACCAGGCAGGACTGCTGGGCAGGAAGAAGAAGAGTCTGACACGGGCAGGCCCAGGTGGATTTTAGGCAATTATTGTTCCTAGAGATTAACGTCTTCTTTTAAGTGATGCAGAAATGATGAAGATGTTTTCTTTACCATCACTCCTGCCTTGATAAGCAAGGCTTGATCCAGACAACCTTCCAAAAGCTAAAAAGAAATAGGAATTTTCCTGTCAATGCAATTGACTTTGCTTCATGTCTTTACTTTGCATTTGGATTGAAATTTTCTAGCCAGTGACTGTCAAATAGCAGAGAAGCGTGTCACTGTGGTTCATATATTATCATGATTGTTTTTCTCAACAGGAGACAAAACATCAGCATTTTCAGGTGGAGTTAATTCCACATTAAACACAATTAATTCTTTTTATGTGCCCCTAGAAATAAGGAGATAAGTTTTCATTTCCATAATATATCTTCACTTCAGAAGCGTCAGAATGTGTGCCTGCTCTGTGTCTTTTGGGTAATGAAACCACCGTGTTTGGTATGAAAACATAGATTACAGCAGCTTAATTAAAACAGTTCTGGAAAAGTGAATGAACGTCAGAGCAAAAGATCATCATTAAAAGAAAGATAAATAGTTACATTTTCTTTGGTTAGTTTATATATTTGGCAGGGGAAGACACGTCTTAGACAAAGACAGCTTTCTTCCTGCTATTCCTAGAGTGGAGCTGTATTTAAAGGTGCGGGCAAGATGGGTTTTAATCAAAGTATTGGGCTAATCAAGTGTAGCCTGGAGCAGGAGTGAGAGTATAAGGTACCTACTTAGAAATAGCCTCTTTTTCTTCTCTATATGCAGATCCAATGTTAGGAAGTCTGGCTCTCATTTGCTTTCCAGCACAGATGAGGAAGCCAAGCTGTTTATGTAGGAAGGGATATTAGTATTATAATTCAAGCTGGTGAAATTCAAATTTTTTTTATCCTGGGGGGAACTTCAAGGCACTGGCATTTGGTTTCATCCTACATCAAAAAAGAAAAACAACAAAATCTTCACTTTGACTATTCTTACGTATTTTGTTTCAGCTGTCTCTGAAACAAATGAGTGCAATAATAAAGCCAGACTGAAATGGTACAACCTTTTATCTAACAAATATTTTGATAATTTTCCACAAATATTTTGACACAGCCACAGTACACAACAGTGAATTCATTCCATTTCTTTTGAATAGCATTTGCTGACAGAAAACTGTTACATTTACAATTGTTGACAAGCTCTGATTAGAAATGAACTGATCTGTTAATGGTGAATGAACAGATGTATTTCTCCACCAGTGACACATGGCAAGGCCCTGGGATGCTTAAACCTCACCTAGACCTAAAATCTAGCAATGGTGTGATGCTTCCGCACCACAGGAGATTGGGGTCTTCCTAGACCATCCTGTCCCTTCAGAGTGGACTTCTCCAGAAGAGACGAATGTTCACATCATCATCTGCTCCAACAATGAGCTCTCCATCCATGACTACCTACTTTCTGCTAATTAGTAGCTGCGAAAGGAGGAATAAAGACAAGGAAGGAACACCACATTTAATCTCCCCCAAGTGTCTGAAATATCTTTTACCTAATGGTCTTCAAGTTTCTTACTGCCTCAGCAGTGTGTTTCAAAGGCCCATATTCTAAAAAGCATATTGACTGCAATGCACTCCTCCCTAGTCTGTGATTGATCTTGTTGTTTTCTCCTCTGTTTGTTTGCTTGGGTATAGATGCATTACCTTTCCACTTTAAGGCCCTCAGGGTACACAGCTATTATCTGTCACACCCCATTTACTACCAATCTTTGTGGCAATGCTACCTAAATAACAAAGAAAACAGTAATAGCAAAGTCAACCAAAGAGAAAAGGAGCCCCTAGATGTCCAGAGAATGAGTGGGGACAAAGGAAGAGTGAGGAAGGAAGCAAAGGCTGAGGACAGCAGGCGGTGAAACACTCCCTAACCCTGGCCTGCCAGGAAGGATATGGGTCCCTTGAGGTGAGCTGGCTTGCTCGGATCCAGCCAAGGCACAGAAATAAGAAGGGCTGTTGTACAACTGGATCTTTCACCAGGAGGACACAGAGGCTTCAAACTTTCTTCCTGGAGGCATCCGTCCCAATTCACTCCAGTATGGGCACTTAATGGAGGTGCCTGGGCTGGGAGCGTGGTCAGTGCAGGCTGCCTCGGTGGAGGGAAGCAGAGATCTTCCAGTTGGGCACCCCAGCTGGAGCCAGCCTGCCAAGTGGGTAGAACCCACTTCCCAAAACACAGGCACCGATGGCCAAAGCCATGGGTAGCAATGTCCAGTGCAGAAAGCAGAAGCGTTCACTGAAATTTCATTCACAGCTGGAGGACAAAAGCGGGAAGTTTTCAGAAAGGAGGACTTTCTCTTGCCATGTCCCTGGCAGAGGCTAGCAAAGATGGACCCTAGTCTCTTGTCCTGGTTTTGTCTGGGATAGAGTTAATTTTCTTCCTAGTAGCCATTATAGTGCTGTGTTTTGTGTTTAGTAGGAGAATAATGTTGATAACACATGATGATTTGGTTGTTACTAAGTAGTTCTTACACTAGTTAAGCACTTTTTCAGCTTCGCATGCTCTGCAGGTGCTCAAGAAGCTGGGAGGAGGCACAGCCAAGACAGCTGGACCACAGCTGATCCAAACTGGCCAAAAGGATATTCTGTATCATATGGCACCATGCTCAGTATATAAGCTGTGGGAAGTTGGCGGGGAGGGCAGCAATCACTGCTCAGGGACTAGCTGGGGATTAGTCAGAAAGTGGTGAGCAGTGCATCACTTGATTTCCTGGGTTTTGTTTCTCTCTCAGTCTCATTGCTTTCCTCTTCATTACAATTTTGTAGTAGTAGTGGTGGTGGTGGTCATGGTGGTGGTGTTATAGTTCACTTATTAAACCGTTCTTATCTCAACCCATGAGTTTTCTTACTTTTGCCCATCTGATACTCTTCCCTACCCCACCGGGGGGGAGGGTGAGTGAGCAGCTGTGTGGTGCTTAGTTGCTGACTGGGATTAAACCACGACATCTCTATCAGTGCTTTTGGGAGTATTAACTGAACATAATCAATCAGTAGCACAAAGTAATAGGATGAAATGAAGCATTTTTCAAGTTTAAGTACTGGGAAATCACCAGACTCTTAAGAAGGCAAGGGAAAGATTATCTCAGACAAACCTTTTAAATGCAAAGTCACCATTCGTCTTTCCCGCGGCATGGTTTGGTAGGTCATGTGTACATAATGTCAGGCTCAGATGAGATCTGATTGCTCCTATATTATCAGGGGATACTCGGTATTCAACCACAAAAAAAGAGCAAGGATGAAAAGAGCCCTCTAATGATCAGACACCAACGAGCAGCAGAAGTGCAAAAATGGACCTGGCCAATCTAGTGGGAGAGAAACACTATAAAACAACACCCCTTCCTGCACCCACCCACCCCCTTTTTTTTTCCCTTTACTTTGAGTCTAAGATGGAGGTAGTAATTGCCGGGGGGGGGGTGGGGTCATAGCCAACACCAAGGACTGCCAAGGCAAATCTAAGCAGACATTCAGGGAAATAAGGAGAAATCTGGTAGACAAAGTTTCTGGAAGGAGAAATAGCTGCAGCAGAAGGATAACCTTTCTAGAACAAACTCCAAGGTTTCCAGGAATCAGCTGTGATTTTAACAGGTCATGTTTCTGAATTGGACAAACTACGTCTAGCCCAGCCCTGCTTTGATGCCTTTGTTCTTATTCTTCTAAAAAGGAAGTGTTATGTGAATATGGTGACCTGGATAAATTATAAAAATAACAATACTAACTCCCCAGAGATGGTGTGAGAAATAATGGCATTAGTGACAAGCATAAACTTGACCACATGGAAAAGCTAGTCATTTCTTAAAACTTTCTACTATTTTTGAGAGTTACTATTTTCTCTGAGCTTTATCTTTTTCAAAATACTAAAGGGAATTTGTAATTGAACATAAGTGAACAATTATGCTCAACATTAAGAAGAGGCAAAAATTAGTACCTAAGCATTGCCTCCAAGTAGCTGATTCTGAAGGTACAACCAGAAGTACTATAGAAGAGAACCTTCTGCAAGCTCTTTTCACCAACTATGATGACATTTAAACCTTGATATTCTTTTACAGTTATAAGGAAAACTTTCATAGTAGATGGACATATATGTATTATCCAGCAGTTAAATTATCCTCTCAGGATTCTTGCTGAAAATGAATGAAAGTCAATTTATATAAAGACACGATAAAACCGAACCACATTCTGTAAGGTAGAGTGCAATGACAAAGCAGATACAATGCAATGCAGAAGTCTGAAGAAGCAGTGTTATGAAGATCCAGCAGGATTTTTAAAAATGTATTCTGAACAGATGGTATGACAGGTCCATGTCCTCTGTGCAAGAGAGATCAGAAGCTGGAAGAATGGTGTATTTTCAGTTCGTTAGGTTTGGACCATCTGGCTGTGATAGGAGATTTTTAACTGAGCAAATCCAGGTCCTCACAGAGCCCTCATGAGTCAAAGCATCTCAGTCCTCTCTGTTTTTCACAATGAATCCATGAAAAAGACACAAGTTCACCTTTGCCTCATTCTGCCAGTCAATCCTATCTGCCCATGCTCCGCTTTTTCTCCTCATTCTTGAAGCTCTGTGCAATTAGCATCATCATTAAAAAGCAATTTACCAGTTGGATCCTGCTTTGCAGTTTTTAAGTGCTCTTACAAGCTTCCTGTAATCACTTTTTTCCCAGCAAAATCCTTGGGAGCATTGTCATCACCACTTTACAGATGCTGCCACCAATCTCTGACATATATAAAGTGACCTGCTCAATGCTACAAGAGAAAACACCATGATAGGTAGGACTGGAACTCAGGAGTGTCTCTCACTCTTCTTCCAGGATGATGATCATAGGTTTTCCTTTTCCTGTTTGAAAATCTAGCATGAGGAAAAGAAATTAAAACCATACTCATCATCAACAGTATGAGAACTGTACAAGTATGAGGAGACAAGGATGGTGCTACACATAGAAAATGGAAGAGTAGTCATGTGCCCCTTGGGCTGGGTGAGGTTTATCTCATCTAGTTTTAGAGCTGAGATTCAGCAGTAGGTTGTAGAAACCAGTTCCAGAAAGCAGCTCAACAAATCTGAATGCCTAGCACCATTTGGTATGCCCTGGGATTTCTGAGATATCTGCATGAGGCTGACCTGCTCTGCAACATCAGCTTCAGCACAGCACCAACAGATGCTGAAAGAAGTCCCTGTTGACCTGCTCATTGGGAATAGCTTCAGTCCTGGAGCTACTGGAGAGGAGGGGCTGTTGCCTAGGCTTCTGGGGGGATGTGGAGGACCCTGTGGTGATAGGAAGGGTGATGGAAGCCTGAGCAGGACAGCCAAGTATAGGGCACAGTGGATGGGAATAGGAAGCCTGCATTGGCACATGCTGGGACCAGTGCATCTCCCCCTTGCATGTATCATGTAAGACTGTGGACAGTCACCTTGGGCTGAACCTATGAAAGGGATTTTGGCATCTAAAAACCATGCCCAGGGAGAGCTAGAATGCAGTGCCTCAGAAGATGATTCACACTTGTCAGCACACCAAATTTTGGGGCAGGGTACAAAATCATCTAGTAGGAGACTCCAAGGGGAAGGGAGCATCGTCCTTCAGACCACAGGCACCTACATAAGGTCAGGATCCCCATCAGGCACCCACACACAGGGATTCCTTTGGGGCAGGGGCTGACCACTGCCTCGGTCTTTTAGAATAGGCTGGAGGGAGAGTTCTTTCCATTTCCATAAAGGACAGGAATTCCCCCTTGCCTAGGAAGAAACGGGCCATTGTAGCACCAAGAAACAGTGCAGATTCCTGTATTTCTCTCTTTCCAAGACAGTGCCTTAGGCATGAAGCTGGAAGTAAGCAGGGGAGGAAGATAGCACCCTTCATTTCTGCCTGTGATATAGAAACATGAGATCTCTGGTTCTAGAAGGTGAGAGAACATCAGAGTTTCACCCTGTGCCCCAGCAATTTCAGTGTCCTTGTGCAGAGGGGATGTCTGCGGCTCCAGCTCCAGCAGTGTACCCTTTGTGAAAATATCCCTGGACAAAATTGTACATTGGGTGAGACACAAGGACTGAAATCAGGAATGCTACTGAGGTAAGTCATAGCTTTGCCTTGTCTGCACACAGTCCCGATAGAACTGGAGGTTAGACGATTGAATCTGCTGCCCCCAACCCAAAATCACTACTGCAGCTGTGACCCACAGCACAGGTCTTTCCACCCCAAATGTGGTCCTCCTCACAAGCCCACCCAAAACCAGTGATGTATGCTCTGTTTGCCGCACATAGGAGACGCACAAGCAGACTCACACAGCCACTGTCCAGCAGACAGAGACAGTCACAGCCTGAACCTGTATCCAGGGTCTTAACCCAGCAATAGGGGGAGTTCCCTTACAATCTGTGCATATCTGTAAATAGCAACTATGTTGCTGTAACCGTAGTGGTCTAAATATCTTAGAGGGTGAGGAAGAAGTGACTTCATCTATTAGATCAATTACTGCATGCAGGAACAGAAGACCTTCACCGGGTCTTTTTAAGTCCCTTTCTTCTTCTCTGTTGCTGTACACAAATCTCAAGCCAAAGCGTGTTGTCATCCTTGGGGTATATTAATTCAGGTCAAAATTGAGATTAATGATCCTTTTTCAAGAAATTACACATTCTACCGTAGCACTTGGTCTGAAGGCCAATTTACTCATGTTGTAGTGTTCTGGGACCTCTGGAAAATTATCTCATATAATCACTGGAGAGCAGCCCAGGAGAATTTTGATTTTGGCTAGGGTTACTAATACTTATCTCTGAATGATGGATTGACTACATTATACAGTTCATACTTCTCATAAAACTTTTGCTCATAAATCAAGAGGGATGCAGCCTCTTATGTACTTCATCAAATGAAATATAGATTAGTCTGCAGGATGATTTTTGGAAGTCAGTTAGATTAAAGTCAGTCTGTGTTTCTTCTCACCAGCCCTTCTTCTTAAAAAAAAATAAAACAAGCAGGATACATCCTTTAAAAGAGTATTAGCACAGGGATATTTCTTGGAGGCAAAGTGAGAGATTGTTTTTAACTTATAAGCAGGTGAGTACTTGGTCCAAGTTATAAAATGCTACTGAGGCACAAAGTCATGTCCTAAGCATCCTTCTGATTGAAATACTACAAACACATTAAGTACGTTTGCTTCCCTAGAGTTTGTCCAATATGGAGGGTGACCTTGTAACACTGTCAGTAGGTGCTGACACAGTACAGCTTACACATACCTCGCGAAACCAGTGAGTTCCACTTACAAAATGAGGATACCCAGCTCAGCACACAGAAACTGGAGATTAATACAGTTTCACTTCTGTTCTGTGTAAGCCGCCTAGCCCTCACTTTAAGGCATCTGAGTCTCATTTTTGTGTGCATACAATGATTGTCTTCAATGTGGTGTAAATCTGGACCAAAGCAGGGGCAAGTGAGGTCTCCCAGGGGTGGTTCTCTCTGCAGGAAAGCAGCATACAGCCCAGCTGTCAGGTGGCAGCGGTGGAAATCTCCCAGAAATAGGGAGCAGGGTCAGCTCTGCTCTCTTGCCTACCCTCTGAGAAGCTTGCTCTCAGCACTTTCCCAGGTGTCATGGACTCCCAGCTCCCAACTGTTGACACTTTTCATACACAGATGAGAGAGGGAGCAAGGTAATCTCTGCGATGTCCCAGGCAGTCAGCTGGTTCAGGCTAAGCCGGTTGCCATGGCCTTTTCACAGGCACCAACACAGCAAAGAGCTGGCGAGGGTGTGGGTAAAAAGGCAGCGACTGTGGTCCAGGGTGGGAGAATATGGAGAAGATGAGATGGCAACCTCTGGGGATGACAACAACAAAAGAGGAGGGGATGTGTAGTGGAGGAAAACAGATAAAGGAGCCCCAAGGGAACAGTAGTCCAGGGCATGGTGGAGGATGTACACAGAAGCTAGGACAGACTGATGCCAGCCACTGCAGTTCCATTTCACAGTGGAGTCAGCGGAGGAATGTTAATTTACAAGAGCTGTTGTGTGTCCCAGGAAAATATTATGGGATGGATTATGAAACTTCCGCTCACACAGAGCAGCCCCTTACTCTGCCAATAGCTCCAAGGACAGAAGCAGAGGTCATCCACAGAGTAAAGCAACATGGAGTAAGTAGCTCATCACAGTGACTGGAAGCTGAGGAGGGCATATTAAAGAAGCAGCTCCGTTCTCCCTAAAGGCCATAATAGAGAGATAATAGAGATTTCCTGAGAGACCCAGCCAGGGGTGATAGAAAAGCACATTGCCAATTATCTACTCATCTAAAAGGTGACTACTGGGTGTCACTCATAATCAGGCTTATAGAAACAATGCACTGTACCTTTGAGCATGACATTTCTTCTCAAATTCAGGTAACAGAAGTATGACCACAGTCTTCATTCCTCCTAGGAAGCATAGTCTTATAATTTTTTAGATGTAAAAGATGTCCAAGTACAGTAGCTCATACCACCTAGGCCCATTGCAATTTCTTTGTAAGGACGTTTAGGAATAAATAATTCTGTGAGGATCCCCATATCTTTTCTACTGCAATGTGCTGTTGCAAGGAACAGTTCAAATTCAGCTCACCACTCTCTGCTCTGACTCTCTGAGAAGACTGCAAAATGATATGAGGACCCCCCTCTGCTATGAATAGCCATATCGAGCATTCAAAAGTCCATGTACAGATTTTCAGTAGGATACAGAGCAATCAGAGGCTTGTCTTGGAAAGAGGAAAGGCAATTTTGGGTAGCCTTCTCCCCCTGGCTTGATCTCTAATCATTGCCTGTTCCCTGGTCAATTTGAAAACAGTGTTAATATATGAACCTCTCTAGCCTTATCATATATTTAGTGTTCAAGTCCTGAATGCATGTGTTCCTAAAGACTGTCTTAGAAGGAAAGTAAGTTCCAAGATCATTTTATTGTCTTCTGTTCTCCTCTTCTTCCTGATCATGGTAAGATCTTGACCAGGTATTTATTTTTAATTTAATTATTTCTTGAGTAGTATAGCTGTAGCAATTTACACATGAAATTTCATAGAGCCAAACACTACATGCAGCATAGGATCATGCACAAACTTCTTACAAGTAAGTCCAAATTCCAGACTGAATGCAAATAAAAGTTCATCAGAGCATGACTGCTACTAAGAATAAAGAACAACATTAATGAACATTAATGAAGTTTTCCTCAAAGAATTAAGTAAATGGCAAAAGGAATAAATGATAAGGCTGACATTTTAATATAGAACTTTCCTTCTGAGTCACAGCTGTGGGTTGTGAATTGTATTGGGCTTATACTCAAAGTGTGTTGATTAACTTTTTTCAAATTGCTCAGCAACACGTGTTATTTAACATGCTTAGTTCATGCGTCCATAATTCATTTCTTTTTTATTTTTTAAAGATGGCAATTTTTAGATTTCTTGGCAGTTTTTCATTTTCCTTAGATAGCAGATGCTCTTGAAAACCTCTAGAGTAAAAAAGAAAAACAAAACAAAACAAAACAAAAACCAACACCGCAGAAGAGGAAGACAAAAATGGCATTCATTCTGAAAAGCGTGAGGTTTTCCTCTAAGCTGGAAAGGCCTTCCTCTGTCATTTCTACATATAATTTATTACCTGTTTTAGACAGAAATGGATATACAGTGTGTAGACATGCTAGATTTCCCATGCACCCTTTCTACCACTGGCAATTTGCACTCATCCCAAACCTTTTTTTTTTAAAAGTTGTTTTCCAGCATCCATTAAATATAGCTGGATGCTAATTACAAGTATGTAGGTCCCAGTCACTCCTATTTGTCCTGCCCAATGGCCTGTTATTGTTGCACCTGAAGTTGAGTATTTATTCCAAGTGGAAAGAAAAGATTCGCTCGGTTTTAACTCTGTTACAAACTTTGCAAGATCAGGGATAAAAGGCTTCATTAAAGGCCATTTATGTGACTGAAAAACTGCTGGGTGCCCTTCATTACTGGATCTTCCTATTCAAAAAAATTAAAAGGGAAAGGGAGAAATGCAGTGTTAAGCTTTCTTCTTGATACACTGCTTTGGTCAACACTGTGTTGCTTTGCACAGAACCAGACCACAAGCATACCACATACCGCTATGCTCACAGGGAATAAAAGACAGCTGTTAAATATTGCCAAAACTTTCTCACAGGTTGAGAAAACTACATGGTGGAGAAACAATCTTGGAAAATGTTCCAAGGCTTGGCCACTGAATTCTAATCCACCCTGGAGCATCAGTCACACTGCATTTAGTCATAGCATAGCCTGTATCTCAGTACACCATTATTAAAATGAGCAGCTGACTCCCTTCGAAATAGGGAACTGATAGATTCATTTGTAATCTCTTCTCCAGAAGACACCTTAGAGGTCAAAATTTGCAGAAATGAATATATATTTGAAAAGTCCAACGCAGCCAGCTGCATGTTGTAGGTGATCAGAGATTGACACCAAATGTCACAAAGAGAAAGAGCTACAGAATAACAAACATTGGTAGGGACGCCTCAGAAACCTTCTTGATTACTGTTACACTGACTAACATCTATAGTTAACAAAATGCTTAAGAGAAAAAGGTAAATACACAGATAATAACAGTGGAGAAATAGGGACCCCGCTGATAAACATTTCTAAAATCAGACCATTCTAGGAAGATTTATAACAAATGTTACAAATCTGCTTAGCAGTGAAGTGCACATGGATGTCACCTGGTGAGCTAAGAGGGCCGAGAGCAGATAAGGATAAATACAGTGCCCTACATCTTGTTACTAAGCATAATTTCAGCTCTCCTTTAACATTTAAGCAGTCCAAGGACCTAAACAGGATAAATAAGGTGATCTCAGAGAAGTTATCCCCACTGCTTTACACGAGGGCAGAATTTGTATATCTGAACCTCGTGGTATTTTGACATGTTGCAGCAATGAAGATTTCAGATCTACTGAGAAACTGCAAGGTATCCCGTCTATTCCTCCTATTTTAGTCACTTTAACACCAAGTTATGTGTTGGTCCTTCACAGCCCAAATGTTACCTGTTGTATGTCTAGTCATCCGCTGCAGACGTCCACTCTCGTAGAAAGAACGTCTCCACCAAAATCCAACATATGTTCAGTACACAGGAATCAGTGTCACGATGAAGAGCTTTGCATCTCTTGCCAGATCTTGGGTTTTTGCTGGAGAGTGGGTGTGGTAGATAATAATAAGAAATGTTCACTGCTATTTCTTAAGAAGCAGAATCGGTGCCATTTGCGGGGGTTTTCTTTACTACTCCCACACTTCATCCGGTCTGAACACTGCACAGGATTTAGCTATGTTTCACTTACTCAGCAGTCAGGGAATATATTGTACTGACACTGTTTGTCCAGTGATTTTTCTGGCATGAAAAATGAAGTTGCAGGAAGCCATATGCTTTTTCTAATTATCCAATATCCTCATCATTCAGCCACTGTCTGATTATTGATTCCAAAAAATCCAGCTCAGCATTGAGGTTTAGATTCAGCAAATGAATTTTTCAAGTTACTTTAGGTTAACTTAAAAAGAAAAAAGAAATCTCACTGACAAGTTATAAATTTATTAAGATAAATTACTGAGATCCCTCAGGGACATAAAATTAAAAGTAATGCATTGTTGAAAAAGTTGCAACACAAGGCTGGGAGATACTTTCATCAACTTTTGCAATTTCCCCTGATGTTTCATATCTATCTGGGACACATTTGCCCAAAAAAGACCAAGTTCCAATCTGGAAGAAATGAAGAACGTAGGGACTTTACTAGCACAGATAGAGACATGATCATCCCACTCTACTTAGCGTTTGTCAGGCCACACCTGGAGTACTGCACCCAGTTCTGGTCCCCACAATTCAAGAAAGATGCAGATAGACTGCAGGGTGTCCAAAGGAGGCCATGAAGATGATTAAAGGGCTGGAGAACCTGCCCTAGGAAGAAAGAGTGAAGGAGATGGGTCTCTTCTCCTTGGAGAAGAGAAGACTCAGGGGGACCTCATTAAGGTGTTCCAACACTTAAAGGGCAACTACAAAGAGAACAAAGGCTCTCTCTTCACAGGAATTCACATGGAGAAGACAAGGGGCAATGAGTACATGTTGCACTGGGAGAGGTTTCATCTCAATATAAGGAAGAAATTTTTTACAATGAGAGCAATCAATTACTGGAACAACCTCCCCAGGGATGTGGTAAAGTCTCCATCACTGGAGGTTTTCAAGGTGCAATTTGACAGAGTGCTAGCCAGTCTCATCTAGGTTCCCTTTCCCATGACAAGTTGGACCAGATGGTCTTTCAGGTCCCTTCCAACCTGGGCTATTCTATGATTCTATGAAAAAACACATAATAAAAGGTGCTAATATATTTTATTTTGCTTAAAACGTGAGTGGGATTGCCACATTTTTAGAGATGGGATGGAATCATGAGTTACTCCTGAAGGCTTTAGAGATGTACATTTGGCCTAAAGCCAACCCCCAAACCAGCCTCTGCAAGGTCTTCTTTACACTGAGGTTTTATTGGCACTGTGGAGCCACTCTGGTATTTCCTCCATACTCTGGTATCTCCTTCATACTCTGGAGTCTCCTCCATACTCCCCTGCCAAGGTATTCACATTGTCTAATTTTAGGCCCTTACATACAGCACAATTCAGAGCCCCTGAGCAAGGAGCTCACTGCTATCTGCCTTCAGACAGCCTCCGTAAAAACTCTCCCTCCCCTCCAGCAGACCTGCAGAGTTTGCTCATCCATCTTTCTCTCCATTGTAGGTCTCACAGGAGTCATTTCAGTGAAGTCAATCAACTATTGTCAGCACTCTGCATGGGTTCATGAACCTTCCCCTTGCTCTGAGCATTCCTCTACCACACTGTAAAATCTGTTTCAGTGTGTTGAATGATCATATAATCATAGATTCATAGAATTATTAAGGTTGGAAAAGACCTCTAGGATCATCAAGTCCAACCATCAACCCAACACCACCATGTCTCCTAAACCATGCCCTGAAGTGCTGCATCTACACATCTTTTAAATACCTCCAGGGATGTAGACTCTACTGCCTCTCTGGGCAGCCTGTTCCAATGTCTGACCACTCTCTCAGTAAAGAAATTCTTCCTGATACCCAATCTAAACCTCCCCTGACACAGCTTGAGGCCATTTCCTCTCATTCTATCGCTAGTAACTTGGGAGAAAAGACCAACACCCACCTCACTACAACCTCCTTTCAGGTAGTTGTAGAGAGTGATAAGGTCTCCCCTCAGCCGCCTAAACAACTCCAGCTCCCTCAGCCGCTGTGAGATGAAAAATCTGATGTGCTGCCCCACAACAAACTGGGTGTGAAAGACTTGAAGGAGTTAGAATGCATCTTGGAAATAATTTATGAAAATGTACAACTCATAAACACTGGCACCATCAATGCAGAATACAGAATGCTTTCTGGATATGTGACATGCTTCATCTCCTACACATGAAGGTAACAATGAGCCAAGTAACACAGATGAGGTGTGCTGGAAATGCACTTAAAGTAATTGCACATGTCGTTCTGTTTTCACGAAAGCAATAACTGATCCCAATCCATTCCTCAGGCCTCATTGCTGAACCTCTAATGATGAGAGGTACCCAAAATGAAGAAGGGATGCAAAAGTAATTGTTAGGACATAACAGGTCGCACTTCAGCAATTGCAGAAATCATGGAACTGGCAACGCATCTCCTGTCTCCAACCAAGAAGGCTGCCAGAGTCACACAGCTGGCGAGCTGGATCCATACTCCAACTACATTCACCATGATGACAGAAATTCTTAATTCTGGCTAACCAGGACTAATCTCCAACCAGTCTGGAGATGGATAACCTCTATGTCATTCACTCGTCTCTGTGAGTTATGAACAACATGGTAGGAAACTTCAGCCCACATTTATATTCCAGTTCTCCTAGCTGAACAGCACCACTATCTTACAATAACCACGGAAAAATATTACTGAGAATAAGGCAGAAAAATGTGAGCAACATTCAGTATAAAAATTTTGCCTCATCCTCTCTACGACCTCACAAGCTGTCAGATCTCATTTCTTTCTTATAAACTGAAATTTCTAGTTTTTTAGCTTTTTACAGGTATTTTGACATCCTTTCTGGAGACTTTGTAATAATGTACAATGAGGTGAGCCGTATGTGACAAAGAAGAGGTGGGGAATACTGAAAGGAAAGATATGAGCTTGCCTGTCCCGGAAAGGAGTTTTTCCATGACCTCCTACTAATTTCTGATATCACTAGGCAATATTTAGTGAGGTTATGGACAGAAGATTGCAAATAAGCCAGACAGTGTTATCGCAGCATATGCCATTCATGATACACGATGAGAAATAGAGGAGTCATACCTGTGACTACTAGAACATTCTCCCTGTCCTTACTTGATGTGGAGAAAAGCCTGAGCTAAACCTGCCTGGATTCCTCCCATAGCCTTCCTAGTTCTTTTAAACAGCCACAAAACTTTTGTTCATCTTTCTGAACTCTGGAGTTGTACTAAGCTTTGATTCTGAAGAGAAAGAAAAACATTTGCTCAGGATTTCACACAACAAAAGTTGGGCCAAATGTAATGTCCACAGTTAGAGCAATTTGGCACTTGTTTGATCCTCTAAGTTGTTTACCCATTTTATCCTTGCAGTTAGGTGGCAGGTTGCCACCTTTTGAGAACTAGAAAATGTATATTCCAGTGTGCAGTTTCTACAGCATGAAGTTAACAAAACATTCAGATGTTTAACTGATTCTAGTCACTTTTCAGCCGTTTTGCTTCATTAGGTTTTTCCTTTGATCTCCAACTTGTCTCTTCTGGCTCCTGAAACAACATTATTTCTCATGGAGAATTAGCCTAATCTGGCAAAAGCAGTTTGCCTTTCATTACAATATTTCATGGGTTGAACATTTCAATAGCACTGCTGAGAGAGGGCTCGCCAGAAGTGTTTGTCATTCTATGCACTTTAATGACTTTAAGGTTACAGTCATATGGAGAGCTGAGAAAAAAAAAGCTTTTGCTGGACTAGGCCAGAACTACTTCCTACCTTGTAAAGTGCGTTATGATTGTATCTTATTTTACACAATCTTTTTTTTTTCAGTTTCAAATCATCATCTTTTACATGAATCCAGATTTTGCTTGAGCTGGCTTATTTTTTAGCATTAATGGTGTTTGCTTTAAGCAGTGGAAATTCTGCAAAACTTCGTCATTTCTTTGCATCACTTTGAAAGGGGTTGACATTTTGGAGAGATTTTTATTTCTGCTACAGCAGTGTAGTAATGGACTGACAGCTAGCCCTCCAGTTAATGCTTTGCAATGAGCCATACGAGCATACGTAGCCAGGAACTAGAAATATAATTAGTAGACCTGAGACATACCATGACGTGCATAGAAGGAAAGTATCCATCTCATTCAATCAGCTATGAAACAAACAATGCATTTCTGAAAGTGTGGCACTCTCACTCCATTTGCTTTCTAATTCCTTGTGCAGGGAATAACATGCAAAGCATATAGACAAACAGGACCCTCCCAAGGCTGGGTCAGGGAATGTGGCTGCCTTGCACCATGACAAGCCATTGGTAGTCACCCTGGCTCTGTTGTCCCTGATTTTGTCCTTCAGCTGTACTGAGACCTTGCAGGTCCTCCCCAGCCAACTCAGGCTTCCAGCAGAGGCAGGGGGGGAGCAGGGGAGGCAGGCAGACGGTGGTAGAGCATGGCTAGGTTGAATGCATGCATAGGGTAGGTGTGAGCCTGAGGCATAGGGGCCCTCACATCTTGGGACTAAAGGAGCAAGTATACCAGAATATGAGCCCTTCTGGACTGAAGTTACCCATGAATAGGTCCTAGGCCTCCAGCAATACCAACTTGGATGAGGGTCAAGGTGGGAAGGAGATGGCTTGAAAGTCAGGGAGGCAATATACTGAGAAATTCCATCCAAAGCACCTTTTATCTTTTTGCTCTCGCACCTCCCAGAGCTACACTGATCCTCCCTGTATCAATTCCTGGCCCTCTGAAATCATCCTGACACATGGCAGCGCCCTCCCACTGAACCACTGCCACTCTGAATTTTGCTGCTTTCACCAGTAGGCTCTGCACTCCCTCTCACTTACCATTGGCAGCTCAAAGCCAGCCAGAGACACATTCTTCTGTGGCATGCAGAACACGGAAAGCTCACCAAACCCCACGGAGACATAGTAAGGGAGGGAGGGAGGGAGGGGAAGAGTAGTCAAAACTTTTAACTGAGATTCATCACAGTTCTAGAAACATGTATTTGCAGTACTTCAAACTCTTACCCATGTGCTCTGTTCAAACTAGGGCAGCAGCCCTTGAAGAGCAATTGAATTTAATTGGAGATCCATTTGCCATTATCTGTCCCCCTACATGACACCAAGTCACATTATTGCGTTATGCACCTTGGAGATCATGTTCCAAATTGAAGGAAAGGAGCAAGTAAATAAAGCAAAATATTTAACACTGTGAGTGGCGTTGACATTTATTAGTGGAAAAAGCTTTGCTCAAAAATTGGACTTGATGTTACATTGGTTTTATGGTGGTGGTTTTTGTGGTAGAAACACAGACTGAGACAATATCTACATGATTCCTAAATGGTAGGCATGAGCTTTGAAACTAAAAATAGGCCATGTTCATTTTTTCTAAAAACTGTAGAAAGCTTTTCAAGGATCATAGGCCAGCTTTCAAGCAAAAAAAAAAAAGAAAAACAAAAAAAAAGTCCACAGTCAATTTTCCTAACAGAAGAGGCTTTTTGCCTCTCTCTAGGAAACTCAAACTCTGAACTCAGAAGCCTTTGAACTGATTTGGTCTTTAATACTATTTCAAATCCTATCATTTTGGTGAAGACACAAACTAAAGGGCAAAAGCCATCTCTGTTCAATGGGCCAGCTGGTGAGGCACTCAAGCCCTTTCTGACTTTGCATGTTGGCAAGAAAAGAAACCCATTGGAATAGACAGTGAAGGGAAGAAATCTCCTTCATCTCTGGGCAGTTGTATAGATGTCTGTGCTGCTAATATTTCAATAGGAAGGTAACTCAAGGACTAACTTCTTGAAGGGGAAGAGTTCACTCAGCTTCCTTTTGGACACTTTGAGTGTCTTGGCTTCTTTAGTGTAGTTCTTCACATGCGAAGCACAACACGCAACCCTCATGCATGCTGCAGAACATCCTCAGATGTCAATCTGTACCTGTGTCTCCAAGCTGTAGGAGTGCAGGTTCAGCAGGCAGCTGAACAGGCACCTGCTGCCCCAGGTGAGGAAGAGGACTAAACATTCTTCGGTTCATGGAGTTCAACATTGTTATCTGAGCCCGATCCATCCTCTTTTTCAGGAACCCCTTATTCTTTCCAGTACCAAAACCTGCAGGCATTTCCTGCAGAACTGGGAAGTGCCATGGGTGAAGTACCATTTAACATCTGTACTGACATTGTCATGTAAAAGCAATGCAGTCAGTGGAGGTTGGTGAGCCAATGACCACATGTGTACCTACTTTAGGTTGAGCTGAATTGTCCTGCAAGCTGTCCTGCAAGCTCAGACCAGTTTCTCACACCTAGGGGTGTAGCACCATTTGAGATGTCCTTGGGGATCCCAATAGGCTGCCACTTTCTGGAGCTACCATTCCAGAAAGGCAATTCCAGCAGTTCCCATGCCATATCTGCTAGATCTTTGAAGAAGCCTCTGATATCCAAGGGCATTTCAAAGAGCACCAGGTGACTGTATGTAGGGAATTGAACCTCCACTGACTATAACAGGACACATCTACATTTAGACACCTGAAATGACATGCCCACACAATGGAGTTGAATCCCAGTCCATCTGTGCCAGTAGCACAGTGCCAGTAGCTGGGACAACACCAGTTCTCTTGACCTGTGGAAAAATGCAAGGTAATCTGTCTTAAGCTACTTTTGAGAGGCAGATCTCAGAAATGTCCTATGTATTTCTCTTACATTTCCTACGTAATACACAGCCTTAAGCACGACAGCCTGCCAGATAGAGCTTAGAGGTGTCTATGATCCAGACAGCGCTGGAAGAATGAATTTGCCCCCAAAAGACAACAATTACATGATTCCCACCAAGATGACAGTTGGTGAATATGGTGGAGGTCCAGTCCATCCCCTAGATAAAGAAAGATACAATTGCCCATACATAGACACATAAGTTATTTGATGTGCCCAAGGATATTTTATCTTGTCATCAGCTGCTAGCCCAGAAGGTCACAGGTTTCCCATAGCTCCTGCATCCTGTTCACCAGCCCCCTCCCTGACAGGCTATTCCTGGATGCCTCAAATTACATTTAGATAACTGAATTGAGATCCTGGTGTTTACAGACAACAGCTTGAGATTTCAAAACCAGATCATTGCTCCCATGAGGCTTCTTCTCGTTCCTAGCAATCAGATTGCATTAAGATAAAACATAGCTCAACATTACAGTGTGTCATATCATCATCATCTTTCAAGATCAGAAATCTCACACTGTGCCATGGTTTCACTGCGTTTATGAGAGTGTGTCCAGACATCAGCATTATGACCAGAGACTTACTTTTTTTTATGGTAACTTTTTAAAAATGTGAACAGTTTTTCAGAGTGCAACTCACATTCAGTCCTTTTTTCATTTTCTAATATTCACAAAAACTTGTGGAAAAGAACCACTTTTTCTTCTATGTTTGAACTTCATGGCTGGGCACAAAAGTTATGTCTCTTCTTCCAAACATGTCTCTTTCTCAAGGGAGGTAAACACAGCTGGTCATTAAAATAGTTTCAGTGCTCTACTTCTCAAACTGCAGGCCCATTTTCCCACTAGGAAAAAAGACTGTAAATGCTATAATTCTTTTACAAAACAGCACCTTTCTAGCAGTATAACTGAGCCATAAGCATGGGGTCAAATTTGTAAGAGTGCTCTCTATAACACAAAATAGTGCTTTAACAAAGGGATGAGGATTTTTCTTGTCTGACCTTTGCATCCTTCTTGTGATAACAATTGATGTAAATATAGATGATTACATGTAGGCAACTCTTTAAAATTTACACTTGCTTTTTGCATTTTGAAATGAATCCACTCTCAAAGACTCAGTTTGAAAAATGACTGTAACTTATGTACTCTTTGGAAAAAATTGTGCTAACGCTTTTCAATGTCAAAATATAAGTGACATGGTATGCCTTTTTAAAAAGAGTTGAATTAGTATTCAGGTCAATAATCCGTCTTTACTGTAATAATAAAACACGCTGAACATTCTTTTTTATCCTTACGGGAAACCATGTAACTGCAGTAATTTTAAATCAAGCTAAGAAGTTGTAAGCACTTTCTCCTTTGACTACAAGAGAGGCAAGGTTGAATCGCTGCATTTACTTTAAGTTCATTTTCCATATGGTTGCTCCAGACACAAGCCTTTTTTGATAACCAGTCTGTAACTAATGAATGCTCAAGACCCAAGTTCTTCCCTCACTGAAGCTCACACGCGTAAGAAGTCATGATGCACAAGCAAGGACTAGACAGATTGTCTAAACCAGAAGCAAAAGATGGTCACACACTCTCACTAGGAGCATCTGGTTTACACCTATTTACACCTATTTATTACCTATTTACTTACAATTCAACAGTGATTTCTTATATTTTATCACCTGTTTTCAAGGAACAGTGCATCATATAAAGATCAGCACTGAAGAAAGCCACATGGGTATCAGGTTCTTACTAAATACTTCCTATTCCTGAGCACATCAGAAGAGAAACCAGCCAAAGACAGCTGACACATGCACCTAACCAAAGCTAGTCCTCAAGTCTCAGCATAATCTGGATTCAAGCCAGCACTGGGAGATGAAATCAGCTCACAGTCACTGATAGAGGACCTTCCTTCATGAAGAAAAAAAGACTGATGTCTATTTTCATCCTCCTGGAACAGCAGACATGGGTGAGGTCTCAGGAGAAGTGATAGGAATCTAATGTAATGTATAATAGACTGAGTACTTCTGATGGAGATTCATCTAATAGGTGTCCACAGAAGACTGAACCTGGAACTCCCTTGCAGAAATGTGAAGGGCTGGCTGACTTTGTGATCCTTTTAGCAGCCATATTCAGCCCCTGAGTAAACTGGTTAGACCAAGTGCGCCCAACACCAACAATAAACAGGGGATATACAGCTTTACCCACCATGAGATGCAGCCATTTCCTGTCACCAGATTGACCAAAATCTGTGGCAAGGTTAGATAAGATGAAGAAGAGTAAGCAGGAGTCAAATCTGAGCGTTGTCCCTATGCCAGTGGTGGGCAGAGAAAAGACAGTGATGAGACACTGGAGAGCAGTGTTATTTCTGTAATAGGTGCCCACCCAGTGATCAGTTCATCCTGAAGATTAGAAGAGCTCAGGTGTCCTCATTGATGCTAAGCCCTTCCAACTTGGTGTGAAAACCTACAGAAGCCCCAGCAGATCCCTCCAGATTTTCCTTACCCACCTTCCTCCAGGCTGGCTGTAAAGTGTGTTAAACCAGAATGGGACTAAAATAAACAAAAAAACCAATCCTGGGATTTCTATGTGAAGTCCAGTCTTCCTCTATTGTACTCAGGCAAAAGTGGGCCAATCATTTTAGTCCTGTTCGTTGAGACAGGAAAGAAAGGCAAAAAATCCTTCTTTCCTGACAGATTTTGTGCAGTGTTATAATAAATTTTCTGTGTTCCTAGATCCTGTTTGACTGGCTGAAAAGCAGAGGAAGTGGTAAGTTAGCTGATAGACCATGTCACCCCGTGCTACAAGGTTCCTATATCCCGTTGTCTGAAGAAAAACTAACCTATTTTTTCCCTCAAAAGGAAGACCTAATTAAGGTAATAATACATCAAGACCAGCAGTACATTACACTTCAGCAACACAGATCAGCAGATCGATTTCTGTTCACTCAGAGTAGTGCTTTTTATTTCTCTGCTGAGGCTTCAATGGTCTGAAAAAAATGCTTTCCGAAATTCTCAAGATGAAGGATGTGGCTCGCAATTATATTCAAGGGGGAGATGCAACTATCAGAAAAGATGTCTAGCTTGTCAGTGCAGGAAAGACAGTGTCTTTTGGGACTGAGTCAAGTAATGAAGTGGAATACTCCAGTAGGTAGGGACCATTGCAACCCTGGCACATGGACCTTCCAGACAAAGCAGGTTGCTTTGACTCTGTCATCTCCACACATATAAACACATGCAAATATATGTTTATTTTTCTTTCAAATCCCTTCTGGAGCAAGACATGTCACTGCATTCGTTTTCATTCCCCAAGTGCGGGAAGGAAGATAGAACAAACAACACATGACAGATGTTATTCATATTGCATAAGGTGCCACTGGATACATTCAGATACTAAGTGATAATATCTATAAAAATGTCAATAGAAAAGACTTCATGGTAGATCTCACATGTAAGACATGGCTTAACAAGAAAGGTTAGTCAAGGCTTCCTTCACATACACTGCCTGCTCCCCCCAGCTGGGGGTGTGGTCCCATGCATCAAGGACCACACAGGAACATCCCAGTTTCAGGAATGCACCATGTGTGCAGGAGGATGCACATGGCATGGGAGCTGTGGGTGGTGTTAGGGGTCTGTTACCTGGAGAAGATCAAATGCTGGTTTCTCACATCCACCTGAAGCATGCTGACTTTGGGGGAAATGCATTCCACAAGGCTCTGGAGAATCAGACTCATTTGGTGTTCCTACAAGACCTTATGCAGAAAGAAGCTTCCTTTCAGCTTTTGTTGACCACTTCTATCCACCATATATTAGAAGAAAATAGGATTTGTAGAGAGAGGTAAGTCCTCTTATTCAGCAGCTGGAAAACACAGCAAAGCATTCAGGTACATGGGCTACCTTTCCTATCCCAGACAGGAGCCACAAGCTTCAAGCAAAGCACAGGCTGGAACCAACTGCTCAAAGTTTAACAGGCCAATGTTAATCAAGCAGATTATTTCAGACTAAAGGTGGTTGGTTCCTGCAGAGCTGAGGACAAGTGTTAGCAAAAGATAGTAAGGTTAACAGAGTGAAAGCCAAGTAATTATCACCTGAGGAACACTGAGACACTGTACAGCAAGGGAGGAAGAAAACTGTAATATGACATAGACCCCAAATCTTTTTAGTATCCAGCAAGATTTTGAACGTTATTATCTTGACTTGCCTTTTGAAGATACCTTGCCATTACTGTAAAGAGAAATGCACTTAATTTTGCTTTGTTGAGGTGAAATAAATGCTTGTAATGAAATAAATCCTTCAAACTTCAACCAGTGATGCTGATTTTCTTTAATCTTCTTGCCAACCCCCACATAAAACCAAAAGGGCTGATCCTCCTTCCATTGAAGTCAACAGCAAAAACCTGTAACAGCTTCAGTAGGAACATGATTAGACTCTGATTTAGGACCGAGAACACTGTTCATTTACCTGTCCCCAAAACCGCTCCTTCTGAAAAATCAAATCCAATATCTTCTAGAACAGATGAGTTTTTCTTAAGCAATTTTTTATAACATTAATGGGAAACCCTTCAAACAGCCATTGTGGATAAAATTTAATGTTGGTAGATAGACAGCAGCAGTTTAGAAGCAGTAGATTAATGTTCTTGCTGTTTGACTTTCTTGGGGTTTTTTAATTAGAATTTACCTTTTAACAAGGAGATGTTTACGACTGAGTCAAGTGAGAATGGATGTACACAAAAGCACAGCCATAATTCTCTCCTGCTAGCCTAGTCTCTTGGAACAGTCAATGGAATCACCCTTTCTCATCAGTCCCTATATTGCCTCAGAGTCATGCACAACAGGGAACCATCCCCAAAACTGGGTTGGCATTTTCCCTCCTGCTTTGTATCTCATCAACTTATTTTTCTTTCTAAAATTCTATCTTTCCATCCTGAAAGAAACTGTGTGAGCTTTGATAAGTTTCATACTACAGGTGTGGAAGGCTGAGGCTAGCAGCCTGCCAGGAGTGGCAAAAGCCTTGCAGTGATGCTGCCAAGTCCTGAAAAAACAGGCTGGGTTTTTGCTGCTGGTTGTGGAGACAGAATTGTAAGAAGGGAGTAGTTACCAACCGGGGGTAATTTTTTCCTAAGAATGATGAAATTTGGGGTTGCCCACATGTCAGAGGAGTCTTAAACCAACCCTGACCTGATTTTGTGGGTTCTGAGCCTGTTGCCGATTGAGGTTTTAAAATATTACAAATTCAAACCTATCTATCCTGAATTCTCCCAGTCCAGGATGAATGGATGCTAGAAGCCAGGGCAGTAAAAGCAGAGAAACTTTTCAGGACAGACTGAAGAAACTTAAACCAGAGTAAGAAGTCCAGTCAAGCTGAGACTAAAGAGTTTCTACCTAAAATCTTTAAAACTTACAAGAGAAAAAAGCTGAATTGTCCTTTCATTTCAGATGAGGTCAGCAGATTTTCTCAGATCCTCTCTTTTCCCAGATGAATGAATTCGTCCTTAAGTGAAAATTTTCACTGAATATTGGCCATGTTTCTAAGCATATCACTGTCATTGCCAAAACAGAAATTTCTGAGTTTCAGCTTGGATGTGTCCTTTATGAGCTTCTCATATTCTGCCTCAGAATACCTAGCTTCTGTAACTTTCAAGAAATGCAATGACCCAAAAAGGGAAGAGTAGAAGGGAGGAGCCAAAACTGCATTTGATTATTTTATGAATCCTTCAGAACACTCACAGCAAAGCAGCATTAATTCTGATAATGTAATTCTTGGATATGGTTAGTGTGTGCAAAACACTATACTGGACGCCAGGCAATTTTTCTAGTATTATGGATGATAGAAATTGTTTGGATCACAAGCAAAAGCAGCATGTATCTACTTCAGTATTTTATATGAGAGCAGGAACATGCATTGAAGTGAATGTTGATCTATGTTGTAGGAAGAATGTTGTAGGAAGAATAGATAAGGAGTCACTCCAAATCAAAGAAAGTGTTTGTTAAACAAAAATTAGTGTTAATAGTGGTCTTATTCACATACCTGTGTGACTGATCTTCAAGATAGATCTTCAAGCTCTTCAAGATCTTTGGGCCCCCCAGTTTAAGCAGGGCAGGGAACTGCTTGAGCAAGTCCAGCGGAGAGCTACCAAGATGATCAGGGGACTGGAGCATCTCCCTTATGAGGAAAGGCTGAGACACCTGGGTTTGTTCAGCCTGGAGAAGAGAAGACTGAGGGGGGATCTCATCAATACTTACAAATATCTAAAGGGTGGGTGTCAGGGCAATGGGACCAGGCTCTTTTCTGTGGTGCCCAACGACAGGACAAGGGGCAATGGGCACAAGCTGGAACACAGGAAATCCCACCTCAATATGAGGAAAAACTTCTTTACTGTGAGAATGACAGAGCAGCAGAACAGGCTGCCCAGGGAGGTTGTGGAGTCTCTTTCCCTGGAGACATTCAAAACCCGCCTGGACGCGGTCCTGTGCCCCCTGCTCTGGGTGTGCCTGCTCTATCAGGGGGGTTGGACAAGATGACCTACAGAGGTCCCTTCCAACCCCTACCATTCTGTGATTCTGTGACAGTTTGTTTGAATTATTGTGCATCTACAGAAATGCTCTTTTTTTCAAATATAAGAAATATTTCTAAACTCAGTCATAAAAATATTTTAAACATATTACAAATATATTCTTTCTGAAAATAGTTACCTCACTGAGGACAAGTTTCCCCCAAACCTAATGGCAAAGTCTTGATTTAGTAGTCATAATTAGTCCAGAAGTTGCTAAAGTGTAAAATGTATTTGCACACACATTCATCCAGACTTACAAGGTACGGACCTATTATAATTTGTGGAAAGGCAACTTTCAGGCAGAAGAAAGACAAAAATACAACAAAAAATGGTCCTCTGCCAATTATTTCTCCTTCTTCTCATTTTAGTGTGAGAAAATAAGTCCAACTTGTTGAAAAGCACACAACCCTGAACCCTGAAAAAGAAACAAACAAAAAAAGATAATGTTTTCTGAGGAAACTTTGTTCTGGAGATTTGGAAAAGAAACCTCCTGGATTTACATATAGGAAATTTCATTTTATTAGACACCTGGACTCTATGACTGAGCTATGTTACAATTAACACACCCCTCCAAAAAGCTTGCAGTGCTGCAGTAGGATGGGTTCATCTGCATACTGCTTTCAGACCCAAAGTCATCCCACACCCCTGCTTTCTGTGTGCCACAGGACCCCTTCCCACTGCCCAGGGCTTCCCTGGAAACCCACTGCCAGCAGGAGCCTTGTTACAGAAAGCAAGCCACAGCAGAGACCTTTGTTCCAGCCCACATGGCCTCTCCTGACACACCATGTTCAATGTGTCAAACATCTCCCCTTTGTCCCCAAGCCAACCTGCAGTTTCCAAGAGCCCACGGGAGTTGCTGGCATCTTTGTGACCTTTGTTTGCAAAACCAGGGAGCTGCAGAAAAGGAGGTCGCCTCCTTAGACCTCTGCGGGCTATGATCTGCCCCCTGCTCACTACAACCACGATGTTCATTTGCTTCAGCAAACTCTCACTGATCAATACCAGGAGGCTCTGACTAGATGCAGAATGAGCACAGAAATCTGTCCTGGAAAGAGCCTTCAGGTTTCTGAGATAATCAATAGGAATAAAACAGCTTTGGGCCATGAAGATAAGATTAAGGCTGCACAATATAGTGAATAGGACGCAAAGGCAAAGTGATTTATGGAGCCTCCCAACCATAGCTCACTCCATCCGCATGTGGAAGTGCAAGTCAGGCCCCTTCTTTCTTTCCAGAGCAGTTTCCTGCTTTTTGCCATTCTCACTGACCTCAACAGCCAAACTCCCCGTGACAGTTCTCTGTCCCAGAGGTGACACTCAGCATGACTCAGCAACTCAGTGGAGTTGCTCTCTATTTACACCAGCAGAGGACCCCAGCCCCACAGTGCACTCATGCATGGATTTGGGTTATTAGACCTATATATTGCTAGTGTTTCTGATGGGGCTTTCAGGTCCTTAAAGCCAAGCGTGCAACTAAACGATTCACTGAACTGTCAATTCTCTACCTTTGACACTGTAGGGCAGGGATGAGCCCAAAATTCTTACAACAAAGTTGTTTTACATCCTCAACACCTATGTGAAGGGAAGTGTTCCTAAAGCTATTTTTCCTACTGTTATTATGATGAGGGCTATACTTAAAAAACTAGTTGGGGGTCCAAGTGTGTGCAGGATACAAAACACCTTGATGACATGAATAAATGAGATGGGGAGGGCAGAAACTAGGGAGCAAAGAGCTGTCACTATGCTCAGAGATGTAGATAATTCTAGGACGGTAACAGGAGTGGTGGGATGGGAAATAGTATGCAAAACAATTGTATCTGTGCCTTGCTCATTAGATTCAAGGCAGGTTAATTTTCCGTTCTGCAACATGTACTATTTTGCTGTGGCATTTCCTGTTCTGAGGTATTTTTTACTCAAGTTTTAATCAACATCATTTCAAGGAGAATGGTAAACAAAAATTATCACTGAGCTCTACAGCATTCAATGTTTCACTCAAAGACTTTTTATGAGGGGAATATTTTTTCACACTAAAAATATAAGATCAGTTCTTATATAAGATTATATAAGATTATATATAAGATTATATATATATAAGATTATAAGATAATAAGTTTAATAAAAGGACGGCATGGAATATAGTGCCTACACTTTTGATCTGAATGTGCAAAAAAGAAAGGTGCAACAAAGAAGAATTTTATTGTAAGGCTGCCTTTCATCAGTGAGAAAGAAATAAACAGACATTAAAATACTTTCCATCTAGTTTTTGGTAGCTAAAAATGATGTCTAAATCTCAGCTAGAGACCCTTGGCTCCCTGGAACTGATGGAGAAAAATAAGCATCTCCTCAAGAATGAGCCACCTCATCCCAAGGTATGCATGGGTAGGATACATCCCCAGCCAAACGGCTTCTCTCACATACAAACATTAGCTCACCCTGAGGTGAAAGCCTGCCTCTTCCCATTAGAAACAGGGAGAAATTACAAGGTAGATTCTATTTAAGAGAAATTTTCATGCTTTTGAAATCAGTTATTTTCTTTTGTTCTATTTGCCATACCAAATTCCTTTCTCTTGTGGATTAAAACAATCTCATTTAACATCAACCAAGTCAGATAATTGTTTTAGGATACCCCTAAAAATTAAGCAAGTAGAGTTCCTATTTTGGAGTCTCCACTTCCGAAGCACTTGCATGAAGTGGGGTGTGGGGAAGACCCTGACCCTCTACCTGTTGCAAAAGAACAACTACAGGCAGCACCAAAAAGCCAACAAGAAGGAGGCAGGTAGATGTGTCCTTGCAGTGCAGTTTTACAGTCTTCTGGAGTACAACTGGAAAATGTCTTGCTTTCTGTAGACAGCACTGACATACCCCAGGGAAGTGCCCCAGTTACTTCTAGTAGCTTCAGTCAGTAATGTCGATCAGTGCCCATACCTGCTTCTGAAATATGGATGAGATATTTAGGTGTTTAAATACGCAGTTAGGATCCTAACTGCAATCGCCTGTCTTAGAAAAATTCCAGTATGAATTTTAGCATTTTATTTATTCATAGCTTGCAATAATTTTCCTGGGGGTTTGTGGAGGTTAGAAGTTCAATGCAAGAGTGTGCCTTCAGTACACACACTTTTCAGGCTGGCTCCATCATCTGTAACACCAAAGCAAAAAATGTGCAAATGTGGAGATAAGCTGCAGACAACAGAGATAAGAGGTACCAAGCATCCTCTGAAATGTCAGGGTCAGTAATATATTGAATGTAAATATTGAAAAGGATGTTCAAATATGAATATACAGCATTATCTCATTTGTAACTATTATATGTAAAGTGATAAGGACAATATTTAAACCAGCACAAAGAATGAAAAGTTTATGACCACAAGCCCATTAGAATACGTTTTGCTAAATTTAAATTACTTAAGTATTAACAACTGTCTTTAAAAAGGATGTAAAATACCTTTGACCTGAATGTAGAAACTCTTTCATTTAATTCATTTTAATCGTGGGTTTTGCTACTGAAAGAAGTGAGGTTATGGAAATTGGCAATGCATGGAGAAAAATTCTTAAAACAAAATACAGTTACTTTTAGTAACTGTTTAACCTGGAAAATGTCATATTAGTCCTGAAAATTTCTCAGAGAAAGGAAAAAATATCTTTTGGTGTTTAATTTTTTAAAAATGCAGTCCCAGGAATACATAAAATTAGACATGAACATTATGTAGCAATTTTTTAACCTACTACTCTAAAAGGTTTTCTGCAGCTCATCCAGAAATTACAGAATTGCCCCATGAAATTGAATGCTTGTGTTATGCTGGAAGGCTTAACATCTATTAGTTTTATGTATCTTCAGATTTACCAGCCTCACCACGGGCACTTCTAAACAGTCCATAAATATCAGATGTACTTGAATGTTGCTGTGAATCTTGAGAGTGTCAAATTTTCACCAATACTCAGCAAAAAAAAAAAAAAAACTAGATGTAGACCAGAAAAAAGTGCTCATTTCTCTATGATTGCCAACAACTACTTCTAATCACCATCAAAAGAGAGGGTGATCATGGTTTTCCTACCTGTGCTTTTTTTCCTGGTTTGTTTTTTTTTTGTAATTGCATTGAAAGCTCAGGACAGAATTGTCTTACACTTTGTCTCCTATTTCAAGCATGATTCAGGCCATCACCTCTTCAAATTTTGGGGGGAGAGCTTTCATCAGCTGCAATTTTCACAATTCAGGATTTGTGTCATATCCACACCCATGTTTGTCTACACTTGCTCTTCCTACATTAAACACAGAGGATGAGGCAAGTGGCCTTGTTCAACCCAGCAGTTCATGGGTTTACTCACTTATTATAATTAAATGATGAAGTACGTTGACTGGAGGCATTCAAATTTCTACTGAACAAGAGAGGAGAGATTTGCACTTGACAGGATGAAATCTGGGTTCTGCTCCCTTTGCCAGTAAGTTTTTTAGCATTTTTTATCCTGACGTGCCTGTGGAAGAGGGACAGGCACACCATCCCAAGGAACCCATCCCCTTCTCACAGTCTTCCCAGGGCTGTGCAAACCCCAACAGTCCCACCACCCCTCTGCTTGATGCTTGGCATGGGGCTGGTGCACAGGGAGCAGAGAGGGTTCAGGACTCCTTGAACAGAGGGGGAGACTGGCCCCTCAGTGCGTCTCGTAAACCCCAAGCTGTGGAGTTAAGTGGAGTAGAAAGGGACACCACTTGATGGACCTGCTGCTTTGTGTGGACCTGACATAGGTAGATCTGGTTAGAAGTAGACAAGCAGGTACCTCGAGAAAGTTACATGCGGACAAAAGGAACATTTAGAGTTACACACAATCGAATAGGGGCTTTGGTAGTGCAAGTTATCAGTTAAGGACTTTAGATGCTTTTTTTTATTATTTATTTAAGTGATACATAATGAGCAGGATTCTTTTCATTCCGTTTGAGCTGTCTATGGTTCATGCATGTAGCTTAACATACATCTAACACACACACACATGGAAAGTGTGAAGGAGAATGGTGAAATAAAGGCCAGTAGCTAGGAGAAAAGTTGGCAAATTTTAAGAAAAATAATAAACTGTATGCAATTAAAGCTCATCTCAGACTCCACGTCCATCCAGGGACACTAACAACATTTACTGTCTCTTCCTCGTACTTGCCCACACCTTCTGCCCAGGAAAAAAAAAAACCTACCTGGCTCTCACCTCAGCCAATGGAGGCTGTGTGTCTGTAGTCTCTACATGTAGGCTTTACATGTAGAGCCTCCTATGTCTACCATCTGGCCTCACGCTGGGTCTCCATTTATGTCCCTCTTTTGCAGCACCTCCCTTGGCCATTATCTTTCCAGTCACAAGTTGCTCTGTGCCATGAGCTCTAAACCCGTTAACCACACTCTGAAAGACACACTTTGACATTTCTCCCACACAGTGGAAAAGTAGCGGGCCAAATCTGACCTCTCTTAGGTTTCAAACAAGTGCTAAACATGACTACTGTCAGAGCTAATCCTGGATGCGAGTTGTAAATTGTGCAGCAACGCAGTGTAAATAACTACTTCTTGGGTGAGCTGTCTGTACAAACAGAGCCCCGGAGGAGGAAAAGGACATGGTATTTCTATTGTCAAAGGAGGCCAAATATTTCCAGAGAGGAAATCTACTGGTCAATTAGTTTCCTGAAAAGTTCTTCCCCTTCGCAACTTCTCTGAGATTCCTGTGGACTGAATGCAGCCAGCCTGGGAGAGCAGCGGCTGTAATGACACCTCCAGTTAATCCAAACCTAAGTTAACTGCAGCTCTGAGAAGTTCAGAGCGCACACCATCCCCACAGCACATTCAGGCTTCACAAGGAGAGCCAGTGCCTCTAAAGTGCAATGGGGACCAGCCCTGTCCCTTCAGAGTAAGAGAGCAAAGTTTGGTTCCATATTAATAGGCAGATGACATGGCATCCATATTTTTCACAGAAAAAGGGAAATACAGGATCTCCAACATATTCGACCTTTTTCTGTGTACAGACACTTTGATGTTAAGGGACAAATGTCATTCGCTTTTGCATCTGGGAGAAAACCAAAGCTTACTGTGTCCTCTCAGAAGCTCTCACACTTTTGCCTGAAAATTCTGTAATCTTCTTTTCAGACCAGAGGAAGGTATTGTCACTTCTGAGCCAGAAAACAACATGAAATTCCTCCTTCAATGTAGTCAACAGCAAGTTTAAAATACACAGCAGTTTCATGCCCAGCAGAGTTAATAAAACCTGGTTTCCCAGAGCTTTACATCGTCTTTGGAGCTACCCCACCTTGCTCCCTTGTCCCCTGCATGGCACTGCTCCAGCAGAACTCTTCTGTCAGCATGGTGCTTTGCAGAATCTGACCCAGGTTAAGAGCCAAAGTTTAAATAAAATAATGGAAACCTTGGAAGCTATGGACTTGCCTTATTGTTGATTTACTGGTGTCATGTTGGATCACTGCCATCGCTACCTGGTAAGACAAAACAGAGAAGCAGTTTGTTTACAGTCATAAAGCTGTTACCATTTATTTTCTGTATAATTATCTGTGTTTTGAAATTCACAGATGGAGTCCCTACATTTGAGTTTCCAGAGGTCCTGGGGATTCCCAGATTGTAGCAGATCTGTTCATGTCAAATAGTTATCAGCACTGTGCTGTGGACTCTTCTGGGAACCAGCTTTGGCAGTTTATCAATATTGTGAAACTAAGAAGATACCCTGCTGTCCAGCATCCTTCCAGTGGGAAGCTCCAGGAGTCAATGATTTAAATTACCTGCTGGCTGTTTTCTCTTTCCAGTGCCTGCATCTTTCAGAGGCCACTACTTGTTCTACAGGGATCACTACCAGCTTCTCCTCTGTCCAAGGATGAATATTCATAGTGGCTGTTCCAGACTCTGCCTCTCCCACCACCACAGCTCACTCCAATATTTTCAGTCAGTGTCCCTTCAAAACAGGCTCTGCCATGTACAGCCTTCTATTCCAACAGGGTGTGAAGGCCAAAGAGCCTGTCACAGCATGCCATCACATATTGGCAACAAAAAAGTCCCAGCAGGATCCAGTTGCTTGAATCCAAAAGGCCTAAGCCACAGCTTCCCTTTGTGTGTTGTTTAATAAGCTGCTTATACAGAAGCTGATAACCCATAGGGTACAACTATCACATATTTTCCTGTGGGTTATCACCTTCTGTCATGTCTCTAGGCATTAGCAGTCTCAGCATACGTCCCAGTTCATGCAAAACATCTTTGAATGTCATATTTGCACATTTCGCAGTGTGTTTTCTTACTGCACAATAGCAATGTGCAAAGCACAAAAGCTTGGATAGGTTTTTGTTAGTCCTTTGAAAGACTGCAGACCTCCTGCCTGCTCGTCTTTTCTCTGAATGTTTTTCCACTAGACTTGCAAGCTTCCCTTTAGTCCATTTCCATGGCTACCATGGCTGCTGATATTCTGCTGAATATTTTTCAGACCTGGCTGAGACAGGTATCCAGTTTTGAAACCTCTTCATCCTATTCACTACAAAATACATTAAAAAGAGGCCAGTGCAGAATGCCTTGTGTCTCACCCTGTTTTGGCCACTGGATAGACCTAAAATGGATATGGGAATTCACATCACGATCGCTCTGTTTTGCAAAATAGCATTTGGCTTTTAGAAAAAAACACACTTTGCTTCAGATGGCAAGTGATGTAAAAATGTTTCTGTGGGGATGTACCACTCATGCCCTTTAGACTAACACTTATTTTGGCTATGCTGCTTCCACTTCATGCTGTTCTTTCCATTCTGTCGTGTTGGTCAGAGTCACTGACAGATGGATCGGTGTGTTTGTTCCCAAATCATCAGGAAGATTCTCTGTGACTTTTTTCTTGGGGAAAGGATGGAGGGTAGATTCAGACCAGAGTATTTTGGAAAAAACACATGTAAAGTTGTGACGTATATTAGTTGTACACTCTGGCAGACAATATTCTCGTTAATAAGAGGAAACTGCTTTGAACAAGCCACTTTCCAGGTTTCAGCTAAACTTGAACTTCCCATGGTAAACACCATCAATGCTGGCAGAAGCCTACATCACCATCTACTAAGCTGACTCAAGTGTCTGGAAGGAGAAGACTAGATTTCATTTAGCAGGTCCTGCTCTTCTCTCCCCAAGTGATCTGAAAGGGAAGCAAGTAGATAATGATTCATATCTCCCAAGCATGGGGTGACTTGGGGCATCCCACAGAGCTCAAGGCTGTCATCGTTCATACCTAACATATGTGGGCAGCTGCTGTGTGAAGGCTTGATGAAGAAGACCTGCATGGTGAAGACCCGAAGCTCCATCCCTTCCACTCAGTATACTGTGCCTTATCCCATATAGCTCACTGGCTGAGAAAAAGAAGAGCATATATAAAACCACAGACACCCTGATCCACCCCAACTCATGCAGAGGTGACACCTGAATGACAAGCATCAAAGGTGCTTCTGCTTACCTAAAAAGATGAAGCATTATAGGATATGGGGTAATCATTCTCTCTTCCAAGCTCCTGAACTTTCAGGAACAACAGATGATAAACTCTGGCACTTCTGATAAACCAGAGCATTAATAATAGGCAAGGACCAAGCAAACTGCCTTCAGATTAAAATGCTGGAAGGCTCCCAGTGGCTGCATGATGAAGACCTTGCTGAAATACATCTGACATAGACATAGATTCCTGCTCAGCAAAAGATAATATCAAAGTAATAAATTAAAGATGCACTTTATATTCTCCTCTGCCTGCCTAATAAGCTAAATCACTTTAAAGTTCTTTATTTGCAAATCCCATGACAGGACTGATAACTTTAACCTGTCACTTTCCTTTTCACTGGGGGCTGCACCAGACTTTAGCTGCACCAAGCTTAGCTTTAGCAGAGAGGTGCCAGCTCAGGTTGGTGGCTGCTGAAGAGCCTCTTCTGAACAACAAAAATCTCTCCTAGGAAACTATATCACATATACTCATTGTTGGGAGGATGTTGAACTGCAGATTGAAAAGAAAGTTTTCATATTTCCAGAGCTATTTCTGAAATAAGAGGACGAAGGAAAAAGGAGTGTATCAGTAAAAGGTGAATTTTCACCATAATTCTCTTTCCTATTACTTTTCCTTTCCTATTACTTTTCAAAACTCAGCCTTTTTCCTTAACCTATAGGTTTATAGTTGAAAACTGGGTGGGGGAGTGAACTTCTCTCATGTGCATTTCAGAATGCTTATAGACTTCCACAAATACTTTGTTAAAGTTAGGAGGATGCTAAGAGTGACAACTTGTTACCTGTATTTAAAAAAAAAATCAAAAACAATAGTTACAATACTTCATGCATGCTGTGTATCTGCAAAGCACTACAAAATAATCCATCATTCTTACTCTTGCTGCCTCAACAGTACTAAGAAATAACTTGCATTGTCATTGTTTTAGCAAGTGCAGAGGGTTCACTCCTAGATTTCACTGGCTTCTGTGTAATTTAAATTAAATGATAATTTCTGTATTACAGAAAGTACTGAAGGTACTGAGTACAATATTAAATTTTTGTGAAGAAAAAAAATCTGTCTTATGCTTCCAGATACATTACCCAGTTGACCCTTGTGTAAACTGCATAAGGCAGAGAAAAGCCTGAACACAGAAATTATGGAGCAGGACACATTCAGATGAATTACTGTTTGGAAACCTTCTTCCATATTAGATTCTGATGTTTTAGAAGTTAATACAACAGTCATAAGATTCCAAAGGGAAGTGAGAATGATGGAAGGGTTTGAAACTAATTCATTTTACCTTCATTATACAACCCTCAGAGAGTTTCTGAAGAAAAACAAATCAATCGGCAAGCTGGAAGAGTACGGAAATTATTATTGTGTACAGTTCTAGTCCCCTCTATACAAAAAAGATGTGGACAGGCTGGAAGGGGTCCAGAGAAGGGCCACCAAGATAATCAAAGGAGTGGGAAGCCTGCCATGAGAGGATAGGCTGGGAGAACTGGGTTTGTTCAGTCTTGAGAAAAGGAGGTTTAGAGGGGATCTCATCACCATGCACCAGCAATTAAGGGGTAGCTACAAAGAAGATGGAGACTCCCTTTTTTACACAGAGTCACATGGAGAGGACAAGGGGGAATGGACACAAATTGCTCTTGGGGAGATTCTGATCGGACACCAGAGGAAAATTTTTCACGCTGAGGACAGTCACCATTGGAATAATCTCTCCAGGGAAGTGGTTGACTCGGCCACGTTGGGCACCTTCAAGAGTCATCTGGACAGGGTGCTGGGCCATCTGGTCTAGACTGAGCTCTTCCTAGAAAGGTTGGACTAGATGATCCCTGAGGTCCCTTCCAACCTGTTATTCTGTGATTCTGTGATTATTTTTTAAAAGGATGGAAAAGACGTAGAAAAGAGAATGAAGGGAAAACTGAAACTAAAAGGCCTTCCAAATATATTTTGAAGTATATATTTCAAAGTTCCCTCAGCAGATTTTTCAAAGATGAGGTAGGGAGAGAGAGAGATGAAACAGTGTAAATGAAAATGTAGGTATGTACAACCCTACAAATAAACGGTTAAGAGATGCTGAGTAAATATTTGCTAAAGATTATTGGAAATTACTAATATTTCAACTGGGGGGGGGGAATAGAAAAAATCATTTATAGAATGCTTTCTGCAGTTTCTCTAATGCTCAAATCTTGACAGCTTCAGACAATAGTGTCATTATCTGTTGTACCATTAAGGAAACAGCCTAAACACCAAAACTGAGAAAGTTTAGCCAGGAAAATTATTCTACTTTGTGACTCAGTAGTAGATGCCTCAAACATCAGTGCACAAACCAAAATGAGATGTGGCAATGTTTGTCAGTACCTGTTTGTTTCATCTAAATCTGTTAATTTCCTTCTAATGACTGCAATTTCACTCCTTCCATTCAGCACCTCACTCTTCAGCAGGGTTCAAACACCAGCCATCAACTTTGCAGGCTGTCAGAACAAATCCCTTTGTCACCTGCCCAGTAATTTTCATGTGAACTGGGGGTTTATACAGTTAGCAGGAATGAGAAACTCCCATCACTTCTCATGGAGTTTTTCCTTCTTTCTTCTGTCTACTGTCGATATCTTTTTTAATTCCATGTTTAAGTATTTTGTAGACACTTTTTTCTCCACTTTCTTGGGCAGGACTCTGAGAAATGTCAGATTTCTGCTTCTAGAATGAAGACGACATTTCAGAAGCTTAGAAATGCTTTATCTTAAAAAAATGTAACCTGTAATACTGTCATTAAGTCTCCAGGAATTAATTAGTCTTGCTATTATTTCACAGAGGTCCACAGGTGTAGATTTACAGTGGGAGGAGAAGTACAGGAAATCTCATGCTTTCATGCCTTACATCACATTGTGTAGGTACAGTAGATGACCTGTCCACCCCTACTACAGAGCATTAGGATCCAGCCCTAAGGACTTTTCCATTGCTATGGTCTTGGTAGGCCATTCAGCCTAGAAGTCATACAGGTACATTTAGCAAAGGCACAGACCCCAAACTAGTAGAACCTACTGGGAGACTGTCCCGTTCAAATTGGGCTGAGTACCACGCTAACACAGCTTGTGGGCATATTGGCCAACAGACATGCGCAGGCAGGGGACCATGCAAACATAACGTAGCCTAGAAGCATTTTAGGCTCATTGTATTTAGTGCCATCTTATGGCCTATTGCTAAAAAGCTTGGAATTAGGTCATTGGCACTGAAAAACAGTCAGTAATACCAGCCTTGAGGAAGTCAAATTCATGCGCCATTTCCTATGAAGTTGGGTGCTTGGTTTGAGAAGCATGAGATTTTGCAAAAAATAATGAACCTCTGGTTTCCAGCATTTGATTAACTCCCAAGGTTTGTTATTGAGCACATTCATACAATTATAAATCTCCCGGAACATTATTGCTGTTTTTTCTTAACATCTCAGCCCTGGGACATGGCAACGCAGCGGGCTTTAAGAGGTGGCAGGTATTTTATTTTGTTAATTGAAGGTTCTTCTGTGAGGATCTGCCATTTTGTGCTATCCTTTTTACCAGCACAGGGCTTGATCAGTTCTCTAGGTGTGATTTGACTTCTGCTACAAAGGGTGAGATTCAGTCACTCAATTTTGTGAGAGTTAGACCTTCTGAAGGGAGAGTCAGCTTTCAAATGGATGTCACCACCACTGACTAGGAAGGTTCCGAGGGGGACCAACCTCCTGCGTTAGCCCTCGGTAAGGTGCCTCAGCCTCTGCATGATGAGCCTGGGCTTCCTTGTTTGCAAATGTGTTTAAAAGAGGAGAGGCTCTTCCCAGCTCTCCCAAAATGACAGGCTTCACATGAAAACAAATCCTGAAGTCCTTCCATAAGTCCCCCATCAAAACATACCTATTGAATACAAGATCATGTCATTTCCTTAATGTCAAGCATAACCTAATGTCCCACTGAAGCAGGCATTGCCAATACATCTACTTAACATAAAGTACACACTTCAGCACTCCTCTGAGTAGGGATATGTTTCTGCAAATGCTGAAGAGTTTTCCTGGACAGAATATTCTAATTTCAAATAATCTCTCTGAATTTAGTACAAGTGCAAGCAAGAACTTCAAGGTGGTCTCACAGAGCCTGCTGCACAGATTACATGGTTTTGAGTGACATCACAGGATTCCCCATTCACCAGAAGCTGGAAAATTTATGTTTCCGTACAATCTAAAGGCAAATCTGCACTAGAAATATTTGGCTGAAATCAAAACGTCAAGGAGTACAGGCAGTGTAGATGATTTTAAGCTGCTCCTTGGAAAAGCAATTTTATCTGATGCTTTACCTGGTGGTTTTGACACTGCCTAAACCAAACATTTACGGGAGTTCAGTTACAGATGGATTCTCTACCTATTCCAGAAGTTGGAAATAGCATATAACTAATTTTTCAACATAAACCTATAAAAATCTACGTTAAAGTAAGAACCAACCTTTTTTCACTATGCCTCCAGGTCTTACTTTGTTTTGCTGTACTCTGTGAGCTCACTTGTATTCAATATTTCTGTAGTGCATATTCACACAGCAGCTTGTCCATCAAGTTGATTCACAATACAGAAAAGAGTGAATAATCAACTAATAATTTTCTATGCTTAAAAAATACCCTGTCAAGGACCGAAGCCGAAGTCTCAGTATTGGCTAAGGGAGCCTTTCTACTTTTATCAGTGGACGTTAAACTGAACCCTTAATGTATTGATCTGGAGAGAGACTTACGGCCAGTGTGAAAAAGTACAGGTCTAGCTCTGAAAGTGATTTTATTTTAAGACATGTTCACATATTAAATTTACACAAACTTTCCTTTAGGAACAGTCTGTTGATTAAAACGTACCATGCCAACATTCAGCTGTTCAGTCCTAGTCCTGTTAGCAGAAAAGGGCACAAAGTTTTCACCAACAGATCATAGGATTACAACCTTAGTACAGAAAGCACCCTATGATGACAAGGGTCAAAGGGAATACCCATTGACTTGGCTGACTAAATCTCATCCTAACTTGCAATAAAATACAGCACAATCTGAAACAGGACAAATTAATATTCTCTGAACATAAATCCAGGACACATGCGAAGAGATTTTATGGCTATTCACAGCCTATTTCAAAGAAAAGAAATTGTAAGAGAACTTGCTTCTATTCACTTTTACACTTCTAAGGACTTTAAGACATCTCAGATTTATGAGCTTGCAACTATTCAGCCTCAAAACTGATTTCCTCTGCTGCCTGTCAACAACACTCACAAGTCATCTCTGACCCAGTGTGCAAGGCAGTTATAACCCAAGGTATGGAACTTTAGCTTGATCTCAAGGTTAATGAGCCCAAGTTCTGATGTCATTTTGAGCAAGGGTTTGTTCCACTCCTAGGCAGCAGCAAAGACCACTGCATCAGGCTTAATGCAAGGCAGGGCTGCAGTTTCAGGTAAGTTATTATTATCAAACACTAGCCTCAGGCTTTGACAACTTTAAAACCAACTGTCCGCCACTATTACCTGTGAATTATTACTTTCTATCCTGATTATTAGGTATCTGGGGTATCCCTACGTATCCAGCACTACCTCTCTGGTAAGGAAGCCTTGCCAAAGGAAATTAAAACTGTCCTACATTTTCACAGATACAAAAGGTAGGTGGTGATGCAGTTCAGCACAGGATGTGAAAGCATACCAGGTAAAGAATATATTTCTCCTTGCACGCATACCTGCTAGCAGCTGACAATGCCAGTTTGCTGATGGCACTTTTTATTCTATTTCTGATTATCTCTAGCTGAGGAGATTCACAAGGATTACTTTCTGTGATAAAAAATTGCTTCCTTCTGCACAGCCCAATTCTGGTCACTTAATTTAAAACCTGACCAAGAAAACTGTCCCAGTTAAGATATAGAATTTGCACAGTCAGAGCAATTGCTCTCTTAGAGATTGTGCCAGTTTTGAGATGGACAGACAAGAACAGTGCACACTGATGTCTTTGTGCAGCCATCCATCCCAAACAGCAGGTATATTGCAGCATTATGCACCAAGGTCTTCACCTGCAGGCACCTTGTCCTGTTCAGTCCATCAGTCCTTGTGTGATAAGAAGGCTGATAACATACTTTTTAAAATCTTCTCACCAGAGTATCCCTATGAGGCAAAGCTAATCAATCATTCAAAAGCAATCATTCAAAAACAGGGCTGGGTGATACTCTATAAGTCATGTTGCTCATGTTGCTCAACACCTTCTGATCCCGCATAGGTATAACTAATCACCAGGAAAACCTCTCTAATAAGCTCTGGTCTGAACTATCTGTAATAATGTCCAAAGACAATGATCCAACAAATTCCCAAAGTGGTCTCTTCCAGTATGCATCTGAACCTCTTTTTTGCTGGTTAAACTGATCAGTTCCTATCCTACCATCCAGTTACAGAGAAGAATGATCACCACTCTAGTTGTATCAATCAGTTTAAACACTGGAAATGATTGTCATGTCTGCTCACTGACCTTCCTTTCTAGAAAAAGGACAATTCCTTCAGGCTTTTCTTATACAAGCCAAAGTTTTTATGGTTCTTGTTCCTATTTTCTGTGTGTCTCCTACGTATTCTCATTCGACTTTACAGATTGGTACCAGCACTGCAACTGAAGTCTCACCAGCACTGTGGAGAAACATACATTTATTTCCACATTTTGCACATTACACTTTTGCTAATACATCCCCAGAAAGGATCCAGGTTGTATTCCACTCTAACTCTCAAATGCTTTTTCACAGTACAGCTGCACTGGCAGATATTTCTCATTTTATAGCTGCCTTTTGCATTTTTCTTTCCTAGCCACAGTTCTTTGCTCTTGCCTTGGTTGAACTCCATCTTGTTGATTTTGGATCACTTCTCCAATATATCTAGATTATTTTGAATTAAAATCCTGCCCGTCAAAGTTTTCTCAATTCTTACCAATTTTGTTTAATTTGAAAATATTATAAGCATTTTTCATATTCCATCCTCTAAGTCATTAATGTCTATACTGAGTAAAACAGACAGACCTCTGCAGGACTCCACTTAAAATGTGCCGCTAATTAAAGATTAAATCATTCTTAACAGTTTCTAGAGAAATTTTAATGTAATTATCACCTAACCCATCATTGTTTCATCTGGATCATATTTCCCTAATTTGCTTATGCAAGACAGTGCCAAAAGCCATGCTCAGGTCAAGATTTATCACACCTTTTACTTCCCCTTAATTAGCCAAATTGATGGTTTAACACGACTTGTTCTTGACTAATCTATAATAGCTGGCATATATCACCAAACTATTCTCTTTGTGGGCCTGTAGATTACTTTATTCACTAGGTCCTCCGTTTTCTCCTTCTTACAGATCTGTGCAATGTCCTTCACCTGCCCTCTGGACCCTCCTTTGTCAGGATCTCTGGGAGGTGCTTGCAGGTGAGTCAAACTGCAGGAGGTCCTCCCTAGGTACCCGTGGGAGGCCTCCTTTGGGACTGGCCAGCTAAAATACCTCCAATTTACTTAAACATATATATTCTTTATCATGACCTTTTCTTTTTCTGGTGTAAACTTGTATCCCTGTGTTACAACTCATTACATTAAGTATCGCTCACAGTTAAACTTTTGGGAAAAAATAAAGCAAAAAAAAGGAACTGAAGGTATTACCCTGCCCTATGTCACCTGCTATGCTTGTATCTTTCCTTCTTCTGCCTTCATACACCCTTTTCTCAATGCCTTTCTCAAGCCTTTCTAGTTAGAAAACATTTCATGCAATGGCCTTTCTGTCCTTCCCCCTGTCTACGTTACCCAAGTCAAATAAGTAAGCGGGGGAGAGCAATCAATTGCCAGGTAAGACAATTGATGTACTTGAGAACTTCATCTCAAATGGGCATTCATGTTAGTACCTGCTCTTCTTCAATACCTATCGTTTTCAAGTACCTTTGCTTGTGTTCTGCATCCATAAATACAAAGGGCGTGCTCCTTTCAGCAGTTATCTGGATACAGCCTGCTGAAGCTGTGGTAGATAACTGTCAAAGCACAATTAAAGCACAGAAAAAAAGCCCAAATTAAGCTTTCAGTGTAAATTGATATGGGCACAAATGGAGCCGCTAAGGCTTCTTTCTGAAAAATTAACCTATACCATAAGCTAGCAGAAATTCAAGTAATAGAACCATTCTTTCTGGATGGCCAGAAACATGCAGCTAAAATAGCAAAGGAAAGACATTACTGGCATACAGTATGTTAACAAAATTATCATTTTCAGGCTAAGCCTATTATCTCTGCAGTTCATTCTGTCAGTCTTAAAAAATTGTAAAACCTTATCTTCTTTAAATCATGCATTATGCAGTGGTTATGTAAGATTTAAGCACCTAAAGTTTTGCTGATCAACAAGTTTTGAGGACTAGCACCAGTCAAACATTTTCCTACAGAATATTTTTTCAGCTGAAAAGCTGCTTTGACAAAATGGAACCTTTCTGTTGGAACATATCACTTGCAGTGAAATTTCATTTAAAAAAAAAAAAAAAAAAGAAAAAAATTCAGTCCTCTCAGGACATTCTGCCAACCCAATTCTTTCAATCCTTATCAAAACACAAGGTTTGAGTTTTTAGCTTGAAATGACATTTGATTTTGCAATGTCATGGTATTAAAAAGTAAAAGTTACTCAAAGCATCTTAGTGTTATCACTAAACTGAAACACTCAAAAAGATTCCCAAATATTTCTTAATTATTTTTGTGGCAAGCGTCAAAGCCTGGAAGTTTTAATTTAAAACAAATTTTATCATGTTGAAAACTCCTGCAAAAAGCACAATCTGGTTCTTCCATACTTTTTGGTGGGACTGCCTCAGATAACATTTCATTGGAAATACATTAAAAAGACATTAATGAACTCCAGAGTGTCAATGTCGTCAGCTGAACAGCAGCCTCTCATTTCTGACATACTCATTAAGTCATTGAGACACACACTGCTTGTAGTTTTGTCTGACCTCCGAGGGCCTTCATTTTCAGATGGAAATCTCAGGAAACAAAATCAGTTTTCATTCATTTGTGCTGAGCCAGGCACCACCTTAATGCAACTAGGACAACTAATTGTTGCAGGTATTTTAGTTCCTAAATTAAAATTATTTAATTATTTTAATTTTACGCAGTTATTTATGTTACCCTAATCATCCTTTGTCCTTTGACCTAGATTCCATCTTCAAGCATCTTTTGCTTCTTGTGAATAGGACAGGGTTACCAGGCACTGATGAAAAGAGCTTGGCAGAACATTGCACAGGGGTGGATTTACTCTGGGTTTGCAACACACAAAGGCATGGAATAGCCTATGTTTGCCATGAAACCAAGTCAAGTTTTGTAGTCAAAGGGAAAATACCAATTTATTGTAATAAGATAACAGTTAAACCTGCAATTGCATGTTACGAAGTGGAATTCCAAGTGTAAGTGCCTAAAATAGAAAGTGGTTCTCTAGACTTCATTTAACAATGATGTATTTCTTTAATTATTACAGCACCTTAAGTAGTTTACGAAACAGATAATGCAGGCCCTATTCCCCAGTCCACCTCATAGCCGGGTTCCCATAGACTCTTCCCAGCATCTCATCTCTCTTCTTGCTATTGCTAAATGGCTGCCAGGACCAGCATGGAGCCAAAGAAATTGATTTATTCTCTCTCTCTCATATGTCAAAGTGGCCTTGACTAGTCTCTCTCAGCTGCTTTTCACCCTCATGGAACTTGGTTGTCTGCAAGTAGGCTTCAAAATGCCACATGCAAACTGTAAGAAACAAGGCATTCCCCCATCTGCCCCATCACCTTATTCTTGGGCTGTTCTCTTTCCTTCTAACACTTTTCATTTGTATTCTTGTCATGACTTTTGCTTTCAAGATTTTTTTATTTTCTATTTATAATATGCTTAAGAAACTGTGGTACATATAACTTGTTGTATCAAAACTTCATCTCACAGTGAACACTACAACAGCCTAAGTGTGACTTGTTAAGTAAGTTAGGAAGAGCTGGTATTAAGAATGCTTTTATCAAGTCATTTCTGCCGTCATTTTTAGGGGCTCTGCTATTACATTTTTGCAAGTCCACGTTCTTAACGTGGGGCTTTTCAGCAGGCAGTTGTTCTGACTGGCAGCTGAACAAGCTTATATGAACATATGAACGTTTGCATGTTCTTGTTCCCTCACACGTGGATACATAGCTGGACCCGTAGGTACCCAAATGACAACTTGCATCTGCAATTACTTGTCTTTCACATGAAATAGGAAGACATGCATGAGTCATAAGGCTTGGACAACACCACAGGATAACTTATAAGTATTTCATTTGCCATTTGTTTGTCTGAGAGGTTGTTTTCAGGTATATTCACCAAATAAACTTATTTACCAGTGCTTTGCAGCTGAAGCTAAGTGTTCCTGAATTTTGGTATTAAGTATTTCCAACACAGACCTCATCCTTGTTTCTTTAAATAATTCTCTTTTAAAGAAAGAACAGTGGCTTTCATTTTCACAGAAAAGCTGAAATATATTTTAAAAAAATACCAGAAAATGAAAAAAAGCTGACTGGCAACTATTTTTAAAGGGCAAAGACTAAAGCACAACTTCTGATTTCTTGTTTCAAGTGGGTGGAATTAATTTTTCTTCTGAAATGTTTTCCATTCAGACACTAGAAAAATATATTTAAATCTATTTCAATTGCAAATTATTCATTTCCATGCTGCTACTATTGACACTCATTTATGCAGCCTGCATAGGAAAAATAATAAATGCAGTTTTAAATAAGCTGTTACAGTTTAAGTCTGAATAAAAAAATAGGCAGGTAACGAACACACTGAGCTGTTAAAGATAAAATACACAATAACTACAAATAATATTTTAGCAAGAAAATATTTCACCATATTTATTTGAGATTCTAATGACTGCTTAAACAACCTTTGCTGAGTAGCAGTTTTTTTCTTCACTCCTACTCCAATGCAATTAAGGCGCTGGCTGACAGATCACTAGAACTGGGTTCTGAAGTTCAGACTTTCCCAGTCAAGTGGCCTGCCCAAGTTGTTCAAAACAGGCATGCCCTCAACAGAGGGGGGGTCTACCAAAGTGCATAGTAGGACTCATTCGTCACTTCTTGGACTTCTTGGCCAAGATGCTCTTTAAAGGTCATTTCCAATTCAAACCATTCTATGATTCTTGAAGAAAGCAGACAGTACGCAAGGTTTCCAGCAGAGAGGCAAGTCTTCCAAGGCTGACTTTGCTAACAACAGTTCCACAGATTTTTCCACAAGTCCTTTGAAATACATTGTCCTAGATAAAATAGGTGGAAAATACACTCATTTTTATGGTTTATATTTTACTAAAAGTCTTTCAGAAGAGTGTTGCCATTGTGAGTTAACCCCAGTAGGCAGCTCCGCTCCACACAGCCTCTCTCTCACTCCCCTCTGGTGGGATAGGAGAGAAAATCAGAAGGATAAAAGTGTGAAAACTCATGGTTTGAGATAAAGACAGTTTAACAGATAAAGCAAATCAGCTAGTTTAATAGATAAAGCAAAGCAACTTTCCTCATGCTTAACAGTTACTTGGGAAGACAAACAGCGTCACTCCAAACGTCCCCCTCTTCCTCTTTCTTCCCCACAGCTTTATATGCTGAGCACGACACCATATGGTATGGGATATCCCTTTGGTCAGTTGGGTCAGCTGTCCCAGCTGTGCCCTCTCCTGTCTTTATGTGCACCCCCAAGCCAACTCACTGGCAGGGTTGTGTGGAAAGCAGAAAAATAGAGTCCTTGGCTCTGTGCTAGCACTGTTCAACACTAAAACATCTGTGTGTTATCAACACTGTTTTGATCACAAATCCAAAACATAGCACCAAAAGAGCTACTGTGAAGAAAATTCACTCTATCCTAGCCAAAACCAGTACAGTTATGGAAAAGGCATGATCCATCTCCTGACAGTGTCATTGTCTTCTGTGGAGACCGGGACACACTCCCTCCTCTTCTTCACAGAGGAGGGGAAGAACCAATTAGAACATTTTTAATTTCTTAAGTTATCCTTGTTATGTATCAGAGTTAAGGTACTGCTCTAGTTTCCACCTTCTGAGGTCCAGTAGAGCTCAGGTGTAAGGGGGCTGCTGTGATGAAAGATTCATGGTACCAGCTAGGTGAAATCCCTAAGAAGGTCTGCTTAACAGTCCATGGACCTTCACCCAATATTTTCCTGCCTCTAGTCCTCACTTGTAAGAATTTTGAAATGGTCTGTGTTTACACAGGACCCGGCATATAGAGCTGTGACCAGTGACATGGCTGTGGGTCAGTCAGAGCAACATGATCTACGTGGAGACTAAGGGTCACAGCAAGCATTGCTTCCTTTATGTGTTCTTGTGGCTCTGAATAGGGAAGGAGTGTACTGATGGGCAATGCTCCTCGGCAAGACATGGTCCCCACATGGTTGTGTCAATGAGTCAGTGCAAAAGCAGGTGGGAGCCTGCATAAGGATCTACAATCAGGTCCTTTCAGACGTTTCTGCATTTGGACTCCAACATCTGCTCATGATTCTTTTAGATTTCTGTAATTTCGTTTTTGCACTATTAGGCATTTTTAATGCTTTTTACCATGAACTTCAATCCCTTTTAGTTCCTGGTATTTAAAGCTCAACTGTAGGGTTACTATGAAACTTCTCAGATGCTTTTGGTTTATTTCTTTTTTGGAAGTCCTGCATTAATTTGTGGTGAAATGACAACTCACAACCAACTTTACAGAACAGGTACTTTCCAAGCTGTCTATAAACCTACTTCTACACACCTCTCAGAAGTTATGCTGTGTAATGTTTGGTGCAATAGCTGTTTCTCTGTGGATTGTGAAGTGCAGCAGTACAATCTTGACCTGCTTTTTAAGACTTAGCATACGCAATGCATCCATTGTTTTGTGCTTAATCTACATCCACAGCTAACTCATTCACCAGGCCTGACAGGGGAAATTATATTTATTGCAAATTACCAACAATGAAGACAGTGGAAATGAAGGCTGGTGAAATGTGTTTCTACAACAGAAGGTGCAGTCAGATGAGGGTGGAGCATTAAATTTGCACAGGTAACCAGACTAAAGTATGAAAAACATATGGCTGGAAATAGCAAATTTCTGGTGAATTTTGTAAGGACTCTTGTACCCCTCTCTGTAAACATGAAAAAGATGAGCATGAAAGATATCAGTTTTAACTGAAGTTCAGCTTCTTCAGATAGCAACAACATATCCAGGATCTTCTTGCAACTTTAATATTTATATTATGGAAGAATACCAAATTTCTTCTCATTTAAAACAGACACACGAAATGTGACAAAGCAGATAAAGAAAACAAGACTAGTACACTTGAGATTCCACATGAATCGAAATTTTACTAATGGCATTCAGGGCCTTCTTGAAACTTTTGAGAGGTTTCTACCCTAGGAAATGTCCAGTCCTTCATCCACATACTTGCTCAAGCATATTTCTGTTCCACTCATTCTGCTGCTTTGCCAGTACCTAAATGACTTTGTGAAGAATTTAATCCTCCTCTGCTTAAATAAAGTACCTCAAAAGAGAATTCAACTAGTATGCCAGTGTTGCAAGAAGGATCAAGGGCCTTGAAGACTCAATGAGTTGACTGGACTGCACGTGGGCTTGGAATGAATCGTCCATGTAAGTTGCTTTGATGTATTTCATGAGTGGAAGCATTATTGGAAGCAAATATTATACAGACAAGTACCCATACCTGAAATTTGTTTGACAAACAAAAGATTTTGTCAGATCAGCCTGCTGATCTGACGCTTCTCGTTTCACATCATCACTATTGCTCAACAGACATATCATCGTCCATTCATTGCTTGTATTTTATGTAAGACTGATGGGTATAGCATAGATCTAGAGAGTACCACTGAACGACACAAACTGCTGCAACTGAGTGATGAGTCTTTGTCCTCTTCCCTTGTTTTGATAACAAGCATCTTATACAATCTTGCAAACGTTATCTGTTTTTTATGTAATTTACCTGGAGGTGCTTCAGACGTTATAAATTCCAGAAAACTTGAACTGCAGGAAAGCATGAACAACCATTCATTTTGTCACACTGTCTCTCTCTTGACTACTGTGGCATAATCACTACTGATTAAAATCAGAGACTCTTAAGTCATTGAAGTCCTTCAGTGTTTATCTGCTTGTGTGCCTGTATTCACTAGTAAAGTGTTAATCTCCCTCCACCACTTCTCTCCTGAAATAGAGAATTATAAATCCCTATAAGCTACTTCAGAACTGAAGCAGCCTTTCTTCCCTCTGTCTCTGCAAGGGTTGTCCTTGTCACATCAACTGTCAATGCCTTTCCCCTCTTATGTTTCCTGAGCCTTTTACAGGCTACTTGGCAGAATAGGCAGGTGCAGACATTTTCTGATATTATAAAACAGGGTAATATTGTCAGAAAACTGTAGCAAATTCTAATAGCTTCCTGTATGCCACAGTATCATCACAATGGAAGTCAGGGAAGTTTTTAGAGGGTCAGAAGATGGCTGCTTAGAAACTTTTCAAGATCTACACTGACAAAATATCCAAAAAGAATCTTAAGAGCTGGCAATGAAAATATATCCTCATAAGACTACTTCTCACTTTACAATCCACTTTCAACCCACTTTATCATTCATTTAAGTTTACACCACTGTGAATGTGCAAGGAGGTGAGAACTCACACATCCATTTCAGGCTACACCCCTGAGCCTCCAGCTGCAGATGGATACGAGTCTTCTATAGCTTTTTTGCCTTGTGTCTTGGGTGCTCAGGGGCATCTAAGAAAGCACCCACCTCTGGGTACCCGAGTCACTTGTCTCACATGTAGATATTTTACAATGTGCAGAACCATGACACAAAATGTGGTTATTTGGGTATTTAAGCTTTAAATACATGTTTAAAACTGCTGACTTTGATGTACCAGTGCCTTTCTAAAGGACCGTGGATTCCAACATGTCTTAAAATGCCTGGCTAGCCTGAGGCCTGTAAGAACCACTTTAGCAAAAAGATTCAACAGTAAGTTTGTTGAATCTTTCATCAAAAACTGGCCATTAAAAATCCCACAGGCAAGTCAGGAGCCTAGCGATAAGCTCATAATTCACTGTTGCATGTCCACGCACACATTTATTTCCACTCCTCCAGGGATGTCTAGACCCACATGTAGGGGAAAGTTTGCAGCTTACGAAAATCACTTCCAGGCTAGACCTAAATAAGCAGCCACTTCCACTAGGCAATGGCCAGGCAGCATTTCTCTGCCCAGCACACATAAGCTGCCAGGCACTTGCAAGGTTGCAGGCACATGTGGCAGCTTAACCCCAGCTACAGTGCTGTGACTGAGTGAGCTGCTGCAAGAAGAGAATGAGTGTTTCTCCAGGATCTGCCTTCTTATCCTGGGATAAGAGAGAGCATTTACCCTCATGGGATTTGTCTATGTGACACAAAGCCCTGAAAAATGTCATCATTATTTAAATTTTCTTCTCAAAAAAGCCTGTTCTGTTTAATTTATGCTCTTGCTATTCCTTTGGACGTCATTTCAATTTACTAAACACCATAAGATTATTTTGCAATGCTGAGTGTTTTAAACCTTTGGCTTTGAGCTTACCTGCTAATTTAGCATATCAAAGCACATGGTTTCAGCAACTGCAAAGCTGTAGAATTACCTTTACAAATGTTGCTCAGCTATCTGAGGGCTGGCTATGTCCCTTATTGCTGTGTCTTACTGTCATGCTGCTGACAGCAACACCCCATCATATATTGCCCATCCCATCATTAGTCAATTCAGCTGCACAGCAAAAATTAATTCTGTTCTGGAAGACATCATTCAGCTAGCCACTACTGTCTGGGAATTTTTTTCATTATAGCTAATCAAGAATCTGACATGTGATGTGCTACATTTATCTCACCTCCCAGTAAGTTGAAAGTACAGATGTATTCTTGTTCTGTGATTTTTGTGTATCACAGAATCACAGAATCACAGGTTGGAAGGGACCTCAGGGATCATCTAGTCCAACCTTTCTAGGAAGAGCTCAGTCTAGACCAGATGGCCCAGCACCCTGTCCAGATGACTCTTGAAGGTGCCCAACGTGGCCGAGTCAACCACTTCCCTGGGGAGATTATTCCAATGGTTGACTCTCCTCACTGTGAAAACTTTCCCTCTGGTGTCCTGTCACAAATGGTGTAGACAAAGTGGGGCACCTGCAGACATGAAAAACAAAGCTCATTGCTCACTAAAGTCAATGTGCACACTGCACATTTGTTTTCTAGTCTGAACGTGAACTGGTCTAAACTAACACCTTGGGGCTGGAAAGGCCATGTTGAGACAGCCAAACAAAGAGATACAGACAAAAAAATCTTACATTTGCTCTTATCGGCTCCTTTGCCTTTTTCAAATCCACCCTCATCATTAGAAGTCGTAGGATAAAACCTACAATCAGGGCCCCTGAGTCTGGCCCTGTGTGACCCGGACAGCCAGCACAGCTTGATCCGATAGTTTGAAACTTAAACCAAGAGATACTTGCAAACGGCTTCCCACACCCTCAGCTTCACTTTGCACAGGGCTGGCTGACTAGTACAATATCTGTCCCCATGCATGCAGAGAGACATGAGTTTTCAAGGCCTGAGAAGGAAAACCAAGAGTTTAGATGGCCTCCTACCTTTTACAGTGTGTTAAGAAACAGGCTGTTTCTCCAGTACATGGGTTGACATACCTGCAGGCATTAGTTGTAACACTGATGCATTATTAACTCATTCTGACAAATGCAAAATAAATAACATATTTCTCCCAAAGAGTTTTTTACTGGTTTTGGAAATGAAAGTGTGGGGAAAATTCAGAAATTAAAAAATACAGTGTGCCTTTAAGGATAAAAATAACTAGCTAGAATACAAATGCAAACCCACAGCTCTAAAATAGATGGATAGGAAAAATATCTTGCAGTATAAGATCCGTGAAAGTCTTTGGAGAATGTTAAATTAAATTCCCTACGATCTAATGTATAAATTCTAAAGGTTTAGCTATACTAGCAGAGTTGATCTCTTCCTTTTGTTATTTATACTTACACTGTGATACTTGCAAAATTCTCAAGCACTGTTAAAGCTGATTTGGGATAATAATTTCATTAATTAACGATACAAATGTTCCCTGGTGAGATAATGAAAGGAACTTGAAATATGTAATTTTTACTTCATTGTTAATATAATTCTTTCACCTAGATCTTGGCCAACATAAAGAATCATGGGCACTAGTTAAGCAAGGTATTTGAACCCGTATGCCTAATCTGGAGATATGAATAGCCCTATTAGCTCTAAAGAAGCAACCTGATTGAAGAAATTTATTCGTTGGCCTGAAGTTAGGCATATGATTACATAACTTACTGGATGACTGCCATGGCAGATCAGATGTATCTCTAGGGTAATTCCACCTACAGCTGTAGGCTTAAGCACGGGTTAGCTCCAAACTAATCTACTGCAGTGTATTTTTGAAGCTTCCAGATCTGAAACCACCACCTCTACTTCAGCACGTGAAAACAAGCTGCTCCTCCAAGATCCAGGGAGCCCCAAGAAACTGATTCAGATTCTGCATTTCTTGTGCCATCTTAAACATTATTTGAACTTCTAAAACTCATATGCCACAAAGCATGTGACAGTTGTGGCCAATGCTTGTAGGTACAGTTGAAAGACAATTGCATCCCACTGTCATGGAGTGAGTAGCCTGAGGAGGGGATGCAAAGGGAAGCAGGCTTTTATAAATACACACCTTCTCTCCAAGCTTAGCTAGGTTTAGAGGCAGCATCCACTCTAAGGTTTGAAATGCCTCTTATCTGGCTGGGGACAAAAATTATCAAATTCCACATCTGAAAAACCTTCTGTAGTAAAGAAGATTCAGACCTGTGACTAGTGTGGGGAAAAAAAAACCACCACCACTAAACTCACACAGATCTGTTGGCATCCGTGGAAAAAAGCCAATTTTCTGCCCTTCATGGACTGATCTCTACTCTCCAAGAATACTACCAAGCAGGGCTAGCAAGTAAATGACACACATGCTTTGCCAGAAGGAATCTCTCTGCTAAGATTCCTGTCTGAGAATGATGCCTTCACCTCCAACAAATTGCTTTATTTTTCTGTAAATGCATTTGCTTTTATGACAGAAATACATGTAAATGTTATAACTGCTTCTAATTGTCTCAAAAAAAAAGGTCATTTAGGACCATTTTATCTTCTAGCTAATGGCATAAGACTTTAGATGTCACTCTCCTAACAGAAGATGTCAGAGGATGTTCTGCAGTGCTAATCATCCGCAGAAGGCCTTACCCTTCATCCAGCACAGTGACATACCATATAGGGCAACACTTTAATCAGTGTAGAAATTCAGACTGGGTCTCAAAACATTACATCATCCACATATAATAGCAAAGTTGTTTGCATGGTTTACTGAAGTTTCAGGAAATGAGACCAAGCTATTTCTTGTCATGTAGCTAAGAGTAAGAGCAGGTCTGAATTGAGCTGAGACTCCATGTTCTTCTAGCTTTTGCTTGAGTGCAGATAGACCACAAGTTTCTACCTTGACTAAATCTTGCACAACTGCTTTTGTGCTTTCTTGCCCATGATGTATGATCTCTGGCTATTTTGGTCCACAAAGCAAACCATTCATTTCTATTTATTCTTCATACTCTGTGCTTCTCTGATGCCCAAAGAGAGGGTAATGTCTATCAGGAGAAAAGCCAGCAGTGGTGGAAGAGCAATGACGCATAAGAGCCAGAAATCAAAACCAGACTCTGACATTTAACCTCAGCAACCCAAAGGGAAGGGAACATCTTCAGTGTCCAAAAATAACAGCCCTCCCATCCCTCCTGGTTTTAAAAAGAAGGAAGAAGTAGTCATCTGTTGCTAATGCTAAAGATAATCTTAGCTATGCCATGTTTCAACCAGAAAAGAAACCCAACTGTCATCCCTTTGTCATAACTGAGTGGTAAAAACCCCTTTCAAAAAAGTGTGTTAAATAAACTTCCATCAAAATAAAACAGATATTTAGTAGCACAAGCAAAGCACAGGACATCACACTTCTGCAATGATTTTCAGTAAATCTACAGCATGACAAGGAACAGGACCTGCCCCCCCAGCCTACATTTTAATCTGTATTGAAATGATGGCTCAAGCAGGAAGTCTCTGGGACGTTGGATCTCCAACTTCTCAATAGTCATGTACCCTTCTTCTTCATTCTATTTTTGATCCTTTCAAGAGGTGGGATGCAGGTGTGAGGCAAATCAAGCACTGTTATGATTTGGTGCAGGAGAGATACCCAAGAATGAGGCCATAGAATGTTACCATGGGGAAAAGAGTAGTGAAACTGTGGAGAAAGAAAAGCAAAGGGCAAGAATATGAGTTGTATTGGAGAGAAAATATTTTCTAATTGGATGTGGAAAGAAGTCGTAAGTCATCATAATGAGGGAGATTTTCAAATGTACATTGACAGCTTGCATTGGCTGTTACGTCAGTGATTCAGTGGAGGGAGAGGGAGGAGATCCCCTGACTGAGAGAAGAGCATCCCTACATTCTAGGTGGGCATTGCAGGAGCTCATTGCTCCAAGTGAGTTTGGTAACACTGTGGATGGCTCTACTCATGAAAGGCTTGGCTGAGAGTAGGAAGAGGAGTGATGCTCTAAGCCTCCAGGGCAGACGAAGGTGGTAATTGCTAAAGCTAATGAGTCCTGGCTCTGATTTCAATGGCATGTCATTATACTGGCATATACCCCAAAAATGAGATACAAACAGGGGAGAAAAACATGAAGCAGGAAAAACAGATGTAGGATAATGGTCATTGCATATGAAAACTAAGAAACGTAAGACTACATGACCATTAACATAATTAACAGCAGCACAGTCATAAACTAAGATAAATCCACTAATCTAAACCCACAGCTTTACATGTGTGTCATGTAAGCAGGAGCACTTAAGAGGAGTGAACAGCAAGGACAGCTTTCTAATGGAACTAACTGTGCAATTCACTTGAAGAGTTAATTACCTCACACGCGATTATCTTCTCTGCTGGATCTAAAGTGTCAATTTACCCAGAATTTATCTTTAAAGGGAAATAAAGCTTATTCCTGCAAACAGAGAGGGGAAAGTGGTGATTCAGTTAATCAGTTCATCAGCCAAGCATGAAAGGTCTTTAGACAGGTATGAAAACTCAAGCAAGAAGTGATCCAGGACAGATCAGGTCCATACAGGATTTGCTCACCTAGTGCTCTGTACAGAGTTGAAAACAACTTGCTGTCCCCCACTACTTGCTCACATGAAAATTTCCCCATGGCTTTAAGTGAGACTTTCTTCTTTGCATGCATCTTGGATTTGATTCAAGGTGATGTCTGTCTTCTTAAGACCTGGGCTGCAGGTCTTAAGGAAATACTGAAAATATCACTATCAGTAGTCATACAGCCATCTTTCTTAAAGTAATTTGGAAGCAAAGAATACTTTGGAGATTCTAGTGCTCCACCCAAAAAGACATTCCATTCACAACAGATACATCTAGAAATACTCGAGGTGATGGGTCAGTCAGACAATTCTGCCAGTCCTGTAAAATGATGCCTTGCACTTAATGCAATTTTGACTTCAGTGCATAATTCTGAATTGGTGCAAAATGGGCCTTCACAATATGTCATGTTAGCAGGAATATTTTAGCTCAATTTTTGTTGTTGTTTGAAATCTACACCAGCTTTACTTAATTAAGCTTATGCCTGGTGGTTTTTTTAGTTCCTTTTTTTTTTTCATTTGCAAAAAAAATTTGAGTGCTTCTTCCTTTGTTTATGCCAACTGTAGGGAAAAATACGTTAAGGAAAACAACCTCTTTTTTCCAGCTGTACTATAAATAATCAGCTGCATTTACTGGTAGCCTGTTGTGAAGAGATTCTCAGTCCTGTACTGATCATAGTTACTTCCTTCATCAGCCAGAGAATGGTGGAAATCCACAGAGATAATGCTCATGAAAATCAAATAGACACGTTCAGGCCACTACTTTACACTCCAACCTTTTGTTTAGCTATTTCTCAGCTGCTTCTAAAGCTAACAAGGGAGATTCATTAGTGGACAGAGTCTTGGTCTAAGAGCGGTGCCCTTCAAAGGCCCCTCTGCAGGGCTGGTACAAAGGGTCCAGTAAGGATCGGTCGCCACCTTATACTTTTTTTTAAATACAGGGAAGGTTGTTCAAATGGTACTTACTGAGACCCCTAAGACATTTGGCCAAATGTGGTGTGCTTTATAGACACAGAGGGGAAGCTGCACTCAAAGCACTGCTCAACAGTAAAACCACTTGCAGCCATCAGTGAGCCATTTTATACCAGGATTTGGGTATTTCTGCAGGACAAAATAAAGTCTTTAAAAAGCAGCCACCTTATTTTGAAACCAGCTAGAGCAGGTAGAAACAGTAGCATAGCCTCCAGGAGTGGGGTCCTTTGGGCATCTGACATCCCCCCATGCATCACTACCACTGGGTTATGAGCTGGTTAGTTTAAGGCTGCCACAAGTTATCTACAGCAGACATGGCCACAGGTTTTGTTCATGAAGTCTCAGAGAGAACAGGGCAATTCTGAGGTAAAACTTTGTATGCTTTCCCTTGATATAGCCAGGTTTATTCTTACTCTGGAGTAGGCACTCAGATATGGAGCTATTCCTGAAACTCTCTTCCAAAAGACATGTGCAGGCAAGCATGAAAACAATTTTTTTTTTTGTCAATCAGGTAGTTTTTAGGAGTAAGAAATTACTCATGGTGATGTAAATCTGAGACAGAGGTAAACAGACAACAGAAATAGAGGAGGTCTTATGATATATAGTATGCTTTTGTGTAGTGCCTTGAGTAGAATATATATTTCAGCTCTGTAAATTCCCTTCCCAGGTTGTTTGTGGATTGCTTCTATTTTGTTGTTATTCTAGAGATGTTTAAAAGTCCCTGGCAAGAGGAGAGACCCCTGTGAAACATACTGAAGTACAAACATTAGGGAAAGTTCAGACAGATGAAGCAGACAGAGCAATGGTGAAAGGACATCTCATGTATGAATAGAGGACAGGGACCCAAAAATCTGATGATGTTCCCGATGTTATGAATAAAGCCTCCAGCAGAACTGAAATAAAGTCCAAGGTCTTAAGCCGTATCTTACCAGCTTAATTGCAACAGTGTCTTCCCTTTCAGTGACAAATCCATCTTTTGCAGCAGAGAAAAAATGGTGGTGTTACAATGGTGGATCCTTGAGCTTTATCGTCAGATCCCTATCCAAAATGACTGATGAAGCTGAAAGGTCTAAATGGTAATGAAGTAATCTAAGCAGGTAATCAAATATTCAGAGCATCTACTGAGAGCCAAAGTTACATGTTTTCCTCTGATCAAATCTCCCACTTCAAGAGATTTGCAGGTGTAGGTTATGTATTTTTAACCTACACATACAAGACGCACTCTTACATTGTCTGATGCATTTTTTAAAACACATTCTTCATTGTAGAACTGAAGGCAGAAGGGAGAATAAAAAAGATCATTCCTGTTTCTGTCATGGTTCCCTTAAGTGTCTTGGATGGTTATATATCAAAAGCACCAAACTTCTCTCCAGATTGCAGTCAGTCGTCTTGATACATCTGTATTTTGGGCACACAGGGAAGAAGCTTAATTGGTTATAAAGTGCTGTGTGTGTCTCAATCAGATGCATGGAAATAAGTGTTAGCCTCAGTTTGGCAAGGATTTTGAGAAGCTGACAAAGGAAATACAGATAATTTGCTTGTGATCTGACAAACCAAAGCTGTTGGCTCTTAGGAATCTTAGAAGGTCATTTGGAAGAGTGTTGAAAGGAACAGTCAAATGGCAAGAATTTTACAGCCAACCAAGATGTGCCCCAAAAGAGTGCTAAGTGACCAGGTGCAAGTAAGAGCTGAAGTTACCAGGTCAGAGCAGGGTGCCTTCATTCCCCTAAGCACTAAAAAAAGGAAGATGTACCTAATCCCAGGTAGACACCTGGGTAGAGAGCTGTGGTTCAAGCGGTGTCTCTGATGAGGTCCTTATTTACTGGGCCATTGGCATTTTTATTTCCCTTGTTTAAGCTACCCCTGCTATGTAGAAGAATAAATAACAGCTTTGGAAGTGTGCACATGAGGATGATAACTCTGCTTCCATGTTTGGGGCAAGGTGGAATAAAGTTCAAATCTTTCTCTAGTAGGCAACCAGCCTGTTGCAGACATCAGCAACACTTAGCATAAGTGATCCACCACTGAACATCCACCAGAAATTAGCAACAGGAAAAGGAGCTCGCCCTGTATAATTTAGGGCAGAGCAAGGGGCAAAAAAAACTTTGAGGAAATTATGTGTGGAAAGATAAAGCAAGAAATGTGTCAGGTTGGAGAGGCAATGCAACCCCAACAAACCTCAAGGAACTGGAAGCACTGAAATGGTGGACAAGAATCTGTGAACACTTGCCAAAAAGAGCAGCTGAATGAGAACATGGCTCTGGAGCAGAGGGATCTCAGGCACCTGACATGCCAGGACACTTACAGGCAGGTTGGTGAGATCTTGTGCCTGGGGACTGAACCTAGGACAGCTGTGGATATATCTGTATTCTCCTGTATATCAGATTAAAAGCACATTAAATAAAGAGGATTCTCTGCCCTTTGTAATGAAATTATTTGCCATTGCTGCTATCTTTAGTTGTCATTATTAGTGACTAAGACACACAAAATGGGATGCTTTCCTTGAGGATTTAAATGCACTAATGAGACCTCTTAACAATTAAAGAAAAGTTGCATTCAAGTGACCATGCCTGGTGAATTCTGAAGTACTAGGTTAATTAGTTTGTATTCTCAGACATGCACTATCAGCCAACACCAAACATGCTGCAAGTGGATTTCATGGCTTGAAATCCACTCAATTAAAATAATTTACAATATGGTCAACAGCAGTCATTCTGCTCCTGTTTCAGAAGGTCACATTGGGCTATTCCAAGCTTAGCTTACCCTTCACTCAAACTGGTAACAACACTGCCTTGAAAACCAGGTGGGACTACAGCCACCAAAGCAGTTTCCAGCACTGAAGTACTTTTAAAATTATGTATTCAGCTAGAGTAGCTCTGTGCAAGGTCTGCTGTGGTTTTGGGGGTGTTTGTTGCACCTACAGCTCCAGGACAGAGGCTGGAGCTGCTTACTGGGCAGGAGGGAGATTTCTCTGGATTTCCCACAGTGGATGAACAGCAATGTGCCAGGTCGTGGCTGGCCTAGGTGCCAGCCAGTACCACACACAGCACCATCCTATAAGTTCGGGGACCACCAGGGACCCTCAGCAACACTCACAGACACCATCAACAAAGGGCTGCTGCAGTCTGGGAATGAGGGGCATGTGGGTTTGGATTCAGGCACGAAAATATTGCCCAAGTCCCACTTGGGATGCCTAAGATCTTCAGTGGCTTTTGTGCTTGGGAGGTTTGGTGATGGGGTGAAGAGGCATGGTCTTTCACCTGCTGTTTGATCAGCTTGTCCCGGTGCTGGGAAGGGGGACTGCTCACTAACCAAGCAAGATTATGGTAGTCTAAGCACTTTGTCTTTAAGGACATAGGACAGGGCAATGCACAGAGCCTACTTCTTTGAAAACAACAGTGCCCAATTTTATTTTTTTACTGATCTTATCTTTCCATCCCTTTTATGTCGTTCTGAGCTCCAGGTGTTATGCCGCCTCAGCCACGTACACAAAGGAGGTGAGCATGTGCACTGATGGCTCAGGTACTGTTGATTCTCACAGGTGAATGATGCTGCCCACGTGTGCCAGCCAGCACAGCAGTAGCCTAGCAACACTGCCTGCACCGATGTGTGGACACACAGAGTCCTGCTTCTTTTTAACAAAGAGAAAGGGCAGAAATAATCATGGTGCAATTAATATATACCTGTCATTCTCTACCATGTGGAGTTATTAATATCAGTCCTTTCAGACAAGAAATGACAGGAACTGATTAAAACTGGTATTTACGATTAAATAGGAAAAGCAACCATGGCTTAGCTGGGTCAAAAGAAATCCATGAGGCATGCAGACACTGCTGACAATGGTGCAATTTCATTTAATCAATAACATGAAGATGAAGGGAAGGAGGACCTTTGTTGTAATTGTGGCACTTCATAGAAGATCTTGCATTCCCAGTTCAAAAACCCTCTACAGTTCCTAGCAGTATTTTACTATGAAAAGCTGTTTATCTTGCACGGCATTTGAAACAACATACATTGCCAAAAAGCAGGCTGGGGAAATTACAGAGATAGAAAATTGCTTTACTGCATTAACACTCCCCCCGAACATTTCCCTCATTAAAGTATTTAGACATTTAAGACAAAGAAATGTAAAAACCCTTGAGGTGTGCAAATTTCAAATGTGGTTGACATCATTTTGGTACACAATAGGATTTGATTAGTAGTTGCAACACACAGACCCACTACAGAGCATGAACATTCGCAATTACAAAGCCTATGAAAGGTAAACTTTTTACTTTAGTGGTGCTTTAAAATTCATAGGAAAAAGAAGTGGCTGGGAAATAGTCTTCAGCAAGATGACCAGGCTCCAGGAGTTTAAGCTGGAGTTATGACATAGAATATTAATGCTGGGTGGTTCTTGGTGTGTTGTAGTTCAGTGAATGCTGTCATTGAAGCTATAGCTGGAGAAGTGACCTACTTTGGAAATGTTTTCACCTGGAAATGCTCCATCTGAAATCGCAAACGAAGGGCACATTAAAAATAGCAATCAGCACCCTTGTCAGCTTTCTTGTTTGCCTTGGATACTGTTACAGCATCTCCTAGGTACTAAGTGCAGGGGATGGACCTGGAATTGGCCTAACTCCTGACAACATCACTTAAAATATTCAAATGTTTACTGTAATTTTCACCTGCTACACAGCTAGTTATAAAGTGTGTAATTACATTCCTTGGTTCAGTGAAGTGAAAGTCATTCCAATAAGACGTTGAAACAATTCAGCCGGACAGCTGCACGTAAAACTGCTCCATTACCCAAAGTGGAGCAGCAGCTTGGAATTGCTACAAATTGTTCAGAAAATGACCAGACTCTTGCTAAAATTCAGCTCCAGTGCCTGCCAGCAAAGTGAAAGGCAAGTGCATTTACAACTCACATGCCTCTCCAACAGTTTGCTTCTTCCTTTAACAACCTTTATTGCTCTATGCCTTCTTGTGTTTGAGTAATCAGGTTTTACTGGTAATTAAAATCTAGGGGAGCAAGGGAAGAGAAAATTTGCTGTTTTAATTGTGCCGCTGAAGCATATAAAAGTACGACATTTCTTCTTTAGAAGGTATAATAAACTCATAGCAATTGCTTACTGTATCATTTAACTTTCCTAATTGTTGCAATAAAAAATAATCCTTTTTTTACTAGAAAATAATTAGGTAAATTTAAAATGCCAGGAAACAGTTGGTATTTAGATCTACACTGATGAATCAGTCACAGCTGGAGTTTTGAGAGTCAGGTGTGTTCCCATCAAGAGACTTTGGCACCTCCAAACTCTATTTTGGGAAGAAAACATATAATGATGTATATATAATGACATATGCTAGCTATGAATGCACACAGCTTTCAAAAAATATAAATATATATTAAGGCATCTAGAAGGATCTGTTAACTTCACATTGAGGCTGCTGGAGACTTCAATTCAGGAAAGCACTTGAGCATATGCCAAAGTTTTGATTCAGCCATGCACCGAACCAGGAGCAATTCTGCTCAGGGAGCTCCTTGAATTTTAACCCACACCTAAAGTCTTGCCACAGCCATATTTTCCACTGCTGCCCTCATAGTGATAGATTATCTGGGGTCTGGCAGTGAAATGGTGAAATGCGAAGCACAAACTGATCTCCAAAGGCAGGAAACTAGTTTACTTGGACAAGGAGTGTGGAAGTGGCTGCTGCATGTGCATTTAAAAACTAGAGCTTACCCAATAAAGGTATACAAAATGTTGGTGCATGTTTTTCTAAGTGTGACTTTTAAATATCGTTTTAAAAGATTATATACTTTTTAAAGTTAATTATATATAAATAAAATATACATATCTAGAAATAGAAATTTATCTGTTTCAATGGGATGAAGAGACACTGCATTTTACTGTAGCTTGAAGTGTTATCCTATAAAAAGGATTATTAATATTTCATTCAACATTAAGAAGTAATAAAGCAAATAGCTGTTTAACAGTCAGAGCATTAAAAATAAAAATCAAGAGCATTCAAAACTAAAAGTCTGAAAATTTGGCTTCTTTTTGTCCAGATTATATTTTTTCAGTCTTTTATTGCAAGCTGTAATTTTCCAGCAAGTAGTGAGAATTGTTGTTCCTCTCACATCAGAAGTGATCTGAGGGCAGACAAAACCCCTAGTACTCATGACTCTCCATGTTGTGATCTGTATTGCAGCAACAAAGAACCCAGATTCCTTCACATACAGACGAGTTTGTCAAAGTCAGCCCTGTTGGCTACATCACACTGCTTGTAATCACACTTGACTGCTTTCTATAGCAAATTATTCCACCTTTATAAAGTCATAAATCATTATAGCACTTTATCTGCTAACTGAGAGCTCGATGAATCACACTTCTCCTTCTCCTCAAAGCATCCTTTGAAGAAGTAGCCTATCTTAGAAGAAAACTATCAAGGACCTTATAAGACATCCACTTCCTACCCACACATAAAGAAAAAAATTGGTCATATTATTGCCTTTGTTTTCCCCCCTCTGCAAGGTTGCATAAGACTTCTACTGAACTCTTTCTTTGGAAAGGGGAGAGGGCAGCTCTACACACCTATGACTGAAATTATGTCATTACATTGAGCTGGGTTTTCTAATACTTTACCTCCAGGTCTTTTCCATTGTTTTCTTTCCCTCTGTCTACAAAGAAACAAGTCAACTATCCGGTCTTTCAGGCTGTTCTTCTGGTTTATCCTGATCTCATTCTTCAAGTCCAGGCTGCCTCCAAGTCACTAGGTAAGGTAAGGCCAGGTGCTTTTCCAGGCTTAGGAAGAAAATTCAAATGAAGAAAGAGACAAATACGGCTGTTATTTTCTAAAGTGCTTCTTTCTCCTTTTTTTCCTTTTAAAATTTATGAACGCAACCTCCACTGAGAATTACATTCATTACTACCTAACTGAAACCTGCGATGTGTTATTTTTAACAAAACTAGCATTTTGTTTCTGATCTAACTTTGAGGCTAGCCCTCCTTTGAGCAGGAGGTTGGACTAAATCCCTCCCAAGGTGCCTTTAACCTGAATTATTCTGCAGCTCTGTTTGTTTTAACTCTGCCATTAATGTAGAGCCTTGAATGCAATGATTTGCAGCACACATAATGGTGCACAAGCGACACAGTTACCCACCCACTCTGAGATTCTTCTGTTAAAAGGGGAAGGAGTCTTCTGCAGTGCAAGCTGACTGGAATCATCCTATAGATACTGAATTCCTACAAACAGCAGGAAGAGTGGGTCCAAAAAGCACTCATCAAGTACAAAGCCAAGATGCTGAAACCAGTCATGAAGACACAAGGTATTAAAGAAAGGTTGAAAGTTTAAAAACTAATGTTATGGATGATAATTTGAAGAAATCGGGTTTGCCTCTTTATGGGGATAAATGTGACCTACTCTGTAATACTGGCAATGGAAGGGAAGAGTGAAATATCTGGAATTTTAAAAGCCTCAACAGTACTGACATGTTGATAGATGAAGTGATAACACTGTCAATAATAATGCAGAAAAGGCAGACATGGTTAATAGGTGGTTATGTTCTTGCCATGGTTTAACCCAGCAGGCAGCTAAGCACCACACAGCCACTCGCTCACTCCCCCCTGGTGGGATGGGGGAGAGAATCAGAAGAGTAAAAGTGAGAAAACTCACGGATTGAGATAAAGACAGTTTAATAGGTAAAGCAAAAGCCATGCACACAAGCAAAGCAAAAGAAGTAATTCATTCACTCCTTCCCATGGGCAGGCTGGTGTTCAGCCATCTCCAGGAAAGCCGGGCTCCATCATGCATCTTGCAACTATTTGTGCTAGATCAATCTCAAGAAGGAAAACGTGCAATGTCCAAAGTGGGGCTGCTATGAAATCTTTTCCAACCCAGTTAGCCTCTGGTTTAAATTCTTTTTGTTGTAACATAGTTATATTTCATCCATCTGCTTTCCTGTTGTGCCCTTTTGTCTTCAGGAAAAATTAGAGACCAAGCTCAGACATAAACTTTCTGGAGAAGCAAAGAACTTTCCTCTCAAATTTTTCACAATAATATAACAATACAGATGCTGCAGAATTTAATGAGATGGGAAATTACATGGTATGTGTCCCCCATGTCTGGTCTCAGTCATTTTTAATAACTCTTTGCTGGGATACATGGTCTATGGTAGAAAGCACCACCCTGCCAGCTGGTAATTTGCACTCAATTCCCAGGCCCAGACCCTCCAGTTAAACTAATACTACACCTTCTTCCTCTTCTCTGTCTCTCCACTTTTATCTCTGCTCTAAATCTTCAGACAGTGTAATGCCCAGCATGCTTTGGCACAACTGTCATATGACAAAGAGAGAGGCGTTTAGTTATGTGTGCAGGCGGCGCTAAGGGAAATGTGACAGAGCTCATCCCCCTCCTCTCAGACATCATCTGTCATTCAGCTAGAAAAAGCACCAGCAGTAGCTGGGAGGCAGAGAGAGAGCTGACAGGCTGCACGTGTTAGCAAGATCATGCACCTGATGGCTACTGCATCAAGCCCTTTCTCAGCTTGGGAAGTTTCCCACTTCTGTGACGAGGAGCTCGGTGGACTCTTAAAACAGTGGAGTGGCAGCTTTTGAAAAGTCTTGGTGCATGCTTTTTCTTTCCTAAAGTGCCTAAGTTCTTTTAATCTCTCACTTAAACTAAGAATGCTGTGGTGTGAGAAACCCTGGATACAACACTGAGAAAGAGAAAGTCCATCAGCCCCTTTCCCGTCCCTGCCTTCAGCTATGCCCTTGACTGCATATAGTTGCAGAGGCACCCAGGATTTCAAAAGCAAAAAGTTTCAAGTGCAATCCTTCTTCTTTTTTATCCTGCAACTCTCTCAAAATATCAGATGGGAAGTGAGCCAGTAAATTGCCTTCCTGCTGCAGGTACAAGGAAAAAGGGAGGGCAGATTGACAGCAACCACCACCATTTGTGTCATCAAAAAAGTCTGCACGAGATGCTGCCTTCACACCTGCTCCTAACCCTGACAGTTCAGAATTTCTTCTGATTAAGAGATTCACAATTATTTTGTGATGCAAAAGCAGTTCAGTGGATTGGTACAGGCTCATGGTAACTAATGACTTCAGGCTAACCAAAATCTTTCCCTCATTCCTCTGGATGTCATCTCCAGCAGCACTGCATGCTCTGCACTTCCTCAGCGCTAAGAGGCTGAGGTTGGCCAAAACCAGGGAGCTCACGCTGCACCCCTGGAGGGAGCAGAGGGCTGTGAGAGGTCTTAAAGCATCATGTGTATTATGTTTTGTTTTCTCAAACCTTACTTTTAAATGAAGATACAAAGAATAAGCCAAACTATCCTCTCCTATAAGGAAGTAGGCACTCCTTAAAAAAAAATCCAAAATTTTGTACCTGAAAACTTTTCCCACACATAAATTTACATGCTTATAGACAAATATAGCTGGTCACACCAAAAAATCTTGATAAACTTTGGGTAAAGGCATCAAATACTGGGTATCCAGCTGTGTTAAAATGTTTCCTTCACTCCTCTGCTCCTTCCTGAGGAAGCTTGTGGACTGACTATTCTACATGGTTTCAGTATGGCATATGCTGTGCTATGGTGTTTCTGCTTTTCCCTTGCAAGGCCCCAAGGGATAACCTACACTTTCAGTACACCTGAAAAGTAGTTTCAGGTGGCAAAAAAGGTGGCATGAGATTAGGATTGTTTATGAAGTACTCAAAGGTGAGCCCTTGGCAGGTCAGAGCAATTTATGGTATTTATTGGGTGAGCAAACCTGGAATAAAATGCTATCTATCCCACAGTCCACAGAATGGTCATTTACAGAAATGTCAGCAAACCTTTTCATGCCAAGTTTTTAACAATTACTTTGAACTACACCATAGAGCAAGGGACATTTTAACAGTTATTCTGAGTAAAGTCATGCTTTGTATCTGCACACTTTTGCCTAAGCCGTTTTGCTTGTGAGTTGATGACATGAGATAATAGAAAGCGTATATATAAATCTTGTATGGTGTGCACTTGATGTCTGCTGGATGCTACTGAGATTTGGAAAATAGACAACCTCTTTGAATAAAAGTGTGAAAGTCAGAAAAGGTCAGAGAAGCATAGGAACAACTTCAGCTGCTCCCTAACACCTGAGGTAGAAATGGGTAAGGTGGTGAAAACACATTTTCAGTTACTGCTGAAAATTACACAGCAGGAGAAACAATCAGGAAGAGCCTTAGTTTGTGCCAATAAAAAAGTGTCACTTCATGGGAGGTCAGATCCTTGTGCTATTTCCAACACTATGTATTGCTGGGTCATCTCCACTGTCCTGTCCTCCTGATGAGCATTTCATTGCTTTGCAGAATTTCATCCATTTCTTTCATCCAGTCGGAGGCTTTGCCATGTCCACCTGGGCATCAGTATTTGCGTCTCACTTCTGGTGTTTTTAGCAATCCTGTCACCTGCATTTTCCTTCTGTTTTCAAACTGCCTTGCTCCAGCCTATGGTCGCATGGGGCTACGTGGAGCACAAGTCAGATGTGCTTTATTAGAGAGCCAGCCCTCCTTCTTTGCTCCATGTCTAGCAGGTATCTGTCTGTATTACTTTAGGGCTTACACTCTAGATTTTCTTCCCTTCTGTGATGTCTAGATAACAACACTTTAAGTTTATTCTCCATGGCATTTGAGTCAAAAACCTTTCATCTCAAGCACAGCTGACGTTAGTTACCTATGCTATGAAACTGCCTCAAACTATTTCAGTGAACAGAGGAAAATAAATGGAGCTATCTAATCAATATAGCAGGCTGAACTTGAAGTACCTATCCTTTATTTAAGCTTCTTTGCTGATAGTCAGTGTTTTATTAATCTTAATCCTGAGAACTGTGGTAAACTGAAAGAAAGTAATTACTGACATTCACTACACTTAGCCAGGAAAGTATTTCTCTATTAGGAGTTCAGCAGGAATACAGACACACTTTCAGGAACAAGGGGTCATTAGTAAAAATGTTTTTCATGAAGAAAGCTGAAAACAACCATGAAGAGGCACATGCTTAGTGACTGTGTACAGCCACACCACTGCTTCTAGCTGTGTGCAGCTCCCTGGGTGGGGAATGCAGCTCTCAGGATCAGACCCTGCTTTGGGTCCAAGAGACAAATGCCAGGTGCTCAGCTGTGTAACTTCCAGTCATGTATTATGTCAGCCATGCTTCACCAGGGTGCAAGTTTCTCTGGAAAGGTATGAAACCACCACCTCAGAAGTGTAATCACTTGGTGCTTTCCCTGGGCAAACCTAGGAGAAAGTATTTGTGCAGTAACAAGAACCAAGCCTGTGTGTGAAAGAAAGCTTGGTATCACTTTCCTCCTTCTTCTCAACAGCACAAAAGTAGAATAAGAGCCTCTTCTAGACATTTCAGCCCGTGGAAACACAGCCTACTCTGTTACAGCTCAGTCCTGAACACGGTGTCTCTCATAACATGAGTGGAGGGGTTCCTGTGCGTGGGTACAGAACATAATAATTCTGCTAAATATCAGTTTGCAGAGATGTTCCAGACTGTAGAGTTCCTCCAGAGTATTAATCTAGTATGGGGTAGCAAAGATGCTGTCAAAATACCCAGTTAACTACCATCCAGTAGTCATTTCCACAGGTAGCTCAGACCCAGGGTTAGGAAGAAGCTGAAGCCTAGCTGATGGGTGGTACCACTGTCATCAACAAATGAGATTAGATTCTCTATGAAGTAGTATAACATCATGAACAGGGTGCCTCCCATGTTACAGCCCTCTGCCTCTGGCGCTGTCTGTTTGGGATAGTTAAATTTTCCCCATGTGTTTTTCTAGTGTTTCAGTGCACAGGTGCCAGACATTTCCTTTCCCATCAGAACACTGGCTGAGTCAATGCTCCAGCACTGGTTATTAATGTACAGGGATAGAATCTAAACCAAATGCCTTAAAAACTACTTGGAGTGCCTTCAGTTGTGTTTGTCTCATGCTTTTAATAAGTGATCTTTTGTCCTTTCATATCACTGATTTTCTGGAGAAGCTGGAGGTCAAGGAGGGAGAGGAAGGGGACATCTTTGCACATCTTTAAGCACAAGGAAGCATTAGTGCCCATTCATCTTTATCGCACAGCCTGTGGTACACCTGCTAAACTGTGACTACAGACGATCTGAATAAAAAAGGCACTAAATGATTCATAAGGCTAAAGGATCCCAAAAGCTTCCTTTCTGTGTGGATATGTAGCAACCTCTCTGCTGTTATCCATGTGCTCATTTCTCTGATAGTGCTGAAGGGCACACCTTGATGATCAAAAAATTCCTGCGAGCACTGAGCAAATGGGGATGGAAAAGGTTCTGTCCTGTGTGAAGTCTGTCAGATGACTTCACCCTGTGCATGAATGCCCAACTCCTGAACTGCTGGAACTTTCAGCTATGTAGGGCTCAAAGCCTTCATGGCTGAAGCCTGCTGCACTTTGCATTCTTTCTATGCTGTGATCATGAAAACCAAAGATTTGTTATTGACTCAATATTAGGAATAGAGTCAAATCCCTCTGACAGAAAATATAAAGCCAGATGGCTTGCTTCCTACAATATAGAGCAGCTAGGCAAAAAAGAGTCCTTCCCTCTGCAATTACCATGAAAAACTGATAAATCCTTTCCTGGCTGGAAGCCCTGAGTAAGGATGTGTGCTCTGAGAGCCACAGCCCCACAGAAAGCCCCTTCTAGAAATACTTCTCCTTTTTTGACTGTGTGTGCCTCGATATCTGGGACTGAGTACCAGTTGGTTTCACAGAATTTGGTCCTAGCACCATGGCTGTCTCTGTAGCATAGACAAGGCTGGGAAGTGGGGAACAAGATCACCAAAACTCAGCCAAGCCCACCTTTATTTGTTTATCTTCACTGGGAAAAATTCATGCTTATGCATTTGAATCCAAGGGATCACCTGCCCCAGGCCCTTCAGATCAGGTAGCACCTTAAATGACTAAGACACTGGGAAGGTTTCCACCACACTGACTGCAGCCAGCAGGATTCAGAGGAGAAAAAGTGCCAGTGGCTCATGTTCCTCCTGCCTGTCAAGGAAGAGCCATCCCAGATACAGTGCTGACTGAATCCTGTAGAGACAGAGCACTGTACCACAGCAGTGTTAATTCTCCCAGCTGCAGTGGCAGCGGCACTCAGACAGGTATTAACAGACCTCACACTCAGATCTCATAGCCCTGAGGGATACACTCACATGTGGGGCAGTCCCAGGTCAGAATTTAAACCACCAAGGCAAGTAAAGTGTGGGGAGATGAAAATGCAGCTCTTCTCAGAAAGAGAAAGAGCCAAGTCACACTATAGCTTGTGCAGGCCACAGATTTCTGCTTCAAGAGAAGAAAAAATATTCCTGAAGATTTCTGTGACTTTCCACTAGATGTTTTTCCTCTGCTGTCTTCAAGACATTTTCCATTTACCTTTTCATATAGCTGTGCAAAGTTGCATTTGTATTGGATAAGAAAGTAATATGGTGACTGGCACAAACTTGCCCCATTATTAAACATGGTTCATTCCAGCTGATGTATCTGAAGCAATGCTTGTTATTACATCTGCTTGACTTGTTCATGTATTAACTGATTCAGCAAGCCAAGACATGGTATGACTATAGAGCCTCAAAAGAGGGTTTTCATGGAAAGGTTTTGGTAACTGGGGGCTACAAGGGTGGCTTCTGTGAGAAGCTGCTAGAAGCTTCCCCCATGTCTGGTAGAGCCAATGCCAGCCAGCTCCAAGACCAACCCACTGCTGGTCAAGGCTGAGCTCATCGGCAATGGTGGTAGGACCTCTGGGATAATATAACTAAGAAGGGGGAAAAGCTGTGGGGAACAACAGGAAAAAGAGGGGACTGAGAATATTTGAGAGGAACAACCCTGCAGACACCAAGGTCAGTGAAGAAGGAGGGAGAGGAAGTGCTCCAGGTGCTGGAGCAGAGATTCCCCTGCAGCCTGTGGTGAAGACCATGGAGAGGCAGGCTGTGCCCCTGCAGCTCATGGAGGTCAATGGTGGAGCAGATACCCACCTGCAGCCTGTGGGGGACCCCATGCCGGAGCAGGGGGATGTGACTGAAGGAGACTGTTACCCCATGGGAAGCCCAGGCTGGAGCAGCCTCCTGGCAGAACTTGTGACCCTTTGAAGAGAGGAGCCCATGCTGGAGCAGTTCATGAAGAACTGTAGCCCGTGAGAAGGACCCACATTGGAGAAGTTCATGGAGGACTGTCTTTCATGGGTGGGACCCCACGCTGAAGTAAGAGAAGAGTATGAGGAGTCCTCCCCCTGATGAGGAAGGAACAGCAGAGACATGTGATGAACTGACCACAACCTCCATCCCCCATCCCCCTGTGCCACTGGGTGGGGAAGAGGAAGAGAAAATCAGGAGTAAAGTTGAGCCCAGGAAGAAGGGAGGGGTGAGGGAAGGGTGTTTTAAAATTTAATTTTTATTTCTCATTATCCTACTCTGATTTTGATTGGTAATAAAATGAAAATAATTTCCCCAAGTTGAGTCTGTTTTGCCTGTGATGGTAACTGCTGAGTGATTTCTCCCTGTCCTTATCTCAAGCCATGAGCCTGTTCTTATATTTTCTCTGTCCTGTCCAGCTTCAGAGAGGGAATGATAGAGTGGCTTGGGGGGGCACCTGGCATCCAGCCAGGGACAACTCACCACAGTCTTCCAAAGAAGCAAGATTTTGCTAACAGTTACGGTTTGGAATCTTTTCAGGGAAAATGGAAAAAAAGTCTGAACACTGAACAAGCCATTTATAAAGGCCAGGCCAGCTATTGACAACCTACAAACAAAAAAGTAAAGTCAGGGAAGATCATTTCCCCACATCTTTACCCAACTGGAAAGTAGGTGTTCAGTCTACACCAGCTATCTACATTTATGTAGGGTGTGTGGAGGGGTACCTCCAGACAGCAGTTCCTCATCTCATATCCCACGGCAGGTATGATGACTTCTCTCTGGAACTGCTTATTTCTGCCATGGATTATGGAGGAAACTGAGACAGCCAGTGTAATGAAAATGCCTGACTCTTAGGTAAAGTTGGGTGAGCTGACTCCTGTCTTTAGTGGCCATTATCTCTTTCATGCATGTCAGAAAATTTCACAACTTGCAGAGTCACAGTACCTTAGTCTGATCATAGCCATGGTCATGACCACAAATGATGACACGAAAACTTACTTGTAGCTGCAGTGCTGAAGAGCACCTACTGGCCCATCCGCAGCAGACTGGAGAGAACACAGTGTACAGAGCTTTGGTAACATTGAATTGTGCCTCTTGACTCATGTGCATTGGTCAGTAAGGGACTATGGGGCAATGTGCCAGTTGCACCTCCATTTTCAATACTGCATTTACCTGTAAAAGCAGTGCTGTTCCAACAACAGTATATGCTGCAATGCATAACACAGCATCCTGGCCAGAGTCTGCCGTGAATGGCAGCATCTTCTTTTTAAAGTAGTTGCATGTTTCCCTCTTCCTGGCATATTATATATTGCTAGGGATAGGGCTAGGGCTAGGGTTAGGGTTAGGGTTAGGAGGAACATAGCTCAAACTGCTGCAAACTATGAAACGTGTTCATGCTATGTGGCAGGTCAGGGGGAGGGATGGTTTGATGCTGTAGTAGAAATAGAGTGTTATGAACATTGATAAATACAACTTGAACATGATCTTTGGAAAAAAAAAAAAGTATTTTTCAGTGTCCTAACATACTGCTTATGCCAAAGGCTTCTTAAAAAACACAGGGGCTTTGTCATGAGGGTGTTGAAGGCAGATCCACAAAGCGATACCCACAAGGAGCCCAGAGCTGCAGTACAGTGCAGTACAGCTCCGTCTGTGGGACGCCAACCTGATCCTTGCCTATCTGCACGCAGCTTGCAGATCCAGGGAAATCTTTCCTCCCCAGGATGCTGAAGACACCATTTTCCTCCTCCGTCTGCTCTGGTTCTCCACACGCTCTCACTCACATTTTATACACTGCACTCACCAACTCTTCTCCAACCTACTGCTGCTGGCTTTTCTCAGACCATTTCTAGCTTGCTGCCTGCTCACCCCTGTAGGAAGTAATAATTAGGCTCTTCATTAGCACTTTCTGAAGCTAGATGTGTGTATTACCATGGGTGTGAAGTGCCTCATGCCACTCTGTGATGGGTTAGGACAGTACATCTGTGATCCTGGAAAAAGGGTGAGTGTGGTGGCAAAGACAATTGTTATGCCTTGCAACCCCATCCATATGTCTATAGCCTTCTGGATTGCAGAAATCCAGCCCTGGAGCTGATCAGTATTCTCTTCACCCATTGCCTAATCCTGCAAGCTTCGAAGAGTAACAAACCTTTCTCTCACTTTCCCTGTGCTAATAATTCTTCTTCTCCATATGCTGAATGTTTCACACCCATTCTGGGATCCAGGGACTAAGAAAAGTTACACATATATAAAATTTTACCAAAAAAAGTTGGCACGCCACAGGAGCCGGAGCATAAGAGTGCCCTGTTCTGACTGCTGTGGGAGCCAGGAAGGAAATGTGAAGCTGATATTAAATTTTCCAAAGTCCCACATTGCACAAAGTACTGCAATTGCCCTATGGGGCAGCAAAACTAAAATTAATGGTAAATTAGACCACTTCCAGGAGGAGAATGTAATGGTGGTTTACAGCAGTCAGTGAATAAAATTGCCTGAAACACCCAACCTGATGCTTGTAGAGCAACCCATCAGTGATGCTTCATTCCAGTTACAAAACATCCTAAATCCTAAATCATGGGATTTACCAGCTTCAACCATATTTTCCTCCTTTAATGAGAAGCATCATTAGGGTGCAAATTCATTCCAGCTAGCTTAAGTCTCCTTAATTAAGAGGCTAATGGAAAGGTATGAGGTTCTTTAGAGGACAATTCAGTTTTTCACTGAAGTGAACTGCAGTCTCTAGAGGGGCAGAAATAGCACAAGCTTTCATAAAAACTCCACTGACAGATTAGAAGCTGGTCTGGAAATGATCCAACAGATTCACTACAAAGTATTGTTGTCAGCATGAAATTGAAATGTGATAATAAGAAAAGCTACAATAGCCCTCAGCATATTTACGTTTAAATTTCTTACATCCCTACCTTCTGTTTCTGATTTTGGTTTTGATTGTAAGTCCTTCTCCCTTCTTTCCCTCCCCCTTTGCCCTCCCTTCCTTTCTGACACTCATTTCTGTTACCAGATGCCTCTCCAATATCATATGTTCTCAGATTTGCCTCTGTCCTCTTCTTTCCTTTTGCTGTGAAAGGCAAGGGTCTCCGCCTGAACACAGCTCTTCATTGTGAACAAGGGTCTTTGGAGCAGTTTATGGGCATGTGCACTAGGGAATACACATCCCCCTTTCATAAAGCACACATGTGGAGAAGGAACATGAGCTAGAGATAGTGGTACAGGATGGGATGCAATGGTGAGAGGTGAGGAAAATTTCTCCATAGCCATTGCCCCTAATGCCCTGGAATCCCAAAACTGACCCCACAGCAGATTTTTCATACACAAAAGGAATAAGACACCTACATGGGGAGTATCAGAAGAAATTCAGAGAATTTATCAGACCCATGAAGTCCAAGGCAGTGGACAAGCCTCTTAGGATTCTCCTTCACATTCCTGCCACGCCACTGAATCCAACAGCTCTCCTCATGTACAGCAACAGGGGCTGGTCTCCTCTCCACTTACCGGCATTCACCTTCAAATATGGCCTTTTCATACTGCAGCACTAGCCAGCATCTCCATTTTTCTTTCATTCATGTCCTGCTTTTCTCACTTTTCTACCCAGTCCTTCTCATGCAAAGACTTCCTGCCATGGCATTACAGATGTGCATTTATGCAGGATCCTCACAGAACACCAGCACACAATGAATCTAGATCAACTACCTACCATAAACAGCTGGCCCACTCTGTAGGGATAGTCTCATCCTGGCAGGTCTTGGGCTTGTGTCAATACCATCAGCTCCTGTGTCTCTACAGCCCATAAAAAATTAAATCAGATGGAAAAGATCATCACCCTGAGGAATTTACAGACCACTTCAAGGAGTAGAAGGTGAAACAAAGCATCTGAGGGACAGAGCAGGAACACTGGGGAAGACAACACATGCCAGTTCAATAAAAAAGTGGCTTTTGATACACACAGGCACCCTGGCAGCAGGATTGCATCAAAGTTGCTGAGACAAGAAAGTGCTTTCACCATTGTAAACAGATGATCTCGCTCCACACAGAAACAAGGGAAGAATGGCAGAAAGGCTGGTTGTATCAATGGTAACAGTGGACAGGAGTTAGGAGGAGCAGGAAGAGGATGGAGGAGATAGAGACAGGCATGTTGGTGGTGAAGCTCTCGAAGTTGTTGCTTTCAAGAAAGCATGTGAGGAAGGGAAAGTCTAGACTAGGTTTATCCTACAGGAGAAAGGGTTCCTCCACATCACCATGTTCTTTACAGCTCTAAGTGTTAACAGTTACCGCATTACCTCACACAAAGTGGTGATGGCATGACACCTTCTGCCAGCTTGATTACTAACCAGGTGCTACTGCTTCCAGTGCCACAGAGGGAAAAGACAAGGGCTTGTGACTGCGGGGGTAAAGATGTCCATGTTCATTTGCCTCACCATGAGGTAGCCACTGTGTTTGCCAGAAGGACATACACTTCTCCCTGCCCACTCAGCCTACTACAAGCACATCCCAGGGAGAAGGCATAACACTTCTCCCGACAATGTCCATGAACTCACCAAGAAATCCCACAGTTCCCAGCAGCTTTATGCCCTGCACTCCTCATGAAACTCCCTAACCCAAGGAGCCACACTAGCAGAAAGCAAATTTATCCCATCCTGGAAGAGGGCAAGAGGCAGCACATCTCACGTACTGGTCAGCACACCCACAGGTGAACTTTCCAAAAGGAAAACTATTTGCGTGAGGAAGCATTGGCTGAACTGGGCCTTTACTACCTCCACTGCAAAGCCTCACCATAGCATTTGCTCAGGCTACAAGTCATAGAGGAAATGATCTAAATGGAAAAGCTGGCGGAGCAGCAGAGCTAGCAGGGAATTATCCATCAGTACATATTAAAATGTAATGATTAGAAAAAAAGCTTTCCTCTTCCAATGAGAAAATAATGATGGACGGTCAGATGAAAAATTACTAGGAAGACAGGAAAGAAATTTTCAGTCCGTTCTGCAGCTCAGCAGTCATAAGCCTTCCATTAATTTTAGTTATAGAGAGATGATGTATTAATTAGGTTTTGCACAAGGCATGTCACTTTAATTAAATATCTATTCAAACTAGGAAAACAGGAAAATGGTTTCTTTTCTTTCCTAATTCCTCAGCAGGAGCTGAATATTTTCTCACATCATTTCAAAGAATAACAAACAGTTTTTATTAGGACTGAAGTCCAAAATCCTTAATGAGGCACAGAAATTAGATGAATGATTTCTATAATACATGGTTTACAAAATTCAGTCACAGACTGAGAAACTATCAGCTTGTTTAAATATCTGTATACTTTATATTTTACATGAGATTAAATCCCCCATAGTATTGGAAATATCACAGTGCTTTCTGTGAACCTTTGCTTGCTGAATTGCATAATGATTGGTGCCATAAAAATGCTTCCAGGAGGATCTGACTTGCTTTAAAATAGCAACAAGACAGCCTGCCAGGTAGAAGCAGGGTTCAAATTGCCCGGATATGACTCAGCTGGTTCAATCCTACTGCCCTTGGCTATAAATACAAAAACAGTGGAGGGTCCCATTTTATGGCCAGGTTGTAGGTGCTTGAACTGGCCCCCTAAAATAAGTGCCAGAGCTCCCCACCTACAGCACAAAGAATGAAGCAGGTGTCCTCAAAGGTCTTCAGAGGAAGAGGAGTCTGCCTGTCCACATCCATCTTAACCAGCACTGACATCAGACAGAGGTAATATCCCTCTGGAGATCATAAACTTAAAATATTGCTTGACCTTTGAGGTTTTTCCCATCCCTTTGCAAGAGTACTTTGGTATAATCTCTTTTTGGCACACAGAGAGCAGAGCGTCTCTGCCCAAGTGACCTGCCTAAAAAGGCCGTTGCCATATCTACCTTGAGAAACTGTGAAAGATCCAGAAGTTACCTGTGGGGCAGGGAGAGGAAGGCACCTGTTTAGAGGACTGTAATTACAACTAAGTCAATATGTGTACAAGGTACCCAAAAGCCAGCCTGCTTCACAAGCTGCTCATAGTTTTTATTTTGTAAACTAGGAAGACTATGTCCTCCTTCAATTTTACATAGCGCTTTGTGTAATGGAGCCAGGAATCCTACGGGGACATCCACATGAGGTAAGTGATGAAGTCACAAAACTGAAGTTTCACTGAAGTCTTCAGTTCACTTTTAACAGATTCCCACTGGCAGAAACATGAAAAAACTTTAAATAGAAAAAAAAGAATATTCTTTCTGGGTGTTCTGTGCTCAGGCAAAAAAAAAGCCGGGGGGCGGGGAAGGGAAAAGAAGGAACCTAAATGTAGAAAAATTACAGTCACTGGTTAGAATAAAGCTCTTCGCAATGAAAGCTGAAGAGGGCCTATCCAAGGAGGCTGGTTACAATGAATGTGATAAATTGCATCTTTTCATATTTTGCTTTTATTCTTGTAGTCTGACATCACTCATTTGGCCTAGCCGTTCATGCCTTTCAAAAGGCAGTTTGATTATTTGTGTTTATTCCTGAGCAGGCAGACTTCAGTAAAGTTCATGAAAAAGAAACTAATACAGTGTCTTGAGCCTTTTGGATCACTTAATCAAATCTGTTCTTGCAAGCTGTGCGTGAAAAAGACTGGCAGCTCAAGGCTTATCAAGAAGATGAATATATTTTGCCACAACACATCAACCACTGATTTTTTTCCCATGCATCTATCAGTAGCGAGCTGCACAAAATCTTGTTGTTTGTCAGTCTTAATAAGCCACCTAACAAAGAAGGTCACTTGTTAGCAATGCAGATGAGCTCTGAAATACCCCATCTCTTTCTCCAGCCATTGCAACATTGTGAATTTGTGCAGAAGTTTCCCCTTGAAGAATTTCATATATGTAAAAATGCTTGTTCTCAGTAGTGCTAACCATATGCTATTGTGAAAAGAGAAAAGCAAGCAATGCCTTTTCTCTCATGAATTTGTTGTATAAGAACATTATATGTGTGTTTGATGCATATAATGGTACAAGGTCACACCTCTACTGTTAATTATGTCTGGCTCCATTGCGGTAGAGCACAGGAGCCCAGCCTGCACCTAGCTAACAAGTTAGCCCAGGCTGTCCCTACTCCTTCATGTTTTTGGCTTTATTCACTTTCTCTGGCCTTTTGGCTTTCCAGATTGGTAAGCAAGAAATCAACCTCATCCCCTCAGCATTGCTCTCGTCTCTCTTACTCCAGAACAAAGAGGTCTGACAGCAAGACCCTTCTGCTATTTTTCACCCTTATTCTCTCAACTACATACCATGACACATCAGTAATGAAGAATAGTACAGTGAGACCTCAGAAACATTGCATGTATCTTCAGTTAAATGAAGAAGAACAACTGAGAGTAATGCATATGTAGGACATGTTGTGGAGCTCTGACTAGGCAGGTACAGGCTGGAGTTTTCTCAGAGAAGGTTTGGATCCTGCTGGAGGATCACTGAGAGGAGCATGGGGCCTTCCTTGGGGATGCCTGAGAGAGGAGGGCTTGTGATCTGTCCTTCAGGTAGCGAGCCAGGGAGGATGCACAGGTGGGCAGAGGCACTTAAGATACTCTGAAGCAGAAAAGGTTAAGACCTAGTAAAAGGACCTGCAGAGGTCCTCAGGGAAAATTGGTGAAGGACTCTTGTGGTTAGGGGTGAGGTGGTTGTGTGACAAGTAGAAAATTAGGAGAGTTCCCAAATGGTCAAAAATGGTAGAACAAGGGATATTTGAGCTGCTGTACTGTGCCTGGGACAAATGGCTGGGAAGAGAAACATGACCACCTACAAGCATAGAAATTTCTATAAAGTGCTGATGTGAAAAAAGGTTGATTAACATTTATGTATACACCCTGAAGGGTTGTTTCCTAAAATCTCTCGGCAGCATAGAAGCATGCAGGTGCAATATTTCACTAGGCTTACAAGAGTTGTTGCGCCTACCTGGGATTACAGTGGGAACTCATACCTACATGGCATTGCCCAAAATATCTCAACTGTCATTTCCAGGATTTCAAAAAGTGCCATAAGGCTACCATGTCTTTGCTGGAAGAGTGCTGTTTTGACATGTCATGTTTCCAGAAGCAGAAAGGACCTGGCCAGCATGACAGAGCAAACCCAGAAGAGCTGTTCTGCACAGCAAGGTGAACACACAGGGTGACATTCAGCTCCGACAGCTGCAATCAGCTTCGGAGAGGATTTACCCACCCACTCACAAAATCACTGGATTTTTCCTCTGGCATAATTTGATGGGTGATCTATGTCAGTGAAAACCCAACAAGGTATCATGAGAAGGGGCATGAGAGCACCTGAAATGGGGCAGCTCTGAATCAAAAAAGATAAGGCATCTTCATTTGAATCACTTTAACCACTGAAGCTCAGCAGATGTGGTGAGAAAAAGGTGAATTGCGTGTTGGAACTTTTTCTTTTTCAAAGCTGATAGATCAAAAAAGTGTAGAATTGTCTTCCATGGAGTCTCTTGCATTCTTTTTTGTTCTAAAAGCACCATCCTTTGAAAACACCTCTTGGCGATGATTCAATGCAAGGAATGGTATAGTTAGGGATGTAGTTGTGCTCTCTGAAAAAGTTACAGGAAAGAGGAAGAAAGGTAACTCTTTTGCTTAGAATGTATCATTATTTTTTTAATCATCTACTACCTGTAATGAAAAATCCCTAATAAAGAATAGCACAATAGTCCCAGAGACAATAGTGCTTACCTCTTAGGTTAATCAAACCAGGAACGCTCCCTACTGAGCAAGATATAGCAGAAGTGTGCACAGGATTTTGTCAGTTATTTGCAGAATTGACAGGGTCAATGGCCTCATTACAGAGATGTCTTAGGGTCCTGAAAAGAGATAGATTGCCTGCTAGAAACAACAAAATACATCAAAACTACTTTTTTACTGGACACTGTTCATGACTATATATAATCAAAGCTGCTTCTTCCCACCAGATTTGCAAGAATTCTTTGCTTCAGATGTACAATTTGCGAAGCATTCAGGATCCAGAATCTAATCAGCTGTTCTCAAAGCAGTCACCATCCATACCTGTACCTGATAAGACACAGTTGTCTCTCCATTTACCATCCATCTCTGAACACCCTGTGTGGGAGTAAAACAAATGAAAGACGTGACACAACCTGCAGCATTTTTCCTCTAGTAACTCAGAGGATAGGAGTTTTATTGTAGAGATGTGCAAGATTTTGAAAAGCTAGTAATTATCCCAGCTGTCTCAGCTCTTCATGGGCAACTTGAGACATTTCTTACAGCTCTGATGTGAACATTTTGCTTTAAAATTCAGCACCTCCAGCAGGTCATAGGTAGGAAACCAAACCCATGCAATGGAAATAGCTGCTGAACGGAAATTGTTGCTATCCTGCATACCTGTCCACACTTATGCTGAGATGACCAGTCTCAACAGTAACAAAAAATTCTTTATGAAGAACAATCGGTGAAGGAAAAGTTTAAGAATAAGCTAAATCATGCCTGATATAAAATTGATGTTAACCATGCTTTGAGAAGGAGGTTGGACTAAAGACCTCCTGAAGTCCCTTCCAGCCTGCATCAACTATGATCCTGAGCATAGTTCCTAGTGATACCTCTGCTCAACTCACATGGCTACGAGGCACAAGATGAAGGAAATTCACTTCAAATCAGTTCAGAGCAGCAGCCTTTATTAGGCACAGGGCTTGCCAGCACAATTCTCCCGTGCAAATGGGGAACTGGTGGGAAATGGATGAGGTTAATTAAGCCAGGCTAAGGGAAAGGACCTGGAGCTCTCAGCACTTGGAACATATCTCCAAGGGTTAGGCCAACTTGCAGCATGAGTCCCCTGACTGACAAAATGGTCAAGGGAGAGAAGGGAGACTGCCCTAGACAATGCTTCAAACTCTGACACTGGTTGACAAATACCTCTAGGTTTCCTTGTGAAGGGCAGGTGTTTTCTCTTAATATGGCACTGCTTAGTGATCTACAGCGCTGACCTTCCTGAAAAGAAGAGTGAATTGCATTTCAGTAACAAACAGCTTTTAAAAGAGAAAATAATAAAAATGCCTTTATTTGAACACAGACCATCTCCCTGAACAAAAAAGATGATTCCACATAATTGGTATGTCTTTACTGTGGGCTTCATGCTGCTCTTCTACTTCAAGCTCCATTGTACTTGTTTAAGTCTGATCCACTGAAGAGTAAACATGTTTTAAGTGAGATGGAAATTAAAGTAATGTTTCTTAAACTACAAAGTAGCTTCTGATTTGGTTTCAGGCAATCTAAGAAGGATGAACACCTCTGTGAATACTGCTAGTGAAAAACCTTTCAAAATGAAATAACTGAAAACAAACTAGCTGGGCTGGCTCATGGATAACACAGGTGGCTTGAGGAAAACTGTTCTATTTTCTTGGAAATACTTCTACAGAGACCTTTTGGCGTAGCCAGAATAGTTTAAAAAAATAAAATTTGAATGAATTCTCATATTTTAGTAAATCTGTCTTCGTTTCTGGGCTTTGAAAGCTGGATGCACCATGCTCTGCTGTGCCAGATAATGCAGAAAGGACACGTGAGCAGGTTTCAGGAAAGATGGAAACAAACATCTGAGGTTGGGACCCACCAAGTAATGCAGCTGCCCTGTGTGTGCAAAGTGAAGCACTGATTTGCAATCCTGAAGGCCTCTGCAAAAAATATTCAAAGTGAATAATGGAAGATTAGAAAAATCTTAATAAAAACTTGTGAGATATCATAAAAATGTATGCATGTTTGTTATTAAAGGATTATTTTTCTTTATGTCATCAAAACCTTGAGAAGAAAACTAGGGAAACCAAACTATCCTGAGGGATTGCCAGTAGCAGCTGAATTGCTCTAGAGCATTGCACCTCTGCAACTGCCTCTCCTATCCCACCTTGAGGAACTGAGCTGTTGCCAGCAATTAAAAGGGTAAAGGGTGTAGCAGGGTTATCTCAAGAAGACAGATGCAGTGGAAAGGGTTTTAAGCTTGCAAAAGTTTGGGGAATAGTAGTTTAGACCATCAAACTCTTTTGGATACATACTTAGAAGTAGCAATGGATGCATCAACCGATATGCTTTGTCACCACAGGCAACAGACAGAAAGCTGGAAAAGGACTTAGGTCTTGTATTTTCTTAGCTGCCTTGCCTGCTGTTCTTCTTCTGGATTAGATTTAAGTTGGGAAAGTCTGTTTTAAGTGAGGGTTGCCTAGACAATCCAATCTGCCCTTGAGTTGGTCTGGTAGCAATCAGAGTTCACTGGTTGCCAGTGAAGTGGAAACCCTATGAGGAGACTCTTTTCTGGTATCTTTTTCCAGCATCTTTTTGAAAAGATGTTGATTCCAGAAAGGTCCCTGGGATTCCAGTGTGGTTCTGACTGGTCAGGCAATGGTAGCGACATGTCCTGACTTGCTGGGGACATCAGGGAACAACTCCAACTTTCATCTCTCCACTTGCCCATGGAGCATGATGGCTTAAAGCCAGTATGTTTCGTTCCTAGGACAAAATGAAACATATTCTTAAAATGTTCCCTTTTTTTTTTTATTAGTATTCACTATGCTATTCTGGTAGCCTTAAAAAAAAGCATTAAAAATAGAAAGAAAACTTGTAACTTCTAAAGTAGTCAAACTGTGTCAGCATGTACTGCAGAGCAACATTTCAAAAGGACAGCAGTCTGTAAGGGCTGGGGCATAGGACCTTGTGGATTCTTACACCCCATCCTTAATCAGGGTCAAATATTTACATCTGGCTGCAATAATATCTTTTTTTTTTCTTTTTCCTTAAAGACACTGTAAAAGCAGTCCATTTCCTCCTCCTCCTCCTCTCTTAAGCAGTGTTTCAAAGCAAGTTGCAGCATGGTGCAGTTTTATAGGGCAGCAATTTTAGTGAGAAGTTTTACAACAGATGGAAACCATGAGCTCTTTCCCCTTTTCATTTCCTTATTTGGAGAGTCAAGAATTGCTGTAAAATATAAAGGAAACAATAATTCAGTAAGATCTAGCCTTGTGCCATCATGGTGAATGAGAAAAGGAAAAAGTAACAAAAGTCACCAACGTCAAGAACTATACAGTGTTTTTATCAAACAAACAAAATTTGAGCAGTTTTAAGGGAAAAAACCTTCAGATGTGGATGGGCCCAAATAAACCAAAGACACGTATACAGTCACATGCCAGTCTGTTTATATCCATAAGAACACAGACGAAGTCAACACAAAGTAAATAAACCCAGAAACTAATTTCAGGATACGCTTCATTTCCTCAAAAGCCCATTGCTGCCCTAAGGGAGAACAGCTGGGGAACATGTACCAGGGTCCTGGGGAAGCTGTGGCAAATAACATAGCAAAGGCAGCCCTGTGCAGATTGTATTTTACCCCTCCTGTTTACCTGTGTTGTGCTAGTATTTAATCACAAAATTTTATGGGGTTTTTTTTGCCTTAGGACACTCACTGACTGCATGCCTTGGATGGCATTCAGCTTATGAACAGGAAGTCAACATGTTATTCTTGTCTTTCTGCTCAGAGTTCACCTCTTGACACATGCTGCAGTATTTAAGCCCTGCTCTGACTGCCAAGATGTTTGTATGGACCCATCATTATCACATTGATTTCTTCACATGAAGCCCCTTTGTGTCACGGAGCATTTTCCCATTCCACAAGTGGGAGGAGAAGTGGCAAGACAAGACGCTGAGGGACATTCGCGAATTCCAAGTCCTCAGGTTGGGAAACCCAGAGTTGGATCTTTGAGTAGTTGGTATCAAATAGCCCTGTACATGCACAGTCCAAAAAAACCCATATCCCGTTGACCAAAGTTTCATCCCTTAGCATGCAGGCTGTGAGTCACAGTTCAGCTATCCAGAGAATAAGGAGCATGTGAGCAGGGAACTGTTCAACTGAAAAACATTCATGTCTTGCACCTATGGCAGAGGCAGGGTCAGAATCCAACTCCCCGAGGAAGCACTGGAACTGTTTCTCCGTGCTCCCTGCTTTGCCCACTGCACACCAGCCAACATCTCCCACAGAATGCATTTTATAGTCCTGTCTTTATGGTCTTTTCAGAAAGCAGATAATTCGTCTTCAAGGTTTTATATGTGAAAACCTGGAAAATTGGTAAAAATCATTCCCAGCTGACATTCAATGAATGCGAATGTAGAGTTCTGTGGTAGAATAAACATTTAATGCACAGATTTAAAAAAAATGGGGGAACACTTCTCCTAATATTTGGCAAACATAGTAATAATAGGGAACAATTCTACCTGGGTTCCTCACATAACATTAGCCTCAACCACTGTTACACAAACAGGTGGTTTTGGTGTAAAACCTGTATTTCTTTTCTTTGGCAGACAAATATATTACATCCTCTGTCTTTCAGTGGTGACTGCTCAGTTCTTTCAGTGACGCCACATCCCCTGGACTGTTTAGAAATGGAAAAGGTCATAATACCCATCGTCAAGACACTTTAGAGGCCTCTCAGCACATAGACATTTGGCACCTGCCCTTCCAGCACTCTCCCAGTGCTTGAGTTACAAGAAACATGGCAAGCAGTTACGCTTCTCCAATAACCCAATATTTTAGTCTTGCATTGGCAACTGTGGGACAGTGGAGGCTTTGCCTGGACCTCAGTGTAGTTTTAAGCTGTGTGGATATCCTGGGATTTGCATGCTGCAGTAGATCACTTATTTGTGCATCCATTGTGTAAATAATACATGAGTGAAAGACACTTGAGGCTCCTTGTGCCATAATGAAAGTACATCCATTATAGCCTGCTGATTGATTCTTGAATTTCAGCCTGCCAACCCAAACAAGCAAGGTAAACATTGTAAAAACAAAACCAGAACTTATGAATTGGCACTCCTCCACTGCCCACCTCCCTGAAACAGTGCTGACATTTATGATTATTTCTGCCAGTCTCTCTAAAAGCCTTCATCCTGAGCCACTACCTAGACTTTTGAATGCTTTCAGCAATGCCTTATTATTCACAGGATTAACTACTAAATAGCATCCTCAAATGCCATTGCATGAACTTTGCATCTAAAAGCATCTATTTATTCAGTCCAACAGCCCCCTTGAGTACCTAACATTGCCTCTTCCCATGTGTGCAACAAAAGAGACACAGGAGAGTTACTTTGAACTGTCAGCCTTGGATTTCCATGGCTGCTGTAGAGTCCTAATGTGAAAGCAAGGAATTGTATAATTCATGACCATGAGCTCTCTCCATTTGGGATTTTCTCCCAAGGACACTACTCAGACAACAATGCAAAAGGCAAAGCAGTTGCTGTTGCAAGAGCCTCACCTCCAGGCAGGATGCAGAAGGTGCAGATCTCCTTCACCCCCCAGTGAAGCCATGCTGAAGAATGAACACGCCAAAACTGAGAGTGCTCAGCTCCTTCAATGAGCCACCTGAACCACGGGCCTTTTATCTAAAGAAAAAGACTCACTTTCTAGCTGTGCGTGTGGTTTTTCTGACTGCTCCACACTGATTACGTACTTTGGCAGGGTTGGTATCTGAAGCTGCATGTTGTAAATCAAGCCATTCTACATGGCCAGTAAATGAAAAATATCACTCTGAGTAACAGGCCAGTGAGCCCACACTGTATGCTATAAACTAAAAATGAGTTTATAATCCTTTTAATTTGTTGTGTAATATGTCTCTGTTTTGAAGGCATGGTCATGCAAATGCTTTCAAGCACAAGATGCTGAAAAGCCCTGAGCTGACATCAGTGTGTCGTTAGCTACATTCATTTTACCTTTCAATGACAAATTTTCTGTCTGTGTAAGTGCTCAAAGCAGGCCAGTGTACGGCCACATGCTGTGCCACTACTTCCTTGTATTACCCACAGCCAGGCTGCTGTTTTTCATGCAAATATTCTTGCTACAAGATGTAGATGGTGGTCTCTGCTCAGAAGGAGCTCAGTACTTGGAGAAGACAAGAGTTGCCCTGTACATGGGAGCCTTGCAAGCCTGAGCAACCAGCAAAGGGCACAGGAGCTGCAAATGTGGGAAAACCTCCCAGCTCCTCCTCCTTCCTGACCCCAGCAGATACCTGCACCAGGCGTAATGCCTCCAAGCAGCTGTCAGCAGTATCTTCCTTCTGTGCAAGGGTCCAGCTTGCAGTCATGGAAGGCAACAGCTCCTTCTCAGACCCACGGCAGCTCCTGGGCCAAACCCTCATTCCATACCCTGTACCATGTTCTGTGGCTTAGTCATCCTGTCCTATACCCTTAGGACTGAGAGCCCTCAGGTTTTGGGTTAAACATCCTGATGGATGTAGGTGTTGAAGAAGGTCTGGCCTTGGTTGACAACACAGGACAGAGGAGATTTCTGGAGGGCACCTTCTGTCTCCTCCTATCTCACATCTCCATGTCTTTATAGTTGCAACATTATCATAATGCAGCCTTTGGAGCCAGGCTTTTCCATGGGTTAAGAGGCTACCCTCAGTGGATTTTTTTTTAGCTATTTTTCTCTGCAAGTTTTAGCAAAAATGCAAAAAGGGCAACATAGATTCAAGCCTTTTTAGGTTAAAGAGGACTTAGAAACCATGTCTTTTATTTCCTGAGCAAGAACCCAAATGAGTTACTAAAAAGTGTTCAATCTTTTCTCACACCCTCTCTTTTAAAGAGAAGAGGAGAAGGTCCCAAGTTATGCATATCAAAGAGCAGGTATAAATACCATGGTAGCAGGTAGAGAGTTATTTCAGGAATACCTTCATTCTTTCTCATTTCTCCGCTCCAACTGATAAAGGATGCTAATCCTGCTTTGAGGCACACAGCTCTCCCTCCTTCGCTGGTTAGGTGTCACTCAGCCTTGTGAATTCCCCTCCTGGAGACAGCAGCTCTGTTCTGGGCACTGCAGCACTTGAATATCACACTACGGAAGTCCGCTTTTCACACGTTTCTTCAAACAGCCACAGGAACAGAGTTTTACTTTTGATGCTAAAGATGCTCCCCGGGCTTCTGGCTTGAAGCATGTTGGCAAGGTCTACCAACCTTCATGCTACAGGGATGCCAGTACAGAAGATAAAACTTCATGAAATGAAGTGGCTGAGAACTAGAGAAGACTCTGCTTTAAAACAAAATAAAGCAGCTGGCCTAGAAGAATACCCTTAGCTCTCCTGGGTGTGTGGGTTCTTGCTGCATATTTTTTTTAAAAAGCAGATTTTAGACATTATTTCCAGTTGTCAGGAAAATATTATTGTAAATGCAAAGATGATCATGAATGGGGCAGGTGGCAGAAGGAGGCAGAGGAAGGAAGAAAGGGAGAAAAAGATGAAGAGTAGAAGTGAACATGATGTATTCTTGTCCTGGATGCAGAAGGCTCCATGATAAGCACTCACATGGACGCTGAAGCAAAGATTTTTTTTTTTTTTGCTTCAGGGTATTGAAGTAAAAAGCCTTTCTCCAGCTCTGGCAAACCCAATGTCTGATGCAGCCTCGCCCCTAAAACCATCCAACCCTGCTGGACTGGCCACAGCACCTTTGCACTTTTCCACAGACACAGGCGGCCCATAATCTGGGAGATCTAGCCCCAGTGGAGAGAGCAGATCAAAGACAGAACAACAGTATTGCAAAAGCCCCTCTTCACCTTGCAGCTTGAACAGGGTACAGGGAAGGGTCTCCACTGTGCCTGACACTCTTTCGGTGTCATCACGGTTCCTTGGCTGCACTGATACCAGCCGCAGATTCCCAAATGCACAGGCAGCTGGGTGGGGGAAAGCCAACCCCAGCAGCTGCAGTGTTTCTCCTCCTTTCCCAGCTTCACTGTCCACAGATGCTGGGGATATTTCCACACAGCCACCTCTTCCCCAGCAGATTCAGCACTGACCCAGATGCTCAGCATGCTGGATGCAAAGCTTTCTTTCAAAATACTTCTCTTTTAATAGTAAGGCATCATAATATATTGTGCACTATTAAATTAACGATTTTTTTCTTTCTCCTGCTGTCAAAACTAGACAGTATCTGGAAAAACTCAGAGGAATGAATGAAGGTTCACATACAAGAAATTACCAAGGTTCATAGGGAGAGATAGCAATCCTGAGGAGTTTGGGTGGGTGCTCTTCCACAGAGACTGAGCTAACTGGTCCCTTCCTCCTCTGAGCAGAGGGAATTAGAAAGAAGGCTTTGCTAGTTGGATTGCATCTCTGCACATTGCACCAGGCAAGGCACTAAGTCTGAACAATAAGGTAAAACTCAACACTGCCATCCAGCAGCAGCTTTTTCTTGACGGTCTACCCATTCCTGTATCAACAATAATCTTTAATACATAGAAATTAAACAAGGAAGCACCTACCATGCTCATTTGATCTCCCTTTCTCCCTTGAGCTGTGTCGCAGCAATAGCTGCACATTTCCTAATGATTTCTTCCTTATGCCTTGCTTCTTAATAATGCTATCTCTGTGCCATGGTTTCAGTTTTCTTTAATTTCCTTCCTTTCTCTAAGGGAAGTTACATTCTTACCACCTTTTTCCAAAGCATGCATTGGGTTATTGTGCCCATAATTTCATTTTGCACTAGTTCTTTTGGACCATAATCCACAGTTCCCTCGGAATGGAAGAGCGAGCCATAGCTCTTTGAACCACGTTATGTAGCTATTGCTTGGCTGCACTTAAAGGAAAAGGTCAGCCTGAAGGAGCACACAGCCTCGCAGTCAGTCCTAACCTCGTGCCATGTAGTACTTCATTGCATTATTCATAAATAATGACCTCCTGCAGTGTGGTCAGGAGCAGAGCTGAACAGATAATGCTGGGATGTGCCACGATGGTGCAGCAAGACTTCAGAACAAGACCCTTTGAAAAACTTTTAAGAGGTGAACTAGCACTTTGTCGATGGACAAAACTGGCAGGGGGAGAATAACAGGAGTTCTAGGAAACAAGAAAACAGGAAAGTTAATTAATTAAATTTAATTCATTTAACCATACAGGAATTTGATCCCCCATGTGTGACTATTTTTTTCTTCCCCACAAACTAGACATTTCTCTTTTATTAATTGTGAACCTTTTACCACTTGACTGAAAATTACATTGACTTGATACACAGGACCCCAGAAACCCTGTGTGGCACGAAACTTTAGAAGAGCAGGGTAGAAATCCTCCAGTAACACTAAGAGCATTAAAAATTGAGTTTTTACTGAATAAAACATGAAAATGAATAATGTAGGCTGCACAGTATTCCTTGTGTTATTAATTTGATGATAAGTTTAATTAACTTAATGCTGCCCTAAATTTTCATTTTCCTTCTGCTGCAGAATCTGAGGCTAGAAATGCGAAAGGGCATTACTGAATTTTTAGAGAAATCACCGGGTATTGGTGTGGGTGAAGAGACAGCCGGAGTTGTTGGGGATGTAAGGCACAGGCAACTGTGCAGGAGAAGGGAGCACAAGCTTTGGTACCTGGGTCTTCCAAAATCACCAGTAATTAAACAACACACAAGGCTAATGCTGGCGGGGACAAAAAAACCCACCAGCTAGGGTAGGCTGAGGTACGTGGGGAGGATATGGGTGCCCCATCAGCCTATGCTTAAGGAGCGTTGCCAGCTGAGATGTGTGTCATTGGAGTCACATAATGATTATTGTTCCAATAAAAATTTACATTTCTGAGCCCAGCACGGTGGCTGACTCATTACAAAGTCCAGAAAACTGACAGGTGTCAGCAGGCAGCGTGAAGGGCAGTTTTTTATGAGGAGACTGTCCAAAAGAAAGCATGCTGTAGCAGCAAGGGCCATCATTAATAAAATGGTCTCTCCCCAGTCGCTTGGATGTGAGTGTCCCGCTGATGTGGCCTCTGAGATCTCAGCAATGCTGTGATCTGACAGGTTTTATTTCTGTGACGACTTGCCCACAGGGCTGCAGTGATCATCCTGCTGCTGGCACTGGTGTCTGTGTACAGACGTCCAGCCACTAAAGATCTGATGTAGGGAAGATTTTTCACTTGCTTTCCAGGCAGTGAGATATTCAGGAAAAAAAAAAAAAAACATTCAGGAAATTACCTGTTATCTATATATTTATTTGGCAGGGCTCCAGGTGTAGCGGGCTAGAACCAGTGTACCCTTATACAAAGGAGGTCCAAGGTAGTCCAAGGGCTGTCAGTCATGGACAAAGGACCCAAGAGAGGAGAGACTAAGGTAAATGCAGAGTTACTCTGCACACTCTAGTTACTCTAGCAGCTATATCTTTTGTGGTTCAGTAAATCTGGGTACACAAAATATATTCCTGTGACCCTTCAAATTTTTCTTGGATTTTCTGTTGCATGAAGGAGAAACAGAGTCTGTTGTATTGCAGAGCTCCTTTTAGCAAACTTCCTCCATTTCCTTAAAGTGTTCATTGGCAAATTAAGTAGCTGTGCTTCTGGCTGGCTGCCAAGTGGCTTATTTCATTTGCAGCTACAAAACAGGACCCCCCTAAATAGGAGCTGTCACTGACAGCCAAGAAATTACTTTTGTCTAGAAAACAGCACATCTGGCTCTATGAGAAGCCAACCTTTTTTGCCCTGGTTTTCTAGGCCAGTGGAGCACAATTCCAGCATTTTCATGCATATCTGACTCAGTGGGTTTTGATTCCCAGCCTTCAACCTTCCAGCATTACAACAAAGATGCTTGGCCCCCATCTGCAGTCAGATGGTGGGTCCCTGTCTCCCAGGTCCTCCCAAGACTGGGGCTGCACTGTAAATGAGAAAAGCCACCACAGTCCTCTCCCTGTTCCCTCTGTCACAGTATATATCCCTCTGAGCCAGAGACAGCTTGGCAAGAAGTCACTTACTCCCAGCTGGTTGCTACTTGCATGAGGCAAGAGGATACCAACATGCCTGGTCCCAGCCAGAAACTAGCAGTAAACAACTCATATTAATTTCTTATATCAGGTATGGCTGACAGCTTATACAGTAATAGGAAACATAAGGTCAAGAGCTTAGAGATATTCCACTTTGCTATTTCCACATTGCCTTCCCAGGGACAGGAGAACCTTCCAGCTCTTGGTAGATTAATGATTTGTTCATGATCTCATTGAGAACCTAAGAGGATACCTGTTCTGCTGCAGGAGTATGAGTACTTCCCATATAAAGAAGCATGACCTCCACCATGGGTTAAAGATCCATCAGAAGTGGAGGTGAAAGAGGGACCTGGGGAAGATGTAAATCCAAAGGGGATCCCATGAAGGCCTCAAAGAACAGTTTAAATACTAGCATATTTAATCAGTCTTAGAATACAAAGTGTGAGCTGGGCAAGCGAGCATGGCCAAGTGCAGAGAAAAAGGAGACATGATATTAGAACAAATCAGCAAAATGTAGTTTTCTTTTCCTAACATATCTTTATAGACCTGTATGGCAGAACCACAGAATCACAGAATGGTAGGGGTTGGAAGGGACCCCTGGAGAACATCTTGTCCAGCCCCCCTGAATGAGCAGGCACACCCAGAGCAGGGGGCACAGGACTGTCTCCAGGTGGGTTTTGAATATTGCCAGAGAAGGAGACTCCACAACCTCCCTGGGCAGCCTGTTCCACTGCTCTGGCACCCTCACAGGAAAGAAGTTTTTCCTCATATTGAGGTGGGACTTCCTGTGTTCTAACTTGTGCCCATTGCCCCTTGTCCTGTCATTGGGTAACACTGGAAAGAGCCTGGTCCCATTGTCCTGACACCCACCCTTTAGATATTTGTAAGTATTGATGAAATCCCCCCTCAGTCTTCTCTTCTCCAGGCTGAACAAACCCAGGTGTCTCAGCCTTTCCTCATAAGGGAGATGCTCCAGTCCCCTGATCATCTTGGTAGCTCTCTGCTGGACTTGCTCAAGCAGTTCCCTGTCCTTCTTAAACTGGGGGGCCCAGAACTGAACACAGTACTCCAAATGTGGTCTCACCAGGGCAGAGTAGAGGGGGAAGATAACCTCTCTTGATCTGCTGGCCACACTCTTTTTAACGCAGCCTTATTGGTCACAGGGCACGTTGCTGGCTCATGGGCACCTTGCTGCCCACCAGCACTCCCAGGTCCTTCTCAGCGGAGCCACTTTCCAGCAGGTCAGCCCCCAACCTGTACTGGTGCCTGGGGTTGTTCTTCCCCAGGTACAGGACCCTACACTTGCTTTTTTTGAATTTCATCAGGTTCCCCTCAGCCCAGATCTCCAGCCTGTCCAGACTGGAGAGGCTTCTTCTACAGACTTCTCTAGTTGAGGTCCATTAAATAGCTGCTTTTATTTGCTTTAATTAGAACCTGGCTTGCCTTTTAGGGTATTTCATTCAGTTTCCACCAGCGGAGGGACTGGCATTTTAAGGGTGTTCATGCAAGGCCCCTGAGGTCTCTCCAGGGCATCCAAGAGCACCATGTTACATCACGACCCAGCTAGACAATCTGCAGGGCTTACTTCTGCTCCTGGTATTTGGTGTTCCTCACTCCTAGTAAGTACCAGACATTTCTTCAGTAATTGGGTGGCATTTACAGTGAAACCAAGAGAGAGCAAAGGGCCTGTCTGTTAAAGTTACTTAGCTACCCAAATAAGCTGCCAGGCACGGGTAGCTTCTGAAATCAAAGAGAGGCATTAAGCGTAATGCTGACAGACTCTCATATCATCAGCAGAGACAGGCTCCTCTTAAGCACAGACTTAGGACAGGGGCCTGACTTGGGAGATCGCAGGCACCTTTGGAAGACCTGGAGTGAGGCTGCTGTTCCCCTTGATTAAGTTCAATTTTCCCCTCTGATTATCAAGAGAAACAGACATTGGCCTTCTGCCAATGAAATTAGCTTTTTATCCCTTCCTTCTCCCAGTACAGCATATACTTGCAGATATAGTCAGCTACATGTACTACAGTTCTGTGCAAAAAGCCCTCATATCTTGAAAGCAGACTTTCAAAATCTAGAATGAATATATTTTAACTCAGTAACATTTAGTCTGACTCCAATATTAACTCCAGCATAAGCAAGAGAAGATGTACCCATAGCACAGCTTTGCTTTATGTATTTCAAACAAGTCTATCTGCAGTTATAATAGCTCTGGTTTTACCTTAAAACAAATGGTTCCCACTTCTTTTAAAATTTATTCTTTTCATTTAGTTCCTTTTTCTAGAGGATGGTGGATATTCCTTCTCTTCACGCTTCTGTGGGAAGGTGAATAGCTCCCTCAAGTGCCCCATTCAGTCCCTCTCCTGATGGAAAAGTAGAGCTGACACCTCCCTTGGGAATCCCTCTGTCTGTTCTGCAATTCAGACTGCTACTTGTGACCCAGCAGCTGGAATATGTATCAAAAACAGCCCAGGAGAGCAATTGCCATCCAAGCTGCAGCTTTTCCCTCCTTGTTTAATTGCAATAAAAACAGGGAAAATGCTCATCCAAAAATCTGGAAGTTTGGGTAAGTGCTGTTTTTGGCTGGGAAAGAGTTAATTTTTTTCCTAGTAGTTAGTATGGGGCTGTGTTTTGGATTTGTGCTGGAAACAGTGTTGATAATACATGGATGTTTTCGTTACTGCTGAGCAGGGCTTACACAGAGTTAAGACCTTTCTGCTCCTCACCCCACCCCACCAGCGAGTGGGCTGGGGCTGCACAAGAAGCTGGGAGGGGACACGGCTGGGACAGCTGACCCCAACTGACCAAAGGGATGTCCCACACCATATGGAATCATGCTCAGCATAAAAAGCTGGGGCAAGAAGAAGGAAGGGGAGACACATTCAGAGTGATGGCCTTTGTCTTCCCAAGTAACCATTACATGTGATGGAGCCCTGTTTTCCTGGAGATGGCTGAACACCTGCCTGCCCATGGGAAGGCGTGAGCGAATTCCTTGTTTTGCTTTGCTTGCGTGTGTGGCCTTTGCTTTGCCTATTAAACTGTCTTTATCTCAACCCAAAAATTTTCACATTTTTACCCTTCAGATTCTCTCCACCATCCCACCAGGGGGGAGCAAGCAAGTGGCTGCGTGGTGCTTCATTGCTGCCTGGAGTTAAACCACAACAGCCTTTACGTTTAAGGCCAAAAAAACCCCTAAGAATATGTTTAAAATAATTGTTTTGTTGCAAGTAATTTTTCTATGTCTCATTTTGGAAGCGAGATTATGAGAATCCCATGTTTCAAGCTAACCTTTCTTGGTCCAGTAAGAAATACTGGTAAAATAGATATGACAAAAATAAATCATGCTAAAAAAGCCATTTGTCTCATTGGAAAACTATTCTTCATTTCAAGCTGAATTTACCAGCATGCCAATAACTCTCTTTCACAAAGACTCCTTTCACCCAGCAACTCTAGAGGTTGCTCAGGCGCATGTCCTGGCAGGTTTTTAATACCTCCAACCCTGGAGACTCCACAACCTCTCCAGGAAACCTGTGCCAGTGTTTGACTGCCCTCACAGTAAAAAAGTCTTATATTTAAACAGAATTTGCAGTGTTTCTGTTTGTACCTGTTGCCCCTTGTCCAGCCCCTCAGCACCAATGAGAAGAGCCTGGATCCATCTTCTTTACTTTTCCCATCAGGCATTCATCTACATGGATAAGATCCCCTGAGCCTTCTTTTCTGCAGGATGAACAGTCCCAGCTCTCTAAGCCTCTCCTTAAATGAGATGCTCCAGTCCCTTCATCATCTTCATGACCGTGCACTGGACTCACTAGAGTAAGCTCACATCTCTCTTGTACTGGGGAGCCCGGTGCTGGATCCAGCACTCCAGTTGTGCCTCACCACTGCTGAGCAGAGGGGAAGGATCAGCTCCCTGGACCTGCTGGTGACCCTCTGCCTAATGCAAACAGGAGGCTGTGGGTCGTTGCTGCAAGGGCACATTGCTAGCCCACAGCCAGCTTGTTGTCTGACAGGAGCCTCAGAGCGTTTTCTGCAGAGCTGCTTTCCAGTCAGTCTTCCCCCAGTGCATAGTGGTGAATGGGGCTGTTCCTCTCCACGTGAAGGACTTTGCATTTCACATGGCTGAAATTTATGAGGTTCCTGTCAGCCCATTTCTCCACCCTGTAGAGATCCCTCCAGATGGCAGCACAACCATCTCATTTATCAACTGCTCCTCCCAGTTTTGTGTCATCAGCAAACTTGCTAAGGGTGCACTCTGCCGTCCCTGTCTTTAACAAAGACGTTAAACAGTATTGGCCTCAGTATGGACCCCTTGGGTCACCACTAGTGACTGGCCTCCAGCTGGACTTTGTGCCACTGATCACAGTCCCTTGTGCCCAGCTACTCAGCCAGTTTTGAATCCACCTCACTATCCCCTTACCTAGCCTGCATTTCATCCCTTTCTCTATGAGGATGTTATGGGAGACAGCATCAAAAACCTTGCTAAAGTCGAGATAAACAATACGCACTGCTCTCCCCTTGTTCTCTGAGCTAGTCATTTCATCATTTCATTGCAGAAGGCAGCATTTGGTCAGGCGTGATTTCTCCACCATGTCCCCTCCGTTTTGGAGACCAAGAAGGTATAACAGCATGGGCACAGGCAATCCCATGCCAGTCAGCCTCAGAGCCAGAGGTCCCATGGGCATTTCGTTGACTGGCGTGCACCTGGCCATATAGGTTTAGGTGTGCTGAAACGGAGCTTTCCTGAAGCAGGCATAGCTGTGTGCTACACTTGACTGCTGTTCAAATACTGCATACAAGGGGACAAGATATGTTTCTGTTTTTTTAATTGCTGCCTAGCAGCTGCATCAGCTTGGGGCATTTGGTTTATTTTCATTATCACTCCCAAAGATAATCCATTTGCTCAGCATGTGCATGTGAATGCCTCTACGCATGAGGCAAATGTAGAATACCAAGAAAAACCAGTTGCTGATGAAAAACTCACTCTGGAATGTGACACGAAACTCATTCTTGAATTCAGTCAGGTTTCAGATATTTGAACAAGATGAAAAGATGCAAAAAAGGCAAGCGTCAAAACTTTATTGCTTCTGGCCTTAATCAGTTTGAACACTTATATTTGCTAACAGGTAAGAAATTCATCACGACAGCATTGTGTTTTGAGTCACTTAGCATCATCTCATCTCAACTCTAGTCTTGAGGCCAGAGATGTGTTCTTCGCAGCCTACTCCATTCCTTCAGGATGAACTTCTAATTCCGGAAAGTATCCAGGAGAACAGCACGCAGCCACAATGCTGCTCAGCCACTTCACCCTGGCCTGCATAGCATGTGGGACCTTCGAGAGCAGGAGGACTGGGTCCCTGGCATGCAGGACCTGCAGGACGGCCACCTTCCCAGCAGGCTGGTGCTGCAAACAGAAATGGTTTGATGGCACAGACCTCCTACAAGATGTGGGACTGTTAAAACTGTTCTCTGCAGCCTGGTTTCTATCTGCCAAATACTCCATTAACTTTCCAGGCTGCATCCAAATGAAAAGCAAGAGAGTTCTACTTATTCCAAGGAACCATTGCCATACACTTGCTGTTTGCTCATGCTTAGGGCAGAAGGTATTGCCTGAAGCTGCCAGAAAGCTCCAGACTTGGCCAACTCCCTACTAACTAGCTAAGTCCTGCATCCCCTGCCCCTCTTGAAATGGGTAAAATACCTCAGAATGGTCAAATATGGACACGTCCAAATTAATAGAGGACATGAAAAGGTGGCGAAGGTGGAAGAAAATTAACTCTGAAGATAGATAGAGCCTCAAATAAAGTTGTGTCTGTGTGTTAATCTAATGAGTGAGGTAATTAGAAGGTACTTCTGAACACTAAACACAAAGTCACACCACTCCAGCAGGTTTGGGCTGATTTAATTCCCTCAGTGTGCATGTCAGCTGGTGAGAATGCTTAAATGAAGAAAACTACAGATCTGGTATGAGAAGCTGTGCTAACACTGATAATACCGATGACGTTGTGTAATTACAGGCGGGAACTAGGAAAGCCAGGATGTTTCCAACTGACTTGCACTTTTCAGAGCAACGTAAATGGGTGGACGTGTAGGAAGCCACGTTAGCCTGTGTGAAGTATGCGAATCAATGAGACAGCAAATGGATAATACAGTGCCAATGCAATATAGGCTGCATAAAAGGGGAGGCAAACCTCTCAGCTTTTGGTCTGTTAGCTGATAGAAAATGATGTCATGTGCTCTCTGCCCCTGCTTTTGCTTGCATGTAACATGCCCACGCTCTGCTGCCAGGCACACAACTTGAACAAGGGAAACCTGAGCCCAGCAGCCGTGCTGTCCAGAGGAGTAGGTGGCCAGAGAGAGCTGATGGCAGAGGCAGAGTCAGCTGCCTTCTGACAAGGTCACAACTTCCCACAGTGGAGGACAACAGAGCAACATGAGCTTGGAAAGCAGGAAAGACTTCAGTAAAACATTTGAATGATGTCACCGAATATGATGCAGCTAAACCCAAGGGTCATCCAGCTGTAGGACTAACCCACTCTCCTCCATTTTTTCTGCATTATCATCTTTTTACATCACAATGGTTCTCTCTCCCTTTAAATTCTCTGTAATTAGGGAGCACGGACCAGCTTTTTGAAAGCAGGAGTCTCAGGGGATTTGAAGGAATTTATTTTTTGCTGTCAAAGAGGCTGAATATTTGAGGGAGGCAATGGGCTTCCCTGCCAGCTAGGAACAAGGAAGCATTTTCAAACAAGGAAGGATGTGCTTTGGGGGAGAAGTGAGATCTAATATAAGTCTGCTCTGCCAAACCAAATTAAGCTGAAGATCCCTCACTGCCCACCCTGATTACTTTTTAGACCACTGCCTTTCTGTTTCGGACTGCTCTAACCTACCTTCTCCAAAACATATCTGCCCTGGTGAAAGATATGTTGAAAATTGCCTATGTTACCCCATTGAAGATTTCAAGGAGAGCAATCCTTCTCTTTATTTATCCTTTTAAAATGTGCTTCTTTTCTGCAATAATACACCTCAGCTACCTCCCCTTCTGCCTTTTCTGCAACTGCTGCCTGGCTACTGGTTCCCTGGTGTTTGTTACCACAGTCCAGGTGAAACACCTCAAGTTTTGCCTCTCAAATTTCACCCTGTAAATTAATTTTGAATTTTGTTCTTGTCTTCAAGTGCACTTGAAGCCTCTCCTAACTTTATGGCACCTAGACATTTAATAAGCACATGCTCCCATCACAAATGCTATTAAGGAAAACACCAGCTAGAGTCAGACCCAGGACAGACCACAGCACGATCTCACTCCCTGGGTCTTTCCACTCTGCAGTGAACCGCTATTCCCTGACTGTGGGCCTGCCCAGCTAAGAGCTTCATCGCACCAAGCCCTCTGCTTGCATAGGGAAATATTGTATTGGGTAGTGCCAGAAACCTCACGTAACTTGAGCAAAGGGAAGCTGTAGATGTCATGTTATCTACAAGACCTACTACTACGCTACAGAAGGAAATTACATGGTTTGATGCAAGTCATACAAGGTCTTCCATCGAAAGCCATGAGTGCTTATTTTCCAGCATGTTTCGTTGTGTTATATTTACATGCCATTAAGACAGATCCAGACTTCCCATGAGCTGGGAAAGCATTTTCGATGGCACTGCCTCACAAGGCCCTGGGCCGATGGAGGTAGCAGCTCTTCAGCGGGACATATTCTGTAAAGAGGATACACATCACAACTACTAGGAGCAGTTACCCACCAGCAAGCGAGCGCAAGTAGGATTTTGGCTGAGATAGCACTTCAGAACCAAAGGTGATTGAGATGGTTTTAGCTTTACTTTCAAGAAAGGACAAGGAAGAGGTTGATAAACAAATGGAGGGTGGCTGGGAGATGCCTTGGCTTGTGAAGATGAATGTTAAATATGAAAGAAAAGTCAGCTGCCAATGAAAGGTGAAGAGAACAGAAATAGCTAAAAGGAAGGGGCTAGGAAGAAGGTGCCTTGTTCCTACTGTTGTCCCCTCTGCTCTGTGAGCTACACCTCTCTTCCTCGCCCTTTATTCTGGTTGAACTGGAAAGAACTGGGCAGCAACTGTGCGTTCTCACATGTGTATTACAGTTAAGTAATACAGAGCCCTGATTACATCTAGGACCCCAAAGCAACTCCATCCAAAATATCAGAGAAATTAGTATGTGTTGGTGAGGTCAAGCATACAAAAAGGGGGAGACAAAACAGTCCTTGACACCACACCATCTAAGTTTCCAAAATTCAGGCACACACTGAGAAAGGCAGGTCATGCTCAAGCATGGGTCAGTTGCTATAAAAATAAGCAATTCAGATCTCAGTAGCCCTGTCTCTGCAAAGCCCTAGGTCAGGGGAGTTAGGTGATCCTTTCCCCTTGAAACATTCAGCCTGTGACTTCAAAACAAATAGGCAGCACTCGCATCTAGCAGCTTAGCCATTTACAAAAAGCTAGGTAGGAAACAGGCATCTTTCTCTCAACTTGAGGATCACTCCAGCAACAACTGCATTAGCTTAACACTTCTTTATTAAAAAAAAAAACCCACACCAAACACCACCAAAACAACTAGGAACATTCTCTTTAAGGCACAGCTGTACAGATCTAGGAGGAAGCGTCTTTTAACTTAGACTTAAATACCTTTTCACAATATACATATTCCAAGTGAGCTCTGAAGAAACAGTCTTTATGATGGGTAGAGCAACACATTTCAAGCAGGACCTTTCCACAACTACACAAGCATCCACACATCCCCTCAGTCACTGTCCCCCTCCCCAGCAGGATGGGGGAAAGAACAGGAAGACCAAAAGCAAGACGACTCATGGGTCAACGCAGAGACAGTTTAATAAGTGATGCAAAGGCAGTCACTCACCACCCCCCACAAGCAGACCAATGCCCAGTCTTGGAGCAACCATCAACTTGGAAGACAAAACCCCCAGTGTTATTGCTAAGCATGATGTCATATGGCATGGGATATCTCTTTGGTCAGCTGGCATCAGCTGTCCCAGCTGTGTGCCCTCTCAACCTCTTGCTCATCCCCAGCCCACTCACTGGGAGATGCAGAGTGAGAAATGGAGAGAGCCTCAACACTGTGCAAGCACTGCCCAGCAACTGTCAAAACCTCAGTGTGCCATCAACTCTCTTTCAATCACAAATCCAAAGCATGGCACTATATGAGCTGCTCTGAAGACAGTTAACTCCATCCCAGCCCAGTATCTCTTGATAACAGGAATTTTGGATTAAGAAACCCTTTGCATAAGACAACAATATATTTGGTATTACCTAAGGATATGTACACATGGATAACCTAACCAGCAAATGATGCATTGGTTAGGAAAGTGGGGTTATGGCATTACTTGTACTAGACTTGGTGTGTGAAAGCAGCACTTGACAGACAGCTGTGGGGGAAAAACAATCAATTAGCAAAGTGACACAGTGCATGTGTATAGGCAAGGTGCAGAGAAGCAGCGGAGGAGTCAAAGGAAGGAAAGGGGCAAGTAAAGTAGTCAGCTTTAAGCACACAGAACATGCAGCTAAGCTGTTCTAGATGCAAGGAACTAACACCAGAAAATAGGAATATGTGGTTAAAAAGTCCGGTTTTGGGTTTGGGTTTGTTTTTTTGGGTTTTTTGGGGGGGGGGGGCGGTCAGGGGGAGAGGAGAGGATAGAGAGTTTTTCTTGTTTTCCTTTTGTCAATGAGAGTGTCTGACGGAGAGCTGTGCTGTACTGGCATTAGTTTCCTTCCAGGAACAGCAAGGACAGGAGCTGCTTAAAATCAATTTTCTTTCAAATGGATTTGCTCCAAGTGATTTGGTGTTTCAAGGACCCCGTCTGATAAGAGGTCGTGGGCCGCCATTGCTCTGGCAGGAAAAGAAACGGCAGGTGTCAGAGGTAATCGTGTCTGGTCACTGCAGACACTAATCATGGGGCTGCTCCAAACTGCAATGGACCTGCCATGGCAACGACAGGTTGAGGACATGCTGGGGAGACCAGGAGGATGAAGGGTACATCAGTCTTGTGACAGCAATGAGGGCACCATCCAGTATCCCACAGCTGCAAGTTTCACTAGATTTAATTTCTTTTCTTCTTTTTTTGTCCCTTCTAGTGTGAAGACAACACAGCAAGCTGTTTAGAATCATAAATAGGAACACTGCGGCTTGCTTACCTTCAGTATCATGGTAAATTAAAAGTGAATATAAGGAAAACAGGGGAACAGCAAGTATGCTTCTTATGAACAAGTTAGATGATCAATTCAGAGAGAAGGGGAAAGCAGCTATCAACGACTGCAAATTGCTGCTGAAGATTGCTGGCCAGGAAGCAGCTTTGGGCCTTCCAGCATCAGCCAGCTTTGCAAGGACCGTGAATGCTGTCCACCTGCTCAGCACAGCGAACAGACCCAGCCAAGCCACAAGATCAGCTTACATCCAATATCTGGTATGGCTCTTTTCAGTGAAAAGATTTGATGTTGCCTAGCGCAGGGAAAGTCAAAAGTGTAGAAAAAGAAGAGGAAACAGCTTTCTTGCTGCTAGCTTATAGGACTGAGGACCCCCAACTCCTGGTTTTGTCCTTCAGGTATGGTGTTATTTTTCAGTGAACAGAACTCTCTACAGCCTGAACTTCCCAAGTGCTGAGTGCACAGCTTGCTCCCAAAGCTACCACCAGCTCTGCTGACCCAGACGTTCTGCAAGCAGTGCTTAAATGGATAACAAAGTTAGTAGTAGCAGACAGATGCATAGTGCAACAACAGTACATCACCTCCCTCTCTTAGATGATGCTCAGAACAACAAGCAATACTGGCTCTTTCCCCCAACCAATATATCTTTCCTGTTTAAATGGGCCATGAGTGATGAGAACACTTACCATTAACACAATGTACTTTGTCCCACAGCAAACTGATAAACACTGTTCCCAAATTCATACATATTAATTTCACTCTCAGTATGTTTATACATATACATCCACAGACACATGGACATACATAGACACATAAAACTACTAGCATGTTCTCTCTCAGAATCTGGGTGAGGTACAAAACCAATACAAATAGTAGTTTAATGTTTGCAGTGAAGTCTTTTATTTAGGCAGTAACCATTCAGATCCCTTCTCGTTTCCCTCCATATGTTGCGCCTCGACATTTGCGGAAATCAGCCATCATTGAGAAGGAAAGGACAGAGCAGTGAACATTTCAAGCAGCAGCAGAAGCTACAGCAGGAGACACAAACTGGAGGAAATAAACACAGACAAGGCCCCTCACAGTGTTTTTGAATTTCCATGCAGATGGAGACCAAACAAGATCATTTTAGTCCAGACCATGATACAATTTCAGAAGAAAGGGGGGGGGGGGGGGGGGGGGGCCAAACCACACAAAATGGTGGAAACTAATACACAGCACCTCGGACTCTCTTCTTGCGCTTTGAATTTCTGCTTTCCTAGAGCCAAGGACCTAATTACTGCCTGTGAAGCCAAAGACAGCATTCCAGCAATTATCTGCCCTGCAGACACAAAAGACTACAACTCTGTATTAGGAATAAACTATCCCTGTTGCTGTGTATCTATTGCTCACATGCCATTTCACCTGTCTCTCTAGACATCTGTAGTGTTTCTTGTATTTTAACACATTATATTAAGAGTCAGGTTAAAAAAAAAAACCAAAACCAACACTTTGTCAAGAAATCAATTCTCAGTAAGGTCTGTCTTTTAGATTTTGTTTTGGTGAACAAAAATGTTTACTGGCCACATATCATCTACCACACCTGAGTGACTTTACTCCTCTGTTCCCTGTTCTTCATGGGCAAAACCACCTGACTGCCTCACCATTCCCTGCTTACGGGAATATGTTGCCACTGGTTGTAATGGGAGCAGAAAATGCCCCACAAACCAAGCTGCTGAACACCTGTGTGTATAGGCTCTTCATTAGGTTTCTTGCACTTTAACACACACTTGAAGAAAATCTTTCATTACATTTTAAGGATTGCTTAATTATGACATACCGTCTTACAAAACTAATTATTTAATTTGCCTAAAAAAAGCCTGTAGTTTAGTTTGCAGGGTCTTTCAGCTATTCACCTCAAATGAAAATAAATGTACCTGATGCGCTACAGCTCACCTGCCGAATAGGAACTCCAGGGCACAGCCACTGCCAGTATTGAGTAGTTTTGCCTTAGTTGTGTCTACCTCTGACTAACAATACTCCAAACCCCAAATCGCTGCTGACTGGCAGAGTATATTTCCAAGGCATTGTTATTGCTTATCCAGACCTAATACCTTTCCCAGGCATCCCCTACCAGGTGAACCTTTTACCTGACCCATGCAGTCAGTCGCTGTCACGTAGACATGGAACTGTATGTAACATGTAGGTAACAGCAGTAACAATTTCAGTGGTGTTTACAGTTAATATTACAAGTTTTGCAGCAAGGACACTCCAAGGCTGCCGATGTCTACCCAGACTGGCTGGAAGAGCAAGGCTTCAAATTAGATTAATAAACTCTTCTCCTCTTTCTTCCTCAGGTGGTCAGTACTTCAGCTGACTTCCAGGTAACTTGCTGGGAAGAGCAGACAGTTGGTATCTCCTCCTTTCCCTTGGCCCCAGTCTCTGCTCACTGGGGAGGTCGAGCTGCACTTGCTTCTCTTCCCCACCTCCCCTCCCAAGATGAAAACCTTATGACACATCTTTCACAGAACACTGGCCAGTACAGAAGTTTTCTTACACTGCAGCTTCCCATGACTGGGGTATAGCAGATATTAAAGATACCACCTGTGGTGTAGTCTATCAGGCAAAGAGGTTCATCAGGCAGACTGACATAGTGATTTAGAGGCAAGCCTTGGTACACCAAGGCACGGGATCCCCACTGCAAAAATAGTGGCAATTCATTACCTTCTGCCTACAGTCCCTGCAAAACTCAAAGGTGAGCTATTGCTTCATGCACATCCTACATCGACCTTCTCTTCTGTTCGTATCAACTTGATATTTGAATTTAAATATTTGTTTTTAAACTATTAGCTTGCAATTAAGTCTCCATTCAATCCAGATATTCTTTCATCTGCAGGAGGTAAGAAGCAAGCTAGCTACTTAAAGTTTAGCAATGTCACCTTCATGAAAATGGAGTTTCTCCTTGCTGCAGGGAGTTCAAGGGGACACTCTACAGGCCTTCCCCACATGAAATGCATTAAACCTATTCATAATTTGATGTACAGCTTTATCCCCATCTCCTTCAGAGCTTCATTTTTTACTTTTCTTTCAAACTGTTCCACATTGGAATCCTAGCATACAATTGGTTGTTTTACCCAAATCTGAATATGTCCACCAACAGTATCCATGTTAATACTACTTAGAACCCTATTGCCTGGTTTTCCATGAAGGTCAGTTATTTCACTGAAGTATCACAGTAGAAAGTGGTTTAATGCATTAAATAGAAACTGCTTCAGTAGATAACACAAAAAAATTTAAAATGAGTCAATCTTTTTGAATATTTATTGAATAAGATTCACCCTTAATGTCCACCAGAGCTGTCTTCAAGCACGTTGGTCACAACGTGCCACAACTGTAACACTAGAGGCAGCTGCCGAACACAAAAACAGCTAATTTCTGAATTTCAAGGTTGGTAGCGGTTATACTGTTCTCACAAAAAGGCATTTGCTCTTACGATATCTCAAAACAGTTACAAAACTCTGCATTGATAACAACTGCATCAAAAGGCAGCAAGTCATCTATCACAAACTCCTTTTACTGCCATTAAAATTCCTGTTCCTTTGAAGCTCTTATCTGTAAGAAGCTGTTTACACATTTTTCATGTTTTGTTTACTTTGTCGAAATTTTGCTTTTGGCTATATAGACTAACTTTAAGTTTCCATTCTTATACATCTTTGATTATTAATATTGCAATACAGTATGGGTAAGGAGGTTGTTTATAAGGCTTTAGGTAGACTTAGATAGTTCCTATATCAGTTTTGGGCCTTTAAATTACCAACTAAACACCAAATGGATTAACATTCCTTGGTTGCAACATACTTTGATTTAGGTGAAACAGTCTGAAGTATGATTAAAACATACACATAATTAAAAGAATTAAAAGGTCCCATAGCACTCTAGTACCTTGTTAATTAAAGCAATCTCCATATGCCTACTTAGTTTCAAGACACTTAACACCAATCAGTCAATTGCTAATTCTGTTTCTTCATTAAGTGAAATAACAAGAAATAGTGTTTCCAGACCCCTAGCTTTGGAAAGGGGCACGCCTGCCACCTATATAGGCCATCCTGGTCACAGTCCTTCGTATTACTGTTGAGACTCCTCCCGTGCCTCCCACCCCATCCGTGACACCATATTCAACCCCTTACACACTGCTATTTCCCAAGGGAAATTCGTTTTTCTTCCAGTTAGGAAGTATTTGGATTACAAAGCAATAAGCATTGCACAAGTAGCTTAAAGCAACTACCTTCCACTCTATAGATTGTTATTTCAGCATTAAGAGTGATTTGGTACATTCTGAACACTCTGGTCAGGAAATCATATGCAGCCACCTTCCTATCCCACATCTATTCTTCATCCTTTGCTAAAGGAATACTGTGAGCTTTAGAATTACCCTAACGGCAAAAACACTGCTTTCCGTCGAGTCTATTACCTGTGAATACGTTACTGAGAATGTCAGTATTTTACACTCCTCTCAAAGATGGAAATGACTTTGCCTTGGCTCCCTCTCCCCTACTCAGCTACATTTAACTGTTCAAATACGGTATAAGGAAATTCTGGACTAACAGCAGGATCTAGTTTTGCCTCCATTGTAGTCCAGTATTTGTACTAAAAGACCATTTCCATTTGTCATTTATGGCAACGTCAGGTCACTTTTGTCATGTTGCCCTCCCTCTCATTTAGAGAGAATTAGGCTGGTATTTTAGGTATGTTTAAAAAAAAATTAGCTCCTGTTGAACCTGGAACATTATCATTCCACACAGATTTTAAAAGTAAAAAAAATAAGGCTAGAACCAAACCCACATGCCAGAAATAAGATTTGTTAAGCATTGAATAACTTAGAAAATATAATTTTTCAAACTAGTTCTCTGCAAATCTATTCAAGGCCATTAAATAAAAGCAATTCCAAGCATACCCACAATCCCAGTCAACAGCATGCAGCAGTCAGTTGTGAGAGACCAACTAGGATCGAAAATAATTGTTTAAGTTCAGAGCGAATTTAACCTCTGCTGATTTTCTTTAGTAATGCCAAAACACTACTGAAATACACCACACTAGTTTAAAGTTTCTTCATTTATCACCCTACCTACCTCAAACCCCGTATGGTTGACTGTAAGTTTCCCCACATTTCATATAATCCTTTTAAGTCCGTAGTTCATGATTATACATTTCCCATTTTGAAATCCCACCAGAGAAGCCTTCATTATTTTGTGATAAAACTACACTATCATTAGCCAAGAAAACAGCATTTTAAATTTAAAAAAAAAACAAAACACAACTAGAAAACACAAACAAAAAATGAGTAATAGTAATTTAACCTTGTTTAGAAACTAAGTGGTAAATGGCTCACCATCCAAGTTCCAAGTTCTATGTAATGCCAAAATCAACAGCATTGTAAGGTGACAAAAATTAACGGTTAACACTATATTTGTTAGTAGAAGCAACATTTCCCCAAAAAGCAACATTTTCCTGCATATTTGTGTGTGCAGAGATCAGTTAGGGCCATTTGAGTAAGATGTTATATGTATGATACCTGTCCAAGTTTTCCAACACAGGGTGAGTTCACATGTTCTCAGTCACACAATGCAATTCAAGGAGGAAAAAAAATAACATATGTGCTATTGTAAATTTACTCCTAAAAAGCTTTTAGCTTGCTAACTTAAATTATGGCTTAATCCAAGAGTGTATGTAAATTATCAAAATGGTGACATACAAAGAAAAAGACAGTAGAAGTTTTGGGAGACGTTTTATTAATGTACAATTTTTTTAGCAATGTACAATAGACTTTAATTCTCTATGCATTCTGCCTCCTTGAAGTTTGGTAAATGCCTGTTCATATATAAAACTACAAGATGCTTTTTTTTTTTAAGGACCAGAAATCGTGAAAATCTAAGTGCTACAGTATATTTTGTAGTGATTAAACACGTTGTCCAGAAGAGTTACCAGCCACTCCAGTAAAGCACTTCTAAAAATGTTTCTGATCAAGTTCAAATGCACCTGTTCATAAATAATGATTGGTTTGCTCATGTCCATTATTATACTGCTAAGTAGAACTGCCTCCAATATAAAATACCGTTTCAATACATTTCTCCACATGGACAACTAGATAATCTAGTCATATTTACTTTTAACCAAGGCTAATACAAATTTACAAGTAAAGTAACTTCAGAATTTATTCAGAATAATTATTTTTCAACCAGAAGCTTTACTTTGGACAACGCAGAAGTATATTGCAAGTGACATTCTGCAGCAGAAGCTTGAGGCTTGAGAACAACAACTAGGAAGGACTATATTTCAGCAATACACGCTCTTACAAGAACTCTGACCATTCTGAATGTTAACATTAAAGACCAGGTACTTCAGTTTGTGCGCCTGTCAATCAACACCTCCACACAAAAAAAAAAAGAAAAATATCCCACAGAGCACAGTATTTCAGAGAACATGTTGGACACTGGCATGACATTTCTCAGATCAAATTGGCAACTGAAATTTAACATCCACCTGAGCTTGTTTTGCTAGGGTTACTATTTCAGAGAGTTTCACCACCTGAAAAACAGAAAATAAAGACTTAATTTTAAAAAAAAATCCTAACTTGAGTGAGCTTGACTAATCTTTTTAAACAAAGTAATGCCAGAGAATCATCAGCAAGATCTTAAAAGGAAGAGGGAGGGGATTCTGTTTAGTGCAGTTCTTCCTAATCACTTTTAAATGAAAGATCAGTCAAATCTTTTAGAAAACATCTTACACAGTCATACAATGTCTGGTTCTCATTGACAACCAAATATCTTCATAAAATGCTACAGGTTTTAAAGTTTATGTGCCATCTTGTTTTCTTGGGAGGTGCTGGGGTACCTAACTCACAAGAGATTCTAAGTATATAGAAGTGATTTCCCTTGAGTTTTTCTTGCAAGCATTTCTGGATCTTATTTTGACACCTTACGGAGCCTCAGCTTCTCTTGCATTGTAGCTCAAAACTTCTATGAATTTCCTGCTTGGAATCAAATATTATAACCAAGTGGTTCTTTAGGAAAAAAGATTCAGAACTGTAAATTTCCCCATGATACAAAATCTACCAGATGCCCTCTAATTTTTTGCAGATCAAAAATTTTCATCTTCACTGTTGCTACATATTTGTAGTATGTTTTTCTTACCCACATTACTTAAATTCAAAAGCACATAAAATACTAGTTAGCTAGAATAATTTACAGACATCTGTTGAATATTTAGGTAGGTAAAAAATACTTTTAACATCACTGGTTATAACCACTGCTTTGATGCTCAGTTTATTACTCTGATCTATCTTCATCCCTTTGTTTATCCCACTCACTGTATCATCTTATATAAACCTGTTTAAGGAATTACCTACAGGCAACATACAAAACCAACTACAACCCTTTCAAAAAGTGCTTCTACAGATACAGATAATTTAAGATTACAAAACTAATTTTAACTCCATCTGCGTCTGCGTGGCTCCGTGATTCAGCTGAGAATTTCAGATTCAGCAGCAGCTTTAGCAGATGCATTATGTAGATGCAATATAGCTTGGACACCTATGCGTACTCCCCTAGGGAAGACTTCCATTGACCTAACCAAAGCTCAATCAGCCTAGCAGAACGTAATATTATTCCTTAAAACAGAGGGCCATACTGCCAAGCTAAGCAAGTTCTTCCTCCAAGCAATCCACAGCTGCTTCTAGAGCTTCAACCCCAGGAAACAAAGCAAAACAAAACACAGACACGCACACAAAAAAATCACAACCAACCTGTGTCAATGATTTTTCAGCTACCTCAATTTAAATATTTTCTCCAAATAAATACAGCTAAGTCTTAGCCATTCCCCTAGCAAGGAGAGGGACTGATCTGGTCATTTACCCTTTTTTATTTTTTAAACTTATTTTTAACCTGCTTTTCAAAGGGGGGGTAAGAGAAAGAAGAGTCCTAACCACAGAAATTTCTGACTGTGTAGTTCTTTCCTTTCAAAATATGTACTTACTAATTTGTAAAACATTTGCTTCAGGCCCTGATAATAACTGGCACTGTGACTTATCCTAAGCAACCATTACCTGATTGAATGGAGTTTCCGCAACAGACGCTACATTCTGAAAAGAACATTAGTAACAAGCTATCTTACCATTTTTGCAGCTTCATCCAAGTCATCACACGCAAGGATTTTGAGGCCACTAGCTGTTATTAAAGCTTTGGCATCATCAACCCGTGTACCTTAAGAAACAGATAAAACGCCACTCTTACTGAACAGGAGATTACTACGAGAGTATTCTCATATTTTCTAGGAAGCCTGTTCGAAAAGTTAGTCAGTCAATAAATCTAGAAGACAACAACTTTAGTAGTTATAAAAGCCAGAAATCTCTTTTTATTAACTTGCTAATCCTCACCATCTAAATTCACAGTTTCCGTTATTTTTCCATTGTCTTCAGCTTACAGGCAACTTGCTACGCAATATATAAGCTCAAGGACATTTGCCAATATGGACAGAAATATATTTAACATGTTCTGAAGCACACTCACTCACCTTGCAACCGTACCACAATAGGTATTTTTAGGTCCAAATCCTTTACTGCCATAACAATGCCTTGTGCTATCACATCACATCGCATAATGCCACCAAAAATATTTACGAGAATAGCCAGTACCTATAGAATCAATGACAATATTCACATTAAAAAAGGCCAGAGACACATTGAAGAAAAGCACCTCTCAGCCTAAGGAAAGTTCAAGCTCCATAAGTACAATAAGGGACTCTGCAAAAGAGAGGGAACATTTCTGTTCTAGAGAACATCAGCAACAGAAGTAGTTCTATGAAGTCACATACAGCAGAACAGTTACCTCAGGAAAACCCTACTGCAAAAACGCCCGTCTCAGGAAACTTCCACATTGTCCTTCAATCCAGCATGTACGACAGGCAATAGCCATTTCTCTTACTCAGAGTGTGTAGATACTTGAAAAGACACACACCCATTTTCTGTACAAAGCCAACACTGTACATTACTTCAGAATATTCTGAGCATGATTAAAGAAAGCTGTTTGATTTGCTTGAAGAAAATCAAACAGATGAAACTTAAATAAAGTCATTTAGCAACTTCATTTGTCAACTGTTTATCTTTTCATTTTTGACATTGCTCCAGCAGAGGTACTTCCCACACTAGTATCTCCACATACTTAAGAAGCCACGCTAAAGAACACAGAGAATTTACAAAACTCACACACAAGACACTGTTTATACAGTTTACTTAAAAGCTAGCATGCTTAGAGGTAAGCTATCTGGAAATATGTTTCATTCAGGAGGACTAAGCTGAGGTTAAGGGAAAGTCTTTTCCTACTCAAGTGGTAGAAAGGAGGGGTAAAAAGATTGCAGTCGATGGTGAAAGCTGGAATAAAGTAGGAGCAAAAATGGGTAGGCAGCCTTGGAGAACAGAATAAAGTTAACAAGACAAAACATTAATATGCAACTGGTTAATAAACTGTAGCTTGCTTCTCATTATCTTGCAATTAGACCAGCTCATCTGTGTGACAACGTTCTTCCCCCTGCTACTAATGGGCAGAAGCAACTTAGACTGGCACCCCAGAAGGCTGTTCCAAAGAACCCCTGAACTGAACCCAGAGCGCAGTCCATGACACCAGTGTGCTGTACTGCTGTTTGACTTTCAGTACCAGGAATCCCAGCTACAGTCATCGTTTTTAATAAAACAGTGAGCAGCTGAAGGAAGGCAGAAAGGGAAAGATATATTAAGAACTCTGGACACCCTCTGCCCATGCATCAGCAGAGAATTGGCATTGCATGAACTTGTCCCAAACCAACAACCCTCATTCTTCCTTGTTTCTTCTCTTCTCTCTGTAATTCAGGTGCTCTGTGCTTGTGTCCTTCACTTTTCCCTCAGTTTGATGAAACAAGATAAAGAACAAGACTTATGAGGAACGGCTGAGGGAGCTGGGGTGATTTAGTCTGGAGAAGAGGAGGCTGAGGGGAGACCTCATCGCTCTCTACAACTACCTGAAAGGAGGTTGTAGCAAGGTGGGTGTTGGTCTCTTCTCCCAAGTAACAAGCAATAGGACGAGAGGAAATGGCCTCAAGCTGCATCAGGGGAAGTTTAGATTGGATATTAAGAAAAATTTCTTCACTGAAAGGGTCACCAAGCATTGGAACAGGCTGCATCAGGGAAGTGATCAAGTCACCATTCCAGGAGGTATTTAAAAGACGTATAGATGTGGTGCTTAGGGACATGGTTTAGTGGTGGACTTGGCAGTGTCAGGTTTATGGTTGGACTCAATCTTAAAATTCTTTTCAAACCTAAACTATTCTATGATTCTCTAACACTCTTGGAGAGTGTGTCAGACACTGCATTTGTTACCAAGTCTTGCTAATGGGGAAGAGACTAAGCTCCCCTGTAACATCACTAATTGTTTCTGTCCCTTTTCAAAGATGAACAAGTGGTGCATGAAATTCTGACACAAAACTAGTATACCATTACCAGGTCTGCAAGTCACTCCCAGCTTTTTTGGTTGTCTCTTTTTCATATTTTTCTTTCTTTTAAAAAAAGTCGCAAACTCTCACTGAGTTCCCACTGGGATTAACATCTCTATTTAGACCACCAACCCAGTCCTCACAGTTTTTATGGGGTGGTAAAGCTCGTATTCTAGTTTCAACTGATTTATTATTTTAATAACCACCCAACACTTCTGATAAACTTTCAATAGGATAAAACATTAATGCCCTTTGAAGCCAGTTACAAAGTTATTTTATCTTACATTACACATAATTAGTACCTTAGAAACTTGTTTGTGCACAGCTCAGTGAATATTCATCTCTACAATTCTATGCGCAAAACAGACCCAGCTGCAAAACAGGCCCAAAAGCAAAAAGAAAACAAAACAAGAAGAAATGGAAGCCAATCTGAATATGGGTTTCTCTTTAAACAGCAGGCGGGTGCAGTTTCTGACTCAAAGATTTCTGGAAAGATTCAAATACAGCTGTAACCTCAAACAGAGGACACATAATTGCCTATTCAGTACACAGCCAGAGAACCTATTTTTGAAAAAGGGAAAAAAAATTCAACAGGTTTTCAGGCCTTCTTTATTTGCACCAAGATTAAGCTAACATCTCCATTTTCTTCCCTCTTTAATCCTGTGCTTATGAAAACATGTTTTCTGGAGAACATGCATTGTCTTTCAAATCACAGCCTGTTTTACCACTGTGTAGGACCTTGATATGCCAACTCTTCCCTCACCTTTTTGTCAGAGGTAATAAGCTTAAAGGCTTCTGTCACTTGCTGCACTGTAGCACCACCACCAACATCAAGGAAGTTTGCTGGAGTTCCGCCGTGAAGTTTAATTATATCCATTGTGGCCATAGCTAAGCCGGCGCCATTGACTATATGAGAATAAAGATAACATTTAGGAATTCAGTTTATAAATCCATTAGGTCATTTAAAATTCATTAAACAGAACATACCTAAGCAGCCTATGTTTCCATCCAATCCTATATAGTTGAGATCTGCTTTTGCAGCGTCCCTGTCTCTTTGATCTTCCTGTGTCCAATCCTGCATATCAAAGATCTTCTTCTGACGATAGGCTGAATTACTGTCAAAGTTTATCTTTGCATCCATACACATCACTGAAAGGAAAAAAACCGAAATCATCATTTAAACTAGAATAATAGCTCAACTGCTACATGAATATGTATGATCAGTCAAACTTGGCAGCTAGCTCATGCAGTCCAAACAGTTTTGCTGAAAAGACACACTTAGCACTGCGTGCAAATACAAGATTCTCTCCAGTTTACCCGCACAATCAGTTAAGTCCCTTTAACTGCACAAAAAGGAAAGATAACTGTATTTCTTGAGACACTAAAAACAAAGCAGCTTACAACAAGCTGTTTGATAATTCTGGACAAGTTATGTTTCAGTAATTAGCATAAAATTAATCCCTATGGAAGGTCTCTGTTTTGAGGGTTTTTTTAATCCCTCTTAGTTTTTTGCTTTCAGATTAAATATATAGTGTGTACATGCATGCATGTAAGCACACTGAAACACAACGAAAAAATATCTGAGTTGGAAGAAAAGGTGTCAGAAGAATACACACAAAAGTAACTTTCACTTAGATATAGGCGGTGACACAGAAAACCTAGAGTATTCTTTACATCAGAATTTAGTTTCTGTCTGTACAAATGCAGGACTTCACTGCTACCCTTCACTACAGATGATACAAAAACAACAAGGCATGAGAAACAGATGGGAGAGACGGCTCCATACTGTTCATTCAAGCAGTATTATTTTAAAAACCAACCCAATAACAGTAGAGTTACTGTAAGCTTCGATGAAGGAGCTACGTCCATGTTTAAATTTAAAACTGTTGTACCTGAGTTCAAGTACAAATATTCTCCACAGATTTATCTTTTGGTAAGAGGGGAATTGGCTGTGATTGAATATTAACTAACTATTCTACAGCTAGGTATGCTAAAACACTGATAACATCAAGATATCACTTAAACACTTATAGTCTTTCAATACATCAAACATCAAACTCAATCAGTCATTCTGATGCCTGAGTAGTAAAGGCAGGAGATTTCTAGGAGATGCTACTATTCTGGTTACCTTTTCGAGTACCAGCTCTGAATACAGATGCTGGCTCAAGTTTCAATTCATGAATTTTGAAAAGACCCAATTTCCAGGAATGCCTTATGCTGGGTAGCCAAACACTCAAGAGTAGATGTGTTCTTTTTAAATAAATAACAAGATTTTTAAAAGGAAGCTATTTAAACTTAAGGTCCTACTTAGCAAGTAAGAGCAGATACCTACTATGCTTAGATTCTCAAATTTATATGGCTTATTAAATTTGTTTTTCAGCATACCATGTTAATGCTAAGTCCTCTTGCTGTACACAGCTGAAGTTTTAGAAGTGCAAAGCAACTAAGATTTACAAAAATGTCAAGCTATTACACAAAGAACAAAAAGAAGAAACGTTACCAACTCCTGATGCATCTTCCACCATAGGATTTATTTCTATCATGGTAGCATCATATTTCAGAAAGAGATTATATAATTTGATCATATTTTCAGCTGCTTCATCTACCAGATTAGGAGGAAATCCCATTTTTTGGGCAAGCTGAAAGTAAAAGATTGGTTATCAGTTAACTGATGTTCAGGGTTTGATTTAGTTACAAATTAGGAATGTCCCAGTTTAGCTATTATTTCAGCATCAACTGAATTTGTAGATGTAGAACCTTTCCTGTCTTCCGGGGGGGGGAGGGGGAAGTAACTCTTGAGTTTGAAATTATTGTTTTCAATACAAAACACTGCACTTACCCTAAAAAAGAGCCAGTAAAAAGTCATCATCATATGCCTTTACAAAGCTATATAAAAGTTAGATAATGCACTGCCAAGCAGAGTTGGATTAACATTGACTATCACCTGAAAGTACTTAAATATCTAGTTCAAATCTGTTCCAAAATGTCAAAAGGGTTTAAGACAGCTCAGCAGGATGAATGCACGGACACTTTACAAAATTTAGAAGCAACCCTCCCATCCTCACTAATGTGTACTTTTCCACATTAACAATTACCCTAACAGCTTGCTCCTTTTTTATGCCTTCTACTATATCAATAGGTTCCTTAATTATCGCATCAGGATTCTCTGCAGCAACATCTTCAATATTAACACCACCCTGAGAACTGCCTATCAGCACAGGACCCTAGAACAAAAAGAAAAAAAAAACATAAGTAATTTTACACCACACAATTGAAACTTAGTTCTTCATGTAAAATACCTCACAGCAATAAAACCTTGTTGTTAGATGGAAATTTTTTCATTTGGGCATTTTACTTGAATGCTCTGAGGATAATGTTACTATCTATTCAATACATCTATATAAAGCCTTTTGATAATATTTTCCAAATTTTAAGGTGTATGTTGGGTCCAATTTCTTTTAACAAGGAAAACTTTTCGTTGTATACACTGTAGCAGAGCAATTAACACAGACATCCTAGTTTTAAATTTTGATAGAAAGATTCAACTTAGTAGTCACATGCATTTTATCGTCTAGGTTGTCACCAGAAAAAGAACAGCCTTCTCATCTCCCCCTTCTCCACTCACCCCTACACAAACACACACCGAATGCCAGACACACCCTTATTCATTCTGCCATGCTCCAACTCCAAGGACAAATCCAGGTCTGCAGAACCTAGTGACAAATTACTGCAAACTATTCCTGTTCAGTAGAATCCCAAAGCTCAATAACTATAGCCATCACTGAAAGTAAGCCACAGAGCTCTGACAAAACAGTGCTCAATTATTCAATAATAGAAGAAATTAAGAAACCAGAATTGATATTTGCAGCAGAGATTTTTTTAGAAAGCTGTCTAAATCTCAACAAAAGCATCAAGGACTCACTGCCACGGGACCTAGAAATCTCTCCCCATGGGAACAGTCCTCCAGTCTACAGTAAAGACATACTCTCTTGTATCGTCTCAACCTACCCTCCCTTATTGCCACCCATGCATGGATTATAACAGCTGGTGTACTAAGGCATCATTTCGTATCAGCACAGATCTTACACATTAAAACAGCCTTATAACTGCTGACAGCTGCAAAAAGTGTGACACTGGTTCAGAAGACATGCTTAATAACCATACCATTCCCCTCCCACCACCATCCTTTCAAATTGGAACTTATAGATGGTGAACTATCCTACATCTAATAGCAAGGTTCAACACAATGAACATTTCTGGATTTTCCTATCCTGAAGAGTCAGGAAGCTACAAACACATTATGAAAATAACTCATCACTCCACAGAATTGACCAAAGTGAACAGTTGTGCTTAAAAATATAAGAAGTCTTGCCCCTATTGGCAAATAACATCAAGTTCCACTTTCAACTGACTATTTTACAGACTTTTTTCCCCACTTTAAAGGAAATGGTTTGCAACAACATCAGGAATACACACTGTGTGCTATTCAACCTTCATGCTTCCTTCTTTTGAAAGGCATTTCCTCATCATAAGCATCCTAGACAAGTTAAAGCAATTACAAGGACATTTAAAAACATGCCTTATGAAGTCAGCGTTAAAAACAAAGCACGTCCCTATCAAAGACAATAATTCACACAGTTATGCTCAACATACACTAATAAGATTTTTTTTAATATACAACAGCAAGAACAAGTCAGGAAAATATGTTTCGCTTCTTTATCTAATTTGCATAAATCAGTTACAGCAAACTTCATTTCCATAAGGATGCTTGCTTATTGCTTACACAATTTTAAGATTAGAAAATCCAGCTCGTAACAGTATTTTAATGCCACCTTGTGGTAAATCTAGAGTGCATACTGTAACTTTTGTATCTTCCCTGCTCTATTACGAGTACAACAGAATGTAGGTACCCAAGTCACATAACTGTACTAAAAACCAATACAAGTGATACTTTCCTATCAGAAAGAACACTACAGAGGAAGAGGAAGAAACAAGTATAATATTAAACTCCTAATCTTGCAACAAAAAAAAAATGACTAAGACTAGTTTCCTCATTCCTCCACAGAAAATTATTTCACAGTCATGCCAGAGATACTCTTCTAATTACTAAGCACAGTGCCTCTGCAAACTCTTAAGCATCTGTATAAACCAAACTCAGTTTTTGTTGAGTTTCAGAAAATAAAGTTCCAAGGTCTGCTTTGCCCTGGATTTGCTGAGCTTCTCCAGTAATTCATTCATCCAGTAATGAATGGAATCAATTATCTAGTAATTCATGCTCCATAAGGGAACATGTCTGTCAGAAGACACACTGACACATTTCAGTAACTGGGTTTGAATTACAGCCTAAAAAACTACATACCCACACATACAGAACCTACAAGCAGGAGAGACTATGGCTTTCATCTTCCTGAAAGCTGTGAAGACAGACCTCTAGGCCCAAATCTTCTTACCCATTCCTGAAGAGTACTGGCATAAGAAGGCTACCAACACTCTAAAAACTGAGGGCCACACCTGTGCACCTCTAGGAGCTCCACGCACTGGAGAAAAAGGATGTTTGTTTTATCCAGGACCCTTGGCTCTTCCAGAAGACTTTTATTTATCTTGTTCCTGACACTCTTACATAGCGTGTACACATACATGCACACACATAACTGTATTTTTACTAGGAGCATCTGGTCGACAAGTGCAAACTAAAACCAAAAGGAAAATAACGCACTCATTCGCCCCATCTCCCCTTCAGCCATATGACTCTGAACTTCAGCTGAGGCTGCCAATACTCATTTATTATTCCTTAAATTTAAATTGTATCATTACATTTTTAAAGCATTTAAACACTAAGGCAATCATACAGTCAGAGATACTAGGAAAGAAAATTTAGTTCATGTATATTTCTGATTTTCAAAAGCAAGTGATCAGTACAGTAAACAGTTTTGTGGGGTTTTTTTTGTTGTTTTTTTTTGTTATTTCAGCTATAAAAAGTTAATTAGTTTAGTTCTATTTCTAACATTACTCACTTGAAAAGACCTTTCCATTGTTATTGCAAAATAGTATTCTCTCCTGGGATATCTGCGCTCACAGATAAATACTTGATTGCATATCCTGCCCTTTTCTCCTGTCTGCTTGGTAAACAACTTCTTTCCAATCATTCTGGAGGAGATATCTTTTGCTTCTTCTGGACTAGAATAAAAGAAGCTCAGAATGTGACAAAGAAACTGCTGGAAAAAAGAAGTAGCACAAAAAAATCTTATCTCATTTTTGTTATTTTAAGGTTAATAATTAAAACACTGATTTTAAACTAAGCAATAGGTTCAATTAATAATGTGAAACTGAAGTTTTTCCACTTGGTCAGATAATTTAGAAACAACTTACGAAAAAACTATTTTCACTCCTCCTTTGAGGCCACCTTCAAATGTTCCTTTTCCTCTACCACCAGCTAAAACCTGTGCTTTTACCACAAGATCCTTTGAACCTAGAATGAAAGAAAACCCAAAATTTGTCATCTGTGACTACTCAAACGAATTGCCCCAGGTAGAATAATAAAGGCTGTTTTCATTTTATTGCACTTTTCCATCCCCACACCCTCCCGACTCAAAACACAAATATGTGAATCAAAGGCTGTAACTCACGTAGGTTATTCCAAAAGTCTCAAACCATCCACAAATTGCAGCTTTAGGCTGTTCTGTGAACAAACCTTGGTGTATCCAAATGTATCCAAAACTGTTGATACATTCAGTGTTCTGATACAAATGATTAAGCACACAGTAAGAATTGGTTAGTACCTCACAGACTATTAACAAGACTAAACTGAATATCTGACACACCATAATCCACGGTTTGCCTCAAGACAAGTACAAATACCCTATATCTGTAACCACTATCTTCTCAGCAATGATATGTAGCTATGGCACTTACCCAAGTCAGCTTGCGGGTCCACTATGGCTTCCATTCGCAGAGCACTGATGCATAAGCTTGAGTGCTTTGCAGAAGTCAGAGGCCTAAGCAAATCCACTATATTTCCCAGAACAGGCAGAGTAAGCCCTTTAGCTGGCAGTAACTGTTTAAAAGTCCTTTACAGTATATTCTTCTAGGTAGGGGAGACCGTGCATTTGAGTTTAAAAAGTGAAGTATAAGAATATAATCAAAAACAACTGGGATATTCTGGAGTGTCATTGAAAGTCAAAAAGCACAGAAAAAAGTTCATCAAGTCATTCAAGGTGATAAAGGAAGAAAAATAAAGCCCTGAGTTATTATTCAAGTTCAATTGCACTGAATACACTGCAGAGAGCAGCTAGACTGCAAGATGTTAAGAGTTGCCCCATTCACATTTGTGCAGCAAGCCCCATCTTTTCTCATGCCACCATTAGCTGAGCCACTCTGGTCTTTCTGAGCAAAGACAGACCTTGCTGTTCTCTTTGATATGAAAAGGCAACCATGGAAAAGCATAAAAAATACAGTACTTGAGCAAAACTAGCCCCTATGCATACTGAAAAAGATGATGGCAGACACAAAAACAGTTGTGTTGATTCTCATTTTGACCTGCATCCTGCCTGGCCAGATAAAATTAAACTTGCATAATATCACAAGCTCGGGTGCCTATAAGCAAAGGGAATGCTCAAGTTACTACTCCCAACTAGCTACCTGTAGATTTTACTTCTTGACTGTCTACCTAACAAAAGATCTCTGAATTCACAACTGATATGAAGTTCTTTGGCACAAGAATCATGAAGGTTATAAACACACAAATATATGTTGATTTACTATGGTCTATTACGTAATATTTAATTCACTTCCTGAAGATAACTACTTTTATTAGAAGTCCTAAGCTACTAAATACTAGCAAACACGTAAGTTAACATGCTTTAAAGAAGCCACGCAAAACATTACTTAACTTTTATGCATTACTTTAAGTACAAAGCTTGCTTTAGGAAACACTAAGCCTCATGTATGAGTAAGATTATAGTGGCTTCATGGATAAATGAAGCCACATACTGCAACATGTGAGCTTAAAAAAAGTTCCACCCATTTGAAAACAATTTCCACTGTATGTACATACAAACACAAAACTGGGACAAGCATAACTTCTTAGTGTTAGTATAAAAGAGAGAGGAAAATACTTTCTCTTCTGTGAAGAGATTTAAAAAAAAACACCAAACAAATCCCACACTTGCTCCCTTGCTCACAGGGTTTCCACCTGGGCTCCTTCACAATGATCTGAAGTGACTTAAATATTTGAGATTTAAAATATTCACAGCATTATTTTACTATTTTGAGCTTTCTACAGAAGTTTTGTATCTGAAAGATTTGGAAATTATCTACTTAGTAATCAAGACTAAGAGATTTAACTTACAGTCTGCTAGGAAGTTCAGAAGAGATGGTGCTATTTCTCCACCCTACTTTTCAGCTCCTGCACTAAGTCCAGAAGGTAAAAGCTGCTCCTACAGAGAAGTTTTCAGGAAAGCCATGGATTTCACCCACAGGCACCTTCTTTTTTGCTAGGAGGAGTAATTGCTACAAAGACCAGAATCTGAACAAGTCAGGACCAGATGACAACTAAAGCTCCGGTAGGATCTCAGCTGGAACAATATGTTTAGCTCTGGGCATGATCATAGTTTTCAATGGGAAAGACTGGTTAGTAGGATGATCACTGTAATGAAGAGCTCCCTTACAAGAATAAACTAAAGGAGTTTGGCACTTCTTTAAATCTATTAAAGGAGAATAAAGCAAGAACATGATCATGGTCTTTAGCCATACCTGGTGAGGGACAAAGCAAGTACACACAACTACACGTACATCATACATTTAGTTGCCTGCTCTACACCAGCCAAAACCAAAAGTCACCTACCAAGGGAAGTCAGTTTTTAAATGTGCAAGAAAAAAAGACATTTCTTTACACAGAAGATAGTGAAGCCTGCCAGGAGACATGAAGGAAGAATAGGAGATTCAAAAGGAACTGGGCAGAGATGTTCCCTCTGATACTCCTATTGGGCTAGATGCACCACTGCCCTGATACCATAGGATATTTCTTAAGAATTTAATTATTACACATGACTACACTTTAGCAACATAGAAAGACAAAAAAAAAAGTGTGTGTAAAACAACTTTAAGCTTTCTGCAATCAGTTTTGGTCATAACAAAGTTGTCATTGGACTATCTCTTATGGAACAGAATGCAACGATTGTGGCATTAAATAAGCAGGGTAATAATGATTTGTAATTTGTTCTCCTACAGCACTGCAAGCAAACTAGCTGCTTGACTGCATAAACACATAACACTTTAAGGGTTATTTGACCAGCTATGTTTACAAGCAATTAAGCAGCATAGATGTACCTGAAACAAAATTTAAGATAACATGTCCTGAGAAAACCTTAGCTTAACCCATGCAGAAAGTTTATCGTTCCATAAACATTTTTTGCTACAGCTCCTAGTTAAAGTGACCCTAAAACTAGAGGACAGAAACGGTTGGTCACACACCTCATCTGCAGTGTTACAGCTGCAGCACTGACACAGTCTGACACAGCAGAGAACTGCTGATACGCAGTAACCCAAGAAAAAACGTGGAAACCAGCAGCTAACATCGTTTCTACTCAGTATCAAGAGTTGTGCCCTTCTGTTTTGCCTACGCTGCTTTGAAATCCTGCTAGGCTTTTGTTTCAACGAAAAATAGCAGTTTCTGCCCTAGAGCAGGTATCTACATCCAAAGTTAGGACAGTTTATGCCAGCCAACGCTACACCGCAGCAGCTGCCCTACCCTGCCTCCTGTCCTCAGCTTTTCACTCCAGTCTCCTTTCTTGTGCCAGCATGAGCATTTGCACAATCATGCCTTGAAGCATATCAGAAGAGTGACTCCGCTGAAGACAAAAGCTCATCCAGCGGACAGTACTTTTGCAAGCCTGCGCACCGTGTGACAAGCACAGGGACACTGAAGTGAGCAGGACAGAAAGCAGGACATCTGCTTTCAGCAGCTGTAAAGCCTTAACACAGGGCACTAGAAAAAAAACAACAAACCTTTAGTACAGCTGTCTCAGGCAAGCAAGCTACAGACCAATGCACAAGACTCAGAACAAGCGTTTGTTAAGAGCTGCATTTCCATATTAATGGCAGTTGGCTCTAAAAGCCTATGTAAGCAAAACAGCCTGAAAAGAATCAGGAAATGTTTAGAAATCTAAGAGTAGATACCAATGAGAACAGGTGCCTGAAATCAGCAGAACACTGTGTTAGCGTCTATCTCTTCAGGACAACAAAAATCTATGCAGTACGAACACTACAGGCTTCACCATCAGCAATGGTGTATTATCTAGACAGTAAAAGAGTAATACAGCCAGGAAACAGCCCTATCTTCATTTCCAGCAATACTGATATTTATTTATTTATTAGGAGTAATTTCTGATTCCATAACCTAAGCTTTCAAACTGGGAGAAAGGGCTCTTTCTTCTCGCATGCATGCGTTGATCTGTGTACAATACAATCTTATCATAAGCTTATTAAGAGGCAAGCACGCTTGTTGTTCCGTTGTATCTCTGAAATTTTCTCAGCAAGTCTGATAATTAGGGCAGACAACCTTTATTAAAATGTTCTGCTTTACAAGTTTCCCTTCTGATTTTTGTCAAATCGTTTTAATTGCCACTTCTCTGCCCAATATTAACGGTAGCAGCAGTACTGCTTTCCACATATTATAAACACCTTCACGATAACAATGCAAGCCTAATGCATTCTGACAAAACACACAACAGTAAAAGGCAGTGACAGGTTAATAACACAAGTGCCAATCACGTTCTTGACTACCATCCAACTGCAAACTCACCCTGGGAAAGAGACAGAGACCCACAGCTTTTGCCTCAGTTACTCTGTATTTAAAAGTTTTAGTTCAGGAAGAATATCTCTCCGTTTATAACATAAACCACTTTTGTTCTTGTTGCACAGATATAATAAAAACTAAGTTTAAACAATATTATTGTATTTACTGGAATTAGAGAGGCAAAAGATGGGCTTGTAACTAAAAACGTATCATCAACAGAAGTCTTAACATAAAAAGTATGCCGACCCTAACTCTGCCAAAACAGGCAGAGAATGTCTTCAGAGTATACTGTCTGTGTTTTGTTAATTAGTTATTTAGCATTTAACTTCAAAATTACTTTTTTTTTTAGCATTTGAAACTTTTCAGTGTTAGAAGAATTTTTGCATGCAAATCAAAAGTATGATTATGGCAATAATTATGTGCCAGGAATCATCATACTTTCACTGAAAGGACCATACCAGTTAGGAGAGCAAACAAGATGTTTCACGCCTATTACAAAATACTATTTTCTACACAAATACTTCAAGACAATCAACTGCATCAAGCTTTTCATCAACTCACAAGACAGGTTTAATTTTGGCAATAGCTTAAGATAAGCAATTAAAATACAATGGTCAAAATTCTAATTTGCTGGTTAGATGAGTTATTTGAATTAGTATATTATTATCAACAACATGCTTTGATATTAGAACTTCAAAGAAGTGAAGTGCTATAGAAGAAAGAAAAGGCTGATGCAAAATGTAAGCTTTGGATGCCAAAAAAGTAGTGTTTGCTAGAAAGCAAGTAAATGTTTGGTTTGTAGACTACTAATGCTGGTTATCTAGAAATTTTGACCAAGTAAGCAGGAACATAATTGGAAAAAAAATTACTTGGCACTTATCACTACAGCACAGGTTTTTTTAACGTTTGGGAAATTCGGCACAAGTTTGCCACCTTAGATTGTCATCCATGTCCTACAGCAAGTGAATAAATGCTTTGGAGCTTCAGTTTCTACAGACAGCCTAAAAGACATCAGTAACATAGTCAAGCAGATAATTCACAAATCACAGAACCACAGAATCATTTAGGTTGGAAAAGAACTTTAAGATCATTCAGTCCAACCATTAACCTAACACTGCCAAGTCCACCACCAAACCATGTCCCTAAGCACCACATCTATACGTCTTTTAAACACCTCCAGGGATGGTGACCCAACTACAAGCCTGTTCCAATGCTTGGTGACCCTTTCAGTGAAGAAATTTTTCCTAATATCCAATTTAAACTTCCCCTGATGCAGCTTGAGGCCATTTCCTCTCGTCCTATTGCTTGTTACTTGGGAGAAGAGACCAACACCCACCTTGCCACAACCTCCTTTCAGGTAGTTGTAGAGAGCAATAAGGTCTCCCCCTCAGCCTCCTCTTCTCCAGACTAAATCATCCCAGCTCCCTCAGCCGCTCCTCATAAGACACGTGCTCCAGACCCTTCACCAGCTTCATTTCCCTTCTTTGGACATGCTCCAGCACCTCAGTGTTTTTCTTGCAGCGAGGGGCCCAAAACTGAACACAATATTCAAGGTGCAGCCTCACCAGTGCTGAGTACAGGGCCACGATCACCTCCCTACTCCTGCTGGCCACACTATTCCTGATACAAGCCAGGATGCTGTTGGTCTTCCTGGCCACCTGGGCACACTGCTGGCTCATGTTCAGCCGGCTGTCAGCCAGTACCCCCAGGTCCTTCTCCGCCAGGCAGCTTTCCAGGCACTCTTCCCCAAGCCTGTAGCGTTGCATGGGGTTGTTGTGACCCAAGTGCAAGACCCAGCACTTGACCTTGTTGAGTCTCATACAACTGACCTCAGCCCATCAATCCAGCCTATCTAGATCCCTCTGCAGAGACCCCCTACCCTCAAGCAGATCAACATTCCCGCCCAACTTGGTGCCATCTGCAAACTTACTAAGGGTGCACGTAATCCCCTCATCCAGATCACTGATAAAGATATTAAACAAGACCGGCCCCAATACTGAGCCCTGGGGAACACCGCTTGTGACTGGCCACCAACTGGATCTAGGTCCATCCACCACAACTCTATGGGCTCGGCCATCCAGCCAGTTTTTTACCCAGTGAAGAATATGCCCATCCAAGCCATAAGCAGCCTGTTTCTCCAGGAGAATGCTGTGGGAAATTGTGTCAAAAGCTTTACTAAAGTTCAGGTAGACAACATCCACCACAGCCTTTCCCTCATCCACTAAGTGAGTCACCTTGTCATAGAAGGAGATCAGGTTAGTCAAGCAGGACCTGCCTTTCATAAACCCATGCTGACTGGGCCTGATCCCCTGGTTCTCCTGTACCTGCCACATGATGGCACTCAAGATGAACCTGCTCCATAACCTTCCCTGGCACTGAGGTCAAACTGACAGGCTGTAGTTCCCCAGAACCTCCTTCTGGCCCTTCTTGTAGATGGGCATCACATTTGCTCACCTGGGACCTCCCCAGTTAGCCAGGAGTGCTAGTAATGATGGAAGTGGCTTGGTGACCACTTCTGCCAGCTCCCTCAGTACGCTTGGCTGGATCCCATCCAGTCCCATAGACCTGTGTGTGTCTAAGTGGCATAGCAGGTCGTAACCATTTCTCCTTGGATTATGTGGCTTCATCCTGCTCCCCATCCCTGTCTTCCAGCTCAGAGGGCTAGGTAACCTGAGAACAACTGGTCTTACTATTAAAGACTGAGGCAAAGAAGGCATTAAGTACCTCAGCCTTTTTCCTCATCCTTTGTCACTGTTTCCCCCCCCACATCCAATAAAGGATGGAGATTGTCCTTAGCCCTCTTTTTGTTGTCAATGTATTTATAGAAACATTTTTTAATTGTCTTTTATGGCAGTAGACAGATTAAGTTCTAGTTGGGCTTTGGCCCTTCTTGTTTTCTCTCTACATAACCTCACAACATCCTTGTAGTCCTCCTGAGTTGCCTGCCCCTTCTTCCAAATGCCATAAACACTCTTTTTTCCCCTGAGTTCTAGCCAAAGCTCCCTGTTCAGCCAGGCTGGTCTTCCTCCCCACTGGCTCATCTTTCGGCACACAGGAAGAGCCTGCTTCTGTGCTTTTAGGAGCCCAGCCTTCCTGAACTCCATTGCCCTTCAGGACTGCCTCACAAGGGACTCTGCCCACCAGGCTCCTCAACACGCCAAAACCTGCCCTCCGTAAATCCAAGGTAGCAGTTCTGCTAATCCCCCTCCTTACTTCTCCAAGAATCAAAAACTCTATCATTTCATGATCACTGTGCCTAAGATGGCCTCCAACCATCACATCACCCACAAGCCCTTCTCTGTTTGCAAACAACAGGCGCAGTAGGACACCTTCCCTAGTTGGCTCCCACACCAGCTGTGTCAGGAAGTTATCTTCCACACGCTCCAGGAACCTCCTAGATTGTTTCCTCTCCTCTGTATTGTATTCCCAGCAAACACCTAATAAGTTGAAGTCCCCCAGGAGAACAAGCACTAGCAATTGTGAGACTTCTCCTAGCTGTTTTTAGAATATTAGAATATTTCATCTGCCCCTTCATCGTGGTTGCGTGGTCTGTAACAGACTCCCACAATGACATCTGCCTTGTTGGCCTTCCCCCTGATTCTTACCTATAAACACTTGACCTTATTGTCACCATTATTAAGCTCTAGACAGTCAAAACACTCCCTAACATAGAGGGCTACTTTCTTGCCTATCCCTTCTGAAGAGTTTATAGCCATCCACTGCAGCACTCCAGTTGTGTGAGTCATCCCACCATGTTTCTGTGATTGCAACTATATCACAGTTTTCCCGCTGCACAATGGCCTCCAGCTCCTGCTGTTTATTGCCCATGCTGCATGCATTGGTGTAGATGCACTTCAGTTGGACTGAAACAGGAAAAACGGATAATGGCAAAACAACCAAAAAGTATTAGCAACAAAAAACCAGGTGTGAGCTTTCAGTGTGACACAGAACAAAGGAAAAAAAACTTTATCACAGACTACCAAGAAGGTGAGGTGTGGCATACACTAAGGCAAAAAAACACCCCAGCTTTTGTGCCACTGTGTCTGGAATACCTATTCTTTCGAAGAGCTAATAAAGAAAAAACTAGTATTCTTACCTAAGAAAATCATTACACAAATTGTAGTAAACTTCAGTTTCTGACTAAGTCAAGCCTGAGATCAACAAATCTATTTATAAATCTTCTCAGGTTTACACATTACTTCTTTTCTTTTTAAACAGACACAGCTTGTGTGCTTAAGCAATAGATAGAAAAATAAAATAACAATGAAAACAACTTAAAGGGCCTGAAAAGAAATATCTATTAATCACAGAACTGTCTACAGGAATACAGCTAAGCCAATCACTTGAGTTATTCTGTAAAAGCATACCAAAAAAGAGCATTCATTATAAACCACACTGCTAAGGAGATGGACTAGATCTCTTAAACTGCAATAGCAGAAGTAGCAGCAGAGAAGACTCCATTGTTTTCAGTTTCCTTTCAAGAAGGCTGCTGTAGAAAGGTGAAATGTTATGCACTCAGTTTCTCAATGCCTCCTACTCTGTACAGCTTTTTATTTTACTAAAATTTGACAGTCTGTCACGAGCATAGAGCCGTGGGATTCACTACCTTAAAATCCTACAAAACTACAGGAACACAAAACCTGCTTCAAGTTATTCATCACTTCAGAAGTCTTACCTCTCCAGTCATCATGAATAGGAATAGACCCTTTACATTAAAAAAAAAGCAGGCTTTTCTACAGACATACAATATGTCACACAACTGTTAACAGAGGAAGCCATCAGGAAACATCAAAACTTCAGTTATGGCAATACATACACTTTCATAGGTGTCGTCTTAAACAGCAATACTATACATTTCAAAGAGTGTGTTCTGCTGAGCGATCTGCTATTACACTGACGAAGCATCTGTTCAAGAAAGAGTCTTTAGGTTCATTAGTCATGTTCTTGGTAACAAATGCATATCAGCTTCTAAAGTAGCATCGGTCACAGTCCTAGCTGGAATGTACACACAGGCTGACAGTAAACCATAAACTCAGCAGCAATCATTGAGACATACTGCAGGATCTTATCAACACTCTGGAATAGAATTTACTTAGCTCACTTTTCCAAAATTTAAGTGAGATGCTTATGTAACATATGAAAAGCCACATATTGCAAAGTCCACAAATAACTGGAAATACTTCTGTCTGGGGTTTTTTGTTTGGCAGTTTGGCAGTTTGTTTTGGTTTGGGTTTTTTTTTTTCATTTTGGTTTGATTTTGTTTTGGTTTTAAATCAATAAAGTCTTTAAAGAATTCAACAGATGCAAGTCTTCTCAGCTCTGAGTGGAATGCATTCTTTCAGTGATACAAACGAGATATGGAGGTCTTAAATGGAGACAGTGAACTAGTGGAGGAAAAGTAAGCAAGCAGTGACATTTACAGGTAGTCCAAAGCTACTCCCAGGGACCGAATTACTCAGAAGTAATTATTTTTTTAAAATAATAGGCTTCATGAACCAGTATGTGATAACAATTTCCTTGAAACGAGATGGAGGGCTCTTTATAGGGAAAAGCTGCTTGTGGTAAGTAACAAATTCCAGCAATGACTCTCAACAACCAGACAAATATGAAAAGAAAAGGCTACATGCAAAATAATATTGTAATAATTACAATGGCCACAACAGAAAATATTTTTTTTAAATAGAAGAAAAACAATAATCATTTGCAGAATCCAGCTAGAAAAGAAATCTGAGTTGAAAACAGCACTTTAAAAAATCTGATAGCTGCAGCAGAAATCATTTTTAAAAAAAAAAGGAAAAAATAGGGTTTTTTTCCTTAAGACTTTAACCGTAAGTGATCTGTCATGACTGCTCAAAAGTTGCTCACAGCATCTAATTTCATCTCAGCTTCCTTTACAAATATTCATAAAAATGTTATAGGGAAGAAGAAAACAATGCAAGCTCGAATACTGTACTTCACGTTTCAAAATTACTTCACATATAGCTAAATAATTTGCCCTTTTTACTACAACACTTTGTTCTTTAGCAGAAAAAATATTTAGTAAAAGAAAAACTGGGGGCAGGAGTGTGGAGAAACAGCAAGCTTTCTGGCTTCCAGACTATTTCATCTAACTTCAGCCTCAAGATAAGCATAACTTAGAAAGAAATTCTAACGAATTTCATTATTTTTGTTATTTAAATAATATTTAGTGTACTATTCCATCTAGGCTCTAAGACAAATTGCAACATTCATATGCCTCAGTTTCATCCTACTGCATACTAGTTACCTTGCAGTAGTAATAGTCCTCGGTTTGGTTAAGCTTTGGCTTCTTCATACAACAGGGTTACACTGACTTAGCTACAGCCACAGCTAAACTATGATAATCTCTGTTAATGAGAAGGTTGTATTTGTTATACACTAGGATAAAAAGTTACCCATTTCTAACTGGAGTGAGGTATCTGCAGGGAAAGAAATCCAACGCCAATCTCAAGTTTACAGAGAGCATGTTTCTGACTAAAGGTTATCAGGAGCATGTGGATCAGCACTAGGGAGACAGAGCAAGCAGTGTCACCTACTATCTTTGTAACTGTTTAGACAAACATTTGAAAAACGAGCTTAACACATAAAAAGCAGCAAAAGATAATCTGGTATCTACCAGCAACGACTCTTACACAACCAAAATAAACAATGAGCAGGTGGACAAAAAAAAAGCAAGTTTCCTTTCCATTCTGCTAGAGATTCTGTTTGGTTTTCATTTGTCTGGGTTTTGAGTACATACTAACTGAAAACTAGTGGAGAAATGGCTACAATAACAAAGAAATCAAAAACACTGGAGGAAAGGATAATCTGTCACCATTCAGAACAAGTTCTGGACAATGTTTGAGCAATGCCTCAAAAACTCAAGCTCCTTCAGCATGTTCTCCTTTTGGGAAGTCTTCCCTTCCTCATCTCTAGTATCAAACAGCCATAGTGTCAAATACACACCAACTTAAAGTATATAGCTGACAACCAGAAGCCCTGAATTCCTTAATTCTAACTTACTAAAGGATGCTAACTTGTATAGTTCACAACTCCATTTTTCTGACTCCCAAGAAACTGCCCAGGGTCACAGGCTCCAGATAAAAGGCATACCTACAATGTCACATGGATGAGACAGAGCTACAAACCAGCAAACGTACCTACTTTGCTACAGGACCCCTCTCTGAACAAGGAACAAAACCAAAGGAAACCTGACCTGCAATTCTCCCTGCTGTCTATTAAAGAGCCACAGGCAAAGGCTGTCTCATTTGCTGCTAGCAGGAGGTCTGTGCAGATATCAATGTAAACAAAGGGGTATGTCTGATTTATGAAGTTTAGATCATGCTACAGGCTCACCCCTAACTGAAGGTGATGGACTGAATTTTAAACCATTCTCAGAACAGAGGTATTTCAACACCTTTCTTTCATACTAATGAAGTTATAATTTTGTATCACCTGCTCTCTAATAGGAATAAGAGAAAGGAGGCAGGCAGACAGTATCTTAATTTCTAGGACACCAGATCTGAAGGAAAAGCAGCTTTTCAATTCCTTTCTACGTTACAAAGCAGCATAACTTGCTGTAGAAAATAAGTATCTTCTTTTTCAAATCTCATTTCTTGCATTAAATCTATACATGAAACTGAAATTAATATAACAAAACCTATAACCTCAGGAATCACTACAAATGTATCCACTTGGAAATGAAAAGAGATTTAGGCATTTGCATATGGGAGTGGAATATGACAAGCAACATCCTCCACTAAAACTGTGTGACTAACCTACTACATTTTTTCCCAGGGGAAAAAGCTCTAAACTAAAAAAAGAAAAAACTATTAAAGCCACAAATTACAGTAGCTGAATTCTATATTATATCCACATTAAACCCCAAAATTTTAAAGACACCCAGTAGGTAAAGTGGCAAATCAGTAAGTATTTAAGCACCAGGCAAAGGAGATTGGATGCTTTCTCCATCACCAAGCCAGGAATTTATAATATAACTACAAGCCATCAAAGTCCTCCCATCCTGCATGAAGTAGCTGCATTCTGCCAGAACAGCACATTCACAAAGGAACAGGATTTTTTCTTCTACAGCCTAAAGGTAAGTATCCTTTGCATCTTATGCTCTTGGACTACAGAAGCCTTACCTGCATCACCACTGAAGCTCTTCCCCCAAGATTTCCTTTAACCTTGCTTGAGAGTGAAAAGAAATACTAGATTTGCACAAAGTAGAGTCTATTACTCATCTCAAAGAAGTTCAAGTAGTTGTATTAGTCTATGCTAATACAATTTCTACCTGCCCTATTCCTTTTAAACAAGACTCATGGGTTACAGGGAAAGTATCTGCAGCATTTGGGATATAGGAAGGATGATGCCTGAAATATACAGCCTTCACTGGAAGTAGGGTCAAGCCCTTCCTTATTAGAATTTCAGGGACACAGTTTAGCTTCATAATTCAGTCTCGATACACAACCAAGTGTCTTTGCAACTAGGTCACTTACCTGATTTCACTGTGTGCTTCTGCACTGACCAATCTTAAACATTAGAAAACTTTGTATTAGGAAAATATCAGCTCCAAGATAAATACTCAAAACTGCAAGAAAGTTGCTTCACAGGAAAGGCTCTCTTTAATTAAAGAGATGGTATATTCAGAACTCCAAGAAATGTCTTACCAGGAAATACAGAAAAAGTAGTTACACCTTGTATCAATGCCATGCCTATATTGTATATGTTCTCTTTAATATTATACCTATTTCTTTTGCTATTTTGAAAGCTTCATCTGGTGTCCTGGCAACTAGTCCGTGTGGAACAGAAATGCCAGCCTCCTGCAATAGTCCCATGCTCAAGTATTCATGTAGTGACAGCCTCCTCTGTTGCTGTTGTTGCACCTGAAAGCCATGATTATTTAGTAGTCCTGGACTTCCACCAAGTACCTGAAGGAAAAGAGGGGGGAAGGGAAAAAAAAAAAAAAAAAAGAGAGAAACAGACAAGAAAAAACACATGACCGTGTTTTGAAAAACTGCCCTCTTTGTTTAGGTTAAAAAAGTCTACATATTAAACAAGCATAGTTTAGTGTACCAATGCAAACACCTGAACACTTAATCCTACATTTGTGCATTATTACTCTTCCACATTAGTCATTCATGTCAGGTCTGGTTTTGGGAGGTTTTACTGGGGAGTGGGAAAGAGCTGGGGAAGCTGCTAGCAGTGACAAGGACTGGCAGGGTTAAAATGTTCGAGTATTTAGTCAGCATTTACATACTTTAAGAAATATATCTATAGGGAGAAGAACCTTGAGGAAGTTTGGAAGCATAAGAGAACAGATAAAAGCATGCAGAATAAGTTCATTCACAAGTTTTGGTAGATTGCCCCCTTCAGCCAAGGTAAGAACTAAGCCTTGGGGAGAAAGGGCAGCAGAAACTAAGTTATACCACCTCCAGTGGTTTGCTACAGAACAGACTCTTCAGCCTTCATATGACTATCATGAAAGAGAAAAAAATAGCTATGAGCCATTTCAAACATCTACACTGAATCAGAGGGTTGCCAAAAGTGTGAGATAGCTTCAACATTCAAATGCTAAGTAAAATAAAGCACGCCTAATATTCACTCCTGGAAATTCCAGTGTGGAATGAGTCTAAATTTCATTTCCAAAAGTGATGTAGAGAACCCCAAGAATTTATGATACATATTTTGTATAAAGCAAAAAATGAAGATAACTATTTTTCATTATAAAATATCAGAAGTGGTACTACATGAGCAGTGCCTTTCAAAAAAGAACAGCCACCCTATGGACTTTTAAGAAGACACTGATTTCCAAAGTATTCCTTGTAAAGTAACTGTATTTCATAACAAGGAAATTACCAAAGTCAAAAACGTTTGCGGCATTTTTCATATTTCACTATATAGGAACAAGACCTTAACTTTACACACACACAAAAAAGCAAACCTACTGAATTCAGCTAATCCATACACTGAAATTAGCACTGAAAGATTCAAGCCCAAAAGACTAAAAACCAAACTTAGATACCAGCAAAATTTTGCATTTATTTTTAATATTTTTTTTAGTATACACCATTGGCACAAGTACCACAAAAATCAGCCTGTATTAGGAAGCTGCTAACAGACTGGGGTTTTAAGATCCTGTTTCATTTTAAATAAAGCACACAAACAACACAAGAGCTTTACTATGGCATTTCAAGCTAGGGAACCGACAGAGCCTATTTAAGCTCCAAAGGCTTTCTTCTGCAAACAGGAGGCCCTTTCCTTGGCATGAAACCTAAGCGAAAGGTGCTGACTGCTGTAGCTACTGTTTCTGGCACTGACTGACCGGCCAGGCCCTGGGAGGCCGTGTGTAACACGAGAGGGGAACTCAAAGCGACCTTCCTCCATGTGTGGAAGGATAAGAAAGTCGCACGGCGAGTTACAGACTTCCAGACTCCCTAGCTGTTTTGTTTCCACTGCTTTCCAGGTGTTCTGCAACCAAAAACAAGACCATACCCCGAAGAGGCATTCACAGGGAACAAGAGCTAAGACTGGGGAGATGCGAGCTGGAAGAGTTTACTGGCACAGCCCGAACCCTCGTAGGCGTAAGGTGACGGCAGAGAAGGGAACACTGGGATTTGCAAGCAAGTTATGGGGAGCGGGGGTTTGGAAAGGAAGGAAAACGGAACCAGGCCGGGGAAACCTGCCACAAACAAGAACATCAGCTGCGGGGGGACGCAGGCCAAAGGCGGGCGCAGGGCTGCCAGTCCCGCCGCCGCGACAGGGCAGCAGGCCAGGGCGGGACGGCAGCGGGAGCGGGGCGAGGCGGCCGCTCCTCCCGCCGGCGCCTCGCAGGGAGCGACCCCGACCCCAGCTGGCCCGGGCCCGGCCCGGCCGTGCCCGCTCCGTCCCACCCCTGCTCTCCCGCTACCGAGAGGCCGCTACCTTCGCCGTGGCGGTGCCCAGCGCGGCGCGGAGGCCGTTGCCCCTCAGCCCGGCCGACACCCGGCTGCAGATCATGGAGGCCGCCATGGCTGAGCCCCTTCGCCCTCAGGTGCCCCTCCCAGAGCGCATGCGCTACCACCGAGACGGAGGGGCGGGGCAGAGGGAACGGGGTGGGGCAGGAAACGCTCGCGCCACTCCTCTCCCTCAATGACAACAGCCCGAGGCGTGGGGGGAAGGGCGACTCTATGCTCCCCGAGGGTCCCGCCCGCCGTGCTGCCCCCTGCCGGGGCGGACTGAGGGGCGGGCGGCTAGCCGTCTTCCCAGACTCTCCTTTTTCAACGACTTTGTTTTAGGAAAAAAGGTAATTTTCCGACAGGGATCCTAAAAAGGGTTGTAATCCCCCCACAACCGTCCCGCCCACGTCGGCACGTGAGGTTCAGATGAGGAGAGAGGGTCCCAACTCCCTTGAGCCATCCCTGCCCCAGTTCTGCTTCAAAGTGGAAAATTTGTCAATATTTTAACTCTGAGGATTTTTTTTCCTTGATTTCAGGGTGTCTTCGCACAATAACTCAATTACCAAACTGAACTGAAGACCAATATTTCTAGGTAATTATTTTGCAGCCCATCTTCATCCCCCTGGTACCAGGCTCCTCCATCAGGGCGCAAAACCATTTCTGCCCCACACAGCCAGAAGCTGCACCTCTGCCTTTGCAGTTTGGTACGTGTACTTTTACCGTGGCCACTTTGAGTTCATGTCACTAACCAACCTGAGTTCATTCGCACAAGCAGACCTTGTGAGTCACAAGGCGGCAAAGCTTTTTCCTTTAAAATAAAACAGTAATTAGAAAAAGAGCAGTGGCCTGGGAAACGAGAACAAGAAATGTCCTCTACCAATAGTAAGGAAAAACACAGTTATTTCCGTACATCATGGATGTCAAAGCTAGACCTGATCGGAAGGAAAGCCATGTCAGATTGTGATTCTTGTGAGTTTTGCAACTGGAACTACCCAATAACCAGACAAGTTGCATTTATTTCTTCTGAAAAGGAAAGTGCACTATCATAGCTTCTCCTTGGGCAAGTATTGCAAAAGACAGAGTAACCATGGTCCTCTGCTGTCTGCGTATAGTGTTGTCACCTGTTAGCATTGCAGTGAGCTCAGCAGAGTGCTTAGATCTGCACCTCTGATGTTCAGACATGCAAGGTAGGAGTACATGTCACTGAGCCTGCAAGCAGCTGCAAAATTTTGATAGACTGTCCAAAATTTTCCACCACAGCTGATAAAAGACTTCCCTCTGCCAAGGGGGAAAAAGGAAAAAAAAGAAAAAAAAAGAAAAAAAGGAAAAATAAAGCATTGTCATTTCTACACACGAATTTCAGGAAATCTCACAACTCCGGGAGACTCTCCAAAATTACGTCCCCCCTGGAAAGTGGAAGAAAGGGTATGCAACAAAGTTTATGAAGACAATGTAATGAAGCTTGGCAAAACTTAAAACCTCAAGCTTAAAAGCCCAAAGCTACTGTTCAGAGATCAGTACAGGCTGCAGGTCAGGACACTGGACTTATGTCCTCACTTAGTTGCCTGCTACAGCAAGAAAGTTGGGCAAATCTCTCTGAGTTTAGAATTCATTCTTCCTTTTGCAAAGAGCTATAAGACATTCAGAGTACAATTATTATTCCATATTCTTCTTCTCACTACGAGTGACTTCTTCCAGTTTTAAGATGAAGGAGCTTCTTACCTTATACATCAAAATAAGAATGTTACATGGTCTGGCAATATTGAAGGACTTCTAGAAAGATTGTGGCAGCTGCCACCATTGTCTATAGTCTGATAAACAGCTGTGTGGAGAGCTTTAGTTATTTGGATGTTGTATTGTCTGGTTGCCTTGTCAGCTGTGAGGACTGGTCTAAATGGGATTCATTGTAAAAACACATGATTTTCTGTCTCCTTTCTATCTGATCACCAGTGCCACCATCCAGCTCAGACTGTCAGTACAAGGTGGTCAGGAATTAACGTAACTCAAACCTTAAAAACGTCTGTTCTTCAAAATGACATGTTCACCTTTTCTTTGCTTTCTTAGAGAGAGGAAAAGATAATGATCATGGCTACAACTAGGCAAATTCCTAGTGAGTCCAGATAAAGTAACAGGTTTGCACAGGCTCAGCCTGGTTCAACACCTGACCCACACTTGCAGAGATTGTGCAAGGGAAGAGGAATGCACTGTAGGATTCGGATATATATTCATATGTTTTGCTACATCGCCAGAAAGTTCTAGATGTAGATTCCTTCCTATCTGAAGTTAAAATGGTGAGATTTCTTGCTAAAGGCAGAATAAGGTTTTTAACACAGGATTGAGGCCCTCTCTGAAGCTGTATTTAAAACTACAAAGAAGGAGGAAAAAGGTACATTACAAATGAGGTAGAAGGAGCAAAGATGTTTTAACAGACAGACAGCTGTTTGAGGCCAAATAAAGCATCCCAGAAGGCCTAGGCATTATGAAATAGAAATGAATTTGCTTTATTATGGATTTACCACATCTACCTAGTGACAACAGTATAATCTGATTTGCTTCCCAGACCTTGTAAGCTTCACTGGTTGCCATTTAAGTCGAAAAACACTAGAAAAGAGGGTCTTGTCAAGGACATCTCAGTGAGAAAGCCAAAGCCTCTGCCAAGGCTGTGAGTTCAGAGGGTATAAAAGTTCCAAGAACAAAAGAAGAGATTTAGCAGGGGCTTAAAGAGCATCCCAGCACCTGTGGAAAAAAATTTCACTGAGATTTCCAGAACACTTTTAGTTGAAGACAGGAGAGAGGAGCCCACTTCTTCAGTATGGCAGGTGAGTAAACCAGTTTAGCTACTAGACCATCCAATGTCAGAGCAAAAAACCTAACCTGAAGCAAAGTGAGAATTCTTCTTCAGTGGTGTCTACACCGCTTTACATAGCACATCTTGCAGCCAGTGAATTCTCTCTGCATTTCTTGTCTGCCGGAGTACCATCAGGGTTGACTCTGGACAAACTGCAGGTTGCTAAGGGGACCCTCAGGAGCATCTAATAACAGAAAACTACTTACCACACCCATTTGCAATACGAGCAGGTTATTCCATCTGTTATTCCAATGATTGTCATACAGGAAAGGCAATCCAGGGTGCTTCCCCGAAGGTGTTCCAGTGTCTTTCCTGCAAGGATTCTGACATCTTCACCTGTCCTTGCAACAGGCATTTGTATGCAGTCTCAGGTCTGGATAGGTGCAGTTTTCTACAGGGGACGGTATGAACATTAAGTACCAGCTCACCATCTCTCCCAATACAAGAACTGGGGAACACCAGGGAAGGCTGGTAGGTGAAATGCTCAACGTCTTCACATAACTAAGCTGTGGAGCATTTTGCCATGGATGCTGCAAATGATGGAAGTTTACATGGGCTCAAGAGGAATCTTGGTCAGTTTAAAGAAGAGAAATGAGGAGAGGGTTAGTAAATACAATGAAGCCACCTCTGCCTCAAGAAGTCATTGAGCCACTGATGGCTGTAGAAGAGTAGGCAAAAGTGCTGTCATGATTTCCCATATGATTTTTCATATTCCAGACATCCACTCTGGACCACCAAGGACTGTCCTAGATGGATTTTTGTCCTGAGCTAATGGACACTTTTATATTCTTCTGTCTCACTCTACCCTGGGATTGAATACAGTCAGAAATTTCATAGAAGCTGGAGCACAATCTATCTTTGCCAGCATACGAGTTGCCCAAGGTCACTTAAAATGTAATGACAGAGCTACAAATAAAAGAGAATTGTGTTACAACCTACACTCATTCTGATCTGATGACTCAGTCTTCCCTGTAAACAGCAAAGAAATAATTAACCAGCAATTAAGACAGTAAAACTCTCTCGTCACAGTACAGCTGTAATTTGTCCTATCGCTCTTGTATATGCACACCATTATTCTCTGAATTGTTGCGAAGATGGTGACCACTTTTGGGCTGACAGCACATCTTGATGACAAACAGTGCTCTTAATGGAACCAGATATAAATGATAATGCCATCACTGATATAAAAAGAATATTCAGGTATTAAAAAAGTACAGGAATTCATGATAGTCAGTGAGGGTTATATGAACCAACCTTTATTTTGCTCAGCTAGGCCCTTTCTGAAGTACAATATTAAAAGCAAGGATTTTCTGTTCTGTGATAAGGCACTATGTTACGTAGAAAATCTCACAGGTCTCATAAATTCTGATATGAAAAGGTAATGAAAAAACATTGTTTGGAGTTCAGTGTGAAGCCAGGATTGTGGAGAATGATGCAGATCATTAATTTATAATAAAGGTAAGGTCAGGGCATAGGCAAAGGTGAAGAAGGCTAACTTCTGCAGAATTTCCCTTCTATTATTTGGGGATCCTTTCTTAAGCTGAGAGATCACTTGTGGGAATTCCAGTATTTTAGCTGGAGGTAAACAGCCTTTATTTCTTTTCTTTCTCAATGTTCTCCATTGCTTCGTTGCTGGTCACTCCATCATATCACTAATTACTCTGACACACAAGCCAGTGGCACTCTAGGGATACTTGAACCCTTGCCTACTTTTTATCCACAGATTCCCTAACAAAGAATTTCTCTAGGAGTATACTATTTGACAGCCGTGGAAAGGAAAAGATGAAGTTTAGAGGCAAAGCCTGGAAAGGAAGTCAGGCCACATGGGACCTAACCAGTGACCCCACCATATCAACTCATCTTTCTTTTCCTCTAGTTCCCAATAATTTTGGGTAGGCAGATCAAGTTCCATTTCCTCTCCTGCAGTGAAATTTGGATAAACATTGCAGCACTGAACCATGAAGCTGGTCTTCATCACTGTAATGTACTGACTACATCTTTAGGCCTGAATCCTATATAAGCTTTGGAAATCAGATCAGGGGTACATTGCTCGGGGTCAATATTCAATTGCTTATTGTTCATGCTAAAGTAAACCGTCTATTTGCAGGTAAGAATCAGTGCAAGACGTTAACAGAGAGGACCTGCACAAGTACTAAAAAATACAGGTATTACTTCTTAGTGTTGGGGGGTTTGTAAAGAGCTGGAGCAAAAGCTGTTTTCTCACCTGTCTTCTTTCCTTTTTCATTACTATTAAAATGCGTTTTGTGGACTTCAGGAAATTCTAGACAGAGACATACAAAATATCAAAGCTGTTATAAACTGGAGGGGAAAAAAATTATTTGACAAGCAATTAATTATCTGTAAGATAGTATATTTGCAATTGCAGAGAACTAATATCAAGGAAATTAAATGAAACAATCTCAAATTACAAGCAAGCAAATCAAAGCAGATCCAAAGATCACAAGAACTGTTTGCCACATGTATATGGGGAAAAAAAGAGTGGATTTAGGGATCAAAAGAAAACATATTTGTCTTGGTAGATGCACTTGCATGGTAGCGTGTCTTGGCTTAACAAATTGCATGACAAGCTATTGATTAGAAAATAACTGCTGTCAGCTATTCTGTGATGATTTACACAAGTAATGATAGGAATATATAAAACATTCAGACATATCTGCAAGAATCTGAGTTCTCTTAAGTTATGTGGGAGCAAAGAGCAAAGTGTGTTTTACTGTGGTAGAACCAGACTCTATTGGAGAACCCTGTTTTATCTAAAACCTCCAAAGCACTTATTGCACAATATCCTGGTAGAAGATACAGCTACCAACTCCATGCAAGACTCTGCTTAAAAGCACAGCAGCATTTCTTCCTGTTGAATCAGGACAATTTAGTGATTGAATCTAAACGGAAAAGGCAACCCAAAAAAATTGCATTCAGTTTCTCTCCATGTTTTGTCTAAAGCAGCTACATTTGGACTGCCATATTAAAAAAAAAAAAAGAAAACCCAACCCAAAACCAAAATAAATGCGTAGGTAACATTTTCATTGGCACTTTCAAGTGTAAAGCTTTGTACCGGTATTAGTATGTTTATCTTTGGTGCAATTTCATGGTTTTAAAATAGCAAGCTTGAGGAGAAAACCAGGAAAAATATCAGTCATGGAATTATATTATCCCCATAGAAGGAGGAAGCTGTAGATTATCAACCTCTCCTAATTACCACCTTTCCTAATGTTAAAAGTGGCATGGCTGGAGTGGTGATCTAGCTATATTTACATGGTCAGTGTGGAACCATAGCTGCATAAAGCAGGCTGGCCATCCTCATGGACAAGACTGGCACATGATGAAACTAAAGCTAGTGTCAATAAAACAGCCCAGCAGAGGAAGGGGACAAAAGCTCCTGTCTTCGAGATAAGCGTGCAGCCTCCTACTGTGGCAAAAAGGCGAGGACTTTCACCTAGAAACACGGAGACTAGATGCTTTCTTGCCATTGCCGCATCTCAGAAGCAGCGGATGACAGCTCATTAAATCATGTCTTACCTTTATTGACTATGTGAGCAGTTCTTGACTGAACACTCACTTCTGGTGACTTAACTCGCTGATACTGAACATGACAAGGGCAGAGTGTCCTGGTTTCTCAGCTGTGAGGCAAAACTACCTCCCAGTTCTGACAGCGTCTCAAGGAAAAGTAAGTGGGTAAATTTAAGCTGAAGGGACTGGAATACGCCACATGAGGTGAAATACTCAGGTAGTAACAGCAAGCCTTTAAAAAGCTCTGGGCACAAACGGCATGGGGGTTTACTGACACTAACTTGAATAGATTTTCATCCTTTGACCATTGAGTCTCTTTTTTCCTCCTGAAAGGCTTTTTGATCCCAAACACAAATTATATTTCCCCTATGTATCTCCTAGAAATAACTTGAATTGGCTTTGCTGAAATTACCCCCAAAGTTGATGCAGAAAGGCAACATGCTAGAAATCTATGGGACTGATATTTATGTTTTAGTTTAGTAAACTTGCAAAAACTAAACCCAAGGAATTAGAAACTACTAAGCAACTTCAACTATACCTGGCATCTCCACAAGAAATAAAAATCATCCACACATGTTCATATTTCTGTAGCACTGTATGTCCCAGGAGATCCCAAAGGACATAACAGATCCAGGCCTCTCTGATCTTACAGGCTTTGTCATCCTTTCCAGGCTTTAAGATGAATGGTCTTCAAATTACTGTAGCTGCTCATATCAGCATTAGGAGCTACTTGCTTCCATGAAATTAAAAAGCAAAATCATTATTTAAACCAAAAAGTGCAGACCTTTTAACAAATTCCTGTATTTTTGCAAATACCGAGTACGTGAGTTCGTAAGCAGAAATCTTACTGGCTGCCAGAATAGAATCATAGAACAGTTTAGGTTGGATGGGGTCTCTGAAAGCCACCTGCTCCAAGCCCTCCTCCTCTTCCCCTCATGCCACCCCTTGATCAAAGCAGGGCCAACTTCCAGCAGGTCACTCAGGGCTGTGTCATCAGGTTTTCAGCCTCTCCAAGCAACCTCCTCTAGTGTTCTGCCACTCTCACCCCAACACTCTGCACTGGCAGAGCCAAGACAGTCTCCAGGAGACTCGCTTCAGCTCCTCATCAAAGGAGTTCTGGCACTGCTCCATTAGGTGAGGCTCAGCTCTCTGCACAGTAACACATAATGGTAGAAATGCACTTTCTATCGAACTAAAATTGCAACAGAATACATTACTAATTTACTTTACAAAAATTTACAGGATTTTATTATGTATATGTGATCAGAACTTATTTATGTTTCAACACAAAAACAACGTACTGTACATTTCCTGATTTCTGGTATTAATTTCTATCAATCTGTAACATTACAGCAAGGGATAAGTTATGCAAAGAGACTTGGCAATTTAGTGGAAGCATGAGGTGTCACAGAAATATTTCTGCTAGAGTACAAGTGAGGAAACAGTTAACAATGTTAAATTTAAAATTTTCAGTATGAGGGTTCAGGATAACAACCAGCTGCTTGAATGCAAGTGAGGGAAAATCCATACATCTTCCCAGGTCACGTTTCAGTCAGCCTGCTGGCAGGACTTTGATGCCATGCACTGCTGTCACATTCCACCCAGCTTCTGAATGCCAGCTTTGCAATGTGAAATATTTAAACATAATCCTTACATCTTCCAGTCCGTATTTCTGCCAAGTGAATGTGAATATGTAGTAAATTCCACAGCCAGGCAACCGCGTGCATGAAATTCTCAGAAAGACATATGTTTTCTGGTTGGGTAGCTGCCTTTCAAGCAGCTTTATCACAGTGTGCTTTTCTGACCTGGTTTCTCTCTGTGTGTTAAGGCACAGCTGCATAGTCATTTTAATCTGACATAAATCTGGCCTGTCACTAACATGGTTAGTCCCATCATTCTTGTTCCCAGCTGCTCATACTCACTGCCTCCCTTGTGCCAACTCAATCACTCTTATACCTGAGCCGTAAATTGTATCAGGGAACCCACCTTGTAAAAAAAAAAAATAATAATCTTTCCCAGTTTGCTGAATTAGGTTTGGCTTCATGCTACGTTTAATCTGATCTACCTCTGTCCCATCCCCTCCCTGTGATGCCCACAGCATGCTAGAAAACAAACTCATTTTAAAAGATATTCTTTACAGAGCCAGATCAGTTCACTCATCCTGTTCACTGCACAGACACTTCAATAACAGCACTAGCATGAGGAACAAGTGACTGGGCCTGTAAAGGAGGTGCCTCTCTTTTATTAGCAGCATGGTTGCGTGCTGGTTTAAATACACTGTTTTAGCTGTTTATGTCACAGAAGTACTTTGTCAGATGAAATATTAATAAACAAGTTTGCAAGAGCACATACATCATAACCTTGCAAGCTTTTCAACATAATACCATACTAGGAGATGCATTTTTACTTTCTCATTCTTTGCCTGTTCTCATGGCTTTTCTTCAGCGGACGTCTGTTCACCATCACGCTCAGAAATAATGGCCTACATTTACATGTTCTGTGTAAAACCTCTGAGTGCATGCCCACAACCAAAATAAAACCTGAGGAGAAACCAATTAGAACAGATTCAGGCAACAAAACGTCTTTTATTTTCACACAGTATTATTTACGTTAATGACCACAAACATAAAATGATGAAATGGAAACAATCAAATACAAACAGATTTCAAAACATTACAAAAAAAGCTATTTTAAAGTCCTGTAATGGAATTATATACTTCATGTCTGTGTTGTGATCAATAGGGTGGTAGAGAGAAAGGGTAAATCTCAGCCTGCTAACAAATATTACAGTTGCTTATAAGAAATATAAATTTTTATGTTCAACATAATTATATAATAACATATTTGTAAAAAATGATATCCTGCTACCATTCTGACAAGCACAATAACTGTATGAATTTTTTTTATTTATTTAAAAAGGTATTAGTAGAATCACCCTCGAATTTGTACGGGAAAACAGTGGACACAGAAAGCAAAAAGTTTTCATTGTTCAGGTGAACAGCTTTGTGGTCTTTTGATATATTGGACCAGAACAAGCTTAGTGGGTGAGGATAAGTTTTTGATAAGATTTTTGTAAGATCACTGTCATCTTAATTTGTAAATATAGAAGCAGCATAATTGACTGATGTTTAAGCTGGGGATTAAAATACTCTGGCTGTACTGGATGATGGATAGAAACTAATGAGCTTGGTTTACAAAAAGTCAGTTAGTTTGGCAATTTGCCCAAGATTATTATTTTTTTATTTACTAATGTAAGTAATTGAAGGTGTGGGCTGACATCACAGCTGAACAAAACAGCCTTGCTTCTAGCGTACCCTGCCATACACTCCTCTGGCATTTCCTTCATGCCAACACTGGGACTCACCTGATGCCATACTGAGCCAGTTCAGGCAATTAAATGCCAAAAAACTAATCCTGTAAAACACAGTGATCAATTTTCAGCCAATTTGGCCCTATGACCTTCATAAGTAAATAAAAACATCTGTATGCAAGTATTTCAAAACCTTATGAAAAAGGTATTTGGAAGTCCTGAAGAAGAATAATACTTCATATCCCTGTTGCAATCAATAGGCAGAGAGGTAGAAGAGGAAAATCCGACAAATATTATAGTTGTTTATAAGGAACATTAAAGTTTGTACCTTATCTGCTACATAATTGTCTTCCTACAATAAAAAATTGTGAAAATGAAGGTAAAGACCTGATAGCAGAAATTTTGATTTCTTCTTTATCAGTCAGGAACTGTTCTTTCACATCTGGATCTCTGCTTAGCTAAGGTTTATTTTTTGACTATTTCTTAGTGACTTTTCAGAGCCAGACTCTTGACCCAGCAGGTTGAACTGCGGACTGATCTAAGAGGGGCCACTTTATAAGTTCTGAACAAACCTGCAGTCAGAGACCAACTGGCACCCTGATCTCCAAGACACCGAGTTGTAACCATTGTGTTTTTAGGCACCCCTCACTCGCACATACTTGTTTTCAAGTCTCAGTGACCTCATCAGCCCCTCTGTATTCAGAGGCCAAAAAAAACCCCAAACAGAACTACAAAATGCAAAACCGTACCGCCACGCGGGCAGTATATCTCCCTCGTGCGAGCCTCCCCGGGAAGCTCGCTGCTTTCCTCACAACTGGCAGCTGTTGCCCTCACACTTGCTGGCAGCGACGCCCAGCAGAATCGTCAAATAGCGGCTCCGGCTCAGCCACGTGCCTCGCCGCGAAGTGACGTCACGCCCAACGCCCACGCACGTCTTACGCACTGCCGCGACCCCCCCCCCCTCCACGGGCAACGGCCTCCCACGAAGCCGATTGGAGGAGCCGCCCCCGCCCGTTCCCGCGCTGCGGCCCCGGGGGTTGCGGAGCCTCCCCGAGCGCCCACGGCCGCCATGGGAGAGACGGCGCAGCCCCCGCGGCCCGGGATCGGCGTGGGGGTGGTGGTCACCAGCCCCGCGCACCCCGACTGCGTCCTCCTGGGCAAAAGGAGAGGCCCGGTGGGGACCGGCACCTACCAGCTCCCCGGAGGCCACCTGGAGTTCGGGTAGGAGTCCCGAGGCCCCCCCCGCCCCCCTCACCCCGGGCCGGCCATCTCCCCTCCTCTCTCGTCCCCTGTGCTGAGGCGGCCGTGTCTCCCCCCACCCGCAGGGAGAGCCTGGCGGAGTGCGCCGCCCGGGAGACGCTGGAGGAGGCGGCGCTGCGGCTGCGTAACCTCCGCTTCGCCTCCGTCGTCAACTCCGCATGCGCAGCCGAGCGCTACCATTACGTCACCGTCCTCATGAAGGGGGAGGCGGAGCCAGGGGCGGAGCCGCGCAACTGCGAGCCCGAGAAGAACGAGGGTGAGGGGGGCGCGCGCGCGGCGGGGGGGGCACCCTTCGGAGAACTCTGATTCGGTTGTGTAAAATGCACGTTTGAGTTTAATTTCTTTAATTTTTCCCTTTGTTACCACATCACTTCGACGTAATGAGGTCAGGAAGTGGCAACAGGTACAGTTGTCCTGCAGATGTGAGAAAGCACTCGTTTCCCCTAGGGTTAAGACTTAAGGGGAGGACAGTAATAACTTGCATTGAGCCCTCAGCACAGGGAGGACATGGACCTGTTCGAGCGGGTCCAGAGGAGGGCCACAAAAATGATCTGAGGACTGGAGCACATCTCCTATGAGGACAGGCTGAGAGAGTTGGGGTTGTTCAGCCTGGAGAAGAGGAGGCTCCAGGGAGACCTTATTGTGGCCTTCCAGTACTTAAAGGGGGACTATAGGAAGGGTGGGGGCAATCTCATTAGCAAGGCCTGCTGTGACAGGACAAGGGGTAATGGTTTTAAACTGAAGGAGGGTAGATTCAGACTGGATATAAGGGAGACATTTTTTACAATGAGGGCAGTGAAACACTGGCACAGGTTGCCCAGAGAGGTGGTAGATGCCCCATCCCCAGAAAAATTCAATGCCAGGTTGGACGGGGCTCTGAGCAACCTGATCTAGTTGAAGATGTCTAGTTGATGGTTGGACTAAAGGTCCCTTTCAACTGAAACTATTCTATGAAAAATAACTGTGTATGCAACAGAGACCTTGAATTGGTGTTGGCAATTTCTGCACAGTCCACCCAGACCTGCAGAGGCAGAATTGTTACATGATTAATTTCATACTCTGGCTTTTTCTTTTTTTTTCCCCTACAGGTTGGGAATGGGTTAAATGGGACGAATTTCCTCCAGCAGATCAACTGTTCTGGGCCTTACGCTGTTTAAGAGAGCAAGGTTACAATCCTTTCACAGAAGAGCTTGATCATCTAAAGGGGTACACAGGAAGTCACCAACTAGCGTGAAAAACTAATTGTATGTTATGTAACAAACCGAAGGACAGACCTGCTTTTTTGGTGTAAAAGAGAAGAGGATGTATCACGTCAAAGTATTACCCTTCCTAAAGCCAAAAAGATGCCAAATGCTTCAGTGCTTTTGCCATATTTCACATGACAGCTGTCTCTCATTCTGGAGCTATCTCTAGGTCCAGTGGTTACCGATTCATGTTTTGTTTTATAGAAAACTCATAGTGTTTTATCTGGTTGATTTTGCTATAGATGAATAGCCCTTGGGAAGTCAGAACTAGGCAGAGAAGCTTACTGACTTCGAAACAGTTGCAGCGTCAGGCCCAAGAGAAACTGACTTGTTTAAGCCACTGTCCTGCTTTCAATGCAAAACTACTTTGTATGTCATGCTGCTTTCTGGTGATTATAAATCTCAGACCAGTTTTTAAACTTAGCCTTCTCTCATTGCTTCAGTTAAGATACTGTCCTGAACAAAAGTCACATTTTACAGAGAACGCCTCATTCTGCAGACAGCAGTATATACTTGAAAATCAGAATATTAGAAACATCAAAAGGTTGTGGTGGCTTGTTGCAGGGATTGAAAATTCCCTGGCCCTTCTTGCCACCCCCTGTCATTACAGGCTTCTGTTTGCGGCCTTGGTTACATTAGAATTTATCTGCAGAAGTGTTTCAGATCTCTGCAGTTGATCTTAATTCCTGATCAGATCATGTTACTAAATTCTTAATAGTTTAATGGAAAGGTGCCTACAGTGTTCTACTAGACTGACACAAATAATGTGTCATAAATAATATTTTCATATCACATAAATATTTGTAGGTGTAGCTCTATGGTAGACAGTCATACTTTTTGGCTAAAGAGGGTTGTCAGTATTAAACAGCACAGATGGGTGTAATTCTGTATGGCTACTGGGATTTGATAGAATTGTTAATTTTCATTTTGATGTGACTAAATGATTGAACAGGTAGCGAATGATACCACAGTACACAAAGATACATACAAAACCAAGGAGTTTATATTTTTCATTTTTCTAGATCTGTAACCAAATTTGATTCTTTTCCAGCTGTAGTCATTAGGACATCAGCCTAATCCTAACCTATCCTAATTTTAGGATAAAACTTTAAAACCAAAAATCACTAATTGGCTTTTTTTCCCCTCTTCAGGGTTCTTTTAAAACAGTTTTTGTCTGTTTCCTTTAGCTATACCAGTTGTACAAAGTGTTCTGAGATACCTTCAATTTCTTTTGAATAAAACATAAGCACAATATTGAAAGATTAAAATTGTCTGAAATTGACTTGTCAGTTCTTAAAAGAAATGAGCTTGAAGGGTTTAAAGCTCTTCCTTACTTTGCACATATATTTTCTTAAATGGAGATGGCTCTTTTTGCTGAGAAGCAGAGCGGTATGAGCTGTGAGGATGCTGCTGCCAATCGCAAGCCTCCTGCTTAGAATGTGAAGTATTAACTACGTGCAACTTCCCTTAGGATGGATATTCTTTCTCTGAAGTGAAGAAAGAAGATAACATTATAAAGCAGTTTTGAAATCAGAAATATCACTGAAAATTCCTTTACTAATGTATCTTCTCAGCTGTCAACAAAGAGGCCGTAGGAAGAGTTGACAGATGTCCTGCCCATCTGTCCCAAAGAATAATGGGGAAAAAAAAGATATTGAAATGATTTAGTGCAATTTTAAATTTTAGAAGGCATCTAGCTCCTGATGGGAAAACCAAGGTAACTGTAAAATGGTTTGTCATGCGATAAATATTTTGTTACCATTATTGCTTATATACATTCTATCTGTTGTAAATATACAAGTAGTTACTGAAATGAGGGCACAAACTGTACCTCCATATGCCAGGGTTTCTGTATCCTTTCTGAGAGGACTGATTAAGCGACTACAGTGTGTTACTGCAATAAGCTGTCAGCTGTTTTGTACTTAGCATTCATTTGTACACACACCCCCATCTACCCCCAAAAAAATTTTATTCTTGGTAGTTTTTAGCTGCTAAGACTGTCTTTTCAACTAAATGTTATGTTTACTTTGATTTTGGGTACGTTTGCTAAATAGGAAAGTCTTACTATGTACACATCTAAGCCACTGAATAACAGAACATGTGCAGTTACAGCTTTGTGGTTTGCTAAATGGCTTATAATAAACAGAATTTACCTAAAATGGCATTAGTTACCCAGCTGTGAGAAAAATACTCCTGAACAGCATATAGTTTGGAGCACTGATGTAAAAAAAATTGTTAGGATGCATCTTACGCCCAGAGTCTGATTTTATGCTAGGTGAACAGTGGGCAGAGCTGTCTTCTGACCTATTTCTTAGATGTAACTCATTGGTCTCATTTAATCCTTTAATACACGAGCAAACTATCCAGAAGAAGCAGCAGTCATTGCTTCTGTTCGCCCTTATTTAAGTCTGGAAACAATCGCCCACCTCCATGATATTTCAGTTAGTGAATCACATGATATACCCACGTAAGAGTTCTGGGCAAACTGTATAGTAGTCACGGAAAGTGTAATAATCATCTCTATTTGTATTTTGTTCTAATAAAAGAATGTCCTTATAAATGAGAAGATGAAAGACTAGTAAGCTGTGGCTGCATTGTAAAATGCATTAAGAGAGGGTCCTTTAGAGAAGAAAATACTAATCCTGTGTTACAAAGCATTAAGAAACTGCACTTTGCAATATTGTGTATGATTCTGATCACACATGTTTAAGAAAAAACAATGTGAGCTAGAACAGGCCGGCAAGGTTAACTAGGACGATTGAAAGAGGCCGGGTGTATTGGGATTAACAAGAATTGAAGAGGAAAGAGTTTTCTGTGAAGACATTGGGGGTAAGCAACAAAGAGGAAAAGATGATACTGAATAAAGGTTAAAATATAAAGGTATATGAATCACTTCAGACTGCAAAATAGAGGTGAAATTTTAAATAACTCTGAAGATACTTCCAAAAGGAACAGCTGAGACAAACCCAAATTTCCCATTTCTCTTTTAAAACAAAAAAAACCACTGCCCCATATTATGTGATTGAACCTGACTGCAGAGGTCCTTTTCACTTCTGTATCCTCATGGGATTTATATATATTATTGGTCATATGTGGCAGCATTACTTACAGCAATATTTGAAAGATTGTCTGAGCAAATGAGGAAGTACCCAATTTATCAAATACTTCCTGCAAGGAATGTACGAAATGGAGAAGTGGAGAGAATTGGGATCTGTGCTTCAGGAAACTGGTTGTAGGGCAGAAACATGTAACTGCTACGAACAACAATTCACATAAGTCACCCTTTGATGGTACCAGAAAACTAAAGAGAGAAGTAGCCATCATAAAATGACTACTTAAGCAAAACAGAACAAGGAAAGGAAAGCCAAGGGAAGTGCCTTTGGAAAGATGAAAGAACTTTGTAGCTGAGGCAAGAAATGCAAGGGATGAAATAAACAAATTAGCAGGTTCAAAGAACTGAAAAAAAATATAGATGGCAATAATAAAGAATCTGTGAGCACTGTGAACTGAAAGGAGTTGAACCTGCAGCGTGCCCTGAAGTGTGCCATCCCCCAGGTTGCTTAATCAAAGTACTGGTGAAATCATGCGAATGGGCACTCTACATCACTGCCTCAGGGTCTGCCCAGTTCTGTGTGTACCTGGTAAAGCTCAGCTGAAAAGGACAGACTTCCAGTTCCTGACTGCTCAGCTGCTTCTAAATACTGACTTGGCATTTTGCAGAGGGGAAGATGGAGTACAAATTTCTGAAACTGAATCAGAATTCAACCACATACTAGGATAAAGTGTGCTGAGTACTCAAGTTACGCAATAACTCATCCAAGATTTAAGTTTGCAAAATGAAACAAAGTTACATCAAAGCTGAGTTTATTTATGACAAATCATTATATATTACAATAATTACAAATTAATTTTTTAACACCTTATTGCCATATTTTTGTTCTCGGCATACACAAGATGATCAAGAACATGGATTTAGGCAGTAACAAAAAAAAGATACTAAAATTACAAATTTCATGCCTCATTTCTGTGCCATAGAAAAGGCTATCATCAAAAAAGTAAAGTTACTAACAAACATACGAGGGGATTCCCCTTACACCTTTTTTCCCAGGAACTTTGTCATCTAATGTATAGTAAATATATAGATATATATACACGCGTGTCTCTTGCAAACATACGCATTCACATAATCACTGGAAATTTGACATCTCTCCTCCAGCAGAAAGCTCCCAGTCATTTTACTTGAACATCTAATGGAAAACAAATTCTAATGTCCATGGTTTTAAATTAGTCACCCCATTTCTGAGCCAGCTGTTATCTTCTCCCTACACAGGGACACCAGCAAAACAAAAGGGTGTTGCAGTTTGTGAGGAACAGCATCCAACCTACCTTCACCACAGGAAAGGTCTACTAGGCATACTGTCCCTCTTGTACCTAGTCCGAGTCACTGCTGCTGCTTGAGGAATCTGTTGACATAACTTCTACATCATCTTCATTCTCTTTATTGTGTCCTGGAGGCTCCAACATGAAGTCATTACTATGATTAGGAGGTAGCATGTTCATTGACATATCACTTGACTGCCAAGGATACTGAGGAGCGAGCACATCTGGAAAAAAGGGGCATAATCAAACTATTAGCTTTGTATATCAACAAATTAAACAAGACAGGTCAACCAGAACTCCCTTTTAAAATTAAATCTTAAAATCCTTCCTGAATTTCAGACAGATGAAACCCTCCAGTAACAGCTGGAAAACATACCATGATGGAGCCATTCTATCACTGTGAAAGCCTACTCTGCCAGACAGGCCCATTTATGTAGGTGGCTCTTGATCTGTCATCACTCCACTTCAAAACAGTGTATATTCATACAGAGCTTTTCATCTTCAAAGCACAGTTTGAAGTGGCTTAACATTAACAACCACCACCGGCAGTAATGAAAATGGTCACCCTCTGTCAGTATGCAAGACTACATGAAAAGATTAGATCAAAAAAAAAATACTCAAGGTAGGCCATAGAAATTCAGAGTAAAAGTTTGATCCAAATTTGGTGCTGAAACACCTTGGTTATCATTTTTCCAACAGCAAATACAGTGCATCAAGTGCAAAGGACAAGAGTGTCCTACTACAAAAACCAGGGCCACCGAGATATTCAAGAGGCGGGAATGCCCCACTGTGCCCCAGCCAGGCCAGCCTCAGTTGCCTCTGACTTCTCTCAGCTCTTGCTGTTTCTTCTCTTCTACTTCCAAAGCCATCCCATACTGTACTCCCTACCAACTTGCCCACCCCCTGCAAGACTTCCTAGTCTCTACCTTCCTTGCCCCCAAAATGGCTCCCATTTCAAAGCTGCAGTACACATCTATATGCCATTTCTGCTCAGTTTTAATTTATGCTCCTACTGCTGTGCTTCAGTTATTCTCCACTTATTACCAGGCCCTGTAGCCAAGTCTCCCCCACAGAAGAAAACAGCTATCTCCCACTTGCAGCAAGAATTAAAAATAATTAGGCAGAATCAGAAGTGAACAAAAGCCCACGCACGTGGGACTTTGAGCACAGAAAAAGAGGGCACTGTCTAAGCAGGAGGTCACATAGACTGACTTATTCTCACTCAGGTGCTGACTAACTCTGAAGCACCCAGACTCCACAAACATTGTAGCTCTATATCTAAGTCTGCAGACACCTGACATTCCATGTATGAAATACATCCACAGTCCCCTAACACCAGATGCATTACCTAGCTGTACAAATCCAACCCCCCAGCAGGTGCCAGGACATAATGCAGCCTTTTTGCCAGTTCTGGGCCCACTCTGGAAGACCAGCGATAGTACCAGGTGGTCTCATCCCAGCTGTGGTGAAGTTAACCAACTCTATTTGAATCAGCTGAGAACGTAAGCCAGTGTTTAACATTCTGTGGCAATGCCTCAATGCTGGAACCAGTCCACTATTAAACCAGGTTGAATACATGTGTTGAGCAGCCTCAAAATTTTGGGGCTACCAAGCAGCCCAGCGGCTGCCTTGCAGACTCAGTCAGGACTCAGTAACTGGACATCTCTCTGCAGATGTCTCTAAAAGGACTAGATCCCATAATTAGCATTCTCAGGACATGCCTCCACACGCCAACAGATTCAGGATCTCTACACAAAATGCTGAGGCAGGCTCTACTTTCTTTAAAACAAAGTTTTGATGTTTCCCTGTTACCTGACAGTCTAATAATTAGAGGATTTCCTCTAACATTGGAGGCCCAGATGCAATTAACAACTCTGAGGAGTTTAAATTCCATGCTTTCCAGCTTCTCAAGGAAAAGTCCTAAGGAGTGGGCTTTGAGTTCTTACAGAGACAGCACTCAAAACTAAAAGGAGCAAGTTTGCATCCCCTAAGGCAGGAGCCAGCCAGAACAGGCTCTACTGAAACAAATCCATGAGGAAGACACAACCTTGACATGTCTTGTGACCATATTTCAAAGGAACAGAAAAGATACACAGGCCCACCCTCAGCACTTCCCTGGTGGGTTGCTATGGACAGGTGTCAGGGTCCCACTCTTACTCAGCTCACTGACCCATTCTATCCAAGGCCAGAAGTTTAGAAAGTGAGATGATGCAGAACTTTAAGTCACATCCTAAGAAGTGACAAGAGGATTAGACAGATGATTGGAAACACAAAATCCAAGTTTGCTATTTCTCCAGTGGAGTTGCAATACAGGATTTTTAATATATTCAGTATAATTTTTGAAAACAGTATAATTTTCCCTAACATCTGCAAATGGCTTAACAGACATGTAAGAACTGTTACAAATCCCCTATGAACCCAAACTAAGAATTTTTCCACAATTCAGTCTAGCCATGAGAGATCAATGCTGCACAGGTACAGAACCACAGAATTCTTGATTCAGTGACTGTGATTTACTGCTAAGTTTTATTTTAGCATGAATGAATGAATCCCATTGAAGTCATTGGAAGTGCCCATTTCATTAAGCGATTAAGGGATTAAAGCTCAATTCCTACACTCAAGGTACTACCTCACCAGCTGTCCTTTGCATGTTTTCTCAATTCAGAACTCCTAAGCAAACAGTCTTGCTATATAGAGCATAGACTTAAAAGAAAGGTAGGGAATGACAATAGACCCCTTTTCTTCTGAATACAGCTTTCACAGTTCCATACTTTGTCACCACTGCTAAGAAAAGTTTGCTTTGAAAGTTATTCTTTTCAATATGATTTGATATTACTTAATTTACAGCAATTTCAAGTAAGTTAATTGAGGGGTAACAGTGAGTTTTGTTTATATTGACTTAGTTGTAGTGTCTGCAGTATGATTTAGCATGAATTAAATTTATGCAATTTCCAGTTGTTAACTTTATTTACTAGATCTTCACTGCTAGGGAACAATGTTAGCCATAACTTTCATTATTTTAACTCTGATTTGCCTTTGCTAAGGGAAACACAAAATTGCTATGACTGTACAAAGAATAAAGAAAAGCAAAACAAAACCGAATTTCTCTTACCTGGCAGTCTGCCTGCTGCAAGTGCATCCCCTGGTAAGTGTCCATTAACTCCATTGGTGGATGGGTTGTTCATCTGACCCAAGAGACCACTCCTCATTTCCAGATCAGTAGGATATGGCCTACGTGGATCCCCTTTAAGAAAAAACACCAAAGAAATGTTTTTAAATATTTAACAATTGCCTTGCAGACATTAACTTTTTCTTCAGTGCCTCGCTTCCAGACCAAAAAACCCCCATACCTTGATTGTCTGGATCATCAATGAGCATCACACTTGTTTTGTTAAAATCCAAGTCTGCCTCTTTCACTTAGACTTTCTTTATGCATTCAAACTTGGCAGAAAAAGCACATTAAAAAAAAGAAAGAAAACACAAAGGGAAAAAACCCAGGTTTAGAAGGTATCTTTGCTCTCCCTGCTACCTCACAGCTGAAAAGCATGGACAGGAATTAGAAAAAACACATTCTCGTTTTGGACAAGGAAGATAGTTCCCAAAATTGAAACCTGACATAATGAAAACGCTGTTTCTGACTACACTGATTATAATATTCTTTACAGAGAATGTTAGTAAAGGGCAGGAAGGAACACAACCAAGCATGTGGAAAAGTCTTTAACATACTTGGTTCTAACTTATAATTCGGGCCAACATTCAGGGGAAAGAAAGCAAACAAAGGAGAGCAGAGGAGGCCAGTCAAGTAATGGAAGCATGCAGTTTCATAGCCTCTTGAAGATGTACATAAAGGGCTTTGAATATCTATTTTTCTTGAAAATATTAGATGTAACAGCTGAAAATAATGTTACTCTGATAAACTGCAGTGTTTTTCACTATATAAAAACATTATAAGAACAGACACTAATCATACCTTTTTATTAAAAAGATCTATTGTCACAAACATGATAGTTACCTGGTACCCATGTCAGAGGGGCACAAACAGCATTGCTAGCACTGATCCTATGGGCGTATTTAATTATTTCTTCAGAGGAAATGGCACCTGGAAAAATGGAAATAAATTTACTATATTCTCAAGAGATCGCATCATTCAATTATTTTGGAATATTGGACACTAATATCAAAAAGGTTGGGAATGCCCTTTTGTCAAACATTAAGAGCATGCTTCAAATGCAATGACTGCTTAGAGAATTCTTATATTATGTAAGGATGAGCTTCGCAGTGAACTGATTTTACACCCATGGCTTCAGTACACCTTCAACAGCAACAGTTCTTCAATCTTGTGAAAAACACAAACCAATCTCTTAAGCTGTACACTTGACAAGTACAATTTGTAAAACAACTTCAGCACCCACTATGTTACAGAGTTTTCTGTAGTAAAGAATTTTTGTTTGTTTGTTTAGTAATTGCAGAGCACACATGTAATAGTCCTTCTACATACGTGCCTGTATTACAGTAACAGAAACTTTATTAAATTATTTGATTTTATAGATGAAAGAGGTGTAACAAAAGAAGACATTGTAAAAAAACAAAAAAGAAAAAGAAAATGCCTCCCACAAAAAAAGAGAGTCAGTTTAGCTTGGGAAGTGCCACAGAGTAGCAGAAATTGCTACAAATACAAACGAGTATCACCAGCTAGTCAGTGTTTCAAAAACCATGCATATGCACACAAACATTCTCTCCCATTCCTCCATAGAGCTACTGAAGCAATTTGGTGAGACTTTCAGGTAATCAGATATTGTAGTATCAGTCCAAGAACAGTGTTGAGACACTTGAATTTAATATTAAGATATGTTTGCGAGAAAAAGTAATTCATTCCTGCCTTTATTCTGAGGAAATGGTTACAGGTTCACAATTAAATGGAAATTTGTTCACACACAAAGCATCCAAGATCTGTGACAGTAGAATTAGAAGAAAAACCACCAACCCTAACTTGAGCTCACTAGCAACTTTCTTTACAACTGCATTTATGTGGTATGTACAATCGTGGATACTCACCTTTTCGTGCCTTTTCAATTGATTTCAGTTTTTCCTTTGCTTGATAAACAGCTGTTGCCTAGATGTAAAAAAGCAACAAACCAAACCTTCAATGCATCTTTACTTTGTAAACTTCTACATAAAATCAGCTCTGTGAATAAGCCCTTGCATTTAATTCCATTTTAAGAGAGAATCTATTCAGTGTACATTTCAAAATATACAGAAGTCAAGTAGATTTGGAAGAAAATTAGCATTATAAAACAAAACTGAATACCATGAGAACTAAACAATATTTGACGACTAAAAAAAACCCCAAACCTCCAAGCTCTTATGAAGTTTTAAATACTTAAATCTTCTCAAACTAACACAACACCACTTTCTCCAGAAGCACCTTTTTCACAAGTAGATGCTCAAAAGCAAACGCATCATTACAAACTTACCAGTATGTGCTCTGCTTCTTTTAGTTGCTTCTGCAGCTGCTGAATATCATTATCTCTCTTTTCTACTACTTTTTCTAAAAGCTGCATTTCATGATGGATTTTCCCCTGATCAACTGCCAACTTCATTAGCTCTTGAAACTCTCCATCTCTCTGAATCAGCAGTTCCAGAATCTATTGAACAAGAGTTTTGTAGAACTTTCAGTATAACTAGAATAACAGCACACACTCAAATCATGCTGCAAAGAGCAACTGACATCCATAGAAGTACTTCTGTTTCCATGAGAAACTAAACAAAATTTCTCCCTCTTTTTGCAGAAACAGCCTTAGAAGCATGCAGCAAATGAACAAACAAACAACATGAGGACCACGAATGCCTTTGTAGTGGGGCCAGAACCTCATCATCACCATTAGCCTGAGCATAGGCAATGACAAAGGGAGAAAGAAAAAAAAAACGAAAACATTAGAAGTAAAGCATTGTGCTTTCCCAAAGAAATACAGTTTAGAAAGTCGGCTTACCTGGCTCTCCTCTCCTGGTTGTGGAAGCTTCTGATTTCTTGAAATTGCCAAAATTTCAATTAGTTCCCTGAAAGGGAAACTGTGTTTGCACAATTTTCTAGGGCATTATTTGTAAATCACATCAAGTCATCCCAAAATTGTCAGAGTACTGATATCATTACAAAAGTGTTCATGGGATTCAGTATTTTATAGTTTTATAGTACAATGTTGGCAGGGATTTTTCAACTAAGAGTAATTCTATGAATAGTCTCATGATTGGAGCATGTTTTCTTCCTCGTTCTTTGAGCTCATGAAGTGCTAGTGTTGTATTTGTACTCATGAAATGTGCTAAGCTCCTGCTGAACTACATAAGACAAGCTGAGAGAAGAAACAGCACAATGAAATGCATTCATATCCTACTTCTGCTGCCTTTGTTTGTTGCAGGAAGCATTAAAGTTCTCTTTGCTATTTTACTTCTCTACTTTTCCTCCATGTTTTTCCCCAACAGAGCAACTTTCACACTTGGGTTTAGAGCAATTAAGTCTACGCTTTCAAACTCTTTAAGAGTTTGTTGTGAAACTACTTTTATAACACGTATTTCCACAATCGTGTATCAGTTGTATATCAAACACACACAAATACAAAAAAAGCTAATAATATTCTGATGCTAGGTTAGAAGCTCTTCTCAAAGAAGCCTCTTGATCACACTTCCAGGTACCCATTTACTTTAGCACCATTCTGAAAAGCTGTGAAGAACCTCAGAGGGACTCACTAAACAACCAGATCATGATGCAAAAAGGCATTTTCTGTAAATTCAGCAAATTCATTTGGCTTCTAAGACTATGGATGGCAGTTCAACGCTACGCATGAGTAACTGTCTATCTGAAGATGCTGTCCTTGGAAGAGCGCTGATTCTTTGCTTGGTCCAGTGCAAGCAGCTCAAGTGGGATGTACAACCCATACAACAGCAGGGCCAGAAACTTAAAATGAAAACTGGTACTTTTCAAAATGTCTGAAAAAGCCCCTAGCCAGCAAAGCTCTAAGTAGCACCTTGGTCTACATCTCTTGTCCACTCCTGAACACTAAAATAATTTAAAGCAATTAGAGAATAAAGAAACTTGTCATTATCACTAAAGCATTATTATCCCTGACCAACACTGAGCAGTAGTAGCAAATAAGATCTGTTGCAAATAGGTCAACTACTACCATGAAGGCTGATGTCATGGAGGATGTAATTCTGTCCTGTGATAGCTGGATAACACACAGATGCAGATTCAAAACTATGCAAGGGCTACAGATTAGACATGTTGCTTAATTTTTGCCTTTACCACCAAACCAGCACCACGATTGTGAAAGGCCTAGATCCACAGTGCTGCAAGTTTGCTGATCAACAGGAAGATTCTCTAAACACTGCTGAGGGTTGCTCTGGATTCATTATGGTAGAATATTAGTCCCAAGATTTTTTTTTAAAAAAAGTTTAGATAAAGAGCAAGTCTTTTTTTTTTTCTCCAAAAACACATGCTTTCCAGCAACCCATAAGTCACAATAAAATCTAAAACTTAAATTAAAACCTAACCAGAAGAAACATGAGCAACTGACCAATATATTCCTTGTCCTACCAGTTGTAATCACACAGAGTGAGCCAGCCACATACATAGTATGGGTTATTCCCTCTGAAAAAGTTTTCCTAAACTCCTGTTCTCCTCGAGCCGAGGAAAATAATTAGGAACCAGTTTAACTGCACTAGCAGCTGTGCCTCTACAACATGGTGGACAACTTGGACGAGGGTTATCGCTCCAGCCTCAAGAGCATGGGACGAAGTATCCGAGCGTTTACATCACTCCAAAGTCGAGCTCTGCAGCCAGCTTTGAGTGAGTTTAACACTAATACAGGCAACGACCAGAACGGCTTAAGTCATGCAACACCGTCTACAAATCTCTGACTTAAACATAATTTTAAGCGAATAAAAAAAAGCCTAAAATCGGTGTGTGCGCATTTCACAGGAAATACAGGTGTCAGCCAGGGAAGAAAGGCAAGTGGAAGAATAAGGAAGCTCTCCTTCTGCTCTGGAAATAGGAAATAACGCGCCGCCGCCGCTGCTCTCCTACTCGGGGGAGAGCTGCGGGGCACCGGCAGGACCGGACCCGGCCCCCCGCCGCGGCACCAGCCCCATTCCCGCCGGAGCCGGCCCGGGGGCGGGAAGAGAGACGGGAGACGCGAGTGCCCGGGCCGAGCCGGGCCCTCCTGCCGCCCCGCAGCTCAGCGAGGGCTCGCGTCAGGCCAATCCCGACCCCAGGGCCACCCGCTCCTCTGGCCGCCCCCGCCGGAGGCTCCGCGGACGTGCAGCGCCGAGCACCCTCTCCCCACGCCCCGGATCCCCGCCGCCGCCCGGGGCCGTCCCATCCAGGCACCGAGGGGGGGGAGCAGGGAGGTAGAGCACAGTACCTGGCCAAAAGCTCGAGATCCTCCAGCGCCGCCAGGAGCCGGTCCCGGGTGCTGCTCCGCTCCCCACCTCCCCCGGTCGCCGCCGCCATCACGATGGCGGGCGCGGACCCGAGCGAGAACCACCTCCCGGCGGCGGCGGGGGCGGGGCCAGGCGCGGGCGGGCGGACGGGCAGCAGCGCCCCTGCCGGCGGAGGTGCGAGCTGCGGCCGCCCCGCGCATGCGTAGCTCCGACCCTCCCCTCCCCGTGCGGCGCGCGGCGGGGGCGGGAAGTTGCTGAGGGCTAACGGCCGCTGTGAGGCGCGGGGGGATCAGGCGGCCCTGGCTCGTGGCGGAAAGCTGTGGGTGTGAGGGGAAAGGAGGTCACGTCTGCCTCGGCGAGGCCAGATGGGTGTTTGTAAACGCCTTCTCCTGGAGCTGGGTCGTTACACAAGGATCTGCGCTTGTTGCTTTTCTGAACGCGTTTCCAGTCCCCGGATTTGCATAGAAGAGCCTCTAAATGAGATTTAGATGTATGCTAAAGACACTGAAAACAAGCGGCAGAGAACGGGCTTGCGACTGAATTACGTCTTAACTTCTTTAACTCAATGTCTAAGGGTCCAGATGTCCTAAAATCCTTCAGGTACTTTTTTTATCAGGTCGAGGAAGAAACGTTCCTTTACTAAAGGCTGAAGGAAGTTACGTGGCTGATACTGAAAATGTAACAAAAACCCGAGCTTGAAATCGGGCAGAGCCAAGAGGTCCTTCTACCTGGGCTGTCTGTCCCATAAGTGACAGGACTCAGCAGTGACCTGCCTGACCTGCCGATGCTACCTGTGCAGACACATCTACCCAAGGAGGCTAAGGGCAGCTTTTGCATCCATTACAGAGGTCTGCACATGATGGTTGGGGCAGGTAACAGATGTGCATCCTGCCACCAATCATGCCAGCAGTCGAGCTATAATTTAAAAATATTGGGTTTTTTTTTTAAATGTTGCTGTATACGGGCTGGTGCTGTGAACAGGCCTCTAGCTCTGGGTGGGGTCACAGTGAAGCCAGTGGAATTTTTTATATTCATGAAACTTTCAGTAATGTGAAGAGATTGAGAGAGAGCGGGGGTGGAGGACAGATGAGGGAGCACAGAGTGAAAGCTAATCTGGGGCCAGGGTTTATAAACAGGGCAAGTGCTTCCACAGAAGAGCAGGGAGTCCCCAGACCCCACATCCATCTGCTGTCAGCAAGCAGCTGCAAAACCTGCCAGCACAGTACTTGTCTTCTCTCCTGATTAGAGAAAGCACTAGATGAATGATAACATCCCTGATACTTCTGGTATTTGCTCTGATTATCTTTTTACCTTCAGCAATAAGTGTGTCCCTGAGAAATTTACACTTATAAAAAAGAAGGCAAGAAACTCATTAGTCAGTGATTCTTTGAATTGTGGTTTAAATAAGCAATTCAGCATTACGAGATTTGTGATAAAGCAATGAGATTTGGCAACCCTGAGAAGAAGATAACTCTGCTAACAGGCGTTATTTAAAATTCATTTACAATATGCAACAACCTTCTGCGTTCTGACTGGGAATAGTTTGGGAATTCTCTTTAAACTACATAGCAGATAAAACCTCATCAAATAGTTCTGCCCTTTAAATAACTTTTGGTTGGTTTTTTTCCCCCCAGTATTTCCCTAATTTTGCTCAGGGAAAGATCTAATTAGTGATGCTGTCTAGTTGTGCATCCACTTCACTGATTTGTTAGAGTGTCTGATGGGTGCATAAACAGAAAGAAATAGCAACTTCGAAAACAAAGCAATCCTTCCGCTAAATCATTTTCTTCCTCATATTTATTTTGACATCTGAATTATTTAGACCTGAAGTAGTTTCTGATATATTTCAGAGCCATAATACTAGTTTCACTAGTGCTAAAAGCTTGGAGCATTAAGAGGACACCCAAACTTGACAGGCCAAGGAGTGAATATCGGTTATAGGAGGTTCCTGGAGGCTGATCTTTCCCTCTCCTTGTGTCCAGGAGCTTGTTCCCCCTCTTCCTTTTGACAGCAGTACAACTCCCACCCAATGAGGCCAATACCACCAGTCTTCCACTGGAGCAGCCACCCTTCTCACTTCTCCAGCTGCCACCCCTCTTCCAGGCAACATGGACATCTGCCTGCTTTCTACTGCCCAGTCCTAACCCTCTCCTTGCCCCGGGGATGCAGCAGTGACTGGGAAGTGCAGGTTTGTAGGCAGAGCTCCTTGTGTTCCTGTCTCTACATGGGAGGACAGGGTGCGACTGGAGGTGTCAGGGAATTCCTGTGTGTGCCGGGATGCAGAAGGTCATTCAGACTATGTCAGAGGGGTCATCTCCTTCAGGACAAAGGGAAAGTCTGGGTGAAACGGGCTCGTGCCCCAGACTTGCGCTGTGGGCCCGTTGCTTTAAGACCAAGTGGATAATTTGCTGAATAGACTTCTGAAACACTTGCCCGTAGAAAACAACAGAGCCTCTGTTTCCCCAGTGTTGGTTCCTCTGTTTCCTCAGTTCTTCAGTGCTTTTGGCCTTCTTTCCCCTGAGTAAACTTTTTTTCATAGTTGTGTTGGTTTTGAGCCAGATCTGCTTCTTTACAGCTCATGCCCCTCCTGAATAACTAAGCATTGTTCCCAATTTTTTTCAGTAGTCTGAGAACATTTTAGGTTGAATGGCCATGAACGTATCTTTCTGTCCACAGTGACACTGTTGTTAGACATTTCAGAGCTCTCTCATTTCAGATGGTCTTTTGAATGGCATATGGAATGTATTATGAAGAACCAGTTAGCACAAGCAAAACCAGCTTTTTTTATCCTGTTCAGTTGAGTCTTGTGCCTTCCAGAACGGGCCTTTAAGTGATGATCTGCAGAACAAACTGATTCCTGTAGACAGATCCATGAGTAGCTGAGCTGATCCAATAGTTCACCAATGCTGAGAAGCTGAGATGTTGCTGACTCCTCATCTCCCAGCTGCAGATTTCCACCTTCCCTCAGCTCCCCCTTGGTGTTTGCCATATGCTTCCATGAGCCACTTCAACTCAATAATAAGACTGAGGAATATTTCATTTGGGAGGGGGTGTTCATTTCCTGCTGGGTGAGTGAAAACTAACCTCATCGTATGGAACCATGCCTTCAGAGTGTGGTTTTATGTTACAACCAATTCAGTATGGCTGTGGGCTAATGCTGACAAGTGCAGTCTTCTCCATCTATCTCCAGCCATGTGTTCCGTCTCGCTCCCCCATACGTGAGGTCCAGTGACTCTGAGACTGCAGAACAAATCAGGTGAACAAACGAGTTCAATGGAAAACCATTGTTTTTCTGGTGGATTTCTTTTCTGCCAGATGAGCTCGTTAAAGCAGTTGACTTCAGGCTGACCGTTGCTAGGTCACTAGACACAAGGGAATGTGTGGCCAGGGGTGGGAATGAGGGATGCTGCTCTTATTCCTAGTTAAGTGAAATTCAGGCCTCAGATTCCTCTGGTGCAAAGCCTTTTCTTCCAACTTACTTACCATTGTGATTTCTCAACTCCTGGTGTTCCTATCTTACTTTTTGAAGTCAACTATGGTGATTGCGACTGCTCTATCGAATACCTCTGGGTTAAAGTCAAAGGGGTCATCTCCAAGCAGGACCTCACAGTGGGCATCTGCTATCGACCTCCTAACCACGGTGACAAAGCCGACGAAGCGATATTTGGGGCACTAAAGCAAGCTTCTGGCCAACAGAACCTGGTCCTGATGGGTGACTTCAACTACCCAGACATCTGCTGGAAGAACAATACGGCAGCTTGCATGTCATCCACCAAGTTCCTGGAATGTATAGAGGACTGTTTCCTGATACAAATGCTAGATGTGCCAACCAGGAAGGAGGCACTGCTGGACTTGCTATTCACAAAACAAGAAAGCCTGCTTTGTAATATCTCGGTTAGTGATAGCCTTGGCTGCAGTGACTACAATATTGTGAAGTTCAGGATCCTGCTGAGTGTGCTGAAGGTCAGCTCTAAGACAAGCATTCTGTATTTTAGAGGAGCAAACTTCAGTGCACTCAGGGCTCAGTTGGGAGGGATTTGATGGGAAGCTTCCATGGAATACAAAGGAGCTAGTGAGTGCTGGGAATTCTTCAAGAACTCTATTGGGAGCACAAAGCCAATTTATCCCCTACAAAGGAAAAGGAATTAAGCGGAGCAAGAGGCCCCCATGGCTCAACCATGACCTCCTGGGTCTACTCAAATCCAAAAGGGAAGCACACCAGAAATGGAGAAGTGGCGGATTATCCACCAAGAACTACAAGGGCATAGCCAGAGAGTGCAGAGACGCAGTCAGAAAAGCAAAAGCCCAATTTGAATTGAAACTGGCTGTAGACATAAAAAATAACAAGAAAGGGTTCTTCAGACATGTCAACCACAAGCAGAAAAAGAAGGAAAACATAGGCCCACTGTTAAACAGAAAAGGAGAATCAATCACCAATGATGCAGAAAAGGCAGAGGCCCTCAACACCTTCTTCACCTCGGTCTTTACCAGCACTGTTGGGTCCCAGGCTTTGGGAACAAAATTGCCAATTGAACCAAACACCAACTCACCATCGGTGAAGGAAGAGTTAGTATATGAACTACTACAGGAGCTTGACCCCACAAATCAATGGGCCCTGATGCCATCTACCCAAGGGTGTTGAGAGAGCTTGCTGACATCAGCAAGGCTGCTCTCCATAATCTTTGAGAAGTCATGGAGAACAGGGGATGTCCCAATGGACTGGAGGAAGGCAAATGTTACCCCTATCTACAAGAAGGGCTCGAGGGAGGATCCGGGTAAATATAGGCCCATCAGCCTTACTTCAATCCCTGGGAAAGTTATGGAACGAATCCTCCTGGGGGTGATCACAAGTCAAATGAAGCACGTGATTGGGAAAAGCCAACATGGCTTCACTAAAGGCAGATCATGCTTGACAAACCTGGTGGCCTTCTATGACAAAGTGACTTGCCTGGTTGACATGGGGCAGGCGGTGGACATTGTTTACCTGGACTTCTCCAAGGCCCCCTTGGAGATATGGTCCCCTATAGTCTCCTCCTGGAGAAATTGATGTGTTATGGCCTAGACAAGTGGTCTGTACAGTGGGTGGGGAACTGGCTGACAGGCTGTACCCAAAGGGTGGTGATAAATAGCTCCTTTTCCAAGAGGCAACCTGTCACAAGTGGAGTCCCCCAGGGATCGATATTGGGCCCAATGTTATTCAACATCTTTATAAGTGATCTGGATACCGGCATCAAGTGTAGCCTGATGAAGTTTGCTGATGACACCAAGTTGAGTGGGGAAGTAGACACTCTAGAAGGGAGAACTGCTCTGCAGGGAGATCTGGATATGCTGGAGGAGTGGGCCAGCAAGAACCTTATGAAGTTCAACAAGGAAAAGTATAAGGTCATGCACCTGGGAGAACATAATCCAGGAGTGCAGCACAGACTGGGACCCACCTGACTGGAGAGCAGCTCTGTGGAAAGGGACCTGGGGGTCCTGGTGGACAGAAAGCTCAACATGAGTGAACAGTGTGGTGCTGCAGCCAAGAAGGCCAACAGGGTGCTGGGTTGCATCAAAAAGGGCATCGCCAGCAGAGAGAAAGAAATAAGAAGTAACTATCCCACTCTACTCAGCGCTTGTCAGGCCACACCTGGAGTACTGCATACAGTTCTGGTCCCCACTGTACAAAAAGGATATGGACAGGCTGGAAGGGGTCCAGAGAAGGGCCACCAAGATGATCAAAGGACTGGGAAGCTGCCATATGAGGATAGGCTGGGAGAACTGGGTTTGTTCAGTCTTGAGAAAAGGAGGCTCAGAGGGGATGTCATCATCGTGTACCAGTACTTAAGGGGTAGTTACGAAGAAGATGGAGACTCCCTTTTTACATGGAGTCACATGGAGAGGACAAGGGGGAATGGACACAAGTTGCTCTTGGGGAGATTCCAGCTGGACACCAGAGGGAAATTTTTCACAGTGAGGACAGTCAACCACTGGAATAATCTCCCCAGGGAAGTGGTTGACTCGGCCATGTTGGGCACCTTCAAGAGTCATCTGGACAGGGTGCTGGGCCATCTTGTCTAGACTCTGCTCTTCCTAGAAAGGTTGGACTAGATGATCCCTGAGGTCCCTTCCAACCTGTTATTCTGTGATTCTGTGATTTTCATGAACTAGAGGATCACTTTGGAACTTGGAAGTTTTGCTGTAGAGAACCTCATCTAAGAAGCCCAAAGCAGATACATGTTTCAGTTTCAGCCTGTATCTTTTCCAGGCCACAGTGCTTCTTAGCTATCTCCTTATTTATACATCCCAGACACTAAACATCAAGTGTTCAGTTGGTAAGTGTTCAGTGTACGACGCCTTAAAATAGTAATGGAAAATATGGGCTACGGAAGATACGTAACTCCTGAAGGCTCTCAGGTGTCTGACCATGTGTAATAAAACATTGCAAACAGTACCAATAAAAAAGCAGGAGGATAAGCAAGGAGAACAAGTAGGAAAAAGGACAGAACAAATACTCACTTCCACTTCCCCTAGATAATGTAAAAATAAAATCCTTTCTGTTAAATATCAACTAAAATAGAAATCAAACATCTTGAGCACTGCTTGGAAGGATGCCACAGCTGTACTTTGGCCTGTGGAGATAAGAATAATCATCCCTTATTTGCCAAGCTGTCTTTACACCATTAATATTTTTAAATGACCCTGATAAATCATCCATTTCTTATTGCAATTTAAAAAGAAAAAAAAAATTTATTTCCCACTCGCTTATGTTGGATAGCGATTTTTAACAGATGAGATGAGAAAGAAAAAAAAGGTGGTTTTGCTTAGCTGGTGTAATTCTAGAATAGGTTAAAGATGAGGTAAAAATAGATAATACTATGAGCCAAAACTTATTTTTTATGGAAGAAGTGTGAAACACTAGTACATATGGCCAAAACCAGAGTTTGGTACGCCATTCCAGACTTTTCCAGCCCAAAATTAGCTCTGCTTTGAGCTATATTAAACCTGAGTTACACTGATTTCTGCTGGTGTAAATCTGGGCACAGAGCCCTCCAGACAGGAAGTCACCCAGGCAGAAAGTAGTCGTGGCTTTCAGTCTGCTGGAGGGCTTGTTGGGACCAGTGCTGCCTATGAACTAGGAGGTGTTGAGTGGGAGTGAGAACCAAAACTGGCCCCGGATAGTGAGGGGAGAAATAAAAAAAAAAAAAGTCCTTTGAAAAGGGAAAGCTTGTTTGACAGCTTGGCCACTAGAGATGTTCACAGTCCTGCCAAATGTTCCCAGGAATGAAAGAAAATTTGGAGGCAATTAAATATGAGATCTTTTTCCTCACCAAGTTAAAAGTTAACACTGACTACTTCATGAAATAAAACATCCAATTAGGGATAATGAGGCTCCTGGGGTAGCCCCCCAACACAATAATTTTAAGTCTTCATTAAGTTAAACTTGTTTATTTGGGAAAAAAAAAATCTTATTTTCCTTGTGGCTCCTGTAACTGTTTACCAAACACTATGGGGACACCCACAGAAGATTCTCTAGAAGCCAGGCTGAAATTTTGAGTTGTTTACTTCCCCTAACAAAAAAAAATATCCAAGGGCAGTTATGACAGCAGCAGTCCCAGCTCTCCCACATGCTGAATTCCAGCTAGGCTGATAGAAGTTGTCATTTACTTAGAATGAATCTCTTCCCACACCTCCCTCATCCTTTTATTGTGCCCCTTTGCCTGCTAAAGATAAAGCTGTAATCTCTTCCTGTTTAGACTAGGTCACCTGTCTTTTAACTGGGTGAGTTCATGTGATCGCCAAGATGCTACTCAGATTTTTACCTGCTTCACAGTAACGGCACTTCCAGACAGGTTTGCAGATACCTGCAACTGACATCAGCTCCTGCCCAAGATGCAGAAAGGGTGGAACACCAGCCAGAAAAAGAGGTAGCTGGCTTAAATTAGCTGTGAGGACCAAGTTCTAGGGCGAAAATAAAAAGGAAGACTTATTTAGAAACTTACAAGAGCAAAAATAAAAAAAAGTGGTTTCTCTCCTAGCAGTTGGAGATGAGTAGAGGTAAAACTCCTTGTGAAAGATGAGTCTTGGGAGAAGTGAGGCAAGCTTTTATTGGCAGCTGAGAATACAGTATGATAAACTATTCCAACAGCAATTACAGAATGACTTGTACTCAGCAGCCAAGTAGGACCCTATGGGAGATTCTGAAATCTAACAAAGTACTAATAATGCTGGTTCCATGTGGAATGAGGGGAGAGTTCATAGCTATTAAGCCTGGGAAAGGATATTACGATCAGTAGTGGTCTGTCCCGTGTGAAGCGAGCCGTACAATTACATGCATGGATCCCTACTTCAGCCATTTATTTGGACATTAGCATACCACACAGAAAGAAAGCCCACTCTTCATTTAAGTGCTGGCAGATTTATTATGTCGGTAGATCATAGAATCATAGAATGGTTTAGTAGGTTGGAAGGGATCTTTAAAGGTCATCTAGTCCAACCCCCCTGCAGTGAGAAGGGACATCTCCAACTAGATCAGGTCGCTCAGAGCCCCACCCAACCTGACCTTGAACATTTCCAGGGATGGGGCATCTACCACCTCCCTGGGCAACCTGCGCCAGTGTTTCACCACCCTCATTGTAAAAAATGTCTCCCTTATATCCAGTCTGAATCTACCCTCCTTTCATTTAAAACCATTACCCCTTGTCCTGTCACAGCAGGCCTTGCTAATGAGATTGCCCCCACCCTTCCTATAGTCCCCCTTTAAGTACTGGAAGGCAACAATAAGGTCTCCCTGGAGCCTCCTCTTCTCCAGGCTGAACAACCCCAGCTCTCTCAGCCTGTCCTCATAGGAGAGGTGTTCCAGCCCTCGGATCATTTTTGTGGCCCTCCTCTGGACCTGCTCCAACAGGTCCATATCCTCCCTGTGCTGAGGGCCGTAGAGCTGGATGCAGTACTCCAGGTGGGGTCTTACCAGGGTGGAACAGAGGGGCAAAATCACCTCCTTCGACCTGCTGGCCATGCTGCTTTTGATGCAGCCCAGGATACAGTTGGCCTTTTGCGCTGTGAGCGTACGTTGTTGGCTCATGTCCAGGTTTTTGTCCATCAGTTCACTTATGAACTGATGAGTTCATAGAATCTTAGAATGCCCTGAGTTGGAAGGGACCAGCAAGGATCACTGAGTCCAACTCCTGTCCCAGCATAGGACAACCCCAAAATTCACACCATGTGTGTACTTGATCAAGGCTGAACGTGAGTTGTTAGTGGTAGGGCCAGGTGAAGAATTATTTCCGTAGTTTTGATCATCTGAAAGCACACTGAACAGTCATTCTTCATTAGTGGCTTATGTGGATGCTTTCAGGTGGCCAAGAGCGGCCTTTAGAGAGTCACCTCACCTACTTCCAAAATGGATGAAGCCATTCAGCAGAACCAGAGACCAGATTGTCAATGCAGAACCAGAGACCACCTCTCAAATTCACACCAAACCTCCCTCCAGTAGACAAATCCTAAATACAGTTCAAGTTTACTCATGTCATGTCTCCTTTTTAGCTCAAACTGCAACATAGTATTGACGTGAGGTGATTAAAAGCCATGCAGTCTTACCATGCCACCTTGTGCTAGGTAGGTGGCAGTCAATGAAAATAATCTGCCAAGAATTCATACATAATTAAAATAAATGTATTGCTGATATCCAGGGCATTTTTTAATGATCCTGGGTGGTTTGCCTGTTTAACCTAAGCTCCTTGTGCTGGGAGTTCTCTCTTGTGCCTTGTAAAGACAGAGAATCTCACTCAGATCCAAGCTGTTTCTTGGAATTTCATACATTACATATATGGCAACGCCAGCATTGGGAAATGCTTTAAGAGACACTTTGTAGGCATGAACCTGGGCACATAAAGCATATATGCAAAATGCACTGTAGAATGCAGAATATGAAAAGGATCCAGCACAATCTGTCACGTTTTTACAGACCCTGAAAAGTGTCATGATAGGAGAATAATTTACATGTTGTCATTTCTCTTAACCTCACCAATTTCCTTTCATAATCCTCCACCTGCCCTGCCCCCACCCCCGTAAAAGATATAGTCATTACAATAGGAGGGAAGGTGGCTGGGCTGGTATTGCATGTAATTCTTGTCCCCAGGTGCTTCCTAAATCACACTTAGATTATCTGGTAATAAAGTTGGCAATGAAAAGGATGCCATAGCAGTGAGTTATAGGCATTTGCAGGTAGTGTGGCAAGGAGTTCACCCCAGGGAACCCTCTTAGTCGTCTTTTTCTTCCCCCACAGCATCACTTGTGCTTCCAATTCTCCCTTGTCTCTGGTTACTCAGGGCCTGAGTCATACACCTTGAAATAACAGTCACCCTCATTTCCAAAGTCAAGCCTCAAAGGCATATGAACAATTATGGTACTTGAGAAATTAAGGTTCAATTTTGCCAAGGATTGACCTTGCGAAGTACTGAGCTTTTTTGCCCGCAGTTCAATAGCATGCCTCAGAGCCCTGTGTTTAGCTTTAAGCTTTGGACTGGTTGCTCGCAATTAAGCTTATATTTAAGCTGTTTGGTAGATTGTGGCCTGAGTATACTGTACCTGGCAGATTCCAGCCTTGCAGGACAGAGTACTTGGGGACATATTTGTGCTGGGGCTGCACAAATACAGTTATTCTAGGTGCTGATAACTCTGCCAAGTACTTCTATATACCCTGCCTTCCAAGCTGCAACATTTAGTCCTGTAAAATACAGTATAGTTCTGCTGCTGCTGGAACATTTCCACAAGCATGGAATTGCATCGAGCATGGATGCAGGTGAGATGCTTATAGAATTGTGGGCAGTTGTATGGACTAACTGAGTTGCTTTTGATACGACAACTCCACTGTCACAGGAGAGTATCCTTCCACATTCACCCAACACCTCAAACTCCCTACATAACCAATAAAGATTAGATGTTAGTGCTGGAGGTGGCACTACACTGTACTCTCCCTGACAACACTGACCTTACCTTTCTGTTTTTGGCAGCTGCAAGCAGAATCAAAGAATCCTATGGGGTATGCCTAAACTCCAGGACCCAGGAGTGATTCCATGGTCGGCCCAAGTCCAGACACATGTCTCTGATATGTCAGGGTGAGCCTTGGGTGTGCACCAACCTATCCTGTGCCTCACCCACTTCTTCATGCCTTCGTTTCATGGGTAATAAGCTCAGGCCAAAAGACAAGCGTGACACATTCTTCCAGACCTCCAAGCAAGGAACATACTGTCGGGTACTTCAGACCTGCATTCTGCATGTAGCTGCATGCCCTGTGTTATTTCAGGCGCTTAAGGCCTTCTCTTTCTGTCAACTCACACCACCTGTCCTGGAGTATAGTTTTTAACATTTATTTTTCATGAAACAGATATTTCATAAACAAGCTTGCTTTTGTCTCTGTGAAAGGCTATCCTATCCCTATGGGATTTCTGCTTCTCTCGGGCTACCAGATACAAAGGTATCCCTTGCTCATTAGGGACCCATCTAAAACTTTGGTTCTGTCATCTTCCTAGACAAACAGTTGTCTCTCTCACAAAAACATGCAGTCCAGGTACCAAGGTGCAGCCTCACAAGAGAGGACCATGCCAGGCACTGCAGAGATAAAATCCTAAGTTCATAACCCTCCTTCTCACCCAGCTCCTCTTCCTGGCGTGAACACAGGTGCCAAGAAAACAAGAAATGGAGAATTTGAAGGAAGGAACAGTGCTTTTATATACAATAGCCTAATGCTACAGAGTTGTACATGAGAGCACTCAATACAGGTTTTTGTGATTATGCAAGGAAATAATACAGAAATTCTGTTCTGACAAAAGCAGTTAGAAAAAGGTGTCAGACTTTGATTATTGTGCCCTTAAACTTAACTTAAAAATCTTTAAACCTTAAAACTTTTGCAGAGAGATGTTGGTTTTGCTTTTTTCCATTATTTTAGCGTCTGTTTGTTGCAGTCCTCACACAAGTAGTTGCTGTTAATCCCATGTGCCCGATTACCTCAAGGCTTGTTTTTATCAAAACAAAATGCTGTGGTTTGTTTCAACATCTGAATATCAGAGGCAGGTTAGCTGGAGAAGCTGTGCAATGTCCCTAGTTTCAGACTGACCTCTGGCAATCCTACCTCCTGGTGGAATAACAACATCAGGTGTTCACTTCCAAACGTACACTAATTTTCTCGAAGCAACAGTATGTAGGAAGGGAATCCAACCCTCAGTCAAACCCCATTGCCTCTGTCTTTTGGAGAGATGACAAACTTCTATTAGCAGAAGGAGAATTGAAACAATTCCTTTCCAATTTGAAGTTTCACATGTTTACAGGAATACGCTAACCAAAGTTTGCTGAAAATAAAATGGAAAGTGATGTGGAACTAAAGTAACTGCACGTGCTATATTCAAAGCCAGACTGTGAATGGATTTCTTGAAATATCAAGTTTTAACTGTTAAAAAACTGTCAGAATGCATCACATATGAACACAGAAAGGCATTACAGACTGCAGGGAGATGAATATCTGTGATGAGAAAAACAACCCAACTGGCATGTAGAGGAACGCTTGAAGCCTCCTTTGTTATGACTACAGTAAAAATGCACATCTATTTTCCTAGAATAACAAAGAGTTCATTCTTGCTCCTGCTTGGAGGCGTTTACAATGTGTTATTAGCAAATGTACAAATGTCTTGTGTTTTGAAAAATCAAAGGAATTAATGAGTAAGTAGAATTAATACCTTCCCTATAGCCCTGCCCCTGGATTTGCTTATGCATTTTGCTTTAAGGAGTCACTGGATAAAAAAAAATGTAACTACACTGGAATCAAAGAGCGTCGCCCAAGACTTCCATCTCTCAGAGGAGCACCGCTGTAATTAAGGTATAGAGTTGGGCTTCCTATTATTGCTTGTGTTTTTCCTGGCTTTGTGATTCTTCAGTGCTTTTTTTGTCCAGTGGTCTCTACTGTGGGAGGAAAGGCTCGTGCACCTTAGCCTCCCAGCGCTGGCGTAAGAAGCTCCCCTTTGAGAAGAAGGGATCTGCAGGTTTGAACAATGTCCCTCTGAGAAGAACCCCAACCTATTTTTCCTTTGGGTGGATATTGAAACCATTATGTGTTTCTCCTTGAAGGCCATTGTTCAGCAAGACACATTTCTTCCTCAGCACAAGAGCCAGTTACCTAAATGTAGAAACAAATGAACGGAAGGAGGGCTCAAAATACATTCCATTCTCACACATGAAGAAGTCTAAATCTCAGAAGAGGAAGAGCCTCAGCTCTCCTCTGCCTTCTTATTTCCCACTGGTTTGTTTCAACAGATGCTGCTCTCCCTTATTCATGGATTTTGTTGCTAGGAAAAGGACGCACCGCTGCCTAACTCCCTCTGTTCCCGGAATGGGAGAGAGATGCCTAAATCAGGCTCATGAATTACAGTCCTTGAGTACCTGCCTGGAGATAAAATACTCAGCCTGAGTCCCTTGTGAATCTTCCCCTTTTGTTCCTAGTGCCTAAGCTTGAAAAGATGCCTACCATGCATATTAAAAACCTAAAAGGTTGTTAAAAAGGCAAAGTATCCTCCTCACTTTTGTTTACGCCATCAGCTAAACGTTTGTACCTCTCCCTATGCATGAGATGGACTTGTACAGCAGTCTGATTCAGAAAACAGATTCCTGAGGAAACAAACCACTTTCCGACAGGTTAGATTCTAGCTAGATCAGCTCCCTGAGCTTGGTTCATCTTCTAGTTCCACTGGCACCAATGTCATGCAAGACACGAGGCCAAAACCTGCGGGAAAGGAAGAAACGTGTGAGTGAGAAGGGAGGGGAATCAGGCAGCAGAAGCCCAAATTTAGAGCAGCTTATGCTGTGTTGGAATCATACTCCAAGGTATGGTTTGGGCTGTTATATGCCCAGCGGGTTGCCATCATCCATACCTCCTGTAAAATAAATCTGTTTGAACTGTATACCGAGTCCCAAAATAGATTAGATATCACCCACTGTAGGGTTTTGTGAGTCAAAAAAAAAGAGACTTGGCAATGAACAAGGCCCAAGGGTGGGGTTTCATGTGATGCTGAATGCGATTTAACAGCTTGCTGCTGCTGAAAGGGGGCTGCTTATCTTTTTTAGTCCCGCATTTCCTCCCCCACAGGCACATGCTGTTAATGCTTGCTTTGCACCAACTCCAGCATTCATCTTGCACTTAGGTTGTGAGTGGGTCAGTTTGTCTTGCTAACTGCATCAGAAAACAAAGCCAGCAAAAAAGTGAGTGGTCTGCTGGGCTTAGGAGCTGAGTCAGCTTTCTCGGTCACCTGGTTTGCTCGGATGAGCACCACACCGAGCGATTCCAGGGAAGGGGCAGGAGGCCCAGCCAGGAGCAGGAGGGCGCAGGGGGAGGCGGGAGCAGGATCACAGCCTGTTGGCAACACCAAGCTGCTAGGTTGGCTCAGTTTCCTGCCGAATTGCAGCCCAGCTCTCCTTGGACTTTGCTATCCAAAGTACATTATTAAATGCATGCAACTCCTGCGTCAGAGCCCTGCCAAACTTTTACTGCTACGCATGTTGGGCCAAATGAATTTGCAGGTCCTTGTAGATTCAAGAACCAGCTTTGTTCTTGGCTCTTGCTGGCAGCACAGGCAAGTTGTGGAACAGTGGTGCAATGTGCTTCCCCTCCAGGAAATTCTGCTTATTAAGGGAGCAGTCTAATGAAGCTTTTGGAGAATCTGTAATGCCAGCCCCCTGGAGGGGAGCCGCAGTAATCCAGATGCTAGGCAACAATAGTAGGAAATGCTGTGATGAAGCCTGCATTCAGTAGGGAAGAGTGTCACTTAAATGACAAAATACCTACTTGAGAACTTCCTCTCTTTGAGCAGAGGTCTAGTGATCCTTTTGTTAAGAGGAGTGGACATTTTGTTCGCTGTCGGGTCATAGTTTTTACAGGCAGCTGTCATAATGGGCCCAGCCTCTCTCTGCTGGCATTTATAAGCCATGATATTCACAGATCTGTATCATAGGTCACAGCTCCAGCCCTTCCCTGTTCCTCAAACAAAAATTATTTCGGTTGGCCAATAGTCAGGCAGAAAGGAGAGTTCTTTTGCCCCTGAGGCACAGTGCGATCCAGTTTGAGTGATTACAATCTACAAAGTCATCCACGTTCCTCAGACAGAAAAACAATCAACTCTGGCCATGAACCAAGACACACAGGCAAGAGTATCTACTCAGAGCAGTTAAGACCCACAGATTTTGTAGAAGCTGTGGTGGAGACATGGGAACCTTTCTTCTCCCACACATGAGCAGCATGAGCTTTCCAACATCCTTCACACTGAAGTCAATTGGCCTCAGCAAAAATTCCTCTGTGCAGTATATACGCCGAGTTCCTACCAACAGCACCTTTTGTTGAGCAAAAAGTGTTGAGTATATAACGGAGCCATAGGAACCCCAAACTCCAGATTATTCCTCACAGAATCATTCAACTTATGTGTTTTTATGCTGTCAAGATCTGGAAAGAGGATGTGTGCACTTTCTGACGGAATTTGGGAAATTCATGTGTTTCAGTAAGGTGACCAGGGATTTCTGAAGAGGAGGTGTCCTAGGTTCCTTGGCAGGGATGAAAGAAGCAGGTCTGAGTCACCGGTGGTGCCAGAGGAGCTTCATATTTTCATTTAGGATGGTGGTTGCATTTTCTGCTTTTCCACGCCTATGCCACAGTGTGCATCGTCTTTGCACCCCATTTCAGGATCTAGTTGTGCAAAGGAAGATGACTTGTTGTGGCTGCATTCAGTGCCTGGTGTGGAGCCTACTTTCTGAGAACATGCTTGCCTCAGGCTTGCAGCATGAGTCTTCAGATGTGTTTAGCATTAAGATGTGGTTAACTCAGCTTCTAGCCCAGCTGAACTTTTACAGTTAAGGAAGACATTGTGCAGTGAAATCAGACTTTTGTGTTTATTTATTTTTAGCTTCTATGGAAATCACAATGATGCAGTCATGCCCTGAGCATATGTGTGCTCTTGTCTGTCTGTCCTCCCTTTGCGAATAACTCCTGGCCATTTTCAGCCCAGTTCCACTTAAAGCTAGTGGTTTCAAACATACTGTGTCCCTACATATTTCATAAAAACAGACAGTTGAATATAGCAGAGGGAAAGCCTACAGCCTTATATGGAAGAAAATGCACACCATCAACCCAAGCCATGTTAGGCATAAAAGAATCTACAGAGGAGAGCAATATTATATGTCCCAACCTCATGAATATTTAATCAGAGGAGGCACCACCAGAGGATCCCACCATCAGACGAAAATGACTTGGAAACTGGGTTTCATTTGCTGTGTGGCATATGGAAATACTTGATTCCTTAGGAAAGTAAAAAATAAATACTAATTTTCTCTGCCGCTCTTGCCTGCTCTCTTGCTTTCCTCCCTTTGCTGCAGGCCTGTAATATAGAACCAGATCCTGTGTTACCAGGAAGTGGGGGTTGATAACTATGGATAGAGGGCTTAATTTTAAGAGAATGTTCATGAAACTTACCCTTTGAATCTGAACAAGGAACATTTTACTTCTCATAGTCTCATATGTCTTTTCCTTAACCCCACATTGGTTAGGTCTTAGCAGGGCACTGCATGTTTGGTATGTCCATCACTGAAACTATAAAACATACTACCCCCATAGGTGAATTAAAAGGCTTTATTGGGGAAAAATGCAATAAAACTGTGGTAGCTTTAAAAATCTGATGGGCTTCTAGCTACTTTCAACAATCCACACATCTCCTATCTTGAGGTGAGGTCCTTACCTTCCCAAAGCTGAATGGTTCATACTACCAAATTTCTGAAGCAGGACATAGTAAAGTACTAACAAAAATATAATATAAATTTCAGTTGCCAAAAGAAATAAACTAAATGTTTTTATGTGCATTCCTGGTGGCTTTTACTGTCTCTGTTTGTCTGGGTCACAGTATGTCAAACCCTTAAGTATGCAAGTAACTCTACGCATATAAATAGCCATGAGATCTTCTCAAGTGTTTGGAGGTCTGTGGCTTCACAGAACGAATACATATGAGTATGCAGAGACTGATGTCGTAATAATTACTAATCATATTGTAGTTTTACATATATAGTACAACATACTAACACTATACCTTCATTATTTTCAGCATATGTATTTGTTTTAGTAGACAAATGTGCTGTCCTCCCTATACTGGTGAAGTAAACAGTGAACATTCCTTAGAACTGGAAGTTGAGCACCCAAACTTCTAAACTGGAGAAGGATCCCTGGAAAGGGATCCTGTCAGAAGGATCTTCTGACACTTGACCTAGGGTGTGCAACCCCTCCCCACACAGTTCCTAGCTACTGTGCGGTATTCAGTCAGGGACCCCTATCAATAAGCGATTTGGAAGTAGCCACCCTGTTTTGGGACATAAAAGAGTTTAACAAAACAGGCATTCACAGTGCACCTCAGTGAGACCATGAGCACATTTAGTTTACTAGCACAGGCATAGCCTCAGTGTCTTGCAATTGCTATCATGGATACAGCTGTGAGGTCTGCAGTATAGAAAGAATCTCCTTTAAAGTCTGACTAATTATTTGCTACTCTTGCTTATCCATTTTGTTCTTTTAAAGGTGATTTTAACACCAGTTCCTCCTTCACCTTTGAGGCTCATCCGTCAGGATTTCCTGTTTCCACAGCTCACCCTTAAACTAAGGTAGACTCCTTAAGCTCCCCTAAGTAGCAGCAATGTCAGCAAGTATTGCAGAAGCAATGCAGAGCCAGAAAGAAAGGCCTGAAGTAATCTTTGACAGATTTAAAAACTTGTCATCTCTCAGTGCAAGAACAAGCCTGTGTAAGAGAGGATTAGCTCAGAATGCATTTTGTATTAAAATTCAGACACTGTCATAGGAGAAAGATGCTTTTCTTCCTTCTTTTTTTCCCCCTGAAGGAAAACATTCCAGTGCATATTTTGATCATTGTTTATTCTTCTTCTGATAAAAGTCTATGCCCTTAGTTTTTCTTAGTCATAGATGCATATTAGTCAACAGTTTTAAACATGTTAAAACCTGCTGTTTAGTCCTCAATTACTTCCCCTTCCCTTTCCTTACTGATACTTTTTTTATATTGTCAAAGCATCTATCAGCCCAGTCCTGACTGAGGACTAGGCCCCTTATTTTGCTCACACAAAGAACTTATGTTTAATGGGTTTATTTTTCTTTCAAATTGCTTGTTCAACTATGATTATTCAAATGATGTAATACTGGGAATATATACTTATAATTACCATGGCCAGATGGTCTCAAATCAGTTCACTGTGTTTTGTTTTCTTTTGTTTTAATAAATTACCTGCTTTAATTAACAGAAATCTCAGGCCAGACATTTACGTATACATTTTCTATAGGCTTCCATTGCCCTTTTAATTTTAACAGCAGCCATTTAACATTTGGGTGTGCAGAATATCTATAATAACACAACATTTTGTTGATAATTTTGAAGCCACCTGCGAATCAAATGCTTACAGACAAATAATTACTCTCTCACTGCACTCGTCTGATCATGAAAAGAGCTGAAGTTGTCAGCATTCCTTGATTTGCTGTAAAGTATTATTCCTATTTTACAGAGGAGGGCAGTAAGAAACACAGTTTAATCCCTATTTTTTGAAAGCTATTATCAGGCAACTTGTACCCTCTGGATGTGTCTAAAATTGTGGGACCAGAGACTTTTCAGTTCCCAAAAGGTACCCTGGCCACATTGTAACTGCACATGGGGATAAGGTTCTGATGTACAATTTTTTTCCCCTTCCTGCATCCTGGTTTCCACTGGAAGAAAATTTGGGTATATGGGAAAAGAAGCATCTACAGTGTGCTCCAACTGACCTCTGCCTGGACGGGCACAGGATCACAACAGGAGTGAGGACAGGAAAGGGGAAGGACAGAGGAGGGACACACCGTGAAACCCAGAGTACCCACATGTTGCCTGTTACCAACGATAGTAGAGAAGTAGGGTGAAAAACTCCCATTAGCATTGGGGTCCATATAAAGGAACTTCCAGGCAAATATGGGACTAGGGCACATCTCTTTGATTCAGGGTTTTTATCTTATTCCAGGATGATTCTTTCCCTCATTTCTGTTGGTTTGCTGCTACAGAACCACTCTGGATACTATGATATTATATATTAATACTACAGTTGCAAAATAATACTCTGTGCAATTTAAATTCTCCTTTTCAGAAAGCAACTTGTGAGAGTAAATCTGAGAAGCCAACAAATTTCCTTCCTGTGATCAGTTCATCTATAACCTCTCTCTACAGCCACATTTTTTCTGTCCCTCATACTCACCTATAGATCACAGTTTTTTCCCATTTGTACTTCCATTATTACTCTTCATCCATGAGAAGTATTTCAATTTCCCTGCAGCAGACTGGCATTTTTTCTTGGATGTTTCAAGGGGAGCTAATTTACATCAGGAAATTGCTTCAGGGTGATCCATCTGGGACAGTCAAAAAGTTTGCATAGTCTTTATGTACTATGTAGACCTCATTTGTTGTTTCTTTTGTACTTTACATATCACCCCTGGCTCACAAGCATCTCCCCACCATGACCAGTGTTTGTCCTTTTCATAGTGAGTGAGCAATAAACATGTGGTTACCAATCTTGGCATCCCAAGAAAACTGGGAGGGAAGAGTCCATCCAAGCTTAATCAACAGCTGGAGACTACAAGGGTCTCCCATAGGTCAAGACTGGCTTCCAGCTCTGAGGGGAAAATTGCTAAGGGACAAAAATGGGTCCCTTCTTTGCCTGGAGATATTGTGAAAGGACTGCTCAGAATGTCCTTCTTTCCTGCAAAAGGTTACTTTTTTTTTCTAAGTAGAAAACCTGTTTATTTTCTGCCATGTCCCAAGTTGGAAATGCGAAATGCTTAATTTACCACAGAGCCACTCAGCATCAAGTCAATGGGTGCCATGCAAGAACTTGAACAGGACTGAATAAAAGCAGTTCCAGGGGGAATTTGCTGACACATCGTACTTTATTGACTGACACTATTCTGATTCAGAGCTACATATGTGCCTGGTCTCAGGACAGACAAAACACTGCATCTCTGCAAAGGTCCATTTCCCTCTCCCCATCCAGCCTTGATCTCAGCCAGAGAGGAAAAAAATGGGATTGCTTCAAAGCGGGGAGTAGCGTGGACTTGCAATCCACTGCCACAATTCCAAACAGCCCATGGCATGGCTTTCATTACACAGCAGATGTAGCTTTTCTTCTTTCTCTTTCCTCCCTCTCCCCTCCATCCAACAGCTTTTTTTATCAGTTGAACTGATTAGGCCAACAAAAAGCTAGTTGAGGTGTCCTTCAAAAAGGCTACACAGCCATAACAAACGTATGCACTGAATCTGCTAATGCCATGGCTCAGTTAGACAGAGATCTCTGTGCTTTCTGCCTGCCTTATCTTTCTCCAAGGAAGGCTTTCTCCAGGAACATCAGTAAGCTTGACATCTCACACTGTCCCTCAAGTACTTCATGACATTCCTCAAAACCATTCTTTTTGAGAAGAGCTGACAACAGTGTTTAGACTGTCATGCAGGTCTGTCATGATGCCTGAGTTGTTGTCCTGTCTGGATTGTCTATTGTCTCCAGTTTTAAACTTAACTGCTCAGTCCTGAGAGGTAAGGACCTTCTGTCTTGTGACTGTACAGCACACTGCACTACCATGTCCTGTGTCCATCGCTTCAGGTTTCTAAAAATGCATGCAATCTGATTAATCCTAATTGCTATTCTCCATTCCTAACGTTCAATCATATTTTGTGTAATCCTACTCCCCCTGCCTAAATGAGTATGAAATTATACTCAGAGCAGCAAAATCTGCAGGGATGGGGAATGAAAGCTCTTTCCTTGACTTCTCATTAATTTTGAGGGCTATAGTGTGTCTCCTTCTCAAGGGCTCCTACACAGGACTTTTGTGCCCTAGGCCTATGAAAGTGCCACACCGTAACAGGCTGCTCAAACCTACCACCCCTAAAGATTTCTACCACTTCACCCCCAAACGAGCAGCCTCTGCCTGTAGCACATACAGGTAGTAAAAGTTCTCAGCCAGATCTGCCTTTCCTATGTGTCTCCCCATGCACAAAACAGCCAGCTTGAGACCATACTGAGAGCATAGCCTTGCCTTTGTGCTGGTACTTCCTGAGGCAGATATGAACCTGTTAGATGAAGTCAGTGGTTAGAACCACAGCATTAAAAAAAGATCCCGTGTCGCTGAGTGTTTGGTGGTTGCTCTGTGGTGGAGAGAAAGCTGTATAAAGCCGTGCAGTTCAGGATGTGTTCTAGTAACAGTGAAAGTATATACCAAAATTGAATGTGGATTAGAAAAATATACAAATGGTTGTGTGACAGTAATGTAACATTGCAAAAGAAACTTGAAAAGATACTAATGCCTCTACATTGTCAGAGAGATAAAAATGGGGCATACTGGAGTATGGAGGGACAGGCCATATGTGCAAGCTTACTGGTTTGGCAGAGTACTGAGAAATTGCTCCCTGTAAACTGTCTTTTCAGCACCTGTTTGTTCTGTTGTTGTGTGAATGCACTCCCAAAGTGCTGGACAGACTGAACACAACTTGCCATCACTCATAAAAAATTTCTGTTCAGGCCATCAAGATGCACTCCCCCAGCAGAGCACATCCTTGCCCACCCTCTTCCAAAGTGACACATCGTTTCCTGGAGGAGATGTACAGCCAGGAGGGAAGTTCATGTTTGTGGTGGCTGTGGAAGTGGCTAGGGTTAACCATCTTCCACAAGGGTCTGCCTGAAAACTCTTCCCACCGCAGCGACTAAAGAGCCCTTTGAGGGCAGCAGGTTCCTGTCCCCAGTCACCTTAAGGTTATGTGGGGGAATTTATGACAAAGCAAAGGGGCCTCAGAGGAGCAGGTTCCTGGAAACACCCAGCTCAGCTGGAATCCCCCATACGTTTTGCCTCATTTTATGAACCTGTAAGATTTGTTCTTTTTAAAGCCACCTTTCATACTGTACACAAAAAAAAAAAAACGGTCCTATGTGACACCTCCCATTTCAGTTTCAGGGTTCCCTCAGGCCCATGTTTCATACCTAAGACATAACGCAGTCATTATTTTACTACCTTGCTGGTGGCTTAGTGTCCCTCTTTACCTGCTCCCTACTTAAAAAGTACTGTAATGATGCCCGCCTCCCATCCTCCACAGATACAAACACACCAGCATACCCCAATTTTTCTACTAGGATCTCAATTCTCTTCCCACACCAAAAGCTCTCTGTCCATACCATTTCCCTATCTACCATTTTCCCTTTTCCCTGTCTACCCTCCTACTCTGTGCAAGGATATTGCCTTCCTCTCATTTTTCCTACTCATGGCTCAGTTGACCCTAATTTCCTTATGCTAAGGACTTCATGCTCTTTTTTTCTTTTCAGTTCAGGCTCCCTCACCTCCTTCCGTCCCTGCCTCCAGGGCAGGGTTCTTACACATTCCCCCACTATTGTTACAGGGGTTTTCTTCTGTCTGGGAGAGGAATTACGGAGCGTGGGTGTGCCCCGGCTGTACTGAAAGGACAGAGAGGATGGAATGGCACTATTGTCTTGGAAGGTGTTAATGTGTGTCCTTAATGGATTTTTGGTTCAGTATACACCTAGAAAAGTGCCTGAGGCTGTAGTTCTGGTAAATGTAGGGAAAAGGCTCTGCACCTTCTTCATGTTTTCTTCCTTCTTCACTATTCAATATTTACCGAAATCAAGAGAGTTCTGCACACTCGTGCCAAGAAAACTCCCTGAAACTAGAGAAATAATGGAAACTGTGTTCAGAAGTTACTGCTTTAGAGAAGACAGAGGCATGTCATGAGGCTGATTGTAGGGCTCACAAACTCAGCCCATAACTTGTACAAAACAGGAGGAAACACAGAGTCTAGCAAATATGATAATGTGATTCATTCAAAGATGTTTTCGTACTGAAGAACATCTCTTTCAGCCTCCTAAACCAAAACAAGGTGGTAGCCCCCATACGTACTGAGGAAAGCATGAATTGCCAAAACATGTCTACCCATTTCTTTTATAAAATACTTATCACTTTCTTTTTAATTTGGGTTTAAAACTAGCTGAAAATTGTCTTCATCTTCCCAGTCCCAGTCTTATTAAACTGTCTATTTCTCTTGCTCTTTTTTCCTCCAGTTTATCTATTTTTGGCTCCTTTGCTGTCATTCCTGGTTTGTATTTATTTGTGTTTGTTCTTGTTTTTCAAATATGGGACCTGCTTCTATTGTCTTTACTCAGACGATTCTTTATTGAAAGCAAATGGCAGCCTTACTGGAGAAAAGGCAATGGAAACAATCCATGGTTTTCATATTAGGATCTTGCTTCTGTGTCAAACTGCATGTTGGTAGAAATACTCACCAATACACAAGTAGCCTCAGATTTGATGGCAGATGGCTGGTTAAATACTATGTTTCCATTTAAAATCTATATAAGGAATTTATTGTTCATAAAGTTTTATATTTTTACCCTATTTTAAAAAAGGTTTCCACTTAGAAGGGGCAGTATCATTTAGGAACCTAATTCTTGTGCTATGAATTATTTAAGACTGAAGAAAAACTAACTGGCTTGCTGGCAAGGTACATATGTAAAAACATTGACCCATGCCTTTGACTTCTTGTCAAATCATTTGAGTGATGCAATCTGTGCAAAACCCTTTCTATTCTCTGTTGCTTCCAGAGATGGCCAGGTGTTTCTGGGTACATAAATTTTATTAATCTTGAAAGGGCATTTTAAGCTCCTTTTTTAGGATAGTGAAGATGGATGATTTATCTCTAAGGCAGTCAAGGCTCATAATTGCACATCTTCAGTCAATGGGAATATTGCTCTTGACTTCAGTAACTACAGAACAAAGTCATAGGCAGGAAGACAGATATTTTTTTTTTCTGTCTAACCGTCCCTGGAGGAGGAGGAGATAGCTGAGAATTGTTCTTAGATTGAGACTACAGTTTTCTCTCTGAACCTTGGCATTTCCTTACAAATTACCATCACCTTTATTTTTTTCTGCATAATTTTTCTCCCTAGTGCAGAGCCTGAGCCATCCTGAACAAGTAGGTAGTCACCTTGCCACAGCTTGTTTTACCCTGTGCTGGTGCAACCAGTGCTGTATTATGTTGGATACAGAGAAGTTCATAACAGACCACAGGGATTTCCTGAGAAACTAGGAAATATTTCTTAGATTTCTTTCAGCTTCTTCAGTGTTTCATCCTCATAATCACATCACTACCCCACTAACCAGCCTCAAAAACATAAAGGAAACTCAGTTTGTTAGCTCTATAGCTTTAAATAATCCTGAAGAGAAAAATGTTGGGGAGGGACTGCATGTTATTGATTTTTTGTAAAAAAAAAAATTGTAAAAAAAAATTGGGCATATTATAACCCATGGTTTGAAATTTTTTCTTCTCTTCTCTTCTCTTCTCTTCTCTTCTCTTCTCTTCTCTTCTCTTCTCCTTTCATTTCCTTTCTTTTATTTTCTTGAAATTGTGAGCAATACTGGAAAGCCCAGACTCTATGATGCGAACAAGTCATAGGCTGGGGGCACATGCTTACTGCTCTGCTTTACTAGAATTACCATATCACGAAGGAAACCTCCCTCACACCAGAGCATTCCTGGAGAAATCTTTCCTTGATCTTATTAAGCCAGATGATCTTATTGAACTTAGAGATGTTTTTAAAAATATATAAAATGGGGTGGGCTATTTTACAAGTCTGTAAATTGAGTAGAAAGGTAACTAAATGTCCAAGCATCTTAAAAACATATTTTATCTTAAATGCAAATGTAGGGATAGCTCTGACTACTGCCACGGGACAACTGGTGGATCCCATCCTCTGTTACCAGTATTCTCCTGCAGCCCCTCTTAATTTATGTTGCTGCTCCTTCTGTCTTTCCAGGATGCCCTGCCTGTCAGGAAAGGAAGGGAGAAAAAGAACTGATGAACACAGAGACCTCAGCATGTGGGCCATTTTAGACCTCCCCCCGAATACCTTTATTACCAGGATGACAATGTCAGTTGTTCCAACGTTTTTTCATATTACATCTAAAGCAAAGCAACTGTGGGCTGCTGCCTACAAGGAGCCCTTTCACTGCTCCTTCCCCTTCCTCCCCTACCAGCGAGCTCTGGCTGTTTCCCTGGAGGCAACTCTAGGGATTGCGCAGCTGAACCGCGAGCAGCTCAGAGCTGATCCAGCGCAAGCTCATCTGCCAAGCGAGTGCAGTAATAAAAAAAAATAATTTTACTCTTGGATCCAGTTTATCTATGACCACACCAAGGCCTGACTCATAGGAAGCAATGAGGGTGCCACTGTAGCAGATACATGCAGTTGTCCAAAATTTGGTGTAACATAAAACTTCTGAATATATCAGGTGATGCTTTAAACAGGCACATCTGGGTGCAGCCTCTGACTCCTGTTGTTTGGGAAGGTTTGTCTTAGGTGTGGCAGAGCAGCTAGCAGAGAAATTAACCCTTCAACACAAGATATGTCGTTTGCTGTTCTCTGAGCAGTGTTGTGAGCCAACCACACTGAAACCTGTTTAAACAGGATAGAGCCTTGCATGCTTTCTATCGTATAACTCCTGGAGCTTTGCAGAAGTTTAGCCTAAAAACCAACAGCTGCTAGGTAGAATTAATCTTACAGCATCAGGATGGAAAGGTCAGTTCCTTACTTTTTTGCCAAATGCTGGTAAGCATATAAGAGATCTGAAAATCAACAAAATCAACAAAAGCTTTAGGTAAGAAAAAAAAAAAGAACAAGAATTTGACTAATAGAAATTTTCACAGATTCAGTAAATGATAATTTTGTTCCAATGCCACACCCCTGATATTTTCCCCCCCTGCTTACTTCAAACCCTCAAAGGCATGGAGAGGATGCTATCTGAATGGTATGTATCACAAGAGTGCCGAGGGGCACTGGGCTGGTTAGGTAGTTGCAGAAAGCACTGTGTACATGCTCACACTTACACAGGGTTGATGAAAAGACACTTGCAGGTCCAGAAGAGCCATGGGAAGACAGCGATATACAACAAATGGGGGGAAAGGGGGTGAAAACAAGGGTGCGGAGCAATGGTAAGATGATTTGGCCTAGTGAGGTCAGTGGCCTATCGCTTCGCCTTGGCAGACCTCTCATCTTCTCTGCACATTGGTGCACGGGACTGAGTCTCAGGACTGCGGAGGAGTAGGACCTCACAGAGTGTGGGTCCATCCAGCAGACTCAGTGCTTCTGGTGTGGCCTCACCTTCTCTGTATAGATACTGTTTGTCCCACGGAAGAAATAAACTGTAGTGTTAAGTGCAAATGTAAAAGATCTTCGTGACCTGGCTGGGAAGTGCAAGATAAGGGCAACTTTACAAATCTGCGGTGACCCAGCTGCCACAGATGTGATTCTTCTGTTGGGCTATGAATACACATAATTTTAACAATATTATGATTTTTGATGGACAGGACAGTTCCTTCCATGTGTGGGTGACCCAGGACCAAAGAAAAGAAAGTGTGTACTACTAATTATCTGAAGGACGAGCCATGAGATCTGACAACCAATATGGACTGGGACACATGCAAGCCAGGGAAGGCCTGGAAGGCCAAGTGAGGAAGTTTGCATACGATGCAGCAGAAAAGGAGACAAAAGGACAGGTACAAAAATCTCCTGAGGCCCAAACTGAAAATTGAGACTATGACACTCTGTGCTAGGATATATTGTAATGGAGCAAGATGAATTTCTCTTTAACCTCCTAAAGCAGGTGTCCTGGGGTAAATTAACCACCTGCACCTGACAGTTCTGGCAGTCTTGGATGCTAATGGACAAAGCAAAAAGGAGTGATAAAGCTCAATAAAGCCTAAAAGACAAAAGATATTTTCAGTGTGTATTTAATGTATAAAAAGGAGGAAAACAGCATTTGTTGGGCCAGTAAGGAGAAGGCAGCAGCTGCTAGGATAATAGAGGACAGGGGCTTGCACACAATTTTTATTACTGTGAACAGAAATGAGAGAAGGAAAAGAGCTTAAGGGGAAAGAGAGTGATCCTTCAAAGTTATTCTGTGTCCTTAGCTTCCCTGAGAATTTTTTCTTTCTGTATCCGATTTAGATTATAAAATCCCTGGGGCAGCAATAGTCTTTAATTTGAGTCTTCTTCAGTACTGGCCAAATCATTGATGCTTAATGAGCAAATAAAATGTTGATAAATTAATATAAAGGTTGCCTTCCTGTAGTCTGGCCCTTAAAAGATGACACCCAGCTAGAATTGAAGTAAAAGCATTTGTATTGAACCTAAGCACAGGATCAGCTCTAAGAGAAGAGCATGAGTGTCTTTCCACTGCCTTCAAACAAGGGAAGATCTGGCTCATGTTGCAAACAATTCTTTGAAATTAAGAGTGTGCGACTGGGTACTGTACATGCAGGCAAGTTTCTGCATATTGCATATGGTAATTTCCCACCAGACAACCTACAGACCCAGCCAGGCAAGCTGCTGTGTCTTGGTGGACCCTGGGGTTCCACGTGGGTGCAGAAGCCAGCCATGCAAAGCAGCTTGCTGGATTATGGCATCATTCATTGCTGTAGTGCCACTTACTCGCTCTAATGGGCTTTATTCACACAGCAGGGATGACTGTGGTGCCGGGAGGCACAAGCCAAGTTGAAATAGATTTGTTAAGCTTATTTTGTGCTTTGTTGTAACGGCTACATTTTAGACAGATTGTGAAAATTATGTTACTTTTAAGATTCGGATTACAATACTGCCTAGAGACTAATAAAAATTGGGGATTCTGCTGTAATGGTTGGGTCCCAAAATATGTGAGAACACCAACAGTCTGCAAGCCCAACCATCTGCAAGCGAAGGAACAGCAAAGATTTATGTACCATTTGGTTTGCTGACTTCAGCGGGCTCTGGGATATTAATAGGAATATAGAGGCTGATAAACAGACTAATATGCCTTTTGATATGTTTTCTTTATTCTATTCTATCCTATCATATCCGATCCTATCCAATCCAATGCTGTCCTATTTACAGTAGTAAGTGCCGTCTTTTCCCTTCGGCTTTAATCATCAGGAATTTACATTGGTCTGTTTTGAGTTATTACAGGAAAGGTAGATTTGGAGGTGGTAGGAGGTTTAACTCAGGACAAAACTAAAAAAATACTGCCATGGCCATATTCCCCCATGTAACCAAAACAAACAATCTGGAAAAAACCTCCCAGATCAACATGTCAAGCAATGGCAAAAAATATTCCTTTTGCTGATAAAGTGGCATTCCCAGTACAGGGTTTTGTCACTGGAACTATACAAGTAAAAATACTAGTCTTACGAATACTGTGTACTAACGTAACTAAGATTAAGTCTATTCTTAGTACAAGTCCTTGTGACTTAATTCAGGGATTGTGCAAAAGGGACAGTGCAATAACAAGTTTTTTGCAGGCCATTTGGGTAAAAATCTGGCAGATGAGACTTCTCTCAGGTGGAGCTGAAGTGGGTGTGTGGAGAAGAAGGCGGGTGGAAAGCAGAATAGGGCAGAGCAGAAGAGCCTTGGTGTGAAAAGCCTTGAAACAATGCAAAAGGATTTCAACTTCTGGCTAAGAAAGCAAGCGGAAGAAATGTCTGTCACAGAAACAATTTCTGCTTGTCTCCTCCCTCCCTCTGCCCCAAGAAATGAGAATGATATGCATAGTTAGACAGAGAGAGAGAGATATGATAGATATAGACCTAAAGCTGGGAAGAGTGGTTGAGGGAAAAGTAAGACACACCACATCTAAATGTCATGCATTTAACGAGAAACGAGGAGCAGAAGAAACAATTAAAAAATACCGTGACACCATATGGAACTTTCCACGTTCAGTTGCATTTAAAAGCTATAAAAAAGAAACTTTAAAAACAACTACATTCTCTTCACCTCAAAATAGCATCCTTTGTTGGAAGACAATATCGTTATTTAAAACCCCCGCAGTTTTACATGTCTGAATCCACAGATTGTCTAGTACAGGCATCAGAAACTTATGATCCTGGTGTAAGAGATAGCATGTAGGCTGATTTTGAATTGCAGATGGGCAGAGGTATGGCTTGGAGCATCATGGCATTTTAAGAGAGGCATCGGAAAGAGAAAGCGACTCCCCATCCTGATGGATGTAAGAGCCATTTTCCACTCAGGGTAAACAAGGAATCAATGAGATGCCCCCTTTTTAGAGTCAGCTGAAACAATGGAAAACCTTTGCCCAAGGACACAAACACACAGGTCTAAGCAGCATAGGTCATCTGTTCCTAGGAGGGGTCCTGAGATCCAATAAATGACGGGGCAGAGGACTGAAGGAACTACAGCCTTGTACATGAGAGAGAAGGTGTAGAAATGTGAGACAGAACAACAAAGTCATCTGGATATAAGCTGAGATACACCTACTTGCCTGAGAAAAAACAAGGCTGTGGTTTTGAGAGATGTAATACTTGTATCTATGCAGAAGTGTGGAGGTCTTCCTCCCCACTTACCCACCCCCCAATGCCATGCTAGGCCTCGCAGGCCCACTGTTTACACTGGTGCTGATCCTTACATCTCTCTGAACGGACATTACTCACCAACCCAGCAGGAAACTAACCCAGAAAAACTGGGATAGATTTTTGCTGGATTTATGAATTGAATTGGCACATGCATGGGTCACACATGTAGCACAGGCACTGAGGGGATTGCTGGTGGAAGGAGGGGTGTATGAAGGGTGAGATGAGGCGGAAGATGAAGGGCAAGAGGGATGTCATCCAGAGGGACCCTGACAGGCTTAAGAGGTGGGCCCATGCAAATCTCATGAAGTTCAAGGCCAAGGGTAAGGTCCTGCACATGAGTCGGGCAGTCCCAAACACAAATATTGGGAGAGAACAGATGGAGAGCAGCCCTGAGGAGAAGGACTTGGGGGTGTTGATGGATGAGAAGCTCAACATGACCCAGCAATGTGTGCCACAGCCAAGAAGACCAACCATATCCTGGGCTGCGTCAAAAGCAGTGTGGCCAGCAGGTCGAGGGAGGTGATTCTGCTCCTCTGCTCCACTCTGGTAAGACCCACCTGGACTACTGCATCCAGTTCTGGGACCCCTTGTATAAGAAGGACATGGACCTGTTGGAGTGAGTCCAGAGGAGGGCCATGAAAATGATCCAAGGGATGGAACACGTCTCCTGTGAAGAAAGGCTGAGAGAGTTGGGGTTGTTCAGCCTGGAGAAGAGAAGGCTCCAGGGAGACCTTATAGCCGCCTTCTAGTATCTGAAGGGGGCCTACAAGAAAGCAGGAAAGGGACTTTTTACAAGGACATAGGACAAGGGGTGATGGCTTTAAACTGAAAAAGGGTAGATTTAGATTAGATATAAGGAAGAAATTCTTCACTATGAGGGTGGTGAGGCACTGGAACAGGTTGGCCAGAGAATTTGTGGATGCCCCATCACTGGAAGTGTTCAAGGTGAAGTTGGACAGGATTTTGAGCAACCTGATCTAGTGGGAGCTGTCCCCAACCATGGCAGGGGGGTTGGAACTAGATGATCTTTAAGGTCCCTTCGATCCCAAACAATTCTGTGATTCTGTGAAGAAGATGAGGCAAGATTTCCTTTCAGATGAACAGAGCCATCTGATTGGCTCAGCTGTCTGCGAAACCACAGCCTGAACGCAAGCATGTAGAAGCAAAGCATAGTATGGAAGTAAGCTGAAAGGTTCCCCTGGTGGTTTATTCTTGTTCTATTCCCTAACAGAAAGACCCCCAAATATTCTAAACTCACTAATCAAAAGGTCAGAAGTGGCAACACCATAAGGGTGCTGCTCTAATCCAGCTGTGGTACACTGCCATGATTTGTAAACATGATTCAAAAAGCAGACAGGGTATATTTGATCTGGAAAGATAAGAGTGTAGGCTGCCTGGGGAAAGAATTAGATATACTTTGACATAGATAATAAAATGCCATGCCTTAGCCTTGACTGCCTTTTGCATACCCATCTTTCTGTGAGGAATATCTGAAGATGTCATTACGGAGAACAAAGCAAAGCAAAACTAAGACCTTCAGCCTTTGCATGCGAAATATTGTCCTGAATGCACAATGCGCCTGCATGGATTCCCATGGAAATGGGAGAAGAGGTGTCAGCCGGTGCATTTCTTAATCTGGGAGTGGGATAATAAAGTCCCATTTATTAAAAAAAAAAATATTAAAAATCCATAGTAGTAGCCTGGGAAACTGTATCTTATAATAGCCTTATTAAAGTACTTTATAGTTTTCGTAGAATGCTCAAATACTTGTTATAAAGGAAAAACTCCAGGATCATACCAAATATGGTCAGAAAGTGCCTAGAGAAATCTCTGTATTCTGTCTTCCTTGGCACCCATGGCTTTTTATACTTCAGTGAAACATCTGCAAATGATTCAGTTAACCTCTGTTGAATTTTAAGGTAGTTAGACTGAATTCTTGGAATACCTGGGGCAATTTGCAGTCTTGGGTGCAAGCTGTACCATCAGCTGTTTTTATCTTGAGATTATGTAAAATTATCATGGTTTGCTTTGTGGATTTTCAATCTTTACCAGCAAAGAAGATCCTTAAATTATCAGTAGATCTTTAGGTAAAAATACTTCAGGATGATAGCACGAACCAGGTTAAGTTAGCTTTTCTGTCGGACATTTTAGGTCAACAGTTTTAAAGGGCACAGATGACCAGGTACATACCATAAGGACAATTCGGTCATGGTGCCATCTAATGCCCTAGAGAGAAAGGCCAGATTTTGCCAAAGTCAGCAGCAGAGCACCCGCTGAGCTCAAGGGCTGCGTTTTGCTTGCCAGGTATCTTACCGCGAGCGCCAGAAACCGTTCTATGATTCTATGATCACTCTGCCAAGCTCTTGCCAGGAAAGCAACTATACCCAGGAGAGCCACCAAAATTAAATCCTTCTCCGAGCAGGCTGTAACCAAATCCACAACACAACTGCGTGCATTGCATGGTTTTACAGAAGAGCACGCTACTGGGGATAGTGTGTTGGATTTGCTTGACTTCTTACACCCACTGTGTTGGAGAGGAAGGGGTACGGTCACACCTCCATTTTCCCAGTACTCCTCGTATCCTTCCTGAGGGATTTAACAACTGGTGGATGTTACCTTCATGCTGCCTATATAGCTTTTTTTTTTGTTTCCAACTGTGACACCCATAAATGTTCTTTTAATAAAAATCTATGTAAAATGGCACCCTGAGAAATCCAGACCCTGCACCGGGTGAACCAAACCCCTTGCCCCCCGGGCAAGGCGGCACCCCCACGCGAGGCCGCAGCCCGAGCGGGGCCAGCAGCGTGCCGGTGCCCGCCCGAGGGCCCTGCAGAGGAGCCGGGCCCGGGGCTGAGGGGAACGGGCCGCCGCCGCGGGGCTCCCCGCCGGGGCCAGGGTGGGGGCATCAGGCCGCCGCGGGCGAAGCCACCCGGGGGCACAGCCACCCACCGGCAGAGAAGCGGCCGGCGGAGCCCTCGGCCGCCGGGAGGGGAGCTGCGGGGCCCACCGACGCAACCCCGCACCCCCTCACCGCGCCGCCCCGGGCCGTACAGCCTCCCCCATTCCCGCCCGCCCCGTGAGGCACCGCCTCCTCCTCTCCCCGCCCCGCCGCAGGCCGCGGCCCGCCTCTCCTCCTCCTCCTCCGCCGCCGCCTGACAAGGGGACGGGGGCGGCAGTCGCGGCAGCGAGGGGCAGGGGGGTGACAAGGAAGGAGACAGCCCTCGAAGCTCCGCCGGCCCGGAGCTCTTCTCGTCCTCCCCTCTCCTGCGTGCGGGACGTTAAGCAGCGGCCATGGTGAAGGTGTCGTTCAACTCTGCGTTGGCGCAGAAGGAGGCGGCGAAGAAGGAGGAGAACAGCCAGGTGCTGATCCTGCCGGCGGACGCCAAGGTGAGGGCGGTGGCGGGGGGCCGACCCGACGGGGCCGGCCCGGCTGCGGGGCGGTGGGCGATCCGCTCAGCTCCGGCTCTGCTCCGCGGCGAGGTGCTGCCGAGGGGAGGGGAACGCGCCGGGGACGGGTTTGTTCTTTATGTGCTCTTTCCATCCCTTCCCCCCCCCGCCCCCCCCCCCCGCCAGCGGTAAACCGCGGGCGGGCCGGCGGGGAGAGCTGCGCAGCGGTTGCCCCGCCGCCCCTCTCAGCTCACGCTTCTAAAATGGCTGACAGGAGAACGAGCTTGAAAGCATCGCTTCTCCCTACTTTGGGGGATTTTTATAGTGGTTTGGGTTGTTGCTTTGTTTGTTTTTGGGTTGGTTTTTTTTTTTTTTTTTAAGCCTGACGGCGCTTGGGCCGCGTCCAACTCGGCTTTTAAGTCGCTTTCGTCTCCTTTACGGTGTCCCGTCCGCGGACCCGCGGCGAGCTGAGGGGACGGCCCGGCAAAAGGGGCTGCCCTTCGCCGGCCCACCGCGCTTAGGCGGGGGTGAGGGGCCGGGCCCGGCTCCCTTAAGCCCGGCTTCCCTAAGCTCGGCCGCCCCGAGCCCGGTCCCGCAGCCCGTCCCCAGCCTCCGCCTGCGGTGCGGAGGTCGGGACGTCCCTGCGGTGTGTTGGGGTCGGTCGCGCAAGTTGTTTTGCGTGGAAAAGGCGGATCGTCTGTGGTCTTCACACCGCCTTTAATCCCGTCGGGCCGCACGGGTAAGTCCGACAAGCTGCTTGCCGGCTGGCAAACCTAAAATGCTTGAAGGTAGGGAGCGCTTGGCGAGGGTGAAGTTGGCCGTGCTTGTGCCGCAGCGTGTTTGCAGAGCCGGGTGGTGGTGTGTTACAGCGAACTTCGCCTTGAAACTTGGGCTAGTTTAAATAAAGGAACAAAGAGCTGCCTCCCCCCGCCCCGAAACAGCACCCAAACTCCAGTCGCTGTCGCCTTCCCTCCGCGTCTCCAAACAGCAACAAAGAACAAAACACCAACGGCCTTTGAAGTTTTTGAAGTGCAAAACTGCCCAGAATATAAAGGTTTTTGGTTGCAATTTCTGTGCTCCCGTAATCAAAACCAGTTTTTAATTAGGGGTAGCGTAATTTGCTCTAAGCTTTTTGAAGAGAGTGAAGACTTGAAAAAAGGCCAGCTGCACATAAACAGCATGCCTTGCTGTTTTCATTTGCTTTCACAATCTTTTGTGCATCAGGCCTCTGAATTACCAGATTGGATCTGCAAAAGAGATAGGGTTTATTAATTTCCTAAATCTTTGTGATGAAATTCTGCCTGGGAAGACAGTATCTGTTCAATTTTTATCATGTAGCTGTGCCCCGGTGTAGGACTTGCTGTGATTTTGATGGGGCCAGGTTCTTCACTAGCAGAGTCAGCTGTCATTTCAAAGCTAAGGGGGACTGTAAGATGTTTCCTAGTGACATCTTCCTGGTACAGCAAGTCGTGAAGTTTCACACTTCTACTGAAGGTACTGCATTTATAATACTCGGACCAAAGTATTTAAGTCCGTAGAATATGTGCCGCAGCAAATGAGATGGTATTGTTACTCAGATTGCCTGCAGTTATGGGAAATCTGTTACATGATCTGTGTGCCTGGTTGTTCCTCGCAGGAGTGCCATTCTCTAGAAGGTAATGGATTCCCTAAGTTCAGCTTGAACTGTGGAGTTCCTTCCTGACCTCAGGTCTGGTGATCGCTTTGACACTGAGCACATAAGCAAGACACAAACTACAAGTTCCAGAAAATGAGTTTTTCATACTACCTTGGAATCTAGATCGCCCTGCCCCGGATGATGTTTGTTTCCAGATAGCCTACCAATTTGGGCTTGTCGTTCCTACTGCTAAACAAACAAAATACATCTGGCTAATTGTACCCTGGGGAGCAAATCCTCCTGACCCAGTCCAGATACTGATGGAAGCCTGTTATTTGACTATGATTTCCATAATGCAGAGCTGTAAATTCTTGCAGCTGAGGATGAGATACAGGATCTGCCTTAACTTTGCCCAGGTCTTAGTGTGCATTGCTTGCCTAGAAGTGAGACTTGCAAACATTTACTAACAAGGTCAAAAGGTGGTCTGGTCTCACAGTAGCTACTTCTAAGTTCTTGCGCTGTTATCAGGGGATGAACATGCCTGAACAAGGCTTAAAACAGTCCTAAAATAGCATGCTAGGAATGGATGTTCTGTACAGATGACAATTCCAAAATCAAATAAGCACTCTGAAGGGACATCAAGCCTTTGACATTCTCCTTGACACATTTCCATATTTTCTCAGCAGAACTGCAGACCTACACCTACAAAATTCTCTTGAATAAGCTTTTTCTGAGCTTGCGTGTTCTAGAGCATAAATAAAAGCATTTCTGAGTACAGTAGCATCATCTGTAGCTTTAGTAGAAAAGGCTATGCAATCGATGCAGGATTAACAATACTGAAACAGATTATGTGATGTAGCTGTAGAGGTATTTGGATCTTCGAGTCTGGGAGTTTATTCTCAGATTTGGGACAGAAAAAGGAACGGAGGGCCATTGTAAAACTTGATACCTTTGAGGTAAATGCAAGATGCGGTCTTTGAACTTTGCCTTCTCTAATACAAATGCGTAAGAAACAAATCTTCCGCCCCCCGCAAGGAACTTCTACGGCCTAAGGAGTTCTTTGAAGGGAAGGGGAAAAATAAACCACATCTGACAAATGTGTTGTTCATATCACTTCATTGCTGGAAAACCCTTAGCTTCAAGTGGGGTTTGAAGGCAATATGAGAATGTATTAGAAGAGTGAATTCTGGTAGACTGAAAAAGGGTCACATCTCCAAAACTGCTTATATGGGGCATTTGTTTTCCCCTCTCCAGTATCTTGAACAGACATTGTTTCTGTAGGACAATAAGTAGATCTGGATCAGAAGTGTGAGCATGAAAAATATTACATTTTATGAAGCTTTCTTTTGCAAAGAAAGTCCTGGGAGGCATTCTGGACTGAAGTAAAAAAACATTAAGAATGGAAGAGAATCAGCAGAATCACACATTCAGAATTCTATTATCAAGGACTTGCAAAGATTTGAGCAAGAGATTAGTAAGCCAGTTGATATTAATGAATAAAGCCAAATACTCTGAAATGTCCAGAAAATAAAGATTTTTGGAATGAGCTTTTCGCCTAGTTCTTTGACAGTCTTGTTCTGCTGCTTTTCCCAGCACAGTGACATGAAGACTGTCACTCTTGTCTGCCATCGCAGGATTAGTCTCAAGTAGATAATCTTCCTAGGGCTTATTAAAGAGTGTTTGCGGCTAAAATATGCTGATGAGGTGGCATAGAAATACTCTGATCTCACCAAAATTTGCCCATTAACCCCTGATGCAGACACCAATAGGAAAGTAATTAGGGAAAGGAGGAGAGGAAGATGCAAGAAGAGTAGGGGGATGTATCACGGGAACAGCAGCTTAAAAAAAAGCTTTTGTAGAATGCAATGGTCTTATGCATTGGAGTACACTATTTAAAAAGGAGTTTAAAAATCAAGAGTGCTGATCCTGGCTGTGCATAAGTCACCCCTCAGTATTATTCCATGTTGTGAAAGTGGCTCCATACTGTAGGCAACAGTTACAAAGCTCTGCTACTAAGGTTGGGGTGATACTTCTATGCGGTAATTATTGGCCAAAATGCAGAATACTCTTAGTGAAGGTTCTCAGGCAACATTTAATTTTCCACTTTGCTCATTGTCAGTACAATAGAGTATTTTATGACCCAGTTTCCCAACAAACAAACAATGTGTGGTATTTTAACATTTCTCCCTACAATAGATCTTTGGAGAGCCAGAGACGGTTCTGAGCATAGTTGAAGACTTCAGACATTTTGCAGAGTCCATTCAATAGATTAAGTCCTCCCCAAAGCTCTTCCAGCTTTTAGAAACTCTCAGGCAGTTGCTCCCTTCTACCGAGGTAGGTGGGTAGGTGACAATTTTTTTTTGGTTTTCCCCCTCTTCCTTGGTGTGCTCAACTCAGATAATCTCTACCAAATACAGCTTTGTGTGCAGAAGCTGTGGACTACACATGCATATTGTAGCTGAGTTTTGGACAGCTGCATCAGCAGAGAGAGTTCAACGTGAAAGTGTAAATGTTAAGAATTTTAAAAGCAGCAGCTTTCTGCATTTATCCCTTATGAGAACATTATTACTCCGCACTCTGAAGTTAATCTTTTTTTTCAGTTTAGCTTAATCTTTTCTAAGGCATACTAAAATAGGCACTTCTAACACAGAGTAAGAGGGTCCACCTGGGAAATACTGTTAAACAACTAATGAGCACTATTTTTCCATGTAGAAAAACCCTTAAATTTTGTGTAATTCGTGTTAGATGTTGCTGAAATAAAAGCGTTAGCTTTACAGTTGCTATACTCTGTGTGTGTAAATATATGTAAATACTATATAACATCATTTATATATGTTAGTATACACACTAATAAATAGTCATTTGCTTACAGTTTTGCTGTCAGGAAAGCAGGTTTATGGGACATGTCTGTAGATGGGGTGTTTTGGGGTTGTTCTGTTTGCTTTTGGTTTCTTATTTCATGGATGAGCTTTCTTATTGACTTCATAGCCTTCCTCCAGCCAAATTTTCTATAGGCCTTTCACTAGTCACCACTGGGGAGATGCAACTAGGTCATTAAACCAACCAGCTTCTGCTGTCTGTCAGAGCATTCTGGATTAAGGCACAATTGTTTAAAAGATGGCCAGAGGTAAAAAACCCTAGCAAACTGAATCCTCTCCCCCTTCTCCTCCCTGACTTTGCTAAGATTTTAATGACAAGCCACCAAACCTCCGATGAAAACCCTCCAGTTTCAGGCACAGAGGGTACCCAAGATTCTGTTATTTATTTGGTTTTATGGGTACCTGCAAGCATAAATTCAGGGAAATTGTGTTCATGTAAACAAAATCTGTGGCAGGGGTTGTTCATGAGGAACTCTTCCAAAGAAAAGAAGCCTTGCAGCTGATGTCATTCCCTGCATCCTTTTACATGGTGAATCTGTGCTACTGGTTAAGTAGTGCAGCTTCCTGGAAACAAGATCAGTGTGGTCTTGAGATGTTTGGCTCCTAAAGCTGTTCCATAGTGGTTGCCATCAACTGAGAGAAAATACTAAGAAACAAACTTCTTTAAAAGTTTGTGGTGCTCCTCTGAAAATCTCTTGCTATTTTGAAGTGAGTTTAGGCATTTGGAATTAGGTTAGGAAGTTCAAAAAGGGATCTGGAAGAGCTTGTGTCATCCCCATCTCCTCCGCGACAGAAATGAACCTGTGGGACAGAGGGGTTCTTCTGTCAGTGGTCCGGATCTCGCTTCCTTTTCTGTTTCTCATCACTTCCTGACCTGAATAACAAATACAAAGCTTTGATTTGGAAATACAACCATTTCCCAGAAGAATGACATTTAATATTTCAAACAGGATGTATTCTACCAGACCTTTGTGATAACTGCTTCGTCAGTTGTTTGTACCATTAACATTTTTGGCTGGCTGAGCGAGAGCTGATGTCCGTACATTTCATTACAGCTTATATGGATTCAGTGCAGGGATGAGCGTAGAGACAATGCAAATACTTTACATTGTTCTAAATAGTTTCTCTTTTCAGATTAACAAACTTATACTTGGCTGAGGCCTCTTGCTCTAAAACTGTATTCAGAGAACCTTTTTTTTTTGCTTAACGTTGTCATGTGGCAAAGTCTGTAATTAGATGAAGCTTTATGTAATGCAATATCTAGAAAAACTACTCTGCGCTGTAATGTATTGTTAGAGTTAATGTCATAAATACTTCTCTTAGGTTCACTTCTGTCTTTTTGTGATGCAATACTCTCTCCTTTCTGGTAAGCTTCAAGAAACTAGTTTGGATATTAACATTGCATAGTGGTATGAAAAATCCCACTTAAACAAACCAAAAGTTCTGCTCAGTGGGAAAAGCTACAGTTAAATTAGTTAATTTCTGAAGGTATGGATCAGGATGAAATGATGAACTTCCCTATATAAACAGACATTTGAAAGAAAATGTTCTTGGAATCAACAGTATTTTCAAGGGAAATGGTTTTGACTCCTTCCATTATAATGAATATTTAATTCAACATATGAATGTCTATTTCAAGAAAAGTTTAATTTAAAAATATAATGTGTATATGTGGGTTTTTTCCTGTTAATTATTTTAATAAAATATTTACAGTTGTAAATGTAGTCTAAGACTTGTGTTTTTATAGACTCAAATAAATAAATTTTCATTGTTATTTGTACGGTGTTTGCCATTTTTTTCTTACCAGTATTTTAATAAATGTTGATGCTAATGGTTATTTGAGGGCGGGGGTTATAAGAATGGTAAGCATACTTGCCTCCAGTAATGTTTTCAGTTAACACTTCTGCAGTTGAAATTTTGGCATATTTGTAAGCATTATATATATTTTCTATCCAGTAGCCACTAGCTACAGGCACCAAATAGCTTACATACAAAAAAATAGTTCTGTCTGTGACTCTCAGGAAATATCTTTGAAAGCAAATACCGCATTTTTAAGCCCTAGTAATTTTAAATGTTCTTTATTCTGTGCTTCCAAAAACATTATGACGTATTTCAAACATAAGAACTACAGCTGGGATAGGTAATGGTGTGTTCTGTTAGCTAGTGCATAGATTCTTTTTTTTTTTCCTGCTTTTCTCCCCACCACCCCATTTATGCTATGATTGACAAAAGTTAGCATTATCTCCTTTTGTCTCCTGATCCATATGAATAATACAATGTTAATTTTCGTACTATTTATGTACTGCTTTTTATCCTCAGTGGAAATTACTTCGGATCTACAGATGAAAAGCATGCTAATTTATAAAAACTCAGATATCTGTCCTAATTTTACAGATGTAGTAAACCAAAGAAATTAGATAATTAATAAAATTGAGCTCTGCAATGAAGTCAGAAATGGTTTTGCAGCAGACATCACGTGGCCTAGGTTTTGGACCACAACGGACATAGAGAGAGACTCCAGCTTCTATTGGAGTGATCCACACATCATCTACAAGCAAGGATCCTTTGTGCAACAGCCATACAGGATTTACCAGAAGAGAAAAGGGCAAAGTAATATTTGCCCAACAGTTACTATAGAGGTCATGGAAAAATAAGTTGATATCTTGTTTGCCCTTTCTATGTAGTGTTGGGGTGTGTGTATAGAAATATTTTTATAAAGTTTATATATTACTAAGAATATATTTTTTATATATATATACACACAAAAAAAAAAAACAAACCCAGAGGCATTTTAAGAGTAGAGTTCCTTGAATGCAAATCCTTGGGTAATTTGTGGTTGTCTTCCTCCTCGGGTTCGGCAAACTCCTGCTTTTGATGACAGATTTCTGCTGGTTTGAGGGTAGAATGAGACTGGAATGACTGTAGAAAAAGAGCTATGCTGGGGAGATGATGTTGGGAGGGGACAGTGACCTCTGGGGTGGATCTTCCATGATTGCTGAATCATGAAGGTCTATTTATTTATTTATTTTGAAAGATGTAGTCTGCATAGAAAATCATTGCATTTACACATTTGAAAATGCAGCACCCTTTGCAGGGTGGGAGAATGAACATGACTTTTTAAGGCTGCTGCACAGTGCAGTGAGTTGTCTTGCCTAAGATTTGCAGTTTTTGGGAAGTTCTCTTGCTGCCTGGTGAGGTGTTTGAACACTGTCCGCTGTCTGTGTTTCTGCAGGGTATAATGCAGCCAGGTGCTGGGTACTGGAGTGTGCGCTCCACTTCGGGCTTTGGATAGTGTAATTGTTGTGAAGCCCTTCAGATTGTTAGAACAGTTTCTTCTAGGAAGAGGGCATACATAAATGTAAGCCTTTCAAGGTCAGCTCTTCTGACTGATACTTGTAAGTGCTACAATTAAATGCTATTCTGTATTTGCATGTAGAATGGCTTCCACTCGGAGAACTCTGATTGCTCTACAGGTACTGTGCATCTTAGTTCATAATACATGTATAGCAAGGTTTGTTTGTTTGAGGACAGGGCTGCTGTTCAGAGGGAGCCCAACAGGCTACAGTAATGGGCTGAACAAAACCTCATGAGTTTCAGAAATAACAAAATGCGAAGTCCCATACCCAGAACAGACTCACCCCTCCATCAGGACAGGCTGGGGACCAGCTGGCTGGGAAGCCGCTCTGCTTGCGAAAGACCTAGGGCTCCTGGTAGGCAGTCAGCTGGGGGCAAGTCACTGACATTACTGAAGGCCGAGAGCTTTCTGATCCAAAAAAAAAAAAAGACCGACAGGCTGGCATGAGTCCAGCAGGGGCCACTGTGATGGTCAGGGGCTGGAGCATGTGGCCAAGGGAGAGGGGCTTGTTCAGTGTGGAGATGAGACAGCTGCAGGGGGACTTCACAGCAGCCTCCCAGCACCTGGAGAGGTGACTGAAAAGACAGCAGCCATAAACTGAAAAAGGAGAGCTTCCAACTGGATATAAGCAAAATATTTTTCAGTCTGAGGAGAAATGAATGCTGAGCAAGTTGCTCAGAGAAGCTTTGAAGTATCAGTCCTTGGAGGTTTTCAACACCTGACTGGACAAGAGCCCTGAGCAACCTGATCAGGCTTCAGAGTCCACTTTCCTTTTGAGCAAGAGGTTGGACTAGACACCTCCCGAGTGCTTCTGTGATGTTAGATTCTACTTCTGAGAGAAACTGAGACACAGTGTTTGTAGCTTGCTTGAGATGACATGCCATCTGTGGCTGAACTGGGAATAGAGTTATTAAATTCTGAGGCTCAGCGGTGCATATGTGCATGCTAATGAGATCTCTTGGGTGAGAGAGCCATCACCGCTTGGGAAAATAGCCTTGAGAGAAATCTAGGTTAAATTCGCATAGCATTCCATCATACTGATGTCTGAGATTCAGGCAGTCGTAGGGAGAAAGCAGAGAAATTTCAGACTTAAGAAGCGAGCAGGATAAGGAAGAGACAGGAACTGGAACAATCAAGGTCAAAAAGGTAATTTGGTATTGATCCATTTAAAGTGGAATAGGAACCTTCTCAGTTCCTGTTTTCAAACATTGATCTAATTCAGGACGAAGCTGAGAGAAATACTGCATTTAAAGTTATAGATTTATTTAGTGTAGTTTTAGAAGTATGGTAAATGCAAGTCAATTATAAGTCAAAGAATGCAGGTGGGGGAAAGGTTTTATTTAATCAATGTGTAAAAATGAAGTATTTTTCAAAATTGGACAGTTTAATGAAATGCCATGTTTGACATGCGGTAACCATAAAGGGGGTAGTGATACTGTTTTGTGAAAGCAAAGTGTATTCTGAAAAAGGTCCCATATAACCTCTTAGGTTTGGGGTTTCTCATTTTAAAAAAATAAGCATCCCTCTGGCACCTCTTGCCAGCTATCTGTGCAAGCTTTCATCTGTGTGTTTTGGTGTATGGCTTGCAAACTGTTGCACCAGAACACTTCTCTCCTTAAAATACTTGAGAAAAATAGGTGTGGAATGCAGAACAAATTTCTGTCATTCTAATTTATGAAAATGTATAGTGAATTCATCAACATTTATGTATAATATAAAAAAACCTGGTTCCCACCACCTCTTCACTAGTCAAGCTTATGAAAACTTCTTGTGTTCAGTATGATACGGTTGCAATTGTGGATCTCTGTGGCTGTCAGCGGCACAAGAACTTCTGAATTCAGTGTCCAGACGTTTAAAGAAGGAAATAAAGGATGCGTGGAGCACAGCCCCAGCGCTCCTGTATGTACTGTTTTTTAAATGATATAAATCCTCTCCCTGCATAGTGTAAGTGTTACAGACAGTAGGTGTTTTTAAATAGGTGTCACAGAATCACAGAATGGTTGAGGTTGGCAGGCACCTCTGGAGGTCATCTGGTCCAAGCCTCCTGCTCAAGCAGAGCCATCTAAAGCCAGTTGCCCAGGACCATGGACGGATGAGTTTTGAATACCTCCGAGGATGGAGACTCTGCAACCTCCCAGGGTAACTTGTGTCAGTGCTCAGTCACCCTCACAGTAAAAAACTATTTCCTGATGGTCAGAAGGAATGTAAGATGGTATAAAGATCCTGCTGTACTAATTGCAATACAGAAAAAGAAAGGAGGGCAGTCCTTAGCTCTGAGTTTCACTTACAGTGAAAATGCAGGACAAGAGGCACCGGAGTGTTGGTGAGGCAGGCTAAAGATACAGCACTTCTGCCCAGTACCTCTTCCCAAAAGTGTAGCACACTGATGCACTGAACAGATTATCTTGTAGCAGTAATGAAGGGAGGAAATGGAAATAAGGTGTGCTCAGTGCTCTGCATATAGCAGAGACCAGAGAACTGGGGTTTGTGATGGGGAAAGATGCAGGGGGCATAGACACAGGATAAGAAGGGAGTTACAGGAAGCCTTGAAAGCACTGGGTTGGTGGTGAGAGAAGGGAGTTGGGGAGATCTTGGATATGGACAGAGAAAAGAGGAACAATTTGGGGAATGCAATATGAAGAATAAAATACAGTGTCTGGTTAGTTGTGTAATTGCTGCAGACAGCCTGGGCTGAGGGTATAGCCAAAATCTGCATGTGAATCATCTGAAGAAAGTCCTTGCCTGGTCTACAAAGATTGAACTTTCAGGCCGTTTAAATAAGTGTGTTTGGGTTTGTTTTGTTTTGCTTTAGTTTGTTTTTTTCCTTTCTTCCACTCTCTAGTTCACGTAAAAGTAAAGCTAACAATAAAAATATTTTATTGTTATTGGTAGTATATACCACTTGGTAATATATTACCACCTGTTACAACACTGCTCCCAACTTTAATCAAAGCAGCAGACTAAATAGTTACAGGCTTCTTCCTTCTTTACCGTCCTCTTTAATTGTTGGCTACTATCAAGTTTTGTAATCTCTTCAGAAGTTGAAGGCAGTGTTTAGGTAAATCAGGATTACTCACATCAGTTAAGAGTTAGAGGATTACGCTTCCAAGACACGCTTCTTTTATTGTCCCTCTATCGTGTAGCTGTGGGTGAACTGCTGATTCACATCCTTCACATTGACTTTACAGTTTTAATTTTCCTTGACTTCCTCAAGAGAAATTAAACTCTTCATATTCCACCATGTTTATCTCAAGTTTTATTTCCTGCTCGTCTTTTCTCACCTGTTTTCTGATTTTTGTAATCCCTTCATCTCCATCTTTCCCAATATATGCAGCTACCTTCCTACCCACCAGCACTGATTCCCTTTTTAAGGTGATCTTGAGCTGGCTGCTTATATTAATGTTTTTATTCCATGATGGTTATAACATTTGAATCATGAAATGAGTCATTTGACAGACACCTAGTTTTTTAATAAAATGCCCCCATTATTTGGTGAAAGGTATCATTCAACTAGTATCAAAATGACCTTGTACTTTGAACTTTGGAAAGTTCTTGGAATGTATTTTGTTCTTGCTGCTGGATTTCCTAGTGCTGTACAACAGACCTTGTATTTACAATATTCTTTTATAGAACATACACAGATATATTAGAAATACAGGAAGAGGTTAATAGTACCAACTGCCTAATAGGTAATTCTAATTAATTAATCTCCTCGGTTATCCAGGCTACGTGACTACAGCAAGCAACACCAGAACTAAGGTCTGGTTTTTATGCTCGTCTTTAGGCAGAGAGCCTTTGGCCAGATGGATAAGTCCCTGTCCATCATGACAGAAGAGGAACTGGCAGTGCTGCCACAGAAGGGTAGCAGTGTTCAGATATCAACTGCACATAAACAACCATAGCTTGTTTTCAGGCTTCATCATCTGGGTAGAAAGAACACGTCACTCCTTGTGATAAGCGAGAGGTCTCAGAAGCATCTATTGTATAGACTCTGTTTTTCCAACTAGCAAGTTAAAAGATCATTGTACTTAAAATTTAAATTTAATTTTATTAGGAAGCATAAAATCGCTGCTTGAGAGGCAGATCAGTACAATGGCCTTCCAGATTCACAGCATCTGCCAAGTGAGGAGTCTTGCAAAGGCCTGCCTGAATTTCCCATCTGCAACAAGTAATAAATAGAATACCAGGCTTGGAGCAGTCTTCAGGCAGGAATACCATGGGAGGAATGCAGAGCTCTTTCTAAATTAAGTTCATTTTAAATTGACTGTCTTTTGGGAGGATTTTCTACAGATGTCAGATTTACAAGTCAGAGCAGGCGAGCCTGACCAACAGAACTCCGTTTATACAACCATTGGTCAGTATTTTATTTCAAGACTTTTTAGCCTCCCTCATTAAAAAAACCTTTTAGGGAGTCGTCATTAACTTCTCACTCCACTAATTGAAGCTGCAGTTGGTCAATATTTGCCTTTAGGAAGCTCAGTCTGTCCCACTGCATTCTGTCCATCCATGTGATCTAACTGGCACTGAAAGGACCTTGGACGAAAACTCTTCTGAACAGCTTCCAGCCAGTTCTACCCACATGAATTGGAAGCTTTTATGTGTTTGTGTGTGTGTGTGTATATGTGTGTATATATATGTGTGTGTGTGTATATATATATAAAAAGATGTTATTCTCAGATGCATAATTATGGATGGTTTGTATATTATGCTGCGGACATTTTTAGTAATATTTGTAATACTTATTAATACTCTGCATCTGGTTTCTCTGTGGATCAAAGGCTGTGTGTTGGTTCTGAAAGAGACTTCCCCCTCCCAAAGTTATTTTTATTGCTGTTGTATCTATTTTAAAATTTGGGCCATTATCTTTTGCATAGGTGCACAACGATCATACAATATTCTGGACTCCTCACAGCATATCCATCATATCTGGCTTAGGTGCATTCTTATCTGATGAATTCATATGATTTTTAAAAAAATCATATTAATTGTTGTGTCCTTAATTCCTGCAAAGAAACAAGGTTTGATGATCTTCACACCCATTTTAATATGAACTAGACCTATGCCTTGTAAGTTTTTAGACTGCTTCACTTTTATAATGTTAAAGCAATTTTAGTCTACTATGTACAGCAAGCCACAAGGGGAAAATCTAAGTAATTACCAAGTCTAATTATACGCATTTGTGGCTCAGTATTGGAGTTTCTTAGAAGAATTTTGTGATGTTATGCCAAATGTGAGTTTGGTCCTTCTGAAATTCAGCATTTATTTAAAGGGAAAAAAAAAAAAGTAGCATTAAAATTAAACTGAAAAGAGTGAGAAAATATGTGGCCAGTAGCCATTAATAACTGCTAATGGTTGCAGGTTTAGGGGTTATTACCTTTTTTTTTTTTAGATCCACTCCAGAACAGTTAATGCTAATTGTTATAAATATGTTCTTGGGAAGATCTCTGTAACTGAGAGTTGCTTTGGTAAATAATTTGAGGTATCATTTGTCCATCTCCAAAGTGTTTCATGGTTCCAGTAGCAAGACACCACAGGTTTCATTAGCTGCTGCGGTCACTGATGAAGGGATCTTTACTCAAAACTGCAGTCATCTTGCAACATCTTTGTGAGAAGACGACTGGTGTTTAATTTTAACACTGTAGGATTTAGTATACAAGTGGCAGAGAAATGTTTCTGTTTCATGTCTTGTCCATGGGAAACAGGCTAATCAAATGTTTTCCAGTTAGAACAATCAGCTCATCAAGGGAAACAAGCGAGTATTGGGTTTGCATCCAGTTTCTCCTAAGGCATTTTGCATCAGAGAAGATTAGTTCTGTGGCATCATCTTAAGGTTCAGGATTCACCAGGGAGTTGGAAGTACACGGGCAGGCATGAAGTAGAAGAGGGGAAGAAAACGACCAGAACAGCAGTGATGAATTATTGCTGCTCACAAAAGTAGAGAGACCTATTTTTAGAGGTCAATCTATACCTCAAGTACATGATGCTTTCTTTTGTCAGATACCTCTGGCAGTGGAAAGCTGACCTAGAGAAAAATTAGTCAGCAAGGCTGCAATCTCTTGTTGTGCTCTGGCTTCAGAAGCCGGCGCCACTATCTGGGAACAGTGTGTGGTGGTAACTATGTGGGGAGAGGTGCTAATTCAGCGCTGTCCCTCTTAGTGGGGATCTGCTTTCACTTAACATTTTTTCTTTCGGAACATGTGTCACCTGGAAGGAGGGTGGGCATCCGTGGTACTGTCTTCTCTTGCAGTGCAGAGGGTCAGATTTATATAGCAAGGGATGAATTATTCTTTTGGGTTGATTCAGCCCGGACTAAGGTGTCATGGCAACACTACAAAAGCTTGGACAGCTACTAATAAGAGTATAATTTAGCATCAGTAGGTTATTTATAATAATTTGATTTAAGGTCATTTCAAACTGCTTGATGGTGTACTTGTACTTAGTTTTCAGATTCAGAAGAGGAAATCGATTCTGTGTTCTGCAACGGCATAAAGGTTTGCAGTGTTACCTAATGCTTGTGGTTCCTCTGTACTGAGATGCAATACTTCCATGCACTGTCCTAAGCAAGAGGGTAAACAGGGCCTGAACTCTTGCTCTAAATTTGGTGTGCTGTTTTCAGTAGGCTATGGACAAATCAATGCAATAGGCAACTACAAATACAGAATGTCTTAGTGTGCCACCAGAAGGGATGCCTTCAGAAATAATAATGATAAAATTTAGCTACTGGTAGAGGATAAAAGAGTTGTATTAAATATACTATATACATCTGTCATCTCATATATCAAAGCAAAATTATTTAGGGTGGAATACTGATAAACTTCTCCTTCAGGTAAAAGTTACTTTCCTTTTTCTGATTATTTTTGTGGCCTATGTAGAATTAATTTGACATCAGTCCTCATTTCCAGGTAGGTGTTCATGCAGTGTATGCCTTCCACACCATTTCCCAGGTGCATATTTTGTAAGTCTTTCTGATGTGAAAGTGGAAGAGGCAGTTATTTCACTAATGGATAATTCTGCTTGGAGTTAAAGAAAAGGGAGGAAATAAAAGCAACTCTGGGAAGGAATAAAGATACTCTTTACATTCTTCACTAGGGAATATTTTGGCATTGCATCCCCGAGCCAGTTTGCTATCTGTTTTTCCGACATTAACCTAAACCAGTTTAAGTGACAGCTATTTTAAGAAATTTCAATTGGGTGTCCTTTATGTGTTGAAGTATCTAGGGAAATAGTTACCTAACAATACGGGGCAACATAAAAATCCTTGTTTTACCTGATTCAGGTTTATAATTGAGATGATTTATAGAAGAATCCACACTGATTCTTAACCTGACCTGGAAGTTAATTAGATTACCATGGGTATTATGTTCTATTCTCAGTCTTTGCAAACAGCCAGGTTAAAAACCACGCAGCTAGTAATCCTGTAATTCTTCATGCTGAATTCCTTAAATAATTAGTAAGGTAAAAACTTAGAAGTTGTTGGTTGTCTTTTCATTCTGCTTTTTCAGTCCACAGCAACTGTTTTCTAGCCACTCCCACTTTGCCTTATAATATATCCCAGAAATGTTGGTTGGAAGGGGTCTCTGGAGGTCATGTGGTCCATCCTCCCTTTAGAAAGAGGATGGTTGCCAAAGCAAGATCAGCCATGGCTTTGCCTAGTTGAGTCTTGAAAACCTCCAAAGAGGAGATTTCACAACCTGATTTACTGGGGCAGTTTGCAAGGTAACATAAAACAAAATTTGTGAAATACCTTTGGAATTCAACTCTAAATATTTTTGAATCAGATTTTGGCAACTGTTTCCTGGCAAAGAAGCTGCATTGCCACTTCTGTATGAAAGATAATTATAGTGTACCGTAAAGGTGGGTTTCACATCACCTAATTTTAGCTCATATGAATTAGGTACCTCGTTTGTTAACCAGGGAATCTCCCTCTATAATCAGTGTAAAGAAGTCCCTCCAAAAGACTACTTCTCCCTCTCAGAGATGGCTGGGGTGAATCATTCTCAGGAAGAGCCTCTTTTTCTCCACCATTTACAGGTTGGGTCCCGTTTCCATTTAGTGTCGGACTTTCTTAGATGGCTTTGGCCACATGAGGGGCATTCCTTCACTACTGGACCAAGGCAGCATGCAGACGACACCCACAACTTTGTTCAGTGGGAAATCGTTTAATTAGTAAATACTGCAAAAAACCCTACGAGGCAGAACACTGACTGACAACCATAGCTATCAGTGGCTTCTCAAGTGCTTCTTTCATGCTCCTCCTCCACTTTCTGGTTTGGGGTTTCTTGTTTATTTGGCCGTAATATTTTCATCTTGGTCGTCATGCTACCCTGTTGGGGTTTTTTTTTGGGTTTGGTTGCAAAGGGGTAACGAATTGCTTTGTATTTATTTGAATTCTGATATTTTCCCAGGATTATCATGGCTTGGAAGAAGGTGACTCAAGGGTGGGGGGTTTTTTTGGTTGGTTCTTTTTGGGGTTGGCTTTTTTTTGGGGGGATTTGAGTTATGCAAACACTTGGGGGAGGAAAGAGCATTGTGATGCGGCTGATAAAGAAGGGATTTTGCAAGAAGTAGTTTATTGCTTAGGATGCCTGTGGGGACTGCATGGTTATGCAAACTAGTGCCCCAAAGGGGAAACATCCTGTCATTCCTTGAGCATAACATGCACAGCAGATAGAGTGAGGCATTGCCAACACTGTCTTAGAGCAGAAAACTTGCTTAACTACAACTTACAAAGCATCTTTTTTTCATTCTCACTCTTATTTTTCTGCCAGCGAAGAGGTGGTAAAGCCTCTTTCTTCCTGATGGAACAACATGGAAAATTATATATTTTGCTGTTCTTACTGCCTTTGATCTTTTGTTGATGCTTCAGGTTCACTTAAGTTGCATATACCAAGATAAAAAAGAATCTGACCTTTATGAATTGACTTCCTGACTCTGCTTTTGTTGCATGGAGGTTGCCTGAGAACGGATATTTTTCTGTCTGCAATCTGTAAAGTGGCTTACTGTGTGTTATTAGGTATCTCGGGAGATTTTGTTATAATTTTGTCTTCCTTGAGGCTTAAGTCTGCTGATTTAGTCAGTTAACAGTGATCGTTAGTACAAGTTTTCCTAAACCTCAACTGAAATAGATCTGTTTTAAACTTTACCAAATAAAATACGTTTCCAAACAAGTGCGGTAAAGTGCGTATAGCCTTTTCTGATGGATGCAGTGTTTGTACTTGCTGGGCCTGAACTCTCTGCTCTCATATATGTCTTTGGAACAGTGTGTTGAAGGTCTTTCTCCGATGCATTGCAGGACCCTGAGGATGCTGTGCCTGTCGGGCAGAGGAGGGCCTGGTGTTGGTGCATGTGCTTTGGATTGGCCTTTATGCTGGCTGGTGTGATCCTGGGCGGTGCCTATCTCTACAAATATTTTGCATTCCAGGTAAGTCAAATACATTTTGTTGTGGGAGAGTTGTGTTTCTCTCTGTTACACCTTACATTTAGAAGAGGGAAGAGGAGCAACAGACTAAATCAAATAGCCTTTCTACTTTTTTTCTTTCCAAAACTTCAGCTTTTCTAAAGACAAAGTGTATGGCCTGCCCTGAAGTTACCTTGCAGCAGAGGAGGGCAGGAGCAAAGCTGGCAAATGAAAGGGAGCAGCACTTTTTGAAAACCTTACTTTGCAGAGAAAGGATTATATCTAAATAGGACTTGAGTTTAGGAACCCCAGTGGTGCCCCAGATTTTCACCTGCTCTCTCTCCTGTTTTGCAGTGCCAAATACTGGAGGTGCCTTAACCCCTTGAATGCCTCCTTGTTTGACCCCAGATTTCCTAGATGCACGCAGTACTGCTAAAGCACAGGGAAGGGACTGCTTGTCAAAGCAGCGCAGTGACTCTCCTCCTTCCTAACCTCCACAGGGATAAGAAATACAGGCCTGCAGGGGACTTGAGTAAAGCACAGTCAACGTGGGTAAACATGCTCTGTCAAGTCTAATCCACGCTGACAAGATTAGACTTCTGACAAAATGTATTTTCAGTCTTTAACAAATGGCACCGCTGCAAGAGGAGCCCTGTGAAGGCAGTGGTGCCAGGGAAGCACAGTGTTTACCTGAAACATGGGAGATTCAAGTTAAATATTGTCTTCCTCGGGGGGAATTGTCACTGGGCAATGCTGGATGTGCTGGGCTGTTGCCCATGTGGTGCGAGCACACCCTTCCGCCGTCAGAAACTGCCGGGGTTGCAAGATTCACAGGGTCAGAAAGGGAGAGTATAACCAAAATGTGAATCCTTCTAGCCCACTGGTTAGTGCGTATAATTATAAGGTAGAAATTCTGTGTTCTTGCCCCTGCTACCAGGATTATTCCACCACCCCCACCACCCCCATTTTAGTAGCTGCTAATGTAGAAGGCAAAGTGATTAAACATGAGAAATTCTAGCTAAACTTGCAGTTTATAGTTTCTGGTTACCACGTTAACCTAATTTACAAGGGAGTAGTAGTGTTGCAAATGATGTTTAAACAGCATAGCATATCTTGGTGGATTAACAAGCTCAGAGTAGCAGAAGGCCTGCTATATTACTAACGCATGCTTCATCTGTGCTTAGCACTGCGGTGCTCCACCTTTCACATGCCAGCTAGCTGAAATGGAAAGTGTTTTAACTGAAACCTGTGGTACTTTTTTATGAGTCAGATCTGGGTTGAAGGAAACACTCAGGGATTGAGCTAACGTTGCACTGAAGACATGTTTTCAAGGTAAAACTGTAAAATTGATGACCTGTGCATATGCATAAGTTGTATGTTTCTAAAACTATCTGACCTATAAATTTGGTATATGACCATCTCTGATTCAGGACTTTATTTTACACTTCTCTTAGGTAACCTACCATGTGTACTGTGATGGGCGCAGATTGGTTGTTTTAAATTCTTCTTATTATCTTTTTGTCTTTTACAACTTTTCAAAACAAAAAATAATTTATTTTAGAAATGGACTTTCAAAACTTCTGAAGCCTTGCAAAACTAAGCAACTTCACAGAATAACTGAGGTTGGATGGAAACTCTTGAAGTCACCTGGTCCAAGCCTCTGCTGCAAGCAGGACCAAACACAGAGTTAGATTTGTTTTTCAAAGGTGGTTTGGATGATCAGATTCAATGTCTGAAATTGTAATTACTGACTGCAGTTAAATAATAATTTAATAAAAATAATAATAATATGCATGCATATAGATGTAGGAACTTCATTGTCTTTCTAAAAATAAGATGCAATGTGCCACAGATAATGGATGCAAAATAGCAGACTAGAATTTAAGAACCTGCTTTTGGGATCCTGTTTTCCTTGAATTCAAGGGAAGGGCTCCCTCTGGGTTCAGTACAATCAAGGTTTTACCCATGGTCCTGCTGCAGATAGCAACTGGCTCCTACTCTGGTGTATGAATCAAATTAAAGGGAAAATATTTCACCTAGTCTAATGAGTTTTTCTTCTTCACAGTGCTTTGAGAATACTAGTTTTAAACTTCTAACAAGGCTACTGACGTTTTTGTTGCTGGGTTGTTTTCTGTTTTTAGCAGGGTGGCGTGTATTTCTGTGGAATAAAGTACATTGAAGACGGCTTAAGTTTACCTGAGCCTGGGGCAGAGGCTCAGAGTGCCCGCTACCACACGATTGAGCAAAATATTCAGATCCTGGAGGAGGAAGATGTTGAGTTTATCAGTGTGCCAGTCCCTGAGTTTGCTGATAGTGATCCTGCTGATATCGTCCATGACTTCCACCGGGTAAGAAATATTTCTGAGGAAGTTGAAAGCATTTAAAACTTGAAAAATGTTCCCCCTCAGTCATCCTGATAAATGTACTCCCCAATTATTGTGGTGGGGAACGTGGAGGGTGGAGGAGGCAGCAGAAACATTTTGATCAGCAGCAGGCTGCAAGCAATTATTAACCGGGCATACAAAGTACAGCGTTATACAATCATCATGAGGTAGTTTGTAAACCACCATTTGCAAATACGGTTCTGTTTTTAGAAATGGAAAAAATCTTAGAGCTATTTCCTTTCCTTAGTATGAGAAGTAAAGAGAATATAGTCCTTGCTGTGTTAAGTCCACCGAGCCAGAATTTGACCAACTGCTGTGGTGCCGAGGGAAGTTTAGAAAGGGCTGTCATGGCTTTGACCTCGGCTTGCAGTGGTTGGTTGTGTCTGATGACACTAGGTATGTTCAAGCACCCCCAGAGGTTGCATAGCTGAAAAACCCCAAAGCAGCAGCAGAAAGGGAAGGAAGCGACCAGCTGACCAGCTGTGGAAGAGAACTCGTTTTCCAGATGCTGTAGGAAGCCAAGCAGAAGCTCAGTTTTCCTTGTGCACCACAGGCTACTGTGATTCCTAAAGGCAGTGAACCAGGGTACCAAGGCACTTTTAGCTGTTTCTTCCTTTTTTTGTAGAAACAACTTTGATTGATAAGAATCGTGGTAATAAATTTTTAGTAAGGCAGTTGACAGGCCTGCAGCTCTCGGTGTTAATGACAGAGCTGTAAAACAATTAGAAGCCCTTCTTTTCTGTATCAGCCTGATGGAAGCTGTCTGATGGCAATGAAATGTTCTGCAGCTGGTTTTCAGGAAGCTAAATTTCTGTGAACATTTGAAGACTACTTTGAACAGCTTTTTTAAGCAAGGCTGAAAAAGAAGAATAGGGAAGCGTCCTATTTTTTTATGCAAACTTTAGAGTTTCAAGTTTTCCAGGGAAACTGAGTGCTATCTATCAAATATTCATAACCAGATTTGGAGGAAAACATGGCTTGCTAGAGCTATGTAATTTAAAAATATTCCTGAATATATTTAGGGAACTTCTGTTAAGAGTTAGAGCAAAGCCTCTAAAGAGGGAAAACCAGGGAAAAAAAGGCAGTATGTAAGAAGTGAATAAGAACAATATAGTATTAGAAATTTACTTTTTCATTTAATGGGTTAAAGGCTTTGCTGTAAAGGTCAGTGCAAAGATCATCTGCCACAGGCACAGCACTACTCACGTGTAATGAGATTAGTTGCACTGATGATTGTTGTCCTGGTACTATTTGGACTGTTGAGCTCTTGGAGCCCAGTATTTTATATAGGTCCGCAGCCTTAGAGCTTTCAGCAGTTTGAGATAATGTCTTCTTTAGCAAGAACATATGCAGTAAAACACAGCTCAGTGAACAGAGCTATAGGATATATCAGGATAATTCCCTGGGGTTTTATATCTCTTGTTTTATCAAATACTGGCAAATATTGCATTTCAGGTACTGTAAAGATAATAATTCAGCTGTGAATAATCATTAACACTTCAAGTCAGTAGTATTTTTGAAAGTAAAAGGATTTTTGTTGTGTTCTCTGTAACAGTATTTTTTTCCTTCTATATTTTGTTCTTACCAGCAGCTTTTTGCCTTTACACTATAATGAAATATAAAAGCATGGAGATCAGAGCAAGATTTTTGCCCTGTTGTTTCAAAATGCAGGCACTAGGAATAAATGAATACTGTTCTTGATTCCCTAGCAGCTCAGATGCACCTTTGTAATTTCATTACTGTAGTGCATTTGAGCTACTTATCGCCTGCTGCCTTGCACAAATCCCTGTCATATATTTCAACTGTCATCAAGGCTGCCTTTTATTTCTGCATCTACCTACCCTCAAATTGGAGTTTGTTGGCCAGACTTTATAGTGAATAAAACAATAATTTGAAGTACAACACGAGGCAATAGGAGTTTAGCAAAGTCTGTATGTGAACTTCCTGATGTTCTTGTTATTTTGACTAAAATAAATATTTCCTCAACAGAGACTCACTGCCTATCTTGACCTTAGCCTGGATAAGTGCTATGTGATTCCTCTGAACACTTCAGTTGTTATGCCACCTAAAAATTTCCTGGAGCTGCTCATCAACATCAAGGTATGGTTAAATCATTAAGTAATTTGTTCTTAAGACAGGGAAAAAGGAGAATTTCCCTCCCTGCCCACTCAGAACTCTGACATTCCCACAGGTGCATGTGTTAGAAAGTTAACTGGTCACTGGAGATCTTTGTGAAGAGAGAAGAGAGTCTATAACCTTCTTAGTTAATCAGCTACAATCACAAAGGAATTATTAATTCAGAAGGCGGCAAACAAACCTGATTTTGTTCTTCGATGTTACAAATTTGGCTGACGAAATAGCGTGAATGTAGTGTACCTACAGTCTTTGATAGTAGTCTATGTGTTTTTTAATTTATAATCCATTGTGACTAAACTTTCCATAAAGCATGTATGCACTGGACTAAAACTGGTTAGCTGAGAGGCTCGAAGCAGATACACTGGGAAATCCTTTTAACACGGGCACTGTTTAAAGCATAGGTCCCTAGGGTTGGCCCCTACTTTGAACTGAGCCAGTGGCCTGGGGGGTATGTACGTGAGGTATGTCGGATCTGCTGTGTGTCCTCAGGCAAATCAGATGTGGCAGTACCTATGATGGACTAGTGCTGCATGCGAGTTCATGAGGCTTCCAGCAGCAATATCAATGGATCTTCCTACTTCCAGGCAGGTTTTGTAGGAGTGATCAGCATTCAGATTGTATGATTAGCAAAGGCCATTTAAGCAAGAGGGTTTTTAGTATAGCCAGATTCCTGGTTCTGCGAGCACCAGACCTTCAGAACAAGATTCGTTGCCCTTAACAGCAAGGACCATGGAAAGGACTGAGATACCACAATCGCTGATTGAACATGAGTTTTCAGGGTAATGTTGTGGGAGCTCCTAATCACTTCCCAGCAGGGTTTGATAATTGAACGCTACTGCCGGGCTTGTGGTGCTGGTGCTGTCTGGCTTGTTGCCACCACGGGGACACGCTGTTCTGTTAGTAGTAGTAACTGGGTGAAACGTAATGGCCTGTGAAATTGAGGAGGCCAAAGTAGATAATCTTACTAATTTAATATGAATCATCTTTATCTTTTTTGGTAACTCTTACATATGTATGCTTTTAATGCAGATCTAAATAATATTTACCTTGTTTTCCAGCTTTCTGGTTTCTTTGCAGAACAGCAAAACACTCTGGGTGGGAGAGAGGTGATAAGCTAACTTATGTCTAGGATTTGGGGAGAGTTTTAAATTTTATTTTTACTGGGCTTCGTAACTTTAGAATTGTTGATATAATCTTTGGGTTTGCATCTTTCAAACAAGGCTTTGGAATTAGGACTCCAGGAACAATTTTAGCCATTTCTGAGTGGTTCATGTATATAAAAAAATTTAATGCGAAAAACGACTTCACAAGTAAGTCCTTTGCTGCTTTTTTGCTGCCTATTTTGAGACTGGCTATTTAACCACACTTTCATTTCCTGTACATAAGGATGAGGTGGTGTTTGTAAAACTCAGTGACCCCATATTTTTTTACTTTGTGTATACTGTTTTGTTTCCATTTTTAGTTCACACAAATTCCATTATTAAAATCTGCAAATTTCCTAGTTTGTCATTAGTACTAAATCAAATATGCTTGGTTTACAAGTAAGAGGATAACCAGGCATCACACATTTAATTGAAAGTCTGTGCAAAAGCAAACCATTTTGGTCATTGTCCCCAACAGTGAGTGCCCTAATTTTATGAGACATCTGTTTAATTCTCCTTGTATTAAAAAAAAGCTGTGGGCATTTGTTGTCTCAGAAAATCAGGCTAAACATTTTGTAACTGAAATTTGGGAAACTATTCTGCGGATGCACAAAGTGAGTAAATTTCTGGTCATTCTGCAGTCGCGCTGGTTGCTCAAGGGAAAAAATGTGTGAAATTAAAGTGCTTGTTTTGTTAAAATGAGCTCCAAATACATGCAGAGGGGGTTTTATGAAAATGAAAGTGCTCTGGGCTGTTTTTTTTTTTTTTTTTTAAAAAACCCATAACTTTAGCCTAAAACCCCACATTTCTATATATTGATACTGCTTGCTTGAATATGCAGGCAGTGAAAGGCCTCCTTTCCTTGGGAAACAAGGCTGAAACCCAGGTATATATGTTGGTCCACCTCATTCCCGTTGTTGAGCCAACTGGCCAATTTTAACCAAATCCGATGCACAAGACGTCTCAAAAGATGAGGATAAGTGCGTCTATGCTGGATACCAGTGCTGGGTAATTGCTCCTGCAGCAGCTGGGCAGAGGAGATTCCTGCTCTGAGCTCCCCCTCCTCTTGTGACCCCAAGGAGGGCTAAGAAGGCCAGGTCCAGGGGGTGGTCCGGGAGGTCCCAGGAGGTCCTGCGGTTTGGACGTCATGAGCCCAGGAGTGACCTTGCAGGCTGCCCCAGGTCCTCAGCACCAGTGCTCACTCTGCCAGTGCCCTGCACTGCAGCTTTGCTCTGGGGCTCCCTTTGGGCTCTCCCCTGAAATTTGAGAGACCAGGGTTAAGATACAGTAATTTACAGTAATTTAATTTCTAAATAATGAGTGGGATAATTTGGGAGTGTGAAGTCTTCCAAATTCTTACTTAATGAAAACAAACTTGCTGTTGTTTTCCTCATAGTACACGCTGAAGAATATTTTCTTAATTTTAAGTGAGTTTTACACAGTCGTTTCTTTACTGAAAAGAATAGCATTTAATCAGCTTCTCAACATGTCGCTTGGACTGAAAAGACAGTCTTGTTTTGCAACGGAAATGTCAAGTTGTTCATTGTCAATAAAAAATATACTGGTCTTTCACCACAGAAGCTGAATTTGTTTCCATAATAAGTGATCATTTTATTTTTAGAAAGCAAGCAACACTTTCTCTACTGCCCACACTAACAGGATTTCATAAATGAAGTAATATTTCAAAAAAGTTGATGATTATTTACCAGTGGCAGTATTAGGAAATTGGCTGATAGCTAAGTATGTGCATCTTCAGCTGTGTACAGTGAGGTGTGCATGGAGCTGGATTCCTTCATCATTTCAGCTGTGGCAAAGTAGCACTGAAGGGACTAGAAAAGGCTTGGGAAGCCTTCGCGTGTCGTCACGGCTCTTCCCTTTCTCAGTGTATTGCCTTAAAACACCCGATATAACACTATGGCTTTCTAATACCTTTCCATATAAACATCTGTGGGAGTTGCCTAATAACTTATGGGGCTAGATGGTCTTGTCTTGCATTTGGCTTGAGAGTTGCGACCCGCGCTGTGAATGTGTTCAAGGCTTCCCAAACCCCACGGGCTGCAGCTGGGGTATAGTGCAGCTAGTGTGCTACATCAGCAAGAGTATCTCCATGTAGAGCATGCTTCTGCCAGCTCCTATTCGGGAGGAGTTCCCACTGAGGTCTGTCGGGCTGTTGTTAATTAAGTGAAAACTCTGAATGATAAGCGCAGGACTGATCTGTGACAGTGGGTGTTCCTGGAAGGAAACACTTCTACTCTGCTAAAGATTGACGTTACTGTAGCAGGAGTGCGGTGGACGTATGCATCAGTGGAAGTTTCGTGACCCTTTTGAATATAATTGTTACATGTTTCTGTAGTGCAATGCAGTCCTCTTTGCACATGTAGAATAAAATTCTATGGGTACTACATATTTCAAAATAATTCAAAGAAGATATGTTGCACCCGTGTTAAAGAAACACATTGCAAAGTGTTTCATGTGTGCTTAGACCGGGAAGAGATGGCTTTTGACGGAGCTGTTACATTTTTGTTCGACAGGCTGGAACATATTTGCCACAGTCCTATTTGATTCATGAACAGATGATTGTTACTGATCGCATTGAAAATGTGGATCAGCTGGGATTCTTTATTTACCGCCTCTGCCGTGGCAAGGAAACCTATAAACTACAGCGCAAAGAAGCCATGAAAGGTAAACGTTCCTCCTGCGATCTTTTGTGTTGGCAGAAAGTTCAGTGCTGCTTGAGTTCAATAAATAGGCTTGATTGTGTTGAAAGGAATGACTCTTATTGAAGTCAAGGGTTGCTTATTGCAGTAACTGTCTCTGTGGGCTTAAGGACGTCTGGTATTTTCTGTGTAGGTATGGAAATAAGTAATTTTGTTTTGAAAAAGTCCTCAAGGCCACAGTGTGCTAGGAGCTGCTGGAGTGTGCGTGTATGCATGGGTATGTTTTCTGGAGTTCAGGCTTTTACTGATGCTTTTCTTTAATCTTGTTTCTTGGCCCACCCCCCCACCCCCCCCAAGCAAAAAAAACCCTTCAATATATGAGAAGCCATAGCCTTCTAGTCCAGGTACGGAATTGCAGGTTCTTCTTGTCATCAACGCCCTCTACAAATTAGTCCGTGTCTTCCTATTTGCATCAGTGACTTGTGGATAAAGGGTTGTTTTCATAGGAGAGTTGTAGCACTTGGTACTCCTTCATGGACATTATTTTAAAAAAACCATTTGGAAGAGTCTTGACAAGCTATTAAATACTGCTGTAAGATTTTCACTCAGATCTTACTCAGGGTTGCTTTTTTTTTTATTTAAAAACTGATGTGCAAGTGCACGCTGAAGCGGTTTAATTGCTTTAGTTATATTGTTGGACCTGACTGCTTGGGAAAACAAGGAAAAGAAGTGCATTTTATCAAAATAATTTAGAACAGTGTTTAAAAATGAAAAGGTCTTAATAGCAAAATCCAATTCAAAATTCAGTACGTTGGACCTGTGGTAATGAATGACTATAGGGTGGCAGTGAGCATTAGTTTGGCTCAAATTGGGTTAAATTTTTTCTCTGATTCCAATATGTTGTTGTTTAAACACTACTAGTCCACTCTTTTTGCCTACAGCAGTTTATTCCTTTGCTGTTCCCTCTCTCACGTCCCCACAAGCGTTTTTACAGACCCACAGGGAGGGAGATCGGGAACTGATCTGGGTTAAAACTAGCCAGTGGGAGGTTTTGGCAGGTTGGTTTTAACTAAACCAGTACTAAGATTTGGTTAACCACACCTTCAGAATCATTGCCCGCTTATTGGTTTTCTAAATACGATGTGTGCCTATGTGTGTTTCCTCTGAGAGGGGGATCGAAGAGGGGTAGTTCTGATTGCTGGTGACATCTTACTATAACAAATGTAAAACTGTTAAGTCTCTGATGTACCTCATCCCCTCTTCTGTTTACCCTCCGTTGTTCTTTACCAACACAAACAGGAATTCAGAAGCGTGAAGCCGCCAATTGCCGAAAGATTCGACACTTTGAGAACAGGTTTGCTATGGAGACGCTCATCTGTGAACAGTAATGAGGAATATTACCGTTACAGGAGACTTAAAAAATACAGTATGACCCCACCCTTTGTATTGTGTGCAGTGATTATTTTTTAAAATCTTCTTTTATGTAAGTAGTGGACAGGGCTTTATTGCTGAACACCTTCCATGCTTTTCATCTCATGATACGTGTAAAATCAGTATGTTTTAGGTTTTTTTTCCTTATTTTCAGGTGTGGTGTTCTTCTTATATTTGAATAGCAATTGTATAAAGACTTAGTTGTTAGTGCATTTCATGTGATGAATATTGAATACTAGGAAGAAGAGCAAGTCTTTGAAATATCCACCGGTTTTTAATGAAGTAAAATTGAAAAGAATTATTAATGTACAAATGGACTGCAAGAGCTACTTCTAACTGTAATATTACCTGCTATATAGTTTGTTACAGCATATAGACAAACCTGTATTTGACTGTTCCTAATAAAGTGCAATTTGTTTTGTTTTTAAAATATTGTCATATTTACCTTTTTAGATTGATTTCTGACTTGATGCTTTAAAATGGCAAGTGTTTGCTGTAACAATCTTTTAGAAAATTGAGAAGTAACTTATGTTACTAACTTGTATATAATCCATGTATGTGCAATGGAAAATAAACCTTATAAACCTGTTTGTCTAAAAGTCTTGTGTTTTCTTTTGCTGTTACTAGGTTTTTTTAGAGGAGGGGACTACAGTTGAGATTAATGCTTTTTACTTGCAGTGTTATTTTTAAAAGTGAGAAGATAAAATGGAATAGGTGATGGCTGAGAAATGAAATATGAACCGAGAAGCATGTTTTTCTCTTCCTTTTCCTTTTAAAGGCAATATTGTGCTGCTTGCTTGAAGCCTGGGTTGGTATTTCTACAATATGTAGAGAGTGGAGATCCAAAGCTGACTTAACATGGTGTTGATGTCTGAAGTCCCTGTCCTGAGTATTTGTCAAATGATGTACAGAACCTAGAGCGTGCTGGGAGCCAGGCTGACCCAGCTGAGAGCCAGGAGTGTTCACCACATGCAGGACTTTGCACTTCCCTTTGTTCAACTTCAGGGCATTCCTGTCAGCCTGTGCCACTGAGCTTTGCCAGTCCATCTGGAGCTGGCTCAAATATCACTGATACCATTCTGTACCGTGCCGTTTACAGTTAAAACTGCTATTTTTAAAGCAAGTTTGAATTTATTTTATGTGATTGGGTTCTTCGTAATGGGAACTCTTGTAGGGGAGAGTGCAGGGTAAGATGTAACATAATGCCTGCTGTTTTGAAGCTGGTTGCAAGAAAAATTACAGGAGAGGGAAAAAGGGAGTAACACTCAAAAACAAGGCTGGGAAGCCTCTCCCAAAATCCACTTCTAAGCTTCCATAATATGGGAACTGACTTGTCTTTCTGACCAAATTTTGAGTGTTGATTTATCAGGAAAGTTGGAAAGTTTAATGGAATATTTGCATATTTGTTTGCAATAAAATACTGCTTAAACCAATTTTTAAATAACGTGCACCATAGGTGTCCAAATCTTTTGTCTTGGGTTAATTCCGTCAAGAGGCTTTGAACTAATCTTATTTTTCATCTTTTAAAGGATCTTTTCTTAATATAGTAAGAGGATGCTTTACTGGGTTTGGAGCTATTATACAATTGTAAACATGCTATCCATCCAGCTTCCTGCTATTGTGAATGTTCAGACTGAGATAAAATAATTTGTTTTAAAGGAAGTTTCTTAAACACACAATACTTTTTTTTTTCCCTTCATCTGCATTTGGCTTCATTTACAGTTTAGTCTTGGTGTGTAGGTGCATTATATATAAAATGAAAAGTATAATTCTTACCTTCCGAGAGTTGGACTTTTTAAATCCATTCTTGACGGTGCCTGGCTCTCATGAACATAAAATAAAGCCTCACATAGGTATAGGTTAGGTGCTTGTGTACAAACTATATTTACATAGCTACGCTTTAGCATAGATGTAAGCAAGCTGGAAAATCTGGGAAAAATTTAGCTACAAACATTCAGGATGTTCCAATTGTGTGTTTGCAATGAAGGTCAAATATTTGTCAGGAAAGGGTTACTGGTGTGTACTTTGGAACCCCGTATGACGCGAGATTTGTGGTGAAGTACTTTTAAGCATGTTTCCTACCTTTTCTAGAGCGTACCGTTCCTATTTTCCGTAAATTAACATAAAACTTGCTAATTTTTAACGTTAACTCATTTGCAAAATAAAACTCAGTAAGAAATTTTGTGATCTGTGGCGTGTCCTTTAATGGAGACACCAGCAAATGAGGGTGGTGGAGAGGGGGAGATACAGATCTGTTCTTACAGAGAGGAGGTTTGTGTGATCACACTGCATGGCTGTGTCCCTGCGTTCTGTGTCCCTACATCATCCAACTTTTAAGCCTGTTGGATGGCAAAGGGAAATTCATTCTATCACTAGTGTGAAAATAATCGTGGGGAAGGAGGGAGCAACATGCACGCACTGAGGGAAAGTTCCCAGCATGCACTCGCATCTTATTGAGTGCCAGGAGTTTTGCATGGGAAGACGACCTGAAACACCCTGAGTGCAGGAAAAGCTCCCCTTGGAAGCTTCTGCCCTCTTGGAGAAAGTCAGTGAATCACGGGACACAAATCCATGGATAAAAAGAGCTCTAGGAGCTGCGTGGGCTTTCTTCCTTGTTTATTTTTAAAATAAAGAGTATAATAAACAAACATAGTTCTGCTATACCGAAGAAAAATACATTTCTAGCCCAATGAATTCCAGAAAAGGGTTAGGATAAAAATGACCTCATTGGACAATTATATTTGTAAATATTTTTAAAACTCCTTGTAAGAAGAAAATTAATCCTAATGCTGAGACACACTTCGTCACTGAAGTAGCAAAATCAAAGAAGTGTCGCTATCCTGTGCTACTGTATTTATTTAGGGGAGGGGGCTGTGTTGCTCTCTCGTGGGTCCCAAACAGCCTCTGACATTCGTTAGGGCTTTGCACATGTAAGGGTATTGTCACCAGGTGATGCGTACGATCTGGGCTTTCACAGCGTGATAAAAGCTACAAGTCTTCCCTCCTTCTCTAGTTGAAGTCTTGCAGCTTTAGTAGAGGGCCATGGGGCAAGTTTTGTCATGAAGGAAATACCAAAGGCCTGCAGGACAGAAAATACGGGAGTTTGGTCATCTGGTGCAAGAAGCAGCGGGGTTACCTGATGCAACGTGCACAGATGTGTTGCACTTGCAGAGACAAAAAGTAGGGGCCGGATTTATTTGTTTGACGAAGATTGTTTCCAGCTGAATCAGTACCGTGGAACCCAACAGAGGTTCTTCAAAGCCATCAACTGAGAGTAGTGTTGCCCTCTGGAAAGGTGGGTACGTGCTTTTGTTAGTATGAGTTGCGTGGGAGGGTGGAGGTCTGAGGTGGCTGTGTTTGCCGAAGGCTGTGGTTTAGAAATATTAGCAGAGCTGTGCTCTTACTGGCGGTGTTTTTCTAGTTGTAGGAGGATATTTTACTGTTACGGGGGAAGCAACATAAAAGAGTCTATAGCGTTGTTTTCACACTATGAGTTTTGCTGGAATACTACACACAAATGTTTTCACCTAATTAGGGTATTCCACCGTCATGCCTTGGTAAAGAATGTCATCATCTTAGGCTCACTCTTAAAAAGAAGAAAACCTGAGATTACAGGTAGATTTAATTCAGACAAATTCCTGCCTGTTCACTATAGGCTACAGTTGCTAATTTTTAATTGGTTTTCAGGTTGCCAGTTAGAATTCATTTGATTCCTGAGAACTACTTCCAGTAGAGCCTATTCTGCTTTTTGTGGGAAGAGGAGGCATGGGAAACATCCTCGCTGGGGAGACCGCCAGCAGCAGGACAGGGTGTTGCCCGTGTCAGAGCACACTTTCTCATGCGGAAAGAGGAAGCAGAACCTAGGACTGAGCAGGACGGGAAGGGAGGGTTTGCAACGGGGTCACAAATGTGGCCACGTAATTGCAAGCATCAAGAGGGTTGTGGTTTGTTTGTTTGACCTTTATTTCATGATCAGTCAACAGTACCAACCAAAATGAACCGCCCTGCAGTGGTGGCGCAGGATGGCCTGCACACACCAGTGGCAGAATGTGTCTGGGGTTAGAAGCACTTTGCCTGCTGGGGACATGGAGGATGGTACCCGTGTGACAAAGCACATGGTGTGATGCAGCTGTGCATGCAAAAGCATGTCTTACACTAATGTCCAGACATCTTCCACAAGCAAGGAAAGCTGTACCAGGAATGATTAGGTTTTTTGGATATAATTGCACTAAGGCTTCATTTGATAAACTGCATCAGTCAGGGATTTTATTTTTCAGGACCCTGGTCCTCCATGCTAGCACAAATCCAGGAGTTTGCCTGTAGGTGGCATGTACATGTAGATGTTTCTCCATCCAGCAACAAATAGTCATAGTGTACTTTCAGATCCCATTAACAATTTGGTCAGACACTTCTTCATAGGAGTTTTCTTCCTTAAACTCATCACTGCAGTATCTGAGGCTCCAGCAGTGCACTACGTAACGCTCTGAGAAGAGCAAGTCACAGAGGTGTATAAATGTGAAGTGAAAATATTACCTTTATTAATAATCATAGAATCATTAAGGTTGGAAAAGACCTCTATGATCATCAAGTCCAACTGTCAACCCAACACCACCACGTCCCCTAAACCATGCCCTGAAGTGCCATGTCGACATGCTTTTTGAACACCTCCAGGGATGGTGACTCCACCACCTCTCTGGGCAGCCCGTTCCAATACCTGACCACTCTTTCAGTGAAGAATTTCTTCTAATATCCAATCTAAACCTCTCCTGATGCAGCTTGAGGCCATTTCCTCTTGTCCTATCGCTAGTAACTTGGGAGAAGAGACCAACACCCACCTCGCTACAACCTCCTTTCAGGTAGATGTAGAGAGCAATAAGGTCTCCCCTCAGCCGCCTGCAGGCTAAACAACCCCAGTTCCCTCAGCCATTCCTCAGAAGACTTCTTCTCCAGACCCTTCACCAGCTTCGTTGCCCTTCTCTGGGCATGCTCCAGCAACTCGATGTCCTTCTTCTAATGCTTTTATGAAGACAGAAGCTTTGAACTGTTGGAGGAGGCAGCTTCTAACAAATACCTCTGTTTAGAGAGAAGTAGGTTGAGGTTTGTCCCTATAGGTTTTACATCACTGTAGAAATATTAATTTTTAGAAATGTTTTTTATCCTTCACATTTAGAACTGTGTCTCTATGTAGGATACAATGATGTTAGGGGGCAGGCTTGCCCAGAAGGGGTACAACCAGCCTGTTTCACCCCATCTCACCAGTAAACCATTTCCAGCTTCAAAGGCGGAGCTGATGCCAGTGCAATTGCAAGGCAGCATTACCAGGGGAGGTTTATCACCAGGGAGTGGAAAAGGTCCGGTTCAAACCATGGCCTTAGTGTCCCTGAGGCACTCTTCAAGGGGGATCGTCACAGAATTCTGTCTGGTGGTCCAGGTGGTGTTCCAAAAAAGTCCTTCTTACAGCCTGGGTTCTACAGGGCAGCGCTGGAGAGAAGCTGGCCCACAGGGAGCCAGGGCCGGTCCATTACCTCCTCACTCCTGTTAGCGCTTGTGCTGGGGCTTTGAGAGGGACAGCTGAGCTCCAGGTGGCACCAATGGCACAGCTCTGGTGGCTCCTGTGCAGTGCAAGGGATGTCCATGTGCAGAAAGGCTGGCCGGGGGAAGTTATGCCATCCCGTCACTTGCCCTGGTAAATTCTGCCTGTTACGGGCAGGGAAATAAATGGGGTGTAACTTGGGGAAACATTTCCATAATCTGTGAATTTTGCAGCCTATGGGCTTTATTCAAGCAAAAATTCTGCCAATATTTAGTACCTAGACTACTATCCAGAAGCTCCCAATTTAGTGGTTTTAGTACATACATTTCTGCCATACATCTCCAGAAGAACTGATTTTGTTATAATTGTAACTTCAGTGGTAGAGGTCTGTGATAATGTAGAAATAAGCAGTTAGTGTAGGCAGGTCATGAGGTGCACTTAAATGAAGTTTCCTCATAACAAATATTTCATTTTTATGAAAAATAAAAAAAGTAGCAAGCTTCTATCATATCTGAGCAGTAAGAGTCAAAATAAAAAGGCTTGGTTTCATTTCAAGGAAAGCACAACTTCTATTCCCTCTGACAATTACCATGAAACTATAGCAACAGTTTTAAGTGAAAAAATTAAGATAATACAATTACTTAAGATTGCTTAGCAGCTGGAAACAATGAGTCAGGACTGCCTGACTGGGCAATGTTTCACAAACTGCCATCTGTCTATGACCTACACTTCAAAAGCTGATTTAGCAAGATGTTTAGAAAAAAGATATTGTCAGGCCAGATGAGAAATTATCATTAATACTTTATTTGACCTTGCAGTATTTCCTTTGTCTCTTTTTTTTTTCTTCCCAGTAAGAGCTGCTTTTCTTCTTTCCTTTGTCATTTCATTCCAAGGCTCCACTTAAATGCTTTAAAATACAGGATTACAACATTCAAATCAGTATATCTAACAGTGGGGAAAAAAGATGCAGCAATATAAATGTAATTTTACACATGCACGTGCCTTTCTTTGGAAGTATGTACATACACGTGAAGTGTTCTCACTGTAGTTTAGATGTAGTTACTCCATCTGAGGCTCTGTGATGGAGGATTAAAGGTTATTGTAGCTCGATTAATCTCCTGCCTCCCTTCTTCTCCCTCCAGTTTTAACTTGAAGCATTCTGAGATTATTTTTTCATTATACCTGCTTATGGAGGGGAGCCCTAAGTGCTTTGCTTGATGAAAATGTGCATAAAATTTGACTTGAGAAGGTGCTTGGCGCACTAACAATTTTAGAAAATTAGTATTCATGCTGAGGCTGGTTGTCAACTCTTTAAAAGGATATGATGTTCCCTAAGCACTAATGCACAGGGGGTTATGAGAGCAACATAAATTCTTTTGCCTATCATTTGGATGATCTAGGGCCTGGCTCTAAAAGCATGTTGAAGCAGCTGTGAGGGAAGCTACCCAGGAGGGTGTTTCCTTCTTGCTGACAGCTGGGAGGGTCTCCACTGGCTCTGACCAAGTTTTCTGAGATGCTTTCCTCTCATTTTAAATTCTTCTGTGCTCTTAAAGCCAGTTGTGAGGGAGGGGCAACAGACTCATCTGTGCTTTAGGGTTTTAGCTTACTTTTCCAAGCTGGTAGATCTGCCTGGTTGTCTGTGGTTCAACTGCAGATGACACGCAGTCCTAGACACTGAACCTTCCACAGCATCTGGTGTCATCTGATTAGAAGTAGTATTTTAAATGTGCTTAGAGGCAGGGTAAAGTTACTGTCACAATTTTACTAGAATCATAAGGAATATCCAAATCCTGCTACAGTCTCCAACTTAAACATTTTATTTGGCGTTTATGTACCTTGCTTTGCCTCAGAAATCCAATTTGTTCTGTATTCACTTTACTGTAATTCGCTTAATTCTAGTTATGAACCAGAAAAATGGACTGTTCTCCTGTTTTTAAATAAGTTAATGAATATAAAGAAAAAGATTAAACAAGTTAATAAAGTATGTGAATCTTAAAAATACCGGTGAATTTTTATTGTATACCATAGTTGTACTCATGTTTTTTTCTTTACATCCAGAAGTTTGACAGCAACCTCACTAAAACTGGTTGCTTTACAGACAAATGATAAATATGTGCATGCATTAAGAGTCATCACATACAACGATTTTGCTTTTTCTAACAAGTTGCCATCATAAAAATCTGAAAGGAAATGTGCTAATTTGCAGCAGCGAGCTGCCTTCTAAATGTGGATATACAATTGCAGACAACAGAGGAGATTTTTAAGATCTGTGAACTGGGGCACTGGGAGTTTGAATCTCATTGGTGTATAATCCAGAAGATCCCTGAAGACCAGAGAATTTCTTACGTTAAACATAACTGTAATGCACAGTGTTAAAGCAGCATTTTAGTCAGGGCTTGGATGGACGTCGGATTGAGAGAGAGCCATAAAGGATTTGTAACCTCTGTCCTCCTGTTATCTGTGTAGTTATTTTTATATATTGGTTTATGGTTCTTCCCGTGTCACTGAGAAGATGTATCAGCTGCGTCCAGCTTGAGTACCTGAAATGTCAGAAGCAGCCGGGCGATAGTCTCCGAGGAGACTGCAGGACCCCGGCGGATCTCCAGCGCCCCGGCTGCTCATTTTGTGAGGAAGCGGCGCTGACCACCGGCCAAGGCGTCCTTCCTCCCTCCCTCCCTCCGTCACCTGCCGGCTGCGGCGGCCGGACGCCACCACTCCTTCCCTCGGCTCTGACTCACTTCGGCTGTAAAACCGACCCTCAGCAGACGAAAGCCGCCGCGACCCTCCCGCCGCCGCCTCAGAGCGCCCGGCCCGGCCCGGCCCGTCCCCGCCCCGCCCTGCCCTGCCCTGCCTTGCCCTCGCCCCGCCCGCGAGCCAACGCCCTCCCGCCGGTTGCTGGGACGCACGAAGCGGAGCCGCCTCCTATTGGTTAGCGGGGAGAAAGCAGCGCGTTCATTGGCTGAGCCGCTGGCGCGGGCAGCTTCTTCTTCCGGGTTCCTAGAGGCGCCGAACCGGTCTGTGTTTCGGGGGCGCGGTCGCCGCTCCTCGCCCGGGCGGGGGTGGGGGGGGGGAGCGGCACCCGGTCCGGAAGTGACGGCAGAGCGGCTGGCAGTGACGCAGTTTTCCCGCGGTTAGGGCGGTGGGGAGGGGAGCGTTAGCCGGTGGCCCTTCGTTACTGTCGCCCGCGGCGGGGCCTCACCGGCCGCCCTCCCGCCCGCGCACGGGCCGCCATGCCGCCCAAGCCCCCCCGCAGGGCCGCTGCCGCCAGGAGCCAACGCGCCAGCCCCGACGGCAGCTCTGCGCCGCCCGCCGCCCCTCGGTAAGCGCCGTCCTACAGGGGCCGGGAGCCGCCGGGGCGGCCGGGCGGGCCCGGGGTGCTGGTGGCGCTCCCTGCGCCCGAGGCTCCGGGTTGTGCCCTGACCCGGGCTCTCCTGAGGGGTGGGGAGGTGTCACCCCGAGGCGCCCTTCAGCAACAGGGGGTCCCTCCGAACACCGCCGTCCGGTGAGTACCGGTGTGCCGCGCCGAGACCCCGCCAGTGATGTCTTCTGCTTTTCCTAGACTCGAAATCGGGGAAGGTGATTTCGCTGCGCTCTGCGATGCTCTGAAAGTGTCGGAGAACGTGAGGGAGAAGGCTTGGAAGACGTACGAGAGCTTATCGGCTGCGGACGGAGCTCTGGTGAGTACCTGCTGCTTGTACCTCAGACCTCTGCCCTGGTACCTGCCCCGTGCCCCTGCTTAAAATATTAAACTGTAACTTTGCTGGCCTAGGGGCCAAGTGTCTCAAAGCCTGGGCTTGTGCGGTGTGACTTTCTTTTTTCCAAGTGCAGTTAGACCAAAGTTGGATGTTACTGTATGTGTGTCTATATAAACTACTTTCTGTATATCTCCCTTTTTAATAATGTTTTCCAATAAAGGTATGGACTCAAGAATTCTTTTAGATTACCAATAAATGACAGTAGAAAACAACACCATATGATCAACTAATTCTTCAAACCGCAAGTTATTTCAAATATGTCTGAGTCAGCTTTATATGGGTCAGCTCATCGTGTGTTTCTATGTATTTCTTCCTGCTGCATCCCTCTTTATGAGGCTGCAGAAAAGGTCTGGAGAAGGCTATTGCAGAGAAAGGGATGTTTGTGTGTTAAACTCTTTTGTTTTTCTACTGCCTAATCCATACGCGCTTACTGCTAAGGTATTTCCGTTCAAAATTAGTCATTGGGCATGTGTAAACAGATTAAAACATTATGCCCTTTCCTGATTTTTTTCCCTCCCTTTTCTTAGTGTATTACTGCTGTCTCAACAAGCTGACTTGGAGAACAGCTACAATACAATTAAATCCTGATGGAAGCTATGTTATACACACCTGAATTAGATTTAAAATACCTAGCTGGGTAGCCCTCACCACTGTGTGGTGTGTTTGTTGCTGCTCTCCTTATTCTGCAACTTGAGCTGGCCTGCCACAGCTATGCTGTCACTAGTAACATCCTGTCGCCTATGGCTTTTAAACCACTGTGTGGGTATACCAGCTCTTGATGTATTTGCATTTCACAGCGCAATACAGTAACAGCATGGGAGAGAGACTGTGTATGGCTCTTCTAGTAACAGATGCAATTTCTGGCCATGGATGTTCCCAGGGAACATTTACTTAAAAGCATAGTCAGGCTCCTCTATATGAGCTGAAACAGGAGTAGTCGGTTCTATTGAGTGTAAAAAAAAAAAAAAAAACCACAAAATCCAAAACAAGGCAGGTTTGAGTATAATTCTGTAAATTTCCCTTAGAGGTGAAGTTTTCTTTTCACTGATCATTAGCTAGGAGTGGCCAGATAAGGCACACAGCATTTGCAGCCCCTCTTTTCAGCATCTGAAGATGACCTCTGTTATGTATTCAGAAGAGTGTAATGACTAGATCTTCATAATGACACCTAGCTAGTATTTATTGTCTTGCAGTTAAGACCTGTGCTAGCAGCCCTTCAACGTATAGAAACAAGTCTATATTACATTGTGGTTCAATCCAAGGCATTTTCCTCAAACTTTCTGTTCTATCAGTGAGGTGTTGAAGTGAGGAAGCTGGCAAGCATGTGCCTCTGCAGGGATCTGGCAATCACTGGAGTTCCTCCAGTCCAGTGCAGGCTTCATTTGAGTGTGAAGTCAAGCAAATTAACACCCTGGATGATGGCTGCTTCTTTTTCCAGGCCAAGGTGTTGTTATGGTGAGCAGGTCTTCTCAGGGTGACTGTCTGGTTCAGGTTGTAGGGACTCAGGAGAAGGCTGTATTTGAATGCCCACTCCTTTCTCCCCTGTGGTAAAGGTTGGAGGGGCTGTCCCAGGGTTTGTCCTGGAAGTACCAGCTGTGTATGTTTTAATCACCATGGTTCAGTGCTAACCTCTTCAGTTCTGAACTGGAACAGAAGCTGGTTATGTGGCAGCTTTCTGTCCTCAAGCAAAAAGGGAAGTTGCAGGACACTGGTTGAGATACATACCTGCCAGAAGACTTCTGTATAACCCTGTAGTTTGACCTGAAGAAGGTCAAATCATCGAACTGCTGATGGAAATAGAGGATAGCATCTAATGATCCAACTCTCAAGCCATTTACAGAGCATAAAGACCTGAAACATTGCTTTCCCTGGCACATTGGTCTTGTTCTTTGTGGTTGATCCCAGAGTTGTGCCAAGCCTCTGAGGATGCGGAAGGGACTTGTAGTGCTAACTAGGAAGTGGTGTGGCCCAAACATAAGGTACTGTGGTAATTGGCAGAGATTCGGGGTGCAAATGCGGGCTTAGACATAGTCTGAACACCTGCTGTATCTTTACTCAAGATGTTTTATGAAAACATCTATTAGTACTGTACTTTTTGGGTCAATGAGGGTACATGTAATCATGTGCAAAGAGACTCTGCAAACAAGGTCTAGGCAGTTTAAAAGTATAAACTAATTATTTTTGGCACATGCACACAACAGATAGCTAGGATGTAGTGATGTATCAGCCTAAGCGTGCCTGCACTTCAGTGAGACACCTAAAGTCTTTGCTGGCCAGGCAGGCATCAGCCAGAGGAGGAGAAAGGTTGGTATCCCCTCCTCCCTGGAATGAATTCTCTGTGCTGTTACCTGCTGAAGCCACTGGCACTGCCAAAACTGGCTGATTTGTTGCTTTTTTTCCTTCAGGATGTCACACCTTTCCACAGTGATATTTTTTGTTTTGCATCTTTGAGCTACTAATGATCCTACTTCTTTCTGAAGTTTCACCTTTCTGATCTTAAACAGTTCTGCACTGCAGCTTTTCTTACAGTGCTCTCAACTTACCTGTTTCTGCAGCAGTTTGAGTCAAGGATATACAGCTATCACAGCTGGGCCTTGAATATTTGAAACAGCTGAACGCCTGTGAGAGGTGTGGAGGAGGAAGGTGACAGGAGATTGATGGTTACATAGTCTTTCTGGAAAATTGAGGCTGACTTGTAGTTGGAAAAACTAGACCTGCAGAGAGAGATTGTTCAAACCACTACAACTGTCTGTTAAATATGGTGGTAAAGTTTTCGTCTACGATAGCCAGAATTTAATTACACTCTTCTGCAATAAAATCATAACTTGAAATCTCTGAAATGAAACCCCAAACACTGGTTCCAGAAACATCATACTGAATCAGTGCGGTTGGTGTATGGTGTGAAGGAAGGTACCTGATACATGACCAGAAAGGTGTTTTATTTTAAAATTCTTTTTATATCTGGTGAACTCCTGCATGAATGTATTGTAAACACAGAATTGTATACATAAATAAGAGCTTTTGCATTAGTGTCATACAAAGACTTTTGTTCTATCATTTTCTTGTTTACAAAACCAAGCAACCTAGGTAAACAAAGTAATTTTTAGAGTTGTCCTTTTTAATCTCTTAATTTCTAAATTCTTTCATACCAACAGTTGTTGACTTAGAAAATTGGCTCTGATGCTTGCTTCTCTTGTACTCCTTATTTTTATTGTAACTGTCCTGAAATCTGTATTATGACTCAGTAGTGCCTGTAAACTCTAGATGGAGTAAATATGCTTAGTGGACTTACTAATGTACTTTGGCGAGCAGCATGTGATTGTTGGTGTAGGAAAGACTAGGAGAGGTCCTGGAAGCCATGCTAATACTGCTAGCAAAAAGTTCAGGGTGTTTCTTATTTTCTGCTAGTTTGTTTTGGTAAAGAACAACAACATTAGAACCCAAAGTAGAATATCGGGCGACATACGCACGAAAGAGAAACTTGAGTGAATTGTTGCTCCAGTTGAACTGATATGAGGAACAGATGACATGGTGACTAAACTGGAACTGAACTTCTGTAAAGAAAATTGAAGTGGTGTAGGAAATTGGTAGAAATTGGAGTCTGCCAAAGACCTTGAGGCACAGGGTCTGGTGTGCTTCAACCTCATCAGCCCAACTTGCTGTAGTATGTGGTGTGTGGGTAGGAGCTTCATTTTTTGTTTGCTGTTCAGGAAATGTGGCCCACTGTTCTCTTGCTGCTCAGTTGTTCAGACTCATGAATTCCTGAGTCACTTTTTTATCAAGGGTCTGTCTAACCCACTCTTAAAGAATTCTGATGAAGAAAGATCTACAGTCCGCATAGTTAGTCCTTCCTAGTTTAACTTTCTTTGCCCGTGATTTTTCCCCAAATACTACACTAACCTGTTTCTGTAATAAGTCAAGCCAGTGTGATTTTTCTATACCCCATGGATATGAGAACGTATTATGGCTGCCTTATTCCCCCTCAACCCCCCGAAAGACTCTAGCATATGAAGATGCTTCTGTCATCTTTTCTTGTTTCTAATTGCTAATCTTACATTCTGAAATGATCTCCAGCTGGTGACTTGCACTGGTATGGAGATACTACAGAACACTTGACTTGCACAAGACTATGTTCTTAGTGAAGAAAACTTAGAAGATGAACTGTAGCTTAAGTGGAGGAATGAAATAATGAGTTCTCTGTAACGCTCTCTATAGAGCACCCTCTATACAGGTTGCTCTGTATAGACCAAAAAGTTAGTGAGCAGGCAGTCAAATGTTCTCATTCCATAAAATTTCACATTTAAATGAAATCAGTTCCTTTTTTCTTGTAGCTTCTTATGAAAAAGAAAATGCTGTAGTTCGTAAACTGCCTTGTCCTCATGTTAAAAAGCACACAGAGGCTTCTTGCTTTTGGCAAAAGCATAAAATGCATATGAAATAATGAAGTTTTTTCTGTGTAGTTTTGGCTCTTATTTATAGAACCACAGCTAAACTGAACTTGAATCCACTGAAACTTTGGGTGGATGAGCAAAATTACAGATATTAGGATCTTCTGCTATCGAACAAAAACAAAGAGCTACTGAAAATGCTGAAGTAAACATAAATCATCACTGTGGCCTGTTGCTGGTGATATTCAGTATCTTAGTAGCAGATGCGTTGCATGTGTGTTGTGCCCTTATACTTTAAAAGCATAGCTAACTGGCATATGGTTTCTTTTTTTTAACTCCTCATCTTCCCGTCCTGGGGGAAGACTGATAGTCCTGCCAGCCTTGCTACATGCAAGAAAAGTGTAATGGAAAGTTGTCATATCAGAACTATTTTCATCAGTTCAATACTTTCCATTGACTTCCATTACTTTCAGAGGGTATTATGTTTGAGTTTGATATAATCTCCTGAGAACTAATAGTAACCTTCCATTCCAGACAATGTTCAATAGAAAATTTAAAACTGCTATTGCTGAAAAATGGAGGATCTAACTGTCTTTACACAGAACCTCTTACATGCAGACAGTGGGTACAGTGTTCACTTTCAGAATTTTTTTCCTAGGAAATCTTTCCTACAAGTTTCAATTCTGACCAGTTTTCTGTTGTGAATGCTTCTTGATTCTTTTTCCCTGCCATCTTCCCCTGCTGTAATCGTTAACATATCTCTGAATAATTCCTGTACCGTCTAGCTAGTTCTCTATATTGGTTGGGGCATTGTGGCTGAGGTTTTAGTAAGCCAAAAAGTTCCACATCTTCCCTTCCAAAAACGAGGTTTTTAGTATTTACAGTGTGACATCCTATACACCATTTGGTTCAAATACCCATCTGTGTTTGCATATTTCTCATGTACATTTCTCTTGACCTTCTTTTACACAACATAATTTGAAGTTTCTATTTCTGGATCACTTTTGTAGGCTGTCATCAAAACTGTTATCAGTGTTGGCAGAATAATAAACATCTCTAACTGCAAAATAGAACTGAGACTTCCTGTGACCATCTCCTCCTTGTGACTGGTTTAGTACTGGAGAGCCTCTTGAAGTAGAGAACAAGTTATTTCTGTTAGTGCCTTTAACACCTTGCAACAACATCTGGAAAGAAAAGAGGCAAAAATCCCATTTCACAATAGTTCAATCTGAGCATTTTAAGCCTATGACTCTTCCAGGTGGTTTTCACTAGATTTAGGTAAATTGATGATCTGCTAAAAATAGATTAAATGGTAGCAATAGCTGTTGTCCTGCCTGTTTTCTGTAGTGGTGCTGTATCAACAAAGATCTTGAGTCAGACTGTGGTCAAGAAGAAAACCCTCAGAAATTAATTTCTGGCTGTGAATTTGTCTTGCGTCCATTCCCATGCCCTCAAGTCCATCTGGGATGAATTGTCTGGCTTTGGCTATAAACAACCGTTAATTTGTGTCATAGGACTGGCTCCCCTGGAGTTATGACACTAGCAAAATAGTTGAATGGGTGATCCTGCTGCATTTTTGTTTTGCAGTCAGCTTTAACTCCAGGGCTTAGCTCCAGGAAAGACTTGAAAAATGTCTGTGATCTTTGGGAGGGGAAGGGGTGTGAGGAGGTGAATACTCAGGAGTCTGACTTGCAAGGAAGACCTCTCCCCTTTTCCTACCCATGATGTTTATATTTTATGTATTAGAATGACTAAAATCCTCATGCATGAGTATGGGCAGATCGTCTTATTTTCTGAGAAAAGTGCATTTTACCTGCATCTTTGGATGTTTTAACCAGCAGTAGCTGGTGGGATAGGCTCAATCTGGTGTTCTTGCATGTTTTCCCCTCCTCCCTCATGCAGCTGGTGCTAAGAGGCAGGCATACTCAAGAGCTGCTCACCTTTTCTTTGCCTCTAGAAAACAATCATAGTCTGTTAGTTTATCCTGGGCCAGCAGTCATCCAACATCTGTCTGGTTGAGAAGGTGCCCAAAGCATCCTGTAACACCAGGAAGAGATAACGGGGTAGTCCTGATACTAGAGTTTGACTCACAGTAATGGCTTGAATCTGGTGGATTGACAGGCTGCCTCTGAGGCTGCTGTCTTGTTTAATGGTAGAAATAAACAAGTTATTACACCAAACCATAGTGAATAAAGAGTTTAAGGATTGTTCTTGCAAAACCAAACCTCACTCTTACCAAATAAACCCTTGGTATAGCCATCAGGCATTCATCCTCCCAGGGTAGAGAGCTAGGCTTGTTTGGATAGGCAGCAAATGAGGAACAATTTCACCACTTTCTAGCACTTGGTCCTCCTGCCCTGTGAGATGTATTTACAGAACAATGTCATGGTCTGAGGTTGCAGGAGCATGAAGTGAAGGGAAGTTACTTATTAAACAAGGTCAACCAACTCCAGTGGCAGTGGAGTCCTCGGTAAGTGAGTAGTTGTCCTACTTCTTGATAGGTCAGTAGCTAGCCCTAACCTGCAAATTTTTTTCCAATTTATCGCAGACATATTAATGTAGGAAAATAGTCATCCCCATCCTACAGGACATTTTTTGTTCATATGTGCCTGGTAGCTGCTTATACCTGTCAGCAAAGGATTGTTGAGACTGGCTGAGATGGTGAGAGTGCATCTTTTAGCAGGGCCTTTCTTCTGTGCAAAACCCCCTCAAGCATTTTTTTTGCCTCATCTGTAGGTTGCTGGCGGTATACAATGGTAAATAAAATATCTAAAGAGTGAGGGTTTCCAATAAAGAGACTGACTATTTGATATTAATATCCATTCCTTTATGTATATGTTTATGTATATATCAAATGCATATCAGTCTGTTAATAGCTACTTTTAAAACAATTTTCTGTTGTACAAGGTTTCATGGTTCATAGAGACGCTCAAACAGGAATGCAGGAAAAAGAGTAACTTAAATAATGGGCAGTTACTACATTGTTGAAGGTGGCTGGTTACTTTACCATTCAAGCCTATACTATAATTTTTATCAGTTGCACAAACCAATTAAACTTTTCATTCTTTGGAGGAGGCCCCAGTCAGTCTTCATGGATGTATAAACACTGGTCCCAAGAAAGAAGCAAAGCAATTGAGGAGCAAAAATTGTTGGCAGTGTTAGTGAAAATTTTTATATAATTTATGGGCATGGCAAGCTATTTGTTATGGTTACACTGGCAAGTAAGTAAAGACGCAAGCGGGTGCTGAGGATGCAGAGCCTTTTGGGGTTGTTTTGGAAGACCACGTAAGATGGAGGGAGCTAGGTCTGGTGCAGTCTTATTCCTATTGCCTTTTGGGAGTATTTTCTAGGGTGAACTGGCCCCTGTGGTTCACATTGGTGTTGTCTGGGAGGCAGCTAGGTAGAGATATCAGGGAGGGATTAAAAAAACAGGCCAGGGAGCAGGCTAAAACTAAGCAGTGTAGAAGAGCAGGAGTTTGGTTATTTTGGCTTGCTCTCTCCTGGAATCCATTTCACTTCCATCCCCTAATGGATGTCACATCCAACCTAGAGCAGCTGAGGGATGCACTCAAATTCTGCTCTGTTGCTGAAGGGGCATTGGACACTTATTTACAAGGACACCAGATGTCCAAAGAATATTTAATGAGTTTGCAATTTTAGAAGTCTTGCAGGGCTGCACCCATGCCTGGTTCTGTCTGCAAAACAGATGTTTCTAAAACCTGTGGTATACCTGCTTGGGTTTTTTCTTCCATACTTCTACAAAACATCACTCTTCAGAGGTTTTCCATTGAGATGCTGTTTTGGTGGAAGGGTACTGGAGTTGTATCTGATGCCCAGCCGGCTGCAAGTGACTAGCTTGTGAACCATCAAGAGTGAAGTGCATGTAGATGGCATGTCTCATTGTGGGATGGCTTTTCTTTGGTAAGGGGTGATTGGTTACACCTTGTACAGAAGATGGGTACCTTAAGTGTACATGTAAGGTAGGAAAATGCCTGATAGTGCTTGTTATGGTCATCCTTTACTAAACAAATAGATGGGTTTGTGGTTCAGTTCTGATAAGTGGTTGAGATCCAGCTGGAGAATAAAGTTCATGAGCATTCATTGCCTGTCCTTGTAATGATTGTATGTTTCTTTGTCTTACGCCTACCTTCTTTCTAGGAAGGAGCAAATCCTTCTCTACTTATTCCTTAACCTTCAGTGTCTTGTTAAGGTCAAATATAGTTTATGTATGTAACTTAAAAAAACCAAAACAAAACCCAAAACAAAACCCCAACCCAACACATGGCTTCTGCCTTGCATAAACTTTCAGCGGAATCAAGGCTTCTATTTTGAAGCTTTACTGACTTTTGAGTGAAATTGATCTTGTACTTTAGGAATAAGAGTTGAAGTGCTTGGTCTTTCATCTGCAATGTAAAACATGTAAGTTTTCAGTTATCAAATAATTGGCTGTCATAGCCAAATGTTTGCCTGAGGGTGTCTTGTTTCACCATTTATAATTTAGTTTAGACAAGTTAATGCTTTCTATATATTACCCACTTTTCTTGCATAATAAAAATAAAATCCATTTTGTCTTTTTCTAAAAGGCTTATAACAAAAAGAAAAAGGAAACATGGGGAGTCTGTATCTTTATTGTAGCAATTGATCTGGATGAAATGACATTCACTTTCACAGACCTTCTGAAAAGTATAAGCTTAAGGTAAGTTAATATAAATTTCAACCATTAATAAGGCAACAAAATATTTTTAAAGCAATCTTTGTGCCTGTCAGGCTAGTTGATTTTGAAAGTGAAGGTTACTTATGGGAATTGTTGAATATTTCGATAAACTAGGTGTCTTGCTGTGATATTTCAGTTGAGGGAACAATGATACTTGTTTGATTCAACTGTGATTTGCTTTTATTGTATCACAAAGCTAATTCTTGTTCATGCTCAACCTAAAGTCTTCATCAGTTTAACATGGTTTATATTACACTTACAATATTTTCCTTTCTTTCCCTGTCTCAAGATTTTCTGTAGGAAAAAAATGGTACTCTTCAAATATTTTGCCAGCATGCTGCTCTTTTTCAAGCATTTTAATTCCAGTCTAAATTTTGTACCTTTCCGCATGCTTTTTGTGAAGGGATTGATACTGTCATATTTGTATATTCACTAAGTTTGTAATACAGAAATTAAGGTTATAGGGCAATATCTATTTTGAAGGTAAATTTAGGTGTCACCAGCAATAGGTGTATGTATGTTAGATTCTTCTAAGGAACAGGATTCCAGTGCATCTGCCTAATAACTGTGCTGTGTGTTGAAAGGCTCTGCTCCTGCACGTGCTTTGGATGCTCTAGGGCAGGAGACTAAAGCAGAGCGCCAGGCACATAGTGGTGGTAACCTCAGGCTTGGGGTTAACTATCCTTTTTTTTGTAAGTCATCAGTTATGATTAGACTTCTCCATGCCTCTCCTAACTTGCCTTGTTTCCCAGAGCAGCAGTCGGGTCCTATGCTTCAACTTAATCTCTTCAGTCTTGACTGACTTGGAACCGTGTGGATGAAATCTAATTGCAGTTGTGCAGCCATGTTCAACGTGTTCCACCTGAGTACGGACCAACTTGTGCTGCAAACTGAAAGAGACTTTTTCCCTTGGGGTTTCAAAGAGTAAGCTCTTACTCTGCCAGTTTTTATTTTAGAAATACTCAATTGCTTGTTAGCCCTGGGCTTTTTGTCATCTATAAGGTCAATCTGGCAGAGATTTCTAGCAGTCATCTTATCCTCTAGAGCCACACAGATATATTGAAAAGATTTTTCATTCCACAGTAAATGAACTCCCAGATGAACTTCTGGCTGTTTTTATATTATGTTTTTCAATCTGGCAAAGATCAAAAAACTTCCCAGAACCCTATAATCTCATAAAGGATCAAAATATATTTGATATAGTTGACATAGTTGAATATATTCGATAGCTTCCTCCTCTTTAATTTTTAGTAATCTGCTCATTTTGGTTATGAACCAAACAACAAAATGCTTTCTTGATGGCCATAATATTACATCGATGAGTAGGCAAAACTTTGCTCCTCTGTATTTCCAAAGGGTGGGGCTGTCCTTGCCCCCAGTTTGTGTTGAAAGATTTGGAATTCCATATTATTCAATGCATTCATCTCAGTTTTCATTCCTAGGTTTCTTTAGCATGGATGGAGCCAAAGTTCCTGTTCTTAAGAGTAGTAAGAACACTTCTGAAGTAGAACCTCTAGCTAGAACAGAAGAGTCGAGATGACTGTTGGATATTTGTGGTTTTACTGGCAGAGCAAGGAAGATGTGTCTAGTTAGCAAATCCTGACTTCCAAAGTCAGGATCTGTGCTAGCCAAGAAAGTTCTCTTTCTGTAGTAGAGCCCATATAGTGAGAGGTCTGTGCTACCTAGTTGAAGAGTTTTCTTACATCTGGAAAATGTAAAGGTGGTATATGGGGCTCAAGGTAAGCAAGTAGTGTTTTCCATAGCAAGGTTCTCAGTCACTGCTAGTTGTAGTAATATGCTGGAGCCTAGTGAAGTAAGGTGATGCGTTTTGGTGGGGGCTTTAAAAAGCTATTGCGTAATGGTCATTCTCACTGACATATTTTTCCTTTTTTTACAGTGTATGCACATTTTTTCAGTTTCTGAAAGAGGTGGATGTTAACATGGATACTGTAAGCACTAAAGTTGATAGCACTGTATCAAGGCTGAAAAAGAAATATGATGTATTACTTGCACTATACCACAAGTTTGAAAGGTAGTATACGTTTTTCATTTTAAAATTATGAATTCTTTATGGCTGTCAACATTTAAGTGTATAGATTTTTTCAAAATGTGTATTAGAAGAGCAGGTTTAAACTCTGTGAGCTAATATTTACAGAACAGTGAAATGGAGCTGTTTACATGCATTGAATAAATACATCTTTCATTTTATTCCACAACTATTACAATGCATTGTTAAACAGTTGCCTTGTTGCAGTACAAAAAAGAGTAAGAGCAGCATAAGTGGTTTCTTTGTTAAGCTATTTACAAATATATGGATTGGTTTACTATCTATATTTTTTTATTTAAGGGACTTCCCATTTCTCCCTGCCCTACCCCTTCCCAAATCCTGATCCAAGAGTTTTTCTAAGGAGTTCTGGAAAGAAACTCCCAGTCTCTCCCAGATCTGGAACTGAAGGCCTTTTGTTCCAGTGTCTAGGGTTGTTGCAGAGCCTGCCCTATTAGCAGTTCTCCCTTGTAATCAAGGTAAACCTTCCCAAGAGGTATAGCTGAGTGACCATACAATGAAAATTGAGGGATGTTCTCTTTGTACGGAATAAATTGAATGTGCTTATGGCAGAGTGCTAAGAGCTTTCTGTGAGTAACTTGAAAATCAGAAGATTCTCAAATGAGTCCTTTTTTTGAGTTGCTGTTACTCCAAGGTGGTAAGTTGCTGCTCTCTATGCTTTAACATGAAGACAGAGATAATGAAGGCTTTAGATCTTTTTACAGGCTAGTGTGTGCTAGCATAGATGTGTATTGGCATGATCTGATACCCTCTGAGGTATTTTTTAAACCAGTCTGTGAAATTCTCTATAGCATATACCAGTAGAAAACTGTTTCATGTTATTAAACATTGAAGCATCATTCTGATGCTCCTATTACTTGATTCTGTTGCTTCACAGTGGTGTGGTATCTTTCACCTACAGGAGTTTGAGTCACTGTAACATTTTGCCTCCCAAACAACAAAACGCTCTCAAATATACCTTAAATGACCCTTGAAGGGGGTAGCAGGTCACCCCTTGGGAGTTTATAGAATCAAGGCACAAATGTGATAAAAGTTTTGTCTTTTCAAAGCCCCATCAATCACACTTACCATTAGCTTGAATGATGTGTATATCAACATTTTTGTAAAGTTTATAGTTGCCTTAAAGCTATAAAGTTCTATGAAAGTTGTAAGTAATTTGTTTTTACCCATTGCAAGTCTTTTCTGGGCTATAAAAGTGTCGCTGCAGATTTACACAGGCATGTTTTGGTTTTTGTCCTTCCTCTAACTCTTCTTCACTTGCTTACTTTTTCAGAACTTGAATTGCAGTAACAATTTTTAAAACAGAAGGATTTGAAATTTGTGGTTTTCCCCTGTTTTCTTTTTGAATAAACTGAATTTATTTCTTGAAATGACAAATACCTAGAATAATTAGGAAGAAACGTTATGCTGCAAGGCTTGCCGTGACACTGCAGAGAGTAACAGGACATTTTAAAACCTTCATAGAGTGTTCTGGGCAGCTGTCATATATACTTTGTGTTTTACAAGCCACTGAGTAACAATGTACATACAAATTCTGGCTTCCTGGAAGAAAAAAATACAAATTTTTATTATACAGAATTAAAATTGTTCCGCTATGCGCAAACTTTGTCATAAGCATGCAGGCAACAATGTTATTTCAGGTCTGGCAGGGCTCTAGTTGGTCTGTTGTTAATCTGTTGTCCAACAGTCAACATTTTTTAAAGTTAGAATAAAGTTTTGTAAACTGGTGTATTTTTTACTACATTGAAGTCAAAGTCATTACAGAGTTTGTTTTCAGAAAAGTGTTTAAAAATAAGAATTCATTTGTATTTTCTAGGACTTGTGGCCTTATTTATCTGGAACAACCTAGTAGTGAGTAAGTTTGACTTTCCTAAATTGTGTTTGTCAAGATAAGATGTAAAACATGTCAGCATTTTTTTTAACGCATTGAGTGACCTAAGTCATAGTATGTAATGTGTTTAATTTAGATCTAGTGGGGACTTTGAATTTCAGTGAGAGATGATGAAAGCTGCAGAAGTGATATATATATTTGATCACTTCCTCTGTGAAGGATCGCCACCCAATGGCGGGTGACTCGGCATGGTGGAAATGAACATTTGGAGAGTGAGCGTCCTAATCATAGCAACAAATGAATGGATGAAAAGATGCCTTAGCAACTCCCAAATGAGCTTGGTTCATGCTGTGACTGGAGAATAGGGCATTAGTCAAAGGCACAAGAGAGAACAGCTCGTAACAGTTAAGTGAATTAAGTGAATTATCCACATTCACTTTCTTTTCCAAGGATGATATAGATATTTTCTGATTCTTGAATGGGTTTACAGAAATTTTTTTTCAAATGTGTAGTCATAATTATTTAGGGAATGGAATAATTAATAAACCTAGCTATATGGGAAGTATTGCATGTTGTCTTAAATTGTTTCATAGACAGAAGCATGTTTTCAGAAACCATAGCTTAAATTATTACAGAGCTGTTAATGCAAAGACTTTATTTTTGTGTCTCTACAGGATTTCTGCTGAACTCAGATCTGTATTAGCCCAAAAAACTTACTGGATTACTTTTTTGCTGGCAAAAGGTGAGTTTTGATTAAAAGACAGTTATTTCAATTAATATTGTTGAAGTGAGTTTATGGGTTTGTTTTGTGTCCAGTATGAGACTGGCATCCTTATTACAAATGTCCATAGTACAGGCCCAGAATGTTTTGACTGTGTGGCTTTTGTAACTACTTGGTAACATTTCTTTCTATATAATTTTGCCATTTTAACTTCTGTTACTTCCTGTGTATATAAATATATATTTTTTTAAGCTTTTAAGATTTTTGTATTTTGAAGGTTGATATTCTGTATTTGAGTCTATGCTGAGGTGCTTTATAATCTGCCAATATTTTAATAATGGATGAGTACCTGAAAAGACTGGCAGAGTTTTTAAAATAGGCTTATATATTAATAATTTGTAATTTTTATTTATAATAAATACTATTATAAGATAGTAAGTCCCTGAAATTATGTATACTACAATTCTTCCGCTTAAAGCTGAGTAATGAAACAATTACAATAGCCTATGGACTCCTGTTTCATTGTACTATTCCTACAAAAAGGAATGAATCATGTACCTTAATTGCTGCTTACTCCAGGTCTGTGCTATCAGCGAAGCATATGCACCTTTGCCATTGAAATTGGTCTTGGATCAGCTGAGCTTTGTGGAGCTTTCTCACTAGAATTCTCCAAGCATAAGCATAAAGCAAAACCCACAAAGCTTCTCTAGCCTGCCTTTTCACAGAGGAAAGCTACAATTTACCAGCAAATGGTTGAAGTCACAGGAGAGCCTGGGTGATGCTTGCTAATTCTGATAGAAAATAAATTAAAAAATCGCATGTGTAAATAGAGCACAAGCAGTGGTCTGTTAGATGTTCGGAATTGCTATTGGCTTTCCAAATTTTTCGTGGTGATGCATGCCATCTTGGACTGGCCCTGCAGATCTTCTCTGATATATGAATCATAATTTGGGAACACCTAGAAAAATGTAGTTTTCAAAGTGCTCTTCATACTAATGTTAGTGTGACTTTTAAGTCATAAATTTGACAGGCTGAGCGAACAGTGTGATAGTGTGTTTTGAGTTTCTCTTCGTTATACTAGCAACTGCTTTCTGAATATTAGCAGCTTTCACAAAGCTTGTGTAAGAACATAGAAAAGAAAGTGAGGAAGAACTGCACAGAAATAAGAGGTACATGTAGGTAGAATAGTCTATACAGTTACCTCACTATAGTAAAATGAAAAAAGTCAGGAAGGAACACTGAGAGGTAGGAATTTTGTGCACAGTATATTTATATGTATGTTGTCTCTAAAGTAACGAACCTCTTAAGAACTATGAGTTTTAAAATCAATAGGCTTTAAAGACCACTTGCATCTTGTATGATGCTTTCTGAATTCTAATTGTAGAGTTTATGAAATGACCTTCCAAATCTTTTTTTTCAAAATTACTTTTTAAATTAAGTCAAACATCTCACAAAGGTTTTCCTTACCTTTTTAAATGTTTGCAGGTAAAGTTTTGCAAGTGGAAGATGACCTAGTGATTTCTTTCCAGTTGTTGCTGTGTGTCTTAGATTATTTTATCAAACTGTCACCACCTGCTATGCTCAAGGAACCATACAGTAAGGATTTTAGTTTTTTGTTCACTAAAGTAGAAAGTAAATTGGTTAAATCTGTATTAGAGTTATGCTAACATTCATAATTAACATAGTAAAACTTCTTAAGCTTATTAAAATTGATTTTTTTGTTTTAGTTCAATTTAGGCGACAATGAACTTGAATTGAATTATAGGAATGTGGCAGCCTGTTTAATATAATACTTTTTTTTTCTATTCCTACCATCCATTTACTACATCCTCTGCTCATAGAAGTTGTTCAGCCGCTTGTTAAAATAGCAGTTTTACTTTGGCACAAGAATTCAGGTTCTGGATAGATGATGACTGAAAGCTATTTAGGTTTACTTTGAGTTACAAAAGGAAAAGATGATGCTATGACTCTGTTATTTCATTGTCATATAATAGTGTGATGACAACAGAAACATACAAGATATTGGACTATACAGACATTTAAAAAGAAATATATGGTAGATAGAAAACGTAATTGCAGTGGAAGCTCAAAATAAAACAGTAGAGGTAAAATGTAGCTAGCTTTGCTTTTATTATGTCCCCTTTGTTATTAGCGAGTGTCTCTATTTTAAGTAAAAATATAATGGGTCTTCACTATAGAAACTTCTGTTCAGCAGTAACTTCTTGTATGTTCAGTTTTTAGACCTAAAACCTGGAAAATATCACTAAAAAGGCAAAGAAAGTTAAGCACTTATGGTAACTTTCAAAGACAGAATTCTATTTTTGTTGAATATTTTCTTCTGCAAGCTATGGAATTGATATACTGAAGTATTTGGAGCCACAGTATATAGAAAACATTTTTTTGATACTAACTAGTTTATCCTCTGCTGGGTTTGGGTTTGACACTAGTATTTATAGCCTAAATCTACTTGCTTTACTTCTTTGTTTCACCACTAAATATCAACTTGGGTTTTAATGTCATAAAATAGATGATGTATTCACTGCTATATTAAATTCCATGTTTTGGAGAATATTTGTCTGACCTAGTAATTATTTTTTGCAGGGAAGAACAAATAACCTTGCTTTTATTCTAATGCCAATAGAAATAAAGGGTGGGAAAGGATGGGCCTGTGACAAGCAAATCCCTGCCCTCTTCTGGTACTATTTTGAATTAAAATTTGTCCTTCATAGTAGGACAGACATGCTACTGATTATTTCAGATGTCATAATGCAGATCTTTTTCAAAGAACCCTGAATTGAAACTACCTGGTTTTGAACTCTGTGTTCACACTGATTTATTTCTTAATGAAATTATGAAGACTAGGAGTTCATTATTAGAAACAATTTGGTTCTGTGCATTGTCTTGCAAAGAAATGCTGCCACTTCCAACTAAATTGCAAATATGGGTTTCACTGTCATAAGCGTAAAGCATTAGATTTCTGACTTGAAGCTGTGTGATACGTTCAGGTGCTGTGTAAACTGTCAAACAGTGCTTCATTCTTTTAGCAAATAACACAATGTATTGTTCAAATCCTCATGACCAGGAGGCTTCACGTTGTGCTAAATGATGTCATGCTTTATGATCTGACTAAGGCTGAGGGGATTAAGATGCAACCACTCGAGCAGTGTAGTTTGTCAGATTTTCTCAGAACAGTTATCAAATATAAATGAAGTTACAGATGAGAAGAGCATGCTGATTAGAGTGGCAGTTTTAAACCAACAATATTTAATGATATTAATATAATTCACATAGTTCAAGCTGATAATATGGAAGCCATCTACTTTGAGCTTAACAAAATGAAATATTTTTACCTCATTGAATTAAGGTTTTCTGTTAAATTCTTCCAGGTGAACTCGTTTGTTCCTACTTGTTTGCCTGGGGTTATCTGGGGAAAGGAAGAATAACTTGCAGAACCATATTCCAGGTTCCCACCAGCACTTAAGTCTTGCACTGACTTTATTAGCCTTCAGACACATAGAGTGAAGTTACTCTTTCAGCTCCTTGTTTTACACTTCTGTAAAAAATAAACAAAATAGTTACTCATCTGTGAAAAGTTAAAGCTTTCCTAGCTTTGCAAAACAGATGCTTATTCTAAGCTACTTAGAAAGGTGCTATTACATTGTGTTGAATTGCTTTTTAAAAAACAATGTCCAAATACTGATACAGGAATTTAAAAATTAGTTTTATTTTCATATGGGTTTTCTGTAATGGAGGTCTGTTACCCTGCTGAACAGGGAAATATTTAAGATGACAACCTGAAAAATCATATAAAAAATTTTCTTTTAGATTTAAAAATTTAAATCTCTTCTTTCTTAAGATGATTTTAACTCCGATGGTTCTGACTATCTTTCCAGAGTCTGCTGTGACTGCAGTGTCTGTTAATGGTTCAGCTCGAACTCCAAGAAGAGGTCAGAGCAGGAGTACACGTACTTCAAAGCAAATTGATACAGATACAAAAGTTATTGAAGTCCTTTGTAAAGAGCATGATTGTAATTTAGATGAGGTAATGCCTGTGTTTTAAAGTCTGTTAGATCTTGCTGCTAAACCCCATCTGGAATATATATTTATTTAAATGGTCTTTTCAAATCTCAATACTTGTGCTTGCTTAACTGTTCTCCCAATGTCAGTAGTGGAGGTATTCTACCATTAAACAAAACAAAAACCCCACAAAAAACCCAACCCCCCCAAAAAAACCCAAACCAATAAACCCCCCCAAAACTCAAACAAAAAACCCAAACAAAATAAAAAATACCAAACCCAGAAACAAATAAACCACAACCAAACCTTAAAACCCAAGCCCTTTGGTATGGGTGTGGGCATGGGCCAGGGAGATGGAACTGTGAAGAATGCGGTACAAAGTTATAGGCTGATCACAGCATGTAGCATGTGGATGCAGGGCTGCTTTGATGGGGATTCACAGCTGCATCCCATGATGCGAAAATGTACACAACAAGCACATGGCTTCTGTGTGGGATCTTAAAGATCACATTTCTTTTTTCCTTTGCTGATAAATCTATTCCTGTGTAAAAAGGACTGATTTCTGAATATCCAAGACAATGGACACAGAAATATGAAGTCTGGGAAGAGTGCAGTTCTTTTCCAGTTTAGTGATTTAATGTTCCAGCAATGGATAACACACTGCATGGTTACATATTATGTTTTGAATATGTAAGCAGTTTCATTTTTGCTTTATTGAAAACAAAACACACGTGCATTACAAAAGTGTCTTGTTTAGCTTATTTAAATAAAGACATGAAAGCAGTGTATGCATGGCTGCCTCTCTACATTGCTAATGTTACTTTTTTCTTCTTTTTAGGTCAAAAATGTGTATTTCACAAGCTTTATTCCTTTCTTGAGTTCTATTGGTATTGTAGCTTCAAATGGACTACCAGAGGTAATCAGAGGAATTTAAGACAGTTCAAAAACAGTGCTTTACTTCATGCCAGATAGCTTCAAATTCCCTGTACACACTGGTGAAGTTGTAATAGGTTCTATTAAAATCCAGCAAAATGATTTGTTTTTCAGGAATGTGGCTTAGCAGGGATTCCAGTATTCATGGATTATATTTAGCTCTTACATTTGAATTTAATAAATTAATTTCCTGAGGCTGAACCAGGGCTTTTGCTCAAAGCAAAACATGATGTAGGAGTTGCATATCCATGATCTTGGTGAGGCCGTTAATCTAAAATACAACTATTAGAATATCAGGTCTCTGAAGTCAGTCTATGAATGCATACCATCTTAAGTTACACACCTTCATTTAAACTATAACTGAGACATGCTAGAGAGATATCCAAAAGATTAGGCTCAGTGTCACAACTGGCAGAGTTTGGACTTCTGTGTCTGTGCAGAATTACTTTCATCTTAATGAGTTGTAGCCTGGATACAGCAGACTACCTCTATGTAATTGCATGCAGGAGTGTGCCTTAGTAGGTAACTTCTTGCAATGTATTTACATCCGTCATTCTTAAGAGTAGGTTTAGCTGTGTGTCACCAATAGATGCCGTAACCTGAAAATAAGCAGCTCCGAAGCTTATCAGACTGAAGGTCTGCAAGATTCAGCCAAGTATACGTTCTGTTCATTTTCACAGCATGTTGGGTGGGGGGCAAAATACAAGACCCACTGAAGATCTTAATCTCTTCCAAAATTAAATTCAGGGTATCAGCAGTCTGTTTAGACTTCTTAATTTATGGGTGTGTATATAGTTGGAAGCCCTGTCTGAGCTTCCAGGCAAAGGCCATTGTACAGCTTATTCTCAAATCAATGAGGGTTCTTACCCAAGACTGCTCAATTTAAGCATAGTATCAAAATTACCAGTCTAAGACTCTGCTGGTGAAAATTCTGTAAAATGATGCATTTAAAAAAAAATCCAGTCATACAATCTTTGCTCCTGAAACTTGAGTGCCTGAGGGGATGTTCTAAAACAAAGCAAGCTACAGCTATATTTCAGAGGTAGTCAGTTCTTATGTAATCCAGCTAACCATCGATCATAGCTGAGATCATCAACACAATAGCTAGTAATATGGGACATTTAAATTTTCATAAGAAACCACTGAGCTTTTGAAAAATTTTAATGTTGTTTCCACAAGAAGAAAAGCTTTTGAGGCTTAATATTCATATTTAATTTGTCTTCACTGTGTTTTTGATGGGCAGGATTTATGAACTGATGAATAGGTTGATTCAGAACTCTTATTTTTGGCTGAAGGTTTCTTCCAAGTTGGCCCAGTATAGCCATTTTGTCTAAGAGCTGCTGGTTTTTGCAGTGAGAATCTGAAATTTTTAGAAACTTACAAAAATACTGAAGTATTTTAGACAGAAAGAATGCATAAGGCATTAGGAAGATAATAAAAATGAAAAGATAATGAACTTTTTTAAATTAAAAAAAATAGCAATAATAGGGATTGAAAGAATAATCTTTGATTTAATAGTGCTCATCTCAAAGCTCTAACCATGAGATCAGTTTGGAGCAAATTCATTTGGCAAAGGTAAAAGGAGAGGATGAAGAGCAAAGCCGTGTAGGAGGTATTTGCAGCTTAATTTTTCTTGGGACTGGGAGGTGACCAATTTGGATTAATATGCGCTGTTGCCTGTTTTTCTAGCAGGGATTTACCAGAGCACAGCATCTTTTAGTATGTTCAAGAGCTCAGGGAGCAGATAATTGAGGTGACTACCTACTGCTGCAGGAGCACAGTGGCAGATTTGAAGTGGAGGGTAGGATCCGGCCCTGATTAAAAAAAATTCCAGACTTTCAGTTAATGTTAGTCACCTAACAAACAAAAAACACACAAAAGCCAAAACCAACAAAATTTTCCTTGCAAAATGAGATTATATTAATGAGATCTAATCAACTAAGAAACTTTTAACAGTAATTTAAAAAAACAACAATGTGGATATGAAATAATTGTCTATGTTTTTGTTGAAATAGGCATGTCCCTCTAAGAACTACACCAGTACAAATGTTAATATGAAATGGGGAAACTCTTAGAACAAGAAGGTTTGAGTTTGGGTCTTGGCCTTCATCTCTAAACCAGCAGAGACAGGGACTGAGCTGATGACCCAACAGCTGCTTTAAGGACAATCGTTTTACATTTCCTGCTCCTGGAGACACCTCTCTTTTATGGAAAGATTTAAAAGCATGGAAATGTTAGTTTGATTTGCAGGCCTGTGTCTCCCAATCTAGCTATTTTTAGCTCTTTTACAGTGTCAAGACCTACATTTCTTCAAAAAAGTCTCATAGTCTTGGATTGCTTTCTCTTATAAAAAATTATCTTTGTTTGCGCATGGGAATGATAATTTTCCTCTGAGTAGGTTTCAGCTGTTATGTAAGAATTGACTTTGTGAGCTCCAAGGTAATTCTCTCAGCATTTCAGCATTGTATTCATGAGGTAGGACTAACTTGTATTATTCAGTAAATTGTCAAATTTGTTCCTGTAAAATAAAGTTGGTTTTTTTCCAATATTTTTAAGGTTGAGGTTCTCTCAAAACAGTATGACGAGCTCTATCTCAAAAACAAAGATATAGACGCAAGATTATTTCTGGATCATGATGAAACTCTACAGCCTGATGTCATAGCATGGTAATATTTCAATTTACTGTTTTCATTTTATAATAGGAAACATGAACTTGCATTGTTTTCCACCCCCTCATGTTAGAGATTGAGATCTCTGTATCCTGTTGATCTCTTAGGTTTCTAGTTCAGCTAACATATTTCTGGCATCACCAGCCTTGCTTTACATGGTTGCTTAAATGATTAGAAAACATATGACTGTGACTCCACCAGAAATGATTTGGAAGCTCTACTCTAATTCTTACTCTGTGCGAGCCCCTGTCATCCAGGGGAAGCTGAGGAATCAGGAGGAGGTGGCCAAGGCCATGTCATGCTAGGTGATTAGATATGCTTGAGGCCATATTACGGTTCTGGGGCCATCTGGCATGGAATGGCTTGGGTCCTCACTGTCCAGATCCTCCTCCTGAAAACCAGATACTGGCATTTGGAAGCTGCGTGCTGGGAGTGGCCCTCAGCCAGTTCTGACTTCTGACCTGTACCTGCAAATCGTCTGGGGAATGGTAGTTTACATGGGACAGAAGTGCGCCACAGATGGTTTAGCAGAATAAACAGTTGCGTGCCAGTGCTGGTACTGGTGCTGTTCACTAATACAGATGTCATGGATCTGTTGGGGCAGGTCCAGAGGAGGGCCACAAAAATGATCCGAGGGCTGGAACACTTCTCCTGTGAAGAAAGGCTGAGAGAGTTGGGGTTGTTCAGCCTGTAGAAGAGAAGGCTCCAGGGAGACCTTATTGCGGCCTTTCAGTACTTAAAGGGGGACTATAGGAAAGATGGGGACAATCTCTTTAGCAAGGCCTGTTGTGACAGGACAAGGGGTAATGGTTTTAAACTAAAGGAGGGTAGGTTCAGACTGGATATAAGGAAGAAATTTTTTACAATGAGGGTGGTGAAACACTGGCGCAGGTTGCCCAGGGAGGTGGTAGATGCTCCATCCCCAGAAACATTCCATGCCAGATTGGATGGGGCTCTGAGCAACCTGATCTAGTTGGAGATGTCCCTTCTCACTGCAGGGGGGTTGGACTAGATGACCTTTAAAGGTTCCTTCCAACCCAAACTATTCTATGATTCTATTTTTTTTTTTTAATTCATAAGCTTAAATTCCATTGGGTCCTGGCAATTCAACATTTCCATAACTTGATGTGAGCTCATGATGTGAGTCTGTGACTTCATCTATGCTAGAAAAATACATTCATTTAAAAATGGATTAAAATAGAGCTAACACCAGCTGTACATATAAAATAAGCTGTTTATAAATAGAATTCTATTTAAAAAAAAAAAACTTGGAAGGGAACTTTGGAGGTTTAGTCCAACATCCTGCCCAAAGCAGATCTACTTGGGAATTTAAATGACGTTGTTCTAACAACTGGAGTGGTTGGACACCTAGACCTTCTAAAAGTCTGTTCCACAGTTTTTGTCTTCAGAGTAATAAGTCTTTATAGAAAACATTCTCTTTTGAATTATGTTAGTTCTTCATAAGTTTGTTTTCCATTTCTGTAGCTCACAGTTGGAAAGGACACCACTAAAAAACAACCCAGATGAGGAACTTAATGTAATACTTCCACAGACTCCTGTTCGGTATGAGTTTTTCTTTTAATCTGTGTTCTTTTGTTTAATAACCTAACCTGAAATATTAATCTTTAGTTGTTTTCATTTTAAAGTAACTGTTTGTTTGGTTTTCATAAAACAGACTGTAGTTCTGGTCACTGATGAGCAGTGAGCATGTACTGAGGGGTGCTGAGATCCCTCAGTTCCTGATGAAGCTGTTGGATAACAGGGAGAGCTTTTTACTTAGTTGTCTCAGAAATGCAAGATGTCTGTAAAACAGATTACTGTATTTGTTCTGGTAAGAACGCAACTTCATACTTCCGCGGCAGTACTTTTGTCTGCCATACTTCCATCTTCCTTTCTTATCTTTACCTCTATATCTTCTGGCTTCCTCTCCTGATAGCAAATTGTATATACACACACATTTCTTCTCCCATAATCTTTTTTTTTCTTAGTATTGTTTTCTTTCTGCGTGGGAAGGTTAATATTTCAGAGTGCCAGCATTCTCCGCTGCCCCCCCCATATTAGGAAGATTAATATTTCAGAGTGCAAACATGTTTTGGTTTATCGGGTAAATGGACAGATATGATAGAAATATGTTAACTGAAGATTGATCTACAATCATATGCAGAAAAACTGCAAGCTTTAATTGAGTTAACCAAAGGAAGGGAGATACGCATGTTACATTTTTCCCTTGTGCCACATAGTTTTTTGACAAAGTCAGTATGTTTTTGCCTGGTGGTGCTTAGAAACTCCTGAACACTCAAGAACCAACCAGCTGTGTCACTGCAATGCGATGTGATATGTGGACAAACAGAGAAGTGTCTGCACAGGTAGTCATTCTTAAGGTGTCAGGTTTAGTAAAATTGGACAGTGAAATTCTTGTTCCATGCTTGCTGTATAAATGCCTTTCATTTTAGCATGCTGTAGAGATGAGAGAAGTTAAAATATTGTACCTTTAATTATTACTTTAGCTTTCTTAAATAAGTAAAATAGTTTTTATTAAAAATACTTCTATAGTCTTTATATGCTTGTGGAAGAATGAATTAGACTCTGGGATCATGCATCCACTGTAACTCTACTAAATGCCATCTGCAGAAACGAATTGTTTTCTAGCCAACAGAGCAGCAAGGTTCTGAAAAGCTTCTTCATAAAAATAATAAAAGGAGACATGCAGCTGAGGTAGATGTTGCTCAGTATATGAGATAACTTTTAATTGCCTGTGACTGCAAAAGGCTGTATTGATTGCCTTAGTGGTCCCTTTTAGTGTTATGCTTCAAATATTTAACTGCCAGTGATGGTTTTTGTTTTAGCCATAAAGGCGTCAGTTTGCCTTTCAGTTCCCAGACTGAATGTGCGATATGAGGAACTAGACCATCTATAACGTGCAGTGTATTTAACAAGGTCATTGACAATAAATCTTATTTTTGACAAATATAGAGAGCTATTGACACTTTTCAATTATACTAGAATTAAAGCCCTCTAACACTGTGAAAGATGTTTCATTAAAGTTCTTGACATAGAAGTCTTATTAAGAAAGTCCAGGAGTACCAAGTTTCTGCATTGCTAAAAATTTGAAATGTGCTAAACCAGCTTTGATCTTGAGGAGAGGTCTAGTGAGATACTTAGATTCTCTCCATCCCCACTTGAGCTTTTCTGAGTTTTCCAAAACTGATGCCATTTAAGACAGTTGAAGTGAAGGCTTATTCACCAGCAGCGATTTAGGCTGCAGTAACTGTTTTAAAGCCACAGAACCATCACTAGATGGCAGTAAACCTTTGATCATCAGGATACAGTGGAAAGTGTATCATTAACTCTCCCTGAATGCTGAAGGCACCATATTTATTACTTTGAATCTTCTTTTAATGTCTTCTTTCTGGACTTGGACACTTAGGATCTGCTCTAAAGCCCCATGAAATTGGTGAGAATCTAATAATTTTCGTCACTGGATTTGCTTCTGGTCATTTATATAGAAAGCAGTAGATAAAATGGGTATAGTACTAGTTCAGAGAATAATGAGAATGGGTTGTGTGTTTTCATTTTATTTTTTTCCACTGTCCTTATGCTTTTCCTTATCACTTGTAGAGTTCTGGCAGAAGTGATTTTACCAAAACCTTTTAAAAAGTAGATTAAAGAAAAATGCATCTTTGCACCACTACAGTTGTAAGGATTGAACATATTTTTCTTTTCTCCACTTATATTGAGTGATATGAGCCAAATGGAGGTTAAATAGCACAAAAATTTAAAACAAGCAAACAAAAACACCCACCAAAAACCAAAAACCTCATGAAACATTCAGAAAGTAACAATACCACTGGAAGAATCAAACTGTTTCTTAGATGTTAGGTGAGAAATTAATACACTAAGTTTTCTAAAAGAATAGGAACTTAACGCTATTTTGTAATACACAACTTAAAATATGTTTTTTTAAAAAAAAGCCAGGCCACATTAGTACTTGTGGATATACTGGATATATTATTGGTTCTGTATGTGTGTGCAAATAATAAAGGCAGAACAATACATGATATCTCCAAAAGTTGGAAATGTGGGCTGTTTAGATGCTAGCTCATGCACGTATGTTCTCATCCTGTATGACAACATCGCTAGTGTTCTCATTTTCCCATGTATAGATATTTCAGTTGCCTCCTGGATAATACATGCTATTTGAAAAGAGGCCATGCTCTGTTATCTTAGAATAATAATCTTTTTCAGAAGGTCATGAAAAATGTTTGTCATCAGGGTTTCAGTTCTAGAAGGGAAACTGAAAAATGCTTTCTTCAGAGAGATATGCACTCACCTGAACAAGGCATTTAACTTCATCTATGGAATAAATGACAGGATCTTATGCTTGTCTTCAAAGTATTCGTAATTCTTCAAATTACTACAGCTCTTCTGAAATACTGGTGTTAATTGGGTTAACTTTAGTACTTTTCTACGTTAAGACATTGGATATGAATCAATGGATATTACTTGTGGTTTTTAACCTGTTTTTAGCAACAAGATTCTAGGCATTAAGTAGAGATACAAGTAGTTTTGATGTCAAGTTTTTTTGGTGGGTAAAATAATGCCAGTTAGGTTGTATATGGAGGCATGCTTTAGTACTTCAGTATATCCAAGTTAATAAAATGTTATTCATATTTTTCATCTACTTTTCATCTAAACAATAAAGAATTTTTGTTTTACTTTTTAAGAAGGTACTGTTTGTTTTTCTTGGGAACAAAGAAAAATGAAAAATTTCTCTAATGTCCACCTCCTTTTTACCACCCATAAAAGTTAAGAACACTTTTCACCACCCATAAGAGTTAAGAACACTTTATATTTAAGATCCTCCTAACCTAGCTAAAGAAACAGCAGGTAGCATAAGGAAAACAGGATTTGTAGCCTTTCTATTGGAAAGAAAAGCAATTGGAGTTAAAGTAAGAACTTAAGTTTTAACGTGACTTTTGGGTTCAGATTCAGGGAGGGAGAAGAGTGTGTTCTCATGTTGCCAGTAGGAATGTTGACAGCCCTGCCTCTGAAAAATGTGGATTTTTCAAAGCATCCGTGTTAAAAAGGCTGTATTTTCTTGTGTCTGCCATATTTTAATACATTTTACTTACTACATTTGTAAACAGGTGACTTGAAACATAAAGCTGTCTTCGTTCACCAGTCTTCTGTATTATTTTTGTACAAAAGCCAAAGAGTTTTTTGTTAGGGAGTTGCTTGATTTAACTGAATATTTTCATGTACAAGGATTGCAATTCCACCATTTAATTGCTTTTAAAAAGTACTTGTTAGTGTATATTACTTAATAATTTATATTCTTTTGGTTATTTACTTACAGATTGTAGTAATTCTAATTAGATAAATTAGATTATTAGAATTCACAATGGTTAACACAGTACAATAGTTTTTCCCATCAGGTGGTTTAATAACTGGGGTGAGAACTAAAATAATGTATTTTTTTTTTTGTGTAATTGGGGTTCAGTTTCTGAAAACTGTTAAGCCAACCTTAATGTTTATTATGCATGTTATTGTATTTTTCCAGAGCTGCAATGAATAACATTCAGCAACTGATTATGATTCTAAACTCAGCAACTGATAAACCATCAGATACTCTTATCATATATTTTAATGTAAGTGTCTAGAAGGATGACTTGTGAAAGATTCTTGGAATCTTCTTGGTATATTTTATATTTTGTAAAATACACACCTATAGGTCTGATGCACATGTTTTGGGAAACTCCTTTATTAACAACCATGATTTTGAAGAAGTACATTTTAATTGGGATGGTTTAAATATAATTGCTCATTTTAGAAAGCACTTCTATCTAACTGAGGTGTACTGGAACCTTTTAAGTTCTTAAATCTTTTTGTTACTACACTAAATATTAAGATTGATTTATGTATGTATCAGATGGAAAAAGAAGGGGATATAAAAGGGAGTCAAATAAGAAAAGGAAGATATACTCCGAGGATCTCTTGTGCACGTTCAGTAACTTAAGCATATTTCTAACTCTAAAGGCATTAGTGTCGATGCTACTACTGGCGTATTAGTTGGGTTAGTTGAAGCTAGTTGCATGTGAGACATGAAGTTGAGGCTACTAGAAATTGTTGAATATGTACATTATTCTATCTTTTATTAAATACTCCATTTTTATTTATGCTGAGGAGCTGATTGAGAGGTGTTACAAAGTGAAGCAGGACTAATGTGATTAAATCATTAAAATGTTTTTGAGGTAAAATGTCCTTTCTTTGCCTTTCCTTCCCCTGCCCTCCCTTTACTTTTAGAATTGCACAGTGAACCCCAAGGATAGTATCCTGAAAAGAGTGGAAAGTCTTGAACACATCTTCAGAAAAAAATTTGCTGAAGCAGTTGGACAGGGATGTGCTGAAATTGGCTCACAGGTAACTAGCATTTTGGTTGAGTATTACTCATTTGAACTCTGTTGGCACTAGCTAATGTGAGACCTGACTTACTGACTGTCCTCCATCAGTGCAGATCAATAATGGTAAAAAGTAACAATATTCTTTTCAACTTGAGGAATGGACAGGTAAAGACAGTATTCATCAAATTATTCTTAATCTATAAGGAGCTACAGGAACTGCATGGAAATATGGTGGAAATACTTTAATGAAGAATGGGAAAATTGCTGGGCAAAATAGATTTAATGGAAAATATATTTGCGATCATTAAGGTAACTTATCCTAAAACCGCAAAAGGCGACTCACTTCTTTATAAAATCAGTAGTCCAGCTGTGCTTTCAACAGGAATTTTTGAAAACAAATCCAAATAAGTTTGTACTTGACAGTCTCCCATCTGTCAGCCCTGCTTTTTATCCTGTTAGCTGTAAATCAAAATAAACACTTGATTAAGTCTTGATGTGGTTGGGGTAGTCACAAACCTTAGTAGTCTTTGAGACCTCTCCAGTGCTATTGGCAAATGGAAGCAAGGACAATGGCTTCTTTATAGTGGCTCTTCCAAAAACAGAAATATTCTGAATTGTTAAAACACATGAGTCTGTTGTAATCTGTTAAAGCTTCTTGTAATATTCTTGATTTTCTTCTTTTTTAACAGAGGTACAAGCTTGGAGTACGTCTGTATTACAGAGTAATGGAGTCTATGCTAAAGTCGGTAAGTTTAGGACTGGTGGCTTAATACAGGTATTGCATTTCAATACTAATTTAATTTAATTTAAATTAAATATTAAAGTAAAAATATTAAGAATATTCACAAGTTTGGTTTGATTTATGCATTTCAGGAGGAAGAGCGCCTCTCAGTGCAAAATTTCAGGTATGTGCCCCTAACTTGTTATCAAACGCTGCTATTGTAGTGTTAGAACAAGTATTAATCACTCTCTTTTTTCTTAGCAAACTTCTGAATGATAACGTCTTCCACACATCTCTTCTGGCGTGTGCTGTTGAGGTTGTCGTGGCTACATATGTCAGTAAGTTGAATCTAAAGTGCTAAACAACATGTTAGTTATTGATAATTATTGCCATCTGTTCTAATATGTAAAATACAGTAAATAGTGCAAAAAAAAAAGTGCTCACCGAACTAGCAATGATTCAGTAAATACAAATAGGAAAAAACATCAGAAGTGAAAGAATGTAATACTCTTGATAATTTTAGTCCGTTTTCCCTGCAGGAAATGCTTCACAAAATGATGGTACCTGTGCTGAAACAGACTTGTCTTTCCCATGGATTCTCAATGTATTTGATTTAAAAGCTTTTGACTTCTACAAAGTGATCGAAAGCTTTATTAAAGCGGAGCCAAGCCTAACAAGGGAAATGATAAAGCATCTAGAACGCTGTGAACATCGAATTATGGAGTCTCTTGCTTGGCAATCTGTAAGTAATGCTTTAAAGTAGTATTTGTCCTTGTATAACGTGCTTATCTAGAAAAAGGAAATCATACCTAACTCTGTAAAGTAAGTTGTGGTCTTGCTGAGATTTATTTCTAGCAAAATAAATTACAGAAGCAAAACAATTTTAGTTTTGGCATGTCTTCAAGTTTTGGAAAAAAAGGAGTACATCAGTGGAAGAAGTCGATGTAGCTCTGCTGATTTACGTGATTGTAAGCCAACATAATTTTGCTAGTCTGGCATGAATCTTAAGGGTAATACCCTTAAACGGTATTCTGGTGCCAAAGACAAGGCAATAAATTCTGTGCTTTTATTTGTAAGTTAATTTTTATCTAGTTGCTATTCCCTCTTGGCAATAGGGCCATAGTTCTGTGCATCTGATATGTTTGTTAATAATACTTAAAATATTGATTCATGTTGTCCTTTGCATTTCAGTCACTTTAGTATTTTTAGATGCCATGAAAATAAAATGCTGGTAGGTTGGGTTGTTTTTTTTAGGCTGGATCTCAGTAAATCAAATATTGTTTCTTTATATTGTAGATTACTTATAAACCAAAAAAACATGCTATTAATGCCACAAAACAGGAGACTACAAAGACTGCTGGTTTTGACCAGAGAAAAATAAAGTGACCGTTTAAGAACCTATCCCATACCTTATAGTTCTGGGAAGTTAAACAACACATAATGCCATAGCTAATGGGATAGCGTAATCATGAATCAACTTATATTTTCAGGGTAATCTGCGTTTGCTTTCTCTATGACTTCAGAGTGAAAAGTCAACAATTTTCTAGTACAGGTGATGCTTTACTAGGCTGTGGGGTTATACTCCTGGATTTGGGGAACACTGTTGTGCCTGAGCAGCAAGAGCCCCACCTGTGTTCAGGTTGCTAGCCCAGGAGAAGCACGCTGTGCCTCAGGGGTGTGTGGAAGCAGTTGCCGTGTTTCACATTGAATCTAGTGGACCACCTTGTGCCAACCAGCCCTTGCCACTTGATTTCCTTTGCCAATGCAGTCAACGGGCACATGTCAGGTGGCCCCCTGAATAAGCCCTGTTACGGACATGACCTTTCCACTGGTGGAGCCAAGACTTGTGTATTCACCTCCACACTCATCACCAGGGTGCTCTGCATGCCCAAGGGTTTCTGGTGCAGTACTATAGAGTGCAAATTTTTCCCTCTGTAATGCTTCTGCATGTTTGTTTGGTGTCTTGGGAAATGCATGTGACCTCTCCATTGCTGTATGAATTTCATTGCGGTTTTGCCATTCTTTGAATAAGACTGTCTGAAAGTACTTGAGGCGGAAAGGTTTTTTTTACTAGAGCCTATAGAAAGAGGGAAAATGAGGCAGTATTTCAAGAGGCAGGCAGTATTTTAAGAAGCTTGCAGGCATATAGAAAGTGCTTATTTGAAAATCGTAACATTCGGAGGACAAAAGGCAGAGGTACAGATGCCCAAGTTTGACTCTCTTCAAGCAAAAAATGGCTTCTGCTACCTTCTGCAAACCAGTTTGAAGTTGGCTTACTGATCAGCAATAAGTCATACCTACCAGTTTCTACACAGTAATTCAAGCACCACATGCCTGAATCAGGTAATCTGATTTGTACTTGGGCTTTCAGATTGGAAAATCCAAAGCATTGTGTTTTCAAAAATTATGTGTATAGCTGCAGGGTTTTGTGAAACAAATTATAATGTCAACAACAAGCACAGGGTTATTTCAAGTTTTCCGAGTGTTCTGTTTGAATGTGTTTTAATGTATTGAATCTATCTTCTTGAGTTGCCAGAGGTATATGTTTGATACTGGTTTGGCATGGCTTATATAGCTAATTTGAGTGTTAATTGAATAGAATAGTTCAGTTGGAAGGGACCCACAACGATCATCTGGTGCCAGTGGAGTAGAGCACAGTGGAGGGGTAAAAAGAAATGTGCAGTACACGACCCAAGGACCCTTCTGCTTCTTTGACCTGTGCATCGTGTCTCATCTGGATCTCCCCAAGCGTGGGACAGTCTCTTGTTGCCAGAGGTTTGTCACTAGAGGGCATGGCAGGATTTCCTCAAAAGCTGAGCAAGCTGCGGCAGCCAGCTATGGGCAGTTGGAGCCAGTGTGCAGGCACCCTGTGGCTCTGCACTGGCCTCCATTGCCTCCTCCAGCTTGCCCATAAGGGAAAGGCTGCGGGTTGTAAGCAGCAGACTGCGTAGTGGTGGCTCAGGAGACAAGAAGTGTAGTGAAACATCATGTGTGCTAAAATGTCTCACTGAGTCTCTGAGTCACTGCAGTGAAGGACCTGAGACCCGTACATCGTAAGGCTGCATATAGAAATATAAAGCCATGAGTCCTCTAGTGCAGGAAATCCACCCATGCCTGACTTGCAAGCCTGTTGAGGTCAGGTGTCCCAGAAGGGTTTAGCTGGTGAACAGAGGAGTTGTTTACCATAGTCTTCTGCAGTTCTTTACCCTGGATATTGTCTCACTACTGGGATGTCATCAGCGTGTAATGGTGTACAAGATTTACAAAGTGTCTGCTTTAATTAGCAATTCCCTCAAGAAAGGGTAAGTAATTGGAGAAGTGCAGTTCATACCAGTAAATGTCTTACCTCTAAACACTCTACAAAGGAGGAGAGAAAAGCCAGATGACTGTTGCTTAGTTATAAAGGGTATCTCACCATAAGTGATTTCTTTGGGTTAAGTCTAAACAAATTACCTGATAATCCAAAAAAAGATGGAAACTCAAGAAGATTTACGTTTCCTAATATGGTTAGGCAATGTTGGGTTTTGGGTTGTTTCCCCCCCCCCCCAAATGTTAAAAAGAAGAAAAGCATGGAATGAATAAAGCTTATGCAAAAAATTCTAGCTTTGTAAATAAGAATAGAAACATATGCAATACATTTTAAAAAAATATTTGCATAATCCAACTCTGATACCCCCAATTATTTAATCACAAGGCTTTTCTGCTCTCTAGAAAGTCAAGTCTGTACTTATCCAGTATTTCCGCATCCTCCTGACTGTTTTAGGAAGCAGGACTTCAATATGAGATTTAAAAGGACTGAGCAATTGAGTACAGAATAGCTTGAATTTACTGAAGTTTTACTTGTCACAGAGTTTTGTGAGGAGAAACACCTTGCATAATTTCTCTGAACAAAAAAATCTTAAGTGCATCTGATCTTTATCTGACTTTGGAAGCTGTATCTAATGAATGTGAAGGATTCTGTTCCTTGCTGGTATTTGAAGATAATATATCACTCCTTTGCTAGTCATGGTGAATATGTGCATTGCTTTTGCATAGCTAGCTGATTTAGTCATCTTTACTTTAAGATGGAGATGAAACTTTTCTAGGTCATCCTTTCTTTTAACAAAAAAAGCATAGCCAGACAAAATAAAGGGTGGAAAAAAGTTGGTTTCTTCTCAATAACTCTTAATTTTGAAATGGGGCAAGTGTCCATACTGCCTAAATCATGTGAAAAATACTTCCTTTTCCTTAAATATTTATTGAACCCTGAAGGTAAAAGCCGCATTTATCCACTCAGATATTATCTACCAGTGAGGTTATCGTGCTTCCAGGTGCAGATAGTGTGGAGGTCAGTTTAGAATATGGTAATAATGCTGCATAATTTTTATTGGCAAAATAGAAATATACCGTACAATATTCTTTCTTTACCATACAACATCTGTGCTTCATCTCACTGCAATATTTTGGGCACTGTTTTAGTTTTGTAACTTTAAATACAGGGAACTGAAATTACCTTAGACTCAAAAATAAAGGTGACTATAGCCTTTGATGAATTTTTATCATATTTATATAAATGCGATTAAACCCTGGTGTAGTTAAAAATTAGTTTCCTATTAAATGGGGATAGCTTGTTACCTGCCAGCCTATGAGTTCATGCTCAGCCTTTTTAATTCTGTCAAACTGATCCCTCTTGTGGCCAGTCAAAAAAATAGTTGTTTTGAATATCTCAGATTAAGGTTGAGTGAACAAATTCCAGAATCTCTGAATTTCCCTTAGAGAAAGCCCTGTCAGCTGCCATGTCATGAATTTGACTCAAGTGTAACTGCTTCTTGCAGTGTGTTAGGAAGAAGTAGGGAAGAGCAGGTGTTCAGTGCACGTAAATTGAATACAAAGTCTATTAATTTTTATGATCAATTTTAAGAGCGAAACATCTGCAATACTTGAAATGCATTTGTTTCTGGGAACAGCATGACTTGGGTTTGTGGTGGGGGTTTCGGGGGTGCTTTTTGGGTTTGTTTGGTATTGTGTTTGGTTTGTTTTGTTTTTTTTTCTGTCATTCAAGAAAGTAAATACCTATGGAGTGTTTATTTGTTTTTTATTTATCTATCTTTGTTATCTGTATCTGCAAAGCAATCCAGTGATATTTCCCTGCCTCTGCTTTGCTCCTAAGCTGTGAACAGGGAGGAACAGGCTGGTATTAGACTTCTTTCATGCTGCTGCTTAGGGAATGCACTTCCTGCAAATGTCTTTTCACATGTACAGTAAGTGAAGAATGTGGAGTGTACACGTTCTTAATCATCCCATTTGGCATACTTAAAATAGTTTGGGCCGTGCTACAAAATACTTTTTCTGCAGGCCAGCCTTTGGGGGGCCAGAGATGAGATGTATGAAGCCCTTCTGCTCTGTCAAGCTTCAGCTGCCCAGTACTGGGGTAGTGGAAGGGTCTTGTTCTGCACTGGAGTTGCAGAGCAACTGCAAAGATAAGGTAACTCATAGCAGCCCAGTAAGGCAGATGAGAGAAAGAAGCGTGGCCACTCTTTCCTGGTTAACTCTGCAGATGGCAAAGTGTTCTGCTGTTAACCTTTTAAGTCACCCACGTGAGCGCTAGGAGTTCAGTTTTAAAAGGTTACCTGGTAGCTTTTACTGTTAACAGGGACGAGAGGCAGCTGCGTTGCCTTCTACAACCCCACAACAGCCCAGAACAGAATGGGAAGGTGCGTTACGGCAGACTAAAGTGAGTTCTTTTGCAGTCTGATTTGTTCTGCTAGCTTCAACTGTTTTTTTTTTTGTGTTTATGTGTGAGGGACAAACAGATGTTGAATCAAAGCAGTGCTCTGTGCTGTAGCTGTTGACACTGTAGCCTTCTTTGGCTGTATTGCTCTTTAGCATTTGCTATCCTAGTTGGTGTTTGTATTTTTCAAAGGAAGAAGGAACATTAGTATTGATATGTGTCATCCAGAGTTTTAATGCAGTTTAGAGTTTTAATGACTGATGCAAGTTGAAGATGGTTCTACAAGGTTACTTCTCTTAATGGTTAAAATCTGATTAAAAGTAGGCAAGTGTACTTTACTATGTCTATAACTCCTTCCCTCTAGCATTGCCTAACCTGTGCATTGTAATGCTTCTCCTTTATCAACTCCTTCTTCTCTGTGGTTTCTATTGTCAATTAAACATTTGCAGTGAAATCTACAGTACTGTTTTATGATGTGTCATTGATTTAACATAACTCAATGTTTGCAATAAGTATTTGTCAACTAACTGTAGTTAATGTTTATACTCAGATATCTCATCCCACACCAAAGACTTCTGTTGGTTTTAAATTATGCAGCTCATTGTGGCAGAAATGCCTTCCAGAGGAAAACTATGTATTCCCAAAGTATATATTTTATTGCATTAGTATGACAAACTCACTGAGCTGGAATAACAGCAGATGTACTTTAATCATGCAGTGAGGAGAAAAATATTAAATAGGTATGTTTAAGATTTGCTTAAAAAGTGTTAGACAAATCCAGGTCAGGGTAAAGCTGTAAGAAGTTATGGGTAAGCAAGTACTCCTTAGTATTTGGTATAGTACAACCTTAACTGTGCAGCCTCCTAGCCTTTTAGTGTAAAAGGACACAGTGATTGTGGAGTTCACCGTACTTGAGTGCTTGGTGCCTGTTTCCTTGGATGCAGCGTATAATTTAAAACTAGGTTTCTGTGCTCCTTGTAAGGAGGAATGGAGCATGTAGGAATAGGAGTTAGTATATTTTGTTTTGGTACAAATCCTCAGTAGTGTTTTCTATTAGGTTTATGTCTGAAGTCCTACGCTTCCTCTAGCGGTAGGTGTTTACGTGCAGTTTGAAGTCCTCTCTTTGATTTTTGACATCTTAAGTAATTCCTTTTAAAACTGGAAGAAGTAGGAATCGTCATACCATCAACGTTTTATACAATAAGTTACTAGATAATTTGTTTCTGTATTAGAAGAATGACTCTAAAACCTTGTTGATAGGCAGTCAAGTAAGGCCAGGTGGCAAGGACTGGGTATAGGGGTTGTGTTGGTACTACTAGCCTCAAACAGACAATAGTTTGGGCTTGAGTGTTGCCCCACAATCACTGGTAGTCATTTATCAGTAACGTGTTCCCTGGCATGTTTTTGCCTTTGTCAGCACTCCTCTGGACAGTGCCTAGGCAAGATTTGGGGCATGATGCAGCTCAGGGATTATTTTCAAGTGCTGCTATGGATTAGAAAGTTTAGCTGTGTGGGTGCAAGCTGTGCTTTGCAACTTGCCCTCAGGGCCTTAGGACAGGCTGTGGCTCGTTGCGTTACTGACTACAGACGTAGTCATGGGTTCAACCACGTGAGTGACTTCAGTGCTGGCAAATGAGCCTTGGTTTCCTTCACTGTCTCTACTCTGGGCTCCAGGAGACGTACGTGTTTCTGCACAGCAGCCAGTTCCTCTTAGAAAAGCTAGTGCATGTCAGACATGCTCCTTTCATGCCTACTAAATTTTATCTTTCCTTAGATATAGGAATACCTACTTTGTGAATGAGGGACAACCTTAGGCATAAAAAAATGCTTGGCTTATCCGGAATGACAGCATTTGCAAGCACGCTCACTGGCAGGATATGAACCACCATGGGAACATCACTGGTGTAAAGACAGGCACCTCAGGAATTGCAGGCATCAGATTGCTCTTGCAGACATCACCCATCACCTGTGATCTTCTGGATTTTAGGCACCTAGTGTCCTGCCTCAGCATGGAGATTGCTATGGACATGATTTCTAATGTGGAATTTTCTAGGGTTTTTCTTACAGGGGAAAGAATGTGCTAAGCGTAACCAAACTGTGTCATTTCATGTGCTTGTTATGCTCCTTTCGAAAAAGTTACGTTAGGAGGGTGCTGCTTTAACCTTAAAGAAGGAACTGAGAATTGATTTGAGGTTTCCTGCCTGTACATACTAAATATATTTCTGCTTGCATCATGAGCGTGTTCCAGAAGTGTGTGTGATGAGTGAGAGGTCACTGCTACAACTGCTGCCTGGTGTGATGGCACTAAAGGATCATACTGGTTCTGCTGCATGTGCTCTTTTTTTTTTTCTTTTCTTTTTTAAGGTCATGAATTAGCTCTGACACTTCAGTTGTCACAGCTGTGGCTGGAAAGCCTTCTATGATTTTGCCTTTATGATTCAAGGCATGTTTTTAGAAGCGTGTAAGATGGTTGCTTTTTGGGTATTTGTGGATATATCAATAGTATCATATAAATATATATGTGTTTGTATGTTCTTTTAGTTTGAGCATATATAGTTATACAGGCTTTTAAATAAATGCATAAATAAAATACGTAAGTTTCTCCCATGCCTTTCTAGTACTCCTGAAGAGTTTCCTTTTATAGAAATCGTGCTGTGCCTTTTGAGGCTTGAAACTTCTATGTGCCTTAACAGCTGAAGGGAAATTGAAAAACCAGGAAGAATACCAAATGATAGTCTTCACTGTCTGCACCATCACTTTGAAAGTCTTCTCTGCCACTCCTATTTATCGTGAAGATGACTCAAGCTGTTATTCATGCTTGGGTGTTACCATCCAAGCAAATCCTCTAGGCTACTGGAAGAGAAACCAGAGAACTTAAAGCCAAGGTCCTGCATTTCCTGATTTTGTCTGTGTTGGCAATGTTCGCTTCTTGGTAGGCACTCAGGTTGTAAGGTACTGGTTATGTTAGCACAGTATTAATGGATTTATCTGTTGTGGGTATACCAAGTCAGCCCAACCCTTAAGATGCTATTTTGATTCAAGTACAAACATGACCAAATGGATTATATTGCCCAATGTCTTGGTGGTCATACCACGGCTGTAGTCCTACTCTATTTCTAGATAGTTTGAACTTCAGCTTTTCATCCTGCAGCATTGCAATATCTGCACTGCAAATACTTGGTAGGATTTTTTAGAAGTTGCCCAAGAGAAAAAAAAATATTAGAATTCAGGGAGGATATACTTGCAGTTCTGTAATTTTGTAAACTCTCGCTGAATTGGGGCAAACTTGATGTGGCTGCCTCCTTAAATACAAAAATAAATAATGCTTGGGTTAATTTCTGTGGCTGTATCCCTCCTTGGATGAGATTATTCTCTCTAACTTTGTAGTTTTGTAAATCTTTGTAGTGAAATAAAACTGGTGAAATGGGTAGAATGAAGGTTTGGTTTGGTTTGGTATTTGTCTTATTTTATCTGAGCCACAGTCCTGAATAACTGGCATTGCTCTTTCCAACCTTATCACTGTGTTATTTGAGCTATACCATAGTCAACTTTTCTATGGAAGATAGAATTAGCTTCTGTTAGGAAGCAAAGTAGGTGCCAAACAAACATTCTAATGTGGGGATTTTTTTCAGCTGACATGCTCAATTTTCAAGCTCTTAAGGGGATAACAGTATCTTGTCAAACTCAAACTGCCAAGTTATATGTCATTGGAAGTAGGTTTTTGTCTCTGCAGCATTTTTCTTTAAGTTATTGCATGCATAAATGTATGGGGTTTGTTTTTGTTTTTTGTTGGTTTTTTTTTGTAGTCCAAATAAGTGCTTTTGTGCCTGCTTTTATACTGCACAAATGTGTGGTATTTCAGTTGTATGTTTATCACCTAGTGTATGTCTTACAGTAACTTTCCAGTAATAAAAAGTCCTTGTCAGGGATGAGGATCCCCCTGTTTACAACTGTTGAGTGGGCATAGTGTTCACCATCCTCCAGAAAGATAATCCCTCTAGGTTTTATTGAAGCTCTTCATTTGGGTTGGGTTTGCTTGTCAGAATGGGTTAGCCACAGGCTGGTAAGTGCCTCTGGAACAGCTGAGCACTATGCCACTAACGTTTGGACCTGTGTGTGTGGTGGTGTCTTGAACCCCTGAGATGCGACTTCAAGCTTACCCGGTTAGAGGCTGTACCTAGTCTGAACTTGGCTTGGGTAAGTACCTGAACTGTCATCACCCTGTCCTTCCTGTTTGGGAGTTAGCCTGCCCAGAACTGAGTGTTTGACATGCTCTGTGCTTGACATGCTCTGTTGGTGTCAGTTCTACCTTGCAGCGGCTCAGAGGAACTCACAGATCTTATCTGAACAGAAATAGCTGCTGATTTTTTTTCTTTTCCTGCTTTCTCCCACCCACATGAAACGCATTATGAGCATTCAGTATAAATGGTAAAGCTTCTTTCACACATAAAAAGTGTTAAATAACTCAGGTTAAAAAGTGAAGCAAGTGTTTGACATTTGATTTCATTACTGAAAGATACTTTCCAGCTGAAAAGGCAGATATTTTTGTACTTGCTTGACCATCTGTATTCTCAGTTTTTTTGCAATGTTTTGCTATATGCTTAACAAATTTCTCCATTAAGAAATATCCGCGATGCTGTTAGTGCTTTTTTCATTAGTTCGTAAAAGCATCGAAGTTTTATTATAGATGCTTCCAACTTTAGTCAGGTGTAGTTCTTGATGCTGTGACGAATGGAAAATTTTTCTAGTCCAATATCACTCATTAGTGACCAGGAGTGTCTTCAATTTTTATTACACTGATAGTTGCTTTTAGAAAGTGCTTACCAGGACAAGCTTCCAAAAATTAGTAGATCTGATGTTGCATAACTTTACAGAAGGGTGAAGACTTGCAACTAACGTGTATCATTTTCTTCCTTTCACAAAGCAGTGATTTTTGCAAAATTAATCTGAAAAGCAGAAGATTTAACATAGCCACAGTTATTTTTATGTGAGATAGACTTAATATTATTCCCAAGATAATGGCATTAATTTGGGGTGTCTACTGTTACTAGCATCAGTATTTAAGAATTTTTTTTCTTCAAGGCAGTAACTCATTGCTTAAAAAGTTGGAGTTAGGGCAAATCTTAAAGCTATGTGTGTGTAAAAGTATTCTTTTATCTCTTAAGATATGAACTTCTTGTTAGAGGCCTGCCTTTGTCATTGCTCGTGGATTGATTCTCATGTTTAAACTGTAGAAAACTTACCCCTTCTTAGTGCAGGACAGCTTTTAGTTTTATTATAACTAGAGTGGACAGACTGCTTGTTAAGTAGAAAAAATAAATCTTAGGTTTAAGATTAAGATCTTAATTAATTTAAATTCAGGATAAAGTTCTGTAACTTTTCGTTTTCCAACAAAATGGTAGGTTTTATAGAAGATCAGATGATGTTTGCAGGGTTCTTTTTGTTTGTTTTAATTTTGTGATAATTTCAGTTTTCTTAGAGGAAAAACTGGGCTTGCTTTATAAGCAGTTGTATAACAGGAACTGGATAGGGAGGAGGTGATAAATGTGAAGGGCTACAGATTGCTTCAGAGTCAAAGCAGAATTAGAGGGTTAGAGCAAACTTCTCCATCCAGCTTCTTGCAGAAGTATTAGACTGTGGGAGTGTGGCTTTCTGAATTTGCATTCATCTTAAATGAGCACTATTGAGTACATTATGAAAACATGCTAATTCAGTGATTGTCAGTTGTATTTATACGATTTTTTTCAGCACTCTGATAATTGGATAACAAAAGCAATCCAGGCATTTACAACTTCTAGAATTAGAATAATTCTGATTTACATTTTGCTTTAGCTTTTGAAATGTATCCTCTTTCATTTTGTCAGTGACGCTCAAATGCCAGCAACCCTGGGGTATAAATGATAACAGGCTAGCAAAAAAAGGTAACATGTCAGGATTTACAGGTCTGCCCAACTGCAAGAACCCTATAGTATTACATTTACTGCTGGAAAAGTATGAAAAAATTGCTCTTCATTGATAAAACCCCTAGAAAATAACTTGGAAGAATAAATAATAATAGAAGATACTATGCTGAAGTAGGATTTTCAAAATATCAGTCTCAGTGAACCTTGCTGGGTTCACTGTAATTTTAGTTCAGTTCTTTTATTTAATTCTCAAAATATCATCTTTGATGATGATGGTCGTTGAAATTACAAATGCAGATCACTTTTGAAACTGCTGGTTAATTATCTAGCTATCAATGGCTGCCTGCCTTGGTTTAGAGAAAAAAAATATGCTTGGAGTCAACTAAATTTTTGCTGCTTCTGTTGTTATGGTAAGCGTGCAGTAGTTGTACTCTGTAGATGAAGAAACCAGACTACAAAGAACAAATTTGTAAGTTTTGGTGCTAAAACTGAACTCCTAACTCCCCCCCCCGCATAAGCATATGAGTAAAAACAACGTACTTTTAGGAAGTACCGGGTGCAACACATTCAGATGCTCAGGAGCTCTGACAATATAAGCCATATTTATTTGAGATGCCTAGGCGTGACTTAGGAGCGTAACTCATCTAGATTTAAATTTTGGCATAAGCTCTTACCAGAGAAACAGAAGAGTTGGTATCAAAGGCAGGAGCAGATGGAAGGAGTGCAGCTATTCAGGAATGTACCAGTGAAAACATTGCTCTATCCACAGCTCTCCAGGATAATCTTGATGCAGAACTGGAAAAGGTGGAGAAAACTTTGTCCAGTCCTGAATAGCTGGTAGCTTGGCTTTATATCTGCTTGTTGTGGGAGGTACAGGTTCACTCCCCCTTTTCTGAATCAGTCACATCAAGGATTTCTCAAGTAATGATCAGGTCCTTTATATTATAGACGCTGCTTTTTGGACTGTGTTAATTTTTTGGGGGTTATTTCCTGCGCCTGCTGCTCCCTGCCCCCCACCCCCAACAACAGTAAAGTATGTTTAATGATAAAAAATATAAAGCTTCCTCAAACAGTTTCAAGAAATCAAACTCTTAACTGGTTGAAAAGCTGTTGTTGTGTCTTGCACTACGCTACTGCAAAAAGCAGAAGCTACTGCCCTGGAGAGCGAGTGCAAGGCAGAAAGAGGTACTCTCCATCCTTCTGCAGGCTCTTTGAGCTAATATACCAAAGAAAGTCTGGTTTAAAGGGGATTATCCATACATATGACTTTATCTGCTTGTTCTGCTTTTAAGTCAATGATATTTTCTTTCTTCCTGTGGTTTCATAATCTCAGAAGGAGCAGCTTCTCTTTACCAGGGTGAGGCTCTGGGGTGTTCATTGCTGTATTGCAAAGGCATTGCTGAACAAGTTGTCACTCAACCGAGTAACAGCTTTGCCAAGCTCGGGGAGAGTAGTAGCCTAGAAACATAGCCCATCAGTGACATTAAGGGCTTTAGTCTCAAAGTCTTTGGAGGGACTCTTTAATATTAAACAGGCTTTTTGGAGAGAGATGCATTGAGACATTAGACATGCATATCTGGCTCTTGAATTTCAGATGTGTCAGTAGCACACAGTAAACGTGCAGATTTTCTACTCGTTCTTGGGGGTTTCATGCATATTTTTTCTGAAGTCAGATATGAATCAGAGCGTTTAGGACTCCAACTAAGATAACTGCCTATTTTCAGGTATTATGCAGACATCTATATCTATGCTATCTTTGTAGCTTAAGCTCAAACTATTTTAATTTTCCTTTCATAAGTTGTGTCTGTAAAGATTTAAAATGCTGTTAAATTTAAAATTCAGTTGACATTAGTTTCTAGCAGTCTTTGAGTAACTCAGTTTTCCAGTTCTAGTAGGCAACATACAGTTGTTTTAAAACAATTAAGCAAAAGCTATGCAAAGGTAAGTAAACTCAATCAGGTAAACACATCATATGCTCTGACAGCTCAATATGAATTTTCTCCAACGTTGATTTGCGCTTCAGTATACTGCCCTGAAGTAAAAATGCCTCATCGCCGTATCTGTGTTGCAAATGACTGCCCTACATCTAAAGTGCGAATTCATTTTAACTCAGTCCTTATTCTTGACTCCATTGTTTCTGGGAAGGAAAAACCAACACTTACTACTTACTTTTACCTTTTAAATATTTATTTAGTTTTACAGCAACATGAAATAAATTTTGAGGAAAATTTACACAATGTTCTAATAGCTGGGAAACATACATAGCAGGGTGTTTTAAAGCACTGTTCTCTATATATTCCTGTTTGTAACAGTAACATACGTAGATTTTTTTCCTTTTACCTGGCTTTGACTTTTCAAAGTGTCTCGATTTTGCCAGCATGTAGCCCCAAGTAATTTATTTTTATACTTTATAAAGTTTGCAAGAAAATAGCATTTAAATTTTAAATGCTTATGTTAAAAATACTTCTAGGATGCAAAGATTGAGAGGAAGTTTAACTCTAAAAATTAGTATGTCTGGAATTTCGTTATGGGACACCAAATAGTTTCCTAGAAAAAATATTTGAGTTGGTGCATGTGCTCATTTCAGTTAGTAGATGTCATGTTTTTCTTAGAAACTGCTACTTTGAGATTGAAGTATTTGGAGGATGTTACTTTGCTCAAAAGTTGTGTTAGGCTGAAGAACTTCTCACGAAAGAGTTTAATAAAGCAGTACTGTACCTAAAGCACTAAATTCAGTCATTGAATGTTATTTTGTTATAATTACACAGACATCGGAGACAGAGGTGAGAAGAAAAACCAGTTTGTCTGAGTTGTTTCCAGATGCCCTAGACTACCAGAAGATTTAATTGCTTTATGGGGGCCAGGCTTGTGGAGAGAGCATATATTTTGTCAGATAAATGTGGGAGAAACAAAGTTCTTGTAGCCTATTCATTGAAGCCTCCCATGAACGTAATGGTCCCTAAAAGGGAAGGTGCAGGAGAGAGGAGTAAGATAGAGAGGAGGAAACCCCAGAGGAGGCACGATAGCTGAAGTGATACGGTTAGTATGGTGCTGTTTTCCTCAGCAACTGGATTCTGCAGTGTAAACCCCTGGTTTTTACTACTGAAAGGTAGTTTCACCCCTGTCCTCAGTAACTTAGAAACCTGTATCATTATAAAAAATGAGCAATTGTTTTAACTTCAGAAAAAAAACCAGCTACTTTTTCATTTGTTTTTGACTTGACAGACAGTCTTTGGTCTTTAGTTAATCTAATCAGGAATCAAAAGTTCATTTCTAACATACAATCTGTCAGGACAGACATCTGACATAAATGCTTAAAATGCTTTGTGTTTTATTATGCTTAATACTTTTACAGTCTTATAAACTTTTCTGCTGTGAATGAAGCATAACATTTACATATCAGAATATACGTCCACAGCTGAAGAAATGTGCAGGCTTCTAATTCTACTTTAGTCCCAGTAGTCTTTTAATACAGTTTACATTGTGGAGTCACTGTCAAATATTTTCATTTTTATGGTCTGAAGGCTGTGTTGAATGAAGTTTTCCGAAACTGGTCTTTCGGAGAATGTGCAGTCCCGTGGTCTAGTGGACCGGTTCTTTTTTATTGAATTTTGAATTGTATCCGATGTAAAGTAATAGACTATAGGGTCAAAACAGCAGTTTGAAACAGCGATGCACAGAGTGATGGGGTACATAGTCCTGACTGCAGTTACCAGTGAACAATTAACCCAGGTCTGTGTTCTCATAAGGGAGTAAAGTATTAAGGTAATATTATAAGGCACAAAGCAGAAGCAGAATATCGCTAAATGGACAACAATCATTTTGAGTACCTTTTTCTTGCTTAATTTATTACGACTTAATGTGAGCGGTTTGTTCAAAGTCCGTAAGACCATAGTAGAGCAGGTCACGTTTAAGATGAGTGGAATAAAAAACCCAACTATTTCAATGAAGATAACAATCCGGGATAGGTAGGTTTTCCATATGTTCTCTGAAAAGTTTTCGAAACATGTTCTTTGAGTGTCATTAAGGCCATTTGTAGACTGGAAGAAGCTTGCTGGTGTGCTGCCTGCTAACACGGTTATCCACACTGCAGTGCAGACAATTTTTGCGTTCCTTTTGGTTCGGAGAGTCTTAGATCGAAAGGGGTGTACTATAGCTAAAAAGCGATCTACGCTTATGCAAGTCAGAAATAAAATGCTCCCATACATATTTGTGTAAAAGAGGGTGACAGAAATCTTGCAAAGAATGTCTCCAAATGGCCAGTTTCTCGCTACAAAGTAATAAATCCTGAAGGGTAATGTAAACACAAAAAGCAGATCTGATATTGCTAAATTGAGCATGTAAGTTGTAGTCTCGTTTTGCACTTTTAATGTACAAGCAAAAATATAGATAGCAACACAGTTTGCTATGAGGCCAAGAACAAACACCATACTAAAGATACATCCATATAAAGTATATTTAAAGGAGTCCTCAGTGGAACAATTAGGGCTTACCATTATAATGGTATATTTTAAATTCCTGTGATTTGCAGGTTTCTCTGGTATTTTTCTTGCAACTTATTTTAAATTCCAGGAGAACTTGCAGCTGTGTTTGAACTGTGTGCTTTGGTAAGTTTGTTGTGCTGTAAAGCTTCAGAGGAGAAGCACAAGCTCTGTAGCAGGGGAGTACATCTCCGGCAGCAATCACCAGGAGGTCACTCTTCTCTTCCAAGGGCTATTTGTAATCACATAACCAGTCTTCAAAAGTCAAAAAACATACCATTTGTGGCAGATGAGGTCATCCCAAAGCTCGCTTAGTTCCATTTCCCCCCTCGATTCAATGAAGCCGTTGTAGAACTTTCTGCTTATCCTTGTCTGCAGATCATGACGGGGAAGTCTTGTCCATACAAATTTCCTGGGAACGTATGCTTTAGAAATCGATTTCCCAGATGCTGCAAAGTGGCGGCACTTGCTTTTCTCCCTCAGCCTTCTTTCTGTAAAACGAGCTTTTTAGCTCCTGGGAGCGCTTGCTCGCTCACTTGCCCCGCTGGCTGGGAAGCAAGCTGCTTGCTAGGGCAGAAACGGAATTCCAGAGCATGTTTGTTCCTGCAGAGCACGGTCCTGCGCCCCGGCAGCCTCTCGCCAGCCCAGCACCTTCTGGAGAGGAGAGAAAAGATCTCAGGCAGTTTGTAGTGTGACATCACAGGATCACAGGAAGAAGAGGTTGGACTCGCTGAAGAATGGTTTCAGTTCAGTTTGTTTTCCTACCCCTAATCTGATAATGTGTCTGCTGAGACTGTACCTTGCAGGCTGCAAATGGTCACCAGCTGATTGCTGCTGCAGCCTTCTGTTAACTCTTTCCCTACTCCCTAAAAGGTCCTGTGTCAATGTTGCTGGAGTCCAAAATCTTCATGGCAAAAATCTTTTTCTTTAGTTATGAGGAGACTTTTCAGTGTCTGAATAAGTCTTGTGCCTTAAAATTCCTGTTTTTCTTTGAAGATAGTAGTAATTGTGGGATTTTACGTTTTATGTAGGATTGAACTAACAATACTTTTTTTGATAGATACCTTTGCTTGTGATAATATGCTAATCATCAGAAATCAGCTGAGTAGTTCTGTCTTGATTGCCTCAATACCCCACTACAAACTGCAGGAGGGACAAAGTAACATTAATAGGTAATTAAATAATTTCACCAAATACTTACTTAGAGAGGCATAAAGATTATAAACCTGTGGGTTGCTTTTGGATACTCCCAGGACTGGGATGTGTTGCAGTGGGAAGAGAAGTTTTTAACTTGGTCTGTATTAGAAAGCATATGCCAACTCTATTTCTACTCAGAAAGATGGTTCTTTTTACAAAAAAATGCTTCAAGTTTTTAAAATTTTGTGGTACAGAAAGCATTTTCTTTAATATCAAAGCACAGAATTAATGTACCAAAATAAATACTGCGCTATGCAATTGTTTCTGATAATTTAAAGGGGGCCAGTTATTGCACGTGCATAAAATACTCCCATTAGTCACTGATTAATGAAATGAAAACATGTTGTAACTAATGAAATTGTTAAGTAAATGTAAGAAAAAGCAGCCCTTATTGCCTTTAGGGGTAGATATAAGATAAATCTCAGCTTACACAGACTAATTTATTTAACAACAGCTTGGATAGACTCACTTCTGGCATCAAAACCAGTCTATTTCTAAGTCTTAGAATAACAAATCTCTTCATATCTGGCTGGGTGGCATGGTTCTTTTGAACTAGGTTTTAGTCAGTTGTACCTAAGCAAGGCTCTGGGCAAAATCTTTCTAGTCTGCTGCAAAGGAAAGTAAATAATAGCACCTCACAGGGTTTTGGCATAGTTTCTTAATGTCAGGTATATCAGACAAAATTCAGAAACATGCAAAAATAGGTCTTGCTTATTTTATTTCAAGTTTTTATGGTAAGTTTTTTCTGTGAAACTCACCTTGATTTTTGAGATTAAATCACGCAGTTTCACTTCAATAAGCTATAACCACAAGAAATCTTTTTTACTATTTTTGAAATTTATGCTTAACCATAAAGAGTAGTGCATTTCCTACTTCTAAGTAAGAAATGAAAACATGAGCTTGGCGGAGTCTCTTGTGTGTCCAACTTAACTCGTACATTAGTGTAAAGTTGCCATACCTGGCTTTCCTCACAGAAGCAGTTGTCACACGTGGTTAAATTCTGTTTCTATTCCTGGCAGCCTTGCATGGTGGAAGTGGGGTTTTCCTGCAAGAGTCAATGATTTCTGCATCGGGCCTTGGGAGCTCTGAGCTCAGTTTTCCTGCTCTGTCTTTGCACAGGAAGACTGTGTGGTGCAGGCTCAGTTACTGGAATGAAAATCCCTGAAGTACAGAAATTTGACGTCACATGTCAAAACCTCAAGCAATAGTTCATGATTAGAGAGAGGAATGAGTAGAAACGAGTAGGTCTCTCTTACTCATCAGTACCTGGATTTTCCTTTGGGGCAAAGGTGTGGGTGCACAGAGACAGGGTGGGGGTGTCTGACCAGGGGAACTGTCCATTTTAACCATGGTAAGTGTACTTCAGAGCAATCATGAAGGTGCATCCTCAGCCTTCAGTTTGTCTGTCGGAGCCCCTGCCTTGCTGTGGCCTGTGTTATTGCTCCTGTTACAGACATGGGCATTACTCAGACCTGTATTTTAGGGGCTTGGGTATATGCTTCTGCTGTCTTTGGGACAGCACCTTTTTGGTGCAGAACAGTACATGCACCTTACACTAATTGATAAAAGAACTAAGTGATATTTGTACGCTTCCACAAATAGCATTTAGCTGCAGGTTTTCTCCACCTGCAGAAAAAAATTTGAAAACCTCACATTGACAGGTTTTTATTTATATTTGTTTCGGTGAGGAGGTATATGACTGAGCAGGAAAACTGAGTTACCTTAGTGTAAAAGTGTGAATGGCAAAGGTGAATTGCATACCTGTTTTCTTAATTTAGACATGGCTGATTGTTATCAAGCAGTGTGTTAATTTATGTGAGCTTCTCTGAGCTGAAGAACCTATGTTGGTGCACCGCAAGCTATGGGAGTTGTGAGCAGCCTCCCTTCTGGCCGGGCTTCAGAGCAAGCAGAGAGGAAACTTCATTGCATGCTTTCTGTTTGTTGGAACACGTTTCAAGACGTTGGGCTCTGTGCCATCAGATTTGGAAAAGCCTTCAGTAAGCCCCAACACTTTAAAAAATAAAAGAAAGTTTATCAGTTATTATGGAAGAAGAATTGACATGGTGCTGACCTTGCCTATGCTCCTTAGCCGTGGGCACATTTACCTTTGGAATGGGGAAGGGGGATAGGCAGGAGGAAGCAGCTGCAGGGAGAACCCTGTATGCTGAGAGGTTTTTTTCCTCCAAAGGAAACAATGCTGCCACTGCAGGGAGATGCATATGTAAGTCCATCTGCCTTTTTGCATCAGCGACAGGAATGAGTTAGGACCTGTCATTTGTTGCTAGTGCTAGATTAGCAAAGACTTCATTTCCATCAACAGGCTTCCTGTGGCACTTGAAGAGGCATCAAAGGCAAAGTGAACACAGGCTCCTTAAGAGCTAAGAGCTGATGAGCTTCTGGAAATCATCTCTCACTTCAGCAGTGAACAGATTTCATATACTCCTTCAGTCAGTTACAACTTAACTGCTTTTATGAGTTTAGGTACCAGAGTTTAGATATCTAGGACTCTTTACACCCTTGAGTGGTCTTGGATTTGTGTGGCAAACTTATTCCAACATTGAACCAGGGGGTCAGAAGGAAGAGTCCTTACAACTCTAGCAGTGTGCTAGTAGAGTGGCTGTAGGGGACACTGCCACCAAGAGCTGCTGCTTCCTCCTACCCCTAGGTGCCAGAGTTGGATACTTGCTGTCATTTAGGACACAGAGGCAGGATCCCTTAAATTCAGAAGTCCAGGTTGAGTGGTAAAGAAATATTTCACTGAAAAAAGACAAGTAGTGGAAGGTTTTCCAAGCCTCCAGCATTGTTTTGGCCAGTGTTGCGTGTTCCTCTGGTGTTGCCCTACTCTTCATTGCTGGAATTGAACGGAAGTTGTAGTCAAAGATGAAATGAATTTTGAACTTGTCTTATGTACCACGTTTAGTCTGGCGCTGATGCTACTACTAAAAGCTCTTTCTTACTTTAGAGGAAAAAAAGAACTTCAACATTAATAATGTTGTGATAAATTCTTACAGTGCTTCCAAAGCCAGCATATGCGCTGTTAAATGAAGGTTGTCAGGTGCACAAAACACTCTATGGAACTCCATTATTCTATAACTAATGTTGCTGCTTTTAGAGGCATAACTGATTGATGGTACAGCCGTTTGTTCTCACTTGTTAAGCAAGCTTATGCAAAAGAACGCATTATCTGTTGCAGTGAAGACCAACCCTGGCAGGGCACTATTTTCTCTGCCCTAAGTGTTACTATTTATCCAAACATTTTCATGGGTTTTAGCATTTTTAGTCTGTTTGCTGGAGTTTCTCTTTGAGCATGTCTGTGTACAGGAATGAATTCATTATGGTTGCGACATACGGCTGGGAGCCTGGAATTTTGTTTCTGGCTGTGCCACAGATTTTCTGTTCCAATCCTGGCAAAGTTTTCTATGATGTTGTGCTTTAGCTTCCCTCCATGTACGAGCTCGTTCACTTCCTCACTGGGATGCGAGGCCATCTTAATTGTTAAATATAATTTGAAGTCCTTGGATGGAGAACCCTTTATAAGAGATGATACTGACATAATTAAAGTGGCTAGAAAATGCAATAAAAATGTAGGAAGTTTAAAATTTTGTATTTTTAAATTAGACTCCTGCCAAGCAAAAGGAACTGTTAGGAGACTTGACTTGATTCAACTCCATAAGTCTGTGGGGAGGTAGGTACAGAGAAAGCAGGGCTGGAAACTTCAACTGTCTCGGCTACTTTTCAGGAGCTGCCTGCTCAGAGACTCCTAAGTGTCTGAGGTGTGTCTGCTTCTGGTAAGTGGCTTACTGCCTTCTTAAAATGCAATGATGGCATCCACCTGCAGAAAGAGTGTGAAGTAGTTAGCACACTGAAAATTCCCTTTTTCCCCCCCTTAAAAATTTTCCAGTGTAGTAGGCAAGTCTCTAAATGAGCTTTTATAAGACTTATGGTGAAAAGACTATTTTTATCTAGCCAGACTAACCCTGTTTGATTGTTGCATGGTTTGTTAAAGGCTCCTCCATATCAGGAAACTTGTTAGCTTAATGCAAATGAAACTACACATGCAAATTACAAGTAAAAGTTAAAAGAAAACTCTAAATATTTCCCATGGAAAGTTTGACCAACCTTCTAGAACCAGTTTCCCTGATCAGTTTTGTTTTACTAGCTATCTTGTAATACATAGCTGCCAAAAATCTCTCAAATATAAAATTAAAAAAAAAAGGCAAGAGAAGCTAAAGTATTTGGGCTGTGAGTCTATTAGGTTCTCTAAGTTAAAAAAATTTATCTATGTGTGTAATTGCTTAAAAAGGGAAAAGGAAGCTCAGAATAAAAAGAGGTTCTTCATTCCTGTGCATTTGAAATGCTTCTCTTTTGTCTTTAGATTTGTTTCGATTTCCTTTATAGGAAACACAACTGCTCCTTTCCTGCTTGCAGAAAGAAGAAAAAACTTCTGTCTTTTTGGAAAATTTCCATCTGCTAGAGTCCTTTTTTTTCCCTCTACTCTTGGATTCACAAAGAGGAGGGCTTTTTAAACCCAAATATATGCATAGCAAAGATATTTTGTTGTTGCAGTCTTTCTAAATAACTTGAGAACAACGTATTGCTTTGGTTCTTTGACCTTAAAAATATGTGCAATAAATATGACAATCATACTTTAAGAAATGCCACTTTTAGTCAAATTCTAGTTCTGAAACAGTTCTTCACAGTAGTTGTCGTATGTCCATGCACGAATAAGCAGTTTCTTTGACCCACTTCAGTTACTTATATGAAGTCCCTTCCTTGCTATTTCCTATACTGTCCTTGAATACCTAATATATTTTAAAGAGAAGTGGACTACAGAGAACATGTTTTTACTTAAGGAATACTACATAAAAGCTGATATAGGCAGAAAGGAAAATGAACGTGTGTTGATTAATAATTTTTAAGCAACTAGGAGGCAAATGAGTATATTCTGTTGCTTTCCTAGCTGGAACCCTCTCCTTTGAAGTAGAATTTTGGATCTAAAGTGCTGCTGTTGGGACTGTGTTCAGTAGTCACAATAACCCTGAGCATAATATAATCCTTCAGAATACTAAAAAGTCTACTTGAGGCTCTCTAAATCCTCTAACTTATGGGGGAACTTCTTAAGAGAATGAGAAAATGGGAGAATCTTTAAAAACGCTACTAATTTGACATTGTTTCATTCTGATTTTGCATAGAAATTTATTGGAGCTGGGTTTTGGAAAAGACTTCCTGTGCACAGCGATGGAGAAAAGTGCAGAACTGTGTCCTGAAGTTTATCGTACAAGTTCTGAAGATATTTTTAGAACGTTTCATTTCAGAAAACATCATATGAGCCCTCTGCTTACATTTTAGAGCTTGTTCTTGGCATTATTTGGTTTGTTGACCACAGTAGTTGAGACAGAGATTGAAAATATGGGTTTAATATTTTAAAGCACAATATTGCAAATTTGTTAGTAATTTTTGTGATAGCACTAATAGAAATGTGCAGTGTCTAATCATAAAAGCAGCTTTGTTATGTCAAAGGTCCAGTTAATGCTAATGGGCACATCTGGCTTACCTGGAGTTATGCAAACAGTATCATGGAATATGCAGATTGGTTGTTTGCATTGTGAATACACAAGCGGTTACAGCAGTGTTGTAGGCCACTAACAGATGACTGATAAATACTTGCATGAAGGTTCTTGAGTTGCATTTTTTTGTGTAACTCGTGGAAAGTCCCAGCAGCAGCTTTTGCTTACATTCTCAAGCGTTCTGATGTGTAAAGGAAATTTTTCTGGGAACACAATTATAAAGATATCCAGAGGAAGCAAGCAATAATTGGATAAGATATTATCAACATGTCCATCTGTTAAATGATGCATTTAAAATGGTGGCCCCCAACTCACTCTAATATACGCAGCAAGAGCAGGTAAGAAATGCCACACCTACTTACCCCTCCCTGCAGCCTCACCTTTAAATTCTTCATTTTCTGTAGTTATGAACAGTGTGCGTGTATGTGTGTTAGGGGTTTCTGATTTAAGCCTATGACCTTTTATGTAGTCTCAGTTTAAGAGAGAAATTACTTTGCACAAAGAACAAAATCACAATTTCCATTGCATCTTTGGAGTAATTTAATGAGCCCACTTGGCAAGATAGGAGACTTTTGAAAGAGGATCGAAAATGGATCTGCTGCTATGTAGTACAGTGTTTCTCAGAGGCCCTAAATATTTATGTATGTGTAGTATACATTGTACAGTATTTGTTAGGGACGGTGACATGGAGAGCTGGCAGTTTGTAGCAAGTATCCAGATACATCCTGAGGTGATGTTCAGAGTTGCACTTTATATACTAATTCAGGAAAACTTCTTTAGGTATACTGTAGTGTATACCCTGGAGGAGAGGCAGCATGGCATCGTGCATTAGAAGTGTATGTTATACATGAGATGATTGACGTATAAGGAAGTCTAGTTGATTTTACAGTAGGCTGGTAGTGGTTAGGTGACATGGAATCTTTTTGAACTTTAATCTATGGATTCAAATCCAGATCAAAAGGGATGGACTAAAAAGCAGAGTAAAAGATCATAAAGATTAAAAACTTCAAAAATGGACATTGACATTGTTCAGAGGGAAGGAAAATGGAAAAAGGATTAGTAAAAAATCTTAGCAGCATGGTTTTTAATGGATAGGAATAGGATGAAAGGAATTTCTAAAATATCAGGTAGGAAGAGAGATGCCTTCATTAGAACAAAATACCTGAGTTCCTGTACTCTCATTTGCATTCTTTAGAACTTCAGAGAAATATATGTGTTTTCAGTCACTCTGCAAACATGATTGAAATAATGTTAGTATTTGAAATTTCTCTCCGCCTTATATGCAGGGAATAAGTCAGATGGCTTTCTGTAACGCTGGCAAATTCTGGCTCTATTCAAGCTTATACTTTCTAAATCATAGGATTACAAATTCAAAGTTTAATTGAAGAAGTTGGTAGAAATTTTCCAAATGTTCCATGACTAAAAGTTCTTATTCAAAATACTTTGCAAGGGCAAAACATGACTGTTTTATGAAAAAAAAAATCAGCTGCTGTAGCAAGCAAATGCTATGAATGATAGGAAGGAAATGGAAGAAGCTTAATGAATTTGATTCACGAATTGGAAGCTATTCCAAACATACGGGATGAAATGGGTTAGCGGAACAACTTGTAGAAAGACATTTGTAATTGTTTAGTTCTAAGGTAATTTTTATTTTCATACCTTTAGTTTAAGGTTTTGCCCAATGTGTATTCTCTGGCCAGGACTGAGGTAGGCTGGTCCCATGTCAGGATTACTGGTGTTTATCCATGTAGCTCTTGAGAACGTATTTCACTTTTACGTCAAACGACTTGCAACCACTCCATCAAGTGCTTGCAGCCTCTTGCAGTTTTGGCTGAATGAGGGCCCCTGACTTTGTACAAGAGGATTTTAACGTCTACTTGTCAGAGACAGCACAAAGCCAGCAGTCACATTCCTATTCTCATTTTTATAAAGGATAACATTATGAAGAGATTGAAAGAATTTACCATAGTAATTCAATAAGAATTATGTGAATTCATGTAGTTTAAAAAAAACCCCAAATCTGTGGTAGTAATTTGGTTTCCTTCACAAAACGGGAATGCAGGAAGTTAGGAAATAAAACAAGTTTCCTAAGAGTTGTTCAAGCTGGTAAGCTAATTAGTATAGGTAAATCCTGACACGAAAAAGCTTATCAGGGGAGAACTGCTGCCAAAACACAGAACTTGGACTAGATTAATGTTAAGAACTATTACTTTCTAAATGTTTAAGTCAGCAAATGACCTCTTTAAATTCTGCATCGTAAGATTACCTAAATTATTATTTATCATATCATTAGTACTGGTAAACAGCAATTACAAGTACTTTAGCTGACTTCCCCTCACAACTGCTTTTTCCTTCCAACCCATAACCTGAAGTTTTTTGAAACTAATTCAGTACATCATGAACTTTTTTATTACATTGTTGACCACATTTAGCAGTTGTAATTTCAGTGAGGCAATCAGCTAATACCTAGAAGGTAAGAAAGGAAATGTCAAAACTTTGGAGGAGGGACAAAGGACATGCTTCTCGTGTGATATTTTAAAATTTTCTGCTCAAATCTTGGAAGGAACGGAGTGAGACTTTCAAATGCAAAAGACACAGTGTACATTAGGAAGGACAAGCCACTTTTCCATCAGCTAAGCTTCTACAGAGATCTGAAGGTTGGTTGAAAGAACATTTCTCACAAATGAACCATTTTCACTTTGAATCTGTGTTAATAATCTTCCTGGAAAGGGCAAGGCATTTGTCTCAGAGACATTGGTTTGACCTTGGCAAGAGAAGGGAGGCTGGAACCCACACCTCACGCTCTGAGCAAGTACTCTCGTTATGAGGGATTTCTCATCCTTTGCTGTAAGAGAGTGAGTCCTGTGAAACAAGGCGTTTAGCCTCATAAAAGGCACTACATTTGAGAACAGAAGCTTTCCCTTGCAGTTTCCAGTGAGCCGTCTGTACAATAGGGCTATCCACAATAGTGATATGGGTGGAAAAAGTTAACCTTTGGCTGTGCAAATCCTTCAGATCTGAAGCAGAAGCAGTAGTATTGAAAGTCATTAGCTTTATGTTCCAGTAGTTATCACTTACATCATCTTTGAAAGAGAAAAAGGAAATGTTGGTTGATTTGAGGCAGGGGATAATAGCAGATACCCATTATTTAGGAAAGAGCACAAAGTTCCAACTCAAAGTAATCCTACTGCTGTCCGTTCAGGACTGCCTCTCTGCTTCTTCCCTTGTGCTGTGTGTATGTATGCACTCAGCTAAATGAGGTGAACTATTTGGTTTAAAACTAATCCTAACAAATACATAATTTCCACAGTCACAGCTGTGCTAACACTAAAGCAAGGGACAGAGCAGAAAGTGCAGATGTGTAACTTAGGGAAGTGCCAGTGCACTTAAACTAGTTTAAAGCCATTGTGAGGCTTTCAAATCTTTATTGTATTGACTTTTGGTGAGACATTAACTTAGTATCGGTTAAACCATGTGAAGTTGAAAAGCCTCTGCAAAGCTCAAGTGAGATCTACACTTCTAGTCTACCACCCTATAATTCCTCTTCATGTAAGTGGTTTGAAATAGTGATATTTATAACATATTAAAAAAGAGCTATGTAAGCCTGATTAATTTTTCCACAAAGAAGGATAAAAATGAGTAGTAGTAACAACATAATTTGTATAGTTATGCTTCCCTTTGAGATGAATAGCAATGATGCAGGATGACAGCTTTGTAAGGCAAATATCCAATATGGACTCCATTGAAGATGCTGTAAATTTTTTTACTGACTTCAGGGTGTTGGATGGTTTGTCATGTTACAGTCTAAAGACTCATACCAACAAATCTAGAGAGTTAGAAAATCGCAGACAAATATGCTACAAGTAGCTCATGTTGCCTGCAGTTGAAACAAGATGAATAGAGTCAGGTAGCAGAGAGATAAATATAAATTCAGTTTCTTTGAGATCGCAATTTGTGGGTCTAACTACAGAAATGCCTTAATTTGCAGATTCTTATTTCAGTGGAAGTGAATGGTAAAACCTGTCTGGTTTTTGCTATGGCTTAGTCATTGATGTATGTGCTTCAGAATAGCTATCAAAAATGCCCACTGAATGACAAATGAGGAACTTATTAGATACTTAAGTTAAAAAAAAAAATAGAGAAGTCTACTTAGAACTCCTACTGATGGATTGTTGCATCTGTGTTGAGGTGTCTTGTACTAGCTTTTCTTAAACAGGGACCCTTACATGTAAGGCTTGTGTCTGCTGTTTTGCTGTACTTGAGATCTATGAAAAGCTAATGCTGTTTAGAATTGTTTCTGGTATGACTATGCAAATCTACAGTTTGTGTTTAGGGAGGAGTGAAATCGGGGTGGGGGTGGGGGCAGGGAAGCGATAACCAGAAAAAAAAGCCGGGGCGATAGGGAGATCACCACTTTTTTTAGTAGAATGCCCTGTAATATCGGCCTCAGAACTAGCTGCAAATCTTTGAGAGAAAACAGTAGGAAAATACTTAGTAAATATTAAAATACTAAATTTGTAAAATTACTAAAAAGTAATTATCAAATGGGTGTAACACCAAAAAATATAGATACTGGTGCCTTCCAAGTTTTTACTTCAGATATGTTCAGACAAGTTATTGAAAAGTTTGGGGTGTTTTGAGTGATTTTTATACTGTTCTGTATCACACTGTCAAAATTCAGTTATTTATTTTCAGTTTGGGAAAAATGTATTTTTTATGAAGACTAAATAATAGCCAGAGACTTATTTACTTTTCTCTTGTTAATCTGACTTCCAGTGCACTACTCCTTACTTCTATTATACTGTATTTTGCCTGATTTTTAAGCAACTGTTTGTGAGGCAGAAATGTTTAATTGGAGACATCTTGTAAAATTCTGACAACTGAGCACTCAGAAGCTCTGCATATGCTTCTGCTCTGAAAGCTGAGCACAACACAATGACTGCCAGGTTTTGACTGCCTTGAGCAAATACTGGGTATAGACCGACGTAACTGAGCTTGAGATAATCTGTAATGGTAGTCACAGAAGCATTGGCTCAAATTAAGATCAAAAGTTTTGATCTCAAATTGATGGGTTTATGCTCAAAATGTTGTTACACTGATAGTTTTGTTACAACTTTAGGGGTGTTTATTCTTCTCTTTGCCATATGTAGTTTTCTCCGGGTTGAAATATTTTCTGAAAGTAGTGGATAAATCCATTGCATAAAACAGTTTTTGTGCTCGTGTTTCTATATTTTGTTATGAAACATGGCATATTGTCTTTGGAACTCCAATTTCTTTGTCCTGTTTTTCTCTTTTAGATTATATGAAACACATTGTAAGGTACAGTCTTTTTGCGTTTCAATATCATAGAGCAGCCTGCTCTTAATGGTTTCAGGACACATACCATCCCCTAGCTAATGTTACTTTTTCTAGAGAGTTGGTCTTTCTGTACGTGCTCATCCACAACCTCTGCGCATTACCTGTTGTACTCTTTTTTGTTCAATTCATAATTCATTGACTCCTTGGTTCTGTTGGTAAGAGATACTGTCCTGCTCTTTGAGAAACTGCTGTCTACAGAGTCTGCTGGCACATTTACCACTTTTAGCTGGATTAAGGGAATTGTTGGTGGTACATTGTACCTAAATCTGTCCAGTTTATGAGAAACCGGAAAGAACATGAGACTTGAAACTGAATTACTGGCTTTAACAGAAAAATCTCAAAGTGGTGTGTCGTTGTCATGTCTCCACTTGTAGTTGGAAAAATAGTTCCTGGAACTGCTCTGAATTGTTGTTCTGGGAACTTGATTTGTGTAAATCAATTAAAAATGAAACTCCTAGGAAGAGTGATGTGGTACTGTGACAATGTTTGATTGGTTGTTATAGTAATTATGTAAATAAATTATTTTTACTGAGATTGGCATTTTGTGACCCAAAAGTTCTTTTGAAAAAAGTGCTTGAGTGCTGTGTTGCTCCTTTGCCTTTTAATATATGGAAATAACTATAGAAGTGTTGCTTTTAATACTGTGTGATGTTAGTTAATGTAATGGTCCTTTAAAGCATCTCTTCTCTACTTCCTGTACTGAAAGTCTTAATACTCCGTAGTGTTTTCACAGTTTAAGGTTGATACAGTTCTCAGACTCAGGATTTTTGGCAGGGTATTTTGTTGCTGGCTGATATAATTTCTGACAGTCAAATGGTTCACGTCGAGTGGGTTTTAGTTTATGTATTGTACATGATTTCTTGTGTGGAGAGGGGGTAAAACTGGTATCAGTGGAGTTTGTCTTTGAGACCTTTGGCTTTCACCTAAAAATCTTGAAGTAGGGTTTGTCCAACAATTAGTGATATTGAAGCCTGGTTACACCGGGGAGCTAGGTAATAAATATGCTAATCACTTCAGATAAATTGTTTCTGTAGCACCACTGCTGGTGCAGAGCACAGATCTATCTGGAAGAGCCTCATAGCAATTGCTTTGGGGAAAAAAAACATGTGGAGGACAAGCCTACAATGCTATTTGCTTGGATAATGTTCTGCAAAAACCCCATTGTAAGGATTATTGTATTCTGAAGTGCTTTGTGGATCTGGTGTGCAGTTGTCTTTTGAAGCAAAGTGGATTTTCCACATTCACGTTTTGTAGCAGTTACTTCCACAGTTGAGCTGTACAATGAAGTAGTTGGTTTTTGCTTTCAGTCCTGTTGCCTGGTAATTTAGTTTGGTGACTCTGATAATCCATGGGCTACTCTACTGGCATAACGATAACTCTGTTCTGTTATTTTGCTAATAATTCTTTAAACTGACTTTTGAGCTTTGAGTTGGTGCTTTCAGAATGACACTAAATTTTTTTTTTTAAATAATGGTAACGTTAGAACCTTTTTTTTAAAAATGTAAAGTTAAGGTCATTTTCTTCTGATCATTATGTTTGCTTTTATCATCACTGACTTTTACAGCTTTTTTATCATCCAGTCATTGGAAGTCATGAGATTTTTTTTCAGTGAGTTTTTTTTTTCCTAAAACAGAATAATTTTGTGCTTCTAGCAGCCTTCTCTAACCTGCCTCTGCCACATTTCCCTGTCATTTGTGAATGTTGAACAGCAGTAGTCCCAGTAGAAAGCATGAGACTTCACTGATAACCTCTGTCCACTGTGAAAATTGGCCATTTTTTTCATACTTTCAATATCTCTCGTTTAACCCGTAACTGCATTCCCATCTGCCCTATGGCAGCACTTTCTTTATCTGAAGAGCCTTACCTAAAGAAGCCTGTCAGGAGCCTCTGATCTGGAGATCTTCTGCAGGATGACCCCATTCAAAGATGTGTTGACTGCTTTAGCGGAGAAACCTGGGAATTTGTGAGGCATGACTGACTTCCCTCTCTCTGCCCTGGTACTGCCACTGAAAGATGGTGTCTCATGTCATCCTCCAGCTGCTCATTTCTGTCTCTTGATTTGACAGAATGCAAACACTTGCATTGCTATAAGATGAACTGCATAGGGGAGTTGCTCTGAATGTAGAATTAAGGCCTCCCCTGCCAAATGTGTTTACATAACACAACGAAAAACCCCTTCAACTAAATAAAACCAATGACACCACCACCTCAGTTCCCTGGACCAGATCTCTAACTCTGCTGACACAAGAGGCATTTTGGGGATGATGGGGAGGAAGGAGGGAGAAGTTTGGGACTGTCTTTTGTTGGAATACCGGCTTGTACCGACTTAGAGTATCTGTGTAGTTAAGGCTTTAATGTGCTGAATATTAACTCCTTAGTTACTCAGCGAGCCATTCTTTTTCTTTATAAAAAGTGCTGTGAGTTGTGTGGATCTTGAGCAGAAAGAGCCTACTGCAAGCTGCGTAGCAGCAGTCTTCCCAGGGTCATCCTGAGTTGTTTAAACAAAATAGTTGAATAAAAATGTAGTTCCGCTCATAGACTGTCTTTCAAAACTCCTTTCAAAGTGATTTTTAAAAAGTTAGGCTCACAGGTCTGGCAAATAGGAGCAGGAGTCTTTAGTAGTCAACTGGCGATTGGTTTGCAGAGCTACAAAGCAATAGCAGTGTCAGTAGTTTCCCTATTTGCAAAGCGTTATCATCAACCTGTTTAATATTTTTTAATATACCAATAGTATTAGTCACTATCTTAACACAGGAAGTCTTTAATCTTTATGGCTGGAATTTAAACACTGCAGAAAAAAAATTACTGGAATCCCTGGGTCATCTTTAAGTTTGTTTCACTTTTTAATTTAGCTTGAATTTGCTGCTCTTTTTAAAAGTAGCTATCACTCCAAATATCTCATTGTGCCTGTTGACTGTTTGTGTTGCTGTGATACGCGTCTTGAGTTGGTTGGTGGTTTTTTGTTTTTGTTTGTTTGTTTTTTGTTTTGTTTCTTTTAATCTGTCTCCACACTTCCCATAAATTCTGGGGAAGGCATGTGGTGGACCTCTCGGAAGTTTGATGGCTGTTTTCACATGCATCCTTCTCCATTTCTAAGAAGCATATTTTGATTATGTTCTTGTATCCTGCAGTGAGGTGGCCCCATGGACCTTTACTGAGAGGCTCTGTAAAACATAGATAATTGGTTAATACAAAACCCTCTGGTGAAGAGCAACTTTGGTTGTGGAGGGGTTGAAAACTGTGGTATTGATTGTTCTGAAATAATTTCTGAATTCTACCAAGATTTGCCAGGTCTCTCCAGAGGCTTTTGAGGAAGCCTAGGTTGTTACAGAACTGCAAAGAGAATGGATTTGCAGCATTATTTAGAGCCACACAAGTTTAAGATGCATATACATGCTGTGGTGACCTGCCTATCTTTCTGTGACTGAAGAGATTTGAACTCCTTTTCTACTAGGCCTTCAAATAACTTTTAATAGGAAATCTCCATTCTCCCATTATAGATGCTTGATTTCATATTAGTATGTGTATACACTAGAGACCACCTAAACTGGCTCCACATTTCCACAATGGGTCCTATTTGCCAGAGCAGAGAGCAGTTATTCTTTTTTTTGGTACAATAGATATTTTATAAGAAACTGGAACATGAGAGAACTGAACTTGAAAACTCCTAACAGGCTTGAGGCTAGGATACCTGCTTCCAGGTCAGCTGCTCATGTGCTTTGTGTCGAGGACTTCAGGTAATCAGAGTTTTTAAGATTTGGATGTGTACCAGTATGTCCTTGTCAATTCCTCTGTAGTGAGTGTCTAAGTCTCTTGTGTGAAAAACCTGTCAATATATTGTTCTCCAATGACCAGAACTAACTAACAGTCACTCTTTCTTTTATGCCTTTTTCCCCCTGTGCATACTATGCATTTAGATAAAAGGAGATCCTCACAAAGCTTGATGATAATATTATTTGATTTTAAATGCTGGAGATCAGTAAGGTAGGAATAGGATTGGTATTAAACATATATTTGCTCTAAGGAGTTAAAAGCAGATCTGACAGTATTCTTACCTGAATTAAACTGTTAACACTGCAGTTGCTAATGTTTTTCTTTACACATTTTGTAAGAACGAGCCCTAATAGGATCATTATTTATATAACACAACTCATGTTTGAACTTAAAACACGGTCCTTTATCTTACTGTGTTTTCATTTTAAATACTATTTAAATTTAGACTGTGAAATACATTTTGTTTTGGCAGGCCTAAATTATTTCAGAAATCTGAATATTAATTTTCACATGACGCTTCTGAAAATACAATTGCAAACAAAAGTCAACAATCTGAGTGTGCAGGTCTGTCATGGGAAAGAGGAGTGGAAATAGCTCGTGCCGATCCAGTCCTTGCACTTCCATTCCAAAGCTGTCAGTTCTACATTGGCTTTGTTTTGCCTTGCAAAATCACAGCCACCTTTTAGCATATTATGAAGAAGAACATTTCTTAATGTTATGTATTGTGTTGACTGATTCAATAATCTGAGGTGGTGTTGATTATAAATGAAGAACCAAAAAAAAAAAAAAAAGGCAACCAAAACCCAAAGCAACAAAAAGGTAACTGCAAGGGAGCTTGGCATGGAGAGATATATATTGTTTAATAGTAAACACTGCATTAACAGTTATTGTGGACAAATAACTAAAACCTGGTAATTGATTAGCAAATTATGATTTCCTGATAAATGGTGATTGAGGAATGATGAAAACAGTAAAGCAATAGAAAGCAAAGACAAAAGCAGTTTTAAAATACTGCGAATTGCTGATTAGCGCGGCTGAGAGTAAAGCTGCTCAGGGACTTCCTCTGTAGTCAGTGGGCTACACCCAAACCCCAGGGTAGCTGTTGTCTGTATTTAAGGATTTAGCTCTTTTGTTTAATCTTTTCAAGGAAACCGAAGTCCAGTTAAACACGTTGTTGGGGAAGAGCTGATGTAGAGATCAGGAAGCGGGGAAGCACCTGTGTGTCCTGTGGTTTTACTGTAGCCAAACAAAGATTAGCCAACAAGAAATTCTGCCTCTTTTGTCCATAAAAGGAGCTCTCAGATTGGGGGAAAAAATCACCGCAGGCGCCTGCGATGCGGGTGTTGGTGCAGGGAAGCATCCTGCAGAGGCTCACTCGACAAAGTCCGGCTTAATTCACAGAGTTTAGTGTTGCAGAGGTATAGTTAGCACTGGGTAGTGTGAGAGGGACTGAGTCAAATTGCAGTCGTCGTCTTCATTCTGATGCCAGTGGCTGTTTGATCCTGAGAAATTTTAGGCCTTAACTGCTTTCTCCCTTTTCACACTAATAAAATGGGGCTTCTCTAGCCATTGCAGGGAAGTTTCAAAGGAAAAGCAGCATTTCACTTAATTAGTAAAATTTATTCCGTGGCTTCATCTAGTAACATTAATCACTTACTGAGCATTAAATTAAAGGAAAAGCTGTGCAAAACTCCTTTCATGTGAAAGGAATGCATTGGAGTTGACCTGTTGACCTGAAATGCTGCTTAAAAGCTTTAAAAAAGCAATATAAAATTTGCAAAAGATAGTGTGAATAATGCCACTTTAGAAACACGTTACTGATAAACATTCCTGTTCGATAAAGCTGGACCCAGGGGTTAAAGTTCTTTTGTGACTACTACTTAGAGGACTGGTGATTGTCTGGTTAATGACATTATATTTCGCTCGTTCGAGTGAGAGGTAGATTGTTGAATACCAAGTAGCGGGACTGAAGCTGAACAGAGTTTGCCCTGATAAGCTTGAAAACTCCCTGCAAGCTGCAGAATGCATTTTAGATTTGCTAAATAGAAGTCTGTTTTGTGTTTCATATAAAGAAAGGAGGTAAGGTTGTAATTAAACCCATGAGTTTTGCAGGGTGGGTGTAGGTGCATTTGAGAAAACTTGCTTCTGCATGTTTCTACATTATGGCATTCTCTGGGGTGGTTTTTTTCTTGTTTGTTTGGTTGTTTTTTGTGTGAGGCACCAGTCTCATCAGCATAGCACCTACTTCTGTTCTCCAACTTACATGGCTGTGCATTTGGAAGGCTACCAGCAAGAGTGGTAGGGGTCCCTGGAGAAAGAGCGCAGAAGGCTTCATCTAAAGCCCTGTCAGCTGTAAGGTGGAAGTTGTGATCGGCAGAATGCCCACCTTAAATTTCACCAGGTCTGAAAACTAAATAACCTTTTCCTGCTTGTGGAACTGCAGCGCTGACAAAAGTTTTTGCAGTCAGGGTAGGCAGCCCCACCGTGCTTTGCCCAAGGGCATGCGCTGAGTCAGTGCTTTTTCACATACCTCCATTGCTGATGCTGCTGGGGACCAGCTGGGTGACAAAAGAATCACAGAATGGCAGGGGTTGGAAGGGACCTCTGGAGATCATCCTGTCCAACCCCCCTGAATGAGCAGGCACACCCAGAGCAGGGGGCACAAGAACGCATCCAGGCAGGTTTTGAATATTGCCAGAGAAGGAGACTCCACAGCCTCCCTGGGCAGCCTGTTCCGCTGCTCTGGCACCCTCACAGGAACAAAGTTTTTTGTCATATTGAGGTGGAACTTCCTGTGTTCCAACTTGTGCCCATTGCCCCTGGGCCTGTCATTGGGCACTGTTGAAAAGAGCCTAGTCCCATCATCCTGACACCCACCCTTTAGATATTTATCGGTATTTATGAAATCCCCCCTCAGTCTTCTCTTCTCCAGGCGGAACAAACCAAGGTCTCTCAGCCTTTCCTCATAAGGGAGATGCTCCAGTCCCCTGATCATCTTGGTAGCTCTCTGCTGGACTTGCTCAAGCAGTTCCCTGTCCTTCTTAAACTGGGGGCCTAAAACTGGACACAGTGCTCCAAATGTGGTCTTACTAGGGCAGAGTAGAGGGGGAGGATAACCTCTCTTGATCTGCTGGCCACACTCCTTTTAATGCAGCCCAGGATACCGTTGGCCACCTTGGCCACAAGGGCACGTTGCTGGCTCATGGTCACCTTGCTGCCCACCAGCACTCCCAGGTCCTTCTCAACAGAGCTGCTTTCCAGGTCAGCCCCCAACCTGTACAGGTGCATGGGGTTGTTCTTCCCCAGGTGCAGGACCTTGCATTTATCTTGACACCCCATTTATCTGGACACATTTTTAACCACAGTGCCATTTAGTGTTTGTGGGAGCCAAAAAGATATATTGGGCTAGTTGCATGTTGCTACTTGGTCTCTATAAGAAGATGTTTCTACACAACGAATATTCTCTTGCCAACTGTAGTTCATCTAACTGATGGGAAGCAGCAGGAGGTTTCATAAATTCCTCTAGGGTAAAGCTTTGCATGCCAGTCAGCTGATTGAACACGTCGTTGTCAGTTAATATGGGACATATGGTACTCTCAATTTTCTGCTCTTTCCTGCTTTGCTCCCAGCCTTTGCAGTGTTGCTGCCCTGCCTTTTCTTAATGCCTGTTCCGGTTTTACTTATGGTTCTCTGGAGAGCTGGCTTAAATCTGGTTTTGCTTTTTGTGTTAACTTTCTGCTGGTTTAGTGCATTGAATTGACCTGTGCAGAGGTTGACTGATTGTCAGGGCTGGCAAGTAGAAGAGGAGGAGTGGAAATAATGCAAAAGTAGGCAGGCCCCTTCCATAGGTAGCAAGCTGCTGTGTCCCCATGCCTTACCTAATTGAATCACACTCTGCGTAGTGAAAATAGGAGCAGGGTTGAGAGAGGGCCTCAAACTGCTCTTCTCAAGTACTGGCTTCAAAAATAGTAACTTTTGCTTCTATTTCTTGACCTCTCATTCCCCTTTACCAATCCCTTTTCTTCCTACTGATGCTTCACTGAAAACAATCGTTTCTCAGTCATTTATAGCTAAAATGTGAAATTAATGAAGCAGGATTCACTCTTAGTCAAGGTATCAATAAATATTTCAGCAATGAATTAGGGATTGCTCTGGGAAAGAAACTTGGATTCTTCATGGCATAGTGAAATGCTGATGGGAATAATAAAAAGGAAGAGTACAAGTGGCCAGAAGAATGAGAAATGGAGAAGGTCATGTCTCTATTTCCAGTAAGGGCAGTGCTGAAAGGAGCAAGTGAGAAGTGTGCACTCCTGAGTCCAGGGAGAGATGATGCAAAGCAGCCTGAGAGCTGATCTGGTTGAGAAATGGAGAAATAACTATGTGGTTATGAGTCAGTAACTGATGTCTTTCTGTTATGGTTGAGACAGCTCCAGTATTGCCAAAATCATAATGTAAATATTACACAATGCGAAAAATTGTAAATCTCAAGTCACTCTCATCTTAAGGTTCTGAATTTCTAATTGCTGCACTTCAGAAGAAAAGTGCTCTTTTTTTTAGAAATAAGGCTAAATGAGGAAAGTCTTAATGCGAGTTTTAATTTTGGTAAATCTAGCCTAGTTTTACTAGGCCGCCTCTTATTGACTTAGCCAGGTGATGTGGCTTGCTTTACATGTGTGCTGTGCTCCTGTTACTTATTGTAGCTACAGATTTGTCATCTGTGCCATCATATTTTAACACTGGTAGCATGCCTTTGTAGGATCAAACAGACCGTGGACAATCAGACAATGCATTACATACAAAGTGTTGAGCTGAATGATTTTACTGCTGTCTTTTGGGGGATCATTTGGAGGAAAATGCTGAATATCTGGTTTTGCCGACTTCATTCCCAGTCTTACGGACACTGCTTTCCCCCCAAGAAGTCAGATAATTGCTAATCAGATGTTTTTCTGTTGCTTCTGGAGTTCTGATGCTACACAGTTGGAAGGCAACATTGTGCTCAAGGATGAGTCTCCTGTTTAATGAATATAAAAAAACCCAGAAGCCAGCAACCCTGTGTTTTCAAAATTTTTTATAAATATGGTACCAAAGTATTTTCCCATGCAGTCTTGCTGTTTAAGCATAATTCTACTCTCTATGTGACACACAAGCAGCAAAAGCCTCAGGTTTTGTTTCTGCAAGACTGCTGTTTATTGCTCATGTCAGCAGTAGTACTAATGTTGCTTCAGCCAGAACCTCCTCCGTTCCACTTACATCCTCTCCTCTCTGCATCACCTCCTGCCTCAGGCTCCGAGTAGGTTCAGACGTATTCCAGCTGCCTTGCCTAAAGTCCTGATAATTGACCTGAAATCAAAATGGTTTTTTGTTTTGGGCATGAGGGCAGAGACTAAATGTGAGGGACTATAACTTTTGCCAGAGGTGGCTGTAGGGATCTGAATAGTCCCTGCTGCAGTTCGATGAGTTATGATTGCATTGTGTATATTATCACTATTGGGTAGATGTTGTAGCAGAAATGGATTGACACTAGATACAGCAGTAACTTTTAGTCACTGATATGGGTTTGGTTTTGTTTTGGTTTGGTTTTTTTCTGAAAATGTGATTTATGTGTTTGCTTGTATTGCTTTTCAGGAATGGCTATTTAATAGGAAGTAATAAGAGACTCTAGAATACAACTGTCTCAACTCTGCAGTTAGGCTATATCTAATGGACTGCTATTGAAACAGAAAAGCATTTGGTATATTTAATAGTTAAAATTTATCGGTTAAGTAGTTAAAATTTATCTAGCAAAATATGAGTGTTTCGAAGTATTTCAAAGCATTAATTTTCTGTTCAGGGTCATATTTTGGGGGGTTGATTTTAAAGAAGGAACCAAATCTGTCAGGCGTGGTTGTCTATTCTCAGTATAATGTAATGTTACTGTCGTTTTTCTAGGGGTCACCTCTGTTTGATCTTATCAAGCAGTCAAAAGAACGAGAAGGCCAAACTGATCAGCCTGAGCCCACTTCCACTCTCAATCTGCCTCTCCAACATAATCATACCGCAGCAGACCTGTAAGTAACGTGTGTGCTTGAGGTCTAGTAAAATGTGAAGTTAATATTGCCCTTAATACTTAAATCCACTTGTATTCTGTTTTCTTACTTGTTAGGCTTGGTACTCAGGTTACGTTGAACTGTTATATTTGCTGCTGCTTATTATACATATAAATTTAGCTAAATCAAATTCTGATTTTTTTTCCCCCAAGCCCTATCAAACTTGTAATTGCAAACGGTTTTCTTACTTGTCTAGGGATAAATAAGTTTCTTTATCAGGTATTTAATCAATAAGTGGAATTTTTAATTCCTGATATGGGAATAACAGGTTACAGTAGCAATTAATTTCTTCTAATGGGGGGAAGAGGGAAGAGTTCCTGCAAGTAGTATTCATGTAAAATTGTTCCTCTGTCCTGTGACGTTGAAGTGCTTAATATATGTTGAATCTCCAGCTATCTATCTCCTGTGAGATCTCCCAAGAAGAAAGCATCTGGACCTCCTCCAAGTGCTACTTCCACTCCAGATGCTCAGCCAGCTGTGACCCCCCAAACACAGAAACCACAGAAATCTACCTCCCTCTCTCTGTTCTACAAAAAAGGTTTGTTGCATCTGTATGTGCTGAAATTGCAGTTCTCTCTTGTTATTTATCATTTTGGGGATTTGGAGCTTAAGATTTCTTAAAAGATTACAATAGAATCTGTAGAACACACCGTGCGAACCCTCGGCTGCTGTTGGAGGAAATGCTGAAGCGATGCCAGCAGTTAATGCGTGTGCTCCAGCCACTGCAAGTTCGAACTGAAAACTTACCTATGGATTGTGAGAATGGCCATATGGGCTCACATGGAGGGTTCTTCTATCATTGCATCCTTTTTCCAGTAGTGACTATGAGCAGATGTCACAGGAAGCTTAAGAATTGGGCAAGCATATATGGTGCTTCTCCTGAATGCTTTCCCAAGCTTTGACTCTCTCCAGCTCGGGGGTTTCCCTGAGCCTTTTGCAATGTGTCCGCCTGGTAACTCTCACTAGATTTGTGTTCCAAATGCTTCATCAGATATTCTTTGAATCAACATAGTCATTTGCGTGCAGCATTGTTTGGTGTGGACTTCGATGTGTCTGCTACCTGTTGTATGAAGAATTTTTTCCATTTATTTTGAACCTGGCTTCTGCTACCTTCATTTGATGGCTCATAGTTCTTGCAGCAGGAGACAGTGAATGTTCAAGCGCTGTCCATCTCCATCATGCTCCTTTCATTTTGTGTACCCCTATTATTACCATTTCAGTTTATTTTCATTTCTCCTTCTCAAGTGTATCTACTGGCCTATCTTCGACTACATACCCTGTTCTTTCGGCTTCTTTCCGAACATCCTGACCTGGAACCCTTGATCTGGACCCTCTTCCAGCACACGCTGCAAAATGAGTATGAGCTTATGAGAGACAGGCACTTGGACCAGGTAACATTAACAGAAAAGTTTTTAAAAGTTTAAAAAGACTCTCCTGCACAAAATATTCATTATACATTCCTTAGCCATTAGAAACTGTAATCTGAGTTTTTGTTTCTCTATTGATCACTCAAAGGAGAAATTAATTTAGAGTGAGGTCTATCACCTTGGTTTTTTTTTTTCAGTACTGGCAGTTGCTTACTTTGGGACCTTTAAATACCATTTACAGCTATTTTCAAAATAATGAAGATACCCCAAATTTTCTAATAACTTGTATAAGACAATACTGATTTTCTTTGGAAAGACAACGTGTGTGGCTGATAAATGTTTTGTTATCCTACCCTAAAATTGAAATGCATTTAGGAAGATACATTCAGCTCCAGTTAGTTGATTGTCATAAAGAAACAGAGGGAACAGTAGTTGACTATATTCTGGAAGTTCATATGAAGTTGGGTTGCATTCTAACTTACAGAGCACTATCAGTAATAGAAAGCTCATCAACTGATTTCTTATCTTGAAACGAAGAAGCTGAATTAATTTGCTGCATTTCCTGTTGTCTTGTCTTGTTTTTCTTTAACAGATCATGATGTGCTCCATGTATGGCATTTGCAAAGTAAAGAATGTAGATCTTAGATTTAAAATAATAGTCTCAGCATACAAGGAGCTTCCCAACACAAATCAAGAGGTATGGAAATTCTTTAATGTCGTCCCTCCATAAAAATGTTTCTCTCTGTCTAAACAAACAAGAAAAAACAAACTACACTTGAACACACCAAAGAAAACTTCTGCTCCACTGCATCTCCATTTTGTGGAGGAGAAAACTGGCTCTAATACTAAATGTCTCTTTAAACATCTCACACAATTAGTTTGGTAACTCAGAAAGCAAGCTTCATTCTACCTTTTCTACTTAAAGATACTAATAATGGGTTATGATTCTATTGGAGGCTGGACGAAAGATTCTTGTCTGGTGCTAATAGGATTTTCAAAGACAACCCAAGTTCTTTTAAGAGTTACCCGACTTAGCGTTAAGGGGAGATAAGCAGATAACTTTCTGTAGAAGCTTTCAATAGAAATAAGACCTCAAATAGGTATGTACGGTTACATATCAAACAGCTATGTATGTATTAAAGTTGCAGGCTTAATTCTGACACTAAGAAGTTCCTTTCTCTGTAAGGGCCCTGCTGTACTTAAACCTTTGCACAAAATGATAATTAAATCAATAGAAAATCCAGCAAACAATCAGTTAATTGAACTGCAGGCATTGTTTTAGTAGCAGAATTTCTCATAGTGTATTTGTGCATCTTGGCTAAACTCCAGACTTCTGTCTCCAAGCTTAAAGAACTATTTTATCCACATCAGGTCAGTAATGGATTTTTTTTTTAAGCCTTGTGAGGTATGTACAGCTGCGAAGCCTTGTTTGACAATTGTATGTGTGAAAGTAAATGGAGCTTAAATTTGGAAAATGATGTGAAGTACTAATGAACTGCATTCGCACTAAGGGGCTGTGCCAATTAATTGAGTAGGTGCTTTTAGTGATGTTCGTACAAGTTTGGAAAAAAGAAACAATTTAAGACAGTTCTAAATAGTAGTTACAATGGCTTGCATACGATACACGTGCCGTCTTGGCTTGTATCTTACACAGATTTTTTGAATGGCTTCATGAGTTTGTCAGATGTAATATTGCCTTTTTCTTTTTTTCACACTGTGTATGGTTTTCTCACCCTGTGTAGACTTTCAAGCGTGTTCTTATCAGGGAAGAACAGTATGACTCCATTATAGTCTTCTACAACTTAGTGTTTATGCAGAAGCTGAAAACGAACATTTTGCAGTATGCCTCCAACAGGGTAAGCTGCTAGTTGTGTTCAGTATTCATTATTTAATAGAATAGGCATATATAGACAGTAAAACCTTACGATTACTTTATTACCTTTACAGCCTCCTACTCTGTCACCTATCCCACACATTCCTCGCAGCCCTTACCAGTTCTCCAACTCTCCTCGGCGCGTCCCTGCTGGCAATAACATCTACATCTCACCCTTGAAGAGCCCATACAAATTCTCTGATGGGTTTCAGTCGCCCACAAAGATGACTCCAAGGTCTAGGTAGGTTGTTGACAAGCGTTTCTTTGACTAAATCTAAGGTACTTTGAGGATTTTAGTGGAAGCAAATTAGAAAACCGAACAGCCTGCTTTGTCAATATCTGTGGTTACTATATCTTTTCTGGTTAAAAATTCGTGTCCTCTATTTGGAATCTTTATTAATCTTTGAGCTCTTCTCTGTTTCAGTTGAGTCAGTGTCCTGAAGGAATTTGGTTTTTTTTTTCTTTTTTTAGAATAGTCACATCCAAGGGGGGTTTTCTGACCTAGCTGTTTAAATGTTACTGGCTTTGACTGTGGATCACACTCCTGAAACACATAGATGAGCTTTGTACACTTGTTTAAAGAGAAAATACTTTTTTGGAACAAAATGGTTCAGAGTACTTAGTCAACCGAGCAGAACATTTCACACTGTTGGTTGCTGGTTCTCGGCAGACGAGGATGACAGCAAACATGCATGTCGCTAGTGGGTTTTTCAAACTAGGGTCAAGCAAGTCCCATTGCACCTGGCCCACGGTGTACAAAAGTTAAAATATTATTGTATATTTTAGGTTGAAGTCCTGCATGGTTTTGATTAGCAAACATCTAAAGGCATCGATGAAAGGATGATTATCTGGGTACCCAGCGCTGAAGTGTCTTCCTGCTGATAAGGGACAGACTCTGGGGGGCCTCTGATTCTTTCAAGCCACAGTTTCTTTTCTGTCTGTATGGTACGGTTGATTTGGCAAGTCAGCATTCACTGGCCCAAACGGAGACGTGAATGGTCTCAGCACAGTGAAATGCAGTCTGGGTTTGCACTGTTCATGTGGAGAGAGGGGAAGAGGCTTTGTTCGTGCCTTATGCTAAGCTGTGCAAATTAGTGGATGCGTCTATCAGTGTTAAGTATAGCTTAACCTTAAACATTTCTCTTCTTCATTTGGCAGAATTTTGGTGTCAATTGGTGAATCATTTGGGGTGAGTTTTACTGTTTTTAATGTCTGGTCTTGAAGGCATGTAACTGTTGAAGGAATGGGGTAGCCTGCTGACACCTGCCTGTAAGTTAACATAGGGTTTTATGGACAAAGGTTACGGGGGTGTCCTGTTAACTGCTTTCAGATATCTAGACTTCACTTTTTAAATGTTTTGCATTGTATATTAGTTGCTTTGGAAGAAGATAGAGTTCTTAAACTGCAGGGTTTTAGAACTCTTAATTTTCTTCTTTTGCTTTTAGTGGGTAATCTGTAAATTTTGAGTAGTTTCAGGATTTATTGGCAAGCCTTTCCTTATTTTCTTGTAATTTCAGACTTCTGAAAAGTTTCAAAAAATAAATCAGATGGTGTGTAACAGCGACTGCCAGCTAAAACGCAGCGCAGAAGTGAGCGCTGCTCCTAAGCCGCTGAAGAGGCTGCGCTTTGATATAGAAGGGCAAGATGAAGGAGATGGAAGGTAAGAGATTGGTCTCAGCTCTTCAGTTAACTTAGTATGTTTGGTTCTCAGGGCCTTCCATCCTAAATTCTTCCTGACATCCTAACTTCCATTAATTCATGAACTTTAGTAAATATATTAAAGGAGAGATGGTGGCATAATATTCTCAATTAGATGCTTTGATGTCAGAGGCAAGGATTTACTTGGTGTCTGTACATCCAGCGTCCCGGCGTTACTGCTGAGTGCTAAACCATGCTGTCGTCTTTGGTCAGTCTTTCAAAAAACAAAGCCCAACTTTTTTAGACATAGGAGAAATCAGGCAACTCTTGAGTTTAATGGGGAGGGAAAAAAGAGTTTGCGTCTTTGTAAGAGAAGGCAATTGCACTGAAATGAAGTAGCCTTGATTTAAAGTTTGGTTATGAGGATAAAAAGTTACCTTTTTTTTTTTTTTTTAAACTTCCACGTAATCACATGCTTTTTGCCTGCAGCAAACACCTACCCCAGGAGTCCAAGTTCCAACAAAAGCTTGCAGAAATGAGTGAGTATTCTTTTTTTTTTTCATTAACTGCGCGGCAGCAAGTGCCTCGGATAAAGGAGTTTACACCCACTCAGATAAATCATTGCTCAACATCGATGTCATTTTGGTAACTTGCTTAATTTTTTGTACTTGCTGCATTTAATCTTGAAAATGCAGATTATAAAACGGAAATCCTCGAAAGCCTTTTTGAGGATATTAAATGACACAGCGGCACAGAGGATGCTACATTACATGGGAGTAAGAAAATGAGCATGACCTGTTCTTCCTAAACACTGGAATTCTTGAAATGGATTTAAATGCTTGCCAAGGCTTTCCCATTTGTTCCAGTGACAGACCCTTAGCTGAGAGCTTGCAGGTAGAAATCGGTAGTAATTGCAGCAGCGTTTAGTTGACCCAAACACTTTTTAGGCGATTACAGTACGGTAAAGGAAGATTATATACACAGGAAAATTGTATGTAATTTTGTATGTCGCTTTGCTGGCTTTTGTACTAAAATGCCTGCGACTGCTTTTTCTTCCACTGTGGATCAGCATTTCTTTCAGATTTTATGGGATCGCTTTCCTGGTTTTCAAGTGAAACTCAAATCTAGCTCATGAAAAGCAGAACGGCCCCACCCCCACATCTGAATTGTGATTTCCACTCCCGCGAAGGAACACACTTGGTCTGACCAGGCATTCTCACTCTCTCTGGTGGAATCTGAGCTCTGTAGCTGAGCGGATTTGCCCATTAAAAATTAGTGGGATTTGTTTCATTTAGAGTAGTGTAACTCAATTCCTAGTGTCATTACCAATTTTTACAATAAATAATCATGCCCGAAGTAATTCTGAAGAAAGGATTTAACTTTTCATTCCCTTTTTTTTCAGCATCTACTCGAACAAGAATGCAAAAGCAGAAACTGAACGACGGAAATGATACCTCAGCCAGTGAAGAAAAGTGAGATTCTTCTCAGGACCGGGGGCTGCACTGCAGGCCCTCTTAGCTTGTTTTTGTTTTACAGCCTTCATTAATTGAGTTGCTTTTTTAGTTGCTTTTTATTCCGAACTGCTAGTCAAAAGCATTTGGACTTTTAAATTTTTTAAAATGTTTTTTCATGATACTTTGCCTTATGATGTAGCATAAATACAATGTAAGCCACTGAATTTAATTTATATATTTTTTTGAGGATTTTAAAAACAGCCTTGGAAAGGTGTCTTAGTTTCCTATTGCAGCATTACTGATTCAAGCCAGTTCCGTCTACCTGGATTGAATTTCTCCGTCGAAAGACAAAACGTTAGCTAGAATGATTTGAAACGCACTAATTTAGTTTCTTAGATTTCATTTTTAGATTTTCATTACTTGCAAATTTTGAAAATGAGGGGCCAGATACTGCAAAGATTTCTGTCTCTGTATATAATTAGCGCATCAAATTCCCATTAGCTTAAACTGCACAGCAGTCACGGACCTTGCGGAGCCAGGGCCTCGCATTAGAGGTACAGCCCGCATTCGAAGTGAACTCGTTGTGTAGCCGTACTACTGAAGCCAATACTCAGCGTTCTGTAGTTTTCCTTCCCCAGCTCTCGCCCCGGTGTACTTTCAGAGGGCAGTTACACTGTTCATTGGTTTGAATTTCACGGAATATGAATCCCACAGAGATTCCTCCCAGAAGGTGAAGCTTCTTCCCATCTGCAGAGTACTTGATGTGCACTTTCTTATCTTGGAAAAATCTCAATTATTTAAAAAAAAAGAAAGGGAAAAAAGAACCCCAAACCTAAAACCTGGAACACACAAGATTTCAAAATTCTAATGATGTAGAATTTTCTTGATTTCTTTAAATTTTCACCTAACTGGGGCCAAGCCAAATAGCTTGAGAAGCAGGCAACAAACCTGTTTCCTATACCTGAAAGCTGAGTGACTCCAGTTGGGTTCCGGGTAAGAGTTGCCCGGTCTCGGAAAGCACAGGGCGTGTCCCGTGGGCCTTGCTGCAGCGTCTGCACAAAAGCCGAACCTGATGAGCCCATGCTGGGAAGATCAGTCCACCTTATTTTACTGAAAAGGCAGAGTTTAACAGACAACTCTTGAACTGTTAAAAACCCAAACCCCAAAACCTTTTTCAGCTCCCGTGCTTGAAAGTCGCCGATTCAGATACTGGAATTTTCTTGCAAAGATAAAGGGTTTGCAAAATAGCCAGTTGAGGAAAGCACGTTTTATTTCCAGTGGACTGAAATATAGCTACATAAATGAAGTCCTGCTTTAAAATTGCCCATTTTAATGAAATTTAGCTTTTGCAGCTACTTAAATTAAAACAGTAGAAAAGCATGCTATTCATTACACAAATGTTTTAAAACAACAACTTCCCCGGGCAGCTTATTTAGAAATTGTTTAGCTGAACCTAGAATCCTTAACACTAGCACATTTTAAAGATCAGTTCTTGTGTTGAACGGAAACTAATCCTAGAGCTACTAAAAGTCAATGAATTTTAAAATAAAACGGAGTTATTTTATTAGTCTTAATACGGCTTCAGCTTTCTTCCTGAAAAATGTATGGAAATGTTAAAGTACCTTATGTTTACTTTCTCATTTTTTGCAGTTTTACAGACAGAATATACATTAACATTGGGGAGCACTGACTGTAAGCTCTGTTACAGCTGTTGAAGTTCCGCCATGATCCTTTGGCTGGAGGGGTAACATTACAGAGCCCAGTACCGAAGCAGATTGATTATTTTACTGTGACAATGTCTTTTGGTTTTTTTGTTTGGGGTTGTTTTTTTTTTCAGACTGGAGGCTTTACATCAACCATGTGATACTATTTTATACAACTCAGCAGTTTCTCTCCTTTCAAGATAAATAAAATAGCTTTTAAAAGATTTATAGTGGGTAATTCTCTTTTATTAGATGAGAAGGCAACTTCACCGGTAACGATGTCCTGCTATATCGCATTTCTACCATGATTCTGCAGCTGGCACAAGCAGAGGTCACTCCCTCTCTGGTGATTCCCTGCTGGTGCCGAGGTCCAAATAGTTGCGCTGTGGGGCTCGGAGCTACCTTCCGAAGGCGCCATAGGATGCTCTGGAAATGTTGTTCTCGCCAGGCTCACCGTTGGTAGCGATTCTGGCGGAGGCAGGCCCGTGTCGTGGTCTGGGTCACTGTCACGGCCCTGGCAGAGGTGCGTGAGGCAGTCCTGCAGAGAAGCTGGTGTCCACATTTAGAAGTGTCCCCATCATTTCACCACCCTGCTTTTCATAATCGATTCTTTTGCTTTCAGAGCTGCTGAAAATGGCCCAGGATGTCAAAACTTCAGCGTAAGCCACCCTGGCTTTCTGGGCCGGGCGTCTGGCTGTAGGCGCCTCAGCCCCGCAGGCTCCCTGTCATGGCTTTATTAGAGTCCATAGGTGCCTTGTGACTCATAACTCTGCTGAACTTGCAGTCCTATTTATAGGACTGGTGGTTATAACAATGCTCAGAGCACAAAGTGCACTGGCTGACATGCTGGTCCCTGCCCCCTCTGAAAACACGTTTTCAGAGACTTATTTTTTTAAGCAGATACATATGCAAATAAATGTGTATTGAAACCATCGACTTTTTATCAGATTTGAAAATCTTGCTATGTTTGCGAGTACCTTCCTTATAGTGAGACCTTGTTGTCTTCAAAATGGGCTAAAATATTGAAACTGTTTCAGGAAAAAAGAAAATTAGAATTCAGAGCCAGTAGAGTTGGGACAGAAAACAAGACGGCCGTTCCAGGTGCCTAATGGTAAGGATTGTACTGCTGCTGAAACTCTTGTAATCGCAGTGGGGAAGCGTACAGCTGTGGAGAAAACTTATCTCTGCCTAAGCTGTATGTGTCAAATGAGGTCATGTGAGATGCATCCCAGAGTCGCCTGCTTCTCTCCCTTGACGCTAAGGGGAATTTCATCTATCGGCTTGTCTGCGTAGCCAGCTTGAGACAGCTGAGCTGACTCCCAGCCTCTATTTGCAGTTTTATACCTTAATCTCTTGCTGCTGTCCCCTGTTTACAAGCACTGTTTTTTCTTAAATGTGTCACAGAATGTGTAATCTGCGTGTGTTCGGGTACGGGAGTGGCTGCAGGAAGATACGTGTCAAATGTGAAACACCTGGAGAAGATTATGGCTCTCTGATACTGGTGCAAAGGACAAGCTCGTAACAAAGTGTTATCAAATTTGTGACCAGTAACAAATAAGCTGGTCATAATGTATGCTTGCTTCAGAAACAATTCTTGGTGTTTTGAGGACAGTTTTATTAATCGTAAGTCACTAGGACATTAATGCCTTTGAAAGGTGGAAATACACTTGTGCAAATTCTCCAGCTCTTTTTCTGCAGACTCAGTTTTAATTCCACTTACAAGTACTTTATCTGGTGGCGGCTGTTTCCTGAAGAACACACACAGTCTTTAAAATCTCTCTCTGAAATATCATCTCTCTTTTTTTTTCCACACCACCTACTACACAGTCAGCTCAGTTTACGAGTGTCAGACTTGCTTCACTTTTTCTGAAAAGAAAGGAAAAAATCCCACTGGTAGTTTTTAAATATTATGGCAATTTTATTAATGGCCTTGTTAAAACCAGGCAAGTTGATCGAGACAAGAAATCAAAACATAATTTTATGTTCAGACTACAACCTTTCTGCATCGTTAGGCGGTAGCCAATGAGCCCTGTCTACAGGGTCATGAAATACTTTGCTTTACAAGGAACGCCCATGGAAATGATCCAGATCATATAAAAACAGCAATTTACATAGTTATCAGGCATTGTAATAAAACGCTAGAGGTGGGTACTAGATGACAATGCAGTGCTGGCTCTCAGCTGCAGTAACTTAAGAGAGCCTTTAAATGACCTTCCCGTCATTTTTTTTTCTTTCAAATTCATTTTGATTCAGAAAGTTATCCACCTGGTTGGTTCCCTTTCTGCGAAGTCGGACACCCCTTGTGATTTAAACCCCAGATACAGTTTATCTTCACCTTTTAGCAAATACCTTTTTTGTCTATGGTGCCCTAAACCAGAATGATACTTATATACTTAAGTACGTCATAAAGCATTTAACCTGCAAGATCCACAAGCCTAAGTTTGTTGCAGACCGTCTCACAATGATAAAAATGCCTCCCTAATTTCTTCTATACTGTCCCATGATTGGGTTTCAAGCACATGTTTATAGACATGCATCAACATTTAACCACCTAAGCCAGTATGTTTTTTTAAACATTGACCTTTAAGTGCCAAGGAAAGTGCATGCAAATGAAAGATTTTTTAAAAAATCAATAAATAAATGTCTCTATGAATGTAATGCTAGCCCATCCATACCGCCTGGACACAAGCCCACACTGACACACTGGATCTTTAGAATCACCCTCATTCAGTCCAGAGATGCTTTTTCTCAAAATTACAGGCTTTGTCAATTACTGTGACATTGCAACTAGGCTTTGATGTGCACAGTATGTTGAAAATTATGAGCAGAAAGGAAATAAATCAGGAAAAAAAAGGGTGCTATTGGTTATAGTAAATGAAAAATGCCTTGCTAAGAAAGCATGCCAGTCTGACTCCAGTAGTTGTCGAACTGCTGCATTATGAACTTGAGCCAGCTTAGGAGAGTGCTATCATGCACCAGTGATAGTTGCAGTTTTGATTTGAGTATTTTTTAAAAAGTAAAACAACAAAAATATTTCGAGAGGCCCTTGACAGTGCATTTCTTGGGAAGGCCAGGGTGACCGAAAGGCCACTGCAAGTGGCGCGGGTGCCCAGCTGGTTCCATTGCCTAGTGAGGCTGACTGCGTGCCAGCGCAATGCCGCGCGTGTGGGCTGCCATCCAGTACAAGGTGCTACCCAAAAAGCTGGCCTGTGGTGGGTACACCCTCCTGCTGCGTGCTGCTCCAGCTAAGGAAATGCTGGCAGGTGAATCTGGCGATCTTGAGCCCAGGTCTGAAAGGAGCAGACGTCACTCCAGCCATGCCCGGCTTAACCAGAACATCTAGAATTATCCAGCCTTGGCTTACGTGGAATGGCGTTGCGGCTATGCATTGGCACGCTTAGCGCTGGGCTGTAGCATGAGGTCTGCAGTAACCGTGTGCCCTACCACAATACCTGGCTGCATTAACTGTCTGTGTGCCTGAGTCAAGTGCTTTTCAACACAAACTTACCAAAACTGCTGTCACCCCCTGCCCCAGGGAAGTTGTGGTTTTGATGAAACTGCATTATGCACTGGAAAGGTTTTTTGACCAGGTCTGTTTGAGTACAAAAGTACTGACAAAGCTGCTGAAGTGTGGACTTAACGCTGCTCGAGGAAGTTGTACTAACCACTGAAGGGGTGGCTAAAGACACCTGTTAGCAGTAGATGATCCAATCTATTTCTAGTGAGAGTCTGAGGCAAATGCCTCAAACACAAGTAATTTTTTACCACAGCATTTTTCCAAAATAATTTGCTTACGTCCCGCTTCGTAAGTAAATTCTGCTGTCTGTATGCCTCACCCTTCTGCTCACATCCACAGGGACTGCTGTGAAATGAGGCGCTACTCACTACTTCTCATCATCTTTTCTGAGGACGTGCTTTTCCTTTTCTTCCTCCTTTCCTTCTCCTCAAGGAATAGGACTGTTTGAGAAATGATCCTCCAATATAATAAAGAACAGTTATTTCTACTTTAGAAATGAGAAAATGAGGCTGCAATCATGTAAGGGAATTAGGTTCTTAGAAACCACATTTGAGGATCAGAAGAAGCCATCGCAGGATGCTGTGGCACAGCAAGGCTCTGAAGGAAGGTCGCGTGACTCATTATGTTAGTGTACTGAGCCTGGTCATCCAGCCTCTTGCCTTCTCCATTTGTAAAATACTACAAAAGGCACTTAAAGCCACTTCACCCAATTAAAATTTTAAGATAAATAATTTCTCAGGGTTAATTCATAGTTGCCTATTAGAAAATTCAAGTAAATGCTTCAAGAGAAAGTAAGCATCTACTCTATCACAGCCATCCGGTCCCCTCGATGATCAGTGATGAGAGAGAGGCGTTTCCAGGGAGCAACTCCTCTCACCTAAAACAGGCATGTAAGGTAAGGGGTGTGGTTACCTCACGGCACTGACCAAAGGAGGACCTTAAACAATGTATTTGGACAAGGTATCCTTATTGCCACATGGAAAATAATATGAGTTTTGCTCCTATGATTTAACTGTAAGACCCATTTTATCACTTCAAAAACATCTTTTTCACTATTTCTCTTAAGATGATCTATCTGCAGATAGATAGTAAGACAGGAATAAACAAAACTCAGGTGGAACCTCCCTTTCCTTTAGATTTTGTTTGGGTTTCTTTTTCTTGGTAACAAGAAACCAGATGTTTTCTCAGTACCAAAACACACAGCACAATAATTCTCACCCAGCCAAATACTGTGAATGCTTCCTGGCCCGCTGGGATGCCAGGGAATGTACTTGGTGTAATGGAAAAGAAAGATTCTTTTCATTCTGTCTAGAACAATGGACATAAGTGTCAGGAACTCAAAACTAATATCCAGCTCAAGTTCTTCATGGCTTACGTATTTACACTCCAAATAAACACCAAGTGAGACATATCCTCCTACCAATCAGAAAGCCTCTTGTCCTAAAGAATTTATACTACTTTATCATACATTCAGAAAAACAAGTTTGTATCTCCACTGGATGATAAACCGGGCAAAAAGAAGCCCACTATGGCATATTAACTTAGTTTGGTGGTAGAAGTATACCATGAAAGTTTAGCAGCAAACAGGTTACTGTCCCATAAAATCCAAATGCAGGTTGTTTTTAAAAAAAGAGAAAAAACTCAGAACAGAGAGACGAGATAACAGTAGCTTAGTTTGCTTGACTTTAAGTGGGGAAGGGTAGTTACCGCACTAGATTTTTGTTGTTAAATTCTGACTGCTGGCAATGAACTCTCACCGTACATCTACGCTGTAGCCATCTTCACAAAACCTACATGTTAGCGGACTTTCACACATTTCCTACGCTGATGGACACTCAGTCTTTCTTTCCAAACCGTTGCACATTCTGACCATGGATAAGTTCTCCAAAGGAGAAGTATTTCCAGGAGGGAAGAGGACATGCTCTTCAGCTTGGTGGTAGTCAGACCTCAGTTTCGGAATGCTCCCACTCTGCTTGCTTTGCTAATGAAGTTTTTCAGGAGGTCGTGGTCCATTTCTGCAAAGCCTTGAGTTTGTGTAACAACAGTTAAATGGTTTATGCAAAATCTGAAGCAAAATTCTTCCAAGTCCTAGGAATAAATTGAGGTAATTTGTAATATGAATGACTGATAGCAAAATAATAACTATTATTATTAAAAATAATGATGTTTCAAATCTGTCATTGAATTAGCAGAGAATATACCAGATTATTCAAATTACCAAGCCCTTTTCTGATCAGTTTGATTACATCACAAATGACAAGATGATATTTGTTCAAAAAAACCATTCAATAAACCCTCTCTGAGAAAACAGAAGTAGCCACCTACATTGGCTCTAGAACTCCATCACATTTACTGAGCTCATAAGAAAAGTTACTAATAAGTGAAACCATCAGCTTTCCCCACATACAACTACCAGAGCATCAGTAACTCCTTTCTTTTCCCCCCTGCACTGAATTCAGTAGTGGCCCAATGAAAAACAGCAGGTAGCCTAGTCTTGCTGAAAATAAAAGCAACATAAGACGTAACATTTCATGATGCTCACTGAACAAACTGGATGTTAGGATGGATACATGTGTCTTTCATGGTGAACTTAGGAATTGCGTGTCCCTACCTAGGAACTGGGATTCCTAGATAGCAAAAATGGTTCTGTCTCATCCTGGCCTTGCTGTAACAGAACGTTCAGATGTCCAGCACAGGACAGGTACCGGCCATCAGGCCATACAACCCTGATTTCACACAGCAAATTTTGCCCACTCGAACTCCTCACAACAGTGGCAATCCTTCTCTCCGTGCACTGCGTCAAACCCCTTCAGCTGGTTCCTATGCAACAACTTGCTCTTGAAGGAAAGTTAATTCCTTTCTGCAGCAAGCAGAGCTGGAGCCAGCAGCAAGGCAAGTGTAAATTGGCAGTATGATCCATGATCTATAAGCTCCTCAAGGGTTACAGCAAAAAGAGGTCTCTTAATCCATGCCAGTTTTATTCTATGTTAACTACACAAACATTGCAGCCAGGGCTTAATAGTAGAAAGAAATTTAGCAGAATAGCTTTGCATTTCCCTTTGAAACCTTTTCCTTAGAACAAATTTTTCAAGTCTATTGCCCCGTCAAGATTTACCTAAAGCTTTAACAGAGGCCAAGCAGCATAAAATATCCTTTAAAAAGAAATAAGGTAGGAACAATGCACAGAAGTAAATTGTATCTCTCATCAAAGAGTGCTGGAAAAGCAAGAAAAGGAACGAGAATAGAAGAAGAAACAAAAAAAAACAACAAAACAGAACAAAAAAAATGTAGAAGAAAAATGTAGAAGATCAAAGACACTGAGAGCTTAAATTTCAGCGGACCTCTGAAATGCTACTGCCAGAACCTAGGTTACTGTACAGTTAATGTGCAATGTAAAAACATTAAATAAAATGAACAGCAGCTGCCTTTTCTGGTACCCATCTCTGATGAGGACCATAGATATCACAGAATTCTGATCACTAATTTTGCAGTATCAAGAAATACTGGCATTTAATTGTTATGTAGAAGATTATTAATGTAAAATCTGCTAAGTGTATTTTAGAAATACGCTTTAAAATAATTTGTAGCAGCAACTATTTGTATTTTCTGAGGATAGGACAAAATATTTTCAAGCATTTTTAATCCTAACATTGCTTGCAGTACATGATGCATACAGTAGCCAATTCAGTCTTCAGTTAATTTGATATGTTAATGGCAGATGACACAGCTTTATAATCTTTCACTTGCAGTGTTCACATTTAATGACAAAAAATTGAATTAATTCTATCTTTTCAAACTTCCAAAATATCAGGCCTCTTTCATAATCCTTCCTTGGACGGTTTTCTACTGAACTGCTGATATGCTGAACATGGTTCTCAAACCAATTTTTACTATATTAATGTAGTACGCTAAAAGATCCTGGCTTACTTCATGATTCCTTAGACACAGACTATCCTTCTGTAAAGAAGCCTTTGCTGCGCTTCTCTGGCGCAGTTCTACTATATCCCTTTCTGATCCGTGGATGTAGGGAGGAGAGCAACAAGGCACTGCTGAGTTTGACACATGCTGCACCCAGGGCAGGTGAACCAATTAATCATCCAATGATCGTGTTAAAATACTACATGTTTTGAAAGAATACTAGGTATACAGAATAAAACACTGAATCATAGAAGGAAGAGGAGGAGAACATACATTTAGTCATCTAGCCAATCCCTTTTATTGTGTCTCAGCCATTATAAACTAGCACTTTGTCCAGGCATGTTTCACTACTTCACAATACACCCAAAAGTATCTTTAACTACTTCACCTGACACAGGTCAACTAAAGGTAATTCTGCTCTGGAAACGTTCAAAACTGTTGAAATGCTTGTAAGAGGAGAAACTCCAGAGTAAACTTTTAATGAAAACTTCTGTTGGGAGAATCAAATCATTTGGTCCTCCCTTCCTGTCCAGTCTTCCCTGATATGCGGGGCTTCTACCACCACAACACATTGAAAGTACAATTCCCCTCTGCCTCAGCTGTTCATGCCTTCCCTTACTGATAACCTTGGTTACAACTGCCTTGTAACTGGCAGCTAAGATGATTATTATCTACTAAACCTGATGTTAGCCCCTCTTTCAGTTTACAAAAATCACTGACTTCTGGCCTCCTCTTTACAACTCCTACACAAATTCCTCTCATCTAGCACGCTGCCTGTACACAGCACAGGCTACTGCAACATTTTAAACTCAGTTTTTGTTTCAGTCCCTTCTTTCCACTTGCTTCCTGTACCTGGAATTGTTTATCAGTCCATCATATTACACTTCCAGACTCTCCTGCTTTAAAACATGATCCTACATTTCACAGCCAGGCAAAAGCAAAAAACAAGTATTTTAAAAAAACATTGTTACCAGCTCTTCTAATAGATAATATTCTCTGTTTGGCTATATCAATTTCATTCTTACAAAGCAGAAGAAATCTTCAACAGAAGGATGAGGACTTCTCAACCAAGATGCTCAGTTATAACAATGGCTACCGTCTACAATACATACAGACGTCTTGCATAATAAAACCTACCACATCATTATTTCCACAATCAGCATAGCACTAAGAAGTTGAGAAAAGGAAAACATCTTTAAAAGTATTTGTCTGTTTACAAAAAAAGCGCTTTCAGTACTGCTGATAACAGCAACGGAATGGTGAAACATTCCAGAGCCACGGGCAGACCAGATGACAGGATATGGGGAGAGGAATAACAATAGGCAATTTGTTGCATGTCAGCGCGATTCCATTGTAAACAACATGGCAAAAGTAAAGTTTTGATATAAGCACAAGTATAAATAGGGAGCGACTTTACAGTTACATTCTCCCACTGCCTGTTAAAGGCGGTGCTGGAATCACTGTACCAGACACGGGCAGACAAAAAGACCAGGTGGAGAGCTCAGGAAGCTAACAGGCAAAGCAAAATCCTAAGGTGGAGAAATAAATGGCAGTGAGAAATGTGCATGCCGTGCCGTGCCAGATGACAAGGCAGGAAGCAGATTAAGAATCCTCACTCAAAGGTGCAAGCCAAAAGGACAGGAAGAGAACACCAGCAGCTGCACTTTTTTATAGCTTAAAAAGGGGAAAACAAACGTCTGGGAAGCCAGAAAGGGAAATGGCAGTAATCATGCCTCATCACTTGAATGGCGTTATGTTTATATTAAACAGTTTCATTTCTCAGAAAATGACTCTTTGTCTGAAAAGAAGTTCTCCTTACCTGAGCTTCATACTTGACAGCGGCGGAAAGAAGAGCAATGGCATTCTCTTCACAAATGCCTTGTTTGATCGTTTGCTGGCAAAGCTTTTTCAATCTGTTTTCTCTATACAGTGTTGCCAAATCTAGCAGTCCTGTGAAAATTCATACAGCTTTAACATTCCTGGTGCAAAACATATATATCTCTTCAAACTAATCAACTGCCCCATTGTTTTTGCTGAATTAATCAAAGGCTTGTTCTATTTGTTTTCCCTCAGATGATGCGTGCATTTTTAAAGGTCCTCAAAAGACATATCAAAAAGGGGCTCTATTATTACTATGCAAGCGTTTGGTCTTCTTGCTCACTGTATTGTATCTCATTCAAGGCATCAATAAGTGACTTACACCCTCTTAAATTCACGTGGGGAACAGCTCCCTTTTCACTCATGATCAAATTGCCACAGCTCATCAAACAGAAAAGTTTTAGTATGGCATTACTGCCTTCTTAAGGAAAAAAAGTTCTTAGTGTAAGAAACAATGAGTTCCTTTTAAGCATTTTGTATCTTTGATCTTACTGCATCCCCACCACTCGTTCTCCTCGGGCATGTTTCCTGCTACCACATCCCTTTTTCCTGAGACCTGCCAAAGTCAAGATTCAAGTGTTAATAAAACTTACTAACTAACTAACTAACAAGCCCTGCTTTCCTTACCCTGTTATGACACACAAATCCTACTTTTCAGAAACAGCAACCTAGAGTTCATGGCAAATACCTATCGCATCTTCAGGAGGGAGCCTAATGTTGTCTGTATACAGGTATTCCAGGAAGGCTCGATAAACAGGGTAAGAAAATTCACTCATTTCTATAATTTCGTCATCGTTGTTCAGTATGGAACGAAAATGTTCACACCTACAAAACATGAACAAAGATACAGTAAAGATTTAAGCCTGAAAGATGAGCTGCAGCAAGAAACTGGTAAAAAAAAAATCAGTCATAACAGACTGAATACACAACCACAAACTCCAGCTAAGTGATTTCTCAGTTTGAACATGTTAATTTCTTTAAGCCTTATAAATATAATTCAGAATTTTCCTTTTTTTCCTGTTATCACTATTTTATAATTGGCTCCATTTCTACTTACAATAGCTTTTGACATAATTTTCTTAAATATGTTACATATTAACTATGAATTTTATTACCTGGCTTGTAACAGATAAAGGTTGCAATTAAGTTAGACAATTCTCATATTTCAACCTGCTTTGTCCAACATGATCTAGTGAGGAGGGAAATTCTTAACATTTTCAATAACATTTATTCCCGTGTCAGAGTCCATACACAGTTTAGTGTTAGATTTAATCATTATACTCAGAGATGAAAATATTTAAAGTGAAGACACTCTCACCCAGATCTTTCATCACCTTTTTCTTATAAGTCTGAATACTTTTGTGATGGACAAGATACAAACAAGGGAAAAGCACTGCCTTTGATAGCTCTACTTTACAACTTACAGTTCATGATAACTTACAACTCACTGTAACTCACTGCTCCCTAAGAAACATCTTGTAGCATCTGACTTGTCTTCAAAATTTTTGCTAATGGAAATGAACATCACCACCTCAGGTAACTTTTCCTATAACAGCCACAATTTCATTGGACTCTTTTATACTACACTACTTACTTTCTAACTCTCCCACATCAGAATATTCTTTTCTTTTACTAAAACTTTTGCCTAAGAGGTAGGTTGGTTTCCTTCTAATGACACTGGGACAAGCCTACATTGTAAAGACAGCGTAACTTAGGTACAAATGAAAAATAATTATTTATTTTAGCACTTATCTTTCTGACTTTACTTGTTAAGTAATTTTTTCTCAGTATTTTATTTTTTAATAAAATAAACAGTGGCAAATTAATAGAAGAAATTAAAGAATTTAAAAGTCATTATCTAGCTTCTGCCACATCTTGCACTGCATTCTGGCATCGGAAGAAGCAGACCAAACCCTATGTCTTTGTTTCCTTGAGCCTCACGTTAAGCGGTGGTGACCATCCAGCTGTGGAACACTTTAGGAACGGTCTGTTACCCCAGTGGCACCACATAAAAATAAAAAGTCAGAAAGAAGGTGGTGCACATATCTCCCTTAAAAATAAATAAGTAAATAAATAAAAACCAGTTGGTACTCAACCTTCAGTCACCAAAGTACCTTGGAGTGCCTCGTCCTGTGGAGCGCCTCTCTCCCTCTCTCAGTAGAGACAGACCAGACTCCTAATTTTGGCTGGCTAAATGCAGGGCAGACAAATGCCACCCACATACCCATATGTATCTGTTTCTGTAGGCAGTATGCTGCTTGGCCAGCCTCCCACTGAGCTGGGCGTTGCCCTGCCATTTCACCCCGATCACAAGCTAACAACCACCAACAATATGATCCAGTTCAACAATAGGCATAGAACAAGATGGCAAAAAGTCTTCATAAGTGGTAAAGAAAAGACTGGATAATGAAAAGGAACTTCTACCAGCACTGCATTCATGACAACACTCTGGAACATGCTGAATGCTGCAAAATGCCATGCTAAATACATTATCCTCTGTTCCAGTTGCATTGTGAGACTATAAGGCTTAAAGAAAATATTAATTATACAGACTGTGCCTGATGCTTTATTATATTCCTGCATATTATTTTGATAATGCTACACATTTAAATCCATATTAGAATTAGACACATCTCTGTCCCAGAATGCCATATAATCTGAGAAAAGTAGAGCAAGAAAAAAGAAATAAGGACAAGTTACATATAGTCTGATTATCAGGAAAAAGAACCTCAGAAACATTTTGGGGATACACAAGATTTGAAGCAGCATCTGATGAAGGACACGTGGAATTCCAAACAAAGAGGGTACACTATAGGCACAAGTGTAACGTACAAGTAAAGAAACCAGTAAAGGGAAGAAAATAGTAATACAGGTAGTTGGAACAGTAAGAGCAGAGCAGAAAAGACCCAAAAAAGGGCAGGCAAGAATTAACAAGGAACCTTAATTTTATGTAGTAACACACACAAAATCACTAGCGGGACTCAGGAGCAAAAGTAGGAAGATGAAAGCGGTGATAAGCAGGATAAGATAGCCAAGCATTTTGAGAAGAAAATAGCAAAGAGAAAAAACTATTGGATCAATGAGGAGGATGGAGCAGAAACAGTTAGCAAGACAGAAGAGGTCTAAAGCAGTGTCTCTAGAATATTCTAGCAGAAACTGCATCAGCAATAACAAACTAATCTCTGCATACTAATAACAGTGTGATTATTCTGTAGATCTGTGTATGTCAAATCTCATTGTAAAGTGGTGTTAACTTGCAAAAAACTGTAGAAACAAAAAGAGAAGCCAGCTTAAAATTCAAATTCACTGATAAGAAGGCTTAAAACAAGTAGGATAAGAAATCTGACAAAAAAGGGGAAAAAGGATAATGTGAAGACCACCTACAGAAGTTGATGAAACAACTGAAGGGTCCTGTGGAAGGAAAGAAAGAAAGGCAAGAATAAACACAAACCCCTCAAATCATTCCAGTGGTGGAAACCAAGTGTATGAAGGAGTTAAAACTGATTCAAACTACTGGGAAGGCAGCAGAAAGAAGTGAGCCTTCTCCTGAGCAGGAAAAGGTCAGAGTCAAGGCCATTTAGGTGGCACAAAGGATGGAGGAAAGTGACAAAAAGTCTGGTAGTAAGCAGCATGTCTGGTAATTATAAGTAGCAAGGAAACAAGGAAAAGTGAGTAATAATGAAGAATTAATTCCATGGCTGAGGGAAAAAGGAGTCTTTAAGAATAAGTCAAGAATTTTCAGCAGTAATTACTCAGCACAGTGGACTACACTATCAGTTTAGTTTATATTAAACTCTACAGTTTGTGCCTTACCTAATTTTGAGAAGAACTTTATGAACATGAATGTATTTTCCATCCACTAGAAACTTCAGGTCTGCTGTTTCAGGGTTGTCAAATTCTTTCTTTAGTGACTGGGCTACTGTTAGATGGTCATCAGGCTCTAGAATAAAAAGGGGAATTAATAGTAAGTAATACAAGTACCTCTCATGATAATGTCCTCGGTATCTGTCAGCAATTAACACTCTTAACAAATACGACATCTCTTTAAGGCTAGTAAAAAACCCCGCCAGACTATGTGTATAGTATGAACCCCCAGAAAAACAAAGGGCAGCTTTCTTCAGTCCTTACTAGTTTCCTACTCCAAACAAATATCCCTATAAAAAAAAAAAAGTCCCAGTCCTCTAACTCATCTGTATAAGGCCAGAAAAAAAAAATTAACATAGTCTCAGAAGTTTAATGCTGCACCTGATAGCAAAGGCCATCCGTCATTACTGGGTAAATTATTCTAAATAAAAAGTTTTAGTTATTATAAGATACCCAAAAGGACACTAAAAACCACAATAAGATTTTCTAGAATACTCCCAGGAGGAGACATTTTCTTACAGCAGAAAGAACGCTATTTCATAACCAACACATTGATTGCAGTGAAACTGCCCAGTACAATATCCCTAAACAGTTGCAATATCCCAGCCAACAATATCCCAACCAAGAGTTAAAAGTCTATTCAAAAAGTCTTCTCCCTGGACTTACGGTGTTAGAAACAGTCTGTGTGTGAATGTCTGCATATTCCTGTTTGTGTCATATGCATGTACATCCCACTGTGCACGTGACACTTGCGTTATAACGTTACCAGACAGACTTGAAAAGTCATCCATCGTCTGCATACGAATTTGTATCTCCTGAGCTGTTTCCAAATCTCCATCATATTTGGTAGCCTCAGAGAACTACCTTCTTTAATACTACTGAAAAATTAACCTCCCAAAACCTCATTCTTAACCCAGAAAACATACTGTCATCTTACCATATAAATACACATTATTGGTTTATACAAATTCTGTAGGTCAGTAATAAGCTGTTCTCTACAGAAAATTACATAAATTCTAAGTCCTGTAACCTACCAAGCTAGAAGTAAGAATAGTATTCTGCTGGAAATGGGAAGACCTTCACCACAAGCTCTAGAAAACACTTAACACACAGAGTTTGATACTGTTACACCTTGTTTAGCACAATTATTTCCCATTTCACTTAGAGGATGTCACTTATGTCTATGTATACCCAGTTAGGGCAATAATTATCAAAGCGCATTGGATTACAGGTAGAAGGATTTGGGGAGTGGAAGCCAATGTTATGCTAATAAAAATCATTCTGAAATAATGATACTGTAAAATACTTTATTAGTTCTTATTTTGTACAATGTGGTTGTTAGTCAGACCTCTGCTGTCTGAATAAGTATAGTGATTTTAACATCCAAAGCAAAGCTGAAGCCCTACTGTAATAGTTCAAAGGATTCTGCATTATCCGGTGGTGAAGCCTGTCTTCAAAGTTTACTGGCAATTCAGATGTTCATCAACATGCATCTCCAGATGACTTCTACAGCCAGCAGGGGTAAGCTGAATATAGTGGGGTTCAGTTGTGAAATTCTTAGAGGGAAATAGGTGCTTTTATTTGTTACAGCAGTGAAGGGGCAAACTGAGGAAGGAAACGAAGAGGCAGTTCACACTGACAAGGCACAAAGCCAGGAAAACTCCTTAGCAGTCAGTGCTAAGAATTGTAATAGAAATGTCAGAACTGCCACGAACGGGGAACGCAGGGGAATGCCTGGGTGTGGAAGCACTGTAATATAACAGATGGAAAAGATGTCAAGATCTTAGGATGCAGCTGCCTGATGATTCTCACCACCCCTAGATCAGGAGACAAACAACAGTGAGTCAGTCCTGATGACTTGCCAAGATGGGACATGACAGAGAGACGAGTAACTCTCAGCACCCAGAGCATGCAAAAAAGGCGCATCTGAAACCAGCACTTGGTCAACTAACTAAAAGGAATCCAGGAGACAATGATGAGGGCCTAACAGCCAGCATCCCTTTACCCTGTGTCAACTTAGTGAACCCTGCTCAGACCACCTGAATACAGATTTTAGTGCGAGGATGCAGGCACATATGAGAATTGGGGTTTGAAAGTGCAGCTGTAATTAGTTTTGTTTAAAAATAAAATAACCTTTTCCTCCTGTAAGGTTTCACCTTGTGCTTTGGTACAATGTTGCAACACTGTAGCAACATTATCTCCGAAGGGACCAAGAAGTCAAGGTCAGCAAATAAAAATAAAACGAGGCACCACAGTCATGACTCCCAAGGCGTGAAGCAGTGCAGGGAGGCTGGGTGTATTGATCATGGTGACAATGAAGGTGGTGATAAAAGATGTGTTGGAAAATAGTTCCGAATGTAGTCTTAACCAGACTGTGCTAAAGAAAGTGAATATCTATAAGTATTAATGAGAAATATGCTTATTAATAAATCGGTTACTTGGAAGTCTTCAGCATAAAGGTGATAATTACACAAATGATCATACATAATCCCACTCAGGGCTCTTTCAGCTGACCTAAAACGGCATTTCTGACCTAAACCAGCATTTATAAAAGAAAGTAAGAAAAGGTGAATTTGCAGAAAGGAGCACTGAAAAACCGTAACAGAGTTTCAGAAGACAACAGCAGTTGTCTTCTCTGTGAGGAACAAAATAAGGGAAGAAGCAGGTTTTCCTTCTTGCCTTCCTCCACCCTCTGAAAAGTGCCTCAATGCTCTGCACTAAACTGAGAAGAAAAGGCAAGAGAAAAAGTGGAGGGGAAATTCTGATAGCATGAAATAATATTTAAATAAGCAAGAAGAAATGGAAGCTGAACAGCCCCAGAACCCTGCTAATGTACATAAGAATATACATATAACTGAAGTATTTGTGATTAAGCTACATATGCTAATAATGTCCCATTTCCTTCATAGAATAACCGATTCCTATGGAAGAAAAAGCTGAACATGCTACATATACTTTTACGTAGAACTTACAACTGACAAACTGACATATTTACATTGAATGAACAACCCCATTGCCTGGGATTTTAGTGCAGTAACACAATTTACATCTAATGTTAGGCAAATATTAAGAATATTAAGGATTTCCACAGTAATTAATCATATATCTTACAGTACTGACAAGCCACCCTAGAAAGCGCAACTGTCTCACCCTAGAGCAAATGGGGCTCTTTCGACTGCGCCCTAAAACATGAATTTTGGCAAAGCAGTTTCCTGAGAGCAGGATTCTCCGTTTAATCCCCTAGCCTCTCCAAGCTGAAATACGAGTACTGTTAGCATAATTTCCTTACCTTGGCATCCAGAAGGCACCAAGGGAGAAAAGAGTGTTCTACAATTGTCAGACAAAAGCATACAGCAACACAAAAGCAATTATAAAGGCAGTACAGAAGTGGAATGGAAGCATGATGGACTCAATACAGTTCAAACTACAAATTAACAAGTTGCTGCTTCTACCTTTTAGCTTAAGCTCCCAGATGATACCTACAGACAACCCCAAGAGTCTCATCTTTGATTAGGTCAGCAAAGCCAGTAACTATTAGCAAAAAATATGAGATTGAATTTCTAGCTGAAGAATGTTTAACGTTCTCTGTTAAACAATGCTATATGTTTAACTCTTTCTAGCCAAGGTCAGCAAGACAGACCTTAATGTTAATCAAATATCTGAGATCGAGCAACTTGTCTCTTCAGAAGTCCAGGTCATGGTCACTTGTGCCTGTGGCCAGTTCTCAACATGGGAATTTGGCTTCCTCACTCTTAGTAGTCTACTTAAGGACATCAAAGAAAGCTTCAGGGTCCCTAATTTGTTCTGCATGGCTCCCTCAAGTGTCCAAATTCAAACTTAGCTTCTCCACCCATGGCCATTGTACAGTAACATCCAGTGGTGTCATGGTTTAGCCCCAGCGGGCAACTAAGCACCACACAGCTGCTCACTCACCCTCCTCCCTGGTGGGGTGGGAGAAAGAATCAGAAGGGCAAGATTAAGAAGCCTCGTGGGTTGAGATAAGAACAGTTTAATAATTAAAATATAATAATAATAACAACTACAACGATATTAATAGAAAAGGAAAACAACAAAAAAGTGAGAGACGAACAAAACCCAGGAAAAACAAGTGATGCAACTGCTTGCAACCCATTAACCGATGCCCAGCCAGTCCCTGAGCAGCAATCGCTGCCCCCCAGCCAACTCCCAAAGTTCGTATACTGAGCATGATGTCATATGGTATGGAATATCCCTTTGCCCAGTTGGGGTCAGCTCTCCCAGCTGTGCCCCCTCCCACCTTCTTGTGCACCCAGCAGAGCATGGGAAACTGAAAAATCCTTGATTAAGTACAAGCAGTACTTAGAAACATCTAAAACATCAGTGTGTTATCAACGTTATTGTCATACTAAATCCAAAACACAGCACTACACCAGCTACTAGGAGGAAAATAACTATCCCAGCCGAAACCCGGACAAGTGGTTACACAGAAAACCCCCTCCCCAAACCCAAGCCATTTCTCCACAGAAATAAACCACGTCAATAAAGCAGACAATCATTTTGCGCTGCCATCAGGCCTTAGCAATTTTTTTACAGTTTCGTATTACCATTTACACATATGTTATATATGACTATGATTTTGCTTCCCAGCATAAATTTTTGGAGGAAATTAAGTTTAGGCTTCAAATACATGCAACTGTTTTATGCACTAATGATTCTATTTAGAAGATGTCAAAACAAAAAATATTTAAGCTCACCTACTGACAGAAGACGCCACATAACAGCAGGGGTAGCAAAGCAAGCAAACACGTCATCAGTGCAGGCAAAGTGAGTGAGGTGGGGAAGGATCACTGACTGCCCACGGCATTGGCCCCACATGTACACCTGGCCGCTCTGGGTCTTGGCAGCCGACGTGTGAGCAGAGTGGCAGGCTGCAATCTCTATAACTCTGAATTTACAAGCAAAGAAAGAAAAAAAGCAAGTCACTCTCGTAAGAACAAAATGCAGTGAAGCAGCTCACTACCTCCTGTCTTTCTCTGGTGCAAAACATATGTGTAAGCATGCATGCACTTCCAATTGCAAGAACGTTTTCCTATCATGCACAGCAAAATTAACAAAGGGCTATCAATGTTTCTTCAAATAGCGTGCAGTCAGAAAAATTCTTCGCAAAAAAACATCTCGGGAGTGAGGAGACACTTGCAGCAGAGCAGTATATCTGCTGCAGCACATGCTCTGCTGACCCCCTTGGCTCCCTCAAACAACGCTATGATGAGTTTCAAGTCTCTGGATATCCTTAGTGGGGCTGGGCAGTGAGGTGAGTGGCTGCATTAAGCTGTAGAGATGGGGAACTCGGAGAAGATAAAGAAAGAAATGAGGAGGCATTTGAAAAAAAAAACAACCAAACAACAACAAAACAAAACAAAACCCCAACTTTTTCCTGCTTGTTAATTGGTAAGTTATAAACCAACAATTTAAACACACTTGTTTTAATTAAAATACTGAAGTGTCATTACTCAGACATTACTTATATTTAAAGGCCTTTCATTTTGAAAATAAAAAAAAATTAGAACCAAACAGCACTAAAAGTTGTTTCTAAATGTATTTTAGCTATGTTAGGCTGTCTCACTAACCCTGAAGTTGATTTAGGATTTCAAAACTCCCACTGTGTACAACATTACACAATCCACTGTTTTGCAGTCTGAACTACTGCTTGTTTACTTGTTTTTTCAGCTGCCTGGGGAAAATAGCTGGGAAACAACTTGTTTAAAGCTGTATGTACAAATCTTGCAGGCTTTAGGGAGGTAATAGTCTCACTGACACCAGGAATGCATATTCTGGCCAACAAAAGGGCAAGGCAGCATACAACATTAAAATCTTTATTAAAATGTAGTAACATTTTAACCGCAGCCAAAGTGTCTGGAAAAAAATCAGTTACATTTTAAACAAAAGCACAAATGCACATAAAGAAATAGCAACGTTCAAAAACAGGCCATGTCTCATCACCAGAGACAAGTTGCCTTTCCTTACAAATAATGTACAGAGACACAAGTTTAAGAGGGACATCTCACTTTTCTTATTTTTACAATAGGAGGCCAAAATGAAAACCTCAATAGTAAGGAACAGATTCTAATTTCTGGCCACATATATACATAGCTTTATATTAGCAATAGAAATAACTGCTCCACTACCCTTCAAGGACTTACAGGAAAATATTTAACTTGTAAAAATCTAAGATTAATTTTCAGGCAACAATATCAAGAAAGAACTCCTCTTTTTCTCTCTCCTGGGTTATGAGCCATATTTAACAGCAGAAATAACACAAACTGCAGATGTCCACTCTTCACTTTTTCTGTGTGTACTTCTCGTCAAAAGTAGCGTATTAAAATACAATTTATATTCAGAGACAATAAAGCTTTTATTGTTGACTTCAAACAATGAAACTACACCACTGAAGAGAAACTGCAATTAAGGCCTATAAAGTACAGTGTGAACCAGAGCAGAAAATGGCACATTTGGGGCTACTCAGAACATACAGTTTCTCTTTCACAAGGATCATTATGGGGCGGATTCAAGCACTTTCAGTGAAAATTCTGTTCACATTTAGCAGAAGAACCATTGCAAAAAATTATAGGCTATTTCTTCAAAATAGAAAGAAATTTAAAATGCCATCATTTTCTGTAGCTCTTCTGAGAGTAAGCCAACTAATGTCTGACTGCTAGACGGTAAGTATTACCTGTCCTTATCCACAATAACTGTTGTAGGGTAAGACTGGTTACTTTTATTCCCAGTACCTAACTGGCCATATGAATTGGCTCCCCAGGCATAAATCTGACCTTCATCTGTTAGCACTAATGTATGTGCATAGCCACAGGCAACCTATAAGGAATAATAAAAAGAAAATCTCATTTTTATGTAACAGTAAGTTAATACAGACAGATACATGTTATTCTATATGTTAATGTCATTGATTCCACACCAGTGTAAAAATTAGAAAAATTACAAATACAGGTACATTTATTAAACAGGGGAGCAAAGTAGATGAGTTGATTCTGAGGAAAAAATCTTATCAGTGAGGAACCCTACCAGATAATCTCAAGAATACAGCAAAAGAATAGCTAGAAATTGAGAAAGAAGGAAAGCTATATGACAAATATGACCAGTATGCAGATAAAATGCAGAAAAAGGCAGATGGTCTTGCAGTGACCTTGCTTTGTGTGCAACTGATCCAAGGTGAATAGCTTACCACTGTAAAAACAGGCGAGGTCTCCCTATCTGTTCCTCTCCTCCCCAGCTGCCAGCCACATACAACTCCCCCTCCCTTTGCTAATTCTAGTGCTCACCAGACCCTCTGCTGAGATAACTTACACCACTGGAAGGAAACTCTCCACAGCTGGGCCTGAGGACCACCAGTGCCCACAGTAAGTGTCCAGTAAGCAACAGGAGCAGCCAGCCAGGAAAGAGAGGTAAGAGATGAAACTTGCCAACTTGATGGCAGCACACAAGTGCATCAGCTCATACCCTCTTGTGGAAACCCACTTGGTCCTGCTGAACTGCCTCCTCAGGCATGTATTTTATATATTTATATGTTTTATATATAGGTGTTTATATATACACGAGTATATACAAGAGGCATAAGGTTGCTTAAATATCCACTTTATAATCTATATACGTAGCACATGCCCCACATACAGATACACAGTGGCGAAATTACTAGCAGCAGTCTTGCTCTGCATGAATTAATATAACCTATTATAGCTAGATCGTATCAATAACCAATTTACGTTGTTCAAATCTAGCTCACATATCTTTATATAATCTGCAAAGCAGATGTACCATAAGTACATGTAGTCCACTGCCATCCATGAAGCATGTGATGTGCTTTAAACGAAATAAATCCTTAAGTTATTTACTGATTGGAGGTCTACAACTTGGTATTAATCAATATCAAGCAAATGAAGTGGATGGAGAAAGGATCTCAGTCAAACTTACTGGAGTACTCATACTTTTTGAACAGGAGAATAAATACAGGGGAAAATAACATTCACTTTATGACAATATTCTCCAACAGCAGTTGTTACCAGCCAAGCTACTGTCTACATCCAGGAACTGAATGTAAAACTAAGTAATTAAATGAGTTTATTTTAAAAGATTTAAAGAATCCGTACCTTTCCTGAGTAAATGTAATAAATAGGAACCAAAGTTCAAAAGGCTCTTGTAAATTTCCACGAGCTTACAAACCAATGTTTTCTAGAGGAATGTATCATTTTCCTGACAGTATCCTCTATTTTGGATAAATCAATTAGAAACTTTCAGTATCAGTTCTGCAGTTACTTTAAATATTTATCAGTCAAAAGAAGTTATCAGTTTGCTAGTTACCCTGATGGCAGCCCAGTTATTTGGTAAAGTGCAATAAGCACCCAAGATCAATACCAGTCATGGAATCATACCAACTCTTGACCAAAAGCAGTTGGAGACAATTTGTTCAGACTTCAAACATCACTTAGTCACTGTGGGCAAACTGCAATTCGAAAAGTGACATTCAGGTTCCAGTAAGACAAAATGCCAAACTGCAGCATTTTCCCAGAAAAGAAGACAGGGGTTAATGAAGGATGGCTTAGCCTAAGATTTTTTTATTTACTAAAATGACAGGATTTTTTAAAGATTAAGTTTCACAGGAAAAAAAAGACCAAACATTTCTAAGGCCCTCATCTTCTTTAAGTTCAATCCTGACCTCACTGAAGCCAATAGCAAAACTCCCACTGAACTCCGCAGGGTCACAGTTTCTCCCCTGCTGACAGAGGTCCATTTTAAGATACATGTTTTTATTCTGATAAACGGCATTTTAAACAAATAGATAAATGTAGTATATGCCTTAGCATATTTTCAGTTGTTCATAAAGGGTTTGACATGGAGGATCACAGACATACCCGCTGTACACGAATGCCTTGCAAAGCTGCGATTCGGCATGGTGTTGGCTGATTGCCGCTGCTGCCCAGTCCAAGCTGGCCGTTACCATTGTAACCCCACACATAGACCTTAAAACCAGAAACACAGATTTTAACTGTTTGCTACCATCCCCTTCTTTTGAAAGCAATATAACTGCTTCAGAGTTACAATAATAATTTTCTTCAGTATTTCCTATCCTTACAACCTAGGATCTGTACTTTATATGTAGAAACACACACACATATATACATGCCTGTCTAAACACAGATATATATACACACACACATATGTTTTCCTGTACCAGAAAGTTTGGATGCTGCTTCTGTTTAAAATACCAACTGCATGCTCATCTAAAATTCTAAACCTCCATATCCATGTTGCACTTTAAGAGTAAGATTATGTAAGACTACAATATTTTAATATGAAGAGTTGAAAATAAGTGATTCACGTGGCAGTTTCCCAGCATAGAGCAAATTCAGCATGAATACTTCCCTTTTTCAAAGAGCTCATTTCTCATTCAAAAATCCTCTAACAGAAAAGAAAACACACTAAAACAATAATAAACTGGAAGCTACGCACAACAGCTTGAGTAGGTTGTTAACAGCTTTAAGCTGAACATTAGCAGAAGGGAAAATACTGAGCTCTGATAATTTCAGTGACACATGTTCCACTGCAAACAGTCAACAGCTACTTAGGTCTAAACAGAAATGCTTGGAGCGATGGAGCTAGAGAGGATGTAGGCTGCCCAAAATCTTCAGCTCATAGGAACTAAAACAACAAGAACACTACAACCTCTTTGTATCTTTGCAATAAGGAAAAAAAAAATATGAGGGGGATTCAAGGGGTACTGCAGTAGAACAAATATATGCAATGTACTTTTATTTCCCCTGTTTTCTCTTGAGATGAAGTGTGCATATATGAGCACTGAAATTTAAAATAGTATCCACTGATTATTCTCACATTCTTGATACTTAAGAGTCTATTACAGACAATAGTTTATTTTTCTATGAATGCTAAAGACAGTAGTGGGATAATGCATTAATCAGCACTTCAATTTTTGCTAGAAAATAATACCAGCTTTAAAATTCACTAAATCAGTGATACAAACTTAGTTATTTTTACATAGAGAAAATGAAGCTAGCATGAAATGCTAAGTATACATATGTAGATTTGATTATTTAATCCCCAAATTTCTAAAAATCTCCTGACCTTTACAATGCTATTTTTACTTCAGAATTGTATTTTCAAGTAAATTTGAAATTTGATACTTGAGTTCCTTCAATTCAAAGCCAACTTCAATAGCCAATACAAAGCAATAGCTGCTAAACTTTATCAGTAATCTCATAAACCAAAAAGCCGTAAACCAAATGTCAGCAAACAATTTCCCCTGTTTCACTCTACCTCCTTTCTAAAGAAGAAACCATAATCAGCATAAATAGGAAGATGTGCTTACGTATGTCAGACTGTGCAGGACAATTTATGACAAAGGTTTTTATAAGCTGTATAAGTAGGCAGATTTGAGGGAGTTTGGAAAGGTATACTTGTTTTCAGAGTAGTAGCTCATTACTGACAGGTTTGAAATTATCTATATCCCATGAAATTACGTAAAATAAAATTCAGTCAGAAAATGCACTTAAAGTTTCTTACCTCTCCATTTTCCACCACAGCCATAGAGCACATCTGTCCACAAGCTATATTAACTACTATTTTATTTTGTAGGCAGCTGGTAACTCTTCGAGGAATTGGCTGATTGGCTGTTGAACCAGATCCAACTTGGCCTGAGTTATTATAACCCCACGTGTATACCTGTTGTAGAATTGTCATAAAAGAAGGCTACATAACATACAGTTCAAAGTACATATTCAAGACAAAAAAGTTACATGCATAAAAAATTTACATTTTGAGTTCAAGTGGATATATTATTTTAAAGATCTAGGCAGATATATAGGTTTACAATTTAATTGTTTCTATCAAAAATATGGCACTTATAATATTTATATATTCAATTCTTTCATGTTCCTCCAATCAAAGGTACGAGGCAACACGACAGCTGCATTAATGCTGGACAAATTCATTGCTAGTTTTCCAGAACCCAAACTAGAATGGCTAGTTGGACACAAATGGCACCTCAAAGTAAATGAGAGTAAACTTTTTACTTTGGTGGACAGAACTCCTTACATGAATGTGATTTATATTAATGTCAGCTTTAACATCATTAAGCACTTACAGTAGAGTATAGCATAGAAAGGAATTGGCTGCCCTTTACAAATAAATTATTATATTTTATTACAAGCAGATGTGGCACAAAAATCAATGTTCTGCATGCACTTCAAAGCAGCTACACCCTAACAGGCTTTCCGCTTTTATCAAAAATCTGTGTTGCATCAGCACTGTGAAGACAGCAAGAAGCAAGGCCTAATGCTCTAGAGGCAAAATATTTTCCTGTTTTCCACAGACGTGAATTTCATTAAAAGAAAAGAGAGATTTATTCCAGCTATTCTCACCTCTCCATCAGATGTTAACACCATAGAATGATGAGAGCCACAGGCAACTTCAATGACTTTCTTGTTCACCAAGTTAGTAGAGACTTGACAGGGAATGAAACCATGATTTGTTGTACCATTGCCCAACTGACTATAAGCATTATGACCCCATGTATACACTTCTCCTTCTATAATAAAAATGTAAAAAGCTGGTTTAAAATCTCTATTTTTCCAATGAGTACACAACATAAAATTACAAACTGAAAAGTCAAATTCAATAGCAATATATATAATTAATATATATATGCCCTTTGGGGCTCTTAAGCCCATGGACATACCATGCTAGCGTCACACAGTGTTGACCACAAATCCAAAAGGACAGTATCACCGTAATCTTAGTAAAGGAAATCACATAGCAAAAAGAAAGGAGGTAGTGCAATACAGGAAAGAAAAGGATGAAATGACAATCAGGAGTCCCCATTTAAATTTCTTTATTATGCACAATCAATCAAAATTTCTTGTCTATGCCTCGTCACTGCTTCTCGCTTTGGAAAATTCAGATAACAAGCTTTCATTCCTTTACAATACACTTGAAGATGCTTGTAAGAAAAACTTGTTATTAATTAACATACTATTCTTTACTTATTATTTAAACATAATATTCTGTATTATGAGAAACATGTTAGTAAAATTAAGAATGCAAGAAAGGTCTGGGTTAGACCGATGGTCCACCTGGTGCAAAATTCTGTCTCCAACTGGCAATATAAGAAAGCTGCTGTTTAAGGGAAACATGAGCCTGGTCACTTTTTGCAGCTCCCAAGCATTTACAATCACTAGAGTACAGGTATTACCAGGTATTTCTGATTCTCTTTAATGTACATATATTGGCCTGTTATCGATGAAGCCAATACCTTTTCATACTCGCTTCCTTTCATCTGTTTTAAATCAAGCGTCCTCTAGTTACAGTCATGCAGGACTCTAAGAATAACTGTCCTACATTCATTTTGTCTATCATCATCACCATCATTTTCTAAACCTAAATTACACCATTATTGCAGGAGAGCTAGGTTTGACACACAACTCCATCAGATTCCTAAAGAGATCACCAAACTCCTTATCCCTAAGAAGGGTTCCCTCAGAACTACAAAAGCAAAATGTGCTACGCTAAATCAGTATTCCTCTACAGTAACAGGTTAAATCAAATTACTTTTTCCTGTCAAAAGCAAACAACCTTCTCTTTCTTCTACCAACATGAAAATACAAATTTCAGTGAAAAGGTGAAACAGCCACATAGAAACATAAAACATAAATTGGAAATGATAGTAATTAACACAAGAATTGTGAAATATGTAACGGCTGTCTGAAAGGTACGTTAAAAGAGGCTGTGTCAAATGGAAATTATTCACGTGAATGGAGTTATAAGTAGAAATCATCAAGGATCAGTTCTGGACCTGTTCTTTTGCAATACTTCAGTTCATAATCTGGTCAAGGAGTATGAGTGTGTCAGTGAGATCTGCCAGCAACAAAGCTCAGAAGAATATAGATACACATGTAAAAAGCATCCAGAATGGTTCAACCTGAAGACTGGAGAAAATGGTGGAATGTAATTGAGGAACTGAATTGAAGAGTTGAATAAAGAGGAATCACACAATTACAATTCCCCTCACCTACCCTTTGTCATCTAAACTAGACTATTCAAAAAGATTTCTTCTCATTAAGGGAGAGACAAATTTTAACATCATCGGTCAGGCTCTAACAGAATCTCACTGGGAACATGGTATTAGCCATTTGCCTTTGAGAATAATGTACTTGATGAACAGAAGGGCACTAGCATGATGTGGATAACAGCGTGTCAGCGAGCCAACAGAAAACAAGGCTGAGAGGCAATATAACTGGTCTTTAAAGCGCATCCGAAAGTAGGTACAGGAAGGAAAAGATGCATTTTTGCTAAAGGACAACATTGGCACAAGAACATATGGGCGTAATGTAGTCACTAATGCATTTCAGAAGCAATCAGAAGTTCCAAACTTAACTGCAAAGTAAAAAAAGAAAACTTCCAAAATTAGTAACAAGATCAAAGCAGAGCTTGAAAAACTTTTGCAAAGAACCAGCTATGAACAGAGCTGGCTGACATGTCATGTTCATCAATGAAAATATGTTGAACTTCATAGCCCAGAATGTCTGTCCCAATTCCAATCTTACGTTACCAGCACAGACCTTTCACACTTGCCAGACTAATGAAAGTGGATGTATCTGAAAACCCAATATTCAGATCATACTTTACCTTCTGTAGCAAGAACAACATGAGGGCCACTTCCATAACTCAGACAGGCTATCTTTTTGCCACATAGAGAATCTAACCTCCTTGGTTCAATCGTGCTCTGCATGTCACCTGTTCCCAAACACCCACTGCAGTTCATGCCAAGCACAAAAACCTGTTATAAAAGAATCACAGAATCATCATTTAGGTTGGAATGGAGAACCTCCAAAGGTCAACTAGTCCAGCTCCCTGCTCAGCAAAGGTCTAAAGAGATCAGTTGACTTAAGACCATGTTCAGTTGAGTCTTGATCACCTCCAAAGACAAGATCTCACAACCCCTCCAGGTCTTAACCACCCTCATTGTAATTTTTTTTTCCTAATACTGAATCAGAATTTTCCATCTTCCACCTTGTGTCCATTGCCTCTCACCCTGTCACTATGCACCTCCAAGAAACATCTCATTCCATCTTCTCTTTAACCTCTGATTGTGGTAGGAAGCCATTAATTTGAATTGAAAATGTTTTAATAGCAATCAAAATGATCAGGCACTTTTGCATGCAACTTTTTCTAGGTATACTATCATATTACTGGCTTTCAGAATAACTTGATACATAAATGACTAAATCTGTCATGTTCATACACACCCTTGGACAATTACCTCGTCATTTTCAGTTGCATACAACACTTCATTACCAGCACTGCCAAATACACAGGCTTGACGAATTAATTTGAGCTCTTCTTGGGAACAGAGAGAAAAAATTGGCCATTTCCCAACATCCAACATCTTCAGGGCTGACAATAATGTTGCTTCCAAGACCTGATATTATAAAAATTTATATCAAATCCTAGACAGAAATGCATACCTTTGCACAGTAAAAAGGATAAATTTAGAGAAACACCACCATCTCCTTTCTCAACCACAAACCAGTATGTTAATTCTAGAAAAATATATAGAGGGAAGCCATTAAAATAAAGAAATAAACTATATTATGATCCAGAAGGAAAGGATCTGTATGCATGGGGAAAAGTATCATACAAGAAGTTCAATGGTGTGATTGTATTTTCACTATATTCATACAACATAACCGCTAGCTTATAGAATTCAATGGAGAAGATTTTAATATAAAGGGTAAAGTATACATTCAAAACTTGAAAATAAGTTGTGTGTTTTCCTCTGGTGCTAAAATTACTGTTAGAAGAAGAAATCATAAAAAATTTGCCCAAGATTATACTTATCTTTGAAAAATATGCACATTTGTTTTCATGCATTAAGAAAGGAAGTTTGAGAAAACTTGAGAAACTTTTTCCTTTCTCCTTTACTTCTGGAATTTACTTCTCTGTTTCAACAATTACTGAATCTTTGGGAACTTCCTAAGAATATGTGCATTTTATGTAAGTAGACATATAATAAAAGAAAAAAGACAAATGAGCATTTTCTAGCTTAGCCAAGGACAAATTACAAGTTTATAGTTAAAGGAAAAGAAAAACAGATCTCTCCAGACATTAAAATTAGTAAAGCTAACGTCTGAATCTCATGCAACATTTCTACTGCTTTAGTAGAGCATAAATCAGAAAAATGTTGCAGTATCAAAATTTAATAGGAAATTTTGCATGGGGCATGCATGAGATTTTCATTACTGAAATTAAAACAGGCTCTGGACATGAAAGAAAAGCAGCGTTACTTGCCACATCAGAGGGTAAGCAAGAACAGATTTTGCCTATCACAGGCATTATGTAGCTCACCACGTGAGGACTGCATCATTAGTTTCTTTCTAATAAGTAGCAGACTTACAAAATTATGTGTTCTAGAATATAATTTTTTCTAACTCTGTCTGAAACAAAGATGTGAATAAATTCTAGTTTGGAGTCTGAAGCACATTATGTCAGTCATAAGGATATTGCTTTTTTGATTAGTATCACTTACTATGAAAAAATGTACACAGAAACGTACATAATGTTTGAAGATAAAGAAATGATCCCTAAATTAATCCTGGATTAAAATCTCCAAACAAATACCAGTTACTCACACATTTCTTTATCGTATACTTCCGAGGAAGGGAAAGGAGGGTTGGTCATCTTCCCTAAAGAAAAGCTGTGGTTTTGATCACACCAGTTCTTTCCCCATCTCCTCACATCAAATAACTGACCAATGTCAGCCAAATTTGCAAGTGAAAGGGAAGTAAGATTCTGCTGATGCAATCCATTTGGCAGTAGGCAGCTGGACAATCAGATATGTATGTTATGAAATAAGTTAGCAAGCAAGTAGGTCCAAGCTAGTCCTAGCAAATGCTGTCCTCCATGACACACAGCAGGGTTATAAGGGACGAAGGACACGAATCCATATGGAATCAGGCTTCATTCATCTGCTCTTCACAGAACAATTTGTTTTCAAGAAGCTAGCATTAATTCTATGGAGGACTTTAGGCACTTTTGAAATATGATAATGAATACAGAAAGCATCACAGACTGGTCTTCCAATTGCTTCAATAAAAACGCACCCCACTTTTGCTCAAGACTGATGAAGCCTCAGGTTCAAAAGGATAGCCAGGGTGACTTTCAAGTGTACAGATTCCCTTACTGGAATTACATATTGGCTTCTTTAAAAAGTGGGCTCTAAATTCCAATTGCACACTGGATCAGAACGCATTCACCTTAAATAGAAAAGGTTTTTTCTGTAACCTCCTTCTGCAAAGCATCTGTGTTCTACCCTCACAATTAACGGTTAAAAAAAAAAAAAAAACAAACTGTAGCACTTCTTAACACTAAAATAATACATTGAAGGAAAAAAATCCACTATTATAAAAAGCACTTAAGGAAAAACTTATGATACTGATTTTTTTTTTAACAAAAGAAATAACAGCAAACTTCATCAGACTAAAAAAATATCCATGATCTAAATCCTGTCCCAGGAATTATTATATTCAACTCAGTAAGAGATACTATCTCACCTTTCAAGATCTCCCCTCCCGCACCTCTCCATTATATTTTGTTCCCAAAAGAGGAAAAACAGCTTGAACTGTCAGCCTGCCAATATTTATATTCCAAAAGTGATCAGTTCCCCCATTATATTGCACAAAGTCATGAAGAGTTAGACCAGAATTTGAGATTTCATATGGTCCAGCTACCTATCCCAAAGGTATATTAGTTATGTCTCAAGTATTCCTGAAACTTCTACAATTCATTTGACCTCAGCAATCAGTTTGAAAGCTGGTTATTCAGTTTTATTTGTCACACAGATCACCTTAAAAGCATCATCATTAAGCTCAAAATCTGAATGATGCTTCATTAAGTTTTACATGCAGAGCGTTTAAACAAAATAAAAGAGGAAAATAGGAGGAAGTTTATACATCAAATTACGCTACAAAAGTTAAATCTAACAAGTTTATGTTGTTGAAACATTAGGCTGGAACATGAAACTTTTGAACTTAATACTAAATTAAACCAGCCTTGTAAGCCAAAGGAGCAATTCAACCTAATTAAAATGAATGTATTGTTCTTCTCATATTTTGTAGATCATATAAGCAATATTTCTTTCGCTAGTGTCATCTTCCTATCTATAGTATTGATTTTCTGTTTATCTTGAAAGCTACTAGCATGTACTAAGCTACTGCTAAATGGAACCAAGCTTATTCCTTTTGAGTAGAGCAGTACAGAATTCTCAATACAAATTCACACTCTGACCTTGACACTGACTCCTTGAGAAGGAGGAGATTCATCCTCCATATGGATTTGTGCTTGTGTCCCCCTGCAGAGAGAGAATTGCGGTTAAAATCACCATATCATACTGCAGCAGCAATACACACTTAATATTAAGTCAGAACTATTTGCTTCTGTGGGGTGAGAAAAAAATGAAACAGGAAGCTCAGTCAATTTTGGTTTCATATTCAACTCTACAGTAATCAGTCAGACAGACTCTGCCCTTTTGTATTCTTAACTAAACAAATAATTCTTGGACAAAACATTTTTTTAAAACAAGTAGTAAAATTAATCAGACTGTGTTTGGAAGGAAAGAAGTTTTGTTAAACGCAGTACTCCAAAGTCTTTTTACTGCAGTAAAAATAAATGTAGAACCTTGCTGATGTAATTTTTCAAGACATTTCTTTCAGCAAAGTACACTGGTTGGATATCTTTTAATTTCCAGCTTAAGCCTTCAAATATTCAGTTCCGTTCTGAAAACCAATGTTAGAAAAACGTTTGGGTCTTTTCAGGTTTACTGAGAACTGTTAACTTATTCACTCTGTTTCAGAAAATACTGCCAGCCCTGTAAATGACTTGTATAATTTCACCAATAGAAACAGACTTTCAGATCAGATGTTTCTTGCCAAATAAATATGCACAACTCTACTATCCTTGAATTATTTCCTAACATAAAGCCATATAACTCTGTTTTCAGTAAAATGGCAAAAGTGAGTAAGCAGCCTTGAAACTGTGCAAGCTTCTTCTATTCAACAAGTGAGAAAGTTGTACACATAATTTTCTTTGAGGTACACTGGTTCAGGCAATGCAAAACATCTGTTTACTTTTCACTGAAAAGTTAAAATTCTGTGAAATTCTGACTACAGGCAGAATAACCTCTAACAAACAAGAAGTTATCATTTTCCTTACTTACTTCTCAGATGCATACCACACCTGAAGAGAAATACCAGATGACCTTTATAAAACTCCTATCTTACTACTAAACATGTGTCTTACATAAGACTTCATGCCATAAGAGCTTGGCCAAGGACACAGAACACATGAAATTAATATGATTTAAATATTATAAATTATAATTATGTAACAAATATGATCTAATTTACTGAATAAACAAAAATATTTTTATTTACTTTAAACAAATAAAAAACCAAACAATTGCTGCAGCTCAACTATACTGAATATGCACCCTGTTAAACTTATGCTCCAACAAAACCCAGAAATCTACATACACACAGTCTATTTTATACATTTAGTTTGAGACATTAAATGATAAATTCAGCTCATGTGTGAAAGTCCGACTACTTTCTTGTCCATGTTGACTGCGAGCTAAAGGCTCAAACATACAACAAACGGAAATAACTTGTAGCTAAGTCATATTCCCTTTCAACTAGGAAAGGCTAAACGGCTGATTCAGTTGCCAACGCATTAGCACCTACTGCTATTTGAGATGACCTTGGGGATGCCTGACACCAAACGGGGGTGGCAGATGTAATGCAGGACCTATAGCATATCCATGCCATGCTAGAGCAGCAGCTAAGAACTGAACAGCGCTAGACAGTTACACACGCACAACTGAACAGAGCCCTGAATAAGCACACATGGCCATTTACCAAGCTTTACGACTTAACAGATACAGGTCAACTTGTTAAACACTTGCTGTTACATGATTTATTTTCTTATTTTCTTCAACACACTTACTTGTTCAAACAACAAGAATGCAACCAGTTGATTTTGTGTACATTACTTAAACTAGAAATAACTCACCTAATTATGGCCTTTGGCACAACCACAGCTTGAGCAGGACTGTATTACTGAACTGCAATTCTGAAACATTTAATTTCAAGCATGTGAGCAGCTCTACTGTAGAACTGAATATCAAGGCTATCCAATATTTTGCAGCATCAATTTCCAGCACTCCCTAGCAATGCTGATATAAGTTACCCACTTCTTGGCCATCTTAGCCTACACTCAGCCCACAAGGCACACATGTTCCCCAAGAGAATAACTATGATTTTTCTAACTTAAGTAAATGCAGAATTCTGCATTTCCTTCCTCAAGCCATTTGAAACATAACTGATATTCACAGTTCTTCAACTTCTAATATTTCCATTCAAATGCTTCTGTTTAGACAAATGCAGAGTTTGACTTTAAAAGCAGTTTGTTAGTATAAAGAAAGGTACATTATGATGGACCACTTCAGTTACCTAACGAAAGGTTCTCCAGCCCAGTACTAAGTCCCACAAACATGCTGACAGTTTTGCACTAACTTTTCAAGAACAAAGATAACTTAAATGTCTTCAGAAGCCAAAAATAATAACATTTTATCTTATATATAACTAAGAGAAAATTACTCTGCAACTCCATTTTTCAAGCTGTACTGCAAACATAGACACCTTATTTCTGAGCAGCCCTACAGGGTACATGGTACGGCTCAAATTACACCAGTTTATTCTTTATTTCCAATTTATGTATTCTAATAAAAGTACATACTGATTGCCAAATGTTGGCACCCGCAAAGATGTTCTTTCTAAAAATCTGTAATAGATTTAAGAGTACATATTCACCCTGGGATCCTGAAAATAAAGACAGACAATAAAAAAATATTAAGCCTGTCTAAGAATTATTAAGCCTGTCTGAGAATCATTCTGATCTGTATAACTTTAAAATACTAGAGATTATTCATATTTGCCTACTTGTAGGAATTTTCCCCCCAGAAAAATAACCGTTACATATACAGAGTGAAGCAAAGAAAAAACAGTATTTTCATCAAAAAAATAGATAAAATCTGTATATTTGGGTATTTCAGGTACAGAAGAAAAACATACCCTAGCTATTTCAGACAAGTTATTGGGGTTGTTCATCTACTAAATCTTACAATATGCGTATCATTTCTAAGAAACCTTACTTTAAAATATCTACCCACTACATTTTAAAAAAATGCAATACTTAACTCAGAAAGTAAAAAGGTAAGCAAGAAATATTTCTCATGTATTAAAACTTTACATATGTTTTCACTAGCTGTGTTTCAAAAAAAAATTCTGAAGTGCAGATCTAAAGGAGAAAACTTCATCATTGTAAAGATTCATTTCTTGAGGAAGTTCACGGCATTTTAATAAAATAATATTTATTTTAAACTTCCACAAATCTCTTATCTGGAATCCGAGTACCATTTAAGAATCCAGACAGCATATTCTGGCAGTCTGAGTTTAGGTCTTAGAATTTGAAAGTTCTGACCCTGGTTCCAGTCCAACCATGGACCAACCATCTTTGGGTAAGGCACATATGCTTCTGTGGTGCAGGTCAGCTCAAGTTAAGGAACACAATTACTATTTCTATTAGCAGTCTAAGACCACTTAATCTTAAATATTTAAACAGGTTCACTGACTCATTTGAATGTAAACATTCTTGCAGATTGTCTCTGTAGGAACTTGGCAAGCAAACAAAAATTTTCAGAACTCTGCTAAGTATTTCCTCCCACTTAATTTGAGCATTTATGAATCTCAACTACTGAATCAAAGGTCTGTCTGGAGGTTCTTCCCCAAGGACTCTAACCACAGGCTTAGGAAAGATTAGGAGGAAAAAGTCACATCAAAACGAGATTTGCTGACACCTTTAGGAAAGGAACCTAACCTTCTCTGATATTCTTGATTTCTCAGCAGTTTCCTACTGGAGTAGTTGTGAAATGATGCTAACTTGTCCAAGCAATATTGCAGGAGAGGACAGACCAGTAATACTGTCAATTATTCCTACCGAACACATCACATTCCCTTTCTAGGAAGGTATGAGTCTATCTTCAGAACTATCTTCCTTCTTCATGTACAGTGAAATACCACTACTCCATCCAGTTCTGACAATAAACTGACAGAACTCAGTTTGTCATTCATTCTTCCATTGATGCAGCATTTTCCATTATCAAGAAACTGCAGACCTTGAGAAACAGTAAGTGATTGTTAGAAAAACTGCTATCTCCAACTAAAGCACACTCTTCTCTTGTTCCCTCCTTGTTTCTTGGCACCAGACTGTGCCTTCTCGGCTCCCAGTGCAAGCTCTGCTAGCTGCCTACTAATAGCAAGAGCAAATCTACTTACTTACATTTTAGAGGCTAGATCCAAGAAACTGTGAAAGACTGGAGTATTTACAGTCTGAAAGACTGACATCCTTGGACCTTGCAAGGCAGGCAACTGCTACAGAAATTTCTAATTGAAATGATCTGAGATAAGACAGCTTTATTGTCTCAATCTCCAGAAAAAAAAAAAACTTTAGCCAAAAACATCTTGTCAGAGGCCACCTCTCATTTGGTGACATCCTGTTCCACCTGTTGGCTCCAGGGATGGACCTCAAGCATGATCCCACTGAAGCTATCAGAGGTTCACCTACATGCACTGTGCTGTATTGGAGCTAGATGCCTGAAAGCTATTTGCAAACGCCTTGTTTTTCAGTAACATCATCACCCCCAGAAAAAACTGGTTGCCAAGAATGAAAGCAGTGAAGGATAAGATGCAAACAACACACGAAAGAGAACATGGGCACATGAAAAGCAAAGAAGATAATGGGAACACTCTTCGGTTACCCATGCTTAGCAACCTTTGATACAGGTTCAATACTACTGCAATAAAGAGCAAATATATCAGGGAAAAATGTTTTTAAAGAAGTGAGAAGACAGGACAGAACACAGGGCATGATTTTTCAACTCTCCAATGGTTTAAAAGCAAGTGTTAGGGTCTGGTGCAAAATTTCCACCCTAAGTGACAAAACTGCTTTGAAAAATCATATGTAGATTCCCAGGACGCCTTTCGCTCACCTCCAAAATAAGACTAATAAGTCGTATTAGCCTAATTAAGCCTCTAATAAGACACTGAAATGTCAAGGTCAGCAGCTAAAAGAGCCTGATAAGAAGGTGCCAATCAAAAAATATTTTCACTTTGAAATATTTACACTTCTTTCTACAAGTGCAAAAATACCCTTTAAAGGCGTGCAAGAACTACCTTCAGTGCTGAAAAGCATTGTAGGATGACACTGGAGTAATTTTCACATAATTAGTGGTTTACTTCTGCAGTTAAAGAAAAAAAATATGATCATTATCTCCAGACCTTGAGGTGTATTAAAATAATCAAGCATTTTGTTAGACAGTGTCTTGGGAACAGGATGTCATTCCTGTATCTAAATCTAACCCAATGTAATCTAACGTAACCTAAATCTAACCAGACATGCTGTAGAAAAACATTTGCTCAATTTTTTAATGTGGTTGATTCAAGATTTTCAGAAAATTAACTTGAAAAGCTCCTTCTCTTTGCTGAATTGTTAGCCAAACTCTAAACACACTTCCGTTCCTGCAGTCCATACATACACACAAACATAATAAAATACAACCAATGCAGTTGTTAGCTTTAGTTTTAAAGTCACGTAAAATTTAAGTTACCATATAACTGATTTGGTAGAATTGAAACTTATACTGATTCTTCATTTTGACCTTCTTGACACAAGAGTTCGAGGAACTACATTTAGGGAAACAAAAGTATTCCGAAGATTTGGTTTTGAAAGAACTTTATTAAAAATATTAACCGTGCAACTGAGCAAAAGAATTAAAAATAATGCAATAAATACGTGAAAGAAACAGCTATTATATTTTTATAAACTTAAATTCTTAGAGCTTTAACATTTTCTGTACTAAGATTCTTTAAGAAACGCTAGCATCTCAGCAAGTTGTTCAGGACAAACCATGTACAAGCTTCAGATGTTAGGTGGCATCGCACCTGCAAGTGGGAGCCTGACTGGACACCAGTTCAGTGCCATATGAACACCATGTCAGGGAAGGACCCTTCCATTACTATGTAATCATAAATACTATACTGCATCAACAGAAAAACAGCATGCAAATGCAAGCATTTTGTTATGCCCCCTCTAAATAGATCTGACCTAGCCTAAATTTTTAGTGTCTGCTGTTACCTGATCCAGCCAAATGTTGAGCAATATATTGGGTCTAGCTGTTGGATCTCTGACCTCACAGTCTGCTCTAACTGTTAAAGAAGAAATATTAGCAGCTTCTATAGCTCCAACCTTTAATCACTTCCTTAGATGTTCATGGAAGGTCATTCAAGCCTCATTTAGACTAAAAGCTTTAATTTATAAAATGTATCTTCCAAAACATTCTAAGCCTTAATAAAAAACCTAAACAAGCCCATAAGCCCTATTAAATGAAACCTGGCTTTCTCTTCCACATCAGTTTAGCACAGTCTTCCTGCACATCAGAGCCTTGGTCCATGATAACGGCTCCTGCTGACAGATAAGAGGGCTACATGCTGGGTCCCTGAGGGAAGAGTTTTTTCAAGATGATGCCTAGCACGGTTCCAGCATGAATCAGGCTGTAGCTACACTTCCCTGTAACACTGGGTACTTGCAAGAGCACTTCCCATGAACCCAGCATGCAACGCCTGGGCAGGTGGGAGGATGGTGCAATCTTTCCCTGACACAAAGTCAGAACTTGCCTAGGTATATACATCAAACACATATATATAAATGCATATCTAAAAAATATATATATACACATGCACACATACACAACCGGTATTATATACCTGGAGTTGAGAATTCTGATAAACTTTTATAGTTACAGCTGTCTGCATAAAAAGATACCATATGTTATAGAAGAAAGAGGTACGACAGTAAATAGAATGTGTATATGAAAGAAAGTTAGCCCACTTCTATGAGTAAATGACTGTGTAACTGTCCATTTGGGTATTTTTTTTTAACAGTCTTCTGATACTGGAACTGACCAACGTTAAGTGGCAAGAATATTGGATTAGATGTAACACATAGAGGTTTCCCAACTCTTAAAAAATAATTAAGAGACAAAATGTTATTCTTTGTGGTATAAGTTTAAGCATCTAATATTAAATCTACCCACCACAGTAGTCTCCTTCAAACTGCAACAGATTATATGCATCATGATGCCAAGGTTATTTCACCTCAACTTTATCACTCAGTGAGTGGTCTTACTTCTATTCTTGGTTTTACTTACATGATTAAAGAAGCTTTAAAAAAGAATTGCCTATAACCAACTCAGAATTACTATTGTCAATTGTCACTTTAGAACTGCACTTTATCTCTTATATTTTATTTTGCTTATCCGCCCTTTTTCTAGCCTTTATTCCTAAAATCCTTTTTGAGATGCATAGAAGTTCTTTTCGATGGACCTCTTCTCATTTTTTTGATATAAATTCCAAATAGATTCTACCTTTGGCATAAAATGGCTTCATACCTTCTTTGCTTCTAAGGCCCTCAGGACTCCAGTGCAGCTAACATTAGTAATTAATCCTCTTAATTTTTCAAAGTTTGCCGCTCTAAAATTGAGAATTTCAAACCTGTTTGTTTAGTCCTCGATTTTATTTCTATGTATTTAATACAATTAAAAATGTAATCCAAGATCACAAGCTGACTAATAAACCAGCTCTCTCAGAACTTTTCACCCGACTTACTGAGAGCAAATCTAAAGCAATTCAGTGCTTTTTTCGTAAGCTTGCAGCAGCGGTATGTATGTGAGAATAACTGGATCGCTATTATGTACTTCCTAAATGATGCTGTTATCTATATCTAAGACACACATCTACCCGTGACATAATTCCTGGTAGTATCTCCCAGTAAGCGATATCCTTATCCAGATCCAACTCTTGTGGTCTACAGCAGGCACCATCAAAAGCTTTTACAATTTTCTTTTCTCAAAGCAATGATACACTTGACTCCTTTTTTTATCCACACCATCTCCTCCTGTTACTTTACAGTCCATCACATCATTCACATCCACTGTCATTCTGTCAGATTTATTTCCCGTACCTGGGTAGTATTAGCTTTCCAACCCCACATTCAGTAGGATGATTATTCCTCCTTGTTTCACTTGCTCCATGTCTGCTTTCACATCCTTCACCACTAGTTCAGCCCAAACGGTTTCCAGTGGTGCACAAACACAACTCTCTACAGGCCTTTACTCAGGCCATAGCCTGGAGTAAAATCCCTTTGCTGATCATGCCCTCTCTTTTTATCCATCAATATTAGAACTTGCATCTCCACCAGGCAATTCAACGCAATCCTCCCATTTCCCACACATTAACAATCCTTGGTTTCCCAAGTATCCTCTCTCTGCATTAAAACTGTGACTGGCCATCAAGCTAAGCTTGTGGAACGTGCTGGAAGCTTCACACTCCCCCCGCACACCTGCGGACAGAGCTCTCCAACACTACACAGATTTAACCCCAGACACAAGATGCAAAACCGCCGTTATCAGCCATTTATAAACCAGGTGCCTGGGAAGCATAACCCAGGGGGCCCTCTCCCGCCTACGAGTGGGGGCGGCTAGCGGGCAGCCCGGCGGAGGAAATCCGCCTCGCTCCCACCCCTGGAGAGCTGCGGGCCGAAGCTGGCGCAGGCCGTGTGCTCGGCACAGCCCAAAGGCCGCCGCCGGCCCGCCCCGCCCCGCCTCACGGGCACAGCCCACGGTGGCGGCGGCGGCTGGGCGGGAAGCGCTGGAGCGCACGGTCCGCCCCCCCCCCCCCCCCCGTCCCCTTCCCCCGCCGACGGCGGCGGGAGCGGGGCGGGACGGAACGGGAAGGTCCGCCACAGCCCAGCCTCACGGTCTCACCCACCGCCCACCCGCCTGGCGGTTACAGTGTGGCGTGCGGCGCCTCAGCTCTCCTCAGCGGGGAGGCGCGCAGGGCTCTGCCCGCGGAAAGTGGCGGCGGCCATCCCCTTCCTCCGCTGCTTACCTTCCCCGCAAGCGGCGGCGGCGGCTCCTCCTCCCTCCCAATGAGACAAGGGAAGATGCCGCCGCGCTCAGCCGCCCCCTCAACGGCGGAGGGAGGGAAGGAGGAGGGAAGGGGGTTAGCGCCTCCCCGGGACCCACCTACCGCAGCGGGAGCCCGGAGAGCGGCGGCCTCCCGCCGCCGAGCCCGGCGCAGGCACGGTTGGTGAGGGGGCTGCCCCGCGGGGCTTGGCCCGAGCTGCAAATCCGCTTGCTCTCCTGCTGAGCCGAGGCGAAGAGAGGCCAGGAGAACCCCTTCTCTGACAAGGCCCATCTCTTTCTGATGATATGGCCGCCCAGAGCGAGCGCGGCGCGGAGGGAGACAACACGGCTTTCCACCGAGCCTCAAGCTGTTGCCTGAGCCTAGATGCATGCGACACCACCACGTAGCGAGAGACTATGATCAAAGATGACTGTTAAGGGAATGTGAAACACAGTTAAGCTGTTCCAATGTGCAATCATTTTTATTTTTTTCCCCAAGGGAAGTAAGAGGATATAAGTATTCTATTTCTCCTAAGGTTCATGTTTAAAATTAAGCACTCCCAAAGAGGGCAGACTTGACCAGCTTTCCTAAAAAGCAACAAGCTGTCTGTTTTGCTTGGCTATGTCTCTTACCTGGAGTGTGATAATACCCTGTCACCTTGCTGTGGTACGTGTTTGGAGACCTTTTGCTGTGATATTCAGTGATACTGTTAGGTTGTTGCTGTGGGAACCTTATTCGGGAGGAAGTTTGCTCTGGGGCTAAGGAGCTAACTTGCAATCAAAAACTAATTTATCTCCTAGGGGAGGTCTCAGTTTTTCTTGTGGAAATCAGTCTCATAAGGATGTTTTGATATTTTAAAGATTTATGTTCTTGGATAACAAGTCTTTGAATGTACAAATGTGAGGTTTGTGTAAGTACCTAAAGCAGCAAGAGCTTGTCCTCCTAGTTACCAAAGGAGTAGAGGCAATATGTTCTCCATACTTGCTGTCTTGTATCACAGTCTGATGTGATACACTACATGGTCTTCCCTCCTGTTCTTCACATATATAATGCATGGAGCGCCTGTATTGCTGTATCGATGCTTTTTCCTAATGTGCTCCCCTAATGTGTGCATGTTCTCTGCCACTGACCATAATATTTTGTTGAGTCACTATCTGCTTTTAGTTTGTAAATTTTTTTTTTACGCTTCAGAATGCATTCAATTTCCTATGCATGCATCCTGAATGCATTGTAATCTGCAAAGGGTATATGTTTTCTCTTTTGTTGGCTCAGTCATTTTAGTTCTTCCAAGACAAAATTGAGAGTATTTTTTGGTAGGATTGGTATCTTAATTCGAAAGAGATATCCATAATGATTAGTGTAGAGTATGGGATGGAAGACAATGAATTTTTGGGACACTGGGCTCAATAAGGACTATATGTGGTGCCCAATAGTTTTGGTTTTTCTTTATATAGAATAAAATTATTACTTTATAACACAAAGCAACTTATTGTCTGTTACCATGTTACCTTCTTAGTTTTCTGTTTTCTTGAACACAGTTCAGGGGGAAGAAACTTGCTGGATCTCAGATGCATGTGTAAATATAATAATTTACCTGATAGTCAAGTAGACAGTGGTAAAAAGACCCAGTAGAAGTTGAAGTTATTCGTGTTCGGACTGGCAGTAAAGCAAAGAGTAATTGTCCCTAAAACAAGTTTCATCTTGGGCTGTGAGCTGTTTATTGATTGTTTAGTGCACATTTTAAAATATTGGTTATTTTTCTAAAAGTTACACTCTATTTAACTCAAGGAAGTGCTGTGTCCTGTGTTAGGCTGAAGGTCACACTTAGAATCAGCGGAACAGATGGTGTATTTGACCCATTGAAACAAATTGCAGTTTAATGCAGTGAAGTCCGTAAATCTAGAAGCAATGGATGAAGATCTACAAGCAGAGAAACTGTGTTCTGGAACATTTAGCTAAAAGATTGAGGTCAACTGAAAGTGTAATGCCAAATGATATAGAAGTGAAAGAGGCTAATGTCATTCCTGAATGTATAAAGAGAGGAATCAACAGTAGTTAAAAGGTAATTTGGCTCCAAATTACTCCCAAGTCATTAAAAGGTAATTTTAAGCCAACTTAATGGATGCTGCATATAATGCTACTATACATTTTGACAGAATTTGAAAACAGGATAGGCAGAATGAAGTTGATGAATGGTTTGAAAATAAGAGATACTCAAAGATTATTTGTTTAAAAATGGTTTAAAGGTGTTTACAGTTTATAGATTCCTCACAATGAGAAAATATTAGGTAGTGACTGGTATTTTAATTTAATGGAAAAAGCCGTAACAAGAAGCAGTGGAGAGAAATTAAAGCCACAGGAATTCAAATCAGGAATGGAGCACAAATTTTTGATAGTAGAATTGAAAAGTGGTCCCAATTTTTTATTGAGACCTTCAGGCCTTGAGGCCTTCAAGTAAAAACCTGATCCAGTTATTTCTGCCTTTCCTTACATGCTAGTTGTTCTACACCTGTCTCATCTTCTTCCTTTCATGTGAGCTGTCTCCAGCTGGTTTTCCTTCTTTCCTAAATGTAGCGCCAGATTAAGAACACAACAGCACTCAATGGAAGGAAATATATGCCTCTCTCATCTTATAAACACCCTTGTGAATACGTACCAGGATTGTGTTTTCCTTCGTCTTCCACTAGCAATGTATTGTTGGCCTCTGCAGTTTAAGCTTCAAATCTCTTTCTTAATTTACTTTTAATTTGGATTTTTGCATTTCCCCTTGGTCTTCAGAATAACTTCATTGAAGTTGACCTGATTTTATTTTCTGATTAACTGATGTTTATTTTACTTTAATTTGGCAGGATTATTTTGTACACTGTAAAAATATAATTAGATATTAAATGACAGTCCCTCCATGTGGGAGGCTACAGATACATCCCAGGTGCTTTTGAAGATCATGCTGTTCTGTTACTACAAAACTAGAAGCAGCATAGAGCATGACCATATTCTTCTTCAGGACTACAAAGAAAGGCCCGTGTAATTCAGGCAGGGAGAGATTTTGCATCCAAACACTTGGCTTATAGTACTCTGCCTGCTACACCTTGGTGTAATCACGATACCACAAGGAGGAGGATGGAGGGATTATTACTAAGGACTGGAGGAAACCAAAGAGGAAACAGAGAGTGGAGCAGGTTTTTATAGAGACTCAGTTGGTAAAAGTGGAGATATTTTGAGGGAGTAGTATTTTTTTCAAAAATATGTAATAAAATTATTATCTGCAACATCTGAATGGTAGCTCTGTATTTGTTGAAGCATCATCTCTTCTCACATGCAAACTGCCCTCCCACAGTAGTGTCCAGAGCCACTGCCTGCCCCTGTCATCTTGAACTCATGGTAATCTGATGGTCAAAATAAGCTACCAAATTCTGGCCAGAGCCCATCAAAACATATTGTCTTCAGTGCTGCCCCTGCCATTCATCCAGCTCCATCAAGCTCCACAAGCAGACTGAACCCACGCTAATTAATGGACCTCCCTGAAGTATTTGAACCATCATGAAGGGTTTCTGTACTTCCTAGATGACAAGAAAACTGTGAACTGACATATCATTTTGGGGTTTGCTACAAAATATGGACTGTTGTAGTTTTCATTCAATAGTCACAATTTCTGTACTTGACCACTGTGGGCAGAGAGGACAGAGCTACAGACTTTTTTTGCTAACCTCATTTGCAAAATAAAGGTGCTGAGTAAACCTTTTGTTGTGTTGTTTCTTAGCCTGTCAGCAGGAAGGAAGTAAGAAAGCTAGGAGTCCTTTCAGGTCAAAACCAGCCACTGACCTCACTAGCAGGCTTCCCATTACCCGTATTGCGGGTTTGCGGGATGACATTTCTGAACACCAGGGGAAACTGCTGTTGTCTGCAGAGTTCATAGGCAGCACAAGAGGACCATTTTAACTTTTGTGGAAGTAGAGTAATGTAAGCAGAAGGCACTGCAGGCTGATAAGTTCTGTCAACAGATGCAAGGTGAGAGCTTAAGAGATTTAGGGCTGGGTTTATATGAAGTTGTTAGAACTGAAGCAGAGACAGCAAGTTAAAAAAGGAGGAAGTCTCCAAAAAGCAGATACTTAACGAGAGTTGTCTTCTGTTGGACAAAGGTCCAAGAAAAAAAAGCAATTATTCATTTTAATGTGCTTTGAGGTTGGTTACATTCCTGACAGTAAAAAGAGTCTTAGCAGATAAAGGCTAAGAAGCCTTGGTTATGCTGGTGGATCCATGATTTTTCAAACTCATGAATTCTGGTCTTGTGTTCTGACCACATCCCTGCTTCATGTCAAGGGAAGACCTGAATTACCTTACAGTCACTGTAGATCAATACATCAAGCCATTTTGCTGTAACAAAATGGTTTGCTGTGGTTAAGTGGTTTTATCTTGACTGTTTGGCCTTTTAATATGCTTTTTCTTCTCAAGTTGACCAAGACCCAAGCAATCCTTAAAAAAAATTACATTATCTTAGTGCTGCCCTGGTTTGTTCCCTGCTACTTGGCTTGTTAATCTATGCTTTATTAGTAGCCTACTACCATAAATTAAAATAAAATTAGCAAAAATATTAATAGTATAAAACTAGTACTGCTAGCCTTTCTTCAGTTATTTTTGCTTCTAACCTTCTAACTGACAGATATACATGATTTGATGGCTACACCAGTCAAATACAGAGGAGAGCAGATATTTCTGTAGCTTCTGATGGTATGTAGGACATTTCACGTCAGAACATTTCCCATTACAGACACTCATAGCTCTGCATCTTACACAGTTAATGGAATGGCAAAATTCATTGCCATATGTGGTGACAACATTTTTCACAGCAGTTAACAGTGGTTCTCTACCCAAATTAATGTATTTAATAAACCGCTGTGAAGTCTGTCTGGGCCCAGTCCTTTCCAATATTTTCATTAATGACCTCGATGATACTCATTACATTTTTGGTTGATACAAAGCTGGGAAGGACTGGCAATGCACTGGAAGTTGGGAAGAGATTGCCTACTGCAATTGCAGTTTTCATAATTAGAGATCGTGTGTCAGAAATAAAACAACTTTTGTTGATCCTAATCCAGGTCATGGAAGTCGATCAGATGACCTGTTGAGATCCTTTCCACTTTTAGGATTCTGTCATTAGTTCCATTTTCTGTACAGGAAATTACAAAATATTTGCAATAAAAGTGATACAACTTGTACTTAAAATGGGAAGAAATAGCAGTTTTTAATCAAAGCAAAATGACTGTCATATAAATGTTGATTGACAAAAAGATTACTTCACAATACCTAATTATTTAAAAATACTTAAGCAGTTTTAGTGGCTTAATTCCCTTTAAAAATCAATTGAAGTTCACTGTTCTTTTTTTGGGATGGAGTGTTTTAAGAATGGAATGACAGGCTGCAAGCTAGTCTTCACACAGCTCATAAAGCAAGAAGTCTAGAAGGAATCGTATCTTTTGCTTCCACATTCAGTGGTGTCGTATAGGCCAGTCCTGGCAAATCTTTGTTTATATTGAAATGTCAGTTTTGTTGTGATTTTGTGATACTACCCATTATGTTTACAACAAATCAGTTTTTTCCTAGTTTTGAAAATCCATGGTTATGGAAATATACTTCTTGATAATTTTTGTTTTCAATAAACATTTCAATAGATAATCCCTGGCTCCTCTCCCCCTTGAGTATAGTTCTTTTATCATCTTCAATAGTACTGGTTTTCAGTCTGATTAATCCTTTCTGATCTTTTTAAGATATTCTGACAGAAATAATGTTTCACTATCAGTCACAGTGAGAGAAGGAGCACAGCTTCACTACCTGCATGATTACATTGCTTAGATACTACATACAAAAAATTTGCTTTAAAGTATGTTTTAATGTTTGAAGTTAACAAACTTTAATGAATGCCCATGTAACTTCTGAAAGCAGTTTTCTTTTTAAGTTACTTCATGCTATGTACAAAGAAGAAAACAGGCCAGAAACTAGAACTGTGGCTATTACCATTTTCTGTAAGTACTGTAAGTTTCTGTAAGTTTAATGCCTTACAAAGATGCTATTTGTAGCACCACAGACATTCTTTTTTTCCCACAAAAAATGTTACAGACAGGAAATGTTTTGGATAGTGTGACAACATTTCCTGATAAACATTTTATCACAGCTTGATAACCATTTCCTGTTGGTAGGATTTGTTTTATCTATTGTTATTTTGTTGTCTGTCTTGCTATAATTAACACGCATATGTGATCTGGCTAAGTATGCTCATCCTGTCAAACAAAGGTTGCGGCAAGTCACACATTTGGTTATAATGTGATGCAAGATTTTATATTGTCCATTTCCTTTTATTTAAACTTTGTCTGGAGCAATAAATGAAATAGCAATACACGTGTAGCGTTCTGGGAACTGGGAATTCCCAGAAGGGTGGAGGTTACTCAATATTTCAGATAGAGCATTGTCTGCTGTGGTCTCAGTGATTTCAATAAGCTTCTAAAATAGTTTTAGATGAGAAGGTGCGACTTCAAGTAGGATCTAATTGTTCAGTGCAAACCTGGACTTGAATTGTCCTGGAGGGGTATCAGAAGAAATTTGGCACTTTCTAAGGAGCTTTAAAGCATTGTCCTTGCAAACTAATATTAAAATGAGACTACATTCAAGAATTTTCCTTTATCAAAACGTCATGTTTTCAGTCAACAGAACCACTTTTGCCATCTTTGTAGTTACCTACCTTACTTTAGTGATGAGAGGCGGTATCACTTGCATACAGCTGATGCTGGTTCTCATCCACACAATGATCGGAGGCATATTTGACTATGCCTCAACTAAATAGTAGATGGCCAGGATACAGTCTCTGGCCCTGAAGCCTAGAGGCACAGCTTAGCTCATGTTGGTATTAAGGGCAGACTGGCCAACTGACCCTACATAGCTCTTGGCCCTGGAGCTCCTGTGTGCTGTTTAACATCCTGTGGCCTTTAGACATAATACTTATTTGTGTCTCTGGGGTTTTTTCAGTTCATTGTGTTTGAAAGTGACTGTTTATTGCCTTTTGTTTAAAAATTTTGACTGCAGTTTTCTTCCCCACAGTTTTTTTTAAAAAGTAAAATTAAGGGATATTACTGAATGCATGTAGTATCTGAGGGTGCAAAGCCTGCTGAGATAGCATTGAGGGAATCTGTAGGGAGCAGACTTGGAGCAGCATTGTCCATAGGGCTCACTGGGAAAAGTGCTTGGTGTGCACCATCCCTGAACTCTGCTAGTTGGCACAGGCCAAGTGTGCCAGGAAGTCAGCTCACCAGCAGTCTGGGTGTTCAGAGGTCAAGTGTTCAGGCTGTGCATCCAGGTTATGATGAGTTTATGGAGCCTAACTGGAAGCCTTGCCTTAAGTTTTATTTCTATTGGAAAGGCCTGAGGAAAGAATGTGGAGGTCAAGGCTTTAGGCAAAGGTAAATGTAGAGAGCTGAATTTGAAAAAAAAAATTATTGGGGTATTGTGGGTAGGTATATTTTGCATGCACATCCTGAAGGTATCCTCAGAAAAATATCCAAGGAAACAGAATCTGAAACTGAGTGAAAGGGTTTTTTTTTTTTTCAAATTAGGCTAGAAGAGAGTGAATAAAGTACTCTTGCAAAGAGTTGATCCAAGTCATGCAACCCAGTGCTGACTGCATAAGCTATTCAGGCATCTGAAAGGAGGTGACATTGATGTAATCATCTATGTCACTTGCTGAGGTTGTGTATAAAAATTTGAAGTGTTTCTGGAACAGGAAAGTGAACTCTCATCCTTGATTTATAATTGCAAAACAAAATAAAATCCATTACACTGAATCCAGTAATGCCAAGGACAAAGTAGACTGATTTTCCAGTATTGAGATCTAACAATAAATAATAAGTAAGGCAATGTGAAAGCTATATATGGATAGTATATCATATCCATTATCATCACCTGCTTTCTACAGAACAGACATCTTAGAGACATTTCCTTTGACCCTAATGAGTAAAGCATTTTTAAGGTTCTATAATAAACATGTAACGTTTATGGTAGCATATGTGTGATAAAGTATACAATTTTCACTAAATTGCCTTTAAATCTGTAACTGTGTTATTAAAAGATAATTGCTAATTTTAAGCAAATGCTTTAGCGTTAGTCTTATATAGCTTTCTGACAGGGAATATATACAGTAACCTTATAACAGATAATGACATTGGTATCTCAGGTTTTGTGGGATTTATATTACTTGACACAAATGTGTTAAAAACATTATGCATTCTTCCACTGGCAGTCATTTGCAAGTCACTCTATGGGCTGCTGAAAAGCTAAATAAAATCAAGTGATTGCTCTTTGAATACGTGTTAAAAAGAAAAATACAGATAATAGGAGCATCCCATTTTATCAGAAGCAAAGAGCTGTAATACATTATTTATGGTTGCTGTTAAAATGTGAACTTGTGAAACTAATTGTCAGAAGAAGAGAAAACTTTTTTTAAATTACATCTAACATTTCAGACAAAAGGAGGTTTTCTTCTTGCCTGCAGAGTGCTAAAAGTTTGTATGAACAAGACAAGGGAGAGCAATCAACTGAGATTGCTCAACAGAGAGTCTCCAGCTCAGGAAGTCTTTGAGCTACAAATGTTCAAAGATTAGGAGAATATTTAAAGGGAGTTTCATATTTGCTTACCCCATTCTTTTCTAACACATTGCCGGGGAACAGATTTTGTTAGTGCTGGGGAGAAAACACTCGCTTTGGTAAGACTTTGGCCTGACCCTCTATGGCTCTTTTTTCATTCTGTGTCCTTATGTAGAGGATGTTTAATTATGTGTCTAGCTTTTGAGAGAATACTGATATGCACTTTTTACTTCCTGTGAGGAAATGCTTAATGTTTTCTGGGACTGGGGTTTTTTGGTGTTTTGTTTTTAGCAGAAGCTTTGTTGCAGTTTGTTGATGCAAGGACTGCTCTCTATTAAGGTCAGAGGAACTGAAAAATTTGGACTAGTCTAGGAAATGTGATGCAAGTCTAGCTGGGCAGCCAGGCGTGCCCAAACCCACACTGAATGTAACATTGAACATGTTCTATATATACTATACTAAACCATACAGAAATTGATAGCTTAAAAAGGAAGCATATCATATATTCTGTATAAATGCTAGTTATTATATTGTCATTAGAAATGTTGTAGTATTATACTATATACACATTATAAGAGCACGTACACCATATATAGATGTTGATACGCTTAAAATGCTACACTAATCCATGGTACATCAGCTCTAAAGATTACTTATGGAGTGCCATACGTGAGAGAAATAGATGGTCATATTTATTAAACAACGACAAAAAATAAAGCAAGAATTTGAAATGAAGGCGAATCAATTAAGCAACAAGTCTGGGTCTACTTAAGGAAGTGAACATCCCTAAAGTATCTGTCTTTATTATCAACATTAAAGTTGGGTTTTTCCCAGCTTCTTCATAGCCTTATTAACCTGTATTTTGACAACAAATGAACAGGCAAAGAAGACTTACCTGCTCTATTATCTTTCTAATTTTGTATACCTTAAGCAGGTGCCTTGTTATGCACCTTCTGTTTATGCTTCAGGATCTTAGTATATCCAATGTGTACTTAGGTTAAAATCTTTTCATCCTTTCTGTCAATGACTTTAAAAGATTTAGTTAATTGAAGTAGTCCAGTGTCAGCAGATGGCTGTTGAGTCAATGTCTCTATACAGTATTTAGCGCTCTTTGGACGAAATGTGATATAGAAATAGAATTTATTATTTGCTTTTAAACTCACATTAAGTTTTTCCCAAAGTGGTGTGTAACCATTAGTTTTCACAATGTATGGGGAAAGGAAAATAAACAAGTTGCTCAGGGGAAAAAGCTGGAACTATGAACTGGAGTTCCTCAGACCAGCCACAGACAATCTGAGTTCTCAGCTTCATTTGAAATGTTCCTGAAACCCTCAATCTTTTCCAGTGACAAGGGTCTCTGGACCACCACAAGGTTTTCAATGTTCTTTTTTGTAGTCTAGGGAAAATTTCACACTGCACTTCACAGCTTTTTCGTATGTTTCGATAACTGCAAGTCATGGTGTGTGACAGTTCATCAATCACCCTGTCAGTTTTTCTTCCAATGGAAAAATGAAGATGACTCTAAAAACTGTGATGGGAGCTCTGCCATTCAGGGGAGCATTTACTATCAGGAGAGACGTTGGAAGAATAAAGAAGCCTTGCCAAAACTCTCATTTTGTCCCAATTCTAATGTCAAAATCCTTTAATTAAAGTAAAATTGATTTATTGGACTTGTAGATGTGAATTGTGCTTTAAAGTTTAGCAGTGGAACAGAATAGTTCATCTGAAATTCTTGACTTGCACGAAAAGTGAATTCCACCTTTTGTTTTTTATTCCACTTTTAACTTGTTTGTCTTTCAGGGTTATGTTTTTTCTCTTTCATTACTGTTACACATTTTACACACCACATGTTCTACAGTATTCTTTTCCTTCTCTTTCCCCCAGCCCCCCTCCTCTCAAGTGTTTTATGTCTTCCCTGAAAATCTCACAGATGGGGTGAAATTGCTTCAATCCAATCTTGCCTGTAGTCTAGGTGTTTAATGCCCAAAACAGGGCTTTGACCATTCTACTATAATATAAAAACCACTTTTTAAAAACAATAGATGCAGAAGTCCAGGAAGCACTTTTGATATGTAAATCACATTTTTCAGTACCCAGACCTGTAATTAAGCACTAAGACAGAGTTACTATTTCAGATGTCGCTCCTCTTTAGTACTTCCTCTTGGTCTCAGCATCTTGCGTAAGTATGCTGCATGGTATAAACCTCAAGTTTGGGGCATGCATCTCTTGTAAGTCAAGGAATACAAGTAACTCTATATGATGGTCAATTACACTTCTTTCAGTACCAGAGGTCACACAGCTTTGTGTACATCACACCTTTACTGGTGTTTAGTGGTGTTCTCTCTTTAATGTTTTTGAGATAAAGGCAGAAGGGTCCCAGCCGGTCCTGAGTGTTCAAGAAATGCATCTGAACTGGGATCCTCTGGAAAAATTCTAATCGCCCTAAATAACTTATTTTCCATCAGTGGATTAAGAGTTCTTGTTATCAGAAACATTTAGATCCTACATTGTTAGACATCCTCACAGTGAAATATTTCCTTGCCCTTCTTTTTCAAAACTGATAGAGACTAAAATACAAAATGCGTTTGACAAAATCACAGTGGGTTTCAGAAACGGCCAAGAATGTAAAAAGGCCTCCTGAGGAACAGTTCAAGGCCTTAAATAAGAATATTCTGTCTTTCCTTTGTTTTTTAACTTCAGAAAAGAGTTATCAACATCTGGCACGCTGCTTGGATATGTAAATGCTGGTTCTACATATTAATTTGTAAAGAAGCCTAGCAAAATAGTACGGTTTTGGGTAATGGATCTAATCAGCTTAGCACAGAAATCCTTAAGATTTCCTGTATATATGAGATTCAGAAGTTCACCTCATAGGTATGCATTCCACTGACTCCATTTTCAAAGGGCAAACTTGTGTCAATGCTCTATACCCAAACACTTCTCACCTGTAAATCAGATGTACCATTGCTAAAGGTATTCTGTTCATGTTCTTGTTATTACAGAACAACCTTTTAGCCCACAGCTCATTAAATAGTTTTTAAGGGGGACATATTAAAAAAAAAACTAATAATATATGTGTATAAAAGCTAGCATGTGCAACCAGATGGTAGGACTCCAGCTGCCAGGCAATGGGGTGCAACATGGCTTTGTTTTAGCCCTGAAGTTACTTAACCCCATCAGTTAGGAACAGCCCCCTCCAGGAACATAAGACACAGCTGGAGCACGTCTTAATTTGCTCCTTCCTGCCAAGTCCCAGGCTCTAGGTGGATGAGTTGCAGCAGGATCAAGTGGAAAAGAAATGCAAAGTGCTCATTTGAGGGAAGGGGATAAGCAACAGAGCTGTGCCCCACTCCAGCTGCTGTGCTTTAGACACTGCCACCAGGCTCTTCTGGGCTCCATCCTTGCAGGGGGTGGAAAGGGGTGTGAGGAGAAAGGCTGACTTGGACAATGGCCACTAGCCAGGAAATACTGGGGCTTCTTTGCGTATTTACCTAGAGAAACTCTGTCATAAGGCCAGCAGTTCCTCCTTGAGGAGCCTTCTCAGTCCCCAGGCGAGGGGAAGAATGCTTTTTGCATCTCAGTAACTTCTCTGAATGTGCACAAAGGTCTAGTTTCTCAAGGGCTTGACTGTATTTCCCAACCTGTATCCAAATGCCATTTCAAGATCACCAGTATGTCCGTGGGTCCAGTGGCTCCCAGTCTACTGACACTTGAGCCAAAGCAGATCCCTGAGCTAAGCTTTGTGCTAGCACCTGAGAGAAGGGGGTCTGCATGTGAGCAGTGTAGGGCAGCAGAGGCTGAAGATCTCTTTCCTCATGTTGGGGAGCCAGACTTTGTCCATCTTTCATGTCCGTTGCTTCCCTTCCCTTTTGGGATGTGATGGACAATGCAAACCCAAAGAACCCCTGAAATGACCATCTGGAAGTGTGCACAGGACAGCAGTCTGTCCGTGTCCCTGTGAGTGCTGGTCAGGATGGAAAACAAATGAGAACCCAGGCCTTTCGACAGGGTTTGTGTCCACCTGAGCTCATTCCTCCAGGACACTCACGTCTGAGGCTTGGCAGTGGCTCTGTGGCAATCTTCATAACAACTCAGAGTCAGGAACTGACATTCCACCCAGGTTTCAGTTTCGGTACGTAAGTCCTCTGAGTTTCTCATAGTTAAATACTTTGGAGCACTATATTTTTATGCTTCTTCCTGCGATAGTTCAACTAGTGAAGGGAATAAAACAAGATTATATCAGCATTGCAGGATTTGCTTAGTGAACAAAAAAATTATTAAGGTGTTAACATTAATCTGTTTTTCTAGACAGATTTAAGGGAGCACATCAGTAATTAGAAAACCACCTTTAGCATGTTTTTTAAAAATTTTTTTTATGTTTTAGAAGAGTGATCTGTGGGGTGCTTATGTTGTACTGCTTATCCATAAAAAGCAACTTCATTCACACCCCTTTCAAAAGAAAAGCCCCCCTACCTGAAATAGAAAAAAGGGAACATGCTCTTAATGGAGAAATGCAGTAACATTGCAAGCTGCGATTGGTATTGTCACTGTAATAGAAGCTTGCACTGGAATATCACATAACAAGTGTTGTGCACGTTACAGCCACATAAAAATGCTAAGTAAAAAGTATCTCTAAGTCATTAATCCAATCTATGAGATGCTGAGTACCATCGGTTGCCAGATATCAAGTTCTGATCACCTCACAGTTGTGACACCACTTCCATTTTAGGGGCCATAGGTAGAATATACTTGAAGAATGAGGTTGGCTTACGAGGGGTTTATAGTACCTAAGTCTTAAGGTTCAGGGGTGTGTACCAAACCACAGCCTCTCAAAGCCTTAAAAAAATGCTGAAGATCTCTTAAGTTTCTGCTGCAATCCTGAAGCATTTCTGAAATCCTTGCCTGAACATCCACATTTCTCCCATCCTGGTTTAAAGTTGCTTATGTTTCCCACCTGCCCTGGCCAACAGCAGGGTCAGAATTCCTCCAGGAAAGACCGTGGACTGGTTTGTCTCTCGGCCATGTGATGTAACTGAGGTGGTTTGGAGAGGTCAGGCACAGCAGAGCTGGTTCATAGAGTTCATAAACACCTTCAGAACACTCTGAGAAAGTAGGTATGGTTTTCCTTGGACATACAGTTTAGGCTGCCTCCAAATACTTCCACAGGTTATTATTTAACAGGCTGAAAATCTGGACCCAAGTTAGGTTTAAGTTTGCTCTTGTAGAGCAGTTCTGACTAATGGGGTAGGATGCAGTTTCCCTCACTATTTTGGCAATGCTCATACTGGATTCAAGAGTGTCCTGCTACTTCTATCTCTCTACATCTATCATGTTTAAAACAGCTTTAAATCACCCCAGTGCTTATCAGGTTGCAATGCAAATGCAATTGCATAAGTGCTACTGGAGTTAAATGGGAGCACAAGCAACATAACAATGAAGAGTGAGGGTAGTTAGGTTGAATACTAAAGCTTGTTTTCATACTTTGGCTTTCAGACCATGAACAGGACTATATAACCTGATTGCTAGCATTTTCAAGATGGTTTAGTGACTGAGGAAGACCTTCAAGACTTCCATTCTGTGGTCATAGGATCACCTTACTTCATGCATGAGTGTGACAGGTAGGGTGGCCATTCTGCAGCTGCCGTCGTTGCTCCAGTGCAGCATCCTACACACTGAACACTGACGTCATGGAAGGGCTGCAGCCAGCTCAGTACAGAAACAATGCTGAATGTGGCTCAGTCTTAAACACCTTCCTTACTACCCTGATCAGTGTTATTTCTTCCAGATGTAACCAGTCAGGATGCTTCAGTCATGAAGAACAACAAAAATCAGGAGAAACCCGAAATCCAGAAGTTGTCATAAGCAAGTCACACTGAATGAACAATGAAAACTTAAGCTTTACTTAGAACAAGTAAACTGATCTCTCCTTGCTGGCTTTTTATCTTGTCTCTACCACAGCCTATTCGTCCAGCCTTCTTCTAAGCACTTTTGCAAAGGCAATTCCCAAAAACCCTTTAGGCCAGTGGAGCCATGTAGAGTTTTCTATAAAAGCATAAAAGAGGGAAGAATGAAGCCCAGCGGTCTCTTCTACACTATAATGACAGCAAGTCAACCACAGAGGATAGACCACATGTCTCAGTCCCTGGTAATCCTTCTTGGTAACCACCGTTTTGTGTCTCTCTTAAAGTCCCTTTTGTCCTTTACCTTACAGAAAATTTTCAGGCAAAAAGATAGTTTGCCCTCTGGTTCAGTGCCTTGGTGTTGCCAGGACACAAGTCTATGCAAACAAATGTAGGCTGTTTAGGGCTAAGCAGTAATTATCCAGCTTTGCCAGCTGACTGGTTGACTTGCTGCCAGGGGACTGAAGCAAGGCTTGCAGCTTCTAAGCGTATTGCCTGACAAGTGACAGAACATGCAGCGGGGTTAATGGTACAGATTAGCGTGGTTCAGTGAACAGAAAAGCAAGCAAAACAGGGCTAAATGGGGTGTGGTCAAAATAGATATTTATTCCTCTGGAAGCCATCTGGACCTCTGGGTGCAAGCTTCATATTGCAAATGCTGGGATGGAACTATTCAAAATTTCAAGAGGAGTTTCTCCCAGCCCTAATTTACCAGAAGTATTTCCTTTGTGCATTTTTGTCCCCTGCAGGGGCTTTATATATAGAAAATTGTTCTTCAGAAGCTCTTTCTTTGCCTTTTGTTCCTTCTTAGTGGAATTTCATTCTGAGAAGCTATGGTTACAATCCTATCTAACCCAATTCTTTTCTATCATCTACTCAGCCTCTGAAAAGAAAACTTTAACCTTTTTTTGCTTCATCCTCCTGCTTCTCTGAATCCAAGCAGCTAACCAAACCCATAAGTTAACTGAAAAAAATCAGTTACAGTGAAGCAAAAAACCAGACTACTATTGGATTGCCTTTGGAGATAATCAATTATGGATGCAGCTGAACTTCAGTATCAGAGCCTAAATTAAGGAAGTTTTAAATTATATTTGAAACTTCAGTTTGTTCATTGCTCTTCTTGAGCAACAGGAGCCTTGATAGGATGGAGTTCCATGAAGCAGCATAATTAAGAATTAAATTATGAACCAAAAAGTACTATTCAAACCATACCTTAATCTTCCCAGCACTTGCATGCTTTGCCATCTGCTTTACAGGAAAACATTTCAGAGACAGATAAAAATTGCATATGCAAATAAATATGGGTAGAAATAAACCGATGTGAAGAATGCCAGGCTAGAAGTGAGTCTTTTCAAACTGTGGGATATCAAGAGGAATCTGGCTTGATTCCCCAGAGGCAAGGGGTTTCACAGAAGTACAGATATCTTCCCTTTTTAGTGAATCTAAAAATATTCCTTCTTTCATGCTGTGAAAAGCCATGCCTTCTTAAGTGGGGACTGGAGTTTATAGTGATGTGAGCTAAGAGAACTTTCTATATTCCTCAGTGAGGCCAGATCCAGTCCCCACACAAGCAGGCATCACAGGAGCATCTTTCCTGCCTTTAGGTACCTACAGGATAGACCTACACAATCTCCCATGTATCCTTTATGGACAGTAGAGAATAATAATAATTCTGAGGGGTGATTTATTTTAGATGTCTGCTGTAGGACAAGATTAATTAAATCTGGGCAATGTCTCTTCCTCTCTTCTGATTGCAGAACGAATTTAAGATGGTGTCTGGCATAGAAATCCTTGTTTGATGGAGTAAATTCATCACTGGCTACCACTCAGTTTTCATGGGGACATGGCTGCTTACAAAGCAACATCATGATAACCTGCTGAAATGTACTGAGCTATTGGATGATTTTCTGAGAGCTGTAACTTGAAGTTGTCTATTTGGAGGTGTGTGTAGAAATACTATAATACTGCAATGAACTATATATGATACCAGGAAAAATTCACTCTGATGTTTCCAGTTGATTTTCATCAGAGCAAATAGCTTTCATTTACACTTAATTCTTTTTCTACTCTGTTTTGTACAAAGAATTAGATATGTCTGTTCTCTGGCTCCATCAGGAAAAGCTGAACACAATTTTTGAGCACTTAGGTTTAAATTTAAATAAATAACTTTTCTGGGCATTTAAATTACAATTAAGATATTAAACAACATTAATAACTAAAAAAAATCTTGATCTCTTTTTAGAAGAGTGACATCACAAGTAAAAAAGAGAAGACATTGGATATTATTAGTTTCAATATGTACTCTGTACTTAAAATGCAAATTGCTTCCTGAATCCCTGAACCTGAAGGTCTAATTATTGGTATCTATTCTTGTCACTATCTAGCACTCTTTTTTCTGGTCATGCTAATAATAAGCCTAATGCTACTTCTACCTGTTCCTATTTTTGGGAGTTCCTCACTGTCTACATTTTCCTGGGTTTTTAAAGCAGTTTTCTAAAAAAAATTAGGTCCATATGATCACTTCATTTGCTGACCTCTCCCCCTTCTATCCCCTCAGCAGATGACTTTTAAATGCATTGTCCTGTTTCAACCAAAGGAAATGGAGGGATAGAGGTTTCCAAATAATTACGCTTCTACCAGATTTGTGGAGACTGACAGCCAGATAGAGGAGAGAGCTGAACTAATGCCTCTGCTGATGGACAAACAAGCAGACCTGGGTCATGACAATTTGCTTCTGCCCCAGAGTGCATTTTTTGTGGTCCTTGGAGGAGCCCAGGGGGACCTGGGGGAGGATTTGTGCTACTGTAGGATGAGTATCTGGGTGCAGATGAAAGGAGGCGACCCAAACCAAGAAGTCTGATTTACCTATTATTTGCATCATTCATGAAGCAATTTGTCTGTCTGCCTTTTTTTTTTTTTTTTCTGGTTAATTTTTCTTTTCTTTACCCTCTTCGAATGAACTGATAAGAGCTTTCTAAACTTGTCCAAACATGGAAACAGACTGAAAACAGAGTCCCTTTGACCTTGTTCACTGCCTCAGAATAAGCTTTTCAGGGCATTTTTAAGAAAAGTATGTAAAATTCCAGGAAAAGTGATCTAAAATTCCAGGAAAAGTGATCTAAAATCTCAGAGTTTTAATCCAAATCCCTTGAACTCAGAAGCAAGGCTGCTCTTTCTGTGACAGATAATGATACACACTTCGTATGCACCAGTATTAGTGTTACATTTATTCACACATAGAAGCCTCAAGTGGGATTGTGGCCCCTTTGAGCTTGAATGTTATACAAGTGTATATGGAAAACAGAGAATGAAACACAAACCAGAAGCAAAAAACTTTCAGTGAAGTTTTCTATGAAGATTAGAGACAGCCAAGAACTTTTCACCAAAGTGGCTGTCATCACAAAATGCCAATTTACTGAAATGGAAACTCCTTTTGCACAAATGCAGTAATTTTAGCTGCATCTTTTGTGTGAGATGGAAGAACTCCCAGGCTTGGTCTGCCCTGTATAGAAACCTATTGCTGTCTGGAGAAGCACCAAGCACAGGCACACATCCGTGCACAGGGTAAAAACCTCTGAAAATTCAGATGTTGGGTGCTGAAGGTCTTATGGTGAATGCTGAAAGCCTTATCATGATCCCCCGGTCTGGAGGTTCTGCTTGTGGGGTGATCCATGTGAGCCTGGTTGTGGGAGCCGCTCCATGCCGAAACATGGGGTGAGCTACCTACAGATCTTCAAATGGGCACACCTGCACCTCTGCTCTGGGGCTCAGGCTCTAACCCAAACTGGATAAGCAGTTCCCCTCTTAAAACTGTAACTAGCTTTTCTAGAATGGGGCTGGCTGCAACTGCATTCTGCTGGGAAGGCATCAGTAACTCAGTCCCAGGTTTCACCTTGTTCCTGTGATAAATTTGAAAGCGTTTTTTCCTTGAGAACATGGCTTCACCTGCTCTTTTCCACCCTTTTGTACCCCCCTGCTTTTTGTGTGCAGAGCATTGATTCTGAGGAGGTTAGCGTCAGTAAGAACATGTGAGCCTGGGAGTACAGCTGTGCATGGTCTCTCTGCAAGATTTCAAAGACAGATCTGCTCTGCCATAGGCCACATTTGAGGCTTGAGCCAGGGTGTCTTTAGAAGACACTGTGCTCCTAATACAGAGTATTCCAACCCCTATCATGAGTACTACTGTTTCTACACAAATAGACTCCATTTGGAAGAGGCAAAGCTCTGGTAACTTGTTAAAAAATACCAGAGAAACGTCCAAATCATCTTCTGTTTCCTACGAAACTTGAGTCTTTTCCCTTAATAGAGCTCTTGTTTTCCGCTTGGCTTTACCTGTTATTAGCCTGCTGTTAACATAGTACATGCAATATGTATAAACTACCATTTTCCAAACCCTGCAACCTGTGGCACTCGTAGTATCATAGCATAACGTGTTCTGGGATATCTTTAGAACCCATCTTCAGAAAGATTAAAATCTATCTTCAGAAGAATTAAGAAGATTTAGAGGTTTGAGAGAACATATGACATATTTATCTTTAACTGAAATCAAACTTTGCAGTTTCTAAACAACTCTGATGTCTAAATCAGATTGTAACCTCAAAGCCATGAAATCATTCCATGTTTTTTGTTAGCCAAGCAGTATTATGGACCATACTATGGAATATTATGTTTCCATGAATACTGTAATGCTGTTTTCTTTCTCATTTGTGTCCTGATGGAGACATTTCCAGTTTCTAGTTGCACTTGAAAAGAATTTGGTCTTCTGAGGAGCAATATAGCTGTGATCCCCCAGTAGGACAATTGAGTTTGTGGCCTATCAGATACTTGTCTGTCTTTGTGCTTCCTCTAATATGATCACAGCAATGTTTTGGCCTCTTTTCCTGGAGAAAGGTTATTAACGCTCATATTCTCATAGAACATTGTTTACCTTGTCTTGGCTGTGAAAATCAGATATTTGGAATTACCACTTTACAATTTGAGGCAATTGGAAGAGTCAAATAATATTAAAAAATAATATTTATTAATTGTCACCACATATACAACCATGAAACTGATTTTTTTACAAATTCATAATCTAGTATCAGGGTGGACTGAGTTATTTGTTAGGTCGCAGCAACATAATTTCTCAAATAGTGCTGCTAAACTTTGAAGGTTAACTATCATTTTTTCTATTGTTCTTTTCTATGAGCACTTAAAATATTTTTAAACACAAAAACTTGATTTTTTTTAAAATAAATGGAAATAAGTGTTTTTTTCAGACTGTTTCCTATATTGTAATTACTTCAGTCATCACAGCCTCATATGTTTTGAACCACAAGTTGTAAGGCAGATAGTTCTGTTTGAACTGATGGAGATCCAAACTTGCAGTGAACCAAAGAAGACAGTGTGCTGTGTCCCTCTTGCTGAATAGGTTTCAGACCTCAAAACTTACATCTTCTGGATTAGGAAAGAGATCCTAAGGCAAATTTAGAAGAAAGAGTTAGTGTGGGTTAGTCTGTTTAAAATAGTGGAAAGATTTTGCAGAAAAATTCCTAATTCAACACCTCTTCGTGCTGGCATTTTTATTTCAGGGAATGGCAGAAATGTGTCCCACTCCTGCAATGTACAACTGACATTGGTTTCTTACTACAAATTAAAGCAGCTGCAGACTAATATTGGATGTGTTGAGAGTGAACCAAAGAATTAGGAAGTTGCTGCTTTCAATTTTGTTGTGAACCTGTTCTCTCTTAGGGATGTCAGGTTTGGTAGGCAAGAGAATGACATGTTATTTATACCTTTATTTGTTCATAGCAAAGTAGATCAGATACATGGTATTTCATCATCTCTGGTCTCATAGGCCCCCTGCCAGTGAAAAATAATTTTTTATGGCATGTATGCCCAAGATACTAGGCCCAGTCACTTCAAATATAATGGATATATGCTGGTAACACCCAGGACTCTATGCTTTTTTTTCATCCCAATGACAAAAATGGTCATTAAACCAGTGTAACAGTGCAATTAAGATTGGTTTCTGATTGCGTCAGATGACTGAACATAGAAAAACAGGTTGGGAGTGTTGGGAGTCTGCCTGGTGGCTGTCCACCTTCTGCCTCTGTTGTCTTCCTTTATCAACACACATCAGCTCCGAACGCCCACCTGCAAGTCAAACAGCAAAAGCTATAACCATGCTTGCAGGGCATACTATTACTGTGAGCAATTTCACTGATAGTTCCTTTGCCTGCAGAGATGCATCTATTAAACTATATGTGTCATAATGCAGGAAAAATATGGGTTGTTGGAAAGTATTAGTTGACATGGTTTCTGTATGTTTCTACAAAAGAAGAGATAGTGCAATGTGTGAAAATATGATTAGGAATAAACACTGACGAGTTGCAGGCAAGAGTGGTCACAGGGGGAGAATTTATTTTGGCTGCTGCTGAGAGCTTTGCTTTTTAAATTTTTAATTGGGCCTAAAACTCAGACCAGATACATTTGCTTTGTGAAGAAAAGGTTTTCAACTTGTGATGATTCTCGGGAGCTCTGAAACCAATACCTGGTTTGAATTTAGCAACATAGAGTGTAAGAACATGGAGATAATTTTTTACTGTTAAACTCCTCCAGATAGTCCAAGAGAGGTCATGGTTTCTTCCTGCAAGACGATGAACCAATATAAAGAAAAATAAGACCACGGCCATCATAGCCTTTCTGGCTTTCCTGGATTTTGGGCCATGATGTGTGAGTGATAAAGCTGTTTATGCTGCTGAACAAATAGGCAGGGAAGGATGGAAAGGCATGCCTCATGGGATCACACATCTGAGCAGCTGTGGCACCTAGGAGAAAAAAGGGAGCTCATTGTGTCCTTGCAGTCAGGAGCAGTCCTGTCAACAGCAACTGGTTCCTGTCTCTTGGGCTCTGCACCCACGCTCTACCTGTGCTCTCAGCAGGTTGTATAGGCCCAATCAAACCCTTATTTTCATTTAGGTATAAGCTTTTCCTATACTGACTTTTTGAGCTAAATCTTTTGGGTAGTATCCTTCTGATCAAATCAGACAGTGTGGTATCAATGCCTATGTCTGACCTAGTTGTGATATAGAGTCACTAGAGAGGGAGAGTGGTGTTGGGGAATGATTCCTCTTTAAATGTCTAAAATAGGTTAGATAGATACACTGCCTTAGGCATGCCTGCTTACCTCCTTTTACTATAAAGAAAGCATGTAATGTAAGTCAAACTAGAAGTATTGTAAGTTATGCACAATTTGGAACTAGCAGGAATTCTATTTCAGTAATAGTACTACCAAACTGTAATTTTGAAATGTTACTATAATAGTGTCTTCCAGTTTTCTTGGAATTCAGAGCAAGATACTGTTTAGATGGGAGTTACCACTTAGAATTAAAAGGCACATTGAACATTTCCTGTGACCTTAGCCAATACTATATATAAATGGAATAAGCTCATGGATGTAATAAGATATTCATTCTGAAGTGACTGAAAACAAGAGAGCAGTGCCCACACTTAGAGCTACTGCAGAGGAAGAAATTACTGAGTTGGGGCAAAATGGTTCAAAAGTTTGACTTCTGGCCACAAACTATGCAGTAGTTAGACTGTGGAGACAAATTTTGACAGACCATGGATGGATCTAGATTTGGAAAATTAAGTAAAGGAAGAAGGCAGCCTTAATTTACTGAAGCCTACTGAAGTATATAATTGATTCTAGATCATATTCTAGATTACCTGTAATTAATTACCTGTAGTTTGCAAAAAAGGTACAGTGGTGGTGTTGGACAAGTAATTTGATAATTTCCATTGTGTTCCTGAAAAAGCATGAGAGACAGCATAAGACAGGTAGGTTGCATGACACCGTGCGTGTCGTGTTTGCTTTGTGAAACACGGCACTGTTTGCTATACCAATCTCTGGGTGTTGTCAGCTGTAACTTGTTACTGTGTTTGCTTGTATGCAATAGGAAGTGTTGAACATGGGAGCAAAAGCATCTTTCCTAAAGTATATTTTATTCCTGTGAAACTTCACCAAAATAGCTTAGTATAACATGGCTGTTTTCCTAAAATAACATCAGTAACTCAAAGATTTAACTCAAACTTTCATACTCAAGTGTGTAAATCATTGCAGCAGCTAATTCCCTTAGTAGAGAGGGCTACAGGAAGAATGATGCTTTGGCAATTCATGCCAAAGGCAGTGACACTTACATAATTATACTCTATAAATAATATTTCCATATATAATTATGCATCTTCCGGATATGCTGTGATGTAGCTTTTCCACCCAGAGCTGCAGGAAAAGGGGAAGATGAGAAGTGGTACCTCATCATCAGCTCTGGCCAAAGGCATTTTGCTGTGAGATACTGCTACAGACTGAACTTTTCTGTGGCTCCTGTGAAAGCTTGCTTTGAAGCTGCTCAGTGTCACCTTTTAGCGATGTACTCTACATCCTTTCCAGAAATGGCCTATACTTGAATTAGGAGGGTTGTCTGTAACCTCTTTTTCAGCCATACAAAGGAGTACCTAGGTTCCCTTTAATGGAGGAGCAGAACAGGGAGGAAGGAGGCTGTTGAAGCCACATCCCTTCCTCTCACACAATCTAAAGAAAAACCAGAATCCAGTCATGGCAGAGATATTATTATTTCTCCTAAAAAATACTGATCACTTCACGTATGTTTTGATTACTTAATGCTCCTCCTAAACATACTGTGTATTGCAATATACTTGTGTGTTTGTGTGTACATATATATATATACATGCAAACTGTGTTTTAAATAACAGACTGCATGATCTAAAACCTAACTCCCAGATTCATTGAGTATTTCTGAAGGTGAAAGAAATTGTGTATCCAATCAAAACCAAAAATGGAAACTGGAAAGGTAACAAAAAGAGAAAAGATAAAGTACTATTACTGGTCTTTGATTACCATTTTGGCCAAGAAGCTGAGACTGGTGCTTTTAGATCCAGAGACAGAGATATCCTGAATAAATGAGAGCTATCTACACATCTTGCACACCAAGCTATGCTAAAAGAGCATGAAGGCTTTGGACCCAAGTTCTCAGAAGTTAGAAAATGCCAGAAAAAATTACACAGACAACCTTAATTCCTCCCCTTTGTACAGACATGTTATAATACAGTCTTTAGCTATCTGATCCCTGGCTATTTTTGCTCCAAATAATTTGTGCCTTAATCTGCACAAAGAGGAAGAGTGCTGATTGTTCAAGAGTTGCTCCTCAGCAGTTTGTTTTATCCTGCATTAGTCTTTAGCCTTTGGCCTGGTTTACTGGCACTGAAATTAGGGGACAGTTGTCCAAGGCTCCCTCTAGAGTCAGTGGAGAGGCATTAGCACTTCTTCAGGGTTTTTCAGTTCAGTGTAAAATCTGACAGTTTCTGGAAGTGTTTCTTTCTCAGGGAGCCTAAGGTGAAGAAGAGCCTGGATCATACACCTTAAGTTAGTGTTTAAAGTTAGGTGAAATAAAGCTGATCCATAAGCCTTGTTTACAGCACCTTGTTCTGCTCCTCTTCTCAAAGCAATGCTTAATTTCCCTATGTGATGTGCCATAATACATATTACTTCAGTATCTGAATGCTTCACAAATCATAACTTTTCTTCAAGATCCTCTAATATGAGGGGATAACACAACTCTAATTTATCTGTTGAGAGCTGAGACCCTGAGTAACATTTAAAAATATCTGCTAATTTTTATTTCAGTATACTTTGCATTATATATAGATTAAGGGGGCGCTCTCATTGCCTTTGGCTGTAGCTCTGTGTAGATACATGATCTCTGGATCAGCTCGCAGTATTCAGGACAAGCCCAGAAAAATGCACTTTGTGAGCCCCAGTGACAGGTCCGGTGTAGGCAACCAGCCCAGCACCTCGCAGTATACTGCTGTCCTGGAAAGGGCAGTTTCCTTCTCCACAGCAGCATTCCGTCAGCTGAAAGGCACAGCTATCTTCTCCTTCCCTTGCCTCATTCATCAGTCCGGCTTACAATTTCTATTAGTCCAGGTGCCACTGCTACCGGTCTCCCTTCATCTTGGCCCCCTTTGCTTCTCCAGCTACTTCAGTCTGGGCTTTCATTCACCCGAGCCACATCAGGGACCTTCCCTTGCTAAGCTACCTCAGTCTGGTGGAAGGGTCTCCCAGGAATAGCTAGTTACAGGAATCTCCTTAAGGAAGATGTCTTGGCAATGAGTAACCATCTTGCCTCCTGTTTGAAGCTACGCCTGAAAGGTAGCGCATCCAGCAGTGTGGTCAGCTCCAGCACTGTGGTGGGACTGGTTCAGATAAATTACCTTCCACTTGCAGTAGTTTTTCCTGTAGCATTTGGCTTTGCTTTTAGGTTTCTCATCCAAAGAAAAGCCTGACCTCATTAAAATATTGGTCCTTTGGGCTTTGTGTTGTGCCATGAGTGCTATTACTTACACTTACCACAGGGAAAAAAACATGCCAGCCTTCAAAGTTCAGAGGTAGAATCAAACACGACTGCCAACTTTCCTACATTTCAAGTTTTACATATTGACATCTTGACTCAACTCTGAATGTTTTGAAACTTTAGAGGCCAGAAAGTCTGGAGTCCACTTCTGGATTTTAAACTAATCCCACTTCTCTTGGAATCAAACACATAGATTTCCATCTGATTTGACTGAGTTTGGACATAGCCCCAATAAACATGGGTTATTTTATTTTAGCTAGGAATGATTTGGATCACTTACCCTAAGAATGTAACACTGAAGCCATAAGTTTAGTTAAACAGAAATCAAGAGGTAGAGCTAATAATTGCTGAAATTAAAAGAAAAAATCACAAAGAGCAACTTTGTATTAGCTTATTATGTTTTCCATGCTCACAACCTGCTCTTCTGGCCAGAAGAAGAGAAACAGCAGATGTAGAGGCAATGAACATTTCCAAAAGTATTCCTTGGTCATTGCCTTTTAAAGCCCAAATAATCTAATTTATAGTACAATCTATTTCCGTGTCCCATTGGTCTAGCATTAGTTCATTTATATGTATGTCATTATAGCATAGCATTGCTATGCCAATTTTGAAAGGTTCTGGTGACCTTACGCATACCTTGTCAGAGCTGCTGGTGCAGCAGCCACCCCAACTCTCAAATGCCTTATCACAGCCTCCGTATCAAACATTATGATCTCTCTCTAAATCCATCCATGCTGAGAAATCAATAAATCACAAAACTTTATTGCCTTTTATCCAACAGATACCTTCCTCTGTTTCAAAGATAGGTCATTAATACTTCCCTTAAACTGAAGTAAGCTCTCAGCCATGTTGGCCTCTCAAGCTGCACTGTTGGCACCACAGCAATGACCAACTGACACAGTCAGCAGCATGCAGCTCAAGACCACAGCCTTATCAAGTCAATAATTTGGAAGCCACAGAGACAGATGCATCTTTCATACTTTCACTCAGATCCTCCCATATTGATGGTAAAAATGACCCTTGTGTTTTCACTAACTAATTCTATGATATGGCCTATGAAATGACCTTGCTTAAGGCTTCTGCTATGAGTTTTGCTGGCTCCCCCATGAATGAAGCAGGCATACAAATCATATATAAGCCCTCTGTTGAATGGGCATGTGAAAGTTCTCCCTGTTTAGGACCATCTTGTCTGGATGCTCTCTATTGGAATGAACAATAGATAATAAAACATTTATGTCTTATGTTTTCTCTTTCCATTTTTTGAGTTAGTTTTGGTGGAAGAATTACTCTCAGAGCAACTGGGATGTGCAGGCATGTTTTGAGCTCAAAAATCATGGCCTGTTTAGTCCTGTGGAAACATGCTAGAGAATTTCTGCCAAAGGTATGAACTTTGTTGACTCAAGCAAACAAAAGAAAAAGAATCAAACCAAGAGTAATTTGACTCAAGCAGATGTCAGATGGAGTTTAAACCTTAGTGAAGATCCTTTCCTGAGAGAGGGCATCTGCTGAAGTCTCATGCCCTTGAGTAGTCCTTTATAGTGAAAGGACAGGAAGGTTTCTTTACTGAAGGTGGAGCTAAAAGAGCAGTCAGTTCTTCTGTCTTTAACAAAATGTGTCATGAAAGAGAAGAGAGGACTGCAAAATTAGGGACGTGTGTGTAGAAACACAGCTCAGGTAGATACTTTCAAGAAATGGCAGTCGCAGATGGGAATTCCCAGCTAATAAGTTATCCCAGATAGCTAATCCTCTGGTTCCTGATGATCAGGCTAGTCTGAGCTGTGCTACAGCTCACCTGGCCCAGCCTTTCTTCTGTATTGCTCTGTTAGCAGAGAGAACAAGCTGCAGCTGTTGTATCTCTGTGATACACTAATGCCATGCAGCATCTCCCTCCTAAGTAATGGGGAGAGACCCCACGTGCCCAGTATGCACCTGAGTGGTGACTGTCATGTCAAAATACAAGGTTTCATAATATCCAAAATGTTCATGGATCCCAGACTTCAATAGGGGTGTCATGTAGAGTTACTTCTCAACATACCAGGAAGACCAGTGCGGTTCTCCCACCTTTGCTCTCCCATCTGGAAACAGTTCCTTATCTGCCCTAAATGGTGTATTGCATGTGGCAAAGGAAGGAAAACCCCATCATTTTCTCCCTCCGAAGGCTGCCCAGCAGCAAACCGCAGTCACACACTACACTGTAATTCAGGGCAATTCTGTCAGCTATGCGCAATGGCCCTCGCAAACAGGGAGAGTGTGAGCAGCAGCTGCCTAAGCCCTAAGAATCCCCACTTCATGGGGGGGACCTCATTCAGGGACTAAATCATATGAAACATATTAATAAAAACAGGATAAAAACATTTCTAAGTATTTTTAATATCATTGAGGATTGGAAAAAATGGAGAACACTCCTCATTTAAATGTGTCCTTGTAGTTCATAAAAATACTGCAGATGAGAAATGCCCTTTTACACTTTGTAAACCAGGCTGAGCTGCTTTTTATGTGCCACTTTACTTTTGTTTGGTGTGGGATTTTTTTTCCTCTTCTAGATGGCGCCAGTGTCTCATTACTGAGACGACTGCTTTCTCTTCGTGGATCTTATTTTCACAATTTTGTCTTAATGGCTGCTTGCGTAAACCACTGCAGTAGGTATTCGACAAAACCCAGCTTTGCATTCCTTTCTGCTAACTTTTGCCAACTGCTATTATTTTTCACACAGCTTGACTTTATGGCACAGGATGCTTTTTACAGATGTTCCTTTTTTTAGTATTTCTTTTACACCTGTTTTATTCTTTATTATTGTTATAGGGAGCGTGCCAGTTTGTGTGAAATATGAAAGAAGATTAATGATATTACTCTATTTTTTCTGTGCTCCTGGGCTCTCAGGAGAGCAGCCCTGTAGTAATACACACTCTCAAAGAGCAGAATGGAGCCTGTGTGTACTCAGGCATCCCAGTTCATGTGTAAGTAAGAAATCAGGGACTCTGCTTGGTTAACCTCCCTACAAAAAACGTCTTGTGGTGCCTTTCACATGTAGCTGGTGCAGTCCAGTTTGTCTTCTAATGTGCCACTGTAACTTTAAAACTGTTTACTGCCTAATGTCAGTTGATTCTTCCTGCAGGACTTAGGTCTTTCATTATGAAGAAATGAGTTTTCTTGTACTCCAGGTGTTTAAAAAGGAACTGATGGCTTTACTTTCAGATGCATCATGCAAAGACCCAAGAAAAGGAGCTGTTAGCTGAAAAGAGCTACTTTTTAATAATATTTTTATTAAAAGGGTGATGTTGCTTTGTAAAGTCTGGACCAACTTTTCTATTGGTCTACCTGCCCTGGCTAACATATTTTTGTTCTGCTAGTCAAAATCCAGGTTTGTCACAAAATTTTCTACAGCATGGGTCGTTCAAAAACCCAAGTGCCCTCAGTAGAACTGTGATTTTCTGGTCTTTCAAGTGACAGTGCTGAAAGAAGGAGGGTTTTGCAGCATACCTAAAGGTTAATCACAGTTGATATCACTGCGATTTCCTTCAGGAGCTCATTCCCCACTGGCAACCTAGAAATGAAAACATCTGTCTGTGACTCACTGTTTTGATGCTGAGATTTGTTTCAGCAGCAAGCAGGTACCTGGGTGGTGCAGGGAGGAGGTGGTGTTGCTGCAGTAGGTGTCAGTGGCCTGGGCCTGACACTCTTCTGGCTGGCTTCTAGGTGAGTGTTGCCCTGCACCTTCAACACCTCAGTACCACAGTGTTGGTAATGCTGAGGGCCTGCCATTTGCAGCCCTGGAGCCTGCCTTTTACTCACAGCTCTGCAACCTCTCACCGAAGCTGTTGTTTCAAAAAAAAACCAGTGTTGAGCATATTCCAAAGCTTCTAAAGCAGTGGTTTTCCCTTGTTGGCTCATGCTCTTGTCATTTTTTGTGCTCTCTTCATGGCTTTGGACCTGCAAACCCAGGTATTGTTATGATGGGTTTTCACAGGAAACAATTACCACTAGCGTGAGATGGACACCTTACTTCCCTTGTTTCTTACCTCTCATTTCGTAGATTTTTGGTTTACAAAATACAGTTTGTAATAAAGCAGACAGAAGTAATTTAAATACTGAATAAATATTGTTCAATAATATACGTGCACAGAAACTTAGCAACCAGTAAATGTGCAATGTTTGCACCTAATAGACATATTCCCATCAGCACTAAGAGCACCACGAGTGGGAACAAGTAGTAGGTTGTTCAAGTGAGTCCCAACAAAGCATGTGTAGCTGTTGGGAAATAACACAACCATCATCGCTGCGGCTCACTGCAGTAGATAGGAGACCCGGAGGAGGATGCTCATCTGGGTCCCCTTCACTGCTCTTCCCGCCCAGTTACTCAGAGAGTTTTTACTTTCCCCTTCTCCTGTGGTTTTTTTGTTTGTTTGTTTGTTTCATCCTAAAGTAACTTTCAGCATGATAGATGATGTAAGCCATCAGCTACAGACCCTGCAAATAAAACTGCACATGCACCTCTCTGGACATGGAGAAAATGCAGTCTTCTGCCATCCTGCAGTGACACTGCACAGCTAGCCCACATGCTTCAATCGCATAACAAGACTCCCTGGTCTCTCCTTTCGTTTACATTACATATAGAGAGAATACATGTGTATATAAAAGGAATTTTTGAGTTCAGAATGAAAACGGCTTCATTGATGGATTTTATTGCTGAAGCCACTTCAGTAAACAAAAGGTACTGGTTTAACCCAGATGTATGCCAAGTGTCATATGAACCACTCTACAGGTAATGACTTGCTTTCTTCCTTTAACAGGAACTGGCAGGGACTTCAGCAAAGTCTGTACACATAAATGGAGATCAAAGAATACTCACACCCACAGCTTACACAGAATTCAGTAGATTACCGGAAAGGTTAAAAAACCCTTAATCAGATAGCAAATGGTAAAATTATATGACAAATAGGCATCCAAAGAACTCATTAAGAGGTAGTGCAAGAACCAGCATGCCTGAAATTCTGCTTTCCCTATTCACACAAGACCAATTCACTTTGCAAGCAGACTGACACCTCTTGGAGAAGCAATTCCAAGTCAGTCTTCAGGTATTTTGAGTATTTTTGTAACACGATCACTCCTTTTTTCAAACACACAAGGGAGAAGTCTGACCTTTTCAAAGATGAACTGAAGTTTCACTATGAACGAGTCTGTCTAATAGAGGTTTTACCATCCTGTGGCTTATATTACATGAAATCTGTTAAGAAAAGCAATTAAAGCCAGCTACAAGAAGGGGGAGGAGGTTTGTGGCTAACGGATTATCTAATTTTATGATGTGAGGTATTTAAGCTTGTGGGCACTGTGGCTGCATGTGCAGGCATTCTGGGTGTATTTACACTAGTACCACACTGTCAGCAGTACCCCAGACCAAACCTTGCCCCATCACTGCTGTCCCAGTGCTGCTGCACACCGGGAAGGCTGAGCTCCCCATTGCTGCTGGCAAGGACAGGCTTTTCGGGCAGGACACAGCTGGCACATCTGGTCTTGCCTAGACCTTGCACCACTCTGCCAGGACATCTCCTGCCTCAGTGCTGCTTCTGTGCCAAGGGACTCAAGTTTACCTTGCAACAGGTATATGCCTGAAGAGATTTTATTCTTGAGTAGCTGCTCTTCACAGCCACAGCCTGTCCTGGCTTGAACATGTGTCATCACCCTCCCAACATCTTGGCAGGGGCAGCCCAGACAGGCCTTTGGGGCACAGAGTATTGCAGCACATGGTCAGATTTAGAGGGCACGTGGAGGCAGAAAACGCAAAGAACAACAATATTAACAAGAAGCCCTGATTTTGCCCTGATGATTTCCCCAGGAGTGTGGGTTGGGTGTATGGGTGTCTGACTTCTCCTGCATGTCCCATCTGGGCATGCGGGGAAGAGTTGCATCTCTTTTTTGGGAGCCTCGTTGTGCCATGGGCCAGGGGCACAGTGAGGTCTGCAGGGCTGTAGGCATCAAAGCTTCTCTTGGTATTACCTGTATCCTGCCGAATTGCCCTGGGCAGGCTCCCCTTGTGCACTCAGTGTCTGAGGATGCCAGACTGCATGCAGAGGCTTGTGTGGTTTCTGTAGGGCTTTCTCAGGAGGCTGCCTGTGAGAGCCATGGCTTTGCCTGCAGTGTCTGTGAGTAAGGAAACCAAAGGTGTTAAGCCCAGCAGCAGAAGCAGAAGTAAAATGTGTGTTGCTTGACTACGTGTGTCTTGCATCCTGACTTATAAGAGCTCCCAAATCCTATCCTGCTCCTTCCTCACACCCAAGTATAAATCTCCAAGGACAGTCATTCCCCCTTTCCCATAGCCTAGCTGAGCAGTCTGTAGTGTCTGTGAGTGCTCCCACATTGTGCTGCTTTTGTCTGAGGCTCGTAAGCTCCTTCTGTGGAAGACAGTGTTCAGGCCTTTGCTCCATGCCAGAAGAAGTCCTTAGTGTGCTGGTGATTTGGCTGTGAAGTCTGCGTTATCTCATGGCCAGCTGCACTTGTTCTCTCTTCTTCTGTGACAACAGGAAGCCACCTTGGTGAAAACAATGATGTCGTACAATATGAGCTAATGGAGATGGAGTAAGCCCTTCCCAGCACTTCCAAAATAAGGTAGGGATTAGAATTTTACTCGGAAGTTGTACCTGCTTTTTGTCAATGGTGTTAGTAGATGTTGGACAAGATGCACACCTGACTTTTAGATATAGGATGGATAGCTTGGACTAAATTTACTTTCAAAGATTGACATTATAAAATTCTTGAGAAATTGCATGATGGTAACAATACACTCTTAAAACTGAGAAAGAAGAAGTATACAGTGACAAGTGGAAAGGTGAGGAAGTTTTGTATTCTTCAAGTCAACATCTTTTCTGAGACAAAACCAAAACATGTAATAGCTACTAGGCTATAATAGACTTATTGACCAGGTCAGGAAAATGAGACTTCTCAGGACTACCTGAGTAATCCAAAACCATTTTAGGTCTGTCTGTTCAATTAATCAGAAATAACTGCAGGTACAAATTATTTTCGTTTTTATTTCTGGTTCCTGTAGAGGGTGTCAAAGCATTTTTTAATGCAGTCTCTGCATATGTTTATTTTTCTGGTTCATAAAGCTGCAGGTACACTAAAATGCGTCTCCTGAAATTCTAATCGTGCTTCTAGTTCTTTGCTCAAATCAGCATGGAGACTTGTTTCTTAGATTTTTTTCCTCTGTCTACATGGAGATATTACTGAACTGGAGACTTGAAATGTGAGGAGCACTGAATTAAGAAGTCCACCATACACATTTTTTGCCCTTTAGAATTGAACTGCCGCAGTCTAGTTTCTTTGGATCACTGCAACTCTGCTGGGCTTTTCAGTTCAGGGGGCTGCAGCACTCCTGGGCTCCTTTCTGACACTAGTAGAAAGTACTGGCTTGAAGTCTCTGTCACTTCTGACAGTCAGGGACTTTCACCTCTCAGATCATCCTTGACATATAATCTCTCACCTGCAATAAAACTAGCAAAGCCCATCGCTCTTCATTAGCACCTGGCAAGGAGAGAGAACAAACATGTAACGAACCTTTGGGACATTGTCCTCAAGTCTCACTGTGATGGCTTGGGAGCTGACGTGCTGGTGCTGTATAACAATTACGTGCAACAGAATGGTACTGGAGGGGCTATTTAAGGTGCCATATAATTTACCCATAGTTAATAACCAGAAGCACATACATTTAAAAAGAAAATACTGCATTTGAGAATCAATGTCCCTTTGCCTTAACTAACACTTCTGTATTTTGCAATCTTCATCTCCTTGGACGCTTCAGGGAGGCAGTGCTGTTACCAATACACCAGAGTGTGGGAAGTACTGTAAGTGAAAATTCTTCTAGATATATTTTAGCTATTTCTTTATATTTTCCAGGCTTCTTGTCTATCCCTTTATGAAGACGACTGCTTAGTAGAAGTTCCTTCCACTGGCAGACTGGAAAGGCAAGCTCTACGAAGTGCCCTAAACATTACTTTCTTCTGGCATATGATCATAATGAGACAACAGGCCAAACTTATTTCAAAATTAATAACCTTACCTTTTATTCACTTTCATGGTTTTCTCATTGGTGAGGCCATGATGTTCATGCGTACCAGAAATGAATGCATATTGATTCATTTCAAAGAACCTCTGTTACTGCATAGGTGAGTAATTTTGCCTTAAAAAGAGAATCTTTCCTATTTGGCCGTGCATATGCTAGGTGTCTGTAGAGTTTTAGCTTTCTGATTGCTTAGACCAAAGTCATTAAGCCATTTCCTGAAGGCTTTTTTTTGCTTTTGCTAATAAGTTGCTAGGGACAACCAGCCTTCAAACAAAACATCCAGGTGGATTTCAATAGATAAAGATTTGATTTAGCATAGGTAGCCCAGCTCCTCGCAGTCAAATGCACTCTAGAATAACTCAGGCTGGTCCTTCATCTTTTTTTTGGGAGTTCTACAATAATTTCTGTAAGAAAGCCATTTGCACCTTGTAAACCTGGGTTTGTGCAGATACCCTGATTGGTGAAATATCACTCCATCACCTGGCAGAGATGCAGCCACAAAGACAATATTCAGGCCTTGCTCTGGAGTCAAAATGAAGGTTACATAAATAAAATACTTGGTCTTTCAGACTGGAGAGCCAAAGATGGGTGGGTTGTAAGACTAGCCATCACTTTCCTTTGTGCACTTTTTGCTGGTACTTCTGGGGTACCTTACTCACCCCAGCTCCATGGGTTACCTTGGCTTAGGCAAATTATTCTTTAACTAGACTCCAAGCAGCGCCCTATGCCAACAGGTAAGTGTTTGTGCACCACAAGAAACAAACTGTAAACAGGCTCCCTTTACATTAACTGGAATATTGTCTGTTGGTATTCTGATATTGTTGTTTTCTCAGCTGCAATGTAATCAAGCAAGGTCATAGCCCTGATGGTGTTCCCTGCACGTTCATTGCACTGAGGGTAAAAAGGAACAGGGACTCACTGGCTAATTCATACATCAGCATTGATTTGAGGTACAATTTAGTAACATCTCCCACAAAAGCAACTCATTTGGCAGAGTCTCTCTTCTCCTGGACATCCCCATATAGTTGTTCTTACTTTTGCCTTAAACAGAAATGTTTCAACCCCAGTTTCTGCTGAATCAGTACGCGTGCCCTGCCAAATTGGGAGTGGTTTTGTAAAATCTCTTTGTAATCTACTCCTTGGGCAAGATATTTATACTGAAAATAGGAATGCTTGGTTCCTTACAATTAGTGTTGGTGTCTTTGCTCGGTAGGCAATTGTTGGTATATTTTTCAATATCTTTTCCCTGCTTCAGGAGCCACCCTGTCATGGTTTAACCCCAGCTGGCAACTAACCATGGAGCCACTCACTTAATCCACCCAAGTAGGATGGGAGAGAGAATCAGAAGAGTAAAAGTGAGAAAACTCGTGGTGGAGATAAAGACAGTTTAATAGGTAAAGCAAAACAAGGAATTAATTCACTCTCTCCCATGGGCAGGCAGGTGTTCAGCCATTTCCAGGAAAGCAGGGCTCCAACAAGTGTAATGGTTACTTGGGAAGACAAAGGCCATCACTCTGAATGTACCCATTCCTTCTTCTTCCTCCAGCTTTATATACTGAGCATGACAGCATACGGTATGGGATATCCATTTGGTCACTTGGGGTCAGCTCTCCCAGCCATGTCCCCTCCCAACTTGTTTGCACCCCCAGAGCCCACTCGCTGGTGGGGTGGGGTGAGGAGCAGAAAAGGCCTTGACTCTGTGTAAGCACTGCTCAGCAGTAATAAAACCACCCTGTGTTATCAACACTGTTTCCAGCACAAATCCAAAACACAGCCCCATACTAGCTCCTAGGAAAAAAAATAACTCTATCCCAGACAAAACCAGCACACACCCCAAATAGCTTTTGTGGCCAAAGAGCCTTTCCCTCAATCCAGATCTGCCTTTTTTCTCATGAACTCATTTTTTATTTACTCAGAAATCTGCTGTTTACCAACCAGATCGTGCTTCAACTCTTGTCCTGAATCTCTGAATTGGCAGAGATGAGTCTGCTCTAATAGATTTTACTCATTCCTATTCTTCAGCTCATTTCCTGGATCTGTTGCAATTCCCATGTGTACAGCTATACTAGTAATAAGTGTGCTGAATCATTCTCCCACATTGAACTGAACAGCCTAGGTCCATATTGCAAAACTTTCACCTATTCAATCTTTCTGACCCTCTGTCTTTTCTAAATGACCTGTTGTAATAATGCTGGTAACTTCCAAATCAAGCATGGAGACTGGGAGAGCACAGGCTGGCACTCCCAGTACCAGATTGTTTTAACCATTTAACCATGGGGTTAAATGTAGACCGTCTGGGAACATTTCTGGTGTCTGAGAACATCTCTGGGCATGTATTATTTCACTCATAATTGTAGTCTGAATTTCTTAAACGGTCTTCCCAGGGATCTCTATTTGTCCGATCTCTGGTGAGTAACATCTAAGGTTTACAGTTTTTTCCACTGTAAATGCTACTAGTGTTTACTGCTCATCTCAAATCTTAAATACACAGAGCCATTAGTAATTGCTGTCAGAACCTCCTCGTCCCTGTATTTGAGAAGGTCCCAGGGATGGCTTTCAGAGGCCACACAGTGTATCAGAGTCCTCTGTATGAAAAATCCTGTGAATAAAGGGGATCTGGATTCAGCATTCCTGGCAATGATCAAAAGATATTAAAGAATCTAAATCTAAAAGGATCTTTAAAGCAATTGAGCAGCTATTGGACAGAAGGGAAGATCCTTGTGTGGATAATCAGAAGAGAGAGTAGAAGCAAATGAACAATTTTTAAAGCTAAAAGAGGTTGCTACTGGTGTGTTTCAGAGGTGTTTGATGGGCCCTTACCATTCCACATAATTAAATAATCTAGAAAATAAGGTAAAAAGTGAGGAGATAAAATTCGAAGACGATAAGCAGAATACTTTGCTAGTCTGCAGAATTGCAAAGATGAGGGCTGACTTTGAAGAACTGCAAAACCATGTGAGTATGAATAACAGAGCAATTAAATGACACATGAAATTTAGTAGAGACAGATGCAAAATGATGCACATCAGAAGCCTCCTTGTCCAACAATTTTACCTTTATAAATAAGATGGGGGAATCTGAGCTGACTGCTATCTCTCAAAAAATGGGAGCCTATTTTATTGAAGACCTCAGCTTAATGTTCAGGAGCAGACAAAACACCCCTGTTACTATACCACTCTGTAAATCTATAATACACCAGTGTTTTTACATTCTGTGCACCTTTGATTGCCCCTGCTCAGTGGATATTAAATCAGATAAGGCTTAGGGTTAAAAATGACCAAGGTGTGCAACCCAGCTTCCGTACACGGAATGAGTGTGTAGGCTGGGACTCTTCAGCCTGGCAGAGAAATAACACAGGTATGTGGCAAAGGTTTACAAAACCACATGTGGCCTGGAAAGGGTGAATACACATTGACTGTGTTCACATCGAGTTTGGAAAGAAAAGGAAACCTTTCACCTATGGTAATGCCAGAAAGTTCTATGTTGTCTTCCAAATGCACTGCTTTTTTCCATCCAGGATCAAGAGGCCATCAAACGAAGTCAGTAGGAGCCAGATTCAGAATAAACAAAAGAAATTATCTCTGCTAAAAATAGTTGCAAGGTGGCAGAATACTAAGGGGAAGTACTGTGTAAGTTTGCCTTGTTCCTGTTCTCTGTCAGCCCCTGTCAGAGATAGGATGCTGGCCTAGGTAGATACTCCTTCTGAATCAGGCAACCTTTTCTTCATACATAGGAAGAAACAATTTTTTCCTGCTCTTTTTCAATACAACAAGTAAGGAGTACCAGAAACATAGCAGGCAGCAGGTTCAAAAAAGACGAAAGGATGTGATTTTCGTGCAGTTAGTTCTAATGTACATATGTACGTATGTCTAATGTACATGATCTAATTCTGCAGCAAATATTTTCCATGGTGTGTACTTTTGCAAAGGTACTCTTCACTGCAGGATGTTGTGGTTGCCAAAGGTTGACATGGGCAAATTCATTGAAGGCAAACACATCAAGGGTTATTAATTCTCCAGGCAGTTCTCCTGCAGCAAATCCTTAAGCAAGAATTGTTGACAGCTGAAAGACTATTCTGGGGTAACATCACTACATACTTGACTTTTTATTGAACTGCTCCACAGGCGTCCTTGATTGGTCCTTGTCACAGGCAGGGTGCCAGGCAAAGTGAGCATTCTGGCTGATTTTGTGTGGCCTTTCTTGGCATCTGATTTTCTCTTGCGATGATGTGAACAATGCGTGTGTACATCTGTAGGTTTGATCTTCCAAAACCTGGCCTTCAGGATAAGGTTGTTGTTTTTTTTTAAACAGCCAACTGACAGCAGTATATTGGATATATCAACTCCTATATTTTCATCTCTGACACCAGAAAGAGCTTTTCCCTAGGCACACACAAGTGACTGAGATGCAAGTCTAATTCTTATTGTATAGCTTATCACTCTATGTAATTAAAAGGCGGCTACTGTTGTGCACTACCAAGCCAGTCACTGCTTTATAGCTGTGGTCTCTCAAGTTGCTGGTGGACATAAGCGTGGCCTGATGGTCACCCAATGTGTTGATACACATTGGCCAGCTCTTCAACACTAGTTCCTTTTTTTGTTCTTTTTTCCATTGAATAGTTGCATGAAGTTATGTTTCTGTGGCTATGGCCTGCAACCGTCATGTACTGTATCTCAAGAAACAGTCAAACATAATTTGAATGGTGTCTTTATAGATGTAAATCATAGCTGTGGCTATGATTTATTATGCTGAAGCTTTACTACTATTTGCTATATCAAACAGAAAAGAGCCTCTATCACCCGTTTGCAAACGCTTGACACAGAAAAATCGTACTTTCAGCTTTTGGCTAATTTTAGCACTTTAGCGCTATTATGTTTCAGCAATACAAGTGATGGATCTGTGCACTAGAGAGAAGAAAAATGAAAACCAGAAAACATCCCTAAAGTGGAAGTATGCAGTTCCCACAGCCAATTTGCTTACACTAACAGATGTTTTCAGGATTGCCTGTCAAAGGGAAGTGGAATTTTCTAGGGATATATCTGGAGGATATTGTACATAATGCTGCTGAGTCTACTGAAGTATGTAAGCTTTGCAGAGATGCAAGCAGAGGATACTTGGACCTAGGAAGTTTGCTTGACAGAAGGGAACAGTGCTGCTATACTGATACGTAGAAACTACTCTATTACCTACAGAGGTTATAGTGACCATGCTCAATTATTAAAAAAGAAAGTAAGACATGATACCATTGTTAAATTAGAACATTTGGGTTATTTGCTAGAATTGCCTTTGATTAGTGGTGAAATGAAATATTTAATCTGTAATTTAATGATGCTAATACAATATAAGTGCTGATGGAAATTTGCTAGAAGTAATTTAGTTAGCTCATAGGACTTGTATTTACTATCTTACTGAATGCACCTAAGAGATGCCTAGGAAATTAAAGTGTAGAATAGAGAAAATGAAGTGCAAAAGATGTATTAAAGGTGGTGTTCCTTGGAGCTTTCCTCAGAGTGATATTTTTTAGAAACTGTGTCATGTAGTTCTATCAAGTCATGTTAAGATCCAAAAGGTAAATAGTTGCCTTGATTTTAAAGTGTATTAACTTTATCTTGTTTTCTCTTTACATAAACTTGTGACTTTCTGTAATAACTTTAGCGTCACAAAATAACTTGGCAAAGTTTGAGCATCTCAAACAGATGCGATGGGCCTCAGTCTCACTCCTGTCCTGTGCATAGGTACTAGTGATTGTAGCAACAAAGAAAAATCAGTACTGAGAAAAGCAAAAGATCAGTTTGCTGGTCAGAGGCATCCTCCAGCTGACTAGAGGTCATTTACACTCGTAAGAGCGTTCCTCACCCCAGCACGATGCCACACACGCCACATATATGGGTCAGGGGTTCCATCAGACTTGGGAGGGGAGCTCTATGTTGGCTGGGTCCCTCCCCCCATCTGCTTGGCAAGTGATGTTCTTGTCAATATGAGGGTCTCATTGTGGGAAAGCATGAGATTTGTGTGAAAAAAGATGTGAGATTTCATCTGAAATGGCAATCTGCTGATGGCCTGCTGTGTGTTTTGCCTCTTGCCTATCAGTCAGGTGAGGCATTGTTAGAACCAGTCTAGGATGTGGAAAGCAAGAGTGGGGAGCAACGTGCTAGGCAAACACAACCGTAACCCAGGAATCCAGTATCAGCCTTGTTACTAGCAAAGTACAGCACGATGCCATGGAAAAGGGATGGTTACTGAAGATGTTGCCAGTATGGCAGACTACACAGACTCTTATCATGGGAGCCACTTTGTCTCCTTGGGGATACGGTTTTTATAGTGGCACTACATGGACTCAAAACCTGACAGAGTCACGCTGGCAGATGTTTTGGCCAGTGTCCCCACAGGCTTCTCCTTTGCAGCCATGAAAGCGTGTTAGATGAGCTTATAAGATGCCTGGGTAGAGAGGATGAGACTTCCTTCCATTTACCATACACTAATTTTGTAAACCATACTAACACTTAGCCCCCTCATGGTCTGGGAATTTGACAAAATCCTTATCGTAAAATTAGCTATACCAAAGCTTCATTTGCCTGGTTCTGTGAAGAGTCAAGCAGAGCTAATTGTGGCATAGAGAGTGAGTCCTACTGCAGATAACTAGGGCTAGAAAAAGTACATTTTCATTGTGTCATTCTTTTTAATGAGAAGTAAAATAAGAGCTGATGCAGGAGATCCTGGGCAAGAGAAAGCTTTATTATGTATAAAAACTTCTTTTCTCTACTTTTCCGCAGTCTATTATGTGAAAAATGAGTCATATTTTTGACAGTAGCAGATAAGAAAAGTTGTGGCTGAGGGACTGCAAGTACAAAGGGAAGCAGATGGATGGGTGTTGGAACATGCTGAACAAACAGCTTCATTTTGTTTATTCTCTTCTGAAGCACTCAGTCACCGGGTATTGGGAACGTTACATAAAACTAAAACCATTGCGCTAATTCTTCTCTGGTGGCATGCTCTGGATTTCAAGAGAATTACAGCTTTGGTCTTGTAGCAGCAACAACAAAGTCAAAGAAGCATCTCTGCCAAACAAAACTGAATTATTTCCTTTTATATTCTTCCTGCAGCAAAAGACCAGTTAGCCTCTGCCCAGCTTGTCCTCATTGCACTGAGGACTCTGAAAGCAAAATGTGAGGTAGTTTAATCAAGATGGAGTGAGCTATTTTGCTGTAAAACCCCATACAAGCTTGACTGACAGTCATCTGGTTGCATAGCTGGCCCATGTCTGGCTGCTCAGACCTTTCCAGACTGGTCCCAAGCACTAGTTCTGCTGGTGGACACGGTCACCTGGTGACAACCAACCACAAAGATAGGTGCTGAGGTGCCCCTCAGCTTAGTGCTTGGGCACATGTGGGGTGACAGCACACCGTGGGCTTCTCTTGCCTTCTGCAAAGAAACCCAGAGTTCAGACTTTAACATTTAAAGTAAAGGGCAATGATTGCATTAATCAGCTCAGCACGGCAGCTTCCCCAGTGCACGGCAGGGTGGCATATATGGGTGATGCGTTCCCGTTAGCACTGAATGATCCCAGTCCTGTAACAACAGTGGAGGAACCCACTGCTGCAGAACTTCCCCCTCCCTTTCTCACCCTTGTCACCACTGCATCCTGCCCTGGTCAGTAAGTCTTATTTCAGTATATGCCCATAAAGAGGGTTTCACTAAGTCATGTCACAGAAGCATTGGTCTGTGGCAAAGATGAGCTTAAATTAATTCTCATTTTTATCTGGAGGGATACTAGTTGTGAACTAATTACAAAAGAAATATGTAATCCAAGCAATTTTCAAGGCTGGAAATTTCATGTATAAAGGGACATTTTTTGCAACCTATTTATGACCCATCATATGCACTTAGATATTTCCCTAAAATTTTAAGTAAAAAACTGGGACAAAAGGTCATGTTATTATCTTCTTCAAAATCACATATATAGACTATATGATATTTCAAAATACAGTTTAAAAAGTATCAAACAGCACACAATACCCTAAACCATTTCCCAAAGCCAATAGAATAGAAAATGTAGCCACTGAGATCTAACCCCATCTGAGTTTTATCTGAAGTAACATCATTAAAATCCAGATTGAGGACAAAAATGTAAACTTATTTTTTGTGTCTGCTGCAGCTAGTGCCTGGAGGAAGAACCTCCTACATAGTCTGTGGAAATGGACCTCTGGCAGCCTCAGATGAAAAGAGTGGCGGACTTCTGTCCCACCACACTTATTCCCATGGCTCTTTAAATTCTGGCCAACACAATTTAGCCTTGACGCTTGAGTTCAACCTTTTCATCGAGCATGCGTACATATATGTACATTTATATTACAAATACACATGCATACAAATGGGTTCTCTGTAAGTTTTTCATCTGAATGCAATTCCGTGAGTGCGTGCATATAAATGCATACATGCAGCTGCGCTTGCACCTGTTGTACATGGGCATACACAACACCCCCCTCCCCCCCCAGCATGAAATAGCACTAGAAATGGATGGGACTAAGGGACTATAGTAAAAACAGATAATTTCATGAAGATGCTGGGGTTAGGGAATGGAACTGCAGTGAGGCACATTGTTGTCTGTGATAATGTTTTTGCTAAGTATTAGCGATGATTGCATTGATATGAAAGTGGGTTTGGTGCTAGTTGGAGTTTATGTGGAAGGACTTGCAGGCTGTATCTTACAGTGGTGTTTAGCCATTGGAGAAAAGATACAGAGTCCCTAGATGTAGTCATTCTGATTTTAGAACATTGTTAGTTTTTATCCAGCTGTTGGGTCAGGGTTATGGTAAAAAAGTCAGTAAAAAGAGAAGAAAGGAAGCTTGTTTTGCTTTGAGTTTCTATATTTGTATGAAGGGAGAGTTCAACAGCATAACACAGGATTCACTGAACATTTAATATGGGGTAAACACAGACCAAAACACAAAACTGTGTGCATGAGGAACTGTAGAATTGCATACATGTGGCAACAGATAAAAATGACAAGTCTTTAAGAGACCAAATCTTAAGATAGAGACAACTAGATTCATTGCCAAGTCCTTCAAATTCTGTACTTTCATTTTCCCATCAGTTTGCAATCCTGTAATGTCTAACATGCAAACCAGAACTAAGAAAGGTTACACCTGCAGACTGTGAAATTATCAAAATGTGTAATGCAAGCAGAAAGTCACTTCAGGTTCATGGAGGTTACTGCTAGGTAGAGAAATGGCTGCAGAAGTAGAGAGAGAAAGGTTTAGAAAGGTAGGCTACACAGAGAAGTAGAATATACCTGGCACACAGACAACCTTGCACGTGTTAGGTCTGAAACACTTTTAGCTAGTTGAAAAGAAAAAAAAGTTATTTTTTTCCAGTCACAGTTTCTGAGGCTGTCTTACTTAGGTTTTAATCCAATAAGGTACTATTCTTTCCAATGACTGCAATAGGCTTTAGATGAAGGCTTTAGAAATATGTTTGGTGTTTTCTCCTGCTCCCGTTCAGTCTTTTCAGAGGTGAGGTTTGGATCGATTATCCTCCAGGAAGAGCACTAATGCTCCCAGCTGTCATCGGCTCCACAGCTTTTGGAGACAATCAATTCTTCCCAAGGCCCACAGCCACATTTGGAGAGGCTGGCAAAAAAAGTTTACAATTTTAGTCCTCCATACTTGAAAAAGAACGACTTATTTTACATAGACACAACATTAGATGTTTTTTCCCATTCCAGCTATATTTTAACGTTCCTCTGCCCTCATCAGTATATTAATGAGGAACAGCAAACAGTTAAGAAAGGACCACAAGCAATTAAAAAACATGTTATTACTAGTGTTGCAAAAGAAACAGCTTGAAAACCTTCTGTGCTTTTCCTTTCTGAATAATTCCTCTTAAAATTGCCCCTGCTTCTTCCTCTTCTTTATGCAGCTGTCACTTTCATCTTCCCATCTATCCAGCCTTATGGCTGACAGCAGATGAGCTACTAACATTGGATGCTGCTTTTTCCTGGGTTGCACAGAAAATGAATGTAGGCTTTGTAATTTCAGTCTCTAGAAATAGATATGTGTTAGTAGGCTAAGCTGCTGTGTTGAAGACATACAGTGCTAAAATCTTCAATGAACGTAATCCCTTCTGGTTTTTTGACAGATCCATTTTTACTAAATATCTCTTGGCGTGAAAGGAGTGAAACTCTGCACTGGAATTTCGTGCCTGCAAACAGGAAAACATTGACTGAGTGATGGGAAAAATATGCAGATTCATTCTTCTAGGTTGCCTAGGTCACTCGGTGTCTCACCCCAGCACCCCGGTGCTGGGGATTGCCATGTCTCCCATGCACGGCCCCTGTGGCAGCGGGACTGCCAAGCTGCCTGAGCTGATGTGCAAATGCCTCCCTCCATGCCCCACGAGCACTAGCTGATGAGCTTGCATGGATCTGTTGGGCTGTGCATGTGCATTGAGACCTGGGCAGATTTCAGGCAGCTCTTGGCCCCCTCTGCTGCGGTGTGAAGCTGATGACAGCCTGCGCGGTGAGACTGCAACCATGGAGGGGTGCACCAGACAATGGACTGTCCTGAGACAGTAGCTCACCTGACTTCAGGGTGACACAGTACTGCTGTGGGGGGAGCCCTGGCCCTATGGAACATGTAGATAGCATGATCTGTGTTCAGGACGTCCAAGATGCCCTATACAGGAAGCGTGGGAGACAGGCTCCTTGACTTGCACTCCCACCAGGTAGTGCTCAGCCCATGCGGACACTTGAACTATAAGAAATGCTGAACAGGGGAAGGAGAGTCTAAATTTTTGCTTCTACCTGGCCTGGAGTGCTTATTTCAGATCCAAAGTTTGGCTTCTTCACACAATGGGGATTTGGAGCCTGCAGTGGTGGCTTTGCTCACTGCTGTGGGTTGGAGGGAGCAGAGCCTTCCTTTGTGGGCAGTACCCTTGTGCAGAGCTGTGGAGGAGGTGGGTTTGTGAGGAAGGGGAAGGAAAAGGATGAGTCACCCCCCTCCTGATTTTCTGTCTTGAAATTGGACTGTCATATAGCCAGAAATGCTAAAAGGGAACAGAAACAGAAGCAGGATGGAAAGTAGCTGCAGCCCAGAGGGGTGGTTTGCACTCTGCTACATCCGGGACTGGCTATGCGTTTTATGGGACTTAAAATTCAGAAATTATCTAGGCTGTTGAATGTGTCATATGCACGCAGCATCTTGTGATGAAAGTCTTAGATTCTTCATGATATTCTAAGACGTCTTCTCCAGAATTACTGAAGTTTTTATTAGTAATAAATGTAATAAACTCCCCATGGAAGCTGAGTCATCTAGTGACTATTTCTAAAAAATCCCAAGCAGTCACTCTGGGCCTAGCTCATCAGGTGCAGGGTGAGTTGGCAGCCAACCCCATTTATTCAAAACCAGGCTAAAAGCAAAATACAGAATTATTTTATAAAAGGGATGAAATGGTACTCTCCAGAAAGCAGGGTGTTCAAGAAGGTGAATGTGGGAAATTATCCAGGCAACAAAGATAACCATATCATATGGTAAAAGAGATGTTCTCAGTTTTGAGAAAATCAGGAAAATGAAATGTGATCAATGTCTAACTTCTCTGCATGTTTCAGTGTCTGACCGTGTGTCTCTGAGAACTGCCTGCCTATCAGTCCCAGAGTGATTATCACAGGATGCCATGTGACAGAGATGTCATCAGACTGCTACTGCAATGCCTGAATTAGTCTCTGCCAGTTGCAGATAAGACGCAGTCTGAGTTACTGGGGCATCTCCAAGTGAATGTCAAGGCCATAGCTGTCCTCTGGCCATGGCCTCAACTGGCTAAAGCCTCACGTGCTGCTCCCTGCTGCACGACACAGCTTCCTCCCAAAGGGCTCATCTGCCCACCAAGCTGCACATGGGGGTCATTTCTACCCTGGTTCAGACCACATGGGCTGCATGAGCAAAGCTCTCCTGTTTCAGGTGTCTGTTTCTCAGTGACCCAACGGGGTTAGGGATGTGCACGCAAGCCGCTCTGCAGGCAGACCTTGGCAGATAGGGAAACAGCTGGGATGGTAACCAAAGTGGCCAGCACAACCACAGCTGGAAGAGGGCACATATCCATGGGCTTAGGCACAAGAGCTGGCAATGTCTAAGTTAGGCACCAGTGGAGTAGTCCCAGGAGAGTCCTAATTTATCATCATGCTGCACCTTGAAAATGCATTTGATGTGGATCTCTGTCAAGGAGCTTTTTAAGTTCACTTTGCACTGTCAACAGAAATGTAGGCAAATGTTCAAAACCACAATTTATGGATTTTTGCGCTCATCCCAGAGACTGAAGGGGTTAGACTAGTTCCTAGCCAAGCTGTTTTTCTATGTCTTTTTTTAGTCCCATGCTAAAAAAAACCCACCCGTGCTTGCAAACTGCACGTACCTCCTCCCTGGCAGTACGGATTTGTGAGCTCTGGTGACATGAGTCTTTGCAGCCACTGCATGTTGCCACCATAACTCCACATGGGGAGCACACCCAGGGGACTATTTACTATTTCACAGAATTACAGAATGGTAGGGGCTGGAAGGGACCTCTGGAGATCATCTTGTCCAACCCCCCTGATTGAGCAGGCACACCTAGAGCAGGGGACACAAGAACGCGTCCAGGCAGGTTTTGAATGTTTCCCAGAGAAGGAGACTCCACAACCTCCCTGGGCAGCCTGTTCCACTGCTCTGGCACCCTCACAGTAAAGAAGTTTTTTTCTCATATTGAGGTGGAACTTCCTGTGTTCCAACTTGTGCCCATTGCCTCAGTCCTGTTGTTGGACACCACAGAAAAGAGCCTGGCCCTCTTGACACCCCCCTTCAGATATTTATGAGATCCCCCCTCAGTCTTCTCTTCTCCAGGCTGAACAAACCCCAGTCTCTCAGCCTTTCCTCATAAGGGAGATGCTCCAGTCCCCTGATCATCTTCGTGGCTCTCCAGTGAACTCTCTCCAGTAGTTTCCAGTCTTTCTTGAACTGGGGACCCCAGAATTGGACACAGTACTCCAAATGTGGCCTCACTAGGCCAGCCTTAGCAGTGAAGGCTGAAGCAAAGAAGGCATTCAGTAACTGCTATCTCTGCATCCTGCATCACCAGGGCACACACCTCATTCAGCAGTGGGCCCACAGTTTCCCCAGTCTTCCTTTTACTACTGATGTATTTGAAGAAGCCCTTCATTTTATCTGTGACATACCTTGCCAGATTTAGCTCCAAGTGGGCCTTGGCCTTCCTTGTTGCATCTCTGCATACTCTGACAATGTTCCTATATTCCTCCAATGCGGCCAGTGCCTTTTTCCACATACTGTAAACCTCCTTCTTCCCTTTGAGTTTTTCTAGAAGCTCTTTGCTCATCCATGCAGGTCTCCTGACTCCTTTGCTTGACTTCTTCCACTGATCTTGGGCTTGGAGGAAGTGGTACTTAAATATTGTCCAGCTGTCTTGGACCCCCTACATTCTACAACCCTTATCCATGGGATTCCTCCAAGCAGGTCTTTGAAGAGTTAGCTCTCCTGAAGCCCAGGGTTGTAACCCTACTTGTTTCCCTGCTTCCACCACGCAGGATACTGAACTACACCATCTCATGGTCACTGCAGCCAAGGCCACCGCACCCTCATATCCTCAGCCAAACCTGTGATTTCACCCTGTCTCAAGTCCATGTGTATAACCAGAGTGAAGAGTCTTTGTGATAAATGAGGATCAGGAAGAAGTGGCCAATGGAGAAGAGATTACAAATGTGATTATTCAAAGTGCTTTGGGGCATAGACAACTATAAATGTGGGTGGCAAGAAGGTTATTTGGGAGACTCCCGCCATCCACTCAGCTGTGGTAAGCAGCCGTGTGTGGTCTCCTACCCTGCTGCCAATATGAAATACAACACAGCAGCCAGAAAGCACTTGAATGCATCTGGTCTGCCTGCATGTGCTGACAGCACAGAAGAGGAATAACTGATCTGTTATACCTACAGTATGTATAGATACCTATTTTACAACTGCAGTGGACTAGGAGCACCCATCTGTGCAGTCAGCGTTGCTCTACCAAGAAGTGGTAAAACATTAAGGGGGAGTAAGGCATTCACTGCAGCTACTTGTTCATGGCCTAACAGAGCTATCAAAATTTAAGGAAAATTAGTTCCTCAGGTCTGTAAACTCATCTTCGAACTATGAGCTGAATAAGATTACGCATCGATTCCTAGCAGCCTGCTTACAATTTTGTTCTTCCTGTGATTTCTGCATGAAAAGACTGGCAAATAACCCCAGCACATGTCCTCTCCATAATTCAAAGAACTACATCTCTAATGATCCATGTGAAGTTATATGGGCATCTCCTTATAGTATTTTGAGCAACCCCGTTTACTGAAAGCACATATATAGAAGTGTGAGCCCAAATACAGAAATTCAGAAAGCTTCCCAACATGCTACATAGCTGCAAGGCTTCTTTTATTGGGTGAAAATTGTGAAAGATTGTCATGTGATTGCTAGCACCACTCCTTGAGCCAAGAACACTTCTCTGTTAAGAAGATGCAAGATCTTTCAATCAGGATTTAGTTCCCTTTCCTACTACTTGTTGCTTTTCTGTGACTTCTTCATAAATAGCACTTGGGTGTTGTTTCAGGTTTTTGCGCTTTTCCCTTCCCCTTATAAAACTGAAAGTTGTGAACAACAGCAAGCAGAAGACGGAAATACTGAAGACGCCAGAAGGCACACAAGCTGAGGCAAGACAAGGTTTGTCTGCTTTTTCTGATGTAGATTAAAATGGTTGCAATAATTAAAATACAATCTACTCCTGTGTCTTATTACTTGCAGTAAGCTTTTTATTTGCCAGAAGCTGTGATTGTTGACTAAACTCTATGACAAAGCCAGTCTTGAGAATTTATTGTGGCAGAAAAAAGGGTGGATTTATGTAACTAGGAATGTTTGCCAGATGGAAGATAACAGTCAAGTTGTGAATCTCATTAAGTGAGTCTCGTTTTTTAACTAGATGAAAAATATATATTTGGTTTATGGCAAACTTCTAAATTAAAAGGCATTAAAATCAGACTCTTGATTTTTTTTTAATTATTATTGTGCATGTAGAAAGTTTAATAAAATGCCACGTTTTGATTAATTTAATGTTAATTCTAAGTATTACATTCTATTCCATTTGCTCTTGGTAGTGCTGCTCCTGAAACACAAAGTGCATGCTAGGGAGAAAGGCAATGAGAACTCTAAAAAAACCATAAGAACTTCTGGTTTTCTCAGAAGTACAGTGGCAAATGCAAGTGTTCTCCCATATAGCAATGATATAATAATTGCCTTCCTATTTTGGTAATGAACATGAGCCTGTGGTGTCTAGGGTCCTCTTCAGACAGAGAGTTATTGTGATAGATGCACAGAGTATCTCTTTTCCCTGGCATAAGAGGATCTATAAATTTATCAGTCAGCATAGCAAAGAAATATATTTTAAACAGCCTGATTTCACTATTTAAATGTCAATATGCAGAACACCTTATTAAAAACAGGTTCTTTGGTAGTTCCTCATGTTATAATGAATGGAGTGGTTCACAGCAACAGATCTGAGATCAGCAGTTTGGAAATGGAGAGTTTCATGTTTACACCTTTAGTGACAGTAGAGATTGCGTATTTAGACCTTTAGCAGGAGCACTCCTCCACCACACCTCTCCAAAAGGAGCATGTCCTTCTGTCCAGGCACGGAATGGGAAATGATTCCACTGTCTGCTGATATGCTGATTGACTTGATTGACTGCTCTTGGTTTAGCCCTCCACTAGAACTTGGGGTAGCACAGGGTTGCTGACTGATGCCACTTTCCCAGTAACAGCTTTTTGACATACAGGGTAGAATCTCTGTATTAATATCACTACAGGCATCAGTCTCACTTCACCAGCAGGAATTAGGGGTAACACAGTGAAGTCAACTGTGGTTGTTACACTGCTGGGAACTAGGGGCAAACTGTGACTTTAAGAAATGTGCTGGCAGCTCAGACTGATGTCCTTCTAGCCCAATAGTCAATCTCTGATGGTGGCAATAAGTGAGGTTGGTGAGAGACAATGCAGGAGCCTAATCACCTTCCAGCGTGCTTTCCCCTTGCATTTCCCCAGCGTATTAACTGCTGTACAGGGCTGCTGGAGAATATATCCCTGCCTGGTCTTTTATTTCCGATTTATTGTTCTTGCATTTGTCCGTTCCTGTTTTGACCCTGCTGAGCAGCCTGCCCTCATTGCCTGTGAGGCAGCAGGCTCCCGGTGCTGCCTGCTCCTCGCTGCACAGAGGAGAACACTCTTTTACCTGATTGAAAGCAGACTCTCAACAACTCTGCTGAGCACCCCAAGTCCCAGTACTGCAGAAGCCTATGAATAAGTGTGCACATTCACACCACCCAATACCTTTGTGACCGTAAACATTGACCACATCCTTCTTCAGCCTCCTCTTGTCTGTACTGAAGAGTGTCAGGCTTTTTAGTTATTGGTCTGTGTCCTTGACCATTTGATTTACCCCTCTCTGCACCTTCTCTAACTTCATAATCTCTTTCTTGGGTGTAGAGACCAGAACTGCTCACTATGGGTATGCATGGAGGTTTTATACAAGGTGATACCCTACTTTGTTCCCCATAGTCTTCCTGATGATGGCCCTCGTTTTGCTGACATTTTTGGTTGCTTCTGCTGCTGCAAGAAGTGCAGAAATTATTTCAGTAAATGGTCAATGATGCCCATGCCAAATGCCCTTTCCTGACTGTAACAGCCAGTTTCAAGTTAATATCATAAAGGAATGGTTTAGGTTATTTTTCCCAGCATGCCTTACCTTACATTGAAATACACCAATGCTCATTTGCCACTCTTTCAGCATGGCATCTGCCTACCTGGATAACTGTCTTCCCCAGGTTACTGATAAAGATATTGAATAAATCTGGTCCAAGTTGCAAACCCTAAAGGACTCCATTGCTGGTTCATTAAGCCCCACACTTGGCTTCTTACCCTTCAGCCAGCTCTCAGTCCATAGGAAAACATGCCTTCCAGCTCTCTGGCAACTTAGTTCCTTAAGAAACCCTCAGCGCAGAGCTTTGTCAAAGGCTTTGAAAAATGCAACTGTATAAATACATGCATATACGTAACTACTTATAAAATGACCTCTGGGCCCCCTTTATCCATCAGCCTCATGGCCCTTCAGTGGGTAAGTGGGGCAGAATCTCCCTTTTTGGAAGACACGCTGACTCTTTCTCAGCAGACTGGCATTTCAATGAGCTTAGCACCTTCATTCTTCGTTACAGACCCCCACAACATATCAGAGGTGGAAATTGGTCTCAGTGGTTGGTAGGTCCCAGCACTGAGACAACCAACTCGTGGGCCTCAAGCCACCCTCTTAAGCCCTTCTTGTAGCTGAGAGCTGCACTGGTGACATGCCAGTCCCCTGGCACAGCACCTGATTGTAGTGTTGGATTACATGCCTTGGCCAGCAGTCTCAGAGCTGCAGTCCTTCGGGATACTCATGAATGCCATCTGGTCCTGATTATTTATTGACCTCTCACTTATCTGGTTGATTTAATACCTCCTGCACACATCTCTCGAGTGGAGCTGGCTCCTCTAGCCCGTTTGCTGCATCAGGCGTGAAAATACCCCAATGTCTTTGGTGAGGAAGAGTGAATTCACTAAGTTTCTCTGCTATGGTCTTGTTGTCCCTAAGACACCTTTTGCCATTGGGCAGCCCTGCCAATTCCCTAGCAGTCTCTCATCTTTCAGTAGGTTTGCAAGACTTACTGTCAGCTCAAGCATCCTTTACTGAGTGCTCTTCACTTTTTTTATTTTTAATGCTCTTAGTTTCCTCTCCATGTTTGACCTGCCATTATACAGGCTTTCCTGCTCTCCTCATTTGGACAAGCCTGTTTTCTAAATGGTGATCTTTTCCCTGTAATAGTCCCTATAATAGTTCTACTAATAGACATAGGGCTCAATTTTTATAGAAAAAATCTATTTATTTTGGAATGCAGGCTTCTAACACAGGTTTTGTTGAATTGTCTGTTTGTTTTCCTAAACAGTCCCCAAAATCATGTAGGCTTCTTCCTTCTGGGACAGCTTCTCTGTCCCACAACACTGCTGAACCTAGCTCTACTGTAATTGCCAGTACAGGGCTCCCTCCACCAAAAACTGCTTGACCCAGGGCCTGTGCAGTGCTAAAGATTAAATGTAGAATAGCATCTTGTGTTGTTAATATATTTGCAGGACTAATTATTCTAGGGATCAGGCTTTTGTTGCATATAGACGTTTTATCTCATTCTGCTGCAGCATTGCATCTTTATAAAGGCACCCAAAATCTCCTGCTATTGCTACCCATTTTCAGCTTCCTACTCTCACTTAGCATTTTCTGATGACTATTACCATCACAATGAGGAGTTTGGTAGTGCATTCCTAGTACTATATTTTTATTATTAGCGTATGGAATGTCTGCCTACAAGGACTCCGTAGTGCTGCTCTTTAGCCATAATATTTTTATGCTGTTGCAAGTTATAGAGTCCTTCATGCACAGTGCCAGTCCTCCACCTGTGCGTCCTACACTATCATTACCATAAAGCTGGTAGCATGGCAACACAAGCTCCCATGGATTATCCTCTCCCATGCAGGTCTCTGAAGTTCCCCTTGCACCAGGGTTGCTGTCTCATGCCAAGCCTTCCAGTTCCCCTGTCTCGTTTTCAGCTTTGAGCATCAGTGCAGAATTACATGTAAGATTTGGTTTTGCTCAGTCACTCAAGATAGCACGTGCTAGGCAACTGGATTTGTGGGCAGTTGCATTTGCCTTCACTAGTTATTGCAGTCAGGCTTTATTTCCCTGCTGGCCCTGTCAGAGATGCACTGGATGTCAGCTAACTGCCCTTGCAGATCTCATCAGCCCAGCCCACTTGCTCTGCCATGCCTGTCAGCTCTCCTGTTGCTTCTAATTAAATACTTCTCTGCAAACCTTTCATTCTGCAGTGCTAGCAGCCTGGCTGCACTCTGCATATGGTGCAGTCTTTCATTTGTGTATCACTTGCCTTTACCCCAAAAGATCCCTCAGTTCCTTTCATACTTGAATTCCTCCTCTCTACTGTCTCATCCTTGCACTAAAACACTGGTTCTGACCTGAGCTTCTCTCTTGCCTTGTAGCTGAGCCCCACCTTCATCCCTGGTGCCCACAATGACCACAGCCACCACTGGCTCCTCTCCTGCACCCCTAAGAGATTGGCACAGACATCTCAAGAGGTCTGCTCTCCGGGCAAACCTGCTCCTGCTGAGCCACTCTTGCCTCAAGACAGCCGGTCTCATCCCTCTGCATCCCTAGTCCCTTGCCCTGCACATACACGCACAAAACCTGCCCCGAGAAGGCAGCTGTACATGTTACATGCTGGGCAGTTTATGGGGTAGCCCCCACTCTGCTGCTAGACTGCTAACTGCATCTTGAGCTTAAAATCTTATAGTTTTGGGTCACTTCTATTAGTTTCGTATCTCCTCCAATTAAACAAATCTCCGCTTACTTTTGCTCTCTCAGTTCCCCACCTGGCTTGCACACCCATCCGTTGTTAAGGATGTTAGGTTCATGTTAGGCAAGTAATGTCTCAACATTCAACACTCAAGCCAGGCTAAGTTAAAAGGCAAAATGTTTTTTCATAATAAACAGATGTAATTTATAAGTAATTTATAATAAAAGGTAAATGTTTCTTTATGAAGTCCATACTAATCAAGATGTAAATGTTTCTAAAAATCTTCAGAGGTAAAGAAAATAAAAAAACCCCACTCAAACTCTAAAACTAATCTACTTACACGGCAGTTATTTCAGGAAAACCTCCTTTTTCCTTGTCCAGCTGATGTGGTCTCTCTCTCCTGCCACGGCAGTTGTCAGAGCCTCAGGACATGTGTCAGCTGCTTCTACTTGATAGTTTCCATCAGGGAAACACATATAGAAAAAATCTCCTGTAGGGAGTTTCCATCAGAGAGGTCATGCAGTACCACTTATGAGAGACTCTGGTTTCAGCTTGTCCCTTTCTCTCCCTGTTTTTTCTCAGAAGGGTATTAGATCTTACTGCCAATCTCCCTTGTGAAGTCTTTTAGGGGTCCCTGTAGGTCCAATCTCCCACCTGAAATCCACCTTATTTGTTCCTGACCCAGGAGACAGTCTGGATGCTCTTGCTGAAAACAAAGTTTATTGCCTGTCCTTAGATGTGTATTCTTTCTGTTTACCTAGGAACCATCTCCTGGCCTGAGCTGGCTACTGAAAAGCTCTTGGCTTCAAGGAGGTGCAAAATTCTCCCCTTCTCCTCTGTGGTTGCTTGAGGTAGTCCTGTGTGAAATATATCTTTCACTGCACCTTCCTTTTGACATTGACACAACTAATAGGATCATCTACATATGATAAATGCACAGGTTGTTCCTGGCCCTTGACTAAGGGCAGGCGCCATCATGATTAGAAGCTTTCACTTGGCTGGTCTCCAGCCTTGTTCTCTTAAGACATCCCGTAACAGTTTGAAAGAAGAGGGCTGGAGCACCTCTCCTATGAGGACAGGCTGAGAGAGCTGGGGTTGTTCAGCCTGGAGAGAGAAGGCTGCGGGGAGACCTTATTGCAGCTTTTCAGTACTTAAAGGGGGACTATAAGAAGGATGGGGGCAATCTTTTTAGCAAGGCTTGTTGTGACAGGACAAGGGGTAATTTTTATAAACTAAAGGAGCGTAAATTTAAACTAGATTTATGGAAGAAATCTTTTACAATGAGGGTGGTGAAGTGCTGGAATAGGTTGTCCAGAAAGGTAGTGGAGGCCCCATCCCTGGAAACATTCAAGGCCAGGTTGGACGGGGCTCTGAGCAATCTGATCTAGTTGAAGATGGCCCTGCTCACTGCAGGGGGGTTGGACTAGATGACCTCTAAAGGTGCCTTCCAACCCAAACCATTCTATGATTCTATGATACCGGCTTTCTTGCCAGGTCCAAGGATGCTGAGTTTTCTTGATTATATATGTGCACCTAGTTCCCTAAAGGTCTTTAGCTGGAAGGAGAAATGAGGAGCACAAAATAACTTTAATGGCAGCTGCTAGCTAGATGACCTCATGTGAAGAGCCTGAGCAAAGTGCCTCGGACTCTGTGCTTGTAGTGTTCTCCCTAGGGTGCAGGGACCCAAGGGCTTTTCATCAACTGAATTTTTGTTGCCCTAATCCCATCCTTCAGCAGGTAGCATTGGGCCACAAGCCATCACTCGTAATGCTCAGCAGGGCTTTGAATATGCCCACGCTCCAAGTCCTTTGTCCTCATTTGACTCCTCTAACACAAGCTTCACACACAGCAGGAATGCGTCAACCTGTGACAGATCTCTTCACTGATATTTTTGCATGTTTTGGGATTTCTAAAGGCAAGGATGCTTGGGCCTTAGGAAAACGTAGTCAAAAGGGCTCTTCCCCTGTGGGAAGTGATGGGCTGTGATGTTTTCCTGCAAAATGGGGAGATCAGATTCAATCAGGAGAAAAGCTGGTCCTTGATCCCACACAGAAAATGTGTATGTCAGACAGTCGCTTTGTACAGAAAACCAAGACCATTCAAAAGTACTCTGATTGCAAGAGATTTGTTCTTAGGAAGTGTACCTTGTCTCTCCCCTCCATGAAGGAAAGAGGATCTCAAATAAGGAGATTTCCTTTAGGAGCATGTGTTTGCTGAGTCTGGGGTTTTGCTGAGCCCCGCTATCCAGTTTGCCCACTTCTAGTCTTCAGCACTCCTAAGCTTAATAGATATTATTATCTTTATTTTCTGGAGGGATAATTTCAGGCATTGCAGGGATGAGTATGATTTCAGTATGAGCAAATGTCCCCCTTCCCTGAGCTCCCATCTCACAACAGGGCGGGTAAGTCCCTCTCCTTGGGAACCCAATGCAGGGATCACGCTTCCCATGCTCCCCGTAGCAGTGAGGCCAGATTAAAAGGCAGCTGCTGACGCACATCTGGTTGCTATATTAAGGGATCCAGGCTCTGAGACACTGCCCTGAAGATACCATGAGCTGCTCTGAACATACCTCAGGTTCCCACATCATGGCTTGAGTTTGCAAATTAGCTCTGGTTTACAGTGCACTGGGAATAATGCATGGGGTAGCTGGGTTTGCAGAGCACCCAGATCTAAAGCGTACATTTCCCCCTAGAGGGACTCCAGCTGTGCAAACAAATTATTTTGAAATCATGGAGTCAGTGAGGTCCAGCATAAGAGATAAGATGTAGTCATGTATCATTGACCCATTATCACTCTCTCTGGGGCAAATTAAAAGCTTCTTTTTTGTGCATTTAGAAATGCCATGTAGTTCTGGTTTTTAGGTTAAAATTTTCCATGCTCCATCTCTAGAATATGTTGGCAGATGCAGAGAGGGAATTGCTTGCCACTCTTAAACAAGCAACAATACTGAAACCTTCCTTTCAATATACTACTAGCTGCAGGTCAGCCGAGAGAAGAATTTGGGAATTCAGTAAGGAAATAGACTCTAATGAGAAAAAAAAATATTATTTAGAGTGTTTTAGTGATGAGCGGTTTTGATTTGATTGAATTTTAGCCTCACAGGGGGGAAAATGTCACTCTCTCTGAACACAGCCCATTTTCTCACAGCCCATTTTCATTAGGGCTGCAAACGTGGGCTGTTGTGGAAGCTGCACTGTGTGTAGTTGACTGTCTGATGGAGAGCAGTTGAGTGCAAAAAAGGTTGAGAAAGTAGTAAATGAGGAAAAGGCTCCAGAAAAAGGGACATGGAAAACTCTCAGAAACTTAAAGGAAAGAAGAAGTACAGTGTAAGGAGAAGGGAGTTAAAAAAGGAGCAATGCATATCTAGTATAGTATTTATGCAGTGTTTAAGATCAAAAAGTCCTTAATTTATAGGTTCTGAGGTATATCCATATACCTCTGGTATTGCTTGGGAACATGCTGCCAACAGCAGACAATGTACCAGAAAAATTTCACTAGTTCCAATTGGCAAATTCAGTTCTTTTGGCTTTTCATCCTTATCTGAAACACTGATTTACCAATGGACACTCATTTCTTTTCTGATCAGGTGTTAATGTTCTGATGGCAGGTGACCGGGGACTTAGAACCTTCCTGCTACAAAATGGATGACAGCAAGTTGGCCTGTTTTGCACATAGATCAGAGAATTGTCATTAAAACACACATATAACACTCATCTTTAAAAGGCAGTATTTTCATAGGTTGAGACAACGATGAGCTGCTGTAATACTGAAACTGTTTAAAGATGACTTGGAGCTTTATGCCTTGAAATGTGTATTCACGGGGACATCACAAGTGATTACTCATTAATGAACTTTTACTTTCCTCTGCTCTCAGCATCTTGCAGTTTCTCCCCTCAGCGAAATAGTCCTGCATAGCTGAACAACCTGCCCACTCACACCACTTCTTTTTACTTTGCAGAAAGGCAGACAGCCTGGCTCTAGATCATTAATATTTCCGAAATGGCGCTAGACAACAACCTCACCAACAGCTCCTACAACTGTACGATTGACAGCTTCAAGCAAGTCATTTATCCCACCATGTATCTCCTTATCTTCTTCCTTGGTGCTGTTGGAAATGGCCTATCCATTTATGTTTTCTTCCAGCCTTCACAGAGGAAGACCTCAGTTAACATTTACATGCAGAACTTGGCTGTTTCAGATCTCATGTTTGTAAGCACTTTGCCCTTTCGGGCCGCATATTTCCTGTTGGGATCACATTGGATATTTGGTGATGTCGCCTGCAGGATCATGACTTACACCTTGTATGTGAACATGTACTGCAGCATTTATTTTCTCACCATGCTCAGCGTGGTTCGTTTCATAGCCATTGTCTACCCATTCAAACACTGGAAAATAACCAACATGAAGTACGCCAAGATAACATGTGCAGTCATATGGGTCTTCGTGCTGGCAGCCTCCAGCCCTCTGTTAACCAAGGAAATCGCTGGGTACATCAGCCCAGCCAAGTGCTTGGATCTCCACCCCTCCAACACTCACAGGCTCCTCATGATGAACGTCTTTGTCATCATTGTGGGCTTCATTCTGCCATTTTGCACAATTATTGTCTGCTATGTCTTTGCAATCAAAGCATTGCTCAAGTCCAGGACTCCGCAGGGCAAGAAGGCAGTCTGTCACAAGAAGGCACTGTCAACCATCATCATCACTCTCATCCTCTTCCTCCTCTGTTTCCTGCCATATCACATACTGCGAACTGTCCACCTGATGTACGGCAGCTGCAGCCAGGGTAATCTGTCTGTGCACAAAGCACTGGTGGTCACTCTCTGCCTTGCTGCCATGAACAGCTGCCTTGATCCCATCCTCTATTACTTTGCTGCTGAAAATTTCAAAGCGAGAATCAGAAGTTTGTACCGCAGGTAGCTGATGCAGAATTGGAAAATTCTGTATATATGGTCCCGATGGGACATCTAGACTGGGTCCATACTATTCAATGGCAGAGCCTGCGTGGTACTAGCCAGCCTGCAGCCATGCAGCTCAGTGCCAGACACCTCTAGAGCAAAAGTGTCTTGAAGACAACTCGTTGGGGATGGCCAAAACCAAGGCAGGATCATCAGAGATCAGGTGCCTGGATGTGATCCCTGGTCCTCTTCTATTTAGCAGTGTAGATATACCTCCAGTGTTCACCCTCCCCAGGACAAGGGATTGAAAGGGGTTTACCTTGCTACTAGAGTCCATTTATTTCATTTCACAATACTCAACCAGTGACTTGAAGGCAAACTGCTCACCTGACCACCTCAGTATCTGTGTCTGAACCTCTCTGTGCTCCATTTCCCTGTGTGTGCAGAGGTGCATGGTGATACCCAACAGCTTCATAGCACCCTGTCAGTTCCCTTTGCAAACACCGGCCAAAGATTTGCACATAACAGAAATTTAAAACATCACTGATGCTTTCTGCTGAGGCTGACTTGCAAAGCAGAGAGCCAAACAGGACCCAGCACTGTCTCAGGCTGTTCAGAACGCAGTAACATTTCTGAACTTTCCACTCTGAGAAGGCCACAGAGGTATTTTGTTTCACTGATTGTCAAGCGAGATAATGATTTCAAGCAAACAGCATCGGCATGGACCACTATGAGTAAGATGACTGCTGGCAGTGAGGACAGGATGCGGGCACATGGCACTGGGCTGCACCCTGCTGCTCTTCATGTATGTGCCAATTCCTTCCAAGCCATTGCTACACTTGTTTTTATGCTCAATGTTGCCAGTGCTTTTCTGAAAGCTGAGGTTAGGCACCTCAGTCCCCATAAAGGATCCAAAGACACACTTTTAAAATTATTTTGGTCCAAAGAGGTAGCTAGGGAGTGGTTTCCTCCACACAGGTAAGCCAGTCTGACAATGAGCTGCTGCCAAAGACATCCCTAATCCCTCACCTCCTGCCTGCTCTGAGGAGGAAACTGGGCCCTTTTTTTCATAAGATTAACTTCCAATTGCATTGAACTCCTTGACATGAAACATGCACCAATGCAATGGGAAGCACTAAGCCAGGAACAGGAGGAAAGATGGATGGCAGAAGAGGAGGAGGGCTGTTTTAGAAAGCGATGGGGAGCTACACCTAAGTGTACTTTGGAAAATGTCACCAAATGGCTGCCTGCATTTTTAGGTCTCTGGATATTTTTCTAAAATACATTTACTAAAAATCGTATTGCTTGCAATTAAGTGAAAACAGGCTCCAAAGTCAGTTTGACCACATTTAGGTTTTGGTTTTAATTACCTTTTTTTTAAATAAAAAAGGACAAGAAGTTTTGTAATATTTTCCTGGAAAGCAGGCTGTCCCATATGAAAACTAACAAAAATGCTGAAAGCCTTTTCTGCTTGTGAAATCCACCAAAGGTTTCTGTAAGGGCAGATACTTTCTCAATGCTTTGAACTTTTTTGGATAAAACACTCTATAACTAAACATTATTGGTCTCAGACAAAAATAACGGCAACTAGCTATTTTCAGCTCTGTCTGAAATATGCAGAAAACAATAATTGCTGGTCAAGTGGAAAAGTACTTAGCAAACCACCGGGAAAGTCAGATTTTTCTTGGCTATCTAAGGGTTATATTCAATTACAGAGTCAACTTATTTCAGTCCCATAATGCTGCCTTTGATGTAAGCACAGTTTTACTGTAAGTCTTCACTAAAGTTTAAGCTCCAAACCCTTATCTCCATAACTCAGTGGCATACTTGAGAGCTGACCTAATGATGCCATGTGAACTTCTGCAGAGCTTGGTCCCATGCTATTGAAGGAAAAGGGCATATTACTACTGGTTTGCAATGGGAATGGGATTGAGATGGTAGCCTGCCCAGAGGGATAGCAGACAAATAATTAGAAGGAAGGGGGCAAACTCTATTTCAATGGTTTTTCCCTGTCAGAAGTAGACCTGGGCAGGGACAAGTAACAGTCTTGGAGCCTCTGACAAGATACCCTACACCTTAAATACTACAAGGGAATGGAAAAAATTAGCCACAGTCTACTCTCACTAATGTGTTTTTGCCTGTATCCATCCAAACACACCCTGTTATCAGATAACTTTGCATGTAGATGACAGATGTATCTCACTTACGGAGTCACTTTTTTTTTATTGACCATGTTACAACTTTGTTAGCAATTGAATTAACTGTCAAACCTGCGTTTTAATAAACTAGATTTACTAGTTGCTGAAGATATGTTTTTTTATTGATTGCACCACTAACAAGAAATCTCCTCAGAGTGCAGGGGGAGAAAGACCAAGAAACAGATATTGAGTATTTGTAAGTGGGCCATTATTTCACAAGAGAAATGTCTTTGGAGGTGTGAGAACATCCTGCTGCCTTCCTCACTTCACCAGCAAAATAGTGGGGAACATCAGTCAAAATCTGGGATGCAGATAAAGTTGGTTGTTTTTTTTTTAATTATTAATTACTTGCAAAAGAATTCAAGACCATCCTTGTTAGGGTTCCTCACATGCAGCTTTGACAACACTTGCATAACATACCACATCCCCATTTACTGCCATTTCTCCATTTGGGATCGTTGCATGTCTCCACTCATGGAGCTGAAGACCAGTGTTCTTTGCTGTGGAATTATCATAGTAAAAGTGTAGTTAAAAAAAAGGTGCCATATTTATTCCGAAAAATAAAGCTCCTGACAGTTAAATTACTAGCAATGCCTCTAGGTCCCTCAAGGGACCGCCTACCCCTTAAAAAGTGTTTTGATATGTTTCCTCAGTTTTCCAGGAGACAAAATCTAAGACTAGCTATGCATCTAGAAAGTTAAAGCAACAGTAAACTTTTGAGCTTGAAGAAGACATAAGAGCAGGAAACAAAGTCTTAAAGCGACTGGTACCCCTAAGTGACAGCAGATGTTCTAGTGTCATATGCATGTTTTCCTGTCATTCAGGAAAGTCCTGGTATTTCTAGACAAAGGTAATTTTTCAGTCCAAAGCTACACCAGAGACAGATTTTCAAAAGTAATCTCACTGCAGCCTGAACCTCTTGACCTTCAGCACAAGGAAATCCCACCCATCACATTTGCTTTTTAGCCGTGGTTCAGGGCCATGTGTGGCTATGTTTGCCTGATGGAGTGGTGTTATAGCAGGGAGGGGAGCATCACGTTTTTATTTTAAGCAGTGCATTATCCCATTCATTTTCATTATATATTTTCTGCCTTCCTCAACATATATCCTGTTGCCATAGCTTACATTATTTGCTTTAGCTCCTAAGAGTGTCCAGAGAAAGGGGTGCACATTTTGCTATTCATCTTCTCCATCTGAGGTGCATGTTCCTCTATGCTACAACAGCATGTTGTCCTGGCAGCAGAGAGGCATTGGACTTTTCTCATCTGTTTTAGGGCTGTTGGTGTTTCTCTTGGTCCTTTGGGATAGGCAAGATTGAAATGACCTGCTGCCCCTCCAGCTGATAGGAGCAGAAATAAGATCCAACCAAAATAATTAAGCATAATTGCAGTCAGGAGGAGTCAGATGCTGTTTTGATAGTGACGCCATCCCAGGACTAATGTTTTGGTTTCCTGCATCATATTTGAACCAGTTTAAATGACAGCCTCTTTGAAAGACAGAAGAAATGGAGTACAAGTGCAGATTCCCTGAGAGAGTTAAGCATCATTTGAGGTCTTTCAGCTTTCCAGCCAGCACTGACCATGACGTGCCACATGATATGACTGTCCTTATGTAGCTATGCAGTCCTGTACCTCTCACACAGTTGTGCTTTGTATATACAGGAATCTTTCCGGACATCTGCAAAGACAAGCAATATATTTAATTGCATGCAGCTGATGTTATGTTCATCCACCAGTCAACAGCTTAAGGAGGCCAATGAAATTAAATAGCTTCCTTTGTCCCAAATTCCCTTTTTGCCTTTCAGAAAAACTGGCCTGATTTCCACCACTGCTTCCCCTCCTTTTGATTTTACAGCTGAAAGGATAAAGCTGCCTAACACAGGGGCCAAAGCCTGGTCACTCAAGTCACATTCCTGCTTGCAGGAGCAAAACTTGAGCCTTTATTTCTGAAGCTGGGAAATAAAACTCTGGTCCTTGGTCCACCACCCACATCGCCTCACATAGGGCTTGAGTGCTCAGAGTGGTGGCTGGCAGGTTTGCTCATCATGTTTGCTGTCTGCATTTCCAGATGTCAAAATGTTGCGCATGTTAGCTGTTGGATGATATTATGTCTTCTTCTGAGCAGCTGTGGTAGATGCAGCTGGGGATGATTCACTCTGAATGGAGCTGTGTTCATAACATACAAAAGTTTGGGGAAAGAAATCCCTGAAGAGGGGATCTGCGCTCTGTGCAGATGGTTCTTACGTTATTGCCAGCTTTCAATTCTGGAGGCAGGGAGCCTGACTGTCTCTGACAGGCCAGCTCCAGGCCCCTTCTGAGGTCCAGCCCAAAAAGCCCTCCACAGCAGAGAAATCCCTGCTCATGCTTGGTTTCTCCTTGCAACTAGTCTCTCACCCGAGTTTCAGGATGTTTAAGTATGCTTTGCTCATTGCTGAGATACTGCTTGGATGCTGCAAGTTTGCCTTTTTTTTTCTTGGCGACGACAAGGACAAACAATCCAGAAAGAATGAGAAAAATAATCTGTCCTGAAGGCCTTGGTTACTGCAGCTGGAGCAGGCTCTTCCTGTGGTCCCTTACCACCGAAAGAGAAAATATAAACCCACGTCAGGAATGTATGTATGTTATAAAACCCAGTGCTCTCAGATTGGCTTTTTATTTTTTAAATTTGGAATCTCACTGAACATTAAGACATTGAAGCATGGAGAATTCGCTTTATAAAGCTGCTAGTAGCAGCACAGGCACACCTAGATCCTCCAGAAGTAAAGGTGGTGTGGGGAGGACACAGCTCAGTGCAGCAACACCAGCCTTTCACAGGCACACAGTCACTTGGGCAGTCTGTGGACCTGGGTAGGAGCACACACTCGTAGACTTTCCTAATCCCTGAGAACACTCAAGCTACACCTGGATCCATGTCAGCACAAACCCAGCCTGTGCATCATCCCTTCCTATACCTTTGTGTCCTGGTTGCCATGGAAAGGAAAACTGGGTGCAGAGACCAGGTGGGAAGAATATGATCCAGCTGGCCATCAACCTGCATGACAAAGGGAGCACACCCACCTGGTGTGTCTGGTCATACCACCTTCACGGAGTTGTTAGTACAAGGTACAATCCAAAAGTGGCCTCTTCCCAGTTCCTTTCCCTTCATATTTCTAATTGCACTTAGGTAGTGATTTACACTTGAGGTAGGTGGGCTATGTAGGTGAAGGTTGCCCTGGGAAGTGTAAGAGTGGAGGGGCCATTGGGGATGGCATAGGAGAACATGTTGCTCTGTTCTCAGAGTAATGGGACATTCAGGCCAATTCTCAAAGACAAAGAAGCCAATGCCCATCTGCAGACCCTTCTCCGGGGTTTTACCATTTATTTTGGGGCCATCACAGCTCAAGTAGCAGCCCATGCTTTCACAGGGAGAATCTATCTACATGCTTGCAAGGAGCAAGATGAGCTCAGTTCCTACTGACATGGTCTGTGGTGCCTTTTCCTGTTTTCTGACCATCTGATCTAATGCTTGTATGCCCTGTCTTTCTGGAGGGATCCTGCAGACCTGACTCAAAATCAAAAATCTCAGCAGCACATGATAATGTGACATGGGCAGCCTGGCAGTGGGGAGAAGATGTTCTTCAGGTTGTGCTATGGGAGGGAATAAATGTGGAAGTTATGGACTTTCCTCAGACACCAATTCCAGTGTTGCATTTTACACTGGCAAGAGCCAATTAGTGTTATTGTTGTCACCCCACCCCCCGAATTATCTTGGGCTTCTCCAAAGCCATGAGCAAAAAAACAGGCCCACAAGCTACCACCCACCACAGAGTTCCTCTGTGGCCTTAAGCTGAAAGAGCATTACAATGTCCCTGAGTGGATGCCACTCCTGATCCATAAATTGCTACACTGAAAAAAGGGACTGGCCACTTCAGAGGAATATAGGAATGTAGTCAGAGTATGCAGAGATGCAACAAGGAAGGCCAAGGCCCACTTGGAACTAAAACTGGCAAAAGATGTCAAGGATAACAAGAAGGGCTTCTTCAAATACATCAGCAGTAAAAGGACGACGGGGGTTACAGTGGGCCCACTGCTGAACAAGGTAGGGGTCCTGGCGACACAGGATGCAGAGAAGCAGAGTTACTGAATGCCTTCTTTGCTTCAGTCTTCACTGCTAAGGCTGGTCCTCAGGCATCTCAGCCCTCAAAGGAGAGAGAAAATCTGGAGAAAGGAAGAATTCCCCTTGGTTGAGGAGGATTGGGTTAGAGATCACGTAGGAAAACTGGATCTACAGCTTCCTCACAAGGGGAGGAGGAGGGGCAGGCGGTGATCTCTTCTCTCTGGTGACCGATGACAGGACCCAAGGGAATGGCAGGAAGATGTGCCAGGGGAGGTTTACGTTGGATATTAGGAAAAGGTTCTTCACCCAGAGGGTGGTGGAGCACTGGAACAGGCTCCCCAGGGAGGCAGTCATGGCGCCAAGCCTGATGTTATTAGAGAAGCACTTGGACAACGCCCTCAGAGACATGGTGTGAATTTTGGGGTTGTCCTGTGCAGGGGGAGGAGTTGGACTTGATGATCCTTGTGGGTCCCTTCCAAGTCAGGACATTCTGTGATTCTATGATCCTCACGAATCCATGGGGTGTTCCCACAAGTGCTGACGGAGCTGGCGGATGTTTTGCCAATCACAATCCATCATCTTTGAAAGGTCATGGAGGACAGGAGAGGTGCCCGAGGACTGGAGGAAAGCAAATGTCACTCCAATCTTCAAAAAGGGCAAGAAGGAGGACATGGGAAACTATAGGCCAGTCAGCCTCACCTCCTTCCCTGGAAAGGTGATGAAACAGGTCATTCTGGAGGTCATCTCCAGGCATGTAGCGGAAAAGAAGGTTGTCAGAAGTAGTCAACATGGATTCACCAAGGGAAGATCGTGCTTGACCAACCTGATAGCCTTCTATAATGTCATGACTGGCTGGGTAGATGGAGAGCAGTGGATGTTGTTTACCTCGACTTCGGCAAGGCTTTTGACAGTGTCTCCTGTAACATCCTCGTGGACAAACTTAGAATGTGTGGGTTAGATGACTGGACAGATTGAGATCTGACTGAATGACAGAGCTCAGAGTGTCGTGATCAATAGAGCAGAGTCTGGATGGAGGCTTGTAACTAGTGGTGTTCCCCAGGGGTCTGTGCTAGGTCCAGTCCTGTTCAACATATACATCTATGATCTGGATGATGCGATGGAGTGTACCATCAGCAAGCTGGGTGATGATACCAATCTGGGAGGAGTGGCTGATACACCAGAAGGATGTGTTGCCATCCAACAAGACCTGGACAGGCTGGAGAGCTGGGCCGAAGGGAACCTGATGAAATTCAACAAGAGCAAGTGCAAGGTCCTGCACCTGGGGAGGAACAACCCCATGCACCACTACAGGCTGGGGGCTGAACTACTGGAAAGTGGCTCTGTTGAGAAGGACCTGGGAGTGCTGGTGGACAAATTGACCATGAGCCAGCAATGAGCCCTTGTGGCCAAGAAGGCCAACAATATTCTGGGCTACATTAAAAGGAATGTTGCCTGCAGGTCGAGGGAGGTTATCCTCCCGCTCTACTCTGCCCTAATGAGACCACATTTGGAGTACTGTGTCCAGTTCTGGGCCCCCCCAGTTTAAGAAGGACAGGGAACTGCTTGAGCAAGTCCAGCGGAGAGCTACCAAGATGATCAGGGGACTGGAGCATCTCCCATATGAGGAAAGGCTGAGAGATCTGGATTTGTTCAGCCTGGAGAAGAGAAGACTGAGGGGGGATTTCATAAATACCGAAGTTCCACCTCAATATGAGAAAAAACTTTGTTCCTGTGATGGTGACAGAGCAGTGGAACAGGCTGCCCAGGGAGGTTGTGGAGTCTCCTTCTCTGGCAATATTCAAAACCTGCCTGGATGCATTCTTGTGCCCCCTGATCTGGGTGTTCCGGCTCAATCAGGGGGTTGGACAAGATGACCTCCAGAGGTCCCTTCCAACCCCTACCATTCTGTGAGTCTGTGACATCAGGGCCACCAGCTTGCTGAGGCAAAGACATACAGCATCTATACAAACCTTCCCAAACACTACTCCCCAAGTAAGACCTTTCCCCCTGAATAAACCAGCAGTAAGAGCCTTTAAAAAAACACAGAATCTCTTCATGAAAGCCCTTAGGCACTCATGTCCTCTTAAGTCATCTTCTAAAGCAAGATGGCCCACACAGCTACTCATTCAATCAAACCAGTAAGATCAATGCAGAGAAACCCACCCATAAAAGGGAGCTCCCAAACCAAAATATCCCCTCTCCCATGTCCTCTCTTGGACAAGTACACCTTGCTGTTTCCACCCGAACGGTTTATACCCCATCTAAGGACAGGGCTTTAAAGGGATGACACGGCTTTGGAGACAGTCCATGATATGCTGGCAGAGGCTTTGTACCTGGTCAGAAAATAAGGGACAAGGATGGCAGTCATTCCTGCACCTCCTGGGCACCTTGGGGGACCTTGACATCTGCCATTCTTCCCTGCTGCCCTCCCCACCCAAACAGAGATGACACCTTTCTTATTTTGGCAACCCAGTGGATAGGGAACGCGGGGGAAAATTTTGTCAAGCATGACTAATACTGACTTTAAGGCACACCCAACTGCGTGTTTCATAGGGAGCTAGGGTCAGAGGGTGAAGAGAAACCAACAGTCAGGAATAATGTCAGATTTTTCTCAGAAAACAGTGAAAAGCAAGGAACTTATGAAACCTCTACCAGCAACAGATTTCCATTTCCATTTCAGAAATTCATCTAGTTTGAACTAGTCTACCAGGAAGGAGCCTCAGCTGTCACAGAGGAGTATGCCCCAGTTGCTTGGACTGTGCCTCACAACAAAAAACTGTCTTCATTTTTCATACCTGGCACGTTTCAAGATGTTTCATTTCTGGATTGTAATGGGCATTATCATCACCATGACTTGGTACTATAATATACTTGCCTTCAGAGTGCCCAGCCTGATTCCTGATTTCTCAGTACACATGTATTAATCTTGGATTTTGTATTTAGCATCCACTAATTAAATGCAGCAGCAGCAAAATAAAATGCCTTAACCATAATAGTAAGAGGAGGTTAAGTATTTTCAGTCATGTAGTGCATTAAGAAAAAGTATGTGTAAATATACACACATATGCGAGCACATACACACTTTCACACTTATTTATTCATTTATTTCTATATGTTCATAAATGTATATAAATATATACCTGACCATAGATCTTAATTTGCAAAGTCAATGAATAAATATTTTGTAGTCAGCGCCAAAGTACTCAAAATTAATGTCTTATATAACCCTATTCCATTTATATCCCAGTAAGGAATTTAAAAAAACCCCACATTCAGGACTAGCCAACTGTCCCTACTCAACCACCAAATTGCAATGCGGAGCTGAAGTACAAGAAAGTGAAACCTCAGACCCTAAGTGTTGAATCAAAGTTTATACCTGCTCTGGTGAAACCCATTCCTCACTGAGGGACAATACAAAAATGAACCCCAAAACCTCGTGTTCTACATCTTGCTAAATTTTGCTTAACATCCTTATTACGAGAGAATTTCTACTTCCAGTTTCATCGAGACTCTCGCTTTGGCCTGAGGTGATAGGCAAAACCTTTGACACACTGCCTTTTTTAAGTTGACAAGCTGTCTATTTTTCACACACACAAAAACCATGTGGAAAAGATTTCAAAAATCTCTGACAGATTTTTGCCGTAATGCTGGTATAGTAAAACAATGTTTCTTGCCCAAAGGTCTGCAGACCAGTGGGATCCATAGACCCTTCTAAGAGTCTACAGTATGGAAAAAAACCTATCAAATCTGCTGTCAGTCATATTAAATGTACTACTGGGGGGTTCACACCTCTAGAGGAAAGCAGAAAACTGTCACGAAGCATCATTCCCAAATGTGGACATGTTGCTTCCCAAAATGCAAATGTCTGTGTTCAGTGCATGGACTACCAGCGTGCATAAACAGGAGTGTAACTGAACATCAGATTTTGAGAAATTCTGCGCAAGCTCCATTGCTGAGTGCTGCACACTGGCTGGGTTCCTGAGCGCTTCCCTTTATGTGAGGAAAAGAAAGAGATCTAGCAAAAATTCAAACCCTTCAATGCCACATTGAAGAAAGTAAAGGGATTCTATTAAAATATTTAAGACTTTTAACCTAAAACCACTCTCTCCCATCAAGAGCAATGTTCCCAATTTATCACTGTGGAAGGCCTCAGGAGAATTCCAATTTTTAAAGTAGAATGAAGCAATGAAAAGGTAATACCCAAAAATAAAGATGAAATAAAATTATATTGAAGACTCATGAGAAATTGAAATTGATTTGAAGGCCAATATAATCTTCCTCCAGTAGAAGACAGTATAATAGCTTCTTCCTATACACAAATGTATAAGACGCAATCAAATTTTATTGTTTCAGAAAAGATGTGCTATAAGCGGAGGTGGAACAGAACACAGTCAGATTGTTCTGCTTCTCTGGGGACTTTTGCTCATACACTGTGGGATTGCCCAGCTGCCTCTAGCAAATGTGGAAAAATATAAAATAAGATGCAAACTGCATTGATGCTGTATTTTCAAAATCTAAACAGGGTGTTTAGTAAGTGCCTGAAAACAAAAAACACAGAAAAGGATGTTAATCATTATCTTAATTCCTATGGGAGGAGACAGGTAAAAAAGTAAGTAAGTTGAAGGAGGGGGAGAAGTGAGTATGAAGACCATAACTATAGGAAGGTCAAATTCATGTGCATGGAACTGTGTCTTGGTGTAGCCAGATGCTTTCCTGGCCCAAGCAAGATTAATTAATATTAGTCAGATTATTTAGACCTCAGTATTTCTGTACTGTACTGTGGTGTACAATAAACCTGCATGGGATGGGTGTGGAGACAAAGCCCAAAGTTTGAACCAGGACTGCGTGGCAATCAGTAAGACACTACCTTAAAGAACCGGGATTTCCATCTCCTAACCCACACTAGGACAGACAACATAACAGTGCAAGGTTCAGAGAACACAGTGTCACAGGTTACGCAGTGAGGATGTGCATCCCAAGCACATCTGTCTACGGTCAGGTATAAAGCTCCAGCGCAGGAGATTCACCTTGGATAACCTTGACTGGAGATGTGTCCCAAGCAGAAGGGCTGTGAAGAAAGCCACAGCATATTTTAAGAAAACACTCCAGCACATTAAACATAGTGTCATTTCTTCCCATAAAATATAGCACATAATCAGTCAGAAGTAATCTCCCCCAGATTTGTGATGTAAGAAACCAGCTACAGTTCCTTGACATTTCCCCAATGCACCCCATTGCAAGAACTGCTTCACATCATCTTTCTCCCTCCAGATGGGTTTTGCTCTGTCCTTGTGAAAGTTGACTCCTCCTTCATCCACTCTCCCACAGCTTTGCTGCTTGCTGAGCGCTTCCTGCAGCCCAGCAGTGGCCGCTCTGCCAGCCAAGCCACCCCAGCACTATCAGCTGGCGCAGGTTTCCTGTACAAACGCCGGCTGCAAGGTGCAGACATTAGGTCAGTGCTAGTTTCAGTCAAGATGTCTCCACCTGCTCCATGAGTCATTCTGCAAGAGGGAGGCCCAAGAGATTTCTGTATTTCTGACACTGATGGTTGCTGGTGGTTTCCTAACAAGCTGAGTAGTGGAAAACCAGTGGTGCTATCTCAGTTCAGCTGTAATTCAGAGAATTTATTCCGGAAGTGCTGCCATGCACGCTATTTTTCTGCTGTTTCCATTTAGGTCAGCCAACAGGCAGACGCTGCCTTGTCATGCAATGGAGCAGTGGTGACTGCAGATGGGTGACTTCAGTGACAGTTTCTTTACAGAGCCCTTGTCTAAACCAGCCCATAAGAGGCAACACAACCCTTTGCTGACTACACCTTATGAAGGGGTGCTGGCTCACTGTGGGACAATCAGAGAAACCAGTCATGGGATTCGCAGAATCACAGGGCTTGGAAGGGACCTCTGGAGATCATCCTGTCCAACCCCCCTGAATGAGCAGGCACACCCAGAGCAGGGGGCACAAGAACGCATCCAGGCAGGTTTTGAATATTGCCAGAGAAGGAGACTCCACAACCTCCCTGGGCAGCCTGTTCCACTGCTCTGGCACCCTCACAGGAACAAAGTTTTTTGTCATATTGAGGTGGAACTTCCTGTGTTCCAACTTGTGCCCATTGCCCCTTGTCCTGTCACTGGGCACTATTGAAAAGATCCTAGTCCCATCCTCTTGACACCCACCCTTTGGATATTTAAGATATTTATGAAATCCCCCCTCAGTCTTCTCTTCTCCAGGCTGAACAAATCCAGATCTCTCAGCCTTTCCTCATAAGGGAGATGCTCCAGTCCCCTGATCATCTTGGTAGCTCTCCGCTGGACTTGCTCAAGCAGTTCCCTGTCCTTCTTAAACTGGGGGGGCCCAGAACTGGACACAGTACTCCAAATGTGGTCTCATTAGGGCAGAGTAGAGCGGGAGGATAACCTCCCTCGACCTGCAGGCAACATTCCTTTTAATGTAGCCCAGAATATTGTTGGCCTTCTTGGCCACAAGGGCTCATTGCTGGCTCATGGTCAATTTGTCCACCAGCACTCCCAGGTCCTTCTCAACAGAGCCACTTTCCAGTAGTTCAGCCCCCAGCCTGTAGTGGTGCATGGGGTTGTTCCTCCCCAGGTGCAGGACCTTGCACTTGCTCTTGTTGAATTTCATCGGGTTCCCTTCGGCCCAGCTCTCCAGCCTGTCCAGGTCTTGTTGGATGGCAACACATCCTTCTGGTGTATCAGCCACTCCTCCCAGATCGGTATCATCACCCAGCTTGCTGATGGTACACTCCATCGCATCATCCAGATCATAGAAGTATATGTTGAACAGGACTGGACCTAGCACAGACCCCTGGGGAACACCACTAGTTACAAGCCTCCATCCAGACTCTGCTCTATTGATCACGACACTCTGAGCTCTGTTGTTGAGCTAGTTCTCTATCCACCTCACTTTCCACTCATTCAACTCATACTTCCTCAGCTTGCCTGTGAGGATGCTATGGGATACAGTGTCGAGTGCCTTACTGAAGTCAAGACAGACAGCATCCACACTCACTGAGCTTCAGATGCCTGCAAGATAGATGAAGAAATCTGGGCATGTCTCTCTTTATTCCCCACATAATTAGCAGGAGAGGCATTATCCAGTAATAGCTTGTTCCACCTAACGCAGGGGATGTATGAGTTGCCCCTGTTGACTTTAATGGCAGTTCAGTGTGAATAGCTCAGTCCTTTTTTTTGTCTTAGAGGTAGCTACACTTGGGTGAGACAAATCCCATCTGAAATCTCTCCGTTCTTGCTCATGAATACTGCAGGGACACAGCACTGGAAGAGATCTGGGAGACCATGCCGTTCTGTTGCTATCAACATCACCATATGTCCGTGTACACAAAATGATCAGAGGCACTTGAAAAGCAGTTATACTACTATAGGTAAACTTTTCTTTAACATTGCTTTTCCAGGTGACGGTGCTTTGATGGCAAGAAACAATCTTCCAGTTTCTACTCTACAGGCAGGCATGGATGTTTTGTTCATGTGTTGACACTCCTGTGCTTTGCATAGTTATTTTTCTCCATCTGGAGGTTATCTGCCAGATATATTATTGAGGGGAAATATTTTTGTTTTCATTTTTGCTAGGTTAAACATGTCACATACTCATGGCACAGTGTCTCCAGTTGCCTGATCATCCTGGTCATTCTTCTCCACACCCATTTGAGGCTGAGTGCATCTTCCTGGACATGCATGTTCAGGACTGTACACACTGTTTCATCTCAAGTGAAATAAAAGTCAACAATGGCACATTTTCCTGCCTTTACCAGGATGAAGGATAAGTTACTGGTCTGATACATCTCCAGAAAACACTGGACTTTTCATGATTACATGGTGCTCCTGGGGTCATAGTTGCCCCATGGTCAGCTAGTATAGTTCCATCCACCCTCTCTTTTGTTTTTTTTCACCACAGAAGGGTCACGCGTCTGCTCTTTTTCATGAGTTTTTATGGCAATGCCTCTACTGCTGGATAAAGATGAGGCCAACCAGCCTGGACTAGCTCACACCCGTGCTGTCATGCAGAGGTGCCCTGGAGAGAATCAGATGGAGCCCTTCAAAATGGAGTCAAGAGTGAAATAACAGGCTTGCAGAGAAGCAGATAATCAGCTTCTGGGCTTGGCTCAGCTCTCTTTTATCTAGCAATGTGGAGATACTCCAGTGCCCTGGAAGTACATGCAATGGAGACTTCCAAATTTAATTTATAAAGCAGGATTAAGAAGCATTAACCTCCCAAGGAAACATCTTAGTTGTATAAAACAAGCAAACCAGGCATCAACAAAAACAAAATGTCCAAATGAGCTCAGCAAAGCTTTTGCTATGGATATTTATACTCAGCTAAGTAATCCACCTATTAGGAACAGTGTACTCGTTAATTTACTTGATGCTTAACTTAAAAATTTGCTATATGCTAAGGAACTCACAGCTCCAGATCATACTGCACCTGACAGATGCAGTGACACCTGAGTCGAAAAGCTGCTGCAAATTTGCTTCCAGGAGGGGCTCAGGGTTGTGTCAGCAACCTCTCTCATTTCTGATAGGGCCACCATAGAAACATAGAATCATAGAATGTCCTGAGTTGGAAGGGACCCACAAGGATCAAGTCCAACTCCTGCCCCTGCACAGGACAACCCCAAATTCACACCATGTCTCTGAGGGCATTGTCCAAGTGCTTCTTGAATAGCATCAGGCTTGGCGCCATGACTGCCTCCCTGGGGAGCCTGTTCCGGTGCTCCACCACTCACTGGGTGAAGAACCTTTTCCTAAAATCCAACGTAAACCTCCCCTGGCACATCTTCCTGCCATTCCCTTGGGTCCTGTCATCGGTCACCAGAGAGAAGAGATCACCGCCTGCTGCTGCTCTTCCCTTTGTGAGGAAGCTGCACACCGCGATGAGGTCTTCCCTCAGTCTCCTCTTCTATAGGCTGAACAAACCAAGTGACTTTAGCTGCTCCTTGTACGGTTTCTCCTCTAAATGCCTCACCAGCTTTGTGGTCCTCCTCTAGACACTCTCTAGTAGCTTTGTATCCTTAATATACTGTGGCGCCCAAAACTGTACACACTACTTGAGGTGTCTTGTAAGACAGGCTTTTAGCAAGAAACAGCCACCCATGATTATATATTGGTGTTTTCTAGGTGTGGAGCTAACTCATATAAATGTCCTTACAGGAGTGCATTCTATCTCCTTACACCAGGAAAGTGCATCACCAGCCACAAAGGGTGGAAAGAGTACAGCACAGCAAGCCATGCCATGGGCACTGTTGGGGACTCCAGCTGCCACCAGCCATTTCCCTGGACACCTACCACAGCCACATGGACTGAGCTAAGGGGAGCCCGAGAAGCCTAGGAAAAAGCTGTCAGGCAAAAGTTTAGTAACAAACATCTATCTCCCTTCTTACTGCACGGCTAGCTCTGAATTACCACATCTAGGAAAGGCAGGGGACAAACCCGGTCTGCCACAGAAAAGCCCTGTAGGAATGAATCTGTTCCCAAACAAGCCTGATAGTGCTCACCTGCTGGTCATGGTGCTGTTGTGTAGGGTTATCAGATCTCAGGGTGCAGGGGAACCTCTCTCTCAACATGTCTACACATGCTTAGTGCTCTCCTACTGACACACAGCTTGGATAGGATGCAGATAGAATAGAATAGAACTATTTCAGTTGGAAGGGACCTACAACAATCATCTAGTCCAACTGTCTGACCAATTCAGGGCTGACCAAAAGTTAAAGGATGTTGTTAGAGGCATTGTCCAAATGCTTCTTAGCCACTGACAGGCTTGGGGTATTGCCCACCTCTCTTGGAAGCCTGTTCCACTGTTTGATCACCCTCTCGGTAAAGAAATGCTTCCTAATGTCAAGTCTAAACCTCCCCTGGCACAGCTTTCAACCATTCCCACTTATCCTATCACTGGATACCAGGGAGAAGAAATCAGCACCTCCCACTCCATTTCCCCTCCTCGGAAGGCTGTAAAGAGCAATGAGGTCGCCCCTCAGCCTCCTTTTTTTCAAACTAGACAAGCCTGGAGTCCTTAGCCACTCCTCATAGGACATTCCTTCCAGCTTTGTTGCACTTCTCTGGATGCATTCAAGGACCTTCACATCCTTCTTAAATTGTGGGGCCCAGAACTGCACACAGTACTCCAGGTGAGGCCACACCAATGCTGTATACAGCGGGATAATCACCTCTTTTGACCAGCTGGTTATGCTGTGTTTGATGTACCCCAGGATGAGCTTTGCCCTCTGGGCTGCCAGGGCACACTGCTGACTCACACTGAGCCTGCTGCCAACCAGCACCCTCAGATCCCTTTCTGCAGGACTGCTCTCCAGCCACTCCTCTCCCAATTTATACTTGTACCCAGCATTACTCCATCCCAGATGCAGAATCCGGCATTTTGACTTGTTAAGTTTCATCCAATTAATCATAGCCCAATGCTCCACTATATCTAGATCCCTCTGCAAGGCATCCTGTCCCTCAAGACAGTCAACATTACCTCCCGGTTTGATATCATCAGCAAACATGCTAATACTGCATTCAACTCCTGTATCTAGATTGTTGATAAATATATTGAACAGAACTGGCCCTAGGATTGAACCCTGAGGAACACTGCTGGTGACCAGTCACCAGCCAGATGTAGCCCCATTCACTACAACCCTTTGAGCACTGCCATCCAGCCGGGACTTCACCCAGTGCACTGTGAACCCACTTAGTCCACATTTGGACAACTTGTCCAGAAGGATGCTGTGAGGGACAGTATCAAAAGCCTTACTAAAATCCAGAAAAACTACATCCACTGCCTTCCCTTCATTCACTAGATGGGTGACCTTATCATAGAAGGTGTGCTGGTTTTGGCTGAGAAGGGGTTAGTTCTCTTTACTGTAGTTCCTGTGGTGCTCAGGGACCTTTTCAGCTTCCCGCGCTCTGCCACGTTTGCAGGAGGCTGGGAGGGGCGGGGCCATGGCCGGGCAGCTGACCCCGACTGGCCAATGGGATGGTCATTCCATACCATGTGACACCATGACAAGTATATTGACGGGGGCAGTTGCAGCTTGGGATGGTGCCACGTTGGGTTGGCGGGTGGTGAGTGGCTGTGTTGTGTGTGGTTTGTTTTGGTGGTTTAATCACCCACACACCCCCCACGGGTTTCGCGCCTCTCGTTGTTTTCCTTTCCATTGCATTTTTGTTATTGGGTTTTTTAAATTTTATTTTAATTATTAAACTGTTCTTATCTCAACCCACGAGCATTACCCTTCTGATTCTCTTCCCCATCCCACCCGTGGGAGAGTGAGCGAGTGACTGTGTGAGGCTGAGTTGCCAGCTAAACCATGAAGAAGGGTATCAAATTAGTTGAACAGGACTTTCCTTTAGTGAACCCATGTTGACTGTGCGTGCTGATTGCATTATTCTGTAAATGCCTTTCAACAGTACCCAGCATGACCCTCTCCATAATTTTTCCAGGAACTGAGGTTAGACTAACAGGTCTGTAGTTCCCTAGGTCTTCCCTCATCCCCTTTTAGCAGATTGGAATAATATTGGCTAGATTCCAGTCAACAGGGATCTCCCCAGACTCCCAAGACCTTTGACAGATCATCAAGAGGGGTCCTGCCATAACATCCACTAGTTCCTTCAGTGCTCCGGGATTAATCCCATAAGATCATTAACACAACCAGGCAAGGGTGTTTCCATAACAGTGAGGGTTTTAAATTTCCAGCAGTTGTGATTTATGGCTCAATTTAGTCACTCACACTTAGGGCTTTAGTGCAACTTAGAGGTCCTTCAACATCCTCATGGGGCTAATAGACATGACAATGAGTCTTGGGATACCCAAGAGCATCCCAAATGGCACCAGCCATGATGGATGGATGGATGGATGGAAGGATGGATGGATGGATGGATGGATGGGTGGATGGATGGATACAGAGACTCGCCTCTGACAACTGCTCAGCTCAGTGGCTCATTAGACTCCTCTGGCTGTATTGACATGGAGCTGGGTTTCAGTTGTCCAGACATACCTATGGAGTCATTTGTGGTGTCAACCTGGCATCATTTTAAATGGTGCAGGATATCCCACCTGGCTTACCAGGGCATGGGTTTACTGTAATTACTGTGTCATATCTGTCATGGGACTATAGGGTATCTCAAATGGCACCAAGTGACTCCTGCCCAGGGCTGGAGCTGATGGCACAGGCACCGAGGTAGATGAATCCTAAGCTGGACCCGGATCCCACCCCAAATAATCAAATCACAAAGAGATTTGCAAACAGTAGAGTTTAACAGATATCAGCAGGACCTCATACTAACCCAGAATACACTCAGCCAAGTACTTTTTATTTTAAGGAATTAGTCCTTCCCAGATTGAAATCCTCCAAACCAGATTGGTAAATTCAGCTATTACCTCCTAAGACAAAGACTGAACAGAGGCATTTGATCATCCAGGATGCTTCCCTAGTCATTTGACAAGATGAGCACATAATAGCAATGTAGTCATACTTTATATTTCAGTCGCTGTAATAAAACACTGATATTACATCTGTATAGGTAATTGCTTTAATATTGATGAGTACAACCTACCCTTCTCTGCCTCTGCGAAGCTCTTACTGCTTTTACCTATACTTTATTCCAGGTAATCAAGTAAACAAATCGAAAATAACTTTTGCCACACTAGTCCTGTCTTCCTCGTCTGCTAACTCTGCAGTATCTGTTATTAATAAGCATAATATAGGTTTTATGCTCTTATGAGCCTTGGGCTTTGTGCTGAAATTTTGGTCCCAGTACTTTGTGCTAGTTTACCTTGCTCCACAATTACCACCCAACAGCAGGGATTAGTTCAGTATTTCAGTGCAGTCAAAATCCAGTGGGAGGTCCTTATGTCTACCTCAGTTTTGGGGAAAATATCTTTCCTCCAGTGATTTTTTTGTATGTCTGGGTTATGACTTTGACAAGCTCCCATAGCAAATCCTTTTCTGTCTTGTTCAGGGTGCTCCTAAGGACTTACAAGCACCCAGGAGCATGCACTGGGAGAGGTCATAGTGGCCAGACAAAGCTCTCTAGGGATGTCTTTAATACGGGGTATGACAAAAATGTACGTGGGAAAAAAGTATCACAGTCTGGCCTGGTCAAGGGCAGACAGTCTTGCATTTAACTGTCTCCATGACCATGTTTAAAAGCCCTTCAAAGTCAGAAAGGATGGGCCAGAGTATTTATGTAGGCATTTGAAGCATTGGGAGGATTGAAGTGAGTGTTTTTTCCCTTGGATAAGCAAAAAATAACTGAAAATATATAAAGGTGTTGAAGTGTAGATTGGGTTTAGATGAGACAACTGGGACGAAGACCCTTTTCTGCCACCTGGGCATAGACCCATGTTACCCACCAAGAGGTGGAAGTGGGAGGCTTACAGTGGCTGGATGGCTGCTGCAGCTGGGATGGACAAGTTGCCAGCCTCCCCTGGCTCTTGTTTGTCAAAGGCAGAGCTGCTTTAAAGAAACAGACATATAGCCCGAAGGAAGCAGAAATAGCTCGCTGCCTTTTCTCACAGTACAGCACAAAGGATGTGGTTTTTCTTTTTCAGGTGGTATTTGCCACTGTTGTGTTTTCTGACACCTCGCAGCTGGAGGACGGAGAACAGCTTTGTGTGAGGGTGTGGCTGAAGGTCACATGGCAATTTCAGTTAGTACAGGATGTATCTTCATGGCTGATTAGTAAAGTTTCTCAAATGGTGCCTTCATTATTTGCTGTCTAAAAATGGGACTAACTCCTGATGCACTTTGGGGTACAGTATAACCAACTTTTTTTTTGACTGGCCTTTGTTTCTAACAGCTTCCCTCCATGTTTAAGAAACATCTTAGGTGAAGACATTGCCAGATCATCTGAATGGCTAGAACAGAAACAAACCCACAGGGCTTCTTCCTTTCCTCCTTTAATGGCTGTATCCTTCCTTCTCACCGCATATTTACAAATATTTCCTTCCTCCTGATTTCTCCTCTTATTTCTTTGTTTTCTCCTCTTGTATATTCTCTAATGGCAACCGTACCTTCTCCCAAAGTTTCAGATACTCTTTCTCTGGCTAAGCCTCAAACCCAGCTCAACTTCTCCTTCTCAGCTTTGCATTTAATTCCTTTGACATTTGTTCTGTATGTCTATCCACCATCCCAATGCAAGTTCTTTAAGGTGAAACCCAGATCTTTCCCTCTGGCCTTTTCTGCACCATCTATCACTGTGGACAACTCCATTTTCTTCTCTCTGTCTTGTAATCCAGGCTTTTTTCTTTCCTTCAACCACACTAAATCTTGTCTCATTAAATCTTGTAATTTCTTTTTTTAATATAATCAAGATCAGTCTTTTCATTGCTATCTCCAGTCAACACCTGATTCATCTCATCTTCTGTCCTTGTGGCAATAAATTCCTGTAATAGATAGGTAGCTAGAATGCTGCTAGAATATTTTGGTAAGGGAATAAATCCTGCTTGTCTACATTTTTTGTTCAATCTGAAAGATTTGTTGCTCCATCGTAAACTGACTTTGCTTCATGGACAAAGCAGATCTCAGATGTGGTCCTGTTCTGTGTGCTGTTAATTGTATGGCCAGTACCACTTTCAACCTGAGATATTATTCAACAAAATTTCATATATAGTTACTTGAATTTCCTTTGCTACTCCATTGCAGGGTCATTTGATCTGTTTTCTGCTCTACAGTAAATATTCCATGTCATTCATTATAAGTGAACAAATTAATTTAGCTTATAGGCTCTGACTCTTCCCGTCTAAATACTTTCTCCAATGGGCTGTTTCCAGCATGTGTTCTTCTCTGAGCCACCGACAGGACATGCCTATACTGGATGGCATAAACAGAAAGGTCTTTTTCCTTTACTTGCAAAATGATTCAATGCTAGCCCTACCTGAAGGGGAAAGATGATGATTCCTTTATGCTACTTCTTTATTTGAGCTCTTACATTTGCACAATCTGTCTTTCTTCCCCAGGTATTTTGTCCATTGCCAGTTTAAACCTTTAATTATCTGAAACTGTATTGTTCATGCTCAGTGCATTTGCAATGTGTTCATTAGGAGCCAGCTGGAAGATGTGCCAGTTATCATAAGTACCTTTGCTTTTCAGTCACATCAGTTACAAGCCAGGTCTTTAGGACCCCATCCTCACAGTTCAACTCTTAGAAACCCAAAGATCCCTGAATCTTGTATGTTTACATGTGTATGGTGTCATATCCTACCAGAAACTGGTAGGGATGCTTCTCTTTAGGAGGCCTAAGTCTTTCTCACTGCAAAGAAGATTTCTTTTTGTAAGTATTGGGATGAATTCTACTGTTTTGCACAGCTTGGCCACCTGGGAAATTGCAGTGACAGCAAGTGACAACTGCTGCATATACGTGTGCATATATATTTTATATATACACACACAAACACACACATGCACCTGCACCTGCCTGCGGAATCTCCACCACATCTGAGCAGCACAGGGCCCATGAAAAAAGCTGAATGTGTCTGATTCCTTCCAGCAGAGGTCAGTGGTATCTTAGTTGCCAAAATTGCTCCATGTGTCCAGTCCAGCATGCACACATAGCCATGCGTGGGGAAAAGGCACCCTGCAGGGGGGCGGCCTAGCCAAGTTCTTACACCCAATGCTGGGAAAATTTGTATTGAGTTCTCAGGTTACAGCCATAAGCACTTTGCGTATACAGTACTGCCTTAGCTTTTTCCGGAGAGGTGTATTGGACTTTTCATTTTAGTAAAGAACTCTTGTGGCTCACAGCAGCTTCCCCTTCTCATTAGTTCTTTTTTTTCCCTTTAAATCATTTTGTAAATATCTCTTTGGCCAATGTGGCCAATTTAAAATGAAGTTAAGAATTCCTAGAAAATTTTTATTTGCTACTGAGAGTGCATAATCTTTTAAAAGAATGTTTTATTTCATATTTTCTTTTCTCTTTCACTGAAGATGGAAACTATGTAAAATACATTATCTCTTTCATTGTTTTTCCCCTATTTTTATGCCTCACCCCTCCTCCAGGACTCATGCTGCCAGTATAAAGTGTATCTCAGATATAAGAGGCTAGAGACCTTGTTTAATGAACTGCATTGCAGAAGATAGTTGTATATTGTATTTTCCCGAATCTCTTTTTTTCTTCTTTCTGAAAAGCATTGCAAGCTTTATTTCACATTAGCTTTCAGTACAGCCCAACCACCAGCTCTACAACAGAAACAGCAAAGTACAGGTGAATGGGAACAAAGTTCTAATCAGAGCTGTTTGCCTCTGTTACTACATTTCAGATTTACCAACCTTGAACCACTTGATATATAGCAATGACACTCTTGTAATTCACAGCTACTCATCATTTAAACAGCAATAAAAGAGATGCAGAGCATTTCATAGACTTTCATGACCACCTAAGGACCTGCTGACCTTAGGCCAAGGCTCAATAACCTCTATTGATCATAAATTCCCAAACAACTGCTTTGGCCAGAGTTCATTATTGCTATTGGAAGCTGAAAGGCATGGAACGAAATATAAGATGTCTGTTTTCTCCCCACTGCCAGGTTCTGCAATGTGCATGCCCTAAATTGCCCTGGAAATACTAAGAACTGCCAGGGAATTGACTTTCCTTGTGTTAGCTCACAATGTTCCATTTTTATATCCTATCTACCCCATTTCTCTGATTTAGAGAATAAATTACAGTGCCCTGTAAGATTATTTTGTCCACAGTATTTAACACATCTTTCTAGTGGCAACATAAAGTACATGTATTGAAACATGCTACAGTCTTAATGTTAAAACCAAAGACACAAGTTTAATCACATATAGGTTTTTCTGCTTTTCTTCTGACATATATTTGTGTGGTGCAAGAGTTTCAATAGATGAGCCATCCTCCCTAAAGTAATGAGAAGACCCAAGCCAGAGCAGCCCAGGGCAGGGCACAACCCTTGGGGACCAGCAGAAGTGATGCTCACAGCTGTCACACAGCACATGAACCACCCTCTAAATTAATGATAGTATCAGAGCCATGAGGGAATCTAAACACTTAGTTGTAATAGAGATATCAATAGGTCAATGGCTTTGGTTTATCAGGAATAAAAAATGGAGAAAATCATGGTTTCTGTTAGGATAAGGGAGCAGCACAAGCTCAGGTCTGTATTGTGGCAAGGACCGTATTGATTTTGCTAGGGACGGTCCCTGTGATATTAGGCCTAAACAAGGTGGAAGATCCCTTCTATGGAGTCCTATGCCTCCAAACACTTCTGTGCTTGGCCCAGCCAAGACCCCTCCCAGCAGAGGCTTCAGAGGAGCTGATGAAGGAGGAAATTCCCACCAGCAAGCTCCCTCATTTGCTGTTTATCACGCCCTTCTTCCCAGTCCTGCTGGACCCAAGGAAGAAGCAGAGACCATCCAAAGGGAAAGAATCTTTCAGCGCTGCATGAAGGAGCTGGAGAGCTTCTGGAAGAGCAGGGAGGTGGCGGAGCAAAACCCATCAAGCCCAAGGCGGAGCTGAGGGGCAAAGGCCTGGTGAGGGGCAGGGTGCGTAATCCAGTTATTTTTTGTTCATGCTTTTTTTGGGGAGGCAAGGCTAAGAAATGATAAGGTGCGCAGGGAGGCAGGGGTGAAGGTAAAGGATACTGCAGAAACAGACAGTTCATCTTCTTCATTGTTACAAGCTTGGGCTAGAATAAAAATTCAGTAATGATGTTTGAAAACTCAACACATCTCAGGAACGACGGAAGATTAATGGACAGAGACATCTCCCTTCCAAACCCTGGGCTCTCCAAAGTGGTCCAGCACTGTAGTGGGGGAAGTTCAGCTGCTTTTGGTTATAGCCACTGAGCTGTAAGAGCAGTGAAAAGATTATTCTTCTGTCCATGATCAGAATTTCATCTAGGTTTCTTACCTGCATGACTTCATTAGTTAGAAAAGCAAAACTCTTTTCCTGTTATTTAATATAACTGCTTGAAAAAACACACCAGATAAAAGATTTCAGCAGAATTTCTCTCCAAGTTATCTTTTCTGACTGTTTACTAATATTTCAGAAGGTAAACAGCAGCACTAAATCAGCCAACAACTGTTTTCTTCATATATTTTTCCTAGAATAAATATACTGGCAGTACAGCATAAATCAGAAAGAGATGGGTTGCCAAAAAAACCTTAAAAATAGGGCTCTCTATTACCTACAGTTTATTACAGCTGCAACTGTACCCCTTTTTGGTTGTTTTTCTGCAAATATTTTTATGGGGTTTGTGTGGATGGATGAGTAGTTGGATGGATGGGTAGACAGATGTCTGGACAGGGAATTTTATTCAAGCAAATGGGGATTCGGCATGTGAACAAGTATATTCATGCCAGAATTGCTTTCTCGTCTGTCATGGATAGAGACACAGAAATAAATATAGGTATATATATGAGTATTGGCAGAAATGTGAGATAAAAATGAAGGGAGTATCTTTCAGACTGATAGAATTTCTGCTCTGTCAGGAGGGAAAACAGCTATTTAAAAACTGGGGCCAGCATACCAGGGAAACATAACGCCCTTTGTTGTGAAAAAAAGGAGAAAAAAAACCACACAAAAAAAGATTAAAACATTGTTAAATGCTTTGATTTTTCCTAGGCTTATTTTTCACCTGTCTGTATCTGAAGCTGTGGGGTAAACCCAAGCACCAACATGATGTCTAGTCCTCCATAGACCGGGGAGAGGAGAGACAGTGCCTGTGATGCTCCCGATAGGAAGAGTCAGTGATCTACACGCACTGGCTGGTTCCAGGGCTGTGCCACGCTGCACATCTCCCTCGGTGCAGGGCAGACTCAGCCGGGTCATTGCAGTGGAGGATCCTGCAGTTAGCTCCCACTCAGTACCATGATTAAGCCACCTGTGTGGCCTTGCCTTTATTTGACAGTGCAGCAACAAGTTCTCATGTGAACAGCCTGTCTGGACAGGGGAAATGATGAACAGAGTTGTTTTCTTGTAAGAAAGTCCTCATATAGCTTGAATGACCAAAATGGGATGACCCTTTCTATCGATGGGGTGTGCATGCCATGCTGTGCCCTGATGGGAGGCCAGTTTGATGTTGCACAAGTTGGGGTTCCCAGCATCTGAAAGGATGTTAGGTTATCTATACTATTCTCTCTTTCTTTATACTATTAAGCCTAATAAATAGGATTTTAAGAGATACTTTGCAGAGTCTGAGTGCTTTTCTTACCAGGATCATAACAAACCAGCTAACATGCAGGACAGACAGCTGCACAAGAAGCCATCATACGCACACTTTGATAAATGCATCGTGCTAGGGTGAAAGGGGCAGGGGATGGGGACAACTGCCTTTGCCAACAGCTGGGCTTCGCTGCACAGTCATGGCCATGGGGAGCGTGGAAACCAGGACCTGCGTTGAGAAGATTGTTTTGCTGGTACTGCTCAGGTCATGTCCCAGCAGCGGTCCTCTCTTCACTATCCACCTTCTGCGCTTGGGAGCAAGAAATCCTTCTCCGTTTTAAGCATGTGTAAAATACATATTGGCATTGCCCTCTGCTGGTTAGTCCTGGCCCCGTCATGAGTTTCACACTGATAAACACCCATGGACCGACGGACCGCCCTTCGCTTCCAGTCCCCTGCCTCAGTCTGCTGCAAACCTGGGCAGGTCGGGTGTGGGAGGCCACAACGGCAGCCACCAGGAACTCTGTGGAGAATATCGCCCTCTGCATTTTATTAATTTATTCATTTATTTTTCTCTATTTTCTTATTTATTTTAAAGGACATAATTTTTTATTTATTCATGGTTCACATTTGCTTAATCTGCCTGGGATGGCTTTTCAAGGGATGGAACCGACTGCTCCTGGCAAGCACTTGGTGCCCTACAGGGAATCTGGGCTGTGCCAATAGGTTTGGTCAGGGGTGTTGTTTCCACTCCCCGTTGTGATGAGCACAGCACTACTCATCAGGAAAACGGCTTGAGGATTGACAGACAGAGGGGGATGATTGTCCCTCTAGGAGAAAACAGAACAAGAAGATCAGGGAGATATAGAAAACTAAGACTTAATTGAATGGGCCTTAGTTTAAACTGCCATGTTCCCATGCAGTAGGTAAGTGCTTGTCTGCAGACACGCATCAGAAGCAGTGGATAGATGGTCAGACCATTCTATTCTACTCTATTCTATTCTATTCTATTCTATTCTATTCTATTCTATTCTATTCTATTCTATTCTATTCTATTAATGAATATTTATGTTATAATTATTAATAGCATGCATATGTTTGCTTTTTATGTTATTTATACTATTTATATTATTAGACTATTTATTTAATATTATTATTTTATATTTTTCTGTTATGGCTTGGAGGAAATTTTCTGAAAGCCCTGTCCTGTCTGTAACCAACAAAGTCCAAGGCAGTTAAAGTGGCCAGAGCTAATACCAGCACATCCACTTCTGTGCAGTCACTTGAAATGCCCAGGGACACAGGATAGATAAGGACTGAACACATATTTTGAGTGAAACAAAAAATGGCCTGTGTTATTCTGCCAGCTTCCACACACAACCTAAACAGGGTGAGAAGCTCCCCAACACACAGATTTTGTGAACACAAATCCCCCAACAAAGCAGCAAAGCTAAAACCTGGGTGCGCCGGGCCAAACTCGAAATACAAACACAATGGCAGCCATTCTGCGTTTTGAGCCAGTTGTACCAGCCTGCTGGGATCTGCGACACGGCAAAACTGGCAAGTGCAGAAGATCGTCAGCAAATAAGGAAAATGGAGATGAGCGAAAGGGGACGCGCCTTCTTGTCTTCATTCAAGGCTTTGTGCCCGGGCAGCCAGGCAGCTCAGAGCAGTCTCCTCTGTACCTGTGTACTGAGAAAACATATTCATAGGGATGCAGTCACCTGGGGAAAATGGTTTTTGCACCAGGATAACTGCCTTCACACCCTCGGATTGTATCAGTTCACCTGTGTTGTAAGGGAGGGGATCCTTTGAGGCCCAAAGTGATACTGAGGTTCAATTTTCTCAATCTGCCAAGCGTTTTTCCTCAAACACAGACAGAAGCCATCAAGGAAGATCCTGGAAAGTTAAAAAAGCAGCTGCTGGTGCAATATCTCTCTGGGCTCATGTTAATTCTGTTTCTTTTGATGGCAGGGTTGAAACACAGTGGGTACTAGAGCAAGCCAAGATCTGAGAAGTGCTCAAATTACTCTTTTTTTGTCCAGCATCACATGAAGCCCAGCTAGGACAGCATTCAGGTACAGGATCCTGTGAAAAGCAGGCTGCGACCAAGTGCCATGGTGCTATTATTGCTGACAATGCTGTGGGCTCTGAAGGGGTTTCTGTTGAATTTCAGAGCTGATGTGCAACACTGCACATGCTCCGGAGTCACAGCATGGGGGAGCTGCAAGGCTCATTGCCTGTACCTCACAGGATGTCTTTTATTAAAAAATCCAATAATAACAAAAATTAACTCTGGGACATAGTATTCTACATGTTGATCTTAAAATTGTTCCTCACATTTGCTCACTGAGGTCTTGCATTTGCCTTACAAGCACAGATTTCTGAGCTCACAGGCTCACGTAGTTCCTCTTGCACTAGAAAAAGGTCTTAGTGCGGTTTGCCACACACGCACCACGGGGAAAGTGCACAGTGCCGAGGCCATGCCTTTGCCTTCTTGAGTCTTTCATTAGCTTGGGATCAAAACCTGTTCCAATTTCAGGGACACTGCCCTTTGTCTGCTGGGATAGCCCCCATTTACAGCCCTCATGCCTAACAGGGACCTGCTGCGTAAATGTGTTTTTGGGGCTCTGCCATGTTACCCTGCCTAGGGCTAAGCCTAGGGGGGCAGGCTGGCATGTTTGTCATAATTTCCTTTAGTGCTGCTAGAAAAACCAAAAAGGGAGATTTATAAAGCAAGCTGATGCCCAAAAGGTTGTGGTTTGCAAGGTATTTTGGTGCTGCGGTACTGGGGCATTTTGCTCTACAAAGCAGCAAGAGCAGGGAGCAGGTACTCAGAGCTTCAGGGACAGTAAGGGGAAAATTAATTTCATACAGTATTTTGAGTCCACATGCTCCTTCCATATATCTTAGTGCTTTTCAAACACCGGAAGACAACATCCAGCAATTTCCCTGCCAGGAAAGGTCGCCTTTTTTATCCCTGTTTTAAAAGCTGGGGCTTATTAGGATAGCATTTGGGATGCCGCAATGAACCAGACCTGCCCCTAGCTACAGCCCCATGACCTGTGCCACCTCTGCCAGCCCAAGCAGACATCTCAGACACTCTGGGGCACTGAAAACAGGACTGGGTACCTGTGTTTAGTGCAGGCGGGAGAAGTGGGATGTTCAGCTCAAGGGGCCCCTAAGAAGCATTGGGCCCCCTAAGAAGCAGAGCTCTCCACCCTGCTGTTCCCAAGGTGGGCACGGGCTATGCTGGGACACCAGGTAGTCCCCATCCAAGACAACCTTTTCTTCCAACCCAGGGCAGCAAACCTGCCTCCCCAAGCAAGCTTATTTCATCAGCAGCCTTTGGGCAGCAAAATTCCATTTTGTGTAGACCACTGTGAAGTCTGGAGCCAGCTCTGGAAGGCAACCCCAGATGTACCACGTGAAGGCACATAAGCTCACAGCAACCACCAGCTTTTGCCTTCCATCTGCTCTGATTAAACATGTTTGTGACAAACTGGCTGTGCATTCCTCCAGGAAAAAAAAATCTTGAACTGAAATAAATACAAAAATGACAAGGCACACCTGTTTGAGAACTGGCAGTTCAAAACCATGACTTTTTGAGTATGAAGTCCATTTTCTTTCTGGCTTCCCCACTCTCCCTTCTTATGGCTGATGGCACCCATGGTGTGGCATTGCTCATCCAGTTGTCACCCAGGGTACGCTGTGGCCAGCATTTTAAGGAGGATGCCAGAAAAGGCTATGGAATGGGTGGTCAATCACTCTCTAAGTCGTTGTTTGCTGCTAATACCAGTATCGGCAAGAGCTCAGCTTTGAGGGTGTATGAAGAGGAGCAGCATTACACACAGTGAGCCCCGTGTGCCTTAGGTAGGGATGTCATATTGCTGCTGTTTATTAGATATCAGGTAGGAAATGAGCATGATCGATCGTTTCTAAATCAGGCCTCCTCTGGGAGTGCTGCTCACCCGCTGCGATATACAAGCCCTGATGTGGCACAGAGGTTTTCACCAGCCCCTGCCTGCCCTGGGGGCTGGTGAATGCCACCAGGCTTCATGATTAGATCCCACGTTTGCCTGCTCCTTCTGTCTCCAGCCCATCAGCCCATCTGATTGAAAGCTGCCTGGAAATTACTAGTCAAAGTTTCTGCAGTGGAGAAGCGGCTGCTCTAGTGGATTTCCTTCGTGGTTTCCAGCAGCCTCTTGTTATGAATGTAAAATCCCTGCGTTTCCCACAAAAAGAGCTAACAAAGCCTTCACGTGGGCTATTTGTTATTCCACTACTTTTTACATCCTTTTCTCCTGCCCTTTTGAATGGATTAAGAAACCCTCAGACGTGGGTACCTGAGGGAAAATTCAGTGGCTCAGCTTATATGCAAATTCCGCATGTTTGTAATTCAAACGGTGTTGATTAGGTACAGTAAATAAGTATTGATTCTGACTAGATGGTTTATGTAACTAAGCAGTGCAGCAGGAATGAAGCATTACAACTATTACAGCTGCATGTGCAAATTACAGAGCTCTCATTTATCGGAATAGTTGAAATGAACTGCTCCTGCTGTGCTGATTAGTTAAATAAGCCATCAAATCAGGGAACATAACCATGTGCCGTAACACTGCGCGCAATCTGGAATTATGTATTGGACTGTAACATTTGTAATTCATACTGGCTAGTCATCTGTCTAACCAATGCAAGGCAATGAGCGATTTTTCTTATCCCAAACACATATTTGCTCTCCCCAAATATTTAAATGCAGAGTTAGCCTGTGGTGACTGGCTAGGGCTTTAGAGTGTTTGTGAGCATGAACTGTACAGATATTAAATGTTAGCAGAGAGCAGGCAGGAAAGATTTTGCTAACAGGAGCCACATCTAAATTCCAGGCAGGGCCGGCCGTGACCCTCATCTCCACCAGATCTGAGTGCCGTCTATCGGTGCCTTGGCAAAGCGACTCGCATCTGTCAGGTGTAGCTGGTCCCCTCGCCCAGCTGGTCCCCCAGGAGACAATTGCATTAGCAGCTCCATGGTGATTTTTGTGAAGGGTTTACTTTCAGCATTTTTGTTGGGTTTAGTTGTTACACCCACAAGGCATGTTGGAAAAAAAAAGGCAGCAATGCGGTTTGCACTCAGGGGTATGAAGATTTGTGATTGTTCCTACTTTTATTGTCTTATATGGTTATTAGATGCAGTAGGCTTGCTATGGCCTCCAGCTGAGCAAGTCTACTGCCTCTGGGAAGCTGCATGAAGGGCAGGCGTGCTCTCCTCCCACGCCATCTTTGCACTCTTTCCTATGTGTCAACTGCCTCCTCCATCCAGAGACCATTGGAAGTCCTGTTTAGATGGACTCTTGGTCTGGCTCAGTAAGGCTGTCCTCATTTTCTTACCTCTTGAACCTGTCCTCCGCCTCTAACAAAATTTCCGAATAGGAAAATGTGAAGAAGAGATACAGGGAACTGTAGAGCTCTGTGTGGCTGGGTGCTGCTGGGCTGAGGCCTGTGGGTCACATGAAGGACCAGGAATAGGTGTGAGTTGATATTTGAGGGAAAGCTGGTGCAGAGAGCAAAAAAAAGACCTCATGGGCTGTGGCAGCAGCCCTAAGGGATGCACTGGGAAATGCACTGTCACAGCACACAGCCTTACAAAGTGTTTCAAAGTGACAAGCTCCCCCTTCAAGCAAATCCTCCCTGTTTATCCTTCACCCTGTGAATCTCTCCCATGAGCAGAGGATGGAGGGCAGGACTGGGGCACTGCTGGCCAGTGCTGGTCCTGCTACAGACTCAGTGCTATAGAAAACTACTCCAGCAAAGTTGAGTAACTTGTTCCTTCATGATACCTGGGCTTCTTTCAGACATTGAACTGCATAGCCCACAACGTTAAGCTTGGCAGCATGGTTTAGTAGGCTTTTGGGGTGATGCCTGGCAGTCCTTCTGCAGCACATGTGAATGAGGCATGGTGTTGCAGGGCTGGGGAGCAACACACACTAAGCCACACCAACAAAGCCATGAGGCACCTGTTAACAGGCTGGATCTGATTTTGCAAAATCTGCCCAGATCTTTGGCTTAAGCCTTGCAGAGATGTGATACAAGCTGAATATCAAGTGGAGCTGAGTTATATAACGTTTTACAGTGACTAGTAAGATTGATGACCTGGAAAATAGGATTTGGCACTGCTGCCAGCAATTGATGAACAGGCTGCTGCCATGTGCAGGTAACAGGGTGTCTCTCAGCCATACTGTGTCTACTGTAGGTTCTGGCTTGGGTTTGCTGCTTCCCTACACTGACGTATCTTCTGAGTTCAGACTGACCTCCTGTCCATGCTAGGGTGTTTTGCCACTTTCCATAAGCATCCTGTTGGATATCTTTCAGTGGCCTGAAGAAGGGGATGGACTGCATCCACATCAAGTTTGTAGATAGCAAGGAACTTTATTGGGGCATGCATTTCGGGGATCCCACCCAGCCTGAGTGCTTCTCTGGGTCTGTAAGTCAGTAATACTGCGCTTGCTGCACAAAATGGGAGTTCGTATTTTGCAAGGCAAATCAGTCCTATCCTAATTGGAAGCCTAGATCACCAGGGGATAGGTGAAGAGTTACTTCTGAGATCCTCTGGGAAATTCCAGGGTTTGCTTCCCAGTCCAAACACATTGCCAAAACAAATCAGCCTAGGCTTAACCACGGGTCTGTATGTTAGAACTGACAGGAAATGTTAACTCCTGATTTACACTGCCATGAGCAGGAACAGGATCATACTTTTGGTCTATCAGTCAGTCTTCATGGACTACATCTGAACTAGATGACTTCCAGAGGTCCCTTCCATCCTCAACCATTCTGCGATCCTGTGGTTGTACTTATTTAGCCCCTGCTCACAGAAAGCACTCATGATATTGTACAATGCTCTGTTACGAAAGCCCAGTGCAAATACCAACTCCTGGATTAAAAACCAGAGGAACAAATTAAATGATAGAAGAGGTGGGCTCAGCACAGGCAGATATTTTAGTGACAGTGAATTTCTAATACTCACCCTCAGTTCAGATCTGACACCCAAGCAATACAAAAATGCACATAAAAAAATCCTGTAACTTTACAGTTTTGCAGTACCCTTCAGAGTGAGCTTCAACATGGCTCCATCTGTAAAAGGAAGTTGTCACAGGAGCATGACAAGTTGGAAGCAGGCAGACCTTCATAATTAACCCCTAATTATTGCCATGAATATATAAATATTACAGTGAAACTAAAGAGTGATTTCTATCTAAAAACATCCTCCAATTCCTTTTGGTCATAAAAGTATATTACAATCAGGAAAATAAACATGTAAAGGCAGAAAACCTAACTGGAACCTATGAGGAACTCCATCTCATTGAGATGCTCTGCTGAGGCACAGCAGAGCCTTTCTGAGCTGAACTGAAGCCAACATTTCCCAGAAAGCATGCAAAAAAAGTCCAGTCACGTTTGCCTCTAGGAAGCAAAAACCAGGGGCTTTAGGAGTGAACTCTTCACTGAAGCTAAAGTTAAAGGCAAAAACTTGCTAAGGAGGGTTATGTGAGGGCAGGAGTTTCAAGCTGGACTGAGAAAGGAGAGGAAGTTCCTGACATCGTCCGCTATTTTGGAGAATCTTGAATTAAACTGTTTTTGTGCCTCGATTTTCCTGTGGTCTACAGGGTGGAGGTGGTCCTCCAAGCTGTGTTGCGAGCCTGTGGTTTGTGGTGGTGGGGTGCTCCCCCTCTTTGGCAATACACAGTACCTGAAGCACAGCTGGACACCCGGGGTCTTGGCAGCTGTACCAGCTGCCCATAAGGGTGGTGGCAGATGTGGGCATCAGCCCTGCACATCTGCAGTGCTCCAGTGGGCCCTTCTCCCCACTGGCTCTCAGCAAAATGTGGGTGGGAAACACCACGGTACAGTCATGGCCTTGCACCCTCTCTGCTCTGGTATAAAGTAGCATAAAGTGCGTGGTAAAACACCACAGGCAATGCATGAAGTCAACAGGCTTATTTCAGGTAACTAAAAGCAAACCTTGCTTTTGCCTCTAGGTCTGGGCTGCTACCCATTTCGGAGAGTGCAGCGGAAAGACATAATTTAGCCACTCTCATCTCACGTATTGCAAAGTCCATGTTATTCAATGAGGATGTCACCAGAGGAAAGCCATTTCAGAAACAGCCCAAGTAAACCCTGGGCAGGGGGTTAGAGGTGGGGGGGGCTTTGAGAAGCAGAGGCGTTAAGGGGATCACATCTGAATGCCTCCTACATAAGCCCAGGGGCTGCCTGGGCAGAAGGAAACATAAAGGATGCTGCCCACACAGGACTGCTTCCCGCAGCCACCCTTGGCCCTTCCCCAGCCACTTTTTTCACTACCTTTTCCCTTTTCGCTGACTTTTTCACTTCTGCTTCTCACCACAGGACTTTCCTGTGGCCCTGCCTGCTGCATTGAATTTCAGCATCTAGGTACTGACTGACTGAGGTCAGGCTACCACCTCTTGTAAAACTATGGTCCCTATGCCCTGCTGTAAAAGGGTGTTACAAGATACTGTGTGTATTAGAAAAAGAAAAGGAAAAAAGAGCAGAGTATATTACAATCAGGAAAATAAATTCAGAAGTGTATGAATTCTCCAAGAGGAAGGTGGTGATCATTTTAGTTTTACTAGTGTTGCATACACTTGCTGGATCTATTTAGAAAGTGGTAGGGGGTTGCCTCGTCTCCATTGCTATTCATATTACCTGAGCATTTCCCACAGAGCAGATGTGGTTTTGCAATTTCATTTTACTTTTCATTTTTCCTCCCTGCCCCACTGGGAAATCACTGCAGAAAGCCCCCAGCTGCACACACCCGTGCCTGAGCATGGCACATTGCAGGTGGCCAAGGCCTGCCCTGCCCTAGAGCCAGGCGCCCACTGCATCCCACAAGGACTCTGTGTGCAGGGGGATTCCCACTGGAGGGTTTGCCTTCCCCCTGTAAGAAGAAGGTTCCATGGCAAATTAAGTTATGGAGATGATGGATTTAGCCAAATACATATCCCATTTCAACTGGCCACAAGAAGATCACACAGTAACTTTCCTCTGCTGACATAAGCATATTGCCTAAGACCTCAGGGTGTATCCAGCCTTCTTGACCTCTGCCCTGTGCTTTTTGGGGAGTTTTGTGGAGCATCTCCCCAACAGAGAAGGAGGAACAGTGCCTTTTGGCTTCTCAGGTCAGCTGCCATCCCCAGGAAGAGCAGCTCATCCTGGAGCATGGCACCACTTATAAGATTAACCATCCTGCAGAAGCAACTTTTGCCTGACCCATGCGTGGCAGCAGCTCTGGCTCCCTCTCAGCACCACACCTGGAAGACAAGAGGTGACCAGGACTATGTGGATGAGGAGTGGGAAGAGGAAAATGTCCACAAGATGGTAAAGGTGACATTTGTGGAGATCAGTGGTGCAGCCACTGCTGTGGCATCCTCTGCAGACTGGGCTGGCTCTGGAAAGCTGCTGGGCACCAAGGCAGTGCAGGCATCATCAGCAGGTATTCTGTAGTCCTCTTCCAGCCTGGTCCCTCAGAAGGTATTTCTCCACCATGCTTTCAGAAACCACCAACTTTTCTGGCAGGGCACACAATGCTTGTGTTTCCTAGCCTAACTGACACCATGCACACATCTCAGGACCTACATGGTGTTGTGCAAAACCAGTCTCACTGTGCAAGCCCTGATTCAGCTGGGGTTTTGCTTTTAGAGCTATTTCAAATAACACCTGTGCAGCTACAGAAGGGCAGTAACGTGGGACTAAAGACGCAATGTGAAGTCCAGGACAGCAGGTCGACATCTCCTGCTCCCTTACGAGGTTCCTGATATGTTGGACCAAAAGCAACTGGCTATTGCTTTTGCCCCCATCTTTTTTCCCTTTAGCATGAACTCTCCCTGCCTCTAGCTACCCTGGCAGCACTCAGGAAGCCTCGACAGCCACAGCTAGCATCTTCTGACAACACCTAACACTCCAGATCCGTATCTGCTGACTTTTACTGATTCTTCCAGCACCATTCCCTGGGGCCCAGAAATAATAATTGTGACTTGTCTGTGACCAAAGGAGCAGTGTGAGGACTTATTGAGAAAAACATTGAAAATGTAGGCAAAAAAACCTGCCCAGGCTGTGTCTCCTGGAACGTAGGAAGGAGCCAGATCTGTGCAGCAACACATGGAAAGTCACAGTGGGAGCTGGCAAAGGCAGCTGGGTTGCAAGCGTCATTGGGTTGAGCAGGGTCCCAGAGCCACCAGCAGAGCTGAGGTGACTCCTCTGGTGAGGGAGGCCTGCATGAAGCATGGGCAGCAGGTACCTGGGCTGCAGATTCTGGGGCTGCAGGCTGCGAGGAGACTGTGTGCTGAGGATGGGCATGCAGAAAGAGGCAGGAGATACTACCCTCACTGAGGGCTGACTGGGTCCCCATCATTTATGCTGGCTTCTGCCCCTTCCTCCTCTAGCTTGGTGGGTGCTGAGGTCAGATGCAAAGTTCTGATGCAGAGACCTAGTCTTTGGGCTCCATCCAAGTGAAAGAAATGCTGCAAGGGCCCAAGTTTGTGTAGAAGGGTGGATGGCAACATGTGTGAAGACTGGAAATAATGAGACACCACGAAGAGGGAAGGAAAATGCAGGAGAAAATCCTGTGGTTGAGCTGTGGGAGGTCAAACTGGGGAAAGGCAGGGTTTGCAACAGCAGAAGTGGCCCAGGCTCAGCTGCAGGAAAATGATCTCTTGAAGACAAAGTTAACCCAAGTTAACCACTTTGGGCAACCTTAGTCCTCAGTCCAACGTCATCTGTGTAACTGCATTTAGGTACAACATTTAGGTCCAAGGACCTGCATGTTTGCTGCTTTGATTTATCGTCTTTATAATTAAGTGTAATTATAGGTGGATATCTGGTTAATTACTCATGTCACATAAGTGCTTCTTCCCACAGGCTGCATGACATCTACTGCTGACAGTGAGTTGCCCCCTCCCTGATCCTGTTGGCATGGGAGCGAGGATGAGATTTTGCCTCCGCTCACTTTACAGCCAAGGCAGACAGATTTTGTTGGCTTCTGACAGTCTTGGTGTATTCTCAGGGCAAGTAATTTTTAGGGCCGTGCTGCCTTTGAGTGGGTAAGTATTATGAAAACTTTCATTCTCCCCTTTGGTAGGAGCTTATTGCAACAGAGGACATCCTGACTTTCAAATAATAAGGTAACTTGCATCATCACCTAATCAGTTGCCTTAGTAACAGATTTCCTAAATTTCCCTGTTGCATTTGCATGTTCATAAGTATGAATATCAGACGTGGGAGAAAGAAAGGAAACAAAAGAAAATCCAAGGCTTTGTTGGGTGTGCTCCGTGATGGGAAGGCACCTGTAAGGCTGTTTGCTGATCGGCCTGCACTTTGTTTACTCATCTTTGTCATGTCTGTGGCCCCCTCAGTGACGCAGCAGCAGCTGGTGTCAGCTGAAGCTGGGGGGGGTGCAGGCAAGCCTGGAAAATTACTGGCATCCTCCCTGCAAGGTTTGGTGGCACAGAGAGAAATAGATTATGGACAAATCTTTGTATTGGTAGCTGCCAAGGGAGAGCTAAGGCAGGGCTGGGAACCCAACAGATAATGAATTTACAGTTTTAAAAAAGCTTGATGTAAAAAGCTTGTGGTAAAAAGCTCGGGTATGGGGGTGCTGCTTATTCAGTGATGCTCGGTTCAGCAAAGGTCACCTCAGCAGAGGCCATTTCCCTGGAATTTGCATCAAGCTTTCCAGATCAGCTCCATGCTCAACCCAGACTCAGACACCTGCACTTGCACCATCGGAGGAGGCTCTGGAGGTGATGCTGCTTGCCATTTCAAGGGCTTTCTCCAGGCATATCCACTGCAGCTCAGTAACTATCAGCCTCTCAAATCTGACACTGAGCCTCTACAAGCAGCTTCAGCATTTCTTGAACTTGCAGCAGTTGAGGGACTGTGCAGCCTGAACCTGGAAATGCTGCTTTCCTTCTCCTTCCTGGCAAGCTTCACAGTGCAAATGTGAGTTGGGACTGACCTGGAGAAAATGGTGGGGGAAAGGGTGAAGGCAGCTGGGGCCAGTACTGGGTGCACTCAGTTGCCAGCATCCTGGGCCAGTTGTAATAGCCTGAGAGCATCAGACTTTGGAGTAAAGAGGGGAGTTTGTCCATGTGGGCACAAGGCCTGCTTATCCTGCTGGAGCCTGGGGGTGGGGTGGCAGGCTTCTCCCCTGCCCTGGACACCACAGCTCTAGCCCCCTGGGTTGATGGAGCCCCTTCCCTCCCCTCCCCTACCCCACTTGCTCCTAGGGGACATGCTGTGTGGAGGCACTGGGGGAAGAGGGGTTTCTTACTACTCCCCTTTCCACAGATTTTGCCCTAATCTGCCTTTGAGGAGAGAGCTAAGGGCACCAGTGAGGGTGCTGGACTGTCAGCCAGACTCCCACCTTGCCCAGCGCTGCCAGCACTTAGCTTTGAGACCGCCCCAGTTGAGAGCAGGCAACCCACAACTATCACAGCAGTATTTCTCATCATGAAGCAAGCCCTGGTTGATAAGGCTGGGAACAAGCTCCAGTCACATATTATAAAGTCCAGCTCGAAGAAGCCATCTTGCTGCACCCATCCTGTAGCCACCCAGTGCTGCTCACGTGTGGGATGGGAGCAAAGGCTACAGTGGGAGGTTGGCAAACACAGCAGAGAGATAGACAGACATCCGGCGTGATGTGGCTGTTGTATCAGGAGTCTTGTTTTCAATTCCCATGTTTAGTCTCAAACTGAGTAATGTGCATGTGAAAATTAAAGCCCATCTTGCTAAAAGGTGAATGTTGAATATAATGAATTAAGAAAGCAGAGTATATAGGGAGCACAGTAATTATATCATCAGGGAATATCATGTACACTGTGCAATGCTGTGATTCATGATGTTACAAGTAAATAACAAGAGATTAAAAATGTTCTTGGGTTCTCATCTGTAATGTAGCCCAGTTTAAGGTTATACTTATCAAAATTATCAGTGGAAAAACACTGTATTTCAGCGCTTCAGTGGAAAAGCACTGCATTTCAGAGCTGAGTCACAGACAGTCACATCAAGTCAGAGGTGAAGGTCTTGCTGGGAGAGCTGGATGCTGAGACTATGAGCAAGGTCCTGGGGTATCCCCAGGAACTTCTAAAGATTGAAAATACCAGGGAAAACATTGCTGGATCTTTTGGGCACAGCCATGGGAGGCAGGATTATCCTTACTATACATATCGGTTACTTGAAAAGCAATTCCTCAAGGGAAAGTGGCAAGGTGCTCCCTGAGCCCAGAGTGTGGTGGGATATACCTCTGCCCTTGCTCTGTCTGGCAGAGCATGCTGTCTTTGGTGGGTACCAGAACCTTCAGCTCAAACGTGCAGCCCCCTCTCTCACAGCAGTCCTCTTATTTCACACTGCACCAGACAGGAGTGAGTTTTCTTTATGCACTGTTAAGAAAGGCTTCAACAACTACTCAGTGTCAAGTGGCAGGAATCGTCATTCCCAGGAGTTGCTTTGGTAACTCGAGCATGCGCACAGGGAAGCTGCTTCACATAAGGCCAAGAGGTGGGAAGCAGAGTCCTGAACCTACTCACCTATTTCATCTCCCATTGTTGGAAACTGTAAGAAATCATTTCAGTAATCCAGGCACAAACTTGCTATATAAAAAAGACATAGTGCAAACACAGGAAACCTTGATGGTATGGGAGAGGATTTCCCTGCATATTAAGGTAAAGAAGAAGGATGCTATACATGCAGTGATTAATTTCTGAAATAAGGCCAGAAATGGATTTGAATGTAAACAAAGGAAATATTAGTACCAGATGTTTAAAGAACTTAATGTTCATATGAATTTTCACAGCTAATTTGAGAGGTAAAAAACCAAGGCTCTCTGCTTTTATCCATAACAGCAAGGCACGATACTGAGAAGGGGAGGCAGGGAGCTGGCATGCAGGTGGACTGCTGATCTGTGTAGTACCTGCAAGAAGTCTCATGAGGAGCAGTACCAGCAGTGAGGCAAGTACCAATGAGCTCTTTGCAGCAATACCTATGGGAAAGCCAGAGATCCCTGCCTGCTCTGTAGCACCACCCCTGTGGTGACTGCACAGTGGCAGAGAGCCCTGCTGATGCTCTACCTTCCCATGTGGTAGGGATTGTGACAGAGGACCCTGTCTCCACAGTTGCCAACATTCAAATGTAGATATCTGATTAAGAGTTTTCTTACTCCCAGAGATGCTCACTACTCACTAATGCCTGTCAGGCCTCTCAGTATTAAGCACCTTTAATAAATCCAATTCACCAGATTCAAGATGCTTAGTGCCACCATTGGACCAGCGAAGTGACCTCCCTTAGTGGCAAAGTTGGCTGTGGGTCACTGGGTCCCTGCCCCCTTGATCTGAGGTCTACCAGAGCTGACTGAGAAATTCAGTGGGGTTTTGACCAGGTCTCATCACTGCTATAGCCAGCACACGTGACAATATATTAAATCAGTGAGGTGATACACTTCTAGCCTGCTTACAGCCATGGGTGACATGTTCATCCAAATCGGCCATTTGTGGGCATGCTAAATCCATGAGGAAAGATGCTAGCACAACTGGGCATGTGTCCAGTTATGCGCTGTGTCCTTCCAGCCAGCAGCTGGGTGAAAGGTCTGGGGCCAGGCAAGCATGGAAGGAGCAAAAGTTCTCTGGTTCCTCCTAGACCTGTAGGGGGAAGTGTGTCACTGCTGCTGGCCTCATGAACTAATGGGGACTGGGGATGCTGCTCCAGACAGTACAGCGTGCTGCTGAAGGTACACAGCTGGGAGCACGTGGCCAGTGATCTGTGTGGTATGCTCCAAGGAAAGCCCTCCTGCCTTTCCCCTTGCTCCCAAACTGACCTACCTGTGGGATCATGCAGGAATCCGAAATCGGAGCTCAGCAAGAGCCCCTAGAGACTGTCTTCTCTGGGCTGTCTTCCCATGGGCAGCACCAGAAACAGACAGCCAAGACAAGGGTGTCCCAGGTACAAAAGTCCTTACAGGCTTTCAAGTCCATGCAAAAGCTGTATTTGACTAGTGTTGACCCAAGGACAGCAAAAAGAACAAAACAGCAATAGACTTCCTTGAGCTTGGGTGAAAGTTGTAGCGGAGCTTTACTGATGAAAACCTGAAAGTTAATGGTGCTACACAGAGGCCAGTAGTGCTGGCTTTTATTTCATTTCCAAGTTTTGATTTTAGACACCTCTCAAAATGTTGCTACAGTGCTCTCTGTTGATAAAAAAGGACTCAGGGCCAGCCAGTGCTGCCAAGTGAACACTGAAGGACATTGTTATTTGGCCACCACTGACCCAAGGCTCTGTTCTAGCTCTCTATTATCTCACTCTCATCACAACCCAGTAGTGACTTTGAGGAAAATCCTGCTCACCAGAAACCTACCAAATAATGCACTGGAAATGTAAAAGTGTTTGTCCTTCATGCTGTTAAACAGTTAGGGGAAAATCTTTTCTTGCACACAAGACAATAGTTGCTACATTAAAACATAAAATAAAACAAGAGCTTGATTACTAAAGTAATTTACCAAAGCCTGTTACTGTTTCATATACAAAAAAGGAGATTACCATAAAACAAATGCCAGTTTGGAAGAAAAACCAGAAAGGGATTGCTTCCTCTTGGTCATCCTTTGAGGAATGGCAGGCATAAATTGGCTATCTGGAGGTACCCCAAGCCTTCATCATCATCTGAATGAAGTTGCTTTTGGGAAGAGACACTACAAACAGCACAAGTCCGAGGCAGAACATGAATGCTGCTTGATGCTGGGACAGTGCTTGGAGTGGTGCATAAGGCTTGTGTGCAGCAGAGACAGCTCTGGCATATTTTAGAAACTTTTCCCAGGAAAATAAAATTACCTTGAAAAGGGAAGAGAGGGTTCAGTATCCCTTATGTCAGCCATAACGTCCACAGCAGTTTTTATTAACCTGAGAATCTTACACTGGACAAAAAATTCATGTCCAGTGTCATTGCACCAGGACACACGCTCCTTGCAAGGGCCCAGTAATTTGAGGTGACTTCTGACAAGTCACACCCTGCCCTGCTCCTCCCAAGCTGACCACTGGAGCAATCAGCCCATCGAAGGGCCATCTGCATGCACACAGGGAACCTGGAGGCACCGTGCCAGCTGGGGGAGCCCAGAAGCAAGGAGGAACCAAAGGTGGGAGAGAGAGGGATCAAGGCCACTTGGGGAAGAACAAGTGTGGGAAAATAGAGGGATAAGGCAGGGATGGTCACTGCGCTTGTCTGGCCATGCCCTGCACTGCCCAGTGCCGTCTGTCCTGTCTCCTCATTAAATGCCATTACTAACTTCTCCTGGGCGAGGGACCCCATTCGGTGTCCATGGGCATGTGGTGTCTGAGGGCAGCAGCTAGAGCAGGAGCAGGGTCACAGGAAGGAGTGCCTGGGGTGCCACCACACAGGAGACCAGAGCTGCACCCTCAGGGGCTTGCATGCCCAGTTGCTGGCCACTGAGCAGACTGGGATCCAGAGCCACCCACTGAGCAGACTGAGCATCTGAGACTGGCTGCTGCAGGAATTCACACCCCACATATGTATATATATAATTTCCACTGATGGACTGTCATCCGGCTCAGCCAGAGAAGGGAACAGGATGAGGCCACCGGTGCTGTTTGTGTTTACGTGAGCACTGGCTGCATCTGTCTGTGTAGATCAGTGTTTCCGGCGTGTGTATGTGTGGGGGGTATACATGTGTGTGCACCTAAAGGGAATACGTGCTCAACCTTGTTACTAGTGGACCTGGGGGCCTGGAGCTGCAGCAGCCTTGGCTCTATCTGTCTGCTCCATAACAGCATACACATTCCCCTTCAGCCATTCCTGTAAAGGAGGGGACTTTAGTGTCCCTGTGGATGTCACACATAGTAGCTACATGTCCTCTAGCAGTGCCAGGAAGAAAACTGCTGAAGATTTCCCCAGCAGAGGGGAATCCTCAGCTGTGCAGCAGGCAGGCGCCTTCCGATGCCTCCCCCACTTCGTGCAGGGAGCACCCCTGGGGGAAGGAGCAGCAGGGTCCCCAGCCAGCCCTCCACCTGCCCTTGCCTCGGTGCTGCAAAGCTCTCTGGGCCCCTCCAAGCAGCTCATTTCTGGCGGCCAGCAAAGCCTGTGTTTGGGAACGGAAGCAAAGCTTTAGTTATATCAGGCCATGGCAAAATTGCTTTTTTACTCCACACCACAGAGATGCAAACTGACACATGTGCTTCAGAGGATCCTTCCACTTTCTCCTGACTTTTCAGTATTTCCTCCTTGTTTTTATTACCTAAAATGAAACTCTCATAGTGTGTGTGGGGAAGTATCAGTCCTATGCCTCGTAAACCAGGCCTCCGATGCTGTTTGGAGCCATTCTGTTCCATGATTAAAGCTGGGCTGGATATTTTATACATAATGAGAATATTAGGCTTTTTCTGTGATGTTTATGCTTCTCCATCCTCAATCCCTCCCCTTTTCAGGGCATCAATGAGGGTAATGATTTCTTCTCTGCAGGACCAGAGTTCATAGCTTCATACTAGGAATAAACATGCAATTTAGCCAAGGCTGAATTCATTACTCTAATTCATATTGTGAAACAGGGCAAGTCTTTTGCTTATAGTCAAGCAGATCATGTGGTTGCAATTGGAATTTAGGCATCAAAACACTAAGCATGACATTTGCAGAGCAGGATCCTAATAGAAGTGGCAGAAAAGGAGTAGGGCACAAGCTGTCCCCTTCTGGCACCTCCCTGCCCGGGCCCTGCCTTTGCCATTAGCATCCTTGCCAGGATGTAACCCTGCACGGCTTTCCTTGTTAAACATGTGGACTTTATTTTGGTAAGTTTAAAAAGGCATGGAAATGAGATGTACTCCATTTGGGAGGGAAGCTGAAGATCTGCAGAGGCTGTTGAATCACTTTGAAGAAAGGAAGAATGAAAACGAAAAGAGAGGATCTTTCATCAGCTGTCAGTCACAGGGGGATCATGGATGCACCTGAGCGGGATTACATCCTTAATACCTGCAAAAAGGTGAGGTGTGCGTGGTGCAATACGGAAAGACCTGAGAAGGAAGGAAATGCCCTGCAGGAAAGGAAATGTAGCTTTATACTGATTATTCAGCTTATAAAAAAAGAAGACCAAGAGAGTCTGGTAGAGGAAAGACACACAGACAGTCTCAAAAGCTTTCAGAGATATAAGACTATTGCACAGAGCAGTCTCATTCCTGCAAAGACACACAGTTAACATTAGAGGTTGAGCAGCCCCAGCAGCCAAACCTAAACAGGCATTTATATGCCCTGCTAGACTACAGCATCTGTTTGTGTGCTTAAATGCTGCCTCAGCAGTGTGGGAAGATGGACAATGGATCAAGTCAACGCCTCTGGAAATCCGGAGTTGGGACTGATCACTCTGTGCTCCTGTACAGATGGAAAGGTCCCCAAAGAGGCTTTGCTCTCCTCTCACACTCAAGTAGGTGTGCAGTGTAAACACAGGCATGCACAGCTTCAGGAGTCAAATAAAATCCGTGTCTTAAGTAACTCGTGTCAGGAGGCAGTTAACATGAAAAATCAGCCACATACTGAGAGCTGAATCCTTAACCTGGAGAGTTACCCAGGGTTATGGATGCAGGTGCTGCTCAGTGAGCTGCAGACATAGCCCATCTCCTTTAGGACATCCTCCTGCAGGCAAAAGGCAGCACATGTTGTTTGAGGTTTCAAGTGTCCTATGTCCCAATTGCCTCATGAGTATGTGCATGTCTACCACCCGCCCAGCTGCTGCCACAGACAGGGTACCAACGGTGGGATTCACCCTGCCCTTCCCTCCACCAAGAACTGCATTAGTCCTTTCCTGAGGAGCAGCAAATTTTCATGGCACATGCAGGATAATTCACCCTGACACCTATAGCCCGCCATCAGACTGGACTGAAACAGTCCAGCAGGTTCACAAGGTTTTGGGAAAAGGGACAGATGGGGCCAATAGACAGCCAGGCAGATGGGCAGCCTCGTCACATCAGCCTTGTTTCTTTAGCAAACCAAGCTAAAAATAATAACAGTAGGAGACAGACGTTTGAGAAGCTGAGAATAAGGCACAAATGTCATGTGAATCATAAGGCCTAAAAGGATGCCTGGGCTATCTCAGGCAACTGCATTGTGTTATTCCTTTCATACACCATCCTCAAGGATGGTTTGCTCTTTCAGTCCACCTACTCAATGGAAAGCTTGAGTTACCCTTTATTTGCCTGGTCACTGAACACATCCTCTTAACTTCCAGCCTGATTTTGTGTTACTTTCTTGGACAACTTCATTGAAACAAGAACTTAAGACTGTGCCCAATTAATTTTAAGTTAAAAGGAAAAGCAAGAAGTCAGGAAAAATTATGCCAGATATAGAAGAGCCAAGACTAATGTTTGGGAAACACAAACTGCAAAAGGTCTGTTGGTCTGAATGTGTGTGAATGATGCTTCCTTGTGTTTGTATAACACCTCTTGGACAATGTGCTCAGGAAGCCAAGGCTGGACTACCACCCATGTTTCTGAAGCCCAGTCTCACAGACATTGGGTCAGGGGCTTGCACCCTTTCATTATCCCTTGTACTGATGTTGTGTCTAGTGTTACAGTTCACAAACCCCGTGCTCTGCAATGAGGTCCTGTTCTGCATGGTGCTAAGGTTAGAAAACGAGAAAAACCACTTCACTCCTCAAAAATCCTTGGTTGTTGCAAGATAGCATTTCTTAATGACCCTCTACTCTTCCCTAGTGAGACCACAGCTGGAGTACTGTGTCCAGTTTTGGACCCCCCAGTTTAAGAAGGACAGGGAACTGCTTGAGCAAGTCCAGCGGAGAGCTACCAAGATGATCAGGGGACTGGGGCATCTCCCTTATGAGGAAAGGCTGAGAGGCTGGGGTTTGTTTAGCCTGAAGAAGAGAAGACTGAGGGGAGATTTCAGTACCTATAAATATCTAAAGGTTGGGTATCAGGAGGATGGGACTAGTCTTTATTGAAAAGAGCCCAACAGCAGGACAAGGGGCAATGGGCACAAGTTGGAACACAGAAAGTTCCAGGTAAACATGAGAAAAAGCTTCGTTCCTGTGAGGGTGCCAGAGCAGTGGAACAGGCTGCCCAGGGAGGTTGTGGAGTCTCCTTCCCTGGCAATATTCAAAGCCTGCCTGGACACGTTCCTGTGCCCCCTGCTCTGGGTGTCCCTGCTGAAGCAGCGGGGTTGGACAAGATGATCTCCAGGGGTCCCTTCCAACCCCTGCCATTCTGTGATTCTGTGAAAAGTGAGGTTGAGAGTGAGATAGCAGCAAGCAGAGAACCAGAAAACATTTTGTATATGCTAGGAAGTAGTAGCTTGTGCCATGACTTTTCTCATCAGCCTTCTCTTGACTCCTTGAGAGGAGAGGTGGTTTTTCATGCAATGGTCACCACTATGCCTGAAACCCGCAGCAACAACAGGGGTGATGTATCAGTGCTGTGTAACAGTCCTGACATTGCTGCCTGGAGGAGTCAGCCCCAGGATTGGACTGCAGGCTGTCAGAAAACAGCTATTACTGCATGTCAGATGCATGCTGTATAGTGAATGCATGAGCTGCACCAGCCTTTATTTTGGTGGGGATCAAGTAAGGCACCTTTGGGCCACCTACAGCAGCATCTGGACCTTGTTTTCCACTTTACACTCCACAGCAGTTTGTTTTATAGCAGCCTCTGGAGGAAAGGATCAGGTTGAAGGAGCTTCCACCACCAGCATCCCCCACCACCAACCACCCCTGCAGTGCCATCCCCACCAATGTCCCACAGCTCCAACACATCTTCCTCTGCGAGCAGGTGGGCTGGTGCAGACCTGCACATCTGTTGCTTTGCTGCAAACCCTTACATCTGAGGAACCCAGAAACCCTTCATGTGGGATCTTCCTCTAATGAAGGTATTGTCCAGCTGAGAGATATCAATGTGACTGAACTACGCTGTATGGTTCAGCAAGGGAAGGAGAAGAAACAGCCTCCATATTAGCAAGAATCTGTTCTTCTGTGAACAGAAAAATCAAAATAACCCTGAAAGCCTTTCTTTGGTCAAAATGCTGTGATTCCAAAAGATAATTAGCCACTGCGAGTTCCTAAGTTGTTTCTTCTTTTTTTTCTTTTAATAAGAAATACAGCTAATTCACTTAGATGTAAATTGCATTTACAGACGTGCAAGAGAAAGTTTTTTCTTAATGGTTCCTGCATATTTTTGTGTCTCATTGTGAGGAAGTCTGCTTCAGCAGTAGCTATCAAAGGACATAAAGCCAGAGATACAGCAGCATGGTGCTTTGTCAGTTCTGTAACTCTAGTTAACCTCGGATGAGGAGGACACTATTGCTGAAATATAATAACAAACTACTGGGCAACATCATCTCCTGTTTCTCAAGTGATCAAACAAATTATTCATCTTCCTAGACTGAACATAAACTGACAGCAACCTTTTCATTTAAAGCAAATTAAGGATCTCAGGCTATCTAACATGAATGATGATTTTTTTGTTGTTTCCCCCCACCCCCCCTTAATTAAATGAAAGTGGCTTTTATAATTTAAACATTCCCACACACTGTTGAATGAATGCAAATTTTTTTCCGTGATTATTCATGCAGCAGAGCAGCAGGCTGAAACCAGCAAAGTTAATTCCTCAGTGATTCCTCCTGAATGTATAGGGTGCATACAGAGAGTTACAGTAGCTCCTGGAGACCCTCCAGAGAGGGCCTTATTGTGCCAAGTCATGCACAGAGTAATAGGAAATGGCAGTGTGTGTTCCAGAGTTTGCACTCTAAAGCAGAGGTTTAATGTGATGGAGAGGCTGGGGATGACAAGGGGATGCTCTCCCTCCCATATCGCACAAGCCCACACAGTGCACGCCTGGTGACAGTTGACAAAGCAAAGCCTGGACCATTGCACAGCTCCTTTCCCGGGTCCCCACTGTACTTGTGTCCGTCCCTGCTCAGCAGCAGGAAGAAGGTGGAAGAAGTGGATAAAGAGGTGAGATGTAGAATTTTGAAGGTGGCAGCTCCGCCCAATGCAGCTGTGAGAGCCCGGGGAGCATCGCATCACTGGGGCAGCTGGGGCACAAGGGCTGGTCACACTGTGGGACACAGATGCCCGGAGGGTCTGTTATGAACAGCATGCACCTTGCGCCACTGCCGTCAAGAGGGTTTTGCAGAAGAGGTGAGGCTGGAAAGACAGTGTGGGTCATGGCACTACTGGTCTCCTCTGCCGGAGAGCTTCATGGTGGGATACCGCTGACCACACCAATGCTGGTGGCCTGAGAGGGATGGGGTGTCAGATAACTTGATTTTCCCCAGCAAAGAGACACATGGTCCCTTTTTGGGCCATGGGAGACGAGGGCTGGTACAGGTGGGTGGCTGAGGTCTCCCCCCACACCTGCAAGGATGGCTTTCTCCAAAGTGGTCTAAGGAGCTTTGGCTCCCTGTGGTCCTTTCTTTCACACATCCCATTACCCGCAGGCCTCCCCAAAAAGCCCTGGTGCAGGGATGGACACCTCTCAGGTAGCCTCGCAGTGCCACCCAGCCAGGAGCAGGCTCTGCTCTGCTCCAGCACACCACCACACTGCCCAGATTTTCACATCCCAGTGCTCCCAGTTCTGTCCCCAGCAGAGACATCCAGCTTTGCCTTCACTTGTGGCTTTGGAGCACCCATCCAAAGCAGAAGACCACCACACACAGAGCTTGTATATATTGTGTGTGAAAGGAGTCCATCACTATGGGCAGCAAGGATCCCCAAAATGGCTCCACCTCCTTTCTAGAAGGGAAGGATGTGGTTCACTAAGAAAACAATCCTGGTGAGACTACCCAGACACCATTGCCCCTTTCACTAACCAAAATCAATGTTTTGTGTGACCACCTGATCCAAGCTACCCAAGGGGCATTGTATTTGTCATTTCTTTCATTTCCTACGAAAGATTCTGTTCCCTGCCCCAGGCACACAGGCAAATTCATGCACCCAGGAGCAGGAGCTCCCTACAGCTGTCCTGTGAGCACAGAAATCCTTGACAAAGGGATCAGGATGAGGATCAACAGATCCAGAAAAAAATGCATAACTCTGCCTTCCTCAAAGGCAGCTCCCTCGGGACTGACAGTGGGAAGTGGGGAAAATATGTGACTAACAATAGAAATGGGGGCACGTACTAGTGACCCATCTTCTTGGTGACTTCTGCCAAAGGAGGAATTGAGGGACTTCCAGCACAGGAGATTATATCTGCAAGATCATGCTTAATAATCACAGTAAGAGCTAATTTGTTCAGTCTGGTTTGAATCTCTGTGTGGTTTCCACCTTCACAATTACCACAGCAATCAGTTCCATCATTTTATAGGTACTCCGTGAGAAAATACTTTCTGTAGTTTGTGCCAAACCTGCTCATGGCTGGAGTCCCTCTAGTTCTTAGAGTGTGAGAAACAGTGAAGATTCTATTTCTTTCACCTTCTCTATGGCATCCCAAATTCGCTGGACCCTGGTGGGACATATAGGTCTCTATAGACCCTCAGGTGCCTTTATGCCAAGGTGGAGAGTCATAGAATCATAGAATTATAGAATCATTAAGGTTGGAAAAGACCTCTAGGATCATCAAGTCCAACCGTCAGCCCAACACTACCATGTCTCCTAAACCATGCCCTGAAGTGCCACGTCTATACATCTTTTAAATACCTCCAGGGATGGTGACTCCACCGTCTCTCTGGGCAGCCTGTTCCAGTACCTGACCACTCTTTCAGTGAAGAAATTTTTCCTAATATCCAATCTAGTCCTGGTCTACTTCACTTCTTTTAGTCAGGAGAACATTTTATACTCCTGATTGTCCTTCTCTGAATGTTTTCTAGCTCTGAGATTGGGAGGAACAGAACGGCACCTTACATTCATAGTTACACTACTAATTACTTAGTAACATAATGACATTTTCTGCCCCATTCTTGATTCATTTCTTAACAATTACCTTACAAAATCTTCAAGCCCTTTTGCAATAGCATTGCCTTACCTCTTGGCTAACAGTTTCAAACTGCATTGCCTAATATTAAATAACTCGGTCCACAGGAAACTGTGACCTGGCTTTTCAGTGTTCCACATAATTCCCACTGAAGTAGTTCTACCCAAATTTCTCCTGAAGTGCAATCAGATAAGGATACATGCATTCCTCTAGGGAATTAACCTACATATTTCTTGTGAGCAGACAACCATCTGTTTCTATCTGAGATATGCACACTCCAGAATATGCCTGACTAAGCCCTGGGGTTGCTCACGTCTCCCCTGTGACGTCCTGAACATTGGATTTTGCTGCACTGAGGATGGAGCACTATTTTAACGCCCCCCACACCTGTTGGCTTCAATAAATGTTAGCCAGACTTTAAAAGGATTCCAAACCAATAGAAATAATTAAATAAATTAAATGCATTTATTTACTTTTTGGGAAAAGGAGTGTCATCTACGGAAATGCATCATGAGTTGGAATTAGGCTTAACTGTAGTGTTAGGTTTAACTGTAGTGTTAGTCTTGGTGACTGACATCTGACTTATCCTAGTACACTGCAGGGCCAGATCTAGCTTGCTGTGTCCTCATTCATTCCTGCACTTCCTTGCATGTTCTGCTAAGCCATCAGAAGAGATAAATCCATGTTTTTCTAGGCTTCAGCAGTCGAACACCTCTGGTTCTTCCCCATCCAACTGCAGGAAAATGCTTTTTGCTGTCCTGGGTAGAAGACAGGATCATGGGGAGGCACTGGAAGGCTCTCAGTGAAATATTTTGGTCTCTCAGCACTGGAAATCCTGCACTTCCCAGTCTGAGGTCAATGTCTTGTCTCTGAGAAGGGCTGTCAGGGACTTCAGAGGAAGAAGCACAAAATTGCATCAAGTTATTGTGGAAATGCTCTCTATAACAGAAACGGCTCCTTTGCTTCTCTTTATTTGGAGCATAAACATGCCAGGTACTGAGGATCCTCAATGTTTCCAGAACTCACAGAGGTTTTATTTATTTTGTAATCCGTGATAATAAACCCGTGTATTCCCATTATCCAGAGAAAATATTCAGTTTTCTTTTGATTCATACTAAATTCTCAGCCACAGTGATATATTAAAGTTCCTAGAATAATACAGCAAAAATGTTGAAATTTACTTTGGGGTAGAATTTTGCATCAGGTACCTACATCACACAAACATTCACAAAAAGCCCATGCAAAATGACTTCTAGCTCTTACACAGCACTTTTCCATTGACCTCAAAATTATTTGCAAAAAGGGTCTATGTAATTTCACTTTTTTTGAAAACTGAAGCAACTAATTCTTGTCTAACAAAGCAGGAACTTAATGTTAGACTTCTGGTCTTACTCTAGGGACCTACCAAATAGTCTACAGAGTCTTCCACAAAATGGATGAAATTATGGACAGTATGAACATATGTAGGTTTCCTAGCATGTCTCCTGGCCATCTTCATACTGCACAGATGTACTATACATCTGCACAAACCCACATCATGTCACTGCTGACTACTCTAAAGCAGTGTGGGCACTTTTGGCAAAGCGAAGCGAACACTGGACTGTGTTAGCAAGAGTGTAGCCCACAGGTCAAGGGAAGTGATCATTGCCCTTTACTCAACACTTGTGGAACCACATGCTGTGTCTGATTTTGGGCTCCCCCATACTGAAAGGCATGGACATAGTGGAGCAATCCCCGTGGAGGGCCACTAAGCAGGCCAGGTGGCTGGACCACACATTGTATGAGGGAAGGCTGAGACAGCTGGGCTTGTTCAGCCTGGAGAAGACTCAATTTTTTTCCTATGGTTCCATGATTTTGAGTACTGAAGACCCTAGAAATTGTACCAGTTCAACAGTGAGTAATAAATCCCTGGATATGGCCTGTTTACCAGTCGGTCAAACATTTGAGAAGTCTTTGGGATGAAAGTCAGAACATAGAAGTTAAAGATACTTATCAACAGCTTTTGAAGTCAGCTGTAATGTGAGTTTTGAAATTTTCCCGGCTCCTCCCTGTTAAAGATAATAACTTTCATGCTGAACTGAGGGGCACTCAAAATACTTCATAATCTAGGCAAGGTGCCTGATGCCAGGTTTAGCACATCATCTTAAAGGGAGCTTGAGCCCAATCTGTCTTTTATATAACCCGTTGTACTAAATCCCAAAAAGTGGAATAAGGCTACTAGAATCAGCTGGTAAGTGAAAATGTGAATAATGCTTGAATGTTTCAGAAAATATATCTTTTTCTCCGTAGTTAGCAGTGTATGAGTCACTCAGGCTCCCCAGCTACTGCACTGCATGAATGACTCAAAACTCCACTGAGAACGGAGGCACAAGCAGTTCTCTCTTTGTGCCAGATTTTCTCCTTTAAATCACCCCTGCTGTTTGTCACCCACTTCAAAACAAAGGAGAATCTCTTCCCCTATTATTTCCTTCCACCATCCCCATGTAAGCCCAGATAAAACATGGTGCATATGGATGGTCAATGCTCATTGTGATTGAAAAAAGTACAGGATACGATGCATTAAAGTGAACTAAGGTAACCATTTTTAAGTGAAAATTTACATAAACTAGTGGCTTTGCTGAGCTCCTCTGAAGTTCTTGGAAGAGCAAGGACACAGCACTTTTAAACACGTTGGGCCCAAATGGTCTTTATGGAGTATTCCTGTGCAGCATCACTCAGAGTCTGGGGTCTTGGAAATTTTAGTCGGTCATTTGTCTGGGAGCAAGTTTTGATTTCGGTTCATTGTGGACCTTGAAAACACCTCAGTCGTAAAGACCTGTATCATTTTACAGACTAGTAATCCCTGCTTAGTTCAAATGGGATAAATTGCTGCTGAGAGGATGCAGTTTAGTTTATACCAGGTATCTCCATGAGAACGACTCATGCACATGCCTGTTTTCAGTGATTGCTGGCTGCAAGCCTGAACCCAGGTTGCCTCTGCAGAGCTCTGAGCAACTCTTCGGAGTCACAGGCAAATCTGTCTTTGGTGCCACATTCCCACTGTCTCATCACTTGATGCATCACATGAGTCATTTTCCAGGGAATGAAGGATGGAGAGGGAGAAATCATGCTGGTCTGTGTATTAGTTGTCACTTGAAAAAAAATATGCGGCATATTATGGCTATTGCCTAACCCCATTAACTCACCCTTAGGCTGATCACCAGCTTCTTGTCCTCTGGACCACATCTTTGTTGCAATATCTGTGGGCCATATTGGACAGTGATCACTTCCTCCACCATAAGACCAGTCTAATCCTCTGGTCACATATGAAAAGAAATGTACAGGTCATTTGTTAGAGTACATCTCAGTAAGATGAGCCACTGGTTTCAGTTCTGCAGTTTGTTTCCTATTTATGAGAAAGTTACCAAGTTCAGAAGGAATCACTGTGATTTGTTTCCCTAAGCCATTCTTCCCATTACATATTTTTTATTCAGCTTTTTCAGAAGTTATTTGAGTTTAATTCTCTTTGATTCTGCTAATCTTCAATCAAGCAGATACCTAGTGGTCCCTCCCACTAAAAGCTGCTTCGTCCTTCCCCAGCATCTGAGGAGCTTGTGCTGCCATTGAAAAAGTTCCAGTCCTCAGGGCTGTAGGTGCAGCCCTCTAGATACAATATTTTTATACAGATGGAAGCAACCGCTGTCCAAGAGTCATGAACTCTTAACGCTGTTAACACAAAGTCTGTTTGCTAAAGTTTCTATTCCAGAGTTCACCATTTCACTGCTGGCTACCTTAACTGTCTGCAGCCAACAAAATGATTCAAGAGTAGGTAAACCCTGCTAATTAGGCAGAAGCATTCACTGCCAGACAAACATAGTTTGGATGAATACCTTCAGCTTGGCTAGACCCTCTTCTGTTGCCACCACAACAGAAGAGTCAGTCTTTCTTTCTTTTACCCTGGGGCTTCTGAAAGTGTTTTTGATCACAGGTCTCAAATTATGGTCAAAGACCATCAGCTTTGTCCTCTCTCTTAGCTGACCCAGATTTATTCCATTGGTGTTTAGACACCTAATTCAGGAGTCCAAGTTATGCTATAGTCAACCAAGAAAACAGATATCCAGAAGAAGCATGTGGATATATGAGGAGCAGGAGAGAGAGTTGGACTTGTTTAAGCCAAAGAAGAGAAAGGTTGGAGGATCTCACTGCTGACTCCAGCTACATAATTGTATCATGCAGAGACGACAGCGACAAACTCTTCTCAGGGGTGTACAGCAATTGGACGAGAGGCAGGAGACGCAAACTGCAAAAACAGAGATTCCAATCACATTTTAGGAAACATTTTTTTTCACCATAAGGATGGTTAAATATTGGAGCAGGTATTAGAGAGGTAGTGGCATCTCCATTTTTGGAGATATTCAAAACTTAGCAGACAAGGCCCTGAACAACTTACTGTAACTGGATGTGCTTTGAGTGGGACACTGGGCAAGAGGACCTCCAGAGGCCCTTTCCAACCCAAATTTTCCTATGGTTTAGCAGTTCTGTGGGTTTGCAGGACATCCCAGATATTGATCAAGAGTCAAAGCCACCCTGTTAAGTTGCCTTTCACTCTGTAGTTTAAGAAATTTTACACTGGTAATTTCCACACCACTAATAATGTGTTCTCTCTTCTGACTAGTTCATTGAAGTTTAATTTTGTTTCAGGTGAGGACCTATTTATTGTTTAATAAAATGACTTCAGCCATAATGCTACCTGAAATCTTTTGGACATTGTCTAAAAATACTAATTTCTTTCTTTCTTTTTAGCCCTACTTAGTTGGTCTCATTTTTTCTTTGCTCATCATTTTACCAGATGAATTATTTCTGTATATAATTTCTTCCATTCATTAACTTCTTCTTGCCTGTTGGCAGCAAAGATATTTGGCATTGAAGATTGACCAAATATCAGTATAAGTGGCCTTTTAACGTGATTAATTAGTGTTTGGAAAGAACTTTGTAATCAGTCAAGGAAAAACTGTTAGTCTGTGAGGGTTAACAGACATGTCTTTTCCCTTACTTTTTGCTTGATTTGTTTTATAAACAGTGACGCAAGCAAATATATCAGGACCCAAATTGGAAAGCCACTTTTTACTCTGTTGGATTAAAGGAATAGAAGATCAGTGGAAAGGTTTTGTTTGCTTTTTGAAAGATATGTCAGCTCTGGCTTGCTCTATACATTTGCAGGCAGCTTAGTTCTCCATCAGCCTGTATTTTGTCAGTTAAATGCTTATCTGAAACCCTTGCCCAGCAATCTTACCAAATGATGGCTTTCTCACTACTGCTGCTTTCAAAGCAAAATCCCACACAACCTTGTTTGGCATGTTATCTCCTATCAGCTCTTATTCAATTGTGAAAAATGGCTTGAAAAACAACAGAAAACCCAAGAAAATGTGATAACAAACAGCAGTGTGTCAGGGTTTAGGAAAGTGTGATTACAAGCACCATGGAGACCATTGTCAGGTCAGATCTGTCTTTTTTAATTAACTGAAATAGAGGGAAAATAGCATGTTAACAAGATTAACAAATGAAACTACCAAATTGTAGGTGTTAATATCAGTACGTATCATTCCCTGTATTATCTCGGAAGATAACAGCCTAGGAAATAATTTTCTTTTCATTTTTAATATCTATGTTTCTAACTTTTTTTTTCATTTCATCTCACAGAGGTTTGAAAATGTTCTGTGAGACCCTTCTGAATACTGGACTGGAATTTGCCTTCTTGTACGTTAGCTCAGAGTTCAAACTCTTTTGAGGGGAAGAAAACCAGAGCATTTGGCTTTTCCCTTTTTCCTAATGTACAAACTTAAAACTGTCCATACTGATTTGTCTAGGTCCCTAGAGCAAAATTCTAGGCTACAATATGAAGCTTCTTTATTTCCTTTTGATGTTTTCAGAATCAGATCCAGGAAAATTAATTTAGGCCCAGGACTGATAAGTATGGTTTTATCCCATTTTAAAGCTTCTTAGGATCTTCCCACAGAAAGATGCAAAAGAAACAGTCTTGGAGAGAGAGCAGATACACATTTCTGTGCAAAGGAGTGGGGCTTTTTTGCAGAATCTTTATCAGCGATTTAGAGGTATCTAAAATCACTCTTGGCAAAAGTTGTGACTAAGCCAAGCACTGACTAACAGGTGAATAATGAGGAAGACAAGTAAGTAATCAGGAAGACAAGGCTTGCCATAGAGACTAATCTGGATTGATCAGCACACCACTAGCATTGAAACATGGTTTGTAATACGCTATACTGGAATTAAAAGATAAGTGTGCATAATTCAGTAAGAAGACAGATAAACCTCTTTCTCTGTTGAGAAGTTCTCCAGTCACTATACATTTACTGGTAATGTTCATGCTTGTAATGAAAAAATAAAACATGCCACGTGTAGCACTGTCAAAGACTGCAAAGACTGCCAGCATTTATATGAGCCAGTGTGGAAACATTGAAAACTACAGAGAAGGAAAGAGTCCTGCCCCTTTGATGTCTGTGCAGCCTTGTCCACTTGTTAAGCACATGTTTTGGTGGGACTTTGTAGTCAAGAGCAGCAATTATTTTTCAGTCTCACCCACCCTTCCTATTCCTTTATTCCAGATGGAAATGACTGGCGGTTTATAACGGCCTAGAAAACTCAGGCAATGCCCATACAAATGCTAGTAACTGCATTTTCCACACATGCAGTCCTGTTCCAAACACTCTCCAGAAAAATTCATTTTCTTTGTGCTTTTTATAGTGGACATCACAAGGGCTAATGCAAAGAAACAGTAAACAGCTACGACTATAAATCATAAAATTCCCCTAAACCAGAACTTTTTTCTTGTAACTGGTTTCCTAGGACAAAGGTATGCACCAGGCTGTTCTGAATATCAGAGAGTAAAATGCCTTCCTCCATCACGCCATGCTCCCAGTTCTCAATATGAGAGACACACGACAAATACAAATACAGCATGCAGAACATCTCACTGATGCTCATTCACTATGAATATAGGGAGTGCATATGCCCCATCAGTGTTTCAATGTTATTCAAAGTGCTTGCAAATACTACAGCAACAGCAATGCCAACTCAATGCCAAAAGATTACAGAAGTGTCCTCATAGCTGGAAGATTAACAAAGGCTGCCTCCTTCAAATAGATTCGGTAGTTGGCAAATGCAATACCAAGCTTTCTCCAAGCACTAAACCTCAGTATAAACAATTAAAAATACATTTTCACACTATCTTCTGCTAGACAAGGGAGTTTGAAGTAACATCCCATCCCAGCAAAAAGATCTAGACATGCTCATCTGCTGCCTCCTGAGGGTCTGGGTTAAGGACATCACTAAGAAAGTTCCTAGACTGGTATAGACCTCGGACTATTACCCATTACTGCTCTTCCATGTGGGTGGCAATGAAGCTGCAACACGTAGTCCAAGGGTGATCAATAAAGATTTCAGTGCCTTGAGGCGGTTAATAAGGGAATCTGGAGCACAGGTTATTTTTTTCTCTCTCCTTCCAGTAGCAGGCAGTGATATTGGAAGAAACAGACAGACCCAGGCTTAATACATGGCTCTGTGCCTAGTGTCACTGCCACAGTTTTAGGGTTTTCAAAAATGGGATGGCCTACATGGCACCAGGCCTGTTGGCGTCAGATAGGATTCACCTTTCTGAAAGGGGGAAGAGGGTCTTTGCTCATGATCTAGCGGGGCTCATCGACAGAGCTTTAAACTAGACTTGAAGGGTGAGGGGGATAATATCAGGCTTGCCCATGACAAACTGTGGGACAACACGCCAAAGTTAGAGGGTCAGGATGCTACCGAGGGCCCTCAGCCTGTTGCTCTGAGATATGCTGGGCACACTGGGGCACACTTGAAGTCTTACAGAGATAAGCTAGGGGCTCCTAAAGTAATAGCAGCCAACAGGGAAACACCAGTGAAATACCTCAAAGGAATGAAGGGGTGTTCCTCTAAGAAAGTGACACAACCAACAGCCTAGCTGAAGTGCCTCTACACCAATGCATGCAGCATGGGCCACAAAGAGGAGGAGTTGGAAGCCACCAAAAGCTACTACCTAGCTGCCACCACTGAAAATTGTTGGGACAAATCCCATGACTGGAGTGCAGCTACTGAAGGCTGTTCAGAAGGGAGAGGTGAGGAAGGAGGGTGGAGGTGTTGCCCTCTACATCAAGAAATGGATAGAGTGTGAAGGGCTGTCTCTGAAGAATAGCCACAAGTAGGTTGAAAGCTTATGGGTAAGAATTAGAGACAGAGGAAACAAAATGAAGCTTGTGGTTAGTGTCTACTATGGGTCACCCGATCAAGGGGAGCCTATTGACGAAGCCTTCTTACTCCAGCTGCAGGAAGCATCATGCTCGCAGGCTCTTGTTCTGCTGGGAGACTTCAGCCACCCTGACATCCACTGGAAAAGTAGAAATGAGAGCTGTAGGCAATCCAGGAGAATCCTGGAATGATTGAGGATAACTTCTTAAGCCAGGTAATAGACAGCCCTACCAGAGCGGATGGAATACTGGACCTGTTGACCACCAACACAAGTGAGTTAACTGGTGACATCAAGGCTGGAGACAGCCTGGGCTGCAGTGATCGTGCACTGGTGGAGTTTGCGCTCCTGAGGGATATGGATTAGGTGAAAACTCAGGACCCTGAATTTTAGGAAAACAAAATTCCAGTGTTCAAGGGGTTAGCCAATAGGACCCCTTGGGAAACTGCCCTCAGGGACAAGGGAGCAGACAGAACTGGCCGATCTTAAGGACAGTTTCTGTAGAGCGCAAGAGCTCTTGATGTCCAGGTGTAAGAAATCAGGAAAGGAAGGTAAGACACCAGCATGGCTGAGTCAAGACCTGATGGTCAAACTAAAGGGCAGAAGGAAATTCACAGACAGTGGAAGCAGGGACAGGCATCCTGGGAAGAGTATAGGGACGCTGCCCGGTTGTGTAGGGATGGGGACAGAAGGGCCAAGGCGCAGCTGGAGCTGAACTTGGCAAGGGATTCACAGAATAATGAGAAGGGCTTCTGCAGGTATGTCAGCCAGAAAGGAAGATCAAAGAAAATGTAGGCCCCTGATCAGCAAGGCTGGCAAACTGGTAACAACGGGTGAGGAGGAGGCTGAGGTACTCAACAACTTCTTTGCCTCAGTCTTCACTGACAGTCTCTCTTCCCACACCTCTCAAGTAGATGGACCACAAGATGGGGACTGGGGGAGCAAAATCCCTCCCACTGTAGGAGAAGATCAAGTTCGTGACCACCTGAGGAGCCTGAACATTCATAAGTCTATGGGACCTGATGAGATGCATCCCAGAGTCCTGAGGGAATTAGCTGACATAGTTACCAAGCCATTCTCCATGACATTTGAAAAGTCATGGCAGTCATGTGAAATCCCTGGGGACTGGTTAAAGGGAACCATTGCACCAATTTTTAAAAAAGGGTAGAAAGGAGAGGCCTGGGAACTACCATCCTGTCAGCCTCACTTCCGTTCCCAGGAAGATCATGGAACAGATCCTCCTAGAAGCTATGCTAAAGCACATGGAGGACAGGGAGGTGATTTGAGACAGGCAGCATGGCTTCACCAAGAGCAAATCCTGCCTGACCAACCTCGTGGCCTTCTGTGATGGAATGACCACATCAGTGGACAAGGGAAGAGCTACAGATGTCATTTATCTGGATTTCTATAAGGCTTCTGACATGGTCCCCCACAACATCCTTCTCTCTAAATTGGAGAGATATGAACTTGACGGGGGGACTGTTCAGCGGATGAGGAATTAGTCAGATGGTCTGTGCTGGTTTTGGCTGAGAAGGGGTTAATTCTCCTCACTGTGGGGGTCAGCTACCTTTCCAGCTTCCCGCGCTCTGCCGCGTGGCGGGGGAGGGGGGGGGCTGGGAGGGGCAGGGCCATGGTGGGGGCGGCTGACCCCGACTGGCCAATGGCAGGTTCATTCCATACCATGTGACACCATGGCCGGTATATTGAGGGGGGGCAGTGGCAGCGCGGAGGCGGCGCGGCGTCGGGTCGGCGGGCGGCGCGTGGCGCGTGGCTGCGGCGCGTGGGGTTTGTTTCGGCGGTTCGTTCCCCCTCTCCCCTCCCTTCCCCCCTCCCCCGGGGCTTTGCGCCTCTCGTTGTTCTCCTTTACATTGCATTTCTACTGTTGTTTCTTTTAATTTTAATTATTAAACTGTTCTTATCCCAACCCACGAGCGTTACCCTTCTGATTCTCTCCCCCATCTACCGGTGGGGAGTGAGTGAGCGGCTGTGTGGGGCTGAGCTGCCGCTAAACCACGACAGTCTTTTTGGCGCCCAACGTGGGGCTCAAGGGTTGGAGATAACAACAGCTGCTGGTCACAGCACCATGTTGTCCTTTTTGCAGTTGGTGTTAAAAATCGGTGTTGGTTTGTTGAGTCTGCTGTGTTCTGCTGTGATTAGTAACGTTTTGCCTACAAGATTTGTTATATAAACACTGGTTTTCAGCTTTCTCTGGTATTTGGGGTTTTTGCTGAAACCGTTACTGTACTTCGGATATCACCTTGTTGAGGCAATTAGCAATTATACCTCCTCCTCTGAGAGATTTTATATGGAGGAAATACAGAATAATACCGTTGCAACTTTGTTCTATGATGTCTGTGCCTTTGTTACAACAACGTTTTTGTATCTTGAACATCCTTGGGTGGTTAAGGTGCACTTATTGTTAGTTTTTGGGCATGTTGTTTTGGTTTTGACTAAGCAATTTAAGAATATCACCCAGAAATCTGCCCCGAGGCTTGATAGTTACGAGTGGCAGGGCACGTGGGATAGCATGGGCAAATACCTAGGGCAGTGGGCACCCCCGGTGTTTTGGAGTTTCACCCCCGAACAAGTGCAGAATCCTAAAAAACTAGTAGAATATTTGGAGAAAGTATGTTGTTACGCTGGGAACTCCAGAGAGACACAGATAACTGCAACATGCTGGGGCCTGGCCCATGCATACGGAGCCCTGCTCAACAGTATTCAGTGCCCCCAGGGGGAAGAGAATGTCTCTGGATTGAAATGCAAAGTGACTGGCACTGTAGACAATCCAGCCCTGACAACAGGCACTGCAGCCACTCAAACCCCCACAACAAGTACGGGAGCTAGCTCAGAAAATAAACCCGTACCAGTATCAGTTGCCCCCATACACAAGACGAAATATTGGAAGCGGACATCAACTCGTTTAGAACGGGATGATGAAGAACCAGGGCCATCGCGGGGAGAGGAGGGAGAAGTAATAAATGAAATAGAGACCACCCGATCCCTGTCCTTAAGCGAGTTGCAAGATATGCGAAAAGATTATAGCCGTCGTTCAGGTGAGCACATTGTCACCTGGCTGCTCCGATGCTGGGATAATGGGGCCAGTAGCCTGGAACTAGAGGGAAAAGAAGCCAAACAATTGGGATCCCTTTCTGGGGAAGGGGGCGTTGACAAAGCAATTGGAAAAAAAACACAAGCCCTCAGCCTCTGGAGGCGACTCCTGTCTGGAGTGAAGGAAAGGTATCCCTTTAAAGAAGATGTTACATATCACCCAGGAAAATGGACAACTATGGAGAAACGCATCCAGTATCTAAGGGAATTAGCTGTGTTTGAGGTGATTTATGGTGACCTGGACGATCAACGGTCATCCAAAGATCCAGATGAAGCCGAGTGCACACGACCCATATGGCGGAAGTTTGTATGGAGCGCACCATCTTCGCATGCAAACTCATTGGCAGTCATGTCCTGGAAAGATGACGAGACACCAACGGTGGCAGAGGTGATAGATAGACTCCGGGATTACGACACAAATATCTCTTCCTCGCTTGTCTCTGCTGTGGAGAAACTATCCCAAGAGGTCCAGCAACTCAAAGAAGATCTGTCCTACTCCCCACCTCGACAGAGCAGTGTCTCAGCTGTTAGGAATAAGCGTCCTTTGGCTCAAAGAAGGGGATACACACCACGGGCCGCCCTATGGTTCTACCTGCGTGACCACGGAGAGGACATGATGAGGTGGGATGGCAAGCCTACTTCGACCCTACAGGCACGAGTACATGAACTGCAAGGAAGAACAGTCACTCAGGGAGGCTCTTCCAGGAAAGCTGCTGCTCCAGTGTCCAGCGAGCAAGTCCCCAGACAGAGGAGTAGAAGCGCAGATTTTATTTCTAAGTGTAATAGAGGGACTCCTGATTCACATTTACAGGAAGTGAGTTGTGACTGCCATGATCAGGACTAGAGGGGCCCTGCCTCCAGCCGGGTGGAGGAAAGGGATAACCGGGCTTACTGGACTGTGTGGATCCAATGGCCTGGCACGTCCGACCCACAGGAGTATAAAGCTTTAGTGGACACCGGCGCACAGTGCACCTTAATGCCATCAAACTATAAAGGGGCAGAACCCATCAGCATTGCTGGAGTGACAGGGGGATCTCAAGAGCTAACTGTATTGGAGGCCGAAGTGAGCCTAACTGGCAATGAGTGGCAGAAGCACCCCATTGTGACTGGCCCAGAGGCTCCGTGCATCCTTGGCATAGACTACCTCAGGAGAGGGTATTTCAAGGACCCAAAAGGTTACAAGTGGGCTTTTGGTGTAGCTGCCTTGGAGACGGAGGAAACTGAACAGCTGTCTACCTTGCCCGGTCTCTCAAAGGACCCTTCTGTGGTGGGGTTGCTGAAGGTCAAAGAACAACAGGTGCCAATCGCCACCACAACAGTGCACCGGCGGCAATATCGCACCAACAGAGACTCTCTGATCCCCATCCATAAACTCATTCACCAACTGAGGAGCCAAGGAGTCATCAGTAAGACCCACTCACCCTTTAACAGTCCCATATGGCCAGTCTGGAAGTCTAATGGAGACTGGAGACTAACAGTAGACTATCGTGGCCTGAATGAAGTCACTCCACCGTTGAGTGCTGCTGTGCCAGACATGCTAGAACTTCAATACGAACTGGAGTCAAAGGCGGCCAAGTGGTATTCCACAATTGATATTGCTAATGCATTCTTCTCAATCCCTCTGGCAGCAGAGTGCAGGCCACAGCTTGCTTTCACATGGAGGGGCGTCCAGTACACCTGGAATCGACTGCCCCAGGGGTGGAAACACAGTCCTACCATTTGCCATGGACTGATTCAGACTGTACTGGAACAGGGAGAAGCTCCAGAACACCTTCAATACATTGATGACATCATTGTGTGGGGCAACACAGCGGAAGAAGTTTTTGAGAAAGGAGAGAAAATAGTCCAAATCCTTCTGAAAGCTGGTTTTGCCATAAAACAAAGTAAGGTGAAGGGACCTGCACGAGAAATCCAGTTCTTAGGAATTAAATGGCAAGATGGTCGTCGTCAGATTCCAATGGATGTGATCAACAAAATAGCAGCCATGCCTCCACCAACTAGCAAAAAGGAAACACAAGCTTTCTTGGGCGTTGTGGGTTTTTGGAGAATGCATATTCCAAATTACAGTCTGATCGTGAGCCCTCTCTATCAAGTGACCCGGAAAAAGAATGAGTTCAAATGGGGCCCTGAGCAACGACAAGCCTTTGAACAGATTAAACGAGAAATAGTCCATGCAGTAGCTCTTGGGCCAGTCCGGGCAGGACAAGATGTAAAAAATGTGCTCTACACTGCAGCCGGGGAGAATGGCTCTACCTGGAGCCTCTGGCAGAAAGCACCTGGGGAGACCCGGGGTCGACCCCTAGGGTTTTGGAGTCGGGGATACAGAGGGTCCGAAGCCTGCTATACTCCAACTGAAAAAGAGATATTGGCAGCATATGAAGGGGTTCGAGCTGCTTCAGAAGTGGTTGGTACTGAAGCACAGTTGCTCCTGGCACCCCGACTGCCAGTGCTGGGCTGGATGTTCAAAGGAAACATCCCCTCTACACACCATGCAACGGATGCTACGTGGAGTAAATGGGTTGCACTGATTACCCAGCGGGCTCAAGTAGGAAACCCCAGTCGCCCAGGAATCTTGGAAGTGATTATGGACTGGCTAGAAGGCAAAGATTTTGGATTATCACCAGAGGAGGAGGTGACACGTGCTGAAGAAGCCCCACTGTATAACAAACTGCCAGAAGATGAGAAGCAATATGCCCTGTTCACTGATGGGTCCTGTCGCCTTGTGGGAAAGCACCGGAGATGGAAGGCTGCTGTATGGAGTCCTACACGACAAGTAGCAGAAACTGCTGAAGGAGAAGGTGAATCGAGCCAGTTTGCAGAGGTAAAGGCCATCCAGCTGGCCTTAGACATCGCTGAACGGGAAAAGTGGCCAGTGCTCTATTTCTATACTGACTCCTGGATGGTGGCAAATGCCTTGTGGGGCTGGCTGCAGCAATGGAAGCAAAGCAACTGGCAGCGCAGAGGCAAACCCATCTGGGCTGCCACATTGTGGCAAGATATTGCTGCCCGGGTAGAGAAACTGGTTGTAAAGGTACGGCATGTGGATGCTCACGTCCCCAAGAGTCGGGCCACTGAAGAACATCGAAACAACCAGCAGGTAGATCAGGCTGCCAAGATTGAAGTGGCTAAGGTGGATCTGGACTGGCAACATAAGGGTGAACTATTTCTAGCTCGGTGGGCCCATGACACCTCAGGCCATCAAGGGAGAGATGCAACATACACGTGGGCTCGTGATCAAGGGGTGGACTTGACCATGGATATTATTGCACAGGTTATCCACGAATGTGACACATGCACTGCAATCAAGCAAGCGAAGCGGGTAAAGCCTCTGTGGTATGGGGGACGATGGCTGAAATATAAATATGGGGAGGCCTGGCAAATTGACTATATCACGCTCCCACAGACGCGCCAAGGCAAGCGCCATGTGCTTACAATGGTAGAAACAACGACTGGCTGGCTGGAAACATATCCTGTCCCCCACGCCACTGCCCGGAACACTACCCTGGGTCTTGAGAAACAAGTCCTGTGGCGACATGGCACCCCAGAGAGAATTGAGTCAGACAACGGGACTCATTTCCGAAATAGCCTCATAGACACCTGGGCCAAAGAGCACGGCATTGAGTGGGTGTATCACATCCCCTATCACGCACCAGCCTCTGGGAAAATTGAACGGTACAATGGACTGTTAAAAACTACACTGAGAGCAATGCGGGGTGGGACATTCAAGCACTGGGATACACATTTAGCAAAAGCCACGTGGTTAGTCAACACGAGGGGATCTGCCAACCGAGCTGGCCCTGCCCAGTCGGAAATCCTACATACTGTGGAAGGGGACAGAGTCCCTGTAGTGCACACAAAAAGTATGCTGGGCAAAACAGTCTGGGTTCTTCCTGCCTCCGGCAAAGGCAAACCCATTCGTGGGATTGCTTTTGCTCGAGGACCTGGGTGCACTTGGTGGGTGATGCGGGAGGATGGAGAAATCCGATGTGTGCCTCAAGAGGATTTGATTTTGGGTGAAAACAGTCAATGAACTGAATGGCACAATGTGAACTGCTATATAATACTGTGTGTCACCTCTGTGTTGTATCAATGATATCAGAGTATGAGCCTCCCAACCCATGGAAGATCAACTGTGAAACAAGCCGTGCAGCAGTGATGGAACGATGACTGACTCGGTATGCAGCAACCCAACGCCACACACCATCTCTCCCACCCTGAAAGACTGATACAACAGATGGAGCCCAGAGTCATGGACTGGGTGAACTCAATGGACATTTTAATGGACATTTTACAGGGAAGGTCCATGAACTAAGGGAATGATGTCTGTGTATTATGTTAAAGGATGGGAAGGGGAGGGGTGGTGGTTGGTACGGTTGTATTGCATCATATGGGACCTGGGCATGGTGTAAATGGTATGGAATAAGGGGTGGAGAATGTGCTGGTTTTGGCTGAGAAGGGGTTAATTCTCCTCACTGTGGGGGTCGGCTACCTTTCCAGCTTCCCGCACTCTGCCGCGTGGCGGGGGAGGGGGGGCTGGGAGGGGCAGGGCCATGGTGGGGGCGGCTGACCCCGACTGGCCAATGGCAGGTTCATTCCATACCATGTGACACCATGACCAGTATATTGAGGGGGGGCAGTGGCAGCGCGGAGGCGGCGCGGCGTCGGGTCGGCGGGCGGCGAGCGGCTGTGGCGCGTGCAGTTTGTTTCGGCGGTTCGTTCCCCCTCTTCCCTCCCTTCCCCCTCCCCCGGGGCTTTGCGCCTCTCGTTGTTCTCCTTTACATTGCATTTATACTGTTGTTTCTTTTAATTTTAATTATTAAACTGTTCTTATCCCAACCCATGAGCGTTACCCTTCTGATTCTCTCCCCCATCTACCGGTGGGGAGTGAGCAAGCGGCTGTGTGGGGCTGAGCTGCCACTAAACCACAACATGGTCACATCCAGAGCATAGTGGTCAACAGCTCAATGTCCAGAAGATCAGTGACAAGTGGTGTCCCTTAGGGGTCTGTACTGGGACCAGCACTGTTTAGTATCTTCATCAATGACATAGGCAGTGGGATTGAGTGCACCCTCAGCAAGTTCGCGGATGACACCAAGCTGAGTGGTGCAGTTGACACACCCAAGGGACAGGATGTCACCCAGAGGGACCTGGACAAGCTCAAGAAGTGGGCCCATGTGAACCACATGAGGTTCAACAAGGCCAAGTGCAAGGTCCTGCACCTGGGCTGGAGCAATCCTCTGTATCAATACAGGCTGTGGGATGAAGGGATTGAGACCAGCTCTGCCAAAAAGGACTTGGGGGTACTGGTGGATGAAAAGCTGGACATGAGCCAACAATGTGCGCTCACAGTCCAGGAAGCCAATTGTATCCTGGTCTGCATCAAAAGAAATGTGGCCAGCACATCGAGGGGGGTTGATTCTGCCCCTCTGCTCTGCTCTGGTGAGACCCCACCTGAAGCACTGAATCCAGCTCTGGAACCCTCAGCACAGGAAAGACATGGACCTGTTGGAGTGGGTCCAGAGAAGGGCCACAAAAATAATCACACGGATGGAGCACCTTTCCTATGAAGAAAGGCTGAGAGAGTTGGGGTTGTTCAGCCTGGAGAAGAAAAGGCTCCAGAGAGACCTTACTGTGGCCTTTCAGTACTTAAAGGGGGACTATAGGAAAGATGGGGACAGACTTTTTAGCAGGACCTGCTGCAATAGGACACAGGACAACAGTTTTAAACTAAAAGAGGGTAGGTTTAGAATGGGCATAAGAAAGAAATTTTTACAACGAGGGTGGTCAAACACTGGCACAGGTTGCCCAGAGAGGCAGTAGATCCCCCATCCCTGGAAACATTCAAAGTCAGGTTGGACACAGCTCTGAGCAACCTAATCCAGTTGAAGATGTACCTGCTCATTGCAAGGTTGTTGTACTAGATGAGCTTTAAAGGTCCCTTCCAGCCCAAACTGTTCTATGATTCTGTGGTCTTGCTGGACTGACTGAAACAGAGTTCTCCAGTACAACATTGTCTTTGCTTTCCATGTCACGTAGCAACTTACACAAACACATGACACCTCATGCAAAACTTCAGCTCTGCTACTTCCAGACATGGCTGAAATTTCTCTACTCACATTCCTGACAGTTTATATTTCATGTCACTTATTGTGCTTCCTGTTCTAATTTCAGCTCCATAGCACTGGAAGAACAGGAGCCACTTGGCATGGGAGCCCCCCTTTCATTCTTAGTCTTAAAGAAAATACGAGTTGCAGATATTTCTCAAACTGCCTGGGGAGACCACATGCTCCAAGTGTAATTCAGGGCGTTGGGTCCCCACAAGAGTCACTATACGATATGAAAGTGACATAATACAAGAGATATAAGAGCAGTACATTAAGTGTATGGGGACTTCAGGAGCAGTGCATACAGATTATGCCAATTAATATGATTGCAGTCACCACCACAGTGGTGACCCAGTGCACCCATCTGACCCCAGGGTGAAGGAGCAGACCCAACACACAAGGACACCAGGAGAGACAAGGACAAGTCCCTCACCCCAGCAGATAAGCTGTTTGAAATTATTTCTCCTCCATGCACTTCAGTGATGATCTTCTTTCACTTCTGTGGCTGCACAAGGCGTAGCCTGGGATCCACTGTGAAGCCAGAAGGGCAATGTGCTCAGCTCCACACCGCAAAGCACGGGCTTGGTACACAAGGACTTGTGTGTGGGCACATGTAAGGCATTAGAATGAGCCAAGCAGACACTCCCAGTAAAGTTTCCAAGCTCAAGGTCACAGCGACCCAGGGAATGACAGAGGTGGAGAACACCTCCCAGAGCTCCAGCTACCCAAACAGCAAGTAGCTTTTCATGGGTGGGTGACTTTAAGATAATCAATGAAATCTACCATTTCAGTTTTCTTCTAGGTGAGTCTTTACTGGTATTTAATCTGTCTCCTCACAGATTCACACAGCATCTTGTTTTTAACTGATTCATTCTGAGTTTGTCAGCAGCACATTTTTTCTTGATTTGAACCCATCATTCTCATCTAGGTTATTGTTGCCCTGGGACTCTGTCACTGGCTTAGCTCTCATCTAGTGTTACAAAGGCACCAAATCTAGTCACAGCTCTATGGAAAGGAAAATGACCGACAGCTGGTTCCTTGGAGGCATTTTTGTTTTATGCAGGCTGGGAAAAATTTCTGACACAAGCATTCATTCCTTTAGTAATAAAGTCAGCCAGTAAGTTAAGTGCTTCTGCCAATAGCTGTCTCCTTATTTCAGAAAAGAAGGATTTTAACTTTGAGAATGAAATTCCATGAACACAGCACTTTTTTGGAAGCTTCATCTAGACACAGTCTTCTCAGAGTAAAGCTTCTTTTGGTTTTTTTTTAAATAAATAGGACCAAATTGTTCTCAGTTCTATAACTGCCAGCTGCCATAAAAACCAATGGGAATTATGCATATATACCTGAGGAAAAATGTGACTGGTTGTTCTTAGAAATGAGAGAGGAATTAATTAAAAATGGATTTGGGATTAAAAGCATCAGAGGGATCAACTGACTATGTGCTATGGAAAGGAAAAAAGCTGACTTAGAAAGCCTTAGGAATCAGGGTTATCACAGGAATTCTGCCGAGGCATTTATCTATAGTGGTAGATACCGCTATTTTGACTTGCAAACTGTTAGAGAAATATAAACTGCTTTATTCCCTTGTCCCAGATAGATTAGTCAAGTACTTAAGCACTTTATCTTTTAATTAATTGTATCAGCTAAGTGTGTGTTTAAAAACTGAATTTCTGCATAGAAATCCCCAACATATTCATCACTTCTCGTACACCCCTCTTCTCCACAGTCTGCCAAGCACTGAGTCATAGCTCCATTTTATTCTATTCTTTCCATTGCTGCATAGCAATTACACAGTCTATGAGAAAATTATATTTGTTGTTTAATCATCAGAGGGACCAGCCATTCATAAGAGAAGGAGACAGCAGCCTGTGCAGAAAGAGGATGACTTAAGGAAGGGTTGCAGAATGTGATCTGGTTAAAAGTAAACTAAACTTAGTAAATGGAAGACTTGGAAGCTGTGGTGGAAGGTCATCTCTTCTGGCAGCCTATTTTAAAAGAAAAATTGTAAAGGAAGAATACAGTTGCTGGTTTCATGTTCATTGTGCCAACTTGCAAACTTTTTATTTTCCAGAACTTCGCTAATCTAGAAGAAACAGAAACTGCATGTGACCATTGTTGTGGGTTTGGATTGTAAAACAAAACTCAGAGCAAGGCTTTCTTAACCACGTATTGTCTTATTTGCCCATTGTGGATGGAGAAATACCAATGGCTAAACGCAGGGATGATTCCAGTCAAATGACTTCTCAACCTTATCCACGCCAGTGTGGGTTTGTAGCAGTTATGCTTCCCCAGGCAGCTTCCCCAGAACCCTGAACTTATCCCTAGTTAGCACTGCAGGGCAATCCTTCCCTCCCAAGTGCTTGAACAAAAACAAACAGGGACATCAGAAAGTCTGTCCACACAAGGTTCATTTTAACAAATGTTAAATATGTAAAATGTTTTCAAAAGCTCCAAGGTTGGACAAATGAAATCACAACAACCTTCTACTTCAGAAGAAGTACAGATTGCCTCGATTAAAACATAGAGTTTCATGTTGTGTTTCACGGATATAAACATTAATTCCTCCTGAAACTGTTCCTGACTAGAAAAGTCAAATGCCCTCAAATAAAGGCCCAAAGCAACATGCCCAAGTCATTCTGCAGGGCTATGCAAGCAAGTAGCATGGTTTGAAGGTTTTTGCTCAGGGTGTACTTGGTCTGTTATGAAGCATAGTGCAAGGACTGTATATGACACAAAAATATACTCTTTATCTGGAAATTTCAGTGGACTCACTTCTGGGATATGACTACTCCCTTCAAGCCAGCATTTGCAGTGGCAACTGAGCTTGCCAGACCTGCCTGGACCCACTCCCAGACAGTGTGGTGATTGTCCTTTTCCCATGCTGGGGGTGCCTGCTGCACCCTAGCCCAGCAGCGAGGGGTACCGGCTCACCCTCGCTCCCTGCAAGCTAGCCGTTGGGCTGAGCAGACGATGGAGAATGGGCTTTCAGTGCACACTGGATGGACACCCTGCCTGGTTCAAACCCGTGTGCTTGGGAAGTCTGCTGCAGATCAGTAGTTTCTTCAGCTGCTGGGATCGTGCAGGTTTAAGATATTAGAGGTCACACTGCTATGGCTGGTTTCTGAAAGCACTGAGTTAGGACTGGGGTCAAGTCAAACCAAACAGGAGGCATCAGGTGACAGGCTAAAGCTCTGGCAGCCAGGGGCTTGCAGTTACAGCTTTAAGCCAAGCTACTGACTCATGCTGGATGTGTGAACATGAGCAATGCAGTTGGCTTTTTGCTACCTAAATCAGCTAAGCTGGAAGATTGAGTCATGGCTGGACCTCCCAGAATCCAGATACAACGTCTGAAGTGACCTTTCTAGAATAAATAAGTACAAGTTTGCCTGTTGCCTTTAACTCAGCATGTAAGTGTTAGACTGTGCAAGAGAGCTCATTAAAGAGGATGGGGGAGAGGATGACATAAGTTCCCCCTTCCTCAGCACACTGGGGAGCTTCTTGTAGAAATGAATGGGGCCTTTTCTCTCTTAAACTGTGGGAATGCTACTTTCCAAGGAGTGTGCACTCAGCTTGCCTAAATATACACTGGCGCATAACACAGAGCACATGAATGCGTCCAGGATATTGGAAAGAGAAAAACCCCTTAGAATTATGCAAGAAGAGGCTTCTGGGAGCCACTGGCTGTCAGTGCAAGGCACAGAGGCTGTCCTCTTCTCGCTCCCCAGGGCTATCTTTAAAGTTAGATCAGCTGGCCCAGGGTCTTGTCTAGTCAAGTTTTTAATATCTCCAAAGACAAAGATTTTGTGGGGTTTTGGAGCAACCTGCTTTAGCGTTTGACCACCCTCACTGAAAATTTTTTCCATTGTCTAATTGTGATTTCCACTGCTGCAACTCATTTTTCATCTTTCTCTGTGTACCCAGAGAACTGCCTGTCTCTATCTGCTGTTCTATTCTCTTTTACGTTAAGAAAACAGTCCTTAGCCTCCTCTTCTTCAGGTTAATCCCAGACCCTTGGCTATCTTAGTGGTCCTCAGCTGGACTTGCTCCAGCTTTGCAATATCTTTCTTGCACTGGGGTACCTAAACTGGTCACAGTAATTGATATGCAATCTCACCAGTGCCGAGTAGAGAGGACTAATCTCTTCCCTTGGTCTGCTGGCTATGCTCTTCTCTTGATACATAGTCCAGTATGCATCCACCCCTCCAAGGGCACACTGCTGACATATTCAATTTGGGGTCCACTAGGACCCCCAGTCCTCTTCTGCAGAACTGCTATCTAGCCGTCAGCCCTCGGCTTGAACAGTCATATGGGGTTTTCTGTCCCAGGTGCAAAAACGTCAGGCGTAAATCCATGCTAATCAACATACTTATTGCATTGTTCAGAGGTGGTCCATAGTCAGAGCAAGCTTTTTGCAAAATCAAGACAAGCCATTGCCCATGACAGCAGATTGCAGGGAGTATTGAAGGGTCACAGTCCTGCTGCCCACTTTACTTTTACTGGAAAAGCTTTGCAAACCCAGGCTCGCTGCTGCTGAAGTTTAAGACACAGATGCATGTGTGGATGTGTGGCTATTGCTAGGCAAGCTGGAATACCTATAATGCTATCACTGCTACCTCATCTCCCATATGCCTGGTGGCAGCAGGAAGAGCAAGTCCAACTCTCCAGGGCTCTGCTGCTGGGGCTCCATCCCAGCTCAGCTCTTTCTCCTGACAGGGGCACTCATTCTCCCCTGGGCTTACACAAACCCAGGCAAGTTCTATCCACATTTTTCAGTTCCATTACTGAGATTTTTCCTCTGTAAAAAAGCTATTCAGCAATTATGCAGCTATTCAGTGAATTAAATTATCGTCAAATAGTACAACAACAATATATGGATTCATCGGTAATATATACTCCAGATTTAAAGGCAGTTCTTCTCAATCTGTGTTAAACTACCATCTCAGCAATGCTGAACACTGTAAGCCCACTAACCTTGAAAAACACTGCGTGTGTTCAGCGCTCTAGATAAGCTGCAATACTCACTGAACTTTATACAAAGCAAGGCTCTGTCATGATGAGCTACACATGGAGGATAGGGAGACTCTGCCCTAGGCAGGGCACAGGGGCACTGGAATACAAGGCTCTGTCTGGTGAACGGAGAAATATTTGACCTGTGACCCAAAGAAAGAGGACAACAGGTCAGCTGAATCAAAGATTTCCTGTTTTACTGGTCCAGCTGGCTCCTCACTCTAGGTGGGCTCCTGAGAAAGGCGCAAAGACTACCTGTGGCTGAACCTACTGCTGGAAAACGGGAGGAAAAGTCTGGGTATCACTGTATATCTTCTCCCCTGTAAGCTGAAATCCCTATTTTACCCATCCTAAAATGAAACAGCAAATGTGTTAGAAGTGGAAGAAATCTCTGGTTACTGCTGCGACCTATTACAAACTTCTGTCTACATGCCCTGTAATGATTCAGCTGTAGAGGAGCGCAGAGGCAGGTAGAGGTTTGACACCTAGCCTGTGGGCATCCTAATCTCAGGGTACTGCCCCTGCTGAGGGATTGAGGGATATGCAGGAAACAAGTGGGCATTCAAAGATGCAATGCTACCACACACTTCTTTGAGAATTTTAGCCAGCTTTCAGCATCCTGGTGACCTTTAGGACAGAGAAGGGAGTTGCAGCTGGTCATATGAAGCAACATGGGAAATAATTGCTGCTGCAAAAGCCGGTGAGCATGTCCTGCCAGCACCTGGTCAGAGATGACTTGACAAGAGGATTCTGTGCTGCCCACAGAGCATGAGATAACATTAAGATACTGCCTTTCCGTGCCAGGTGCCATGAAGGTGTCCCTTCACCTCCTCCACTTCTTTCCCCTGGAGTGTCTCCACGTAAATCAATGTTATGCTCCTGCTACATCTTTAAGTGTCATGGCGATGACACCCAAGTTAGATAATGAGTGCCTGGGGCATATTCACTTAAGCCCTGTTCCTGATGTGAAGTCATTTAAAATCAAGTAAAGCAAGGAACACATCTGGTCCTAGATGTTCGTGATAATAAAGAAACCCCATTATGCTACTCATGCAGTATAATTACTAAATAGTGGTTCTTGAGATCACCAAGTCAGGATGTAGCCTGAACCACAAAATTGAGATGCTTGTTTTAAGGTGGATTTCAAGCCTTTACAGTGTGTAGATAAACAGACTCAATTTTCTGTTCAGCTTATGAAAAAGCAAGATCTTAAACACAGCATTGAGCTGTACAGTCAGTTCTGCAATTTGAGCATCTCCTCCCCAGCAACTCTACCAGAAATGATTACAAAGAAGGCACCTGTGGTTCTGGTTTGGAGGAATGACAAAATTAGAAGTGAGCGGAAGGTTTAAAGCTGGGATCCATCAATTCAGTAACATAGAGCAACACATCAACATCTTAGTGATCCAAAGCAGCCAGCTCAGTCTGATTCTTGTGAATTTAAATTAATTTGCTTGCTTTGAGCTTTTTTCTTTTTTGTAATGCCTATGAATCATTGCACTGTCCAGAATGAATACCGACTGAATGCTTCTCTGGCTCAGAGATAACAGAGCCCCTTGCTTAGTCAGGAAAATGATTTTTAAGAAAATCAATGGCTTTGCTTTGGTTACAAGATAAATTTTAAAAATAACAGGGTAAGAGCTAAGCAGTTGGAACGCCAGCAGAGGGATGTTTCAGTCCATTGCTCTTTCATACCAAGAGCTCACCTGACAGCAATTAGATAAACATGTTTCTCAGTGACATCAAATCTTAGGCAAAGTCCTATAGTCATTATTTCATCACTATAATATCATGACCAAACACACTAGGGACTTCCCTTGGGTCAATAACAGAGTCTCATGCACCGTTACCATAAGCAGGGCTGTAGCTAGGACTGGCCTAGATCTTAAGGCCACATGACCTTGACAGAAAGATGGCACTAACTTCCAAAATGCTTGCAGTCACCTACAGAGTTGAAAGTGGGCACTGATAATTTTTTAGGCTGAGGCACAGTTCAGTCCTGCCCATAGACATTGACCTTGAGCAGCACATGCAGTTGTTCCGGGCTCCGGAGGGCAGGGGATCCCATTGTTTGTTTTTTGGGCTGTCATGGCATGGTGGTGGCAATCCAGCAGTACTTCCTACCCTCCTCCTCCTCACTTTGATTTCAACTGCCAATATACTGCAAGAACATACCTGCAACACACCTTCACTGCTCCCCTCTATAGTAGGACCCTGCTAGCATTTATTTTTGTCTATGCTACTAGCAACAGCGAAGCCTGGTGAGTTGTCTCTGGCTCCTGCCCTCTCTTTGGGATTAAATGGTGCTAGGAAGTTGTTCTACTTCCTCGGTACCTATTGATGACACTGAGTATATTGTTCACAAGAGGTTTTCTCCATTCTCTCTGAGTCGAAATCCCCTCATGCTGTATGAAACCTGGAGGAAAACGCTGGGCATAGAGAGAGGATCTCTCTATGAGCTTAGAGCAGGAGCCACTGCCTCCTTTGACTCCTCCTGAGACAGGTCCGCACAAGTGTATGTGTGAGTACCAGAGCGCTTAAACCAGCAGAAAACTGGTGCAAAAGAGGAGAGCAGACTCCGCATGCAATCCCGGCAACTCCAGACAGTCCTGATGCATGGGATTGCCTCTCCTTGCTGTGTAGAAAACCCAGGAAACCCTAACTCCTTTCTCTCCTTACTCACATAGACAGTCACACATGCTCAGCTGCATGATCACAGCTTTGCTATGCACACAGAATAAAAGTAGCTAAATGGTCCAGGGCAATCTACCCTAGGGCTGAAATACCTTTAAGAAAGAGGTCAGGAGAACTACTGTGTAATACTTCTCAGCATCGAAGCACTGTGAGAGTGAAGGTGATGAGTTAAGCCTAGGTGAAGCTCTAGAAACTACTTGCTGTGGACAGAGCCTCTGTGAAGCACCTGAAGAAGCATCCATGACAAAGTAGGGCAAATCATGGAGCATTCAATAAAGATCTCAGCTATCCCATAGGTTAAAGCAAAGTCTATAATTTTTAAGTTGATTATTTTTCTAAGCAAACACAAACCCCAAACTTACACAGCAAAATAAATCCTTCTATATTCTGAGTTACCTGGCATGCTGTTGGTACAGAAGCTGAGAAAGGTCTGTTTCCTATGGCTTCACACTTCTGATGGAAAAGTGCAAACATCCTGCATGAGCGGCCTCCTTGAGCTCGAACAGGGATGAAACAGGACACAGAATCAACCCTGTGCAATCCCTGGTCTTGTGCTGCCCAGCATAAGCCATTCCTAAGAGGCTCTTTTTTCTCATCATTTTGCCTGAACACAATGCACACGGATGGCACTGGATCGCCACCATCTCCTAGACTACCCAGGTGACCTGGTGTTAATACCAACAGCAAAAGTTTCCTCGGCCTACCCTGGCAGGCTACCTGCAGCCCTTGCTTGGAAGCCTCACTCCATAAAGCACATCCATCCCTGCTGTAATTCACTTCATTGAGGCCAACCGTGGCATTACCTCTCACCGTGAGGTCGCTAGCATTTCAACTGAATCACCTACACTCTTTTAACATAAGTCACTGAGCAACCATGGCTTGGTAAAATGTTCAGTCACAACAGATGTGGGCAGAGTTTGGATTAGTCACGTAGGATGAAAAGACTTTGTCAGCCACTCACCCTTAGAAATGGCATTTCTATACAAAATAAATTCAATTTAAAAAGCAATTGACTTCTTACATATGAAGGAAAGCCTCCTTCTAACTGAACTTTTGTTCATTGTGAGCATCAGTGAAGCCTTCACTGAAAAACAGCCTGCTTCATGCCCAGGGCAGCAAGCACCTGTCTTTGAGAAGGCTTCTGATACCCTGCAGTCATCTTCTGCTTCCACTGGGTCTGCACAGGAGAGGTGAAAGGGAAGGAAATGCTTGGTTCCCTGACAGTAACCCAGAAAAAGCTGCCATCTGAGGGAAGCGACAGCTGAGCTAGTGGACATCAGTCCCAAGGAGTGGTTATACCCCACAATTTTATGCACATATACCCTCTAGAGAAAACCCAGCAAAACCCATTGGGGTTCCCAAGGACAACAGGCTTTCTGGAGGAACAGTAGGACTGAAGGGAAACAGAAACAAGCCTGAACATGCAAACAAACACCCTTAAGCCTCAATGCCCAAGTTGCTGCATGACTGAATATGGATATCTGCACTACTGTGCTCAAAAATGGAGGAAATTTAAAAAAAAAAAACACCAAACCAAGAAGTTCTAGGTGAAGTCTTGACTAAAGTATTTGCCAGCTGTCCACTCAATACTGGAATAATAGCTTCTTGTATGCCTCAGACACAAACCCCACCTTTACAAGGCTGCAGAGTAGGGGCCTTTAAGTGAAATTTAAGTGAAATTTAACTGTGTCTCCTGCCATTAAAAAACTAAAAGAAAAAGGTCCGCATGAACTTTTCAGGTGAACACTCCAAGCTGGATCCTGTGAAGAATTCACTGGAGGCAGGTGGACATCTATAAAGCAAATTCATGGCTGAGATCTCACTCTTTGTGACCCAAATATTCAGCTAAAATGTTTCGAATGAAAAAAGTTGGTTGGCTTGCAGCCATCAGTCCACTGTGGATTGAGGAGAATCTCCAGTGGGAAAAAGAAGCTTATTAAACAGATGCTACAGAATACAGCAATATGGGGCAGAAAGGAAAACGATATTATGAAATTACTTCTGTCTCAGAAACCCCATACAGTTTTTATTAAAGTCAACAGGAATTGAACACATGGCTCCAGGAGCAGGTAGAGCCCCTCAGCAGAGCGTTAAAGCACAAGTTACGGGGAAAATGGAAAGGTTTGTACTCCATGATGGCTACATAATCACAGGCCTTGCTGCTTTTTACAAAACAGTAAGACTTGCACATCTTATGTGTGCAAAAACCCAAGTGTGACATCTCAGAAGAAGAGGAATTTTGCACCATTTCCTATGTAGAGAGGTGCAGCGGGGACCTCACAGGCAGTCTTAAGCTGAGGAAACAGTTTGCCGCTTCCTCCACTAATGGAGAAGCAGAAGCAACTATGTAGATGCAAGCAAGCAATAAATAAAGTTTGCTGAGATTTTTGCACCTCAAACAGGGAAGATTTATATTTCATGTAGTGATATTAGCTTGCTTTACGCACCTTCTTTTGGTTTTTTCCCCAGACCAAGTGAAGCATTAATGGAACTTTCAAATTTAAACACCCATGGACTATGCTGAGTGACTGGTCTTCGTTAGGTAGCAGTCATGCATCATGACAAACTCCACAGTGCTTTGCAAGATTAGTTGCACAAAGAGATCCTTTCACTTACCTCTGAAATGCAGCCCTCTTGCATTTCAGCTGCTTAAGAGTGCAAGTAACATTTCACCACGACCTCAGGCAAGAAATGAAACGCACTTCTGTAAATCTGCCATTTGAGTTACCAGCATTTCCAGTAGAACTACAAGCATCTCCCCGCACCACTGCACAGCAGGAGAGTTGTGAGACCACAGCATGCTCCTAGCTCACCCCCATGGCAAGAAATGCCACCCAGCATTAGCTACAACTAGGTCACATCACCTCACAGCTGAAGATGACAAGATCATGCATATCGCCATGCATATAGATGACATCAGCTCAGCTGACATGTGGTAACTAATGAAGCCATCGAGGGAGCTTAGATTCAGCATCTTGGTTAGATACCTGCTTGAAGAACCACCTTTCTACTCTGTAGGGAAACAGTGGCCCAGTGAAAGGCCTGAAAAATAGGCAGGGGTTCGATGCCTCTCTCTCCCCTGCAATAGAAACTGGAACAGCCCTAAGCTTTCCACACTGCATAAAGTGACTTCATGAGTCATTCTGTGCTCCCTTCCAAGGACTCCCACCATTTAATGCAATGAAAAGCAAACAGAAGTTCTCGCTATGGATTAATGATGTCATTGCACAACTAATTTGATTGCTACAAATCTTTGCAAGCTTTAAACTTACTGTCTAAGTTCATATCAGGTTTTTAATTTACAGTGTTGAAAGGCAACACCAAATCATACCAGTCATCTGAGTGTGTCCCAAATGGAGGACTCCAGACACATGACAAACTAAAAATCTCATTAACACACTTCTATTGCTATGGGAGGGTAGTGCAGCACTGGAACAAGGACCCAGAGACACACTGGCATCTCCAGCCTTGAATTTTCAAGATTTGGCTGTACAAAGCTATGTCTGATGTGACCAGCGTTGATGATATTTCTGCTTCAAGTGGGAGGTCAGACTAGAGCCCTTTGCAACCAACATTTCTATAATCATGTGAGCTCTTTCTGCAACCTCAGTATATTTCTGATGCAAAGAATTCTCCACACTAAAAATGAGAGGGCAGAGAGATCTGCATGGGATGAAAGTATACTTGATCTTTAAATGATCTTTAAATGAAAATGATGGGCATTTGAGAGGGACGTACTAATGGACTTGTGCAGCAGTGCACAATACTGGTGGCTATTCAGGGGCAGACCCTGAGAAGACCCTGACCGCTCCCACATGCAGTGATGCCAGCTCTCTTACTAAAGGAGGGAATGTCAGAGAGGGACAGTTGACCTTTAAGACACCAGCACAGTTGTCCTAAATTTCCCTTCACAGTGAGAAGCCAGTCAAATGTCACCATTCATTGTAGAACTGGCCAAAGCAAAAGGCAAAGCTGATGCATTTTTCACACTAGAGCTCTGAAACAAGTAATTTTTATTTTTCATGCCTCATTCAGACCAGCAGTTTTAGCATCTTCCTCCTCAAAGCAAATTTTGCTATAGAGCCCTTTATTAATCTTATCCAACTTCACATGCTTTAAGATTTCCATAAAGCCGAAAACAGCTGTATGAAGACTCTGTCCATGATGGACATAACTGCCAACACCAAATCACATGTCATTTCACATGATGATGGGCGCTGCCGTCTTAATTCAGTTTCATATATATACCACAAATTGATTTCTTTGCAGGAGCGGAACAGTAGTTGTGTTGCGTTCCCTTTCATGTTAGAGCTGCCCCTTTCACCTTCTCATTGAAAAGTATCCTGTGTTAATCCAGGTTATGAATCAAGCCTCATATTAGTCTCACCACACTGTTCTGCACCAGCATGACTAATGCTTGCCCTTTAAACATCCTGTGACACTTCTAATAAACTTGTCTGGTACTGAGCAAATTCAGTTTGGGAAAGGGAAGCCTGAATAGCCCTCACATCATAAAGCTCTTGAGTACTTGTTTGGTTCCCTTTTCATTCTATTCTAGGGTTATTTAGGTCTCACAGCTCCCAAAAACTGACAGAGAGGGGATTCCTGCGCTGCCATCAGTTGGGTAGCAGCAGGGAGCCAGAGGCAGCCTACCCTGGGCTCCTACAAGCCAAGGCGCAGGGAGCATGGCTGCTATAGTTGTGAATCTCTAGGCTGCACAGACACACATAGCAGCTCCTGCCAGGCTGAAATGTTATTTTGCTCAGTGTGGAGCTTGCCTCTAGGGAAATACAACAGGACCTGGATGCTGATAAACACTATAGACATTCTCCAGCCTTTGACTTTTTATTTCATTAGCAAATAAACATAACATTTTTTTTCAAAAATCTCTTGTATTAGTTTATTTTTCGAAAAAGCAAAGCGCCTTTTTCTGGTGGCTTTGGAAAAACTGCAAAATATGAAATGTGTATGCCTGATGCAGAAATATTTGGAGTTTGCAAAGCACCTGGAACTGCAAGTTTTGAGTTTTAGTTTCAGCGGATTCCCAGTCAGATGGCTGTGATACTGATTTAATTGTCAGCATTGTTAACAATTTCACAGCTCAGAGAAGGGATACGAATTGTAACACTGAATTGCTCTGCTAGTCCTCAAAATATGAGAGTGTGCGTGTGTGCGTGCAAATATGTGTGTAGGGATAGAAAAAGAGAGGAAAATGAAATAAACCATATAGGCCACCACCATACGTATAGTGAGTTCAAAGGGTGACCAGTTTACTTTTCTGTAAGGAATTTTCTATAAAGAAGGGGTTCAACATTTAAGAAGCTGGCTTGTAGGCAGCTTCGCCATTCAAAAAATCTGGCATGAAGTGAAGAGTCTCAGCAGAGGTTATGAACCAACAGCTTCAGAGTGGGTGGTAAAATTAGACAAAATCAATCTTTCCAACCCTCAGAGCAGACACGGCAGCAGGTGTGGGTGAGGACTGAAGGTGCACCACAAGGGAACACAAACAGCCTAAAAAAACCACCTTCCAAGGAACAATGATATCATATTTTGTTGCCAACACTGACATAATGTTCATGCTGTCTGCAAAATCGTTATGTTCCAAGCAACCCCTCCTGAAACCTAGAAAATAATAGGCACTGAGAAAAGAGACAAACTTTTCTTTCAAATTTCCTTCTGTGTGAAACTAGCTCTGTTCTAAAGCAAGCGCCATGGAAATAGCCAGGTCCTATTGAAAAATTCTAAAAAGGAAAAGCGTCACCTCCAATTATTTTACCATGTACTGAAAATATCTTGATCTTAAAATATCTTGAGAAAGACCCTGAGACTGAAAAAGTAATGCCTTTGCTCTCTCCATGTGTCGGTGGTGCTTCTTGTCCGTCACTTTGTGAACTCCATATTCAAAGAAAAACCTGTAAGAAAAGAAAAATTATGACAAAGACCTCAATACCCTGAGAATCTTCTCTCTACTCCTCAAGGAATATTGCTGTGAAAATGGCCACACTGATGTCAACTCAGAAGAAGGTAACGATTGTGTCCTGTGTTTTGATGCTAGCAGGTACCACAGTGAAGAAATGTAAGCTCATTGATTTCTGCTACACTGATGATGTGAGATACCATCTTATCTTTTATAAGCATTAGTGAAGGTGGTTAAAAAACAGTGTATCTTCACAGCATCCTTTCTCAAAGACAGGTTATTATTCAGTTCCTACAAGGCCAAACGCAAATCATACTAACATAACCAGATTACAAAGAGTCTTAAATCTTTCCTGTGATGTAGCAGCTCCTCCTTAGGTGTACACACCAGCAGCACATCTACTGATCTGCCTGTAGTGAATCTGATCTTTTTCTTTGGATAAAGATGATCTTTTAGGTACACTGGACTATGCCAAAATTGCATGAAATCTTATATCTATCTTCCCCTGTATCTACCTTGCAATATCTCTACTGTGAGCATTTTATAGTGTTCAGAAATGTATTAACTGGACCACAGGAGACGTAAAAAGTGGTTATTTCTATAACTTTTTAAGAGACAGCCTGATAAATGCATCTAAGTATTTTCATAGGGAGGAACTGAAGACCCCTTTTCTCATTGCTTGGTGGGTATCTATGTGCCTGGTGAAAGGGACACCCCCAGTCAGAGAGGGCTCAATATATCAGGTTTTTAATCTAATGGTCCTCCAAAATCCTCTGGACACAGCCTCGTTCCCTGGGTATGCAAGATCCTCATAAGGGTTAATGGCTTTTTCTTTGGCCAGCAAGAGCACTGGCTCCTATTTTATGAGCTGTGAGCTGAAGTACAGAGAAACTTCGGTAACCATCAAAAGTCACGGGAGAAGTCATAGGGAAGTAGAACTGAACATGACTAAATGAACCCGGTGTCCGGATCACGAGGCGCAGCCCTAAAGAGCTTACACAGCTCGTAGCAAAACAAATGAGGATGACAAATATTTATGTAATGGGTTTTTGGAATGCAAATGGTATGCATTGGGTAATGCAGTGCAAAAGTTCCCTCTGATAGCAGCACGGTTTGCTTAAGGGTACAGGGATACTTGTTCCATAAGGTAGCACCTACCACAATTTTATCTCACATGCATTCCCCCATCCCTGAGGTGCCCCCCCCGCCCCGGCACATCTGACTGTCACTATAGAGCTAGTAGGTAGAATAGAAGCTCGGCCTCTCACTGCCACTCCTTCCAAGGAAATTGTTTGGATTTGGTTGTTGGTTTTGCTTGTTTTCAAAATGATGATGTGACTGTTATTGGAAAGATGAGTCAGTGAAATGAGTTTTGTCATTCTGGAGGCAAGGGTTATTGGCTGCTTTCTAAAAAAATGTAACCCCAAGGGGCCTCAGAGCAAACTCTGAACCAAGTTTTGGCTCCACACTCTAACATTAGCCTCAAAAAAGACAAATATCCTGAGCCATCTGGTGTCTGTATCTGTGTTTAATAGACCTTTCTCTTGCCTCGAGTAAGAGGGTATTGTTTGATCAAAAGTGGGTGAGCCATAAATATATGACACTAAACTGTATTATTTCATAGTAAAAGAGTAGATAAGCACCAGCATACTTTAGCACAAGGTAATGCTAAATTTGGCTGGTGTACTTTGCTATTTTCAATCCCCACAATCTCCATGTGATACAGCAAAACTTCCTTTCCCTCCAAACAGCCCTCTGGAATCTGAGAAAAAGGAAGCAGTTAAATATCAAATGAGAGCAATTACTTCTTAAGTGGGCATCATTTTTAAACTGCATGCTTTTAGACTATTACAAGAGTGTTTTTCTTGGATCAGAGTTACAACACTGAACACAGTTATGCTAAAATGGAAATGCCTGGATTTTGAAAGCTTAATAACAGAGTAGCTACAGAGATTTTTGAATATTTGCACTGTCTTCATAACCTTCAGGGTTTTTTTCGCTCTTACACATGTAACCCCAAAAGCCTCTGTTGCAAAACCTCATGTGGAATACTGTGTGTGATTCCAGTCTCCCCAGTACAAGACAGACACTGATATACTGGAGCAATTCCTGCAGAGCACCACCAAGGTGCCTGGGGTTGCAGCACTGGTTCTGTTTTGGAGGTGTGCAGAGGCCCCTTTGCATTTAAATTATTTTATTATTCTATCCTTTTCCCCTTCTTTTCAGTTCTCTGCAGCCAGCACATACCATCCTGGTCAGCCTATTGACTTCATCCCACTTTGGTAAATAAGGATGTATAGCCCAGGCAGTGATTTGACTTCACCAGGTTTATAGAATCATAGAATCATAGAATCATAGAATGGTTTGGGTTGGAAGGGACCTTTAAAGGTCATCTAGTCCAACCCCCCTGCAGTGAGAAGGGACATCTTCAACTAGATCAGGTTGCTCAGAGCCCCGTCCAACCTGACCTTGAACGTTTGCAGGGATGGGGGATCTACCACCTCTCTGGGCAACCTGTGCCAGTGTCTCACCACCCTCATTGTAAAATTTTTTTTTTCTTAAATCCAGTCTGAATCTACCCTCCTTTACTTTAAAACCATTACCCCTTGTCCTGTCACAGCAGGCCTTGCTAAAGAGGTCACCCCCATCCTTCCTATAGTCCCCCTTTAAGTATTGGAAGGCTGCAGTAAGGTCTCTCTGGAGCCTTTTCTTCTCCAGGCTGAACAACCCCAACTCTCTCAGCCTGTCTTCATAGAGAGGTGCTCCAGCCCTTGGATCATTTTTGTGGCCCTCCTCTGGACCTGCTCCAACAGGTCCATGTCTTTCCAGTGCTGAGGGCTCCAGAGCTGGATGCAGCACTCCAGATGGAGCCTTACCAGAGCAGAGCAGAGGACACACCTATTAGAGTTCTAAGTGTGGTTTGAGACGGTGTTATTGTAGCTTAAAAATTGAAATCTGGCCCCTGCATTGGCAGAGGGGGCCTCGTAAAAGGCCCTACAGAAGTTTGCAAAGGTCAGTGAGGCTTATTTGCTGGGATTGTCAATTCAGAGCCACTGTGTCCCCTTTCCATTGCAGAGCTTCAGTCAGCATCATCATCTTCTAGGGTCAGGTAGATGGGTTTCCCCAATCCCCACAAAGTTCCTCTGGTACTGCCTGTCCAATATATACTAAAGATATTTTATATCACAATAGGTCAGAATCAAGCTTTATAGAGCATAAACATTGTATCCCTTGACTTTGTTTTCCTTTTCTCATTTACTCTCCTTTACTTATTAATTCTTCCTTCTGCAACTTTCTTTTTCACTCTCCCATTTTTTTAATACTCTACTAAATTTACTTACTGTTTGATCTCCAATAACATTTCTTTAACCCTACTTTTCTTACAAAATCCATTTTTTCTAACTCTGTTTCTGATTTTAGCCTCTTTTTCACTGCTACTATTTCCGCTCTTATTCTTTCTTCTCCCTCCTTGAAAATAAATAACAATCTTTTAAGTCCCTTTTCCTACCTTCCCCATCCTCTCATATTTTCTCACCCGTGTCTTTTGTCTCCTTTTGTGTGCTAAACCTTTTTTTGCTTTCACATGGCTTCCTATTGCTCCATACGCCAGGCTGTTTCTCCACTATTGCTTCCCAGTTGATTTTCCCTGGCATTCACTGTGTCCCTAAATAACTGGCCAAGAGTTTGAAGCTTTTTCCTCTTTCCTCCTCCATGGAAAAACCTGTCCTTTGTCCCACCTGTTGGTATTGGCCATGTGACATTATTCTTTTGCCACCAGAATACTTCTAAATTGTGAGTGAAGTTGCTAAGATATCCCAGAGGTCTTTCCCCTTCAGGGAACTCTGCTGTGTCTTCACTCCAGCTTTGTTTCTCCCTTTCTACATACACTGGTCTTGTCAGATAACCTAATGGTATCTCCATCTGTGTCCTCCTTTTAGAAGTTGCTGCTTACCATGTTCCCAGTGGCCACCTTTAAATAATAATAATTATTATTGAAATCCTTCCCAAAAACTCCTGAGCAAACCACAGAGTCCCCCCTCCCTAAAATACGGTAACATCTTGAGGTGGGGTTTCCCCAGACAGAAGATGAAAACACCCATCTCTGTTTCCCTGCAAGCCAAACACGGCACTTCTGTGTGCGGTGCTCCCAGGGAGGGGCTCAAGACATCCTCTCTGTATAAATCAAATCTCAAGTGTTTTGTGTGTCCAGTCACTTAAGTATATTTCCAGAAAAGCACCTCAGAACATGAAAGAAAAGACACCAGAAAAATAAGCATTTAAGAGCTGTGCTTTACTTCCCGTCCAAGGTTAATTTTTGGATTCTCTGAAACTACAGATGGATGACAAGAAACACAGAATATTGAGAAAGTGTAATAATCTTGTACAAACCTTTCACACCCACGCACTCTCCCTTTTCTGGGTCTGGCTGACTCATACAAGTCAACTTCAGGGAAAAAATTACTTTAAAAAAGCACACACACACATCCAGCAACTAATCTCCCCTGGATATGGGGAAGGTGCTTCTTTGATCTCACCTTGCTAGGACAGCCCTGGCAGGTACAGATGCAGAATTAGGGAAAAAGCCTCGCTCAGTAGCTGATCCCTCTTCCTCAGGTGTATTTGTTTTAACACGGCAGTCAGGGTTCAGTGGCTGCAGTAGGATTAGAGGGTGACTCAAGAGTAAAGGTTCAGGGGAGTTTGTGGACCATCTGCTGTGTACCTTTTCATGCCAGCTATCTTATTCTTTCTTTACCCACTCTGGCAAGATCTGTGAGCAAGCTGCCTTATGCCAAGTGCGAATATTTAAGTTGCTGGATAACTCTGTTTCCATCTTGTTTCCATCCCTTAAGGAATAAGGCATCACTTTGAACCTGATAAGCCACTTTCTGTTAGCTCCTACTCAATGGTTTTACATTTAAAGCCCAGGGATAATAATTCTGCACAACAGGGCTATGTGCACAGAGAATTCTGGCGCTGAGATCACCAAACCAACCCCGAAAACACCAGATCTGGAGCCAGGAACAGGGTAGCTGCATGTGCAACATTGTTTCCAAAAGATGTACAAGACACCTTGGAGGTAGCACTGCAAAGACTCTGCTTCTGGGACTCAAGCTAGTGTCTCCCCTTGGCATCGCACTGCTCCCTGTGTGTGTATCCAGCTACACAGACCTAAGGCAGGGATTTTTAACACCATGCACAGTCCAGACATGCCCTCAGGTGCATCCTAACCCCTTGGCAAACTCTTTTCCTCTGAGTTGAAAATTCTGGTAAAACTATGCGTGTGACCTCTGATCTTAAGGAAAATATCAGGATATGTCCAGTAATAGCTAATAGTAATCAGTTACACAGACCACCATTTAATTATATTGTGAGAGAGTCATGGAAAACTCTCAGTAAAAGCAGACTTTAACATTCATTAAAGTCTCTTCAAAGATTGTTTTCTCTAGCAACCACAATGAACTTTGCAGGGTAGAAAAGACAGACTTCTGCAGGAAAACACAGCTGTCGATGAAGATAATATCACTGCCATACAGATTTGGTCATGAAAACAACAAATTGCTTTCTGTGTTCATTTCTTAGTTAAATCTTCCATCCACCTCTGTGTTTCCCCACAGTAATGGAGATAATTGAATCCCCTCTGTGTTGAGTTGGGTAAACTGAAATTGTGGATCAGGGCATCTTTTCGCTACACGGCCCAAAGTTCGGGCAGCGAGCACCCTGTTAGGAAGGCTAGGACAGGATGGGTGTGTATCTTGCTGCATTTCACCCACAGGGGTGAAATACCAATTCCAGTGGATTGAGGATCCAAGAGTTTAGTGGCACCAAGATGCCAGCTCTGATTTCCTGCTCGAAGCTTGATGATTCCTCATCAATACCACTGCCAGTATTTACTGGCTAGCACATCTCACAGGCAAATTCACAAGAGCAAACCCATTACTGTGCCACCATTCCTGTCTTAGCAATTTTCAGTACCTTACTTAGGTGCCTAAATTAGAAAACCTTCCTCCCTAGCTCCCTCGGCAGTCAATGGAAAGGGGAAAGGTGTTCCCAAGGACATCTCAAAGAAAGAAACTAGTACTAGGGCATGTTATCCTCCATTAATGGTATAGGAACATGAAGCTCTGGTTCAGATATTCACACTTAGGTTCTGTACCTCTCTTCCCTCTGCTTCTAATTTCTTATCTGAAGAAGTCGTCTCTGCAACACCAATAACCTGACAACCTGACTGCTCTAAACCACCGGGGCTGAAAAATAATTTTAAAGAGGCAGGACTATTTCACAGTTAAAGCCAAAACTGTTGTTAGTATTGATGGCTTCTGTTCACATCTTTAGTAGCTCTCCTGCAGACCAGCAAAGCACGAGGTCTGAAAAATCCTCAAACCTTTCTCTCTGTGGTAAGATAGGAGAATCACAGGGGAGCCTTGACCATGCTCTCTGCAATCAACACGGTGTAGCTGAGCTTAGCTTGGGCTCATGCATCCCTTATAACTTGTCTATATCTCCTGTTTATACCCGTAATCAACTGCTATGTTCAAATATTCAGATAGAACAAGGAAAAGACAAATTAGAAAAAACAGAGTTTATAGTAAAATCATATATGACTTACCTAGTGAAGAACTGTATTTAATTAACCAGTTGCTAAATCTTAAGAACACTATCTTGCCTGTTAATTGCTAGATTTTAGCCAAATAACTCTATCAGGTATATTTATCACTGAGAGAGTTTGGACTGTAAAATCAATACAGGAAACTATGCGCAGAAGCATTGCTTGAAAAAGTATAGAAGGAGCATCAAAATTTTTGGATTTTTTTTTCTGCTGGGAGGAATTTTCCTCCATAAAAGCTATGAAGGAGAAAGAAAAATATTACAGTCCCATTTTAGAAATTCCTAGGAACAAACCCCACTATTTTACCTATGATTCTGTTAGAAAAAAATTGCTAGGACTGTATAACTACATTTGCACTGAAGCAACTGGAGAGTAGCTGTTTCGTCTGCAAGACAGAAAATAACTCTCTGTTTAGGAGACAGTTTTCTACAGAGATTAAGCATTATGTTCCTGATACTTTCCTAAAAGGACAATTCGAGAAAACAATGATTTACATATAAAGTAAGATGAATAAAATGTGGATTTAATTCAGGCTGGAAGTATATCAGAGATTCAAAGCAAATGAAAAAAACCTAACCAGAATGATTTTACAAACCACAAGTAATAGAAATGAAAGAACTCGGTTAAAATTAGAATGAGGAAATAAATTTAAAACATTCTGTGCTGCTCTCCCAGCAAACATGATGAAGGAAACAAAATTTCAGATGCAACTTAATTTGCCACAAGCGACCATATCAATACATCAGTGACCACAAGAGAAGCGAACGTTTTCCTTTTAATTACATGGTCATCACAAACAACTTTGGTTTTCATTAAATCTCTAGAAGAAGATACACTTGGCAAGTTTGCATTAAATAGCATTCTGCAAGTCAGTATTCTTATTCTTCATTACTCCATTATTTTTTATTCTTCCTATATTGTGACTGCTCACAGTTTTATAAGAAAGACTAAACCCAGGGCGAGAGTTTTTACATATGAAATTCTCTGAAGTCCAGGAGAGCACACAACAGCATGACATGAAAAAGCAGAAGCAGATGGGATGAAAAACACGGTACTTCCAACCAACTGTAGGTAGGTACTGCAGCTCTAAGAAGTTCTGAGCTATGGTAGGAACTGGGCAGGGATTGACTTTAGGAACCAGAGGAACTCCCAGGCAGAGGAATTACTAACTTTCCTTTTATAGTTAGAGTGTAACCCAACAACCTCTTTTACACTTCTGTCTTCAATGTGGACAAAATGCAACCAAGAAGTGCCCATTCCTCTCCATTGACTATAAGGAAACCTAGAGTACCTGGCTGGTACATAGAACATGCACAGCATTGCCAAAGGGACCCCTACCAAAATGTCCACGGAGACATGACCTTCACAGGCATCAACCATTCCCATTCATTACTCAAATGAATTACTGCCCACTGTCTGCCAGGTTAAGGAGCTACATTAGTTTTTATAGTTTGTTTTTTGGGTTTTTTTTTTTTGACGGAGAATCTACAAGAAACGGAACTTTTTCAGGAACAGTGGGAGGATAAGTATATGTTTAAAAAAGTAACAAATGAGGAAATGAGTCTCATATTCATGCTAACTGTGAACTCATTCATTCAATGATTCTAAAAAAGTGTCACTTCCTTTCCTAACAATGAAAATAGTCTCAAAAGCACTTTGAAATCCCAAATCCAGATATAACAAAGACAAAGAAGTATGGAGTTTGCTTAAATACTCAGCTGAACTGATCAGAACTTATTTAGACCTTTTGCACTATAGGAGTTAATCTAAAAATCTCAAAAATGGAACAGAGAAGATAATTTCTATTACACTTATGTAACTTCTTACAGAAGTTTAACACAAGAGAAAATAAATATTTTCTTTTATATTTTTAAAGGGCAAAGTATAGAAAAAACTATCAAAGCATAGAAAAATATAGAAATGCTATGTACAGCTGCATTACATCATCTCAGAATATTGTCTGAGGGTGACAGACTGGAGCCATAAATAATATGTTTCAAGACCTTCTGTGGCAAATTACTTCAATAAGTTGGCTGCAAAGTGAAGAAAATATCACAGCTGAAAGACAATACAGTGGAGATGGAAATTGCCACCATATAAACAGATATTAAGCTGAAAGCCAGATTAAATCATTTATCCTATGGAATTTTTTTTTTTATAACAAGATAAACCAAAAATAGGTGAAATAAAAAATTTTCTTTTGGTCTCCAGCAATATTTGTGCATGCTTATGTCCTCCAAAGAAGAAGGAGGAGACCACCAAGTGCAGGCAGGCCTTGTGGTCCCTGCATGGACCCATCACATGGTCCCATTATATACCTGTTGCCACTTCAATTGTAATTAACCTGACTGCAAATCCTCTGCTGCTGTTCATAGAATCACAGAATGCCCTCAGTTGGAAGGGACCCACAAGGATCATCAAGTCCAACTCCTGCCCCTGCACAGAACAACCCCAAATTCACACCATGTCTCTGAGGGCGTTGTCCAAGTGCTTCTCTAATAACATCAGGCTTGGCGCCATGACTGCCTCCCTGGGGAGCCTGTTCCAGTGCTCCACCACCCTCTGGGTGAAGAACCTTTTCCTAATATCCAACCTAAACTTCCCCTGGCACACCTTCCTGCCATTCCCTGGGGCCTTAGTTTTACACATCAGTCAGTTCTTCTAAGTCCCCTTTAAAGTCCACGAGAAAACAGGCGGTTTTTGGGTGTCTCTTGATATACCAACGGTCAGGTCGCAGATGCTGGGTACAGGCAGGCAGGACTCCATGACAAATGTCATGTTAACATCTGGGCAAATGACCTAAAATTGTTTAATAATATCTATGTTTTTCTCAGAACTTACTGATCTCAGGTAGTCTTAAGTAGGTATCAGAGGTAAAGAATAGAAACTCCTGCTCCAGGGGCTGCAGATTAGAGGCATCTCTGCTCATACATTACGGCTGGAGCAGTGAACACCCCCACTGAGAAATGAAAATTGCTGTTACAGCTAATGACCTGGCTCAACACTTTTTGGAGAAGTGCTACTCCGTGCTGAAGAGACATTGCTTGGAAGTGAGTGGGAACCCAATGCGTACAAACCTGGTAAGCAACTACTTCTCTCTGAGTGTGGAAAAAGGTAACTTTATTCAGCATTACGAGTGATGAAGTAACACAAATGCACAAACACATATGAAATCACGACATAGCCAGATGTGGCAAAAAAAGAAGTCAGATAGTAACAAGGAGGTGAGACAATATTGAGAATGTAAAGAAATTTGTATGGTACCATCAGGAGCAACCAGCTGAAATATTTCATAAAAGAGCCCATCGACCATGGGTGGGCTCCACCCGGCACCCTGGGGAATGGACCACAGGGCTCTGCTGTGCCCCAGCCAGAAGAAGAGTCATACACTGTGGGAAGTCTGAGCAGGGTGATGCTGTGAAAGTCTCATGTCTCAGCACTTGTGACCAGCAGTTCTCTCCAATGTCATTTGCAACCACTATAAGGCCTCTTGGCATGGTCGTGTAAATAAGAACCAGATCCTTTGATTTCAAAATCAGTATTTTTCAAATGTAACAAAGACCCTCTGTGGGAATCACTAAGTCCATGATAGCTGTGCTGTGGAAACACAAGCTATTTTGAGTTATTGACTGCGTAAACCCATAGGAATATATCTATATTTTAAAATAGATGCTACTTCTCCTGGTAGCATAATGGTTCAGGAGAGTGCATTTTAATGTTCCACGTGGAAAATAAATTCACTTTGAGAGTGAGATTTCAGTAGCTAGAGGACTGAGCAAGAGAGTGAAAAATAAGTAAGACTTGTGTGATTTAACAGTGGGCTGATAGCTACAACCCTGTAATTAATCTACCTAATAAAATAAGAGATAAAATCCTATATACTTTTAGCACCCAGAGATTCAGCTTTATTGGTGTACCAAAGCCTTTTTTAATACCATTTACCTCAGCTTTCTTTACCTGAGCTTTGCCATACGGCCCAAAACATGTGTGCCATTGCTAATATAGTGATGGCAAATAGAGATCATTTGGCATAGAGGATCAAGGAAAAGAGGTTGTTTTCCTCGTGAACAAGACTCTTCCTTCCAAGTATTTCAGGGAGGGTGTACTACATAGCCTTCATGTTTACCCTTTCAAGCAGATCAGACATTAGAGTCTCTGAAAAACGCACTTACTTAATATTTAATGCTTAAAAGAATTGCTGAAGCAATTTTCAGTTCACTGAGGTTATTTTGTGGAAAATGACAGCAGATTTTCTCATATTTAGAGGATTAATTGCATTTTTCCGCTTTCTGCACTGATGACTTCTCGATGTCCTATTAGTGAGTTATCAGAAGGCGTTTGCTTGCAGTTGTCCATTCTGACAACGTCCCATCCACTTTCTATCTCCCCAGGTCAGGGTGGATGGGAAGGTGAGTCAGTAACACCATTAACTAGCAGCTTGCTCACTCACAGTAAGTGCCACAGCAAAAATGTAGGAATGTTTTATTGCTCTCAAATGTTCTACAAATACATGGGTACCGAATTAAGGACCATTGCTTCAATTTGGCTTTTGTCACCCAGGGTGGACACAATTTAGCCTGCAGTATTTTAGGGAAAAGAAATTATCAGAAAACTGTCTCTCTAACTAGACAAGATAGTAGGTACGTATTCAGATCAGCAGGGAAATTATTTCTTTCTCTTTCTTATGCTTATGTATGACAAAGAAAAAAAATAATAGTTTTAGGGCAGCATGGTCTGAGACATTTGAAAATGGGGTTTAAGTTTAGACCAGCAGTTACCAAACAGTGGTTCACCTAGGAAAACACTGTCACTGACAGTATTTGGACTGAGATATAAAGCTAAAAAATCCTGTAATAGATAATCCTTAATAGTGTACCTCCAAAGGAAGTGTCTTCCTGACCCTAAATAGGACATGGCTGACTTTCATCCTGGAACATGAAGTTTTATAACTTCTTCCATGTTATTTTCTATTTAAAGTAGCAGCAGAAATTCTTATTTGACTCCTAAAACTTTCGCCTGAGTAACGAGTTCTGAAAGTCTGTGTGCTTTTTGGAGAGACACGTTTAATCAGTTTGAAGTGTATTGCCAGTTTAACCTCACTGGGAACTCCCTTGAGCTCATGCTTTTGCAGGAACTAAGGAAAATTTTGCATATACCTACTGTATCATCCCTTGTTTGTTTCTTCACAGCATCTAATAACCTGACCTTTCTGCCTCTGCCTCACACAGCAGCCTATTTTTATTGCTTCCTCTAAACCTTTTTCTGCTGTATTCTTATTTCAGAGAGGATCAGAGTTCAACGTGGTGACTCTAGCTATATCACTTTCCAACAAGGTTTTCTAAAATGCTGCTGGACATAGTCTCCCCTTCCACTAACATAAGACTCCTTGGCAGACTGTCTGCAGGCAACAAAAACATGCCTGAAAAAGTGAAAAAAATGGTCTAAGAAGTGTGTGTAAGACAATATTACAGGTTCTCTGTCTAACAGCCCACAAGTCTGGTCTTGCAGGTATTTGGGGATTACTCATGTGGTATGCGGAAATCTATTCCAAGAGAGGCACTGATTGATTCCGCAACAACTTACTATCATAACATGGTCCACATTAGCCTCTAGCATTCCTGAAGTAGCCCTACATCTTTTTGACACAAACCTTGCATCAAAAGCCCCTGCGGCCCGAAACGTCAAAACACCTGATACTAGAATAAACATAAATTCTTCAGCTATTGCACATTAAGATTCTTTAGCGGGAATATGGAAATTTTTCCTCCACCGAAATAAAATGTCTTTAGTGAGGCCAGCAGCCCGGAGCACAAGACCTAAAATCCCAAACAAACTATGATTTGTAGGAGGTTGTGAGGCTAGAAGAGTCTGATTGCTTCTTATAAAAATCCTTGAAGAAATAGGATGTCATCACTAGAAATCTAAACATGCACTAAATGATTGGAACAGAACTTTAGATAGGCAAAATAATCTTATCCTATGTGCTGAGACAGATCTGTCTAGACTGCTTTCCTTATCTTGCAGCCAAACTGTTCTCCCTGTAACAGTCAGTTATACCTTTCAGTGGGCTCTCTGTCCAGACACACAAAAATATCCAGGGGAGGAGCTCTGTGAAAGCACATGTCCTGCTAGGCAAAAGCTGTTGGAACTGTGTCACCAGATAAAGACAATTTCTTTCAAGCACCTTGGGCTGGAGTGATTAATGAACATGCCATTGTGCCAGCAGCAGAAAGAAAATAATCTTAAATTGAAGAGTGGAACAAGTAAAAGTCCCAGAGAAGCTGAGTCCCTACAGATATACAGAAGGCAACAAAAAAAGATTTATACATTGCATCATTCTATATCTTCACTCAGTAAGTGCCAGTGGAAAGAAAGATTTTTAAGAGACTTTTCTGTCTGACACTAGCCAACTTGGGTGGACTTAGTGTTTATTCATTCTCATTTAAAGTCAGAGGGGAAAAAAAACATGGACTAGGGAAAAAAAAATGAGGTGGGCTGCACCACACTGAAAATAAAACATAAGAATACTGTCTAAACCAAAGGTACAAAAAATGATGCCAAAATGGAAGGGACTAATGTAAGACTGCAGACCCAATATCTAGGAGGGAAAGAGGAGAAAGAGTTAACAAGTCTTCGATGACAGGCCACACTGTGACTAGAACCTGAAATGGGGAAAAAAACCATAAATCTCATGCCTTCTACCAGGAAATCCAAAATTAACATTTCCCCAGACATCTCAAATTTTGCATGAAACAAATTGCTCACTCCAGAATAATGTTTCTGTAGTAAGGACCATGCTTCAATACCCTCAGCAAGAGGTCTGAAGCAATCTATCTTTTTTCATTTGAAGTGTGACATTGATGCTCCACATCAGTTACAGGTATGAAGGACACAGACTTACACTTAGAACTTAAACCTTAAGACTTAAAAGATTATGAAAACCAGAGGGAGGGGGTAGAATTACTTAAGAGGCATTATAATAATGATGAAGTTCATGTATTTTTTGAGGTTCCTATGTCTGTGTTTTAATAAATGCTTAGAACATCGAAGTACATGCCATAGAAAAAAAACACTCATGAAAAAATTGTGTAAAAGATAATTGCCGTTTCTTGTGGGTTTGATGCCTATTTCTCAGCCAGAAGTTTCAAATCACAGCTTTGCCCATAGAGAGCTCTGCTACATCCTGGGTTTCATCTTTCCAAAAGAGAATCTGATCTGCAAACATGAACAGGTGTTTCTTGCACAATCCAGGGTGAGGCAGTGGTGGAACTTCCCACCATGACACAGAGCTTAAGGTCTACTGAGGCAAGAGGATCATGCTGACTACATAGATTGTGTCCGTGGACTGTTCTCACTTGCCAGGGCCTTTGGAGGGGTGTTTATCTACCCTGGAAAAATGGGGAGTGATTCCTAGAAGACCGAAGACCATGCAGAGAAATACCATTTTCTCTTTTTACACCATCAGCAACGTTTCAGGCTGTGTGGCCCTCGTTTCCAAAGATAGGTCCTTCCAAGAAATACAAGGCTGCTATCATTTGGAAGGTCAGCATACAAGAAATCTGCTTGAGTTATGATCACTGAACATTCCCATTGCTTGGATTCAAAGAACACCGGAGTTAAAAAATATCAAATAGAAGTTCAGACTACTTTTATTCCCTTCTGTTTCTTACTTTTAACACTTCATTAGGGAGCGCTTGTCAGTTGTATATTTGTTTGTAGGAACATGCAAAAATAAACAGAAGCTGCTCACTACTACAGTCAGTGGAGTCTCCTGCGTTGCACAGAAGTATCTGCAGCAGTATTCAGAACCAGCCACGCACAAGGCTTAACTACTTCCTGTGTCTGCCTGAAGTGAATGGAAAGTTTACAGGTTACTTGGGAGAAAATTAAAGCAGAATTAAATAGTTTTTGGTGTTAAAACAGAATCAGCTAGAACTAAAGAGATGCTTCAAGGAAAAAGGATTTCACTTCATTGAGCAGTTTTTCCTGGCAAGAATCTATGACCATAGCAGGTACTTCTGTTTTCTGCTCATGTCTCACATACACTAATGTTCATCACCAACTATATCAACATACAGAACCGGACAAAAACCTTGGCTGAGGCCTTTGAATTCAAAGGGTTACTTTTCCCTTACAGACTAACACAACATAATTTAATTTCTTTATAGCCTATTCTTTGTTACAGTTTATTTGCACAGACAAAATATAAAAGCAGATGTAGATGAAAAAAGGCATAGTGGGTCAGACCAAAGAGCAGTTCTTTTTAAAAGCCCTGCGTCCTGCCTCCCATCAATGGCCAACAGCAATGCAATGGGCAACTGCACTGTGATACTTCTCCCCAGTATTTTCCCAGCCCTTAGTAATCTGTGGCTCAGAGACTCCCTAACCCAGAGGGGTGTCTTTGTTTTCAGAAGCCCTTCATGGCATAAACTATTCCCTTTCTTCATCCTGCCATGTTCCAAACTTTTCTGCAACAAATGCAATTGCATAAACCAAGCGACCAGCTAAATAGTTCAGTTTGCCCAAGAGTTGTGTGTACATTAGCCAGTACCATTCTTACCAAATGAGCAGAGACCACACAAAAGCAAAATACGTATTCTCCAGGGGCTAAACCAAATTAACTTACAATGCATGATGATTAAAAAGGAAGAAACTACAATTCCAACAACAATAAGGCCACCTTCTACTCCTTGTAGCACTGAGCCGCCTTCGCTATTTCCTGCCACAGGAACCAATTGCCAGTTGCTTGACACTGTTAACATTTCTGAGACACCTCATCAACCATGACTTGAACTTTTTCCTGCACAGAACTTCAGAAAACAAGACTGTTCTTTGTGCTCATCCTGGTTTGAAGATTTTTCAATGGCTCCATTATCCTGAAGCTAGTGAAGTATACTTGATTTCCACTGTCTCAGAGTTTTTAGGTGCAAACAGTATTTGTCTAAACACACAGATGATGCTTTCACAATGTCTGGATACTTCATTTGGAAGAAAAAGCCTTGAAATAAATATGAGAGGTACCAGCTTTCTTCAAGCCACCATGAAGCAGTTAAATTCTTCCAGAAAACCACAGAGAATGTTGGCGACATGCTAAATATTCAGTCTTCTTGGAAAAAAAAAAGAAGAAAACAGGAAAATCTGAATGAAGAGACTAATTAGTATTCCACGAGCACATTGAACTCAGGCTGTTATCTTGCCAGACAAGGACTTGCACTGCAAGGCCTTTTTACTGAACAAGCTTGAAATACACCCTTATGTGAAGAGGTTGATGAAAACTTTCTTCAACTTCTTTGTTTGCAAGCACAACATGAGCCTGATATTTCAAAGGGCTGGAAAAAAAGAGTCATAGCAGAAACCCCAAACCCAGCATTTCAGGATGAGATAATGGAAATCTTGTGTGTCTCAAAACTCCTCAGGTTAGAGGCAGAGCTGTTCAAATAGGAAAGGTAACTTCCTTACTTCTCAACTAGGTCAAAAAGTCCTAAGTACAGTCAGTCCATCCTAAACTCTGCCAGGTACAGCTCTTTCACCAAAAGAAAGCCAATCTTCCAGAAAATTCACACTTGACTCTCAGTGGTCCATCAGATGAAAGCTATCATTTATCCTGAGAGCAAACCTCCTGGAAAAATCTAAACTTGGGTATGAAATTCCTGACTATTCAAGACAGAAAAAGGTCCTAAATAAATACAGACTAGTAACCTAGCCACTTAAATTCCACACATGGATTTTCTAAGTCTTTCTGTTTCCATACAACTGACCTTTTAACATCTAACTTTTCACCATGGTTTGAAAAGGAAGGCTATAAAATTATTTCAGTCCAACTCCAAGCAGAAGCACAAACTCAAAGCATGCTTCTGGTAAACATTTTTGATTACAGCTGGGGCTGACTGATTATTCAGCTTTATCTATTGCAAGCCAACTGTTAAGTAAGGGATCACTAAAGACGGTTCAGAAATATCTCAGCTCACAAAGCCAAAACAAACATCAATGTTTTTTAAAAGTGATGAGGCCAATAAATACTGCTTTGTTGGTGTTTACAACCACTGCTTTAAGTATTGTTTCAAGGCAATAGATAATATGAAATCATAACTTCAATTCATGATGGGGAAATCACTGTTCAACTACTGGATGATTTCAACAAATAAAGATTTACAAGGTACAAAATGATCAGTTTCAAAAATGCCAAGGTGAACATCATTGTCTGGAATTTTTCACCATTTATATGTGGGGTTTTTTACTTGAGTTTAAAAAGTAATATTATAATGAGTAGTTTTATGCCATATTTTTTTATTTTACTAAAGTGAGATAAATGAATTTGGGGTCTAAACTGTGTAGGCTTTCTTCCTGTGCATGTGCATGTAATCCCTGAGTCTATTTTGCTTTTCTGGATGGCAAATAAATATATCAGAAATTAATTGCCACACAATTAGGCTGTTCTGTCAGCTGGACTCCAGCTAATGTTTTCAAAGTCTAAATCTTGGAACCAAGTTTGAAAATTTTTGACCAACTTTTTTTTTTTTTCTTAGAGTTCTATTTGGATTAGCACCTGAACATCTTAAGCGAACAATCTACCATGCCTGTTCTTGTTAAGGAACACTCAGTTCTGTAAGAAATCCCAATGAAATTGGTGGAATTTCTTCCAGTAAAGGAGACAAATCAGTAAGCAGGGAAATGGTGGATTCCAACTGAATTTAACAAATGGCAATTTTCCCTAAATTCTTGATACTGTGTTAGAGTTACTTTTGTAATGCGGGAGTTGAATGGTTGAATTTTGTTGTCTCTGACTGGATTAGCAATTTTATCCATTTAATCCTCCCATTCATTTTGGGACTATCATTCTAAAATTTAGCTGGTTTAATCCTGTCAGAGAATGATTTACTTCATCATCCATGTCCTGGAAAGCAGGTTAGGAAGCCAAAGATTTGTGGATTTGTGACTTATTAAGGTGTCCATCAGCATTTTGATAAATGTATGGCATAATATATCATACAACATTTATTCCTTAACAAGTGTCAAAAAACAGTTATAGACACGAAAAACATTTTATTATATGACAGTGCTCAATGTGTTTTGAATTCTACTAGTTTGCCAAATTATGGAAAAACACAGCTGATCATATCAATTAAATCTCAGACTCCTTTTTCCCCAGAAACACGTATTTTTCCACCAAAATGAATCATGCCTAACATTAAACAGTTCTCATCAAACTTTGATTTCGATACATCACTCTGATATTAAAGTGGGACTTTTACAGTTCAAATCCTTTCATACAAATCAGAAACCAGCAAAAAATTTATACTGATCGGCAGCCTCTTTGAAAGTGATCTAGACAAATATGATGAGTGTTATGCAGCTCAGGTGAAGATGCATTATACCTGAAATGACATAAAGGAAGCAGTTACTCATTTTTGTGGTAAATACGTTTTCTGCATTTTTTTACCAATACATCAAAATTAAACCTCACTCACCTTATAAAGCTGCTAACATCTTATAGCTTGTTTATTTTAAGGGAGCTGTATTCATGAATTAGTCACTTGTTTTAGAAAATAAACACTGGCTGTACTACTTTGATTGTTTTGTATTACACACATGCTACTTGTCTCACAGAAGGTAGCAGCGCTACTGGCCTCGTGGCTTTTAGTCCACAGTCCAAACTGCTGTCCTTTTTGTCCGTGAGACCATGGTAAATGTTGCCAGTAGTGTTTTCAGCTGAAGTTTGGATGATAAACCTGTTTGTTGGTGGGACACAAGGTGCCATAAAGTTTCACTGCTAGTCTGCTGATCTGCATTTGGCAACCACTGCCTTTACAGGCTCGGGGAACTCCATGTGACAACAGCAGAGCTGCCACTACCAAGAATGGCCAACGTTCTCCCTTCTGGCATAGGAACTACACGTGACCTACAAATTTGGCTGAGGTGTAAAGACAGGTCTGTCACTATGGGATGGGGTGTTGTGCTGAGGAGACTTCCTGAACCCTCCAGCTTAAGCCATGTTATTTTAACTTCAGAACTGGAGGTTTTCCTCATTTCCTGCACGGATGTAGAGAATTGGAGAACTGGATCAAGTGACATAGATTTTTAAATTATTTGTCCAATTCAGATCCCAGGTGCTACATTGCTACATATTTTGCTGAGTAAACACAACACAAATCCAAAATAATGACTGTTAAAACACAGTTCTCCATGGTTCTCTGGAGATGGTACCTCTGTTGACAGAAGAAATGAGAGCCACAGAAGAGGGGCATTGCTATATAGTCAAGACTGTATCTTAAGAGGGTACTTTTGAAAACATTCTCCTGGTGGATTTATCTTCTCTCCTCTACTGGCTTCAGCTACCTCAATTTCATAAATGTTCATCATTAGCACTTGGACGTACATCTGGTATGATACTGTAAAGAAATTCTGACTCCCTGGGTCTTCCTGGGAAGTTCTGCAATGGATGAAAGGAAGAGCATTTGGTCAGTCATCTAGAAGTAACTGAGAACCATATAGACAATTTAGACTGGCAAATAATCCCAATCTAATATAGTTCTGGTTTAGAAAAATCGATTTATTCACAAGTCCCTAAAAAGAGATAAGGAGGTCGCTATATTAGTTCCCCCATGCCTTCCATCAATTTTTAGTATTATTTGGAGGGACTTTCAGGTGACTTTAATTAGTCTTCTAGCAGAAAATGGCATTTTATTTACACATATATGTGTGTAAATCTGTAGTATATCATATATATCTTATATATCATAGTACATCTATGAACTAAAAAAGAAGGAAGCAGACGAATGGCTGTGTCATGCAATGTAAACTTACACAACACCAGGACCAGTGTTTGGATGGGGAGAAAAGCCCAAAACACTCTCAGCTTTTCTCTGTCCAGATGTATGTCTGCACCCATATACACCCAAAATGTTGCACATATTGCTTAATTTCACCTGCAAGGGATGTGAGGGAGCACCACCCCTGGGAAGCCAGGAGCAGGCATGAGGGACGCTCTCTCCCAGGGCTCTTGGGCAGCAGGGCATGTACTATTGGCGCTGCATGCACCAGTTCAGAATGGTAGAGTCTGACAAAAAGCCAGGATCTGTGGGAGCCTACAATGATGCCCATGGCCATGGCTGCTGGTGCTCTTCCTGGCCCCGCCATCATCACTGAGTGGTGCCTGACAAAAGCAACTGCGGAAATCCTTTGCTATATTCCACCGAAACTGCTGGCTAATTCCAGAAACCTGTATTGAAACTGGAGTAAGGTAGGAAAACGAGTGATCTCCTAACAGCTGCGATTGGCAAAGATCTCCGTTTTTATGCCCCTGGATGGTACAACCCACAAATGCTGTGCAGTGGCATTTGTTCAGCCCTGACTCATAGACAGACGAATGCCACTGAATGAATCACCAGCAGCACTTTCCGCAGTACCTAACGAGGTAGCTCATCCAAATATTGATCAGGCCTGAGTCTCTCTAGTTTTTGAGTTCTGACATACTATAATCTAGGATGCTATTTCACCAGTTAAATTATAAGTTTTGGAAAGGGGGCCTGTAGTGAACAACCAGGATGGCAAAACATCGTTTGGTTCATCCTTTGTTGATAGGAGCTACCTTCTGCCTGCCATTAAGCTATAAAAATTATATGAACACTGCTGACATGCAAGAGAAATAGCAACTTATTAACTTAATAACAGAGAACTTTAAGGCAAATTAACAAAACCACTTTATAAAACATCTCATTCTGTTCAGTCCACTGCTGCAGAAGGTCATTAAGCCAGACACCATAGTAAAATCATTTCAATCCATAACAGTTGAAAGGACAAACATTAAGCAAAGGATAATCACAAATTAGCATTCTGGACATCAGCTGAACATTGCAGGTGTTGAGGGAAGATAGTCCCTCCCTGCGTAACTGCCTGGAAAACCACATTTCTTCCCCTTTCCCCTCGGATGTTGGATGCTACGTGCCTGGGCACTGGGTGGGGAATACCTCTGGTGATCACAGACACTGAGGCTCTGCTTGGCTTCAGGGCAGGTGGGCTGAAAGCCCTTTGGCTTTTGCTGTGTTAACAGCTGCCTCAGCATATAGGGAAGGGGCAGCCCTTCCTACCCTTCACTCTGCCCAGCAAGGGCCCAGACTGGGCCAGGCCCCAGCCCCAGGCACCAGGGCCAAGGCCACGGTGCAGCCCCAGGACAAAGCCCAGCCCAGGGCGAAGGCCAGGCCCAGGCCCTGGCCCCAGACCCACACCTCTGCCCCACAGACACGCACCCGCCCTCCATACAGGCCCCGCCCTCCATACAGGCCCCGCCCTCCATACAGGCCCCGCCCACGAGCCACCAGCCCCGCCCATCGCGCTCGCCCCGCCCATCGGGCCGACAGTCTTCCCCCCCAACGGGAGATTTCCGCGCAGGCGCACCGCGCGCCGGGGTCAACTGCCCCCTCGCGGCCCCTCCCAGCCCTCCAGCAAGATGGCGGCCGGGCGCCGGCGGGCGAGGCGGCGGGTATCGCTGAGGCGCCGGGGCGGAGGTGGCGGCAGCGGCAGCAGCGGCGGTGGCGGCCGCGGGAGACAGTGACAGGCGCGGGGAGGGGAGGAAAAGGCGGCGGAGTGGCGGCGACCGAAGCGCAGGTACCTCGAGTGGGCGGGTAAGGGGGTGGGGGAAGCGGCCGGCGCGGCGCCGCCCCTGCCCGGGCTGCGCCATCGGGAACTCCCCTCCGCTCCCCGCTCTGGTGCTGCTGCCCGCCGGTGGCGGAGACCGAACCGTTAGCCGGGAGAGCCGGCGGGGCTATGGCGGTGAGTAGGCGCGCTCGCCGCCCCGAGGCGGCGGGTATAACCGGCCCCTTCCCCTCAACAGCGCCGGGGAGAGGGGTGCGAGGGGTCGGGGGCAGCGCTACCACCTGCTCCCTCTGCCGGGCGCGGCGGGCGCAGCCCGGCCCCTGAGGAGATGGAGGAGGGTCGGGGAGCCGGCGCCTGCGGCCGGAGCCCCGCCGAACAAACTTTCTGTCTTCCTTCCCGGCCTTCCTTCTCCTCCGCTCGGAGGGGCCGGTGCCGGCCGGGCGGAGGGGACCCTCCTCCTGTCAGCGGCGGGGCTCGGCGGGGCAGGGCTGCGGCGCGGCTGCCGCCCGAGGAGGGCGGCTGTGCGGGGAGGAGAAGCAGATGCGGGATGCGACCAGAACAGCTGAGCCGGCGGTGACAGGCGGGGAGGAGGTGGTGGTTTTCAACACCTCTTTCTATTTGTTGTTGTTCTTGTGCTAAGCCGTGAGGGTTTCCTCGGAACTCGCAGCTAAAGGGACTGAGCGTGTATTTCTCTATGTAGATAAATAAAGTCTTCCCGAAAAGACACTAATGATCTTACCGAGTGCTAGCAGAGGCATTCTTTTAGCTAGATTCATGCCCGATTCCTCCCTTTCTATTACCCAAGACTGTTTTTTAACCTAAACAGAAACTTTTTGTTGTGCCCAGGCAACTAGAAAGTGAAACCAACTGAAAGCAAAAATGAAACTTTTCAGCTGATTTTTATTGTGCAGGTAAGCGGTAGAAAATATGTTGGGTAGGAGCAAATCATGCTTTGAGTGTGACATCTCAAGACATGTTAGTAATTTGTTTAACCTTGTCAAAGGTAATTTATTAGCTACCTTGGATGTTAAGCGTTATTCCAGAACATCTGACATCATGAAGTAATTTCTGTGAAACGCTCTTTGTTTTTAGAACTTAAGTCTTTGGTGGACTAAATACATACCCAGTTATAAATGCCTTAAATTATAATGAAGACTTCAAATATCTTCATTTTTTGCTGCTAAGTACATGGTAGCTTCTGTCTTAGAATCTATAGGTCCCAGTCCTGCTAAGCTTTGAGCTTAAAAGAAGCTATTTTGTTGTTATGGCAATGGGTAACTTTCAGCTTTATGCAGTATAGAAATTTGACTGTAGCCCTGATGTGAATCTGCATCTGTAGATGTGTTTATATTCTATGTCATGAAATAGAATGAATCACAGCAACTCAACAGTACTTAAAATTCAGAAAGTACAAGCAGTTAAATTTTTTCTAGCTTTTTTTCTCTAAGGAAATGGTCTCAAATAATTATGATATTTAATCACATGATGAATGGAGAAGTAGCAAGCTTTCAGGCAGGGAGAAGGCCGTGCATGTATGTGAAAGTTGGAAGTAGCTGAGTATCTATCCAATTTGCGACATTGGGCACTATAGAGTTCTTGGTAGCTGGTGTTCCTACTAAGCCTGGGGGAGCAGGAAGGGTGCTGATGAAGTTTGGAAATGCAGCATCTGGTTCTATCTGTGTATACAGAGTGTATGCAAGTCATCTTGACGTGTGTGGCTTGAATCTGGGATGTGTTTTGGCGAACTACACCAGAATGTTTTTTCTGGTGACTTTGGGGGCATAAATTGACACGGGTAATCAGTTACATTTGGGGTATTGAACACTGATTTTAACAGACGAAGCCATAGTTGAGAGAGGTGCAGATTCTTGTCCTTGGAAGGGCCAGGACTTGGTGATCAGTTGCTTAGGTCAGTTGGTCAGAATGAGAGCAATCTGCTTTGAGCAGTCACAGCCTGACTACTGTACATTATAATATTAAAACAGAATTAGATGAGTGTCTCGGTTCTTTCAGGGCAGATGGAGACCTTCTGAGTTTTTTTGCTGTATGACAAGCTCTAGGTGTATAAGTTACTTGAGGCTCACGTCATTACATATAACACTTAAGTTATCTGATTTCAATCTGTTCGTGGCATTTTCTACTTTTTTCAAGTCGTAGATTCCACTAGTTTGTGAACTTAAAACTCAAAAGCTTTAGATTGTTATAGGCAATAACGTAATGGAATTGCAGAAACTTGAATTATGGTGTAGACTAATAACTCAATTGCTTTGGGCTGGGAGTCCTGGGAGTCTTGGGATGCTTTAGTTTGATATTCTTTGCCTTGTGGCCATTTAATTTAACTTGAATTTGGACCTGTATCAGCTAACTCAGTGTTATGCTGATGATCATTTTGGCTCAAGATACCCGAGAGAGATCGTTCGTAATTGTTATTGCAACTTTAACTACTTAACTGAACATGCTCCTGCAGTGTTCTCTCTTAGGGAAGCAAAACCCTTAAAGCCTGACTGCAGGAGAGGTACAATTTTTCATCTTGGTCAATACTTTCTCTTAAGTAATTTTAACTTCTGAATCCTTTTAGGCAACTAACTAATCTACCTCGCTGGCAGGTCGCTTCTGAAATAGTGTATGATATTGTAAATGTGTTGGTCTTCAGAAATATTGAATGCTTGAAAGGTGTTAAGTGCTTGTATTCCGATTGTCTATCAATACCTCCTTCAAAGTGGCAAGTCCTATAACCTAGCCCAGTCCCACTTCTTGAGTGGCTGGGGGGAAGTGGCAAAGATACAGTCTTGTTCATTCCCAGACAGACAGATACTAGAGAAGACAAGTTTTTTTGAGTCTGCAGGCCTGCTTCCCAGACAGTGTTGATGTCTGCAGCCATTGATGTTCGCTGTCAGTGCCTCCTGGAACCTGAGGAATTCTTATCTCCCTCCAGTATCCAGCAATACTGTACCTTTTTTTGACATCCAGCTTTTAACTGTTAGGGGATTTGTAGTTCAATGTCTGCTAAAAAGTCTACAGGTAACATGTCGAGTTTCACTGGTGCATTTCTGTGATCTAAAATATGAATTGGATTATCTCTGTTATATCTGTCAATAACACTTCTATATTTTATCATCCGTTTCTTTAACACTGTTGGCTTGGAGAAGTTCCCAGGTAATTTGTAGCAAAAATCAACTTGGCTGCAGTTTATAGTGCACGAGTTGAATTGAGAGCCATTACTTTTCCTGTAGGACCAGATCCAGTAAAAATAGATTTGACTCGGACTGTCAACTCTTTAGCTTAACTAAAAGATACTGCCTGTATCTCAGGAAAGAGATAATAGTTCAGAACGAGTACATTGCAGCTTTTTCTGTTCAGCAAACAGAAACAATGTTTATTTTGCTCGTGGGGCCAATGTTTCCTGAGCTACAGAAATGACCAATTTTTTGCTCCTTCTTTGTCGTATACAGTAAACTTTGAGCTTCCTTTTAATGCTGATGTTCACTGGAGACGAGTAGAAGAACACTATTAGCCTTTTTCTTAAACTTGTCTATCCATGAAGTTTAGTGGTTTTGTTTATGTTCAGATATATTTTTGATTGTCATCCTGGGGTCTGTATTTTATAGGGCTGATGGGGTAGAAGGATGTTTATAAAGTGTCTGTAACACTTAATAGTATTACATGTTTCTTGTAGATTGAAATCTTTAATTGTTCCAATTAATTTACATTTAGTTTCAGATGGAACAAATGTTTTTGAAGTCATTGTTGTTCCATCTGCCCCCCAGAGATCTGGTCCTGTTCCAGCTCCTCACATACTCTTGAGCCTGTAACCAGTGAAAATCCTATACAAGATCCTACAAGCATGGGCTGCTGCCAAGCTGCTTATCGTTTCCCCTTGCTAAGGTAGTATACTCAATACCCTATCTTACTCCTTTGATTACAAAATAAATCCTTCTTATGTAACATCCAGTTTTCATACTGCAAGGTTTTGTTGTTTGGAGTTTGTTGTTATTTTAACTGGAAGAAGTGTATCTACTAGATGACTTGACAGAAGGAAACTGTGACAAAAGCAACAGAGTATCAAGTGGATTAGTTTTACTTTAGGACCCAGAAACACATTTTACATGGTAGTAGCAAATCAAGTAGTAATGGTCTGCAAAAAGTGTACATGTATCTGAAAAATCTAATCTGTAAGGAAAGATTGAACAGATAAGAAGGTCCACTGAAAAACTTCCATGACTTGCAGTGTCTTGGCAATGAGAGAGAACCATGACTGTAATTATTCACTAATATTTCAATGTATCTGTTGACAGGATATTAGGGGACTTCCCACAGTAAGAGTAAATATCATAAGCCACAGAAGTTACTGTGCCTCCTCTGCAAATCCTATAGAATCTATGAATAATGTAAATGGGGATAACCTACTTTAAGAAAACTGTTTATTTACCCATTTAGTCTAGTATGAAGGTAGATCAAAGATGTTGAAACTAAGTAAGAGTACTAAGAAATGAGGGCTAAAAGAAGCTGTGGAAGTGAGTAGTGAATGTTGACAGTGATCAGTCTTCGATACAGCTGAAATGTAATTTGTTTTAATTTCTTCAGGCTTGCTAATAAGTTGACTGCCCACATATAACAGTGTTAGTATATATGCACATTCCACTGAATGGCTTTTCAATGGTAAGGATAAGTGAACATAATTGAAGTAATACATCATAAAAGTAGTCCAGTACATTTAATTATGTACATCATGGCAACACAGCTCCAAACAGATTAATTTCTGATTTTTGTGGCTTTATTTTTGTGAATAAATTGACAACTGTTCAGTGTTGCAACTTCATAGGTAAAATAGGAAGCTGAGAGCAGCTTTGTCCTCTTGACTTGATTGGGCAATCAGACTAGTTTGTCTCATTGTGTTTTAACTGACTAAAACTTTTCTTGGAGGATGGGGTGAGTCTTGGGAGAAGGGAGTGCTGGTGGCATCTGAGAAACCTGCTCTTGTTTTGCTGTCTTCCTCCTCTGTAGTTGTAGAGACTCCTCCATTGGAAAACTCCTGCATGAGTGGAATTATTTAGTTTTCAAGAGTGGCATTCAGCTTTAGATGCTGTTTGACTTACCTCACTGTGATTGTTTTTATATGGCATCCAAGTAACTGCCTCAGTGCCGCTGTAACTAAGTTTAATATTAGGGAAGTAAAGCACCTGCCAGGGTGACTGCCTCTTGACCTTTTTTAGCACCGTGGCCTGTAGCTTCCTGAATGCTATGCACTGACACTGGAAGAAGCAGTTCCTCTCTGCTTATTCCTATGCTTGGCATTCATTTGTGTATTTGTATAAGTTAAATGGATCAGGCAACCGTTTTATGTTAAAACTGACTGATTTTTGTAAGATTAAACTGTCCTCCAGTTTAATTCACTGTGGTGTTGGCCAGTTGCTTGCAGTGGTGCAAGTGGGAGCTGCTAGTACGATTTAGCAGATCTGACTTACAGCAGTTTAAAGTCTTGATAAAAGAACATCTTTCAAATGTGTGTGTTAGGCCTCAAAACACTTGCTTTTTTGGTGGATTTTGACTCTGGGGAAGCAGTTTCCATATGCCTGTCGTGACATGTCATGTTCTGTGCTATTATCCTGATACTTATGGAAGCAGAGACCTACAGGTTTCCCTGAAAGAATCAGTGGAGAGAAATTTAAAAATCTGTTAGGCTTGTAGCCTCATCGATACTATGTTGTCTTGCATTCGGATAGCATAGTTTTCATTTTTCAGAGTGAGCAGGAAAAAGCTATTTCATAAGAGTTCTTTAAAAGCTGCTTGTTCTGCTTGAATCATGCACTCTTTGTAGCTCCAACACCAGCAGCTGTCTCTGCAATAAATTTATCTCACTGACCAGTTGCATCACATTAATAAAAATAAATCCATGTTTTTAATTTGCCTTAAAGGAATCATATGAAAAAATATTTTGAAAGTTTGACTTCGCTACTCTTAGCTACTGAAAAGAGGGAGTTGATAACAAATGAGGAAGTAGCTTGATTCTTGGCATTGAATTTGCTTGTTTTCTCAAAAAATAAGCATGTTCTTAAACAGAAATGACAGCAAGAGTAATGGTTAACTGGGAAAAGCCAAGTTTTTTTTGAACCCATGTGATTTTCAGAAAATAAACTGAAGGAAATCCAGTCTTGGCAGAAGCTTACAAGCACCTAATTTAGCTGGTGTAAAAGTAAAACTAGGAGGGTTTAAGGAAGTTCTTGAGAATAACAAGAGTGTAAAACAAAACAGCCCCATAGTTTAGATCAAGGTAGCATAAATAAAGTGTAATTGCATTGAAGATCTTTAAGTGGTGCAAAAAATACACTATGTAGTTCACTCTCATCATTTCTTTTTAAGGATGCTTCCTCTAAAAGGAAGTTGTTCCTGTAAGACAAAGGAGGCCACAGAACAGCTCCCAGACAATGTGTGGCGGTGAATCAGGTTGATGTACTTGCTTAAGACTAGGCCTAAGTTTGCACTCTGGTGCTGACAGTTTACTCACTGATTTAAAATGCACACTGTCAAATTAGGTGTGAGTAAAATGAACAGATTAATTCTGATTTGTGATGTGGTTGCACTTATTGCTTCCTAAAAGTTACGGAACCAGTTTAGGCTTCTCTTCTTTGAAGGTATGAGAGGGAGGGGCAAATAGTTGGAAAGTACTGAATTCTTCTTATGCAACAACTTCAAGTTCTATGTACTTCATCCAGATAAGGACCATGGATGTTTTTTTAAGAATCAAATAACAACATTTAAAACCAGAACGTGGTGTTTGCAGGTAGTCTCCATTGCACTGGTCGTCTTATGTGCAGTCAAGCATTTCGCAGTCGTGCTGGACAAGATGAGGTGGTAAGCGTCCATGTGCCTTGCTGGATGACTGGTTTATCACTGTCTAGTTCTCCTCTATGTAGTCTTCACCTTCAAAAGTTTAGTTTTCTACATCAGCTACTAGGAAGAGCTTGGCCTCTTTGGCTCAGTTTCAAAAAATGCTCACTCATAAATATAAATGCATTAAACTTGAACAGCTGGAGTGTTTCCAATTATCCTCTATATGTTCTCTCATACGTTATAGTATCTATGATATAAATGCATAAACTTCATGTGAAACTGCTCCTAAATCATTGTGGTTCACAACCTGGAGTATGAAGGTAACCTGAAGTATTGATTTACTATAGTACGCTTAAGTCCTGCAATGCTAAGCTTTGCCGTTGTGTGGCTTGGCCATTCTAGCTTTGAGAGGGACAGGCAGTAACTAATGGGCAAGTTAGATCCAGCAACTGTTTTGGCTATCCAAGTGCAACTTGCATTTGCTCATCAATCAGTACTTTCTTCATAACAATATTACATTAATTTTAAAACTTTTAGTGTTCACCTTCCAGTGGTAACATAGTATGAACAGATACTTGTATCATGTTTCTCAGACTTCTTTGAGAATTGTGTTCAGTGAGTGTCTGCGACACCACTGGAGAGCTACAGTTGGAGTATTTCCATATTTAAGGCACAGGCTGTAGATACTTTTTTCCTATAAGGGAGTGCCGGTGCTTATTAAAATATTTTGTGTATCTTCATTTTTAACTACTTTGATTTATAGTTTCTAGTGAATGCCGTACTTTGACTTTGTTGATTTACTTTACTAAACTATATGGGGTTTTTTAATAATTTTCCTGTATTGCCTATCTGCAACTTTAGTATTATGAGCAATGGGACTGAAGAGAATAACCATTTCAGTTTCACTGTACTTAAAACGAGATTGCCAAATAGAAATGTTCCCGCAGAAGACCTTTCTTCTAACAAAAAAATAACACTTCTCTGTTCTGCTGAAAAATGTTTTATCAAATTTTCCAGGAAATACTGTTCTAAAAGAGGAAAAATACTTTATGAAAACAAAACACATCTTTTAAATAAATTGCATATTAATTGAAATAATTAGTTCAGAACTGAAAAAGAAAAGCTGGTATACCATAATTGCCGCATCTGAAGCTGTGTGACTAGAAAATATGGTAAATGTGTGGGGGCGGGGGGAGAATTAAAATAATTCTGCTCAATTCTGATTCTTAAAAATAAGCACAAACCTTTTCAGCATGCTTCATAACTTTAATAGTTCAGCTACAACCTTATGGATCTCTGGGTAATTATATTCTAATACAGTGATGTAGCTGGTATAGAAATGTATCTGAGCTTTTTCCAGTAGTGCATTAAGTGACATGAGTAACATCTGTTCCATATGCTTTGTTCTTTTACTCGTCACTCTACGGAGGCATTGGTCTATTTTGTTTCTAGAAATTTCCTCATTTTAGCATACCTGTACATCTTGGGCACTTGTATTTGTCTACTCTTATCTGATGGCTTCAGAACCAAATGGCCGATTTGACAGATTGGAAGGAATCACGATAGTAATTTTTACAAGTCTCAAATTGGCAGGCAGGAGATATCTTTTAAGGACTGTAGGAAATAGTAAAGGATGAATTTATCTGACAGGAGGCATTAAAGAATGGACACGGTGAGTACTTGTAAATGCCTCAATCACAGGAAAAGTTTACATAGTAGCTTGCATCTTCTTGAAAAGTCACTCAGGTGTGAGGGTCTAAACTAAATAAAATAGGGCTTTATTACTTCAGCTGATTGAAAGGTACTTATTTTTAAAGTGCACCTGCTGTCTTCATGTTGGAGACGTCAACATCAAAGCATTTGTGCATTAAGGTTGGGTGATGGTTTTATGGTCTTTTTAGTTTTGTAAGATCATTCTTTGGTCTTTGGCAAAACCTAGAAAGTATCTCCTGTTCAGAGAAGCTTTTCCTTCTTACTGGAAGTTGTCTGGACCTGAGAATGAGCCTTACCTGTGGTTCCTGGGGAAGCATAGCTGCAGGAGGACCTGGGTGAAGGAGGAATGCACACCTGCGCTGCTGTACTGAGCCCACTGGGAAAACACACCTTATGGCAACCTCAGATTTCATCTGTAATGTGATACAGGCTGAAGCGTGTATGAAACTGCACTAGTGACAAAGAAGTTGTGAAATAGCCCTGTTTTTGTCACTTTTCGTGTAATGGCAACATGCAGTTTGGAAACATTTAGTGTTGATTTCACTGAGCCATTCCTTATGCTGCACCTTTCTGTGTTAGGCACTTTTTGTCTTGTCACCGCTTCAGCTTCCATCCTCATGTTGTATAGAATCAAGGCTCTTGTGGACAGCCCTCTCTAATAATAAATCTGTTTGTATCTGTTGCTTACCAGATTTGATGGAATTAGGATGTGAAAGAGTATTAAGTTGCTGTAAGTATTGTGATAATAAGTAGGTAGACAGAGAAGCACCACCCTAAGTCACAAAAACTGCGGAAAAAGAAGCAATGCAAATTTCTACTTAGGTAGTCACCAGAGATACCACTGTGGAGTGTGACCTTATAAGGCCTCAAGTTGTGGGAAAAACAATTGTATTTTTTATCAAACTCAACAACCAGAAGCAGTGAATCTCTAGGAAAGGAGTCCTCCTTAGGATTTTTTTGTATGCAGCGTTGTTATTGGCTATCACTACATTTATCATAGCAGTGTCAGCAGCCCAGCCAAAATGGAAAGCCTGTTTGTCTTGTGTGCTTTAATACAAAAGTATAACTTTTAAATTTGTAATTATCATCTGATGCAGCTTTCTTCCTTTTCTTAGGAGAAAGGTCAGAGTAAAAGTAATTCTGTTATAGACAGTGCTATAGGTATGTCTTCTAAAATTTGAACCTTCAGTCTGCGAGTCTGAGTTTTGATTAGTACTGTCATTGTTACTTTGAAATTCTGAATTGAGAATCTGACAGGTTTCAAGAGCTTGGGAGACAGTAGTTACTGTCCCCTCTCTGGGTTCCAATCTACTGAAAGCAATTTAACTTTGGCATTACATGTTGTATTTTGATGGAATAATACTCTGGAATTCATAGAAGAATTCTGCTCAGAAGGAGCCTTTGGAGATTGCCTTCTTCAGCCCTTTGTCAGGACCTTGCATGGTCAGGTTTTGACTTTCTACAGCAGTGATCTCCAAACTTTTTTTGGTCATGCACCTCATCAGTAAAGGTGTTTTGGGCATGCACCTCCAATATATGTACATTTTAAAATTATATGCATATGTTACTCTATTAATATAGTATGCACATGATAAAGCATACACAATAAAGGATGAGATAAAGATGAAAAACACTTTCAAATATTTTTTATTTATCAATGACAAAAAATATTTTCTTCCCACACCCCAAAGGATTGTCTTGTGCACCCCCGGTGTGTATGGACCCCCACTTTGGAGACCACTGATGATTTTTTGCAGCCTCTCAGGGCAACCTGTGCCAGTGCTACACCACTGTCATTGTGAAGATATCTTCCCCCCTCCTGGGCAGACAGAATTTCCAGTGATGCAGCATGTGTCCATCACTGCTTGTACTTCTGCTGCATGCCTCCAAGAGTTTGATTTAACGCTCTCGACAAGCATCCTTCAAGTAGTGGGATCCAGCTGCAGGTGACCTGTCTACTCTAGTGCTGTTAGCTTCGCCTTGATTTTTGTGGGCCTAAGCCCAGTAACAGTCTTCATGGCATTTCTCTTATACTGGGGAGGAGGTAGTGGTTGGGAAGAGCAAAACTGGATGTGGTATTCCAGATGTGACCTTATAAATGCTGAGTAGTGGGGAATAATCGCCTCCCTCAACCCATCGGCTGTGCTTTTCTGCTCATACAGCCCTGTATGCTGTTAGTCTTCGTTGCTATGATGGTGCGTGCTGCTGACTCATGTTTTTTACCTTGGTGATCCAGCTGATTTAATGCTGATGTGTTCTTCAGAGGCTATCGTTAAGATCAGCTACTAGTCTCTTGGAGATGGAAATGCTGATGCTTTGCATGTGCAGAGGAAATGCACTGCCCGATGATCTCAGCCTTATAGTCCTTAACCCTTAATGAACAACTGACTAAGTAAAAAGCAGAGTGGTATGTGTCTTCAGAATATAAGAATGATGCCACAGAAACATTAAAGGACCAAACCTGAAGGCATTTAAGGATTGAGTTAAGTTGTCATTACAGTTCAGGAAGGCAAACTTGCTTACTGAACTATTGAGTGGAACTCAGCCTTTGATCCTTAACATCATTTAGCCTTTTGGCTTGTTAGTGTAATTCATTCCTTAATGGTTCCTCAGGCGTAAGTCTGGAGTCTCTAAACAAATCATGTCCAGTAAATTTAGATGCCTTCCCTTTGTTTTAGCTTTGATAACCTTTAGAAAAATCTTTCAAAGTCTCTTCAAATTCATACATAAAGAAAATGAATAGCAGTTCAGTTGGGGGTTGTGGGGAATAGGTAGTTTGCTACCTAAGTCTCGTACAAAGCATTAACCTCACCCTTGGCTGAAATCCCCAGGGACCTTGTTCTTTCCTTGCATCCTAGCACAGACTCAGTGCAGATTCTGAAAGAAGAGTGTCACATGAGTTAGTAATACTGAATTACACTTTGAATGTCTACTACTAGTTCAGTGTATTCAGTAGCAAGACAAGAAATAACCGTGCATGCAGCAGTTGTTGCTGTGCATGAGTCAGTATAGCTTTCTAAGTAACCATGCCACTAATGCACCACCACTAGAAAATTACTTCTCAGCTGCTTCTGAGCTTAGCAACAGTGTATTACCTATCTATTAATCTAATGTGTTGTCTTCCTTGTCTGGCCCCTTTTAATATGTCCACAAGAATGGTGTAGTGGGTTGGCCTTAAATCCTTAGATTTATCCCACATGTTACTTTACCCCCTCTGAAGGCTGCTCTGAAGGCATCCATTAGTTTTCAGTGGTGCAGGAAATCTGGCAATAGGCTACTGAATTGTTTGTAGTGGTCCTGCAGGCTCAGCCTTACCTGATGTCCAAACACAGGCTCCCTTTCTTGTGTCCTTTTCAAGACCTCATTAAATGCTGAGTATATTGGGAAACTGGCTGGAGTTGGAAGACTGTTACATCATCCAAAACAGTTTTATGTGGACTAAGGCTGAAACTATGGTATGCACGTATTCTGCTTTCAGTATTTTCCATATGGAACAATATTTTCAAGACGTTGCAGTGGCTCATACTACTCTCTTGAACTGGTATCAACCATTTCAAGCCAGCAAATTGGAGACAAAGCTTGTTACATTGTTCCAGTAGAGGCTGTAGTTCTTTGCAGCCAGAGACAGGGAAAGTATTCTCCTTGTTTCTAAATGAGCTACACCTGTTGATATAACTGATACTGCCTTTTGGGGAGCTTGTGTTTGGCTGTCCACTTCTATTATCCTGTCCTTTTCAGAATCGACCCTTCACAGGATTGAATTCATTCTTTTTTGCTTTAGAAAGAATAGCTTTACCTTTATGTGTTAGAAACCTTTTGTTATGCCTAGTGTTTTTAAGCTATTCATGCCATTTTAGTGGAGTAGAATGAGTTGGCCTGTTACCACTGTCATGGTTTGCAACTTTCAGACTTCCTTCTGACTTCCTCTTTTTTTTCTTCCCAACCCCCCCACCCAAGAGCTGAGTTAAAAACATGCTCTGTAATGAGAAGCCAAGAACTGATACCTTCCCTTCTTATTGGAAACACACAGGCTCAACAATTCTGTATTTATTTTTAATATTTACTGTTAATATTTAAAACTGCCTGTCCAGTTTTAATCCATGTGATGTCTGTTGGGTTTTTGTTGAAATGTTGTTTACTGTCAAATTAGGTTAAGATTGTTTTTCCAGTTCTCTTATTAGTACCTTTATCAGCCATGCCCATCACCAGAAGATTCTCATCAAGGTAATTGGATAAGCTTTTTTCCATCAATCATACTTGTCTTTTAATTCTTTACAAATAACAGTGTCAACTATTAACTTTTGTTTGGTCTCACAATGCTGTTGGCTAACAGGCCTTGATTGTCCCATTTGCCCTTTCACAAGAGAGTATTTAATGCAAGACTTCTAGCTTTCTTCCAGACCTCTGAGACCTTCTGAGGACTCAAGTTATTTGCAAGTTTCAAAGATCTAGGTAGATATCTTCTTCCAGAAGTCTTGAATGCAAGCTATCTGGGTCTGCTGATTTAAAAGTATTGTCTGTACCTGTTTGATATCCTTGCATTTAATGTGATATAATGACATTTATTTCCAATATATGTTTATTGAGCACTTCTGCTTATTTTGATGACGACCTTTTGTCCATTTTATCTGACTTCTCTTCCTCCTGCCATGCAGTACTTCTGCATTTTCAAATTCCTATCTGGCTTTACTTGTCCTCATAGATAAAAAGAAAAGGCACCTGCAACTGGTGGACATACCATGTCTTACTGTCTGACCAGATCATGTACACTGACTTGTACAGATTGCTGTCTCTTGACTACTGATAGCGAAAAGGCCTTTGATATGTGTAGCATAGACTCACATGGGTGTGAAGTTTAAGCCTTTAGTCTTCAAGACTAGTTCAGTGGCATTGCAGAGAAATCTAATACTGTATTGTCAAGAAAGCATTGATTTATTTGTTTCCCTGGATTGATTACACAGTCTGACAGGTAGCACTTTTATTATTGTTGTAGAGGGTGGCAGGAATAACAGTATACCTAGTACCTCCTGTCAGGGTTTATTGATGAGCAGCATGCTTCATCTCCAGAATAAATCAAACACTTGGATCCAGGCGTGGAATTTAGCTGTGTCCCGGTTAAGGCACTGAAGGCTGTGTGCCAAAGGTGGACTACCCACCTAAGCACACAGGTGCCTGTGGGAACCTAGTTTTCATACAAATCAAATTGTTAAACACCTGTACAAGAGACTGAATGAATCTGAGACCAAATGTTATGTATGTCCAGAGCTTCTACTGTCTTGGAAGGGCTTAACAAGTTGTCATGACAGTCATATTTGAGTCAGTTTGGGTTATGTTTAATTCTCACTGGTGTCCAATTCAATAGACATGTTCTGATTTTTGCCTAATAAATGGTGATAGCACTGAGTGCATCATAAGTCATGGATTCAGTCAAAAGTCATTGTGTGCGACAAAGGAGGTTAGTGCTTTCTTGTATAAGAGACTAGTCATTAGCATGGTGGCTTGGGAATAATGAGCTGGATTCAACTGAAACCTGGGGAAATTGAAGCCATCTCGGTCTGGGAATGTGTTGAGTTATAGCTTGGAGTATTGGAATTACTCTTCTTTCTTGGACACTGTTGATAGGAGCATAAAATATTTGGAACTGCAAAATCAGGAGATGGCACAAGAGCAAGCCTAGTTGTAGCTATCACGGGAGTAAGGATGCCTTGTTTCTAACACCTGCTTCCAGGCTGTGCATTCATTTTACATTAAATGATCATTGGATAATATCCTGGGAAGGCTACCATCGAACTTGCTAGCTTGAAAGATGATCCAAGGAACTTTCATTAGCCCTCTGTCACCTGCAGAAGTCATGGGGACTGGCTGTAGCCTGGAGGATTTTTTGATGAGTGGGAAAGCTTTTAAAGTAAGCTAGGAATATAAAACTCTGTCCTCATTGCTTGGGAGACTAATTAGTCTGGCTAAATAGGTATAAATGACTTGGCATAAGAGGTGATGAATTCTTAAGAAATCACAGTTAGGTTTCAAAGTCTTTTAACCTAGAGGGATTTTTTTTCCCAACTTCAATATTCAAAGTGTACCAGGAAAGTAAATGAAACATCCAAAATTATTTCAGAATGCGTTTTTTCCAAGTTCATAGGTTTATAGTAGGACAACCTTCAGCATGGGAATAGCTAAATCATACTGTATATGTATAGCTGTATAAGAGGCTTAGAGTGCTTTGTTAATGTATTTTCTAGAAAATGTGAAGTCTGTTCTGTGTGAGTTGTCTTGTACTGACAGCACTGTTTTACAGATTTCAACCGACAGCAGATATACAACAACATGTGCCTTAGAGGGGCAGACAAGTAAAAGCAGTCAATTGGGTGGGATGGAAGTAGTGTCAGAGAACACTTCTGAGTACTGAACTGTAAGCAGCTCTTCAGAATAACCAAATATCATCTCTAGAACTTGGTACTGAAGTTAGTGTCATTAAGCTGACTTTATCACTCCTTGAATTTTATCCGGTACCTCTTCATTTAAAGTAAGGTTTGTATGCTGTAACTAGTAGCAGCTGTGTTTATGAGCAGACAGGATATCTCTGTTAGAAGTTTGGAAGTGGTTGTGGAGTTTCATTAGCCGGATGATATCAAGGCAAAACTTTAAAAACCTGTAGCTTTACTGACTGTCAGGCTGTGTAACTTCAAAATTGTACCTACTTATTTTCACCAGGATACTGTAAGTACTGGCTAAAAGAGGAAGGTCTGGTTTAGAAATACTGTACAAGCTTATTCTCAGCTTAATTTTTATGTGTATGTTTGATGTTAAGCACTGTTTTCAGATGCAAAACGTGATTAACTCGTGGGAATTCTGAATGTACTGTTCACCTCTAGTGAATTCTTTCCATCTGTCTCTTTGTTAAGAAATATCAATTTCTCAGTTCTTGTTGATTTAATATTCTTATCCCTCCCCCAAAATTAAGTGTACTGAGCCTGGCTGGGTTGCAGTTAAGACCAGTACACTAAACCAATATAACTCTGACTTTTTTTTTTAAACAAAATGAAATGCAGTTTCAAAAGCAGCTTATTAGACTTGCAATACATATTTCCAGCATGGAAAAATGGTAAATCTTCAGCTTTTCTGGTCTTAATTCCGGTCTTAATTCTCCCATTCCTGAGAGTGTCTCATTTGTTAGAACAGTAGAAAAAGTAGGTTCGTGATTTAAAAAAACAGCGTCACTGTTTGTAGATCTCCAGGTTTTTACCAGTTTCACGTAAACAGGAACACTACCTATGTTCTTTCTAAAACAACTGTGCTTTTTTCCCCATTTTTTCCAGTAGGTATTTTGTCAGCGGTGCTGGACAAACTTAGACAAGATTTTGGTTTATAATCAAAGTTAAAATGATTCAGGATTGTTAGCTCCAAGGCTGTAATGTACCTTTTTCTAAGGTTCGGCCACTAGAGGGGGTCTAAACCTACCCTGTGTATAAATAAGGCTTATAATAGCTGGCAAAATAAATCATCAAGTTTACATGATTGCTGGAATTTTGTGGAAATGTACTTTCTCAAGGTGTCTAATTTTATACTTCTTTTGTTTTAAAGTGAGGCTGGTTTTTAAGGGTAATTATTCAGAAATATTTATATAGTTTAACCATTTGAGTAACTTTTCTTTGCAGGTGATCTTGTGAATTAGTGTACCACCAATGATGGCAGAACATCCACCATTACTGGATACCACTTCGATTATAAGTAGTGAAATCCCTCTTCTAACTTCCCCTATTGTTAGTGGAGATGGAGCGCAACAGGTAAGAAAACTTCAGTATCTTTTTTTTTTCTTCCAACAGCATCATTGACATATTGGTGCTGTAAAAGACAGTACACCTTCATCTGGAGTATTTTTGTGCAGCTTTGGTCATGCATGTGTTTGAGGTTGAGGTGAAGGTAGAACTGGTGCAGAGAAGAGATTTGTAAGGAATGTGAAGCAGAAAACCTGTCTTGTGAAAGAACATCATCATAGAAGACTGGGACCAAACAGCTGCTAAGCTGTCTAGCCGTGCTTGAGTCCTAATTTGGAAGTGGTGTATTTACATTACCATGTGACCTTGTTAAGGTTAATAAACCTTTCCCTATGTTACAGCTTACTAGCTCAGGCACAACATATGCTAACAACTCTACGGCCTCTAGAGTGACACTTGCTTACAACTGGGTATCTTGAATTGTGGGACTTTATTTTGTATGTTAACGTCTGCCTGGACACTTCTTCAGAATTGTTTTTTGGACAAAATCTGTCAAAGTGATAGAATAACTGCTGATTATGGTTTCAGAACACTTGAGAGAGGTCTGCTGCAGTGAGGAAGAAGTGTTGACAAAAATGTATGCATTCTCCTTATCTTTAATCTAGGAAGAATATTTTAAGCCCCAGATAAGCACAGTTCTGGAGGGTTTCTAGTGGGAGAAGAGAGTGAAAAATGTGGTTTGAAGTATCTGAATGGATTTGGAGATCACTGCCTGTGATAGCAAGGGACTGGACTTAATGATCTAGAGAAGTCCCTCATAGCCTGCCATTCCCATGCTTGTTCTTTATACAGAAGAAGAAATAATTTATCATAAAGAGGAATTAATTTGTAGGGTAAAAACATAGAAAGGAGCTCTAAAATGAGACTAGAGAATGGATTGAAACAGTTCATGAGGTAAGGTTTGGGCTGCAGTGAGATTTTCATGAAGTGGGGAAGCTTAAATACAGAGACAGATCTGACAGGTCTTTTTAATGAATGTATGGACAGAACATTCCAGAAAAAGCGAAAAAACAGTATCCAAACTTGCTTTCTCTTCCAATTCTTCTGTCAAGTAATGACATGTAGAAGTAGTAATCTGTAACATGGAAGAGAACTGTTATTGTTTCCTTACATGTTCTGCCTTGAAAAGTTCAATTTTAAAGCCTTGTAGGCAAAAAAGAATAAAGCGTGCCTATGCAAAGTTAAACATACCACCAGCGTTTTTTCTTTACCCAATTGTGAATATTCTTTTACTATTGTTTAAAAATTTATAGATGTATCACAGAACCCTTGAGGTTGGAAGGGAACTCTGGAGATGGTGCAGTCCAGCTTTTCCCCACTCAAAGCAGGGTCAACTAGAGCAGGTCGCCCAGGACTATGTCCAGCTGGCTTTTGTATATCTCCAAGGATAAAGGACTTCACAGCCTCTCTGGCAGCCTGTTCCCCAATATTCAATCCACCCTCACAGTGAAATAATTTCCCACATTTTAGTGGAATTTCTGTATTTCAGTTTGTGCCCATGGTCTTTTGTCCTTTCACTGGGAACTGTTGAGAAGAGTCTGGCTTGGTTTTGTTTATCACCCCCCTCCCCCCACCCCCTTCAGTTATTCATGCACAGTAATAATAGGATCTCCCCTGGTACATTTCTTCTCCAGGCTGAACAGTCCCAGCTGTCTCAGCCTGTCCTTACATGTCAGATACTCCAGTTTCATTATCTTTGTGGCCCTTTGCTGCACTCTCTCCAGCATGTCCATGTCCTTCTTGTACTGTGGAGCACAGGACTGGACCCAGCATTCCAGATGTCTCCCCAGTGCCAGGCAGGCAGAAAGATCACCTCCCTTGACCTCCTGACAATACTATTCCTAATGCAACCCAGGATGCTTTGGCCTTTTTTATTTGTGGGTGCCTTGCTGACTCACATTCAACTTGTTGTCCGCCATTCCTTTTCTGAAAAGCTACTTTCCAGCCAGTCGGCCCCCTGTATATGTACTGGTGCATGGGATCATTCTTCCTGAGGTACAGGACTTTGCATTTCCCTGTGTTGAACTTAAGGAGATTCCTTCTGGCCCATTTCTTCTGCTTGTCAAGGTCCCACTGGATGGCAGTGCAGCCGTCGAGTGCATCAGCTGCTTGTCCCAACTTTGTATTGCTTGCAAACTTGTTGATGGTGTGCTATGTCCTGTCATCCAGATCTTTAAAGAAGATAGTAAACATTATCTGTCCCAGTATCAACCACTGAGGTAACTAGTGAATGGCCTCCTGCTGGACTTCGCACTACTGATCACAACCCTTTGAGCCAGTTTTTAGTCCACCTCAAGTGCCTCTGTTCAGTCTGTACCTCATCAGTTTCTGTGTGAGCATGTTATGTAGGACAGTGTCAAAAGCCTTGCTATACTCATGATAAGCAGTATCTACTGCTTTTCCCTCATTCACCAAACTAGTAATTTCATTGTAGAACACCATCGAGGTTTGTCAGGCATGAGTTCCCCTTTGTGAATCCATACTGACTACTCCCAATCACCATTTTATCTTTACTGTGTTTGAAAATGGCTCTTAGGAAGATTTGCTCATTCATCTTCCCAGTGCTGAAGGTGATGTTGACCAGCCTGTAGCTCCCTGGATCCTCCTCCTTGCCCTTTTTTGAAGATTGCAGTGACATTTGCATTCTTTCAGTACTTGGGAACCTCCCCTAATCTTCGTGACCTTTCAAAGATAGTTGAGACTGAGTTGCTTCTGCCTTTTGCAAAAATAAGACTATCAAGTTGTGCTGTCAAGCTTACTCCATAATGGTACAAGATTTTGAGTCAGACATGAGCTTAAATGTTCTTTTGGGGATACTTTTTCATTGAAATGTTGTCTCTTTTTCTCCTGCCAAGCAGGCTTAAAACTAGAAAACAAGCAAAGAATTTCTTCAAAGAAATGAATTTGTAGGGGTTTCTGTTAATCATCTTAAGGGAAAAGCATCATATATGCTGCCAGTGTCCTTTTTTATTTAAAAAAACGAAACCAGCTCATTAAGAATACTCTCTAAAGTGGAACTGATAGTGGCAGTATTTATTTTAAAAAAAGAAAAAGGAGAATCTTCAGAAGCATTGGGCAGATTCTTATTCATCAATAAAGAAAGCCAGTTCCTTTCTTCATTTCATGATAAGTAGCAGTTATACCACAATGCTGTCTACTGTTCTGTGTCCCACAATGGCTAGTGAAAGTTGCGACTTTCATTTTCTGTCCTTCCTTCGCATCTGATGAATGACTCATGAAGAATCTGCAAATGCTTTTGTTCAGTAGCAGGAAATTTTACTGAAAACCCTTTTTGCATCTGGTGATTTAAAAGCCATCACTAAGTAGAAAATACTTTGTATATCTGAAATGCAGGAAATCCAGAATTGCAGGTACTGTTTACTCTGTCAAGGTTGCCCAAGTAGGACTTAGGCCACAGAAAGGTTAGGCAGGCCTTTATTTATTTATATGGGTCTTAAAATTATTTGTTATATTTGTTTTATATGGCACACTAATCAAAAGGGTATATACTTTCAAATTGTGATGTATTCAAGTACAACGTGTTGTAATTCTGAGCCTTTTTGATATATTTTAAATATTTTAACCGGAATATTAGTTCATTGTCTTCCTTCTTTTTTTTTGGTTTTTTGTTTGTTTGTTTTTGGGTTTTGGGGTGGGGTTTTTTTGTAACTTTGAAGCTACGGGAAGTGTGAAGACTTTTGCCTTCATGATGGAGTTTCTTGCTTTTCTGAAAGTCTCCTATTTGCTTAGCTACAACACACATATTCTGTAGGGGTTACTTCCTTAAAATATGAAAACTACTTTTCCAGTTTCTTTCATAACAGCATTGTGGTTTGTTGGATTGCATAATCTATAACAAAATCTGTAGCACTGCCAGCTTAATTGTGTTCTCACAACCAAAATTTAGAGCTGTTTTGTCCATGTAAATAAATGTATATGTTCATCTTTCTTCATAGTGTGTGTATAGATTGGACTGTAGCTATTCTGATTAGTTTTAGTCAGTCCTGACTGAAAGAAGTATTGGAAACCTGGTAGAAAATTATTTATTTAAATATTTTGTTTATATGTTGGTATTTCCTATTTTAGACTAGTTAATTACATCCTAAACTTGCAAGTTTTTGTTCAGCTGTAAAACATCTAGGATTTTTTTAATCAACTTCCCCCTCCCAGAATTAACTATTATAATTATTGTGACTTATGTTACATATACTGCATAACTGAATTACCAGATGGACATAGACCGTTCAGTACTTTCTGAAACAGTTCATATCTTCAAGTATTTGAAATAGATTATCTTGAAGTTCTGCTAGCAGTTTAAATTTGAAATAGCAGTACAAATATTTGAACATGATAAGGTGAAAGGTCATATGCTTCAAGTAGCGGAAGTGTCTCATCAGCTTAAAGCTGTAACTTTCCACCATGTTTTAAAACAAAACAATCCACAAAGTTAGAGGAATGTGCGTGCTCAGGCAGAAAACATGGAGAGCTTAAACTGAGTGAATTTTCATATGCTGCTCAGTGCTGCCATGGGAGACTGCCTTGTTCTGTGTCCCACAGAACAAGGGACTACTGTTAGTTCATAGGACAAAACTGGGGAAAAAAGCAAAGACCAAGCCTGTGAGCTCCACCCTCTCTCTTAAGCACAGACGTACTGCTGTTGCACCTTCCCATCACTGTGTTCAATGTGAGTGGGTAATGTACTCCATGTATCGTGGAGGTGAGTGATGTCGTGGATGAAGTATGGAGAAGGTCTATAGGAGTTGATAAAAACCAAGTGACACTAAGAAAACATGGTATGAGGACAGAAGTGCTTGAGGGTTTTTCATGTAAGGGTAACTACTGCAGTGAGCTTTACTGATTATTGCTGAGGCTGGACAGGAAGGATGTGTTTGATTATGTGAGTCCTGATGTAATGGGGGGAGGTAAATTCATGATTGAGAGGAAAATGGGGAGGCAAGAGTTCAAACTACTTTCTTTAACAGACACTTTGCTTTCCTGATATTAGACTGATGTTAAATTGTTTTGGAAAGTTTCTACAGCACCCAGTGCTGTTCCAAGACAAATCAGTAAATTGCTGACACAATTTTGCAGCAACCCTGGAGTCCTGGACCCTCTCTGCACCTTCCAACTAAAGCTAATAGTTGCAAAGTGAGGCATCCCTATATAATCTTGGTGTCCTTTATTACCAAAAAGGTAGATAGGACTCTCAAAGTAGCCCAACACCTGTTAACCATTTCCTGTTCTTTGGGGAGTGGGACACAGTGTTTGACCTTCAGTCAGCTTTATTTCTCAGCAAGGTGTAGTGATAAAGTAATATGTATAGCTTGGCAAGCTTGTTGCTTATCCTCCAGACTTTCAGAGGTTTAGATACTTAGTAGTGGGTTTTCCAAAAATTCCACTGCATGTGTATACATGTGTAGTATGTGTCTGTATGTGTATATATATACACACATATATACTGCATGTGAGTTTAAGTGCAAATTCTTTTAACTGAAATAGATATTTAGCATCAAATCTACAAGTTAGTATTTCTAAAACCAATTTCTTCTTTAAATACTTATGCCTCTCATCTTAAAGTTATTATTAACCTGTTATCATAGGAGGAAGTCTTCAGTCAGCAGAGTAATAAATGGCTATATAAAGAACTTAAGCAATTCTGACAATTCCCTTTTTGACTTTCAGATTGTTCACATTGTGTGGAGTCACAGCAGAAATATCATGGTGAAGATGTAAACTTAGATTACTAAATGCTTTTCCTCAGTTTTAGTTCTGACGCCTCTGTTTCTGAAAAGCATATGGTACACTATCAAGTTCCAGCTTGCTTTGGTTTTGCCTTGCTGCTGAAAATCAAGCCTAGAACTGCATATGTCTCATGATCTTTTCCTCTACAAGAAACAAAATCTGTGTTAAAAGTTGTTTAACAACATATACTGTTGTAACTGTTCTCATTGCTTTCCATATTGTGCTGTTTTCCTTTCCTTTATCTGTGTTTTGATTTTTATGGAGTACAAAGTACAGAGTAGATGCATGGTGGCTGCTCTCTTTTTTTTGTTGTTCTTTGTGTGTTGGGGGTGTGTGTGTTTGGGTGCGTGGTTTATTTTTCCCTTTGGCTCTATTGAATTAGCAGACACATCTAACTTCAGAGATCCATTAAAGTTTGTTTTAGTGGACAGTTATTCTTCCATCCTTCATAGCACTGAAGCACACCAGAATTGTTTGCGGGAACCGTTAGAACTCTTCTGTGTGTAATGCTGTAGTGCCAACTTACAGAAGCTGATTATCAAGCTATATTTTTTCTAGGATTGATTAGTACTTTTGTGTAGCAACTATCACTGTAAAATACATAATCAAACTTATATGGGACATTCTGTATACAAAAAAAATCTTCCATAGAAGTTTTTAACTGGTTGATGGCTATGAGTTTTGAAAAACACCAGAAAAAGCTATGAGGATGTGAGCTTTGATGCCTTAAGGTTATTAGATCCTTCCTGTATCTGAGTTAATTGTATTTTTTGCTTAGGAAGAGTGAAGTTTTGTCTTAGCTAAACATAAAATTTTTTGTTTGCCTTGGAGCTCAGAATTTTCTCTAATGTATTTAAAATGCATCCTTGATTGCATATGCATTGAAAACTTGCTTTAAATTTCCTAGAAGCAGCCACCATCCTCTGCAGAAAGTGAGGATTCAAAATTCTTTGGTGTGTAGTTATATATGAATACTATGCTGCTCTTGGTTAGTAAAAAACAGCATTGGATTTATTGCATAACTTATACTAGCATCCAAATATATTTATTTTAATATTTGCTGTCTGAAAATAAATGTAGAAACAAGAGTGAAGGCTGTGTAGTTCATAGCCTTTCCTTCTTGTATTTGGTATGAAACTTCATGGAATGAAGTATCCTTGTAAAATTTCTGAGTAATCCTTCCCTTTCTCTCTGAAATGTCTGTTCCCATTTGCATGATGTGAATCCTAGATTAATGCTGGTCTCTCATACAGTAGATTCCTCCCAAGAGACTTGAGGCAAGCTATCGCCAGCTGAATAAATCTCTTCAGAAACTGACATTTGGGGGAATTGGATGACATGTGAAGGTTGGATTTGAAGTCAGTTAGTCACTTTAGGTTGCTAATATAGTCAATGGGGAAAAATAAGCATGTCCAGAAGATGATTTCTTTCACGGTTTAGGAAGGTGACTAAAGATCTGTATGGTTTCTATTTTTTAATGAGAAGGTGCAAGTTGCCTGGAGTTATAAGCACTGAGGTACTCCAGTTCGTTCCTCTCTGCAGTCTGTTGCAAGTGGGCCTGGTTCCTGAGTCTGCATGTTTCTCTGTCAGTAAGGTTTGGGAGGGTACAGTTGTGTCCAAGTAGTGTCCCAGACTCATGCGTGTTCCTTGGTCCCTTTCTCTCCCCTTCTCTCTGCCTTGGGACACTTAAAATCATAGAATCATTAAGGTTGGAAAAGACCTCTAGATTCATCAAGTCCAACCGCTAACCCAACACCACCATGTCTCCTAAACCATGCCCTGAAGTGCCACATCTACATGTCTCTTAGATACCTCCAGGGATGGTGACTCCACCACCTCCCTGGGCAGCCTCTTCCAATGCCTGACCACTCTTTCAGTGAAGACATTTTTCCTAATATCCAACCTAAACCTCCCCTGATGCAGCTTGAAGCCATTTCCTCTCATTCTATCACCAGTGACCTGGGAGAAGAGACCAACACCCACCTCACTACAACCTCCTTTCAGGTAGTTGTAGAGGGCGATAAAGTCTCCCCTCAGCCTTCTCTTCTCCATAACGCTGAGTAAGCCAGGGCCTGAATGCCAGAGTCCAAGACCTACAAGTTCACCCTTATTACTTACTTACATTTCCTCAGAAGACAGTTATTTTAATCTTTCTTTAAGTTGTGACAAAAAAGTAACTGCTTTGCAAAGTCATATTTTTAACTCCAGAAACTCCACTCTTAAAATATGTGAGGACTACACTTTGCAGAGGGGTAATCTGAAGTATATCCCCTGCTAGCTGAAGCCTGTGTTTTGTCCCCTGGTGACTGAGAGGTTTCTTTATTTATAACTGGGCAAAGTCCATCTAACCCTCTGCGTACTACAGAATTATACACTTTATATAGAGTGACCAGAATGACATTATCCAGGAAGAGATAGACTCAGAGTTACACACCATAGCAAAAATGGCCCTTGGCTCTAATTTTTCTCCCTTTCTTGCTGAAAATAGTGGAGATAATATATTGAGAAAGTATTGGAGTTGTAGAGATTTCTCCCACCAAACCCTTGGACCAGCACTGACTGAGCCTTCTCAACCTGATCCCATTCAGGATATAGCCTTTAATTTCTCTTCCTTCTCAGGTTCTTTTTGTCACACAGTGTGTTGATACACAACGATACCTGGATTTGCGCAAAGCTGGGTATATAGGGGACTTTATCTGGAGGGAAAAAAGGCTACTTTAGAAGTGCTATTGAAACTCCTTTAACACTCTAATTTTTTAAACGAAATGCTATTTTAAATAACTGGAGAATACTGTTCTTTCTTTGGCACTTCCTTTTGTGCTCTATTTAAGGTAGAATTGTTAGATATATCCATCAGTCTTAAATATTATGGGCTTTTCACTTGCTATGTCACCAAACAAGAATCTGAGCTCTCAGAAGCAATGTTGGGAAATACAAAAAAACAAAAGTCCGTATACTTTCTAAACAAACAACTTTTATGTTTCCTAAATCTAAACTCCTCAGAAGCAATGTCCAAATTCAGCTTCAGCTTGCTTATTTATATTTTTCTCTTAATTGTTACAATTGCATTGCAGGAAGGAGATTATTTTTAAAGGACTTTTATTACAAATTTTTTATTTTAATTGTTCAGCAGAGCTCTAAAAAAAAATGAGAAGGTAGTACCTTTCTCTCCCACCTATCACTTCAGCCCTTGAATTAACTATATTAATTACAGACTACTGCACGGCCAGAGCGAGCTCAGCTGCTGCATGCTTGGTGAAGATCTCCATCAGTAACCTGCTGTTTGTGGCACTTACTGGTTGTAGGCAGAGAAATAGCGTCTATCCTGCTTGCTGGGTCCTCTTTTTGTACTTAGAAGGGTGAAGGAAGTCAGGACAAGGGCCAAAATGGCTCTGCCTGAGCCTACAGAGGGAGAATCAATTGTAGCTTTATGACCTTTCTGAAATAACATATTCAGCTGTTAGGCCAAAGGTTGATCGTGATCGCTTTATAATGTTGGATATTGTTTCGTGGTGAATGCATAACTGGTTACACAGTTTCAGACATGTCCAGATGTTAGTGACAAAGAAATTCTTTAAAGCGCCATTGACTTACATCATCATTAGCAAGTCTGTTAATTGTCCACCTCACTTTGTTCATCTTCGCTAGCTTTCATAATGTTTGTAAGATTCTTTTTATTTATTTATCAGTAGGTATTATATGGAAGGAAAATACTAGAAAAACTCTCTAACAATGGCACAACTGTTCAGCTTGTTTCAAATATGTGCTAACCAGCAAACTAATTCTTCCCCTCTTCTCAGCATTAAGATCTTCACAACAGATTCATACAGGCTGGAAGTAGACAGTCTTTGGAAGTTTTTGGTTTTTTTTGCATGGGGAAATGCCAATAATACCTATTTGACAAAGTATTTTAGATGGCAACTGCTGGTACAGCTTGCAGTCGAAGTGTGGGAATTGCAAAGTACATACAGCTGAAATACAGCTGAAAAGTGTCTTCAGTTTTGATGCTCAGCTGATATAATTTCAAGGGTGTTTTGATTCCACACGTGTTGTGAAGAAGACAGGATTATTACAGGAAGAGAAGATTATATTTTTTTATATATTTTAAATACAACACCTAAAAAACCTGCTGCAAATCAGATAAAAAAGTCTTCAAAGTGCCTCACTTTCTTTGAACAATGTCACGTGCAGCACTTTACAGTGCTTTTTTTTTTTTTAGAAACAAGGTTTTTGATAGTCTCAACATTTAGTAGCATCTTAAGCAAGTGGGGGTTTGGGTTTTTTAATTGTAACTTTCACTTCAGACAATCTTTGTTAAATTACTTCGTTTTCCAAAATTAAATTTGCAGTCTTCTACCTTTCAGTGCATCTAGATCCAACGTAAATGTAAGTTTACTCCCTGATTCTGTTTTGGACCATCACAAATACACAAATTGGTCACAGAAAGTGCCTGCTGGGGGATGAGCCCTGCAAAGTATTAGCTGAAAGCTTAGCACTTGCTACCGCTTTGCTGTGCAGTACGAGTTCTGTGTCTCATCCAGTTTTGCTTAGCGTTGTAAAGCTGAAGTCCTGTAGACTTCAAACAACAAGTCACCGTGAAATGAGAGTAATCTGGTTGAAGTCTTCCAGGTTTTATTTATGGAGGTTGATGTGTCTAACCACTGGCCAGGGCCAGATGCCTCAGAAAGGTGCCAGAGTTCAGCAACTGCCCCTAACACTGCTTCCTTCTACTTCCCTGTAAACAAGGATTAGCTTAAAACTTTGAAGAACAAATGGTTGTCTGTTGCATTATCTGTGTTCTTTGAAACAGTTCTGTTACCCTTATTTTATACTTTTGCTTATTTAAAAATATAATAGTGCACAGAAAATTTTCTACTTACTGTTATCCGCTAACCACAGACTGTATCAATGCTGATGAAACAGATTGGGTTTGCTGTATACGAGACAAATAAAACTTTGCTTAGCCAAGCCTTGAGAACTGAGAAAGCAAAAGAGAAGAGACAAAGCAGAAACAAGTAGATCAAAAAACTAAGTATTTCTCAAAAATAAAGAATAAGACAGACACGCTTATGGAACATTAATTAACACTATTACGTGTGGATACTAACATTTCTAGTTGCTTCTAGGAACATTCTGTCATCTTAGTGCATTCAGTGGTGCTGACAGTATCTTGTAGCAGTGGTTAAAGACTAAATGCTGATTTTTACTGTGTGTCAGCTGCGTTTTAGAAAAATGACACAGTTGCTTCCTCTCTCCCCTGAAAATATACATAAGCGTTAGGAGCATGTCACTGAGGAGACGGACGTTTTCTCTCACTTTCTTTGGGAGCTGCTGCTGCTACCTGTCCAAGCTGAAATAGTTTGGGGTGTGTGTGGTTTTTTTTGTTTAAAATCCCAAACATGTAAATTGTTACTGCAACATATTATGTGACATTTACTTAATTCTGTATATATTTCCTCCCTAGTCCTGAAAACTACGATTTAATAGCCTTTACTACCCAGGTCTGTTCTTTAGGAAGGTGTTATGTTAGATCCCTCTAGGTTATCAGTTGGTATTAGCAGATGCTATGGTAGAGAGTTGTGCAGTTGTGGTAAACCTATAAATTGGAATTTATTCAAATTTCGTGGAAAATAGAAGATTTTTAGAACTTTAGGGTTGAGAGCATTGCATCATGTTACTTGGACAATGTTCGGTGTCTATAGGACACTTATAAATAAGGATGAGAACCCTGCATTCTTCTGTCATGCTAAACCCAGAAGAGAATCACAGAATCACAGGTTGGAAGGGACCTCAGGGATCATCTAGTCCAAGATGAGAAAGAAAATTCTAACATTACTTATCCTTATAGATACCACAGAAACATTTTGTCCTTAGTCTTGTCATAACAGACTGGTGTGATTATAGTAGAGAGCTCCACCTAAAGTTTTCAGAACCCTTTACTGGTTACTAGCCAATATGAGTTGGCGGGAGGAGCAAGTCTAAAAGAAGATGGAGACAGAAAAATCTTATGAAAGATGACTTCATGAAAGAATTAGTTGGAAGTGACATTCTTCACAAGCCTGAAATTCTTAAATTATTTTAAATTGCCAAAGGCTTAAGACACTGTTTTAATTCAGCTTTCATTACTGATGTGTCAGCTGTTCCTATATAATAATTTTATGCTGTCTGTAATGCCTGTTACACAGATCTCTTGCATGTTTCCATTTAATCCATTTCCGAAATGTTAGTGGGTTTGACTGTGGAAAAGAGAAGTTCATAGCCTCATTAGCATTGTTATGATATGTACAGCAGATTTTGAACACACAAACAATGGAAAAACAACTTGTGCTGCGTTTCTAACTGACATCACCTTAGCTGGACCACAGATGTGACTCCATCTGGCAATTCCTGTGCTCCTAATGAATAAAAACACTCAAGTCTTGCAGTTTTCTTTGAACAGTAGCTCTTAGGGTCATACAAATACTGTTGTACTAGTCCTACAAACAGGGAGACTCTGGCATAGGTGAGGTGGCAAACCCACGAATCACTGTAAGTCTGCTTTGGAGCCACAACAGAGATAGCATCATGCGTCTGTCCAGCTTTCCCTGTTCGCTGGACCACACTGCAGAGCCAACCTACATGTAAAGACTTTCCTTGTAACAAAAGGCTGGACATAGATGGAAAACAGCTGCTTTGAAAACTAAAAAGTAAATGTTTTAAACAATAAAATTATACTGGATTTGAATAACTGATACCTTGAGCCTAGAAAGCTTTTAGTTGGTAAAGAATTTCATTGAAATTTCAAATTGAAGCTAAAATAGTGGAAAGTTACTTTTTTTTGTTATAAGTAGGCTGTAGATTTGAGTCCTTTTACATAAAAGTGTATCTCTGTGTGTACACTTGCTTACTACCTTTGAAGACATTACTGTCCAAGGAATGTTTTAAATTTTTTTATACCTCCAGCAACACTTAATTAGTAATTTAATGTTGCCACATTCCAGATACCAAGTTGTTACAAAGCAGTTTCATATATCTTGTCTGTTTATGGGTTATGACTTAAACCAGAGCGAGGAATATGTGATATTTGAAGTAATTTCTCCCAAGAAGGGAGGGATGTGTATTTTGCTCTGCATAGGCTGTCTTTCCACAGGTGAGGGTATGCTGGTGGGCCCCTGCTGCTGTTGGGGTTAAAGACTGCAGATGTGAGGTTGCCAGAAACTAATGCTGGATATTTTCGGTTCAGCTTTTTAGTGGCAACTAATAGAGGGAAACCATCTTTGTCAGTCATCTGAAATGTCTTCAATATTAATATCTAATAAAAGATATTTCTGGTTATAGTATTATTTAGGGCAGACATGTATGTAGATTATAAAACAAAACTGGGAAACACTTCTTTCTTTTCATGCTTCTTAATGGATCTAATAAATGTACAGTATAGAGTAATATAGTGTTTAAGAAAAAGTGCAGTAGAATCCAGTTAATTATTTCTTAGCTGTATATCTTCGTTCTCTTATAAAGTGGTTTTGTGGTTTGTTTTTTTTCCTCTCCCTCCTTTCTGGCTTATTTGCAAACCAAAGTCATGAGCTGCATTACAGATGCAAGTATAAAGTCAGAAGTTGGTTCATTCTGAGCTAATATATCCTATCTGGGAATCAGGAGGCTAAATTAAAAATGCAGTTATAAAATGGCATATATTTGGAAGCTTTGTTCTCTTAAACCCGAACCTTCTGTTGACTGACGTTAGATGATCTAGAAGCAGATGCTGCAGCAGCTATTTGTTGATTTAGTTGCTATGGTGACATGATACATTCGTGTACAGCAGGAAGCTCACTGTACGTTGCCTAATTTGATAGGAAGGAAGGCTTGAGGTAGGTATTGCTGACTATATTGTTAATTGATCCTACCTTTCACATCCTGCCTCCACATGCTTTGTGGATGCACAGCTATAGAGGAAGGTAAAGGGAGATACCCCAGCGTGGCATTTAGGTTAAGGTGCCCTGTTAAAAGAAGGGAGAGGCAGTGCTCAACACATCACCGAAGATTACCTCAGTATCAAGTGAATGGAACAGATTGGAGCAGCCGGAGTTGAATCTTCCTTCATCCTTTGTCACTGTGGTAGCACCAGTTGAATGAGAGAAATAAAAGGATGCGAGCAACAGTAAGTCAAAGTGCTAAGGCTTTTGAAGTGGCTTAGGAGATAAAGCATGTCACTAATTAGCATCTTGATTGGAGCTATTAGTGGAGAAAAATGTAATTGTTCTGAATATGTGCCCTAATGACAGAGCAGAAATGTGGCTCTGCCGGGAAGTTGTGTTGTATTATATTCACCCTTTTCCAGAAATACACCCTTTTTAAATCTTGTTGCAGACAGACTCTTAAAGATATAGTCTAAATGTTACAAAGGGCTTTGCAGTACCCTCCGCTTACCAAGATTAGTTGAGTGTGTTAAAGATTTTTGAAGTCAGAATGATCGAAATCATTAGCTCTGGTGTTTTCCAAAATTTGTAAAATGTTCAAAAATGAATTTACCTTTTCTTTATGGTTAAAAATACTTATCAGTTCTGCTGAGCTAATTTCAGCTGCAGTATTTTCAGACAAACCACTGCTGTCTATTTTTATGGTGATAGATATTACTAGTGCATTTAGAAGTATAATTTTGGTAAAGGCTTTCCATTATTTGTGATTTTTTTTCTTTGCTGACAATCGTTTGCTACTGACTCAGCACCTGTAACCATACAATGCTAAATATAGATGTTTTCAGATTAATAAGAAACAAAACCAAAAAAGTGAGCCCCAACTCTGAAGCTCTTGTCTCTTTCCTAGTACAACATCTCAGAAAAAACCCCATTGTTTCTGCTAGTATAGAAATGGATTGTGATTTGATTCTCTTTAAATTATGGTTTCAGAGGTACAGAGAAATGTTTTGGAACACTTTACCCTCTTGGTTTCTGTGAAGTTTGTTTGGAGGAAAAAAAAACCAAACCCAAAACACCCTACAACTCCAAAAACCAATACATCTCCCAAAACACTTCAGAATGAGAGAAGAACAGAACTCTGCTTTTCAGTAGTAGTTCTGGTTCAGCTTGTAATCTTTCTTGTTGTAAAGAACAGTCTCTTACTACATTATTTCATTTAAGTATGCTTTAACCAGAGTTGCAATATAACATACTCGTATTTCTTCACATTTTATATGATTTTAGCAATGGGTAAAATTAATGTAACATATCTTAGCTTTTTTCCCTCCACTTTTTTCTTGCCTTCTGATGTCCCCGCATTTTTCAGTGTTTTAATGTGTATGCCAGGCTATGAACTGGCTTTGCTGCTAAAGGATTGCATTTTTTTTGTTATGATATATTTAGTGGTAGGTCAGTTAGCATTCTTGCTACGTATATTTAGAGGCTTTTAACTCAGTTGGAAAATTTGTCCCAGATTTTACTCGTTTTGGAAAAATACGTAAATTCACGAAGCATAACTAACTACTTTTAGAGGAAGATATCAGGTAACTCATTCAGTTCCCCTCCCCTTCAGTGGGAGGTGGGGTGGCTGGGGAGAGGGAAGGATTCCAAATATCCCTTTACACTGAAATTCAATCCAGTTCCTTTGGTTTTCTTGCCTTTGTGACGGTAGACAGTGCTAGCCTGGGGAGAGAACAGAGCGTCAGTTCTCACGTTGGCTTATCCCACAACTTCACACATGACACAAAGTATATAATGTATATAATTGGTTTCTTTAGCCTCAGTCAGGATTTAAAAACTTGACCTTTTTCTTTCCCCTTTAGAAGGCTGATATTCCTTGATACTGAAGGATGTGTTTGAGAGCTGTGATATTTTGGAGAGGCAGAGCGAGCACCTGATGTCTATAGACTTTTTTCTTTAATGCAGATACAAAAATATTTCTCTCGTATCCCAGTAACTCTAAAATGATAGTTTCAGTCTTTCAGCTAAGACTTTGCCGGTTAGAAATAAACCCACAGATATTAGGAAAACTTAAGTATTTTAAAATTATCTTGTATATTCAGTAGTTAATAATGTTTTCTACAGACAGAGGAGTTTTTAGGTATAAAAGCCTTTATTTGGGCAACACAACTTGTTACCTGCTACGAAAGATTTGAAAATGTGGCTATGTATATCAAACTTGTAAACAAAATTTTACTGTATCTGAATTGAATCTCTTGATGTTTGTGCTGGCTTAGAAGAGTTAGAAACTGTCTTGTCAGTCCTGTCCTTTTAGAAATAGAGGTATTATTTGAACTACAGCTTTAAAATATATGATACTTAGATCATCCTTATGTGGTAAGGATAAGCTAAACTCTCTTCCTGAAGCCTTATTCAAATCTGATCTGCAAAAATTTCCCCATATTAGGTAGGTCTTCATACCTGTATGGAGCAAGGCAGAGGAGAATGTTAGCAACTGTCTTAATACTGGTTTTGTTTTGGTTTGTGCCTGTGTGAAAGATCATCTAGGATATGTCTAGACCTAATCATTTATTTAGACTTTTTTTGCTTCAGACTAAATTTAAACTTCTAGAACCTAAACAAAAACTTTGAAATATTATCTCTGTATATATTATGTATTAGCAATAATATTTTGCATATATAGTTTTTTCCATAAAATTGCTTTTGCCTTACAGATCCACTTCATATATATATTTGATAGAAGTGGCAGATTATTTTTGAAGTACTGGTTTTTGGCTGGCTGTATCGTCCATGGGGATGTCTGTGTATTTGGGGAAGGGAACCTTGTTCTTCAGTCTTTGAGTTTTATTCAGAGAGCTGCTTTTGCACATGTATAATGCTGAGCAAAGGAGGAAAAATGTGTCAAACTTGCTATGAGACATCTTTTATTATGTTAGTTTTTAGAGCTTGTTTTCTTATTTCAGGTTTTATTTATTGGCTGAATATTTTGTTTCATTGGCTTTTCTTTCCTCCGTAGAGACAGAAATAATTTGGACTTCTAATTGTACTTAGAGTTTCTGCTGTGGAAAGACGTTGCCTTAAAATGGTGAAGTAATGTGCTTGTGAATTAGCCCTAAGCTTTTTTGTTTTCCTGCTCTGCCAGTCTTTCGCCTCGTCTATGGCCCTTATCAGGATGAATCCAGTTTTGGTACTGGTACATCACAATAATGTCCACAGGTTTTATTTCAGTCTTGTTTACTAACCACCTGATGGAGAACAGTCATTAATTGTGCAAGTCTATTTATAGTTTGTCTTTTTTTTGCGTATATGTGTGTGACTGAGAGCATTGGGAAAACTTTTTGCTGCATATTGTAATGTAAGTACGCAATTGTGATGCCACATGTCTGATGCTGCCAGTCTCTCCCGTCAGCTAGCTGAAATTATCTTGAAACCTGTCAATCTGCTAATACATCGCTACTTTGGTTAGTAGGATGGTAGTGGAAGTAGAGGTGCTTGTAGAAGCGTGGATCTTACTGACAGAATGAGGGGTTGTTTTAAATTGTTATTTCAGTGGAGTTAATGGGCTTTTTGGCCTTAATTAGTGTACAAACAAACATATTCAAAGCAGGATTAGCTAGCTCTGTATTTTAAATTCCATTCTTTCCCTCACTGTGCTCCAGTGAAGAAGTACCTTAACCTGCATATTTGTCTGGCACAAGCAAATTGTTAGGCTGCTTAGGAAAGTATTCTGTATCCATAAAGACAAGGATTAGTATGACATAAATCAGCTCTGTTTTGTATTGTCGCCATTCTGCCTTTAAAAGACATTGCCGTGACCGCATTGGTAGAGTAAAATACCTCTAAGGATCCTACTTTGGCTTCTGCAACCTCTGTTTCGTGCTGTAAAAGTTACTTCTAGGCCCTTCTGGATATGAGTGTTAACATTTGGCCTTAAGATTTCCCTTTTTTGGAGCAGCCCTCTGAGTCAAGGTGGCTGCAGCTCTGTCTTGCACAGATCTCCCTTCCACCTTTTGTTTTTTGTATTCTTAGTCTTACAGGTTTTTTCCTGACTCTAGCTGTCTTTATCAAATTCATTTCTTCAGTGTTAGAAATAAGCTTAAGACTTGGAAAAACATCCAGCTCCTTTCTTGATACAGCCTGCAGAAATATCCTGTAGTTTCTTTTGCAGATAATGAAGAGCTCACTGAGCAGAAATAAGAAATATTGAGCACTCTCTTTGAACATTTGTACTGCCTTTGATTCTTTAGATGCAAAATCAGAATACTTCCTTATTCTATTCATAGTGATGTAGTAAAGTTTAAACCATATACGAGATCTTCAGATGAAATTATTGTTAAATTATCATCACATCTATTGATAGGAGTGTGTCCAAGTCAATGATGCATATCTCTGTAGGACATGATCATACTACTTGAGCTACAAGAAAATTATATTTTTAATTTGGAATTCTTTGAGGAGAGAAATAGAATATTTACATGGATTTGTTGTATTCTAAAAGTGTATTCATCATATAAGACAGGTTCAAATCATGATTAAGGTGAAGAACAGATTTTCAAAGCTAATTAAGAGGGTATCTCTTAACTAGTCCTTCAAAAAGGCAAAACGTTGTAACGCTTCTTCAGGCTGCTGACGGGCAGTGTTTATATATTAGTAATTTAAGCGTGCACAAGAATGTTCCCAGAGACTGAAGCTAAGTGTCATGGAACAAGTCAGCGAGGCACGTGGCAGCAGCAACGGTAAGTCCTGCAACTGGGCGCTAGATTGGGGTAGAAAAGGGGGTTTCCTGTGCCCGGTGGGGCCCTCGCACCAAAAACAACCGGCTGCTCTCGCGAGCGAGGCGGACGGGGCTTGGCATTGCTGGGGCAATGGTGGGAGATTTAAACGGCTCCCTAGGGAGCGCGAGCAACAAGGAGCGCAGCAAACAGGATGGGCAAACAGGGCGTGGCGCGTCAGAAAGGGCATGGCGCAGCCGTTTGCGTGGCTGTTCACGCAGGCAGGGCGAGACGGCAGCTGGCAAGCTCTCCTCGTGGTCTGCGCTGCCATGGTCTCCGCTCGGAAAAGAGCTATTGCCAGAAGGCATGTGGTGATGCAGACAGAACTCCCACTAAAACATGCGGCCACCCAGGTCTCTGGCTGCAGGGAGTGCAGAGCCTTGCTCCAGTCATGGAGGGATCCTGAGACAGGACCTGCGTGAGGTGTGAGCAGGTGGAGGATCTGCTCAGCACGGTGGCAGAGCTGAAAGAAGTTGCAAGACTGAGGAGTATCAGGGAATGCGAGAGGGAGATAGACTGGCGCAGCCACTCCCTACCATCCCTGAGACAAGCTGACCAGATAGAAGCGTCAAAAGAAGGAGTGGCTCCCCTGCCCTCATGCTGCCAGGCAGAGGGAGGGGACCCAAGAGATGGATGCAGATCCCTGCTCGGCACAGTAGGCGAATCCTCTCCTGGCTGACTGAATTCATCCCCCCACGTGCCCTTATACAATAGGTACAGGGCTCTGGAACCCGAGGGCCAGGAGGTACCTGAAAGGAGGTTGCAGCGAGGCGGGGGATGGTCTCTTCTCCCTAGTAACAAGCAATAGGATGAGAGGAAACAGCCTCAAGCGGTTCCAGGGGAACTTCCAGGGGAAGTTTAGATTGGATATTAGGAAAAACTTCTTCACCGAAAGGGTTGTCAAACATTGGAACAGGCTGCCCAGGGAGGTGGTGGAGTCTCCATCCCTGGAGGTATTTAAAAGAAGGTGGTACTTGAGGATATGGTTTAGTGGTGGACTTGGCAGTGATAGGTTAGCGGTTGGACTTGCTGATCTTAGAGGTCTTTTCCAACCTTATTGATTCCATGATTCTAAGTCTGTTCTAGTAAACTATTTTTTTTCCTCCAGAAAAAGTGTCTGTGTGCAGGCTGCCTGTTAAGAGTGGTCTCCAGAATAATTTCCAATATTGTCTGGGAGAAGACTGCTCATTGGCAATTGGCATTGGCCTGTGTTGTGCTGAGGACTGATATAACATTCTTCTTCATTCCAGGTGATGTTCATGAGCACTGCTTGCTTTGCTAATACAGATGTGGTTTTAGGTACCACTAACATGGTCAAGTGGATGAAGCAGTTGTTCTAACATTTCTAATCTCTCCTAGGACTCCTTAGTTTGCAGAGACTGGGGACAGGGAGGGGGAAATTGCTAAGGCTTAAAAAATAATGGAGGTAGATGAAATTTACTCAGAACTGTTGTTCAGCAAATCCTATAGCACAGGAACTAGGGGCATTTAACTAGTAGGAGATTATTTTAAAATGGCTAAAAGGTGAACTTCAGGAACTTGCTGCCATAGGAGGTTGTGGAGGCAATTCAAAGTGTAAGCAAACTCAAGGAGTTTAGGTAGACTCATGGACAATGAGAGAGGTGGACTGCAGAAAATGGCCTGGCTCAGTTGCTCTCCCTAAATAGCATCTCCGATAGATATATTTGAGGCAAAGTACTGGGCTAGATGGACTGCTGACACAAACAGTGAGGACATTTCTTATGTTCTTATTTGACTTGAGCAGCTGCCTGAGTTCTGAGTTGAAACCACAATTTCAGGAAAAACCTATTGAGCTTTCTAGTGTGTGCCACGACTCAGTTTTGTTAGGAAGCTGGTCTTTGTCAATCTGGGCTATGTATCTTGAACTGGCAGTGGATGGGCTGCGAAGTACATGTTTTAAAGTCAGGAAAAAAGTCTAGTATTCCATGCTAAGAAGGGGGTTTAATGAACGCTATTCCTTTTTGCAACGCCTTGCTATGTTTTTAGGATGGATTTTGCTTTAAATATTGTGCTAAGAAGAAACCTCTATAATCCATACCTATTTAATTAAACTCCTACAAAGCTTAGTATGTTGTTCATTTGATCTGGATTTATCGTCTAAATTATCTTGTGTAGAATAAATTAAGTACCATTGAAAAGTATGAAATGTAACTGTTAAAATTCTGACAGTCTTTGGCATCTGTGTTTTGGGTATTTCAAACTTTCGTCATATAGGCTGGTAATTCTGTTTTATTTATGCCAGAACTAGTTTTAGGATAATAGTATAGCTGTAGTCTTATACTGTCAACTTGTATGCTATTATCTGGCAAGAGATTCTGTACTGTTTTTCATCAGCAACTGAATTGCGGTCATGTGGATCATCATTAAATAACTGTTTAAAGGAAACAATTTATAGTCCCAGTGGAAATTACACAAAACTGGTTGTTGACCTAATACTCCCATTTCTTAATAGCAATGCCTTAACATATTTTGAACTTGAGACAAAAACAAGTTGAGTCAAAGTTGTGGTAGCATTGAGAAATTACACTTCAAAATTTTATTAGGTTCTGTTGTAGTTGGTTACGTGTTACAAGTTCTAGAATCCTACAAGGACTTATATCAATGCCTCAGTGTCTTAAGTTCGCATTATTTTGTTAAGGTTATGAAGTCCTTAATAGTGTTTTGTTGATTTAGAAAGAGAAGTGGCATTTGAAAAGTGCCTGTTTTAAACGTGCTTCCCACTGAGACAGACATATCACAAATGAGTTTTTTCAGATTATCATAATTATCTTAGGGAGTGGAAAATGGAAATCTGGATAGGATAGTGCATGTTAACCTTTAGATAGCAGAGCTTAGATGCTGTGAGTAAAGCAACAGGATTTGTCAAAAAGAGACTGAGGCATGGGAAGAGAGGCCGAATCATCAGATTTTTCCAAAGCTTTTCACTGAGTTCGAGCCAACATTAATTTTTTGCCCAGGAGAGGAAAGAGATCAAGGTCTAGAATATTTGGTGTGGAAGACGAGGGCCTTGGTTTTCATAAGTATTGGTGTTAGGGTTCATGAAGTAGTGTGTTGGACAATGAGATGTGCAAGCGTGCACAAAGCCACCTAGGATGAGATGAAAGAGCTATAAACACTAAGCAACCTGTAGATTTTATTTGCCTAACGTGATGCTGTGAAAGATCCGTGTTACCTTTTCCTTTAGAGACATTTTCTTGCATCTTTGATTATGTGCAGACATTTATTAGATAAGACGGAATCCCTGTGAGTGATTGTCTGTCTTTGCTAATATCTCTTCTGACCAGGAAGGTGTCACTCTCTCTTTCTGTGCATAGCTTTATTTTTTCTTGTTTCAAATTCTATCTACTGAGGTGGCAATTAAGTGTCAAAAATGTCTTTCTCAAAGCGGTAATTACTCCATGGGGTTCAGCAGTGATAAGGCTGGTCCAGAAACCAATGCTGGTCACACTGACAAACGTTACCCAAGCACAAAGACTTTTGAAGCCTGCAGTTCTTGAAACTTCTGAAATTACTTCGGCCCTGATTCAGGGCACACTTGGCAACAAATACAGCCTATCTTGGAACAGTTGTAAAATACAAATGTGAATGCACAACATAAAAGCGAGGCTGAAAGTGGGAGCCAGTGAAATACACAGTCAGGCGTATAGTAGACTAATAGTCCGTTGACGAAAAGGCTCTATTTTCTATTCCTGTGAACTGAACATCTAATTAAACTGTATTACGTCAGCGAGTTGGCCCACCCTTTTGAGTCTGAGTCAGATGTCCTCAGAGATGTGAAAATTTGATGACATCCTCAGTGTCAGGGCTCCATCCTGAGTGGTGCTGGACTCCATGAGGAGACCTGTTGCCTCATGGTGCAGCCGCTGCTGAACTGTGTCCCCTCTCACTGTGTTACACAATGGTTGGCATGCTAAGCCTTCACTTTCTCGGACTAGCTGTGAAGTGAAAAACAGATTCTCACACAGGAGAAACTGCTACAAAAGAAAATCGGGAGGCGTAGGGCCCACTTGCTGCAGTTGGGCCAGTACGCGTATTTCCATGCTCAAATCTACTTTGCTAGCTGGAGCCTCCAGTTCAGATGTCCTACAGCAGAGGTCTGGAGGACGAAAACCAGCACAGTCCCAAGGCAACGTCATTATCTAGGTTACCAACTTCAGGCACTTATAACAGAAGAAACGGAATAGCAGTCATTCCCCATTCCCTGTTCCTTTAAAAGTAGGAAGCAGGGGAATTATATCAGCCATTGCCCTAAAACTTGAGGGCTTTGCAGCTTTTCTGCTTCTCATAGTTTATGTGGCAGAGACCAAGAATATTGAGCTGAAAATTGTACCGATTGACATGTCAGCTGAAGCCAGAACAGCTCCTCCCCAGGAGTTAAGGCGTATTAAATCAGCCAGAAGTCTTGGGCAGATGTGGTTATCCAACCCACACATAAGAGGTGGAAAGACATTCTTATGTACCCCTGCAAAGCTTCTAAGTACTTTTATTCCAGTCTAAATGTCAAGCTAAAACTTCCAGTTGTAGCGGAGAGGGGAAAATAAATCAATGAAATATGTCTTCAAAAAGTTACGCCTGCTTGGGGATTCTGAAAAAGAAATTGTAAGAAATCATCCACTCGTATTTCTCTCCTTCATCACATTTTGAAGGTGATAGCCAGTTGTCAAAATGCTACCTTCAAACACTCAGAATAAACTCTGGAAGTACAATATTTTCTGAAGACCTGTGAGTCTTATTTGAAATTTATGTCTAAAATCGTCTTGTTTCTAAGTTTAGATTATACTATGAATACCAACTCTTACTGGATTTTATATTCAGATATACTTTACAAGATCTGGAGGATTTATTAGCATCATACAATGTAAATAGTGATATAGTTAATTGGTTTTTTTCTCCAAGAGCCTCAAGCTTCTGGAGGCATCTTGCTTCATGTGGTACAGTGCTATTACTGGAGAAACTTAAAATAGTATTTTTAAAGTCCATGCTCAAAACAGCTAAATCAGCATTGAATCACACGGCCCAAGTTTGAAGATGTGACTATCCATCATATCTCATCAAAGTTGCAGCTATGTTAGGGTAGAACTTGCCATCTTTTCATTGATTTGTAATGCTGCTCTACCAGAGGGGGAGGAATTTGTATGATTTCTGCCACCTTCTCACACTTTCCTTTCTCTCAGGTATCCTAAAATGAGTAACGCTCAAGTTTCCTGTTTTCTTTTTTTGTAAACAAGACCAATTTTATTTTCTTTTAGCAATTTAACAGAGTAAGATTTTGGCCATAATGTTGAAGAGTTGTGTATATAGTGATTTGTCTCCGATTCACACCAGGGGAGGACATACACTCTATTTAGACACATGCAAGCAAAACTGAAGAAAGATGTGTCCAGAAAGGAAATTATGAAATGTACCTGCTATTCTGGTTTTTTTCTTTGTTCATAATTTTGGCTAAGTTCTTTATGGTAACAAACTTTTTCTCTCACAGAAAGGCAGGTTTCAAGTGAGAATACAGAAGTCTAAAATGGTAACAGGCTTCTGCTTTGGTACATGTCAGACTTCCTCTGTTTATTTTGGCTGATAAGTGTGCTTTGTTATCAATTCTGCATTGCATGGGTTTACAAAATTAGGATAAACAGCTTTCCGCAAATAAAATGATACATATTGTTTCATGCTGTGCATCTGGAGTGCTTACTTTGTCATGACTTTGAGTAATGTTTTATCATCAATGAATGTGTGAACATGCTTGGCTCATGTAAAGAAGGAAGTGACACAATTTTTCCCTTATGTTGAAAACTGTTTGCCAAGTGGTTATGAAAATTCCGACACTGGGAATTTAAGGCTTTCTTCCAAAACTTTAAGTAATGGCTTGATTAATGTTTAAGTTAATGTAATCTGTTGAAATAATTTAAGCTGTACAAATAGCTTTTTAATTATACTAATCAGACGAGAAAATTTCTACAGGTACTGTTTTACTCAGTTGTTATTCTCTCCTTGGTTCTTTGGAACATGTTTCTTTAAAAATATCTGTACTTATTCTTGCTCTTATCTCTCTTTCTCTGTGGGATGAAGGCAGCAAGCAGTATGAAGTGAAAAATGTGTTTACTAACCAGAGAAAAAAGTTGGGTTTTTCCTACTAAAACTTTTTTTTTTTGCATGTACCAGACTGTAACATACCCCTGTGTAATGGTTGTAAACACTCTTTTATTTTCAAGGTTATTCTTGTGCAAGTTAATCCAGGGGAAGCATTTACAATAAGAAGAGAAGATGGCCAGTTTCAGTGCATTACAGGTAAAGCTGATAAATTTATTTTAATATTTCCTGAGTTTGCATCAGGATGAATAAAAAGCAATTTATGGTGTTGAAAGTAAAAGACTGACGGACATTATTTTAAATACAAGAGCTGTTTAAAGAACTAAAAAATTAGGTGCTAAAGATCATTTGATTTAGATTTCACTACCGTAAACAAATTACTTCTTCTTATTAGATGAAATTAAATTTCTTGTGTAGAGAAAAGGGGGAAGACTTTCAGTTTGCAAAGCAAACAGAGGACTGCTGTGGTAGCAACTTTTGACTAATTGCATTTATTACACATACCTCAAATTAAAAGCTACAGTTGTTAATTTGGTTTGAGTGTTTTTTTTAATTCTTTGCTGTCATGTGGACATTGTTTGCCTGTCCCAGCAGAAGCTGTGTGTTATCCCACTACTAGTTTTTTGTTATCTCTAGGGGCCAAATTGTGTCCTTCCTGAGTTCTAGCAAGTGCAGCTTCAAAATACAAATAAATGCTTCATCTAAGTGTAGCATTCCCTGTTTATGCAGTGGTCAGTTTGGATGTTGTTTTCTGTTCTGAATGAAACTAGCCACCAGTTAAGCCTCCCTACAACTGCAAGAAATAAGCAGTCAGATATTGCTGCTGCTTAGAGTATCACTTTACTGTGTTATGGGAGAGTATCCAAGGATTCAGCTATAGGATCAATTTTTTGCTTGTTTTGTATTGGGACAATGAATCCTCCCTCCTTTTTTCTGGATGTTGACCCAGCTTCAGCAGATACTGTTCTGGGAAGTTGAAGCAAGTATTTTCCAGCTCCTTTCCCCCCCTCTCTCCAGTCTAGGAAGAGTTGGCAGGTCTGGTTTCCAGTGTCTTAGGCAGGTTCTTTGGCTACAAAATAACTGATTAAAAGGAGGCCTTGGATTGTAATCAAGTTTATATTGACAATGCTTAAAGTTTACTTGTCCATTAGCACCGTTTTCAAAACTTTGTGCTGGTTGCATAGCGTTGTTGCTTCCCTTGAGCCACAAATGGATCAGTGTTGCAGCTCACAGTTCTATAGGTTTTATTCTTAATTGAAATACAGCTGTGTAATAGTTACGTGGCAGTATCTGAGGGGAACAGTGATTTTTGTCTTACAGTTTAACTTAAAGAACAGATATGATGCATTTTACTTCTGTTGCACAGAATACTGAGGAGAGTGGCATGCATTCCATTTTAGGTTTTAATTTTGATTTATTAGATGGACTTGAGGGTGGGGAGAAAGAATTGACGCTTCCCTTGCACGACCATCTTAAAAGCAGGAAGTGGGTGATAAACTGCAAATATACTAAGATCATATCTTTATAGATACAGTTTTAACCTTTTGTGGTACAGTTTTTATCCTTGCCTGGTCCCTCTTGCTTTCCAAGTAGGCAGCTCGCTATTGTGATTTGATTCAGCTGCTGCTTTCTTCATGTCTTAAATATGAAAGTGAGTGTGAGCAGTTATTAGACAATTGTTCCTGGGTCTCACTAAGTGTAAGCTAAGGTACAGTCTTTACAACTTTCCTGAAAAGTGGCACTGGCAATCTAGAAACCTACATCCCAAATCAGTTCCACAGCTTTTGCAAATGTCCTCTCATATAAACTTTCTCCTTGTCCTTCCCCCTTCCAGGACATGAAAATATCGCTTACAGTTTGTTGTAAAACAAAAGGCATAGAGGTTTTTCGTGTCTGTACATTCACTAATCTTAGAACAGAATCTGAGTTGCACATGATATAAATATTGCTTTTCTAGTCTATCCTTGCCACTCCTGAGACTTTTCTGTGTTTTATGAGTTCTCTGCCAATGGATCTTTCTACCTTTTGGCTTGTTGGGTCTGTCTGGCTTAAAGAAGAAATTCCCATAGTAGTTGATGTTGTACCTTTTTCACTGTATGTATTGCAACTAATGAGGAATGTCTACTTTCCTGTTTTCTGTGTATAGATTTGTATAAAGTGAAAAATTTCAGATCGTGTACACTGTAGAAAGTAATTCGGAATTGGTGGTCGTTTTTGTTCTGCCACAACTTTTCAAACACAGTTTGCCCTTGACTTGGCTACAAAATGGATGATGAGTCTGCAAAATGTGTTACAGCCACGGGAGACTATTGGATTGACTTTAAAGAAAGAAAGCTCATAACAGTTCCCTGTTCTTTTCTTCACTGAATGCACTCAGCTATTAGGTCAAATCAAAGTTAAAGATGCGGAAATACATAATGAATATGGTTTGGAGGAAACGTTCTAAACATGCAGAGATGCTTATTTTGAGAGGCATAAAGAAAGCAAAGATGGCTGAAATTTAGTGGAGATGCAATTAGTGGGAAGTCATTTTAGTCATTATAATGTTTCTTAATACTTTTTTCCAATCTTAGTTTTTCCTGTAAATATTTACCCATCTTTATACTCTTCTCTGACTGTAATGACTTAAAAGTCTCTGTGCAGAATGCATATTCAGCTTCTTCGGTGATGTACTATGTTAAAAGAGGTGGTATTACATACATTAAAAATGTGTATCTGTATACTACTTTGCAAAACCACAGCATGTATTGCCCACAGAAAAATTTTAATTATGTAGAACAAATATATTGCATATTGCAATTAATATGCTTTTGTCTTGTATCACACTCAAAAATCCACCTGGAGGAAAAGCATTAGTACAAGCAAAGGTTTTTCATGAAGTGCACTTAATGCTTTGTTACAAACATTCTCTTATCCCTTTCAAAATGAGGCTCGTAAGGCTTACACGTATAATTCATAACACTTACCTATCAGTCATAGAATAAGTGACCACCAAACAAATATCTTTTAGTTTCTTATGTTTGCTTTTAAATGAACTTCTCTGAACCAGTTCATCCTACTTCATATTTTGTGGTATGTTCAATATTCTACAAATAACAAGGGCTTCAGTTCAACATCGAACATAGTACAATTCTTTTTTCAAGGAACAGAAACTTTTCAAGTACTATTTTTTCCTAAGTCTGTATTCTAATTTATACTTAGCAAAATGGTGGCTAACAAATACATCGTCTCTTTGGAATAAAGTCTTTCTGAAAGATATCCAAGGAAAAAGATAAATAATTTGAGATTACAAAGTAAGAATTTGGAATGTTACACTTTGACCAAAGATGGAAACAATAAAATGTAAATTCAGGTTCTTGCAAGGCAATTTGCATGGGCATATGTTTAAATTGAAACCATGTAAGTACAGTACTAAAATGAAAGAATGGAAGTCAAGAGGTAGCGAGCTGCTTCTGGATGGATCCACAGTAGAACTGCAGATACCCAGACACAGTAGTTTGGGTGATTTGGTAAGTCACTGCTCCTTCAGTAATTCTAGATCTCTCTTGTGCTTTATTGCTGGTCAATTCACCTTGAGATTGCACTGTCTACTGAAGTCAATGAGGATTATTTCTAAATCTAACCATAATGTTAATTGTATTTTCTTGCATCATATCCATGTCTATTGGAAACATTGAAATGCTCCATCAATCTTTGTGCTGCTCTTGTCAGTTATTTTATTTATAAAGAGAACTATTCTTACTTTGGATACTCTATACATAAGGTAAAACTACTGAACCTGAGAGAGTCAGTGTGTCTCTAGGAGAATGGAGAGGTGTGAATAAAGTGACTATTCTAGAGCTGTTCTTGAATCAATGAAGTGATGAAAACTTAAAGCACCCATTAATGGAGAAACACACCTGCTTTTTCTGTGAGCTAAGCTTCTGAAGAAAATGCTGCATTTATACCCAGGTCTCTACAGTGACTTACCATCTGTTCGCTGATATAACTCTCACAGATGGTCTGTAAAGCTTTGACCAATTGGGAACTATGATAAGTGAGAAGTAGCTTCTTTATGCGGGCCTCTTCTGTGGCACTTAAGATTAGGTGAAAAGGCTCTTAAGATTCTTCCCTTGTTTGAAATCTTTTAAGGTTGGCGAAAGAGCAGTGGTGGTTAAGGCACCTTTTCTCCTTGGTGAATCCCATTCCTTTATTTTGGTGCAGTTTTGATGACTTAAACTATTTTGTGTATTTTATTCTTGGTGTCTTACATTTCTGTAAAGTGTGGGGTTTAGTGTCTTACACTTTATATTTCTCTAGTTAGCAATCTTGGATCTTAGTTGCTTTTTTTCTTGACTTCAATATAGCTTCAAATGAGCAATTCTGTGTGCCAATGGCCATTTTTCTGATTTCATAAAATATTTTCTTTGCCTAGTGGTTTGTATGATAGCAATAACTTCTGCTCCCCCTTGATGCAGTTTCAATTTAAACCATTTGTCAGTCTCTTACTTTCCAAGGACACTGCGCTTTTCCTGCTAGATAGATAGGAAGATATCTGTCTGTCTACCAATGTGTTAGACCAAAATGTTTATTTTCAGAAGAGCTCTTTTAAATCTATGAAACTGTTCTCACACACTAGAAATACTCAGACCTCTGTGGAAACTTTTCTTAAGCCAAAATTTTCTTCTGGTAAAGTGAAATAATCAGCTACATCACAGTGATTCAGAAAACCAGGTTTGAAATATATGAATGGGCTCTCTTTGTAGAAGTGAATTACTGCAGATCACTCATTCATGAATTCTTCCTATTACAGAATAAATGAATGAAGACGACTCATCTTGAGCACATTTCGTAATAGTCCCAAGTTGCAGCTAAGGGCTATTAAACCTTAGTTGACATAGTAAGAGAGGCCATGTTCTGTATGTTTCTGCAAAGGAAAATTGCCATTTTGATAATAAAATAAGAAAATGTATGTAAATTAGAATGAGTCATAAATACTTCATGCTTTGAAATGAAATGCATATCAGTATTAAGGTTAGTCTCTGGGATAAAAGTTAAGCAATCTTAACCTCATTTTTTGTCTTTAAAATAAGGAATAAAATACTTCTGAAAAGTGTTTTCAAGGAAATCAAGAGGAAAAGCTCACATCAATTCTGAGACTACAGTAGTAAAACACAAACTTTAGTTCATTCTAAGATTAACTTCAACTTTGCAACACCAAAGCTGCCCATTACCCAGAATATTGTGTGAACAAAACTGTTAGTGAATCACAGAATGGTTTCAGTTGGAAGGGACCTTTAAAGATCTAGTCCAACCCCCTGCAGTGGGCAGGGACATCTGTCACTAGATCAAGTTGCTCAGAGCCCTGTCCAACCTGACCTTGAATGTTTCCAGTGATGGGGCATCTGCCACTTCTCTGGGCAACTTGTGCCAATGTCTCACCACCCTCATCACAAAAAATTACTTCCTTATGTCCAGTCTAAACCTATCCTCTTTCAGTTTGAAACCATTATCACTTGTCCTATCAAACAGGCCCTGCTAAAAAGTCATTCCCATCTATCTTTAAGTACTGAAAGGCCACTGTAAGGTCTCCCTGGAGCTTTCTCTTCTCCAGGCTGAACAACCCCAACTCTCTCAGCCTGTCCTCATAGGAGAGGTGCTCCAGCTCTTGGATCATTTTTGTGTCCCTCCTCTGGATCTGCTCCAACAGCTCCATGTCTTTCCTGTGTTGAGGACTCCAGAGCTGGACACTACTTCAGGTGGGGTGTCACCAGAGCAGAGCAGAGCAGAGGGGCAGAATCACCTCCCCCGACCTGCTGGCCACATTTCTTTTGATGCAACCCAGGATATGATTGGCTTTCTGGGCTGCAAGTGTGTATTGCTGGCTCATGTTCAGCTTTTCATCTACCAGTACCCCCAAGTTCTTCTCTGCCAGGCTGCTCTCAATGTATTATCTGCTGCCAGGTCTCATGTGGTTATGGTTGCTTTCAGATAGTGTTAGAGCAACCTCTGAACATTTTAAAATCTGAATGTAACTGCTATTTAAGTAGACTTGAACCAAAAAACCATTTAGTTTTATTTTGTTCTCAGTATCATCTGGTGCTTTGGTGTTGAGTTTTATTTGAAACTAGTTTATTAATATTCGAGGTGGTTAAAGACCAGTCATAAATTCTGTACAAGTTGCCGCAAATCCCTCAGAAGGGACTTTGCATGTTCCTAATGGTCATTGGAAGATGCTTCTTTCACAAGGAGACCAGACCTTATTATCAAATCTTAAACCCACTGTGTTAAATGCAGGAAGCATGCGCTGTCATTCTATGGTGATTTTAGAATGTATTAGGATCCCATATATTGGCTTTAATGGTGAGATCACCTCTAGAAATACCATATCTTGTTTGTTAAGTTACTGGGTATCCTGTTTAGCGGTGGGCAAAGTTTAGGAATAAAAGAATATTTATTTAAATACATACATCTGTAGTAATGGAACAAACTAGCAAAACCAATAGAACACTGTTAACAAGAATTCTTTTGTTGAGTATCTCTAGTCTCCTAAGTGGCTTAAGAGGCTAGATAATGAACCCTTAAAAGAAAACTCAGATGTGTACTACAAAATTGTTAGTGCTTTAGTTTTCCTGCTCCCATTAAGAACAGCTTACTGAAGCCACCCAGGGAAGCTGCTCAGGGTGATCTTTTCTTTCCGTAGCTGAAAAAGAAAATAATCCGTGTTTCCATTTCTGTTTCTTATTTCTAAATAATTGAAATGTTACATGATGACATGGGTAAGTTTATTTACTTTCCTTTTTTTTCTTCAGAGATGCTCTACAGCTTTATCTCCACTGTAGCCTTCTGAAGACACAGATGTAAGATTTTATACATCAGTTCAGTTAAAAAAACAAAATAAAAAATCCTAAAACAACAACAACAGAAAAACACCCAACAAAACCCCACCCTAATGGTAAATTATTTCAGTTGTCTTATCCATTCTTTCTCTGTGAGTGCTGTAGAAGTCTAAACATGTTAAGCAATGCTGAAACTGGATATGGATACTTAGATTAACATCCTCTTCTACACATTAATTTTAGGATCTCCATCGGAAGTATTTAGAGGTCCTTCCTAAAAGGCATTGAGGAAAGCTAAGACAAGTCAACTGAAAGTATGAGGTCACAGCAAGGTACAGTGACTTAAAGTCACTTAACTGTTGGTTGAGGATGTCCATGTAGAGTTTCAGAGCTGAGTCTAGGAGTAGCTTAACTTTAAAGCATCTCTGTTTGGAAATGACCTTCAATATACACATTTTAGAAATTGTTTCATAGATGTTTGTATTTCCAGATACCTACAGTCAAACTAAAATAATAGGAACATTGGTCAGCTATGGAGGAGTATGACTGTAGAGGAAACTTGATTCTCTTCTGCGTTGCAACAAGATGATGTGAAAAAGCAACCATAAAGCGTGGTTGTAGCAGTTTGATTTGGAGCTATTTCGTTCCAAAATAATTATAAGTAGGAGCTACTCTTTATAGTTTAGAGTGATAAACAGAGTGCGTGAATGCCCTTGCAATTTTTCTAGAACAGACTTACCCTTCTACCTTTTACGGGTAGGTTAGCATAAAAGTTGGGTAGAGATATGGCAAGTACCCTTCTGATAAGGTAAAGAAATAATGATGGATGTAAGCCCTCACTGTAGCGCCTGTAGAATGCTCATGTATTGGCTTTGACACGTAGGAGAAATCTAGTCCATAATTCAATTGCTGTTGGCAGGGGAAACTTGCCCATAAGCCCTGCTGCTGCAGCTTTTCTAGTACTACTGCTGGGACTGTGCTGAATTAAAGGTAGCACAGGTGATGTCTACTTGATTCTGTAGTCCCTTTTGCAATAGGTAGTGGCAGTCTTCAGTCTTTTTAGGAACATCTGTCAAATTTGTTAAACAAAACTTGCAAAGTAGTGCAAAACAAGGTCATTCCCTGACCTGAATAAACCGTAGCAATCCAGAAGTCTGTTGTTTAAAACTGGCTCTTTCTGCTCTGAGAGTGGCCATGAGAATTAGCCTTCTAACAGAGCTCCCTCAGCCTTCTCTGGGAACTGCCTGACCTTCTTCTCTGAAGGAGTCTGATAACTGACCAGGTCTCAGTGGTCCCAGTGTCCTCCACCCCTTAAAGAGGCAGCTAGTCAGGGATGCTACAAGAAGCTGTTGCTGGAAAAGCTTCCTTTATCATGCTGATTTTCTGCTAGAGCAGCTCTTGTTACTGCTGTGCCCATTTTGTTAGGATTATAAATACTAGATTTCTAAAACATGCTATTCCTGGAATAAACTGACCTTGGCAAAAGTTTTATTAAAAACAAAACTAGACCTGTAATATCATAATCTTCTGCAGCAGCAAATTAGAAAAAAACCAAACAAAACACAAACCCAAAGAGATTAAAAGGGAAATGCATTAATTCAGATATCTCTCACAATGTTGGCTGTAGTGTGTTTTAGGGAAAACTTAATTTTTCTGTCATTGATTTCTGTTTAAAATGTGTTAAATAAATCTAATATCTTCATATGGAAGAACATGTCTATAATATTTTTGCCTTGGTTATTTTCTCATTCTTTTACTAGATATTTTCTAACTTTTATTCTGTCTTGACTTCTTTCACACATTTTGAGATGTGAATGAGTTCATAACTTACTATATCAGTTAGGTTCTCCTTTACGCAGCTCATTTTCCTCTATATTCTGATCAGTTAATCTTCCGTCGTGTCTTCTCTAATCTCCTTTGTTTCCTCTTTTCACTACACTGCAAGCTCCACACTGCAAACCCAGCCTGACTGTAGGAAGGTTCTGGAGACATTTGTATGAAATATCAGTGCTTCAGCTGCATACTGAAGGCATCTAATTTTAGGTGTCTAAATGTGTGTTTCTATATGTGTCCTTGGATCTAAGCTCCCATTATAACTAGTGAAGATTTAGTCACTAGCTATAGTACAGTCAGTGCTTTTCAGCTGACATCAGCTTGCACTGAATAGCTCTCTAGGCTCTACTGTCTGTACTGACTAGATTCCACTTGCTATAATGGGAATTTGAAGTCCTAACTTGCATGCAGACACATAATTTTAGATACCTAAATGAGACGTCTCCATTCTGTAGCTGAAGCCTGGCTATTATAAGCTGAAATAAGTAAGGCTACATCCTGAAAACATCTCATTTGAGTGTATTTATTACAGTTGTACCCACAGTGAATGTCTTTGTCCTCAAGCATTTGAACTCTTTGAACTCATCCATTTCCATGAGCATCTAACATTTCGCATTTTACAAGGAAGGTACCAGTACCTGGAGGTACATGTTGGGAATGGAGTTAAAGCCTTAAGTTGAAGCTAGAGAATGCCCCTAAAACTTGGTTTCCATGACCGTGGTCAGTCATGTCTAGCCCACAAGACTGTGAAGTATTCTCACACCACTGAGAGTCAGGTGCTACTGTGGGCTGAGTCTGGAATCAGTTGGATGAGTCTAGTATGAAACACGTTAAACCTGACAGGTCTGCGTCTGGCAATATTGTAATAGTACCCTGGCACTGCAGTCAGTTCATCTGTTTTCTTCCCTGACTATGCTGATGATGGGAAAGAAATAGCCCTGTACTACTTGCTTTGTGGGGGGGAAAGGAGGGGAAAATTTTCTGTAGGATCTCTTCTTGGTTTCTAATGTAAGTAGAAAGGTTGTCTGATGGAAGAAGTTAGCAATTTGAACTAAATCAAAGATCAGAGATGTAGGCAGAGGAGTCTGAAAAAGATTTTACTTGGTATTTTCAGTTAATATCCTAACATTTAGAATAACTTTTATGCTGATAGCATATTCTGTATCTTAACTGGATGCAATGTGGTTGATTGAAATTATACAGTTTGTGAAGATTGCTAACTTCTTAAATAGAGAAAGAAGTTTTTGAATTTCATTATCAGATTAATTATTTAAAAACAAATGGTGCTTTTATTTTATAGAAACTCAAACTTTATGTTTTTAAGTTGACTTTCCACTAGGTTTTGTAAAAATGGAAAGGCTAGAACTTTGTACGTCGAGGACTTCTTTTGTTAAAACCTCTTTCACCACATGTACAGTTCAAATACAGGCTGGTGTGTCAGCTGTTGGAAAATGCTATAAATTGTTAGATGAGACCCCAGAAAATTTCTTTGTAGCTCAGCCCTGTAAGATTCAAGTTGTATTGCTACATCCTTGATGTATAGCTATAGCTGTGAAAGTATTCAGACTTCTATCAAAGAATTGCTGTTAGTGAAGAAGTAGCTTTGAATTAATTAGATTAATTAATTTGAATTAATTGGTTTACTCTTGTTCTATTTGTACTCCAAAAAGTAGTCATGGCTGTCCACACAATCGTGTGGACCACTGTCAGGCATGTGGTAGTTGTGAAGGGTAGCAGATGGACTGGGAAGGAAACCAAAGCCTTTGTGCCTGTGGAGCAGCTTTCCCGGCCATTATTTTTCCAGAGTTCCTCAAGACAGAGCAACTCCCCACGCACACCCAGGCTGCCACAGCCACACCAGCAGCTTACAGGGCCTGACATTGCTTTGCCACCATGCTTCTCCTTCAATGCTAAAAGCTGTGTAGACAGAGGGCCAAGGCAGCAACAGAAAGAGACCAGGAGGTGAGTCTCCTTCATTTTCACCTGTGCAAAGCTACTGTGTTGTCTGAGTGGGTCCAGGTATACTTTTCTTTCTAGAATTTAATATCTAGCTGCATGTTGCAACTTTGAATCCAGGCATTTTTAAAATTCAGTTCTTAGTTTTGCTTTTTTGCTAATGGATGAATCAGCAGCCCATGGTTTGATAGATATGGCTGTGCATGTGTTAATAATAATAAATTATTATAGTTGTCTTTTTTGACTGTCTGTTAAATGACTGAGGTTTTGTCAGCTTCCATGACTTACATGATCATTACACTCTTGAACTTCATTAAAATCATGATAATATAACTTTCCTTCCCCTTCTTCCTTTTGCAGACATGCAGCAATCTGTTTTACATCTAAAGCAGTTTATTCAAATGAGTGAAAGGAGGAAGAGGAGAAAGATAAAAAGGTCATTACAAATATATAGCCTAGCTGTGCACAAATATAAACAGCTACTGTGTAGTGTGAGTTAAAGACCAATTACAGATATGTAAGGTCACCCTCTTAAAGCCATCTTTTGTATGAGGAAAGGCTGAGACTTGGGTTTGTTTAGCTTGGAGAAGAGAAGACTGAGGGGGTTCTTATCAATACCTATAAATATCTAAAGGGTGGGTGTCAAGAGGATGGGGCTGGACTCTTTTCAGTGGTGCCCAGTGACAGGACAAGGGGCAATGGGCACAAGTTGGAACACAGGAAGTTCTACCTCAATATGAGAAAAAAAGTCTTTCCTGTGAGTGTGCCAGAGCAGTGGCACAGGCTGCCCAGAGAGGTTGTGGAGTCTCCTTCTTTGGCAATATTCAAAACCTGCCTGGACGCGTTCCTGTGCCCCCTGCTCTGGGTGTGCCTGCTCAAGCAGGGGGGTTGGACAAGATGATCTCCAGAGGTCCCTTCCAACCCCTGCCATTCTGTGATTAAGAAACTGTAATTATGTGGGGTTTCAAACAAAGCTGGAAGGACCAAAATCACTGGCAGTAAATACAGCTATCCACAGTGCTGTTCTTGTTTTCTTTTTGCTAAAGAGAAGTGCTTTCTCACACTGCAAAGAGCTTTCCAGAAAATGCAGTTGTCTGGGGCAGGTGCCTTAGGACACCATCAAGAGAGCCTCATTTTTTCAAGTGACTGTACAGCACCCAATAGCTTGTAGATGGGTCTCAAGTTAATGGTATTAGCTGCTAGAGAAGCTGACTATACCTTCCTTCCCTTTTGATTAAGCAGCCATTCTGTTAGCATTTGATTTATCTCCTGTGCCTGTTCTCAATTTGTTTTTCCAGTAGCCCATTCTCCTGCAGTTTCACTTATCCTTTCCCTTTGGTGCTATGCATATGGGCCATCTTAATAAATACCATGTATATTGTGTTTCCCTTGGATGATCTTGACAGCTGTATTCATATGTAGAGTGGATGTGCCTTCCAAGGCAATCAAAGAAAGAGCTGCAGTAAGAACTATGAATGCCAAACCAATAGTCTATGTTAATTCTTCATTAATAGTGCTTAAAAGGAGTTAATATGGAACTATAGTTTCAATAAGATGTGAATAAGTTACTGTGAGTAGGATAGTTAATATTCCTCATTATGATCTCTTTGTAACAAAGTGTTGCAACAAGCCTATAAAAATATGAAATACAGAGAGGTCATTTAAAGTAGAAGGACTGTGCTGAACAAAGACCACAACAGGACCATGGGCTGAGACAAAGTCCCAAAGTAGGTAGGAAAGCCGTGCTTGTAAAACACTGCTTTAGCAAGCCAAGTCCAAAAACTAACAAAAAAAAAAAAAGCCAAACTACTAAAGCAGGTTGAAACAATCAAATTCCCAGGAAGAGGGCAGGGAAAGAACCGTTAGGTCCAGGATCTGTGACTTAAATGATACTGCTGCCTTCTCTTCTAAGAATCAGAATGGAAGTTGAAGACGACAGAAAGATGTGTCTACAGAGAGTTGTCAGCCTTTCTCTCTTTCTCTGTTTTTCCCCCAAGTTGCATTTTAAGATAGTCTCTTGAAAGACAGCGTGTAACTGAAGTGCTGCTGTGTAACATCCTCAGCTGCTTTTAGCCTTGAAGAGGTTGTGCTCTGAAAGGTACCACTCACTTGACAGTTCTACTGTTTTAGGCAGTCAAGAGACATCTCAGTAAAACTAAGTAGCACGTAGATTTAGAAAATTACATGAAACATACTTAAGTTTGCATTTGTTCTTATTTTATATTATGCTTTCCATATATTTTGCTTCTTATTTTGTGATCAGGCATAGAATTGTTTGATTAAAAAAAAAATAAAAAGTTTAGTTTAATCTTACCTAGCTTTTAAATTCATTTAAATCTGAAATCTCATCTGACTTTGTACTCCTATTTCTCAAAAGACAGTAAAGCTGTATGCCAATCCTTGGAGTGCTAAGCAATGCATCAATGAGTGAAAATGTTTAGTAAGTTACAAGGGCAGTCTGAGCAACTGGAAAAGTTAAAGTTCTTCCAGCATGAATGAATTTTAAAAATCACCTATTAAGAGAGCTGAAAAATAAAAGTGAATATCAGCGAATGCTGAACAGAGATGCAGAGGACTGGCTAGCGTGAGCCTAACTTCCACTTGTTTCCCCGACTTGTACTGCAAATGGGTACAAAAGGACTGGCCAGCATGAGGTTTTGAAATTGATTGTTGACAGTTTGATAATTTTTTGCTGTGGACTTCTGGCCTGTGTGTGTTTAAACAGTGCTTTTCTACACAGGTTGTAAATCTGACATGATGTGTATATAGCCTTTTCAATAAAATATTTGTAAAAGGTGTGGTTTTATGCTTACTATGCTCTTCTAATTCTTACGCAAAGAAAGGTTGCATAAAAAAGAAGAAAATGTACCTTGGAAATACCTGATCTTTTCTCTTCATTGCAGCTGCATACACTCTCAAGTTTCCTTGCATTCATTTCCAGCAAAGATATGGCACATACTAGACTAGGAATCTTATTCATATGCTATGCTGGTTTTGGCCAGGATAGAGTTAATTTTCTTCCTATTAGTTAGTATGGGGCTTTGTTTTGGATTTGTGCTGGAAACAGTGTTGATAATACAGGGTTGTTTTATTACTGCTGAGGAGGGCTTACACAGAGTCAAGGCCTTTTCTGCTTCTCACCCCACCCCACCAGCGAGTGGGCTGGGGGTGCACAAGAAGCTGGGAGGGGACACGGCTGGGACAGCTGATCCCAACTGACCAAAGGGATGTCCCACACCATATGACATCATGCTCAGCATATAAAGCTGGGGCAAGAAGAAGGAAGGGGGGGATGTTTGGAGCGATGGCCTTTGTCTTCCCGAGCCCTGCTTTCCTGGAGATGGCTGAACACCTGCCTGCCCATGGGAACGAGTGAATTCCTTGTTTTGCTTTGCTTGAGTGAACAGCTTTTGTTTTATCTATTAAACTGCCTTTATCTCAACCCATGAGTGTTTTCACTTTTACTCCTCTGATTCTCTTCCCCCATCCCACCAGGGTGGGAGTGAGCGAGTATCTGTGTGGTGCTTAGCTGCTGGCTGGGGCTAAACCTCAACATATGCTCACACAGCTTTATCTGTAGGTTGTTTCCCCAGTTCATCCTCTGACACATCTTTAAAATACCATCCAGGCCCCTGAATTGCCTGTAATAGCCTTCCAACTGTTCATTATGTTCATAGAATTTCAGTGTGTTGTCATTTTTTTTTTCAGTTACTGAGCCTCATCCTCTCATCTGAAAAATAGAACCATTATTTTTGATGGGAAGGAATCTAGTCTCATCTTGGTAACAGTAGTTAAGTAGAAGGGTGTTAGGTTTGGGATTCTTTTCAGAAGCACATAAATCTATGTTGCTGGATCATCTTGTTGTATGGTGGTGGTGTGCTGCTGTGTCTGGACAAGCAGTACATTGGCAGGTAAACATTTCTGTGCAGCTTCAGAGTACTGAATGGGAGGTCTGAAGTGCCTGGGAACACACCACATAGAAAAAGAGGCTGAAAGTCAGATAAGGTTATATCTGTATAGGATATAGTTTGGGGGGGATATGAAGGCCAGCGGGAAGTAAACGGAAGGGCTAGAGAATGCAGGTGTAAAGAATTGCATGTATACAGCAGAGTCTTGAGGCCAGATACCTGCATGTTGCCTGTCACTGTGCTGCAAAATTCAAAGCATACTGCAGAATGTTTTTGGATCTCTATCGAGCTTCAGCAGAGTCAACATAACCTCATTTTTTTAAGGTTCTAAATTGTGGATGAAATAGGAAAGGATTGAATGCTGAAGCATGATGCACAGCTAGCCTAGAATGCAAATATATCTCTTCTTAATCACTCAGTAACCAATGTACTCGGGTATCTTTCAGCTATCAAGATATTTTAGAAACACATGGCTTTTCAGCAAAGCTGTTCATCCAAGCAACTCCAATGGCATAGGAAATCTGTATTCCAGAAGTGGTAAAAGATCAATAAGAACAGGCATTAACTGTCTAAAGGAGTTGTTTCAATGGTTCCCCTGAACTGGGTGAAATGCAGTTATATACAATGCAAGGTCTTGCATAAGATTAAAAATGGGTGTCTCCTCACTTGAAACTTGAGGAGGAGGAGGAAGCAGGCAGGTTATTTGACTCACAAGGTAAGTATTATCTTCAGTGTAACGTATCTGTAAAGGTTACTGTGATTGTAAGATGTACCAGGGCAGTTGTTGCTAGTACAGGTTGGGATGTTTAGTAGCATTTTACAGGATTCTGCTGAGACCTCAGCTGTAATTTGATAATTCATGTTTACAAAAGATGAAATGAAGCTGGTTCCAGGTGTTGCAAGCAAGAGCTATTAGGATATGCAGGAAAATGAGGAGCTTATTTTATAAAAGGAGAGTAGAAGAGCTTGGTTTGTTTAGCTAAAATTAGTTTTGTTAGGAATAGGTAGGTAAACACCAGGGATTTAAAAAAGAAAAAAAACAAAGAAAGTTAATGCCAGAGCTGGTTTAGAGACCAGCTGGATGCAAAATGGCTGTCAATAACTTTCATCTAATTACGAGAAACCTCCTGGCTATTTAGGAGCGCAGTGCCCTAGAACAGCTCTCCAGTGGGAGATGTATGGGTGAAAGAACTGACTGTTTTAAGATTGGTGTTGATGCTTTTACGTAGAATCCACTTATGATGGATCTTGATGTATGATAATGGGGGAGAGGAATGAAGCTGCAATTGCAGGTGAATAGGCTTGATTCATGAGGTCTTTTTCAGTCCTTAAGCCCTGGTGGTCCAGCAACAGAAAATTTAGATCTCCTGCATCCAGGCAGTAGTGAAGCAATAAAAAGGTTTCTGCACAAAGGACAGGTTTACTTTCTAGCTATTAAACCATTTTCTTGTCTCAGCTCCTTAGTAGAGGGATATATTGGGCCATATATAATGTATGGTAAGGAGCTCCACCGTATGCCTGTGTGTTTTTCCCTTCTGGTTTGGAATGACAACTTCTGTATGTCTGAACCAAGTTAGTTGTTTCATCCCTGGCCTCTTGTTTGGCACAGGTAAGTAGATTCCTTACATAGTTCTTTCTGGCTCTGAGTTCATTTTGGCTGTGAAAGCAGCGGGTATGTTACTTTATAAAACATATTTGGTTACAGAGCAAATTGAATTTGAGGAGAACACTGCAACAGCATAGGCTTATCTTTGTGTCTGGTCCCTGTTCACTGCTTTACAAGATACTTTCTTTCTGATAATACATACTTATTAATGTTGTTGAAAGCTTTTTATCAAAAACCACCTTTGTCATAGATGCTCTTAATGTTTGAGCTTACATACTTTTCCCTGTGTGGTAACTTGCTTCAGATTTGGAGAAAGACATTCCTTGTTGAAGGGATCTGTAGAGAGTTCATTGTGAAGAATCAAGGAGCCTTTGTCACATAAAACACCAAAAAGACCAAATTTAAAGTTTTAAATGCTAAAACAAGTTTAAAATCCTTAAATAATATTTTTAAAGCCTTTATTAGTTAGGCTGTGATGATTTTTTTTTTAAGCTAACCTGGACCCTAAAAAAAACCCCCACCTTTTGAATCACTTTCAACAGTAAAATACGAGGCTCGCAGTGGGAATTGGTTGAAAGTGTTTAGTGATCTGTATGATAGTAGAAACATTTCACTACAGAAAAGGCTGCAGGTGTTGGTAGTAAGCATGGTGCCTTTCTATGTTGCTAAGTCTGACTGAGAACAGCAGTTCTTTTTTATGTGTAACCTGATTTTGGGTTAATTAATTTGGGACCAAATTTCTGCAAAGCTTTTTGAATGTGAAAATTCTTGTGTTTCGATCTTAAGTCATTAGCAGAATCAGAAGTCTTAATCTAAATGTTAAGCATTTATCATGTCAGGTGCAATGTCATTAAGAATTTTTAAGACCAGTAGTTTTTCAGTCAAACTTTTATTTCCACTGTCTTCAGAGCATCCCATATTGTAGCTGCATTGATAGGCTTGTCTTGTTATTATATAAAGACAGAAAAAAGTATGTCTCTGCGATGGGCTGTAAACACAAGGGGTCATGTTCACAGTGTTTGGATCCCACTTTAGTTCTAACTTCAGAAGCTTTTAGCTGCAGAAGTCTCAGACGCAGCCTAGGTCACCCACTGAATCATGACCTCATCCTAGCAAGCACATTGAATCCATTGCTTCAATGCTTCTCCTGTTTTGACCATGGCATTCCCTACTTGTCTCTTATTGTACAAAATAAGAGGTTTCCAGGGGACAGCCAGAAGTCAGACGTCAAAGGCATGCTGGAGTAGAGACAGTATGTAAATGTTGCTTTTCATTCTCTCCAAAAAGAAAGACGGGCTATTTATTTACTTAGGCTATATTAGGTTTATTCCCAAATGCAAACAGTATCAGCAGCAGGAAATTGGTTAAAGTACTTGCCCAGAACTGAGGAGATTTGAGGTTTTTAGCTCTATGAAGTACCACAGGGTCTGAACCTGTAGCTCCCAATTCCGGTAGAGTACCCTAGCTATAAGACTCTGGGATATTCTGAGTTTTGGCTTTTTTCCATGTCGTCTTTTGGAGATGGGCATCTTCACCTCAAAAAAAAAAAAAAGATAAGGTTCTAGAGGAAAACTACATGAGAAGGCAATCTGCCTTTTTCTGTTGATGTAATGGGGATTCCTGTATGGTTTAGGTGAAGTCCTGGGTTCTGGTTCCTGTTTTAAAGGGTGGCTCTGTATTTTCCAATTAGAAGCTCTTACATTAAAGGAATTAAGCGTCTCTAGCATGGACAGGAGCTTAGTGTGTTGCATTCCAGTTTCTAGTGGCCCATCTTCAGCAGAGGTGACCCAGGTTATTCCATAGTCTGGTGTTCATAGCGCTCTCCTAGACAGAAGCAAGCTGGGGGGTTAATCTGCTTGACCGCAGCACAGAATTTAGCCTACCTATTAACTGAACGGGAAGACCTGCTTTTCCTGACAGTAGGTATCTCCTCTCTGAAAACTTGATGTACTCTACTGAAATTGGACCGAAGAGTAACTAGAGCAGGCCTGAACAAGATACCTACTTGAGGACACACTGTCTGTGCTTAATGATTTGTGCCATTTGGTATGAGGTGGCTCCCTGATAAATGCGAAGAAGCACAGAGTTGTCCTCCGGAGACGGCCAGTGATTCACCCTGCTGAAGCCAAGCATTTGCTTTAGATGCTGCAAAGGGTAAGGTGTGTAACATCAGATGTTTTCAATTTGGTCTTACGTCTTGTTTTTGTCATGTGATGATAGTGTAATTTGCCTGGGGCTTGTTCCCTACAGTTTGTGTCATGACAGAAAGATTTCACATTGCCAAATGTCACCTTCTGAATTATCAGCTTCAGGGACTGTTTTCTTCACTCATGATTTCAAACAGAACTGTGTAATAAAGTATTACTTCAAAATTTATTTCACAGTTTAGAAACCTACATCTGCACATTTGTTTGTGGAACTGCAATGTTGGAGTCTTTGGTGGTGGACTCAAGTGAATGCCTCTAATGTAGGCATAAAAATAATTGCATGCAGTGAGTGTGGAGAGGAAGTCCTGTAGGACTGAGCTCTTTTTCCATTTCTTTGTATTGTTACAGAAGATCTTTTCATCTGACCAAAAGAGCAAACTCACTCACCTAATGCAAGGGTTATATCTAAGAGAGTAAAATTTCAGTGGGACAGAGCAGTTGAGTGTGAGGGCTTTTTTAAATCAGTAGTTATCATTAACATTTTACCTTTACTAAGAATAAGATTTAGCCCTGATTTTGCACCTTAGAACTCTAGTTGTGGAGCCAATGTCATTCTGGATTTACCTGGTTTTCTCTCTTTCTGCTGAATCATGTAGAATCCTGGATTATGGGATTCCTGGAAAGCTGAGACACCTCATGTCCTGCTAACTTAGTTTTATGTCCTCCAGTTAGTAATGACCATTCCCAAACTGGTCCCTTTAAAGAAAGATGTGTTTATTTTAGATATTAGAAGGACTTCAGCTGCTTATAATCATGGTAATTATTGTTCTGCCTTTGTTTTTATTTTAAATGGACTTTCTGAATCTGCATTGTATTAATTTATATCATTAGATTGAAGCCTAAACATCTCAGAGGTTTTCAAATGAAAGCACATGTTATTAGTAGATTCCAGGAACTGAGTAGTACATCTTTAGAGGTGTCTGCCATGAATAGAAATAAAGAGTTGAGTTGGGTACCAGATTTTCTCTTGGCAGCCTTTTCTGGTATTAATTTCTTGCTCGAATTTCTGACACTATATGTTTTGTAACACTCAACCACAGTTTGCACAGAGTTTTATTATAGCCACAGTGTCTTCTGTGTATTTTCATCCATAGTTTTAAAATACCCTACCCTAGAATTTCACAGAATCACAGAATGGTAGGGGTTGGAAGGGACCTCTGGAGATCATCTTGTCCAACCCTGCTGCTTCAGCAGGTACACCTGAAGCAGGGGGCACAGGAACGCATCCAGGCAGGTTTTGAATATTGCCAAAGAAGGAGACTCCACAACCTCTCTGGGCAGCCTGTTCTGCTGCTCTGGCACCCTCACAGGAAAGACGTTTTTTCTCATATTGAGGTGGAACTTCCTGTGTTCCAACTTGTGCCCATTGCCCCTTGTCCTGTCACTGGGCACCACTGAAAAGAGTCCAGCCCCATCCTCTTGACACCCACCCTTTAAATATTTATAGGTATGGATAAGATCCCCCCTTAGTCTTCTCCAAGCTAAACAAACTCAAGTCTCTCAGCCTTGCCTCATAAGGGAGATGTTCCAGCCCCCTGATCATCTTGGTAGCTCTCCACTGGTCTTGCTCGAGCAGTTCCCTGTCCTTCTTAAACTGGGGGGCCCAGAACTGGACACAGTACTCCAAATGTGGCCTCATTAGGGCAGAGTAGAGGGGGAAGATAACCTCTCTTGATCTGCTGGCCACAATCCTTTTAATGCAGCCCAGGATATTGTTGGCCGCCTTGGCCACAAGGGCACATTGCTGGGTCAGGGTCACCTTGCTGCCCACCAGCACTCCCAGGTCCTTCTCAACAGAGCTGCTTTCCAGCAGGTCAGCCCCCAGCCTGTACTGGTGCAGGGGGTTGTTCCTCCCCAGGTGCAGGACTCTACACTTGCTTTTTTTTGAATTTCATCAGGTTCCCCTCGGCCCAGCTCTCCAGCCTATCCAGGTCTGACTGGATGGCAGCACACCCTTCCGGCGTATCAGCCACTCCTCCCAGCTTGGTATCATTGGTGAACTTGCTGAGGTTACACTCTGTCCCTACATCCAGGTCATTGATGAATATATTGAACAGGACTGGACCCAGTAGAGATCCCTGGGGAACTCCTCTAGTTACAGGCCTCCAGCCAGACTCTGCCCCATTGATCACGACCCTCCGAGCTCTGCCATTCAGCCAGTTATCAATCCAGCCCACACTTCCATCGCTTGTCTGTGAGGATGCTATGGGAGACAGTGTTGAATGCCTTACTGAAGTCAGCATAAATATCTGCTGCTCTCCCTTTTTTGACTCAGGCCATCACAAAAGGCTATCAGGTTGGTCAAGCATGATCTTCCCTTGGTGAATCCATGTTGACTACTTCTGATAATTTTCTTTTCTTCTACATGCCTGGAGATGACCTCCAGGATGAACTGCTCCATCACCTTTCCATGGATGGAGATAAGACTGACTGGCCTATAGTTTCCTGGGTCCTCCTTCTTGCCCTTTTTGAAGATTGGAGTGACAATTTGGTAAAATTGTTTCAGCATTTGTATGTATTCTATTGATTTTCTTAATCAGTACATCATATTATAAGTAATATCCAGTAAATCATATTCAAATCATAATCTGTTATTAGATACATGCACACACACACGTGTGTGTATAATAATTTAAGGAAGAAATAACGTGAAATTTGCGCAAAGGAGGAGGGGCGTCTCTGAATACCAGTTCTGAGGTAGGACAACATGCCAGATGATTTTTCACTCTAGTTTCAAATCAATGTAGTCAGTGAGTATGCACAGAAAAAAAACCTCATCAGTGTAATAAGTTGAATGTAATCATGCTGAAAAGGCCTTTACAAGTAATTATACTATATAATTTCATTTTTGGCACAACCAGGCAGTGGGGGGGGTGTTGAAGGCAATGCTTGTTCCTTCCAAGATCTCTCTTCTCTAGATCAATATGCTCTTTTGTAGAAGCCACTGTCTACACACCAAGAACTGCCAAATGTTGAGACTCACTTGTGCTGTACACTTCTTAACCACAATCAACTATCAGTAGTAGTGCTTAACTACTTAACTTTCCGGTCTGCAATGCTATATGGCCACAAAAAAAAAAGTCATTAGAAAACCACAAATTCTAGTGGTAACAACTGTTAGATGTTTATATTTTAGTTTATCCTGAATGTTGTGAATTAAATGAAACATGACTGAGCAGTATGCACAAATATTAAATATTAGTCTGAAAAAGTTACAGATCAGTGCTGCTTAGCATAGGTACTAGGAAATTAGGCTCTCCTTGAGGAAAAAGCTAAGCAAGTATGCGATGCAGTTGGATTAGAACAAGTGCAGATTATATTTCCTGCTAAGAATAAAAACATTTTCATCAAAGCTTCTGTGTTAAGAATGGTATATGACATTTGACTTCCTTTGAAATACAATTATTTATGGTTCACCTGATACTTAAATTGGAAGACTATGAGGGAGAGAGAAAATTTTTTTTACATAACTCTTCCACATAGTTACTAAATAATTACCTTAAGTCTAAACCTAAAACAACAAATGAAAAAGAGCAGTTTAACAATCTAGGTTGCACAGTACAAAATCTGTGTTGTATTTCCGCATTAGCATCTTTGATTCATTGGGACTTTTGGTTAACAAAGTAGGATAGAGTTGATCAATGTGCCACACAATTGCTTCAAACTTTTTATTGTTGGAGTATCTCAAAAGACTAAAATAATCCTGCTTCAAGCTCCCTGGTTTAACTTCATGTTGTGAAGTTGTACCATTCAAAGGTGTGGGCTTGCAGCCTTTTTTAATCACAAAATTGCATAGCGGTCATTGTTTAGAAACAGGTGAAATGAAAGTACATTGAACATTTGATCATTTGAAACCATTGTCACCTTCTCACTTTGAACATGCATGAGGCCATTATAAAAGAAAACAGATAGCTGTGCTAATGATAAGGTGCTATAGAAACCTGTCATCTCTGTGCTTTGCCTATGAGAAGGGATTTCACATCCTTTTTTTTTTTTCAAAATATCTATGTATGGTGGGAAAGATCAGGATCTTGTTAGGATGTAATCATTAGAAATACTGTAGTTAGGCTTCATAGCTTTCTGCTCTTTTATCCATTATTCCAAGGTCTCTGTGGATGAAACTGATGCTTTTTTTCCCCTGCCTGTGAAAAGAACTTTGTGAATGTTTTACCTTCCATTTTCTCCTTGCATTTGTCAGCCTGCAGTCTACTGATAAATTTATTTTTTTTTTAGCCAATGAATACATTTAAATTGTTGCTGCTTCGTCAGCTGGCATTCCCCAGCCTTGACGGCAAAAGTAGACGGATGGGGGAGGGGATTGTTTTGTCAGGATGAATTCAGAGCATAAGGAATATGTTAAATTGACAGCATTGCGAGCTGAAGTCTTCTGATGGCCCGTGTCCTTGCAGTGTTCACAGTTCCTTCTTGTGCCTCTTCCCCAACTCAGGCCCAACAGTAAGTTCTGGGTTTGCTTTCCATTTTTGTTATTACTCACTTTGGTTACATAGCACCTAGTAAACATAAAGCTGGTGATTGTTTTTGACAATTTTTTAGTTAACCTAAGGTAGTAATTTTGAAGTATTTTCCAGGCGCAGCTTACAAATGTAGACCAATTGGTGATGGTTGTTACTGGTTTTTTTGTGATTAATTGTAGCTGCTGGGAGCCCAAAATAAAACTTTGAAGCCTTAGCCATTTTGTAAAAGGCAGAGCGGTGCAACTATTTGTGGCATCTGGGACTATTGATTTACTGCAGCCCGTCAGTGTTAGAGGGGTGTGCTGCTGCGTCAGCTGTGCTCTCTATTGTTTCAACTGCTGTGGCCTTTATGTTTGATCCTGTCAGTGCTTGCGTCAGTGATGCATATCATTGCCTGTGTGATGTCAAAGTGTGGGTGTTCGGTTTTAGAGCCATAGTTAACCTAATGTGCTGCAGTAAATCCTGAATGCTGTTTCCTCCTGGGGATAGCAGTGATTCATCGCTGTTCACGTTAGGCTACAGCTAAGTATAGCAGTGTTCATGAGCCGCAGTATCCACAGATTAGCATCAAAGTCATTGCAGCTTTCTAAACGCAACGCCAGAAAGTGTTTGTTTGCAACCAGATCCATTTGCGCACCTCCTTTCTTAGGTGTAAACCGATTAGCAGTTCAGCTAAAGGTAAATCCTATGGAAGGATCGGGCTGAAGTAATCCTTTATAACTTAATTACACTAATTAACGTAAAAGCTTTCAACTGAAGAACTTGGATCACACCAGGCAATGACAGTTAGTGGACTACAGTAAAAACTAGAGCAGCGGTCCTCTGGGGATGAGGTGGGTAGGGAAGCCTTCCTCGGTGGGGATGATGCCCTCGAAAAGCCGCCGCGGCTGCTGGTGCGGGTCCCAGCCGCGGCCCGGGCAGGGCGGAGCGGAGCGGGCAGCCGCGCACCTGAGGGAAGGCGTGAGGGCGGGAAGGCGTGAGGGAGCCGCCCCGCCCGCCGCCGCCGCCGCCGCCCCGCCTGCCGCGGCGCGCCGGGGAGCAGCCGCCCGCCCGGCCCCGGCCCCGGCCCCGGCCCGGCCCGCTACCCAGCCCGAAATGAGCGGTAAGGTCTCCCGGCTGTCCAGCCGGCCGCCGCGGGGGAAACGGCAAAAAGCAGAGCGCGGAGCTGCAGGCGGCCCCAGCGCTGGCGGATGGGGGAAGGCTGCGGTGGATGGAAAAAAAAATATGGGGAATCCGAGCGCTGCTAAATCCTCTCTCTGTGGTGGGCGGGCTCCCGAGGGTGGCGGCCCGCCGGGCCTGGGGGGGGGGGGGGGGGGGGGGGGCTGCGGTGGCCCCGAAATCCTGGAGGGAGCAGGAAGGCTCCGGGCTGGGAGGCCATTACGAGCCCAGGTTTTATAAGAGCAGGGCTGTGGGCGGATACTGCCCCGGAAGAGTATGGGCGACGCCGGCTGAGCGCTGGGCGGGTACCGCGCTCACCTCCGCCGGGCGCTTGTGGGGGAGGTTCGAGATAGAGCCGTGCTGAACATCCGAATTATAAAAGAAATCGTATGCCCGTCAGGCAGGCGGTTCCTCAGATTGTCAGGAGTTACTGTGTTTAGATCAGTTGGTCGTGATCCTGGCGATTACGCAGCGCCACGTTTATGGTAGTTGTAATGAGGTTTTTACAGTCTGCTCGAATAGACACGTTGGAGAACTTCACCTGCTATTGCTGGGCGGAGGGGGGAGATATTCCTCCCGTTGTCGGGTCTTTTTTTGATGTATTTCCTGTTTCAGGACACATACTCCCAGGTTTCATGTGAACTTTGATAGGCATCTTGGTTATCTTATTTTTTTAAAACTTAGGACAAAATACTTGCATAGAGACTCCACAAGTTTTTCCTAGTAGTGAAACAGCAAATTTCAGGGCAATAATAAACCGAAAGTGTGGTGAAACACCTGCTTCTTGGATTCAATTGAGTTAAATAAACCTTCACTGTGTTTGAAGAGTCATTTTCCAAGAATAAATTATAAAACACAGCTATGTGATTGTTTTGTCTCCCACAATACTTCTTTTCCATCTCTTATGCAAGAGAACTTCTTTACCTGAAAGTATATAGAAGATTCATGATCTCCTCTTACAGCTGTCATCAACATTCATAATACAGTGATTTGGGTAAAGTCTATTCCATTTATGTACAATATAGAAAATTAGATGTTTGCTTAACAGAAATTCCTGATGTTGCTGTTTGCTAGTACTTTATTATCAGTCTCACTGCATGGTAAAACACACTGGCTTTGTCATGCATCAGTCTAGCCAAGACCTAAAAGCATGAAAATTCCTCTTGCAGTGTATTTCACTGAAGTAGAGTCAAGGTTTTCACATTAGTTGTTTTTAAAAGGGAAAAAAAAAATCTGGTTTTATAGTGTACTAGAATTTTATCTTTAGATAAAGGAAAGCTGCTTTTTTGTTTTGTTTTGTTTTTCCAGATAGTTATATGCTTTCTGACAAGAAACCAGTAATTTCACTGTAAAGACCCTGTGTTCATTAAAGTATCTGAAGTCTGCCAACTTTTTTTCCATGCGTTCCATTTTCTTGAATGTTCCTCTGTAATCTAACTTCATTCCACAGCCACCTGGAAATCTAATCAGAAGTAAATTAAAGCTCACCCTTACATCTTGAATATTAAAAATATATTTTCATTAATTCTGGATCTTTAAAGTGCCAAAGGCAGGATGCAGGTTTTTGAACTACTAATTCAACTCTGTTTTAACACTGCGGTAATTTACATTGCCTTTATGTTTTTATTTTTGTGACTACTAGATTATGGGTATACTGAAAATGTCTTTGTGGATCAACCTTTGCACTGGATTGGAGAGAACTGCTTTTTTTTGTTTGTTTGATAGAGAGATTAAAGCACTAAATAAGTAAGCTTTAAAAAGGCTGTTAAACAATATTCTTTAGACATTTAAAGCAAAACAAAACAAAAATGCCAAACCAGGAGATACCTGCCAGTGCATAAAGAAATGGGCTGTTCATGTTAGAGTTCCTTCATCTCCTGAGGAGATTGAGTTTGCTGTAAAAAGTTCAAGTACCTATGGTCTGAATTCTCAATATGTGAAACTTACATAGTTTAAAATTGGGTGTTTAATGAAAGTGTCAGTGTTTTGCATTCATTATCGAAAAACTACAATTAAGCAATACAATATACAAGCTGTGTAAAATCCACCTTCTTATGTAGGAATTTATACCATTATTTGGTTGAATGGCAACTTTAAATATGCTTCCATTACTGTTGACCTTTTTGAATCTCTTGTAAACTAATGCTCTAAAGCACTTTTTCAGCTTCTCTTTCACTGCTTTTCACTTCACTTTCATTTCTATTTAGCACTTCATACTCCAACTTTCACTGAAACATTTTTTGAGTTTCAGTGGAGCAGAAAGACCTGAAGAAGGTTCAGTTCTTTATTTATAGCTTACTGTAGCCCTTATATTCTTTGCTGTTATGCAGTTCACAGTTCAGTTAATCTTTCAGTTAAGAACCTGTTCTTAAAAAGTCTCTTCCCCTCATTGCCCCCATTTGTTGTGGGTTAACGCTTTGAGAACAAAGCTGTGACTCCTTTTTAGGTAATATGTTTCAAAACTACTGTATCTTATTCTAAAGAAGTCCCTATAGTATGTGTAATCAAGTTGGATTACGTGCTTTTTTTTAAACAATGCTTTTTGTTCCTTTTTCCCCGCTCTTGGCATTTGGAGATAGTTATTTTTCTGTCAAGTTCGTAGTTAATCAGAATGAGGTATGCTGATCTTATATACTGTACTTTGCATTTACTTAGTACTTTCCATTTACAGATCTTAACTGAGTTTATAAAACATTAATGTGGAACTGTAAACGCCCTGTCAGAACTATTATTGAAACTTCACTAAGAGGTGGATCAGTGCTTTTGGTAGCTTCACTACACTGAACTGGGAATTTGGAGGATGCAACCTGGAGTGTCTGAATCCCAACCTTATGCACTTGCTGCAAAACCTGGTCAGATTATATTGTGTTTCAGTATTTCTTTAATAATTAAACTTCAGTGATTGTTGCCTTGTGTATTTTAAGCAGAAGAATGTAAGGACATCTGTAGGCAGTCCCTCTTGAAGGCTGTGCCAATGCGCGTGCTCTCATAGAGGCCAGTATTAAATACTAAAAGGGAGAGCATAAGAAGGAGCAAGCACACAGAAATAACTTTCTTGTTTCTAGCATCCTGAACCAAGAGTAATATGTGTATTTTTTACAGCTCTTAACAGATTACTTCTCTCAATTTGCATAACTACTTCTGAACCTAATCTTTAGTTTCCACAATGTTTTTAAAGCAAGGAGTTACACAATTTAGTTGTGCATTTAATGAGAAATTCCTTTATCTGTTTCAAACCTTTTACCTGGTGATTTAATTTAACACCTCTGGCTTTTGCACATGAGAAACTGAATGATCTATCTTCCCATTTTTAGGCAGGTTGTGGACACTTTTTTATAGGTCTTTTACTATTTGTCTGCTGCCAGCCCTTTTACGTTTTAACTGTCTTCAGGTGGAAGAATCCTGGTCTCTTTAATCTTTCCTCATAAACAGGTGGAAAGCCACTGTAAACATCATCTCTTTTTTTTGTCCTTTTCTAGTTCTGTGTGTTCTTTTTGAAAGGTGGAGACGAGTACTGCACATAGCGCTCGAGGTGTGTACAGTGTGGATTTATAGCGTAGCATAATAATGTTTTCTGCTTGTTCTCTGTTCTGTTAGTAACGATTTTTAATGTTTTCTGTCTTTCTGCAAATGCCACTGAACAACACTGGGCTGGTATTTCCTTAGAAGTGTATGTAGTAACTCCATAGTCGCTTATTTGCAGCTAACTTACAGCTTATCACTGTGAATAAATACTTCTGTTGGTTTTGTCCAGGTGCATTACTCTGTATTTATCAGCATTATTTCTTCTGCTTTTTTATCATCTGGTCACTGAGTACTGTGACATCCTTTGCAGATCTCTGGGTGCACACCAAAGATTTGTCACCTTGCTGTTCATTTCCTTTTCCAGAGTTTTTTTTTGATACGTTGAACCGATTCATCTGTATGTGCCTCTGGGGCTCCTTTGGTCACTCTGGCCACTTTGAAAGCTGGTCATTTACTTCTTGTTTCCTGTTCTCAATCCGGTTAGTTATTCATGAGGAACCCTTTTCTCTTTTTAACAAAAGACAGCATTACTTCTTTAAGAGTCTTTGAGAAAGATTGTCAAAAGCTTTTTGAAAATCCAAGTATATCACAGCGTCCCTGTGTTCTTTGAAGGTACCACATTTTCCAGGCAGTACTTCCATCTACAAATGCCACCTTAACACATCCTGTTGTGTCATATTTATCTAAGTGTCTACAAACTCTGTTCTTTCTGGTTTGCATCGTACAAGGATCATCATGGTATGACAGCTTTTCACATTAGTAGCAGTAGACTTGCTAGTTTGTAATACACTGGCTTTCCCTTGGGACCTTAAGTCAGTGTCCTGTTTGTCACCTCACACTCCTCTGGTACTGAGACCACTTTAGGTGATAAGACCATAGTAACATTGCAGCAATTTTGTAAGTAATTTTCTTTATAGCTCTTAATAGAATACTATCTGATTTCAATAATTTGTTTCAAATACGTGGGCTTTTTTGTTTCTGTTTTAAAGACTTCTATTGTATTTTCATCTTGGGACATTTCTTTTGACTTGTCACCTGTTAAGAAGTTTTGACATAAGATCTTTTGTGAGCTTATTGACAGAGAAGGGAGAAATATCTGCTGGTGAATTTTTTAAAATTTAGTTTCTGGGTTTTTTTCCTAACTGTTTCTTAGGTTTCTGAGAGTGCCCTTTGCTGTAATTTTATCTGTACAGTTAATTGCTTTTGTTTATCCATGTTATCTTGTATATATTTCACAGAGACTTTGCACAGAGACTGTGTTATTTGAACTTTCTCAAATTATTAATTGGTGCTGTACTGAATACTTCTGTAATTCATTTAGGTCCTGCTCAGGTTCCAATGATGTCCCCAAATGGTTCAGTGCCTACTATTTATGTGCCTCCTGGATATGCCCCACAGGTACGTCCCTTCATTTGATCCTTATTTTATTTCTTTTCATGCAAATAATGGGAGTAGAATCAAAATAGCTAATCCAGTAAATTAATGCATCAAGTTCCAGAGTCACTGTGGTCAAGCAAGTAAATAAGGGGAGATGTTCTGTAGTATCTCTGTAATGGGAGACTTCTCATGCTGTATATGTGCTTGTTTAGTTATATATTAACTACTTGCACGGCAATAACAAGCAGAGTTCCTTGTTGAGTTCAGGATCCCAATGTACTCAGATGACCTCTGAACATAAAATACAGCCATGACCCAAATAGTTCAGTATGTAGGACCTGTACTGAATTCTGGGTTAGTGGATGTTTTCTTTTGGTACCAATATAATTTTGTATACGTACATAGTTCTTGTCTGGGAAGTTCCCTGCAGATGAGGAGTAAAACAGATCAGTTAGAAAAAGTGTAGCAAATACCATGGAAAAAATGTCAGCTGCCCATTGGGGAGAAATTATTGTATAAAACATGTTTTTACAGCTTATCTTAAAATGGGGCTGTGATTTTCTGTGCTGCGTGATTCCTAATTAAGATGCCTGAAAATTAAATGTGAGCTAGATAACCTGGACATCCTTTAAAGTAGATTAAACAGATGATTCATCTTGGCTGTTTTTGACCGGTGTATTATAGTGAGATGGGTGGCCTTCTAGATGGTGCCTCTTTCTACCCTCAGCTATAGAACGAGCCATGGGGTTAGTAGGTCAGACCTGGAAGTTAGAGCAGATGAATACCACTCTCCATAATATAAGTCTTTCTCATTACGTTCTGTTGTTCTGACCAGTCTACCTCTGACTCACATGCACCTCATGGTATACACTGAGAAGAGAGTACAGCACGTAAATTGCAACCAAAAAACCCACAGTGTCCAGCAGATGTTACACAAATTATCTGAACTGCATAAGAAATTGTCCTCTAGCAAAGGAAAAGGCTGTTTGGTTAGGCACGCTAATGCTCTGTGGTTTTACCTTTCATCTGTTGAAAGTTAACAAGTTGATGCGTGCATCCTTCATAGTTGAGTTCCCGAACAGGCAGAAGAAAAATTAATTTAAAATAATCATGAAAGTCCATTTATCTTTAGGTTATAGTAAAAAGTCTTGATATCTATTATAATTCATTTTTAAAGAACTGAAAGAATTTTTGAGGTAAGTGAAATTTTGAATTTCACCATATTTCTTGAGTACTTAATTTCAGTTGCTGAAGTACTTAATGTTCAAAAAGTTGCATAACCTGTGCCAACTTGAATAATATTTGTAAAATTAATGTATCCTTCCTTTGAGAACACCTTGCAGCAGACAGGCTGAAGGGCTGGGCCTTGCTGGGGCATGCTTGTTAGCCTTTCACTGGAGCTTCTTAGTGCAAGCAGGTGTTGTGCTAACACAGCTCTCTGACTTCTGAAACTGAAGGTGCCTCACATCTCTCCAGTGCAGAGTACAGGTGGAGTGAGCTCATGTCTGCTGTTTTCATCTGAGAAGTGTCATAGTCTGGGAGAACCTACAGTTCATAAGGCTTCTGAAGTATTTACTGCTGACAAAACATACCAGGCGTTGTGGTTTATGGTGGAAGTTCCTGTTACAACCCAGAAGATTTGATAGTAGTCTTGCAAACAGGAAAGTCTAACACTATTGAGCTAAGAGTTATCGCAGATGTAATGCACTCCCAGCAAAGTAACTTAATGGTTTCTTCAGGCATAGTATATTTTTAAATGTCAGCAACTGCAGATGCATTTTGAGAGAAATTGGAAACCAGCTAAATGTCTAAAGCCATCAGCCTGGAAGAACAACTTCGGCATAACCATCTTTTGTCTCTTTTCATTTAGTTCTGTTACGCCTCTGTTTGTTTCAGTTCCTGTTTGGCAGTGATAGAGAGTACTGTCCTCTGTTAGAAGTTGGGAATAACTACAGAATAAAGCATATTTATTTTTCATAAATATTCATACATATATTTTTCATACATCACATAAATGAAAAGCAATTCCTAAGTTGATTTACTTTTCCCTTCCTCTGCTTTTGGAACTGTAGTTGTAAAACTGATAGAAAGCACATCTTTATTCATCCTCTCTAAACTGTCTATATTCACTGCCTGTAGTGAGTTTTCCAGTGATGTTGGTACACTCAACCAAACAGGCCTATGCCACAACTACACAATTAGGATAATAGATAGCTTGTTTGCCTTTTTTTAAACTTAATTATATACTTGACCTGATGCTCTTAATGCTTTTTGGAGGAGCTTTATCTGTGTGGTTGCCTGGTAGAGGCCTACCATTGAGTTGATGTTTGATTTAGAGGCACAGTTACAGACTTGTCAAAGTCTTCATTATACACTATGAAACTTAAGGTTCCTGCTGCTATGAATTGGGTATCTATTTCCGAGTTACTTAGGCTATTAGGAGACCCAAGAAAACAAATAAATTATAAACTAAGTAGCCTGTTTTTATATGGAAGCTGCTTCCTACATAGTCTGAATCTGCTCATAAATTCATGATAAATTGCATTTTGTTTTTGTCTGTAACCAAAGAGGACTTAAATAATTAAAACTATTGTTTCAGTGTTTAGAGAACGTCATTGGACAGCAGAAGTTCTAGCTGTGTTTCCTACTGTTAATATATCCTGCCTTTAGTTATCACACAGCTATGGATGCACAGATATAAAGAGTGTTTTCTTTAGTGAAATTACTCTTTCCCAATAAGGGACAATTTCTGTATACTGAAGATAGTCAGCCCATTTTCCAAAGTCACGCGTATGTATGTATTTTAAAGCTGTGTTCACTTAGGTAATTTATATTACTTTCTCAATCTCTATTTATGTAAATAAGCTCCATTGCATACATACTTTTATGTCTTCTGAATGTTACTGCATATGCACAGAGATCTTCGTTCTACCATTACACGAGAAGCATACAGCTGTGACTACATAACTGTCTCAGTACAGTAGTGAAGTTTTGAAACAGTTTCCTAGACCAACCTCACTTACCTTGCATTGATTCAGCTAGCAGAATAATTTTGGGGTGTACTAACTCTATTGCTCTCACAGAAAACAAAGGCAGAAGCTCTATTGCAGATGTACCAGATGCACACCAACCCCTAACAGAGACATGGTAAAACCAATGATTGATTCTCTGAGCAGCTTTCTGTCATGGACTTCATGGAAGTATTCACACCAGGTCATGGGACTAAATCTAGCCAAGCATAATACCCTTAAGCTTAAAGAGCGGCATCGAAAGCAGCTTGGCACTAAGTGCTTTGATCTATTGATCTGCTCCTGTTGCACCAGGTTACTCATTGGTGTACATGTACATGCCCCCACCTCATTTCAAATATCAGTGAAAACTTAAGTCATAGGGTTGCCTTGTCCCCTGCTGTTGAATGTAGCCATGATATTCCAGATTCCTTTCTTCTTCTCCCCCTTTTCCGGATACATGTTGCATCTAAAAACTTCTATTGCAGTCCCTGCTATGGCATTTTTTACAGCATTTTACGAGGCAGTGGAAAACAATTTATTCGTTGGCATCCCAGACACTAAATTATTGACACCACGATTCAAGTCAAATTGTGCCCAGATGTTACTGGGCACAATCTAGATGTTACCAACAGTCATGTTATTTCTGTGAATTTACTACTGGTGATACAAACATGTAGAGAGGTGATGGCAGTCTTCCCTGTCTGTGATGTGCTTCAGGGAGAGACCCCTGCTTATTGGTCCAGTTGATGACCGACCCTCGTTTAGTGAAAGCATTTTCTGCTTCAGGACTTCGTGGCTTTGTGTCTGCTCTCCACCAGACCCCTACATGCCACAGACCCCAGATGTGCTACATGTACCATGCACAGTGCACTTCAGTTCCCTGCATCTTATGTGACCACACTTGTTCTCATCATGGGGTTGCATATGTTGCTTTTGTTTCTTCTAACCTCTAGCATCATTGCTAAGGGCTGCACTCGGGTCCCTCAGCAGAATGCTGTCCTGAGTCTGTCAGAGGCTGCCACAAAGGCCCCTATTTTCTGAACAGCATGGGGCTTCCTTCAGGGTGCAAGACATTCTAATGCAGGGGAGGGGGGGATTCTTTTTAAAAATCACCTTGAGTTGTGAGCAAGTCTTGAGAGGGCTGACTCTACCATCATACTAGGTTTTGTTACATTAACAGCTTGATGCAGATGATGGCTGCTGCACGACAACAAGTGCAGTATGGCAAGTGCCTCTGGGGTTAGTGTTGGTGAACCGAGTTGGGCACAGAGCAAAGACCAGACACTGTTGTGCCTTTTCTCTCACCATTTATGCGGAGTGAGGTCTGTCCGCCCATCAGATCACTTCTAGAGAGCAATCTAGTTGTTATACTGTAGAACAAATCCTAGGAGCAGTGTAGCATACAAGCAATGTGAATGAGGGTGGAAACAGAGCCCTGGGGAGAAGCTGGGCTTATGCTGTAAATATACCTGGTGGTTTATAAGATGTTGCAGTCAGATTGGTTTTTTTAACCGTATTTTTCCCCATCACATTGTGAAATTAATGACATTGTTACAGTTAATACACTTAGCATAGATAGCCTTTTAGTTGTCCGATCTTTTCTTTCTTATGCGTTCCTGCTCTGCTTCTCTCAAATTTAAGGGTTTACTGTTCCTAGTTTTGTTTAAGTATCTATAGAAACATATCTTCCAGACTGTCATTTCTCTTTTGGTGCATGGTCTCTCTCACTGTACAGGTTATTGAAGATAATGGTGTTCGAAGGGTTGTGGTGGTTCCCCAGGCTCCAGAATTTCATCCTGGTGGTCATGCAGTGATACACAGGCCTCCGCATCCCCCACTGCCTGGCTTCCTTCCTCTTCCAGCCATGATACCCCCTCCACCACGTCATATATACTCACCCATGACCGGAGCCGGTGACATGGCAACGCAGTACATTCCACAGTATCACACCTCACAAGTGTATGGGGATCTGGGTAAGTAGCTTATCGAATATTGCAGGTTCTATCAAAGGAAATAATGCTCTACTTATTTCCAGCATCTGTTTTGCTGATGTACGGGCTTTGTCAAGGAAGACTTACAGCTTGAATGGGAACTACACACACAAGTTTTATGAGGATACCAGTCTTGTTTTTACTGAAGCTTCTTATTCCAGAAGTTCTTTTCATTAATTTGACTTGTCTATTCAGTGATCTATTAAACATGCAGATTATTTCCTATGTATATCAGTTATAGATTTGCCCAGGAAAGCAATGCAGGAAGTGTTTGTAGTGATCCAGATGATGCCTTCCCATGGGATTAAATGTTTAAATCCATACCCGAGCACTGTTCTGAGATCTCATGTCTTTGCAGGTATCCTGTTTAAAGCATGAAACAGGAGTTCTTAGTATTGATTATGAAAGAAAGATCTCTATTTTTCATAAAACTGTATGCACTTAGTCTAATGCCCATATTGAAGTCCAGCTTGAGGAATCAGGTGCCACCAACCTAAACTTAAGCTGTAATTGAAGTTGTCTTTGGTAGTGCTATTGACATCTGCCTTCAATATTGTTTAGTGGCAAAGTATAGATGTCTACTAACTCAGGCATTTGGTTCTTAGATTAATGTTTACATTTCTGGCAGACTTGCTTTTCTTTAGATAAACTTCTGCTATGACGCAGGTGCCGACCTTGAAAGACTTTCAGAGAGCAATGCCAGCTTATTGTTTTTAGGGAAAGAAGCTGGAACCTATGGAGGGGGAGACTAAACACAGCTTTGCTGTGTCACTGCAGATGCATAGTTTCTCAGTGTTCTGTGATACTACTAAAATAACTTTAAAATGTCCTTCTTGTAGTCACTGTGCTTAAATAGTCATGATATACAAAGCCGTCAGATAATAGTATACTGATGTCTTGATCTTGCTGGACTCCTGCGTGTTTCTGTATTCTTAAGCTGTACTTTATTTCTTCCTTGCACTACTTTTATAACAGTACATTACTCAATGCTCTTTGGGTGCTTATTTATAGTTATATTAAATTTTTGGTTTCCTGTAGATGGCAGTTGTTTGCTTTTAGTTTGTTAAATTAAGAGATTGGAGTAGGATAATTAAATGCATAAAGGATACTTCTTAATGGAATAATATTTTTTAGATTTCTGCTGTTGGTTATATCCCTTTAAATATAAATTCAGTGATAATTTGCCAAATTGCTAATGTAAAGAAAAAGATAAAGTGGGATTCTTTGGTTTTGCTTTGTTGTAAATATTTATGTAGGATGCCCTTGGATTTAGGGAATTAGAGGACTAGGGATGCTTTACTTTGTTACATATTTGCTACAGATTTCATATTTAATTCTGGACCACTGACTTTGGCTGTGGCTTTCAGAAGTCAAAGCCCACAGTTAGGCTCCTATATAAGAATCTGAATTCAAGGGGAAATAAAAAACCCCAGACGCACTTAGAGTGTGGTAGTTCTCTAACAAGAGCACCTGAATTTCTATTGGTAGTGAAAATCAAATTTCTAAATAGTCACAGCTGATCTAATAGTCCTTTGTCAAGTTTTCTGGGAATTAAGCTGACCTAAAAAAACAGAAACTGAAAAGTTCTCTAGTTTTGTGATTTTATCCTTCTTGCAAGGAAGTTTTTGTTTGATCTTGTTTTCTACACTTCCTAGCACTTAAGAAATAACAAATAATGAACTTCATTCTTTAGACTGAGTGATTTTTTTTGAAAGTTTTTGTCATTTATCATTATCATTACATTGAGGAAGAGTTGGTGCCATGTGGTACACTGTTTTAAAGTCTTGAGTCAGTAAGCTGTTTCTAAGCATAAAGTGAAATGGATAAAAATGCTAGAATTGGACAGAAGAGTTCACTGGTCTGCAGTTCAATTTTTTTAATTAGTCTGGTACTGACTTTTTTCCAAAGCCATGTTCTGGCTTAGAGATGGGACTTCGGTGATACTGCAGCAATGCCTCAGGTTACTGCATACAAGTATGCATACTGCATGCTTACATGACCTAGCCATACTATCTTCAGTCTTCTAGTGTCTTTCAGTTGCCCTTCGCTTTTGTGGGCCTTTTCCCTGTTGATTTCTGCTGAAGCACCATTAAAGTAATAGAGATGTAGTTGCATTCCAAAACTTCAAGCGTCTGTATTTTTTATTCAGCATTAGAGCAAACCTCCTCCCATGTAATAAAGTAGCACTTTTTTTCTGTGTTGACTTTCCCTGTACCTTACAGCTCAAGGAAGATGATAGAAACATTTTAAGAATAATTTTTAAGTAGAAAAAAGATGTGGGAAGGAAAGATTACACTTTCTTCCCAACATGTTGCTAATGTCCATTTAGTGTATGTTAGCTTACCTGCTAGACTCTTCAGTTTTCCAGTAGGACTAGAGATGTAATTTTACACACAAGTGTGCACTTAACACACATAGCAGTTTTAATAGCTTTTTAATTACATTCTGTTCTTAGTGATTATTTTTCATTTTTTTCCTTCTTTCCTTTAGATACTCTGCCTGCTCATGGAAGATCCAACTTTAGAGATGAAAGGTCTAGTAAAACATACGAAAGGTTACAAAAAAAGTTAAAAGATCGACACGGAACTCAGAAGGATAAGTTAAACAGTCCTCCATCGTCTCCTCAGAAATGTCCTTCTCCTACAAGTGAACCTAATGGACTTACAAAAGGACAGGATGCAGCTGGTATAAGCACAGGTTCTACCAAAAACAAGTCTTTGGGTAAAGGAAAAAGCAATTCTCAGACAGACACAGAAGTAGAAGGTAAGTGTTAACAAAACCAGTATATATACATTATGCAAGTCTAGTGTCTAGCTGAACATAGCGTTTGTAGATAGAACACCACACTTTGACAATCTTGAAGTTGACTTACATAGAGTGGAGTTAAGGGCAATTGACCTGCTGCTCATATTGGAACAATGGGCCTAAGAGAACAAAACTACTGACATGCAAGTCCCCATGAAGATTTGAGCAAATCTTACTAGTCATAGCTCATAACATTGTTTCAAGAAAAATCTGTTCTTTGTCCAGAATTACTGGTGCTTACATTTTGAACAATCACTGAATATTGATGGCCTGCTTGATATTCCAGAAAGCATGGAAGGATCCAGGTGTCTGATACAGGAAACCCACATTCAACTTGTTAAAAAAGGATATTTTGTAAAAAATATAGTAGTGTTATAGGCAATTCACATAATGCCTGTCCCTACCAACTCATTATTGAAAGGCCTTTTTGTAGAAAAAGACTGGTCCTCACACTAGTACATGTAAGTTCATGTTTTCTAAGACACTACCATAGGGAGTGTGTTTATTATTAATATCTTTATTTCACCAGAAAGCTTGTGATCTCATAAATGGACTGAATTGACTCAGTCTTGGTCATACAGTCATTGTTGAATCTGACGATGTGTCACTATGCAGCTTCCAGGTCACTTGAGATTCAGAACGCAATATCAAAGACTTGTCATCAGCCAAGTACAATTTTCTCAGAATACAGAGTTGTAACTAGTGATGTTGAGGGAAACAAACCATGATTTTTCTCAACTCATTGAAGTTTGCTTTGGGATGATGATTTTGTGCCAATGTGTATTGGATTGCTGTAGGCCAAAAGGAATGTGAAGAAAGTATGTCTAAGACCAGGAAATCTCAACCTAAAAGAGCTGCTTAGAAACATTTGTAGATGTTACCCTGTGAAAGCTTTGTACCAAGGGACGCCTTTGAGATACAACCTGAATTCGGAAGTTGGGAACTGTTGCTCCAAACTTGAATGAATACTTGTCACTGTAGTTCCAGAATGGCGTTTGTCTTGTCTTCAGTTTACTTCCTTTAGTTGGTGTTTATCTGTGAGCTAACTTTACCGAGGCACAGGTAATAAAATGCACTGTTGCTTATGTATGTTATGAAAATTATGTTAATGATTCCTTAGAAGTATTTTATATTAAAAATGAGAAGGTCCACTTTCCAAAATTATTTATTTCAAGGAACATTTTGGAGAATTATATACTGCGACTTAGACCTGTGATAACAAACAGAAGCCAGAAATGCATTTAATTAGTTATAAACTTAGAAATATAAAGTTGTAAATAGATTTGACATGTTTTTAAAATAGTTGTATCAGGCTTTGTTTTTCTTTTATTTGTCTTTAATGGTTAAGTGAATTCAAAATGCCTGGCCATGCATTCAAAATTGATTAGCCTGTTCACACACTATTGAGATAATAAAATTTTAATATTGTGTGAGAGAAAACACATAAAGCACTTTCTGTAAACTTACTGAGTCCTCTATAAAGCTCAGCTATACCTTCAGATGAAACAAAACACCTTAGATTCTTTCCCTAACATGTAACTGAAGGCTAAGCTAAGGTTTGCCCTTGCAGTTGAGGGAGGCCAGCAGTGTTACCAGTAGGCCTCCACACAATGTGCAATAATGAATTTAAAGTACTGTAACTTGGCTGTGCCTACATCCAAAGAGAAATCTATAGGAGATATTTCAGCCAAGAGCTTAAGTTCTCCAGAGCAGTAGTTTGTTTAAAGCTATACATCAATGAAAGATGACCAGGCTTTCTGTATTCCATTAAATCATAGAACAGATTTAGAAATAGTTTTTTATGAATAACTTCTTTGGGAGCTTTTTTTGGTTTTATGTTGCTCTAGATGAATGCAAGTTGGCTAGGTGTTCTATTTTATACATACGTTAGTCTGTGTGCAGTTGTTGAATTCAGAGCTATTTCACTGTAAAGTCACTGAACGATACTCATGGGTACTTCTTGTTTGCTTTGATTTTGTTTTTCAAGAAAAGGATGAAGCAACAAAAGCACTTGAAGCACTTCTTTCTAATATAGCCAAGCCAGTGGTAAGTAAATAAAGCCTTTCATAAAACCAGAATGTATCTGTTGCTGGTTTATAGTTACACCTCCTTTTCTTTTTCCAAGTTTAAAGGATCATTAACTTCCTGCATGAAAGAAAACTGACTTAACTTCCAGTCACTGAAATGTAAATGACCAAAGTATTTTTTAGTATATTAACATTTAGGAAGCTAAAATTGTCTTGATACTTACTATGCAGAGTTCTTCTTGGCCACTATATGAAATCCCAGTATTAACAGAGTTATAAAAATATATCTAGAAAGAGCTTGTAACATTGCCAGTAACGTAGCGATGATGCTCAACATAAGAAGATGGATTACAAGCCAGTACTGTCTTGCTTTCTTTCACTTCCTTCTACCCTCAACACTCAACCATCCATGCCTTTTAGGCAAGTAGTATAGTTAATGAGGAGAGTCACTTTTGCTAGCTGGACTTTTAATGAAGGCATGCCCCTCTTTTAGTTTCCTCAGTGCTAGGGCCTGATTCAAGTATTGCACTCTGCTTTGCAGAAGAACATGGTGTTCAGAGCTGCAACCAAAATCAATTGCAGCTGCTTGAATAAGCATACAAAGTAATAAGTAATGCCACGTTTGCTGAAAAAGCCATTCCTGAGTGTCTTGGGACACCTAAGAATAGTGGACTCTTCTGATCTTAATCTTAGTTCTTCAAAAATACTTCTTTCCTCCTTGTATCACAGAGATTTTTTTGAATATATGCTAGTGTTTTGTGCTTGAGAACTGACAGGAATTTCTGAAACTTCACTAGTTCTTTTCCATAATAGAGCTTTGCCTAGTGTTGAATCAACTACGGGGTTATTATTGAACTTCAAGGATAAAGGACAACATTGAATAATAGCTTCTTAAGCAATTAGTAATTACTGTCATATGCTTGCATCATGTGGAGCTGGAGTTTTGTATTAAAATAGTATATGCTGATGTAATCTAAGACTGCCATAGTGCATATACATAATAGAGAAAAGTTTTTTACAGGAAATCTTTAGTTTAACAATTCTTAATCTTTTAATACTTTGCTTTTGTCCGTTATTGATAGTCTTGGGAGGAAGAATATAGTTGGACCTAGACTTGTCTTTAAGAATCCTTCTCTTTGCTGGAGGTTGAATCTGGAAAGCAGTACCAAATGTTTTGTTTGAAAAGGACTTAAATTACATTCTCTGATTCTCTCTTGTCAGTGCCTCCAGCTGTTGGTTTTTTTTTTTTAGCAACTGAGAGTGGTTGAAAATACTCATACACCTGTATGTGAATTTACTGAAAAGCACCGGATCTTACAAAACATGTAACATTATAATAGAGTGTAGGTCCAGTAGAAAAACTTTGATGTTACTCAGTCCCACTCCTACTGCCTCTCTTGTTTTTGTCTGATTACTGACCCCTCACACGCAAGCTGTATTTCTGGGGACCCCACAGTCCCCCATCCCCATTCTCTGGGGTCACAGAAACGAAGAAGGTAGCAACTTCAGGGGGATTCAGGTGTGTGAGGAACAGGGTTGGAAATTATTTCCAGTGTTTATACCTGCCAGGGAATTAAGTGTTGTGCTTCTTTTTCTGTTCCTTCTGTCCATGAACACCTCGTAGGGCCTCAGGTACCTGCTTCTTAACACTTGTTCCATAAGTATTTCACTCCCCAGTGCTCCTCAGCAGGGCTTACTAGTTTAGGCTTGGCTTCTTGCAACTTCCTGGTTTAATGTGAGCATACATCGCCAACAGGGAAACAGTGGTTTAACCTGACCACCTGGTTTATTGCAGGCCACTCAGTATCACTGGGCACCATTACTGGCCCCAGTGACTTTGGTGTGGGTTGTAAATTTTCTAGTCCAGCAACAGGTTTATATGAGATGGGTACGATTTCCGCCTCATTGTAACATGGGAAAGAAAGAAGCATTTAGCAGTCATTTCCATCCTGCATTTGCATTTTACACTTTTTTTTTTCTATATCCACTAATAATAGAGTAGTGCCTGATTTAGAGATTTCCTGAGAGATTTTTTTAAAATATCTTTTGTCTTTAATCCTGGTAGGTGTTTTTGTTTCATTTACTCTTTTAACTTCTCTAAATTCTGTTACATCGTAGCTTATTGGCTAGCATATTTCTTCTTTTTCCCCACATACATCTGTGTGCATGTGTATGTATACAGAATTTATATGGGTTTTTATACATTACAGCTTTTATCCACCATAAGGATGTCCTTAATTCCCAGCTCTGCGAATACTTTTCACTTTGCATTTCTGATCATGTTCAATTCCACTGACTGTTGCTTTTAAGCTTTGGCAAACTGGCCGCAGCAAAGCTTCAGCTCTTCATAATATTCTTCAGTCACATCCTCTGTTTACACAAAGTAAAGCAACCAGAACAACCTCCGTAGTCACTGATTTTTAGCTTCGTACATAATATTGCTTCATTGTGTTATAGTTACCATGTTAACAGTTGTCATATATTATTTTAGAAGTCTTGTGGAAGTTTTATGTGAGTTGACCAACAAACGTAGCCATGGGGGAAGTGACTCAGGATAACAATGTTTCACCCTGTCAGAGACTTAAAGAACATTTCACCCTGTTCTCTGTCTACTCTTTCCATTAATACTCTGGGTTTAATTTTACTGGTCAAAGTCCTGTGGGTTACCTGTTACTCTGTAGTCTGTAATGTTGTCTTTGATCTCCCTCCCACACTCTCCCTTCTCTCTGTGTAGTGAACAGTTGAAACCCCTAATCTTTTAATGTTCCATTAAGATGTAATGCCACCTTTCACACCAACTGCATTACTTCTCAAGTGTAAGAGGAGATAGACAAGTGTGTGAAGGGAAATATAATCTGTCAAGTGTATAAGGCTGTTTGGCATTAGTAAAGCGTTAGATGGGATGTTATGTGCAGTTCTGGGCAAAGCACTCAAGACAATGAAACAGTAGGAGATAAGGAGAACAGTCAGAATGATCAGAGATTAGGATAAGTAAGGCGAGACACAGCAGTCTTCAGATACGTGAAAAACAACTGCAGAAAGGAAGGAAAGATTGAATGTTCAACGCCACGGTGGCTAGGACAAGTATGCTTAGCTGCTAGTAAGAGAGATACTCCTGGACATTAGGAAAAAAAATTCAACTGTTAAGAATCATAGAATAGTTTGGGTTGGAAGGGACCTTTAAAGGTCATCTAGTCCAACCCCCCTGCAGTGAGCAGGGATATATTCAACTAGATCAGGTTGCTCCAACCTGAACTTGAATGTTTCCAGGGATGGGGCATCTACCACCTCTCTGGGCAACCTGTGCCAGTGTTTCCACCACCCTCATCACAAAAATTTCTTCCTTATGTCTAGTCTGCATTTATCCACTTTTAGTTTAAAACCATTACCCCTTGTTCTGTTGCAACAGGCCCTGCTAAAAAGTCCATCTTTCTCATTAGCCCCCGTTAAGTACTGAAAGGCTACAATAAGGTCTCGCTGCAGTCTTCTCTTCTCCAGGCTGAACAACCCCAACTCTCTCAGCCTTTCTTCATAGGAAAGGTGTTCCATCCGTGTGATTATTTTTGTGGCCCTCCTCTGGACCCACTCCAACAGGTCCATGTCTTTCCAGTGCTGAGGGCTCAAGAGCTGGACACAGTACTCCAGGTGGGGTCTCACCAGAGCAGAGTAGAGGGGCAGAATCACCCCCCCTCGACGTGCTGGCCACATTTCTTTTGATTTCTTTTGATGCAGACCAGGATACAGTTGGCTTTCTGGACTGCAAGCACACATTGTTGGCTCATGTCCAGCTTTTCATCCACCAGTGCCCCCAAGTCCTTTTTGGCAGAGCTGGTCTCAATCCCTTCATCCCACAGCCTGTATCGATACTGAGGATTGCTCCAGCCCAGGTGCAGGACCTTGCACTTGGCCTTGCTGAACCTCATGTGGTTCACATGGGCCCACTTCTTGAGCTTGTCCAGGTCCCTCTGGGTGACATCCTGTCCCTTGGGTGTGTCAACTGCACCACTCAGCTTGGTGTCATCCGCAAACTTGCTGAGGGTGCACTCAATCCCACTGTCTATGTCATTGATGAAGATACTAAACAGTGCTGGTCGCAGTACAGACCCCTGAGGGACACCACTTGTCACTGATCTTCTGGACATTGAGCTGTTGACCACTCCCCTCTGGATGTGATCATCCGACTAATTCCTCACCCATCGAACAGTTCACCCATCAAGTCCATATCTCCAATTAAGAGAGAAGGATGTTGAGGGGATCATGCCAGAAGCCTTACACAAGTCCAGATAGATGACATCCATAGCTCTTCCCTTGTCCACTAAGGACAAGGTAGCTAAACATAGGAATAGTTTATCTTAACAGTGGACCTACTAGTCCTGGAGCATTGTAGGTCCTTCAGGAAACTATACTTCTTTCCTTCACTGCCACTGCCTTGCCACTGTCGGCAACCCAGGAGGGAGGGATTAAGATTGTCTGAGAGGAAGCTTTTACCACCCCAGATGCTTCCCACAACTCCAATGACTTCCAGAAATGCTGGAATTGTAATGAGGTGGTTGTAGTTAGTGGTAGTGTAGTTTGTGACCACTTCAAGATTATAGTGGAATTTCTCTTACCGAACTTAGAGTGGGTTATCTTCCTAGCATTTGATCCCTTTCAGAATATGATGTGTAGTTCTGTTAACATATAAGTGCTTAGTGACATTATTTCCAAGACATTGAGGCTCATCTTGTTTGATTTTAACTCCTTTCCATTTGTCTGTTATCAGTAAGTCATCTCCTCTCTGCTTCATTGTTGAAGTTGACCTATTCAGGTTTTTAGTTCAGTAGCAATTTAAGAGCACCAGTTGTGAAGATAGCATTTTGATTATGATACTCTGGTAATAGATTTCCAAAAGCAATTATTCCCAAAATAGATACATATTACAGTCATATTGTAAAACTAGTCATTTCATATAACAACATGTTTCCAATTCTCTTATGAAATGGTTGGTAATAGTAGGCAAGTGCAACATATAAACCACAATAGCTGACATGTGCAATATTAATAAACACCCACAAATTTCTAGACTTCTATAACGGATCCTAGAAATTCTTAATCACATGCACACAGCTGTGCACTCACCTACAGAGGTATAAGCATCCCAGCCCCTTGCAGCATGTGTGGGTTTCAAGCAGCACCCATTCTTCTGGGAGTGTGGGTGCCTCTCACTTCACGTCTCCTTTGGGAGATGTGAGTGCTTTAGTTTTGCGTGTACAATAACTACATATTGTTATATAGCATTATATCCAACATAACAAAAGCATGTATTTGTCATATAACAAATAACATTTGAATGTACAATAACTGTGTTATTCGCAAAAATCTGTTGTTCCCTACAATCCGCTAATCCACAGGACATTGAGAAAGCTCTCTGCCAGGTCACATGCACCCATCTCATCTGTGGGTCCCTGCCTACTGCACCCCAAACTGCTGTTGTACCAGCTGGGGTGCAGCTTACTCATGGTATCCATCAGGCCTGAATGGAGGCAGAAATGGTGGCAGGGCAATTTCTTGGGCTGTCAGGCCAGGTTTTGATCATTGCTCTGTTCCAGTCCAGTATCTCTTATCCCTGGTATGAATTTTCATGCTGCTTTTATGCTTCTGAAGCTGATGCCTTCTTCGTTTCAGAAGTCTTTTTCTGATTCCCCAGTTACCATGTACTCCACCTGAGACTGACTGCCTTTAGCACAAGGAGTCTGTTGGGGTGAACGCTTTTCAGGCAGTTGGAGGTGTTGCATTCACACATACTGTTTATGCTCATATTTCTATCACACCAACTGTTGTTATCCAGGCCTTTCTGCAAAGGGTGCATGTGCAGGCAAGCGCCGCCACAGGAATTCTTTAGGTTGTTGCCTGTATATGTATATGTGTGTGTGTGTATATATATGTATATGTACATGGACCTTGTAAGCATGCCTTCATCGCAAGCACCTGAGCTAAAAGTTGTAATAGTCTGTTCACTAACAGAGTACTGGATTAGAGCCTCAGGTAGTTGTATCCCTTTTAATATCCTGATCAAAACCAATTTGCTGGGGTAGTTAACAAAATAATTTCTAATCTAATGGGAGAGTCTACTTGTCGCAGTCATAATTAAATGCCCAAAGCAGAGTTTCGTTATGTTACCTGCTACAGTAATGCCAGGCATTTTGGAGGAATTCCTGGGCTGCTGTATAGTTCATATGAAAACTAAGACAGCAAGAAAGTATTAAAAAAAATCACAGTACTGGTCACGTAAAAAAAAAAGTCTGAAACATTGTCATCTAATAAAACGGCAGGTTCACAATATATGCTTGCCATCTCTTGTGCTTCATAAACGATAGTCATTTTTATGTAGCCCACTAGGTGGCATTTGTAACTTAGAAGTCTGTCTGCACTCAACCCTACGCCCTAGGTTTGCAGCTTTCTCATGGCATTTCTTAGATTTCTATCTTGATTTCATCTGTAAAAACTAATTAGTAGCTATTAGATCAGTAAAAATAATCTGATATGATAATGCTATTTGTTTTCCTTCTCTTTTATTTAGTCCGAAGTGGCAAAGCAACATTTATATACAATAGCATTTAAATAGTAGAGGTCTCAAAGTTGTGTTTCTACAGGTATCAGACATTCAGGCAAGAACAGCACTGCTTACGTGGTCCCCTCCATCCAGTGATACCAGAGAAGATGCTGACAAGAATGATGTACCAGATGTTTATACTTACGAAGTAATGATTTCAAATACTGGAAAAGATGGAAAGTACAAAACTGTATACATGTAGGTATACATTATTTTTATTTAATTGCTGTTTTGTTGAATTATGTGGCTTAAAACCTCATTAAAAATCTGCCTGTTGTCCAGAGATTTAAGTAATTAACAGTTTTGTGCAAGTTCTCTTCTGAAACAAACTACTTTTTTTTCAGTAGAATTGGTTCTGGTTTATTACTGAAGAAGTATCTACCATCAATTAGAATTTAAAGACTTTGTTCTTACATGTTGGAAGCATGTTTTAATATCACTTAGCTATATTTCAACCAGCTGCACTAGAAACTATGGGTTCTCAATTAGTGAGATATACAAGTAGTGAGAAATACAAATTGTGGTTGTACTTATTTACTTCAGCACATGCTTCTGCTCCCAGTACAGTTATCCCTCCCTTCTCTGAAAATGCCCTTGGTAAGAGACAGTCTTAAGATATGAAATAAAGTAAGTAGATTCACACAGAACACAACTCTAGCAGCAGCAAAACAAACAAAACTCTTCAGTTGTTTCATTCCTAGTACAATGGTTTTCAGTTGTTATTCTGGAGAAACTTGGAGATACTTGCAGAAACATAACAGAAAATTTTACCATTAAGGGTGTAGAGCTGTCTAATAATTGTAAATCTTTGTATTTATCTTAGTCACCTTCCGTGGATTTCTTAGAAGCAGTACATAAATTACAAGTTGGATATCCCAGTTTTAGATAATAGTTTCTGCAAGGCTGAACTGAGTTTCTAAAGGTCCCATTACTTCAATGTTTTTTGTGTTGTGTACACATACAGTTGATCTTGCTGACTAAAGAGGAAAGTAATTATTCTTAAAAAAAAAACCAAACAAACAGAACAACAAAAAAAACCCAAAACTACCAGGGCAAAACAACAGGAATGAAATGCAATCCGCCCCTAAAATTCAAAGACAAATGCATTTTCATTTTAGTTTATTTAGCAACAGAAACAAACTGTTAGCAAATCTGTTTCCTAGAAGGAGTGCTAGGTGGATGGGTTAGGTGATGTGTGTCTTTTTATAAATGTTTGGGATTCTGAAACAGTCTATTGAACCAAATAATATTGCTTTCCAGTGGAGAAGAAAATAAAGTTACTGTAAATGATCTCAGGCCAGCAACTGATTACCATGCAAGGTGAGTATCTCCTTTTCTATTCATTAAATTCAGTGGCAATGTTTTAAAAGTTTCATTGAGTCCGTGTATTCAGATCCAATTCAGATCCAAGATTCAGTCTTCAGAGATTCTTTACCACATCTCACCCTCCTTTGAGACACAAATCAACATTTTTGTCTTAGATGACCACTCAGTCCATTTTGGAAAACCGGAGATCGTTGCACCCTCACCCAACGTCCATGCTCTTTACTCCTCATGCCAGAACGGTGACATTTTTCTGTCCTCTAAGCCAGGCACAGATGCCGCTTGCTGCCTCTGTTTCCAAGAGGCAGCAGAGGGGGATACCTTGCACAGGAACATGCTCGCTGCTGGCCACCTGAAGGTCAGGTTATGCTGCTTTCACTTTGATCCAGCAGACCAGTGAATCTGACCCCATATGCATTACTAAATATGCTCCTAGCTCAGTGCAATTCTACCCTTCTAGGAGGATCTGCTGCTTCACTATGTCCTACTGAAGAAACAGCATAGGGTTGGAAAGATGTAGCTAGGTGTTCTTCTTCCCTCCTTTTTTACATAGTTGAGGGTTGTCTTATTTCTTGGTTTAAAAAAAAACCAGTATGAATACAGCAGTTTATAAATACATAACATTGTGAAGGCGGAAATGAAGGCTGCCTTAAAAGTACTGCCTTTTAAAGAAATAATTGCAACTGGATAGTGCAACTTTAGAAGTGACTGAATGAGCAGCACGTGAGGGATTTGGCTGTCTTGATTGTGGAGAACCCAAAGACCCCTGTGTACTGACCAGGGACCCAATTTAGAGGTAGCTGGTAGGAAGCACAGGGGACAGAAGTGTGCCTGAGTAAGGATCCAAGTCAGAAATGTTGTGCCTCCTTCCACACAAGCTTTAGAACATCAGCAGTAGGGAGGAGGAGGATTTCTGTTGTGTCTTTTGATCAGCATTTGCTCGAATGGGAGAGACACATTTCTGGTCCTAGGTGTGAGGGGGTCTGTACCTCCTAGCACTGTTTCCCAGGGTATTGTTCTGGATGCCAAACTGGAAGCAGAAGAGGGTTGGTCTGTTCTTTGTCGCACACCTATTTAATTTGGGTCACTACATGGCTTGCAGCACAGGCTCAGGAGAAGGATGAATGATAGATTGACTCAAAGCTCTTCATATGCAGGTACTTCCCCTGTGGTTTTGTTCCTGGTTTTAGTAGTGTTTATGCACTTCACCCAATGATGTTTAAGTTGAAAATGCGTGGAGCAGAAGGGTCAGAGCCTAGGAATTTTTTTTCCTATATAAGTCCTTTTTTATCAGGCCACATTCAGATTCTTTCTTGACTGATTCTGGTCATTGTAGAGAATGCATAGGAATAGATGACTTAGCCATCTAAGCTATTCCTAAACTAGGAGTTAAACAGAATTCTGCCAGTGCAAATACTGCCCAAAATCAATGAAGACCAGAAAGACTGAATTATGAAGATAACTGACAAATTACATATTTGCAACTGTATGCAAGCACACACAACTTTGCGTGCAGCATTAGTCACTGTTCAAATATCTCCCTCTCCCTGTTCATAACATCGACAGAGCCAGATTTCCTGTGACTTGCTGATCATGCAACAAGGACATGTAAGGACTTTTGCATCTTCATAAGCAGGCAACACGGTTCTTATACCAGTGATCAGAGAAAAGGGGGGGAGGGGTTTCTTTCAAAGGAACAGGTGAGTCAGAAGAAAGTAATGTGCAGGTTCACCCAAGAAGGAGACACGGCATAGCTCCACGGCTGAGGGAGGTGAGGGGGGAGAGCACAGGGGGAGGCCAGATAATAATCCTGTATTTAATTTTGGAGAAAAGCTGTTAGAAAACCTAACCATTTCTCTGTGAGACAGAAGCAAGAATTCACTCATCTGAAGAACATGGAGAGTTAATTCATAGCATTCCTAAAGGAAAGGGCAGGGTAAACAGCCTCAGCAAGGTCTTTAAGGAGTGTAGAAGGTACTCTGAAAATGTATCAACAGCTTCATTGTGCTCATCTGACAAAAGCAGATGCAGAAGAAGAATTATTCATAGTACCAATTAATATGTCTGCAACAGATAACGAGCCTGCAAGATGCTACCATTATTTCCCAACCATAGTACAGCAAATAGCAGGCAGATTTCCAATGTAATTGTGAGACTAAAGCTGACTGATGGTAATGTACATCCAAAGTAAAGGACTCTTCTTTTGCATTACTTCTATTGGCCAAGATGCTTCCACCAGTTATTTATTTATAACTGTGATATTTTAAGAATGAGGTAGCCAGGCAGTAACTGAATGCTGAATACTCAGTTTTCTTTGGAAACTGTATATACAGATTTTGAAGCAAAATGTTACCGGCTCTTTTCTACTTTAGAGTCCAAGTAGAATGCAACTGTGTGAAGGGAAGCCCTTCAGAAGCGGAGAGTTTTACCACAACGAGTTGTGAACCTGATACTCCAAATCTGCCCAGGATAACTAATCGAACCAAAAATTCTCTTACTCTGCAGTGGAAGGTAGGAATTGTTAAAAAAAACTTTAAAATAAATATTTTAAACTCTTCAGAACTGTTTCAGTTTTGTCAATAAAATGCCGGTTCATTGAAACAGAAAATTTTTGTCAAACATACTGATTTCAGTCACAGTTCTATGACTGGAAATACATGTATTGGGTTAAATGTGGACTTCAGTAAAAAGAGAAGGAGTTCCAAAGAGCAAGGAGCCTTTGTAGATAAAGTTACTGAGTTCGAGTGACAGTCAGTCATTCGAGTGTCCATCCCCTACTGTACTGTGGAACCAATTCCTTCCTCTGTTACTGAACGTAGGCTTGTTTGTGCAAAGCAAATGAAGTGGTCTGGAAAGACTTATTTGAGCAGACCTGCAATTGAGCTGCTCAGAAAAGTACTGTAGCATTTTACACTGTTGCCAGAATACTTTTTCAAGGTCTACATTAAAAAACAAAACCATAAACATGATACAAGCATTCACTGGATGGAGACTGAACTAGGACTGTCTTGGCAAGTGAAAAAATGATGTAAGGGGAGCATCATTTGCCTTCCACTGATCTTCTCATGATTTGACCTATACAAGCATTTATTCCTTAAGTGGTCCTGTATCCAGTTAGAGCTCTAATTTTCATCTTTTCCTGTTGCAGGCATCTTGTGATAATGGTTCTAAAATCCACAGTTACCTTTTAGAATGGGATGAAGTAAGCAAGTTATTCTATTTTCTTTTTAATTTTGTGGTTTTTAAAAAAGTAGTTGTATGTGTGCACATCAAGTTGTGTGAAAATTATGACTTCTGTCTAGAGGCGTGTGACAAATACGTAATTCCTGAAGCAATTTTGAAAATATGGTTATTGCCCAAATTTTTTCTTGGGGACTATAAAATAATAGGATCTTCATTACATGATTCTGCCACCCTTAATAGTGGCTTTTCCACTTGTAGTCCAGTACTTCGGTACACTGAAGGATCATTGTCATGTAACAGTCTGTCTTTTGTACAGAGGGTGGATCTACTGTGCCCCCACAGATATCTTCCAGTCTCTACCTGGACAGCTGTTCTCAGATGGCAGAGCTGCAGAAGCTTCATTACATTTTTCCTTCCAACGCTGTGGAGCTGGGAAATTGGAAAGGAAGGGAAGAAGCCTCTAATTCAATATATATACAGAGTGTCATATACAACTCCTTCACTCTGTGGGAGATTCAAGAGTTATGGTTCATTTAAAAAAATGAGTTTACTTCACGTTTGTGTGTTACTTTAATGGATGGATGCATATATAATAGGGTGAATAATGTGATTATCTTATTCCTTTTTAGGGAAAAGGAAATGGAGAGTTTTGCCAGTGTTATTATGGCCAACAGAAGCAGTATAGGATTACTAAACTATCACCAGCAATGGGGTACACCTTTAGGCTAGCAGCCAAAAATGACATGGGAATGAGGTAAATATTACTGTTATATACATAAATATGGAATGCATATGCATACATGTCTGTGCTTGTTTAGGAAAAGCATATGGTGAAATTTAAAGAAACAAGTCTGTTGTCCAACAGGGATGAAATAAAGTATAGAGTAGTTCAGTTGTAATGGATCTACAATGATCATCTAGTCCAACTGCAGTTCATTCATGGTATGTGATTGGATTATTCAATTTGCAAATTACCTGTGTACTGTGAACCACTTGACCCTGCCTGAGCAGGGGAGGTTGGACAAGATCACCTCCAGAGATTCCCTTCCAACCTCAACTATTCTGTGATTCCCAGCATAACGCATTTTGTCCAGGCATGGTATGGCTACATACTACAACCACTATGTTATGTGCATACTTACCATATAAATGCTTCAAATCTTGGCACCTCTTAGAAGCAGATAGTATAGCTACTTCTGCCAGACTTAGCCTCGTTTCCTGGGCAGCCTGCTCAGACATTTGTACATAGTGCCCCTAGAATGGGGAGCACGAGCATGGCACAGACAACCCAGCTGCTCTCATATGAAATCAGCTCAGGCTGTGCTGGTTTTTAGCTTCAGTCTTTGTAGACCTATGCTGACCACTGAAGTTGCTACCTTGGACCTGTTTCCTACTGCCTGTACTTGTAACAGAATTTTTGGCTAAGTGCTACGTTGTAAAGACTGACACATTCGGTGCAATTGTAGCTTTTGTGTCTGATGTAATAAACACTTCTACTAAAATTCTGGGGATCATGCTAAAAGATAAGTGACTCAGCCAAAGGGCCAGAATTGAATAGTTTAAATGCTGCAGTGCTTGTGCTGCTGCTGTGCCGACTAGAGGGTACCTTCTACCATGCTCTCTGCTGCTCTTGATTCCAGGGAGGTTTGTCATGGTGCTAGTTCTAAAGCAGTTCCTGAAGCTGAGGTAGCAATTTTCCAGGGCTTATCAGCCTTCCTTAAATTAAGAGTTCTAGCGATGACAGTATAAAGAGGTGTCAGTAACTCTGCTGGAGCAGGAGGTAAGTCTGGCAGAACCCCCGCTGCCACCTGTAGGTGTGTCTGTACTGTGCTCTTTGCCATGCCTGCTACTTGGGTACATCCCTTGATCTAAGGTGTCTGTTAGTCTCATGTTACCCTGGGAAATGGACAGAACATGACATTACCATATCACTGAATTCTTCTCAAATTCTAGAGCTTATTATGAATGCTTAGGGTATGTGGTTCAGAAGTTATAGAGCACAAAACTTTGTTTTGAATTTTCTAATGAATGACATCTGACTTCAATAGAGAATATAAGTAAGAACTTGAAAAAAAAAAAGAACAAAATTACTGATTTCTCAAGTTATGCTTGCACTACTGGGTGCATTAGCTCTTGAGAATGCCTCTTGGTCTTCAGGCAAAGCAAATAAACCTGGCTAATAGTAACACTACCAGAGCTCATCATCTCTAGAGCAGACTGCCAGTGTCCACACTCCATAGTAGTACTTGGACTTTGAGGTCCTATGAGGCATAAAAACAGGGCTTCTCTAGCTGCCAGCCTAAAATTGCTATTTTGCAGTTGTTTTTTAATTCAGTATTTGAAAAATTACAAGCATTGTGCTGCAGCTCACGAGAATGGTAGTTTTATAGCCTGAAACAGAGGATGTGTGTTGTGTGTCCTTCAGCAGGCACAAGGAGGTGCTTGAGGGAACAATGCCTGCTTGGACAGTGCTGAAGGACAGTGTAAAGAATGGGAAGCCAAACCTGGGATTGTAATTCATGCTGGGTAGAAAAGATCTTCTGCAGACTATTAAGTGAGTGAAAGCTACAGCTGGCTCAGGAGATCTGAGGCGTGTGTTGGGAGGCTTTGGTGAATACCCAGGGAATGCATTGCATCTAGTGCCTGTTCCTATGTCTTTCCTTAGGCACCTGCTTTGGGCCACTCTCAGGGGACACTGTAGTGGGCTAGAATGACTTTCAGTGTGCTTCTACAGGTCTTCATTATATTACTGCCTTCTGGATGATATTTCGGGAATTAATTATTCTCTTAAGCTGCTCCTGGACTTTGTCTCGATGAGGTTTTAGTTGGAACTGTTCCAAAAAAACAAAGACAGGGACTAATCTGGCAGTTAAGCAGGGTCCAGTGCTCAGGCTCTCTTCCTGTTCCCCTCTTACATCTGAGTGTAGATGTGCACTCCAGGAATACCTGCACACGTTACAGATTCCTGCAGCGTAAGCTGGTAGAAGACACTGAGCAGTTAAGTACCCTTCTTAAACTAATCATGCCAAATAGATTTTCAAATCATTATTTCCTAGCTTTGTAAAGATGCATTTTATTGTCTTTATGGTATTATTTAATTAAGATGTCTCTCAAAATTATATTTTTTAGGGTAGAGTGCCTGATTATTCCTTATGAAGAATGTTGAGAACCTTAGGCATCTGGAGACAGAATTTTGTCTAAGTGATTTTACTAACAAAGGCAGATATTTTATCTTCAAGTTACTCATACTTTTAGATTTAATTCTAACCGCACATGAAACAGTGGCTAAAGAAAACGGGAAGAATAAAATCTGTTTAAAAGATACATAGCATTATTGTACTTCCCAGTGAATTGTTTAAGTCATTCAAATGTGGGTATCATTGGAGCTCTTTTAGTTGATTTCAGTGTATTTTGGAGTGGTTCAATCAAGTAAAGAGACTAAATATTTTTAAGGTGTGGGGTTTTTTGCCTTATATCTTCTTGTAAGCTGATTCCTTCAGTAGTTTTGTGAACAGAGGTAGACTTAGTATTTGTGTAGCCTCTTTTTATGCTTTCAGTAGCCTACCTATATAATGCTGAATTTTTTTTTGTAGATATATTGTATATATCACACCATCTTCATTTCATAGATTTTCTTGCTTGTGACTTCTGCAAGAGAAAATTACTGTCTTCCCACCCCACCCCACCCCAAAATGTAAAAATTTTTCTCTTGTTTTGCACTTTTTCACTTGGTGCTTCACAATCTATTTCACAGTCTGTCTGTCTGTGCAGACTGTGTGTCTGCTTTGGATGCTATCAACACTCTTGATAATGTGTTGTCTGTAAGATTATTTTTTTTTTAATAGTAGTATTTTTTTAATGCCAGAAAGACTTCACAGCAGACCAAAATTTACAGCTCGTGCATTGTTATTGTAACATTGGTTGAGTAAGAGAGAAAGTGAGGTTGAGGTATCTTCATATTGAGATTTTTCAGTAAAGTCAGGTTCCAACACACGAGATATTTAACTGGTACTGTTGTTTAAGCCATATGGAGAATTTTGTTTTCAGGGCTTGCTGATGCTTACTTAGGTAATGCCTAGCTTTTAGATTAAAATTACATCTCTGACGTTAGTTTCATATGGTTAAAAAATCTAGACTAGCTCTTAAGACTGTCAGTGTTTCCTCAGATCTGACATAGAAGCAGCAAAGGCCAGCTGAGAACAGGTGGGGATTTTTTAGTCTAGGTGGATACACGTCGGACCATCTGTGCCATTTACTGACTTTTGCATCCCTCTGTCTCACAATAGGTCTTTTTATGTAACTTACTTGTATTTTCACTTTAAGACATATCTAAGCATCATCAGATAAGACTAACAGTTGTGTTAGGAGATTCACTGGTGTAGACTCTACTTCATTTGTTCTGCAGTAAGACTTTCATATTGGCAACTGTTTAAGTAACTGAACATTGAATGAGACTATTATTCTATTATTTTTTGAATCACTAGAGAAACTAGTACTTCACAGTATACTTGAAGCACATAATTGCTGCCTGGGAAGCAAAATATTTTTTGAGGTCTTCCCATATATGCTTTTATGCCTTCACGTTTTCATTCAGAATAGGAAGAACACTGTGGTATTAGTACATTATTGCATATAAAGCTCTACTGTTTTAGAATAACAACTTCATATGAAAAAGCAAAATGTTTGGTTAGCAAAACATTGTAGTTATGTCATACAAATTAATCTTTCGATTATGAGCAGGTTAACTTTGTTCAGTTGTTCTGTTACTAACAGACTTATGAGCATGTTAAGTCGTCGCCGTGTACCAGCTTACAATTTCCAGTTGCGCACGCATCCAAGAAACTGTCATAGCTGTGTCTAGTAAGAATTATGTTTTTGTAGATACTAATTATTGTGTCTAGTTAGTTTACATACTGTCTGTTTTAAACAGTGGTTTTAGTGAAGAAGTCCTGTATCATACCTCAGGCACTGCCCCAACCACACCAGCAAGTCCTTTGCTGATTAATGCTGGAGTTACTTGGTTATCCCTACAGTGGACAAAACCCTCAGGAACACCATCAGATGAAGGAATCTCGTATATATTAGAGATGGAGGATGAGAACTCAGTAAGTTTAGAATACTTATTCTTAATAAGAAAAGAGATTATAATGTGTGTTTGATACATTTTGTATTAAGTGTAACAACTATTACGTTTGCTAGAATATTCTACAAGGAACTGTATTTTCTGAAATTAAGCTAATGACTTGTCATTGCTGTGACCAAGCTGCGTAGCTTTCTCCTTTTTATTGTGACAGTAATCATTATTAGTGTTAGTAAGCCCAAATCCTGCAAAGGCTTTTAAATTACTTTTATGTTTGTGAATTCACAGGTGACACTGAAGCCTTATAAGAGCTGGATCAAAGTAATTGCATCATGATATGTGGTCCCTTTAAATGTCATTTCAGCCATACCACCTTTGTTTTAAAAATTAGTCCTGTTCTACCCTTTGAAAGTGTTAAATATAATTTCTGTTGACACTGTATGTTTTTCTTTACTGTTCTTTCCTCCTTTTCTGATTGGAGACTGGTTAATTAATTTCCCCCTTCTCCAAAAAAAAGTCTTTTCTTTACGCAATGAAGGTGCATTTATCACTTTCTCAGAGGAGCATAACGGTTACAGTCTGAAACAGTAATTTATTTGTATGAAGTATGTTATGTGGACTGGTCTGCAAATATAATGTTTTAAGTAATCCTGTTTAATCCTGCAGGGATATGGTTTCAAGCCAAAATATGATGGTGACGATCTTACCTACACGGTGAAGAATTTGAGGCGTAGTACAAAATATAAATTTAGGGTAAGATTTTTTCATATATTTGGGTGGGGGGTGTAGGGGGTGGGATTGCACCAGAGTAGCTTGAGATTGACTCAGAAATTGGGAGGTCCTTTTTTAAGAAAAAGGAGATTCGATGCCAGTGTCTTACAATTTCAATCTCTTTAAACTATTGGCTGAACCCCTGCTTCATTAATTGTCTCTGCAGAAGGAATAAGAAAACTTTTGCAAGGGGAGCATAACACAGTTGCAGGTATCTTGAAATTCCAGGTCATAAGTCAATGTTCTTAACAATTGGTGGTTTTTATTTGGCTTCTGTGTTGCATATACACAGGTAGTATTACTTAGTGTAGCTCTGGGGTTCTTTGATAGTCTCTAAACACAACTGCAGGTGTTGGGGTAAGGAGCAACTTTGATCAAAAAACCATCTGTCAGTGCTAGCATAGCACTGAGCCCAAATTAGTAAATCATTCATATTACCATGGTGCTAGGCTCATTCTAATAAGTCTTGAGGGCTGAACTTGTTAGCTCAGGATAAAGTCTGGCTTAACAATTAGCTTTTGGGTATGGTTAAAAGCAGAACAGAAGCATACCAGCTATGGAAAGGTGGCCAAATAGCCATTGACGACTAAAGAACCTTGCTAGGAGATGCAGAGATGCAGTCAGTAAGGCTGAGGATCAGCTAGAACTGGCCAAACATGTCAAGAAAAATGAGGAAGGGTTCTTCAGATACATAAGCAGTAAGCTGAAGTGCAGGGATACATAGGCCCATTGCTGAACAGGGCAGGGAAGCAAGTTACTAATAATGCCAATAAGGCAGGGGTTCTCAATACCTTCTGTGCCTCTGTCTTTACCGGCATAGCTGGACCCCAGATCAGAGGACCAAGTAGCTGTGACAAGGCATGTGTCAACCCACCAGTGACGGAGGATGGGCTGGGGTGTGGCCTCTTTCAAGGGCTCAACCCCCATCAGTCTATGGGCCAGGACAGAACCCACTCCAGGATGTTAAAAGAAGTGGCTGACATTGTTGCAAGGCCACTATCTATAATATTTGAAAAGTGGTGGAGATCAGGGGATATCCCTAATAACTGGAAGACAGCACATGCCATGTCCATCTACAAGAATGGCCCAAAAGAGAACCCAGGAGATTACAGGCCCATTAGTCTTACTTCAGTCCCCAGGAAAGTAATAGAACAAGTCCTCCCAGAAACAATTACAAGCCAAATGAAGCAAGTGATTGGGAAAAGCCAACACAGATTTACCAAAGGCAAATCATGCTGACTAACCTGATCACCTTTCACAACAAAGTAACACTTTCAGTTGCCCGGGGGAGAGCAGTGAATGTTGTTTACCTGGACTTCAGCAAAGCATTTGATGCTGTTTCCTACAGTATTCTCCAGGACAAACTGGCAAGATACAGACTGGATGGGTGGTCTGTGAGATGAGTAGAAAACTGGCCAACGGGCCACACTCAGGAGGGTGGTGATCAATGTTTCTACTCAGGCTGGCAGCCTGTCACAAGTAGGATCCCCTAGGGATCAAAGTGGGGCCCTACGCTGTTCATCTTTGCAAATGATCTAGACGATGGGATTGAAAGCATCCTCAAGTTTGCTGGTGACACCAAACAGAGTGGTGAGGTGGACACTTCAGAAGGTAGAGTCATCTTACAGAGAGACCTGGAGAGGCTAGAAGAGTGGGCTAGCAAGAACAGTATGAAGTTTTAACAAAGACAAGTGCTAGGTCCTGCACCTGGGTCAGGATAACCAAAGAGCCTGGTACAGGCTGGGAAAACAGTACAGGCTGAGAAATAGCCTTGCTGAAAGGCACCTGGGAGTCGTGATGCACAAGTCAAACATGAGTCAGCAGTACACCACTGCAGCAACCAAGGCAAATCTGATCCTGGGCTGCATCTGCAGGGGCATTACTGGTAGAGGTAAGAGATGCGATCCTCTCACTTGACTCAGTGCTTGTCAGGCCATACTGGAGTAATGTGTCCAGTTCTGGTCCCCACAACTCAAAAATGACACAGACAGACTGGAGAAGAGTCCAAAGGAGGGCCACGAAGATGATCAAAGGGCTGGAGAAGCTGCCCTGTAAGGAAGGACTGAAGGAGTTAGGTCTTTTCTTCTTGGAGAAGAGAAGGCATAAGGGGGACCAGTTTTCCAGTACTTAAAGGGTGGCTACAAAGAAGAATAAGGCTCGTATTTCACAAGGAGTCACATGGAAAAGGCAAGAGGTAGTGGGTACAAGTTGCACTGGGACAGGTTTAGTCTTGATGTAAGAAATAAATTCTTTACAGTGAGAACAACCATCATAGGAACAACCTCCCCAGGGACATGGTGGAGTCCCTGTCACTGGATGCTTTCAAGACACAATTGGACAGGGTGCTAGATAATCTCATCTAGGCTCCCTTTTCCCTGAAAGGTTGGACTAGATGATCTTTTGGGTCCCTTCCAACCTGGGGTGTTCTGTGTTATCAGTTGTTCTTGAACAACTGCATGGTTTTTGAAAGAAAGCTAAAGACGTCCCACAGTATGAAGCAGAGTCGGAATGATCCCATCTCTGTCTACAAGGGAAAAGTGTTGATAGCTGTTGTCTTGCATACACCTAAAATACTGTTCCATAAAGAAGAATTGGGAACTGCTGCAGGGCAGCACCATTGTGCAACATGAAAGGTAGCAGTTTAGGGATTGCTTGGTTTGTTTTGAGTTAACACTAAAACATATAGGTAGTCCTTTTAAAATTATAGCAGATATTTTGCGCTTTTGAATATGATTACTTTCCTAAGCAGAAAAGGTTATGATGGGTTAATCTTACAATATTTGGATTTTTTTACATAACTTAGTATTTAAATGATTTAAAATACACAGTGTATTCCAGGGGCTGTAGCAAGCTAGGATGGTTATGGCCACACATGAACTTCAAGAACAACTAATTACCTTGGAACTAGCTTTTGCAAGATTTGATTGTAGTTTTCCTTCGAAAGTAATCCTACATGTTAATCATACACATTACTAGTAAATACATAGTTAACTTAAACATCCTAAGTTTGTCATTAAAATGAAAAAAAATCAATGTTTATACCCTATTTTTCTTAACAAAACAGTAAACAGAAGTCTGTTGTCACTCATTCACAGGGTATAAAGGAGAAACAAATGTTGTGTTAATCAGGTCTTTAATTTTTATTATACAGGGAAAGACTTAATTAGTAGTAATATTCCTTAAGGCTTTTGAAAGAAGCTTTATAACATTGGAAACCTTACTATAATACGTAAATGCTAACTGTGCCTGTTTAACTTCATTTGTAAGGGTACAAAGACAACTAGATGATTGTTAACCTTGTAAACTGTATCAGGAGACTTAGTGTCTGAGAGGCATGTTAGCTCATGTTTCTATTTCTCAATCCATACTAACGTTACTGCTGTCATTTCAATTCTGCTCATTTTTAAAACAAATATAAAAGCCATTCAACCTTTTTTTAGGTTTTTCAGGTTTTTGCTAGGAACAAATGGGAATATGTAGTAAACTAACTGTAGTCACAGCTTGAAAGTAAAGGGTAGCAGCAATTTGTTTTCCTAGATTCGCAGAAAAGTCTGCATTGGAATGGACTTCTGGGGATCATCTGGGTCAAATCTGTGTAGAAAGTAGGGCCTTGGGTTGGGTTATTCAACCCTGTCCTAGCCCTGTTGACCTGACACTTCAGTATTTTCAGCAAGAAAGATTCATCCATTTCTCTGGGCAGCCTGTTCTCGTGGTGATTAATTTCTTTTCTTATATCCAGCTAGAATTTCACCTAATACACTTTGTGCCCACTGTCTCTTGTCCTGTCATCAGAGATCCATGTGAAGACAGTATCTTCATCTCTTCTGTGACTACCTTTTAGGAATTGGAAGGCTGTGATTAGATCTCCCCCAGTGAAACTTCTTAGGCAGCCTTTCTTCCTGTGTCAGGTTCTCCAACCCTCTGATCATCATGCTGGCCCTCTTCTGGACCCTCAAGTTTCCCAGTGTCTCTTGAACTGGGAGGACCAAACCTGGACACAGTATTCCAGGCGTAGCCTAAAAAGCGCCGAGTAAAGTGGTGTAATCACATCCATTGTTCTGCTGGCTAGATTGTTGCTGATGCAGCCCATGAAACAATTTGCCTTTGCTGCCAGGATGCTTTGCTGATTTGGTTGGCTCGTTCTCCACTAGAATCCCGAGGTCCTTCTCAGCAGAGCTGCAAAAAGAAAAGCTGACTAGCCAGTCAGACCCCAGACTGTACTGATGCTGGGATTATTCCATTCCAGGTGCAAGATTTCATCTCTGTCAGAGTGCACACAGTTCTTGTCGATGCAATCTTCTGGCCTCTCAAAGTCTGTATGGTGGCTCTTCCTTCCAGCATGTCTCTTTCTGCTCCTGGTTTGGTGTCATATGCACACCTGGGGAGGGTGCACTCACTCCTGTCATCCAGATCACTTATAAAGATATTGAACAGTATCTGACGTATTGACTGCTGAGGAAATCCACTCATGAACAGCTGCTAATTTGCCTTTGAACCATTAACCACTACCCTTTGAGGCTTGCATTCTGTCAGGTTTTGCACACACATCTTGTGGTCCATCTGTTCCGTCTATACCTTAGCAGCCTGTCTATGTGGATGTTGCAGGAGACCACGTCAAACTAAAATCAGGGTAGATGATGTCCACAGCTCTCCCCTCATCTACTGAGCAGGTTGTTTCATCATAGAAGGCACTTAGGTTGGTCAAACATTATTTACCCTTGATAAATCTAATCACCTTCTTGTCCTCCATATGCCTGTAAATAACCTCCGTGACAACCTTTGCCATAATTTTCCCTGGGACTGAGGAGTTTGTATCATCTTTGCTGTTGTTAATATAAATTACCCATATAAAGACTTCTTTATCTCTGAATATATTTCCTTAAAAGAAGGTACTAGAGCAGCACAAGAGCTCTACTTAATTCATCCCACTTATTCAGGTTTCTTTAGCAGTTAGTAAAGCATCATTTTTTTGCTCTTTACTTAATTACATGAAAATATTTTCGCCTCAATGGGAAGGGAATTGTAATTAATATTTTAATACTTCCAAGTTCCTGCAGTGAAAGATTAAAAGTGGCCTCTTTGCAGGGTCTTTTTCATCATCATTTGTTTCCATGCTTCTATAAAGGTTTTTTCTCACGTGTATATTTCGTTATCGATATATTGCATAACTCTTCTAAAAGAGTTGTTCTTAGACCTATCTGATCTCTGAGTATCAAGTGTTCAGATCCTTAACTTGAAATAAAAGTGGCTTGTGCTATATTGAGCATCCACAGATTCCATTAATGTTGCTGAGATTTGCATGTCCTGATTACCTTTTACAGTCAGGCAACTCTTAAGTGTCCTAATTAGAAGCCCATCTTTATGCACCAACATTAGAAATTTGGAGGATATGGAAGATTTGATCTGTGAAATAATTTATTAGTAGTATTAGTGTTACTTCAGCTTCACAATTAATAGGGTTTGGGGGGATTTTTAAGGAGGTGGGTTTTTTTGCTAGCAATTTGCAGGAAATTTTGATTTCAGTATAGTGATTGTCTAACTAGGGAACTAATGGAAAAGTGAAATGAATGTATATAATAGCTTTAGTTCTTGTGATAATTTATTATGGAGCTATCTGTCTAAGCATAGATATACATTAATTTGACCTTACCATTAACAGTCAATAGCATACTGCTAGCCAGTGCACTTGTTTTGTTTATAATATTTTTTATATATCTGCAGGTCATTGCCTATAACTCAGAAGGGAAGAGCAGTCCAAGTGAGACAGTAGAATACATTACTTCTCCAGACAAGCCTGGAGTACCTTCAAAACCCACAGTGAAAGGAAAAATACACGCACAGAGTTTTAAAATAATCTGGGGTAAGATTGTTGTCCAGCTCTGTTTAGAGTATGTCCTCTGTACTTTGTGTATATATATAAAAAATATTTTACATAATTATTTGTATCTAGAAGGCCAGGTTTTACTTCAGTAACACTTCAGTCAACTGAGCCATTATGATCCATTTTCATGGAACTAAGAGAAAAATATTGATTCAAAATACTTAGGGTGGCAGTATAATAGTGTAATTATGTGGGAAGAATAATATACAATTTGTAATAGGGACTGTTATTGCATGGGACTATAATAATTTAAAAAACCCCAGTAGTGGTAATTTGTGTACTAAGAAGTTCTGTTTCTCTGGCACAAAAAGTAAATGCCACGAAATTCTGGGGTTTTCTCAGAAGAGGAGATCCAAGTTCAACCTATTTCTTAAAAGTGTTTGGTTTTGATAGATGAATGTTTTTATTCGCTGAAGATCTTGAGAAACTTTTCCTTAGGCTCAGGATTTTTTAGCCTTATGCTGTGAAATAGGGGAAGGTGAAGCAGTACTGCGTGATGCAGTACTTCAGCAGAAAATCAGTTAAAGGTTTTATTTATTGTCACAGGTAATTAAACTTCTTACCTATTTCTGTTTAATAGCGTGTTTAATTTTTTTGCATTAAGAAAGTTACTTGTAAAGTATAAGTAGTACTCAGCAAGTCCAGTCTTGCAAATTTCCAGAGTATTTTGCTACATCAGGGCCTGATATTTGATCTTTTACAGATTATATATAACGTATGAAGTTATTAGAAATACCTAAATCGAAAACTATCTGAAATATCTATTTACTTTTAAAATCTATAATAGTCACTATTTTGAACATTAATACTCTTTTTTTTAATAAGTGATAATGAATATAATCATTTTATTCTTCACTTGGAGTAATTTGTTACCTTCCAACCAAAAAAGTGCTATGTGCCATATAGTAAGTCTCACTTTGTTTAGCAGGTGCGGTGTGATATGTAACCCTTGCCTAAGAGCCAACACCATTTCATCCGACACATACATAATGTCGTGCTGTGTTTGTATTTGTCCAAAATGTTGGTTTTCCACCTTATTTTAATTCTGATGTTCCCTAAGTCAGCTCTAAGAAAGAGTAGTAAAATTGTGTGTCAAAGATAGGTCTGTATGCTCATATTTTGTACATGAGTATTGTACCAGGGGGGAAAGTGCACTCAATTTCTAATGATGTATTAAAAATTCAAGAGATGACATTTTCAGTGTAGAATTCCTGACTTCTCCCAAAATATATAGGTTTTTGAAATCCTGTCCTTAAATAATTTTTGAAATATTCTTGTATGCAAATCCGTATGAGAATCTTTTCCTATATGCAGTCCAAATTACAGGACCATTAGGATCCTGTAGGATCCATTAGGATTAGGACATAGGCCCTGAAACCATAATCAGTCAGCCTTCCACAGCACTTCAGACTTACTGAAATGTTTGCTGTGACATCTCCCAGGTGCCTGATTCACTTGTCACTCTTCATCTGTAGAGTATACAGTAGGGTTGTGAGCTGGCAGCTTTGCATAGTGGAGAATTTGAGTGATTCGCAGCTGTCTTGAACTAGCATGCTGTGCTAGCTAGGATGCTATCTCTCTAAATAAGCACCTGTCTCCAGTTGGCTGTTGATTTTGTCTTTTGTAAATTCTCCCCAAAAGCTACAAAACCATTTAATTTACCTCGCTTAGTTGGAATATTGCTGTTTTTATAGATCCGCCAAAAGACAATGGAGGAGCAGCAATAAATACATATGTTGTGGAGATGTCTGAAGGCTTAAATGGTAAGTATTAGGAACGTATGTTGGCATTCAGCTATGTTGGTTTTTTCTGCATGTGTGCACTGTGGGAAGAGTAAAATGTGTATTATGATAGGGAAAGTTATTGTAAGGGACTGCCATTTAAAGAATAGATATTTTGATGCTTATATACAAGACGCACTTTTTCTCTGGCTTAGAAAGAAGATGCCACAAAACTGTGTTGAAAGAGATGCTCCGTATTTAAATTATTAATTAGGCGTATTCTGTTTTGGAAATGAAATGACACATTTCAGACCTTTTAGGGCAAGAAGACGGGGTCACATAACTATGTGGGATGCATATCAAATTAAGGATAAACTAGTGCTATGTTTATCACTATTAAAGGAGAACAGTGATGCAGTTGGGATAACTGTTTCTGCTATTTGCTTTTCTGTTCTTTCATACAGAAGGGAAATTAACAATATTTCTAAACCAGACATAAAGCTATCTGGCTAAATTATTTAAAAATCTAGACTTCAAGTAACCTTATTAAATTCAAAAGCACAGTCACACCGAAAGTTTATGCTTCTCCAGTGCAGTGTCGGATTAAGGCAGCACACTTTCCCCAGATTGTAATGGCAGCCTGTCAGAGGTCTCAGCTGTGGTTCTTTTGATACTTAGTCTGTCGCTTTCCTTAATCCATTGCATGTGCGCATTAAGTCACTTTTGGAACGATTTACCCAAGCCTTTCATGCAGATTTAGTGAGCTGTGCATTATGTTTCATCCCAGACCTCTAAATTCTGTGATGTATTGAGTTTTTGGAGATTTAATTAAAAGCCCCAGGTTCCCTGCTTAATCTCTTAAAAAGAAGAGAGAGAATGCTAAAGGGTTTCTGGTTTAAGAGTCTGGCTGAATAGCAAAGAATGAAGTCGGTAATTCAGATAGTGCTGGGCCATTCAGGAGCACAGGAACAAGCTTTATCAGTTGTAAACTGTAGTTACAGTCTGCAAAATTAATGTTGTAATTAAAAGTTTCTTTTCCATGGAAAATTTTGTTTATGTATCTTTCCTATTTATTTGGTTACGATGTTTGAATATGCTTGCTGGCCCAGTAATAACTACTTCATTAAAAGTAAATTCTCTCCTAGTTAATGTGAATGGCAAATAAGGAAGATATTTCCCTTCAGCAGATCATTGCACAGTTATTCCTAACCTTTCAGGAAACAAATGGGACACGATATACAGCGGAGCTGCTAGGGAACATGTGTGTGACCGACTAAATCCTGGCTGTTCCTATCGCTTACGTGTATATTGCGTTGGGGAAGGAGGACAAAGCACGGTAATATGAATGAATATTTTTATGAAATAACATTTCTCTCTCTTTAAGAAAGTCTGATCCAGTAGTTAATAAGCAAATATTATACAGAAGTGCCTAACAAAATAGCCATAATCAGTACCTCAAAAAAGTTCCAGCATTGGCACACAGTGTTTCAAGTTTCTGTGCATTTCTTAAAGAAATAAATGTGAATATTCTTTTCTGATACTATATTTTGTTTAAAGTCATTTTTCTTATTTACTGAAACAGATACTTTGTCTTTTCCTGTGTGATACATTGTCAGAATGTGTGATAATTGATAGAACGTAATTTCTTAAGGCCTAACCTAAGACAGCAGTGTAAATGTAATGTTTTCCACGATGTCAGTGGAGTACCCTGTCTGAGCAGCCAAGTCAGTCCAGCAGGCAGGGGAGGACAAAGTGTTTCCTCAGGCTTTACGGGGCTGTGCTCTTCCAATGCTGTCTCAGCCACAATCAAAATGTTTACATTGCCCTCCCTGCTTTTCAGTATTCCTGAACAATTAGGTGTGCCATACTATGCTCCCTCATATATACACATTACATACACACACACTTGCACTGTCACTTCTGTGGTGTAGTTCAGCCTCCAGTGCCAAAATGTCACACTGTGTTCTTCTCTCTTCTTCCCAGCAGCAAGTGTAACAAAGCCAGCCCTGGCTCTCTACGGATTTCCAGCAGGGCTTAGCTGTCAAGCTGATCCCCTGAAAATCTTAAAGCCTTGCATTCTTGGTGTTTGGCATTTCTTCCCCAGCCCCCTTTTACTATATGAAATTACTGTGTTCTTCGTCCACAGAAGTCCCCTGCAGATAGCCTTGCCCGCAGCCACCTTGTCTTAAGAATAAATCTGGACTCCTTCAGTGCTGGCTCAGCTGCGATGCTTTCCCTTTTGCCATAACTCAGCTTGCTGTTGTACAGGGGAAGGGGGAAGGCAGTATACTTCCCAGTCACCTAACCACAAGTACACATATGTCTTTGGAGAGTTTTGCTTTGCCAACCTCCTTTTCTCACAGCCCAACACTGATGGTTTAGAATAAGCATTATTTGAGTACCAGAGAGAAAATAGCTTTCAGAAAGTCCTGATACTTTCTGAAGGTGTGAGAAATCAATAGAAGAGTAAAGAAAGATGTATTTAAACTTTTCTGTAGCTTGTCATGGACATATGCCTCCGGAGAAACATTCTGCTTTTTAAGTAGCATTGGTTGTTCAGTGCAACAACGTATCTCAAAGGAACTGAAAAGCAGCAGAGCTTCCAATCCACTCTTTCTGGAACATATGAATAAAGCAGTTATAGAATCATAGAATTCTTAAGGTTGGAAAAGACCTCTAGGATCATCAAGTCCAACCGTCAACCCAACACCACGAGGCCTCCTAAACCATGCCCTGAAGTGCCACGTCTAGATGGTTTTTGAACACCACCAGGGATGGTGACTCCGCCACCTCTCTGGGCAGCCTGTTCCAATGCCTGACCACTCTTTCAGTGAAGACATTTTTCCTAATATCCAATCTAAACTTCCCCTGGTGCAGCCTGAGGCCATTTCCTCTCGTTCTATCACTAGTAACTTGGGAGAAGAGACCAACACCCACCTCATTACAACCTCCTTTCAGGTAGTTGTAAAAAGCAACCCGGTCTCCCCTCAGCCTCCTATTCTGCAGGCTAAATAACCCCAGCTCCCTCAGCCTCTCCTCATAAGACCTGTTCTCCAGACCCTTCACCAGCTTTGTTGCCCTTTTCTGGACACACTCCAGCACCTCAATGTCCTTCTTGTAGCGAGGGGCCCAAAACTGCACACAGTATTCAAGGTGTAGCCTCACCAGTGTTAAGTACAGGGGCACGATCACTTCTCTGCTCCTGCTGGCCACGCTATTCCTGATACAAGCCCGGATGCTGTTTGGCCTTCTAGGCTGCCTGAGCACACTGCTGGCTTATGTTCAGCCGGCTGTCAGCCAGTACCCCCAGGTCCTTCTCCGCCAGGCAGCTTTCCAGCCACTCCTCCCCAAGCCTGTAGCGTTGCATGGGGTTTGTGAGACTGAAGTGCAGGAGCTGGCACTTGGTCTTGTTAAACCCCATACAATTGGTCTCGGCCCATTGATCCAGCCTGTCCAAATCTCTCTCCAGAGCCTTCCTACCCTCGAGCAGATCAAAACTCCCAGCCAACTTGGTGTCATCTGCAAATTTATTGAGGGCGCACTTCATCCCCTCATCCAGATCGTTGTTAAAGATATTATACAAGACTGGCCCCAAAACAGCCCTGGGGAACACTGCTCGTGACCAGTCACCAATTGGATCTAGGTCCATTGACCACAACTCTCTGGGCTTGGCCATCCAGAGAGTTTTTTACCCAGGGAAGAGTACATCTGTCCAAACCATAAGCCGCCAGCTTCTCTAGGAGAAATCTGTGGGAGACAGTATCAAAGGCTTTACTAAAGTCCAGGTAGACAACATCCACAGCCACTAGCTGGGTCACCTGGTCATAGATCAGGTTGGTCAGGCAGGACCTGCCTTTCATGAACCTATGCTGGACGGCCTGATCCCCTGGTTGTCCTGCACTTGCCTGGTGAGCTCACTCAAGCTGAACCACTCCATAACCATTCCCAGTACCAAGGTCAGGTCAACTCAGCTGTACTTCCCCAGATCCTCCTTCCAGCCCTTCCTGTAGATGGGCGTCACATCGGCAATCCTCCAGTCATCTGGGACCTCCCCTGTTAATCAGGACTGCTGATAAATGATGGACAGTGCCTTGGTGAGCTCCTCTGCCAGCTCCCTCAGTACTCTTTGGTGGATCCCATCCAGCCCCATAGACTTGTGAGTGTCCAGGTGGCTCAGCAGGTTGTAAACTGCTTCCTCCTGGTTTATGGGGGGTTTATTCCGCTCCCTGTCCCTGCCTTCCAGCTCAGGGGGCTGCATAGCCTGGGGATAACTGGTCTGATAGTTAAAGACTGAGGCAAAGAAGACATCTAGTACCTCAGCTTTTTCCTCACCCTCGGTGGCAATGTTCCCCTCCATGTCCAATAGAGGATGGAGATTCTCTCTGATTCTCTTTTTGTTCTTAGTGTATTTGTAAAAACATTTTTTGTTACCCCTTACAGCAGTGGCTAGGTTGAGTTCTAGATGGGCTTGTCTAATTTTCTCTGCAAGACCTAACGAGGTCTCTTGAGTTGCCTGCCCCTTGTTCCAAAAGCGGTAGACTCTTCTTTTTTTCCTGAGTGCCAGGAAAAGCTCCCTGTTCAGCCAGGCAGGTTGTCATTCCCACCGGTTCATCTTGCGACACTTGGGGACAGCCTGCTCCTGCACCTCCGAGACTTCCTTCTTGAAGAATGCCCAGCCTTCCTGGACTCGTTGCCCTTCAGGACTTCCTCCCAAGGGACTCTCCCAACCAGTGCCCTAAACAGGCCAAAGTCTGCCCTCTGGAAGTCCGTGGTAGTGGTTTTGCTGACCCCCTTCTTACTTCACCAGGAATTGAGAACTCAATCATGTCATGGTCATTAAGCCCAAGAAGGCCTCCGACCGCCGCATCTCCCACCAGTCCTTCTCTGTTTGTGAACAGGAGGTCAAGCGAGGCACCTCCCCTGGTAGGCACACGTACCAGCTGCATCAGGAAGTTATCTTCCACACACTCCAGGAACCTCCTAGACTGTTTCTTCTCTACTGTGTTGTATTTCCAGCAGACATCGGGTAAATTGAAGTACCCTACTAGAATAAGGGCAACCAATTGTGGTACTTCCACCAGCTGCTTATAGAATGCTTCATCTACCTTTTCATCCTGGTTGGGTGGGCTATGACAGACTCCCAGCAGGATATCTGCCTTGTTGGCCTTCCCCCCGACCCTTACCGGTAAGCACTCAACCGTATCATCACAATCACAAGCTCTATGTAATTTAAACACTCCCTAACGTATAGAGCCACCCCACTGCCTCTCTTTCCTTGCCTATCCCTTCTGAAGAGCTTATAGCCATCCATTGCAGCGCTCCAGTTGTAAGACTCATCCCACCTTGTCTCTGTGATGGTGACTAAGTCATAGCTATCCTGCCACACAATGGCTTCCAGCTCCCCGTTTGTTGCCCATGCTGTGCACATTGGTGTAGATGCACTTGAGCTGGGCTATTGATTTCACCCCCAATCCTGGCATGGCACTCCTAGGCTCCTCTCTAGTGGGCCTGGCTATATCACCTTTCCTCTTTGAACCTAGTTTAAAGCCCTCTTGATGGCCCCCACCAACTCAGTTATGAAATGAGACTCTAAGATGCATCTTTTTTGTAAACTAAAAGGCTTACCAACTTTGTGTTTGTTCTGTATCACACCAGACCTAATAACCCCGCATTGTCTCTAACTCATTTCTGTCTGCTTCCAGCAGTCAATGCCATCTGCTGCGTGTGATGCTATGTATTTTGCACGCACTTAAAATCAGAGGTGTAAGTTTGTTCACAATAAGTATTACTACGCAATGAAAAAGTTGAAATCTCATTTTTTTCATCTCGTCTGATAGACATTTCTGCCCACTTTTGCTTTCTGAGAAGTTCTTGCACAGAAAGTATAGAACCATTAGAGTAAGATTCTTGAAATTATTAAATTGCAATTTGATGGAAAAGAGAATGAGTTTACATTGAACAAGTCATAATTCAAGGATCTATACTAGGTTTGTACTGATAATTAACCAGTGCTTTTAATTCTACCTGTCGCATGTGTACCAAAACACAAAAGCAAAAGTTAATTTTGCATATTGTGTGATCACTGTAGCATGTTTTATATAGGTATTATGAGAAATACATACCAGATCACGTAAGCATCTTCATGTATTTGAAGATGTAGTTAAAAAAATGGAAGATTCTATTTCTGACTTAAGTATTTGCCTTTACTTGTGGCATAATTGATAGTGCTCGTTTTGGCGTAGATGACTTCATTAATCTACCTTTCTTTTGTAGGCATCTGACCCTTTACTGGTGCAGACTCCAGCAGTGGTTCCTGGTCCATGCCAGCCTCCAAGGCTACAGGGTAGACCAAGAGCAAGAGAAATTCAGCTGCGCTGGGGTAATTCTGTTACAACTATTAGTGAGTGTAAGGAATCCAAATGTGTTATGTGTTAAAATTAAACAAGCTTTTATTTCTTTGTTTCTTATTTTTAGGACCACCTCAGGTGGACGGCGGTTCACCCATTACCTGTTATGGTCTGGAAATGTTTCAGACAGAAACTGATGAACACAGAGAGGTTTACCAAGGCTCTGATGTTGAATGCACAGTAGGCAGCCTTCTTCCAGGGAGGATGTACAACTTCAGACTGCGAGCAGCTAACAAGGCTGGGGTAAGGAGGCAGTCTGAAATTAAATTAGTTCCAGAGACTGCAATCGCTATTAAGAATCTTCTCTTTTAAAAGAAGCATTTAACAGTAATTTTAAAGTGAGGATTTCCTAATGTAGAGTCATTTGATTGACACAGCGTATTGTTGTATGGGAACAGATAGTTAAACATCAGTTTATAACAAATGGGTTTTAGATGAAGGGAAGAGAAAATAGCTAATTGTGTCTTACATCTGAATAATAGCATCAGGAAATGGTTAGGAAATGCTAAGTACTTTATCAAAGCATTGTTGCAACTTCAGTATTCTCATGTGAAGTAAGGTAATATAGTAAACTATTTTCTGTATACAGCTTTGTAAATTGACTGACCTTTATTTTTACAGCTGTTGGTGTTCTAGAAGATAATAGTTAGCATTTCCTGACTTCTTTTATTTAGTTTAACTTCTGAGTATCTGTTCTATCAGATACAAGAATATTTTCTGTCTTGGAGTATTAAATGTGTTAAAATCAATTGTTGCTGTAGGACAAGCTTTATTTAATTAAGTATTCGAAGTCCTGATTTAAAGATGGAGAGGCGGGCTGCTTGTATTTGTTCAATAACGTTCTCTTCATAGAAACTATCAGGACCAGTTGACATCATATGTGGAGAGGTCAGCAGCTTAAGGCTTTAAAGCACCAACCTAACTTTTTATCTGCCCCCCACAAAGAATGGTTTATAGCTCAAGCATTTTTTTGAATCCTTCATTTTTTTAGATAGATATAAATAGGCAGTTACAAATTCTGTTATCACAGAATCACAGAACGGTAGGGGTTGGAAAGGACCTCCGGAGATCATCTTGTCCAACCCCTGCTTGAGCAGGTTATGTTACAGTGCAGCGTTATGTAACTTCAAAATAACGATTTGGATTGCACTTTACTGTTTTATGTGAGAGCCTAAAGTGTCAAATTTATTCTGATTGCATTTGCTATAAAGAAGAGTCTTACAGCTATTCTGGAGAATAGTCATATACTGAAATGAACTCCGAATCCACACTCCACAAAGATGTATTTTACAAGCAAGTAAAACAAAGTTGCTGGCTGAAATTATATGTCCCTACTATGGTAAACTATTACTTAAAAAGTAGTGATTTTATTTTTACAGTTTAGTTGTATTAACTTTCTTTTTAATAGTTTGGACCTTACTCAGAAAAATGCGAAATAACTACAGCACCTGGACCACCAGATCAGTGCAAGCCCCCTCAAGTGGCGTGCAGATCTGCTGCATGTGCTCAGGTGTCATGGGAGGTAAGAATGCCTTGTTACTCCTGTCTTAACATGATTGTCTTCCACATTTTTAAGTTCAAATTTAAAAGCTTAAGACTGTATTTTAATCACATTTTAAACATACATACCTGATTATCCAATACTTGGTAGGTAAAACCTTAACGTCATTTATCACACATATGACAGCTATAAGTTGGCAGCCTGCAGGTACTTGAGATCTTCCTTTGTTCTTCTGTTGAGGAGTTTTCCACAACTGCTTTACTGCATTTCTGATTGATGCAGGCTCTCCTGAAAATTTTTCTTCAATGTAGTTATCTTTCCTCAGCGCAAATACATCCACATAATATAATAGATTATTGTGCATTTGCTGGTTTTGTAAGCTGATTTAATCTTATATAATTACATCAGTAATGTAGAAAAAGCCTCACAGACTTCCTACAAACCCATAGTATTTAGATATCTGATTAAAAAATGCAATAGATAAAAACTAAACTTATAGAAAGGAAGATTCTATCTGGGAATACTGTTTAAACACAGTTTTTCAGTGACTTGAGATGGAGTGAAGTATCGGAGTTACTGAAATGTACAGAAAAAAAAAAAGATTAAACTAGTTTACCTGGAAGGTAGAGTTCATGCTTCCTACTGGGTATATCAGAGGAGCTCTCCTTAAACATCTACAAGGCAAAGCCTTTTGAAGAAATCTCTTACAATGTTCAGGTAGGATTAATTTGACCAATGTTAGATGTCTGCTTTATAGAATCACAGAGTAATCAAGGTACAAGTGCTCCTCTAGATGTCATTTAGTTCAACCTTCTGTTCAAAGCAGAGCTAACTTCAAATTTAGGTCAGGTTTCTCAGGGCCTTGTCCAGTCAAGTTTTACGTATCTCCAGGGATGAAGGTTCTGCAGCCTGGTAAATTTGTCTCTGGGCAAATTCTCTCATGCTGTAGGATTTTTTTCCCTTATCTCTAGTCAAAATATCCTTTAGTGCAAGTCGTGACTCTTGCCACTGTGCCACCTCAAAGAAGAATTTGACATAACCTTCTTTGTACCCTCCCAGTAAGTAATTTAAGCCAGTAGTAAGGTCTCCCCTTAGCCTTATCCTCTTAATATCAAATAAGCCTTACCTTTTTGTTTTGTGTTGCACTCCCCCTTCATGGCCCTTCACTGGACTTACTCCATTAGGTCAATGTCTGTCTTGTACTGGGGAGCCCAAGATGGGACACGGTACTGAAGATGCAACCTGACAAGTGCCGAGTAGAGGGGAATCATTACTCCTTTTAGCATTCTTGCTGCACTTTTGCTAATACAGCCACTATTTAGTTCACCTTCATCAGACACACACTGCTGACTCACATTCAACTTTCTCACCAGGACACACAGGTTATTTCATGGTAAAGTTGCTCCTCAACCTGTACTGTTCTACCCCAGGTCCAGGACTTTGTGTTTGCCTTTGTCTTAGTTGAACTTCATGAATTTTGTATCAGATCCTGCTTGTTGAAATTCCTCTGGTAGCCATACCCTTCACAATATCAAATGCTTCCCCCCAGTTTGTTGTCATCCTTGTGCTTGTTGGCTTGGATTTCCCTACTTCTGTTAAGGTGAACTCCATTAGATCTATAGCAGCAACAGCAGTAACGTCGAGAAATGAATCCATCTTCACTGACAGTTGCACACCCATTGACAGCCGCATTAGTTCTCTCACCAACCACATCTCATTGTAAATGAGAGAAGGGGAAGGGAGTCCTTATCAGTCACAGCTCAGGAGCATCAAACGTTATCCTTTGAAATGCTGTTTGTATTCAGTCACTTATCTTCACATAGCCTAGTGCTGAAAGTAGCAAATACTTCAAGAGATGGGTAAAGAAAAAAAAAACATGCTTTGGAGCAGTTATCATCTGCACCTTGGTGTGATTACTGTCTTGCAATATTTAATCTGAAAAAGCAGCAGCATTTTTCTTCTGCTTTCTTCATGATCTAAGAAATTTTTCGTCGATTGGGGGAGGGGGGTGGTTTGGCTTTTTGGTTGGCATTTTCTTTATTACTTCATTGACTGCTGATATCTTTCTGTAGTCTCATATCTTAGTCTGGCACTGGTACATGTGATTTTAACTGTACTTCAAATTATTACTTCTAAGGGGTATTAAAACCATTCAATTCCCAAAATTGGGAGGCTAAGTTTGGATCCCTAGGGCAGGTAGTGAGGAAGAACAGGCTACTCGAGCAGGCTTTTCAGTCCAGGTCTGTATCGTTGCTTACGTGTCTCTCCCAGTTGCTTCACAACTCTGTCTTGGGAAAAGACAGAGTGCATAATTTTCTGCTTCCCACTATGCTCGCAGCCTAGTTTCCGTGCACAAGAGCCATGGTGTGCTGCAAAGGAGGAGTCTTTTAATCTGTAAGATGAAGACAGTAGCACCAGTGTGCTTTTGCATATTGTCATACCTGCACTGTAGCCCTGTCAGTGAAAACTCTAGTACCCTAAATCACCCTCTCAAGAAGACCATCTCTTGCCATTGACTGTTCAGGCTCCCCAGCCAAACGCCATATGCTAAATGATCTCTGTATTTAAGCAACTGAAATCACAACTACTTTGTATAGAGTAGTTTCAGCAACAGTAAATAGTGTTTTCAGAGTATAGGTGACCCAAGGCCAGTAATGCATTCTGATTTATTTGGATTGTACTAAATTAAAAATCATCAAAGAAATGGGAGGGTAACACTCCTGTGAAAAAAAACAATATAGATGTAGTGAGTTTGGCTGATATTTTTTAGTCAGTGAATTTAACTTCTAACTCTTTATATCCATTTTAAAGGTTCCAGTGAGTAACGGAGCTGACATCACGGAGTATCGACTGGAGTGGGGCGGTGTGGAAGGATGCATGCAGCTCTCCTACTGTGGGCCTGGGCTCAACTGTGAAATGAAAGGGCTTTTGCCTGCTACTCTATACTATTGCAGGGTTCAGGTAAAGACGCAAAACTACTGTTAGTGAAATCTAGAAACAGGAATTGACCCTGCTGTAAAAACATGGTCTACTTTGCATTTGCAGGCAGTGAATGTTGCAGGTGCAGGTCCTTTCAGTGAAGTAATGGCATGTATGACTCCAGCCTCCGTACCTGCAGTTGTAACTTGTCTTCGGGGACTAAGTGAAGATGAAGTTGAAAGTCCACACTATTCTCCTTCCACATGCCTTGCTATAGGCTGGGAAAAACCTTGTGACCATGGATCTGAAATCCTTGGCTACAGCATAGACTTTGGAGATAAGCAGCCAATAACTGTTGGGAAGGTTCTGACCTATTTTATAGATGGCTTACAGCCAGATACTACCTACAGGTATGCGCAGCTACTTGACAGCCTACTGTTTCTTCCACAAAAGCAGATTCTTTAGTTGTTTGTTCCCTTGTATTTTTTTATTCTCTGCATTACTCTGAGAAGCATTAGTACATTGACATGGAGCAAAAGGAAGCTTTGTATGATGATCATCATAAATGGATGAGCTGTGCTGTTTTTATTTTCTTTTAAGAACAATTTATGTTACTTTGTTTATCGTGGTATTGTTGTATCTGTCTGGTTAATGTGTCAGTTTAACTGAATTCAGATTACAAATTCAGATTCATAACTGATTTTTGGACTGGTTGCTTCATAGGTAGATGGCCTCTAATCTGTTTGACAAGATAAAATCCATCCAAGGAAGGACCATGTCCAGTCTTTATTGACTGGATTGTCTGATCTAATGACAGCTCATCGCAACTTGCAATGCCTTTTCTGCAGAAATAGCAAGTGTTTAGGTGGCAGTCAGCCTGAAGAATATTGGTTTGAAAATCTAGCAATCAATTTTAAATCTCTTTTGAAGAGTTTTATTTGCTAAAATCATCCCTTATGTTTGTCCTGAGGGTTACTGAAAAGTACAAATGAAAAAATCAATAATTCTGCCTGAAGGCACTCCACGTTCCTGTTACAAAAACGTGTTCTCAGTGTTAAAGGAGCATGTCAGTCCCACTGAAGTCAGACTTTAAGCCCACACTGTTCTCAGTATAGTTAGGATATCATCTGGCTATGCAGTTTTCAGATTCCTTAAAGATTTGGTTTTACTTTTTTAATGCTGTATGTAAGACTACAGTGGTTCTGTGTGCCTTGTGAGTATTTAACAATAATGGTGGCACTTTGAAGAGCCATCGCTCTCTGTCAACAAACTGAAAAAAGAGAAGCTTCTGTTGCAGAGGTACTTAGGTAGTTCTACCTACAAAAGTGCTTTTATAGAATACACTATTAACTCTTTGCGCAAACAAAAATTTGCATATATTAACCTTAGTTTTGTGCTGTAATAAATTAGTATAAAGTTAAATATTACTGTAGTGAAGGAGAAATATTTATTCATAAGCCTGTGCACACATTTGTGCTTCAATATTTTGAAATTGTGTGATTGACTGTTTCAGAATTTAATTCTTTTGGTGACTTTTTTCCGGTTACCTAGATACTATTTTAGACCAGCAAGTGTTAGTCTGCAAAATGAGCTTAGGCACACTTTGCTCTCTGTGGCTACCTGTGAGATACGTAAAGAGCCTCAGATTTCTCTGTTTTCTGCTTTTTCCTTTTTTGAAATAAATTTCTTGGCTGCTTCTTTTAATTCTTACATGTAAACCTAATGCCAGCATTGTTTTCCATGGAATATAAAAAAAAAAATTATCCCTGAATTCCAAATTCTACAAACCCCTCAGCCATGTGTCCTTTGACTTCTAGCTTCCCCCTCTCCCTTTCCAGGCAGACCCAAGATGGCTTGTGTTTGCAGGCACCCAGAGATGTGTTACCAGTGAAAACAGCAAGAGAAGTGGCTGGGCACCATCACTTTATTTTCACATGAATCATATCTGTTCCAAAAAGCCCGTAAAACTTTCCTGTAGTCATCCTTGAACTCACATGATAAAACACACGAGGATAGGGATTCACCTCTTTTGGCGGTGGCTTTTTTTTTACCTTCCCTCATCTCTCCATCTCATCTCTTGTGGCTAACAAAAATTTTGGTACAAGGCCTGTGCAGTCAGGAAGATGGACCGCTCTTGAAGTAGCCTGTAGAGCTTTTGCATCCTTTCACTAATATGAATGATGCAAATATGCTAACATATTTTTATTTTGAATTAGTTCAGCTCCTTAAAATGTGGCAAGGAAAGTGACACTCCTGGATATTCATAGTCTGTCAAAGCATAATGTTGATAAAATCCTTCATTGTGGAAAGTACCGTCTATTTGGTACCATTATTCTGTCTTGAATGTGAATGGTGGAAATGACCTGTTATTTTTTTTAGGATCTAATTTCAAGTTAATTTATTATCTCTTTTTTAAAATACTAGAGTACGAATTCAAGCCCTAAACAGTCTTGGAGCAGGTCCTTTCAGCCACACCATAAAACTGAAAACAAAGCCTCTCCCCCCGGATCCACCTCGCCTGGAATGTGCTGCATACAGTTCTCAGACTCTCAAGCTGAAGTGGGGAGAGGGAACCGCAAAAGCATTAACTGACTCCATTCAGTACCACCTTCAAATGGAGGATAAGAACGGAAGGTTGGTTTTGGCATCGCTTTGCTCTGCCCTGTATCACTGTGGTCTGATCCTTGGGAGATGGCAGCAAAGGGCAAAATTCCATGTGCTTTGCTGAATTTACAACAGCCGTAGGATGTCGTCTCGTCTGGCAAGGCAAGAAGGGCTCTAGTGTTCTGTGCTGGGAAGTACAGGATTGAAAACTTCATAGTTTTGTATTTACGGTTCAATATGAAGAGTTTAATGAAATGTTTTGTACCAGCACGCTTTTCTCTCTGTCATGTTTGGTTAAGTATTTTGTCAAAGTATCAAGTCTAATCAGTCTCGTGGTTTTTATATACTTGATTAGAAGGGGGTGAATTCTTTACTCTCTGTTGTCTTTATATGCAGTTATTTTTAGTGGAAAATAAACTCATATAGTACAAATTATTATTTTAAGGGATCCCTTCTCTCATCTTAAATTGAAATGTAAGCTGAGATGGTACAGCAAGTACCCTTGCCTAAATGATAAAAGGAACAGTACTGATACACTATGTACCATGTCTGAATCTGAGTAGCTTTGTCTTGTCAGTGAGACAAAATAGATCTGCTAGGTGAGATTGCCCCACTGTAAGGAGGAAAATAAATTACAGTCTTAACTGGAAAGAAAGTCATTGCCATTACCAAAGACTAGGTCACATGCAGGTACCATCTGTTTAAAAGACAAAGTCAAAGTAGATGATAACCCCTGCAGAACGAGATAAACCTGTGCTGTGTCCTGGGGATACCAAAACTGAAAATCAAATGAGAGCTGCCCAGATCATTCTATCTATAAAAGGACTTGGTGTGCTTTACAAGTGTGACTCTGGCCTCCTGTGCAGATCTGAGTGATCTTCAGCAGTCATCCATCTCTGACAGTGGTGCACAAGAGCAGTTGGATCCGTGACTCTTTCGTAGGTGTAGTAAGGGAGAGTTGCAAAGGAACAAAAAGCTAAAATCTAGGTACCTAATTTTGAAAAGCTGAAGATGTTGGGGGAGTAGATGGCCAAAAAAAGCGGTGTTCGTAGCTCACTGAGAGAGGGAACTGCTATCCTTTCCCATTGTTTCAAGTGCAGAAGGGATTCTGGAAATGCTTAGGATCATTTTTGCAGAGAGGCAATCTGTAGTACTCTTTGTGCAAAAGAGATTTTTATTTCAGACATGAGAAACAAAACCTTGCCCCTGGAAAACGAGTTTATTGTTTTATAGTAATGCTAGAACACCATTTAACTCTGAAATAAATATTTCTGGGCTTCTCATTGGATTCTGGGAAATTATGGGGATAGATTTCAAGATGATACTGCAGCTGCTTCAGAAGTCCTTTTCTGTGTTTAAAATAAGCTACTCTTTCCATTTTCAGGTTTGTATCCTTATACAGAGGACCATGTCATACATACAAAGTACAAAGACTCAGTGAGTCAACATCATACAAATTTTGTATTCAGGCATGTAATGAAGCTGGTGAAGGTCCCCTTTCTCAAGAATATGTTTTCACTACTCCCAAATCTGTTCCAGCTGCCTTGAAAGGTAAAGGTGCTGCTTCTTTCATTTGGGGGTGGTGGGATGGCAGGTTGGTTTTGGTATTGTGTTGCATTTGGGGTATTTAGAAGGCTAAGCCCTTTTCCAAGTGCAGGTAGGGATAGTAAGGGAATGCTGCTTTCATGTAATTGCCTAAAGCCTAAAATACTTGCTCCAAAAATGAAAGGTTTGGGGTTTATGCATTCTTTGACATAAGAAGGTTTGTACTTAGAATCCTTGCTTACCAGGAGACAGTGACCAGCCCATTACAGTCATTTGAGGTGAAAATTCATCCTAGTGTGTTTAGAATAATTTTAAGCATAGCAGGTTTTGGGGTGGGTTTTTTGTGGTTTTGGGGGTTGGGGTGTTTTGGCATATGATACACACTTGCAGTCACCAAATTTTACTTGCTTTCTCTTGGATGATACTTAAACTAGCAATAGAGACCTATGTGAATTGTTAGTTGTTGTTCCAGCAAACATTGTGGAAAGAATACATTAGAACCTGAATCTTTTGCTTCTCTGAGACAAAACAGCAGATATAATACAGAATTTTACAAGTCGTTAGAGTATAACATTAAGTGGTGGGGAAAGTAGAGCTAGCTGTCATGTCTGGGTTTTCTTCCTTCAGCACCAAGGATAGAGAGAATAAATGATCACACTTGTGAAATCGCATGGGAGGTTCTGCAGCCCGTGAAGGGTGATCCAGTTATCTACTGTCTTCAGGTCATGGTGGGAAAAGACTCAGAATTCAAACAGGTATGATGTGTTTCAGTTACTGTATTTTTCTTCAGTTAGTATTTATGATAACTAGTTTAGATTGAAGATTATTGTTATAGTATGTTTTTAGTCACTATGCTAACTTTTTGTTACTGAATAATACAAGGTGGTATCTCCTAAAACTATTGTCATAGAGAAGAGATATTTAAGTAATATAAGTACTGCAGTCAGTTGCAGCCTCTCTGAGTTACACTCAGGTTTACTAAATACAACCTGACACCTCAAGTGGTGAGGAAATTGTCCACTAATGGGAAGAACTGACAAAAAGAAAACATCCTCCCAATGGTACACAATTGAGGCTTATGAGAAAAAGAACGAAGGGTTCTCTTTGCACTAAGAGCTGTTTGAAGGCAGTAAACAACATTATAAAAGCTTTGATGTTGTCCAAGTCATACTTCTGTACAGAAAACTGCAGATAGGAAAGACCCCCTACTTACGCAACATAGACATTCAGGTGCAGGGAGACTTTTTTAATACCATTCAGAGATTAGTTTTTCACCATAGGAATATCTCAGTAGTCGGTCATGCTGTAACTACAAGGGTCGAGCAGTTGAGAGTGTATTATAATTTCAGGTTTGATTATCCAAAGATGCACTTTGAAACACTAAGCTACAAATTAGTCTGCATTTAAAAGAATATGTGCAGTGCTAATTTTGCTTCCCTAGAAACTGCCTGATAACAGACATGAAATTAGGCTTGGAAACTCCATTTCACACTATTAAGCGAGCAGGCTTCCTTCCAGAAAGGAAACACAATTAATTCTGGTATATTATACTTTTATTGTAGGTCAGTATTAAATAAGTTTTGCCTGTGCTTTGGTAGATAATAGGCTTTAATATTTTCACAATTCATAACTTTTAGTGTAGTGCTATGCTTGTTCTGTCCATTTGTTAAATTTTTCAGTAAAGGATGAACCATAATCCAAGGTGTTTATTATCTTGCCATGGGAATATTCTTTACTGCAACTTTAAAATTGTAAAGGCAACATTAAGTATGTAAGCAAGGCGTGGTCAGTGTTGCTTCTAGATACGGAGACAAATCATGCTTTAATTAGCAACATGCATTGCTAAATGAGCTGGACAAGAAAACAAAGGTTACTAGACGAAGGTCCATGATTCCTTTTGCCTCTCTGGAACAGTTTAGTGCAATAAATTAAAATAAATTGAGAAGAATAGTTTGCAAAAATTAAAATTGGAACAGTCAAGAAGTAAACAAGCTCTACAGGGGGGACAGGCAGGGCAGGCGAGACGGGGGGGTGGCATTGTATGTAGTGGAGGAGCTGGAATGCATGGAGCTTGCAGTTGGTCATGGCACAGTTGAGAGCCTTTGGGTAAGGATTACGGGACAGACAAAGCAGATGCTGTCATGGGAGTCTACTGTAGGCCACCCAGCCAGGAGGATGACACCGATGACACTCTTGGTTAAGGAACTAAGGGATGCCTCTAAGTCATCTGCCCTTGTCCTTATGGGGTACTTCAAATTGCCAGATGTCAACTGGGAATACTGTGCAGCTGGGACCAACAGGTCCAGAAGGTTCCTAACCCATCTGGATGAAAACTTCTTGAGGGTAGGAAGGCTCTACAGAAGGACCTGGACACTCTGGATCAATGGGCCAAGGCCAATTGTATGGGGTTTAACAAGACCAAGTGCCGGGTCTTGCACTTCAGTCTCAACAATCCCATGCAACGCTACAGGCTTGGGGAGGAGTGGCTGGAAAGCTGCCTGGCGGAGAAGGACCTGGGGGTACTGGCTGACAGCCGGCTGAACATAAGCCAAGAAGGCCAAACAGCATCCGGGCTTGTATCAGGAATAGTGTGGCCAGCAGGAGCAGAGAAGTGATCGTGCCCCTGTACTTAACACTGGTGAGGCCACACCTTGAATACTGTGTGCAGTTTTGGGTCCCTCGCTACAAGAAGGACATTGAGGTCCTGGAGCATGTCCAGAAAAGGGCAACAAAGCTGGTGAAGGGTCTGGAGAACAGGTCTTATGAGGAGAGGCTGAGGGAGCTGGGGTTATTTAGCCTGCAGAACAGGAGGCTGAGGGGAGACCAGGTTGCTTTTTACAACTACCTGAAAGGAGGTTGTAATGAGGTGGGTGTTGGTCTCTTCTCCCAAGTTACTAGTGATAGAACGAGAGGAAATGGCCTCAGGCTGCACCAGGGGAAGTTTAGATTGGATATTAGGAAAAATGTCTTCACTGAAAGCGTGGTCAGGCATTGGAACAGGCTGCCCAGAGAGGTGGCGGAGTCACCATCCCTGGTGGTGTTCAAAAACCATCTAGACGTGGCACTTCAGGGCATGGTTTAGGAGGCCTCGTGGTGTTGGGTTGACGGTTGGACTTGATGATCCTAGAGGTCTTTTCCAACCTTAAGAATTCTGTGGTTCTTGGTACAGGTACTAAGGGAACCAACCAGGAAAGGTTCCTTCCTTGACTTGTTGCTTATTAACAGAGAGGGCCTTGTGGGTGAAGTGGAGATTGGGGGCTGCCTTGGCCACAGTGACCATGAAGCAGTCAAGCTTAAAATCTATGGTGACAGGAGGAAAGCTGCCAGCAAGACCTCAACTCTGGATATGAGGAGAGCAGGCTTAAGGTTGTTCAGGGAACTACTTTGTAAGGTCCCCTAGAGAAAAAGCTTTTGAAGGTCCTGGGGTCCATCAGTGCTGGTCATTTTTTAAGTGCCACCTTCTAAGAGCATAGGAGCAGGCAATCCCAAAGTGTAGGAAGTCAAGCAGGCGAGGCAAAAGGCTGGCTTGGCTCACCAGGGATATTCTTCTAGAAATAAGGCAAAAAAGGTAAGTATATGGCCAGTGGAAGCAAGGCCAGGCAGCAAGGGAGGACTGCAGGGATGCTGTTCACCACTGCAGGGAGGAAGTATGTGCGGCCAAAGCTCAGTTAGAGTTGAAGCTGGCCAGTACAGTGAAGGGCAACAAGAAGGGCTTTTTAAAATACATTAACGTTAAAAGGCAGTCCAGAAATAGCATTGGCCCTTTGCTTCATGAGAATGGTCACCTCACAAAAGGCAGAGATGTTTAATGCTTTCTTCGCCTCGGTCTTCAACACCAATGGTGGGCTCAGAGACCCCCAGAGCCCAGGCTAGAGAACCATGACTGTGGGAATGATAAACTCCTAATCAACCCCAAACTTGTGCAGGACTTGCTGCTCCAGCTAGATCCCTGTAAGTCAATGGGGCCTGATGGGATTCATCCAAGGGTACTTAATGAGCTGGCTGAGATCATAGCGAGACCTCTCTCAATGATTTTTCAATGCTCTTGGGAACCTGGAGAGGTCCCAGTTGACTGGAAGCTGGCAAACATCCCAGTCTTCAGAAGGGCAACAGGGATGGCTCAGGTAAGGACAAGCCTGTCAGTCTCACTTCTGTGCCTGGTAACATTATGGAGAAGGTTATTCTGGGAGTTATTCTGAAAAACACCTGAAAGACAAGGCAGTCATTGGTCCCGGCCAGCACAGGTTCACGAGAGGACAGTCCTGCCTAACAAACTTTATTTCCTTCTATGACAAGGTTACCCACCTTTTTGACCAAGGAAAGCCAGTCGATGTAATCTTTTTGGATTTCAGTAAAGCTTTCAGTACTGTCTCTCTCAGCACCCTCCTGGACAAAATGTCCAGCACACAGCTGGATAAACACATAATGCAATGGGTGAGAAATTGGCTGGCGGGTTGGGCCCAAAGGATAGTAAATGGGGTTACATCAGGGTGGCGGCCAGTCACTATCAGGGTTCTGCAGGGATCCATCTTAGCATCAGTACTCTTTAATCTCTTCATAAATGACTTGGATGCAGGACTGGAAGGAATACTAATTAAGTTTGTTGATGACACAAAATTGGGAGGAGGTGTTGACACTGTCAAGGCCAGAGAGGCCCTGCAGAGAGATCTGGGCAGACTAGAGAGCTGGGCAATCACCAACCGTATGAAGTTTAACACGGGCAAGTGCCAGATTTTGCACCTGGGGCACAGCAACCCTGGATGTACAGGCAGACTGGGGAACAAGAGGCTGGAGAACAGGCCCGTGGAGAGGAATCTGGGGGTTCTGGTCAACAGCAAGTCGAACATGAGCCAACAATGTGCCCTGGCAGCCAAGAAGGCCAGCCATGTCCTGGGGTGCACCAAGCACTGCATTGCAGCCGGTCAAGGGAGGTGATTGTCCCGCTCTGTTCTGTGCTGGTGCGGCCTCACCTTGAGTGCTGTGTGCAGTTTTGGGCACCACAGTACATTAAGGATACAAAGCTACTAGCGAGTGTCTAGAGGAAGCCACTAGCGAGTGTCTAGAGGAGGGCCACGAAGTTGGTGAAGGGTTTAGAGGGAAAACCATATGAGGAGTGGCTAAGGTCACTTGGTTTGTTCAGCCTGGAGAAGAGGAGACAGAGGGGAGACCTCATTGTGGTCTGCAGCTTTCTCACAAGGGGAGGAGGAGGGGCAGGTGCTGATCTCTTCTCTCTGGTGACCAGTGACAGGACCCGAGGGAATGGCAGGAGTGTCACCGAAATCGGGAATGAACCTCGTAACACCAGTTACGAGCTAGTGTTAAAAGGCAGGCATTCTTCATTTGCGGGGGATCGCTCACTCCTCCTAACGTGCGTACCGTCAGATCTCATTGTGCCAGTTAAGTACATGATTTGTATACATATTCATTAGCTTTCTGATAAAAGATATACATATTCATTATATGCAGACGTCATTTGTGCATGCCTGTTGGTGTCTCCAGGTGGTCGTCAGGGGTCTCTGGATGAAGGACATACTCTTCCTCCCTGTGTCCGCTAGTTAACCCTTGTTTTCGTGCAAACTCAGTTCTGAGATTACGTATGTACTGTCCTTGAGGGATGGTCTGTTCTTGGTTTAGTGTCTGCTCTGCAGTTCCTTATCTTTATGGCTCTGTACATCTGCTTTTCTTATGGCCAAATGTCACCGTGACTTTGTTTAGGTACTTCAAATCTTGAGGCCTCTCTGACTCCCCTAAAGCAATATGGTTTAGTCATTGTGTAGGCTCTTCTTGTTTTGGCTACCTCATTATTCTGTCGTGCAGGCTGTTCTTGTTTCGGCTACCTCATTATCTTAGCTAAGTTTTGGCTCCAGGTCCCAGCATTAGTTGAGCTACGCTAGATTGTATTAGTAACTCCCAACCCTTTATACCCCGAATCATTGCTAGCTAAAAGTGAGGCTTTAATTTAATCCTTAGAACAGGGGTTTGGACCCTAAGCACTAGGAGAGAGGGTTTGGGATCTAAAAATTAGGCTTTGAGTCTGAAAGGAGAGGGGTTCTGACAGAAACACATCATCTATTGCATTAATGATTAACTAATGACTAAAATACAGATTAAAGAATACACTGATTGTCCCCAGATTTAATGTTCAGTTGGACGGTATAGCAGCATCCATGTTTGGTTAACTTCATCACCCTGGTTACATGAAGATGTGCCAGGGCGGGGTTCGGTTGGGTATCAGGAAGAGATTCTTCACCCAGAGGGTGGTGGAGCTCTGGAACAGGCTCCCCAGGGAGGCAGTCATGGCACCAAGCCTGGCCATATTCAAGAAGTACTTGGACAACGCCCTCAGAGACATGGTGTGAATTTTGGGGTTGTCCTGTGTACGGCCAGGAGTTGGACTTGATGATCCTTGTGGGTCCCTTCCAACTCAGGGCATTCTATGATTCTATAAACACCATGGAAATGGCCTCTAAGATACTTAGACATGATGGTGACAATTTTCTTTGACATGGACAAAAACCAAACTGCCTGGAAGTCCTCTCCAAGCTGTTTACTACCATTTCCCTGCCAGAACCTCACTCCCCTCTTCTCCTCCTCCCGGATCCGTCAACCAAGTTGCTCATGCCGTTTCTCCCTACATGCTTCAGACAAAGTAAGTTAGTAGACTGCTGTCTGAGTTACATACATTAGTCAACTCTTAAAGGGGTTAGTAAGCAACCATATAAATACCCCAGCGAACACATCTGAGGGGAAGGCAATGTCTGGCAAGGCACTGGGGACAAGCAGGTGCAGACAATAACCCATGTCAGCTGGCGTAGCTGTAGCCAGAGCAGGATGTGTCTCTGTGGCTTGTTTGCTCCCTACCAAATGCATGATACAAATGAGCAGAATTTGGGGGAAGCTGCACTTCCAATGACTTGCCCTGCTCAGTGCGGGGACAATTTCCTGAGAGAAAGAAAAGTCTGTAGGTTGTAGGTTCCAGTAAAACCCAGCCGCCTGGCTGTCAGAGGACTTTGAAAATCTGTAAGTAGCCACAGGCACAGCAACAGCTCTTCAGACAACAAAACCAGAAGAGATTTCCTGCTTCTTTCCTTGTATGGTTGGTAGTTTGCATTTGTGCAGCACTGTCTAATAGTATAACTGTAGGGAGAACCTCCACGTGATGCGATATTTCTGTATCTGGCTACCAGTTAAATAAAGGAAATCCAAGCTGGGGGAGAGGGGGTGAAGGGGTTTAAAGAGAGAAATCAAATTGTGCTCTGCTACCCACCGAACAGCTCAGTACCCATCAATATGCCTATAATCAGAAAATTGCACCCGTGTGCGATTTTGTTGGCTTTTACAGGACCTTTACGTAGCTGGAAATAAATTAATTTGAGAAACCAGAATATAGATTTCACTGAATTAGGCACTCCATGCTGAAGAGTTGTGAACTCACATTAACCAGCCGACAGAGAGACCCTGGGAGAACACCGTGATAAGTCATCTGTGTCTTGGCATCTGATGAAATTAAGAATCAGAGAGGACTCCTTGGGGCTTTACTGATACAGTGTTTATTGGGATAAATTATAATATTTTAAACACATGACATCTTAACTACAACGAAGTGTGTTGGATTGGACTTAATGAAGTAGCTTGATACAGAGCTAATTACCTGAAGTCCCGTGATACGACACTGTATATTACACCCCATGGTGTAGCACTTACGTTGTAAGTGGTGACTAAAACACCTTAACGCTGGGATTAATTGGCACGTACTCATCGTGCCGTAAAAGCACTTGCAGTTCTTTTCCTGTGTTTCACCAAAAGGGCCGGAGACTTTATCTGGCATTTAAATTGCGTTTGTGAGATTTTTGTCCATTTTACTTTGCATGGGTGAAAACACTGGCGAGGAGTCATCGTTTTTACAGTTCCCTTGACCATCAACACCACCCTACTGATGTGTCTGGGTTTTTGATATGCCTTTTGATGAACTCTTTTACTTGATGTGTCTCTTTTCTGTCTTTATTGCCAGATCTACAAGGGTCCAGACTGGTCTTTCCGATACACGGGCCTCCAGCTGAACTGTGAATACCGTTTCCGCGTGTGTGCCATTCGCCAGTGCCAAGAGACAGTAGGTCATCAGGACCTGATAGGCCCCTACAGCACACCAGTGCTATTCATCTCTCAGAGGACTGAACCCCCGGCAAGCACCAACAAGGACACTGTGCAAACCACAAGGACACAATGGTCCCAGAGCGACCAAGTGTGTGCTGCTGTCATCCTTGCACTTTTTGCTATCTTTTCCATTCTGATTGCTGTTATCATTCAGTACTTCGTAATAAAGTGAAGAAAAGAGATTTATTTTAGAACGCTGCCCATAACATTTTACTTTCCCATAACCTAAAAGTAATTCTGTTCTCTTGCTTTTACAAAACCAGGCATTTAGCACCGGCATTGGGACTGATGCAGACCTTTTCAGCCACTTTAAAACGCTTACTGGTAGGTATAGGCTGGCACATGTCATTAGAGCGCAAGCCACACAAATACAACCTTTTCTTTAATATGCCTTCTTGCAGTACAAACTCTATACGGGGCAGGCGAGCGGTGTGTAACGAAAAGGGTTCGACCAGTAAACACGAGTGCAAAAATGGTTTCCTGGCCCACACTTCTAAGGGTTGCTACCGTAACAGGGAAGAATGTGTAGATCGCATTTAAAACGTACACTAACAAACTTGTGCTGTATACGATATTAATCTGATGCTGTGAAAGCAATTTAGCGCTGTATTTCTACCTCCTCATTTGTCTTAATTATTTGGGAAGCAGGATCTATGCTGAAAAACAGAAGGGGCTTTTCTCAGGCAGCAAATAATAAACTGGATGGAAGAGTGTGCATGAAGGAAGCTTCTTATCTGATAAATGTGGAGTTCTTCACTGCAAGTAGATGTTTTTGAAAGACTACAAGGGGATGGCACAAGTGGTTTATCTTACCCCCAGGATTTGATGTTTACTTACAAAAACGCCTCTTTTACTTCTTACGAATATAGAAGGGAGAGTGTGAGAGAACTTCTTAGACTTATTATTTAAATGGAAAAACACATTTCCGAAGTTGACCTTTGATTGGATGCAGTTTATACAGATGTCTGTGCCCTCTGATTTTGGCTTAGTTAATAGATTTTTGAGACAAAATTCATTACTGAATTTTTGCTGTTTCCCCAACATTCACTTGCCATATCCACCAGAATCAAGCACTGCCTTTTTTTTTTTTTTTTTTTTTTCGTTTTCTTTCTGTCTGTCTGTCTGTCTTTCTTTGGGGCACCAAATCAGAAGACGAAGTGTAGTAATTTGCACCAGAAGACTTAAAAGCTGCTTTTTTCTTGAGATCCTAATGTTTAATGTAATGTCTCTTTGGATACTGTACCAAATTGTTGATTGCATGTAGTTAATGTTGCATTAGAGCACTTTGCAATTGCATAACTCATCAATGTTTTGTGAGCTTGCATTTGTGAGTTCTTGAATGACCAGACTGAATTTTATCAAGTATCCCATTGACCATCTCGCTAGATGTCAATGATTGCCAGTGACACAAAGCTTGTAGTGAAACTATCTTTTTAAAAAAAAAAAAAAACACACAACAAAAAAACCTACCCTTGTCTCATCACACTTATGTTGTTATACACTTTGTAATTAGCTATTTTTAATTTATTTGAGTTACAGTAGTGGATCATTAATGAATCCTAGTTGTGTTCAGTTTAGCATTTTTAATGGTATTAAACACTTCTGTCGGTCTTAATAATAATAAAAAAGGAACCTCTGTCTTGTGCTTTGAAGATCTCTGAAGAATTTATCTTATACTAGAACGGGCATGTATTGTAATTGTTTATACGTCCAATGATCTGTGCTGTAGAATAATGTTGCTGCGTTCTGTTTTGTTTTGTTTTTCTTAAAAAAAAAAAAAAAACAAAAAATGAAGTGGTGAAGAACTTGGCCTCCACTTGGCGAGAACGATCTGTCTTTAAAATGTACTGTAAGTTTACATTTTATTTCAACTTTGTCATTTGTACCTATAGGCTGATACCTTCCCGCAGGATACCGCGATAACTGATGTTTTCTAAAACCTTCTTAAAAGTGCCATGTTTGGCAGTGCAAATGAGGTGCGTGTAACAGCCCAGAGATTTCTTACGGTTGAATGTCTAAAATGGTAAGATTTGTTACTACAGTTAAATCTGCAGTGACTTAAGTTTTTCATAGTAAAATTCAAATGAGCTCCTATTTTTGATAGTCATTTAATAGTGTATTTGCCATTTGAGCCTCAGTGCGTATTACTGCATTGAAGACAGTTTTTAATGTAATCTTAATTTTACCTCATATACTGTACATTCCAGAAATAAATAAAAAAAATAAAAACACTAAACTTTTTAAAATGTTATAGATACACTACCAAACATATCACTTTACAATGTACAACGTCGGGCTCCACGAAGATGAACCTGTATAGTCTGATAGAGAAATACATAAAACTATGTAGCAAAGCATCTTTAAAAATCTGTGGAAAATAAAAGTATCATTCTTTTTTTTTTTTTTTTTTTTTTTTTTGTCGGTGGTGGTCGGTCCTGTTTGCAGGTAGCGCTGCTGCTGCTGCTTCTGGGGCGCCTGTTCTTTACCCGGCGGCTTCTGCCGCTGTCGCCCTTCGGCGGGACGGGGGCTGCGGCCGCCCCCCGCCCCTCACGGCGGCCTCGGGCCCCTCGTCCCTGGCGGCGGCTTCGCCGTGGGGCCGCTCCCGAGCCGCGGGCGCCTCCCTGAGGCGGCGTGGCGGAGGCGCGGGTGCCTGAGAGGCGGCGGGAGGCGTGCGGCCCCCCTCGAGCCCCCGCCGCCGCGCGGGGAGGAGGCCGGCGGAGCGGGGCTGGCCGCGGCGGGGCACGTCCCGCCTCGGGGGCGGAGGGGGCGGCCCCGCGTACCGCGGCGGTGAGGGCGAGCCCCGGCGGGGGCCGCTCTGCGGCGGGCGGCTCGGCGCTGCCGCCGCCTGCCCGGGGCTCTTCGTGGCCGGCAGCGTCCGGGCGGTGCTGGTCATCCGCGACATGAGGGTGCCCGCCGACCTCTGCCCGGGCAGCTCGGCCGCCTCGGACCTCCTCGCCCTCCTGGGGCTGCCCTTCGCTGGCGCTCCCGGCCCCAGATCCTGGGGCGGCTGCCGTGCTGCCTCTCCCGCTCCCTCAGCGAGGGCTGCACCACCCTCCGCACCGCCGCCCTCGTGGCGGAGCCCCACCTCGCCACCACCACCCTGCCACCTGCTTCCCCGCCAAGGCCAAGGCGGTCGTCACCAGTGCCGGGCGAAGGCTGCCATGGGCGTCCCCGGGCCTTCACCCTCCTCTCCACCAGCCCCTTCTTCCTCCTGAACAGCGTGGAGCAGCCCAACAACCGCACCGACTCCAGCCGCGAGTCAAGCCCACCCCGCAGGCCACGGAGTCCGGCCTGCTGGCCACCATGTTTTGGGTCAGCACCTCCTGCTCCATCCTGCCCATCATCTGCCTCAATGTCCTCTACAGCTTCATCGGCCAGGGGCTGTGGCAGGGCCGCACCTGCCCCGGGTGTCCAGGAGGGTGCTCTGAGAGACAGTACTGAAAGCTTTACTGAAATCCAAAAAGATTGCATCAACTGGCTTTCCTTGGCCAACTAGGTGGGTAACTTTGTCATAGAAGGAGATTAAATTTGTTAGGCAGGACTTTTCCCCTCGTGACCCTGTGCTGGCTGGGACCAATGACAACACCTCTGAGTAGCAAATTTCGCTTCTGAAAAGTAAGTTTGCTTTTCTTAGTGGTCTTTCATGGTTCTAATCAGAGTAAATCCACTGTTTGCCCAAGCAGGCTGAAAAACAGCAGCTTAACCCTTACGAGCCATTTGCAGACAAACCACATCACACCGAAACGCTTCCCGCTGATGTAGGATGCTTTTAATTTTTAGTTCAGGCTTTGCAAAGTTAGGGACTGCACTCTGCCCCAGGGATTTAGTTTGTAACTAACTAGTGACCAATCTGAAGGAAAAAAAAAAGGAAAAGAAAGCAAAAAGAAATCCAACTGTTGATCAATGAGCATAAAACAAAATGCTCTGGCTGTTTTGTTTCTACCTTTAGTGAAGGTTTTACACGCTACGTGGGAGACTCCTTTTACCAAGGATATAATCGGATGGAAATAGCGTAGCACAAAGGAAAGAAACTAATAAGCCCGAAAGAGTACATTTGCTAACTTCTTGGAGGAAGGTGTTTACACTGGATTAGGCACAAGGTTTTCCAACAGAACCACCTGTGTCCACAATCTCCTCAGAATGCACTGAACCAGACCAATTCCCCCTTATCTCAAAGAGCCAGCAGTGCTACGCATGTGATGTATTTCAGGTGCAAACTTGATTTGGGTATATCCCTGGGGGGGGGTTAAGCTCTGAGAAACCCAAAGGATGCTCCAGAAATGATTATCTGTTTTACTTAGGTGCATTTATAAACAAAAATACTTAAAACCATCGCTACAGTAGTATGCTTATTTAATTGCTCCTCATCTGTGTTGCCATTGCAAGAGTGTTTGTGTTTGTAGTTGTATTGTGTTAAAATGCTGCACAAGACCAGGAGAACAGCTGGTATGGTTCAGGCTAGAGATCTATCTAGTCAAATATCTGCCTCTGGCAGTAATTGTCTGGGGATGCATGTATGAGCTTCAGTGGGAAAAAAAAAAATAACAGACCAACTACACTGTGGGCCTTTACGTGAGCTCAGCGGGAGCTGGGGTGACTGAGGTTCAGCCCTCACGCTACGGTCTTTTACAGTACCGCTTCTCATGCTGACTTTCGTTTTCATGCCGCACGCATGGCGGTACAGACATTGCCGAGGAGAATCTTTGTTGTGCCTGATGTTATCTGGATGTTACACCACTGTTGGGTTGTTTACGTTTGTTCTCAGCAAACTCATCTCATGGTTTAGCTGAAGATGTTACCAGTTCCGTTTTAGTCCAAAGACTAACAGTCAGACTTGGTGCTATTCCTGTTTTTATGGTTTTCCAACAATTTAATGCCATTATTTCTATGTATCATTTGTACCGGTTAGAAGAACCTGCAAAATCAGCCACGTAAAATGTAGTTTACTGGATGGTTGTAAAGTTAACTCACTCCTTAACAATCGCATGTGTTATTTTGTCTTACAGCTGTGAAGGTTCTGGCCTTCGTAGCTTGCTGGTTGTCTTTCCACATTGACAGGATCGTATTTATAGACACCCAAGAAAGCAGGATGATGCTGTTCTCCCAGCACTTTAATATATTTGCTCTGCAGCTTTTCTACCTGAGTGCATCCATCAATCCTATCCTCTACAACCTCATTTCGAAGTACAGGGCAGCAAGCCCTACAAGCTCCCCCACTGAGCTGCAGAAAGGGCTTTCACGGTAACAAAAGACACTGGTGGCTACATGGAGATGAGTGCGAGCACAAGATGCGCCACCAGCTTCCAAGGCTGCAGCCTGCACTTTTCCAGGAGTTCTCTGCACAGGAAGGGAACTTCCTTTTCACAGGAGAGTCACAGAAGAATGGGTATTTGTCAGGCTGTGTGGTATTTTGTAATCGTTTCTGTTTTGAAACACACGTATTTTTGTTAACAGGGCAAGCAGGGACCTTACATTAGCAAGGCTGATGTGCAGTTTGTGAAGGATAACTCGATAGGAAAAGCTGGGGTAAACTGCCAGTGAAATTGTGGTTTCGGTTTATTACGTGTTGTCCATTGCACGTGTTCTGTGCGATTTCTAGTATTTTCTAAAAAAACGTAACGTCAAGGAGCGCAAGGGAGGAGGGAGTTTGAGGCAGCAGCTCTGCTTGGGTGCCAGAATGGGTAAAACCCCCAGAGAGCCTTTGCCATTTTAAAATGGTTTTCTTATAAATGGGATTTTACAAAACACAGTCTTGCAAGGAGATGGACACAAAAGAAATCGCCCACCACCTTGAACATCCTTGGAAGAAGGAGGTGTATATTTTTAGTACCCGGTCTGTAAGCATGAAGGGGAGTTTCCCAGGCAGTTTCACTGACTCTTCCCATGGGAAATCATCTCCTCTGCACAGCAGCCTCTGAGCTTAACCCTTTTGGTCTGACCCATGCGATGAAATAAGGTCTCTTATTCATACACTGGCAACCAGTCCCATGTATCTGTAAGAGTTTAGATATTCCTGACCACTTCCTCGTGATAGATCCATAGCGTTTGGTTACCGTTAGCGGTCTGAACCCACTGCGTCACGTTACGAATTGCCTGCAAATAATACACCGAGTTAACCCATCTCGCCACAAATGAGACCCATCACTGAACGTGCTGTGCTGCAGCCGGGACTTACTGCTGAGCAACGCTGCACTGCAAGTCAAAACCCAACTCCCTAATTTTGCTCCAAAGGTTTTAAATACAAACTTAAGCTATAGAATTTAGGAAGAAGAGCTTGATGTTAGGAAGAGCTAGAAGGAGTTGCCGTCGCACCTGAGTGATTTACCTGTTACCTTCTTGGCTACAGTAACATAAATCTGGACCAGAATCGAAGAAGTGGGACTGTGCTTACAGAAGCATCACTGGTGGTATGTCTGCGCTTGCCCTTAGTTATCTGTTAACCTTTGTTAATTAACATCTGTGGTTCAAAAAAGTAACGGTACATGCTGGAGTTTGCTCCACATGAAGGTAGAATTCAGGATCTGGCTCAGAGATCTCAAGATGGCAGAGCTGAACTTGAGCCTTCACTGCGTTTTGAAAATATGACCAATTCACCATTTAACAATCACAGAATCATAGAATTGTTAAGGCTGGAAAAGGTCCTTAACACCATCGAGTCCAACCACTAACCTATCACTGCCAAGTCCACCATTAAACCATATCCTCAAGCACCACGTCTACCCTTCTTTTAAATACCTCCAGGCATGGAGACTCAACCACCTCCCTGGGCAGCCTGTTCCAATGCCTGACAACCCTTTCGGTGATGAAGTTTTTCCTAATATCCAACCTAAACTTCCCCTGGCACAGCTTGAGACCGTTTCTTCTCATCCTATTTCTTGTTACTAGGGAGAGGAGTCGAACCCTCGCCTCGTTACAACCTCCTTTCAGGTAGTTGTAGAGAGCGAAGAGGTCTCCCTTCAGCCTCCTCTTCTCCAGGCTAAACCACCCCAGCTCCCTCAGCCATTCCTCATAAGACTTGTTCTTTAGACCCTTCACCAACTTCATTGCCCTCCTCTGGACACGCTCCAGCACCTCAATGTCCTTCTTGTAGTGAGGGGCCCAAAACTGCACACAGTATTCGAGGTGCAGCCTCACCAGTGCCAAATACAGGGGCACTATCACCTCCCTGCTCCTGCTGGCCACACTAGTCCTGATACAATCCAGGATGACATCGGCCTTCTTGGCCACCTGAGCACACTGCCGGCTCATGTTCAGCCGGCTGTCAGCCAGTACCCCCAGGTCCTTTTCCTCCAGGCAGCTCTCCCGCCACTCCTCCCCAAGCCTGTAGCGTTGCATGGGGTTGTTGTGACCAAAGTGCAGGACCCAGCACTTGGCCTTGTTGAACCTCATACCGTTGGCTCCAGCCCAGCGATCCAGCCTGTCCAGGTCCCTCTGTAGGGCCTTCCTGCCCTCCAGCAGACCGACACTTCCACCCAGCTCAGTGTCATCTGCAAACTTACTGAGGGTGCACTCAATCCCCTCATCCAGATCATCAGTGAAGATATTGAACAGGACCGGCCCCAACACCGAGCCCTGGGGAACACTACTCGTGACCAGCCGCCAACTGGATTTGACTCCATTCACCACCACTCTCTGGGCTTGGCCATGCAGCCAGTTTTTAATCCAGCACAGAGTGCGCTTGTCCAAGCTGTGAGCAGACAGCTTCTCCAGGAGACTGTGGGAGACAGTGTCAGAGGCCTTACTAAAGTCCAGGCAGACAACATCCACAGCCTTCTCCTCATCCACTAAGCAGGTCACCTTATCATAGGAGACCAGGTTAGTGAGGCAGGACCTCCCTTATAAACTCATGCTGGCTGAGCCTGATCCCCTGGGTGTCATGCATGTGCTGCGTAATGATATTCAAGATGATCTGCTCCATGACCTTTCCCGGCACTGAGGTCAGGCAGACAGGCCTGTAGTTTCCCGGATACTCCTTCTGACCCTTCTTGTAGAGGGGCATCACATTCGCTAGTTTCCAGTCATCTGGGACCTCCCCGGTTGACCAGGACTGCTGACAAATGATGGAGAGTGGCTTGGCGAGCTCCTCTGCCAGCTCCCTCAGTATCCTCGGGTGGATCCCATCCAGCCCCATGGACTTGTGAACATCGAGGTGAAGGAGCTGGTCGGTGACTGCCACCTCTTCAGCAACTGGGACTTCATTCTGCATACTAGCTCCATCTCCCAGCACAGGGGCCTGACAACCCTGAGGATGACCAGTCTGACTATTAAAGACTGAGGCAAAGAAAACATTAAGTACCTCAGCCTTCTCCTCATCTTTCGTAGTAAGGTTACCTTCCACATCCAACAAAGGAGGGAGATTCTCCCTGGCCCTCCTTTTGTCACTGATATATTTATAAAAACATTTTTTGTTATCTTTAATGATGGCGGCCAGTTTAAGTTCCAGCTGGGCCTTCGCCTTTCTAATCTTTTCCCTGCATAACCTCACAACATCCTTGTAGTCCTCCTGAGTCACCTGCCCCTTCTTCCAAAGGGGGTAAGCTCTCCTTTTTTTCTTGAGTTCCAGCCAAAGCTCACTATTCAGCCAAGCCAGTCTTCTCCCCTGCCTGCTCGACTTAAGCCACATAGGGACGGCCTGCTCCTGCACATTTGAGACTTCCTTCTTTAATAACATCCAGCCTTCCTGGACTCCTTTGCCCTTCAGGACTGCCTCCCAAGGGACTCTGTTAACCAGACTCCTTAACAATCCAAAGTCTGCCCTTCTGAAGTTCAGGGTAGTGGTTTTGCTGACCCTCCTCCTTACTTCTCCAAGAATTGAGAACGCTATCATGTCATGGTCACTGAGCCCAAGACAGCCTCCAGCCACCACATCACCCACCAGGCCTTCTCTGTTCGTAAACAGCAGGTCCAGTGGGGCACCTCCCCTGGTTGGCTTGCTCACCAGCTGCATCAGGAGGTTCTCCCACGCACTCCAGGAACCTCCAAGACTGCTTGCTCTCTGCTGTGTTGTATTTCCAGCAGATAAGTTGTTGTCTCCCATGAGAAGTAAGTTGAAGTCTCCCATGAGAACAAGGGCTAGAGATTGTGAGACTTCAGCCAACTGCTTGTAGAGTACTTCATCTGTCTCCTCATCCTGGTTGGGTGATCTATAACAGACTCCCACCAGGATGTCTGCCTTATTGGCCTTCCCCCTGACCTTTACCCATAAGCACTCAACCTTATCATTACCATCGTTGAGTTCTAGACAGTCAAAACACTCTCTAACATACAAGGCTACCCCTCCACCTCTCCTTCCTTGCCTGTCCCTTCTAAAGAGCTTGTAGCCATCCATTGCAGCACTCCAGTTGAGTCATCCCACCATGTTTCCATGATGGTGACCACATCATAGCTTCCCTGGCGCGCCATGGCTTCCAGCTCCTCCTGTACTCTGCCCATAGCTCTGACTCACTGAATTAAAAAAAACTAAAGAGAGAAAAAACCCCACCCCCTAGCTCACTGCACACACATTCCGCTTTCTTCTTCTGTTGGCTTCATCCTGGGGGAGGGTTGGGTTGCTTTTCCTGCAGGGGTGGTGTCATTCAAATGTTATAATAACAGAACAGCTGGTATTTTGTGTTTGTTTCGACAGGTTATTTTTAAGAGTAATCTTTGTAAATGTATGCAGACTGAGGGGTGAAAAAAAAAAAAAGCTTTATCACATTGATATGTGGCCATGGAGGCTGTTCTGCGTGCCTGTGATCCGCTGGTAAAGGCTTTCCTTTATCACTAGCTACTAACTTGCATGGGGAGGTGCAAGTTCCCTGGCAGAAATTTCCACAGAAGCAGTCCCTTAGGTCCCACAAGCACAAGGTGTGAGCGGGAGGAGGCAGGGAAATGCCCTAGTGGGATGCTGAACCAAACCCCCTCTTTTCCGGGGTGTGCTCCTTCCCACAGAGATCCCTGGCACCCCTCTGCTCCCAAAGCATTCCAGGTGTCCAGGGTAGGGCCCTCCATGGCTCCCTCGCAGCTGGGACCCCATCTGTGACTGCATGGGTCACCATGTTTCCACAGGGAGCTTCAGGCTTGGGCTGCTCCCGCTCAGCATGGGAGGCCGCAGCAGAAGGCTTCTGTTCCTGGTCGTTTGCATCCCTGTTATAAATATCCCTTTTGCACACTTGATAAAATAACACATGGAGCAAATGGCATTTGTGAGCTTGCAGTGCCTTTTTGATAGTGCTCTGTCACCCCCAGGACAAACGCTTAGGAAATAGCTGGAGCTTGGGGAGTTTCCTCAGAATCCACCAGGCCTGGCACTGCTGTCTGCAGCCATCAGTACTGGATTGTGTAAGGAGGGATGTTGTAAATAATAATTTAAAAAAATGTTGATTTAGTCCCAAGAACTCTGTGTTCAGGTGCAGCCAGGCTACCTTTAAAAGAAATATTTAAGAAATAGTTTCTGTACAGGCTATAAAATACCAGGGAAAATGGACTAGAGGTGCAGAGCGACTTTGCCAGGCAGAGAGAAAGGAATGACAATAATTTTTTTTTTTTTTTTTGGGGGGGGGGGGGGGCACAGGGAACATAAAAGCAAAGCACAAAGAACAGATGATAAAAAGAAAGCATGTTGAAGTACTCTGTGTCTTAAGACACCACTTAGTAAAATTCAGTGATTTGGCTCAGCCCACGACTGACCCTGGAGACTTGTTAGAGGATGACTGTACTTAGGAAGACGTTAAACCAAAATTAACCACCTGAAGTTTGAAAGGAATCTAAACCTGTTGGTTCTTAAACCAGTTTTTCTGTACAGAGTGGAAAGGAAGCCCTCCCATGGCCCACAGCCTAAAGCAACAGCTCAGCCCCTGGCAGGGGGATGGTCACCAGGTCCCACGGGCTTTGGTGCCACAGCATCGGCCTCTACCACTCGCTTGGAGACCTGCGGTCTCGGGCAGCACTCGCTGACCGCCTGCCCCACGCTTGCAAAGCTGCCAGGCACCCACTGCTGGCTGCCAAGCATTGCAATAGAACAAAAAAAAAAGAAGAATGAGTCGGTAGCTCAACAGCAAGTTGAGAAAAGATGCCCAGAAAATCCTTGGAAACCCTTCTCTGGGAGGGAGGCTACACCTGCAAAATCTTACTAGTCTGATGCAGACACAAAGCTCGTGAAAGCTTTACAGCCTAAATAGTTGTGACTGAGAAGGAAGATGGTCTCTGATGAACAAATCATTCGTACAAGATCTACTCATTGCTGCTTGTGTGACCAGCTTCCCACGAGCCCGCTCAGAAAGCCGCTGGGACCACTTAAGTTTATTGATACCTGCTTTTAAGTCAGTAGTTTGCCACATCTGCTCTGCTGTCCCTTTAAGCAGGCAGAAATAAAGCTGCTGAAGTTATTGGGAAAACACATTTGCATATTCTGTTGCCTTCAGTTAAGTTTTGCTGCTGATAAGACCCAGGTTCATTCTAACACTAGTTAAGTTTTCTCACACTTACAATCCCCGGTTTATCAGAAACAGGGAAAGCAGCAGCCACTGCAACCAGCAACACTGGGGCATGTGCCAGGAAGTCACCCCCAATACCCTTCCGATTTTCTGTCTAATTTCCATACTCATTAAGCAGCTGTACACAGAGTGTGTAATTGGGGGTAGGATAGTCCCTAGCTCTAACCTAACTTCATTTGCAGTGTGATAACACTATGTCACCCTTTCCCTTAATGTGACTCTAAATTAAATATGTATTAGGCTATCTAAATCAGACAATAGCTATTAGAAATCTATTCTAAAAATGGAATTTGTATTCTAAAATAAATACGGAAAACCAGTAGTTTCTTACTGCAAACACCAATATTTCTCTCCTCTATTTAATCAGATAACCTGATCTGTGCATGGCGATGCTTGTAAGGGAGTCAAAGCATCTTTCACTCCCAGTGAGTTGATGCTTCAAGGTTCACTGCTTATTTCCCACTCAGCAAAATACATACAGAGGTACAAGATAGGCGGTTCTAACTGAAATGTTTTCTAGATTGGAAACAAATGGTTCTTCTGGTCCTTGTGGAGTATCTGCATTTGTATTTTACCAATTGTTTTACCATTTACTGCGATCTTCACAGTGCTTTATTGCAAAAAGACAAACAAATCCTCTTTTCCTTGCCCCCATCTCTTTGGAAGTTGTGTGAACCAAGCAAACAAGATTTCTTCTGAGGGTGCCTCCTGCAATGAATTGAAACCTTCAAACACCAGCTTCCAAATGCTGCCATTTGTGGGATCCTTCCAGGGGAAAAAGCACATGCTGCAGCAAAGACCCACTCAGGGATGTGCAGAGCGGCCCTGGGGCATCCTACGCAGCTCCTTCCCCCCACTCGCCACCATCCAGGCAATTCTGGCATCAGGGCAGGGCAAAGGGACTGTCACCTCCTTCCCCAGCCTCCATGTGTCACCTGCCCTCTCCAGACAGCTCTCCTCTCAGCTGGCCCTGGCCTGGATCAGTAAATAAAAAAAGGCTTTTGCTGTCCATTTTTCTCTTTAATGTCTCAATTAGAATTTAAAAAAAAAAGACAACTAGCCAGAGGGGCACAAGATAAGCACCCTCGTTGTTTCATACAGCAGCAGTTTGGCACACTCATGGCAATCGACCTTTTGGTGAACAGAGACCTTCCAAGTTCAAAGCTACTCTTTTACTTGCTAAAATAATGCTGTCTCAAAAGGCACTTTGCAGCTCGCCTGGCAAAACAGCAAGGCACAGGGACACAGATTTTCTCCCTACAGCCATCCCCTTAAATATCCCATTCAGTACCATGCTGCATTGCCCCCACAGAAACATAAAGCCTGAGGCCATCTCCACAATTCAGACAGAGAGATTATACAAAATAAGCAGAAAAAGAGCCAGGTATAAAGTGACTTGGGTGTGACCCAAACTGCTCTGAATTAGCTAAACTGGCTGAACAATGCCTTGGCACAGTTGAGCCTGATGGGAACAAGCCCCAGCATCCCTGGGGCACCACCTCCTATTTGATTTAGGAACAGGCTTACCTTCACCAAAATAAGCCACTTTTATGTTAAAATTGGTATCCAGAGGTGTATTTCCACTGCTTTAGGGAACAGTTTACAAACTGGTTACTGTATGCTCCTGGGCACCTGTAATGCTGCACTCGAGCTTTGGTAGAGGTTTCCTGGAGCTCAGAAGAAAACTGGGGGAAAACACTGCAGCTGGGGGCAAGGTTTGCATCTGAGGAGCTGAGGGGGCAGATACAAAATTAAACCTTTTAGGCACTCTGTACCAGTAGATCTTAATACATTTTCTCCCAGGGCAAAGTGCAGCATTTCCTCTACGCTGCAGGGTCAAGTCCAGATGCTGTACGTTCTTTATCACCAACGCAAGCTCAGTGTCTCTGACAAGGCAGGCACGGGCTTGCAATAACGGGGTGAATATCAAGGGACCAAGGATCTCCAGAGCCTGCCCAGATATCACTGATGGAACCCCAGATGAGCCTCAAAGCACTGGGAGCAAAAGCAATGCTGTCTTCTGCTGAACATCCCTACTGTGGGAACACTAGGTGACCCCAAACATCAAGGCTGATGCCACCCTGTGCTTCCATGGGCCATGCAGATCTCCAAGCACGCCACCTAAGCCAGTGACTTCCAGGGCATTTAGAAAAGCCAACCTTGGACTAGAAAATGGCTGTCCAGGTTGGGGAAGCACCTAACAGTGACGAGCTCTGGACCTCCTCCTGCAGCAGCACCCGCTGCTCCATCCACCCTGGCAAACATGGAGGCAGGGGAAAGGCGTTCTCCACCCCCAAAGTTGGCAGGGACCAAGGACTTCAAATAGAAACAATAAATAAAAGTAAACAAAAAAACCAAAAGCACAAGACATTACATAAGTATGTCAGCTTTAAACCAAGTTGTTCTTTACCTTTCAGGTGTGAAAAGCCTGGGAAGGTTAGAAGAAGGAAGGAAAGCCACTTCATAGCTTTTCCTTCTCCTGGCGAATCACCTCTCTGCTACCCAGAGGCCACCACTGCTGCCAAGCACCCTGTGATGCCCATCCCCACACCCACATTCGCTGTGGGCGTGCAGAGGGAGCACCCAGACGATAGCCTTGGGGCCCCAGCCAGCTTTCATATTTGGGAAGAGGTTTTCCCCTAAATGCCCTCCAAGCTAATCATTATCATCCTTCAGACCTTTCCATAAGAACTCACCTTTCTTGTGATGCTTAGTGAAAAAGTCTCCAAACCAAAGCCAAAGCTGGCTGCAAGTCAGATATCACATACTACAGCGGTGTCTGAAACCTGAGGCTTCACCAAATACCACTGGCATTAGCAACAAAGGGCCCAACATCAGCACAGTGAGCCAGCCTGAGAGGCACCACCTAGAAGTCACTGAAATCAGTACGGAGAGGCAGAAACGCAAGCAAGATGAGAGGGTGTATTTACCTGGAATGGAATGAGAACCACCACCAGCATCTGGTGCTACACAAGGCACTGAGGTTCCTCTGGAGGGTGGTGCAGTTGCTTTATCAGAGATGGCAGCTACCCTGGCCAGAGCAAGAGATAGAAGGCAGCAAAAGGATAAAAGTAACTTTTAGTTTCTCTCAGAACTTAAGATATCCTATGTGACAAGGTGAGATCCCAAGTGCCCTCACACCCTGCAGCCACTAATGGGTCTTACACTTGCTACAGTAGAAGCGAGTCACCTCTTGTGTCAGTGCTCAGCTGTGATGTCAGACTCCTGCTGTCTGCCCATGACAGTTCCTCAACACTCAGTACCTGTCTGCTGTTATTTTGGGGATCTGTGCACTGCAGGACTCTGCAATGTTTCCCCACTCTGAAGCTCTGCAGAGACTGCAAAGCAATTCTAGGAAGTATTTAAAAGCAACAGAAAAAAACCAGCCTCGCTTCTGCTATTAAATCAAAGATATCAGCACATAATGGCCTACAGCTAAACTGATTACAAAGGGAAGGATAAGGCCCAACACGTTTTGCCCATCTTAACAAGGAAATCAGTTCCCTCATTCGAATATAGATAGGTCTGTTCTTTGTCTGTGCTGTGCAAATACACCCCAAAGGCAAGCTGTGTTTTGACCCTGTGAAAGCAGAGGCTGTCCACAACTGCAGAAGAGGAGGAATCTAGAGAGAGGCTGAGTCTTCCCCTCTCTAGGGAAGATTTTCTCAATCCAGGGTTTCAGTTCTGGTGAGTCAGGCAGCAGTCCCAGCCCTGGAGCTTATTTGAGGCTTGTAGGCATCACCTCTTCACAGTCCTTCATTTCAACAGACCTCAGCAGAGCCTGCTGGACTGACCTGGACAAGCTGTACCTGTGCAAGGGAACCATCTCACCCACTTACCCCTGGCATCCCACTCCTCCAGAGCAAGCCTGTGTGCTGACCATCACGCAAGGGACCAGCCCCGGCGGGTCAGTGCAGCTGGGCAGGCTGCAAGTTCAGCCCTTGCCTTACGCAGGCTTTTTCTCTCAGCAAGACCTTAATGAAAACAAGCTCTTCGCACGCCCAGATGGAAAGGAGTGACCTGCAGCAGTTATCGCACAGGATCCGTGCCCTCAGACCTAGTCCTTGCACTGAGAAGCTGGGCAAAGGGAGCTAAGATAAGGCAAGCTGCTCCTGCACGGAGCAGCAGCACATTCTTCCTGCCTCTGGAAGTTACCATAAAGATGCAGAATGGACAGACCCAGAAAGCAGTAACATCTGCTCCTTTCTATGCTGCCTGTTGTAAAGGGAGATCCCTCCTGCAGAGCCTGGGAATGGGAAGGAAGCAGGGGACAATGGAATCTCCTGAAAACAGCCCTGGCTGAGACAAGCCTGGGAAAGGCACAAGAAAACGCAGAAGAGCAGCAGGAGGTGGTCCCATGGAGCAGAACCCCGCTACCACACAGAAGAGACCCACCCAGCCCCATTTCTTCCTCGTACATTCTATTCCCTCCTTACATATTTTCTCTTCACTAACTGATTTGGTCTCCACAGGCCATTTTGCAGCTGTTGGTGAGAAACAGCAGCTCTTGTCAGGAGCTTGTAATAGCCAGAGTCTTAATTTTCATTTTGTTTCTTTCTTTCCAGACACTTCTTGCTTTGTAAAGCGTATGTGTGTGTGCAAGGAGCAATCTGTCTCCAGGACACCTTTCCATGTGGAAATGTCAAATGTATTTCATTTTAATCTGGGCTCTAGAAATACTGCAATTTTTCTAAACAGGGAAAAAAACGAATTCTTGCCTCCTTGTCACCGAAACATGGGACAGAACTGTCAAAGGGAACACATAACAGTAAGAAAAATTGACAGGTAATCTCTGTCACAGAATGGGAGAAAAATCCAAATCAGACCATTTGACAGCACACACCACTGCACTATAACCAATGTCCAAAAAGACAGCCTTAGAAGAAATTATCTCTGTTGGCTTGCAGACTGGAAGAGCAGGTGGGGTGCTGGTTTTGTGCTGGGCAGCCTTTGGGATATTTGTACAACGGAATTACAAGCTTTATCACACAAATGACAAGGAACAAAATCCCATGCCCATGCTCAGGGGAGTTGGACTGTGAATGAATTTGGGTCACAGACCCACAGGGCAGGGTGGTGTGGAATGCCCCAAACCATACTCTCATGTTGAAGCCAGCGGAGCAAAATCAGAGTGGTTGCTGAGCGTCCAAAGGACCCCGCTAGTGCTCAGCGCCATGCAGGGGCAACCCTAACGCAGCCAAGGGGTGCTCACCACCTCGCAGGATAGGTCTGCTGTGCCTCAGCAGTTGCTGTCTGCTGCAAAGTATAACCAGGAGAGCATTGGATTCCAAGTATCTGTAGGTAATGCAGCAGCAATCGCTTCCAAGCTGTCAGCATGCACCTGGCCCTGTTAGGAGGAAGAAAGTCAACACTAGCTGCTTTTGGTGACCAGCATGGAAAGAGCTGTTCGTAACCCAGTTACCATCAATGCTGCATGCCACCAGCATGGCAGGATGCTGAACTCTTCCCTCACAAGTGAGAGACTAGAGCCTATGATTTCTACAGCAGGAGAGGTGTGGAGGGTTTGCACAGACATTTTTGCTGCCTCCATGTTGTGGAGTTGACAGATGACTGACTTTTACACAGTTCCTAATCTTGCTGTTTTGCAAAGCAATGAAAAAGGCAGCAAATGCCAAAGAGTCTGATATACAGACTTAAAGCCCAAGCTTTTGGAGAAGGTCTGTGGTTCACCTCCCTTCTTTTTATCCTCCCTGCAGCTTGCCCAGCAGGACAAGCCACAAAAGAATCATCTCACCTTCTCCTGGTTAAGTGAGTGTTTCAGAAGCTGAAACGCCGTTGGCCAAAAAGTGCTCCCAGAGGCCAAGCCCTTGGGCCTGGATCTCCCACCTCAGTGTTACCATCCTCGGTCTCCACTTGCAGCAGGGCAAAAGCATGGAAACCAGGCTAGGTGATCTGTGGTAGGAGAGCAGGCAGGAAGATGCCCAGGCTCTGTGCCACCTTACGGACAGCCACACTCAGCACCAGACTCTGTATTAAAAGCCTGTAGCAGGCATTGTCTGCACAGGACTGGGGATGCCACGTGTCCAACAACAACCAACATGCAGTACCCTCACTGTGGCTACCTGCAAAGACTGCATAGCAGCTATATAGATGGAAACTGAGAAACCAGCAAAATGCTCTCTTTACAGCCACCTGAAAGACTGTTCTTATACTGCAGCCTAGGCATAGCCAATGTGCCCTGGCTTACGCCCTTTGAAATCAGCTGGTAAAGTCCCCAGGGCTGGGCTCTCGGAGGGGTTCCTGCTCAGGGCAGGCTTCCCTGCACATCATCTCAGTTGTCACAAATCACACTCCTGCTACAACACACTCAGTATTTTCCTTTCCACTGCACGTGACTTTAGTACGCTGCTTTATAAAGCACTTTGCCGTCTGTTCCAAGTTCTTTTATACAGGTTTCGTTTGTGTGATATCCAGGTTGTTATCTATATCAGAGTTATACAAATAGTTTCTTAAAAGAATTTAAACACATGGGAAATGTTTGCCATTTATCCCAGCCACTTCTGAAAGGTGTATTTTTATCTTTTCCTGAGGCATAATTTCTAACAAAATCCCATCTTGTCATTTTGATGTATAGGACACCATTGACTGTTGGCAGTTGAAAAGTTAATTTGTGTTAATTAACATCATAGATCCAAAGCACAGTAGCAATGCTTCAATAAATTCTTGTGTTACTGTCACATCTGCAAAGATGTATGTATGCACATGCAAGTATCTGAAGGAACCTTAGCTAGCGCTGCAGATTAAATGCATAATACTGGTATAAAATGCAGTCAGGTAATATTGCTCAGTGAAACAATGGTTTGTTATTCAGCTGCTGAATATATAAATTCTGGGCATCTAAATCAGCAGCTACTCCAGATGACCCGTATATGGGCATGGACATGGGATTAGCCTCTCACTCTAAATCTTTCATAACTTTGGCATGACCCAAAACTGGTTGCTTTTCCAATACCAGAGCAACACAATGTCTTTACTGTGTCTAAAGAAAGACACCCTCACTCTATGGCAAGGTCTACTCTCTACTGCTTCCAACGGAGATGCAAACTAGGCACAGGGACAGCTTCATGGGAAAGTAGACATGTCTGAGGTTGTCACGGGGGGGGCGGGGGGGGGAATTATGTCTCTTAAAGAGCCACTGCCAAAGCCATCAGCAAAAGTGATTTTAGTAAGGTGTTGTAAAGTGAGACTTAAAGTTCAGTGGCAAGGTTCCCTCTGTTACTTAATGCAGAGGATATAATAATGGTTCAGAGTTACCAATGCAAAGCCAAACTCGGCAATACAAAATCTTAGTGCACTATAATACAAGGTTATGTGCGATATCGGTCACTTACCAAAGGTCTGCAGTTGGTAAGGGGTCTCAGCCTAGGGGAGTAACCTTGAGAGGTGTCCCAGCTCAAGGGGAGATCACTGCCATGCAGCCAGCTGCTCAGCAGGGAGAGCTCAAAGAAGGCTCACTCAGGCTGTATATTTAGGGAATAAAGTGGTTGGCTCATAGTCAAATGACAAGCGATGGAAAAAAATAAGGATGAGACTCCTTGTACCCACAACTTTTTGTTCCTTGATAAATGAGTCTTGGAAGAACCACCTGCTATTCATGTGTTAATTGCATGCTCCATGTTCCAGTGTCCAAGCCCATATGCATCAGTGCTCACCATGTCACCCTGTGCTGTGTGGGTTTTCAGAGAACAGGTTGGAACTAGAGACATTTTTGGCCTAGTTATGGCCTGGGCCTTTGCTTCCTTTGGAGGCTGAACCAAACTACTGCTAGCTTGGGGAAGGAGTCGAATGCATCTGCCACAGAGGTGAAACGTGGCAGCTGTAGGAACAGAGCACCAGCAAACTCAACTTCAAGTCTGGAGCGTAAGAGCTCCCAGGTTTATGTCCCATCAGAGTACTGAGCTGTGGCTGAGCTGATGTACAGCGGATGCCTCCGTCCCTAGGTTACAGCCTATCCTCCAACAGGTGCCTGCAACCCCTTCTTAATGCAATGCACTGGAAGGAAGAAATTGCCATCTTGCTTAGAAATTGACTTATTTTGCCCTTTTAATTGTTTTAATTAAAGTAATTAATACCTGATTGTTTGCTTGCTTGGTGCAATTTCAGTTATGAGATTAACAGGTATTTTTTCATAATTAACAGAGTGATGAGGCTGAAGGATGTATCTGGTTCTGCCTGACAGCAGCACAAAAGCTTTCTTCTAATGAGTTGTCAAAAACCATATCACCAGCAGAAACTCCTTAACCATGACTCGCAGAGAGGAAAAAAAAAAAGAGAAGCTTGTATTTGCACAGCACAAACAAGATAACTTACACAAGCAGATATGTCCTATATGAGCTGATGGGGCGTAGCTGCTACAGCAATGTTTAATTGCTCACTGATAAGACTTTCTAAGAGGAAGATTTTTCTTTTTAATTCCAGAAGGCAGACCAAAAGTCAGAGTAGAACTAGTAGAGATCAATACAGATCCAAACCCCCAGGAATTAGGTACAGTAAGCTATTCTTACTAGTTTTGAAACAGATGATCAGCTTCACTGTGTATCACTATACTCCAGTTAAGACTTTAGGGTAGGTGTAAAGTAATCTGCATTAAGAGGGTGAATGGTAGTGCAGGAAACCATGTTTCAGGATCTAAAACCTGTAGCACACAGATGCAGAATGACACTGCAAAGCAGCTAACTGTGATGCAGGAATAAGTCTTCTCAGCAAATCAAGCCCAAAAGATATGTAAGCATGTGGTGATGAGGAATGATATTCTGAGTCCATGGACACCATCAAGATGAGAGTGTAAAAATATACCAACAGTGACACAAGAAGCACCATAAAAGGCCAGCAAAACAGCCCTGTAAATTCTGAGTAAACACTGCAAACACTGTTATATTAAATGGCTATCAAATTACTCAAAAGGATAAAATCCTGAAGCTCATCAGCCAAGACAATCACACAGCTTCGTAGCACTGAAGGTATCACAGGGTACCTTCACAAATGGAAACGCATCAGAGGTCTGAGAAAGCAAACAATATGACAATTTTACATGACAACTTCCAAAGGACATTTTGGCAGAGTGAGCATTAAGAATGGGCTTTCTCTCATCTACCAGATCAAAACATAATCTGTCAGAGACAAGAGCCTTCCAGGGCACTTAGAATGAGAAATCCTAGCAAATGGGTCTTCTAAGTAAAGAAAGAGGCAGGGGGAGAAGGGTGTTAAGCAGTCACTTGAATGATTTGGGTTTTTAGACACGGATGCAGGAACAAACTGCAGCAGTTGAGAGAAGCAGTAGGTTTTTCCAGCAGGTCTGACTCAAGCAGAAAAGGCTCATCCAGAAATTCTTGCCGACCTATGAAGTGACATACTCAAAATGGCAGCTCAGAGGCTAATATGCTGGTTAACTGGAAAGGCTGTATTGCCTTGAATTGTATAAAAAAGGGACAGCGAGGCAACAAACCCCTTTTCCTCATTATGTTCCTCTACTGTCCTCTTCTCCACTGTCATCTTGCAAAAAGCATTGCACTTAGTCCCTGGGCAGGGATGCTTTCTGCACTGGGTTGGTGCCATTCTTGTTTAGACAGATTTTAGGAAGTGACATAGTCTCTCTTGGTCCTGGAGTGAATGAGTTCCCTCCTCATGCTCCACAGAGATGCTGGCATCAGCCACCCTCTGGCTTTTAGCTGCAGCTTTTGGTGGGAAGCAGACAGGAGCAGTAAATCCCTTAGCCCCAGTACACTGAAAGCTTTTAAATTCAAGATGAGAATTAGATAAAAAGAAAGAACAGCGTAGAATGGGGCATATCTATAAACCACACTGCCTCCTCTCTTATGAAGAAGGCTACTTATGAAGACAGCATGATGAGCTAATTGCAACTTACAGGTGACTGCTGCTGGGAACTTGATTTCTGCTTACTTTAGGCCTGCCCCTGAAAACCCCACCTCCATGCCCAGCTGTGAATGGAAGCACTTAAGCACACAAATCAAAAAAACCTGTGGTCTGAATCAACAAGCTACCAGCTAAAGCAGCCTTTTCTCCAACACAGTTAAAAAAAAAAAACCAACCACCAGAGCAGGGAGACTTCTTGCAAGTGTTGGTTTGGTTTTGGAATACCAGGGTATGATCATTCTGAAAGGTGTTGCCCTTCAGCTTGGAACAGATCTATTTTAATAGAAAATGTCTCTCCTCTGCTTTCAGCAATGGTCCAAACTCATTTGGGAGACTGGTAAATGAAAATGCACATGTCATTTTGTAGTATTTAATAAAGATGGGGTCTCAAATGGAATTTTTCCAAATGGGAAAGAGGTTCATCTTAATCGTGCAAAAAGGGATCCCTTTGCACAGCAAAGGGATCCATTTGAGGCCATACAGGTAACAAAAGGATCCTCAAAAATAAACAATTCATAACTTAATTCATCCTCTCATCTAGTTTCTAGACTTACATTAACTTTGTTCAAGACTCACAAAAGATTCTATATTGCTTTAGGTCATGTCCTCACAAATCCTTTTAGTCATTTTTAGTCCTTTCAGTCTAGATAGTCTAGGACTCACTTCTGAAACTCTTCAAGATGGGATTTTAGTCACTGTCTCTGAGTAATTATTTAGGTTTTTTTCATACATGACAGCAGTTTCCAGATTTATCTCTGAATATTTGGCCACAGAACAGCTTTTACATACCCTCATGTTTAGAAAAAGTGGCAGAGACATTAAGCACTCCACCACAGAGGCTCTGGTCAAAATGCCTATAGGTTGTAGGTAGATGCCTTGGTTTATACACACCATAAAGCCCAGCAGAGCTTATTAGTGAAGGCTGATCCCTCTAGACACCTATAGTGAGAGCTGAATAAACTGCCAGAGCACAAACCCCAAATCCCCCATAACACCAGAAAGTAAAGCACAGTAGCAGAGGCTCTGGCTCTTGCCTCCAACTGCACTGTGCGCAGCTGAGCTGCCTGTTGTGGAAAACAACTTTCTGGGCCCCTCTTTCAATCTGGCTGACCCATCCAGGCAGGTAGCTACAATCTCTTGCAAGGGAAACCACCACTAAACTCTGAAACTATATTCTTGGCCACTACATGAGACAGACAAAATTGTTTCCCAGCTAACCACAGTTGTTCAAAGAGCCAACATAACCCAAACATCACCAATTTACAACAGTTCCTAGGAGCAGGGAGATAAGGCAGCAGATAAATAGTTTTGCATAGGCATGGAGCAGTATGTCAGTCTGGGGCTTCTTCATGCTTCTCTCACACTCCATAGCAGTGCACAAATACTGAATTTTCTTCAGAGGGTAAAATACCACATACGATTAAACCACATCTGAGTTAAGTCCAAAGAAATTGAAATATATTAAACATGGCATTTGCACAAACACCCACAACTGTAACTTTCAGGGTTAGATGACTTTCACAAGCATACTTTTGCTGCACTGTTTCCCTGGCAAGGAACCCAAGCTTTGGGGTAAGCACTTCTGAGACAAGGTGATCCTACCTCTGTGGTGAGGCCCAGCTACTTCAGGAGCTCCATCAAATGCATCCTGATTTAACATTCCTAGAAACATCACAACATGACTTCAGCTGCACAGTCATGATTTTTGACAGAGATCCCAGGGAAGAAAAAACCTTCTGCCCTTGACTCCCACATCCATTGCTTCATGAAAATAGTTTCTTGCCACAGAAAAAGAAAGGGAAACCCAAGAGCAAACTAACTAGGGGACATTAACATCACCTCAGTTATGCAACAGGTTTGCCTACTGGTACCTTGTCTGTTCTTCATCTTCTCCACGGCATTATCAAGAGATCTGACCCACAAAAACAAGGCAAAAACTCTCAGTGTCCTTCTGAAAGCCTGCTCTTTGAGAATTATTTCCTGGAAAAGGATTTGGGCACTTATTTTTAATGACTGCAACATACAGCTGATTCTCCTCCTGTTCTCCTTTATTCCAGACTCCGTCCACAGCCCTCCTGGGACCACAAGCCTTCATGTACTTTCAGCTGATACCTCAGCCACTTTCAGGGATGTGTCATGCTTCTTCCACAAACCATGGATTGTTTCTATATAAGTGTACACAGTTTTGGGATGAAGTAACTCCCTTGTATTAACTTTCAAAATCTTGAAGCTATTGCATACTACAGCACTTTTGTAATCAGTAAGAATTATCCAGTTAATTACAAGTCATTCTTTTAGAAGAAAAGATATTAAATACGAAGGCTGGGTATCTTCTAATGTAACTTCCATTAACCTGTTAGCCCAGGAACAGAGGTAGTCAAATACCATCAAACGAGCTCATTTTTCAGGAGCTCAATGCCTTGATATCCGAGATGTAAATATACCCATAATTATTTACCCCCCAAAAAAACCCACCCAAAACAACAAAACCCTCAAGTAAACAAACAAAAAAAAACCAAGAAAAAAACCCCAACTCTTTTCTGCCCTTTTCCAGCCTTTCTCTCACCATGACCTTGGAGAGCCAAAGTAGCAACCCCAGAGCCAGTCCTCCTGAGTATCAACATTGATTCATACATGATGAAAAGTTTTGGTATCTCTACTGGCTGCCATCAACTAGTCACAGCTGCCACAACACATATCTTTAAAGACAAAAAAAAGAGCTGTTTTCATAGCTTGCTCTATAAGGCATGGCCTTGCTCGTTCTCCTACACAGGTGTAATCACCAGATAATAAATCCGTGCTAGAAAGACAGTTTCCACCCACAAAGCATCACCTGGGGAAGCTCTGTCTTGTTTCCCAGAGGAAGCTGCAGCACAGGTGAAAGGATGGGTTTCACCGGTGCAACAACTCCCTTGAAGAACAGTTGTACTGCAGCAACAACAGAAAGGAACGTGATTTTTCCACACACTTAACCAAGGTGGTTAAACTGGCAAAACATTTAGCAGCGCACAAGAGAGATGATCCCGACACACAGAAAACCCCATGCTACGAGGCACCTGTTCGGCAAACCGCCTGCAGAAGCAACTTCTCTGCCGGGGAGCGGACGCTGGCCCAGCCCCGGGGTCCCAGCCAGAGTGTCCCTTTATTTTGGTGATCCCTTTAATGCCCGAGGGCTTGGATTTTCCCCAGGAGGCCATGCAGGGGATGAGGGCCCGGCCCGCGGTAGAGGGAGCCGACGCTCCCCACAGCGCCGCAGCCCGACAGGCAGAGGCCAGCGCGACAGCCACCGCCGGGGCTTCGCCCCGGCGCTCTGAGGGGTAGAACTCCGCCGGGCAGACCGGAGCGGCAAGCTGGAGCTCCACGTTAAAGCCCCGCTGGGGAGGAGGGAGACCGCCCCCCGCCGGGAGCCGCCGCCGCGCCTCAGCCGCCGGCCCGCCCCCTCACGGCAAGCCCCTCCCTTTCCCCCCACTCCTGCTGCCTATTGGCCGAGGCGCCCGCCCGTCGGCGGTGGTTGCCATGCCGACGCCCCCGCCGCGGCGACGCCCTGAGGGAGGAGCGGGTCGGCCATGGAGGCGGGGCGGGGGGCACCGGGCGGCGCCCGCACCCGCACCCGCACCCGCACCCGCACCCGCACCCGTATCCGTATCTGCACCCGCACCCGCTCCGGGACCGGCACCGGCACCGATGCACGGCACAGAGGAGGTGGCGGCGGGGAGGCCGCGGGTGAGCGCGGCCAGCACGCAGACCGACAGCATGGCAGGTGAGCCCCCCGGCCCGGCCCGGTCCGCTCCCCACCGCGGCGGGGCAGCGGCTCCCTCACAGCCGGGGCAGGCCCCGGCCCGGCCCCGCTGCACTGCACCCCAGCGCACCGCACCGCACCGGGGGCGGGGGGGAGGTGTGTGGGGTCACCGGCCTCTCGCCGGTCTCTTCTCGCCGACTGGGTGCTTCGGGGTGTTTAACGAAGCGGCCGGGACCGCCCGGTTTGCCCTCCCCCCAGGGCGCTTGTGAGACTTCGCCTCCCCGGGGCTGTCCGGAGGGCTCCTGCCTTCCTGCCCTCACAGCGCTCCTGCACGCTACAGACAATCAAGTATCCCCCCCTCCATGCCCGCCGCTTGCCTGCGCCCATAAGGCCTTTTGATAACTTACGCTTGTATCTTGCATTCCTCCCCCCGTCCGTCAACATGATTCCTTCTTCCAGTTCTAGACCATGTATATTTAATGTGTATAAAACGCAATGTGTACAAAAATGCTTGCTTTCTGAGGGGTGTTCCTACCAACCCTAGGGATTTAGCAGAGAGCAACTTTCTCACAAGGTGGGGGATGCCCAGATGAAGACGATTTTGACAGATTTCATAGATCCCGTCGCTGCAGTCCCAGGGGAGTAGTGTATACGTACAGATCGCCGATGGGCTGTGTATATAGCTCCACAACAGGGCTGCCGGGTCTCCTTGATGGGTACATGGGTCTTGTTTCTAGTTTTGTGGAAACCCTGCTTCCCAGTGAGAAGAGAAAGTAAATCACGCAAATCATTTCTAGTTTCCTTTTCCCAGATAGGAGAGTGATGTCACTGATTTCCTCCTTCCTTATGGTGTCAAGGCACAGTATTAGTTTCGTTCTTGTAGGGTGGCTCCTTACAAGCCTCTGAACTAGGGACTATTACATTGCAACCTGTATCTGAGCCATATCCGGATGGGCAGTACCCTGCTCCGTTTTGCATGCAGGTGCAGGAACATCAAGGTTTCCAACACATACAGGGTTTAATAGCATGCTTTCCCTGGAGTATGCCTTGCTTCACTGGAGCGAGATCCCTAACCTGAAGGAATAAAATCACACCTTTGTGTGAAGGAGGGAAGCAGTATAAAGTAGGGAAGCTGTGAGGACTTGATGCACCTGAAAAGAGCATTCCTTTCATACACGGTTTTGCTCTCAGTAGCAAAGAGTCTGATTCCTTTTCTTCCCCCACCTTCTGTAGTTGCTTTAAATTCTGTAAGATGTCTTCTACCTTTTTTCCAGGCCACTTTAATCAGTATTCTCTTCGCTCTGTTGAACTTAAGGGAACATTTAACTACATAAGTGAACAAAGATGCGGATACCTAGATATAACAACTATGACCACGGGTCTTTCCTTTTTCATCATAATATTTTCCTGCTTCTCATTATAAATTCATGTCAATTCTCAACAGGGTTGTGAACCGGTAAATTCTTCCGTTTGTTTCCCATGTCTTTGACAAGATCACACTCGGATTAGGTCCAAGAAAACAAACAGTAATTCAAACTCATTTCTGGTATATTCTGTTTTAAATCTACTCTGTATGCCAAATTGTAATCCATTTTAGAAAACAAGACATTATACGTGTGAGTTGGTGGAAATTGTACTGTTTATTTTAGCTTGCCATTTGAGAACTGTAGCACATGTATGTGCTACAACAGGCATGAACAGAGACTGTAATGAGAATGAACCCAAATGCCCATTTAAGAAAACAAATTTTGCTTGTTTAGATGTGGCTTGTAGAGTTGCTTTTACAGTTGGTTTTTAGTACAGGTGATAACAAATCTCCATGTGTGCTACTTGCCATGTACATTTCTAGCACGCATGTCTGATTGTGCTGACCAGGTGCCCGGTGCCCCTTGCAGTGCGTGTGCGCAGTGGGATAGCGTAGCTGGGCAGCCTGAGGCATCAGATGTGGCATCAGATGGGGCTGCTATAGTTGCCTTCCAAAATCCCTAGTAATTTTGCTCTCACTTCTGTGTGAAGAAAGCTGCTCTGAAAATGGTATTCTAGTCATGGATTGCACATGATTATCTGCTGCCCTAATTGTTTGGGTTCACAGACACGTCATTAAACTATCCCTCTCCTCCACCGAAGCAATCTTAGGATCTGATTATATCTCTTCCAAACTACTGGAACTACTTAAAGAAATGTTTTTCTCTGTTCTAGTCTTGCCTCTGCCTTCTCCTCCTTTGCAAAAGCTTTAACGTTTGCGGAAAGGGATAATAACAGAAATAATACTATTGTCAGACAGCACACGTGAGACCTGCAGAGGAATGTGTGTTCATTATAGCTCTCTGTGAACACCCCTGAAATAGGGACTGGAGCTTTTTCGAAAACTTAACTTCTTTCCAACTGTGAGGCAAGACAGCTTTACATCTGGAATGGTGCAAGCATTCGTGAGCAATGCAGTACTTCCTCCTTTTTCATTTGTGGGACACTGAGTAATGCTGAGCACTGGCCCTCACAGGGCAATGCCCAGATTTTGAGTAGAAGCACAACACAGCACAAGGTGGTGGTCCAAAAAGGGCTTCTTCGCTGCCTCTTTGGTTATTTAGTCAGAAGTGACAGCCTGAGCAATAGGTTTAAATTTTTGTAAAAATCTAACCAAAATCTAAATAGACTGTAAAAATCCAGAAGCAGGTTTCTCCAGAACTGATATAACTGGAAGGTTTCACAATGGCTCGTCCACTTTTGCTGCGGGTGTCAGTGTAAGATCATGATGTGTGCCTAGATATTTTTGCTGTCTTCTGTGGTGAGCCTGAATCACAAGCTATGTCTCAGATTTCTGTGAGCATCTGTGAATCATTTGAGCACACTAAGTTATGTGGGATCTGATCTGTGGTTTCTTCTCTTCACCTCCGAGTAGGATAAACTCACTGAATTTCAGTGAAAGTTTCACCACGTTCTATAGTTGCATGGATCTTATCTCTGCATCCAGATGTGAGCCTTCTGAGTTGATAGCTAGTGCCCCTGAAGAGGACTGTGTTGATTTAGCCGCTGTAATACCGGAAGTGGTTGAAGAGCCAGCTTCTGTAGCAGCTGTGGTGTAGAAGACTTGGAAAATATTGTTCAGCAACATGGGGTTTCTTTATAAATATTCTTGAATAAATATTTCTCTTTTTTTCTTCTAATGACAGGTCAAATGCCAAGACTTTCTAAGGTCAACCTTTTTACTTTGTTCAGTCTCTGGATGGAGCTCTTTCCCTCAGCTGAGCAACAGAAAAAATCGCAGGTAAAATGTCTACATTTACCATTAATTGGTTGTTCTGAACAGATAGATGCTAATAGCTCCTGCAGTGAATTTAACGTAACTGCTTTTTACATGACAGATAGTCCAGGGGCGGGGCGGGGGGGAATGGCTGATAAATGTTTTTCAAGTATTTCTTAGAAGTGGAAAAAAAATCCACTGGTGGGAGAAAAATAGCAAAATGGTTAAATAGCATGCTATTTCTGAAAAACTTTGAAAGGTAAGGTATACCCCCAACAGATGAATCAAACAGTAAAAAATGCTGGTGGGTATTTTGAAGAGCACAACAAAGGAGGTATGGTGTATACTGTGCACTTCTTAGTATATACTGATTATAACTTTAAAATCAGTGTGGTTGGTGGTGTTCAGATATTCTTTAAGATGACGCTGTTCATGACTGTAGAAGAGTTCTCTTGTACAGTGGAGGTGCACAGAACTGCTTGAAACATTTGCTGATCAAGAGCTTGCGGATAACTACCGTAGTTACAATGAAAAGAAACTGTCCTTGAGAATGGGTTTTCTAAGTAGCTGCCAGTTACACTTCCAAGTAGAGGGGCATTTACAGAATGTCCTGGAACAGGGTGTTTCCTTTTGTGATCAGAGTTCTTACTGTATTCTTTAAAATGATCGCTGCTTTGTGCAGAGCATACCCGTGTGCTAAGACCCATAGCACATGTATCAGCCAGAACAAGAAAAGATAGGAAAATAATTTGAGTGACAATTAGGCCTAATTTTCAGAGCTTGGTATGTCCCAGACTAGATCTGAAAGAGGGATAGATGAGCAGTGCTATATAGAATTCAAAAGCAGTTTCAAATTTAGTAATTCAGTTAGGAATGGCACTTGGGTTATAGGTAGGGCTTTAGTACAGCCTCATTTCTGCAACTGCAAAGAAATTGAATAATTTACAGATCTAAGGCAACAGCACTGTGGTAGGAGCTGGATTGCATAATGAGATCTGTTTCATCACCTTCATCAAAGTAGCCTGTATCCAGTTTCCTCACAATATATGGGAATCCAGATGTAAGAGCTCTTGACTGCGGTATGCAGACTTTTTCTATGGAAGATTCTTTAGAACCGGGATTCATTCCTATAAATGAAGAGACAGAAATAAAGCTAGAGAATCTATTGGCTCCCAGGGTGGTCAAGCTTAAGCAGAAATCAAATTCATGAGCGTTTCCAAATGCCAGATGATTCAGATGGGTTTTCAGCTTTGATTGACAGAATTTTCTGTGCTGCTCCTGGGTTTTGTTATGGGCAAAGCAATGACCAGGAAAATCAGGAATTTGCAGCCAGTCCCTATTTGAAGTTTGACAGAGGCACAGCACTCTGGTATTAACATGCACATGTAGAAACCACTGAAAAGAAAATACTGCTTAGGGGAAGTGTAACAGAGATTGTTTAGTGATTCGTATCATGGTTTGTACTGAAGAGCTATATGCTCTGATCCTGGCTGATTACTGTTACCCAAGGAAGAGCTGTAACACCTCTGTGGACTTCATGTTGGGGGAAAAAAGTGAAATAGTAATAATAGTAATGCATTTTTCTGTAGGTAAAGAAGAGCGGTCTAGTTGTGGTGAAAAACATGAAGATTATCGGTCTTCATTGTTCCAGTACAGACCTGCATGCTGGCCAGATTGCACTCATTAAACACGGATCAAGACTTAAAAACTGTGATCTTTATTTTTCCAGAAAACCATGTTCAACTTGTTTAAAAATGATTGTAAATGGTAAGAAATTACTGTAGTATTATCTGTTGTATATTAAAATATTATTTTTATATTTTATATATTATATGTTTATATATAATATATAGTGTATATACTGTATAATACATATACAGTGTATATATAGTATTATATACAGTAACAAATACTGTAGTAGAGTAGGAGTAAATGTTATGCTTGTGATTGGTGGTATCAGAAGGCCTGTTTTCCTTTTGGACTGTCCCAGTTGTGAATGCCAATCCCTAACTTGTGTAGCCTGCACTGATATTTTCCACAGGGCCGAGAAGAGTACTGAATGTGCATTTCCTGGAGCTGATGATCCAGAAACTAGGGTTTGCTACCAAGACCCTGTTCCTCTCTGCAACTACTATTATTGGTGGTGGTTGTCTCTTGGTTGGGATGCACTGCTGAGATTCTGACATACCTGTTGCACTTTGCCAGAGCAACCCTAAGCCTGATGGCTAGGCCTAGATTGCTACATATTTCGTTGCCCTCCCATTGCTTGTCAGTGGCACCAGAAGAAGGGTGGGCTTTATGCAGAAATCACAGGGAGTACTTTAGGCTTTCCTTTTCCTGAGTGAGATGAAGACAAGTCAGACTATTCATTTCCTGAAATGGGATCTGCAGGTACAGCCCTTCTGCAGGTATTGGTTTTTAATCTCAGCAGCAACTTCTGTTAGTGCTAACTTTTTTGTGTGGTATTAATGCATCTGCTCTAGGTAAGATGCAAAATTAGGCTGCCACAATGATTTTGGAACTTAGGAAATTCCAATTTTTGTCTATAATCTGATTATCAAGTCTGATAAGCTCTTGATACTCTCACGTGCTAGCATTTTTGTTGTCCAGATGCCACTGAAACAGCGGTCATGTCCTTAAAGGAGTAAAAACAGGGTTAGGCAATAGTTTGTTGAAAATGAGGTTTATGTTCCACTGTGTTTGCATGGTTCCTTTTGCTGCATTGTCTTCTCTTCCAGCTGGAGTGAACAGGATTTCTTACTGGCCTGCAGATCCTGAAATCAGCTTGCAGACTGAGGCGTCCAATCCTATGACTACCGATGATGCAAAGCTAGACGCCAAAGCAGTAGAAAGACTGAAGTCAAATAGTCGTGCCCGTGTGTGTGTGTTGCTTCAGCCCTTGGTGTGCTATATGGTGCAATTTGTTGAAGAAACTTCCACCAAGTTTGATTTTATTCAAAAAATAGCAAAATATGAGCCTAACTCGAATACTGACTTTTATACTGCGTGTAGACAAGAAAGAATAAAAGAGTATGAAAATTTATTCCTAATTTCAAATGAGGAAATGCACAAGCAAATATTGATGACAATAGGACTGGAGAACCTCTGTGAAAATCCGTACTTCAGCAACCTTAGGCAAAATATGAAAGATCTTGTCTTGGTCTTGGCGACAGTGGCTGCCAGTGTCCCTGTCTTTGGACGCTTTGGATTTTGCAATAGTGAATCACAGCAAACAAATGAAACAGACCATCAGGGTTTGCCCCAAGAAATTGCAAGGCACTGTATGACACAAGCCAGACTACTTGAATACCGGACAGGTGAGTTGTTACAGTAGTGGAGGAAGAATGGGTCTCATGAGTAGAGTTCATTCCTGATTTCAGTCTTATTTCTTCCAAATACTTCCTTGAGCAAGCTGCTGAATTCCATTCCTACATCTGTGAAACAGGAGCAGCAGCAGTAGTAAAAACTCCACAGGGATACATAGTATTGTGTGTGAAAGCAATGAGCTCTCCAAGAGAAAATCGGGGCAGGTATTTCACATACAGTGGTAGCAAAGTCTGTCCTGACAACATGTCCGGCACCTATTTGAAAATAGAATACAATGGCATTTAAATTCTTCAAGATGCTGTGAGGCTTTTTTTTAATGGAGGTTTCACAAGATGTTTCCGTTATCAAATAAGTGCCAATAGTTTAAGCATACTATGTACACTTTCAGAAAATAGCAGTGAAATAATATCCTTCCAGTAGGGCATAAAGTACAGTTAATATAATTTCCTAGTTCCAATCTTCTTAGTGAAAGTGATTATATATCTGATGGGGCGTTTCTTTGCAAAGATGCTGGAGTCTTGATGTACGGGCTTTCAGGGTGGAAGGGTAGTTATTGACTGTCTTTTGATACAGATGACTTCTGTTAGCTACTTTATTCTGTCTGGGTGGCAATGCAGTAAACTGCTAAGTTCTTCCAGAGAACAGAATATGAAGCCTTAAGGTGGTATTCCTTAGTGATGTTTTTTTTCACCTCAATAGGATAGTTGGTTTTTTAAATCCCTTGTAAACAAATAAATAGTACCTATTTAAAGCTTCAAACAAAACTATTCCCCCAACACGCACACACAAAACTAACCTATCAAGTCAGGTGCTGAATGTGCCTTTTGACTTACTCAGACTTTGTTATTTGTAAAGGTGAACCTTCATATCTTAGAACCTTTCTTTTTTTGTTGTTGTTTTGGGTTTGGGGTTTTTTTTTGGGGGGTAGTCTCCGCAAATTTGGTCGCCAAATGTTGGAGAGGAGACTGCATTTTCAGAAGTAATTCAGAAGTTTTGTGGCAGCAGTTTTAAGTTTCTTGTACAACTACTGTTGTACAGAGGAAGATAGAATGACCAAGCTTGAGTACTTATTCTTGGGGCAGCAAAATTCAGTTTTATCTGTGCTGTTCAGCCTGAAGTCAGGTCTGGCTTTTGAGCAAACTCTTACTCCACTTCAGTCCTGTAATGACATTAAAATAAATAACAACACCCACACACATATTTAGATGCTTTACATTATTATATAGGTAGACAGAAGGGGAGCAAGATCATAGGATGTTTTCTATGCTGGCTTAATTACATCAGTGACTAATAAATATGCAGAATATAAATAGTCAGCCCTCATAAAACATATATGGCAGGAAAGTCCCTCTTTGAGTGATTGTATATGGTAGTGACACTAAGGATGGTGGAAATGGTTAATTGAAACAGTGTCTTCTACAATGTTAATCACTGGAAGCCTGAAACATTTTTTTCTCATTGATACGCTCTGTTTTAACTGGTCAAGACTCTCATCAATAGCTACTGGGGAAGATTTCCAAGTTCCACAAAAATCTTCCAAGTCACATAATGAAAGTTCTGTTTCGTTTTTCCTGTGGTGGTTATAGGAAACACGCCCAAAATCCAACTGTTAACATTTTGTCTCTGAATTAGGTATAAAATACAAATAATTTTGATAGGAATTCAGACCACAGAACCATAAACTTAAGGGGTGGCAGAAATTAAGTAATTAAATTAGGCAGTGAAGAACAAGAAGTTTTTTAGCAGTCCATCTCAGATCAGTGAACCTGTCCACATATATTTGTGACACACATTTTCTTATCCGATATATGTATTGATTGCTTCTTTGTATTTGTGAACAAATGTATGTAGCAAAGTCTTAGAATGACTGGCCTTGCACTTAAAGCACACCCAGCTTTTGCACTAGACTTGTGACTTTGAAGCTTTTAATCTTTCTGCATTTCTTTTCTCCTGTCCATGAAGCAACAATGAATGTTATTCCTTACTCTAGGATGTCATATGTTAATGTACAGGTAACTCAGCAGTGCTTTATTTGTTACTTACTTCTAAAATGTTATGTATTTTAGAGGATCATAAAACAGGAGTTGGAGCTATTATTTGGGCAGAAGAAAAATCAGTAAGTATTGAAAAAGTTACTTTTTAATACACTCACGATTCATACACTTGTATATGTGTTGAGTTTGTTATTTTAAGTTTAGATGTGCATTTTTCATATGCATAGCGCTATAGAAAGCTTCCACTTCTCATTCTTTAGTAACTAAGTTAATGACTGGCTCATTGTTATGCGATCAAGATGAAGGGGAAGTATAAATGAGTTTAGTAACACCACCATGTCTCTGCCTAGCTTTTCGGTGTGCTTCCTTCCCTAGTCATGGTCACTTATTCCAGGTGTCCTGGCTACAAAGTTGTGCCACAGCTGCTGATCAGGCAGCGTGTGCCTCTGCTGCATGGTCCCTCTTTGCAGCTCTTTTCTGGAGAGGTCTCAGTGCAATCATAGCCTGACAATCTGTTGAGGATTTTTGTTGCAGCTGAAAAGTGGTACTGGCTTTAGTACATTCCTTTTTGGATCAATGTGATATTTTTCTACAAACGCTGTTACCGCGCTTTTTCCCATTCAAACATAAAGTTTTTATTTCTTTACGCCGCTGATTACGCATGTTACCAATCCCAGGAAGCCTCATTCTTCATGCAGCTGCAACATACTCTTCATTTGTTTTTAGCACTTCAGCCATCAGCTGCTTACTGCTGTTTTGTTCCTTGTTCTGATTTCAATCGCAATTGCTACTTGATCAGCCCACTGGTCACTGGGTCTGTTGAGAGACAGGTGAAGCACAGTCTCTGGCACATCAGGGACTAACTCCAGCTGTCTTTAATTTTGTACATCACAGAAAGGCTTAAGGACTAAATCCTTCAGACTATTTGTTCCTGCTGTCAGTATTACTTGCTAAAAGGAAAGCCTCTAAAGCCTGGTGCAGTGTGTTGCCTGCGGTGTTACAGCCTGCCCGTATGGCTTCTGTGGAGCTTAGTGGAAAAGTTCCATACAGACATGGAGCAGTTAGCAAGAACTGAGGTCTCTTCTAACTGCTGTAACTGGGCATGAACTGATAATGTGCAAGTACACATTGCAAAACACTTTGACTCAGTACTCAATTTAAACATATCCACATTTGATGCTTTGCTTACTGTTGCAGAGAAGCTGTGATGGAACAGGAAAAATGTATTTTGTAGGCTGTGGTTACAATGCCTTTCCTGTTGGATCTGAATATGCTGATTTTCCACACATGGATGATAAACAAAAAGATCGGGAAATCAGAAAGTTCAGATACATTATACATGCGGAGCAGAACGCCTTGACGTTCAGGTAATGGGTTTATTTTTACCACAGAAAAGAATGAGATAGTTCAGAGGCACTTCCATGACAAATGCATGATGTCACTGTGATGAAGTGTGGATTGCAGTCATGGTCTTGTTTATGCCTATGATGGAGAACATGAACACAGCCAGCTCCTGGGGTTTCTTCAGATTTCTTAAGTGATATTCACTCCAATGCATGGCAGCTATCCTTCAGATACAAGCCACTGCTGCTGCTTTCTGCTAGGACCATCTTATACCTGAAGTTTGGAAGTGTGGCAGTTGTTGAGGCTTCCAACAATGATACGTGTGGAGAGGTGGGATGGGTGTTTTGTTCACAGGTAATAAAAGCAAACCAGAGATCATTGTCTACTTGTGCCCTTGATTAAGAATAAGTTCTTTCTGAGAGTAAATAGCACAATACTCCTTTGCTTGCTCTTGTGAGTTAAGTTTGTCACCATTCAAAACTATCAACGTATAAACTCTGAAATTCTGTTTTCTGACTGTTTGTAGGTGTCGGGATATAAAGCCAGATGAGAGAAGCATGATATTTGTGACAAAATGCCCATGTGATGAATGCGTCCCTTTGATTAAAGGGGCTGGTATCAAACAGATCTATGCAGGAGATGCTGATGCTGGCAAGAAGAAAGCAGACATATCCTATATGAAGTTTGGTGAACTTGAGGGTGTAAGCAAATTTACAGTAAGTGTCTAAATGTACTATATTCTAAAAACTCTGGGCAGCTTTGGGACAAGGGTCATCTGCTGTCATCTGCAGCCAGCACAGAGGAGTGTTTCCTTGTGCTGTTTAGTCAAGTGAGTGGAATTGAGAGGTTGCTCTGTCATGACACTGGGGAGAAGTGCTGTGCCATATGCCAGATGGTGGGGCCAAGCCTGTCTGTTTTCTGTAATTGCCTTGCAGATTTCCCTCTACTTGCTGTTGTTTGAGGTGGTCTCTTTGCACTCTGAAGTTCTCTCCAAGCCTCCCTGTCACAGCGTGGCAGCTGATACGGGAGATTACTCTGTGATTTGTAGGCCCTTCCAGCAGCTCCTGAAAGAGCTGCAGTAGGCTTTGAAGGTGGCAAGTGCACCTGCACTCAGGTGCTCAACCATGACAAACTGCAGCACTGTTGGTGTGAGCAAGCTCGTTTCCCCTTCCCCCTTCTCGAGGGAGTAAATGGCCACGCATCCCTTAATACCGGTTTATCCTCAAAGCAAGTGTGTGTTGGAGGGGGAGGCCTGTAGGGTACTTCTTCTTTCTCCCTTTGCTCTTTCTCCTGTCTTCTGGAGAAAGTAAACTTTTTCCTCTTCTTTTACCAGTGGCAACCATTGCAAAATAATGCCCTTGAACTCCATGACCCCACAGCCAGGGAAAGTAAGTATTTTTTCATTATGACTGAAGTCAATAAGTGAGATCAAGTTTTAAACAAACCTGAATCCCTCTGGGATTGATTAGTCTTAATTAATCTTGATTTTGATTAGTTAAATTTTGCTATGAAAACTTCTCTGAGCTTTTTGAATAGATGAACTAATGGAAAGTCAGAAACAGGCGTGTTTTAACAAATGCTTGGCATTCGCGCAGAGGTTACAGAATCTAGTAATGCTATTATTGAGGCCAGCAGTATGCTGTTCTGCACAGTCATTTCAGACTATTTATCATGTTTTAAGTTAAGGTTTTTTATATTGTGCTCTTGCTCTGTAAAGAGTGCCATTCTATTTCAAGAGAAATTGGACTCTTCCAAGTCATTTAAATATGTTCTGCAGAACATTTCAGTGCTTCCTTTATGAAGTAGAATCTATGCCAATGCTTTTCAATCAACATTTATTTTTGTGTGAGTATATACCCATATATAATATAAAGGACACAAAGTCCTTGTCAGCTTCACCCCTATAGCAAGGGAACTGTCATCTGAAAACAGAGTTTAGATGAGTTTTATGTTGAAGCCTTTTTGCGCTACAAAAGGAACCCACCGTTGGCATCTACTGTCAGCTACCGGTCCTTGAAACGTTTCTTATGCAGAAGGGAAAATAATGTGGAAAAAGATGATAAATAATTTTTGTGCCTCAAGCAGGAAGATATGGAGTGTAAAGATAGGGAGTTGGCAGTTACTCAAAGCGTGGAGCACCATGCTAGGAGCATAAAAAAGACTGAAGGTGGTTTTTGTAGCACATGAATAGCCACGTACTACAAGCTAATCCCTAACATGTAGTGATCTAGATTAGTGGAGAAGTCTCTTTGTTAGCGATTTCCTTGTGAGTTGGGGGCAAAGGGAGGAGGGAAGGGCTCGGAACAGTGCTTATGCTGTAAGTAATCACTGCAAAATGTTAGGGTTTGTTTGCCCCTCTCTCTGCTAATGGTTTTTAGACCCAGCTGGAGGAATATTCATCCTGGGGTACTTACTTTGACAACCTTAAACCAGGCTCATTTTTCTAACAATGTTTTCTTTGAGATGGTATGCTTGCATTTTCAACACTGAACTGTTTTAAGTTGCTATTTTCCCTTAGTATGTTTATTTTACTATGATTATTGCATGTTCCTCTGTATGGGGAAGATTACAAGCTTCCCCACCCAGTGTTACTCTAGTGTGCCTGTATGTGTTGAGCATTTAGGCTATGCTTACTATTGTATTAATGTTTCACACATTTTTTTTTTCTTTAGATGGGGCTCAGAAAACAAAATCACTAGACGACCAGCAGCACCAAACCAAGAAACTGTGTCTTGGTCACTATTGAGTAATTAAGCACTTCTGCAGTCTTGCTCTGTACTTTTTATAATGCAGCCTGTTTGCACTTTCAAATAAGGAAGAGTTCTATTTATTGTTTGGAAAGTTATTTTTAGAATAAGTTTATTTATGATGTCTTAAATGTTTTACAGAATTACCTGAAGGTCTTTTTAATTTAGAAGTTCCTGGGGAAAAAATGCTGCTTGTATTTTCTGTGAAAGTAACTGGGTAGCTAATCATTGTTAACACATTTTAAAAAATACTGAAAATTTATTGCTGGTAGACCAGAGTAATAATAAAACAGTATCTTTTTTGCCTGGTGTATGGATTGAGGGAATGGTTTTCTAAGTTCTGGGCTAGTAGAATGCAGAAATAAGCCCTAGTTCTTCAAGTACAGTCGTCAAGGGAATCTTCTAGCAAATGGTAGACAAATAATCACTAGCAGTTATTCCTGTTCCTGAAAGTGGCTTTTGCTTCTCAGTCTGCTTTTATAAAGGAGACAAAGCCATTGGGATGGTGTTCGCTGCTAGGTAAGTGATTTGGAGATCAAGCTTGTCTCTCATACGTACCCTTTTCCAACTACCACAGCAGCAGAGCTACTTTGTCTTGTGGTACTTGCATTGCTGCTCGGTGTGCTTCCTCAAGTGCGTCCCAGCCGAGTTGATGTAGACAAAGATTAGCTTTGCTTTCCTCTGCTTCTGGATGCAGGCCTAAAAGAACTTGGCTGTGTGCATCTCACTGGCCCCTACACACTATGTGAAGATTGCTAGTGTTTAGGTTTTGTTTCTTAGCTAGGATGGAAGCAGTGGAACATCCTGAATCTTTTCAAGTGCCAATCTCTTGGGAGACTACACACGAAGGAGCGAGGGTGACTTTAAAACAGCCAGTGAAACTGCAGCCAAATGTTGTTGCTAGTTTTGAGGGGGCGCTCACTACCTACTTTTGAGTACTTGATTACTACCTTTTGAGGTAGGTAATGGGCAACCAGAACAGAGAGTTGTACCCAGCATCTTTTGAGAGGTCACTCTCCTTACTCCCATCTGTTTGCTGCTTTGAATATGACCTCTAGCTGGCTGTTTGGGCGGAGTCCCAAGACTTTCTGTTCACTCCTCTTGCTCAGCTCTCAAGTGCAAACACCTTAAACCTTTTACTGCTGCTGCTGGTAGGATATATAAATGGCCTTCTCCCAGTTCTTTCATGTCTCTTGTCTTTGCTGCTGTCCTTAAAGTCCAGGAAGGGGAATCATGTCTTAGGATGCTGCTGTAGGTTCTGTTTGTTTCTTTTAGGCTTTGGAAAGGTTGGAACTAGGGAGCAAAGCTGTGACTGGATAGCGTGCAAAGCATCCTAACATGGCATTAATTATATGGAGTCTGTTCTCACACAGTTTGGCTACTGGTCCTATAACTTAAGGTACAGTTCTTGGTGCTATAACTTAAGGTTCGGTTCTTGATGTTTGGAGCTGCAGCAAGGAGCTGTGATTCCCCATGGCTCACAGTATAATTTTATTCTTGAGCACTGGGACTTCAGAACTGGGGAATGCTTATATACCCTCTTACCACCATGAGAATTCACTCTCACTGGAGCTGGAGAAGCTGCTGTTTCTCTGAGCCTGGTTAGACTGAAGACTACTCGAGGGCTGCTGGTTGAGTGCAGTGCATGCAGAGTTAGCAGCAGCAATCTCATCAGGCAGCTGTCTGACCTCCTGCACCACTGCTCTCTTGCTAAGCAGGGGGCATACAGCTTCATTGCCCAGGATCAGGTAGTGAATGAAGGAGACAAATCTGACGCTGTCAGCTAAGGGAAGGATGCTGAAATCCGTTTTTGCATCACACCACAAAAAGAGTGCTTTTCCACAGTAGGTCAGGTGGACAGAGGTGAACTGCCACCTCACCAGGTCTTGTAATCTCACGTGGAGGAACCTGGATCCTGAACTGAGGACCAGCAGATCCAGCTGTGAGAGCTGTATGCCTTTGCCTGTCAGATTCAGAGGCCGGGGCCTGGGAATTACGTTATTGGTCTGGTTGCTGTACAAACCTCAGAAAGGCAGTTTTTTCCTCTCATCAAGGATTATATAATTTCATTGTTTGTAACTTCCATATGAGGTTGAAGTCAAATGTTGGTGTTCTATAAGCAAGGTTATAATCTGGTTTTAAAACATAAATATCTGACTTAGGCATATTTTCCCTCCGGCTCCTTGCAAGCATCTTGTGTTAGGATAATTACTCTTGGTTTTTTCTACACATCAGAACACTGTCCAGATTAGAGTAAAAAGTCCACCCTGCTCACTGAAACCTCCTTTCCATAATCCATTGGCAATGCTCTTTTACTTGAAGTAGAAGCAGAGAAAAAAACCAGGCAGGTTTAAGGCCCCTTCAAGTTTTATACTGATCAGTCAGCTGATATCAAAATTGGTAAACAAGTCTGTGTCTTTATAGGAACAGCTGAAATTGAAAAGTCCCTGAAACATCATAGGTGGCCTGGGTACATGGAGAGGTAAATCAAGATACAAGTCAAATATCACGCACATTAAATAACTGCACTGCAGTGAATGCTGCTGGTAACCTGTACTTCATGAGGAGTTAAAATTTGATCTGTACTTTTAATGGTTTTTGAAACAACAATTTTTGTGTGAAACTTGGACTTGCTGAAGGCTTGGAAGTCTGGCTTTTTCTCTATCTTGCTGTATTTCTACAGCTTCCTCCAGTGGCTTACAAATTTCTGTAGGCTCTGATTATCAGTGTAACTCTACTTCTTTTAATTCTGCTGGGATTAGAAAGAAGGGTCTTTATCCTGGACAATAAAAAGAATGTGAATGGGGTTTCTCAACCCACGGACTCTGTAGGCGCTGCTCTGCATGTCATCTGCTTACCAGAGAGAGCCAAAGAAGATTGGACATCTCCTCCGGTGCTTATTTCGCAAATGAACTCTAGGATGTTTGTTTCTTACATAAAAAGAACAATGTATTTAAAATTAAGAAATGTAAAAGTTATATATTTTATATATTGTGTGAAATTTCCATATGCATTTTTTGGCTCTCTTCCATTCATTTCAGAGCAATCATTTTAATTGCAGGTATTAACTATCAGTAATTATTTGGCCTCTTGACTGAGAATTAAAGAAATTCTCTGTTAGTTGTCTGCCTTACAGCAAAAAACCCCATGTTTTCTGCTAATAAATTAATCCAACAATAAGTACTGAAGTGTATTTTTAAGTGCTTTGGGTAATTTGAAACATTACAGAGTGCTTTGAAACACTCACACCCTTTACCAGCCAAGCGCTGTCCTTGCTCCTGCAGTCTCACGTTTTTGCTGAGCTGCATCACCTTCCTCTGCTCTGCCTGAAGAGTTTGTCTCAACCTGAGACTGTGCCTCCTGCCAGCCCAGGGGAAGGGCTGGGGTCCCCTCCCTTGGCCCTGGGAGCATTAATGAGTATTAATTCCCTCTTCCTCGGGAGAGTAAGAGCTGCCTCAGAGAGCATTGCGTGAGCTGCCACCTCCACGGCCTGTTTCTTCGTTGGAAAGGCTAAAAGTGGGCAAAGCTTTGACCATCCAGCAGTAAAACTGGTCCCTGCCGCGCCCCCTGCCTCGCTGCCCTGGATTTCCTGCATGGGCATGCGCAGGAGTCTTGACTCGTGGTCACCGCAGAGGGGATCACTGTAGCGACTGGGGCTATGCTGGTCAGCAGTGTGGCTGAAGGCCTGACCCTTCAGGGGCTTTACATCTGCCTAGCTCCAGCCTGGGCACATGGACTGAAGGCCTGTGAGCCAGCGGAGTGCATTACAGCTGTTCCTACAGTTCGTTTCCCTGTTCAACTTCATCTGAAAGGAATCCACTCAAAACGCTCCAAGACTGGCCTGTGTCACAGAGCCACGCGCAGTAAGCGGGGACAGATGGCAGATGCATTTCAGAAGTGCTCTTGAACTAAAAACGTCATTGTAGACACACAGTGAGCAGTCAGTGGGACATGGTCGGCTGGGCTGGCAATGGGACAGGCTTCCCAGAGCCATGATTAATGCGAGCACTACTCTGAAAAAGCTTTTCAGTCCTCTAAATAGATTTTTTTGTTTCAACCATTCTGTCTGCAAACCAGACTTCGACTATCAGTTTGGCTTTAATTTGTTAGATCCAGTAAGTGACATTGCTTGGAGACTAGAAAAAGCAGCAGCCAGTGCATGTCGCTTTCTAATAGATCTGAGTTACTGTATCATTAATGAAGGTGGTCACAGTGCCACATATGCAGAGCTGAACTCCACTCTCACAGAAAGGTAATTGCAGAGAACTGTTGTCAAACACTTGCTGATCTTCCTTGGGATCCTTGTGTTTTCCCAGACCTGCACGGCTATCTAATGTGCCGGTTTTGTGTGCTGCATACATATGCACAGGCACCATCTAGTCTTTCAGATTTTTCAGTCTTTCAGCATTTTCCGCTCTCGGGCAGACCGAGGTGCTCAGCGTTCTGCAGTTTTGTGCCTTCTTTGAAGGGGAAAGGGGCTGGCAGCACAAGACATATTCCGCTGGAACCCACCTCCTTCTGATAACGTGATGGATACCAATAGGGCCAAGAGAGGGGTCATTACCTTTGTGACAGGCCCAAATGCTCCCTTGCAACTCAGAGTACAGACATGCCTCCGTGATGTACACTGCTGGTCGCAGTCATACACTAAGCCTACAGCCCTTGGGTGAGAAGGCGAAGGGCATCACTGCAAATTCTCGGGTGCAGGGAGAGAAGAGGCAAAGAGCTGCTGTCCTGATTCTGTGGCTGGCTTAACGAGCCCGACTCAGGGACGGCTGCTCAGTTTGGTTCCCTAGCTCTACACTGGGGCTGTTTTGCCTTAGCTCCTGCAAAAAAAGCAGAGCGCCTGCTGCTCGCCAGCAGGAATCGGGAGGCGGCGCAGTACTGAGGGCGGCCGTGAGGGGGCGCTGCCAGCAGCGAAATGGGGCGAGAGACCCGCCTGGGTGCCGACCTTCTCGGCCGCGTGGGGGCGGGGGGGGTGGCTCTGCCCCTGCAGGGGTGTGTTTTACCGTGAAGATTGCAAAAAGGAACCGGGGGCGCGGGGGAGAAAATCCTCCTGCTGCAGACAGCAAAAGGCAAAGGTGCGCCGGTGCTCATTGTAAATGCCACAACACTTGAGACGGCTCAAAACTAAGTGGGAAGAGCAAAAAGATGAGGCCGGCGTGAGCCTCCTGGAGGTAAAGGGCATTGCTTGCCTCGCAAAGCTCGGGCTTACCGGTGTTTGGGCTAGGAACAGACATGCAGAGGAAAGAGCTGAGCGTGGCCTTTCCCTCGGGTATTTTGCAGCGTGACATTTATCTTCTGCACTCGAAGTATCATCTCTTTGTACCTGAAATTTTCCACTTCGTTTTGCCGAGGAGCCAGGCTGCGCCTCAGCACCCGGGTGGGCTTCCTGAAGCTACAGGACCACTGTGCACTCCCATCACTGTTGAAGGGATGGCATCTGTTCCAGCTTTCATGTAGATGGTACTTCTGCAACATATTAATCACTGGAACTATAGAAGTATATTAACAAAACCAAAGCCTTTGCAGGCTGCCTGCCATTTTCTCCTTCGCCTTCATTGCTCAACTCTTTTTACTTTGCCTCTGGCGAGGTCACCTCACTGCTTTGCCAGTAGATTTTCCCCCAGGGCAGCTAAATGTCTAACTTGGAGGGGAGGAAAAAATGGGTTAAAGAAGCCCCGGGAAACCATAAAGCATTTGAACAATAACTTTAGCTGCAGCCAGGCCTTAGGGACATGTCACACAAATGCCAGTACAGACACATTCCCCACCCCAATGTCCTTTCAGTGATACCTGAAGGATGTAGTTAAAATAGTACGAATGCCAGTACATTCACCTGCTGCTGGTCTCTCATGCCCATCATGGAGCAAGATGGATTTATCCAGCAAAAGCAATAAAATGGCAGAAGGAAAGTTGCCTGTCTGTATGGCTGAAAGTATGGTATTAGCAGGAGAGCTGGGTCTTTTGTTGGAATGAACACATGCCTCTCCTCCCTCAGCAGCGCCTGCCACCCCCTGGGAGATGCTGCTGTCTTGCTTGCCAGTAGGCCTGTCCCCCTTCCTTTGAGCCTTTGACAGGAAGCAGGAGACATTGCTGTCAACCCACAGCAACAACCTGCTCTATCCCATGAGCTAATTGTGGCTCTGCCCTCGACACTCCTTGGGCACAAGGCAAGTCCATCTGTGAATATCATTTTTTCCCCCACACCCAGCTTTAAAATAGGGAGGAGGTGCCTTTCTCCACTTCCCCCGTGGGAGTTCATGAGACCTGCTCCCTGCAGGCTCCCGCCTGTCCCACGCGCACAGAGCCCGCTGGGCATCTGACCATCTGCCTGAGCAAACGATGCGGTTGTTTGCACCCTGCTAGTTGCTGGGGCAGGGCTGCGCCTGGGTGTGCCGCCTGCCGAAAAGCTAACCCTGAGTGCATGTTTGCACAAAGCTCTGAACAGATGCAACGGGCCCTGCTTTGACAGGGGTATTTTTAAATCCACTCTGAACTCTTGTCAAGCCAGCTGTTCTACAAGCGAGCTGAAGGGCATTGCCAAAGCCATGCATTAGTAGAGGTAACATACCCAGCAATTTGGAAATAAAGGGCTTTTATTCATAAGAGTTGAGCAAGGCACTTTCATGGCCCCAGAGGCATGATCCTGTCTTCTCTGTGCCCTCAGAAGAAGTAACTCCATTCATTAGCAGACTGGTAGCTCTCCCCAGGAGAGCTGCACTGGGGAGTTGGGTGGGTTTTGTTTCTTTAACTGTGAGGAGCTGCGTTATGGTGCCATGACTGGGCTGGTGCCTCTCATGCAACCAAAGGATTTGTTCACGCCTGTCACCTTGGTGGGCAGGTGCTTGTTGACCAATTACTTGTAAAACCTCAACATGCTAGGGGTGTCTACTGGCATGGCAAGTTAGTAGGTTACATGCTTGGCCATGGGACAACGGGCTTTCATTCCCAAATCTGCATATGGGGAAAAGGCTCACAGCCTCTACAAGCAGCACTAGCAAGAAGCAAAACAAGCACCCCAAGGGAGGAGGGTGAGGTGGCATGGGGCATGCACCTGAGCCATACCTCATGTGCTGCACTGCAGCAGATAGCTGAAGTCGCACAGATGGCCAGGGCAGTGCCATGCTTTCCTTGGGCTAAGGCTCAGTAGCAAAGCCTTCTTGGCTGCTGCTGGTGCCGTATAGTGATGAAAACCAGCCATGGTTGTCTTGTAGCAATGGTGAATTACAGCGTTCAGCTGCATGATGCAAGGCAGAATGCTGTCTCACAGCGTGTGCTAGGACACCCCCTGTCCCTGTCCCCATTACCCCAGTCAATACTAATACCCCAGTGTGGGTGTTGGAGGGGAGCCCGCTCCCTGTTGTGGCACAGCTGGGCATGGCCATGGCTTGGCCAGAGCTCATCTGGCACTGCACCCTGGGCACAGACTTTCCCCACGCTCCTGCCACTTGTGCTGTGACACAGCATGAGGTAGAAAAGGTTATTTGTACTGTGGCTTTGCAAAGCTGCTCACAACTGATGCCATAGGAAGGTGTTTGATGGTTTTTCCTCCTTTCACATTCCTGGAAAGAGGGGCCAGTGCAAGTCAGGTGCTGTGGTGCAGGACCATGAGTCAGGAGGGCTGGGCTCGCTGCCCGCCTCTCCCTGGGGCTCCCAGGGAGCCAGGCCAAGTCATAGCCTTGTGAGATGCTTGGCTTACAGCTGAACCACATGTCCAAAACTGCTAACCTTGTCCTGGGTTTTCCCTTAGCCTCGTCCTACATTGTCTGCCCAGCACCAATCATGCTCACAGCTGTCTTGGACTGTTGCTACTCTGCGGCCTCATGGACCACAGGCTGAGGGATTCCAGCCTTTGCTGGAGGCAAGGCTCCCTTTCAGCATGGGATAGGAAGAGTGGCTGGAAAGCTGCCTGCTGGAGAAGGACCTGGGGGTGCTGGTTGACAGACAGCTGAACATGAGCCAGCAGTGTGCCCAGGTGGCCAAGAAGGCCAACAGCATCTGGGCTTGTATCAGGAATAGTGTGGCCAGCAGGAGCAGGGAGGTGATTGTGCCCCTGTACTAGGCACTGGTGAGGCCACACCTCGAGTACTATGTGCAGTTTTGGGCCCCTCACTACAAGAAGGACACTGAGTTGCTGGTGAAGCATCTAGAGACCAAGCCTTATGAGGAGCAGCTGAGGGAGCTGGGGTTATTTAGCCTGGAGGAGACTGAGGGGAGACGTTATCACTCTCTGCAACTACCTGAAAGGACGTTGTAGTGAGGTGGGTGCTGGCCTCTTCTCCCAAGTTACTAGCAATAGGACAAGAGGAAAAGGCCTCAAGCTGCATCAGGGGAGGTTTAGATTGGATATGAGGCAAGATGTCTTCACTGAAAGAGTGGTCAGGCATTGGAACAGGCTGCCCAGAGAGGTGGTGGAGTCACCATCCCTGGTGGTGTTAAAAAAAACATGTAGATGTGGCACTTCAGGACACGGTTTAGGAGGCCTCGTGGTGTTGGGTTGATGGTTGGACTTGATTTTAGAGGCCTTTTCCCACCTTAATGATTTTAGCTCTTTATCTTACCTAGGCCACAGCAGCTCTCAGCAGCTGGATTGCCTCTCTTGCTAGGGGCTTGGACCTCTCACTAGAGGCTCTGGGACACCTCACACACTGTCCTAACAGCTTGTGCAGCTCCACTTGGTGCATGTCTATGGAAGACATGTGCAGTGGGCCTGAGTGAGTAACTCCATAGCTCACTGGGCTTATCTTTCAGTGGGAGAGGAGCCCTGGAGGTAGAAAGACTGGCTGAGCTCTCTGTTACAGTGCTGGCTGGAAGGGGGAACATGTCAGTTGCTGAGACTGGGCCTGCATTTACACCAAAACCTGATATAAACCAGCAGCTTAGGCTTCAGCAGTGAAGGCCCTTAGGAACCTGCATTTGTCACCAGGCATCAGAGAGTGCCGGGTGTCTCCTGCTCAGACCCCAGGAATGCTGCAGATCAGCAGAATTTCTGCCAGCTATCTGCTCTGACAGGAAAGCAACTGGCCACTTCAGGTTCATCAGGGTAAGAGCTATGAAACAGGCTTTCAGATCACTGCTTGGCAGTAAATGCACCAAATCCTTATGGTCTATATAGTCCTCAGCTGCTTGATGCTGTTCAGCTGCAGGCAGTGTGTACAAGTCCAGGAGGGTGATGCTCAAGGCAAATGCAACAAGAGTTCCACACAGGGAAAGCGGCAGGTGCCAAAATGCAAGTCCAAAACTGGTGGAAGGCCATGGAAACCTGTATTATGCAAGAGTGCTTAGTCAAGAAGGGGGAGAGCTAGGTACAATTCCCTTTCATGTCACGGAGATCAAAATCCATATTCCCTCTGCCTCCTAACAGCCTTCACTGCCAGGCATAAGATGTTCAGCCAGAAGGTGCTTCTAGCCAAAATGTTGAAGTGCTTCTACTTCAGACAGAAAAATGAAGCATTTATTGGCCCAGAGAAAAAGCTTCTCTACTGACCAAACATCACTGCACCCTTTGGAAAGAGGCCTGGGTTCTCTCAGCCCTGCTCCAATTTCATAGACAAGAGCAAAGCATGCACTAGAGAACAAATGGGATCCAGATCTCTCCCTCATGCAAGTGCTTTTATCGTTAGATTACAAGGTCCAAGTCATTCTTTCCCTTTCATCTAATCTTGTCTCTGGAGCATGCAGATTAAGATGCTCAAGCAGTCTTAACGCCCACATTTCTTGAAGGCCAGAGTCCTGCATCCTTTCCCCAGGTTCATACCTGCTGGTCTACATGCCATTAGAGACAGGGGAGGCTGTTGCTGTTCTAATCAGATTTCTCTTAGTGGCACAAGCTGCCCAAATCCCAGGACCAAAGCTTATGGTTCAGATTCCTGGTGCTGTGCTGTATCAAATAAGGTTTTATGTGCAGGATCATGCATCGCATCTTGGCAGAGATTCATTCATATGATCCAACTCCCCCCCAAATGCTGGGTGGGGATTGGAATGGAGAGGCTGCAGCCCAAGCATCCTACAGCTTCTTTCTCTTTCTGGACTACAATCTTCTTCCCTATCCTCACCCTTATGAACTGTGTCTTGCAGTCACACTAATCTCCCAGATATTAATTTTGGAGAAATTGTGTGTTCCTGGTGGGAGCAGTTGCTTAGGCAAAAGAACCACCTTGACTGAATGCACCAGAAGAAAATGGAAGTTCTGTCATTATTTCAAAGTTGCACTAGAAAAGACCTAATTTTCCTTTAATTAGGGATGTGTCCCCACCTGCTGTGAAATATTATTATGGTGCTTAATTTCACCTTCACCATTTCTTTTGCTTTTTCTTCCTTCAATTAGCTAAGCAAGTTTGTTTGGCTTGGGGAAGACAACTACTTTGAGGTGTGTTGGCAGTATTTACTTCAGGATCAGCTTCTTGTACGATAAGCTGCAAAGGGCCTGACACAAGACCACTGCTTTTTTTCTTCTCTTGCAGACACATATGCACCCACACCCCTTTTTCACAAGCCCTCCTTACCACTTACCGCTGTGGCCCGCTGGCTGCTTGTACTGGAAAAGGCTGGCCTTGCAGGGATGGGGCCCATCACTCTGTTCCGTGTTGGCCTGCCGCATTTCTGCCTACGCAAACACCGGGGTATGGGTGTAACCTCACGCCTCATATTACCGCCACGTTTTGATGTCTTCAGCTGCTCTTTGTCCAGACTGTGCAGGCAAGAGCGGCTCACAGCGCTGACCACCCTCTTTATTTCCATAGATGCGCAGGGCACCTCTGCACGGGTTACACTCACATTGTCAAGGGCAGGCGTTCCCCATCAATACACCATTAGGCACTTTTTCCGAGCGCAGGCTGGAAGCCCGATGTTCTCATGTGACTCCAGAGGCTGAGGCAATGGACATGTGTCTCTGTGTTAATCCAGCCCTGGAGACAGCCCCACCCCAGGAGCCCGGAGCACAGCCAAGCACCCTTTGGTTTCAGGCTCCAAATCTCAGAGGATCAAACTTAAATGACTAACTCTGAGGACTCCAATTCTGGAGATGGTCCTTTATCGACCCACAAGCTAGCACTGATAGTAAGCTGCCTACAGGGTTGGGGGTGAAGATCGCAGTCAGGCTAAGCTGGACTGCAGCCTGGGTTGCCAGGCCCCCTGCCAGCCAGGGGTGCAGATGTGTTGCTTGCAGAGTGCATTAGCTCTGAAGAAAGTGCTCATCTCTCTTGCTCTCCCTCCATCTGCTGAAACTGGTTGGCAAAGGAGAGAGACTATTTAGCACTGAGTGGAGTCTGGCTACCCAGAAAGGCAAGAGGGAAAAAACAGAGATAGAAATAAAGGGTGATCAGTAATCATGCCTTTAATAGCTTGTAAATATTTTTTTTTTTAATTTCAGGCAACTAAGATATACATTTGTTGTGTACATCTGACATCTGAAAAAACCATGAGTCCACAATCTCTTTTGTTTCATCCCTTTTCTAAAGCACATAAATTAAAGTTTCAGTCACTCCAATATACAACAGTTTTATGAAGGAAGAAGTCTTGTTCTGTTTTTACAATTCAGTGTCACCTTTATCTGAAGCATTAGCTACAGTTTTAGCTAGATAACTGTCTTAAAACAAACAGGAAAACTCAGAACTTAGGCTGTCCAGAAAAATTCAAGAAATTTCCACTCCCTGCTCTCAAACTCCACTTCCTAATAAAGCATCAGAGTAACATTTTCATTTCCCGCTAGAAAACGAAAGACCCCAAAACTCTTCAAACAGACTTGGGAAAACACTGTTTGGACCACAGAGCTTATTAAACTTAAAACATTAACAGTGCAACTATTTCTCCTTCTACAACTTCAACGCAGAACCTGAATTCACATCAGGACGAACAAGTATAGGAAATGCCAGACTGCAAGTAGCCTTTGGTGCCTGGGGCTGTTAAATGGCCTCCCACACTTGATTTAGGTAGCCAATAAATGCTCTGAGCTTTGAGAGCACCCGCAGACTCGGGGACCCCAGGCCACTGAGTGGTTCAGGCTGAAGCCATTTCAGCATCCCCTTGTTGAACTCGGCTCAACCCTGCCTTGCACAGCCGGGAGTTGAAGCCGGATGGGAAAATGCTGAGCACCCCCCTCTCGCACTGGTGCTGGGGCTCAGCGCTTGGCACAATTCAGCCACATAGCTCTGGTGACCACCCAATATTATTCCCACTGACACTGGGGACAGACTTCTGAATTTAGTTAGGTGCAGGATCACTTCATTAGCAATACAGGATGGGCCTTGACAGAGAGGGGGTTGCTCTTGCCTCCTTCCCGTTGCGGGGTACATGGGCACTGCATACCTGGGGCTGCTCCTCATCAGTCTACTTGGGAGCTGGTAGGAATAGCCTGTGCTCTAGGACAAGGTAGATCACGTACAGGAAAATGGGAGGCAGGCAGAAACAGCTCATCTGGCTGATGTCTTCATCCATTACCTAGCACTGATTAGAAAACCTCTGATCTAGGGGAAAGGAAAACTTAAAGATGAAAAAACATAAAAATAAAGCAAAACCATGACCTTTACTGCTCTTTCATCTCCCACTGTTTTGACTAAGAACACAATCTATAAGTGCAGCTAACTCCAGAGACAAATGTACTCTTTCACAGTCTTGTGTGTGTGCAGCACTATAACAAAGTCACAATTACAGGTGCAAAGGAACAACGTTACAGTCCTCAGAAGACCCATCTGTGCACTCACCAACAGCTTGAGTTTACTGATAAAAGTTAAGCAGAGAGGTTCATTCTTCTTGAGCACAAGTGAAAATCCATCAAACCAGCTTCTATTACAGAGAGATTCTAAACTGACATAAATAATTATAGTCTTGATTAAAAATAATATATTATTCTAGATTTTTGTCTTTTTAGTTTTCATGAAAACCCCTTATACTCTTGACATCTAGGAACAAAGACAAAATAAAACCCAGGCACTTGCTGTGCCTTCTCAAGCACTGTTGTGGTTTTTAAGGGACACAATGGAATATAACAGATGAGACTAATGCCTACTGTGGAAAATGAGAGGAGTTCTTCATGCTGTTGGCTTTTTCAAGTCTCGGATTTGCTTAATCAGGTAGTTCTTCTCATCAGTGAATTGTTCGTCATCCGTCCTCTCTTTCTGGAAATTGCTCAGAAACTCAATTAGCTTGGGTTGGTTTTTCAACAGGATCTCCACAATAGGCTGTGTTTTGTTTGGACTGGCCACAAAAACCTAACATGCAAACAAAAACCAGGCACAGTGAGACACAGAGAGAGAGAGAGAGAGAGAGAGAGAGTGAGAGAGAGAGAGTGAGAGAGAGAGAGTGAGAGAGAGAGAGTGAGAGAGAGAGAGAGAGAGCGCGCGCATCAGTCACAACATCCCCAGAAGTTATTTCCTAACAAGTCACCTGAAGGCTGGCAGGCAGACACTCTGCTGCTACACACCTTGTCCCAAGGCAGACAGGAGTTACAAACATGCTGGTTCAACAGCAAATTGAAGCAAAGCTATGCCTGTGTGTGGTATTGCTTCTCTTTAATTTTGCTCTTTGTTGATAAAAGCATTTGACTGTAAACCCAGCTGTTGAGAGCGAGCTATCAATTCTCAGCCTCTTCCATATACTAGACTTAAATACACAGAAATTAATTATCAGGAGAACGGAAAAGCTTTGTGTCAGTATTGATATCATTTCCATACTAAACCAGGCCTAAAATTAGACTTGCCAGCTTTGTTTTGGTTTGGAAAAATATGTCAGAGGCTCCACTTCCCTCTGCCAAATCCATTCATGGGAGCATGGAAATTTCCAGCAGCAGGAGCCGGAGCCAGAGCAGGAGGACCATGGTGCACCGGTGCCTTCACTGACCTTGCTGAGCAGAGGAGGGTGGCAATGCAGGGAGGTGATGTGAGACACAGATACCTGGTGCAGCCAGCCTAGCACTGTGGGCTTACTGGTCTTTTCAAATAGTAGTTTTTAAGGATAAACCTACCTGTGCTCTGATTTTTCCTCCTGTAATGCCTAAAGCTGCAGTTTTCCAACTCTGAACATGACCCCCTATGCTGGATACTGTTTCTTTAACATTTTCTCTGCCTTACCCGCCGGCTGACTACAGGAAACTTAAGGCCAGTTGTAAAGGCCAGCGGTGACAAGCTCTTCCCAGGGACCTCAGGACGCCATGGAGATACAGGCTCTGCGGACATCAGTCAGGAGGGACAGATGGGGTGGGGGGATGGCGGTGGGAACACACGTGCAGCACACCCCCAGCCACCCCAGGAGGAACTCCCACATCTGGCTCGCACCGAGGTTACCAAGGCTGGTCAACAAAACACCACCCGAGCGCTTATGCAGTGACATAAATAACTTGAGTTATTCTCTACCCAACAAGAAGAAATTAAGGATGGACAGGACTGGAAAACGTCCAGTTTCCCTCTAAGCCTGTTCAAACCAGAATGAAAACAAACATCTGCTGACGGTATAGAATGGCATGTTGTCCGGCTGAGTGCAGGCAGCACCACCACTTGCCTGGCCCTGGGCCCTCTGGCTCCAGACCTGGGACTCTTCTGCAGGTTCATTTATCTCCGCTGAGATTGTGCCCACACAAAAACCTGGGCCACGTCCAGCTGCGCAGGGGGCTGCCGCGTTTCGCGATGAGGAACACACACAGACTGTCCTGGGGGGCTGTGTTACAGCCCCTTGCCCCAGGAAACAACACGAGGTAAAGCCTGGGACAGGATTCAGACCGGACCCATTGTTAGGCTTCATACGTCCTAATTAGGGGATGTTATACAAGTGGTGTGGAAAATGCCACACATGGGGAATGTGTGGAAAGAATGGGGCTCGGCACACATCGACAGTGCCACACTAAGTACTTCTGCCCAAACAGGAAGGTAAGACTGGTTTTTTTATTTCATAAAGGTGAGGCAAACAATCTACTCTTAAACCCTGGCTTCCCAATGCCATAAGAGCCCTAATCCCTGCCTATGCTTTTGTCCCCTCTGGATCCCTCCCACTCACGTCGCCCCTAGGAGTCCCTGTTTCAGGGTATTTTTCCCTCTGCTTTGGGGAAAAAGCTGCAACCTCTGCCATGCTGGGTGAACGCTCCCAGGCCCCAGGTCTTCTGCAAAGTTTTCCTTGATCTACTGGCCAGGCTGTGGTCCCTGTGACAATATAGCATCTACAGTTGTTCACATCGTCTTTGCACAGGCCTCCACATCACCTTTCTCCGATTGCCCTGAGCTATAATCTCAAATAATTTCTTTTCATGCCTACACGCCACCTAAAACTTCTTAAGAGTACCACCAACAGCCCCAACACCCAAGGATCCCTTCAGAGCAGCCACTCTGAAATAACAGCGGTCCTGCAAGATGCTCCAAGCACTCGAAGCTCAACATCTTTACCAGGGACACATCTATCAGTGGGTTGGACAGCCAGTTCACAGCTCTTACTACACTTGACAGACTGTCAAGAGTCGATGGTTCTGTTGCTGCCTGCAGCGTCTGAAAGCAATATTCCTTCCCTTGCAAATAACTTTTATATGCTGCTATTGAAGCATTGGTTCCCCATATGAGCAATAAAGGGTTTGGGGATGTAAATGTACTTTATAACTTCCAGTCTGTGCCTTATCTAAGGAATACAAATCTTGAAATCTTACAGATATGAATGTTTGGCTCTGGCTGAGACTGTGGCAGCTCACGCTCTCAGTCCAAGCAGCCCCACGATGCAGCTCCCCACATGCTGACCTATAGCAGGTCACCATGCTGATGGAGGCTGGATACTTCCAGGATTTGGACCATGATTAAGCCCCAAGTCATCTGGTACATAAGCCTACAGGCAGGGATGAGGAAAGTAACCATTACAAATCTTCATTAAAAGTTTTTAATTTTGGAGTTCAGTTCCCCCTCTGTGACCAGGAGAAAAAAAAACTGATAAAGTAGACTGACAGGACCCACATTTTCAGAAATAATCTGATTGTAGCCTGACCTTGAAGTGCTGAACATCTTTCTTCAATGATTATTTGGCCTCTTTGTAAAGATAACTGAAGGCTGACTCTCAAAATGAAGAAATCTAAATCATTCTTCTTGTAAAAGCTGTATGGTCTGCCAACAGAACTGGAAGGTTTTACTGGTAAACTGGGTAAATACCAGCATTTCATATTGGCCCTAAAACTGGTATTACCAAAGCAAATAATTAAAGAACTTAATTTAATAGAACACATCACATCCTGTTTATCTTCCTGCTCCATTATTTATAGATTATAATCTTCCCCTTGCAAAACTGTCAAACTGAACATTCAAACAAAGATCATCTTGACTGCCAGTCTTACTCAGTGTCAACAGGGACTCATCAAGAGAGCATGTTAAAGGACCAGAAAATTCCTGAAATGTTACTCAATACTGTGGATAAGCAAACAGAATCAATTCTGCCAGTATCAACTAAACAGTTTCACAAAGCCCAGGATTAGGACCACCATGAGACTTTACTCTCAAAAGAGCTCCCCACATTCAGAACTCTGTAGTGCTACGGAGGAGGAGATAAAGCCCTGAAAACAGAAATCATTTTATTAATGCTATCTGGAACATTTCTACAAAAATGAAGTATAACTGAAACTAAAACACTTCACAGAGAACGTTGTTTAACCTATGGGTTTATTATGAAAGGTTGCAGGTTCTAGAGCACTTAATTGAGATATATGAGACAGACAGAGACTAAAATAAAGACAGTACTCATACTAAAATTCCAACTCTAAAAATAGCCATTTCAGCACAGTTCCATTTTGTGAATATTTGCAAAAGGCCTGGAATGAAAATCAACTCTGAAGCTTCAAAAGTTCTCCAAAGTGGAACTGTTGCTCTCTTCTCCATTAAAAGTCATACACTGGATTTCTGTAAACAAATACCAAAATCCCTTGATTAGAGAATCTGACCTTGTTTCCTTACAATTAATAACAAGGCATCACTACCCTCTGGTACTACAGCAGAGCAAAAGCGATTACAGAGGTTGGATACCCTGGATTAGGTATTTTAAGACTTACTCTGGGGTCACGCACAATCTTACTGTGTCAGGAAACTGCACGCAGAAGTGGCTTATGGTTCGTGTTGCTTATAGCGTCATGCTTCGCATAACACTTCTTGCCCTATAAACTCTCCAGCTAAGAAACAGAGAGGACACAGCCCCACAGACAGGGTTTCAGCTTCATTCCAAGACGAAACTGTCAGTACTGTCAAATTATGTGCAACCATTTGCAGAGCAAGCTGCAGGAGGCAGCTCTGTAATATGCATGAAAGAGAATGGAAAAATGAAACTAAGGTCACAAAACACAGTGTACCCATTCTATTTTTAGATTTAAACAGTAAAATATATCTTGCTAAATGTCTGCTTAAGAACAAGAAAGTTGCATAATCCCAGTTCACCGCTACAGGGTGTTTTCCTCAAAATAATCTAATTGTTTACATGAAAGCCAAGAGAGCTTGTTATTAGCCTTTATTTGTAAATGCATAAGATCGGAGGAATACCTGTACCACGTTCATGTACACCTGAAGGATTAGGTCTCCCCTATAGGCAAACTCAAATCAGGCTCTACTAATAACTATCACAAATCCATCACAGGAGCTGGAGAGCCCTTCCCAATATTTGGTCCTCAAACTGTGCATGCTAAAGACTGAGACCTCTCCTCAATGCAGAGAACTGGTGACTCTCAAAGCCTACAACTCCAGGCAACCCCACTGGATTATTTATGGAGGAGGAGGAGAGGGGTGAGGTGTGTTAGCTTTTACTGATTATTAAATACTGCTAATCCTCAAGCATATATTGTCTGGGACATCCAGCTTTACAAAGCAGCTGCAGGCCTTTAGGATGGTGCCACAAGGCAGGAGCTCCATTTTACTCAGGCAAAAGGAAGAGAAGGAGCTGGAGCTAGGAGGAGGATCTCCTCAATGGCGAATGGAAGGAGGCACTGCAAGCAGGTGCTCTGTTTGTCTTCAATTTTTCCCCCAAAGCATCCTGGATGAGTGAAATGTTCTCAGAGCTTGAGAGGGTACTGGCATTTTCAGCCACGAAATATTCCGGCTAAACATTTTTGCACTACAGGTGCTCATCATTTCATCTCTATCTTGCAGTTTTGAATCTTCATTAATTAGAAATTGCCTCAGGGAGGTAAGAGTCAAGTGCCTTTTTTGGGGTCAGCTGGGGCATGGGAGTGTTGGAATCTGGATGCTTACAAAACAAGCACTTTTTCATTTCAACTGTGTATAATTGGTGAAATATCTAAATCAGGTAATTTAAACCAAATCTTTTGGCAGTTCAGACAGAGCAGCAAGTATCCACTTCTCAGCAGACCTTTGACTTCAAATCACCGTGGTTACTCTACTGTAATTTCAACCAGACTGCACAGGTATTTTGCAATGCAGTTTAAAAATGCTGGCACAGTTTAAAATTTATGAGATTAAAAGCTGAGGACAAGATTCCTCTCCCAGTTAAATTAGCGTGGAATCATTACAGCTGACAAGAGAACTGGGCTGAGGGATGCTAACCCAGAAACAGGAGGCAGGTACACTGCAGAACAGGGCACAACCAGCCAGTAGTGTTTTCCCCCATTCTCTTAAATATTTAAGGATTTCTTTTAGTAGTTCTCAAGAAGTTAGAATTCAATTTAAGAAGTGAAATCAGAGGAAAACACTCTTCTCTGACCTGCTCTACAAAGCTAATTCACACTGCAATTTTCTATAACATACCCTATAACTACCCTGCCCACCAGGGAGAAGCTGAGTGCTTCTACATCCAGCTAGCCCGGATCCTCAGTGAGGACCTAAAAGGGGAGCTCTGCTGCACCTCTAGAGTTATTCTAGTGCACTGCTGGTGGTTATAAATGAGCAATTTCCAGCTGGTGAGGTTCTGCTCGGAGTCTGCAATGTCCTCAGAACAAGCACTAAGCGAGATAGCGTGAGGCACACCATGGCACCGCTGAAATGCTGCCGATGGGTACTGCTGGAAAAAACCAACAACCCATGGAGGTTGCTGAGGACGGGGTTTGGCCCTTTGAACTGAAGGGACACCACATTATCACCACACACAGTTTATTTTGGTGGGCACCCGAAGGCCTCAGCATTATGTCCACATGGTAGCAACTGCAAGCGATTGAGCAAGGCTGAGCCTACAATATCCCCACTCTAACTGAAAATGGGATGCAACATACTGGAAAAGGAAAGGAAGGGAGGAATGGGAAGGCAGAATGGGAGAGACAGCAATGTGTAACATGGTTGCACATTGGAATCCTTTCAAGTTATTCCAAATCCTTTCAAATGCCTCTTAAAATAAGAAAAATCAGCTGTTCCTAAGGCCTGGGCCGTGCCTATCATTAATTCGGGAACAGCAACTCATGTGTTTCATACATTAAAATCTGGCATTTATTCACAGACTGGCTAAGGGAGCCCAGTTCTCTGATCCCTTCCCTCCACAGGCATCTCAAAGGCTGCAAGTGTTTGGAGCCTGACTGCTCTCTTATCTTGGAGCTACATACCTCCCGGTAAGGAGGAGGCGTAGAATTTACAGTGGTTCAGCTGACTATGGAGGAAGTCAGCAAAGGAACAGCTTACCAAGATGCTTATTTCAGGGAGGGAATGTTTTTTTAATCCTCCTTGAAGCTTTTTTTGGGGGGGGAAATCAAAGTGCTTTTTGGAGAAGCTGCACAGCCTCTAAGCCTCCACACTGAAGGTCTGAAAGCTTTTTCCAAATCAGAAATGTCAGAAGTGCAAAACCCAAGTCACGCTGAATTTGTGGACGGTGATGTAACCTTTTGGCAATAGCATGCCTTTTGGTGTGATCTGGTATCTTTCTTAACCATCTTGGGGAAGGATATCCTTGCCGGCTCAATATTCCTCTCCTGAAAATCATTAACAACTCCATTTACATAGCTTGAAATTAATGTGTTCATTGCAAATTAAAGGTATAAATAACAATCCAACTTCACTCTCTGCCCCAGAGTTTTTCCATAGTAAAACGGTAAACTTTTCACTTATTATCATTAATCATCATGAAAAAAGGGACACCAGTTGGGTCTGGTAGTTGTTTAAGGCTGCATTAATGATCACTGCAAAAGGACGGAAGGATTAAACTAATTTCAAGCTCAGATTTCCCAAATCTTGTTAATACCTTTAAAGCAATTTGTGTTCATAGTGATGCACAGAGCTAGCACCATCTACTTTCGGTCTTAATATAGAGTTTTAAGACTTTTATTTTTTAATCTTTATATAGAATCACATGGAAAAATGACCTAAGAGTTGGGGGAGGGTACCCTGGATACAACCTAGAAGCTGTGTATTTTGTTACCTGTAGCAACCACCTCATTGCTACTTGAGTGACTACCCTCAGCCCAAACCAAAAGATCTCACCTGAAGGAAGGCAAACAGAAATCAGAGGCTGAGTGATAGAAAGGTTTTCAATTAAGGCATTCTCAAATACTGGAAGTGACTCTAACCCCAACCTTTGCCTTCATTTTCTGGGCTTCCTCTTGCCCACCTTGAAAGACACCTTTATGAGGAAAAGAGGAAATCTGCCACCTCTACAGCTCATACTAGCTCACCTTGAACACGTGGAATGCTTCAAACTGAATGTTGGGGCTTTTATCTCGCAGCAAGTTCATCATCAGCTTCAGATTTTCTGGTTTGCTGATGTATTTTGTCATGATGGCAAAGTTGTGCCGGTCCAGAATCAACTCACCCAGCAGCTAGAGAGACAATTAAAAAAACCCACAAGTTTTTCAGGCAACCACATTATTTTTGAATGTAAAGAAAGCAGCAACATATTTTAATGCTTGCTAAGAGGTTTCAATGTCACTACCTTTAAAAGAAAAAAGTAACTAGCCTTGTTATCATGCAGTGAGTTACTTAATGCCCAGTAATGCTCATCTTCTAAATACTGCAGAGAGGGATTCCACATATGGGCTGGGTGTAATAGGAGCTAGTGTGAGCAAGCTAGGACAGAAGCAAGTGTCGTGCAGCTGTCCCATAAAGACACCTTCATTTCATTCAGATATTACATTAACACACCTATCTGGTCCCATCTGCAGGTCACGTCAGACCTGGTGCTGTGGCAGCAAGCAGCACCAGATGAACAGAGACTATCACATTACTCTCAAGTTCATTTTAACCTACATTCTGAACCAAAGTACAGATTTGAGGTCAGAGGAAAAATGATAGTGCTTGTGCCATGGAAACGGCCCAATGCTTCACCAGAGATCCAGGAAATAAAAGTCACAGTGAGCTCTTCTGCATTGTAAGAGCAGCATGCCCCAGCATTTTTTTCTTTTTTGTTAGAAAGTATGTGGTTGCTCCACTGCCATACATGCATCTTGATATTCTGCATTACAAGGAGTTCAAATTTAGGAGGAAAATGCTGAGAAACTTTACCTTCAAAGATTGTCTCTTTGTTACGTAATTCTCAGAATGAAGGAGTTTTTCATAATCCTCAAAGATCTAAAGCAACAAGAAAACACAAATGCATCTGATTCATGTCCATCCTTCCTCCTCCTGGTCCTTCCCACCCCAGAGAAGCAGCAGAGGCTGCAGCTATGCCACCCTCTAATACATCACTACAATGCCAGGCCCAGCTCTCATGGCCTTTTCTCTTGGCTGGTTATCACACAGTGAATTAATACCCAGGAACACTCCTCTTCCAAATACCACAGAGGGATACCACATATGGACTGGATGCAATAGGAGCTACTGTGAGCCAACTAGGACAGAAGTAAGCCAGTGCCTGTACAGCCTTCTCTTACAAGAGGGCAAATCTGCTGCCAGGACACAGAAGTCCAGCACATAACGTCCACTCACTCATATCGTGGTGTCATGGTTTAACTCCAGCCAGGTTGAGTCATCAAGTCATGACTTGCTCTGTGATTTAAAGCAATACCCCAAATGGGTGAGGGTGCATCCCATACTGGCCTATGCCAAAAACTCCTTTTGTGAGGTGCCACCTGCCTTGAGCAGCTCATTAAAGCCATTTGCCCAACGAGGGTCACTAAGAGTGAAGCTTGTGCTGGCTTTTGCAGGACTGAGCCAAAGGAATCTTGTGGTCAAGAAGACTGTTCACACCACCTACCAAACAGGCAAAAAACCCCGACACTGCTGTCCAAGAATCATAAAAAAAAAATGCTCGCTTCCACAATTTATACTTAAAATTTTAAATGTTAAATAAAGGTAGAACAGGGACTGTTCCAATGCAGTGCTTCAGTACTAAGAGAAAAGATTAACAGACACACTCATTTTGCTCCAGTTAAGCTGCATTTGTGACTCAGCAATAATAAGCCTGATGTTTATTTAACCTCTTGGTAACTCTAGAATGAAAGAAATAGTCTTTGGTCTTTTCACTTTGGCAACAAAATAAAGAATACCTCAGGTAACATGAGAACATAATCCGTATCAGTCTGATTTTAGTTGATTCCAGTGGAATTTTTCTGACACACATTTGGTTCAAAACCGAGCCAAAAAATCAAAGTGAAGAATGGCAGGAAACCAAGGGACTAATTGCCTCAGGATGGTAAGAGGAATACTCACACCTCAGTCCCCCAGTTAGGTACATGTAATTTCCAGAAATGCTAAAACTTCTTCCAGTAACTCTTCTCCTCTGTCCCAAAGGATTATATATGACACCGATATGGCCCTATTGGTGCTGGAATATCACAAAATTCTTTAAAAATGTGCATGCTTTTTTCCCCATGATCAATTTACATACAAAGTTCACAGTTCCATTCACATATGAGGAGATATGATGCACATGGAGAGGAACAAAACTTCTTGAAACTATGAGTGCTCTTGAAACCTTGGCACATGTCCCCATGTGCATGCAGAGGGAGTACCTGTATTTCAAACACGATGTGAGGATTATGCTTTAGTAAAAGCAATGTTTAGTTTTGCAGTCCTATATGACTCTTATGTGGAGCATGAAACCCTCCGCTATTGAAAGCACACTTTTTCCAGCTAAGCATGAACAAATTTTTAAAAAAATTGTTGTATCATTTACACTTACTGCATCATAATTTTGTTCCAGAAATTCTGCTACCAACAATTTGTGTCGCGTTAACAGGTCCTGGGGAAGAATAGAGAAAAGTTACCTGAGAGAGCGTGCTCATTTGATTGTCCCTTGATTCTCAAATGTATTTTAGCATTTTTTTACCACATCATATTTTTAGAAGATATTTACAACATGATTTCTATAGACAGAATTTGAAAATAATACTGCATTTTGTGTTTCTTAGGCTTTTAAGGAGCATTCAGAGAATGCTCCCAGAATCAGTATAAAACTGTTCTAACACTTGCTCTTTATATTCCTTCTCAGTCCCACCTGTTCTTAAAGTCATTGTGCACAGTACTTACAACAAACTGGGGTGGGGGAAAGGAATAAAGTAAATTAACCCTTTATGGAGGGATCAGCTATGGTCCCAAAGCCAAAAGTGATCTACGTGCTACCCCACAGCTGGAAAATTATGCTAAGTTTGATCCGCTGCGATTGCTCATCTCCAATGAATACAAGAAGGAAGACTCAATTCAACCACTGGACTTTATTTATTTAAAACCTAAAAGTTAGGCACCAATCTAACCTAGCTGTCCAGGTTCTCTCCACAGCCACTGCATCCCCAGAAAAGGGTCTCAGGTAGGTGGGATGAATTTCTTCTGTGGCTGGTTTTCCGCTCAAGGTGGGCTTACAGACACAAGCAGTAGCAGACTTCTAAGACAGCTGAAGCTCTGTGGGAGGCATCCCATCATAAAAGGCCAACTAATTCAAATTTAATTTAAGGCAACCTCTCTCACAGAATGGGAATGCTGGTGCTCAGCGATAGAGATGCAAATGTTCAGCTCCAGAAGAAACCCAGTCTCTACTGGATGAACAGCTATGAAATGAACTAGCCAGTTTGAGGCATTTAAGTTTAATTTTTAACTTATTGCCTTCTTTAAAACATAACACTGATTACAATAAACACCCGATGAAATCCATCCAATTTGGTATTTTTTCAGTGAATCGGTTGCTATCTTTTTCATCACCTTTTCCTTGGTTTCCTTACCCACAGCCAGAGACTGAAGCTGATGAGCTGCTGAAGCAGATGCACAGACACATCCTCTACAGCATCACAAATAAAAGAAATCCTTTACGTACTAATCCTTTAATTTATTTTTACCATCAGTTATAAGAGGAAAGCAGAGTGGTATAAAATCCAGTACATGCTTTTAATACACTCCTTTGTTTAGCAGGACTGCAATGATAGCAGTTTAAAAGGCTGAGTGCAACAAACGGGATTCACGAGCTTTTATGCAGGGCACTTAGGAGGCAAGTACAACATTTTTCAATAGGGGGCACAAATGGAATATAATCCAAAACGAGTTTTTCATGAGAGAAATCACAAGAGAGAGTGGAGCAGCAGTATTCAATCAGCATTCTTTCCAACTGCTGCTGGTACCCTCCACAGCTGACTGTCTCTCTAAATACAAGCTGCTTTCCTTTGCATTTTTAGCATGTCTGTTTCCTCTCTGCAGTGCACCTGGCTGCATTTAATTAAGAAGTACATCTCCAGATCATCAGAAATTCCAATACTCCCCTACTATAAATATCCTCAGACTTTAATGCACATTGAATTAAGCCCTCCTCTGGTGCACAGACTATACAAGGCTTTCAGTTCTGAACCAGACACCCTGGTGGCAACACTACAAACCCAACACGGGGGAAACAGAACTGAAAACATGAGTTCAGTAATCTATCCAGCAAACAATCATAGCACTTATTTTTACAGTATTAGAAATTAGGTAGCCCCATATTTCATGGTTCAGTTGCTTCCACATCACTTCTTGCTGTTCCAGCTATTCAGAGTAGCAGACAAATAGGAGATAAGGTGAACAGCTGGTTTATTTCCAGAACTTACCATGTATCAAGTAGTCAATTTAAAATCAGAGGCAATTTAAAAAAATGCAGTTTATAGATTTCCCCCAAGCATTTTAAAAGGTGATTTCTGACCTATGTCTTAGGATGATCTGCCCTCATACTCCTCTCTTTCCAGTGCACATGAGGACGTAGAATCCTATTTTTAAATCTTGCTAAAAATACACTCAGATCACAGGGGACAGAAGTAAGTTCCACAGCTGTAGATCCATGAACGACATCAATCCCTCTTTTTTGGGGGGAGGCTGGGGGGGTGGTGTGGTGGTTTGCAGCAGTCTGTGGTCCTTGCCACAGTTTAACTGACCCTTGTCCCCATCCTCCCTCCTGGTTGGTGTGAAGACTGTCTATCACCAACCACACACTGTGCTGTCGTGCTCAAAGCAGGATCCAGGCAAAAGATGCAAATACCTTCTGCCAACCTGGGAACAGAGTCCAGGAGCACTTTTTCTGACCAGAGGCAAACGCTATTCTGAGCATAGGGTGAAATGCCAGAGACAGGATTTAAATCTCAGTTGCATTTTTATACAGTCCTGCACATGTTTTTACTTGTCTGTATTTCTGTGCTACTTCCACTTCCATAACATTTACCTAATGAACACAATGACAGTGCAACTTAAAATAATTGAAAGATGCTACTATTGATTAACAGGTATTTAAATTGGTAATCCTGCTGAACTCATTACTGATTAATGCAATGTTATCTCCATTACACAAATCTTTACCGCATTCAGTAGGTTAGTAAAAACTGAGGCTGGGTTTCAGTATGCATTGAATCACTGAGTTGAACTCTTAACATTCCTTACAGTTATTCCTAAGGTCTATCTAATCATGTTTCTAATTAGCTTTGAGAGGAAAGAATGAACAGCGTGTTTCTATGACAGCAAGGAACGCAGTGATAGGAAAAAAAAGGAGCTATGTCTATATTTAGAAGAGTCTTTACCTGAAAAGAATTTTCCCCAGCTTTCTAAAATTATTTTTCAGAAATAGACTAATCTTCCCTGTACATTAAGCTCACAGGCACCGAATTTTGCTCAAAGATTCTAATGGCACCTTGCAGGTAAGCTGATGGTCACATACAAACTCCAAGAAATTTGGCAAGCTTCACCCAACTTCATTTTTAATACAACACAGACACTCTAATACAGAATCTACACAGCGCTTTCACCCATGTAGCTCATAGCAGTATGGTCCTTACGCTGAACCACGGGTCACAGAAGTATGCATACAAATAAGTCGTAACATAATCAGCAGGCACAGCATTAGTCTAAACTTGACTGCCAAACTCAGAAGGGTCAGCAAAAATTAGAGGATTTAAAAAATGAATTTTAAATGATTCCTTCTATTTACTGGTTGTGGTCATGATGCATAGTGGTTTTGTCTCTGGGGGAAGGTAGGGAGAGAAAAAGGTTATGCATTTTATAAGAACTGTACATAATACGTGATTAATTTGAGTTTTAAATGGTTGCATAAAAGGCCTTGGGTTATCAAGATCAGAACATCAGTGAAATGTAAATCTGTATTGAATTAAAGATGCTTTAGAGACTTGATCACTGTTGTGAATCCTGTTACAAACAGACCAAGGATTAATTATATACTTTACTGAATGATAAAAAAAGCCACCCAGCTTGAAGACACAACATTCAGTGACGACTACTGATCGAGTGCCATTTTTGACACAACACTATGACACAGGTATTGAATAATTTACCTTGAATGTAGCAAAGGCATCAGAAGCTATATCAAATGTTGACATTTCCACATATTTAAAAAAGTCTCTGAACTGTTCCGAAAAAAGTATGATTTTGGCCAAGGGTTCATGCCGAATACATTCCCTCAGCATAATTCCACAGCGTAAGGCAATATTTGGGGATTCATATCTGAAGAATGAAAAGAAACAGAAAAGATCAAAACATAGAAGAACAAAGATAAACGGGCACTATTCTAGCAACAGGGAACTTTGTAGCATAGGAAACGCGTGTGCCAGAGAGAACACAACACACAAACGGCAGCTCCCAGCCAGAGCACTGTACCCAGCTTCAGAACCTCAGCCCAAAGCTAAGGAGCCCACGCACAGATAAGGCTGCCAGTGTTTCCCATCACAAACCTCTGTCTTTGCAAGCCAAAACACATCCTGGTGTAAATATGCATTACACCTCCTCTCTGCAGAAAGACTGTGGGGAGTGCGAAACATTTCAACAGAGCTCTTTCACCCTTTTAGATTTATGAGAGAGCGAAGCTCATACAATATAACAATCCCCCTCTTCAGATTTAATTCTGAGCTCCTCAGTTTATCCAAGAAAAATATAACACCTCATGACCATCCATCACCTCCCACTCCTCTTCTAGAGACCGTCTCTCTAGAATATTAATGTCGAACAGGAAAGATAGGAAGAGTCTATCCAGGCAGTCTACGCAGGACTAAGCTTTCTGTAGCTCTGAAGATCTCTTTTTGCAGATTAGGAGGAATTCTGCTCAATCCCTCCTCTGCAGAGGCTACAACTTTGTTCAGGAGACAAGTATTCATTCCTTGAGTTACAGTCCCATTATGGCACATGCATTGCAATAGCCAGGAGCCAGCACACTTCTCAGTCTTAGAGAAGGAGGGAGGGGGGAGGCAATTCAGATCATCTTCTATTTCTATAAAGTCTTGATTTCTTTAAAGCTGAAATTAATCTGAAACAAGACTGTTAGAAACACAATTTAAAAAAAAAAAAAGCAAGAAAAAAAGAAGGGATGATATCCAGCAGTCAGGACGGACTTAAAATGAACTTCTTCCAGAAATCTTTAGTCGTGTGAAAGCAGTGAAGTCCAAGGGGACAGAAAGCACGCTCTGTTTCAATAAGCTGGTTATACTATATCAGAGCTGTGTATTACCACCCAGAGCTTATCAGCATCGTTTTTCCTTTCCACAATTAATTCCTATCACTAGGCTAAAACAGGAAAAAAAAAAAAAAAGAGAAAACCACAAAATGCCATCTGTGCTGTAAGTGAGTGGGCCCTCAAATTTACCACCAGCTTGCAATTTAAAAGAATGGTAGTGTTTTGCGAGCATACCAGAGCTGCATACTTCAACCTGATGTCAACAATAGTTGGCTTAATGAAATATGAATTGCTATTCCAAACAGGCAAATGAAACATCCCACCCTCAAGGAAATGCAGGCACTCAAGCCCCTATTTGTTTCCTTTTGGGAAACATTTGCAAACGTGAATTTATAACTCTTTAGACGATGGAGATTCGCTGATGTTTCCGTTGAGGCATACCTCTCCTTGACTCCATTAACAGGAATACTAATTTTCAAGCAAAAAGAGGCGGAGTTGCTCCTAGGATTGCAGCCAGGAAAATATTTAATAGTTGGCTACGGAATATTTTGGTTGGAATAAAAACAAATTACATTGTTTCCAGCACAATAACTTTTTAAAAGACAAGTATCAACAGCATCATTCTTAGTCAAATGCTCCATTATCTGGAAGGGGGTTATGGACCTTTGGCTGTTCACTTAAGTGAGGGAAGTTGAGTTTGGCTCCTGGAATATGCCTGGAAGAAGTTTACAGGCTGCCTGGTCATAACTGGCATGTTCTCCACACCCACACGGACATGCAAAGCCACCAGGCAGGAATGATAGAGATGTGCTTCAAAATCACTTCTAATGAGCAATTAGTGCTCTATGCTGATGTACTCCAGCAGCAGAAAAAAAATAGAGAGCTCTTCTCTGTTCAGAAGAACTTACAGCCTAAAGAAACTCTCACATACTGACTACCAGGGCCAACCAGAAAAGGAAATAATGGACCTGAAATATTTCAAAATACTTATTGTGGAGGCTGAAAGAGGCAAGACTGAAAGCAGAGATGCATCTCAGCAGAAAGGGGATCATACCTGTGTGGCTAGTGCAGAAGGCGGTACAAGGGAAGGAGCACAGGCAGGAGGTTAGGAAGGCATCAAGCCTGGGAGACACAAGGTCTTGACAAACAGCTATATTCCGATCTGATTTTACACTAATTTCTATAGCTTGAGTTTATCCTTGGATGATGAAACCCAATGGGAGGTCTGCAACTTTTGCCAATATACCATTAAAGCTTTAGCTGCACTGCGATATGAAGAGATCATCACAGAACAGATCGGGGCAGTGACTGAGTACATTAGATAGTGTGTAGCATGACATATATTCACAGTAGAACTTATAAATTTGTCACTTGTGAGAAACAATGCAAGTGCCACGAACTTGAAGTCCCCCTACAGCCATGGTACTAGAGGGAAAAATATTTTAAATTACAAAGGACCAAAGTTATTTCTATGCCAATGCAATATGCTGACACTGGAGAAAAATTTGGCCCAAATATATCCAGTACTCTGCATACACCAATCATTGTATTCATCTGAAATCCTATTCATACACAAAGCCTGCACACACAGAAAATAAGATACTATTAAAGCAAGTCCTCATTGCAGCAGGAAGGTCAATTAACCTACCAAAAAAAAAAAAAAGAAAAATAGAAAAAAATAAAAGTAGTGAACTATGTCCTGTATGTTTTTCTGAAGCTGGGAAGCTGGAAGGAAGTAGCCAACAAGTAAAATGAAGCCTAAAAGGTAAAGAGAGTTATCTCAAGCTGGCAGTGCTGCTGGAGTATTAGGCAGGAAACACTGGGCGGGAGCTCTGATTCAGGATCCTTCCCACTCAACAGAGCTCACATTATGGAATGAAAAAGCAACCTTTTGTTGATGCTGTTGGGAAATTTTTCATCCAGTACAAGTAAAACAATGACAAGCCTTCACAATAGTCCCAGGCTGTTTCTTTTATAGTCGTGGTTGAAATATTTTTCCTCTCCAAATAATGTCATCTAACAAACACTGAATGGTACAAGCCAGCCAAATCCACTTTCCTTTCCTTTAAGCAGATGTTGATATATTTCATTTAGCTTCATCCTCAAGTCACATTTTCAAGTGGTGGTGTCTAACATGATGTGCGTGTTTCCCAGTCTCACAGCTGATCGCACACAAGCACCGCACCCTGCCTGCACACAGCAAGCTGTGCGTTTGGGGCCCTACCCTTGCTTTAGGCACATATTTTAAGTATTGTTTTTAGACAGCCCTGGCAGCAGGACATAGGCAGGTAAGACAGCACTGTGTTCAACATCATCATGCTGCTCAGTTACCATCAGGGCTGGATAGGACTGTCTTCTGGACTGCTGTTGATGAATTAAGCAACACTTTCTAACGAGAAACTCCAGAAATGGCAATTCTGATACAGTGCAGTGCTGCGGAGGGACAGCCAAGAAATCAAGAACAAGGAGCCTGAGGACCAAACGGACACGCTACTGTAGGCAGCTGCAATCTCCAAAAAAGCACCTTTGTGTGATGCCACTTAAATACATCCACTGGCTCAGGTCACCTGCAGTCAAATGTCTGTCAGCAGTACATATGCATAGCATAGAATTGTTACTATTACCTTAATATTCTTGGTTGTTACAGATGCCAAAGAATATCTGGGACATGATCCAAAAATATTTTTTAGCTTTAAATAAAGCCCAGACATATGGTAGCGATACATGTGCAACGTGCAAAAACAAAATGAGTGAGAAAGTAAGGAGATCACGAAAGCAAAGACAGAGAAGAGGGAAGAAAGTTATTGTATTTTTATCTATATCTATGAAACTGAAACCAGTTGTACAACTTAATGACGACTGAGAGAATTATCATCACTGTCCTGAAACAACTAGTTTGAGGTTTATATAAATGATGAATTTTAATGAACAAATGAAACCAAAATCCATTTAACTAGCTTACTGGTTTCCTTTCTGAGGAAGCTGACGTTTAGTAACACAAAACAAGTCAAGAGTTTCAAAATTAACGCTAAATCATGACAAATCACTATACTTGTAAGAGCAGGACCTAGCTCAACCCAGCCACCTGCTTGGGCTCCCCACCACCCTGCCCGCGAGGAAGGCAGCGAGTCCACACCTCCTACTGTCGCAGCAGCCAAGAGCTTTGCCACCACGTGCAACCGCAGGTTCACAGTTCTGGAAATCCCTGGTACTGACTAGTTCTCTCGGTTACTTTTTCCCCTGCTCAGCTGTGCTGGAACGTGGCCATTTTTGAAGGAAATAACTGTTTCAGAGGACTCCCATGCCTATCCCTCTCTCCTAGCTCTGGTCTGCCCCTGGGAGAGGGGAGAGGCTGAAGAGAATTTTACCCTTGGGGCTGTAGCCTTGTTATGCACAAACCTTAGACGGTGCTTAAGTACTTTCCTAACTCTGGCTGCAGAGCTAATGGTAAAAATGCAAATCTTAAGCCTCAAGAGCAAGAAACACATTTTAAAAACTAATTGCCAAGAACCATTAGTTTAAAAGGCTTATATGATGTTTATGGATGGATGTTGCTAATGTGACCATACAGCGACTATGACAGTCCATGTTATTTCATACTGATCAGCTAATAAATGCACTTATTTCTACATGCGTTCTTTAATCCCAATCACATATGTTCTCCTTTCCTTAGGGAAAAATAAAAAAAAAAACTGAAGTTTTGGCTTCCTTGGTTTCTGTGGTTTAGAAAACCACAGAAAACGAGCAGAAAGCAACAGACTTCACGGGTTGGAAAAGCAAAGCTTCTTGCTGAACAGAAGGTGCTTTTGGCCACAAGGAAAGGGGACAAAAACCTCAAGGGTTTTAAGCCAACACTCTGTGCACTCCTGAATGCAACCACAGCTGGTGTCCTCTCCACACAGCAGCCTATTCCCCCTCCTTGGCCAACTTACCTTGGGAACCACCGGGTTACAGCTGAGCACTGATTCCCTCAAAAGTTGAAAGACAAAAAAAGGGATTTAATGCTGAAAGTCATGGAGTTCATTACTGAATTAATTTAAAGGTGAAGTTCACATGTGGCTACAAGCGTTGAAGAAGTCTGCCCCACACTAGACACAACTATTCTTTTCATGCATTTTTGCTTCTCTCTGTTCTACCACATGATGGTCCAGCATTTGACTCCAGTTATTTACAGATACAGTCATTCCTGCAATGCAAAAAAGTCTAAATAAAACTCAGCAGTCGTCAACAAAGCTACACAAGAGTTTAGGGCAAAAACTGAAGTACGCGTCAAGTGAGGAGCAGTCAAAAACAATCAGCACGTAATTATTCCAACATGAAGTTTGGTGAAGAAATAACAGCCAAATAAAATAATCCAGTCATTAAAAAGTATACAGTTAAGTAGAAAGAAAGTCAATATGAAAGAAACAAAATAAGAAATCCAGAACAAAATCTGAAAATCCTTTTTTTTTTAATTAAAGTGAGAAAGTAGATCAACTGCAGTGCCAGCATGTTCCAGGCAAAGATCTTTAATGAAAATCAAATTAAAGCACCCACCCTTTTAGAAGCATGAATAGGATATGTGGATGGGCACTAATGTATTCCACAGTAGGGCTGCGTGTGCCAATTTGTCTTCTCAAGATGTTGTTAAATATCTGGGAAACGTCCTTTTTGCCCTGTTAAAGAAGCAAAATGTATCTTCAACTGGAGAAACATCAACAAATGACCATTTACTATAATCTCTATTTAAAGTAGAAATTAAATCAAAACCAAACCAAGTCAGTCTCTTTTTGGGCTCTCTACCGCCTCACATACTTTGTTTCTTCAGCACCACAAGAAGGCTTCCTCCATCGGGTGGCTCTGAAGACTACCAATCCCCCCACTCCCATTTACACCTCTCCCTTTCTAAATGAAGATGTGCATCCCCCTTATTCTGTCAAGCAAGTCCCTGGCTATCTTAAACAGCAACATTAAAGTACCAAAAAAGCAACCCACTATCCTGAGCCAAACATGTTTTTGCAGTGTTTGTACTATTGCTCCCACAGCCTCCAAATTTAAGCTGTCAAGCTAGTACCAAGTACACCGCCCCACAGCCTAGACTTACTAAGCTAAAGCTTTTCATTAGTCAAATGCAATGAACACCACGTGTGACTGCACTTTCGAAAATCAGAGTTAAATTTACAACTGCACCCATTTTTCACCATGTAGATGAAGTAATTACTACTGACAGAAAGGCTGTGTCACATATATGTCTGCTTCAGTCACAACTAAGATCCTTCACTATATCCTAGTTTTCTCCTATATACACCCATCTGCACAATCATGTTTTGTCTTCGAATGCTTCCCCATGCAAACAGCTTTTCAGAAGGCCCTTTCAAATTATGTTCTGTTGAGCCGCAGGGGTTGCCAATACATCTTGCATTACAAGCCTTCTTCCTTTCCCACCGTGTTCTCCCCTGGCCACAGGAGACAAATTGATTTGTGAAATTAATGGAGGGTGGAGACTGCTGCACTAATGACCAGTAACCAGGCACTGAGTCAAGAGTGGGTTACTATGCACAGGGCAAGCTAAAGCAAAAAGTTACTTATAATCTGTACGTGCTCATTGATCTGCCTCGAGAGGACAAACATTCCTTGGTGGAGAACTTATTGAACGTTTGAAGTGAAGGAGCAGATAGTTTCACACAGAGGGAAATTCCCTGGTTTCACCTCTACAAATAAATCACTGCTGAGAAACACAAAATATTCTGCTTTCCTACTCGTTCCAACCCACCTGGCTTGGAGACTTGGGGAATTAAACAGGAGAATCAAATCAGAGCAGGCCAGTCCATCTGCCTTTGTCTGCAACACTTTGGCCCTTGGACATTCTCTTAATTAGGTTAATTCTTTATAAAGTCATCCCATTCTCCCCTATCTTTACGATATCCGTAACATATGTCTGGAATCCCATGATCCCCAGCAGCTTCAGCAGTTACTCCAAGATGAAAACAATCCAGACAGAGGAGAGCTGCTGAAAAGGCAAGGTGAAAATGGCCAAAAATTAAGTGATCCTCTCCGCTATGCTAAATTTTGTATTAGTTACTTAATATTAGGCACGCTGCAGCATTATATCCAATAGCGGAGATGAGATACATATATATATGTGAAAGGAGATATATATATATCCAATTATATCCAATTTTCTAGAGACCAGCGATGGTGAAAGCCAGAGAAGTTGGTCTCTCTGGGTTCTCCTGGAAGAAGTGAAGGCAGATAGGAGAGAACCAAGGCAGACTTCCCTGACCACCAGACATCCATAAAAATTTTAGGAATACTTTTGCCACACTTCTTACTTGGATCTGCAATTTGATTTTGCCTTATAATGAAATACACATGGCCACTAAAGCACAAGATAAGGCAGCATGGAGAGAAAGTGGCTAGACAAGAACAAAAAAACTGCAAAGGATGCCATTATATAAATAACAAAGTGCATGATACCTCTACCATAATTTAGCTCCTGTTTCAAGACAAACTAAGGGAAAGCTTCTAACGTCATCAGTCCTGGGCTTGTGGCTATTTACTGCCCCTTTTAGTGGCTTGTGAACCTTTAGGCTTAAACACAGTAATATCTATATTTTTTAGTTTACTTTTTCTTTATACAAACTTTCCCCAGTTCTTCAAAGCTCAATAGATTTCATATTTTAAATTTCAAAAAATCCAGTCTGATCTTGATTCTGGGCTCCTGCCCAAACCAAATTTTAGTGCTTCACAACAATATTATCACCAAAATTATATCTTGTTTCTTTGAGTGGCAGAAACAATAAACCTGTGTTTTCTATAGACGTGCAATGGACGAGTGGAAGTCTCCCCTACATGCCTGCCTGCCCCCAGCCACACGTGCTATAAGTGTCCTGGCAGATGAAACACAAATGAGACAGGACTCCAGTCTGTGTCTCAGTGCCTCTCCAGCCTTTTTCTCAGTGGGGGTGTTAACTCTGATCTCGTTCCTCTAAAGAGCCATCAAGTTTCATGAAGTCTTTGAAAACCCATCTTCAAAGTGAAGTACAGATGTGCAAAACTGGGATGAAAGTGGGCAGCAGGGCTGTTGAGGAGGAGACAGGGAGCCAGGACAAAACAAAGTAACCTACATAAATGTTATTCCCTTCAGAAATTAGATTTTAAAAAAATTTATGATTCTGCTGAGGGAATTGTGGTTTTTTAGTCTGGAGAAGAGGAGGCTGAGGGGAGACCTTATCGCTCTCTACAACTACCTGAAAGGAGGTTGTAGCAAGGTGGGGGTTCGACTCTTCTCCCTAGTAACAAGCGATAGGACGAGAAGAAACGGCCGCAAGCTGCGCCAGGGGAAGTTTAGGTTGGATATTAGGAAAAACTTCATCACCGAAAGGGTCGTCAGGCATTGGAACAGGCTGCCCAGGAAGGTGGTGGAGTCTCCATCCCTGGAGGTATTTAAAAGAAGGATAGATGTGGTGCTTGAGGATATGGTTTAGTGGTGGCCTTGGTAGTGACAGGTTAGTGGTTGGACTCGATGATCTTAAGGGCCTTTTCCAACCTTAATTCTATGATTCTATGATTATATAGGATCAAAAAATCAATTTGCATGTTATGAAGTGATGAAATTGCTTGTTAACGAAGAAATCTAAATGCCAGCTGTGGCCACACATTAAAAAATGGAAGCAGAAAAGTTGATAAACTGGAAAAGTCAATGGAAACATGAACACAAAGCAGCACATGCTGTTACTATCCTCTTAATCAATGACATTTCGTTTCTACTGTTTTGCCAAAACAGCTTTGCTAAATGATTGAAAAGGTCTTATCATGGAAAAAATCAATTTTGCAGTAAGTTATTAGAATTGTTTGTAATAGCAGTAATTCAGCAGCAGATTAGGTATTTCATTCAGTGCTTGCATGTGAAGACTGTGGGTTCAATTTGTCCATACAGAATTTTTTGTCTGACAAAAGCAATACAGACTGTCAGGTAACTAAAAAAGTGCAGTAGTTTCCCTTCTCTGGTATATTTGCTAACAGTATCTTCTCCTCTCCCCTCTACTTCTGTCTTAAAATCAAATATATAAATTATTGGAATTTTAGGGCTTGGGTTTGGTGGGGTTTTTGTTGTTGGTGGTGGTGTTTTGTGTGTTTTTTTTATTTTGGTTTGGGTTTTTTTGTAATTAATACATCTAATAGCAACAAGGGGTGGCAGGGAAAAGATGATCTCAATAAATTTTAGCACAAAAAAACCCTCCTGAACTTAAGACCTAAGGAAGAGTGAGATAACTCCACTAACATTTTAAAAAATTAATACAAAATAAATAAATCAGTCCCTTGAACCCTAGCTTTACTGGTGGTGGGTGGAAGAAGGGGAAAAAGAAAACATAAATCTCCCATCATTCCTCCCTTTCATTCATTTACAAAATGAAAAGTAATCACAACAAATAACTTCAATAAGGGAAAAATACTTCCACAAGAAAGTAACTCCCACAAAAGGTGGCTTTGTGAGCATCAGATGATCTCTCTGGGGAACTGATTTTTAAATTCAGCAGCCACCCTGCCCTATACGTTGGGTACTGCTCCTGCTTCAGACCTCAGTGGTGGAGGCTTGGTTCCCGGGAGCTGGGGATTTCTCGCTGCTTGGAGATGCTCGGACACTTGTGACAATTCACCAGTGCCCGGGAGCCATAGAAATCGCAGGATTCATAACAGCAGTCCCTGGCGACCACTGTCCCAGCTGACCGTAGACCACAGGAATACTATAATGACTTGCCAATGATGAAGTTTCTTCCCAGGCCCTACCAGTCAAAGGCCAATCAAAAGGGTTTATACTTACTTGAATTACTGCAACCTTTCCCACCATAACTCCTCCTTATTTATAAGCAAGTTCAGTTGTCTTTATAGTTGTCTACTAAGTTTTTTGCTTTAACAACAAAACTGGCAAGGAGTTCCATGGAATATATAATTTTATATAAAAATATATATACAAAATTTTATATAAAAATATATAATATATATTATATATCAATATATAAGACTAAATACAATATAGATACACATATATATTCATATTAATCTTTCTGCTGGTAAAAAAGTATATTTCTTCTTTTAATCCAAAGAATTAAGTGGGGGCAACCCAATTTACCTTGCCATCTGCCGTCAGTTTTTAATACCTTTTTCAACTCCTTTCCTCTCAGCTAAGCCATCCTAAATTTTTTCAGTCTTTCTCACATGAGATTTTTCCCATGCTTCCAATTATTTTTACTCTATGTCCCTGGACCCCTTCTAAATCAGATACACTCAGAGGCAGTGGTTGGCTCTAGTTGCATTATCCCTAAGTAAGAGGTTCATCACTGCAGTGTAAAAGGTCGGTCACAGATAGTATTCTCAGCATCATTTCCTACCATGTTTGGATACACATGGCAATTTTTAACCTTGGTTTTGTTTTAATAATAATAATAAAAAAGGATGCATTGCATTTACTTCCAGTACAGGAGCACGTCTATCAGGACACTGACCATTCTACAGCAGCTACTTTCTTCAGCATGTGAAAAACAGATCTGAATACAATAAAATTATTTAGACTTCAGAAAAATACATCTCTCCTCAATGACAATGCTGAGACAAAGGAGATGAAAAGGTTAATGATGCTGACCTACCTCAAAATCTATCAGCTGCAGGTTGGCAATAAGCGTCACTAGAAGGCCACTGTTATATAGCTCTTGCGCCAGCTGAGCCACGATTTCTGTAGGTGGCTCCTTGTCTGTGGTCCCACACAGAATTTCCTTCATTGCTTGCAGAGATTTTGACACTTCCTCTGATGCCTGTTCACCAGCAGATAAGGGTTTTGTTTAAAAAAAGAAAACAGAAAAGAAAAAAGAAGTTTTATTTTAAGAGACAAGCAGTTCAAAACAAAAGTTTGTAATTGTACCTACGACGATCATTATCTATTGTAAAATGGTTTTAACAATTTTATGTGATCATTGAAGCTAGAACATCCACACCAGATCCTGCAAGTTCTACATAAGCACACAGATACATTAAATTTAAACATGGCATGCCATTACTTACAGGGCATAAGATAGGGGCAGGAGTGCAGTTACCACCCAGCGTCAGCAAGATCCTTCACGCATTTGGAGACAGGCGCTGCTCCGCAGAAGCGGGAGCACTTTCAACATTGCTCCCCCCGTCCTCCCCAGTCGGTTCCATTGGTACACGCGGGCTGAGAGGTGCCAGATGGAGTTACCAAACTCACCGGCTCATCCCGCTGGCAGGGTGGCCATGGTGCCACTTCCCAACCCACTGCTTGCTGAGGGACTGTCCCCGTTCCTCTACTGGTAACCCAAATAAATCCTTCTACTCTGCCAGCTTTGCTTTGCCACCAACTATTTCTTCTCATCATATGTGGTTTGAGCCAGCATCTTCTGCAAGGGATTTGCCTACTGAGCACACAGACACTTCAGTCTTAGGTTGAGAAATTAATTAAATTAAACAATTTGCGTTAGTAAAGCTCCACAGCTGCCACGAAGCAAACCAAAATAAGTCTTTCATCTTTTTCTCTCACCTAGTGTATACTAATTCTGTGCAATGTTTCAGGTACCTAATGTAGAGGACAAATCAGGAATTACCTTACAAAATATCTTGACCAGAAAAGTTACAACAGGAAAATGAAAGAGAAACGTGTATAAACAGGTAACAGCTTAGCGTTCGTGGCAGTCAGGCTTAAATCAGATGTGAATGATAACGTCCCACTTCCCAAGGGAAACACCACTGACCACAGCATGGCAGCTCTGACTCATGCTCTCCTCCCAGGTTTGCTCCATTTCGTATAAATAAGGACCCCGTGAAGCATATGTGTTATTTTTTAACACGTGTGCGTGAGTGTGCTTTAAATCCCACCTGCTCTAGCCATCAGGCTATGGAGGCAATGGCTCTTTCTGGGTCGGGATATATTTAATACACGCGTGACCCGTGTCAAGGCTGGTTGGATTTTTTGGCAGGAAGTGGGAACTAAGGGGCAGGTTTGAAAGCAAAGTTGAGAATGACAGCAAAGTTCCAGGCAAGATAGTTAAAGAAGGTGAAGATAGGACAGCATTTCACATCTATATTGCAAAACATTTATTTGAAATTAGTGTTTCGTTAGCCTAGCAGGGAGGGGTCAGAATCAAGAAACATACAGAAAACCCAAGAGTCATTTGTAAAAGTCAACTGGGCATTAATGAATGTTCAAAGACAGATCAATAATTTCAATACATCTCTCTCATAAACTGAAAGGAAAAATGTCATGCTTTCAAATACTACCCCATCAACCTGCATAAAATAACCCCAGAGTGCTCCAGAGAGGCATATCTCAACTGCTGCTGATCTCCCAACACTTTCATGCTGATTTAAATCACAGATTTTATTCACGTTAGGGAATAAAAAATCCTTTTAAAAAAAGCCCAGAAATCCTAAAAACAAACAAAACCCAAATAAACAAACAAAAAACAGTAAAAAGCCACTTTCACATTGCAGCTACCTAGAAGATTCAAGCATTGATTTTGCACAGCATAAAGAAATGTTCTCCCCCAACCTGTTTGTACCTATTCTAAGTTTTCGGCTAGTTGAGATAGGTCAGCATGAGTGGCATGTAAATAAATATGACTATGTGATAACTTTAACCACAGCAGAAGTCTTGATGCTCCTTACTGTTGCTCATCAAAAGAGCCTATTTTTACCTCAAATGTTAGTGGTATGTCACTAGAGATATCCCACAGAGTACAGATGGGATTAACAACAGGGGTGCTATCTTGGAGACTAAAGCTCTAAATCTTTATCAGAGCTGTGCAAACATTTTCGTATCAAATGAAAACCCCATACATTTTTGACTTTTCACCCATTCTGCTGGGCAGGATGACAGTACCTCTGACATTCTGTGGTTAAAAACCCCACACCTTTCCTTTCAAGTATAAGTAGTCCTTTCTGACATGTAGAATAATGTCTGCAAGACTCAATTTTACATTTAATTCTCAAAAAGGAGGCCAAAAAGTAAAGTGCCACAGGAGAAAAAGAAACTACAGAACACCACGGTGTTCACAGGCACAACTGGGCACCACAGCTGTATTTCTCGAGTTATCTGCCATCCCATCCGTTCCTTTTCTCAGCTTTTCTACATGCAATTTACATTTCATGTTCAACTTCTCTGCTTTATGCCCTCTGAAGAGTCTGTGGTTTGACATTCAACCTGCCACCAAAAGCTATTTCCAGGCAAATCTAGAGACTGCTCTTCTGTGCCTATCCTTCATAATCTATCTGGAGGAAAAACATAATCCCCAACACAGATTCTTAAATTAACAGCCACTGCTAGCTTCCACTTTGACATTTTCACTTAATCTTACAGCCATTTTGGAATAATACCCTAAGCACATCACTGTTTCTGGGATGGAAACTTGCTCAAGAGTCAGAGAAGGAGGAGTAAAAAAAAAAAAAAAAGAAAAAGAAAAAAGAGACATTCCAAGATCCAAAGACCCAAGATCTGTCCAAAACAAACACACACACACACACACAGACACATTCACTCGAATACATGGAAAATACGGGACAACAGAAACGTAGTTGCAGAACAGCTTGTCATAAGAAGCCAGACTGGTCCTCACCCCGTTTAGGAAAATTTGCAAAAACCAACAAAAAACATAGCAAGACACATTTCCCCACAATGATGCACAAAAAGAATTTCAGTGACAAAAAAAAGATAAATTTGGTAGAAACTGCAGAGTCTATTATGACTTCCGTACTACTGTTTATTCTCCATCAGTGGCAACGGCAACAATAGCAAAGTGCTGCAATTCTCATTTCAGCCAAAATTGTAGAGCAGAAGAAAAGGTTTCATGAAGCATCTAAGCACTTTAAGCCATTTGTCTCATTCTTGCAATTAAATACAATCTTCTTTCTAGAAGATTTTCCTTCTATCCTCTAGCTATGAGCCCTTCACATCATGACTGAATTTCTGCCATTATATTTAGAGAACCTGGTGCAAGCAGAGGGAAAAAGGAGGGAGAGGAGATAACTGAACACAGAACCCTAAACAGAACAGTATATATATATTACATACAAATGTCAAAAGTGGGATACGCTGAACTTTGGAAAATTAAAGCTGCAGACAGGGACAACAAAACACAAGATGAAATGCAAGCTGGCTCCCAGCACACACATCAAATTGACGTTTGTATTGCTGGCACTGCACAGAAGTCAGGATCTTGACCTCCTAAAGCAACTCACAGGTTTCTGGTCTACAGGCATCTCAGTTCACACTGTCCAAACTTGGGAGGATCCAGTTCCACCAGAGAACACTAAAATTCAGGGTGGGTACATGGCTAAGTCACAAATGAGCTACAAGGTTGATTTGCAACAGCTGTATAAGAGGACTGGAGGAGACTACAACCCATACCAACCTGTGCAACGAAGGCAATTTTTTCAGTGATGGCCATTTCTTCTCTCCTCTGGCACAACACAAGACTAACAAGTTATTCCCAATAAGAAAAAAAACTATCCACAGAGGATAATTTATAGTGACCAGCAACCCACAAGAGGTTTCTGGGACCAGTTTGAAATATAACATTTTGTGTAAAAGTTGAAGTCTAACCATTCTTGGATTACTTTGCTAACCCTACTGGACTAGATGATATACAACAGCCTTGGAGCTTGAGAAGTGACAGCATAGATAAGCTCATATAACTTCTCCAAGTTAAATTGTAGACATGCTCCATCACCCCTGCTTACAAAGTTGGGAATTTATCAGCATTAATGTGTCTCTCCAAACCTACCAACAGCTTCAACAATGAGAGCTGGAAACTCTATGAGTTGAAGATAATCGGTCAAGCTTGTTTTCCACATAGATCAAAGTCTTGTTGTTGCTGTCATAATGGGATCACAACACAAAGAAAGGAGTTTATGAAGACATTACTCCCTGAAATTCTTGGGGGGGGTGGGAATCTTCCCTGAAAGACTTCAAGACTCTCCTTTCCACAGCGTAACACACATGTGAAGACCAGCTGATTTTGTTGCAAAGGTCCAGTCTTTACTAAAGGATGAGTAACACTACTATGCCTATACTGAAATATTTCCGTACTCCTGTGTGATCTTCCATGCCCACACTGCTAATATTGGGTTCTTCAGTTTAACTTGATTTGCCAGGTCTAGAAGACAATTTCTGAGTTGTTTTTTTGTTTGTTTTTTTTTTTTTGACTGATCTCTGCAGGAGGGCCAAAGAGCATGACAATGTTCTTACGGCAGTGCTTTAGCATTATGAAAGCAAGCTGCAAAATAGTTAATTTTTCTCTATATTCCACAATTATACAAGACAGTTCAATAAGGAGTTTCTTGTTTTTTTCATTAAGGGATTACAAATAAATCCTCTAAGTCTTAGAATTTTTCTGTTCTTCTAAAATCTTCCAGAGAGATTTTGAAGAGTAGCATGGAAGGCTAAAACAAAGGTCTTATCTGTTGTTCATGCAGAAAGCTGAATTTTTATTTCCATAATTACATGAGTTGGAACTTTCCATACTCAAAGGCTAAGCTGTTTTATCTCCAACACTGCCTGTGTGTGATACAGCAAAATAAACACAGCGGATCTGCTTCAGAAATCAAAACTTCATAAATGCAGTTTTTGAAAAACCCTATTAGCACACCTTTACCAAGCGTCCCCAACATCAGCAACTTAGATTTCTACCTATTCCAACTGGCTTAATAAACATTACTACTTCTTACAAACCTTGCCCTTCCCCTCTCCTTAGCTACTTACAGCAATTTCACATTTATCTTAAAAGTGTCAATATTAAATGCTCATAATCCAGATCTATTATGCTTATTACAGAGACAGAGAAATGGATCTCCTGGTGTGCAAAATAGATTCATTGCACCTGTTTACTCCACTCCAAGGAAGATTACAAAACCATAAGGGGAAAAGTATCAGGCCCTGAATAATCAACAGTCTGAGATCCTACACCTGAACTGAAATTTTTCAAAGCTTTCAAAGGGTTTCCATTTTACCTCAGTTTCACCAACAGGTTAGAGGTTTCACATGTATGTACAAATGTTACAGGTCAGAAGGGCTTATTCTTATAACATTTATGACCGACCATAACAGTGAAGAAAAAACAGATTGCATGAACTTTTTCCACCTTTCAAAATGCAGATACCAAAATACAAGAAAAATACAGGATGCCCGACATCTGGCATCTGCATAGCAATCTGGAAATCCTCAATTGTTCGTTAGAATATGGTGAATAGGATCATACAGCTTCTGTTTGTGTACCTAGCATATTTCCAGGGCAAAAATATATTTCTAAACTGTTGCTATCTTGCACAGCAGCAGACAGTAACACACACAGATGCGTGCCAGTGTGATGTTAAATACTCCAATGTGTGATTCAGTGAACTGCCAGTACTCCACGCTATACATTACAACCAAAAACATAAGGCTCTTTGGTTTGGCTTTGTCTTGTTTTAGCTTAGAGTCCTGCTTAAAAATATTTGCACTGTGTGATTCAAACCAATTTTTCTCCTAAAAGAATAGTGCCAACGCAACTCTCTCTACATGCAACTGTAAGGACTCCCAAGAAAAACCATTAGCAGAATCTGAATCCAACATCTCTGTAGCTTTAGCATCATCCCAACTGACTTATTCTTGACAAAATTTCATGCTAGATGTATATATAGGAACAAATTGTGGGCATTTTGGATCAGGATGCATGAACTCTGTCATGTAGCAAAAGTACTATGGCCTAGTACTCAAGGAAGCTGGCAAAGAAAATTTGGCCAAGCAGACACAACAGGGAAATGCCTTTTAAAAGGCCGTATGATTAAATGGAAGAGACAGGTTTGGCCCACCTGGACATAAATTCCTTTCCCACTGTTAAACCTGCACTTAAGACAGAACCAAAGGTTGTAAGGTCCTTAAAAATAAATAAATAAATGAATAAATAAAAAGCAACCAGAAGAGACAGGTTTTAAACTCTTGTCACTAACACCTGATAGTATCTGGGGTTTCTGCCATCTCTAGAGCAGTAACAGGCCTTAGCAGAACAGGGAAGCTGAAATATGAAACGCTCCACAAAACCCCGGGACATGCAGAGCTAGAAGGAAGGGGTGCCAACCCCTTCTTATCTCACTCCCTTTGTTTCAGTGTGCAGCAATGAAGTCGAAGGCAATTTTGCAACTGACTTTGGCAGCTGCAGGATCGCATCCACAGGTATTTGTGTTCACAGCAGTCACACAACCATTCTTCCATGCAAATGCACATCACATCCTCCGCATGCACCTCAACTCACACACTGGTCCCCAGCAGCTTTATCAGCGCAGGAGCAAGCAAGATGAACAGGCGCTGATAATGGCTTCACTGTTGCTATGTAAAAAAGCAGGATTTATTGGTATAAATATTAGTACTGGAAATATTGAAGTCTTTAGTAGCTTTATTTAAAGGTTGCTCTCCTGGCCCTTCTTAGCAGTACCAAATTTGTTACAGTACATGGAGATGAACAGAAGATAGTGACCTACCTGAACAAGCAGTCTTGTTAAATATATTTAAGTCCAAGGGGAAGAAGCTAGACACTTCAGGTTATTTTACAACTAGCTTCTCTAAATTTTTGACACTGCCTAAGGGCGTTGCAGCCTGTGGTTCTGCCTGTCTGGAAAACACTCAGCACGGCGCCCTGAACCAGCTCTAACTCACTTGGGTTCAGCTTCCACAACAAACCTAATTCTTGGACCAGCTATGCCAGAAACTGCAAATCTTTCAGCCCTTCTAGGCCAAACACAAAGATTAGGTGAAGTTTCAACCAACCCCAGATCCATCTGCTATTCTAAATTAAAAGCCTGTGACACTTTGCAGGCTTTTGTTGCAGAGCGGGTTCAGAAAATGTAACCGAACCTGTAGGCACCGCACATGGCGCTGACTCATGGGTGCCGCACCCAAAGGTGTTTGGTTAGCAGCGAGAGGGTGATGTGTTCAAGGACACCCTTCGGTGACATACTGGATGCCACCTGCGCTGCTTTGTGCTGACCACACTCAATGATTGACACAAGACTTTGAGAAGTCAGGATGTCACCCCGATTTTTTTGTGAGATGGGTCAGGCATCCTTTCTATTAATGTTCTTTTAGAAAATCCATGAACAAAAGACATGGCAGCATATTAGTAATAAATTAAGAAGTAGCACCAGCCTGTCACATGCTTCCTCAGGTTCCACAGGTCTGTCTACCTCATATCAGGATTTCTCCCCTCTTGCTCCCTATTTACATGTATCATTCAAACGCTACAGGAGTTCATGCCAGAAAGAAGGTAGAAAGTCTAAGCTCTGAAGGCTTAATTTCCTAGGTATTTAAATCTTCCCAGCTTTTCTAGTTAATTCCAGAATGGGTATTTCTCATTAAACCCAAGCAGAGTTTGCTTCTACATGACTGAGATTAACTTTTTATAGCATTTACAGAATTCTGTAATAAAAACATAATTAATTGTTCTTCACCACATCAAAGCCTGAATAGGATGTCAGCAATTGTACGTGTCACAAGAACACCTTTTTTATTTCATATGTTGGAAGAGAGGAGGACGCTTGATAAAAAAGGCCTTAGTCCACTTCTCCAGCTCTGTCTTACCCTACTTAATCTTCCAATTGTTACATTTGATTTGCCAGTGCTGCAATACCTTCTTTAAAATAGATGTTATTAAAAAAAAAAAATTTAAAAGAAGGTATTAGAAAGAGCATTTCAGAGGAAGAGGAGCCATGTGTGGTGGCACTTCTCAACCTGTGGTCTATCAACCAGCAGAACGCAGCTGAGAAAATAGGAGAGCTTTAAGCACACATACATCCATGCAAGCAAACAAACAACAAAAAAACCCACCCATAAGATAAAAATAAGAACTAAACATTCAAACTTAGCCTATTTTTCAGTTAAGAGTGTTTAAAAAGCATTATGGGAACACTAAACACATTAATAGCTTTTAAAAAAAGACACATAGAAAAACTGGGTCAAATTCAATCCTTATCTAAGAAGACAAATGCTAGCACAGCCAACAGAGTTCAGTCTGACTGGGTCCTATCCTATAGGATATATATAGAGTCATATCGTATGACTAACAAAAAGCATCATTAAGAAAGAGTGCAAACTTCTGTATGTTATGCGTGCACATGGAAATGTGTCTCAGAAAAGATGCATAATTGCTTTTATACTTACAAGTGGCTTCTCTGCATCCTGTCTATCAAGTTGTGTCCTCCCCCTTCTTCCCATTACTCAGAAAGTCTTAACTGATCTGCTGGTAAAGCTCCCTCTACCTGCCTACCTCATAGCTTGGTAGGAATGATCATTTCTGCATTATCTAAAAACAGCTCCTCCAAGGTACAGACGGTTCCTGCAGGAAGTTGCACAAAATTGTATTAGAAGCATCGAACCTCTCCCTGCCCGACCTTGCACCCCGCAGCTGCCCAGGGCACTTCACCTTGTACTTATGATTTCTCAACTGGTGAAGGAAACGAGGAGGTTCTCCGCTGACCCTGCAGTTAATTCAGGCTTTGCCACACTTCTCTGCCAATTCCGGCAGTATTAGCAGCTTTTAGCTGTCTCAGCCCACATACCATACTGGCTGTGCTACAATAACAGCCCAATTGTCACAGGATAAATCTTCTTGTTTAAATATCTGAGGCAAGTCCTAGTTGGAAGCTATTCTGCATGCAAGCAAAATCAGGGATGCTGTGGAGTCAAAGCTCAGAAGTCCTAGGGACCTCAGTTTTATGGCAAGGCAAAAGGAATAAGGAGGCAAAATCGGACAGCCCTGATTCCCAAACTTCTGTGTCATAGGCCCACAAGGTCCAAAAGCATCTCTGGCCTATCCAGTGTCTGTGGCCCTTGCAGGAGCCAGACCTCCAGGCCCTTTTATGAAAGTCTGACACACTTCACCACCCTTTGGAAATCAGATTGGAGGTAAATTTAAAAACCTTGCCAGGTTTTGAAGAGCACAAAGTACAGCACTGTGATTTATTTTTCTTTGCTTTTGTCTTCAGTTAAATTTCTCTAATCATACTCATGAAAAGACACCATGTTATTCATTAGTATTACGTAAGTTTTGAAAACCTGTGTGCCATTGAAAGTCTCCCCATCATCTTTTCTTCTCCAATTCAAAATGCAAACAACACTTAAAAATGGTTCTACTAAGCCCACAAACCTGTACGGATAGTAAGAGATGTGATGGGGTGACTGTTTTCACAAGAGTTATTTTTTCTGCCATTTTTTGAAGTTTATCATTGTCACAGTACTGAAGATATTCCTTCTGATTTATTTCCCTAAACTCAGGAGAATGAATCCGGCTATTTTCTTTAATAGGTATTTATTTCAGGACAGCTCAGTGCACATCATCATTTTTAGATGAAAGGTAGCATTATCGAGTAGTCTCACATCTTCTCTTCTGAAAGGATAAAGGCCCTATGTGCTTCCTCTACATCGCAGCGTAAAGTCCTGAGTCAACAAGCCACCTAAAGCATATGTGTAAATACCATCCAAAAAAAGGCTGCTTTCTTCACTTTCTGCCTTGTTGCTGAAGCAACTCCCTTCTTCCCCCTCCCTCCTCTTCCCTGATTACCCACATTCACCCCAGGAACAGCCTCCATCCCATAGTGATAAAGTATGGCAGAAAATACTGAAAAACAACCTCCTCCTGCAAAATAAGCATCGTCATTAAATTCATGAGCTGTTTCCATCCTAATATGTCGGGGAAACACTCCCGTATCTTTTGCTTTGTGAGGAAAACACACACCAGCTGTTCTGACTTTTATGAAGAAATTTACATTGAGTCCTTGATTTTCCAAGAAGTTTGAATTTTTCCTCCTTTGTCACTGACACCCAAATAAACAGACCAGCTCAAAGCCAAAAATCCTCAAAACCACAACCCAGAGGAGTCACGCTGCAAAGCAAATAGAAAATAAACCCGAGTCTAGAGCTTCTGCTTTGAATGTCTTCTTTAATCAGGCTCTGAAGGATGAATTCAGCAGGGGAGAGCAGACTCTGTTGGTTTATTTAGTTACTTATTTCAAGTTTTAGTTCAGGGTCAAATTCTCTCGGTGCTTTTCAGTTAACCAAAGGTATTTCAGCATGAGACATCAAATACCAGAAGCCTCCCTGAAATCTGTGTGACTGATTTTACATAATTAACACACTCTGAGCTACTTGTTTTGAACTGAAAATTTACAAGAGGATTTCACTAAGGGCATGAACGGCTCTGTGCTTACCTTTTGGGGTGGATTCGTTCTAATACAGGCGGGGGAGTATACAAGGTGGAGTAAGCACAAGATGCACACACAACCATTAGCTGCACGAAAACTGTGTTAATGTTAGTTATCAGCTATTTCTGCTTCCACTGACATTTGGTTTTAACCTAAAATTAGTTTGCTGTTAATTAAAATCATATACTTACTAGAGTAATAATATAGAGGGCCAGAGTCTCAGATGCAAAAAACATTTATTTGATTTTATGTAAGCACAAATCCCTAACTGGGAGCGTTTTGTATGCTGGGGTGCATCTTCTCAATGGGTCACTGGAAGAGTGGCAAAAGTAACTCAGGTCTGTGTCATAGAGTTAGAGAAGAGCAATAGTATCAGCAAAAAACTAGCACTATAATTAGAATATGAGTTGCACAGCTCATTTAGGAAGCACTAGCACACAGAAGACTAGAAAGGATTGATCAAGTGAGATCTCTTTTATATACATCTGAATACATAGAGGTTTGCTGGTTTATGTGAGCAATGTTCATCAGAAGTAAGTTTTTCTCTGTGGATACCTAAACAAATGAGACTGCCACTTAATGTGATCTGGCTAAAAAAAAATTAATGCTATAATAGTTTTCAAATAGCCTTCCAAGCTGTTTTGTTAGATGCATTACTATTTGAAGTAGTAGATCACCCTTCATTTTGGCTGAGGGTCCTGGATCTCAACATTTTCTTTTTGACCGCCAGATCTGTTGTACTTCACTTATGCAAAGCCCCCTGATTTCAGCAGGACTGTTTAAACACAAAGCTACTTACACGTGCAAGTGCTTGCAGAACCAGGGCAGTGAGCAAGCACAATTTTATTCCCTTTGTTCTACTGTTTCCCCAGAATAAAAACCTTTGGTCTTCTACAAAATTACCTCATACCTTGTCTGTCTTTTTTTCTTGTTTTTCCAATATGGCCATGTTTTCTTTCAGAATTTTCACAATCTCAGCAGGATTTTTGTGCGATTTACTAAACAAAGGCATGGTTTTTCTTCACCTGGATTTCTTCCTTCAGGATAGAAGAGGACAACCTTAAATCAAACGAGAAACAAAAATAGCTTTTACGGTTTATATGAAACTGCAATAAAAGCACACGAAGACATTAGGAACAAGAAAGGGTTATGCCTCAGGCACTATACTTTGCTTCAGCTACTCAGCAGAGCAGTAAAACTTCTCACGTACAGCTATTGCAAGTTCATCCAGGATTCACAAGCCACCATTAGCACATGGAAAGCAACTGCTCAGCACCTGTGCAGGATCTGGATGCTTCCGAAAGCCCCTGACCTACAGGTCAGCGCTTCAACAAGTCTACGCCTATGTCCAACATTTTTTGGACGCTGCGTTTTTGGCAGGGTCCACTAGATTTCTGATAGGGGTTTCTGGCAAACCTCACCAGTTTCATTGCGATGCAGATAACTAACTGTAGATGCCTGCATACCAAAAGCGTCCTTTGTTTAGAGCATTGCAAAGTAAGGTCCCAGCTTCTCCACCATTGCTCCTCCTTCTTCAGCTGCTTTTCTTTTTCAGCCTAAAGCTTCTTGAGAAGAAGCAGTTGAAGCTACCCCCTAAGTCTCACAGACTTCAAGAATCTGTGGGTCAGATCTCACTTGTGTAAAGCATTTCCTGAATGTTGCCTAAGGAACAGAGGATCAGGCCCAAATACAGGCACATATGTTTTCATGACATTTAAAAGAAAGACTGAGCATTTTGGGGGTTGGACAAGATGATCTCCAGAGGTCCCTTCCAACCCCTACCATTCTGTGATTTTAATGAAAATGGGTTGGTTTGTTTAATTTAAAGCATTCTTCCTCTGTATGATTAGAAAGGCAAATACCACATCACTGTATTTATACATGAAAGAAACCAAGTAGCTTAGTTTCTGATCTTACATAGCATTAAGTTGTGAATTCCCATGGATTTTTGCCAAGGGTCCGATCCAAATATCTGCTGAAGTCAATGGGCAGATGGGACAGATAGGGATATGCTCTGATTAAGGCATTACCTCTTTCAAGGGAGAGTACAGCATCATTGGGGACTGCATTCCAGTTTGTACAATAACAAAAAAGAGGTTAAAAAAAACAAAAAAGCAAAAGTAATCTCAAACTTTCACCTTTCCACAAGAAACCATCACCATCCCTCCACACACACATTTGCAAGATTAGTTATGAAAACATAAATATATACACAAACCACTTCAATCTCCTTATTCTTCTTCAACTTTTACAATTTTAAATAAGCTTTTTATAAGAGGTTTTAAAGTAAAGAATTAAATGAGCACAGTATAAAGAAGAAAACCTAGCAGTCCCAGAGAACCCACTCCTCACATGCTTCATTGTTACTACTGTCATGCTACAGAGTCCATTGCAAAGTATGACTCCATTTGTGCCATACATCCATGTGTTACTAATCCCCAAATATCCTATGGAATTAATACCCAGATTAGATATACATTCTATTACAACTATAAATAGCAACCATATAGAACAGCCAAGTACAAAATTCAAACCATAGAGGAATATTTTTAAGAAATAAAAGGTAGAAGAAATCTATACAGACTCCATCCTAACATCTTATTAAAAACATTTCAAAATATTTTTGCTGATTATCTTTACAAGAACAGTTTCTATGATGTGCAGGAAATACTTTTAAATGTTTTATTTAAACAAAAAGTTCCTTTATAGTCTCCAGAGTAGGTGAGTTTGTATATAGCTTCTCATTTCTTGCTAGATCTGTTTTACAGGAATATTTTAATGTCCAACCACTTTCAGATTTCCATTTTCAAGCTCCTCACGGTTCAGCTCAAAATCATTTTTATTTCTGCAGTTTTGGCTACATAACCTTCACTCCTTGGCTGAGCTCTCAACTGTGGAGTCCTGCTGCCATGGAGCTCCCAACTGCAGGCTTTGGCAGCACCACCCAACAAGCAACTGAGCAAAGTCACACCTCAACCTGACAACGTGCAAGACTGAAGACTGGGTGTACTAACAACTAACTCATTTGGGCACATTCAGCTACATACAAACACTGGAAAAGACCATGATGCCAGTATTATACAATAAATTTGTTTAAATTCTGCTAGGAAGCACCAAGCACCCTGTAATCCCACACGTGCTGCAATTATAAGATTAATAATTCCCAACACACTTTGAGAATGTTCTGATTCTGCATGCTTTTATTATCTGTGAAGACATGGCACGAGGACATGAAGATGGAAGAGAGAGAGCAGGAGCTTAACGGGCACATTGCATTTCTGAAAAGAAGTATTTGCATCCAAGGTGGGGTAGATTTATTTAGATTGCTGAAGCCATCCCTTCATCTTCCCCTTTTAGAACTCTCCATACAAGGAAAAGCAAAGGGGGAGATAATTTGATTTTTAAATTGAAGTACTTGTGAGCTAGAAATTCTGAGACTTAAAAAAAAAATAAAAGTCCACATCTATAACAGAAATATTGACTATAAATTATAAACACGTTTTCCTCACAAAAAAAGTAACTTACACAGCTGTCTAGAGTATGGTGTCTATATTTAAATAATCACTAATTTTTGCCATAAAACTTCAACAGCCAGGCTAGCACTTTTCCAGCCTAGTTCCAGTCTCATCACCAAGTCACCACAGCACTGCTCAGTAATAAAATACCATTTCTCTTCACTTTATACCCTACCAGTGTCCTAATTGCAACAGCGAAATCACCAATACTAGGGCAGGAAGGACTCAAGAGACTTATGTTCATCCCTCTGCTGAACAGAGCCAAGTCTCTGCTTCACTTCATTTATCAGTCTTACAGACAAAGCAAAGCATCCACCGTATGCAAGCAGAGGGATGCAGACAGGAAAAGGGGAAGAGCCCCAGATGTGCATTGAAGAATGTTTTTGGATTTACCCCTCTTCAGGACACAGTTTTTAACCCATCAGCATCTGGAAAAAGATGATGCATCACTTCAGAAAATACATACTGGCAGCTGGAGGTTATGGTCCTTTTTGCTTCTCCATACAGGAAACTCCTAGGGGGCATGTGCTATTCACAATTACAGGTAGAAGCAAACAGGGGTTTGCTGAGATTTGGAAGTGGTACTCCTTTGTCTCATGGCTGGCTATTCCATAAGGCACACAGCAAAACAGGGACCCCTCTCCTCCAGCTTTGCTCCTCATGACTGGATTCTCCAGCACCAAAGGAAGCACAAGCTCTTGCTAAATATCTTAATGCAGCTGGGTATTTCTGCCCTGTCCTCCTCGTTTCAGCTCTCTAAGTTTACTTGGAAGGTCTTCTCTTTGGAAGAGGCACTAATTTGGTTTAAATCCCCTATTCTTTTCATCACTTATTTTCAGTCCACTGTTTAGAACTTGGTATTTTCCAGGCATCTAGCCCTCTGTCAAGGTTGTTTGAAATGGGCCAGTAAATTCAAGTTACCGTGGGAAAAGAAGTAGGATGAGAGATGGACAACGTGATCAAATAAACTTCATTTTCTCAAGAAACCAGTCTAAAAATAACTGAAATACAAAGATGAATGAGAACTGAAAAGAATGCAAGACAGGCTTACCAAAGGTAGCTCATACCACAATGCCTTATGAATATATTTTTAGACAGAGAGAACACAGTAGAACCCATGCATCTAACACGGAAATATACTAGATTGAATATAGTAGAAAATAAACTAGTTGAAGGAAAATTGTCACGTAAAGGGAGACTGATTGTCTGAGAAGCTAAGACAAATTTGGGGATGGGATATTTAGAGAGGCACAGGAATTAAGACCCTACCCAAAAATTGTGGTGACTCAAAACAGGAAGATATTATCAAGACAGAAGAGGACTGGAATATCATTACCTGAGAAACTGCATTGCTTCAAGGACCGAGATCATAAAAATGGGATAAAAATTAAGAGTAGGAGTATCAGATAATGCTGAATGGGAGAAGAGACACAGTTTGCAGATGCCCCATCCCTGGAAACATTCAAGGCCAGGTTGGACGGGGCTCTGAGCAACCTGATCTAGTTGAAGATGTCCCTGCTCACTGCAGGGGTGTGTGTGGACTAGATGACTTCTGAAGGTCCCTTCCAACCCAAACCATTCTGTGATGCTATGAATATCTGCTTCAAACTGAGGATTTACCATGAGAAATTACAGAGACAGACAACTGGTGACTATGCTCGTATTTTACAGACAGGAGAAAGACAGACACAAATCTGTGATGAATTAAGAAAATAATTGCCAGTTGAAATACAAAGGTATTCATATTCATGCCTTTGTACAAATTTTGATGGAACTTCATATGGAACATTGTACACAATCCTGAACACCTGCAGTCAAATAATATCAAAGATCAGAGCGGGTGCAGAGAAGGACCCTAGGCTGGCCAGAAAAACAGGAAGACCAGCATGTCTAGGAGGCTAAAAGTGCTTGCCTTAGTAAGTTTAGAATGAAAAAACAGAGAGGCCGAAGAGGTTATTTCAGCTCAAGTAACAATAACACTTTATTTATGCAGAAGCAAAAGGCTGTAAACTGCTGATGAATAAACATAAGCTGAAAATGTAAAGGTTTCCAACCATTGGAGCTTTGAGATTTTGAAATGACCTACTCTACCAGGCACAATACAGAGCATCTGTTCATAAATTTTTGACACTGCTGTCTGGCAGCAAGGGACAGGGCTCAATGAGCCCCTTTCTTTCCTACTTTCTAGGAAAACTTTTTCCATCTAGTGGTTATTCAACATATGTTTTTATAACTTCAGAAGTGCATTGTGGACACTCCTGAACTTGTAACAGGGGACCAGCCGACTTCTGAAACATTTAGCTGTGATGATGTTATTTCACGAGTGCTCTTGTGCGGAGCTTATGACACTGAGGAAAGAAACAGCTGTATCTCACTGGACTGACGCCAGGCCTCAAAGGTTGTCTCTCCTGGTCACACGGGGAACGCCCCGACAGTGCTGTAGCAGGAACGGCTGTTTCCAAAGCCTGCTGTTGCCATCAGTACGAACAAGATGTTTCAGCCACCAGAGCTGGAGTCTCCAGCGCATTTTATGAGCCCTACTTTTACAAAAATACTTTCAGGGAATATAATTCCATGTTTGTTTGGCAGAAAAAAAATGGCACTGATTTTATTTTAGGTAAGTGACAGAAACACCAAAAGGCAATTTTAAAGCACCGTTTTCTAAATGTCTGGCTGTTTCTGTTCAAGTCAGAAAAAAATATATATCACAGACTAAAGCAGCAAGTTGAATCCAGAGGTGGACGAGGTTTACAAGACATGAGTATTAGGGTATTCAGTAGGCTGTCAAAGGTAACAGAACATCCCTTCATATTCAGGGCATGTCTTCCCTCAGAGGCCTCCAACTCTGCAAATATTTAACCAAGATGGAACACACACTTCCAAAAAAAATACTCTGCCCCTTCTCCAAAGGGAGAAGCTGAAGAACGGAAGATTAGAAGACTTACACAAGGCCACATAAAAAAATCAGTGGCTGTGTCAGGAATGAAGCCTAGATCATTTGACAGCAAAGCTTATAGCTTATCAGTCTTCTTATCTGCTTCTAAAGGGAGTACACTAAAAAAGAACAGTGCAACTCGAGCTCTTTAATACAACTATAAAATACAGTATGAGATCTAGCTCTGTTTATAGGCACCCTCCCCAATTTCTTTGCTCTTAACCATATACTTTCTCAAAAGATTACAGTGCAGCTGAGCTCGTAAGCATGATGAAGGCAAAATGCAGATCACAACATCACTCTACCCACTGCCCACCCCACTGTGAAGTGACTTCGTTAAGCAGCTCAGTAACAAATGCTTCCTCCTGCCCACAAGGGCAAGAATGGGAGAGAGCACAGGAGCCCGTCCATGCACTCTTCACATATGTTCTTCTGGACAAGCCATTTGGTCTTCGAAAATAAATAAGTGAAAAAATTTCCTTCCCTTCAAGTATCAGGCATCCATCTTGTCTTAGTTCCTAACCTTCATTGACATACTGATCAGAATCTAAACATTTCAATAACTCATATTGGGTGAGAACTTCTTGAATGGAAAAAAAGACCTTCATCTTCCATTCACCCCAGTGTGCTTCAGACCCATATATCTGGGACCTGAGTTAGCATACTTTCTTCGTAATTTTGCCTAATTCAGTCTCTACATAATGGAAAAGACACTCAGTCCCTCCTGCCATATTTGAGAAAGTTGTTGCAATTACAGAGTCACATACTCACACCAGGGGACAGAAGCCCCCTTGTGTGATGATCACCTGTAGAAGTCCAGTCCGTCCTCCCCCATGCAGTCCCCTCACATGACTCACATTTCATTTGATATGCAGAAGGAATCAGGGCCACACAACAAGTAACTTCTCTGCAAATCCTCAACAGGTTGCAGATTTTGGAAGGTACATCACAAATGAGACGAAAGATTAACAGAAGAGAGGACAGTTTTATGGTTAGGGTGAATGAACGCCATCTCTGCTTGGTAACAAAATTATTCCAAAAACTCAAGAATTTACTCATCATAAGCCTTGCTGTTGCCTGCTTGTTGCATTACCTGGAATGAAGGTGGATATTGGCTGAAACTTCACCTGAACACAAGAAACAGTGCAGTAATGCCCACCATTGCCACAAATGTCTTTATTTTTGGAGATGGCAAGCATCCTGAAGATCAGACATGGAAAATAAGTAGGCAGCTCTGCCCTTAATCTGATCACCTCTACAGAATGAGGATAATAATATTGCATAGTTGTCCAATACTGTTATGAAACCAAAGGCATGCACAGTGATGCTCCACTCAAGTGCTGTGGTGTAGTTCTCTGGAAGCACTCAAAGAAATTTACAATTCTATTTTTAATTGAATGCTAGAATGCCCATTCAGTGAAAATCAAAAAGCCTATGTGGCCTCTCAGCAAACACAGGGGATAAAATAAAACACCATATAGCTATCTGGTCCCTGAGGCCACAGTTTGATAAACACTTTGTTCCGTGACAGTGCCACCCTGCTCCACATCTATTCACATTGCTACAGCCTCTGTTGGAGTGGTACAAGCTGTTGGGAGGGCCACATGGTGAGCCAGGTCAGGGAACAAACCCAGGTTAACAAAAAATAGCCTGGCGAGGAAAAAAGGTCACGCTGGTTTCCAGTCCAGTTCTCCCCTCAGTCTTACAAAGAGCTGTACCAGCACAAGAGGGGAAGAAGGGGATGAAAGGAGGTTAGAAAGATAGGCATGATGGAGCAGATGCTACAGCTCTGGTGTTCACCAGCTAAACCCAGGATGACAGAGTGATGATGGGAAAGGGGGTGTAAATATGTGATGATAGAAACTTAATGGAACTATCCTGAGTAGGGTACAGAGAACAGACTACATTGGCCAGACTTCAAGTTAGGAACCTTCTGAGTGTCTGACTTCACTGCCTAGTGTCCTTTTATTGCAGCAAGTCCTGTGCTACCACATTTGTTATTATTATGAAATATTTATTACAAACCGGTATTCGCACACTGCAATGTCAGGTAACATTCTGATTCCAAAGCCATGCAGATGTGGCATCCTATGGCACCATACTTACACCTGCCTCAATCATCTCTGGCTCACAGGATTACACAGGCTCTCCCACTCATGCTAACGAACTATCTAGAAGCAGTAGATTATTAATTTATGCTGAATAAAACTAGAAAGATAAGAAACCAGTGGTTTTACAGCCACCAAATTTGCAGGACTGACGAGTCAAGAATATGTGGGATCCCTATTTCCATTTGTCACTATGGAGGTCCTTCAAACCTAAAAAATTAAGAAGTCAGTTCCATGCCTAACTGTAGTCCACAGCAAAACTCCCACAAGCTCAGTCATGCAGAAGGAGGTCTCTTAACTAATGTCTCTGAAGTACGCGCAATTCTAACGGAACAGCTCTTAGCAGTTTTTATTTACTTAAGTAAAAGGAGAAACCGAGTTAAATTTCTATTTCTAGCAGTAATAATAACTGTAGAAATAATGGAAACTAGTAATATAATTTAAATAACATAGGCAGCAGCCAGGAGGGAATAGGACTTCCTCTAAACCCATTAGCGAGGCATACGAATATTATTTTTGCTATTTGTTATTATTACTGAAAGTTACCTGTCTACACAGCATTCACTTGACCATGCTCTTAGCAAGCCTGCTATGTTACTTTCAGTGGCTTCATTAATACATTTAAATAATTTGCTACAGCAGTAATTTCACTTTACTACTAACACTAGTCCAAGAAAGAGTCTTTGCTCAGAAAAAAAAACCCCTTCCCTCAAGCTCAATGAAAGTTCTGCCTGATAATGACTTCACGAATAGCCCATTCCACAGAATTAGCATTTCAGGTTGCTGAGACCTATTGACTATAAATAACGAGATGGTTAATTTACATACGCCGTTTCCTGTGACAGTTCACACGCACACTCATCTTCCCTTCATCTCTAACCGTTTCCCAATGTCTTATGCAAATGGCCATGCTCTTATTCCTCTGCATCTCAAGAGCCAGTCCGCAGCTGCAGGCAGTCAGCGGAGAGGAGCAAGAGAAATGATATATTGCAGATATTTTATTTTTGGAAACCGCACTGTAAATAAAGCCATTTCCAGAGATATTCCATGGACACGGAGCGCTTGGTCGCGGAGCCAGCGCCTTATGTAACAGGAGGAGCATTGTTTAGGGTTGCCTGCTTTAAAAAGCCACTCCTGGTTAACACAGTTTACAAAGCTATAAAAAGCTAACAGCGTGACTATTGAGAACAAGCAGGCAAGCGGTTTATTACAAAAAGGCTGGTGCTAACTGGAAGAAAGAAAAGTTTTATTAAATCACTTAACTTTCCGTCACTCGGAGGACATCATCTCGGCTGACACTTACTGCGTACGGAAGGGTGGGGGCTCCTAGGCAGCCCTGCGCAGCCCCATGGCCAGGTGCTGAAGACAGCTCTGCCACCTCCCCGCAGCCCACGCCGACAGCGGCCGCCTTCAGTTATCTTCCATTTAATTCCGCTTTTCCCCCCCCCACTGATTACCGACACGTGGCAGAGACAAGGGATCTTGCGACTCGGCCTCCCGCTCTTCCTCTGCCGAGCGACTGTCAGCCTCTGGAAAAGCGTTAGCAGAAAAGATCGCTTCAACATGCACAGGCGCTCACAAGCAGCTGTAAATTTCCACTCCCCGCTGCCTGCGGCCGGACTCCCAGCCTCGCTCCAGCTCCTCGCTGCTCCGACTAGCTCCCCGACTGGGTGTGCATGTTTCCCCCACTGCCCTCCCCGCTTCCCACTCCCTCGCAGGCTCACACACCCCCAAACTCCACGTCAGAGGAACGCGTGAAATAGCAAAGGAAGAAGCGATCGCTCCGCCGAGAGATTTCTCCAGGGTTAAGGGAGGAGATGCAATGATTTCGCATCACTCCTGTAAGTTTCCATTCTCCTCCGAAGTCTGTCGGTGCTGGGGAGGCATCGCTCAGGGGTCCTTGCACCATCACGTGGCGGAGGCTGCTGGAATTAAATTATTCACCTTGCTGTCCTGCTGAGAATGCAAATAAGGGAGCCCAACAGCAGGTTGTTGTTACAAGATAATAATAAAATCAACATGCTCACACCCCACATCTTTCAGCAAAGCGCTGCCCAGAGAAGCCAAAGTTAAGCTGCTTCCTGCCCGACTATATAACAAAGATCTGAATACTTTTCCATAGTAAGACGGGGGGGGGGGGAACCCCTGCAGTACACTCTAAGCAAAATTTAAATCCCACTGAAGAAAAATGTTAGCCTAAAGTATTTTTTCAAAGGCTAATGTGATGGGGGAAAAAAAAAAAATCAGACAAAATATTGTGAAACAAGTACTACCAGATATTATCAAGCACACAAATACAGCAAAATGCAATTAAAGGAATTTTTAATGGTTCACTTTTCTCTCTTGGCAGTTATTGCTTAGCAAGCGTCACATATTCCCAAAGGGAACGGTGAGTGCCTTTCCCCACCCCCGGCTGTCTTACAGACATTGAGAGCAAGGAAAGGAGGATGCTTTACCAGCCACCGTGGGCACTGCAGGATTTAAATCTCATCCTCACCTGGATCTCAGCTGAGCCCCAGCAGGGATGAGAGCCCAGCATGTATTTATGTTGAGCTCACCAGCTCAGGGGAAGATTTCACCTCCTGTCCCCTCTTCCTCAGGGCAAAGCCCAGACAAAGTCCTACATTATTAAAAATAATTCTGTATGCTACATTTGCTTGGAGAGCTAATCTCAGCACCTACCACATGCCAGCAATACAGTTGCATCAGATCTTGATTTAGGGCTCACCTGCAGTAGTTATTCACAGCCCTACATTAAAGGCAACCAAAAAAGCATAAGGAACCTCATTTCTGAGGAATACAGAAGAAACAGCCACCTTTTAAAGTGCTAACATCCTTTGCTAGCGATCCCAGCTCCTAACCAAGGCAAATGAGTATCCCAAATCATCACTTTGAAGAGCCAAGAATCAGCAACTTGCCCATCCCTCCCCAGCTCAGAGAGGCAGAATTCGTCCCCACTCCCTTAACCTCCCTGCATTTGCTCCAGTGCTTGCACGGGAGGTGCCGAGATGACCTCAGGTCAGCAGATTTTTTCTCTTGACTTCCCTGTAAAGCACGCCACCATTTGTGCTTAGCTTTACCTAACAGATCATGAGGATACCTCAGCCCCATGGTTTTGGGCTGCCCTGAACAGTACTGGGAACAGGCACTAGTGCTGCTGCTGCTGCACCCAAAAGCGCTGCAACAAGTGACACCAAGTGGCAATTTCTGCTCCAAACCCATAGTGAAATATTCCTCCAGCACAGAGTTAAAGGCTTCAGGTTAGACACCCCCGGCAAGGTTTCCTCTCTAGGCCACCTCCAGAGAGAGCTCTGTGAGGGACGCTGTGGACGCCAAGCTCGGAGCAGGATGAGCTGCCCTCCAAAGTGGCATCTTCCTCTACAAAGCTTAGCGGGCATGTGGACAACCAGCACAGTCTGACTTTTCGTGACATGTAGGACTTGGGGAGGAAAATCTGTCACCGGGCATCATTTCTTAGGTGCCTTGCTCTGCCCCAGCTCAGTGGGGAGAGGGAAGAGGCACTGCACCCTGCAGCACCTTACACCCACTCTGGGGTTGGCCCTTTCTTTTTTATCGGATACCGTGGCCTTTGGGTAAACCTCATAGCGAAAGTCAAACGATAAAAACTCTGCCCTTGGGCTACTACTGAAGGTACCGGCTTTTTCCTAAGGCAACACAAAAAAAATCTAAGTATGCCATGTCATTAATTTCCACTGTGTGTTTCTAAGAGAATAACTTTTTTCCCCTCTAAGTCTTCCAAAGGAAATTATATCCTTTTGATATTGCATCCACCACCACTTCAGCAGGTAAAAAGACACCACTCTATTGCCCCGTAGAGTTCAACATTGGTGGGTGCTACCCTGCACTTGAATAATCACAAAAAAAAGACTGGATAATCACAAAAAAAGCTGTGTTAATTGTACACTTAGGAGCCCCACTGGATAATCTGTGTATCACTGAGTTCCGTGAAGTATTCACAGAATTTTCTGAGTAAGCAGCCCTTTGGAAGCATAAGAAATTTATCTAGAAAATTACTATGCCTGTTTTCCTGGTTCTGTGGAATAAATTTAATATGGAGTCAGTTTACAGTTCAATTCTGCCAGTCCTCTACCTGAGGAAATACTTTTGGGCTTTAACAGGAGCCCTCTACACACCAGGAAAGCAAGAAACATGCCTACCCCCATCCCTGCATTGCAGCAGGAGAAACAGTGCAAAGCAGAGTACCAAAAGAAGCAGGGGAAAAAAAATCATCTGCTATTCTAACGCTGTTTCATCATCAGTGCAGCTAATTCTCAGATGACAGGAAAAGGCCCCGAACCATCCAACAGGAATTAAGTTGTAATTACTTAGTGCTCTTACCTGTTTGGCTTTTTTGTTGCCAAAAGGTTATTAAATATTTCAAAAGAAATATTTTTTTTAATTCTTAATTTGTAGCCATCTCAAATCTGGAATGATGTAATTATAAATAGCCAACGGTTCTTTAGAGTCTCAAAGTACACAGAAAAAAAACCAAATCCCTGTGCGCTGCTAAAGGACTCCAGCCTCCACATATTTAAATTCCATTATATTTGTTTCCGTTAAAGTGAGCAGAGTCCTCAGGCTAAAGCATGGTTAGAGTACTTTTGAGAAATGTTTGTCCTTGCTTTTGTAACTTAAAATTATTCCATCTAATAAAGACCAAAGGAAGAAAACCCCAGTCCATTATTCCTGCCCTTTCCATTTATTTTCTAAAGTGGAAAAGAGAATTTAGAGAACTTGAACAATGACTGCGGTACCAATAAATTACAGAAGCAGATGATGAACACACAGTATGTGTGTGTATATATATGTATTAATTCTGCTCATCTAATCACCCACTTCCAGTCTGTCTACCTCCTCCGAGATGAACTCCAGCATTCCAAAGCCTGAAGCAGCCTCAGCTGATAATAATGATAATGATAATAATAATAATAATTAATAATTAGTAATACATCCTTCCTCCCCCTAGATTGCTCAATGCCAAGGCCCCAAGCCATCAAAATTCAGTTCTCTGCAGCAACAGGTTTAGTTGTGTAATACTGGATAACAAGAAAAGAAACTTTAGAATACTAAAAAGATTCCCCCACCCTCCAAAATCCAAAACCTGAAAACTAAAGAACCACCCCCACCCAGGATTTCATCCTACTCTTACAGATCCCAAGAGATCAACATTATGGCAGTTTACTGGGGTGGAGGGGAATTAAAAACAAATTACTTCTATTATCTACATTGTAAAGCTGTTACACTTCAACTCAAGGCACTTAGATTTATGACAAAGCAATATAAAAAGTGCCCAACAACACTTCTAAAACCTCATAAAATAAGAGGAGGGACTTTACAGTAAGTTTGTGCTTGGATGCTATTCTGCAAGCTTGCAGATACTAATTTTCCACAGATCCCCCGCAAGAGCAATGTGGCCACTCCAAATTAATGCCATTAAAACTCTTCTTCATCCAATAAATTCCCCAAAACAAACACCCCCTCTTGCTTTCTCCCCTATATAATCTCAGAGGGAGACGAACTCAGAACTGAGCCTATACATGGATTCCCCCAAAAAAACCCACTGGCACTGAAAGGCAAATTTACCTTTGGCTGCTCATCCAAATACAAAACAAGGCAAAAAAGGGGGTATGGTCTACAGAGGGGCAAGTGGTTTTCCCTACAGCCATTTTAAAAGCTTCTGGCCTCTCTCAGGAATAGAAAAGTGAAAATTCTTTAGTGAAGCATGCAGGAACAGAGAGCAGCCAGAGGCAGCAGCTGACCTGTGGCTGCATTTTAGCTGAAGTAAGCAGGAGGATTTAAATGGATGCTTTGTATAAGCTATTCCTAAAAATGCAAACATGTCTTCAACGGTTGTCCCCTCTTTTTCCTCCTGGCTCCCTCTAGTGCTCTCAAGCACATGCTGCCTTTTTCTTCCTGTTTTATTTAATGCAAATATAAACAACTGCGAAGATTTTTTTTTTTTTTTAAGACCTGCACTAACTCTTACAAACTGCTCAGGGGTTTTTACTGAACATATTATTCACATGTATGTCACTCCAGTAATCGCATGCTGACACCAGCCTTTCTACCAGAATCCTTCACGTATTAAATACTTTACATATTGGCCAGCAGATTTAAAATTTTACTCATTTTAAAGGTATCCATCAGCTCCATCCTTAGGCAAAGTCAGCTAAAATGAATCCCTTTCCCTGCATGTTCCCACCCAAACAGGGATTACATCTAAACAGGAGGTTACTAAAGCCCAACAGCTGAAAAATAAAACAGATTAAAATTTTATGCCTGCTCTAACGGGCCACTTACAAAATGTGAATGGCAACACTTATCTACTGTGTCTCAACATAAAACACAATTAAGAACCATACCTGCACTCCCACTTTTATGAGTGGAGAAGCAGTGAACTCATGACAACATCATGCATTTTACCTGTGGATGTATGCAAACAGAAACTCGTCCTGCAAAATCAGTAACTCCCTGAAGAGCTCAGCGGGCATTTTTAACTTAATTAAAGCCTTCACCCCTCCAAACTGCTACTGCCCCAGCTTTGTATAGCCAACCACTTCAGTGGCCATGTTTGCTTGTTTTAAGGTCCATTCATAGAATTAAAAATGTGAAAAGGAAAGTTCGTTTCAGAAGGAACAAAAAAAAGAGCTTTGATGAAGATCTAAAATGTAACCTCTTATCACACATGTACCATGAGAGGCACAATCTTACAGTTTGTATCACAGCACACTAAAAAAGTTATTTACAGTAGCAACAAATGAAAGTTATACATGGCCAAATAAGACCTTGCTGTCTAGTATGCTGGAAGATAGTCCTTGCATCGCTGCTAGCACTTTTCTTCATTAGATTGCAAAATTCTTTCATGTGTATAGGAGCATTTATCTGCCATCTCCCATTTCTGATATATTCAAACAATATTAGTACTGTTCAGCCTTCTTACTAATATTGAATTTAGTTGCTGGTTTCCACACAAGTTCGGCAAGCAATTTTCTTAATGTTAGGCACAAGTTATTAAGACAGTGTGGGGTACTGCAAGTTATATGTTCCCTACAACCTCCCTGGTGGTGAAAGACAATGGAGCATCCCTAACCAGAACTCTCAACTTCCTAATAGTGCTTGAAACTGAAAGCTGTATTAGTGCATATTCATCTCACTAATGGTGATGTGCAATGAAAAAATTAGGCAGATCAACTGTCTTTTGATTACAATAATTCTTTATAGTGTTTGGCTCTTTCTTTAAGAAGGGATAAGGCAGCTTGGGAAAATAAAAAACAATGGACTATGACTTTTCCTCTATGGACCACTCCTATATAAATCTAAGGCATTTTTCATCACATGCTCTCAAGATGACTTGCAAACAAACAAAATTAAGCTTAATTTGAAACACAGGCACACACTATAACATCCATTTTAGTGTGAGGAAATTGAGATGGCACCAAGCAAACATGCAAAGATGTGCACTCTGATGTCATTCCGGATCATAGAATCATAGAATCATTAAGGTTGGAAAAGACCTCTAGAATCATCAGGTCCAACCATCAACCCAACACCACCATGTCTCCTAAACCATGCTCTGCCAAGTGCCACTTCTACACATCTTTTAAATACCTCCAGGGATGGGGACTCTACCACCTCTCTGAGCAGCCTGTTCCAATGCCTGACCACTCTTTCAGTGAAGAATTTTTTCTTAATCTCCAACCTAAGCCTCCCCTGATGTAGCTTGAAGCCGCTCCATCTCCTTCTGTCACTAATAACTTGGGAGAAGAGACCAACACCCACCTCGCTACAGCCTCCTTTGAGGTGGTTGTAGAGAGCAATAAGGTCTCCCCTCAGCCTCCTCTTCTCAAGACTAAACAACCTCAGCTCCCTCAACCTCTCCTCATAAGACTTGCTCTCTAGACCCTTCTCCAGCTTTGTTGCCCTTCTTTGGACACACTCCAGCAAATCCCACCTCCAATTGTAGCTGCTGCCAAGTGCAAAGTATATAAGAAATATGTATCAGAAGAAGGACCATCCTACTTTTCCAGTTTCTGGCAATCAGCGCTTTAGAGGTTTGCTGAAGTGTCATCCAAAATCACCGTGGTAAATGGCTACAAATGGTTCCACACTCATTCACTTGAAAGATCCTAAAAGATCAACTATTCCTTTTCTTGGGAGACTTTGAATCGTATCTGCAGTACTTTGATACAACAGGTTGCTTGGATTGCTTCTGATTCTCAAGACTGAGCAGTCAAGAGAACTCAGAGAATGCTATTCTCTCTAGATGAGAGGGCAAACAAGAAATCAGTGCCATCAATGACTTACTGCATCCCAGTTAGTTACTTTTTCAGGGCAGCAAAGGCCAGGATTTACCCACAGAACCATTGTACTTCTCAAATGATTGCTACAGACAAGAGAATAACTACAACCAGAATGTCCCATACACAGGTAGGGTGTTGTACTGATGAAGAAATGAGTTCAGACCCAGGAAACCAAGAGTCAGTTCATATTCCTGTCACATATTTCTGCGTGTTCTTGGAAAAGCCACTCAGTCTCCCCATGGGAAAACAAAGGCATTCAAGACCATAAGGTGCTTTGACACTATAGTGATGGAACCCAAACAAGCCTACTGGGCCGTACTCAGCTTTGTGTGTCCTTTTCTTGCAGATCAGAATAACGGTCTTGCAGTTTGTGTGATGTATGTCCCCAGAAACCATACCCACAGACAGAACAAACTTCTGAGTCTCTTGCAAGTTTAGAAACCTACTAAAGCAGAAGGGTTGAACCAAAAATAGAATAGTATTAGGCTAAAAGAGTCTAAACTGCTGCTTTCGGATGAAGAATTACGGGCTTTTCCAGTGTCAGATAATGAAACCAAGGCATTATCACAATTATTTAAAAACAGCTGTTATTTTTAAGCAAGAGTTGCTCTAAACTGACTTGCCTAATGTCACACAAGAAAATCTCCAGCAGTCCACACTGTTCACCTGGAGAGAGAGAACCCAGATCTTCTCACATTCTTGCTCTTTACCAGTTTCTGGCTTGCAGTAACGTTAGTTTAAAATATTGGATCAGGATAGGCAACCTTGATAATTCAAGAGCTCAATTTGCAAGTGCAGACATTGTCTTCAGAAGTACGTCAAAGTTCTTCTGCCTGACAAACAATTAAGTATATTCATCACTTGTCAGATTGTAATATATTTGCCTTCATATGACAGATACATGGTCAATCACGCAACAGTGGATGCTTGTACTTCCTGTCCCATAGTAAGGGCCATAACATGACTATAACAGGGTCACCCTTCCTGTTATGTGATGAACGGTCCCCTTTGCACAAACCCCCTCTCAGAGGTTTTAGCCACATATTCTGGTCCCAGGATGGAGCCTCCAGTGCCTCTCTAAGGCATGCAGTAGTAGTACGTACTCCATGTAGTCCATCCTCGCCAAAAGTTGACTATATTGAGCCAATTAACCTGTCTGGTATTCTGTGAAGTCCAGTACTGTTGCTCCCCACTGGGGAAAACCTAACCATGTACCTTCCCAACCTGCTAAAAGCCATCCGCTGTTCTCCCCATCTGTGTTGCCCAACAACTGACACTACAAATTCATTATTATATCAGATACACACAACCACAAAGTGTCCAATTAAGGTCTAAGTTCCATTTGTTTTAATTAATAAACCAGGGTCATTCCTTAAATGGGAGCAGGCATGGCTGCAGGCTGGTGTTTTTTAGCACAGGAAGCCTGTCCTGAACAAGGACCAACATGCAGCACTGTGCTTGTCTTCAGGATGATCTCTGTTTTGGAGGGAGCTCGGCTGGGGCACCTGGGTGTGCTTTGATTCAACTCTGCTCCTGGGCAGCCTCAACAGTGAAGATCCCTGACAGGCTCTGGATACCTGGAAGAAAATTACTCACCACGTGATATTAATGGCAAGCTCTATATATATAGGTTATATCGGGTCAAATATACTGATGGCAATCATCTTGGCAAACATCACTCCTTTACACATCGCTCAATGAAGTCTGACAGCTCCTTTATTACACGGCGCATAGATCTCTACTTACAAGCATTGTCACACCCTCTGGAAATATTTTAAGAAGTGACAGTTTTCTCATGCTAATTGTAGTTTACATATCTGCTCTCCTCCTACGGAAGCAACTGATAATTTTTCTCCTGTGTGTGTTTTTTTCAGTGTGCGTTCATAAAACAACTTTTTCTGCTATCAAAATCTACACTTCTGAAGGGTAAAGGACTGTCCAATTAAATAAAAAAAAAAAAGGTCATAATTAGCACAGAGAGTGAGTGAGGTGTACCCCCTCACAAATGAAAAAGGAGTCTCCAGCTGGATAAGCCCAGATATGAGAAGTTACTCAGTATCTTTGCAAAAAAATATAATGCTTGTATCACAGTCAGAAGCTGAGTCTGAACACCAGCAGAACACATTTTCTAATATCAAATATGTGTTGAAGACCTAAATTATCTCTCTCATAGGACATTCCTCAATGTCATGTCCAAGCCTAACATCACAAGGAGACAAAATTTCATATCTACTAAATCAAGCAGAGATTCCCAAACCCAAGGAGTCAGAGCTGTAGGCCTGACAGCAGAATTGAGAGAGAAAAGTCCCGAAAAAAAAATGTATTTTAAAACAGAAGTCCTCATAAGGACATACAATTATGTCTGGCATTATTGCTGATTTTGGAGTCTCCACCTAAGTACCAGGGAAAAGAAATGGCTTGTTTTCTCTGAGACCAGGCAGAATCCTGTGAGAAGGTCACCTAGTAAGAATCATATCAGTTTAACTTTCCATGACCACAGCAAGACAGTCTCTACTAGCTGTCATCACAGGATGAAATTACTTTCACAAGCACAAGAATTTCCATTGAAAGATTTCAGCACACAAAGACCTGTATCCAAACAGCTGCATATTAGCCAAGTAACTAAAGATGTAAACCTAAGCTATTTAATTCCTTGTCATTTAACCTGACAACCTCACTATCTATTTTTACATTTTTCTATTTTAAAAGAATACAGATGACATGGTTAGGAAGTTTAGAAGTAACACATAACGAGGATCTGTGACAATTTACACAGAACTTAAACTGCAGAGAGCTCTGATGCTTCCTATAGACTTACAAAATAAGACCTTATTTGGGAAAAAAGTTTGAAATAGATTTTTTCCTCCTCTTAAAACAAGAAATGAATGTTGTTACTACCAACAAAGGAACTTAAAAATTGCAAAGATCTACTCTGGTTCTCACAAAGATGAATGATTGTCTGACATAGCTCAACAGCCTCTTGAATAAGAGTAGTTTCTTAAAAGATCTTGGATCTTGACATTAATTTCAAGTCCTGGAGAATCTATGAAGTCTATCAATGAGCTAGTGCAGTAGTTAACTAGTTATCATTTAATTGTTTTTTTCATTTTATGCAAGTTCATGTTCTTTTTACTTACTGCTGCTTGCTGCTGTGACTCCTGTATTTTCAAATATATGCTCTTTGAAGGCTCTCCATTTTGTTCATGGATAGGTACATGATCAAATCACTTCACTATCTACATTAAGTATATAGGTGTTTCTCCAACACCTACAACCAGTACTGACTTCAATTTAAAAGTATGTCTTGAAGTGAATCCATCAACCTGATTATATTCCAAAAGTGAAGTCAATAATATTGGAGAGGAAATCTCCCATTCTGCGTTCAGCGTATTCAACTACTACCAGCTCTTGACTGCCACTTATGTACAGAGAGTGCCTTGTCCACTGACTGTTGCCCATGAACCTTGATACTTTGCAGTGCTGTTTTTTAGGATAGTGTTCCTCATCCTTAAGGTGCATCCAGCCTTCTTTCATGGTGATTAACTTCCCAAAGATTTGAGTCCATCTTTCAAAAGAGTCAGCTAATGTGCTCTTTAATTCAATCAAATACATGAAGCCATGCCATCATTCATCATTATTCTACTCTACATGGCCTAGATTAAACTGTCAGGAAGGATTTTGCATTTTCTTCCAACTGTGTGTTCATTTGGGGTTGGGTTTTTTTTTTTTTTTTGCAAACAAACATCCAATGACTGAACATCAGAAAATTTTATCTTAATTCAATGATTCTTCACTGAGTGTAACTTTTTCAGAAATCACTTTCTTAGACAGATGAGATCAAACCCTTAATCTAGTTGATATACTAGTATTTTCATAATACCCATTTTTCTATTAATCATATTGAATAGCACTTTCTACTTGTCAATGATTTTGGACAGTTTTAGATTAGCCATTTTGAAAAAATCCTCAGTCTCCATACATTTCTAACATAAATTTTAAAAAGATGTTCTTTCAGTCGTTATTTATTGCTGCAATGTGATGGATTTGTTCACCTTTATATGATTATTTGCAATACTCAGTTTCGTTCTCACTACAGATGTACATAACAGTTTTGTCTTTTCAGCATCGTTGTTGACAACTTTAGTGCAGCCATCAGACATACGCCACTGTTCTTTTTGTTCCTGGTATTTTTAGAACTTCTCATTAGCCCTAGATCCTAAAGAAAATCTGAAGAGTTTTCTTTAATCATCTTTATAAAAAATTACTTATTCCTATATATTGGCTGCTGCCCTCTCAACCACTTCTAAATCAAGATGGGACTCTTCCTTTGCTTTAACTACCTTTTAGTATGTGGCTCTGCACATTTTAGATAGCCACATGTTCACACACTTCCCCCACACCCAACTTTGAGAGAGACTCTTGTAAATTATGTTAGAAATTTATTAGTGATGTAACACCACATCACATCACGCAGAACTGAAGATTTGATTAGTCCCCCATGTTTTCCATCCTCAAAGCCAGGAGCGTCACACACTTTTGCAGCCATCTTCTGCCATGACCTTATGAACGGTGATGAGGAGATGCTCAGTTTACAGGGTACAGAGAGTTCAGCAAGAGAGAGGAAAAACAATAGGGAACATCTCTGTGCATGTTTTCTTAGCATTGAACTGCTGCCCAAGAAACTAGAATAACATGTGCATACCTTGGGAAATCCTCTGGCAACATCTTCCTTTCCCTGACAAAAGAGGGTGGAACACAGATGAATTGCAGGGGCATGTATCTCCTTACATTGATGTTAGTTTTTTTGATGGAAAAAACCTTCTCCAAACCGCGCATATCCTAAAGACTACCAAGCCAATCTGACCTCAGATTTCATTCAAACCTGCCTTTATTCAAAATCCCTTTGACCAAAAGCACTGTGTCTTTTACTCTCGTATTTTGCCCAAGGCTGCGTGCGATACTTGCAATAGAGGAGTACAGATGTTGCAGGCAGTTACAGACCTGAACACAGACTGCAAGGTAAGAGACAAGACCTGCAGATGAGGAGGAGTAGAGCCAAAAGTCAACACAATTTCTATATAATAAGCTTCTGTTCAGAAGGTTCAGCCTTACTTAGCTCATGTGCTAAGATACATTAACCAATTTGTCAAAGAAACCCCAACAACAAAAACCCCAACCAAAAAAGAACAAAAAACCTCAAACCCACACTTTTCCCAGAGATTGAGTATATGATGTACACAATATTTACCTCAACAGATTACTACAACCACCCTGCAATCCTGCCCTCACCCTATAAATTTCAATTTGGTGCCTTATTTGTAACAGCAAATAAATTGTGTATTGCAGACGGCTTCTCCTGTACCCAAAACCAACAGGTAATGAACAACCACCATGAATTGGTAGGCTTTTGTTTATTTGCAGAAATGAAGGACAGCTGTTTGACTGCCAATGAACTGCAGAAAGTGAGAGTACACAATTAAAAGGTACACCTGAGGAGGGAAAGTTGATACAGCCATGCCTCCCTGCTGACACATAAAAAAAGGCGTAACAAAGAGCTGAATGTTACATGTTGCTAGGATCACTACGGATGCTGAAAGTGAACTCTCTTTCTGTATTATTTTAATCTCTTTGTATTTAGTAATCCCCAGTACCCTTACTTAGAAAGCCCCACACAATTTCCTTCCATCACTTAAGAGCAAGTGAACTGCATTCTTTGCTGCAATAAATGTGTACGTATAAATTTGTACAAGTGCCTTTGTGCTCGACTGACATGGGGTGTTTAACAAAGCTCACCCAATCCAGCAGTTGTCACTCAACTGTCCCCACATTTCAGAATCCAATTATGCAGCAGCACTTTTCTTCCATCTTAATTATCATCCCTTGCAACAGAAAACACAAGGCTCAAACATTACTGAGAGATCAGAAGGTTTTTTTAAACTCATGCTGTAAAATAATATAAAGATATTGTTTCACAATTGATTAAGTTGCTCTGAGATTACTTTGCTGCCAAAAAGGGAAGTTGTGCCTTGCCTGCCATCACCTCCCTTGCACGAGTGCTAGGAATGGCGTGACTGCAAAGGGAGACAGATCAGCCAGGCACTCTGAAAATTTAACAGTTGGAAAAAAACAAACTCCTTTTACTTCCCTTAAAAATGCAGCTTTTGGAGGAGTGAGAGGAACTGTTGAGGGATTTACTAAATGTAACTTGTGTGAAATTTTTGGAACTACCTTTATTAGTCATTACTGAAATGGACAATCCAGGCTACAATAATAAAAGAACAAAAGAAAAGAAAATATCTATCCACCGATGGACCCATCCGCCCTTCTTTTTTTTTTTTTTTTTTGGGGGGGGGGAGGGGGGCAAGAATTTTAAAAGATTTCTACAATATGTGGTGGCAAAAAAAACCCAAAAGATCCTGTCCCTTCTTATTTCTATACCTAGGCTGCAACCACACATCTCGATCTGCTATTGGAAGGGTTGTAGCACCTTGCTATGAATTTATTAACAAAATCAATTCATTTTAAAAATAATCCTTCGCTTAAAACTTACGCTACCAAACCACAACACACTTAACTAGCTCATCACAAACTTGACAGAAACTGTATCTGTACACTAAACTAAGCTAACCAGTGGTATTTGGTGGACAGTACTTTTTTTTTGGCAGATACACATAAAATCTGTTTGTCTAGCAGCACTCAAATCTTATTAAGGCTTTTTTCTTTTTTTTAAAGACATCAGTCTGCACACACTGTAATTGGTTTTGGTATTACTTTGTAACAAATAGCACAGGTATCCACTTCCATGAAAGGAGTGCCAAACTCCTATATTAGAGTAACTTATGAAAAAGAGTTGCAAAGGTTTGGGCCCACAGTTCACTTGGCTTAATCAGTGCTGCTGAAAGGATGTCTCACAGATTTTCAACATAGCTTCTTTGGGTCCAATCATTCAAGAATTTTGCAGGAAAAAATAATAATGAAGTTAAATTCAGTCACCCCTCCAACGAAACCCATTCAGCTCCACTGTCTGTAAAAAGCAGGAGTGGTTTTTAGTCTTGTACAGCTGAGAATGGAGTGAGATCCAGGCTTAGAACAGTTCTGCTATGTGATGAAGATGATCCACAATAACCCGGACAGAAATACCAAGTGGCTGCGCAGCAAATTAGATGGGGAAAGTTACTCACACAAAATTAGCTGAGCCAAATAAGTAACCTCTTTTTTTTCAAGCCCCAACCAGTTCCCTGAGCAATCACACAAATGAACAGTGGAGGGCTAAGAAGCACAGGGAGAACAGAACTATCTGTCTTTGCCAGTGCCAATTTAAAAAATTCAGGGGACTGTGCCTTCCCCGACCCTTCGTAATGCTTATTAACAAAACCAAATGCAATAAATATTAATAGCACAATACTGCGTCCCATCCTTGCTCCTGTTCTCCACACCTTACTGCCACTTTCACAGAATCACAGAATGGTTTGGGTTGGAAGGGACCTTTAGAGGTCATCTAGCCCAACCCCCTGCAATGAGCAGGGACATCTTCAGCTAGATCAGGTTGCTCAGAGCCCCATCCAACCTGACCTTGAATGTTTCCAGGGATAAGGCATTCCAGATTTCCATACCTCTACAAAGTTTGGCCAAAACAACTGCTGATGCAGCACAAGTGAATGGATCAGGAAAACCTTCCGCTAAATCAGTTTTCCCACAGGAGGCTGTGACTAAGGGGTATTTAGTCCAGAACATTATTTTTAAGAGCCCTATTGTTAAGCCTCTACACCATGACATGCATTCACCATGTTTTCTATGCTTGTAGTCAAATTCCTCCTTTTAATATATTCGAAAGCTTACAGGTTTCAGTTTTATCTGAAGGTGGTTATTCCATCTACACACAATAATGACTTCAATTTTTTGCCATATGCATACCTTTGATGGCTTTCGCTAGGTCAGGTCCAATTCTATGCCAGGAACTCAGTCCTTTACCTTTGTACAGCTGCTACCAAGACCAGCACTAACCGATCAGCCTTACATCAGCTGGCATCCCAAGGAGAGCTGCCTCTACACTTTGATTAAAAAAATAAAAGGCAAATCAAAAGGAAGTTGTAGAAGCACTACACAGAACAGCTCTTAAGAGTGGGAACACCAAAAATTCACTAAATCTTGAAGATTGCTTGGAAACTGTGTCTGCTACAGCTTCGTTTAGTGAAAATACTTTGTGTGCATACTTTAATCTGCATGTAAACCCACATCAAAAGGGTTAGAACACTCTAAAACCACTAGGTTTACTTCAGAAAATACCAGTGAAAATTTAATTCAGATAAATATATAGTTATGTTCACAAGGAGAAATGAAGACAAAAAGGCTTTTAGCCATCCATTTATTTTGGGCTCCTTTCATCAAATACATCTACCGCCCGGTTTCCAGAGATCTCAGGCCCTTTCAAGTGCAACTGTAATCACAGGCTTTCAGATCTTATTAATTCATCTGAGTCACCCAAAATTAGAGGACACACTTTTAGGTCTCGATCAGTCTATTGTGGTGGGGCTGTGGCACAGCAAAGACAACGCATGCTGGACCTAGTCCAGCATTATCTAACAGTTAAACCAGTCCTTTCTTTCTGTGTTCATGCAACTGTCTGGAATCTATGTTGGCAATGAATACTAAGGCTGTAAGACAGAAATATAGCTAAAAAATGAAAACATTTCTACTACATAAACAGTCTATAAAGATGAAATCCATTACACTACCAGTCTCCAAATGCAGACCTTGAAAGATATGCCAGCTAATGGATGGTTAAGAGTTTCAGCATATCGGGCTAGACTCCAAACCCCTCAAGCCAGCTGGTAATTAACAGACATCTAGGTCCTCCACATGAAAGAAGTCTATTGTTTAAACAGTGACACAAATTTTTCCTTTCCTTTTCATAACCAGTCTCTGCCTGTGTTTTAAGATTCCCTTAGGAACATAACAGCCTACGATTTTAGAAGCTCCACTTCTCAAGTAGACAATTTGTTTGACTTTCAGTTGCCAGGAATGCAAACATGCTTACATCACAGGTAGAACAAAATCATTTTACAGGCTTCTCAGAGATCCCAAGTCTCCCCTTTTGTGGATTTAATAGCTGGAAAAATTAATATCCAAATAACCGAATTAAAACCTAACACACCTACAATAGCAACAGAATTACGAAACATAGTAACAAAACATACTGAGGGCCTGTAAATAGTCTGTGATAGGTCCAATGAGTAAGCAACGCACCTACATGGAATATTAGTCTGTGTCTTCATAAATAATGATGTGTTACAGCAAAACATCTAAGATAAACTGAAGGATGCCCCACTGAACACGTTTTGTAAAGAAGCAATGATCTCTGATCTGCATAAAATTGCCTGTTCTCATATCTGTTATCTTACTCAAGGTAGATTAGATGTATGAAAACAAGAGACTACATATAAACCGTACTTACACCAATCAATGTAATAGAAGAGTTCATTATCTTAAAATTGCATTTTGAAAGAATGAGGTATGGACACTTACCTATAACAGAGCAAGTTAAATCACCAAGAAGGATAACAGGGAGGATGTGACAGAGAAGGAGCTGGTAAAAGTGCTCAACTGATACAAAGATACTTTAAGAGAAGAGCCAATAAAACAAAGAGCCAATCGCATCAGAAAAGGATAAAAAGCTAAACGAGAATTAGAAAACATTTTCTGAATACCCACAGCTTTCCAAAGTCTATGTCTTTGACTGCTTTGCTATTTTCTGAACTCTGACTGATGTCTCTGTACCTCACCTGAGCCTATCCAGCCATATGAGGAAACCTCCAAATCCCCATCGCATTCAAGATGATAAAAACATCCCCAGAGAAGAGAACTGGATGAGATAGTTCATTTTGGACCAGCTTCATCTCCTCCCACTCAGAGGAGCCATTTGCAGTTTGCCTGTCTATGCAGTCGTTCATCTGAAGTCTCTAAATGCGACCACAACTACGCAACACAAAAGCATAATTCAGCAACTCAGCCAACAGCACCGTTCACCAGGACAGTCAGCCCTTTCACTGTCACGCCAAACAAGGTGCGAGCAAACATGGAAGGGGGCTGTCCTCACCTCTAGGCACAGTCAGTCCAGGTTTAGACTGCAGAAGCTGCTGGGGGAGCCCCAGGGAGCTTATACCGGTGCTGGAGGAGGAGTGCTGCAGGCCAGTTGCTGGGATGTCAGATCAGCATCACTTGTGAGCTTCTGCCACCTAACAAGTTTGGGAAGAACTGAGCTTACTGGCTCACTGGCAGAACTTGCTGCTATGTTGCAGAAAGCGTATCTTACAGTTCTAGATAAAAGCAAACCCAAGGAAACTCGGGTATGTTTCAGAATTGCCCCCTTAGAGTCACGGATCTTTAAGAAAGGCATATTTCCCATTCCTTTTGGTTTATTTAACAAGCAAATTATATTACTAGTTTCTCTTCTGAGAGGCATGCAGTCATGTGCTTCCAGCTTCTTCCATCACTCCCTGTTGCTACTAAAAGCTTTTGAGTGCTACTAACACTTTATAGGGAATAACACAGATTACAACAGCGTTACCTCTTCACTACACGTCCTCTGCTTTCACTTCCTAAAATAGAGAACACTGCACTTCCAATCACACTGACATAAACCACACCTATATATGCCTGAATAATGCAAAAGTCTGATTTCAATTGGTCCTAAATTTAATTTTGGTAGATTCTTTGCATTAGTCTCCAGGGTCAGCCATGGCACTTCCCTGCTCTCTTTTCCGGAGCGAGGCCTCACTGTCAGTAACCACCATGTGCCATGTTCTCTGCCAGATGAAAGACACCGCTACAGCAGATGGAATAAGCTCCAGCAGCTTGCGCAGAGCGAAGGGGCTGCTTTCCTTGGTGTTGCAGGATAATGCTACTGACCACTTCCAATAAAAACCAACGTCCTGGTCAGATTCCTAATTCTTCTATTTCAATGAATTATTGCTGGGAAAAGGCTCAAGCTCATTTGCTCCTTGTGACTGCGAAGCATATGGCAACTTTATCACCACAAGACCCCAATCATTTCCTAACCATATCAGGCAAGCAGACATACACAGTCCTGTTATCCAACCCTAAACCTGATTATTTAACACCGCTCATTGTTTATGAGATTGCTATCCCATCTCTGTATTGCTGATTAATGTTTACCACACTTTCAAAGCATGCAGGCGAACACAGGAGGCCATTTAGGAGACACTTATTTAAAGAAGGAAAACTTTATGAGGAAATGATCTTTTAAAATAACATCTAATTTATACAATCATTGTGATGCTGGGCCCCATCTTCTCTATTTGGTGTATTCCTTGTATACAATTTGTAACACCACAAGTGTTTCATAACACTATTCATTTGCTCGTGCCTATATATAAATAATTCAGTAAAATGAAATTAATTAATCTGCAAGCATCTTATAATACTGTGCATTCCAAAAGCAAGAAAAGCTTGTACTTAATACTACAATTAACTTACCAGAGGAGATAAATCTCTCTTTTTAAAACATAAAATACAGTTTTTATTGGGAGATTTGTCACCCTGTTCCCAACAATGTTATTATCAGTTGTCTTATTTCTCTCTGTAGTTAGGCAGTACTCATGGGCTAATCAGTGAACTTCAAATGCAGGCACAGATGTAGGCATACCTATGTAAACATTTAAAAGCTTTTTTATAAAAGTACAAAGCAGATGCTGGACATCAAAATCTTCTGGAGGATGCTGCATCTGACCAGTTCTCCAAGTCACATAAACAGAGCATTCCCCCCAAGACAAATTGAATTTCTATCCTCCCCCCCAACTAAAGAAATAATTTTAATAATATCCACAAGATTAGAAATGCTTTGACAGTTATTTGAGCATATTATGTTTATTTCTACTACTTAAAGTAGTGATAAAAAGAAGTGACAGCAAACCACCCTGGGTGGGTTAATTTTTGTCTCTCTGAAAAATGCCTTTATGTAGCCACAACACAAACACTTGTAAAGTAATGCCGCTGAAACTTTTAAGGGCAATGTAAACATTTCTTTTATTTTCACACTTTGAATAAAAAAGGCAGTAGTTAATTTAACACTTCATTGGGTATAGCTGCAACCAGCAAAGGAAAATGGCAGGGGCCAGCAGCAGAGTTAAGCAACTGGTTCACTTACCAAATATTTTCATTTGGTGGACTGGAACCAAAGGCGCAAACACCCCTCAGTAACTTGCTTTTATCCTCCCCTGCTCCCCACCCGTGTGCCCGCAGTCCCACTGAGCTCAGCCAGCTGCTGGGACCCCCCTGATCAAGGCAACCTCCCAGCAGGGTCTGGAGACTTCCAGGACCCCACACCAGCTACGACAAGACCCAGTGTTAGCCCAAAAAGCAGGTTTGTTCACCCGGTGAATGCCAAACTCCACACAAGGCAGAGGTATTTTATTCAATTCACTTTTGTGCAAAGATGGGTGCTAGGTGGCAACTCCACAAAGTTAGCACACCATGCCAAGAAACTACAAGGCATTTATACAGTTAAATATGTTAATTACAGCTAATAGTCACCTCCCCCTGTTAACAACTGGTTAGTTTCTCATTTCAACTTAAAGGGATGCCTCCCTTTAAATTTACCATGCATGCTCAGAGGGTAAGGGGCTTATTTGAGTAAAGGGTATTCTGGCCTATGGGCGTGATTTTTAGTATTATAATACGGATAGTTCACCTAAAGGACACTTTTGTTTTAGTCCTTATCAACATCCCAATTAGTTGTTCTCCTTGACTATACACTTAATCACCCAGTTCGCTTTTATCAGTCTCTCAGTTCTTCTTCAAGGATATAGTTGTAAAACAAATGCTTCCGTATCTCTCAGCTCTCTTCTCTGGCCGCTAAATTCTGTTTTGCAAGGCTCATTGTTATTACTTGGAAGAAAATTCTATTTTCTTCAGGATATCCCCTGGGTTGGCAGACACGCCCCCCCATTCCCCGACCCAAAACAGGTGCCGGGGCCATCCCCGCAGCCCAACGCTCCCCCGACCCAGCCCTTTCCTCCTCGCCCTCCTCGGCCGGTCTGTACGCTGCCAAGATGGCAGCGCCTCCACAACGCCCGGTCTGCCACGCCACGGGTACCGAGGGGTTAAAGCACTGCCCCACACAAGATGGCGGGCGCACCGCCTCCCCGTCGCTTCTCCCCGCGGCCACACCCCTCCTCCTCCAGCACCGCCGCATTGGCCAGCGCCGCGCGCACTGGTCCCCTCCACGCCGCCGCAGCCAATAGCAACAAAACAAAGCGCGCGTCCTCACGCGAGTGGCCCAACCTCCTGCGCGCCGCCATTCGCTCGTACGGCCCCCGGCCCCGCTTTGCGCATGCGTGGTTGCGCGGAGAGGCCGGCGCAAAGCCATAAACCCGCACTCTCTTGCCCCACCCGTACCACCCTACACCGTACTTGGCGCATGCGCCCTCGCCCCAGCCCGGCGGAGGGCGGGGCGGTAGCGCCTCGTTGGCGGGGCGGCGCCCTCTGGCGGGTGGCGGCGTCGCCGGTGGAGCGTGCCCCGGCGGGGGGAGCGCGGCCCGGCCCTACCCGACCCGGCCGAGCGCCGCCCGCAGGTACGTTAAGCGGGGGCGGGCTGGGGGGCGGAGGAGGAAGGAGGAAGGAAGAGAGTGGCGGGCGGGGGGGCTAGTCCGTGGCTCCGCCGGGGTCGCGCCGTCCCTCAGCAAAGCCCCGGGAGGGGGAGGGGGGCGGTAAACAACGGTGGGTGCTGCAGGCGGAGCCATATGGTGCCCGTCACTTGGCGGGGGTGGGCCCGACCCCCCTCCCCCCCCGCCAGGGCGCAGCCCGTTGCTCCCGACCGCCCCGGGGACGCAGGCGCGAAGGAACACGGGGGCGTGGGTAACCCCCGCGCCTCAGTCTGGCGGCGCGTACTGCTGCCGGCGCTGCATGACTGCCATCCTCTTCTCTCCTTAATCCCCAGGTGAGCTGAGAGACGTTGGCCGGAGGAAGGTGGAAGGCGCTGGGCCGAGGCCCTGAGCGGTGTGTCGGTCGCCCGGGGTGGCCCCTGACCGCAGTCTTGCCCCCACGGGAGTTTCACACCTGACCAGAGTCTTGCCCGCACCACAGGTTTGCTCCCACCAGAGTCTTGCCCCCACGGGAGCTTCGCCCCCGTCACAGGCTCGCCCCATGTCAGCCGGTGGCAAGCGCTGGCACAACGCTCCCAACCCGACAGGCAGCCCGGCTCCTGTCCGCAGGCCCCTCGCCCTCACCCTGCAGCCATATTGGAGGACAGCTAGATCAACGCACCGCTCTCCTACCTGAGCTGGCGGTACCCCGGCGAGTGTAACAGCCCTCCATGCAGCCGCCCCAGAAGATGGAAAAGAAAAGTAAGCCTTAAAAAAATGTTTTCAACATTCATTAGGCAGATCTTGTCAGAAACTTTTATAGGAATCAACAGTCTTCATTTAACCTCTTTTCCTGGTCAACCACATGAACTTCTGTGCCAGAATGAATGGAAACATTTATTTTCAGTTCTAGCACAGGAAAGGTTAAGTAGCTAACTTTTAATTAAGGTATGTTTTGTGTTCTCTGTGTCATTAGTGGTGAAAGTCAGAAATGTGGTATCTTCAACATGGTTAAGAATGCTGCCTTGCTTTTCCCTAATGTTATTCCACTGGAGATACCTTACTTTATCTTGCATCTCTTGAGAAATAGATTCAGTAAATTTTTTACCTAAAAAAGGCTTCATTTTTTCCTAAATAAATTAGTTTAGTTCCGGTACTACTGTACTGACAGCATTAATTAAAAAAAAAAAAGAGGGAAATGTGAACTAATATAATCAGTACTGCCATGGATGGCTGTAAACTCTTCAGAAGGGATAAGCAAGGAAGGAGAGGCAGTGGGGTAGCCTTGTATGTTAGGGAGTGTTTTGACTGTCGAGAAGTTGACGGTGGTGATGATAGGGTCGAGTGTTTATGGGTAAGAATCGGGACCATCCAAACAGGATGAAGAGGAAGACAAAATACCCTATAAGCAGCTGGGAGAAGTCTCACAATCACTAGCCCTTGTTCTCTTGGGAGACTTCAACTCACCAGGTCTGCTGGAAATGCAGTACAGTAGAGAGGAAACAGTCCAGGAAGTTCTTGGAATGTGTGGAAGATAACTTCCTGACACAGCTGGTGAGGGAGCCAACTAGGGAAGGCGTCCTGCTGGGCCTGTTGTTTGCAAACAGAGAAGGATGTGTGGGTGATGTGATGGTTGGAGACCATCTTGGGCACAGTGATAACAAAATGATAGTTTTTGATTCTTGGAGAAGGAAGGAGGGGGGTCAGCAGAATTGCTACCTTGGACTTATGGAGGGCAGGCTTTGGCGTGTTGAAGAGCCTGGTGGGCAGAGTCCCTTGTGAGGCAGTCCTGAAGGGCAAAGGAGTTCAGGAAGGCTGGACATTCTCCAAGAAGGGAATCCTAAAAGCAGAGGTGTGGGCCATCGCTGTGTGCCAAAAGATGAGCCGGATTTGGTTGGAACTCTGGAAAAAAGAGTTTATGGCATTTGGAAGAAGGGGTAGTCAACTCAGGAGGACTACAAGGATGTTGTGAGGTTATGCAGGGAGAAAATGAGAAGGGCCAAAGCCCAACTAGAACTTTATCTGGCTACTGGTGGAAAAGACAATTTAAAAATGCTTCTATAAATACATTAGCAACAAAAAGAGGGCTAAGGAATCTCCATCCTTCATTAGATGCATTAGATACATGGTGACAAAGGATGAGGAAAAGGCTGAGGTGCTTAATGCCTTCCTTGCCTCAGTCTTTAATAGTAAGACCAGTTGCTCTCTGGGTACCCAGCCGCCTGAGCTGGAAGACAGGAATGGGGAGCAGAATGAAGCCACATAGTCCCAGGGGAAATGGTTACGACCTGCTACACCACGTAGGCACACACAGGTCTATGAGGCTGGATGGGATCCACCCAAGCGTACTGAGGGAGCTGGCAGAAGTGCTCAGCAAGCCACTTCCATCATTTATCAGCACTCCTGGCTAACTGGGGAGGTCCCAGTTAACTGGAGGTGAGCAAATGTGATGCCCATCTACAAGAAGGGCCAGAAGGAGGTTCTGGGGAACTACAGGCCTGTTAGTCTGACCTTGGTGATGGGGAAGGTTATGAAGCAGATTGTCTGGAGCACCATCACACAGAACATACAGGACAACCAGGTGGTCAGGCCCAGTGTTGTGGTTTAACCTGGCAAGCAGCTAAACAGCCATTTGCTCACTACAACCCCGCCCCACTTCGCAGTGGGATAGGGTAGAGAATAAAAAAAAGTAAAATTCGTGGGTTCAGATAAAGATAGTTTAATAGCACAGAAAAGGAAGGGATAATAATAAATAATAATAGTAACGGCAAAAGAACATACAAAGTGATGCACAATGCCATTGCTCACTACCTGCTGACCAGTGCCCAGCCTGTTCCTGAGCTGCAGTCACCACTCCCCCAGCCAACTCCCTCCAGTTTATATACTGAGCATGATGTCACGTGATATGGAATATCCCTTTGGCCAGTTTGGGTCAGCTATCCTTGCTGTGCCCCCTCCCAGCTTCTCACTGGCAGGGCATGAGCAGCTGAAAAGTCCTTGACTGGTGTAAGTACTACTTAGTAGCAAGTAAACCATCAGTGTGTTATCAATGTTATACTAAATCCAAAACACAGCACTACACCAGCTACTGGGAAGAAATATCCCAGCCAAAACCAGGACACTCAGTCAGCACGGATTTAAGAAAGGCAGGTCCTGCTTGACTCACCTGATCTCCTATGACAAAGTGAGCTGCTTAGTGATGAGGGGAAAGGCTGTGGATGTTGTCTATGTGGATTTTTAGTAAAGCTTTTGACAGTCTCCCACAACATTCTCCTGGAGAAACTGACTGCTCATGGCTTAGACAAGTGTACTCTTTGCTGGGTAGAAAACTGGCTGGGTGGCCGGGCCAAAGAGTGGTGGTGAATGGAGTTAAATCCAGTTGGCAGCCAGTCACAAGTGGTGCTCCCCAGGGCTCAGTCTTGGGACCAGCTCTGTTTAATATCTTTATCAATGATCTGAATGAGGGGATCGAGTGCACCCTCAGTAAGTTTGCAGATGACACCAAGTTGTACGGGAGTGTTGATCTGCTTGACAGTAGGAAGGCTCTGCAGAGAGATCTGGACAGGCTGGATCGATAGGCCAAGGTGAATTGTATGAGGTTCAACAAGACCAAGTGCCGGCTCCTGCACTTCGGTCTCAACAACCCCATGCGACGCTACAGGCTTGGAGAAGGGTGGCTGGAAAGCTGCATGGCAGAGAAGGACCTGGGGGTGTTTGTCGACATCTGGCTGAACATGAGCCAGCAGTGTGGCAAGAAGGCCAACAGCAACCTGGCTTGTATCAGGAATAGTGTGGCCAGCAGGAGCAGGGAAGTGATCGTGCCCATGTGCTCAGTACTGGTGAGGCCACACCTTGAATACTGTGTTCAGTTTTGGGCCCCTTGCTACAAGAAGGACATGGAGCTGCTGGGGCATGTTCAAAGAAGGGCAACGAAGCTGGTGAAGGGTCTGGAGCACAAGTCTTATGAGGAGCAGCAGGGGGAACTGGGGTTGTTTAGCATGGAGAAAAGGAGGCTGAGGGGAGATCTTATCACTCTCTACAGCTACCTGAAAGGAGGTTGTAGCGAGGTGGGTGTCAAGTGTTTTCTCCCAAGTAACAAGTGATAGGATGAGAAGAAATGGCTTCAAGCTGTGTAGGGGGAGGTTTAGATTGGATATTAGGAAAAATTTCTTCACTGAAAGAGTTGTCAAGCATTGGAACAGGCTGCCCAGGGAAGTGGTTGAGTCACCATCCCTGAAGGTATTTAAAAGACATGTAGATGTGGTGCTTAGGGACATGGTTTAGTGGCAGTGCTACATTTACAGTTGGACTTGATGATATCAAATATCTTTTCCATCCTGACTGATTCTATGGTTCTAGTAGGAAGTGGGGATTATGTAGGCTGAGCCAAATATGCTGGAAAGTATGGGTCAGCTCATGACAGCTTCATGCTTGAGGGGTAATAAGAAATGTCCTATGTAAAAATAATTTCCTCATTTGAGTGTTCTTCAGCTAGGTCTTGACAAGATGTGGGATGACTGTTTGAAAGTGGGATGACTATTCCACCACAAAGCTTTCTCACACCATGCTCCCACTGATACCCGCTGTAGTATTTACTTGTCTAAATTTTGAAAAACTAAGTAGCTACAACCATTTTAATCTCTCATCTGGTCTCTTATTTACTTGTCCATTCTGTACCTTTTGCAGTGCTGTGCAACTGCTTTGAAGCAGAGAACCTTACCAGTTCCAGGGAGGACAGCATTGAAGGTAGTATAATTTGGATGTGTGGAGGGTAAGGGGAAGGTAGTATATATTTGGCAGGACTTCTGGTGTGACAGTGATAACTGGAAGACAATAGTTTTGCCTTTTATGGTGCATGTGTAAGATATTAGTCAGCAGCACTACAGGCCCTTTATAAGAAAAGTGCACCCAAGTATTTTTTCTGGTAGATGGCATAAGTAGCCCTGGCCTTGGTTGCTTATTTCTTGCTCTAGCATCATTCCCCTGCACAACGCTGGAAAAAAGAGGTATATGGCCACAGGATCCTATAGAGGGAAAAGAAAATCCCTCCAGAGGTAATGGCCTCAGCCACGTTTAGAAATATTGCACCAGACGCCAGTCCACACCCCGAGTCATCAGCTGGTGAGATCATTTTAAATGCTGACAAGTTAGACGCATCCTGTGTCTCTTTATTCCCTGTTCTCCTGGCTGAGGTTAGCAATAGCATTATAAACACTGGAGAGGAAGGAGATCAGTGATATGGGCATCTGTCTTTTTTTAAATGAAAATTATGCTATGAACTTCATACGCAATCTTTGCTTCTCTGTGCAAAACTGAGTTTTTGCTGCTGGAGTTTTGGGGCACCCCAGCATGAGAATTGGGGAGGTATTTCCAAGGTGAGTGGGTGGTTTGAGCACTACAAGTAGTAGTATATGTTTTATTTCCTTTTGGCCTATGCAAGATGATAACTTGAAATGAAAAAGTTGTGTTCTGTCACCCATCCCCTGAAGTAGTCTATCCACCAGTGATATCCAGACTTAGTAAGTGTATTGAAATATCTGAAAACAGATAAGAAATAAGGACAGAGTTGGTGGAACTTCTTACTAGAATTTCTGATTGTGTATTTTTAAACACAAGTGTTATACTTATTTCTCGATATTTTAAATTCATGATACTGTCATGCACAGCAAAAGGGTGGGAATGGCCCAGGGCAGATGATGTCTTTTGGAGCAGTAGTGTAGGTTTCCAAGAAGTGTTGTGGGCATTTTTTGTAACAGGAGATTGACCTTCCCACGTTTTTTTAACAAGTTCTGTGAATATAAAAGCTCATGAAATGATATTGAGAGTTAATGCCAAATCAGTTGTTTTATGAAATGAAGTACTTTCAACACTGCCTGTTGATGCTGGTGACATAAGCAGCTGGTGTTGTGATGACAAAAGATTGTTACTTTCTTCATTGCTGTCATGATGCTCTCGAGTAACCGTAGACTCTGTACTGCCATAGTATTACTTAGTTTCTGGTATCTTGGGCAACAGAAGTAATTCTCTGCTAAGATAAAACTTAAGGAAATACTTTTTTATTACCCTAACCATTCTGTTACAAGAACACAGTATTTCATGACTGCTGGGAGGTGTCGCTATAGCATTGGCCAACCAAGACTTACTGTCTGAAAGTGGAATGTAAACCTAGTATAGTGACAGTGGACTCTACCTCTAGAAACGGAGTAGGAAAGCAGATTTACTTATTCTTTTGTGCTTGAACATTGAAGAAGAGAAATGTGAACCATGAGAGAGAGCATATTCTCTTTTCTGGCATTGTCTGTTGACAACACTGAACCATGTTCTCTTTTCAGAGTCCTTGCCAAAGATGCACTGCTAATGTTTTAACAAGAGCTTTCATGAATGGGATTGGTACCCCAAAGGAACATACACTTGGAAGAGAAGTTTTGAACTAGTAGCTTAAAAAAATCGATTTTTTAAAATCAAAACGTTCTTTGTAAATATTTCTGGTGGAGGCAGGAGCATGATATAAGGGATGTATTAATTATTGCAACTGATACCACTTGATGAACAAAATTTATCAAACTGCTTTTATCTGAAAATGTTTTGAACATTTTTTCCCCTAGAAAGCATACCAAAAATATTGATGGGACAGGCTAGTCAGCCTGTGTAGCTAAAGAGGTTACAGCTATAAAAAAGTTTGCAAATGTCTTTTGTTTAGTAGTATGTTCAGTTCGTTCATTTGAAAATATTCTCCTCTGTCACTTCTGTGAGTTTCAGTGGTGATTAATTTATAGTGGGACTAATTTGCTAGTGTTTGGAGAGAGAGACTTCCACAGCACCCTTTGTTGACATGCTAGAAAAGTTACTTGGAGGGAGCATCGTGGACTGTCAGAAGTCACTCCAGTTCGTCACTTGATTTCTGTTTCTCTTTCATGGCTAGGTTTAGGAATAGACTTTTGAGGGTTAAAGCCTGCAAAAGAAGACAGCTGTCCTGGCTGGTTTTTCAGAAGTGCCTCCCAATGAAATGAGCGGGAGCTTTGAAAAGTCCACTAGGAGCTACTTGTGTTTTTAGATTTCTTGGGAGCTGTACAAATTTGTAAATGCAAATTTGCATTTCAGGTGATTTGAAGACGTTTTGGACGCAACTGGGAGGTAAAAGAGTGGACATCATATTTGAACAAGTGCAAAATGTGCTGCTGTTGCTGAAGCAAAAGATCAAGAATGGAACTGCCACAAACCAAGGTTAAATACTTGTAACAGTTACGCTGGACTGCGGGGGAGCTGTAGCCTGCTTTGTGTGATATTGGCCACAATTCAGATACCTCTTAATTTACATTACTTTCTAGTTAGTGTTTTTAAGCACTTTTAAAAATATATCTGCTTTTTAAAAAAAGGCTAATCATATCAGGTGCTTGCCTGTATACTTTTTCAGTGTGTGGCTCCTAACCACATGGAACCGAAATATTTATTCTTGAGAAGTAATGAAATATCTGCAGTGTCTTGTGTTTTGTTTATCATCAGAAATTTTAGCCTTTCAAGCTGATCTCAGAGAACTGGATGGTTTTGGGGTGGGGTTATAATCATATAAGTATTATTTCATGTTGGAGGCACCATTATACCTTGAAATGTTAATAGAAAAATGTGACAACAATACGTTTAAGATTGTTCCTGATTTTCATGGAAATGTTTCCTTTATCTACATCAAAATCAGAAGTCTGATAAGCCTGGAGTGGTGCACAGGTTTCTTCTTACTGATTTATTTAATTTAGAAAAATTACTTTTTTTTTTAAATTAAGTCACACATGTAAATGTAATCTATAGATTGCTTTTTTGTGCAAGAAAATGTACGGTAGTTTAAGATACTTTTAAATTGGTGTAGCCATGCTCTCTGCATTGTACTGCCTGCTCTAAATTGACAGTGCAATTTTTTTGTGTACTTGAGCTCCCCCATCTTGTTTTTTTAATGGCAAAATATTACAGCAGAGCATAGGTAAAAGTTGAACATGAATCCCCAGGTAACACAATCAATCTGTGACATAGTTCAATTTGAATTTTTTTTATGCTTTGTTCTGTAAAGATTTCAAACTAAAATATTAGTGCGGATTTTGCTGACATTTGTCTGTCACCTTGTAATATTTATTGGATGGGGTAAGAGGCTGAGAAAGAGCTGGTCTCTCCTTTGTGTTCTCACTATCTGAAAGCCATTTTCACTGATTTAGGAGTAGCATTAATTTGATCTGCTAAGATCCTGCCCTTCTGAGCTGGAACGTGACTAGTCTGATGACTAAGTAAAGAGAGAAACTTAGACTAAATTGTGTTTATCTGTATTACTGCCGCTGGAGGCTACTGGTTTGTGGGCGTTTGGAAACATTCCAGCAGCTTCCTAAAAGTCAGAGGACGTTTGGTGCTGATTCACAACTACTAACATGAGCTGTAGTTCTATTGTAATTTGTAGATGTGTCTATTAAGGACTGTGGTGCAAAAGGTTTCTAATGGTATGAGTCTTGTAGTGCTCTAGATTAGCATACTGGGTAAACAAGTGTCTCCAGAGGACTTACACTTTGTTTTCCCTTTTAGTAGTCCTTATTATCATTGTCCCTAGTATCATTACTTAAATTACACTTCATGTCTGTTTTGTTTTTGGTTTTTGCACAGAATGCTGGCAGGCGTGGGCACTGGTGAATAAAGCTAATCTAGGTGATCTCTTAACTTTGACAAATGGTATGTCCTTCTTGATTGTATTTATTTGGTATGTGTGTTTAATTTGTTTTTTTTTTTACTCACTAGAAGCGTATTTCCCTTCATTGAAATCAATAAAATAGATCTGAGAAGCCTGTTAGCATTACAAGGGGAAAAAACATAATTATTAGTGTCCTCAGGTACTGGAATGTGGGTTCCCACCTGGGTTTGTACTTTCGTGGTTTGTGTGTATGTGCAAATGGCTTGTACCAAGTGAAGAGAGTTTGAACTAGTAAGCCCTGATGAACCTGAGCTGGCTGCAAGCAGAATTATCTTGTGCATGGCTCCACTAGCTGCAATACCCTGGCATCCTTTTACTGCAAATAATGAAGAGGAATCTGTATGTGTGTTTCATACCTGTGTTGTCTCGATACACTTTGAAAGCTACATGGAAGATTGTAATATGCAAATCACATGATGGTCTGTGAAAAAGGGCACTTCTGCCTCAAGTTCATCAATACACACCTAAGTTTTACCCCTTTGGGGAAAGGGAAGGGGGGGGGAGAGAAGGAGCAGGAGAGGAAGTCTGAGAGTGTGTGTTTTGTGTCATCTAGTGACTCGCACACCTATATGCAAACACATGACTTCTGTATAAGTTATAAAAACCAGGTTGTTTTTTTAGTAGGGCACTTGCTAGCATGCTCTTTGTTAGCTGTAGTTCATAGCAATGCATTGGTTTGGATGCATTTTGGCAATTATCTCTTCAGTGACTAAAGTAAGTTCGATTATAAATTCAAGTGTGGATTGCTGAAGTTTTTGCTTGCATTCAATTTTTTTCAGTAAGTGATGTGTTTGATGGAGACGGCATACAGGAAACCAAACCCAAATTGCAGTGTCTTCCTACAGATGAGAATACTGCAAACTCTGTAGAAGGTTCTCACAGGTCAGTGTGTGTAGTAATTTACTCCAGTTCCTTATTTGACATATTCTTTAGTACATTTGAGAGAGATTTTAATCCCTCTCTTGTATTTCTAAATTCAAAGTTTAAACCCAGTTTTGCATCCTGACAGTTTTCAAAGTGAAAATACTTTTAACCTGACCTACATGCAAAATCTGAGGTTTTGAGTAGGTTTGTCTAATTTACCACATGAGAATGTAGCAGAATAAAACAGGGCATTTGATTGTGAATTAAGATCCATGACTATTAGCAGGATTATCAGGGTTGGGTCTTAAGAATTTTTGAGTTCTCAGACTTTCATAGTCTGTGCAGATTGTCAGGCACATGACTTACTCTCTCTGTATTTAGCCTCAGGTACTGATTTTGGAAGATGGGGATAAAGATATTCCTTTTTTTTAATGTCCTTTCTGTATTTTAGTGTGTAAGTTCTTTCTGGGAAGAAACTGTTACCTTTTTTATTTTTTTCTTTTGAATGGCATGAACATGTCTTCGTATGATGTTAGGACAGTAACACAATACAGTGATTCAGTGAACTTCTAGCACGGGCTGTTTCTTTCCTGCGCTAATAATATTGGACCACTAAAAAACTGAGTGTTTTACTGGTTGTCTAAGATGCTGCTCTTTTCTTTTTTTTCTTGTTTATTCCAAATAGGAAAAAGGAGGAGATGGAAAAAACAGGTTCAGGGAGTAAAAAAGCATCTAGTAAAAGTCAAGGTTTACCTTTAAACCTGCAGTATCAGAACCATAAGTGCTCTAGTGCATGTCTTGCCAACAGAGCAGCGGGCTCCTACAAGGGTGAAAATCCTCTCAAGATACCCATCTTGTTTCACTTTCAAAGACGCCATGCAAAAGCAGACTGCCTTTCGAAATCACTGGATGTGAATTATAAAGCTCCTTGTGGCCGAAGTCTGAGAAGCTTCCAAGATGTGCAGAATTATCTGTTTGAAACAGAGTGCAATTTCTTATTTGTTGATCACTTCTCCTTCAACACATATGTACTGCTGGGCAGGAACACTGTAAATCCCAAACCCCTCGTGTTTGATTTCGATATTAGCAATGGAGTCGAGTCTGTGCCCGTTTCCTTCTGTAATGATCTTGACCATGCAAGATTACCTTATTTCAAATATCGGAGGGCATCATGGCCACGTGGATATTATCTCAACAATTTCTCCAGTATATTTGTTGATTCATGTGACTGCACAGATGGCTGCATTGATAGGTAGGTAGAAAAATCTAATCCCAGACAAGTGACTCATGATGGCCCAGTGGTAGGAGGGTGATGTAAGTGTGGAGGTGCACAGTAGCAAACAGTGCTAAATAAAAAAGGGCCAACGCTGCTGGAATATCTGCGGTAGCTGTCTTTTGTCATGCTCTGTGTTGACTGATACCACTGTGTCTTTGTCTTCTCCAGAACTTGGGTGCTCCTACCCGTCCAACCTCTCTTGTAGGGAAGGAAGCAATCAACAGGTGGATTATTGTGTTCCTTTCCCTTTCTTCCTGAATTGGCGGTGCTTCTCCTCCAAATGGAGCTGGCAAGCAGATATGTCAGCTTTGGGAAAAGAGTGGGGAAGGGATACTTTTGTGCCAGCACAGGGAGGCTCATTTTCCTGACAGGCAGGGAAGGAGCCTGCATGACAACTTCTCCTGCAGCTCCTCCTGTGGGATGGTATCCTTGAGATGGGGTGAGACATCCTGGAGAGATCAGATCATGTGGGACTTCGAAGATTATTGAGGGCAGAGGAAGAAATATTCCTGTTCACAATATCTGCATCCCATCCATCCCCTTGTCTAAACAGAAACTATGAAACTCTGTGGTCACAGAACACATTTATATTCTGAACAATTCAAATGGTGTTGCTTACTCCTGTCTTTTTTCTAAAGTCCAGTAGCTCTGGGCTACATGTTACTCTGTAGGAACCTGCCCCAGTTAACATATGCAAGTTTGGTGGTAATTTTGTCCGCTTTCTTGAAGGATGTTTGTCTTTGACCTGGTCTCTGCCTGTAGGTGTTAACTTGGTGTTGAATTAGTTTTGTATTATTGGTAGCTAGGGCAGTTGCATGTGCTGGTGTGCAGTATAATTGCCTATGACCCAAGAAAAGCTTGAAATCACAGCCTGATATAATGAAGCTTCAGTAATTACTTAGTCTCAGCTGAGCAGTGGGGAACCGCAAGCACACAGCTTCCTGCTTCTTTGGACTGAACTCCCCCAAGAGATGAGATGCTTTTGATGTGTGGTATAGGGGTTCAGGATTTGGTCCACTGCTGTTTGCACAAACACTGTGGGTCTTCGGAGTTGTCATGACATAAGATGATGATGACCAGCATCATTGCTTGAGTTCTATCTGCAGTGCGAAATTACCCTCTTTCTGGGGGCTAGGGTGGGAGGAAGGTATAACAAAGTAGTGGCTAACAGGCTGGGATGCTGTGCCAGACCAGGTGATTTTTCATTTGTTCATTCAATCCATTTGACGGTGTCCTGTTTTATTATAAATTTCTGTTGTACTTCAGCTGTTTGCATGTGCCTTTTACAGAGCTTGGCAGAAGAATGGGGTTGGGGTGGAGAGAACATGATTACTGTGAAGTGCATATAACCAGGCAAAAGAGCAAGAAGGGGAGGGTGCCTGAAATGGCCTTGTGGATTAAAAGTAGGAGGAGAAAATATAGGTATCCATAGAAGGGGGTGTGTGTGTGTGTGTGTAATCAAGTACATTTTACATTATCTAGATTTATGTTTGATTTATGCTGCCCCAATAAATTCTGAGATGTTTTCCTGTTATCTTCTAGGTCAAAATGTGCATGCCTACAGTTAACTGCAAGAGGCCTTAGTAATACTTCTCCAAGTAGTAAAACATGCCATGGCTACAGTTACAAAAGACTGGAGGGACCTGTTGCTAGTGGGTAAGAAAGACAGAACTTATTAACTGGCATTTTATTTGTATGCTTTTATTTTAGTCCTGTAGCATTTATGCTACAGGACTAAACTGCAGTTTCTGCATTACTGAAACCTTCCGTTTTTGTCACAATTTTACTGACAGATCAGGGTGATACAAAATAATTAACGTTACTTGAGTAGTAGGAGAGGGAAAAACGCTTTAGTACTGCAGATATTAAAATTTTCACAGCTTAGTTCAAGGTCCAAGAAGTGTGTGAGAGTATTAGCTGGTCCAGGAGCTCAGGCCGTATCTGGCCCATGTGCTGGTATGTTCAGACACGCCAAGGGGAGAAGGGAGAGGGAAAAGAAACTCGCCACAACAGAAGGAAGTCTATCACAAGGCCATTACTGTGTATACCAGCCAAAGAAGTAGGAAGCACTGGCCACCCTTGGTTTTTACCCTGTATCTTGTGTGTTTCGTCAGACTAGAGTCCTAAAGAAATATCAGCCAGCTGCTGTGGCCAGATGTGGCTGTGTGTGACTCTTCCAGGAGTCTCCAAAGCTGTTCCAGTGCTGCGAGTGTTCACCCTTTCTCTTATTCAGCTCCCATGGCCGGGGGAAGGTGCCAGTAACCTCAGGTGTTTAGGAGAGGAATTATGCAAGGTAGCTTTCTGCAGTAGCCAAGGGCTGAACCCACACGCTCGAGGAGCCCCTTTTAGTCCTTTGTTGCTGCGTGGTGTTAGTTCATGGTTGGTGTGCAGAATTAAAGCTGCCAGTGAACCCAGAAACAAATGCAAAATTTGCAAAAATAAAAAAAAAAGGCAAAAAAGAAAAACCCCAAACCCCCATACAATTATGAATTCTTTTAAAAATATTTTGTTAAATCCTAAAACTCATGACAGCTACAGTGAGGTCCAGGCAGACAGGTTGTCTTTGCTAAAATCTGTTCCAGCATAGAATGAGGTGCTCCACAGGGATTTCTGCTTCTTTCTTTTATTTTATAAAAAAAGGTAACATTTATTTTTCTTGTCTACTTATACCAAAATCTGGCTGACAGACTCATAAAATTGATGAATCAGCAGTCAAGAAAGTCATGAGCTTCAGGGCACTGCTGCATGATCAGTTTTAGCCAGAGTCTTTATCTTTTCAGTCAACTACCTTATTAGTGGTCTTGAGGAAATTTAGTAATAGCAACTTTGTTTGGGTAATACATTTTTTTATACTGTGTTTTGTTTTCTTCCTCTTGACAGAATTTATGAGTGTAGTGTGTTGTGCAGGTGTAACAAGATGATGTGTCAGAACAGAGTTGTACAGCATGGCATTCAAGTCAGGTTGCAAGTGTTCAACACGGAGAAGAAAGGCTGGGGCGTCCGCTGCCTAGATGATATCGACAAGGGGACGTTTGTTTGTACTTACTCAGGTAACAGAGGGTGACCTGTGGAAGGTGTATATTATAATTCTCCCTCTCTGTGGCCTGTGCCCTGGAATTTTTTTTGAGAACCGAACAGGGAAATATGGGATTGGAAGAGAAATGAGTCAGTATAATCTGAACTGGCAAGATGATCAAACAGACAGAAGAACCTTGAAGAGCTCCACAATGCAATGGTGCCAGATGAACAATCAAAACATTCTGGAGCAAAGCCTATCTCAGGCTGTTGGTTTTTCCCTCACATATCTGTGCATCCTGTGCCTGGGCTAGTTTCCCTTCAGTATAAATGCATTAATATTTTGCTTTCCCAAATAATGTTCTTGTATTTTTTTTAATGTTAAGTTTGAGCTGTGAAAGTGAGCGTGACCCATCTTAGCAAATGAACAATTGAAAAAAAATAATAAAATCGTTTTCTTCCAGGCAGATTAATGAGCAGAGCTGATATTCAAGTGTTGGGAGATGCCAGTCAAGAGCTGAAAGTCAAGAGTGCTGTGAATGACAGAGGCCGTGGCTTTTTTTCCAAAAAAAGGAAAGCTGACACTGATTCTTCAGACTCTGTGGTTGAACTAGCGCAAACTGGAAAAAATGACATTCTTGAAAAGCAGGAATCTTTGTCTCAGACTGTGGATAATGAAAATAAATCAACCCTGTAAGTTTACCAAAGCAAACTTAAGCATAACATTCTGCATAAGCATATCATTCTGCTATTCTAGAAAGTGCTTTTTAAAACTGAGAGTAGAACTAAATGCCCTCAGCTGAGGGTGAGGTTTTTTTATTGACTTTTTTGCTAATTCCTGGTTTTTTTTCTTCTAGTGGGACAGAATATTTTCTTTATATTAATTTTGCTTACTATGTGTACCACTTGGCATTTTCTAGAAATCCAGTTAATCTCCTGGGTGTATTTGATCTGTTCAGCACACTAATCATTAGGTTAATTTGAAAGAATTAATAAAAGATACTTGAGATAAATGATTTAAAGATACTTGATGATGCTGAAGGGTTTGATAGCAAATTAGCCACTAACTGTCCTGTCCTTTGCTCGCAGTCTCTAAACCTCTTATTCTTTGTAATGTCACCTTTTCTGCTAGGAGTCTTAACCTCTTCCCATTAGGAGTTTGACAACACCTTGCTTTTGCAGTGAATTATGCAAAAGTTCTGGTCGTGCTTCCATTTTACTGTCAGGGTCTCACAGCCTATCAGGATTCCCAAAACAAAATTACTGCAAAATAACCATGTAGCTTTGTCAATAGCATGCTGTAGTCTGTTCAGAAGGAAGTCAGGAGACTGTGTTCTTAAACTTTATGCCTTGCACTGCCACACTACTTTGTAAACACTTCCTTTGTACTAGTCATAAACGATTGCAAATTCTTGCTCATTTCATAGAAGATTATTGTGGATCTTTGAAAAGCATCAAGAAATTGCAAATGGAAACTTTTTAAATACCTATCAGCATATTCTCACTTGTATTTCAGGACCTTGGAAACCTAATGGAGTATTAATTTTGTAAATCACATAATTATCAGCAATCAGCTAGATTTTACTTCTACTAAGAGGTGTTACTAAATATTGCAGGGAAGCACAGTTTTAAAGTTGCATTTACTGCACTGCTACCTTAGATCTCAAACTTCCTTTCCTGAGAATAAAAATGTTTCAGTAAAAAATGTGACAGACAAGATGACTTTGTTATTCTGGTTTTTAAGAAATGTCATCCAGCTGATCTGAGACACTTTTGAAAGGACATCAGTGTGCTAAGTTTGACATGTCATTCACCCAAACAGAGTGCTCCTAAAAGGACAAACAATGTAATCCTGTAATAGTGTCACAAGTTCTTGTGGCTACTGCACCGTTTAAATTTACAGAGGGGTTTAAGTGTTAAGAATTTGCCAACATCTTAAGATGTTGCCAAAATTCAGTATCCCAAAGAAGTACCATGATGGTTTTTATGGCAAGAAAACACATATAAATGTTTCAGGTTGAAAGTTTTCTTGAATAAGAGCTGTTCCTTATTGCTAGACATTGTACAGGTATTAAGATTAGTTTCAAAACTGGTATTTTCTATTGCACCCTGAATGTAATCCAAATGAATGTGATTTTAGATGTTTTAAATGCGTATGCCAGGTATTACTTCCCATCCTCCCTCAACCTTCTCCTGATGTGAAGGAGTAAGGTTCTTTTGTAGGAGAATATTTGCTATATCTGCCATATATTGATGGTCTCCCCCCTCTGTCTCCCTCTCTACCCTTTGTCCCTGCAACGTCTTTGCTTTGCTGTTTGAAAGCTGCACTGTCAAAACTGTTGAAGGTGGTAGCAGGAAAAAGGCAAAACTCTGTCTGTAGGCGCTCTATTTTGAGATGATCTGATATAATAGTAAACCAACAGACAATTTGGCTCTCAGCAGGAGAACTGGGAAAGGATGTGAAAGCACCTGCTGATCTCTCTCTCAAAAAAACTGCAAAAAACTGGTTTTTTTTACAAATGCTATTGAGAACCTGACCCAGGTCCTGAATTCCTAAAGGCAAAATAGTCGCCGAGCTTGGGCGAGTCCTGACTGCAGGCTCTGGTGTAGTCTGTTCTTTATGAAATGGGGACTCCTAGAGAAATGTGTGTTGTGAGAGTTACTTCTGGGTCTTTTTGTCTTTTTTTTTTTTAATTTCCTTTTGACCTTTCTGTACAGGGATCATCCAAGGAATTTAAGTATTGCAACCACGAGAAGGCCTGGAACTAGAGCAGTTGTTTTTCATAATCACCAGCTAAAAACGGTAATAATAATAAGTGGCCTTAATAGATTCATTCTTCACTATGCTGAATATCTATGTTAATTTTGACCTTCTCATCCATTTAAATAGTTCTAATGATCTTTCTTCATAAGATTGTGTCACCCTGTGAGCTAAGCTGGCATGCTGGAAGCTATACCCCATCCCTTCTCCATTATCAGTCCTTCAGCATATTCCCTGAGACCAGCACTAACTACTCACAGCCTTCCCTCCTCCACCCTTCACTTACACTCCAGCCTTGAGAGTCTTAAGAAATCACTCTCCCCCTCCACCCTGTGTTGTAGCTAACTGCAGGGTTAGAGGGTCAGAGTGATAATATTTTTGTGATGTCTCCCCAAAGAACGAGATAGCAGGGAGGGAAGAAAATCTCAGGAGTTGGATGCAGTTTTCTAATGCAGTGGCACAGTTGGGAGAATTTGATCTGACCTGGGTGTGAAGTGTTGCCTGCAAGTACATGCAAAGGAGGGAAACTGGGGTAAACTTAACCTGTCGGTTTCATTGCACTTAAGTGTTGGATTTTCTTGCTAACACTTGGCAGCAGTGTCCATTCTGGAGCTCCCATAACTAATCGCCTTTTTGTAGGGGGACAGGAGAAGTCTTGCCACTTTGTTCATTTTATTGAAACTATGTAAAAAGCATATTTGGGCTTTGGTTCAGCAACTTACACAAACATGTTTAAGTTCTGGTGAAATTGTTGTGACTTCAGCATTTACTGAAATGTTTGTTAGGCAGGGAGCTCCTTCCAGGTCATTCTGAAGGATAATTTGAAATTAAGGAAGGTGTTGCATTGCAGACTTTTGACACTCAGCCATAGCCATTCATTACAGTAGGTTGGAAAGTACAACCCTCGAGTCCTAAAACTCACTTGCTATCCTGTGTTGACCCAGAGTTGCATACAGGAACAATACGTCACAGCCTCTTATCTTTTATTCTGTTTAAAGGAAATTGATACACTGGTGCACAGTGCCAGCTCAGATGAAGAGAATAGTTCTCAGATTCGTCAGTCAAGCAAAACAAAAGTAACCAGTGGAACAAAGAAACGAAAAGAAAGTAGGTTTGCATACCTGTAAATGCTGTGCTCTTAGTACACTTGTGCCCCATCAGGTGATAAACTTAAAATATAGAAAGCAGTCTTCAAATGTGGGCAGGCCAATTCTCAGAGTAGAAAGATGTTGTCCACATAATGCTTAGGCTGTCTTAAAGAGAGCTCAGCGGTACAGAAATTATTGCTGCCTTGCATATTACAGTGCATTAACTGGTACAGGGCAATCTTTTGCCTGCAAAGTTGATGTTGGGACATGTTGAACAGTCCTGACAGCAGCTTCTCAAGTACAGTACAACTGTGGGAAAGTCAGTCTTGCAAATCTTACTGTGTCACACCTAATACGTGTTCCAGTCAACAGTAATTGAACAGGATATAATGTGGGGGTGGGGAGGCCTCAGGCTGAAGAGGCAGTGTGAAACTGATGCTATTTGCATGTGCATCTTGTTTCTGTCTTAATTACAGTTTGTTATTCTCTCAGGAATTAAGGTGGAGAATGATGATAAAATGCTATGTGGAAGAAATCAATTTGGAGTGGGATTTGAGAAGAAGGGAGAGACTAGGTCACTCACGGGAGACTTGAGCAAGTGCTTTAAGCACCAAAACAGGAAACAGTCATTTGTGGGAGGATTGATGAGAGGCACAGAAAAAGCTAATTGCATTACAGACTTGTAAATAGCAAGGAGGCTGTGTACTTTTTGGAGAACAAAGAAGGGTGGGTGGTTAAAAGTTCAAGGCCAAACAGGGGAAAGGCTTTGGCTTTAAACTGCTGTTGAAAAAAATAACATGTCCATTGACAGAACCCACTCAGCAGCAGAAGGAAGAACATGCAATGGAAATTGGAGAGACTGAGTCTGCTGACGTGGACAGTGCAGAATGTAAAAGAAAGAGTCTACCTCTGCAGGGTGTTGATTGTGGCAAGTCAGGTGTGCTGGATGACACGTGTGTTGTGAGGCCATCTGAAAATGTACCACTAAAAGCTGACTGCAAAGAGGAAAATCACAGGCAATCAAAACAAGACGCATTTTGTGAGGGGGCTGATGGTGTCAGGACACTTTTGAAGAATGCTAATGAAGAAAATATTTATGTACTGGATGCCACAAAAGAAGGAAATGTGGGTCGTTTTCTTAACGTAAGTAAAAAGTTGCAAGTGTTCTCTTAGCTGACTTAGCTTAAATAAATAAAATATGGATGTGCATAAACTACAAAGCTTTTGCACATAAGTCATCTATGTGGTAGGTGCGTGACAAGGCAGGCTATGTGGTGCTCCCTGCGCTCTGAAGTGACAGAATAGCAGGGTGGGTCACAACCAGCTGTTAGCGCTTCTGTAAGGTGATGCATGTTACATGCTCGCTGTAGTTTTTTGGCACCACTAGATTCCTGAGTGAAATATTCCCCAGTAATGAGTGACATCTTTCTCCTGAATTTTTGAACAGCCTTTTTTGGGAGTCCAGAGAGCAAATGGCACATTTTGTTGAACCACAAGCCTTCTCCCAGCCTTGCTTTTTTGTTCCCCACCATTGTAAATTCTAGCTTGTGCTGCTTTAGGGTAAGTGTTGCGATATTGTAGGAAATTTCTCTACTGTTCAGTCATAGGTTCAGAAGGTGGTCTGTCATACTGTGTATGTATCTGCTAAAGAAATCTCTCGATTTTGACTTGCCAAGAAATAATAATGAATTACCAATTACTTCCAGCTAATATGAATGTTTCATACACATGTCTGCATGTACTATTCAAGTAACTTATTTCTCTTCATTGGCATAAATATGTGTGTTACAGCAAAATCCTTGCATATGTTTAAGCTGTTCTTCATTGCAGAGGTAATACAGTGTTAAGATTAGTAGTGCATCTTGCCGAAACCCTTCTTCTGCATCCATGACCCTACATGTGTTCCTACATGCACCAGAATCCCAGAGTGGTAGGGGTTGGAAGGGACCTCTGGAGATCATCATGTCCAACCCCCCTGCTTGAGCAGGCACACCTAGAGCAGGGGACACAGGACCATGTCCAGGAGGGTTTTGAATACTGCCAGAGAAGTAAACTCCACAACTTCTCTGGACAGTCTGTTCCAGTGCTCTGCCACCCTCCAAGTAAAGAAGTTTTTCCTTATAGTCAGGTGGAACTTAGAATAGAATCACAGAATGGTTTGGACTGGAAGGGACCGCAGGACTTCCTGTGTTCCAACTTTGCCCATTTCCCCTAGTCCTGTTGTTGGGCACCACTGAAAAGACTCCAGTCCCATCCTGTTTATACCCACCCTTTAGATATTTATAATCATTAATGAGAACCCCCATCAGTCTTCTCTTCTCCAGGCTAAACAAACCCAGGTCTCTCAGCCTTTCTTCATAAGAGAGATGCTCCAGTCCCCTGATCATCTTGGTAGCTCTCCGCTGGACTTTCTCCAGTAGTTCCCTGTCTTTCTTGAACTGTGGGGCCCAGAGCTGGACACAGTAATCCAGATGTGGCCTCACTAGGGTGGAGTATAGGGGGAGGATAACATCCCTTGACCTGCTGGCCACACGCCTTTTAACGCACCCCGGGCCACCTTGGCCACAAGGGCACATTACTGGCTCATGGTCAGCTTGAATGACCTTTCACATCTTGTATCTCTTTGCCAACACCCACAGTCATTTTTTCTATTGCTTGTTCCCTAGCACTGCTCCCCTGGCTGACAGTGAGATACATCTCTCACATACTGATTATTTGTGGTGCATCCTGAATCAAAGATGAATTCTCACCATAAACTTCTGCAGGACAGCTTGATAAAAGTACTTGGTTTCCCTTGGCAAAAGTGCTTTCATAATATGATGGAAATATTACTTTAAAGAGATATAGTTACTGAAAAAATAACTGCCAATGGCATTGAATATTAGAGATTCTGTGTGGTCTGGAGAAGGGAAGGAAGGAACTACCTTTACGAGTCACAGATAATCTGATGTAAAAGAGGTTCTTTAGCCAACAACAAGGCGTCTCACTGTTTCTAACTCAAATATTCTGTTCCACAGCACAGCTGCTGCCCAAATCTCTTTGCACAGAGCGTGTTCGTAGAGACTCACAACAGAAGTTTCCCATGGGTGGCGTTCTTCACAAACAGGTGAATTTTTGGAAGTTTAATGTTCATTCAAGGCACTAGGGGAAAAAGGAGTGCTTAGTAATTAGGAAATAATTATGCTAAGGGGGGCAGATGCTTAGATCATGAAACCATAAAACTACCTTCTTATTGTGACTTCTTATTGTGCACTAAAGGCTGAAATATACAGCTATTGGTTAGCACTAGTGAGGCTTTCTTCAGTTTTGCACTGAAATGTGAAGTTGGAAAGCTTAATTTTGATGCATCTGTTTCAGTGATAATCTTCCTTGGTGGAGAAATAGGTTTAACTTGGCATGGTCATTTTGAAAGCCGAGAGTCACTGATTTCAGTGCTGTGTCTCAAGGAATGGCCGGCAGATCTGGGTCCCACAGGGCAGGATTGGACCCTACAGGGTCTTAAGGCTGAGACACTTTGTGGGTCAAACAAGCTGGTTCCAGGCCTTCTCCTCACAGCTATCAAGAGAAGCAGGACTTTGTGTAGCCCAGCATGTCCTGGGGACGTGGCACTAGGATACTCAGAGATGGAAAATTCCTCTGAAAGCAAAAGACATGGGTCTTCCCTTGGTGGATTACAGAAAGGGAGATACAGAGAGCTGGTGCCAGTGAGACACAAGAAGGTGGCAGCTAAACCCAGGAGGGGAAAGATTAATTGTATGAACGAAACTAGCTGGCACACATGACAGCAGGAGTACTAGGTGAGAACTTCAAATAGAGAGGAGAGGATTAGTTCCAGACAAACCAACCCCCGGGAGCATTGCTTCTCTGTGGAGCCTTGCAACCCTGGCCCATACTGACACGTGCTGTGGGTTGCACTGTGAGGAGGGCTCCCAAGAACTGTGAAGACAATGTTTTGAAATATGTAAGAAAAAAAGATTTTGTTTTAGCAAGAGTCTGTCTTGCTCAGGTACTCAGTAAAGAAGTGTGTAGTGGGGACTGAGGGCAGTGGAGAAAGGTAAAGGTGGTCAGCAGAAGACACTTGGGGAAGAAGATTGTTCACCTGGATGGCCCTCCTGCTTTCTGGCAATCAGCCATTTACAACTTCTATACATTGAGGACTGCATCTGGATCATCGAGGTTAATTATGTATCTTCCATGAATTGCCCGATCACTTTTATTTGTTTTACATTTCTGAGCTCCGTAATGTCCTAAGGCAGCAAATCCCAGGTTGCAGTTATGTACTGTTTGAAAAGTCCTCATTGTTTGTTCTCAGCCTCCTGCCTGGTAATTCACTGGATGTCCCTTATATCCAGTGAGAAATATCAGAGAATTACTCTCTTTGTAACACTCATATTTTATTGTATATTACCTCAGTTGTCCCTCAGCATCTTAGTCTCAGGTATTTCATTTGGCATTTATTTTGGGCAATGAGTTTCCTTAGAAATTTCTTCTCTTTCATGTACTGTCAGAGCGGCTGGTTCATGAGGAGCATGTGTTTAATCCTGAGTCTTAAGCTTTCTGCATATAGATAGTGCAGTTGCATTAAAATGTAGCTTGTCAGACCAAAGATTACAGTCTTTATCACCAGTGTATCTAGGGATCTGTTCAAACCTCAACAATGCACTGTACATAGTAAAAATAACAAAACTGTGTACTCATTTAGATATATTCACTTATGTGGTTTTTCCTTTTTTGTTTGTTTGTTTGATATTTGTTTCCCAGAATTTGCCTTGACATTAGAGCAGGTTGCTTAGAATCTGACCCTATCACACTGCTTGTTAAAGTCTTTTCTCCTAGGTGGGGGTATTTGCACTCTCCGTAGTTCTGGTAGGCGAAGCAGCACGTGTGTGCCAGAGACTCCTTTTATCTCTTGTTTCTCTCCCAACAAGCTGCGTGTGTGATGCTTCCTGCCCCCTACGATTTTAGGGTTTGCATGCGAGTCTGGCAAATTGTAAGCACAGTACTGTTTCACTTACTTCAAACAAATTGACTGTTTTATTTCTTAGGCATGTGAAAGCTGGAACTGAACTCACGTGGGATTATGGTTATGAAGCTGGAAGCATGCCAGAGATGGAGATTTCCTGTCAGTGTGGAGTTCAGAAGTGCAGGAAAAAAACCTTATAGGCAAAGCTTTCATACTGTGAACAAGTACACCTGGAGATTTATATACTGGAAGGGGCTACTACACGGTGAACAGTACGCTTAAGTCTGTGGTGCTAATTACATTCAACTAAAATGCCTTTTACCTGACCTTTTTTAAAAAATACATTTAAATGTCACTTTTGTAGATTAAAGGATTAGAACTGTTTGTCATAAGAACAGGCATCAAACTTTACTTAGGTAATTTCTGTGCTCCTAGTCTTTTTTTTGCCCTCTCTCTCTTTTCATTCACAAGCAAAGGTCACAGTGCACTGGAAAAACTCGTGTTTCTGTGCCATCTGCAGCAGAGACATGACTGATGCAGAGCAATGTTTAGTTGATGTTTTCTGTGCCCTTACACAATGCTGAGTTAGCAAAACTTGGGTTTCTGAAACTCATATGAATGCAAGTCTGCCTGTTTGGGACAGATAGTCTTAAACAGTGATGAGATTAATCAGAACAGTATGCAGAGCTGCGTTTGTGCTATGAAGTGAGCTGGGCAAGTCCTGCTGCTGCAGGAGGCAAGTGACTGGTTTTTGTTGGATTGCATCCCCCTCCATGTTTGTGACACAAAAAATCCTTGAGAAAAGCAGTGTATATCACTTCAATACCATGTTGTGTAGCGTGGGACAGGTGGACCACTGAAGTCCTTGCCATGTGGTTTGTCGGTAAGAGAGAAATAAGTTACATTAGGTGACACTGAGTGCGGATGCAGGAGGCAACTCTGAAATGGAAGAAGGGCTGGGTGTGCAGGTTGTGTGGCTTTTGAACGTGGTGGAGCCTTGTGCAAAGAAGGTGGTGTGGTGGATGGGCAATTCAGACCGCTTGAAGAACCATCGCCAAAGATATCAGCAAAAGTGGTTTTACCAAAGTAAGGTGTTGTAAAGCGAGACTTAAAGTTCAGTGGCAAGGTTCCCTCTGTTACTTACTGCAGAGGATATAATAATGGTTCAGAGTTACCAATGCAAAGTCAAACTTGGCAATACAAAATCTTAGTGCGCTATAATACAAGGTTATGTGCGATATCGGTCACTTACCAAAGGTCTGCAGTTGGTAAGGGGTCTCAGCCTAGGGGAGTAACCTTGAGAGGTGTCCCAGCTCAAGGGGAGATCACTGCCATGCAGCCAGCTGCCCAGCAGAGAGAGCTCAAAGAAGGCTCACTCAGGCTGTATATTTAGGGAATAAAGTGGTTGGCTCATAGTCAAATGACACGCGATGGAAAAAAATAAGGATGAGTCTCCTTGTACCCACAACTTTCTTTGTTCCTTGATAAATGAGTCTTGGAAGAACCACCTGCTATTCATGTGTTAACTGTGTGTTCCAGTTTCCAAGCCCATATGCATCGATGCTCACCATGTCACCCTGTGCTGTGTGGGTTTTCAGAGAACAGGTTGGAACTAGAGACATTTTTGGCCTAGTTATGGCCTGGGCCTTTGCTTCCTTTGGAGGCTGAACCAAACTACTGCTAGCTTGGGGAAGGAGTTGAATGCATCTGTTGCAGGTGGATTTAAAGCTGGTCCTGCAGTTCACCTTACCTTCATTTCCTGAATTTGTGGGGAGCCCACAATTGGCCAATCATGCATGGCAAATCATTCAGAACTGTCTGTATTTGCTCGGCCATCAGCAGATTTTGTCACTGGATTTCCTGTTTTGCAGAGCAGAGAGAAGTACTATTTGCAAGAGTTAGTGGTGATTTAGGCAGTTGTATATGGGAATGAAATATGCCTGTGAGAGACTGCCATGGCCACATAATAGAGATTTCAAGCCTACGGCTATAATGCAAAGTGAAAAAGAAGCAGGAACCAGTTCTCGGCCCTGAGGCCAAGGGGCAGCAGGTGGCTTATGTCCACATGGCTTAGGGTTAGTCTTCTTTTAACTGGGTTGCATCTCTGCTGTGTAACTGTGGACAAATATGGTAGCTGTGGCCCTAAGCTGTTTTTTAAGTTTGTTTTGGATGCTTCAAGCTTAAAAGACACAGGATTATGGTGCAACAGGCGCTGCTTTTACACCTCTGAACAGCCTCAGCATGTATGAGGCGTTTAAGCCTGCTAAAAATGGACATTTAACAGGGATATCAGACCGGTGAACTGTTCTGCTCACAAAAAACCCCTCAGCTCTTCTGTCTCACGGCCCTGTTTGAGAGCCTGGCACATCCACCAAGCAAACCCCTACTCAGCTTTTGTTCCAGTTGTCACGCTACGGATTTGTGTCTGGTTTCATCATGCATCTTCAGAGCTAGACGCAGAAGAGTGGGGTTTCCCTCAGAACCACCCACCCTTGTCCTGATCAGTCCCCTTCCACCCCTCTGTCACTGAGGAGTACCACCATGTTAGCAGCAGTCAGCATTCAGCTCTGCTGCTTCTTGCTTCATTGAAGAGCTGCCTCTGCTGAGAGGCAATATGCCTTAGAATAACGTCATGCAATGTAAAAAACTCCAGAGACATGCTGAACTGCATGGCAAGTAACCCAACACTGGTGTAAGCCTTTTAAACAAGTGAGGATGCAGAAAATACCTCTTTCCAAGCTCAACTTGAATGTGGAAAAGCGGATGGGAGCGTCATTGAAAGAATGAAGGGAGAAAAAAAGTACATTTTAGTGCCATTGATTATATTTCCCAGATGAGTGGTAGGAATTATGGTACTGAGCTGGTGAGGAAAAGTTCGTTTCTTGCTGCAGGAAACAGACATGATGTTTCAAAAGAGAAAGCACTTACTTGCTCCGTGGTCTGCAACTATGTGAGAGCCTGCTGTCAGCATGGATTTTACAGTAGGTATGTGTATCAGATGTGGCTTTTTGGCTAGTTGTGTGTGTTGGGTCTGTCTTCAGGCTGGTGCTTCTTCATTCTCCTCCACATGAGGATACACTGGATATAGCGGTTGCAACCCAGCTTCAAGTCCCCTCACAGTCTGATGCTTCTGCTGCTTGCAAAACTAACATAACAGACCAGAGATCATAACCTGTCCTTCTGCAAGCTTACCTTACATTCTCCACCAGTTTTTGTGATTTTTTTTTTTTTTTAAATTTTTATTAAAATGGGTTCTGCTGAAGGTGGTTGGCAAGCATCCTCCACAGGTAATGGCTGTACAGTTCAATATGCATTGAGAGAGTGCTCATCTGAACTTGCTCTCTACTCAGCTCCCAGTTCATCTGCCTGTGCTTACACAGCTCAGGGATGGGCGTATTTCAGAACGTAGCCCCTTGTGCCACCCGTGCTTTAACAGAGCATCATGTAAAAGCACCAAGCACGAGCACCAAGAGAAGAATAGGTGGAAATGCTCCAAGTGAAACACTTGAAAGCGCCTGTGGAATGATACATTTGGGACTTCTCGTCAGCCTGTCAGGGGTATCAAAACAGAAGAAGAGTGCCTGATGGGAATTAGTTGCATTGAGATGTGAAGCAGGCCTTTGGAGATGCCCTGAAGTCACAGTTTCTGTTGACCTGCAGGGACATGTAGGTTTTACAGCACTGCTGGAGGACCAGCAGAGGAGAAGTCTGAAACAAATGTAGGCTATTTCAGGGTGGTACCTTGTTCCCGTGAAATGGTGTGGTCCAGCCATGCAGTGTGGACATTGCTGACTCTTACGGTGATCAGGACTGTCCCAACAGAGGGACTGTAGGGATGCAAGGACGTATGAGGGCTTCATGACCTCTAGGGAAATAAATATTAGCCCTCCAGGTGAGCATACAAATGCAAAGACAACTGAAGATCACCTATGCATAGGTATAAAAGAAATGGGACTGGAGCACATTACACTGATATTCCTTTTTTTTCCAAAAAATTACTGAGCACTAATTTCTACCTCCACCTGTTTCAGTACTACATGGTTCTGTGGAGCAGGGCTTTGGAAGAAGAGATCACAAGGGACTTGCAATTGGTTATCCTCCACAGAGAATTATTTTTTCTGTGTTGAAGAACAGACTTGCATTAGGAAACTTTTCCTAGTTTGACTTCTGCACCTGTAAGGGTGCTTGAATCCAGTTGTCTCATTTGAGTATCATCTAGATAATGGATTTGGGAATTGGTGTTGTGTAGCAGCATCTGGCTATTAGATGCAACCTAATTGCAAGCCCACATGCATGAGCTGACCTTGGCTCTGAAATACTGCATCTGGTCAGGTCCAAGAGATTTGGGACACCAGCTGGAATGATGCCAGCAGTGCTGAAAAGCTAAGGCTGTTCTAGCCAGTAAAGGGAACTGATCTTAGAAAGCTCCATGTTGTGTTTGGTATGGCCTTCTGGTGGGCCAGTATGTGCCTGTTATGTTGTGGCTGGTGAGCTGTATGAGGGTGGAAATACAGGGTTTGTTTAATGACCCCACGCAATGCAGAGGAACTTCACTTAGGCCTGAACCTTGGTCTTGCTGGCACGATTTTGCCTTAAGCCTCGAGTCGCTGATGTTCAAAGAGCTTGCAGAAACACTTGAACCTGCATGAAGCAGGAACAGGAAATCCCTTGGTGAGTGTTGTGTTGAGATCAGCAGAGCACCAAGCTTCTCCCAGTAGTGCTTATGCTTTGCAGTTAGGTAGGGCCCACTCCTCACTACTCCAGCAGCAGGCAGCTGGAGGGGGTCAGCCTGTGTCACGCTTATGTTCAAGGAAGGACTGGCAAAGCCCTGCAGTGAGGAGCTGGCACAGTAGGAAGTCTTGTATCCTCGATTGCCTGAGGACAAGCCTGTCTTCAACCTCCTGACCAAGGGAAGCGCTGACCGGTGGCATCGGACTGGTCCAGTCCTTTGTGTGCTGGGTGAGCACCACCATGGGCGGGTATGAAGCCAGCGTGCTGCAGCTGCTGCCTCCTCCACCATGGAGAGGCAGACTGAAAGAAGGGCCTTATGGTTGCGGGAGGCACACCACTGTGTCCTGGCTTTTCATGCCCCTCTCTTGAATCAGCTGCTTGGTCAGATGTCACCCTGCCAGCTCCATGTTGGGCACTGCTCGTGACCTCCCTATTGCATTCAGGTCTCTTACTTGTTCTGATTAAGGGACGTGCAAAAATGAACGGGGGACGATGGAAGGATGCAGGATCTCCCCTACCCCGTGGTGAAAAATCCCTTGGGAAGTGGCTGCCCAACGGCGGCCACCGGGAGCGCCAGACGCGGGTATCGAACCTGCGGTTATCGGGTCCGGCACGCCCAAAGGACACTGGCCACGTGACCGGCGGCGCATCTCCCTCCCCGCTCCCCTCCACGCCGGAGCCGCAGCCAATCATCGGCGGGTGCCCAATGAGCATGCTCCGTGCGGCGGCTGGGCACACCCACTTCCGCGCGGGAGAGTTGGGGCGGGGGGGGAAAGGTGAGGGATTGTGGAAGTGGGCGATCGTGCGTGGATGGTTCCCCCACCCCGCGGTAAGTCTTGCTGCGGGAATGGAGGGGAGGTGGAACTGGGGCCACCCGCTGTTCGGCGCCCCCTCGGTGCCAGGTGTCGTGTCCCGTCCGTCCCGTTCCTTACCCTTCCCCCCCCCCACCCCGAGTCTTAATGAACGGGCCCGGCTGCGGCTCGGGGGGAGAGCGGGGCTGAGGGAGCGGCTGTGAGGGCGACCCCGGGTTTCCGTCAGTAGTGGTTGCCGTTGTCCTGAGGCCACCCACTGCCGGGCCTGACTCGGTACTGAGCCTCCCGGGGCGGCAGGCCCCGCCCCGGGAGGCTCAGCGCCGAGTCAGGCCCCAACTAGATGTCAACTCGCCCCGTTAGGCCTCGAAGTACTGGGGTATGAGGGGAGATACCGCCTCAGCATGTCCCGCCTCAGCGCCCGGATGTCTAAATCGGCAGAGAGTCGATCTTCAGGAACTGTTAGTGTCTTAAAAATGGCACTGCTGTGTTTAAAATGCTGGAAGCGGCATGTCAGGAGAGGGTAAGGTGTTATTCTGTGAGGTGCATCAGGGTGTGGCTGAGGACATCTAACAGTAGAAGTCCAAGCATCTCCCACCTGCAGTACTGCGTCCAGCTCTGGAGCTCTTAGCACTGAAAAGACATGGAACTGTTGGAGCAGGTCGTAGGAGGGCCACAAGAATGATCAGAGGGCTGGAGCACCTCTCCTAAGGGGAAAGGCTGAGAGAGTTGGGGTTGTTCAGCCTGGAGAGAGAAGGCTGGGGGGACACCTTATTGCGGCCTTTCAATATATAAAGGGGGCTTATCACAAAGACTGAGACTTTTTCTCAGGCCCTGTTTTGTCAGGACAAAGGGCAACGGTTTTAAAGTGAAAGAGGGTAGGTTTAGATTGGACATAAGGAAGACATTTTTTACGTTAAGGGTGGTGAGACCCTGCCCCAAGTTGCCCAAGGAAGTTGCAGATGCTCCACCCTTGGAAACATTCAAGGCTAGGTTGGATGGGGCTTTAAGCAACCTGGTCTAGTGGAAGGTGTCCCTGCCCATGGCAGGGAGGGGTTGGACTAGATGATCTTCAAAGGCCCCTTCCAACCCAAACTATTCTGTGATCTTGTGAATAGGTGAGAGTTTAGATCTAATGAGGAACCCTCCAATCACCTCCATCACTTGGATCAGGTACATTAATGTATACTTTTCTAAATAAAATAATTTTTTATATTGTAAAGATATTTCCCCTGTAGCAAGTAAAAGGTGATCAGAAAGAGGGGTTTCTTTGGGTTTTGTTCTGAAACCCATGCAAAGGCTGCGTGTGTTTATGCTGCTAATGACTTGAGGGATGGAGAGGGGGCTTGTGTAGATCATGCCTAGCCAATATATGACCAGCAGTGCTTCTTTCCCCACAAAGTGCAAATGGAGGACACAGTGGGTGTAACAAGTGTGTAATTTCCTCCCTTCTCCTTACTTCAGTAGATCAAATCCTTCACTATACTAGGTTGAAGAGAAGAGTAGGAGCTGGGGCAGTGGGTTTCAGTAGCTCTCTGCAACTGAGGGGACTTGGGTTCTTTTCCTTACTCCCCTATAGTTATGCCAAGTGACATTCTGTGCCTTAGTTTCCTCCTGGGCAAAATGTGTGTATTTACGTGCAAGGGTGTTCTCAGAATTGATTCTGGAGAGCAAATACTTAGACAAACGGGTAATGTTTCAGCAAGGTGTATTTGGAAGTATCATAATCCGTGTGTGCTGGCCAACAATGTTCTTGTCTCAGTTTACTTTCTGTTTCAATTCCTGTTCTCTTCCATGTCGTCACTGTTGGGGAAAAAAAAAACAACCAAAACTGCTTGTAGGAAACAGCACAGGTACCAGAGGAGCAGCCAGTCACATATCCCTCAGCTGCCTTTCCTCTGCCTTCTGTTTTGCAACTTCATTTGCTCTGTTTTTAGCAGAGGGCAGTGGAAGGGCCTTCTAGCTCTTACGGATAAATTAATCACCTTAGGTTGCCACAGTTGGCTTCTGTGGCAGTCAAAGTGAGAGCTGGCTGGGAAGAGTTGCAGAAGGACTTTGTGACAGTGAGTGATTTGACTATAAAATAGCAGGTGAAAATCCAGCATCGATAAGTGGAAAATGATGCATGTGTCAGAGCAACAATCAAAATGCCGCTGCTCTCCATGTTATCTGATACCACTTAGGAAAGAGATCTGGGGGACTATAATACGTAGTTCTATTGAAGTGTCAGGTCCATACTCTGTAGCAGTTTAAAATGTGACTGAATTATTAATAGGAGAAAAATACAGAGCACCGTTGTGCCTTTGTATTGTAAATGGTAGCCCACCCTTTTGGAGGTGAGGCCGTTTGCTCCTCTTGGAACATAGCAGGAGTAAAGGAGAGATTGGGAAGTCACAGGGATGATCAAAGATGTGGAGCAGCTTATGTACAAGGAACAACTAAATAGTTTCATATTCTTCAACTTGAAAAAGAGACAATAGGAGAGAGAATAATAGATGTTTGCTGTCACGAGCGTTACTGGAGGAGCTGAGTAAGGAACAACTATTTCTTGCCTTTTCAGACAGATCCTGGGGTGTCAGATGGAATCCGTGAGCGGCAGGCTTAAGCCCTGCGAAAGCAAGGTTTGTTTGGGTGAAATGTAATTAAAATATGGAACGGGAACCATACCCTTAGCCTCTCCCTTCTCACTTGAGAGCAGCTAGCCAAATCCATTGCCCCGGTTAGCTCAGTATCTTCTCCCTGGCAGTAATCTGTAGCAGAAAGCTAGGGAAGAGCACAGGGCCAAAGCAACACACCTGTGTGTGAGAGGATACCAGGCTAAATGGGGTAGCAGGTGCAGGCTGGCTTCTTCTGCAGTGAGGAATGGCCAAGAGCTGTCCTTTCACCACTTTAGGATTCCTGCAAAGGTGCTGGAGTAACCCAAAGGTGGACCTTGACTGAGTGTCCTCTGTTTTCCTGCAGCACCACGATTTCTCCTGAGCCTGCAAGAACACCAGGGAATCTACAGATTCCACTTTTAGGCTCTTTCTCACAAAATTCCCAGAGCCCGTGGAGCTGGATCCTCTGACTGGGCCTGAGCAGGGCCTATGTATCTGCTTCGATTCCAGGTATTAGCTTGCTGCAGATAACTTTTCCTGAGTTCTAGGCTGTTCAAACTCTTAACTTGTTCTGCTTTTTAATTTCTTTACATCTTTGTTTTCTATTCTATTCCTACTATATCTATTTCTGTACATTTCTATTTGTTTCTGTCATATTTATTTAATGCCTAAGTTCTGTGACTAATGTGATGGTCACTGTATAGATGGATATTGGAAATCAGTCTCTATCCTACCTTGCTTACAAGAGATAGAAGGATGGGGGGCAAAATCAGATGTGTGTGGAGACAAAGTGACTTGCCATGAGTAAGTAAATTCTCAGTGGCAGAGGCAGGGGAGGAAATCCCCTTCTACTCTGTTTTTTTTGTCATTTGAGACTATCCCCTCCACTTACAGAAAGGAGATGGGAACTAACGAAAACAGAGGTTGGCTGTTGAAAGCCACAGGAAGGTTGTGAGATTTGCTGGACTGAGATTTTCTGTCTGTTTTGTACATGGACCTTCCTGCCTCTCTTTCACCAGAATAATTTAACCTCAGATTTTCTTATTTCTTGAAAGTAAAAGCAGACTTTTCTTACCCTTATCCTACAGGAGTTTGTGCTGTTGGAGGTGACGTCTCCAGCAAAGGGAAGTTTGGAGTGTCACACCTAGTAGGACTGGGAAGTTGCTGAAGATTTCTGCGGTGCGGACTTGCACAGAAACCATAGACGAAGTAAAACTTGTGCTACTAATGTGTGGTGTGATGCTGTAAAATGCTGGTGGGGGATGTGGGTAAAGGCTTATCCAGAAGCATTTAGACTGTTTTGTAAAATAAGTAGCTAGCCTTAAAATTTTGCAGCTGGTGGGGGAAAAGAGAGAATGTGTGAAGAAGAACAATTAAGACTCGAGTGGATATGGCCAAAAAAGAGCACAGATGTCCATGGGGCAAATCCCAGGGTCTAGAGAAAATTATGTCACTTATGTTAGCCTCTGCCTCACTGAGAGAATGTTCAAAGTTTCTGACTCTGTCTTCTGCCCCCTTTTACTTGCAAGCCTTTCCATGCTTCCTTGTTACATCTTTACAGTAAGCAGTTAGTGTTTCTTCCTTGTTTTCTGTGAACTCTTGGAAGGCACTGGAGAAGCTTGAGGATGGCTGTTTCTCTCTCCTTGGTTGACTTACAGTCTCAGTGTGGCAGAACTAGCTTAAGGAAGGCACTGCTATGAATGGTTGACCTCCAAATAAAAGGGGTTTCACATCTAGGGCATGTCTTGCTGTCCTGCTCTTGGGCCTATTGTTGGAGTAGATATTGTTGAGCAAGCTTGAAAACTCTCGTATTATCCCTTACAACTTATTAGAGACTTTCCAAGAGAAAATAAAATAGTTTTCCTCCTGCCCTAACTGCTGGGGCTCTAGGGAGCTGGTTTCCATCCCACTGCTGTCCCAAGAGCAGGCTTTGCCTATTCTATACTAGTTGTTGCTGGAGGACCAAAGTGCCAAGGCTCAGGGGATGTAGGTGAAGGAGCAGTTAGAGGGCAAGTGCTAGCAAGCTCTGCTTTCCTCTGTTCGTCCTGCTTGGTGTGTGTGAGTTGCACCAACTGCTTATGTTTTGTCCCAGTTTTCCTGCTCTAGGTGTTTTCTCGATAATGGCGAAGATGGTGAGAACAACGTGTGCGTTTTGTCCACCAGGGGAGGCTGGTTCCATAATGTATATTGCCGGAGAGCAAAATATTGCAGCTCATCAGGATTGTCTGGTGAGTGGCTTTTAGTTGGTCGGTACCTAAGAGGAGTGGAGAAGAAGGGCTAAAGAGGAAGTTTGCACTGCCTGTCTATTTTTGACTCTGCAGTGGTGCCTGAATTAAAAGGTTGGTTACCCAAACCAGCAAGCTTATATTAGATTGGAAAGCTATGAAAAGCAACAGGGCAGAATTTTGGAGGGGGTGGGCCACAGCTGCACAGCTGGAGACATTGATTTGTGGTGTTTTCATGCATGTCTGTTCCTGATCAATGTTCTAGACACACATGCAGCCTATCAGTAGAAATAGGTCTTCTTGAGACATGGAATTGAATGAGGCTGCTCAAACCACGAAAAGTTGTTTATTTAATTAAACCTTTGCAGGAAAATATTTGCATCACTTGGTAGATCAAGGTAAAAAACTTCCCAGTCTGTGCCTTGTATAAAATAAGGAAGAAAAATATCAGAAGTTGATAATACAAAAATATCCATGAAGCTCTAAGTGTGCTGTGATACTAGAGTGTATTTACTTTTCTTGCTGTCAAAATGCCTCCCCTTTATTCCAGGATCTTAGTGGAGCTGGTTCTTTGTGTGCAGAATCAATTACAGATGCCATATTCTCCTATCCTCCCTTCAGTGAGGGTCACTTAGTACAGGAGATGCATCTGCTGCAGGAACAGCTTTTTGGCTTTCACTGTTCCAGCCTTCTTATTCTTGCAGGTTTTATGTTTACATCTTTATTTTTCTACTACTATTTTTTTTCTTTAGCAGAATGTTTCAGAAACATCTGATGCCTATTTTAGTGTTACTTGGGTGTTTTGTTTGAAACAGGCTTTGTTAGGGCTAAAATGTTGCTTCCATGTTGAAACTTTTTTTCTCTCTCCCTCTTTCTCCCGTCTCTTCCCACGCCACAACTTTACTAATTTCTCTGCCTTAGTCTTCTCTGCGCTGTTTGGCTTTTTTGCGGTTAGCTATCACCTTCTGAGCAGACTGTGCCTGCCAGTTGACGTAAGGGTAGCTCACTTTTCTTTGGAATTAGCTATATATAATGATTAGAAAAAGTTGCTAAGAACTTTCCCTTCCTCGCCTATTGTCATGGCTCAGCACTTCTATGGGAATTAAAGCGGCCCGAACGTGCAGGTATGCGTTTTTTATGAGTTTCTCCAAGGCTTTGTACAATGTTTCTCATGCAGTCAACTGTTGTTGAACTGCATGGAAGTTTTGTTAGAGAGAAATGTTGCAGCCAGCTGTAAGCCTGAACAACTGGGCAGATAACAAGATGTTCGAGGTGTGGAGGTCTGTCAGCTGAAGAGCTTCTCCTTACTCCGGGCAGCCTGGACTACCAGGCTTTCTTCATTCCCACTTCTTATTAAGTCTACTTTATCACCTCGTAATCTTTTCTTAGCTCACCTTCAGGTCATGAGAAATCTCCTATATAGACAGAGGAACTTCTTTTGTCTGGGAAAAGGTTTAAGCACAGCTCCTTGTTCAGAGTAGGTGAAACCTCTTAAAAACACAGAGAAAAATCAGCCTTTCTTAGATAGGGCAAGTTGTTGTGCAATAAGAAAAGATGTACCCTTCCTCTCTTTTCTCTGCAATTCACTGGTGACTGAGTCACTTTAGTAATTCTTAATATTGTCTCTTTTGTTGTTAGTTATTTTCCTCAGGATTTGTGGAATCTGAAGAGCATAACCCAGATAATCTGGATATAAGGTTTGATGTGGCATCAGTGTTGAAAGAACTCAAGAGAGGAAAGCGGCTGGTAAGGAGTTTCTTTCTGAATCTGCACTTAGTTCCATGTCATAGTACTGAAGGTTGTTCTGGCCTGTGTTACCCTTGAAAAAAATGCAGAAAAGTACTTGGTCCTTCTGATCTAAGATTAGGAAAATTACGGATTTAGAGTTAGAAACATTGATTTGACATTATATTTGGTGAAATTTAATTAATTTTGTATTAAAATGTGTTGAGTTTCATGGCATTTAAGTTTCCTAAGACTCTTTGGTGAGGGACTAGCCAGTGCATGAAGGAAAATTATGCAATCCATAAGTGTAAAGGGAAACACCTTCTGGTTTTCACAGAAGGGAGGTTATTTATATGAGGTTTTCTTATTGGCTTTGTCCTCAGCTGCCCTCTTCCCTTACGTTCTGGGTGGGACTCATTACAAAGTTAGCCTAGAAAACATAAATACAAGCAGCAATACCATTAAGTATTGAAATAACTTGGGCAAGATTTATGGGAGGGGGGAAGTTGCCCAGTGTCCTCACATGGCTCTTTGCATCATGTTTCAAATTCATCAGTATGAAATAGAGGTGAGACAGCAAAAAGGTGGCTGAAATAATGACCAGGGTAGGAGTTTGCAGGAGTGAACTTGCTTGATGAGTTATACAGAGGCAACTTACAATGAAAGGTTTGATTTTCCCACAGAGGATAGTATTTTCCTCGTACGGCAAGATTTTCAGTAGTTGTCTGTAATGCTTACCTGCTAAACCTCGTCCTGTTCTAGGTGTGCAACTTCTGTCGCGAGAAAGGAGCCACTGTGGGATGCGAGGAAAGAGCCTGTCGAAGAAGTTATCACTACTTCTGTGCACTCTGTGATGATGCAGCAATCCAAACGGATGAAGACAATGGAGTCTACCGGTATTTAACCAAGTATTTTCTAACTAGTTAATGTCAAGATTTTGGTGGTGGTGTCAGGAACAGAGACTTAAAAATTGTGTGGTTTTAAGTTTTTTTGAATTTTTTTTTTTTTTTAAAAGGAAATATGTCCTCTCTTAAACTGATGCTTGATCCACTGTTCACGAGCAATAGGGGAAATGTTTTCCTTTCACAGGAAAACATCACAGCAGTGAGAAGGAATCTATTCAGTGTCTGAGCCTGAAACACACCTGAAAGATCACTAGGCCAAAACTGAGGAAATCAGTCCTTACTGGCTATCAAGCTAGTCTTCAAGGACCAAGATTTTTACTAATGTCACTCAAATTCTCAATTTCTGTTGGGTCAGAAGCTTCACTAAATGTGGTCTGAGCACAGAGCGGGCTATAGCACTTCTGGATCTGTTCATATCAGGCAAATTCTGGTAACTTTCCCTCCGTATGCTAGTGGAGAACTTTGTATTCCCACCAAAGGCCTTATATCTCAACTATGTTGCTAGCATTAACACAGTTAAACAGACTTGAAGTAAATTTTCTGTCCTGATCATGCCAGTCCTGGTGTCCACTGCCCTCAAGCTGCCTGCGTTGCCATTAGATGGAACATCTAATGTGAATGAGGATGCAGATGAAGGGGTTGAGAAATTGGGACTTCAGAGGCCTTTTGGAGTGCTGAAGTTATTGTAAAGTCTGAGGTGCATAACACCGCTGATGTCCATTCCTGTGCAAGGCCAGAGATATCACAGATCATGTTAGTCCTAGATTAATCTGGTAGACCATCTAATCACTACTTGTTTCAGGAAGAGATGGACTAGTGCAGTCCTTGGTAGTAGTAGAAGATGGGTGGGTCCTTTTGTGTCAAAACACTTGTCCTCCTGGCTGCTTCACTGTGGCTCTCAGTCCAAAATAAATGTCTTTGTCTGAGGCTGTAAGCCCAGCTCTGTAGGGAAGATGATACACTTAATTTATGCTTATAAAGTCTTCAGGATTCTGCAAAGCTCATTAAAGAGTGTATCTGGGGAGGTGGAAACTTTCTATGATCACAGAATAAGTGGCTCTCACCACATAGCTTTAGAAAGGATACCCCAGGCTGAAGAAGACTGAGCTTCTCAAGATGATGAAAAATGAATGGGCCTGATAACAGTCTGGATGCAAACTGGTAAAGTAGTAGTTGAATATATAGTTTGATTTGGTGGTTTTCTGAGCTGGTGACCTTGGTGATTTGGAAGAGGGACCCTTAAAAATGCCTTGTATTAAGTTACTGTGAGACTAGCTGTTTGTCCTGTATAGAAATATAGGAAACTAGGCTATAGTGACCTGTATTGAAGAGATGAAAAAGGACTGGATTAGAGAAAGGTGGTGAGGCAGGTTTCAGGGATTTGAAACCAAAGACTTGCACAGTATCAGTGATATAAATAAAGCACAAAATTTGTAGCTAGTCTGAAATTATTGGAGAGAAGAGGAACAAAACTTGAAAAACAATGGGTATGGATTGACAGCCCCCTGCACTTTTTCATGGCGAAATATAACATACTGAAAAGCAGATCAGAAGAAATAATTCCTTCAAGAGAGAGCAAGCTGGTGTTTTTAAATTGAGTTGCCGTCATTGTGATGATGAGCAGTGATTATCAAAACAAATAGAGCAGAACAAAAAAGAGAAGGTATGCTATGGAAGTGGCTAGTAAGAGTAGAGGTGGGGAAATAAGCGTAATTTGTACTGCCATCTTGCAAAAATGATGATAGGGAAGTGCTTCCAAATAAAGTGGCTTGAGTAGTAAAAGGTATTGTCTGTTCTTTGTAAGATGTTCTTGTACTTAGGAAGTTTGTTTTTAAATGGGAGAGAATAGAATTGAAGGGAGGGGAGGAAAAAAACCCACCTCCAAAGGGCAATGTTAGAAATTCAGGAAGGTAAATAAGGTGCCTCCAGTACTTAGCTTTCTGATTGAATTGTTAGGCATGCATAAATCTGGGGTTTTGTGCATCAAAATGAATTTCATGCAAAAAAGCTGGGTCGTCAAGACTGCCTTTCTAAGGTCAGTGCTTCTATTTTGTTAAAATAAAGGAATGACAACAATTAGAAAATGTCCTAGTAAATGCAGTTCCCCTTCCACTTGCTTCCAAACACTTGAGCGTTAGTCTTGGCAAATAGATTTGTAATGAAGAGATCAGCTAAACCATACTCTTGATAAGGCAATTTTGCTTAAAAAGTGATTTGGGATCCTTCTGTAAGAAAGGCATATTATAGAAGCTGGTTCACATTCTCTACACGTTATATCTAGAATATAAGGAATATTTCCAGTTGTATTTGTAACGTTTTGCCTCTTCCAGGGAATTAACTTTGCTCTCCTAGAACCAGAGAAAGTATTCCCATTCACGTTTTAATAAAGTCTTTAAGGAACACTTGGATCAAGCAGCTTTAAGCTACTGGATCTCAAACAGGGTGCTGTACTTCCTCAGGATTTGGGGACTACCTCATGAGCACCAGGCAGTAGAAAGGGAGGGGCGCAGAGATCTCCAAGCAAGTAACTGGTACTGTGTGTGGCAGTGCAGTGCTGTGTGGCTGTGCCAGCACACCATGCAGGGCTTATCAGTCCAAGCTGACTAGGAAGCAGATACGTCTGAAGAGGTTCTGGACCTGGCCTGAGTGGTACCGGGCAAGAGGGCAGAACTGCAGTAGCTGTGATCAAGCGATATTAGTACTGTGGTGTTTCATCCTGCAGCATTAATCGCATTTTAATAAGGCATTTCAATAAGAGTACCTCAGCCACAGCGATCGCCACACCAGGTGAAATGTGTATGACTCAGGATTTGAACAGTGAGCAAGTCCAGACAGAGTGGGGTGATGGAACTGATAATTCAAAGCTTCGGTGTTCAGAGGCCACTGAGGCTCTAAAAGTACAAATACAAGCTTGTGCATGTATGTGACTTCGCAATAGGTGCTTTCCTAGGTGGGTAATGCTGAACAAAAGTCCTGATACTTTTTTTTTTAAGCGTCTTTCAGATTTCAATGAAAAGAGGGGAAAATATCTGTTAAAATCAGTCAGCATAACTCTGTTTACCTATTTATTAATACTTTTTCTCTTTTTCTTAAAACTGAACTTAAATTTTAGAGTGTTCTGCCCAAAACATGACCCAGGCAATAGGACCAATCACTATGGTGAGTTTCTTTAATGGCTTCATTGATTTCATTTGTTTTAAAAGTTTGCATCCTACAGTCAATAACTCATTTGAACAAAATAAATGTTACTCCACCTTATAATTGAGCGGTGGATCTCTAATCTTGCAGGAGTGGTTTGGTTGAGGTCCATTAGTATGCAAAAAAATCAAGAAGGTTTTTTGAAGTAGGAAATGTTTATATTTGATTTTCCCTGAATCTCCCTCAAAACTGACTTAAAGCACTGTGGACCTGATCCTTTACAGATTTAATCTAACTCTGTGCAGGCAGGTAGGCCCAAGCAGCTTGTAAAATCCATGTGAGATACGAGAGCCATGCTACCAAGTGATGCACAAGCTTGCACTTGATCAGCAAAGAGAGGGCTGTTACAGGAGTCACCTTGGGATTTTTATCTGTAGTTACCTTAAAATGGTTGCATTTGCATGGTCACATTTGCATCTTCCGTGTTCACTGCTGTAGTTCTTTAAATAGAGCCTTTCATTCTGAAGGATCCCAAAGAGCTTTTTAAGTGTAACAGAAGGGTTATATGGCCCCTGTTTAAAGATTGCTGCCTTTGCTACAGAAATGCAGCTTAATTTGGCAGTCCTGCTCCTTGCTAATACAGAGGTAGTCAGGAATCTCACTGAATTAACCAAAGCTGTGACTTTGATAACCTAATGCATACAATCCTGCCCAAAACAGGGTCGGTCATAGACTAGCCTTCACTTTGAAGTTGAGCTCAATCAAACTGTGAGCACTAATGCTAAGAGTGGTGTGCTCCCACTGAAGCCTAGCGAACTTCGGCTAATCTTCATGACAAAGCCTGGCTCCACCCTGATGCCACTCAAGGGGCAGGTTAGGTGATTATCATTTAAACTTTTAGTCGTAGGGTCTGGGGCTTCTCAGCCAGACATACAGTCTGTTTAACACCTGATATTGCTGTGGTTCACTAACCAAATGCAGCTTCTTATTTCCTTAGTAGTTTTGCTTTTTACTTATCCATAGTTTTGAGGCCTGACTTTCCCTCCCTTTTTAAAATTAATTTGATTTCTGTGGTCTAATGGTTGTTGGTCTGTTGGGTCTGTCTGGGGTCCCAGGTGGTTTCCTGTCCAAGTACTAGACAGGGCCAGGGTCGCTTTGTTTCCAGTATGAGATGAGATTAAGGCATTAGGCCCAGCCCTGTAGATGACCTTCATAAGGAAGGCTTAAATCTTATGAGATTGACGGTCTTGGTGTCTTCAAGTGCTGCATATACAACGTGTGGCCTGTTCCCTGAGGAGAGAGTTTTCTCCTAGAGGAGATCTTCCAGATGCACTTAATTTGGATACCCTCGTTCATGAGGGGTAAATGGATTCTGCTGGCAGTGACTGCCCTGCCTCCTGAATGAGCTTCTCCCACCTCTGTCTGAGAGAGCAGCTCTACCCCAGGAGGTGGGGAGCAGCTGTGAGAGTGGGGTAAATGACACCTGGGTCCCCAAGCCCAGTGTCTCCTGCCTCTGAGCAGCTCTCAGGTGCACGTGTCGTGCTCAGAATAGCCAGGGGTATCTGCTGGTTAGTTGGCTGAAGTAGCAGGTGCTCTGCCCATCTGGGCAGGCAGGGGATGCCAGTGCTGAGAGTGTGTGCAGGTCCGCACAGGGTGGGGAGTGAGACAGGCTGGGATGGAAGTGCTGTGGCTCCACAGTGGAGTTTTGACTTAGGCGAAGTAGCTCAGCCATTCCCCTGGGGCAGTCTGAGCCAGCACTGGGCTGTGTGGGAACAGGAGCTGGTACAAAAGGGCTGCCTCTCCAGGCTTGTTTTCCCTGGTAGGTTGGAGAAAATAGGGTGAAGGAACATCCTCTTGTTCTTGGTCCAGACACCACTCCTGTGCTGAAATGCCAGGGCTCTGCTGACTGATTGGAAGGGAATAGGGTGCTTTAAGGGCCAAGAGGCTTCCTTGCAGCTCTGTACAGCAGGGATGGGAGGGCAGTTTGGACTTGGGAACAGGCTCCAGGTTCTGCTTAACTGGAAGTGTGGGATATGCCCAAAGTAAAGAGAGACCACATTTGGAGTACTGTGTCCAGTTTTGGGCCCCCCAGTTTAAGAAGGATGTGGAACTCCTTGAACAAGTCCAGTGGAGAGCTACGAAGACGATCAGGGGACTGGAGCATCTCCCATATAAGGAAAGGCTGAGAGACTTGCATTTGTTCAGCCTGGAGAAGAGAAGACTGAGGGAGGATCTCATCAATACCTATAAATATCTAAAGGGTGGGTGTCAGGATGATGAGACTAGGCTCTTTTCATAGTGCCCAATGACAGGACAAGGGGCAGTGGGCACAAGCTGGAACACAGGAAGTTCCACCTCAATATAAGGAAAACTTTTTTCCTGTGAGGGTGCCAGAGCAGTGGAACGGGCTGCCCAGGGAGGTTGTGGAGTTTCCTTCCCTGGAGACATTCAAAACCCGCCTGGACACATTCCTGTGTCCCCTGCTCTGGGTGTGCCTGCTCAAGCAGGGGGGTTGGACAAGATGATCTCCAGAGGCCCTTCCAACCCCTGCCATTCTGTGATTCTGTAAAGGCTGACAAACGTAGAAGAGCAAACAGCACTGTGGGGAGCAGGAAGAGTTGGGCTGCTCTTTGGACTGTGTTCCTCTTATTTTATAAGGCATCCCTAAAGCAAACATCAGGAAGAGCTGAGAAAATTCTACCATAGGTCAAAGATTTTGTGCTAGACAGCAAGGAACACATTGTGCCTTTACCAGTGTCTCCTAGGCTGCTCCAAATTAGGCCACCCAGCTTTATTTTGGATGAAACAAGAGGCTATGATTTCCTTTCAGGCCATGAAAAATACAAATGTCCAGCACCAGCACCCAAAACCCAAACTTGTTTCAACAGCTTTCCTGTACCAACAGTAGCTCCTGATTCCTCTTAATAGGATGATTTCTAACAGGAAAAACCTTATTAAGCACTGCCCAAAGGATGTAGAGTTAAACGGGAGGGGGGCATATAACCCCACTGCATTTAAAACCTTCAGGTTTTGGTGGGTGGTTGAACTCTTCTCCAGCTTTCTCTTCTCCTGCCATGTCTTCCTTGCCAGAGGTATCCTCCTCTGCATGTGATGCTGTAGCTGTTTTCAGCAGCTGCCAGTTATGACATTGGAGGGAGGCTGGTGCATGGTGATAGAAAGGACAGAGTGAAAGCAGATGATTTTGCAGAGATCTCATACCATGTCACTAAAAATACTTTGTAGTAAAATTATATTAACCTACAAGTCAAATTGCTTCTGGAGGCTTTCTAGGAGGGTCATGATATCGATGACCCCTAAAATAATTCTTCATGTAGTCTGAGTTTTGACGGTGTATTAACATAAAGAAGAATTAACTGGAAAAGAAGAAAGTAATCTTTCATAAATTTGCCTGAAGTTTTTACCACCTGGAGGCAGTGCTGCTGCTGGGGAGAATAAGTTCACTCTGCCACAGTCAAAAATCTTATGTTAAAATCTGGGTTTGCTCTATACTGAGTTTAAAAGGCAAAGTGATATCCTAAGGCTACGGTGATTTGCACTTCTTCCTAATGGTTCAGGCTTGTAATTTATCTTACATGGAAATAATATGAATTCCACTGAAAAGTCAGGTATTTGGGGAAGCTGAAACATACTCTTGCCTTGCCACCCAAAGTGCCTCATTTTTGTAGCTTTTTGGGAAAAGAGAGAATGTGAATGACGTGAAATCATCGGCCTGAGGTTGACATGTTTGTTACTTCCTTGTTTCTTGATTCCTAGATGCAGCTAATAAGAGGAGACGACGTACACTGAAATCTTCCACCATCACAGAACAAATGGTAATTCTGAATTTAAGTAGTTCTAAAACAGGAACCTGCATCTGCTACAGCAAAGGACTTATTTAGTGAAGTATTTTGCCAGTGTATTCAGAAAGAGGCTTCCTCACAGAAGCAGGAGCTTTTCCTTTACAGCTGCCTTGTTTTGATCTTGTCATTCTGTCAAAACAAAACTGTTTGCATTTGGAGCTGCTTCAGGCAGAGTCAATGCTGCCTTCAGGTAACGTGGCACGAATGCGGTAGGAAACTCCAAACCAGACTGACTCAGTGGCTGCGATCATGACCTGAGCAGAAAGGGCTTCACTTTGGGCGCTCCTTTTATTTGGAAGTACTACATCCCTCAGATTTGCTTAGGGCTTGACACAGTTTCCGTGAAAAACTGCTTTTGATGAGTCACTTGGCCTTTTAAACTGCACTTAATCGTTTCTGAGCCTGTGCTCATGGTACATGTGGCAGATTTTCATTGCAAATCAGGCAGTTCTCAGCTCTGCCAGTGAAGATGGCCTTCCCAGGGGTTCAGGAGCTGTCAAGCAGAGCATCCCTCTGGCTGCAGGGGAAGTTGTTTTAGAGGCTGTTGTTATAAAACCTGTAAATGCAGCTTGTTTTGAGGTATTTCTTTTGGCTCCACGGAAGAATGCATGGGAACTTCCACTGATTCTTGGGGCGAGGGTCAGGATTTCTCCTTTCTACAGGAATTAGCACCCAGCTTTGCTTGGGAAAAACTTCTGCCTTTCCCAGGTCTTGAGATTAAAGGGAGGTCATGTGAGGGGATGTGGACAATCTTTGCAGCTTTTATATAGTACTCTTGTAAGGGTAGGTTGTCTCCAAGAATTTCTCAGCTGTAAGTCCACTTACGTTCCTGGTGTTATGACTAAGATTCGTTTGACCCATTACCCACAGTAATGTGTGGTTCCTGCTGCTCTCCAGTGCTAGCAGTCTTGGAAATCAATACAAGCACTGCAAATAAGAAGCTGAGGGGCTCCAGGATTTCTCACAGCAGGATAGCTTGTTTACCATTGTGAGAACAATGCATTTTTACACTGGTAGAGTTTTGTGACAGAGCTTAAGAATTATCTGTAGTACTGTGGTATGACGTGGAACCACAGAGAATGACTGCATCCTGTCCAAAGGAAAAGAAAAATATTCCCCCTCTCCTCTCAAATTCTTTCTAGTATTACATCAGCTTTAGGGAACTGAACATCATTTGCACTGGGAGTTAGCAGTAGGCATTCATTAACATCTGTGCTGTTTGCAAATTAAGGAGGGTGGGGTCCCAGGTGTTGGGCTTTTCTTAAAGAGTTTTTCCTCTGAAGCAGTTTTTGCTTCCCTTTCTAAAAACAGCATGTCTGGAGAGGAATATCGTTAGCTGTTCAGAGGAGCTGACTATATTCTCAGAAATGTGGGCTCTTTTTTATATTTGTGCTAATATAGAGATAAGATAATGAAAACGAAGCAGTAAGTGCCAATATGATGTAAAAATATATTGTTTTCATTGTCTTACAGAGTGCAGAAGAGACAGCAGAAGAAAACAGTTTACGAATACTACAAAGAAAAAACAGGCATAAAGGTGCGTTTCACTTTATAGAAGAGCTAGGAGATACTGTGATCTGTTATGTGGAAGTTCAGAGCTTGGAGATGGCTGATAGCAGCGATGTATCTTTATTATTCTCCTGAGACAAGCAACCCTCCAAGCTCTGGCAAGGGAGCGGAAGTCTGATTGGCAGAATGACTGTGCAGGTTTTAATAACTGTGCAGCAAACAAATCTCTGCGCTTCGTCTGAGGCTTGCTGTGTGATGTGAGCTGGTGAATTCACCTGGAATGCCACCGCGCTGGTTGGCTGCTGTGTTCAGCTGTGTGTCGCCAGCAAGCAGGGGTGCCCCTGCCTGACCCCCTCCGTATAAATACAGTTAAATTTAAAATGTAATAATTTCCTCTTCACCTTGGCCTCCTTGCACTGAGCCCCTCTTGAAGGAGAGGGGTGCAGTTCTGCCAAGTGGTGCTTTGGAATGGGTTGGCAGGGGAGGTGCTGTGAGGAGCCGGGCTTGAGCGAGAGAGGAGTTCAGCACGCTGTGATCAGCAGCTCTAGCTCACTGGGTGGGAATGGGGCTTGCTGAACGCTGCTAGGGTTTTTCCTGCCACTGCATGCTTATGTTATTTTGGACCCTAGGTGTATGTAGGGTGCTTAACACGCTGTAGTATTTTACTGCATACATGTGGTATTACAACAGTGAAATCAAGCTCCGCACCCATCCTTCAGTTCTGCAGTTTTCATGTTACCCCGAAATTCCTGCTGCAATTGCTTGTTGGGATTATGCTGCCACTTGGAAGTTTGGAAGGCGTTAGAGGTGATTATTCACCTTCCCATGGTTATGCTTAGTACATGGCACAGTATTGTAACAGCAGGGGGCTGCCTAATGTGTTGTCTGAATTTTAGAATCATAGAATCCTTAAGGTTGGAAAAGACCTCTAGGATCATGAAGTGCAACCATCAACCCAACACCACGAGGCCTCCTAAACCATGTCCCAAAGTGCCACATCTACACGTTTTTTGAACACCTCTGGGGATGGTGACTCTACCACCTCTCTGGGCAGCCTCTTCCAATGCCTGACCACTCTTTCAGTGAAGAAATTTTTCCTAATGCCCAGTCTAAACCTCCCTTGATGCAGCTTGAGGCAATTCCTCTCATCACTAGTTACTTGGGAGAAGAGACCAACACCCCCCTTTACTTTGACTTTACCTTTGACTACCACTTTAAAGAAAAGGGAACCTGTAGAGAACCCAGGAATACTTGTAGGGCATGTAGTGGAAGTGAAATGGCATTTTTTTTTCTCACAGATGTCTCTAGAAAAAATTAACGTTGTTTTTAATGGAGACTGGTAGGCTTCTGTGAGCTGTCTGATAGCGCTTTCCTTTTGAACAGCCCGTTGGATCGATCTTACTGAAACCTGTTACTGACCTGCTGCTCTGAGATGGAGAAAAAATAGATAGTTATTTCCCTAGGAATCCAAATCTGACAGAGTAGGTATATCAAATGAGCTGTAATAAACGAGTTTAATGCCTGGATCACTTGGAGTAAAAGTAGCCTTAATTATTTTAACAAATCCAGTACTGCTTCACTTTTTGCACTGTTTTCTATCTTTTAGCTTGTTCAGTCCACAGTGTGGTCACAGCAGTTGAAAGGGGGAAAAAGTGAGACAAATCACCTGCTTTGTTATACTGGGGGTATCATGAGGCTTTAGGAATGGTGCATTTAGAGTTGTGGAGCTTTTGATGAATGAAGCTGAATCTAGAGCTTAGGTAATTTTATACCTGGCGCAATGCTTACTTTTTGCCTGACCACATTTTTAGTTCCTATTGAAAAGGGCTGAGTGGGTGGCTGGAGGAGCCAGGAATTTGCATAAGTATTTGTTACTGGAAGAGGGACTTAACCAAAGTGTGCGTTCCTGAAGCCGGTGAGTGAAGCCCGTGCAGCTGTGGTCAGGGTCACTTTTGTATAAGAGTGTGTGTTTTTGTGTTTTAACAGTCCGAATAGACTTCCTTAGGAAATGCAAGCAAGCTGGGCTTTTGGATGACATATTTGAAGAAATGCTGGACACTCTTCACCTGGCGCAGGAAAAACTGATGGATGATAACACTTCAGAAACAGGTACGGAGACCCACGGAGGGCTCTGCTGTCAGAGCAGAAATGCTGATCTGAATGCCAGGCACTCAGCCCCAGGTCACCTTTCTCAGTTGTTCTCTGTGCCTTTTGGCATTATTTGGCACTTCATCAGTGCCAAATAACCGGGTCCTGTCTTATTTCTGCAGCTGCACAGCAGGTGGAGAGTGAGTATTTTTTGGTATACCTGTGTCAGTAGAAGGGAAGAGCTGCCAACTCAGCATACTCTAGTAAGGCCTTCTCACCTTGGAGTTTTGAAGCCACCTTTTTACCCGTTGGCATAAGTGTGGGTAGGTGCATCCCGATCGCTTCTCCCAGGCAGAGAAGAGAACCAGGTTTTATGTAGATCATAAGTCTGTGTTGCTCTTACAGCTTCACAGAGGGACCAGATGTCCGTTAATACCAGCACTCTCTTTTGAGGGAAAAATCCCTGCGTATGTACCTTTTAAGTTTTTGGAAGATTACTTGTAACTTCAATGTCAACTGTTAGTGTGTATCTGGGGGTTTTATGGGTTTAAGTATGAGCCTGTATAAAGCACTTGGTTCGTGGAGGATTCCGCTCTAGTGTTGCCTTGTCCACAACACAGTGAAAAAAAGAACATTTCAAACCTTTCTCTCCTGTTGTGCTCCCAGCTTTACAGAGCTATGAATAATACTTTTGGATAAAGAATGCTAATTTATGCAAAGTAACTGAAGCACAGGCATGGGAAGTGAAGTGTCCCACCTGGCTAAATCTTCCTCACGAGCAGCTTGCACGTAACATGACAGTAGCTGTTAGAAGCAGTAATGACGTCCAGGACACATGAGGGGTTCAAAGGTTTTCACCATTAAGCACATCTCTTAACAGTCACGCAAACTACATAGATGTGTTGTATTTTGTTTCATTGGAAGCCTCAGCTACGAAACTGAGGCATAGTTCTGGGCTGGTTTTTAACATCGAACAGTGACAGCGCTGTCCCACCTGTCACGTGGTCCGTCAAGAGGAATTGGTGCGGTTAGCCCTGCCGTTACACGTGCGGTCCTGCGTGATGGAACGGAATATGACTTAAGTATATTGCTCATTTTTAAATAGACTGTTTGTGAGGTGCAGACCTGAAAAGGGGATTGCAGGTAGGTCCCCTTTCCTATTTGATGTATGACACTAAAAAAAACAAAAAGGTAGAATTGACAAATTGATCCTTCTTTCTCCATATAGACTGTATGAGAAGGAAGGCATCTTAAAACGTCAGGCAATCAGTACGCTATCAAATAAGTAATTACTGTTTTGTGCTGCCTCTAATGTAGGGCTCAACATTAATGCAAGGGTTCTGTAAACCTTTACCCTGTAATATTAAAGCAAATAATCTCTTTCCCCAGAGTATGAAGAGACAGTGATGTCGCTCTTTGACTGTGGACTGTTTGAAAATATACTGACAAATATTCATTCAGGTATGTGAGAAAAGCTGTCAGAGCAGCAGCAGTTGGTATGGGGTTTGGCACTGAGGTTATCCTTCTGAGCATTTTGATAAAATGACTATTTAAAATGAAGATTCCAAGGAGAACTTTTTTCTCAGCGTTAGATAAATAGTTGAATAAAAGCCGTTGCTGCCTGACTCTTTAGGAATACAGTACGTCAGACCTGGCTGGCTGACCTGAAGAGGGAGGCAAGCCACAGTTCCACAGCTTTAAAGGACCGAAGGGTGCCTGCCCCAGAGGAACTTCCCTCTCCTGCAGGGTGTGCTCAGGTCCTGTTTCCGCAGGTGATTTCCCTTCCTCCTCTGCAGCTTCTCTTCAGCACCCTGCCTGCCTTACAGCTTTGCCCCTGTCTGATGCACGCAGTTCAGACTGGCTGTTGTGTTTCAGCTGAGGGCATTAAACGCTATGAGCAGAGCTCACCTGGCCCTGACGCCAACTAACGTGCTTTGAAAAACAAGCTGAGAGTGCTCAGAGTGAAGCGAAAATGGGCAGGAGGGGTCGCTTGGGACCACCGCTGTGGAAGGAAACTCTGGGGCTTGGACTGCCGTCTCAGCGATTGTGAGCAACAAGGTTAAAACTGTTTTTCAGCTAGGCGAGTCTCTCGCTCCCATTTCCCTCGACGACAGTTAGCAGACTTGTTCGAACTTCTGCTCTGATTTATCCCTGTGAAAAGGAAAGCGGGTTTTAATTAGCGAATGCTGAGGTTCAGCACATGAAGGTGATGGTTGCATCACCTGTTCCACCTTCACTTGACTGAAAAAGCCAGGCCCTCTCTTTCGTCTGCCGTTCTTGCATTTACATTCTTCTTTCAGAGATGGGAGTGACTGGCATTACAGAGTTATCAGACGCAAGGTTCCGCCAGTGCCTCGTCTGAGGGCATTAATACATCTCCGCTCATTATTCCTCATGTGACACAACCTTGGATCACACTTGTTTCTTTCAGAGCTGCGTCAATTATTTCATCCCCTTCTCAGCCTACAGGAGAAATTCTTGATAGCAGCACCTACGTACCCACAACCATGTGACACTCGTGTGAAAGTTGTCCCCTTTCCAGTTACCCTCCGCTTGAGCAGCTCAGTTCTTCCTGTACCACACAATCTGCTTGCCTGACACTGTCAGCCTCCGTTCAGTTTCAAGGTCAATAATGAAAACACACATCGAGGCTGGATCCAGAACTGATATAAGAGGAGCTCTTAAAATGGCCAAGTCAGAAGGGAATGATAACCTGTTAATTACAAGTGGAACTGCAGGGGTGGCAGGAATTGGTGGGTTTTTTTCTTGCCTTTTTCCTTTTTTTTTGGTGTCCCAGACTGTGTTCCAAGCTCTAGCTACAGTGTCTCTCTGATAGTGTATGAAGGACTTGTAAAAATACTGTATTTTCTTTGATCTTGTTCCTGGAACTGATGATTTTGGGTCATCTGACACGCTTCACCTTCAATCCATTTTTTCCATTTTGTCTTTTTTTGACTTCTTGGATCATCATCCAAAACCTGTTCTAGAGCCTTAGCATCAGCACAGCAAGGTTTTCCTGAACTGACTCTTGATACTGCTGAACGGTTCTTCTGCAACGTGCAGCTTTACCGCAAACTTGACTGCCTCAAACTTTTTTCACACGGGACCTGCTATCGCCTCATCAGTGATTTCAAAATTCTAGGTTGGAGATTCTTGTTCTCTTCTCCAAGGAAAAGCGACTTCCTTTAATTTTGCTGTCCGTTCTGTTGCCACGTGTCCTGCTTGCGGCGGTACCTCAGTCAGCTTTATCTCCTGTCTTCACTGGTCAGCAGTCTGCCAGATAGTGTTTGGGCTCTGTGTAGTGTTTGTTTTCGGGGGATCTGTAGCCACAAACTCTGCAGTTTAGTCGTGCGGGCAAAGAGGCGACACTTTTACAACTGTTGTGCAGAACCGTCACTGAGAGCCCCTTAGTGCTTGTCTTACGGAGGAGCGAGTCATGCCAGGTCCGCATTCCTCAGGCTCTTCCCTGAGGAATTCCCCATTTTACGTCCTCTTTCCCTTTAGGTCACCCCTGTATGAGGTGGAAGGTTCCCAGTCTGTTACCTGCCTTCTGACGGAATCAGTCCCATAGGCCAGTCATTCCCATCACAGACATATTTCTCTGGGCTATTTCTGTTTCTGCCACATTCTTTTGAAGGAAGAGAAACAGAGCCATGTGCCTTCTGCCTGTAGGTCACCCGCGTGTTAAATGCAGCGGCACAATCGTCATATTTGCCCTTCATTTTGTTTATTTCTGATAATTTACTAATTCATATTCCAATATTCTCAGAGAGTTTTTTCCTCCATCTCCTGCTTGTCCCTGTCCAGCTCTTTCTTCAGACATGTACCTGCTGGTTCTTTTAACCATGTAGACGTGATACCAAAAGGAGATGCTGTAAAGGCTGCAGGCGGCAAGCAATGAAGGGGAGGCTTTCCAGTCAGCTGTTGGGCTGACACCGTGCAATGGTGGGCACAGAGGGGGGTGAGACAATGGTGGGCTGTGACACGTGGCTGCAGAGGAATGCAGAGAGGGGACAGGCATCTCTGGCTTTGTTTCAGTCAAAGCTTGGGTGGGGCACCAAGTCCCTCTCCAGTGAACTGCTCCCCTGAATTATCAAGAGGCAGCAGATGCCGCCATTGCTCTGGCTGCCCGCTTCCAACATCTGCGCTCAGCCTGTTGGCTCCTGTATTTGATCTCATTAATACTTATAAATATCCAAAAGGTGGTTGTCAAGAGGATAGGGCTGGACTCTTTTCAGTGGTGCCCAGTGACAGGACAAGGGGCAATGGGCACAAGTTGGAACACAGGAAGTTCCACCTAAACCTTAGGAAAAAAGTCTTTCCTGCGAGGATGACAGAGCAGTGGAACAGGCTGCCCAGGGAGGCTGTGGAGTCTCCTTCTCTGGAGACATTCAAACCCTGCCTGGATGCATCCCTGTGCCCCCTGCTCTGGGTGTGCCTGCTCAGTCAGGGGGGTTGGACAAGATGATCTCCAGAGGTCCCTTCCAGCCCCTGCCATTCTGTGATTCTGTGATTTTAAAATGCATGAGGAAGGTTTGTACACGCACATACATCACCTTCCACATACACACACTAGAGCAGCAGCAATGGGCTTTCTGAACACAGAGGAAGAGGTGGGGGAAGGCAGAAGGCCAAAGGCTTGTTTTTTTTTTTTTTTTAAAATCAGTGTTAAGGGTGGTTCAGGCTCTAATTCAGAATGAACAGAGATAACCATCTGGAGCTACTTTCCCCACTCTAGCTGTTACGACTTTGGAGACCTTCAACATCTCCCCCCTCCTGCCAAAAAAAAAAAGAAAAATACATTTTGCTTCTGGCTAAAATCTTAACTCTGGTGTTCTCACACACTGTGAGGAAAACTTGTGTGTTGGTCACTGACTGACTGACTTTGCTGCTGGGAGGTCACCGCTGCCTCTGCGTGTGGCGTTACTGGAAAAAGCGGGTGCTTCATTTAAACCTTGCAGCTGGTGAGAGCAGGTGCTGGTAACGCTTCTGAGCTCTGGCGAGGCCTGTAACCGGCCTGTCACCAGTTTCCGTGGTCTGTAACATTAGGAAAACGGAAGCAGTAGCGAGAAGCAGAAACCTGCTTGGGGAGGGTTTTGCGAGTAAGGTAAAGAACCTGGTGAATCCCGTCAATAACTGTTTTGCCAGAAGTCCTGAGTCGTGTTTCTGAGAATCCACCTGGTGAAAGCACCTGTCTAACCCATCTCTTTTTAGGTTTAATTTTGTTGTTGCTGGCTAAAATCCATTAGGCTTGTAAATTTGCTTTAGGTGTGTAATTCAGCTATGTTATTGTTAAAGACTTAAAATGCATCTTTATTGGAGGAGTCTCCATGCAGACAGCTTCTGAAAAGGGAACCGTTAAACCTCTTGTGCAAAACGACATTGGGTCAGTAACTAGGCTAAGGATTTTGACATTTGAATTAAATCTACAGCGTAGCTAGTGTTGCGATTACAGCGTATGGGTGACGCGGGCTGTAACTCCGCTGCTTTGCGTTTCCTTCTGCCACCTTGGCGCTTCGGCCGGCCTCCTCCACGCGACACAGCCCAGTGCTTGGGGACGGGCCCAAGCGGGCAGGTTGCGGACGTCGCTTCAGAAAGGCGGCGGCGTTACTGCAGCCTGAACTAGGCGCTGGCAGCCTCGGCAGTGTTAATGCATAGGTAATGTGTATTTTAAATTAATAATAGTTGCACGTGAATAAAAGCTTTTGTCTCTCTTTTCATGATAGCAACAGAGGAGAAAATCCAGGAACTTCTGGAAAGCAGGAAACAACTGGATAACAAGATCGAGCTACTGCAGGACTTGAAAGAAGTCATCCTTCCTACCCAGGAGACCATGGCTAGCACTTCAAGCACGGTGTCTGAATAGCCCCTAGATCTGTCTGTAACGGTGTCGATATTTAGGATTTTCTAATGATAGAAACCATAGACTGCGTCTGGTCAGTGTCTAAGTAATTTTCCTCTCCCTGCCCCGATACAGACACAAGCAAGACCTGGGTGTTTTACTTGGTTTTATACCTCACTGTTGCAATAATTTTAAGTTGTCCCTTTCTTTAAATTTTACCGTGGATCAATGAGTGTAACACACCAAATTTAGCTTTTTTTTAAATCTCAGCAAAACCCTCCAGTCAAGACTTTTTTCGTCAAAGACAAGGGAGCATCAGCTGCCACAGAGCACTTTTTAAAGTCACTTTAGCCGTGGGAGCCGTCTTCTGACTGTGTGTGTAGCTGCTTCGCCGTCTGCACATAGACAGTGGTGTTTGTTGTAAGGCTCACAGTGCTGCTTTGGCTTGCCAAAGATGATAAATTAGCAGAACCCACACTCAAAGAAACCTTCTGAATTATGTACAGGAGTTTGGGGTTTTTTTAAATTAATCAAGAATCATTTAACTGCTTAATGTATAACTAGTTCTGCTGCCATGGCAGCAGTGAAACAGTGTTTGCAGGCAGACCAGAGATGGTCGGGCATCATACTTCCATGGGTTTTGTCTTAAAAAAAAAAAAAACAAAAAAGTTTGAATACAGAAAAGCATTGTTTAGCTACAAAAGGGTAAGTTAATGAAATAAAAAAAATGTTTTTAAGAAAGCTGTGTCTTTAGTCCTGTTGCACCAGGCGTGGCAGAGGAGGGGTTGTGCTGTCACAGTGCCCCTTGGTAGCAAGCAGCGTGTGTTGCAGCACGATCCTGCTCAAACAGCTGTACGCGCCCTCTGACTAGTAAAAATTTTTAAATGGAGCTCATTCTGTATGAAGGTGGAGATCTATTAGCACAGAATAACGACTTTCAAAACAGAAGCTCTGGGGGGTACAACGAGTATCTGTGCCTCACAGAACAAAAAACTAGTATTTTTACTTGCTTAGCACAGGCCTGCTGGCTGGCCAGGAGTAGGCCCACAGCCCTTTACTGCTTGAGCCAAGGACTCGGGCACTACTCAGCCTAGAACCGGCCCACCTAAACCAAAAGCCTATTACCACAGAGCATGGATTTACCTGTTCCCCCCCACAAAGCTAGAGTTTTGGCCTGGCGTTTCCCATCCAAACCAAGTTGTTTGTTAAGAAACGTTTACGACACCTTTGGAGGTGCCTGTCAGCCTACCCCAGGCCCCACTCCAGCAGCTCCCTGCGTCTAGCACCACTACAAACCTCTAGGCTTTGCAAAGCTTAGCAAAGTCATAACCCCCAAATTAGACCAGACATTAACCTAAACTTCAGCTCTGAAGTTCCAGGTTCTCTGCTCTACCCTGTATTTGGTAGGGGGTAGCACCTTAAACATGCACAGCAAAAACAGGTGTTGGGTTGGGTTTGGGTTTTCAAGTTGTTTTAATTAAAGCAACTTGTAGGCTGTATGTAACACAAAAAGCTTGCAGTTTTCTTCGAAGTACAAAGAAGTTAGAGTGAACAGGTACAAAAAAAAGAGTAAATTTTATTACATAGAGTTTAAATTTGTACAACACTTAAATGCAAAACCCCCACTTTCCCTGCCCCTCCAGGGGAACCAGTGTAATCTGAAGTCACTGCAGATGGAATTTTTATCATTAACCATTACAACTATCGCTTGAACAGATTACACAAAGTACATGCTACAACTTATATTAAGGAATACCCAAATATAGAGATTTACTTCCAATCAGATTGGCTAGCTACCCCTTTCTTCCACATCACTTGCACAGGCTTTGAGGATATAGTATTTTTGCACTTTTCTAAGCACCAAATACACTTGGTTAATTAGACACAGCAAATGGCAAATTCATTCACAGTCACGCAGATGCAGTAAGAGATATCCACGCCATTTGCTCCTCTGTAATCCCAGGGAGTTAGTGATTTAAGTGACATCATTCAGTGGCTCAGGTGAGACTATTCTCCAACCTCAGGAAGTACATTGAAATCATTAACAAGTGGTGCTAGATCTGAGAATTCCTAGGCTAAAAAGGCGAGTCCTTAACACCGGCTGGCGTCCGTTGCACCCTGCAGCCTTTCCTCTCTCTGTCTGGGATCTTGGGCTGGCTCCACCATCCAGGTTTGCTAAATGCAAGCGAATATTTTGCTTGATGGTTTTAGAACAGTTCGCTCCTGAGCACTGGAAACATTTGTTTTCCCTGTGGCCTTTCTGGTACAAGAGAACAGGTAACAGCTTGCTTCCACCCGGACAGTTACGACATCCTGTTACAACTGCAAAAAACCCTACAGACACGTGTAACTTACAGCCTCATTTCAGTTCTTAAAGGCTCCACATTTACTGGCTTTAGCAATGAACTCCTTTAGCAGGGGACCATCCATTTGCCAAAATGCTGTAGTTTGTGTCACTTCCGTCAAATGATTGACACAAAACTTAAAGCAGAATTCCTCTAAGTCCTAAACAGAAGGGGGGGAAAAAAAAAAGGGAAAAAAAATCTTATTATCTTTGCTTCCATCACAGAAAATTACACTCAGGCACAAATGCCTGTATATGTTTTATTTTTTGCAGAGTTAGACAAACACATTAACCCTGTGGCTCTTGATGTTTTTCCCCATGCAGTCACTATGTAAATGCAGCAGAAAAATTGTAATTCTACCCATATAACATGGTTACTTTTGGATCTTGGTATGTAGCTGCAGTCACAAGAGTCAGCTATTCTGAGCAATATTTATTTTAAATATATATTCCCCACTTGAAGAGTTCAGTCTGCATTCACTGACAGCTGTTAAAACCCAATATAAACAGGAGATCTTGGGGTAACGATATATAACCAAGGCTAGATTAAGAAAATTCAGCTCTTTTGTTCCATAACATAAACCCAAATCTACAGGTAAGGTTGCTCGACTTTGTGCTTAGTTAAGCCCTTAACTCCAGCCTTGCAGTTGCATGTCACCAGGCTCAAATATTAATATTCTGAATATTAATACTGATACTAAACTCAAATACTGACTGGGTAATGTCAAAGCACAGTTTAGGCAGAAGGCCCTTCTGTGCATCAGAAACAGACTCGTGTTACAAAGTATTTGACAGATGTCCCACAAATGATTTAAAAGAAGTCCTGTGGCACAATACAGCAGAGCAATTCTTGCGGAAAGTGGGCTCTGGATATTTGAGTCTACTTGGAAGTGCCTTCCACTTAAGGATTAGAAAAGCCTCACAGACAACCATCATAGCACCCACATGATGTCAGAGAGAAAGGATGTCTAAAAAAAAAAAAAAAACAAAACAAGAGACTGTTGTCAATACAAGGTTGACCACAAAACGCTTCCCACTCAGATTGTTTCCAGCTCCTCTTCTGAGGCGGAAATCTGCTCTTTGTGGTGCAGATCTAAGCTGCTGTAAGGAGGATGCAGCAGCCCTTACAAAACAGCAACTCCCCACCCTGTTCTGATTTCTTTATCACGTTACAAGTTTGTAGAACTAGTACTTTGCAGGTGAGAACACACCCTTCCTTAGCTGCTCAGCAGACTGGGGGCTGCAGGAAGGCATAACAAATTTACAGAGCTCTTTAAGCCACATGAGGTATGAAAGGCTAATTAATATTCATGTTTTCACTTAAGGTCAATACTGAACGCTAGAGCAACTGTGTGCCAGTGAGAGTTCTTGACACAACAATAAGATAAAAATATATCCTGGCCTAAAACCAGGCATTCTGAAGCTGCAGATCTTGACTTGTGTGGCATCTGTGCAACAAAAAAAGACAAGCTTATTAGAACTGAACACTGAGGGTTTTCTTTTTTTTTTTTTAAATAACAGAATGAACTAGCATTTGAAACAAAATTACATCATACGCATTACAATATTTTGCACTGCTTTATTAAAAAAATTCATACTCCAAGTCAATGCAACAGAAGCATACAACAAACAGAAATACTGTGGTATTGGTAAGTAACTTTCTAAAATTTAAAAGTTCTGTATAAAAAGAAGGCTGAATTTCATTCACAGATGGATGCACTCCCAGCAAACTGTAGTGGATATAGACTTAAGAGAATAAAGGCACAAGGTGCATCCAATGGTTATTTTAAAAGCTACAGTAAGAAACCAGACCTGACCTAATCCTAGCCACTTCAATTCAATCACGAAAAGACAGACAGTGCAGGAGAGCTTCAAGTCATGGAGGTATGCTAAATTAGTGAAGCAGCTTCTTTTAACTGTTGTCTTCCAGACACAGTCCCTTGAACGACCTACCTCACCCAAGCAATTTCACGCCCCCACCTAGCATTACTGCACGTAAAAATCACTTTTTACCAAAACCTGACCCCTCAGTGTCACCCATTTGCTCCTTAGTGTAGCACTTAAGCCTCAGGTTCTAACTATTTAGGTAGCGCGGTACAGCCAAGGCACAGTAACTGCACTACTTCTACCCTTTACAAGCGGAATCAGAAACATACTGAGGACCCATCCTGCAAAAGAATCTTTTAAGGCTAAATGTGGAAATCTTTCTATTTTCCATGAGCTCCCACCAAAGAAATAGTTATTCACATAACTATTATAGTTATTCATAACCACAATTCAGACACTAAAACAGAAACTAAAACCCTTTGAGTAAGGTGTATCAAACAAGCAACACACGCCAAGGCTCTGAAATAAGTTAGGGCGTTTGCATGCCAATTGCTGGATATCAGGTACAAGAAAAAGCAATGGGTTGATTTACTGAGTACCAAAACTGCTTTATAAGCATAAGTAGCAAGTTAAAAACTACCCAATCACAAAGTTGCAAACATGATACACAGATACTACGTGGAACGCTAAAAGCTGAAGCAAGCCCACGGATACTTCCTGATTAGTTCACGAAGCAGCATGTTAATGACCTAATAGCAAAGTCAGACACTACGCAGTAGGGAAGGTTCACTAGCCTTCCCTCCATGCCATTTCTCTGCCCATAAAGCAGTTCTTATCCTGCCATTTCATTAGCATCCTGTGAAGATTGAAAGTGTATTTGACTGTAGCTAAACAAAAAAAAAAGGCCAACAAAAAACCACCCTGCCAACCAAAAAACAACCCCCAACACACTCAGTCCCCAAACCTACTACCATATGACATCATGCACACCACACAACCTTACAAATAACTAAAGGCTTACAAGGCTGCTTTTCGTAAGGTTATGGTTTTTCTTTGTATTTAAAGCCTTCCCTTGTTTCAGAGTTAGTGCTTTCATCCTCAGAAATTTTTTGTTACAGTTTCTTTTCCCCCCACAGAAATAGTAATCCTTGAAGCTTGGCACAGCATCATAACCTTTTGCCATGAAATTAAGCAATGCAAACATTTACAGATACTGAGTCTCAGCCTGGGACTTAAGTTGTCTTTAGGTATCTGTGGACCAGTTCACCTTCCCAGTACTGGATTATGGGGGGTGGGGGAAATACATCTCTGATGGCAAACACCGTTTTTATAATTCTAACATTCCCAAATTCTGAAAACGGCAAATAGGGATAGTGAGAGGGTTTATATGAAAATATAACTGGCTGCTTTTCTCCATAGTTTAAGTCAGAAAGCAGCCACCTATTTAAGAGACTGAAGTTTAGAAGTTTACCTCTGCATCATATCTGACAGCAGCAGAGAGCAATGAAAATGCATTTTCCACAGTAATTCCTCTCTTGATAATGTGCTGACACAGTTTTTTCAGTCTATTTTCACAGTACGAAGTAGCCAAATCCAAAAGCCCTGCAATTAAAATGCCACCACATTAGTCACTTGTAACAATCTTCGCTCTTTCAACAACAGTTTATGCTCCAGGGGCACAGATTGCACCCGTATTCTGCATGCAACGTTCTACATGTCTGTAACATGCATTTTGCAAGTAGGTCACTATTCAGAAAAATGTATTTTACCATTAGACAGGAAGAAAGGCCTCTTATTCCCTCATGCCGCAATCCTGTTAATCTCTGTAAATATGCAAGCTGTTCCACTGATTTGCATACCTAAGGGCTTGCGAGAGTGGGGCTGTCACAAAACAGGCACCACAGCACCAGCAAAAAGCTCCCATTATGAAAATCTGTGCTTGAATTACAGCTTGCTCTTTGCTCCACTGCCCAAGTTTGCCCTATTAGATCTGAGATTCTTTCATATTATCCTAAATAATTGACTCAATTTAGTAAAATATGCAAGTATTTTACCCCAAATATTTTCTCTCCCAACCTTGAAAAAACTACTTACATAGTGTATTTCTAAATAAGCACCAGTTTTGCTCTAGTAAGTTTGCTGCAACAGTGTTTTAAAGAATCACCAGTAAAATGCATTATAGACTAGACTAGAAGCCTGCGTTAATACATTGTTGTGCATCCCCTGTCTCAGTTTTTCTGGATGCTGCTTTCTAGCATAATGGGACCATAAGCAATACCTATTGCATCTTCAGGCGGAAGGTCAACACTGTCTGTATACAAGTACTCAAGAAAGGCACGATACACAGGATAAGAAAACTGGTCTATTTCTATCACTTCCTTCATATCCTCATTCCAGTATGACTGGAACATGGTTCTGAAGTGTTCACACCTAAGAAACAAAGACATCATCTCGAACACTATTATACGTACACATGAACGTTACGTTACAGTCCCCCTGATACACGTACTTGGGGCAATATTCACGAACATTTTACCATACCCCATTACAGCCAGCAGTCCACATTTTGATTCCTAATACTGTGGGCACTGTCATACTTGTACATCAAGATAAAACTCTTATTTGATCTATGCTGCAGAAACATCTGTGTATTCACTGCAACCAGACCAACTTATCAGAATTCATCATCTTGGGAATAACAAAAAAGCTTAGTGAAAATTTAGTATGGACCGTTTTAGGACAGAGTTAAACATGGACTACTTTGAGACAGAGTTTTGATTCAACTCCTTTTACAATCACTTCATTTGACGTGATTATGGATACATAAATGCTATATATTACGGGTTTAGGGGTCCCTCCCTACCCCTTATTTCCGCTCACCCCCCACCCACCCCCTTAGATGCGATACTAAGAGGTTATTCTGTATAAACAAGAGCCATGAAACATAACCACTACCTGATTTTCAGAACAGCTTTGTGGACGTGGATGTACTTTCCATCCACACGGAACTTCAGGTCTGAGGTTTCTGGGCTGTCAAACTCTTTCTTCAGAGACTCTGCTACTGTTAAAAAGTCTTCATGCTCTACAGAAACAGTTTTAAAACCAACATTAAGCATCTTAAATGGAAAACACACATCACTAAAGCTAGCAGCTCAACTAAGATCATGTCAAGGAAAACAGTTCAGTATCAGCGCTCCATTGGGTTAAGCAGTGAATTGGGAAGAATGAATTAATCCAATACCGCTTCCTGTTGGCAAGGCCTGTTCCACAACAGCTACAGGCAGCGGCGGTCAGCAGTTTCCCATTCCAGCTCACTGCCCAGAGGTAGCACAGCACCAAGGAAAGTACCTGGAGAACTTCCTTTGTCATTCTCCACCTGGGCATCATCCATGAAATTGCCAGCCTCCTGGCAGCTCAGTCCCAGTGCTGGGTGAGCTCAGCTCTGTCAACTAGTCTCTGCGGCTAACCTGCAAAGTGCTGGTAATGGGGATCTACAGCATCACCTGCAACTCGCTTGAGACACAGTGTACAGTACTTCAGCCACACTGACAGGATGTGATCTGAGCCTAAATAGTAAGAACCATGTCACCTGTTGACCGCTTTTCAGCACTGGCAGATTGGATACAGCCTGCAGGTTGTCTCTTGTTAAGGCCTTTGCCAGGGCCCACTAACGTGAGCTATCACTGACACTATTACACTCAGTTTGTTAGTCTGTATTGACAACACAAAATCCAACAGCAGTGCTGCTGAAGAAGAGGGACTGTACCAAGAACACAGAATCTACTACCAAGGACACAGGACTTCAGCAATGTTGGAAGTGGATTAAAGCTGAGATACCACAGCTCTTTGACAGCTCTTTACATTAAGGCCTATGGCACTAGGCACACAGAGGTGCCATTCTGTGTCTCTAGAAATCATAAAAGAGTTGCAGAACAAGTTGGCTAAGGCTTGTGGTATAGCAAGAACTCTGAAGTTTTAGAAAACCTAATTTAACCCACTATTTAATGCTTGTTGATGCATCTTCAAAGTGTGTTTCAAAACACATGGCTTCTAAGAAGCAAGGCATGGAAAAGAAAAATAAGCAGATTTCCACTACAACGGGATGTGGCCTGTCTCCTGTGTCCCACAGGTCTGTGTATTGTTCATCCATATACAACCCACAAATCACTCTTCACCATTAGGGACAGCTAAATTAGTTGGTATTTAAAAAGAAATAGTGCTATAACAAACTGCTCTAACAGACAAGTTGTGTTTGTGCTACAAAAGGCCATACACTGCTCCAATTTACATGGATCACCCGCAGAAGCTGTATCTCATCAGAGCTAGCTAAACCATGCTCCAATCCCCCTCCATTGGCTCATGTGGTTTTTTTCTAGGTCATCAGCTTAGCTTAGCTATGCAGTAGATCTAATTTCACTCCAAATACCTTAAGTTCATTCCTCAAAAAAGGCTGCAGATTTGCACTTCACCACAGCCAATCCTGAGTGACTGATTCTTTTTTTTGGCAGAGCCATCATAACTGGAAGTAGAATGAGAGCCTTTATGCAGACTTAGCTCTCACTAAGAAAAAAAAAAAACAAAAAACAAAAAGATTTTTTTCTAGTCTATATGAATCAAAAAGGTGGGTAAGGAAAAAATACATACGGAAAGTGGAGATTAAAAATGTTCCCAGAATTAATGCTTTTAATACTCAGTAAGTAAGTAGGATTATCAGAATAAAAGGGGAAGAACCCCTGAAGGCTAAGAGGAATTAAAATGCAGGTACAAAAGTCAAATACCTTGTTATACTCAGCCTGGGAATACATCATAAGAATCAAGAACTTGAAGGGTACAGAAACCGTGGAGATGTCATTCAAACAGCCTTCGGTATTAGCAAAAGGCAACAGACCTGGACAACCATCAGACCTCTACAGAGGGCAAGACTAACACATAACGTGGAAGATTACAGAATGGAGAAAGTGAAAAGTGGGATAAAACAAGACTTGCATTTACCCAGAAGCAGATCACTCCAAGCTAATCTTCTCTCTCTTTAGTAAAACTATTTGACTTTCTTCTATAGACAAGATGTTATTATCAGGACCTCTATAAATGCAATAACATGCTAAATGAGAAGTTAAGCTGGAGAAGATGAGTTAGGACAAGCCACATGCAAAGATAAAGTCTGAGTCTGGAGAAAGGTTACTTAGGATGAAATCCCTCCATAAAACCAATTTTGTACCAGGACTAACAAAATTAGGGTCTGTTGTCAATATTAAAAACAGATTAGATCTCCTAAATGATCTTGAGAACTGAAGTGGCAGATCTAAGATGAAAACATCTTCATGTTCAAAACATGAAAACACCTCCATGTTTTCAAGGAAGCGCAAGCTAAGTGCAAGCTAAGCACTTTATAGCGTTTTTGGGGCAAAATAAGAATTAGCAGCATGTGAATCAAAGATAATCAAGAAGAAAAGCTTGGGCTTATTTCTTGGTCACAGAGACTGCATCCCAAAGTGTAATCCAAGGCAGTAGAAGAGGAGGGTTCCAACATAGCAAACGATTATATTAGGGTCTTGTTATACAGGGTCTATTATTTACAAGTCTGCCTGTTTTGGGGGAAAGCCAAACTAAATGGAGTTCAGAGAAATCACCTCACAAAATGAAAACTTGTAATTCTGTTATGAAACATAGGAGAGAGATTCGCTCCTTTATATTCATATTGGAAGGATAAATACTAAAAGGGAAAGCTAGAGACAACACAATTCAATGTTGTTAGATACCAAAGTAACAAGCATCAGAAGCAGTCTTCCCAGTAGGAATAGTTTTATGAGAAAAAGTTGTTTAATGATCCAGGAGTCCTTCCCAGCCCTGAGCTGGAGCTCAAACATACAAATGTAGGAAATACACTGCAATGGTAAAACAGGGCTCTCTCCAGATGTGTACTGGCAACAAACAGTCTTGTTAACCCCATTCCGGACCCTTAGCTGCTGAAGTAGACTGTTTTCTTCAGAAGAAAAAAAAACCTAGCTAGAAGAGCTAGCTTTCGTCACCAGTTCTCCTTAAAGCAGAAATCATCCTCCATGGAAGTGGTATCTTATACTAATCACCACAGAGATGATAGCACTGGCTGCCACATTGGAGCTTGCTCTCACCTACTGACAGAAGACGCCACATAACAGCCGGGGTAGCAAAGCAAGCAAACACATCGTCAGTGCAGGCAAAGTGAGTGAGGTGGGGAAGGATCACTGACTGCCCACGGCATTGGCCCCACATGTACACCTGGCCGCTCTGGGTCTTGGCAGCCGACGTGTGAGCAGAGTGGCAAGCTGCAATCTCCACAACCCTGGAAACAGAAGAAAACTTGTAAGATACTTACAGGTATGGAATCAAGGGACTTCGCAAATGCATCACCAAAGTAACAGCCAACCAAACTATGCGTCTACACTCCTGAACTTCCTTCTTTGCCCTGCATGAATATGATACTGTTTGAATAGATCACTATTTAAAAACTGCAATGACATTTTCAGATTGCTTGTAGGTTTTATTGTAATCAGATATTGCTTTAATTATGTCATTCTCATAGGCCGACATTCCTCCTTATCTTCTGTAACCAAGGGAAAGGTATGAAGCAAACCAAAGTTTTAGTTTTCCCCTTTAAAACCAAGGCACATCAGACACTTATTCTCATGAAGAAATGCTTATGGAGCTTATGAAACTTCCACTTAGGAAACAGGCAGGGAAGTTATACTGCTGAGATTTTTGCAGAGCATTCTTCAGAACTTCTTTCAAACAGATGCTGTAAAAATTCTCTCATTTTGAGATTTAGATGCTATGTATTTTTCAAGAAGTCCTTTATTAGGAAACCCTTCTACCCTGCCTTTAATCTGTTTCTTGTACATAGGCAGAGATCTGACATACTGCCTGTATCTCTGACTTCTTATTTTGCTGTTAAGTTTCCTTTCCTCAACACTGAGATTCAGCATGAAACACGGACAGTGCTTCATTTGAGCAGAGGTGAATACACACATTCAACTCCACATTCTTGAAGAGGTATGGTTGTTTTATAAATAAATTCTACATAGTATTTTCACCCACCTCACATACTTCCTTAAAATATCAGAGCTGCTGATGCACACTTATCTATTCTGTTCTCCCTATCTTGCTGTCTGAAACATTACAAAAACTGAGAAGAATCACCCTTCCATTAAAAGGACCACAAGGGATGTTTCCACTGTCTGTTCACACGACATGCAAAAAACCAGAGGAAGTCCCAGCGTTAGTTCTAAGTAAAAGCTATGCTTTCCTGTTTTTTCTCCATGCTAAAAAGGCATCAGAGAATTTCATGCTTTTGTGCCAGAAACAGATCTGCTCGGACAAATAAAGGTGTTTCCAAGCAGTCTAAGAATATACCTATCAAAATGTTTATTCCTTTACAGAACAATCCCCATGAACAGTTAGCTTTTTAGGCAAAAAGCTTTTTTAGCACAAAGCCCATGTTTTAAATGCAAAAGTTATTTCAAGATAAAACACTGAAAGAATCTACAATCACTTTCAGTATAGGTATCTATAATTTCTGGCAGATAAAAGACTGACTGGGTTGTATTATGCCATTACTAACTTATGAACCTCTACTCAACACTGAGATCTTTCAGCACCTCTGCATGAGACATCATAAAGTAGTTATTTTAGGGACAATTTATTGTCCACCACACCTACCACCTAAACGACCTCCTTCCCCAAACTTCCCTTCCTTAGCAGAGCAGATTCTTATTTTTAGAGTAACTAAAGAAGCATAGTAGAACATGTATTATAGCACATATATAGTACATATACAGTATACTTACAGTATACATACAGAACATGTTAAGCATACACCTAACACCAAAATTCAGGAAGCTGACCTTCATAACTGTTCCTCCAAGCTAATGCAAAATAAAGTCTAAAAGTTCCTTACAAGCTATATGTGCAATATTCTTAAGGACAGTATCAAGTGCCACCTTCTAAAGAACCATCACCAGCATTACATCTAAGTGACAGAGAGTTATATAAATGAAAGGACCAGGAAAAGCAGCATTAATACGCTTCATGGGAAATGACAGCTCATCCATTTATAGCGCTGTTTCCAAGGGAGCCAAGACAAGTAAGTTCAAGTGACTTATCTCTCCCTTAGATTCAAGCAGTTCTGTATTTTCTCCCTCCTTTATTCATTGAACAAATGCCAGTTTTATTATAATCCCATGCTTGAGTTCACATACAATTCTATATGCAACAGTTGTTCTTAGTTCACTCAAGAAATAAATCACTAAGAAAACAAAGTCAATCTACTTGCAAACATACATATTTCTCTTCCAGTGCTTTTTTAAAGAAAATTTAATTTTGCTTTGCTAGTGTTAGTTCCTTCACAGACAAGCCAGCCCCACCTCAGTGGTTTCTATTGTGATGGTTCTTTTCTTCTTTCCCCCCACCTATTTTTTTAACCTCTTAAATAATCTCAGTATTATGCAGCTTTTAATTTAATGGTAGTGTGAAAAATAGGAAAGAATTGGAATGACTTCCCAGAAAAGCAGTTCAGAAATGGAGGAGAAAAAGTAAACACAAGTGTTTCCTAGTTAAGAGATTACAAGTTAAGATATTTATGGGTTAAGGGATTAATGGACTAAGAGGTTTCCAAACTGAGGTATGTTAATCTACAGGTATTCACATGGGTCCAGAGAATGGGACTGAGGTCCAAGTTTCTGGGTGAACAGCAGAAGAGGAATCCCAAATATGAGGATGACAAGGGTGCTGAAAGAGGGTATACAGGATTTAGGGTTATTCTTTTGTGAGTCTAGGAAGCTAAGAAACTACAAACAACTGACTAGTACCACTGATAAAAGTAGCATTATCTGCCCTTAGCTCTAGCAACCTTGCAAATCAAGTTCTGTTTTCATGGTTGGCTATTGTCAGCCTCTCAGATAATTTTTGTTTGTTTTGAGGTTTTTCTTTTTTTTGTTTGGTTTTTTGTTTTGTTGTTGTTGGTTTTTTCCCCCCTCACATATCACTTCTTACAAAGGTGGGGCTTCCTTCACCCCTCTTTTTTTTTTAATGTGGGCCTCAATACAGCTTAAAAGCTTGACTTATCGATTTCATAGCTCCATATTTTTACTCAAAGAAACCTTATTTAGAATAGCCTAACACTTAGTCATTCATTATCTTCCAGTATCAGGTAAATACAAAACATGTTTACTTTCAATAATCATTACAGATAACAAAAAAGCACTCATTCTATAGTAAACAGTAAGTTACCATCCTTTGCTATGCTTTTAACATTAACGATTGAAAAACAATCCATCAAGCCCTAATCATGCATGCTTCCAGTGCTAGAGACTGTATAACACATGCTCAGACTTATCAATCCAGAAATAGCTTCAGCAAAATTACCTTTCTTTTTCCATCATGATCTGCACCGGGCTTAGCTGGTTACTTTTATTGCCAGTTCCCAGCTGCCCATAAGTGTTAGCTCCCCAGGCATAGAGCAAACCCTCATCTGTTAGTGCTAGTGTATGCGCATAGCCACAGGCAATCTGTAAGTAAATGTATAAGCATTACTACTAAACAAGACAGAGATGAGAAACAAAATTATCACACACATTACCTTAGTCTAGCTGATGTTAAGTACCTCAGTCATTCTTCATTTAGCACTACAATGTGTTATTTCTCGGTACTCAAAGCTAACACAAAACATATTAACTCTAAGTACTGGAAAAGTCCCAACTTCATTAATTTAGTGTTCATTGGTTACTCCTAAATAATTTACTGCACTCTTGCAAAGTCTCCCTAGCCTTTACTCGCTTTCAGTTGCAGACTCTTCACATGAAGAACAGTGAACTTCATCATGACGTCTTGCAACTCTGAAATTATTTTGAATACTGTACAAACTAAGAGAGCTGCAGTTCAATAGCCAACAACCATTCAACACAAGTTATCACATGAAACTCCACAGAACCTTACTAAAAACCTAGGTAATCCCAATTTTCAGTTTCATTCTTTAGCCAGGGAAAAAGAAACCCCAAAACAACCACCAAACCCACACCCATGAATCTTATTTTCCCTCTCCCCTCGCTTCTGAAGGACTAATTAAGATATTAATGTGGAATTTAACTTGAACACCTTGGTTTTCTTGTTCCTTTTCATTTCTTGTCTTTTCCTAGCTCATTTCATTCATTTGGCTTTGTAACAAAAATGCGCTTTGTATCCATAGCATAATTTACTTATAGGTACACTAGCCAACTTTAAATCATTCCAAACATTTACAAAAGCAAGTGTTTTACAACTTACTTGCATTTTTTATAAACCTAATATAATTTATAGGAGCTAAAAGACAAAAAAAAATACCAGTATTTGAACTGTGGAATCTAGAAGCAGGTGTAAGATTCCAAAAATTCAGTTTTAGCAGATGCTAGCACATGAACGCATTTTCATTTCCATGTTAGACGTACCTGGAGTATACACACTCCATGTAACGCTGCCACTCTGCATGGCGTTAGTTGATTGCCGTTGTTTCCAAGACCTAGCTGACCGTTGCCATTGTAACCCCAGCCATAAACCTGATTGCAAAAGGAAAACAAAATTAAGCTGCTCCTCAAAGTATAGAACATTTAAGACTTAGCATCAAGCACAAGTCAAATAAGTACATCTTCTTAAAAAACTGTACACTATTTCAAGGGCAATATAGAGAAGGCTGAAAGATATTAAATATACTGCAATGACTGACTGTACTCAACTTTTCGATCCTGCGTTTACCTTTTAAAGAAGCTTTCTGAAATGTATTTGCCTTTGAAGTACTAAGAATTTTGCAATAAACTTACAATGCACCAAAATCCCTCCCTCAGCATAACATATTTTACCTGGGTGAGACCTGGATAGCTGGCATTAAATAATCCACAGCAACTGTTGGGTCTTCCAGGAAAGAAAAGTGGCTAGGTGACAGAGTAATACTAACTTATTACACACAGTAGTGTAACATTCTAGTCCTTCCTTTCTCCCTATTACCTTTATTTTTAAGAAAACAATAAGTTAGTTATTCTGATCAGCCGATTAGCCATTGGATTAGTTTAAACTGAAGTCCCCAGTTTAACTCTCGTTTTTCCTTTAGTTTTGTTACGGTGGACATATCAAGACAAAAGTGTATATATACAATGAAAGCTCATCTCAACCTCAGGGACTCCTACTGTCCCTCCAGTCATGAGGAAATACTACGCTCCGAGTTTTGTGAAATGTAGTATAATTGAGGTTACAGTTCATACCTAGAAGCAAGACAACACCATAAACTTATGTGAAACAGACAGTTGCACAATACTAGGGTGATGTTCAAAAGCTTGGTTTGGTTTTGTTGCTAGCAATTAAGCAATGTGTTTAAAAACCAGGATCAGTCAGTATACTCTTGCAGAAAGATTAACTATTTAATTGTGCACACACACACAAAAAAAATCTAATTAAGGCATAGGTTAAACAATCTATTGAAATAAGGAAGACATGCTCAATACAACTGTGCAAGCTCTTACAGTTGCTGACTCAGAAATAATTATGTTTTTGCCATAAGAAGGAACATTTAATGTGAAGAAAGGATCTCTAGTTAATTGCAGAGTTTTCCTTAAATTGGTCTCACAGAAGATATCAATATAACTCCATATAACTCTACCAATATAACTTGAGCACTCCACGTCAGCATTTCTCCATGTTCAGACACTAACCTTGTAAGTTTGGGTAACAGAAAGAGAATGTGAGAACGCGGCAATGCTTACCTCACCATTGTTTACTACAGCCATGGAGGAGGTCTGACCACAAGCAATGCCAACTACCATTTTACCCTGTAAACAGTTTGAAACTCTGCGAGGAGTTGGCTGGTTTGCTGTAGATCCAGAGCCAACTTGACCACAGTTATTATAGCCCCAAGCGTACAGCTGTCCACAAAAACAAACAAACAAAAAACTGCAGTTTAAACCTTAATGATAATAATAAATTATCTTACTGTAGTCAGCATCAGATGGGGTAAACTATCCTATTTAACAAGCTAAAGTGCTTAAAATTAAGTTTCAACAGCTGAGAATTATAAACAGCAATAGGATCAATCTAGCAAATATGAACATAGCACTTTTTCAGCTTCTTGCTACAGAACCGGAGCATCTGACTACAAGAGGAAACAAAAAGGAACATATTTCCATATTAAAGATAAGTTAGACTATACGACAAAAAACACAGTGAGTGGACTGTCTTTATACTTCCATGACGTTGGAAAAAGGAATGCAAGCCAGGATACTTGTTTCCCAGACAAGCTGAACTCCCCAGTCTACAGCTATTTAGTTTTCTTCACAGAACTCTAAACCAGGTTATTGCTGGACACTCTTCATACATCTTTTATATCCTTCCAGAGCTGTGAAAGGAGATGGTTTTGTCAACCCATGTTTGACAATAGGAACACTCTGTTACACAATGGCATCAACAAAAAAGCACCATCTCTGGTAGTTCAAAGTTTGCCCATGGCAAGCTAATAATAACAACAACAACATTGGTTCTTTTCATCTGAAAATCCAGAAGACAGGGAAGTAGTTTGCTGTTAAAAAGATATATTTACAGCTTTGTATGTCCTGTTCCTTCAATTTTTATTACATGCATACACACCAATACTTGGCATAAAACCATTTCTGGTATTTCATCCTCTGGTGCTTCACACAGTTAAAAAGTTTGTCCTCTTGGAAATACCCAGCCACAGACATACTAGTCAGTAAAAGCACACTAACAAAGATACCCTAAAGTGAAGTCTGCACATCCTTTGGTGCCAGAAGCCGCCTGTTTACTGCGGCACCAAACCAAATGTCAGTCATTAGAAACAAACACCTCCTCCACCACCAAAAAAGACCCCAAAAAAACAAAACACACCAACCAAAAACACTGCCAAAGACAAGAACAAAAAACCTCCTACCAACACAACCCAGTCACCATGTCTAATATGAACAAACGAAAGCATTAGTCCTTTGCTTTTTTTTTTTTAACTTGTATTTGCTGTATCTTTGTTTCCTACTGAATATTTAAGATACTCTATAAATATCTTAATTCTAATAACATGGGAAAAAATTAAGGCAGAGAATCTCAGAAGGTAAATCAAAATGTCAGAGCTAATCAGTTTCCTTTCTCAGAGAAGCATGAAAGCCTGCAGTCCTTGAAGTCTATCATTAACATACTTTGGTTTTTTTTTTTTAAAATTGCATGGCGTTAAAATTGCACTGAACCAACTGAACAAATCAATTATGCCAAGTATTTCCATGGATACTTTCAACTTCAATGCCTCTCTGTGCTGGTTTTGGCTGGGATAGAGTTAATTTTCTTTGTAGCAGGCTAGTATGGGGCTACGTTTTGGATTTGTGCTGAAAACAGTGTTGATAACACAGGGACATTTTTATTACTGCTGAGCAGGGCTTACACAGAGTTGAGGCCTTTTCTGCTTCTCACCCCACCACACCAGCGAGTGGGCTGGGGGTGCACAAGAAGCTGGGAGGGGACACAGCTGGGACAGCTGATCCCAACTGACCAAAGGGATATTCCACATCATATGACATCACGCTCAGCATATAAAGCTGGGAGAGGAAGAAGGAAGGGGGGTACGTTCAGAGCGATGACCTTTGTCTTCCAAAGTAACCATTACACACGACGGAGCCCTGCTTTCCTGGAGATGGCTGAACACCTGCCTGCCAACGGGAAGGAGTGAATGAATTCCTTGTTTTGCTTTGCTTGTGCACGGCTTTTGCTTTACCTATTAAACTGTCTTTATCTCCACCCACAAGTTTTCTCACTCTTATCTGGGGAAAGGGTAGAGTTAAACCACAAAATTCAGATGTATCAAGTCACAAGGGTTTTTGCAGCCAAATCAAACTCTACTTAACACATTTTGCTTCTTTCAGTGTAATCAATTCTGGTACTGATAAAACCTCAGAGCACAGACAGACTAAGCTACTGCAAGGTACACTAGGGATGGATTTCTAGTACATTAACTAGCAACAATGGCGAGCAAGCTGCAAATATCAGCCCCATGGTAAATACAAAGAAACTTCCCTGCTTCCATTGAGATTTCAAGTATGTTATGTTTATTACAAGAGACAGCATGGTCATTGCAGGCAGCTACCACACAGCAGCTGGCACCACTGGTTTAACTAATACATGAGCATCCTCACCTTCCCACAGGCAAACCAAATTTTGTAGATTAACCAAGTCAAACATGACAGCATGAAGATCTTTCCTAAGTGTGGGCTCTCCTTTCAGACACAACACAGATCACTTCAGCCAATGTCTCTCTCCTACCCTCAAAATACTGACTTGCTACTTTATATTAATGTTGCACTATGATTCCATACTGAATCATAACACAGACATGCTCAGATTACCAGAATCAAAGTAACTGCAGTTTCCATTTTCATTATTAGGAAGGTTTTAAAATTAGTACTCTTCTTTTGTTAAAGCAGAGCTGAAATCAGTCTCTCCTCCGCGCAGTAACACTCAACTCAGATCAGATACGCACGCATACTAGCCAAATCTGACTAAGTGGAAACTAATTGTACATGCTTCCCATGACACATAGCCTTAAGCTATGTCAACAAATAGCATAAAGGAGACTTGGACAGAAACCAAGTGCTCTTGCATTAGCTACACACAGGTATTAAAAGGTGTGCAGAACAACATTCTTTCACAGTACCAGTGAGGAAATCATGAAGACTACAAGCAACAGGCTAAAGGCTAACCAGTGAATACAAACAACTCAATATACCCCTTAAATAACAGAATTGCAAGCAAATAACAATGCCACATTTTGCACTTTACAAACCAAGCTTTCGCCTGTAAGTAGCACACCTTTCTGGTCTCATCCCTGTGAGACATACAACAAATGAAAGACAGAAGTTTACTAGCCTTTTATTTCCTTGGTTTTGTGGTTGGGTTGGGGTTTATTTGTTGTGGTTTGCAGGTAGGGTTTTGTTATTTGGTTTTTTTGTTTTGGTTTTCTTCAGAGCAGACTTGAAAATAAGGACACCCTAGTTTGAGGCAGCAGGAGAAAAGGTTATGTTGTAACTACACTGTAGAGAAGGAAAGAACTTAAGACTGCAAGGTCACCCGCATTATTCACTTCAAGAAGGAGATTAAGAGATTTGAACAGGTTTCAACTTACATCCCCATCAAACGACAGTGCCATGGAATGATGAGAACCACAAGCTACTTCCACCACTTTCTTTATTAACAGATTTGTGCAAACTTGAACAGGAGTAATGCCCTGATTGGTTGTGCCATTCCCAAGCTGGCTGTAACCATTATGTCCCCAAGCATACACTTCACCATCTGCAAAAATATTTAAGTTTGTGATAAAACACACCAAAAATTCCAAGGAAGTTAAGATAGAATTCTAAGAGATTAGCAAATGCCAACGTGAAAGCGAAAAATAAATAATTAGTGAAACTATTACAAGAATCATCTGTATACAAAAAAATTATGTACTTTGTATACAACTATTTTATATACATATATCATAGTGTAACCTCTAGATTTATTGTGGAAATACATGAAAGGGCACAGGTAGACTGAGTATGTTATAAATGATAGAGTAAAACTCTACAGCTGTAACATAGTGGAAACGTAATGGAAACTTTACCTATTACAGAATACATTTAGTTCCACTTAAGACCAATGAGAATCCCTTAGTATACATTAACCAATTAACAAGTTAATACGATTACACCTTAATCCATTCTTATTAAATGCAAGTGGAACTTAAAATCTGTAACTTGTGTTTCCATACTAAATGTTAATTTTCTACCTTCAGTGCAAAGTACAACATGGGGTCCGCTTCCGTAACTGAGACTGGAAATCTTCTTTCCACATAAGGCTTCTAATTTCTTTGGTACTATTGTGCTCTGATTATCTCCTGTTCCCAAACAATTACTGCAATTCAGTCCAAAAACAAATACCTGAAAAACAGAGGAATATTAATTTCAAGTGATTCATACTCAGGTATACACTGATGTGACAATAAAGCCAGGACAGAGTTTTGCCATGGACTCTTGAGAGGCAGAGACTTCTTTTATGGAAGTTTAACAAGCTCAAGAGTCAGCACAGGGACACTTTGGAATTTAACTGATGAACCTCAATTCTTCAGATCTGTGCAGGCCTGGAAACTAGGCTTCTCATCTGCAGGAATTGCACTATAGAAAGTATTAACTGTGAAAGTGGAAGACACCATCATCTTTGAAAGGCAGTTTGTAGAGCAGCCACAGCTGTACTGTGAGCGGCTCATCCTACAGGTAGCTTTGACAGGACTTAGGGAAAGAAAAAAAGAAATCCTACTCTACCCACTCTTACAAGAAACCCTCCCATTAATACATCCCAGAACATCTGGCTTGTTTTCTTTCAGCAGCACAATGCTAACTCACATTGAGTTTCTGAATCATTGAAATACACAGATAATCTTCTGCTGTATTGCTACTTAGCAAGCCATAACTTCATTTTATCTCTTCATACCTGGAGTGCTTAGTGCTTGCACTTAATTTCAAGCTACCACAACCTATTCTGAACTCTGACTGCCTTCAAAAGTGCATGTAATCCATCCTGGCCCTTGTCATTTTTAAGCTTTCCAAATACTCCACCTATATTACCCCCATACAAGACCAAAAAAAAAAACCCACACAAAACTTACAAGTTACATCCAACACGTTTTGAAAAATAAAAATCTCACATGAGGCTTTTGAGAAGCTATTAATTTACAAGTATTCAGTGGACTCTGGAAACAACTAATTGTACCATATATATTCCACTTTATTACAGCCTTACCTCGTCATTGTGCGTTATGTATATAGCTTCATTGGCTGAGGTACCAAATACACATGCCTTCCGAATAGATGCTATTTCTTGAGGAGACAGTAAGGTAAATATTGGCCACTTGCCTACATCCACCATGATGCTGCTGTGTGTCATGACGTTTCTACAAGTAAGATAACAATGCTGTAATAAAACAAAAAGCTTATTAAAAGTGTATTTTGCACTTTCATCAACAGGCAATAAGACAATTGCCTTTAAATGAGAGAAAAAGCATACATTGTGGCTCTGAAAGTACAACTTTCTATTCTGTATGAAATACGTAATTACATCTCCATGTAATAAGGTGAACAAAACAGCAGGTCACTGGTAGGACACTGGAAGAACAGATCTTTTCTTAACAGCATATTTAAGTAAACTGTATTCAGTACAACTGAACATCTGCTGTTCTATAAGCAGACTTATTGAAAGCTTGTGATCTAGCAAATATCTGCTGGTGGCAGAGTGGATTTGTAAGGGCATTTTCAGAGGCAATTTTAGTTGTAATTCCCATTTATAAAATCTTCACTCATTAGATTTTTGGTAGTCTTACAACTTATATATGCCAGGTAAGCAAGCTGATGATGTATATGTGAAACCTCCAAATAAAGCCGGGGCTGTCGAGCATATGACCCAAACCTGCCATCTCTTGTGTAATCAAAAGCTGTTATTACGGTCAAAAACTATTTGTGAGAGCACAAAAGCATGAGATAAACTCATGAGTTTGTACAATTAAGCAGTGAAACTTATCAGAGAAAAGCGATTAAGTGAAGTTGTCATAATCTGTTACTTAGAAACAAGCTGGACCACATTCAAAGCTGGAGACACGACTGAGTTTAGACATCGCCTGTCAATGGACACAGACGTACACAATCCATCCTTCCACAATGCTCCCTTTTCCCAGTCTCCTCAGGGCAATTGCACCAGCTCAAGAACAAAGCTGACAGTCAACACAAACCTAACAGAGCTTCGCTCCTACACATAAAAATTCTAACACTGCTCATACCCTGAAGGGATTCTGCCACTGACAATCTATGATCCATGCTCGGAGGTATCAGCAAGTTTTGTGAAATCCGAAAAGCACTAGGTAGAGAATTCCACAGAATGCTGGTGACATGATACAAATCACAATAAACCATTTAAGGGAAAGAAAAATAAAAAGGCTAGGGAATCATTCAATGGGTAAGAAATAAGACCTCTATCCAGATGCCATCCTCTCATCAACGTTCAATTCTTTCCTTTTCATCTGTTTGCTCCAGTCCTGTCCTATCCCATCCCCCTGTTCTTTGCTTTGCTGCTTTCAAGTCAGGCTGCTTCTTGATGATGCCTGGGTATCATATATGGACATCAGTGAGAACATAAGGAGAGCCTCTTTCGTGTGCTTCTGGTGCTTGGTTCTCAAAACTGTGCTGGCAACCAAGACACGGCTTCAGAAAGCTATTCAATATCAGTAGTCAATCCTAAAATACTGGTGGTTCATTGCAGATGTGTTTTGGAAGGAGAGGGTTCATTATTATTGTTTTTTAGGTTTGAGAAACAGTGGGGTCACAGTGGAAGTACATGTACCCAACACAAACAAAACCCAGGCTTATCTCCTTACCAGGTTTCATAACCTTGCTCTAACAAACCCAGCTCTGCTCTATAGACACCTCTCTCACTAAGAGCCTGAATTCTCTCTAACATTTCACATTTGAAGTAGGTCTTGAAACCACCTGAAGCCTCCAGATGGCACATTCATAACAGATGTATTTGTAGAACAGCTTCTGAAAGTCTTCCTGATGCCAAGTCCACAGCACATTCTACACAGCTAAACAGATTTGAATGCATTTAAGCCGTCTTAATTGCTAGTCCAGTTACAAACTCAGGCTAGGTAGCTGCTAAGATTTGTTACCTCACTTTGGCAAATCTTTTAATGTATGACACTATCAATCAATCAAAAGGAGACAGCAATGGCTTGTTCTTTTGAGCAGACCAAGTGATTGTCCCTTCTGACTATACCTGTTTAATTTGCCTCATATAATATACAATTGGCAAGGCACAAATGTCATAAACTGGACATTAACAAAAATATTGCCTGCACTGAAGTCCTCTTCAACACATTCTGTCAATTTAAGACATGAAGACAAAATGCTGTTTTGATGGAGAATGTCCTAGTAAATGAACAAGTTTTACAGGATGCTGAGAACCCATTCTACTCTAAAGGTCACCAGTTTAAAATGTGCTCCTTCATCCCCCCTTTTCTGATCCTTGCACTAGGTCTTTAATCCACTTGGCTTATTTTCCACTACTGTATGACCCAGTTAACCACTATTCTTTGACAAAACCTTTCCAAATACTTCCAAAACCCATGTGAATTACACCACATTTCCCGTACCTCAAAGCTCAACTGGATATCTCGTCAGACAAACTAATGTCAGTAGATAAAAAGCTTTCAAGCACACAAGATTGCCGGATTGAAGACATGAGCAATGAACTCCATCCACAGATTAAGAACCTGACAGTTTTCGGCAGGTGTAACTCTGCTTTTATCTAAAACGATGCCATATATTTCCAATTTCAACTGTTACTACAGTCCTACAAAGTTATTTCAAAGGTCATTGAAAAAACCTTTTAGGGAAGACAACTCATCTGCCACTAGCAGGTTAGTTTCTTTACTACCTCTCAATCCTAAAGTCTCTCTAAGTTTACCTTCAAAAACACCTTAAAATCAAACACAAGCAAACAACAAAAAAACACCTCTTGCCCTTTATATAATATGTACTGTTTCTCCCCAAACATACCACCTTTCCCCTCCTCTAAAAATATTGTCCTTAGGTACTCCAGCAAATAGCTGCATCTATCATCATTCGGTTGCAACATTTTTACAGTAGCAACAGCAGCTGTTTTTGTCTATGCTTATGTCTAAATGAATGAAATAACATACAAATCAGAAGTTCCAGGGTTTATACACTGACTACTGTTTCTCAGCTTTAACTGTGCACGGAAAGCTGTTTTAATGACTACTTCTCCCACAGAAAATAAATGCCCAACCTAAGCATAAGCACCACCTTTTTCCTCTCTAAAGATGGGACTCCTTAACAACTTAACAACCTTAGCCACTTTCTCAGTTTTCCAATAAAAGTTCTAGTTGCCGGGGGTGGGGGGAAGAAGGTCTACAGCGGGGAAAAAAGTATCTGGGAAATATACATTTACATATAGTACTGTAAATGGAGATGTCAGTAAAGTAACTCACTGTTATCAAAACAGAAACATACTGCACACTTTCCAAACGGGTGGATGCTCTGCAATATTGCAACTGACTTCTCACACCAATCACACTCAAACTTGCACAACATTTGCCTGAATATGGGGAGGGAAGGCACCTGCAGTTTCATCTGGGCAAATCCTTCCTATGAAAGGCTGATCTAGGAGACTTCAGTCATACCACTGCAAGCAGCTGCACAAAGAAACAGTGTCCTTCACTCACCCTTCCTGTACTGCATCAACAGAAGAGCAAAGTTTATTGTTTACTTCTCCTGATAATCACATAGATGCCTGGAACCTGCTACTATGCAACAACTGCACCTTAATTGAAAGTTTCTAAGTCCAATGTAGTAATATAGTAGCAAATGTACTAGATGGAGTCCAAAATAATGTTATTTTAATCTGTATGCAAATAGCTGTCTCAATATATTAGTTCTCAAGCTATGGTTTAGATTCTGTATGTAACATGGCAGCAGCAGTTCTAAGGAGTATCTGCCACATATCAACGTCTAGATTTTAAGTTAATTGCAATTAAAAGCCTTATGAGGATAAAAGTTATAAGCTTAAACTTCATTCTCTGGTAGGTAGTTGCTTTCAGAAACGCTGTATATCACTGCTTTTAACTGTCTATTCATTTCTGCTGCAAGATTCAGTGATAAACAGCTACATACCATATAGCATTATTTCTGCTGCAGAAATAACTAACCAGCAGAGGGAGCTTATACCAACAATACCTCTTCTAACTGCTTTGGCATCTTTGAAGTTATCCAACAATATCAGTATACAAACAGGAACAGAAACAAAGATGATTGTTTGAATTTCAGTGAGGCTAAAAATAGGCAAGAAAGGATGACTTGTAGAGAAGGAAACTGAACTGGCCATGTATCGAGATAAAAAGAAATTGAACTTGGGGCAGTCACTAACAAGGGAAAAAATCTAAATTTGCTCACAAAAAAAAAAAGCTACATGCTTTCAGAGAGAAGCCCTTCAAAAATTCTACACTAAACTGCTGTCTATGCATTCAACTTCTCACTAGTTTGCTTTCTAAAGAAACAGCATGCAGGCTGATTCTCAGTGATACATGTAGGTGAACATGAATCCCTGCCTTAAAAAATAATATAGTGTTTACAAAACATGTTGTTAAATGATTTTAGATAAAGTTTTACAGAGCTTATAGTTCAGCTAAACAAATCTATACTGGAGAGAACAACAGCCTAACACCACATCCTACTGGGAAAACAGTACCAATTGTCATCATAACAAAAAACTATCGTTAACGCCTCAAAGATTATCCCCTTATTTGTAAAGACTATTTGAACACAATTGCATGTTTGTTTCTTTCACTGTTTGCTCAGGCTCCAGTGTTGCAGTTTATTCTAGCTGGCAGACTTACTCCTGCACAGAAAAACTGCAGGCTCAGGCCTCCATTCTTCCTAATTGTCTACGGGAACTATGAACAGCAGTGAGAACAAAAAAGCTGGGATATCTGGCTTTAGAACCACACAAAAATGACTGGCACACTTGAGCCTTTTTTAATTTTAAGTACACCTCAACCAAGAAAGAGTCAAATCCTAGATACAACACTAATCTTCCCCATGTTTTCTCCAGTTTATGTTTTGTTTTTTAATCTCATATTTCAACATTGAGAAAGAACAGGGAAACAACACTTGTTATTGACATTAATCAGGTGAGTGAACCAAGTGATTTTATTGCAGCTTTCACCCTACCAAAGAGATGTTCCATTCCCTGAAATCATGTGCCTTAACTTACTTAGAAATCTTGCCTTGTGTAGGGTCTACGACAAAATCTGTGTGTTCAAACCTCTGCATAATTTATTTTTGAATGTCTTTTATGAGCAATACAGGGAAAGAAAAACCTGCTCATCTAAGAACTGACAACCAGACCTTCTATTTTCTTTGAGTAACCAGCTGAAAGAGATAAAAGCAAGCAAAAAAACCCATGAATATTAATATCATTGCAGTCTTATGTAGACTGTTTTAGCCACAGGAAGAAACCCTTACTAGGATGAGGGTCACCCACTCACCATAACAAAACTGTAATTACAATCACAGTATGCCGCCTCTTTTTTTTTTTTTTTTTAAGCTGAGCCATTACTGCAACTTATCGGTCATTCTCTCAGGACAAGAGATTTTCTAAATGAATACCTATATTTCAACCCAACACATACAGAGATAAGCATCCAAAGAAAAACATTCATGTTAAGGCTCTAAAGAATTATTGCTTCTCCCAAACACTGTTTTTCCTAAAAAAATTTCGTGCTCCAAACACAGTTCCATTCACGATGTTTAGCATCTTTTTCTCATAACGCCACCTCTACTTTAAACAATTAAAGTCCATTTTACCTTTTGTTACTAGACCAATTGCTTTCTGAAAGAGATGTCTTTAGCTGCCTAAATGAGAGCTCTGAAAGTTCCTTGTAAAAAGTAAATATTCCTTTAATAGTTAGCTTAGAAGAAATGTATTAAAAGCTGAAGAAACACTGTTTATATAAAGCCTAGTGAGGGAAAAAAAAATATAGCTGAGTTCTTTTTCAGTAAGCTAGATCTCAGCCTTCAGGAAGCATATAACAAAGGGAAGGATGAACCGAAACACCATGAAATCAGGGGTAAAGGAACAAAAAAAAAGCTGTAAGAACATACGGTGAACTACGCCAAGCAGGAAGAGAGACTTTCAGAGAGCTCTGCGGGAGAGAAATCCACAGGCGGACCGAGAGAAAGCTTCGCCCAGTCACTCGGATACCGAACCCCCCACACCCGAGCCCTGTTTACGTGCGGAGGACCCTCTCCCGCTCCGGGTGACTGTTACAGACCCTCCCCGGGGTCTCCGCCGTGACCTCCGGCCGGCCGCTCCCGCCCACGCTACACCGCAGCCCTCACACCGCCCGAAGGTAAAGGCGAGAAGAAGGAGCCCCCGCATCCCCCCGCCGGGGGCCGCCCAGCCTGGTCCCGGCGGGCCGCCGACCCGACCCCGGCCGCGCACGCCCACGCCCCAACGCCTCCTCACCCGGCCACTGCCACATCCCCCGGCGGGCTGGGCGCTCCCGCTGCCTCCGAGGTGCCCCGCCAGCGCCGGGACCGCTGGTCCGCTAGGACCGTTACGGCCGTTGGGCTCCTACCCCTCCACTGCGCGTCAAAGGGGGCCGGCAGGGGTGCGCAGCGCGCGCCGGCACGGCCCACGTGATAGCGGCGGGGGTGGGATGGGCAGAGAAGCGCGTCATGTGACACCAAGCCTCGGGGTGAGGGAAGCCCCCCTCCTGCCGGACCGCTTGCGCGCGCCGTCACGTGGCCGGCGGTGGGTGGCGCTCCCCCTTCCCCCACCGCCCATTGGACGCTGTAAGCATGGTCGTGTGACTCCCTCCTTCGCCCGCCCGCCCGCCCGCCTGGGGCGCGAGCCGCCTCTCCTCTCTCCTGAGGCGCCGCCGTGAGTGGGGAGCGGCCGGGGCCCCTCCCTGTCCTAGACACTCCCGTCCCGTCCCGGCATCGCGGCAGGCGGGTCCGGGAGCTGGTCCTGTCGCGCCTCGGACTCCTATGAGGTTCCGGGGCGGGGCTGCGTGGCGGACCGGACCCAGCGAGCATCTCCTGGGGGCTGGTTTCGCTCGGTGAGGTCGCGGCAGGGGCAGGCAATGCCGGATGGCAGTTTTCTGTCCTCGCTGGAGGGAAACCGAGGGGGAAATGAGGTGGGGTTGTAACCAGCCCAAGCTTCCCGCCCTGGCCGTAATCGAGCAGAATCTCGCCGGGCTGTGGCATGATCCGTGCTGTAACCAGGCCAGCGCCTGTAACCAGCCGGTTGCCGGAGATAGCGCTGACGGTCTTCTAACACAGTCACATAAAGAATTCTCTCCCTTCAAAGGTTTTTAGCCAGTCGTTAAGTACCAGTTAAAACTCCCCATTGAGATAATCTTGTCTCTTTACAGCTCTCTGCGTTTATAGCTGCAGATCCAAGTAGGAGAGTTGTGGGCAATTTCCCCAAGAAATGGAAGATTGGAGGCCAGCCCTCCCAAGAGGGCTCTTTTGTAACACAGAGTTGTCACCAGGAAATGGCTTCAGCCTTTTTTAAAATTTCCTTGCTTTCCTGGCTGTGAACAGGGTCAGAATGCAGCTGGGGTTTGCAGTGAGTGGGGAGCTGATCAATCTGAAACAAAGCATTAGGGTAGAGCCCACTGGAAGTATCAACCTGTCTTGGGGGGTGGTCAATTTAGGAGAAAGCTGTTTAAGGAAGAAATTAACATTTCAAAAAAGGAAAAAAGAAAAATCGATTTCAGTACCCAAGGAATCAAGTGTGGGTGTGTTGCCTTGAGAGGGAATCAGTCATGCTGAAGAAATTCTGCCCTTGAATATGAGGCGAGGAAGGCACAGCAGTAGGTCCAGGGTAAAAAGAGATTTTCCCTGCCAAGTTCCTGCTTACTGTGCTGTTGAGTGACTTTAGCTGGCATCAGGAAGGCACTGCTGAATAGGTCGTGCAAGTTCTGGAGCAACAAAAAGAAAAGGCATAAATAAAAAGTTACGTGGAAAAGTGTCATCAGAGCCTCCATGGGAAGCCCTAAAAGAGCCAGAAATGGAACATAGACAACATTTATTTTCAGCTTGCGTTTGTGGCTCTGCAAATGAATCAACTGCCAAGAACGACTGCCTTTCCTGACATCGCTAGGAAATGGTGCGAAGGTGGAGCTGTGTAAACAGAACTTTGATCCTACTTAGTACTGTAGAACAGACCTGCTGCTTAGTTACTAAATAGAAACCTAGTCCTTTTAGCAAGTACTGGAACACAAGCCCCCAATCAGGTTTAAGCTTCTTATTACTAGTTATCGCCAATTAGTTTTTACTGTGTGCAGTAAGTCCTTAAACAGTAATTGCAGGCAGTTCATACTGTGTCTGAGCTGAAACAGCTACAAAAATGCTCTGTATGGAGCAGAAGTAATTTCATAGTCTTGCAATTAACTAGTTTCAGTTCTTTTTATTTCAGTTTGGCTTTTTGTAAAAGCCAACAATAACAAAAAGCAACCTTCCACCATCGTTTTTTTTCTAGAAGGAAAAGGGATATGAAACCTTATATCCTTCTTGGGAAAGTTATGCCAGACTGGAAATGTTATGAAAGCATTAAATAGGTCAACCAGGCAAAGCAGTGATACTCAGGGGCAAGTTTTGTAAGATAAAAGGAGTTATTGCTTAAGACATTATACAGACAAGTGTAACTCATTGCTGACCTTAGTGGGTTAGCTCAGATGCTGATCCCTCTCTTTTACACTGATAGTCTCAGCTCACCTCCCTTTTGATAACAGTAGCATGTGACTATGAAGTGCTTTTCTCAACTGACCAAGCTGGGAACAGCTGAGATTCAGAATGGGCAGTCGCATGGCATGGAATTACACCCCAAACCCTAATGCAACCTGAATCAGCAGTTTAGTTTCCTAAGTATGCCATATCAAAACTGGAAATCACAAAGGTGTGCACAGTCATAGAGAAATCCAAGTTTAGGAGAATTTGTAATCATGTCAGTGGCAGATTAAAAAGTGTTCTGTATCTGCAGCTCTAAGTGACCGCAGTGGAGCGATGATGGCAACTGTCAGTGCCTGTTAAAGGATATTAAACAGAGAAAATTCTTCAAAGTGTTTATCTCCTCCTTGTTCAGCTTTATTTTTCCCATCAGTCAGTTCACTGTTTTCATTCAGACTTCAGAGTCCTAGGATACGATGCCAGCTAAATCTGATATGAACACAATCTGGAGCTAAATGTCACTTGCACGGAGCTGGCATCTTATTCCAACACTGTTCCGCAGTCCTCACCATCAGCTTTCTATGGGCGGGAAAGAACGGGTACACAAAATATACATACAGAAAACCTGTTTCAAAGTGATCGGACCGCAAAAGGGTGCCAAAGGCCTGAGGGACTGTGCAGAGGGATGGCCTCCCCTAATCAAAGTAGGAGCTCTGACATCTGCAGTTTGGCAGGAGCCGTTTGATTCCCCTGCAGATAGTCTCTCCACTGAGAAATGTGTGGGATAACAGTGACGCCCCGTGGCCAGCCAGGTAAAATGCAATTTCTGAATTTTTGCAGGTCCTCTTTGCTTTCATCCGTTTTACTAGACAGAAAGGCAGTAAGATCAGGCTGTAGCTTTCATTCTTGTTGATAATTTCTGGTATCTTTTCAGTACATTTCCTTTGTTGTTATAAAAGGTCCTAAACATGTAAGCTAAGATAAAATCCAAACCCAAATGCTCATACAAGACCTTGCATCTAAAACCCCTGAATCTGAGGAGCACTGAGACTGAGACCACTGTTGCTCTGGAACTTGGCAAGTTGTACAAAGTGCATTTTCAGGTCCATGCTTGCGTTGTCATTTTAATTGCATTTCTTCCTGAGGAACTGGAATGAGGGAAGGCCCCTTAAGGGGAACTGGATTTGTATATTGCAAAGCAGAATTTCTTCCAGACTAATCTGGAGAGATGAGCTTCATCAGTGTATGTCCAAGCTGTGGTTTTTACTTCCTGTAGAAGTAACAGATAAAATATTACCTATATTATATACAGTGCAGGTAGGCAGTATGGTTAAGCCTCTGTACGGCTTCCTCTTGATAGCAACTGAAAGAATAGTAAAAAAAAAAAAGGTCCTTGCTTCATGCTTTTATATTCAACAGATGGAGGAACTAGGATACGTGAGAGGAGGGAGTAGAAGCCTTTTTTGGGCACACATATTGATATTTTTGTAAGTGTACCCATTTTTTGCTCTTTTTTTTTCTTTTCAACTAGAAACATTAAGAATGATGGAAGAATTGAGATTAAGGCATATTAAAATAGTCAGAGCTGTATTTTAACTGGTTTCTATGGTGAAAACAGCATGTATGCAGTATGTAGCATAGATTAATGTATGACCTAAATGGGATAGAGACCAACTGTAAGAGGAAGAGCTAATGAATAGTCTCAGAAAAGGGAGTGATGGTGTTAGGCTAGGTAAGGAAGCCAAAGAAGCTCAGTTTTGAACTACCCTGAGGAGACAAAGCTGAGATGTTAGGAGTCAAAGAGAAAGAGATTAGAAGAGAAAGACATAAGAAGAAGGGCCTGGAGTGAGAGTTCCAGTGATATAGACAGAAGAGTACAGAGCATTGCCAGTTTATGTGGGGAAAACTAAAACAATTTGGGTAGCGCTTGAATAAATGAGTCTACGGAGAGGACCTGCATCCTGGTAAAATTCTGAACAGCTTTGGAAATTATAAATTCAGAGGTTGGAGTAACAATGTTTATGAAAAATATTCTAGAGTTGTCTACAAAAGACATAGTAGTTCAAACAGAAATCAAAGCAAGGTAAGTACTTTTCTCATCAGCTGTTGCAACACCTGCCAGCTAAAGTTTAGGTCATACATTCATCTACGCTACATACCGCATACACGCTCTCTCAGAGTGCCTGATGGGCAGGTGCTTAATATCTGCTCTGTGTTCTGTTGTGTGAATCTTGTCACTGTGAACTTTTGGGAGTTGGTCAACAACTTTGAGCAATCACATGTTGTCAAGAGACATCACCACAGGCAGGCTTTTCTAAGGCACGTCAAAACCTGTGGCTGTATCACGTAGCTTTCAGAGTACGCCAAGCCAGCTTTCAAGCCCCTGGGACTCTGTCTCAGGAGGAAGCAGCTTGCCTTCAGCTGCTGGCTCTCACAGCTACCCATCAACCCTGATGGGACAGGCAGCTGCCAGGCCACATGCCAAACGAACCAGAATTTGCCTGTTAGCAGGAGAGCACTGGTTAAGACCATGAGGCTAGTTTCCCAAGGGCACACCAGAAATCAGGGGCAGAACAAGAGGAAGGGACTGGGATACAGAAAAGAAAAAGGCCAAACTTCCCTAAGCCTGAACCATTGCATTTGGCTTCGTTGTGGCTTTAGCTTGGGGTCCCAGATAGGTCAAACCCAGTGATCTCCTGCAGCTCTGCACGGAGCTCTCACAGCCCAAACTCGGAAGAAATCCCCTTCAAGGTAACCGCCAGCAGGTCCTTCAGCTCCCAGCAGGCTTTGCCAACAGTTGCTAGTCAGAACATCCCCTCCATCAGTGGCCCTTCCACCATGATATAGTCAGGAGATCTTGCAGCAAACACTGGCAGGGCTGGGTGAATGGCAGCTGTGGTGGCTTTCCTCAGAGATGCAGGCAAGTCTGGATGGGGAGGTAGACTCTGCCTTCACTGGGCTGGGATCTACTCGTTGCTCCAAGCAGATGCGTTTAGGACAAACACTCACGGTAAGGCCCAGCTCTACTCCTGTTATTCTGATCTCTGCTGAGGATTGTGTCCCCCGGAGCTGCCTTCCAAAGAGGTGACATGGGCTGGACCGAACCCCCACCGCAGCTCCTTCCACTGTTGGGCAGGGACGTGCCCTGTCAGAGGGGTGTGCTAGGGGGGAAGCACCTGTGTCCTGAGCTCCACAACATCACTGTGAGGGATGCTGCATGGAGACACTTCAGGGGTACCCCCAGGGAGGCTGTTAGGGCTGGTGAGGCCCCTCAGTGCCCTGACACGTGGATATTGTGAATATTATTTATGTGAGATTTATGAGGTCATTTAGAAATGACCCATATTATCTACAAAGAAATTCCGTTTGGGATGAAAAAAATATTTATGATGAGAAACTATAGTTTCAGTGAAGGTAATCTTTTGGTTTCAGTGGCAAGGGGGACTTTCACACGCCTCTAATTACGTCTTCGATGCAAAGGTCACTGCATGTCTAACGGAAGAGACAGAGCAGCAGTGGCTGTGCAATGCCTGTGAGGCTGTTAATGGGAAGCATTTTGCACTAATAAAAGGGAAGGATCAATGTGCACTTTGCTTGGAAGTTTCTGCCTTGCTTTACAGGATACTTCTGGTAGTTTAGTAATGTGTAATAAGGCTCACTACCTTCTCAAGAAGCATTTCTGATGGACTCAGCTGCACCTTTGCTACATGATTGACACTGATTTCCAGAAAATTGGTAGAATTAGACTTACCTTCTTCAGAGCTCACCCTGTTTTGGTGTATGGCATCACAGCCTTGAAGACTGTCTCGACAGCCAGCCATGCTAAGAGCATCATGGTCTAACCCTGAGATGATGTGGTCTCCGTAGGGAACCATCAGCTCTTAGCTTGTTCTCCAAAACCTGAGCCTCCTGTCCTAGTGCAGGTCACAGAATCATGGAATTGTATTATGGTTTAGATTGGAAGGGACCTTTAAAGGTCATCTAGTCCAACTCCCAGCCATGGGCAAGGACATCTTCTACTAGATCAGGTTGTTTAAAGCCCTGTCCAACCTTGCCTTGAACACTTCCACGTGGATGTTGACCACAGTGGGTGGTCAGCACATCACATCTCAATGATGGGGCATCCACAGCTTCTCTGGGCAACCTGTGCTGGTGTCTCACCACCCTTATTGTAAAAAATTTCCTCCTTATGTCCAACCTAAATCTACCCTCTTTCAGTTTAAGGTCTCTTTCTTCCTCCTGCCTGCGCCCCATGGAGTGAGTCTGCACCCCATGGCGCAAGGGCAAGATGCTTTGACAGTGAATATAGTGATTGGAATAAAATTCCAGTTTCTGGAATATTTAGGACATGGGGAGGATTGTCCCTATAGTACTAGTCCTGATTATTGCTCTTTGTAATGAATATCTAGGAAACGGGAATGTCTACCTATCAAACAGCAAACAAATTAATTGTCTGAAATTCTGTGAAATTATAGATGGAATTAGCGATCACTGGCTTTGCTCCTCTGAATTCAGAGGCATGAAACACAAGGCAAGAACATTTGTTCTGCCCACGAAAGACGTAGATGTGGTAGGAGCTGTCCTCGTCTCTGACACGGTTTCTGAATTATTTAGCATACGGCCTTTCTGCTCTGGCTACAGACTCACTCAGAGCTCCTCTCATCTGCTTTTACTTTCTTTTCTTTCATTCTTTCTTAATCAGACTTGCAATTGCTCCCATATATTATTTATTGGAAATACTATGCTTTTATAACACAGCTGTGGGCGGAACAGACTCTGTAGGCACAGTTTGTACCCCGTATTTGGAATAATTGGCAGGAAGAAAGAAAATAGGGTGCGGTTCAATACATAGGGTATGAGACATTTAAAAAAAAATTAATGTAGGGTGGCCTCTGTTTGCCCATGGATTACTCTGTTCTGTGCCACAGAAAACCTCAAAGCAATCTTCAGTAAAACTGTACCCTAGTTACATTCCTTATTCTGGCTTTATTTCTTCTTTTTCTTTTCTTTTTTTTTTTTTTTTTTTAACAGAAGCAACCTACTTCTGTAGCATGTTTGGGAGTGATGCAATAAAGACTCCATCACATCATATTTCAAATACTCGATTATTCATCGGGTGGTAGAATCTCTACCCTTGCTTCCTATATTTATATTTTAGTTCACTTAAAATAAATTTCAGTGCTACGAATGTCTGGTCAGATGAAACAGATGTGTACCACAGCCTCCTATCAAGCCTCAGAGAAGATAAGCAGCAGTAAAGGCAGGAGAAACATGAAAAGATCAAGAGAAAATTCACTCAACCTGCTGGTACGTCAAGAAATACCAACTACGCTGATGTTACAGTACAATGCAATACGGGGAGGAAGTTTTTCCCAAAATGGAGAATAAGCAGATTAAGGAGCCAGACAACAATTTAACTTTATTTTTAAAAATTAAGAACTTGGACAAATGGGTAACCCTCAGGCAGCAGCATGCACTGCAGCGTGGGTAACCAGTTCCCTGAAGGATCGGGATCTGCTGCACATTGCAGTTTCTCTTTTTTTTTTATTCCATCGAGAGAGCTTCCTGCCCTTCTTCCATTTATACACTGGTTTCAGATCAGACATGAACATATACTGGTGGAGCAGTTATACTGCTAGATTAACTCTGCAACAACTGCTGTAAATAAGCATTAGCTTTCGAATTAACCTAAAGCCTGACCATAGCAACACATCTTACATATCCACAAGCTCCACAAAGTTCATGGGGGCTCTTGGTGCCAACCAGCTCTGTGGGTTAAGTGTGGGACAGACGTGTATCAGAAATATCTTGCAAAACGTGCTCCGTAGGACCCTTTGCAATCCTATGCAGCCTATCTGGGCTGGATTCCTTGTTTTGTTTTTAATTCATCTTACTTTCTTTAAAAGATGGAAACCTGACACATCTTGCCCCCAGGGTAAGAAGTATGTCCCTGGTTGGCCACTAGTGACCTGGTCACTGACCAGACGGTCCCTTCCACGTGCTGAACTTCATCCCCAGCAATGGAGGCTTACAACGTGGAGGCGTCATGCAGAGATCATTGCTGGGGAAACTGCATCTCCCACAGATACATGGAAGTCCCCAGGGATGCACAGATGAATCACATTTCCTTCTTCATCCTGAAGCAAAGCTGGCTGGAGAGCAGCTCTGAGTTAACACCGTGATTTGAGATTTACAGCCACTTTCAGTTCTGCATGCCTCTAAGCAGCCTTTTAGGAGCAAAACCCAAGCAATAGAGAAGGTAAATACCAGTTTTGCTGGGCCTCTGCCTAGCTGCCATCAGCCACTCTTGCACAAGTGACTCTGGGAGCTGTTTCAGCAGCACATTTTTGCCTCTGGCGAGTAAAGTTCAAGTGGTGCTGTCTTGTTAAAAATTTTTCCCTCCTTTTAAGGGATTTTTTTACTCCCTCAGCCACAGAGGACTGACTTTGCTTCACTTAAAGAAGTTAAAATGTAGTAAATACCTCGATATAAAGAATTTTATAGATTTTCACCGCAGGGAAGGCATTTTGACTAGTCATATTTCAATAAGACATTAAAAATCATGTTAGCGTGCATTTTTTTAAATTGCTGTCATTACCTTCTGTGCAAGAGGAATTACCACAAGACTGGCAGAAAAATTGTCAGGTTTTTTGTTACTCATGTTTAAATCCACTCCCTTGAGCTGTGATTCAGCAAATTCCCAGATTAACTCTCGTCTGAAACCTGGGTTCCTCCTTGTCGTGTCCTGCCGGGGGTGGATTTCCCCTAGAGGAGCCAATGAACAAAAGCTCATTTATTTCTGTATGCGATGAGGAGGAAACTAGCTCCACCATCTCCCCACCTCTTCCTGCAAAATATTGGCTCTCTTTTGCAGTGATCATTTCAGGTCACAAATGAAAATGGAAGTTAGCAGCAGCAGAGCTGGGATATAGAAATTGTTTCCAACAGTGCTCCCTGGCTCTGCTCCACACCTCATAAATAATAGCTCTCACCACATTTTAGCTACGAAGAGAAGCAAAAGCAAGCTGCCTGTGTCTTTCTTCAGCAAACCTAAGGTGCTCTCTTGGAGAGGCAGAACTGAGGACTCCATTATTAACTGACATTATCAAGGAATTAGTATTGCTTTGTTTATTTGGCTGCAGTTTTTTTGCCACGGTTGTGACGGCATTGTGATGGGGAAGCTGATCTCCAAAGGCCAGCGCAAAAGAGATGCTCGAGTTGTCATGCTGGGGCTCGACTTCGCTGGCAAATCCACCCTTCTGTACAAACTGAAGAGCGGCCAGGCTGTGGAGACCTGCCCAACGGTGGGCTTCAACGTGGAGTCTCTACAAACGCCCTGTCACGTATCCTTCACCCTCTGGGACGTCGGTGGACAAGGCAGCTTGCGGGCAAGTTGGCCTGACTACCTGGAGGACACCAGCACCCTCATCTTTGTGCTCGACAGCACAGACACAGCCCGTCTGCCTGAAGCAGCAGCGGTGCTGGAGGAAGTGCTGAGCCACCCCAGCATGGCTGGTGTCCCCATCCTCCTCCTGGCCAACAAGCAGGATGTGCCAGGAGCGCTGGCTCCTGCTGAGCTGGGGGAGAGGCTGCAGTGGGGGCAGCTGGTAGGGCGCCGCTGGGTGCTCCGGGGGTGCAGCGCCCACACTGGCCACGGCCTGCAGGAAGCCCTGGCTGTCCTGGGAGAGCTGCTGAGGGGTCTAGAGCAGCGTCCCCCCTCCCAAGAGCAGCCCTTTGCAGGGCCAGCAGGGCAGAGGCAAGCCCTGGGGCAAACCTGAACCTCGAACGGACCCTTCACACTCATCACTGCCTTCAGGTTTGCTGTGGAGGATCCCAGCCTCCAGGTGCCTCCTAAAATGAGTGGACCTGCGGTTGGCACATGCCATACTGAAAAACACCCAGCCACTCGCCACTGAAACCCACCAGGAAGACCTCAGAGCAAAACTCCCACCATGGAGCATTTTTGGCTCCATCTCTTGGACTCTTGTCACCGGCCACAGCTTGTCCTGCAGTTGCCAGGCTCTGTTCATCCACTATGTGCACGTCCAGTGCTTCAGCAGGGATGCTTTTTGCCAGAACAGTATAAATTATATCAGAGATATGCACAAGGGGCAGAGGGGATTATATTCTTTCCACAGCTCCCAGCCCCGATGCAGCTATCCTGATGGGGTGATCCCCATGGGGGGGTGTTTGTGTCCCATGCTGCTTCTCGCTTAGCTCGACTCACACGTTCATCAGCTGGAAAAGCAGCAGCTGCTAAAAGGGAATGGCTGAACGAAGCAGCATAAACACAGGACTTCAAACAGCTGCCAGCAAATTGGTTTTAAAGCGGTATATACAGGTATAATCTTTGAGCCATGGATGTGAGTCAGGGTTGGATGGCGTAATGCAGTTCAAGGATGCGTATATATTAATCTCTGTATTTCTTGGTTTGGGTCTTTCTTTTCCATTTGTTATTTTTATCAAATACTGATTTCATTAAAATGGTACCTCATTCTCCTTGGATTATATTTAAATAGAAATAAAATCTGATTTCTAGATGCTTGGAAACACGTCTGCATGGCCTGTCAACCTCTAAATATCCTCATGTCTGCCTGAACAGCCAAGACAAAGCCCCATCTCTCAGACTTTCTGAAACTGGATGAGACCACTCTATGGGTGATGACTGGTAACCGTGAGCACCTCTGGGCACAGGCAGGCAGGTAACCAAAGGGGTCTCAACTGCATCTGAGGCAGTCGAAATGCCCCTGGCAGCTCAAGATGGGGCTGGGTCCCTTGTTGCAGTGATGGTCTTTGTCCGATTCTGCTGAACCTACCATTGGAAAGACCTAAAAATACATGCCCAAGGGCTCTCTGTACCCAAAATTCTGTTATTTAGGGTTAAAATTAAGAAATTTCATTGTAGTCCCTACTTCATTATGAAATGAATGAAGGTGGTGGGGGAAGGGGAGCGAAAGGACACAAAATTTTTGGGCAGCAGAAGTCAGCTGCTTTCAAGGAAGAACTTATTCAACCTAGAAACTCCAAGCAGAAACACATGGTGAAATCCACTTCTGTTCATACCAGAGCATTTTACAGTCGTGAAGGAATTCATCATCCAGCTGTTACTGGTGCTGTTATTAGCCTCATTTCATAGAAGGCTGTTACTGGTGCTGATTAGCCTCATTTCATAGAAGGAAGCAGATGGAAAACAAGGTTTAAACAGTCATGAAGAAACAGAATATGGTATTTATAGGAAGGTCTTAATAAAATAAATCCTTCCCAGTGGAAAAAGTCACATCTTTTTTAGCTGTGTTAATATATAAGAACTATTATATGCTATAAAATAGTACTCCAGTGTTGATCTGGCCTAAGTGATCATGTTTATGAGTATGCTCAAACAGCACTGAATCATATAATGGATTATATGACAAAGCTGTGTGCATGGGAAGGAGGATAAAATCACATCTTTAAATCTTTGCAGTTAACATAGGCATGTTGATCTGCCTTTGGCTTATTGTAGGTGGTCATCTTTGCTTCTAACACACAAGTCTCCAATGCATGTGTTGGGTATTTTACTGTCAGAAGTGGACCAAGCATATTTTGTGAGACAGCAGACGTGCTAGTACCTAGACAGAGATGAATGAACTCAGGTCATCTATGCAGCCTGGCTGCCAGTACGTGAAAAAGCCACATCTTCTCAGGGGCCCATCCAGCCGGTTTGAACAGCAGTCCTAGAGGCACAACGCAAAAGGCTCTGTGTCATATTGCCACGCCAAAAATATTCTCTTTATTCAGTTCACCAGTGTTTCAGTCTAGCATCTCATGTGGTGCAAAGCTGAGTATTGTACATTAGGGTGGGGGATCAGCAATAGTTTAAACCCAACACAGACTGAAGGGTTGTCCTGACGATGTTTTGCTCTTATATGGCTCTTGATGTGTGTGTTTGACATTATGGGATTGGTGGTTAAAAAAGGCACTGAAGTCGTCCCTTTTCCCCATGAGTGTTTTCCGAGCCCATTAAAGAGAAAAAATAGTCTCCTCTGGCAGCAAACAGAGGTAACCACCAGCCTTTGGTAGATATCACCAATTAAAAATTAAAATAGTGAGGTAGGAGGTTCTTGGCAGTAGGAAACCCTGAATGCCCGAAACTGATGAAGCAACATCCCGGTTATGAAAGTGCTCTCACTTCCCCTAGAGCAGTAGCTTGGCAAAATACCCCATCTCATGGGGCATCATGTGATTTACCATCCTTGTTTTCTGGAATAAGACTTTTCTAGATGTTCGGTCACATTATTCAGCTCATTTATGCTATTGTTCGAGACTGTCAAAATGATGCTGGGTCAAAATGTATGAAACAGCAACAGAGAGTTTACTTCTAATTATTCTCTCGTTTCTCCTGCATTGGAAAGCATGTTAAAACAAGTGAGTCTAATGAGCCCTGCACTTCTGTAATCACATGCTTGCAGGATGCTCGCCCAACGGCACTTAAGTGCTTCAGTGTCAAAACTCCTGCCCTGTTCAAAGGGAGCAGCGTGGAGGTTTGCAGGAAGAAGCCAGCTCTAGGGAGGGAAGTTTGTTGCCTCTTTTTCTTGGTAATTCTGCAGGAGAGCCTCTGCGCTGTGAAGCAGTATTAATGCCTTAAACATCTGCACTTACAGACTCCACCCAGGAGGGCACCCTCAGACTTACAGTTTCCATCTTCCTGGGGGTGTGACAGGTGTAACAGCCTCTGCGCTGATTTCTAGAATAACACAGCTTCTCTCTTAGTAGCAGGCAAAAGAAAAATCCTTAGGACACTTCCCTTGTTGCAGGTTCCTCACAAATTTGAAGTATCCTTTGGGTCATCGGCCCCAGAGCCCACTCTGGTTGCTCAAGATCCCTTTTTAGCAGCTTTCCTGCATGCTGAGTCCATCCACTTGCTATCCCTGATGTCAGATGTCTCAGGGCCAAAAAGAAATATTTGGAACAGCAGGCTGTTTCTCTTTTATTTCCCTTTTTTTTTTTATTTCAGCAACAAGTATTTATTTGGCTCTCTTTATAAAGGGCAAGTATTGCTTGCAAATAGTTTCACTGATGTTTTTTTCCACCACCACCTTGGTTATAATTGGCCTCCCACCTCCAAACTCTGCTAGTAGCTTCCTACAGTTTCATCAGCTCTCTTTGACTGACCTGGTCAGTAGTTAGTTGTTAATGTGGTCTGCTTCTCATGATCCTGAATCTGGTGGTTATGAGCTAAATGTATTGGCAAAAGTGGCTGACTCATAGGATAGCAAGGTTTGGAAGGGACATCTGGTCCGATGCTCTGCTTAGATCAGGTTGCTTAAGGCCTGGTGCAGCAGTTTTTAATGTCTCCAAGGATGGAGGGTCAACAACCCAAGACCTTCAGAGGCACTCTGGTATGTATTAACCTTTACAGTAACATAGCCAAAATCCACAGTTGTGCATTAATCTTCCCAGTCACCACCCCACTGAGACGAGTCATACTGGCAAGTATCTGCCCTTGCCTGGAGCTGTCAGAGCAGCCTCCTTGCTCAGGGCCACCAGCTCCTCCAGCCCTGGGACCTCCCATCCCGTCTCTGCTCTGCAGGGATCACTACAGCAGGAGCTGCCTCCGGGTCCTGCTGCCTCTTTTGAGGACACTGAGACACTTTGGTTATCTTTCACACTGTTTATGAAAGGACACAGCTCATTACTCACTGATTTACTAACGTTTCTGTGGGATTGTTTTTTAAAGCAGCTTTAACAAACTTTTTTCATTACTATGAACTGAGAGCAAATTTATTTCTTGATTTGTGACAAGGAGTTTTCCGGCTGCCCCCAGAGAGGAGGAAAGCAGCGAGCTGGAAAAAAACCAACCAACGTTAAAAAACCAGTACAGGAAAGGCAAGTCACCTTTTCCTCTTTTCACCAGTACAGGAAGGACGAGTCACCTTTTCTCCTTCTCTTTGCCAGTACAGGAAGAGCAATTCACCTTTTCCCTGGTCTCTTCACAACTTCCACATTTCAGCCAATCCACGACACAAAACAGTTTCTACTTGCGCATTAGCTGATTTCTGCTCTTGGCACTGTTTCGTTGTTTTCAGATGGGCCTACATGGCATTTGCCCCGCAGTTACTGATGGAGCTTCTCTAATGGGTTTCACCACGGTCTTGCTGAAGGGCCTGAGATCAGAGGGGAAACCACGCGATCCCAGGGCTGCAGGGTGAGGGCATGAATGGTTGCCAATGAACTATTTAAACAGGGAACAGGCAGCCATGGGGCACGTGAGAGGGAGCTGTGACCACTGTGATGCTGGGAGAAGAGTGTTAGGGCAGCAGCTAGAGACCTGAGAAAGGCCTGGGGGAAGAAAGGTCAATGAGAATTTTAAAAAAGCTAAGAAGAGCTTTATTTTCAAAAACAAAATGAAAAAAAAAATTGAAAAAAGCCCCTTTTGTTAGGAGGCAGGCTGTATAATGCAGTGGAATGTCTTCATTATCACTAATACACCTAATGGCTGTAAATTAATGTCCTCCTTATAAAGAAACCCTGAAATACCACCTATAAAGATTCACCACATGTAACTCACCAAGAAAAAACGAGGAGTAAAACCACATGTGACGCCACCTCTTAAAAAATTAATACCCTTGCCAAATGTTATTAAAAACCACTCATGCAATTATGACTAAGACAAATGGCAAACTACAGTTCAAGACATTACAGCCTTCAAAGGGTTAATTAACTGGCCTTCATCTAAACTTTCCAGTGCTTCATTTTTTCATGATGCATTTGCTTGAGCCGCAGCCCTGAGTCTGCTGTCCGGCTATCATTAAAAACATCAGGTGAAGGCTGGCATTTGGGTTAGGACCTTGCGGAATGATTATTGGGGGTGAGATTATTGAGGCTGAAATTATTGAGGCTAAAGTTATATCCACACTTCATAAAAGTTAACTTTCAGAGTGGAATGTGCCTGGCACGCTGGAAGTTGGTTCAGTGATTGTCCCCTAAGCAACACCACCTGCACTCTTAGATACTGGGAACACTGGGGTAGCTTGGTGTTCTAATCTAAGGGAGATAATGGGAGGAGGGAGTGAAGCAAAGGCTTCATGGCCAAACTGGTCCATAAATCACTGCAGATCCGGGGGCTGGATGGAACCATGGAACCATGCCCAGACCAGCGCAGTAACATCATGACCTGTGGGTGAACTTTGCTCATTATACCCTTATTATAATACTAAAATACACACCTCCATCCCAAAGTTACCCACCTCCAAGGTACAACCACCCCTCACTGAGCGTGCGCTCTGAATTCCTCTGAATCTATACCTTTACATCAAAGCGAGGAATCAATCAATAATAAAAGTATGTATGACTAGAGCCACTCAAGCTCTACCTAAACATAAAATAGTATAAGAATGACCCCAAGAGAGAGAAACATTGGAGAAGAGATCATCATGGACTACTGGGATCCGTCGATGGGCTGAACCTCTCTTCCCACTCTAGGGACGCCTGTTGGGTAAGAATCGAACTCTTGGTTATGCTGAGTGACTCCCCGGGAAATTTAGAGAAAAAGCTTGTTAATTTGTGTTTTGTGTTTTAGCGCTTTATATTTGCACGTGCTTTGCAGACATTGCATTTATCACCAGCAAACCGATAAGAACCTGTATTTCTGTTGCTTCAATAAACAGCACTATTAGGGAATCTGTCCCTGAAGAGTTATTGGGCACAACAAATGGCTTCAAGCTGCATCAGGGGAGGTTTAGGTTGGCTATTAGGAAAAATTTCTTCACTGACGGAGTGGTCAGGCATTGGAACAGGCTGCCCAGAGAGGTGGTGGAGTCACCGTCCCTGTAGGTATTTAAAAGACATGTAGACGTGGCACTTCAGGGCATCGTTTAAGAGACGTGGTGGTGTTGGGTTGATGGTTGGACTTGATGATCCTAGAGGTCTTTTCCAACCTTAATGATGCTATGATTCTGTGACTAGACTAGCAGTGATCATCCTCTTAGTGAATCCCTCATGGACTAACAGGAACCTGTCTTTCACTGTTAGTGAATCTGTCCATGAAGCGATATTGGGCACAACTAGACTAATAGTGATCGTACTGTTAGTGAATCCGTCACGGACTAACAGTGCTGAATTCAGTATCACTCAGAATCTAAGCCCAGCTGCCCCCAGCACCTCTGACATCTGAGGATGAGCTGGATCACAAGGGGGTTTATTTTCTGCCAATTTTTTTCACCCATTAATGCAACAGACCTCAACGATGCATCCATGGCTGGGACTATGTCATCCCCCCACCTCAGACTTCACACAATGCTATTCGCATAAAATTCCTGCAAACAGGGGGGAAAAAAAAAGATAAATTAGCCAACTAATGTGACAGGTGATGTCAACGCCAACACGGCAAGCGTGTCCCCCTCTGCCAGCACCCCTGCCTGCCTTTCTGTGGTCAGACCAGAAGCATAAACCTCTATTCTGACCCAATCTGACACCCATCACCTCCAAAACTCTAATGCTTTAAACCAGTCTGGCATCATCAACATATTGTCTGCTAGTTGCTGTGAGAAACAGTCTTCCTGGAGTGGAGCTCCCAGAGCTGATGAACTGTTCTCAAATCCTCCCTAAGGCCTCAGATTTTTATTAATATTTTTTGGCCTGTGCTGGCTAACCCCATTTGGACGTGACAATGAGGGTGTTTTCAATAGGCCACAACCACTCGTACAAAAAACCCCTCTTGGCGATCGGCGGCTCTGAGGTAACGCTCTGGTTTGCCTTGGACATAGGAGCCATATTTGCTTTTTAACCAAACTGTGACGGGGTTGTGAAGCCACTGGTTTCTGAAGTGAGAGGTCAAACTCACACAGGCCTGTGTGAGGTTTCATAATGGAGGGAAAGGACTTTGGAAAGACCAAACTGGATGTTTTCTCAGGAAGAAAAATACTAGCTGAGAGCCGAGCTGGGGCCATCATTTCCTGGGGGTGTACAATCAGGTGAGAGTCTGTTCTGCTCAAAGACACGCACTTTACACCTTTTTATTTTCTGGCTTTTGACAGCAGGTAACGGTAGTCCTTTTGTTTGATAGTAGCATAAATGAAGACCAATGCCAAAAGCCCATCCCCCAACACAGGCACGAGGTTTGGGTCAGTACAGGGCTGGAGCAGGAGTCCAGCACCACACCAGTTGTAAGGTACCTGCGCCGCATGCCTCAGGACTAAGCTTTCACAAGGATGGAGAAAGAGCTTCCCCCTTTTCCTGAGGGAAGGTCAATACGGAGGCAAAATATGACAGACGATTCCCAAGGATGCCCCATTTCTGCAAGATGATATGGACCAGCAAAGCAAGGGAAGCTCAGCATGGAAGAGCACATTTTGGACTGCAATCATGGGAAAGTAGCCCCAAGCCTCCAGAGCTGCCCCAGCAAGGATGGGGACAACGTCCACTGAGCCCCCCAAGAAAAAGTAGCTCTTCAAAGACAGTGCATGGGAACAGCCCGGGGAGCAGAGGACATGTCCTGGTAGAGGCGGCTGCAGCCAACCCCAGGGCTTCAGGTGATATGGGCACCACGCCCTGGCAGGAAGGTGCTGCTTTGGCCCCTTGGTTCCCCTTGGGCTTTTTCCCTTAGAGAGACCTTTATTCTCCTATATTTGCTCACTGGGAAAAAGCACTTGTGACTTAATTCAATCTGATGCCATTCTGACTTCGATTAAGAAAACAGCCTCAATATTTTTGTTGTTCTTTCCTACACCCTATCTTCATCCCATATTAAAAAAAAATTGCTCGTGTTGCTACCTATCCCCCCAGCACCACCAGCAGAGGTAACAAATGACCTTGTTTGGTCTCCCCCCTTGCAGAGCTGAAGATCCCATTAGCCACCTCCACCGCTGCATGGGAGCTCACGCGCTGCTGCTGACGGGAAAGCACTCACGCAGGGAAGTTGCAGGAGAAGGGGTCCTTTGCAAAATACAGTGGGTGCCCCAGCGAGTGTTAGCTCTCTGGGGAAGATCGGGGCCTCAGCCAGAGGGAGAGGCTGAAAATGCCACAGACTGGCTTATGGCAGGCTGTGCCTTACTGAGTCCTCAGGGCTGGCCCTGCTTTTTCCTGTCACTTTGATCTCATCACCAGCAGGCAGCAGCCTGCTGAGCTGCGGTCCCGCAGCCGCCCGGTTCACAGCCGCTAGCGCTCCAGCCACACAGGAACATCTCACAGTCTCTGCCATCTTTCTCACAGGAGATGCATCCTAATTAAATTATTTCAGTCTCATTTTAGTGCTGGAACTTAATGGAGCTTCTCACCGTTTTCCTGAAGGTGATGTGCCCCAGGAAACAACATAGGTGCAAGGAAAGAGCTTTTGAAAACTTGCTGTGAATTTTGAGACTGCATGTTATACCCCAGATGCTAGTAAAAGTAGTGTACTAAAAGTCATGTCAACATTTTAAGAAGGAAAAAAGGTAAAGTAGCAATGTAAATAATATATCTGTTAAAAAAACAAAAACAAAAACACAAAACCAAAACAACCCACCAAACCCTAAAAACGGGGGCCAGTGCAGGAAGTTTCAGCTAAAAAAAAAGTCACACCCAAACCAGGCTGCCTCATTGAAGTCATCAACTAGGGAGTCAAGAAAATTAAAAAGTTAGGGTCAACTCTTCAAAAATTACTTGGTTTTGTCATGTTCTGCCTGGATTTTGGTTTATTTATACCTAGTTTGGGCCACAGCATTGTGAATTCCCAGCACTGCACATCCCTATTCAGCAACTGAACCCAGCACATCCAGTCCAAGGGAATAAGCCACAGCTGATACTTCAGCACATGCCCCCGCACTGTAGCTTCAGGACAAAGATCTTCCTGGAAACAGAAACTACCAGTGCTCCATAAAAGTTTCATTTTAATTTTTAAAGGTTTAGAAGCAGTGAAATAAAAAATATTTTTTTAAAGTTACAGTAATTTCTCTAGGAGATTTTGTCATTCCAGGTTTGGTGATGTGTGGGTGATGCTCACTGGAGTCAGTTGCAGGAACAGTCAGCGGGAATCTCGCCGTGCCTTCACACTGGTTTAGCACTTGGCAGACTATAGCCACTGCAGGCTTTGTATGAGGACACCTTTTTTCCCAAATGAGCCAGAAGCAAAAGCATGTGTTTTTCCTCTGCTATCCCATCCAAGCTCCTTGGTGGCAGCATCCTGCCTAACACCCCCTCTCGCCTGGGCAAATGCCCCGGCAAGCAGAAGGGACTGGGAACACAGCGCTCTCGATCCGACGGACCCATCTGGGGAGCGAACTTCCAGAAAACCTTGAAGATGCCAAGATTCCCACACCGCAGGAATCACTGCAGAAGCATGCATTGGTCTGTCCGCAGCCGTGACTGAAACACCATGCCCAACAACCACTGCTGCTGTTCAGGCTGAAATGCATCTGCATTAATCTGCAATGGAACTAATGGAGATCTCATAAAGCCCAACAGGAGTCAGATTAAAGGAATAAAAAAAGCAGGAAGAGAGATGTGAAATGCAGGAGCCAAAAAAAAGGGAACCTGTCCAGCCAGTGTCCCCCCCACTGTCTGGTCTTCATCGAGGGCCAGGGGATGAGGGACCAGAATTTTGCTCACCAGGGTGGCCAAGAGGTAGTGGGGAGCTCTTACCTGGGTTTCAGCCTGCAGAGTGATGTTCCCCTAAGCACTTCAAGCCATTTTAGCAAATTTGGGCATTGCTCTGAGTGCACAGGAATACCGAAGGCATGACTGTAATATGTGTGACAGATCAATTATAAACTGGGGAGAGATCCCTCCCAGATAAATTATTTTCCTGAACTGCAACCAGGCCACAGCTGCCAGTTCTCTGCCCATCTCATACAGTCGGGCGCCACACTGGAGGAGTCGCTGGCCTTGTCTCCCATCTCCCCTGGGAAGCGCAACTTTTGGTACCCACGGGGCGAAATGAGATGCCAAACAGGCATGGCCGTGCCCAACTCTGCTGGTCACTGCCCTGCTCCCTCCCCTGGGACTTCACTGACTTGTGCTTGAACATGGTGGAATATAAAGGTTGTGTATTTCCCTGGTGAGTCTCTCCTCACCCACGGGAGATTTTCTAGCATCACTCCTAGACTCCTTTGCTGACTGCTTTTCTTGTCTTATTCCCAGTGGACATGGAGACCAAGCTATTCCTTTCAGCTTTGCAACTGCCTTTCATATATTTAAAAAGTTAAGCCTCCCCTCAGCATTTCCTTCTGACTTTATTCTTAAAGAGGCTTTAAACTCAGAGTTTAGGTAGAAGGTGAGGTCTAGAATAAGACATGGCTCTTGTGGGAGTTTGCTCCAACCTCTTCACCCAGCTGATGAGAAAGATGCTTTCTGGCAGAGCTGGCCATGCTGGAAAGCTGGATATGTCCTCCAGAAGCTGCATTGGTGACCACAATGATCCCTTCAGAGCTGGCTGAAAGCTGTTGCACGTTGGGGTAGACTTCTGCGCTCTTTTGAAGGTGGCGAGTCCTTGGTGCTGGGGCAGTGCACTGCACCACACAGTGTTTGAGGCCAAGGATTTCATTGGCAAGTGTCCCAAGCTGCTATTGTCGCACAGGGGAACATGTGTCACGGGGCCACAAGCTGCCAGGACAGGCAGTCTCTCAAACGTGTATGGAGATGCCACCAGGAGGCTTCCCCTGGTAAGAAATCCCAGGGGAAGCTCCAAACCTTCCCTGTGACCTTCAAAGCGAAAGCCCAACTGCACAAAGTTTCCCAGAATGCTTTCTTCGCCTCCCTTCTGCTGGACACATGAGAAACAAACCCAAATATACTCAAATAAAGTACACTGAGGAGCGGGTTTTCCCTGATCTGCTCAGGCTGCCGCATGGAGACTGTGATTTCCAAGACACCCTGGGGGCGAGGTGCCCTGCTCCAGTACCTGCCAATGAGCAGGCAGCAGGTTACCAAAAGAGAAGCTAAATTTCAATTTACAGTCCATTGCTGCCAAGTGGCCACCTTTATCACAGGCAAAGGTGAAATGGTTTATTCCTTGGTTTTTGGCAGAAACCAAGGAGCCGGGTTGTGTGGAGGAGGAAGGCAGCTGCTAGCCAGAGTTCCTGTCCCAATAGCAGACAGCTGGTCACTGAGATACTTCTCTCAGGCAGTTTTTCATCTGTGGAATGAAGCAGAAGTGCACATGGGAGCTCTGACTGTAGCAGCCCTGCATGAGCTGAAATTGGTTAAATTTCTAATTGGAACAGGCTGCCCAGAGCGGTTGTGGAGTCTCCTTCCCTGGAGACATTCAAAACCCGCCTGGACACGGTCCTGTGCCCCCTGCTCTGGGTGTGCCTGCCCAAGCTGGGGGGTTGGACAAGATGATCTCCAGAGGTCCCTTCCAACCCCTGCCATTCTGTGATTCTGTAAACTCCCAGCTTGGCTTTTATCACAGGACTAAATCCGGTGATGGTAACCTAAGCTCCTAATGCAGTGATATACCTACATAAGATGTTGCAACGGGGCAGTTTTTAATCTCTTATAAGTTAGCAGTCACCTTCTCTGAGGTGCAAACTGCCACCAAAAGCCTTTTAAGCTGCAAACTGCCTCAAGTCGGTTGTTCGGCTCCCAGGGACAAGCAGTGAGCCTGCCTCCATGCAGCCGCCCGCTTTGCCACTCTGAGCAACTACACACTGAGTAAGTCAGGAGCAAGTTACATGCACAGCGAGTTTCTGAGGCGTAACGGGAGGGGAATAGCCTGACTTGGGAGGTCAGCCCCCCTGGCACGGAGCCTGCAGCCGGCAGCGAAACCTGCCCAGCAAGGAGCTTTTACCTCTCTGCCACCACTTTTAGCTCTCGCACAAACCTAGCTTGGAAGGAACATTGATGGAGTTTAGCAACCTGTTCTTTTGATGATTTCTAAGTGAAAGGGGAGTAGAAAAGAGCCCGCAAGTCCTCAGTGTTAACACTTTAATGCTTGCAGTTTTTCTCTTTGAGTAGGTTTGAGTAGATTGGGGTTGGGGTAAGAGCAAAAAACTGATGGGTTTGAGGGTTCTGAGGCATACTGGTAGCAGTATTCCTGCAACTGGAAGCACAAGAAGCAGCCCCCAGGTTACGTGAAGAAGACTCATGGAGCTTTTAAACTTCCATTTCCAAACCTGTAGGATTCACATTTTCAAATTTTCTCTCCCATCTTTAAGGGCCAAATCTTTGTTCTAATAAAGCAGCTGCTTAGGTCAGTAAAACTCCTGGAGTATTTGAAGAGCTCAGATATTGACTAAAATCCCAAATACAAACCCGTGACCAGTACAACCAGTGATTTCTTCCCTTTCCATCAGTCTTTAATATTTCAAGCACTGACCTCTGGTTGACCTTCCCTAAAAACACCTCCCTGGATATCGATAGCCATGCAAAGCTCAGTGCAGACACTTGGCTCCGTGCTGCAGACAATGAGGTCGGGTTTAAAACCCCAGCAGTTTGATAGCAGGGAGAGTAGGAACATGCTCCTGCTGCAGAAGCAAGATGCCACCTTGCTAAAAACTCCCCTTGGACTGCACCCTTTTCTAGGCAAAGGGTTAAACATTTCAGCACAGAGCCACGAAATGCTGAGATTACAGACAGAGCTGGAAGTATTATTGCTAAGTGTCCGACGCAGCGTCTGCACGTCCAGCTCCTCGTAAGTGTTCACAAACAAGCCCTTTGCACAGAAATTTTTCCTTATGAGATGCAGGCATCAGCATGTGTTTTAGCAGCAGTTGAACCATTTTTTTTTTCACTTCCAAATATGCAGAAAAAAAGGTGGCGTTTTAAATTCTCATTTATAAAATTTTTATTTTTAACATTTGCCCTAAACCAGTGAAGTCAACAGCTCAGAGATATGAAAAATGACAGGGATCAAGGGACGCAAAAGCTGGAAGACGACATTTTTGAGGAAGCAAAACGTCTTTGGAAGAGTTTGGATGTCTTTGATTTAAGCATGAGAATTTGACACGTCCAAAAACTCCCCCTACACACATCTCATTCCCTGAAATCTCTTATGCGCTGCCATGCTCTACAGAGCAAACCCCACACAAACTGCTCCCAAAGAGCTAACGTCAAAGACTCGCTTTCACAGTTACGGGGACAGGACAGACCTCACTGCGGTCATTTCTCCCGTAAGCTAGGGTCACCACGGCAAGGAGAACAGGACTTTATCCCTTATTTTCAATATTATAAAATGCAGGCAGTATCTAGATTTCAGGGAGCCCCACCAGGATTAGAAGTATGAAAAGCTGGGGAAACCAGCTGTAAACTATATCAAACAGAAAACAGCAGTGATGGGTTTAATCCCAGGGCAAAAGGTGCAGCTTCCCTAAGCATCTCCCTGCACAAACCTAGAATTGAACTTGCTGAATCCAGTAGCAAAATATTTCCATTTCATCCTCCCTTTTCATGTACAGAGAATTTGTATGGGGGATCACGAGGTGAGGTTAAAAAAAGACCGAAAAGGAAAAAACCACTAACAATGATCAGCTTGCAAATAATTAGGATGCAGAGGATGTGAGCTCCCTTACACTTCATTCAGCACATTAGAAAGATCCAACCACCGTCTTCCTGCAGGACCCCGTTCAGTAAGGAGGATGGTTAATCCGTCTGCTGCATCTTCATGCATCCCTGGGCCCTACTTAATGTATATTGAGCAAACTGAAAACTAACCTCCTCCTGCTGTTCCTTCGCTGTGTCTGGGGAAGAGCATTCCTGCGGGATATCTAAACCCTTCACAATATTTTTCCTCTGAGGCTGCATGGTGACATTCACCCTATTTTACTGCTGATGGGTGAAGGCAGAGAATACTTAAGTCTTTAGCCTTCCTTTTCAAACACAGGAATCATGGTTTAAGTATTCTTACGTGTGACACACAAGGCTGGAATGTCCACAACATACTTTTTTAAAATAAAGGTTGGAAAAAACTAGCTCCTGTGTTCCTTTATAAACTTGTATGCAGCTCATGAAAGCTATATCGTGAATCCATTTGGAAAGGAAGCTGCTTGTGCTGCTGCGGTGGCAGCTGAAGATCTCTGGGTCTAAGCCAGCAGCACAGATCAGACCTGCCTGTTACGGCTTCTGCGGCAGGATAACGCACACACGAACCAGAATCAGGAGAGCACAAAGCTGCTCTAGTTCGTAACTCTGCATCTTCACAGGAGGCAATTTTCCTGAGCAGTCTGAAGCAACGCACCACCCTGAAGCAGACCCGAGCAGCTCAGGCGGTTCCAGCTCACCCTGCTCGCGCTGGAGTTGATGTTGGCCATCATGACAAACCCCTGCGGCAAAATGTTCTGGGGCTTTGCCTGTTGGAGGCCACAGCTTTCTACTGTTTTCTTCCTTTTCTTCTTGAAAAGTGCCTTCTAATGGCTTGGCGTAATTTGTTGTCCTACATATAGTTGAATAGAAGCATAATTATGGCCACAAAAGGGAGTATTTTTTTTACACAACAAAACAGAAGGAACACAACACAGCTAGGCTGCTTTGGTAGAAATGTCTAGTTTGATCAAAATGGGCCTGAACTATCATTCAGTCCACAGATTATTAAAAAAAAATTTTAAAATATGCCTGTCAGAGGCTTTTCTTACTCATTTCTGTTTAGCAGAACAAGCAAACAATATGAAAGTGTCTGTACTTCTAGCAGCATAGGGAACATTAAGATATCCTCTAGGTTTTATTTCTAAGTAAGATGTCTCTTAAAATAATGCATTCTTTAATCCAGTGCAGTGTCACCTAGGTAGGACCTGCTGGGTGATTAACGGGTTGCAAAAACCCAACACAATTAAAGAGTTTCATTTCGTCGGCTGAAAGCTGAAGGAACCGGAGATTAAACTGTTTTTGGAAGCAGGAGTTGGGTTCTTATGAATTCTTTATATCCACATGAAAGAGCATTTGTAAAGATTTAAATATGTCACTGGAAGCTCATCTCCACCATCCACCTACCCGTGGAGAGCAAGGGGCTTCTCCGGGTCTCACCCGACTGACATGGAGCAAGGACGGCAAAGCCACAGCTGCAGAGTCCCGGGCACCCTTCAAACAGTTCCAAGAGGTTTTCCTCCACTGATGCTGCCACACAATTACAGCAGGACTGTACTAATCAGGGGGCTGCTGGACAACGCAAGTCTGACAGCTCCAACGCCTCCCCGAGCAGCACCCCAATGGGGTCAGGCGTGGCTGAGGTGAGGGATGCTGGTCCCCCCCTCCCAGCCATGGAAGGCCAGCCTCCTGCCTGAAGCCGGTCTTGGTGCGCACCCCCTCCCAACACACGCTGGGCGGGAGGCGTTGGGCCTGCTCCTACAGCATCCTGAGCTTAAACTTAGTGCTGAATCCATAATCGGCCTAGCACTGGGAGCCTGGCAAGGATGCATTTGGAAGGAGGACTGTGAAAGTCCCTTGACACTACAGTGGCACCTTCAAACCTTTAAAATGAAGTCACTATTTAATAGTTACATGGATCAGCTGCAGCCCACTCACCGCGGCCTTCTGTACACGTTTGGGAAACCGCCTCCTTAAAAAAGGATAAAACTCCATACCGGAACAGTATCCAAAGTTTCAGAGACGACTGCATTAGCTTACTTTATTCATTCTTGTAACATACTTCCAACTTTGATGCGGAGTTCTGCTAACTAATATCTAGTCAAAGACAAAAACCCCTAAGTCAATCCGTGAAGACTAAGCAGTTTCATAACCTTCAAAATAAGTTCTTGAATTTTTTATAGTATTTGATAGCAGCTTTTTATTGGTTACAAAACCTAAGCCCATATACAAAATTAGGAACACATTTAGATGCCTCTTTGAAAGAACGTTTTAGTCTATTTTAACTGATAGTTTAAAAAAATAATAAAAACAATGCAATTTTAAACACTGTTCTGAAAACGTAAAAGTGCAGCAATATACTTTGTTTCCTTTATTAACTATGAAATGGTGCAATCCCAATCAAAAGCTGATAAGGTCACAACAGAAAGAACTGAGCAAACGCTTTGCCCTGCCTTACCCAGTTCTCCCATGTTCACTTTTAACGTAACGCATTGAGTGCAAGAAAAGGATCAAATCTTCACAGTACTGGAAAACTGTTGTTTCGATATCAATTTGTCTGTAATCTCTAGGATAATAGTGAGCGCAGGCTGAACAGGGTATCCGTCAGTCTATATGGCATATAGGGAGACTAAATTGCATTAGAAGGGGGGAAATATTTGTTCACAATAACATCTGCTGGAACTCTAATTTCACAAAACCTTTGTGACCTTACCTAACTTTGACTTTTTATTGTTTAGTTTTTTTAGCGAACACCACACAGTTTCAAGATTTTAGACTATAGTGTGTGAATAGGATGCAGTTACCATATGAAGCTTCAACTCAACTTTTGGGAAAAGAAAAAAGGCACAATGAACTTCAACTCAATTTTATGTGCACAAGAGTTGAAAAATCTGAGCCACCTTAAAGAGAAATTGATTCTAAAATTTATAAAACCTATAAATAATCAGAGGCCAAACCACTATATTAAAACAGATTATCTAGCAAGTAAAAATCTTGCAGTTTAAACATACGCTTGTATCCAGCTGAGATACAAGACAACTCACTCTTTAAAGTGGCTCCACCTTGGCAGATATATATTTAATGAATGCACACCTGCTATGCGTTGTTCATCAGTGGAAAAACAGCTGATCCACAAAGCTCTGATGGCATCTGTCCTTATCTTCATCACAGTAAATACAACCCACATCCAATAACTAAATTAGTTTAGATTTTTCTATCCCTTCACATCAATGCATTGGGAAATTACACCCAGTAAACAACAGCAACAAAACCAGTTTGTGTGATAGCTTACAGAATTTCAAAATTGTCGATCTTCACCCCAGCAATACCAAAATCCCTTCGAAAATGACTGGGTCAGACGGTTTTCCAAAAGCAATGACCTCACATACGTTAGGTAAAGTTATTTAATGTGCGCTGCACATCAGGTTTACGCTGAGTAACGGCAGCTTCCATACAGCCTCACACATCAACCAGTTTGTATCTTTTTTTAATCACGTGAATAAGATTTGAGACTAATTTCTGAATTACTCTTCCAATACTCCAAGAATGAAGCTTTTATGACGCTTCTAAGTAGTTGCTGGTTTGTTGCCAACCACATCATCATAAGCACTGGTTACTAAGTAAAAAATAGTTTAAGACTAAATTACAGTAAACATGAAAGCTCCACAGTTTAAACCCAATATAAATCAACCATATCCAATTATCAATTTAAAACAAAATATATTGACTACTGAAAGTTGAAAGCAAGATTCTTTTTAACTAATACATTTTTGGACAGATTTTTTTTTTGTGTTTGTTTCCTACAGTCTGGGACTCTTGCTTTCAGCTTAAACAGAAGTTCAAGTCCATAACAGGTTGTAGCTCAGGTAAAATACCATGCACAGCATTTGATTACTTCAAAACAGCAGGAACACACAGGCTGAAGTGAGTGGTCAAATAGGGCTCGCTGTTCTCAAAAATTAGGTATAATGGCAAAAGCTTTACCAGTCCAAATCTACAGTTCGTTCTCCAACCCTGGTTTCTGAGGCAGTTAATGAACACACATCAATTACTGATAGCTGAAGTAGTTTTTTTTGTTTGTTTTAAACTTAAGTGTTTAATCAATTGCCAAGTGTTTGTTTTTGTTTGTTTTTTTTTTTTTTTTAAGTTACTTTTATTTCAGTTTCACCAATGAAATTCATTTGGCTTGCATTTTTTAATCTATTCTTCCACATAAAGTATATGAAAATATGTTTGTGGAGGACGATGATGCAGGCTCAGAGCAGACTGGGCCCCTGTAAAGTCTTCCAAAATGTACGCATCATACCAAAGTGTCTTGATCCACAGCGCACCATTTTCCAAAGAAGCTACTTTTCCGTGGAAAGCCAATGTGCCACCACTATGGAATATTCTTAACAAAACTGCAGATTGCGGCTGTCAGCATGTGGCACCAGGAAAAAGGCAAAAAAAGGTAGTTGGGACTGTTAAAAAGAATTCTGAAACAGTTTAAGAGATCATGCATATGCATTTACAGTCCATGTGATAGTGACGTTTGGCAACTGCAAAGTGACCGATACATGGCTTGCTTTAGAAGCATCAAAACGAAGAGGCATGTGTGTCTTGGAGCCTTTTGTTTCTTCACTTGGTAGCCATCTGGTGGTGCTTCGTACTGGTGTGGGACAGAGAAGCTGCACTTTTTTGAACTTAAAAATTGAATTCTTTTGTTTGAAGGTTGGCTGTTGGGTCAAAGTTGTAAGTACCTCCTTGAGTGGCTTCAGGAAGGAGACTGGGATCTTCATCGATCTATAAAATACAACAAAAATACATGAGAGGCCAATTCCCTTCACAATTCAGTACACATAGACGAGATTCACAAATGCTCATCTTTCCTTTTTTTTATTATTGCAATAAAATTAGATGAGGTTTTCCAATTCAATTCCTCAAATACGTTTAAAAAGGACAATATATCAACTCTGTTCTAATACCACTAGGGAAAAGGAAAATTGTTATGGTTAAAGGCTAGGTTGCTGCTTGGTCAAAGCAGTTATTTTAGCTGTGCAATTTAATTTTCAATGACAATTTTTAGTACCCCTTGAGCTGGCTATTCACTAATTGTGAGTTACTAAATTAGTTTTGTACTTTCTCCCATTTTCTTTCAACAAGAAAATAATTTTATCAGCACCTGATAGAAATACTTATATAAAGCTTAAAAGGGTACTCAATATCTCCTATCAGAACCTGAAGGATTTAGAGTTACTCATTTCTGAGCAGTTTTATACAGCTCTCGTAAGCACAATCTGAATTATTTTTTTTAAACCAAAAGTACTTCATTATTCTGTGGATCTAGAATGAAAGGCACAAGTATCCAACTTCACCCAACTTCCTTCAGAGCTGGTAGAATTTAGGTATTTGCTGCCTCTAGGAACAGCAAATAACAGTCAGTAGCATCAATGCACACAACTTCAAACCCTGCCCATCCTCTTCCAAATCACCAGCTGCACCTATTCTCCGAACAAGCCACCTCTGCAGGAACCATATGCCTCGCAACAAACTGTATCATTCTGAAGCAGGTAAGAGCCCTTGTGCGTGGGGTCTAAACAGCCTTCTGAGATCCGGCCTTGGCGTAGCACAGATGTCAGAACTGACTCACCTAAAATGTTTGTTTCTCTTTACTTTGGGTGACAATACCTAAAGTGGAGGGAGAGATTAAGGCCTTTGGTGACAGCAACAATCTGCAGGCGGAAGAGTGGGGCACATCACGCCCAAATGAAAACCAAATCCAGCTTCAGAATGCTTTGCAAAATGTTTGTGAGTTGGTAAATTAGCACTGCTGCCTTCTGCAGGGGTACTACAAAGTAACATTACCCAAGTTCACATGCCTCTAACACAATAAACTATAGCCAGGAAGCCATTAGTGTGGGTCCTAAAGTACATGCCTGGGCACTTTACCAGGCTCAGCAAAGGAGCAGATGGGATTAACCATGAAGGAATATCTAGTAGCCAGCAACATCTCATGACAATACAGAAGATCCTGAAGCAACAGAAGGCAGGAATACTCCTGGGCAGTCAGTCTTAACGTTGCCAAGCAGGGTGATATAACCAGTCTCTTGTCTCCCTACAGAAATCTGGAATTTATTTTTTTTGTTGGGGTTTTGGTTTTGTTTGGGTTTTTTTTTTTTTTTGCACCAGTCCTCAAATGACAAGGGTTATTTTCCTACTTATAGTTACTGCCTGAAAATTTGTCTGGTTTTATGTTTTAACTCCTATCTCCCAATCATGGAATTTCTACAATTTCGAGTTTCAGAAGCCCCAGAAAACATAGTAACCATATAAACAATCGGAAGTAAAGTCCTGCTCCTGAGTAAAGGAGGTAAATTCAGCATATCAGGCAAAGATTAAATTGCCTTAGTTTATGTAAAAAGTAAATGCACAAAAGGGATACTAACCTCAAGAGGGATATTTTTCCACCCACACCAATTAGACTGCACTCTTCAGTTAGCTACTGAAGCTTCAGAGTTTCAGAGCCATTATGGAGACCACCAGACACTGCTCACAGACTCATTACAAGCATTGGGAACTTTTCACGTATCTTAACTTCTGGTGACTAACTTCACAATCACATGATGGGCCCATGAATTGAAAATTAACAAGTCCCAAAATTAGAGCTGGTATCTGGAGAATTCAGTTCAAGAGAAGAACTGATGGTGTACTTCTGCTAGGCTGCAGAACTACAGCCTGGATGGCCTAGAAAAATTATTTGTCTTCAAATTGCTTGTTTAAGTGCTTCTGAGGAACTCACAAGCAGCCAGGAGCAGAAAGAGCTAAAACCCAAAGGATCAGAATACCTAATCAGGGTGAAACAAAATATCAGATGATCTAGATCGATCAGTTGCAGAAAGTGTTAACAGTTTTGCTGACTCCTTTCAATGCAGAATCCAGGCTGGAACAATTACAGAGCTGAAATACAGTAATCTGTCTGAAAGTAAGGATCCACACACACACCGCCCAGACTGATGTATGACAACGTAAAAAGGAGAGCCAGGGAACTGTTTAGATTCTAATCACAAGTAATTGCATGTCAATTTACATGTCACTGTGACAAAATTAGGTCAGTGTCAATTTATTAGGCAAAATCAGAGTAGTCATCTTGATTTTGCTAAAGAAAATTTTTGGTATTAAGAAACTCTTCAAAGACTTTCAATTAAGGGAAGCTGTATGGAAAAAGGAGCAGGAAAACTGACTTCCCAGATACCCTATGACCATGACAACTGGAGCTGAGGAACAATGACAACGTACTTACTAAGCTAAGAGCACAGTGCATATACTCTTCAATCTTTAGCATACTTACATCATCACCAGAGAAATACTGATCTATGATTTCAAATGCTAGTTTATAAATGTCTTCATTCTCATGCTGTTGCAAGGCTTCGATTTTCTCTAACCCTGAATAAAAGAAAATGGAGAAGAGTTTGATAAGTTTAAACTGGAGTCACACTGAAAAACCTAATAAAGATGATGAAACATTACTACTGAAACACAGTAGAAAAGATGTAGCTCAATCTGCAAATATTATCTACACGGTAGCTCTCTGTTTCTAAGAGGAAAGAAGTAGTTTGTGAACCTTTCCATGCCATGGAATATCCCATTTTATGAAAAAGGGATAATGGAATATTCTCTCTTTTTAGATAAAACTCTGTATTTAATGTTTTAAGACTTCTTCTGTTTACTACATAGCTTTTCTTTCAGTCATTGTGCTTTCTGTATATCACCAAAAGGAAGTGGCTACATTTGTCTGTTGCATATGAGTTTAAAACAAGGTGGCAAAGTCTCACATGAAGAGCAGTTTAAAACACTAGTCCCACTTTCAAACTGGATATCGAATAACTCAAGGGAAAAAACTTCCAATGTAGCACTTTTCTTGAACATCCCTTTACTGCTATGTTACTATAACACATTAATTAGCATGTGTTAAAACTTGGATTGCAACATCTGAAAGATTCCTCATCCTCCTTTGGTCTGTAATGAACTATGATCCTGTCATGGTTTTAGCTGGGATATAGTTAATTTCTTCACTGTAGCTGGTAGAGTGCTGTGTTTTGGACTTAGTGTGAGAATAATATTGATAACACACCAATGTTTTATTTGTTGCTGGGTAGTACTTTTACTAAGTCAAGGACTTTTGCAGCCTTTCATGCACTGCCAGGTGCACAAGAAGCTGGGAGGGGCAGGGACACAGCCAAGACAGCTGATCCAAACTGGCCAAAAGGGATATTCCATATCATAGAACATCATGCCCAGGATATTATCTGGGGGGAGTTGGCTAGGGGAAGCAGCAATCGCAGCTCAGGGACCGGCAGCATTGCTCAGCAGGTGGTGAGCGGCTGCATCACTTGTTGTCTGGGTTTTTTCCCCTCCTCCTGAGGTTTCACATCTCTCTCTCTCTCATTATTTTCCTTTCATTATATTATTATTACTCTTATTTTGATTATTAAACTGTTCTTATCTCAACCCACAAGTTTTCTTACTCTGGCCATCCCGATTCTCTCCCCTGTCCCACAGGGGTCGGGAGAGTGAGCAAGAGGCTGTGTGGTGTTCAGTTGCCGACTGGGGCTAAACCACAACAGATCCTAACAACTGCTTCCAAGGCAAGTTTCTGGCAACAGGACAAGAGGAAATGGCTTCAAGCTGCATCAGGGGAGATTTAGGTTGGGTATTAGGAAAAATTTCTTTACTGAAAGAGTGGTCAGGCATTGGAAGAGGCCGCCCAGAGGCAGCAGAGTCACCATCCTTGCAGGTGTTAAAAAAAAAAATAAATGTATAGACATGGTACTTCAGGGCATGGTTTAAGAGACACGGGGGTGTTGGGTTGACAGTTGGACTTGATGATCCTATAGGTCTTTTCCAACCTTAAGGATTCTATGATTCTATAAACTACAGCAAGAATTGTGTGTTTTATCACAGAACAAAGTATAAGCAATAATCAAATGAAAAGTACAATTCTCATTTAAACCTAAAACTACCTAAGCTACAGAAAGCTCCTCCAATTGCCTCCAACATGACTAGCTTTAAACTGAACTAAATAGAGAAAAAATGTCATTTATCTCATTACAAAAGCCTCACTTGCTTACTCAAATAGCCCATAGTAAGAAATGCTGCAGTAAATATCAACAGCAGCAAGGGGAAGATGGAATAATATCCAGAAAAATAATTTTTAAAAAAGCTTAATAAGCACTTACCTCCACACTCTTCTATAATTTCAGCTATTGTGCTAGCCTCATCACCAGCCATTATCAGGATATTTTTCAGACCGTCCAGCACCACCTGTACCACTTGAGAATCCTTTACTGAGAGCAGATTGCAGAACGGTGGGATTACATTTTGCTGTACAAGGTATTCAACCTAAATAATGAAAAAACATGCTTTCGACATTGTGCTTCTTACAAATGGCTGCATGTGCAATGTTGTAATGACAATTTGAAATCCCACTACACATACCTGATCTTTTCTCCCACTTATTGTCAAATTGCTAATTGCCCAAGCAGCTTCCTTTTGTGTTCCAAAGTCCCCCTGAAAAATAAAATTAATAGCTCATTAAAATCAGCATGGAAATATCTGTCAAGCTTATTATTAAAAATCAAACTCCTCGTGTCAGATTTATAAAAAGATGATGACAACTCGCATAGCTGATAGCTTGACTGACCTTAGCCAGCTGGTGTATGATCATAGGGATTAGCCCAGCATCTATTACAGCCTGAACTTGTTGCTGGTTTCCTGCTGTGATATTGGAAAGGAACCAAACTGCTTCCTACAATTGAACAACATAAAAAAAGCAAAACACTTTAAAAAATAGTCAATAGATTAAAAAAAGAAACCACACAAAACAAAATCTCAAAACCTAGAATGGTACCATGACCAATCACTAAACAGAGATTCCAGGTTTACTCCCCAACAGCACTTTTAGCAGGCAAGCTTTTATTGCACTGTGAAAGCCAAACACACGGGATCACTGTAAAATTGATATGATTAATTCACAGGACCAGATTATTACTTACACAAGGAGTGTCTCCATATGCTGGGTGCAATACTGACTTAAACCTTACATCCACTTTGCACTGCTGGAGTCACAGCCATGTTTTAAACTTGATCAGTTTTGCAAAGAAAATAGGAAAACTGGTAAAACCTTGTATAAAAAAAGGACTTATCCTGTAATATTTGACTTAACAGCTCAGTAGTAGCTTTCTGTACTGATACCCTGAAGACCAACTCCAGCTCCTGTTTTCTTCCTGAAACATGAAGTGAAGCTCGGAAAGCTCATTTCAAGGCCTCCCATTAAGTATCAGACAGGACACTCAGTCCTGAGACCTTACTCAGCAGTTATCTCCTTCAGGTGGCCCATCAGCATAGCTAACATCTATCTAATGGCAGTTACAAATTCCTGGTTACAAAGGGAGATACCTGTGTCAAGGAAACCCAGAATATCTTAAAAAGGCACCAATCTTAAGTAAAAAACAAACAGATGTGGTAAGTAGCCAATTATGAAGTACTTCAGGAAAAAAGATAATGGGTTCAATTTTTTAGGAATATGTATCTGGCTTTTATTTGTATTTGCTCCTCACAGCACATACTTAAAACAAAACTCAAAGCATTTATAGACTCCCCTTATACAAAAATAATGCCTTTCTTTGCATTCAGAAGGAGCTCTTCATTCTTTTCTGAGAGCTAGAAGGGCAGGCAGAAACAAGCGAACAGTTTGAACTGTCAAAGGTAACTTTTTCATACCTCTTGGCAGCTGACAGAGCCTGAATAAACACAGAATCCTCACAAATAGTTTTCCCCTCAACGGTACACCGAACAGGGGAATCACATAAGGTAAACAAAAAGCCGGTTCCACCTCAGCCAGCCCCATCTTTGCAGAGGAAGATGGCATGATGATTAAAAAAAATCCACAAATACCATGAAATACAGCTGTGGAAAAGAGGGCACTGACCACTTCCTCTAACTCCCCCTATTCCATCTAGTCCTTGCAGCAGTGAAGTTACCTCTGCCAGAAGGAAGGAGAGGAAATGCAGGGACCGATTTCAGAAAAGGACAGTGGAACTCCCTACTTCTTTGATGGTGAAGATGGCCAAGAGAACACACTCCTCTATGAAAATGTGGAGCGGAAAAACTGGATCATTCCTACTCAACTCACTGGACTCAACCAAGAGTAACGCTCTGTAGTTATAAAAAACTATAATGCAGTTAGACAGTTACTCACTTTGCAAATGAAACAAAGCATCACGCTCCAAAGCAAAAACCATCAGTCCTCCCAAAAAGCACTAGGCATCAACATCAATGTATGGATCCTCATTATGGCTATTTGGCTTTAGCCATAATTAAGCAACAGCCTCAAAGGCTGCCTCTTTATACAAAATTACTCACATGCTGGAAATAATAGCCACAAGAAATATTCTTAGACTGTAACATTCTTAGACTGTAATATTGTACAGACTACTGTTAGGAAGAAACAAATCATACCTTGTTTATCTTCTCTTTTGGATGCGTCAGGAGATTTGGGAAATAAGACAAAACATCACAATTGAGAACAACTTGTGTCTGTTCATCAGTACCAGTTACTATGTTGCCTACTGCTCTCAGTGCTGCTGTCTGAATATCCGAAGTGGGAAGGAAAAAAAATTGCACGTTAAAGACATTGCTGTTAGTTATGCTAAAACAAAGATCATTTTAAGATGTCTCTTTATAAAAACACTTTGCAAAATACAATTTAGCACTTCATCCTCTGAGCTAATCCTAAAAATGGGTACTGTTTCATCAAAACAGAAACACACAGTACAGCATTTTACTCAATAGACGCACTGCAGCTCAACTCAAAAAGTGAAGATTAGAAATTAATATTAAAACAATAGAAGAGTTAATTCATCATGTATCTGATCTGAGTTATAATTACATTAACTATTACTAGGCTTTGACTATGTCTGACAAGGTTGCTTACTTCTCCATTCAGCTCTCCACTACAGAATTAAAACACCCATGACTACTTTTCTTCTTATTGACTCTCAGTTGACTTTCAGAAATGGACTTTATATCTTTATGTATTGGTTAGTAAATGCTTTGCAAGTGACAGAATACTGGAGAGACTACTTCTCATCAAGTGAGCTAGTCCGACAAATTTCAAGACAGCCAAATCTCATCCAAAAGTACAAACTAAACAGACATGACAAATGCACAAATATGTAAAAAAGCTCCCAATTACAATGGTTGGTTTATAAAAATCAAGCATACATTCATTAACTTTTAGTTTCCCTTTGTCTTTAAAATTAATCAACAAGCTCAGCTAACCTACCTTTTGTAGCTAATCAGATATTTATTTACTAAAAGGACTTGGCATCTACAAACATTTCAACACTCAAAAGGTCCCAAAATATTAATTGATTTCCATGAGCTATTCAGACAGAATATGCACAACCATGTACACAGCAGCAGAAAAGAGTGCATATAACATGAATTCTGAAAAATGTAAAATCTTTTGCCATTAAATATTTTAGAACTACAAAAGGAAGGCACCCCTGATAACCACACAATGGAATTTAATGTTTAACCTATCACTTCACTTAAAACTGTATTAGAACTGTTTCGTTTTGAGTTTTCTTTCATTTTAATAATTTTTTTCCCCAGCCTAGGTAACATTTTTTGTTCAGTTTTACCCACAACTAATGGAACTATCTCAGTACTCCATTAATAAATACTCTACGGCACATGTTTTAGAAAATAGCTTACAAAGGGCTATTCAATAGCAACTGAACCAGACTTACTTGGACTTTAACCTCCTGATGACTCAGAAGGGGAACTAGAAAAGGTACAACTCCTGAATCAATCACCATTTGTATCTGTTCATTTCCACCATCTGTTAAGTAGGACAAAGCCCAAACAGTGTCCACAAGAATCTAGAAATTGGAAAGAACATGGTTTATACATTGAACACCCAAAATCCATGTAATGGACTCTTAATTTAGTGAACAACATTCCACATGTCTGGGGGGAAAAAAGGAGCATGCAGTTCAGTTACAGGAAAAATGCAAACATTATGATGAGACCTAATTAGTACAACGTTAGATTATTATATGCAACTATGAAAACTGGGGCCGTTTGCTCCATAATAATAATGAAAAAAAATTTGAGAGGACATACAGAAATTAAATACCATGTTTTGGTGCATAAAGTGACGGCATACAGCATCTCACAAAGGTAAACTGTTGGGCTTGATTTGCATTTCAAAGATAGGCAACCAGCTGAGATAAGTATCTGTGCTAGTAACTTTCTGAAGAAAATACTGACCCACCTCCTAGCACTGCTGTAATTTGTTAGCTGTGCTATATTTTGCTTATAGAATACCTAAGTCCCCTTAGTCTCTAATCTTACACCTTAACATTTCTGATCCATAGTTCTGAAGTGAAACTGCAAACTATTCTGGATGTGTGCCTTTTTTTGCCTTCATATTAAGATTAAAAGCTACAGCAAAGGAAAGGAATTCTTATACCAACTAAAGGACTAGCAGCTATTGTAAGGTGGTAACTGTTCAAGCAAAGTGAAAACCAACAGAAAAATTACTATCATGCAGAGCAATCTTAGTATCTCAAAGAGAAGAAAGTCTAAGTCACTGATGACTTCATAAGGATGATTTCAGAGCCCTCAAAAAAGAGAGAGGTACAAGAGTTAGTCATTGAAAGGTAGTATCTGAAGCAGAAACAAAGCCAGCACAAAGAGGGCTATCCCATCACTTAGAGATGATGTTAGGAACTGCAGGAAGAGAAATCTGGACCCCACTGAGGCCATCATCTGATGAGGTACCTACACTCTTTTAAAAAACAGATACCCATTCTAAATTTCCAGCTATTGAGACAGCTAAATACTGCAGTACTGAAGCACAGGAAGGTCTTCAAAGCCCTCACCCTCCACGGGGTGCTTCCACCCAGCTCCAGGGACCAGACAGCACAGACCTAATACTTTCTTGATGCAGCCTGCTGCTGCCCTCACCTGCTAATGCCACAGGGACAGCAGAATGTGCTGCAGTGGAGCCAGTATTGCAGCAGAAGCAGTGAGAGGTGGTGCCTCACCAGTTTGCTGCCCCACAGCCCTGTTGGTGACAAGAGCAGCAGCCGCCAGAAGCGCTCACAGGATTGTTGGCTGACCTACCTGCATCACTGACTCATCTCCAAAGATAGGTTTGCTGCTCCAGTACAGAGAGGCTGGGACCAGAGTGGTACCTCCAAACTAGCACCTGACTCTCAGGATCAAAAAGACGGGCACCCTAATTGAGATCAGTCAAAACCTCGGATCACGTAGTCTCGTATCTACTTCAAGAAGCTCTCAAACAATCATTGCTTGCAAAAGCTTTCAAATTTGGCAGGGAAAAAAAAGCCTACAGGTTAGAAGTATGTTTCGTTTTGCTATGAATTTCCATTCAGGTTTGTCCAAATTACAAACTGGAAAGTCACCATGTGCTGTCTCCCACTCACATTACACTGGGGAAAACCCTGGCAAAATCCCAAATGCACTGTTTGCAAATATTTTGTGGAGCCAAGCCCACTTCACCATTAAAAGAGCAGCAGAAACACCACTACCACAGCGTGGAAGTAGTGAAAGACAGTCCCACCAATCTCATGCTCTATCCCCAGACCAACCACAAGGGTTCAATTCCTGCATCCCCAGATTGACAGATCACTATAGGGAGCAACAGTCAAAGAAATTACAGAGTTCTGACAGGAGGAGGAGGAGGAAAGAAGCTCAGTGTCCTTTAGTTACATAGATCTTTGCTCCTGTAGTCGCAATATAAGACTTCAGGAGGTAAGTCCACCCCTCTAGGACTTTACTCAGAAAATACATATAAACCCATGGATCAGGAATGTGGGAGGTACTGAAGGTTTAGTATTAAAAACCTGAAGAAAAGTTGTCAAATGTACCATAAAACCTTTTATTTATTCCTATTTATTGAGGTGTATTTTCATATGTATCCTTAGTTAAACAGGTTGCAAAGTCAGGTACCCAACAGGTTATGAAAGTCACATTTACCCATATGATCACAATATTTGATTGGACTGATATGTAGAATTATATATTTTTTCTACACATGCATTACATATAATCTATGCAAAATTATGAATTGGGGCAGAATTAAAGTGAAGCTGATGGTAAAGCTGGCACTTCAAATTTCTAGTGCTCAATTCCACAAGAAGATTTTTCTAAATGTAGTTTCTAATGTGAAGGATAAGAAAAAATTTAGGAGAGGTATTTCAGAAATTGTATTTGCGCTTTCTTTTTCATGCTCTGAAGGACAATTATATTAGTCTTCATATTTAATTGTGCACTTACTACTTAATTATACATAAATTAACGCACAAAGCCAAGTTTACAACTTAAATACAATCTTGCAGCATTTTCTCTCTAGAGAAAACAAAAAAATCTTAATTTCTAAAGTTTTAGAAGTTACTTACGTTTATATCTGTATGGTAAATGAGAACGCACAATGCTGGCAAAATCTGAAAAGAAGTTCATCAGTCATTACAGTAGAATAAAATTGGCTGTACAATCATGAACCCAAGTACTGCAGACACAGAGCTTAGCTTGAGACTGCATTAGCGTATTGCATTCACACACTTCCCAGCAGCTGGTCATTCCCTCAAAGTATGCACAAAAATATATTTAAAATTTGTAAAAATACAAGACAGGACTATATTTCAAAGACACATAGAGCAGACTATATTGTGAGGAAAAACAAGTAAACAGAGATAAGACATCCCCCTGCTATTTTGAAAGCTTTGTTACCACACAATATAATAAAAATATTACCCTAATATCAGTATATAAAACCCTCTTGGATTAAAGTAAAATTTTAGTTTTGTATTCATGTATGGAGAAAATATAAAACTGAGCATTGATAAGACTGCTTAGAATAGGGCTTTTTATTTGGTAAAGTATTACACAAATTTTTCCCTGTTTTCTGCTTCATTTTTAGAATTTCGTTAAGGTTTAGTTGCTAACAATATTATAGTTCACATGGCTTCATAAACTGTATCTACACTTTGGAACTTAAAACGAAGAACCTTACATACATTACAACTAAAGTTCTAGTCAAACAGCATCACTTTACTAGCTGTGCCTACTCTATAAACACCACATTTGCTCTGTTCACCAGTTTAAGAGAGTTTTCTGATGCTTCTCAAGTGTGGACTTGACATTGACTGCATGTTCACAGCTAGTCGAAACAAACTACAGTACATTCACTAGCTTACTTATATTTCCTCTTACTGAAAATAATTACATTTGAATACTTCTACGTACAGAATCACGTGCATAGCCTTTTCTTGATAAAAACATGAAATGCTGCGTATGTTAACGCTTTCTAGTGTGTTAATTTTTTGTTGTGTTCTTTTTAATATATGGCTCATCAGTCTTTAGTCTTACAAATATCTTTACTGCAGCCTTAGTAAGAAGCATCAAATTGGTCAAATGACTTCATTTAACAACTGGTAAGTGGCACAAGACAGTGGCAAAACACATTAATAAATTAATAATATGACAATGTAAACCATTTGGCCTCTAACCCAGAGTATAAAAAATTATCTGTCTCATAATTCTTTATTTACCTCCTGAACTGTCTCCATAGGCGGTGGGGGGTCCTTATTCCTGCAGAGATTTACAATGACCCATGTGACGTTCCGAAGGAAGGTGATGGGAATGGAGGGATTGATGAAGGACAGAAGAGGTTTGACAACTCCCAGTGATATGACATAATCTCTACACTGAGGACCATCACCTACAGAAATGAAAATTGTTGTAAAAGAAATCACATTAAAAATGGAAAATCCTGAAATGTATGCAATGACACGTTGGGATACTGAAATTCTATGTTTCCTCACCAACAGACTACTACTAACAGTTCGTGTTCAATTAAATATACATACGTGCAGATATGTATGTATATTTTACGAGACAAAATTTAGTGTGTTAATATTTTGTGCAGCAAGTGATACTATTATTTAGAAAAAAATAGGATGGACCTATGTAATTCTGGCCACATGAAAAATTATATTAAGCCACAGAATTTAGAGGAAACATAGTCTCATATGATAATGCCAATGTTCAAAAAGTCAAATTCTAAAATGAAACGTTCCCTGAATTCATATCATTATAATGACAACAAGAGTTACCTATAATATTTCCGAGAGCCCAGACAGCTTGCTCACAAACATTCTGGTGTGGTGAATGAAGTAGTCTCAAGAAGAGGGGTACTGCATCTACAGAATGCAAAAACCGGATTTGTTTTTACTGGAACACGATATATGCACAATACTTTCACCGATTAATACAAAACACTTTTGCCACAGTGCCTTATACTAAGATACAAGTTTCTATTATGAAGATCAAATAAAACCTCAGTTAAACATTTCTGTATCTAGACAGGGGAAAAACAGACTCAAGAGCAAGCAACTATTAAACCACAATGCTCCCCACATTTAAATATACCCCCATACCTCTCAAAGTGATATGCAAGCGCCTCAAGTATGTAAGTGCTAGGTTTAATGTCTGGTAATTCTGATCTTTCACTTATCCAAGATCACAATACACACCTAGCAGAATGACATGCCTACTCGTGCAAACGTGCTTTAAATCTTGACTTTAAGAAAATAGCTTCCTCCCAGGAGATGGCTATAGTTAGTTCCCATATGCAGAGAAGATTTACATCCATCTGCCAGTCCTAAGATGCGTTTTAATTTGCTCTTATGTAATGCAGGCAACATACCAGATTAAGGAAGTAGTACTGATTTTAGATCTCAGCCTCTGCTGAATTAAATAAATTTAATAGAGCTAAGAAACCATCCCTCTACCGTTTCCATGCACTACTTTCCTTTGGAGAACCCATACTGTTTGAAAGACAGTAATTCTTGCATCAGTTTTTTAAATCTATAGTATGATCATACTCATCCTATAGTCTTTCTGAGCAAAGCAAATCGATGAATTTATATACTGTTGAAGGAAAGAATATTTTTCTTGAAGAAATAGCTTCAGAAGGTTTAAAAAATTGAGACACAATTTGTGAGCAACCGTGAATCAATATTCTAGCTGATAATTTAACATGTGATGATGAGCCAAAAACCGCTGATGTATTTTCCTGAAAAAGACAGGGCAATGAAGAATAAAGACAACCTAAAATTCCTTCCCCACCCTAGATGAGTAATTCAGCGATTGCCTACAACTGACAAGGTAGGAGGGACAGCAATACACCATTGCCTAAGAGCACTCTCTCTGATCTTGTAACAATCATCCCACTTCCATTTGCTCAAGTGGAATCTTCTAGCTTCCTTCTCAGTGATTACTGAGATTACACTTCAGCCATACGTGTATTCAACATATTTCAGAGATGAGGGTCAAGCATGCAGTTTATAATAGATTGCAATCCTGGTATGCTTTCAAAAGCACGAACGAAATTATTTCATATCAGCACTCCAGCAGGAGGACAGTCTGAGAAAGGATGAGTTGCAGGTTATCTATCTACTGCTCTCAAAAAAATTAATTACTGCTGCTCCAAACTGGCTCCTGCCAAAATCTGTTCTGGGTATACAGTACTTCTCTTCTGCTGGGCCAATTGCCATCTGTCCCTCTTGATTGCAGGAGGCCTTCTTCTGTATTTAGGCTGCATTAGCCTCTTCTACAGCTGCAAGGGTCTATCTCTTTGTTTCCTCAAACCATCTCTTATCTAAAAGGGATAGATTTGGGAGGCTGTTTTCCCTTAGTCATCTCCCAGCCAAAGCAGCAAGAATTTTAGACTAAACTTCTTCCATTTTCTCTTCAGGAGCAAAGCTTGGAAAGCATTTTGTTTCTTTTACATCATTTTATCACATTTTCTTCTTTTCAAGCATTAGCTGAACAGATTTAGGGAGAAACATATCCCAGCCTGAACTTCCAGTAATTGTTCAGGTAATAGCTGAACATACTTGGTTGTGGTATACATATTTTCATTCTAATTTTAACTTTTATTTTAATATTTTTTTTCATATTTTTTTCTGCAAAGCTAATACTATAAACAGCCTTTTCATTCAATTCAATTTTTCAAATACAATTACATTGTGGAACTTGAAAAAGGAACAAAACAATGACTAGCCAATTAACAAGTTGGGAAGGATGAAAAACTTGGGAATAGATAGATTCCAGACACCAGAAAAGCAATCTAAAAACACTGGATTTTTATCCAAGCCTTATTTTGATATGCATTCTTATTCTATTGCTCCAATATCTTAACTATACAGAATCTAACAATTAGTGAGATGTTTTATTAGCTATTAAAATGTACAAAACAGCATTTCTATTTGAAAGGCAGGTTCATGAACTTAAAAAAAGAAATCAAATAACTAAGTCACCGTTTTCCCATGTAATAAGGGTGAATATGAATAAGCCAAGACAATTTATTATACATTTGCTTATCTATAGTCTCCTGTTTAATGACAAAATGCTGTATTTAGCATGAAGGTGACTGTTTCAAGAGAAATGTGCCGATATATAACAGCCATATATATAAACCTGAAAAATTTGAATAATTTATATTCAATTAACTTTAGAGTTTATTTCCTATCTCTTCATAATGGATGCCTCACTGGCTGGTTAAGCAAGAAACGAAGGCACCACAACAAACACTGTGTGTACAGGAGATACTGATCATATGGTCAAGAAAAGGATGTTAATTTTCTTAACTCCATATTTAATTGGGCAACCTTACATAACTATATGCATTTAAAAACTTTAATGAGATTTACGAATATACTTTTGAGGTAGAAAGAGTTTTAGCCATAGGGGAATTAACGGTACATGATTTCAGATGTCAACCCAAGAATTAGAAAGAACGAACATTTTTTGTCATACTCATTATACCATCTGTCATTCTGTACCTTCTTTATGAGAAAAATCAGGTCTGGGATCCTTAATATTAATCATTAGTGATAAGCAGATTAATGTTTAAGAGCAAATGTAGAATTTTTTGGAGAAAGAGGACAAAAATGCATTTATTTTAATAGTTTTGATAACAAATGGCATTTGTTATCCAAATATCCCCTTTTACCCACAATATCCTCCACCCCAAAAAAACCAAACTGTAATACTTACTAGACTGTACAACAGCTTGAGTTTGTGCAGAAGTGCCTGATGCTATGTTAGTCAATGCCCATGCAGCTTCAAATTGTAATGAAGGACTGTAATGAAATAATTTTATATCAATAAGTGGAAACGTGATCTGCAGATTATTTTATGGTTCATTTCAGTATTAGTAGCTGTAACCACTCTGAGACACTCTAACTTTAAGCAGTGCCACAGGCCTGAAAGATTAAAAAAAACGCAAAAACAACAAAAAAAAAACCCCAAACCCTAAGCCTGGATATTTCAGAAAAAAGCTATAAGAAAAAAGAGATTTTACATTCTATAACCTTTTGTAAACCACCCATCATTCTGACCTCACGTTACTAATAAAACAAAAGTAATACCTGTTTGAAGCACCTACCAACCATTGAAGATGACCGCTACTATAGTCAACTAATTATCTTCTGTATGAAAGATTTCTAGCATCCCTCATCATAACATTTAATTATGCCTCTCTAATGGGAGACCTCTTCACATTCAACTGATCCAAACATCATTCATATTTAGTGAAGAAAGCACAACTGTCTTGCTGCCAGTAGGAGTTCTTAATAAATCAACCATGTCTGACCATAAGTAATAAAAACTTGGCCCTTCTAACATCACATGCCAGATCAAGCATAAGCTAGTATACTTGGATAAAGACATTTTTCTGCTCCATCACAGACAGGGGAAAGATTTAACATCAGTATCAAAAGACAGCATTATACCTGTATTGAAACTCACCTATTAAATGCATTTAAAATTATTTACAAATATTATGAAAGCTGGGGGAACATCTCTTCAAAGATGTCTGTCAACTGTTGTCTGTGCCAACAGCAGTTTGGTAAAACAGTTTGCATGAAAACTCTTGTTCATGCAAATGCTCAAGATTCAGAGTTCTAGAAGCTATAAGAGTCTACAGCTTATGGTGGTTAGCATAACAGTAAGGTGTCTGGCTCTGGGGGGAGCCGAGAATATTTACTGTTAAGTGACTATTTTTCATTTCCATGCTTTTTTGGGCCTTTATCAATTATGTTTTATATATAGCCACAGCACCTGCTTCCTTTAAGCTCTTTTTTTTTTGTGCATTAGTTTCCAAAGCATTTTAAGGTTTTATCGGGGATAGGCCTGGAAAAGAAACAGATAGGAGGGCCCAAGATGTGTAACTAAGGATTTGTAAAAAACAAAGAGTACCTGTTAGCAGCTATATATAAACTTTTACATTCTGGGATCAAATGCATTAAAATTCTAGTTCTAGGTCAGTCCTTCTTCCTCTTGTGATAAGCTTTCAGTTATAACATGAACATCATCTTTACCAATCTGTTAAAGTCTTCACGTTATTTACCTCAACTAAATATTATATAGCAATTATAATTAAAAGAACTGCTTATGAAAATGTTGAGTTCCATTTCAAAAGGCTTATTAAACATTTACAAAGGTAAATCATACAAAAACTAGACCGAAAATTCAAATTAAAAGAATTTTCACAGCACTGAACCAGCTACTTCTAGAGCAGACGGGCATTTGTGACCCATTTTAATGTTCAAATCAGGACGGCATTTTAATGCCGGCTGCCTTCTAAGCAACTGTTTTGTTAGACAAGCTAGAAACAAAGCTACTCACGCTTCATGTTTTTGCAACCAGCAAATTATACCCAAAATGCCAATGTGCATTTTTGAAGTTTCTAGCCCTTGTGACTGCAGAAATAACCTTGAAGACAGAAATACTGTAAATACATTTATGGCTGCCTGAGACCAAAGACAGACTAAAACATTTACCTCAAATGTGTTAATCCCCATCTATCTGAATTCACGGATTGTGGAATATCGCATTTTTCTTACATGTCATTAAATTTTTGCCACTACACACTCAATGTTCTCTACCTCCTTTACTGAAGCTCTTGTTTTTCAACAAAGGATCGTAACAGGGAGCATGCTCACTGTGTTGTACTGTCACGTGAGGGAGCAGCACAGAGCCAGACGGAAACCACCTTGCAGTGAGAATGAAAGAAGCTAGAAACTCATGCTAATAACCTTAATGAAAAAGACAACAAGTGTATTCTGGCAAAGAGAAGAGCCCTGTTCACAATTAGACACGTCCTCTGCCTTCACACAAATACACACAGTAACTCTGAGACAGATTTCTTAAAAACAGTTAACAAAAAAGTCTGGAATATTCAAAACCAATGAGAAATTTAGTAAGGTCTTTTCCATTAGCTGGATACACTCATGCAAGCTCTAAAAAATAAAAATGACATTTCAGTGGCAGAATAAATACTCCTCGAGAATTTATAGTTTATCATTATGGAATTTGATCCACTGTGTCAGATTATATGGTGCTATGAATCCTCAGTTTCATCTGAAATAGTGAGATGGGTTTTTAGATGCAGATTTCCTGTACAGATCAATATTTTGAAAAGGATACTTACTTATCATCTCTTTCTAGGCATTTCACCAGAATTGGTAAAATTCCTGATTTTATCAAGTCATCAATAGGTGGATTTCTGTCACTGGATAGGAGTTTTCTGTAAAATGAAATGTAAAATAAGTAACTTCCATAATGAAAAACCATACAGGAAATATATTTCTGTGCCTTTATTTTTACCTTGCAGCTTGGACAGCACTCAGTTGGATCACTGGGTTGTCACTTGTGGCATTCTGAAAAAAACACACACAAAAAAGTAAAAACTAAAAGTGCACAGAACACACACTTTTATTAAAAAAAAATAAATTTAACATACCTGCAGTATAGCTTCTAGTGTTACATTTTGCTTGAAAAGAAAAAAAAAGTTTTAGTAATTTTGTTGCTACATTATTTTCTTTTTAAACATTTAATACAATCAAACTAACTTTAACAACATATAAGTTCATAATTTTGTTTCCAAATAAGAGCAAAACTTCCAGTGTTAAAATAAAACCAGAATAAATTGTTTTGAGATACCACCAAAGTTATAAAGGTAATTCCAGAATCAAGGAACTTACTGCTTTGAAGTCAGCATCAACATCAGAATCTTCTAAACTTTCTTCTTGGGGAACGTTTCTTTTTTTCAAAAGATGTTCATCTCTTTTGTTCTGTAAAGGAATGACAAAAAATAAAGACACTTAATGCTTATTAGTACCTGGTGACGATATAATGGCCCCTTTCAGAATAAAGGCTAGATAAGACTGGGGGCTTTTTTAAAGGCATTTGTAGCTGCAAATAGAATTTGCAGTATTTCAGCTGTAAGAATCTAGTAGCTTGCTAATCACAGACAGAACTATGTCAACCCATGACATTTGAATGTATTAAAACTTACATTTTGCCAATCAATTTTCTAACAGGCATTTACAATACATAGATCTGCATGACATTAGCGTTTAGCCACCCATAACAGAAATTATTTTCCAGTGTAAGATTAGTTCTCAGCTAAACCTACTTGAAAGTTCCCTGGTTCGTTTTGTGCATGAAGTAGCATGGTCCATGTACACTCACACTTTTAATATCTCCCACTCACACGGTTAGCCTAACTTCGGACTTAAAACAAAGCACCCTCTAGAGCCTTAGCTCCTTTAATAAATTATTGAAGAAAAATTACATTTTCAGTGGTAAAGTACCCATTTAGTATTTCTACCTTGCTTAATTAAAATATTTGAACACCTAAAGCCCTAATTTAAAAAGAAAGGAATGAAACCATCAATTTTAACTGTATCGAAATGTACTTTTTTACAAATCTAAAGTGTCCTAAAAGTATTATTCCAAACATATAAAGCAGTCTTTTCTAAATTTTTTTCTAGTCTTTCGTTTGGTGTGTCTAGAGGTACAATCAAAGATAGAAAGGGCAATGGAAGATGATGATGCAACACTCATATCTGAACACCTTTTTGTTGGTATTTTTTGGTGGTTTTTTAAATTTTTTTGTTGTTTTGGTTTGGTTTTTTTTAATAAGCACATTAAGACTTCAATATCTAATGAAGCAAAACATTAAAAGGTGTAATGAACAGCTGTAATGCCTAAACCAAATCTATTATATTAGCAAGGAAAGATAGGCTTTTCAGCTTCCAAACAATTATCAGATAACCAAACAGTACTGACTATAGAGACCATATTATATCATGCTTTGCCTGTAATATGTAAAAAAGCCTCTAAACAGAATCCTGTTTTGAGGGAGTCCCCAGTATTTTGTTTTGTTTTATTTTATGCTAGAAAAAAACAGCCATCTCAGGTCCAAAATTGCTTACTTTCTAGACATTTAAAAAATATTTTAAAACAACTTTTCCAGCCTCAGTCTGAAAGGCTCACAAGCAATATATTGAAGATTTTTAAAACAATAAGCAAGCACCAGAATTATATAGACCTTTAATGCAGAAGACAACATTCCACAAACTTAGCATAGTTTGATTTCTGTCAAGTCTAAGTACAGAAACTAAATCCCCAAAGAATGCACAAGATCACCTAGATTAGCTATGGCAGCCTCTCCAGAGCCGTAGAGTAACAGCAGCATACTGAGAGCACATCCATACAGGCAAGCACTAAAGGTATTCTGTTGTCAAGTGTTTTTGGAGAGAAGAAAGATGGAAGCAAGAAGGAAGTTAAGTGCTGAGAAAACAGCATTATGTAGACAAACTGCATCAGGTAGGTACACACTGGAGGATGCATTCACCATAAACACCTACAATATATTTCTCTCATCTTTCCACACAAAGTACTTGGCACTGCTATTTTAAGCAACAAGCAAACAATATTCAAACCCAGTCAATTTGGCTTTGCTCAAGTATAATTCCTTTTCCTACTGTTTGTCTAAACCATTACTTATACTTTGGCAACTGCAGGGACCCAATTTCCAGAGGCCCTCTCCATGCACAGGTCAGCTTCCTTCAGTGCACAGCTACTACAGACATCTCCTGTGAAGGAAGTGCCTCTTTTGTGCCTTGGATGAACAGCTCCTACAGGATCAGCTGTGCTGTTATGGTAAAACAATCCAGTCCTAGGGGAAGGGTTTGAAGCTGGAGGAATGTCCCAATATCTTCCATCCTTCTGTCCTCTTCCCACACAGAGGTATCATCACACAGTTCATGGTGGTGAGCAAGTCAACACATGCATGAATGTACAGGGAGACACATTTGGTTGTGAGGGTGGCACACACTGGCCCAGCAGACATTCCCTGTCTACTGAAAAGGTGCAGCCTGAGGAACTGGGGTCTCGGTGCAGAACTGCTGCCAACTGTCTGCTGGAGCAAGTTAAATGTTTCATATTAAATCATTTACTGGGAAGGGACGAGTTTCTTTGTCATTAGCAGTATGCTACTGTGGTACAAGGCAGGGTTTTCTAATTCTGTTCTGCCTAAAGTATTTGGTTGGATTTTCTACATCTCATGCTCATAAAATTCAGGGGAAGACCTTTGCAGGGTTTTTGGAAAATATGCTTGTTGTAAGAATTGTTATTCACAGATATAGTTGGTGATATCTACTTGTTTTTCAAACAAATTATTTGGTATCAGCAGTGCTCAACTATGTGTTTTGCAAGATCTTGCAATAAAGACAGATGATCTTTACTTTTAAATTTCTGTAGAAAAGCCTTTTATATGCAGGCATCTTGCAGATTCTTTGATTCAAAAAGATAAAATATCTAGAATAGTCAAGAACTTAGCAAACAAACTATTTTTATTGAACTTACTGAAAAGAAAATTCTAGTTAGGAAATGTCATGTTAAATCATTTGTTATTTTCACGTTTCTTCTGTCAGTTAAAGCTTTTTAAGAGCTCAAACAGTAGATTCTCCTGTTTAGGTGTTTCACATCACTGTATTAGAAGGTTCCCCCACTGCTGAATCCTCTGACTGTAAGGAACTGTCCCCATATTTGGGGAGAGAAACTGGTGCACCACCATCCCACATTGCTCCCCACAAAAGCATCTACTCTGGTGTAGAATGGATGTACCTCAGAGAGCTTTGACTGAAATCCCTGCAAAATGCAGATGGTATGCAAGAGCCATTTAAAGTTATATTCACTGCTATTGTACGTGGAAACTTAAATGAGGCCAAAGCCTTCTCAATTGTGTTGACATTAAATAGATGGCATCCATTTGGAACAAAGATCACAGTATTCAATACTCACATACACGTGGGCTGCACCTATCATGTACATTACTTCCACCCTCGGTATTTTTCCTCCCCAAAGACAACCAGAAACAGTTGAAACCACAGCATGCACCTTCTAGGTTGAAAGATCTAGAAGTTTTTGGACACAAAAAGCAAAGCCACACTGCAACAACTGTGGTGCTGAATACGAATGCTCATCCCTCTGTAGATATGTGTGTCTCCAACATATACAGTTACATCATTCTGAGTGATCAGCGTTCGTCAGAGTTGTGCCTCTACTAGAGTGTAACATAAAGGCTACGGTATCTAGCTGCTCCAGAAAGCAAGAATGAATATGTATCTCTCTCAAACATCCTGAAATACCAGGATGGAAGCAGCTGGAATGCAGAGAATATAGCTGGAACAACACAAGAGTCCCACTGCAGGTGACTGAACAGTGTCCTCACAGAATGGCAGGGAAGAGCTGCACAGCCTTCAGCAGCCAAACAGCTGGAAAATCACCTCCCACAAACACCAGGCAGTAAGTCTAGAGCATGCCAGTGGCCAAAGCACTGGATTATTCTATGCTAGCTTCACCTGAAGAACTTCAAAAAGACTACCTGCTTGTAACATTATTCAATACGCACTTCGTATTTATTCACAGTGCACGTGCTTCTATACAAGTACTGTTAGAGGAAATAATTTTCTTGACTAGCATTTAGAGGGGCACGCACAGATTCTCTACTTGTGGCCATAAAATGGGTGGTGAACATGTTTCTTTTTAAGTTCTTCCAATTCGCTAGAAATCTCTCAGGGACTTGGACAAAGAGGAAAGAAGGGCAGGTTGTGTATGAACACAGTTACAAAAGAACAGTAACAGGTAACTCATCTTTCCCCTTGTAGCAATTGCCCATGCATACATTGATGCAGTCAGTATCTCCAAAGAGTACATAGTACTACTCACAAAAACTCCAGTTACCTGGAGAAGAGTCCAATGAATCCCTACATGAACCCACTGAAGGACTGTTGTCCTAATGATGGCAGTAGGCTGGGAGGTGAAAGGAAATAGAGCTCCAACTGTTCCGCAGCTGTCAGGAATGCAGACATCCCACTGGGAGGCCACCAATGGTTAAGATGGTAACAAAGGGATGACATTTCAAACTCTGGCCCATCAAATATACATAATCTAGGTTTAAATTCCACTATGGGACAGGGTCTCTTGACAAGAGGAAAACTGCATCAGACTACTTAGAACTCTTAGCATGGTAAGACCGAGTGACACTGAAAAGCCTTTACTTCGTAGCTCGTGTTAAAGATGACCATAAGATATACCATAACTGAGCTAACGAAGAGCCTAGTTCTCACTTATTCCAGCAAGCAAGTTAATAGAGAGCCTTTTATACCTGCATACACAACTACCCAATTCCTTTGGCAACATGAGTATGCCTAAGAGAATGCCTCCTAATGTTAATGTTAACCAAAACAAGTATGAGTAAGCATGTATATTCTAATGCCAAGATATTCTACCCTCCTTAAGAGAAGAAACTGAACTTCATAGGACATAACTGACCACAGGCTGACATTGGAATTTCTGTAAATGCAGGCAACATCTTTAGGCTGTCAGTCATATGGTACAATGGGCTCCAGAAAAAAATTACCTTAGCCAGGAAAAGTAAGAGCGAGCAAGAATGTTCCTGTAGCTACTCATTGTCTGCAGATGGCTGGGCTGAAAACATGTCAAGAACATGTATAGAGGAGCTTTCACAGGAGCCTGAAGTAGACAGGACAGTACTTATTGAGAAGCACTAAAAATTTCTTACCTTGGAAAAGCTATTCTTATTGGCATTTCTTATAAAGTGTTCATGGAAGCTGCCAGTCCTAAAAAGTGGCTGTAAGGCTATTCGAAACAGCTCTGTCCATTTGCAAAGGCATCCAATACCCAGAGAGCTAAACCACTGCATACAGTAATTTGTTAGACCAATCACTCCCTTGCCTAAGGTAAAAAAACATGATTTGCACCTTGGCATGACCCTTAAAATGCTTGCATTTTTTCATAGTGTGACAAACTCAAAAGTTTTTGCCTAAATCATAGCACCAGCTTCTTCTGTAGGCTCCTATGGTGAAGCTGAAGACAAACAAGCAGACCTGGATACAGCTGCTCTGCTCAAAGACTGGTGAGAGACTTTTCAAAGGGAGAGGCATGAGACGGGAATCCCTGATGAAGGGTAACACCTTGACACCAACAAAATAAAGCAGCTCTCCTTCAAAAGGGAAGATCTTCAAACACTGCCTGAACCACACCTGCTATGCACAATAAAGTCTGAGTTTATAAAAAGCAGATGACTGCTGGTTACGAGCATGTCAACATTCTGGTAGAGATCAGGCTACAACAGCATACAAAGGTTTCCAAACAAACAAGAGGTTTGTGGACATATATGCCAGGCAAAAATGCCAAATGGTTAGAAACAACACTAATGATATCACAACTGCACTTTCTTGTCCAGTGTGATGATCTTTTAAGAGTTTTTGATGACAGGCACCCATCTTGTTTGCTTCACTGACAGTGGGATGGTCAGGCCTCATGAAGAGTAAATATCCAAATCCTGCAGATCCCAGTAATTCTTGTTTACCTTCTTGGGAGATGGCCACAGGATTTTAAAAAAAGCCTATTGATGCAAACAAGTTTCAAAGACAACATGATTTACAGAAAAAGAATCCTTGTGGGCAAAGAGGATGTCCATCAAGCTATGCACTGCATTCTGCTTAGTACTATAGGACATTGCCAATAGGATACTCTAGTGGAGCTGTGAAAGATGTTAAATATAACTTTAAACATGTATTTCAGCATTGAACACATGGGAAAATTCTATGAAGAGTCTCAACTCTTTGGAAAGCTCTAAGATCAAAAGAGAAAAGAAATAAACAAGAAAAATCTTTGCTTTCAGGTAACAAACACCATTATAAAATGCTTTTTCAGGTCATGGAAACATTTAGGAACTCAGTGACTAGTAGGAAGAAGGTTTTTTGGCATAAAAGGTAAAATGTTTGAGTTCTCTGTGGACAAAGCAGAACTTCAAAAACACCTCAACAATAGGAACTGGAGCACTAGCCAGCATTTGCTATAATCACAGATGACAAAAAGTAGCTCTTCCCTCTGCTCTTACATTCTAGGAAAGACTAAATGATCAGGCCAGTGATGGAGGTAGATTCAGGATGTCTGGATGTCCCTTTTAAGCTACTTCCACTGTTGTGAGACTGAGCTGAACTTCTAGGTTTTACTTACATGTAATCTCCTGTTTTGGTTTTGGAGGGTGAGAGCACCTGCCACAGACCATCATGAAGAAAAATAAAATGCCTGCCACTCCAAGTTCATCATGTGAAAGGGATGCTCTGAAAACCCCTACTGAATATCCTCTTAATGAAAGTTTTTGCTTAGGTGGGCTATCTAGCCTGAGTGAATTTCTGTAAGAGCTCTCAGATATGAACCTGGGGAAAGATTCAATTTCTTTAATGGTTCGGAAAGGACCATTAGTTGGCTCTACTGTCTTAGAACTCATTAACATATAGAGAGATTTAAAAAACCCTGTAAACCTGTAAAAAGGCTGAACAGGTCAATCTGATAATCCTACAATCTATGGATATCAAAAGTATATCCTACATGCTTAGTGAACTAGGTCCCCTGCACCCAAAGGCAGTCAAACAGATTTTTTTTCTTCAGGTAAAGAGCATAGCTACAGATAGGCTGTTAGAAGACAAAGGCAACTTTTCTACATCTGAGTTCTGCTAACTCACCTTTGTGACAAGACAGCAGTCACAATGTTCCTGTTTGGCTAGTGCACATCTTTCTCAGAAGATGAGCAGGCTGACTTAAAATAAGTAGCTGCATACATGTACACCAGCGTGTGGCCCAATAGCTCCAAGCACAGATTGCAAAGATTGAGGCCTGTTAAAGGAGGCGGAAGCATGCTCTTACTAAAATGGACTCAAGCAAGCCTCCAAGGAATTTCTCCATAGCCCTTGTCAACTAAGTCTCCAGAAGTGTAGATTGACAATATAATTTTCCTCCTAGGGTCTTTTCTTTCAGGAATCAGTCAAGGCAGGATAGAAGATCTTCCCTGAGAATCTGCACTGGATAGAGAAGCCTCTAGAAGAGTATACTAGTAGTGCTTCAGTCTCTCTGTGACTGTTTTTTTTAAAGTTGGTGGACATACGCCAAAAAAAATATACTTTAAAGTGAATGAAAAGCTATACATTCACACGGTACTGGAAAAGATAACTGAAGTAAGTTTTACTATCCTGAACCTGAAAATGTGGATTTTTTTTTTTCCTTTTGCATTCTCACACTTCCCATGAATCAGAAAAAGTTTTTTCCCACCCTAGCTCTCCCAGCAAGATGAAGACAAGACTCCTTTCTTCAGGGCTCACTATTTTATTTAGGAGCTACTATGGTCATAAGCAATCTTCTTTAAGAAAGACCAGAGGACGGACAGCAAGTACAGTATGCCAGAGAAACTAGTAAAAAAAGACATATGCCCATGGCTTCTTACTCCACCACTTGTTTAGCAAATAATTGCTTTGCCTTGCATCAGACTTAATTGGCAATTAGAGCTTTCATGAGCTCATGTCTATGAGCTCTCCGAGGCAGCTGAGTTTGCTAAGAAAGTAAAAAATAAACCTTGTGAGAGACATATCCTGGAAGTTTTTAGGATTCCAGTCAGCAGGCCTTAAAGAAGCACAGGATCCTCTGTTTCTGCTGAGGTTAGGAGTGTTAAGGCATCTAACTCAATGACCATAGCATTGACCTGGCTAAGGACTACATTTCTTAAAGCACAGAAGTGGCCTAAGTCAAGCTTCCTCCTCATAGGAAGCCAAACACCTAGAACCAAAGGATCTCTCTCAGCAATGGAGTTACAGGCTTCATTTAGGTATAGAACCTTAAACTGAATCCTAACCATTACTCACCCACCGCACTCCCCTTTAGACAGAGACTAATCAGCTAGGTTAGCCAGTGTCCCTGTTCCTAATAGAGCAGCCTTCGGGTTTCTGTGATGCTGAAATTAAGTGATAAGCATCCTAAATCAGACTTTGCCAGATGCTACACCGAAGTTTAAATTCTAAATCCTGAGACAAGACTCCATCACCAAAACTGACAGTTACCTTGTCTGTCTGGAAAGAGAGATGGCTACTTTTTAAGCTCTTAGGCCCACTGCTGTACTAACAATGTAGCCAGAGACCAAGACCATCCTTCCAGAAGTGCAGTAGGTCCACTCCCAAAATACGTAAAGCACCTGTTCAGCAAGGCCAATATGGAATCAGAAAAGGGCACCTGACCATCAGCAGCATCATCTGACTGGCTTATGCTGCCAACCCATGCCTTGGCCAGGATTCTGCCAGACGACTGTTACCCTTTTATGTCAGAGATAGCTTTGTTAGCTCAGTTCCTAATCAAATAAGAAGTGAATGGGAAGGGGGGGGGGGGGGGGGAAGAAAAAAAGTAATTTTTTTTCTGATTAAGAGCTGTGGTGAGGTGTGAAGATAGTTAATAGAGATAACATTCTTGAAACTTAGAATGTGTTGCAAATGCACCTTGATGTCTGTAATCTCAAAAGAATTTATACCTTACACTAATGCATGTGGAAATTGTTTACTACTGTTCAAAGCTGTGATTTTTTTATTTATGCCATCTTACAAAACAGAGGTGTAAGCAACTTTCAGATCCATTCATTTACTATTTATACAACAGTTGATTCAAAAGACAAACCCATGACTATGTCATGCTTCAACTGTACAGATCAAGAATATGCTCAATTTGCCTATTTTCTTCAAAAGCCACGTGTACGCTCAGCATCTGGATATCTGGGATAAGAGGAAGATACCCCTCTGTTTTGAAGGGGCACTGGTGGATTAATAAGGTCATGCCAACACAAACATTTCCTGAATTTTGCATACTCATGCTCAGGTAGCAGTGTTAGCTATAAAGGTGAAGAGCAACACAAGGATATTACAGCTTATCCTTTCCACTGGTGGAGCCTAATAAAATAGCGTAGAATCACAGTATGGTTTGGGTTGGAAGGGACCTTTAGAGGTCATCTAGTCCAACCTCCCTGCAGTGAGCAGAGACGTCTTCAACTAGATCCGGTTGCTCAGAGCCCCGTCCAACCTGACCTTCAATGTTTCCAGGGATGGGGAATCTACCACCTCTCTGGGCAACCTGTGCCAGTGTTTCACCACCCTCATCATAAAAAATTTCTTCCTTGTATCTGAATCTACCCTCTTTTAGTTTAAAACCATTACCTCTTACCCTGTGACAACACGGTGTGCTAAAAAGTCTGCCCCCATCTTTCTCACAAGCCCCCTTTAAGTACTGAAAAGCCACAGCAAGGTCTCCCTGTAGCTTCCTCTTGTCCAGGCTGAACAAATATATCTGTTTACATTTCAGTCCCAATTCTGTACCAGAAGCAATGGCTGCACATCTGCCACAGAGTTCCCACAGCAAACCAGTTGCCCACCAGCACCAGTTCAGTTGCTGCAAACCAACAACTCTGCCACATAGTGAATCTCTTATTAAAGCAGATTTCTTCTGGTCTCTGCAGTGGAAGATGTTCAGCAAACACTCCAGAAGAACACAGCTTCCTGTGTTTGAGAGTTCTGCAGCTGCTGTTCACTCCTGATTTACAGCCTGACCTACATCCAGAACTTAGGCTTCTCTAAGTGTGCAACTGATCTGTGCATGTGCAGTTTTCAGTAAAAGTAACCAGCAGCTCAAAGGCTTCCTCTTCCTCATTTTCGCACACATATTACCAGCACATATAAGATTCCTTCCACAAAGACAATCCATTGCCTTGTCTTAAGAATTTACCTTGCTCCTCACCATGCTTCTGTAATAGAACGGCCTTGAAATTGTGACCTGTTACAAAAACCAATTATGAGAATTAAAATTCTCGCTTTGCACTGCAAAGGTCTCTCCAGAGACTCCACTGGAATGCTCGCATGCATTCTCACCATTTAACCAGATGCATGTGAATACGCTGCACTAGCGAAGTAATCTTTTACAGCACTGCTTTGCTAGCAGGCACAGGCTGTCCAAGTGCTATGAGTGGCTCTACCCAGTGCAGACTGCAGTTATAGAGCAAGCTTTACGCTGAGTCAACACATGAGTTCTGAACAGAGAGGACCTCTAACATGTAAGCATAAACTTCAACTGCTGATAATTCAGATACCAAAAATTAATTACCTGAATCTCACTTTAAGCAAAAACTGGCTAATTTCATTTTTCACTTGGTATCTGCCACTGTATGTAAGAGTAGCTCTCTCCACACCTCGGTCACCTGCCAGGACTGGTGAGGCCATGGACAGCTTAAGCTACACAACACATTCAGACCTGTTCAGCTAGTTTCTTTGACTGGGAAAATATGAAAGCATTCAACAATTTTTAGATGAGACATCATGCTCCTGTAAGTACTAAGATTATTTTTTTCCCAGTCATCTGGGTCCAATTAGGTTTCTTCAACTAAGCCTTATAGTCTCAGGATGAATCTTACAAATATTTATTTTTATATTGTCATGAGATATGTAAGTTTTCCTATAAGACCTGAAAAAATGGGGGAAAAAAAGTCTTTTTTTAAGAGTAGCAGAAGGATCCCAGGAAAATACTAGCACAAGATTTTTGGTAGCTCCTACACAATTCAGGTGGTAAGTGCAGACAAAATTTCTCAAAAACAAGTCAAACTGATTTCTATCAACATAACTTATACTTACAAACCCTTCACTTTGATTTTAGCAAGGCTTGTCTTTTCTCTTGGTTTACAAATAATGAAAAAAATTTAGATTAAATTGGGGGTGTGTGCATTCCTAAGCAAGCACCACTCAGACTGTCAATGATTCAACTGGCAAACTGGACAGAAGCATCAAATGGGAGACACAAAGGAGCTTGGTCTATATCTAGAATATTCAAAGCACACACTTCCATCAAGTCATTAATGAACATATTATAAAACATGGGTGACACCAAGCCAGGGAGGCTTTGAAGCCAACTGGGGAACAGAATGGGAATGCAAGTTAAAAAGTCTCAAAAAGCAGATGCAATTCAAAAGACAAGAATCTACCATGTTTAAAACTTCTGCATTTATTTAACTACACAAATAGAGAATGTAAACAACTACCCTCGCTTTGCAGTACTGTACGAAGTGTCTGAAGGATATAAACGGATCACAGACTGAGTGCGAGTCAACAACATACTCAATATAAATAGGGATACTGTGTTAAGAATTGTTTTCACTGTCCCATTTAAACCTCAGACGTGGCCTGCATGCTTCCAGACTTCCACACTTCCAGAAGGATACAGGCAATTTGAATCTGAGGAGCAGCAACAGTCAAGGAAAGGATGAAGAACTGAATTTGTCTTAACAGGATAAAATTAAAGGGGCTGGTATCAGACCTCAAATATATTGAACGTACCCAAAGGCAGATAAAAGTTTACTCCTTGCCTTCACACATATTGCCCAAGAGTAGTTTAGTTTGTGAAAATGTCCACTAGCACCAAGCCCTTAAGGTGCCTAGAAAAGCTGTTGAAGTATTATGAACAACAAGGGTGTAACAAATCCTGTGTTTAGGCGGAGCACTGAACTAGATCACCTCTGATGGACACGACCTTCCTAGCTACATTGGCATTTACCCAACATAACCAAAATCTGACCCTAAAATTAACTCGCTCTACAGCACAGAAGCAGTAATTTCCAGAAAACAAAATACAAGAACATCCACACCTTCTAAATGCTAAAATTCATCCTTTTCCCATTTGGAGACTTTAAACATTCAAACAGCTAACAGCTTCATTGCAATAACATGAAAACTGGTACAGAAATTGAATATGGATTATTTCCAAGCAATACAATGGAGTAAAGCAGTGCTGTTCTTGCTGTACTGAGCTTAAGGAGGTGGAGAGTAAAACTAACATTAGAATCTGCAGTTAGTAGTCTACAAATTTGCAACTCTTATGTAAGTCTGGGGCCATAAAGCAAAGCATATGGTAAAATATTTAGCTAGGACATCAGAATATTATCAGCAAAGTAATACAGTTGATAAACAAAAGCAGACTCACCTTCCGCAATTCAATTGTAACTTCATTTCTGTGTCTTCTCATAGTCTGTAAATAAAAAATAGAAAAGATTTGTATGTAAACAAAGAAGTATTTTGTTTTGGTCTCAGTTGTTTCTAGGTCAAAAGTGAGCTATTTATCAAAAAGATAAGGAAAACAGTGTGTATAATTCATAACAATCTTTCCTAGCAGGATGCACGAGTTGGTTTTTGGGTTTTGTTTTGGTCTTTGAAAATTATACACCTTACAGAAAGTTTTGCCATAAACCACAATAAGTGTCCCAAAGGCAGAAAACATTTACTTCCCCATGGATTTTCACTGTAGCGACTCTCCAGGTGTTTTACGTGCACACCAAAAGCAGCAGTAAATACAGGTTAGACAGTCTCTCATTCACATACGATCACAGTCACAACTTACAACACATAACTGATGCCAGTTATATTTCCATCCCCAGAGAGGTGATGGAGCAGTTCATCCTGGAAGACATCTCCAGGCATGTAGAAGACAAGAAGTTTGTCAGAAATAGTCAGCATGGATTCACCATGGGGAGATCATGCTTGACCAACCTGATAGCCTTCTATGATGGCATGACTGGCTGGGTCGACAAAGAGAGAGCAGTGGATATTGTCTATCTTGACCTCAGTAAGGCATTTGACACTGTCTCCCATAGCATCCTCACAGGCAAGCTAAGGAGGTGTGGGTTGGATGAGTGGACAGTGAGGTGGATTGAGAACTGGCTCAACAACAGAACTCAGAAGGTCATGATCAATGGCGCAGAGTCTGGATAGAGGCCTGTCACTAGCGGTGTTCCCCAGGGGTCTGTGCTGGGACCAGTCCTGTTTAATATATTCATCAATGACCTGGATAACAGGATAGAGTGTAACCTCAGCAAATTTGCTCATGACACCAATCTGGGAGGAGTGGCTGATACGCCAGAAGGCTGTGCTGCCACCCAGCAAGACCTGGACAGGCTGGAGAGCTGGGCCGAGGGGAACCTCATGAAATTCAACAAGAGCAAGTGCAAGGTCCTGCACCTGGGGAGGAACAACCCTATGCACCAGTACAGGCTGGGGGCTGACCTTCGGGAAAGCAGCTCTGTTAAGAAGGACCTGGGAGTGCTGGTGGACAACAAGCTGACCATGAGCCAGCAATGTGCCCTTGTGGCCAAGGCCGCCAACAATATCCTGGGCTGCCTTAAAAAGAGTGTGGCCAGCAGATTGAGAGAGGTTATCCTCCCCCTCTACTCTGCCCTGGTGAGACCACATTTGGAGTACTGTGTCCAGTTTTGGGCCCCCCAGTTTGAGAAGGACAGGGAACTGCTCAAGCAAGACCAGTGGAAAGCTACCAAGATGATCAGGGCACTGGAGCATCTCCCATATGAGGAAAGGCTGAGAGACTGGGGTTTGTTCTGCCTGGAGAAGAGAAGACCGAGGGGGGTATCTCATCAATACCTATAAATATCTAAAGGGTGGGTGTCAGGACGATGGGATTAGACTCTTTTCAGTAGTGCCCAATGACAGGACAAGGGGCAATGGGCACAAGTTGGAACACAGGCAGTTCCAGCTAAACATGAGAAAAAACTTCTTTCCTGTGAGGGTGACACAGCAGCAGAACAGGCTGCCCAGGGAGGTTGTGGAGTCTCCTTCTCTGGGAAACATTCAAAACCCACCGGGATGTGTTCCTGTGCCCCTGCTCTAGATGTCCCTGCCTAAGCAGGGGAGTGGACAAGATGACCCCCAGAGGTGCCTTCCAACTCCTACCATTCTGTGATTCTGTGATCTGGCCAAAATCAACGAGTGACAGAAGATGACTGAGCTCAATTCAAACAAAACAGAATAGGTTTGTGGCAAAAGGAAACAAAGTACAGTGGCACTGAGTCTACTTAGGATCTATAGCTTAAACACTGTAAAGGAAAACCAGCCCATAAATATCTCAGGTCCTTTAAGATACTGGGCACTCAGGACACATTCCCTACAAAGCTGCTATACCTCTTTGCTAAAAGAAATCAAAAGATAGAGAAAGAACAATTTTAGCCTAGCAAAGGCAATCTCCCTAGGTTCATTTTACAACCAGTGGAAAAGACATGTACCATCAGAATGCAATTCAAAGAAAATCAGGACTAGATGACCGCTAGCAGCCTAGAAAGATCACCCACGCTAACTAAAATTAGCCTTTTAAAATACTTTCTATGTCCTATCCTTGCTACTGACCTTCACTGCTACTATCACGTTCCTTTTGAGTTAGGGCAAATAACTTCCCTAAACTTCAAAGTAGCAGTGAAAATCAGCAATACAGAGACAACATCAGCACTCCCCATCATCCATCGGTAGAAATACCAAACATGCTAAAACTCAAACACAGGTAAATGAAATGAGCAGATATCACACCAGGAACCTATACAGGACACAGTTTCAGTGCTTAGAACATTACCTTACCTTCACTGTTCTCAACCAGTTTGCACAGCAGCGTTCTTTTAATTATTTTAGGTTGACTTGAAAGTAAGGAAAGCTTGTCTTCCTGTCCACTGCTCAATTAACCAATTCACTCAAGTAATCACAGACACAATTCTCCTTTGACATCTAGAGCATCTACCAGAGCTACACTTTCTTCCCCACCTTGTTATTTTGCTAAACCGTTTGATTCTATGACCATCTGAGCCTGCTGCAAAAGCTCAGTATGATAGAACTGGTTTGCTGAGAAACGGGACAACATTGGGGAGGTAGGGAACTCTAAAAGTCACTGTATGTAACTAGCTAGACCAGTTATTCAAGTTCCTTGTTATATTAGAATTTTATATTTGAATTATCTTAAAAACTGTGTCAAATGCAAGGGCACCAAATAGCCTAAAAATGTTTTTCAATACTTCTTTCCCGTAGTAACTCATTTCAATGGAAAAACGTAGTTTGAAAAGGCTGTCTTAGGTTTCTGCTATAAAACCTCCTTTTCTTAATCATTCTGAATATGCTAGACACCAAAGTCCTTTACAGAACTTCCCATTAGTAATACTGCCCCACCTCCCTCTAAAATCTAATTTTTTATTCCTACTTATCTTAAATTTTAAGGGGTATCCCATCACATGGCAAATCAGCCGAGTGTCCATTAGCATTTTCTCCCCAAAATCCAGTACTAAGATTTGAAATCTTAGCAATTTAATTGATGCAAGGCACACTTAAATTTGATCCCTAATTACAATTTACTCCTACATTTTTTCATTTACCTATGTGATAATGCTCTGGAGTATTTCCTATTGAGCAGAAAACTCAGACCAAATCTTAAGCTCTTTAGGGTACAGCAATAACATTTCCCACCCACCATTCTTCGGGAAGCAAGGCAGACCTAAGAAAGACTAAGTTGTGTTCAACAGTTGTGCAGCTTAATATTTCTGGTTTAGGTGCAGTCCCAGGCAAGGCATTACTATTCATTTCATCAATTTACTCTAAAACCTTCTCTAACAATGCTTTGACTAAAGACAGTTACTCAGAGTCACCCATCCATAAAGGCTCTACTGGGAAGACTCTAAGCTTCTTTCCAAAGGCAAATAATTCACTCAGCTTTTCAATTAGGGTTTTCGCTTTGTTTCATATTTCCATTATTTCAGCCCCACTGATCCTACCCTATTATAATCCTGCCTTAATATTTTTACTAGGTTTTTTTTGCTTTTACCAATCTGATCTTCAAAATATTTGACTACTCCGTTAAACTTTTTCATTTAACATGCAAGATTCTCCCATCTTGTACTCATTTAGAGAGCTACCACTCTTGAGAAAGATTCTTCAAAAAAGGTTATCAATTACATGGACATTTTTGCTGACTGGTTTTCTGAGCTTTAATACTCTTCTTAAGGGAATCTCCATAGTACCTGAATCTTACCCTTTTAGCTGTTCTTTTGTATTTCCTTTTAAACTTATTATATCTAGCTTCTCTTTCAAGAGAAGCTCTGGTACGTTTTTTTTTTTTTTCCTTCCTCCTTTAAAAGGCAGAAAAGGCAGTACTCACCACAGCCAACAACATTCTGGCTTGTATCAGGAACAGTGCAGCCAGTAGGAGTAGGGAAGTGATTGTACCCCTGTACTCGGCACTGGTGAGGCCACACCTCAAATACTGTGTTCAGTTTTTGGTCTCTCAGTACAAGGACATTGACATGCTGGAGTGTGTCCAGAGAAGGGCAACAAAGCTGGTGAAGGGTCTGGAGAGCAAGTCTGACGAGGAGCAGCTGAGGGAGCTGGGGGTGTTTAGCCTGGAGAAGAGGAGGCTGAGGGGAGGACTTATTGCTCTCTACAGCTACCTGAAAGGAGGTTGTAGCAAGCTGGGTGTTGGTCTGTTCTCCCAGGTAACAAACAACAGGAGAAGGAAGAAATGGCCTCAAGCTGTGTCAGGGGAGGTTTAGATTGGATATTAGGAGAAATTTCTTCACTGAAAGAGCGGTCAGGCATTGGAACAGGCTGCCCAGAGAGGTGGTGGAGTCACTGTCCCTGTAGGTATTTAAAACACATGTAGACGTGGCACTTCAGGGCATGGTTTAAGAGATGTGGTGGTGTTGGGTTGATGGTTGGACTTGATGATCTTAGAGGTCTTTTACAACCTTAACGATTCTATGATTCTATTCTAAGTCCAGAATTGATTCTGCATTCACAGAGCAAGGACGTTGATAACCGGGTCTATCACTTAGCCTTAACTTCACAGAACTGATGAGTGTTACCTGGCCTCGACTGAACTAAGGGCTCCCAGTCTTGCAGAGTCTCATCTTGGCACAGCATCTTTAAAGATTCAGCGTGTCAGGGTCACCAAGATCATCCAAGAATCAGTAGTATGGTGTTAGGACTAGAGTCTTCCTAGAGGTACGTGGGATTGACATTCCCAAAGAGCCGATGGCAAAATCTGGCAGTTAAACTTGGCTGCCATGGTTGGATCGTGACCAGTGCTCTCAGCTAGATGTATGCTGACATTATTTCTAACCTGATAATACTAGCGTTCCACTTCAAGTCTCTGACATAGGAGATGACCATTATATACCAATATATTTAAGACCAAGAATTCCACTTAATACACATCAGTTGTTGCAATTATAGACTGTACGTGAAAAACATGTATGCTCAAATTTTATTCCCCAAAAAACAGACTTAAGCGATAGAGTTCATTTTTGTCTTGACTTCACATAAAAAGTAGTTTTTTCATAAAATGTAGGTAAGAAGCTTGCATTTCAGATGATGCATTTTAGAAATACAGCACCTTCCTAGAGACTAAGAAATAAGCATACTACAATCCAACAGCATACAAAAGAAGCAGTCTTAAGCACTAAAGCAAGCTTCCCCTTAAGCAAGCATTACTGCTATATGCGGAACACCACTTTTACACTACCTGCAAACCACAGCACATGGGGATCTGATAGGGATTTACAAGGGATTTATACAGTAGTGGAAAGGTTAAACATTTTCCCCAGCTAACACAGGTCAGCCAAAACAGAGACGAGCCCAAATTATCCTGCAACTTAACTTCATGGATTCATTACCAGCTTTCAGGCTGGGATGACAACCATCTGCTAAAGCCTATATATCCAACACTAGCTGAAGCCTAGCAAGGTGTTACCAATGGATCTAATACAGTGTTTGACATTCACAGAATCTGATTACGGTCACTTCTCAGCTTCATGTACTCAAAGAATTAACTTCATGTCACACTGAAACAGCACATCTCTAAACTACACCCAAGACAAATCTGAACTGATTCACTGAATAAAATCAGACCCCAAATCTCAGAAAGGGAAAACTCAGCATCGGCAAAGTCCTACAAATCACAAAAGTGATGACAGTTTATTTCCGCAGAATCTGAACCGTGAGGCTGCTCCTAAACACAAGGACCATACGCAAGGTGCAGAAAGTAAAATTGAGTAACTATCAGTCAGCATGTACTATTAAGAAACAAGAACATACAACACTTACCAAGTTGAGCTACAACATACATTACATCAATTGTTACATGTGACTCAAGTCAGACTTAAGTTCATAAGGCTTTTGCATCAAGAGATGTCTTCTCCCCAGCTCACCATCTGTGAAGAACAATTACTTACCAATGTGTTTGACAGGCATAACCACAGTAATGCACCAAGTGGTGTAAGTCTTATTACAAGTCAAAAGTAGATGTTTAGCGGTATCAGTGTTCTCAATTTCTGAATACTCTTCCAAAACGTCAGATACAAAGCATTGCATGTCAAGAATCTCTCCCTAACACCTTTCACTTGAAAGAAAAATAATCCCTCCTTCCCACGAAGTATCAAAACTAAAATTCATTTCATATGCCAATAAAGAAAATCACTACACACATTAGGGCTGTTTTGTTAAGAGCTTCACGAGACCCTTGTTTCACAGTCTTTGTGAGTCTTTGTCTCACAAAACACAAGAGGTTTAAGAGACACTAGACCTTGAAAACAAAGCAAGCCTCACGTCAATGTCCAAAATAAGGCTTCAAAGAATGCCACAGTCCCTGTAAAACTGCCTTTGACACATTCAATGGGCAGAAGCAACACAGAATACAGCCATCCTCATCAGACCAGTGTTTCAGCTCTGGTATCTCTCTTCCAACAAGAAGGTGACAAGAAACTCAAAGCTCTATTTCAGAGCCACCTGTGGAGAAGGGAAATGCCTTCCTGATTTTTCAGCTGATATTTGGTTTATGACAGAACACAAAACTGCACACAAAACTCTCGATATCAAAAAGCAATGGCTAAAGATAACCCTGTGAAATCCTGAATTATCAGTATAACAGTAACCCTTACCACCAGGAACATTCGAAGAATTATTTTTAGAGTGACTAAACATCTGGGACCTTCTGGCTGCCCCAATCAGGCAAACTTCACAAGTACCACTTGCAAAGCCCTGTACAAAGATGCACTAGATGCTCCCTACATGTTAAAGAGCAAGTATCACTGCTGTAACACTACCACTTGATGTCTTATGGCCTACGCACACCTTTCTGGCAAACAAACAAACAAAAATTACTTTGAAGTTTTGAATAGCATTGAGATTCTAAGGAGAAAATTAAGTCTAGCAAGCTTCTCTGGCTTCTTTAGCCTTTGTTTAACATTAAAAAAAAACAAAAAAAAGCACAGACACAAAAACCCATGCTTAGCTGCATAATACATTAAACTACCTGAAAAGGCAACAAATATAGCTTCTGTAAACTAAGAAAAACTTCCAAGGACTCCCAAAACCAGTCGGTTGTACTTAACGTACATCAGAGGAAGACAACATTTTCCAAAACTCTCTCTAGCAAATACATAATGTAATGTGCTTTTTCCTGGGAAAAAAATAACACAACTCAGAGCCCTACCAAAGTTATATAAGACTACAAGAAGAAAAATTCAGGCTAATTCAAAACAACATAATCACATCTGAGACAAAGCAGTCAGAACAGTCCTTTTATTTATGAAGGACCAACTGAAAACATTGGTACTGCTTTATGCAAGTTAGATCTCATTCACAATGAAATATGGGAGCTAGTCTTAGGGTTTATGTTAATTTGAAATTTCTACTTCATATCTAAAAATCAATTTTAATTGATTATAAGCACTTTAAAGTCCCTTAAGTATATCACTTTCAGAGACAAGAAATTCTGGATACTTGATAAGATTACTTCATTCCCAGTTACAGTACAAATCAGAAAACCAAAACTATTTAAATGTATGAATTACACAACTAGTGAGAAGCTCAAGCCATTACATTCCTTTTGTTATGCTAGGATAAAGATTTCTTAAATGAAATTAAAAATTAAGTTTTATGTATAAGGTATTTAATAACATACACTCTCTGTACAGAAAAAATAATCAAATCCTGCAAGAGTAAGTGGAATGAATTTTAAACATATTAACCATTTTTAGCTACACTAATTGTGTCAGAAGGAAGATTAAAGTATAGTCATCATTTAATGACTAAAAATCTACCTACCGTTGTAGCAACGAGATGTGGAGCTCAGTGTGGTTCACCCAGACTAGCCACCTCATTAAGTGGGGTACCTGAGGAGTGTCATCTTTTAATCAACACATGTACACCACTTCCACTTCAACAGGAGCAAGTCCAGAAAGCATCATCAATGCAGAGGCAGGAAAGAGATGGTTTTATGCCAGCCAGCATATCAATATTGCTAGCACGGCTGGCCTGCCAGCTGCCCCACAAGCAGCTAGCTGGCAGCCTGCTCTCCTGCAGGCTGGCCACCATGGATCAGCCTCCAGCTAGCCCATGGAAGTGGGAAAGCCAGGCTCATCTAGGCAAGACGAACACCACACACCAATGTCAGTTTATGCTATTCTGTATATACCAAAGTTCCTGAAAATGTATCTTTTGTAAGATGTACATTTAGTTGCTTTTAAAGATTTGACTAGTAAGTGGAAAAAGAGCGAACGAATTCACTCACTGATTCTAATTTCTCTGCATCTACAAACTTCATTAAAAGATAACTGGTCATTTAAATTATTTCTGCTCTTGCCTCTCAACATTACAAGAACCGGTCTCAGAAAACCCAAAGATACGTGCTTACAGGAAAGAGCTACCCTGAATACATGGCTGGGAGAGTAAAGTAGCTTGATTAAACATACAGGGTACCCAAAGAGCTTAGCATTTGCAAGTCAATTCCAGACTACTTCCACCTGCCTAACTGAAAGGAAAAAAAAAAACTGGCCCAGTTCCAACAGCTGGACTGGATTTAACTAATACCTCCCCTCTCGCATATGAGTATACCCTAGAGTATACTTTGAATACTTTATAACATATATGTGGGTGCAATACAGCAGAAGAAGGTGTTTGCATTGATGAAGTAAACACTGTTCTTCCCTAGAAATCACTTTACTAGTCTTTATTCCTTATTCCTTCTCTGACACCTTTTACCGAGCATGAAATACTGCAATGCACATGAAAATGCAGAAACCTCAGGAGCTGGGCTGGCTTTGGGCAGAAAAAAATATTCAAGTGCTTCTTTGTATACAACAGTTGAGATAATTAAGTTTGTCAGCCGCCTATCTTTGGTTAACGTTAGAAGTTACATATTCCATATTTGCATAGGAAGATGATTTGTAAGTATGTGTAAAGTATGCATGTTAGTATGTAGTATTTGTTACTATGTGTAAAGTTGAGGCTTAGACTGACGATATGGTTCTACTTGTTCTGGTACAGCTGGCGTCAGCCAAAAACAAAGGGACAAAGGGACACTGATAGAAGGGGATACTGCTCTTCTACCTGTCCACACTTTCAAAGTGCATATAGCTTGCTCCAAGAACTGCAAGCAAATCACGATACATGAAGGAAAATTCTGGGACTACTAAATCAGAATTCTGGGACAACATCACGATGGTCTGAATATAAATATTTAATCACAAGTGAAAGGACTAAAATCCTGACAGGTTTAGTCCTTTAGTTACAGGCACCATGGATTACTACCCAGACCTTTTTTTCACCACAGTGTATGTTCTAGGCAGACTCTTCCCCACACTCAATTCTGAGGTGTACCTAATTACCAAGTACTCCCATAAAGCTCCAAACTGACCTTTTAAGAAAAACAGTGACTTTTTTCAGTCATATAGACTACAGAGTTAGAACAACTTAACCTGTGGCTTTGTTATCAAGGCTCCATATTAAATTATGCTGACCCAGTTAGAAAGGCAGGCAGGGGGCATGGATTCCACAGTACAAGCAACAGATCTACCAAAGCAGCCACACAGACGTACAATGTGCCTGTACCCTGAACCTGAGACTCCAAGAGAGTTTAATTTCATTTGATTACTGTTTGACTCGAAAGATACTTGCTCCTCTTTTAGAATGTTTCCCTATTATTTTGCAGAAAGTATTAGAATTTGTTTCAGATTCTGTGTGCTGCAGAACCGTAATACTATGAAGTTTCTTTTTGGCTTGTAACCTTTAACACAGTACTAGATACATTATGGCATAAAATACAGTAGTGTAAATACTGTGCTCTGCTCCTAATCTGTCTGGGACTCGTGTTCCTCAGGGTTAATAAAGGCCACTGAAGGAAAACTAGTACTTTTGCAGTGGGAGCTGCCACACTTTTTTTTTAATCCCCAGTTTGGGGCCCTTAAAAAGAATGCCAGCTGCTTTTCATTAGCCAGTCTGTGGCAAGATAATTCAAGTATCTGAACCTGGCTAGTCTCAGCAAACTGGATGCATGAGATATCCACTGTGACTCTTAGTGATGGGTAATGACTCACTGAAGTCAGACATGCATGGCAATATGGAAAGCCACAAGCCTCCAATTATTGTTGCTCATGGTGTTGACTCACCTGAAAGCTCCATGGAAGCAGGCAAAGCTGCCCATCCACATTATCTACTTCTACTGCTCCAAAAGATCTTGGCAGAAAAGCAACTGCCAAGTTTATTCCGTACCAGCTATTCTGTGAGCATATGCTCTGAGGTCCCGATATCCTCTTTGCATTTGTTTAACTTGCATATTGAGCTACTACCAGCAAAGAAGTGAGATGTGAGCACTCATGTTTTAATTTCCATATACCAATTACCCAGTTTACAAGTACAGACATATCAAACAATCCTCAGGAGACTGGACCTGAAGCAATTTAGTTGGCTGCATTCAACACAAACTGCATCAATGTTGAAAGACACAAAGCAGTCCAGGATACAATCAACATGTTATCTGCTGTTTTAATACAGAATAAAAGAGCTGGAATTCTCTATTCAACATCAAAACTTAACCGGGGGAAGAAAGAACATAATCTAGTAGATTTCCAGTTACTGCTGTTGTGTGAATCAAGGACATAACACCTAGTCAAAAGCTTTACAGCATTTCCATTCAGATGTAGATCTTAACACTGTTAATCACACCTTTACTGACATCACACCAGAGACCGCAATGCAGCCATGTGGGCTCCACCTGAAGTCAAGCTTAAGTTTCCCACGTAATCCCACAGCACCCCAAGCTAACTCATGACAGCACAACAGTCAGCCTGTGCAGACCAACAGGCAGACACGGCAAGGATCACCAACTAATTCAAAGTATTTGTTTTGTTCTGTGCTCCTAACAGGGCAAGGAACCTGTGCACGTAGTGTTCCAGAGCGGTGGCAATGCAGCCGCTGCTATCTCCACCTTGACAAGGGCCCACCTTGCAGAACTTAACTGCAGAGTTTGGCCATTTATGCTACAGCCGAGAAGAAACTACTGGTCTGAAGGATACCTGTATCAAGTGTTTCTTCTTTCCCTGTTCTTTTTGGAAACAGAATTTATAATGTGAATACAGTGATATGCCAAATAAGCACTAAGAACAGTGGATAGCCGAGATAGGTGAATAGGAATCACTTGTAATTAGGCTTTTTTAAAAGGTTAGAAGATTAAGGCTTCTTGACACACTCTAAATACATACAAGAATTTGAAATTTAGTACAGTTTTGTTACAGCAATCTGGTTTTGTCAGTACACAAATTTCTGTTCAGATGTATGAACACTAAAAAGATACATTATTTTCCTGTATTGCATGAACAGCATAGTAGATGCTTTAGAATCTCCTAGAAGTTTATCCTCTCCTTGAGGGAGAGCAAGCGAAGCACCTACATGACTCCTTGGTCTCTCCCAAGGCATGACACCACCTCTGTCCTCTCCTAGAATTTCTAAGCAAGTGTCCCTTGCATTCCCTTGCCAAGGAGGGAAAGGACACTGACCTGTCTGTTCAAGCAGAACAGTTGATTGCCATTGCAAAAGAGCAGGAGTCCCTTTTTTCTTTTTCTACAGTCTAGAAAACCCCAATTCAGAGGGATAGGTTCACTTTTTCCCTATCAGATGTTACCAGAAACCAAATCCACCACTTCTAATGCCATACTTCAAAGCCAAAATACCATCTTCGCTTGTGTAGAGGACAAAAAAAACCCAGAAAACAGCAGAGCAAAACCAAAATGACTGTTCATAGTAACTAGGTGCAAACATCAGACTAAAATTTTCATCTTTAGATCAGCATAAAGACTTAAAATAAATTGTTTTAAATGTAAAAGCTTTTATAAAACTGTACATAACCACTTTCAAGAATCTAATTACAAAATTAAGTGTTTGGTCAGAAAGGCCTCACAGGCTTCTGGGGCAAATGCCATAGAAGACCAGACATTCTTAAGCTTGCTAAATATTTATTCTAGTTTCCCCTAGGAAGAAAAAAAAAAACATTAAAAAGAAAACCTACTAGGCTAAATAGTAGCCAGGCACCTTCTTGTGCAATCTATGTTTGAACAAAGACACTCCCTTTTCAGATACTTAAATAGTCTTCAGCTGTAATACCGAAGTATCTCAGACAATCATTCTACGATTCTATGATGTATTTACAAGGACCTCCCTGGGAAGTGTGGAAAAAGTCCTATTATTCCATCTATAAAATGAGAAACAATAATTGCAATTTGCATACATTCACAGAGTGCCATGAAAAAACAACAAATCAAGTCCCTAGAGAGCTAGTCTATATTCAGCCACAGCTAGCTTTTTTGGTATAATATTACATGGTTCAAATGAAATCAGATTTTTTTTCTATTTTCTGAAAGATATAATCAAAAGGCAAATAAAGATTGAACATGTGCTAGCTGCCTAATTAAATCTATGAAGAGATCATTCTGCTCAAGATGCAAGAGAAAACAATAAACCCAGCTGACAACCCAGGAAGAAGATGGAGCATTAAGAATTAGAAAATACACTCCAGCAACATCCCATGATCTTTTATGAACCCTGTCAGCAACCCTTCTGACTTAATCATTTCAGTATCATGAATTCTAGATGCTTCCTCCTCACTTTTTAACATAAGAGCGCTGATTCCATGTTTCTGCATTTGAACATTTTCAGTATTGTAATTCTCTCCTTAAGCATACCTTCAGTTTCTCAAAACTCTTATTTTTACGTCCTTCCGTAAAAAGAGTATTGGCTAGCCCTAAGAAGTCGCTTAGACCACCAGAAGTGATCTGGTTTTGATGGACAAGAACCAATACAAAACTCCTTCGAACCTCACAGCTATAGGGCCTGCTAAAACACAGGTCACACTGAGCACAGAGGAACAGTGGGCCATAACCCTACTGGCAGTGGGCATAGGAAGAGGGTATTGCCAGATTCTGATCTGCCACTGGCAGCTTGGGATGCTCAAAGGCACCATCACATTGATTGCCTGTGTCAGCACTCCTTAAATATCTCTTACTGTCTGGAAGGTTGCTCTTTACTGATGTTTGTTCAGTGTTATGAACGCTACCCATTACCAGCCTACGTTCTTGCACCCCTGACCAACAGTGGTTAACGGGACCCTGCTGACTCCTAGCAGGGCTCTCTCATTTCAGGATTCTCTCTTGATGTTGAAAGCCTTCTATATCTAGCTGCAAGTCAGATTTTTGGTGCAGAGAAATCACTACCACTGACTTTGCATCTAACATTTGTGTGCATGAAAAGCAAGAGACCCTGACACCAAACAGCTGTGTGCAAAGACAGTATCTGCTGGTTAGGGTGACCTTAGCTTACCTGAGACACCCAACATTTCTCTGCATAATTTCATCAACTTTCTGATTTACACTGTAGCTGACTGAGAAAAAGCAAGGACTAGGACATTCTGAGAACTGCAGACCTGAAATCTCAACAGTGCACCTGGCCAGGAATCACTTACTGCATCTCTGAAAACCTGGACACAAATCACCTCAGCACCCTGTCTGACCACCTCCTAACCACCTTCTCCTCATGCAGACCAGCTTTGACTATGTTTCAATCTAGCAAGTTTGCCATGGGCCTTGAGTACTCATTAAAATAAGTCTCCATCAAGGCTAACACGTCAAACTGAGGAAGCCATTTCTTCAGGTTGATTTTGCAAATCACATATTCTATCACTACCTCCAAAGCCCACCTGTTACTGAATCTGACAATAACCAAGGTTAAAAATGCACACGAAAATATCCTCAGCTGGTCAGACATGACAGAATATGAGGAAGACGAGTCATTCAGTAATAGGTGTTTGAACAGGGAAGATATTTTTGTCTCCTGGTCTGCAGTCATTCATACAGTATGTATTTTAATGTGGTACTTGCTGTATTTATTAAACACACACACAAAATGAAGTTTAAAACTGACTGTAACCTTTGCTTAACCTGAGAAAGGAGACTAGTGTCAGCCGACCCAGAAGAAATTATATGGAGTTTCCCCAGCAAATTTAACGGCGTCAATCTGACTGTGAAGGAATAACAATCCAACAGTTAAATATCACTAGACAAGGTATACTTTCTCCCCTTCACACTGACCTCTTTGAGCCAGCACTGGTCTTCTCCAGGCGTGAAGGGCTGGCTCAGGAAGCTAAGGGAATAGAAAATTGAAGAAACATGAAGAGCTTTGCAACTAGTCCACTCCAAGAGGCAGACATTTCTGATGCAGGACTAACTTTTTAGAAGAAACTAGCTCTTTTGACTACCCTTGTCAAATTTTGTGACATGGAATGCAAAGCCCACAGCTTCTGCTATTACAGAAGTAATCAGGAACACCAATTCAGTATCAGAGTTTGGCAGCACTGGGTATTTTGGAAAAAATTGGTAGACTATTCTTGGCAAATACATAGGTTTTACATTTATTTTTCATTTGAAGTCTGTTCACTTGGCAATTTGTCTTTACTACTTGACGACATGCCCCATCAGCTTCAACCAGTTCATTGCTGCTTCTAGCCTAATCTTATAAATTAGATGCCTCATTCCACTTCCAATTCTACAATAAATACAAATCTGATCACTCATTTGTAGCTGCTACAACCTCATAATCGCCATCTTTTCAGATAAGAGTTGTAGAGGGCAAAACGTCCTGCTTGGATTTATGCTGAACTGCACAAATATTATGAAAACCTCAAGGAGTTTATGTAAAAATACTTAAAGAGCTCTTAAGAGTAGTATAACAGTTACACTGCTACCAACTTTGACTAGACATTGTCAGTTTACAAGTTAAAAATCAATCCTTTCGTAGAAGAAGCTTTAGAGATACCAGAGCAACTGCTGTATGTTAAAAATACACAAGAATGAAGAAAAGTCAATTCTGTAATTACAGGAAGATTAGCTAAGGCTTGGTATATTGCAACAACAAACAGCAATAATTGGGCCCCAATGCAGCCAACACAGATCCCAATCAGCCTATGAAGGTTATGCTCATTATGAGATGCCATCTCCAAATTGTTTTCTCCACAGGTATTTCTGAAACAAACAAAGATTTCCTAAGGTATCTGTGTCTTTAAACGTTTTAAAATGCAATGCATTCAACTGATTTTGAACTTCACACAGAAAATCTAAGACATATAAGTGGACTTCTAAAGTGCTTTCTGCCAAGAGTCACAGACATTTCACAGCATTGTACTATTGCAGACTAACTAAAGTTTGGAGAATTCTGTAGCGATAGCAACTGAGGAGGCTTCCCACATCTACCTCTTACTTCCTACCCACATTATTCTTTCCAAGGTAGAAACATGTACACCTGTATTCTCCCAAGAGGTCACTGGCCTGAAAGGCTAATAAAGAAGCTGCAGGAGTCAGAGCTTAGAAACCCTGCATGAGAGTATTGGATCTTATATTAAATCCAGTCCCCAACAGGAAGCTACCTGACACCTGTGTTTTAACCAGTGAGGCTATTAAGAGGGTTTGGGTCCACAGTACCCTAAACCAACCGCTACAGCCCTAGTGCTTTCCATCTCTTCTTTTACCAGTATCTGCTCCTGTGAAAGCAAAGTGAAAGGCAACAAGCTGACCAACCTGTAAAAGTGAGCTCCTGAAAAACTGGATTGCTGTAAAGTAGCTGGAAGTAACAGGCTTTCTGGGACTGCTACAAGCCTTATTTGCTTCATGTAGCGTTTGAGGGGAGTACAGGGAGACAGCAAAAACACTAGGCAGTCCACAGAACAGTATCAAGAAATAAGCTGGTAGCCACATGTCTGCTCATCCGTTAACACTGTGCAGCTATGGTACCTCCACTGCAATAAGCCTTTGACAGGAACACAGCTTTAAGTCAACCTATACCTTTCTCAGATGCCCAGAAACTGTACAGATATCGACTCCCCAGAATGATATACCTCTGCTTGCAAAAAAATCTGTGGCAGCATGACAGAAAAACGTGAATAAATTCAAGCATCCTCAAGAACTAGATCCATGCTGTTAGCAAAGTGGCAACGGTAAATATACTGAAGCTGCCAGGGCCAGTAATGGAAATCTAGGCTAAGCCCAGTTTCTTCCTCTGCCTCATCTGGGATCAGGATGGCGAAAGTATTTACAGAATAAATATGGATCCTTCAAAGTCTGTGGACCCAAACATGATACAGACCAAAGGGTGATATAATTTCCCCCAGAAAAACATAACTGGGGAAAAGACATCAGTGGCCAGGACCTCTGAAGCTTAAAATCAAACAGAGTAGGAATAGATGAAAGATGACAGAGTAGCCTTGTCTCCTTTTGGTAAACAGCCTTAAACAAATTTCAGGAGGTGAATCCTATGGACTAAACAACAGAAGTTCAAGGACTTCTACTTTTTTGACTGATGATTAGGGGTATGATGAGTATACAAAAAGGAAATTTTAACTCCAGTCATTGAAGTGTTTTTACAGAAAGTTGTTTAGGTTGTAATGCACTAACTCCTCACTAGATTTTGGGTTGGGGTTTTTTTGTGGGTTTTTTTTGTTTTGTTTGTTTTTAATTGAGTGCACATGGAGCTTTACTTTTGATGCATAATGCATTTTGCCAATTACCTGACCACATAATCTCATTGCACCACACACAAAAGTAACAGTAAGTCATGCAGACAGACCTACAAATTATAACATCTCCTCTCACCATGAATTTTTCCTCAGTTTTAGTCAGGGATGCTGACTAATCCCAACCACAAGAAATGGGCTGAATTGTTTGGTCTGTCATCTTAAACATCAGAACAGTGAGCCAACATATGGGTGCCTGCTATTGTAATAAAGAATAAGTAACATTTCTAGTCCAAGAAGTTGAAGAAGTAAAAAAAGTCTAAGAATGATGCTACTCGACAAAGAATGAAGCTGAAGAACTGCAAACAGAAAAATCAGAAGGTTCAGATTTGGTCTTCTAAAAGCTAGGTTAGCTGAGATGTCAATATAAACAAATAAATGCAGCAGTTACAAGGGGTATTATGAGTTAAGTGATTGCAACTGTTTAATCTTGTCATGTAAAGCCTCAATTGTATTGGAATAATCAGTGCTATATATTTAGAAGAAACACGCTGAGACTTGATACTACGTGCCTATGATCAATACAGGAAACCTTCCTCTTCATACATGGGACAATTTAAAAAGCACTTTCACATCTCTGAAGAATATAAAATGAAGAAGGTTGTGAGGAGAAACTGTTCTGGCAGTTCTTCCAGATGAAGCCACCAGTGTCTTGGCTCCTTATCACTCAGATCTGCAGGTTCAGGTTAGCTCTGCCTGCTGCTAATCACATGTCAGTACCTATAAAAATAGAAGAGTCTCACTAATAAAAGCAAGAACACAAACTCAAGTGAGTAACGCTTCGTTTCTGGCACTTGATTTTGCTATTATTCCTTTTGGGGGCCAAATACTTTTTGGAAGTATTAATACCTCAAAATCAGAAACCCAGTTCTATATACACAACTCTACCTCCTTAACAGAGGAAGACAGCAAAAAGGTAAGCAGCTTCCACCCAAGCCTGAAACTAGGAAAAGAGGGAACCTGTGCAGGTCAAGGATTCAGAAGCTTTGACTTATGCTCAACAGATCCATTTCTTTGCTCTTTGAAAAGAAGCACAGTGAGAAGCTGCATGGGATACTGAGGTCTGTCTAAACATAAAACAGAAGTACTTACTCATCTGTTGTTTACCTTGAAGTTGCATTAACAAAAAGCAAAGACAATTATACAGCCTAGCAAACCCAGTAATAAAATATGAGTTAACTGCAAATTAAAGGAGTAAGTATTTTGGTCTGCCAGAAGAGTCTGCACCCAGAGGGGATCAATAATAACTCATCAGTATTTATTGGAAGCCAAAGGAAGATTACTAAAGAATGTATTCAAACCTGATGAGTTCAAAGGCAGCAACTGTCTCCAGGCAGAAGGTGACTCAAACGCCACTGTGTTCAAACTGAACTTGACAGCATACGGCTTTGAATATTTTAGATTCTCCAAAGGATATAATCTAGATATCAGACTCCATCATCCTAACCACTTACTTTCTCATTGGTGGAACTTGACAAAATGCGTAGATGCAGATCGACGCCAACAATAGCAGTGATTCTTCCTGGTTTCCGAAGTTAAGTAGAGAAAATTGGAGGCAGAATCTCTATTTAAAACTCCTTATTGCAGAACAGGGATAAAACAAGTGTATTTTATTGCTGACAGTTGGGAATTATGTACAATATTTGATTTAGAAAAGAAACATTCTGTGGAGAACTGATAACTTTCAAACTGTCCAACCAGGAGGTCAGTCTGCATAGCACTTCTCAAGAGAAGCACAGTAAGTAACGGCAATTATATAGCTCTGCTGTGCTCCTTCATTTTCCACTACAAACTTAACTTACACTGTTTCACTTCTGGAGACTTTGGGTTACATAAAGTTTACTTAGACAGGTAATTCTAACATGAACTTCTAATTAAGTACCATGATCAGAAAAGATTTAAAAAAAAAGTGTAGTAGAAAATTTCAGACATTTAATACAGACTGTTTTGAAAGATGGTGACACGTTTCTAATCTTTTACAGCCCTTTAAATGAATCTAAATTTCATTTTAGCATATCTCCACAGCTATACAACTTTTACATGCTTCTGTGTTTCATCTGTTTGTTGCCCCCAAAAGAAGGACACTTCTTAGATTTTTAACCCCTTTCAAAAGCCTGGATGAAAGCTTTAACCACATGAACATTGTTGGAGCTATCTGCCAAGCAGCCTTAACTCAGCCACAAAAGGAAGTCAGTCAGCATGCTGGAAGATAACCCTAGAGGATATACTTCTCCATAACAGCAAATACCCTACTCCAAAATAATTACTCCCCTTCAGGAAGAAACGAGAGCTCAGCTACCTTAGCTGGTGTGCTATAACTAATTTCAGTAAAGCTTAGGCAGTCAATTCCCCTCTTCCCCCCCACAGAGGCAGATATTTAATTCCCCTCGTCTTGGGCATGCTATAATATAAGCAAGTATGGATGACAGATCAGTTCACACTAGGCATGAACATACCTAACCTTTCCCTGTTTAGCGCTCTGATGGATTCAGGCCAGTGACTGAGAAAGCAGCAACAAAGCCAGTAACCAATACGGGGAGATGAGACAAGGACAAAATGAATGAGGAGCAGCAGGAAGAGTCTCACTGGATGAGAAGGGGAAAGAGAAACCCACCACGCCTCCTCCTTACCCTGAAAAGCAACTGCTAAACAGAAGGATGGGCAATTTTTAGTTACTTTCTAACATTGACTAATGTTAGCCAGAAGTGTTGAAGTTATCATACTCCTTACGTACAATATTTTCTGTGAGAAAGATTCACTGCCACCAAGTTAAACAAAAATTAAGACTAGTTTGCACCGTGAATGTCATCTTAAAGACACTGCTGCTGCTAAGCCTGACCTGCATAAAATCGTCTCCACCCAAACAATAGCAGCAGAGGTGCGAGTTCCGCTAAAATACAAAACGTGCTTTCAAAGGGCTAAAATTCCAGCCCTACTGATTATAGAAGTGAAATTAAATTATAATATCAACTGAAGCGTGGAAAACACCCTCAGGTGAAGCCAAAGTAATCCGACACATATTTAGGTTTTCACCCTAGCGAATCCTAATCCGATTTCAATCCTAGCCTGATTTCAGATCAGCTCCCTCCCCCTTCCTTTCCTATTACAGAAACTTAAAGACAAGATCTGGGATTTCCTCCCTTTTTAATTGTGGCTAGAATGGAAGATGTCTCCCAGTAACAACACACAGATTCAGAAGACCTTCGGAATACCACCAGGGAATAAGCTTCTCATCACCCAGCGTCTCTCAAATTCGGGGGAGTAAAGTATTACCCCACAAGCCTTAATAAAGCACCACGCTCCCTCTCGATTTAGATGGAGACGCCCAGCAGGCGATTACTTATGTGCCTACTAGCATTAAGAAAGAGAAAAAAAAAAAAGAAGGTTGATTTAAAGCAGCGCAGGGAGCAAAATCGGCCAGCACTGTAAAAAGGCTGACCGGAGCTCCCCTGGCCGGAGGATGGGATCTGCCGGTGGGAGCGGCCCCGAGCAGCAGCACAGGCCTCCCTGCGCGGCAGGCAGCGGCACGGCGGGGCCGGGCAGCCCCTTCGCCCCAGCGGAGGGGCTATTACCGCCCAGAGGGGCTGGCACAAAGGCGGCCGGCACCATTGTCCGCCCCATCCGAGCCCCGGGCCCGCCGAGCCCGGGGGCGGGGAGGGAGAGAAGGGGGGGCGGCCGGGGTGGGCGAGGGGAGCGCTGCGGGGGGAAGACGAGAGGGAACTGGAGGCGGTGGAGGGGATGCATCCCGCCGGCCCTGCCGGGCCCTCCTGCACCCCGGGGAGGTGGGGGGCGGGGGGGAGGACGCGGCGGGGCCCACACGCCGGGGCTGCGATCGGCCCGGCCGCGCCAACCCTTCCCCCCGCCGCCGCCGCCTCCTCCGCCCCCCGCCGGCCGCGCCCGCATGACGGAGGGGAAAAAAAGGAAAAAAAAAAAGAAAAAAAAGACACACACAAAAAAAGACCCAACCCCCCCCCCGCGGGTGTTTTCCCCGCCGCCACCACCCGTCCCGGGCGGCCGCTCCTCGCCTCCTTCCCGCCGCCCGCCGGCGGCGCGGCCAGGCCCCAGCCCCGGCCCCTCCTCTCGCACCCGGCGGAGGCCGGGCCCGTCCGGGGCCCCGCCGATCCTGCACTTACCTCCACGTCGCGGCCCTTGTTCTTGAAGCTTTTGATACGATGGTTCTCCAGGCCGGCGGCGGCAGCGGCGGCGGCGTTCTCGGCCATGGCGGCGGCGGCTCCCAGCTCCTGCGAGGCGGCTCCGGCGGCGGCGGCTCCCGGCGGCTCGCGCGAGGGGGGCGGGGGGAAGCGGGACGCTCCGTGACGAGCGCGAAGGGGGAGGGGGAGGAGAGGGGGAACGGGGGAGGGGGGCCGAGGGCGCGCGCCGTTGCTGAGTGACGGGGCGAGCGGCCGCCAAGCGCACGTGACGCGAGCTCCACCAATAGCGGCGCGGCCCTCCCGCTTACGCCCAGCCCCCCCGCGTGACGAACCGGAGGAGAGGGGGGAGACACACGCCGCGCTCCCCGCCCCGCCGCGCGGTGCATTCCGGGGTGTGTAGTCCCGGCGGTCGGCGGCCCCGCACGTGGAGCCGGCGGGAGGGAGCCCTGCAGGGCAGGGCGGGGCGGAGCGGGGCGGGGACGTCGCTGGCCCCGCGCCGCTATTCGGGACTGCCCGGGCCCGGTTGGGGCGGAGGAGGGGGTCCGGTCACAGCTTGGTGTTGAGCGTTGTGTGGCTCCGAGAGACGCTGGGGGCGGCGGGGAGGGCCTGGCTGTAGAGCGCGTAACGCCCTCCGCGGCCTCGTGCTGCTGAGGGGGCCCCACCTGGGATCAGCCCTGACAGGTTTAGTCCCCCAAACGCGCTGTGCGGTGACCTCCCTGGCGTGGCTCACCCCCAGACCCGGCCCTTGGGCAGCTGTGTCTGTCGTGGGGCTGCTCCACACCTCCCTCTGCTCATAACGACGGCGCTGAGGTGGCCGCATGTCACCCGGGAAGTGCTGCACAACAAGCGTTCAGGAAATCCAAATGTTTTGGGAAGCCCTTAGTCTCCTTCAGCTCTCGCACCATGCAAGCGAGCCCTACTTGGAAAGCAAATCCAGCACCTGGCAGACATGCCCTCCGTACCACACAGACACACGGCGGCCGCGTGCATCTGGGAGGTGTTGTACCTACCGTAATACAAATGATCTCTGCCGATCCAACAAATTGTCCCCAAACGGCTAAAATTACTGCAAGTACCCCCTCCCCCAGGTCACCCCCAGCTGGGGTGGTAGTTGTATACATTGCCAGCAGACCCAGGGCCTCCAGGTAGGTAGTAGCCTGGGCATGGCAGGCCAGGTCAAATACAGTGCCTCAAAGTCGCACCCAGTATTTCCAGGATAGGAAAGAGGTTGTGTGGGGGGTAATGCAAGGTAATTGTAGACAAAATGTAGACAATGCAGTACCTGCTCAAGCAGGGGGGTTGGACAAGATGATCTCCAGAGGTCCTTTCCAACCCCTACCGTTCTGTGATTCTGTGATCTAACACTTTCCATAAAGCACGGTATTTTCTATTTGGAAGAAAAACATCCGAGAAAACCGAAATAAAATATAACAAAACCATGCGAAATTCATATCTAGCTCATCTTATACCACATCAAGTTCTGCAACAGATCCTTATAGCTATATATAAGCTTTTCACAGGCTTCTTTCAGAGTCTCTCCCTCTAATTGACAACTCGGCTTTTTAATTGCTTTTCCCCCAGCCCTTCTTTATATCATTCAGATGACTGTAACTTGTAACTCACAGTTCTGGCAAAATAAGGCTTGCAGCCTGATGGAGATGAATAAAAATCTGGAAGACTAATGCTCTTCTTCACTGTCGTTCAGCTGTATGCCAAATGTTCTTATCTGAGGGATCAATGTAGCATTTCCATCCCTCTCATACCCAAGTAGTTTCGGCTCCCTATGCGCATTCCTCCATGCCTTTTCCCAATGGCTTTGTCTGGGTGTGCTGCACCATTATTGCTAGCAATAGTAGAGAAGGAGCCAGAGGTAGACGAAGCCCAACTGGCATGACCGGTGTGACAGTGTTTGTCAAGATCGCTAATGTCAGAGATGGCTTCTAGGCTCTGACAGTTGCTCTTTTGAAGGGGAATTGGATCCAGCCATCCAGCTGTCTTCAAGAGAGCTGCTAAAGCAGATTCAGAAGCTGAGAACTTTGTTTCACCCGCCAAGGAAGGTGGCTGTAGCTGCCAGCTGTGGCTTACTCAGGCCTGCTAGGACGTCAGAGCAATGCCGACCTGATCCCTGCCAGGCAGGGGTGTTGCAGTTATCCTCTGGAGGAGTTGCTCACCATTACCACCAACAAAAGAGCTTTGTTCAGCTCCATCCAGTGTAATCTGTGAGGTAAAAAGGAAACTTACAAATAAATAATGGAATGTCTCCAGACAGGGACAACTCAACTTACCAGTCCATAAATCTAGGTGCATTCCTCTGGATAGGATTTATAGCTATAATGGTGGCAATGTCTTTTCTTTCCCATTTTTTTCCTATTCATGATATAAACCTTCCAGAGTTTCTGTAGTGCATTTAATTAGTCTTAGCAGACACTCAGGAATTGAATGCCTCTTAGACAGGGCTACATTGAAGTTTGATTAGTTTTACTGCCTGAATAAAGCTTCTTGGTGGAGCTCTTGACTAGATAATTAAACTTGCATGTGTTCAGAGAGAAAATATTTTGATATAGTTAAGCAAATACTACTTTTTGGCACTGTAACTAACAGGCACTACTAAAATATAAGGAAAGAGTACTTTGCTACTTTGAAAAGTGAACAAACTGTGTGGTTCAGGAAGGCAGTTCTTCATCACCATATGGACTTCATATCAAAGTGTTCTTGTCACCAAGACCTGCAAGATATATCTGTCAGGCCCGTGAGCATGCTAATAAAATTTACTGTCCCTGAGCAGCCTCCCCACACTCCATCGCAGGCTGCTGGGGCTGTCAGTCCCTGCCTCAGTGACGCTGCAGCTGTTCCAGTCTCCAACTCCTCTGCAGCTCTGGCCTTCATGTGCAGGCTCACGTCCTGGCTGGGCTGAGACAGAGCTCCTGGGCTGTGGGAAGGGGTGAAGGGGAGGAAAAGAGGCTAGTTAGGGCCAGCAAGGTCTGTGGGTGCCTTCAGTGCCCTGACAACATAAAGTTCATAGCTTAAAGAGCTATGGGGAGAAAAGATCTTTCATAATTCAAAGATGTGGGACAATAACAACTCTTTGGGTGTTCCATTACTGAACAGAGTAGTTGAGCTGTGCTTGTTTCTGGGATGATCTGTTGGCTTCAGCAAAACAAAATAAACCCAGCAGGTGATATTGCCATACTTTGGGAAGAGCACATGATCAGCTCAGAATCCCGCCTACAGCTCCAGAGTCAGAACAACTCACTCCGTGGTAGCTGGTCACTTGCTCTTTTGCAGTCTGTGTTTTGTCTATATCCACTAGTCCATATAGCTGCAAGAAAACCAGCATGTAAAAGAAACGTAATGAACCTGAGTCATGCTCTTGCTGGCAGTCCCTCCAAGAAGGATTGGGGAGATTTAGGTGCAGTGCTTTAAGACGCTACGTGTTGTCAGTCCCACCCTGCTAGTGGATGTTAGAAGGTGAGGCAGGAGAGGCAAATAAAACATGTGTCAGCTCCTCAGTCTCTGTGTTCACAGCCACGACCAGCTGAAGCCAAGACCTGTGGGGTGGAGGAGGTGTGGATGCCACCTGCTGCTCCCAGCAGAGGAGTGGGGCAGCTGGTGAGGTGGTGCCATCTTAAACCACTGCTGCTGACTTGGCTATAGACCACGACTGTCAAGAATAGTCTGTAAAATCACGCAGCTTGTAATCACAGAAAGGTACAAGGACAGTTATTTAAGCCCTTAAGTTGTTCTAAACTACTCATGAGTCTCATGTCTTACTTGGCCATCACAAAATGGGACACCTGAGCATCTCTGACTTGGGATCCATGACAGCTGTAGCCACGTACTGCCATTGGCACAGCAGAGTGAAGGAAGATTTTCCCTTCAAAATTTGCCTCTATTCATGTGCTCTCTAAATGCCAGCAGGCGTTAACTTTCATGCCTTGCTTTCTCATGTCTGTAAAAGGCAGCGTGACTGGTGTAGGCTCAGACACACGTGTGGCCAGGGTACCTGCCTGCATCGTCTGCAGCTATCCCCACTGTACCTGCAGCTCTCCAACTGGCTGAGCAGTGTCTTATCGGGTGTCTCTCTCTGACAAAAAAGGGTGACTTACCCATAAAGTAAACTAAGCCAAAGTCCCCTGCAAATGATGCCTTTGTCAGTCATTTTCCCTTAAGATAAATGTATCATTTCAGTGAGACTATTAATGCATGTTTGCAGTTCTCTCTATCACTGAAGTAAAAATTTGTCTTGATAAGAAAAGAGTTACATTCTTACCTCATGGCAACTAAGGCTTAATAATGAGTGTGAGGTAAATCCTGGCAAAAACTCCAGCTTTGTCAAAGGCTGCCTTCAAATACCATGGATGCTAAGAAATAACATGCATTCAAGGAGCGACAAGATAGGTCCACTCAAGAGAAGCTCATTGCATGGAAAGTTGCTGTGTACAAACATCCACACTCAGGTCAGGAAACCCCTAATCTGAAAAAGGGTTGAAAGCTGGGAAAGTGTTGGCAGAAGCGCCACAGTTTTTTTCCTGTTCTTATGCTTTTCTTAAGACATCCATTTACCTGGCTACAGTGGGGATAGGTACCTCATCAAATTTGGCTCTCCAATGTCCTTTCCCAGTCCTTCAACAGTGTCTCAGTGGACCTGGCAGTCTTAAATACCTCTCTGCAGCGGTGCACCCTATCCCATTGCCCATAGGCAGCACAGTCAATGGCACTCTGCAAAAACAGGCAGCTCCACTGGGCTGTCAGGAGGTGTGTGGACTGGCACAGGCCTCAGATAAACAAGGACCTTCCTCAGTACATCTGTGCCAGGACCAGTCCCAGAGGCCTGCCCTTGATGCTGGGAGAAGTTGCTTTTGGGGGCAACACAAAGAGCTGGTGAAGGAGCTGGTGTGAGGCCGGCTTTGGAAGAACCAGTGAAGAGCCCAGGGTTGGGATTTATAAATGCCTCGTTATCTGCAGACCAGGAACAGAAGCATTGAGAGAGCAGCTGGCTGGTCTGCTAGCGTTCCCAGAATCTGGGGGACATTGTTAGTGAGGGAGGAACTGTAAAACCTCTGGTTATTCATAGGCCCAATATGTTCAGTCTGAGCCAAGTTGCTGTCGCAGCATCTTTGTCCACACTTTGACTGGGAGGAGAATTAGGGGAAGCTCCTCCTAGGACAGAGCATCACTTTTCTCCTCTGCTATTCTCACAAGAAACCCCAGAGTAAGTACACGCCAGTTCCTCAACTTCTGCTGTTTCCCACTGTTGGGCAGCTCCATACAAGAAGGTGGGCTGGGGTTGAGGGTGACAGCAAGGTGGGCATGGGGTAGGGGCTTCACTGGCCTGCTGCCACAGTACCCAGGCAAGAAGAGCTTGGTTGGGTGATGGTAGCTGACAAGACCATAGTGATGACACAGGTCCCAGGTCACGTCAGGGCCCGGACTGGTGAGTTACATGGACAGATACAGGCATAGCTGCAGTGTAGCTCAGGCAGAGACTAAGGGCAAGAGCTCTGCTTAAAAGCAGTTTCTGAGATAAGGGGAGTGAGTCCCTGCAGAGGCTCCTCACAGCTTTTTCTCAAACAGTGCTTTGATTCAAGGCCAGCCAGCTGCATTGTCAAAGCTGGCCCTGGGCCCAGACAGCCCAAGCCCCAGGAAGAGGGGAATGTGCTCAGGGCCCAGGCACTCACCTGGAGCTGAAGACATCCCTTTCTCCTGATGTCTGAGCTTCAGGCTGCTGCAGAACCACAGGGGTCACAGAGACTTACACCAGGGCATGTCCAGCTCTCCCAAATTTAAGGCAGATGGTGAACAGCAGCCAGAATTCCATCCTGCCCAAGGCTCTGATCCAAGCAAAGCTCCTGAGGTACCATTTGTAGGGCCATAGATCCACCAGCCTCCTAAGCTTTGGCCTTGGGATGCAGGTGTTCAGGAGGCTGGGCTGGGCTGTGCCACAAACATCAAAATCTTATGGGCTTGCTGGCTTTCCTGGTAGGAACAGCTCTAGGCAGCGTGCTCCACGTCCCAGAGCCTTCAGCGCAGCAGCCCAGAGATGCATCAGTGGAAGCCCAGCCCCAGAGCCAAAAAGGGCCAGGAAATCCCTGACACAGACTACACTGTGCCTGAAGGAGACAGCGAAGGGGTGCAGTTTAGAGGGAAGGTCCCTGAGGACCTGGGAGTGATGGTCTGCAGGTTGGCTCTCTTAATTTATATTTCAAAGTGGATAATTTAATTGGCATAATTGGGAGTTTTCTTCTCTTTGTTAGGGATGCACAAAATGCAGTAGTAGAGACAGTGAGAGGGAAGCATGCCTAGGAAGGAGATAACTGCAGAAGTGGTCTGCAACCAGGTAAATAACATCATCCTGTTTGGCAACTGCAGAGGTGATAAAGATCTTCTTTAAACGTGCTAGTCACATGGTCTGGGGTAACACATTCCTCACCTTTTGGAGCAGGAGAGGATTACTTCTGTGTCAAGGCAAAGAGGAGGGGAGAGTAGATGCCTCTGGGTGATATCCATGGTGATGCGAGTCCACATGTTATGACCCTGGTGGCATGGTGCAGGCAGCCATGTTTCAACTGTATGGTTGTGTGTGGCTTCACAGGTGTCCCTATTGGCCAGAGAACCAGGCCCAACAGCCATGGCAGTGCCAGGCTGTGCCAACACCATTGGGGCAACCCTGTCTTGGTGCATCCTTTAGGCGAAAGGAGCCTTCAAAGCCCTTGTGCAGGCTGTGGAGACTCCAGCGAGGTGGAAAGTGTCACGGCAGGCAAGGGAAAGCCTGTCTTTGGAGCCCTGAGACTGAGGGTTAGCTACCCAAATCCCCTTGTACTCCGTCCTATAAGGGTCATGGGCCCAGCTAGAGGTTGCTGCTCTCTGTCTATGAAGAGAAGGCCATTGGGCCCATGGGGACAACTGTCATCAGCCATGGTGCATATTTCAGCCTGTAAGCTCCAGCATGAGGAGCATCCACGTGCTGCGAACCATCTGGCCTCATCTTGAAGACTGTGGGTGAGGTTGGGGCAATCCTATGTGGTCAGACCTCATCAGCATCACTTGCAGCAGGGTGAGGGTACTGCACATTTTGGTGCGGTTGCAGTGTATGCACAAGATGAACAATGCAGAACTGGTTGTGCCAGCCAGGCCTGGTGTTGGTGAGGTTCAGCAGTAGATGGGCAGCTCTGCTGTCACAGCCTGCTCCTGCCGGCTGGCAGGACATGTGCCCATGGCCTGTCTTCCCCAGAGGTATTGAAGCTCCTGCAAACCAGCCTGTATCCCCAGCTCAGGGCTACAGCTGGACAATAAAACATGGGAGAGACCTGGTTGGCTCTGGCTGGTCTCCCAAAGGCAACCCAGACAGGACAACCTCATTTTAGTGAGCATTTAAAATGTATCTGGAACACTGGTAGTCTGCTGTGTCAGGCCTCCGCTCACAAACTCCCTTGTGCTGACAGCCCCCAGCAATGACAGTTTTGATGCACATCAGACAATTCTTTGGATTTCAGCAGCACAAGAGAAGAAGATGGCTTTTCTCTTGAAGCCTCTGGTCTGGTGGCACTGGAGGATCACTTCTGAAGAAATCAAAATGCAGGTTGGGAGCTCTGTGGTTGGAGTCACCTTCATCACCTCCAAATCATAATGCGAAGCCATGCTGAAAGCCCCATGTACTGCCAGCTTCCTAAAAACCAATGTCCTGTGACACTGCTGTTTTGAACAGGTACTGAGTGATATACATTGACTGACAGATTTTAATGTCCATGGATGGATGGGGAAATGGTGGTTTGATCCACCATAGCCAGGTATATTTCTCTAGCACAGAGGTGAATAGCCACCACATTACCATCTGTATTTAGTTTGCATGGCAAGGTTTTGGCAGCAGCAGGGCTACAGGGGTGGCTTCTGTGGGAAGCTCCTAGGAGCTTCCCCTGTGTCTGATACAGCCAATTCCAGCCAGCTCCAAGACAAGCCAAGGCCGAGCCCTTCAGTGATGGTGGCAGTGCCTCTGGGATAATATATTTAAGAAGGGGAAGAAATAGCCGGGCAACAACAGCCAGAGGAGAGGAGTGAGAATGTGTGAAAGAAACCACTCTGCAGACACCAAGGTCAGTGAAGAAGGAGGGGGAGGAGGTGCTCCAGGGACCAGAGCAGGATTTCCCTGCAGCCCCTGGAGGTTAATGGTGGAGCAAATATCCACCTGCATCCTGTGGAGGACCCCATGCTGGAGCAGGTGGGTGTGCCCAAACAAGTCTGTGACCTCATGGGAAGCCTGCACTGGAGCAGGCTCCTGGCAGGACCTGTGGCCCCATAGAGAGAGGAGCCCACGCTGGAGCAGGTTTGCTGGCAGGACTTGTGACCCCATAGGGGACCCACGCTGGAGCAGTCTGTTCCTGAAGGGCTGCACCCCGTGGGAGGGACCCACACTGGAGTGGTTCATAAAGAACTGTAGCCTGTGGGAAGGACCTACATTGGAGAAGTTCGTGGAGGACTGTCTCCTGTGGGAGGGACCCCATGCCAGACCAGGGAAAGAGTGTGAGGAGTCCTCCCCCTGAGAAGGAAGGAGCGGCAGAGACAATATGTGATGGACTGACCTCAACCCCCATTCCCCGTCCCCCTGCACCAGTCGGTGGGAGGAGGAAAAGAAATTCGGGAGTGAAGTTGAGCCTGGGAAGAAGGAAGGGGTGGGGGGAAGGTGTTTTTAGGATTTGGTTGTATTTCTCATTACCCTACTCTGATTTGATTGGCAATAGATTAATTTTCCCAGGCTGAGTCTGTTTTATCTGTGATGGCAATTGCTGAGTGATCTCTCCCTGTCCTTATCTCAACCCATGAGCCCTTAGATATATTTTCTCTCCCCTGCCCAGCTGAGGAGGGGAGTGACAGAGCAGCTTTGGGGGACACCCGGCATCCTGCCAGGGTCAACCCACCACACCATCACAAAGCATAAGGACCCATTTCAGATTTTGGCACGTGTTAGCAATACACTTTTTCTCCAAACACAGTCACTGATAGCTGAAGGACTTACACCTGCACTGTAGAAAATAGGCATTTTTTTTAGCAGAAGTATCTCAAAGTGGAATTGCAGTGATGCCAAAGTATCTTTAGTGTTTGCATTGTTAAAGGTTAGCAGGGCCTTCACTTGGATTTGATCTGATTTCACTAACTCAGATTAAGAACTTTTTTTGTATAAGCAAAGGCAATTTAATACAAATAATTATGACAGACATGGCAAGGATTTACTGAGGTGGATCTGGGGGCCTTCTGGTTCCCGCTGCTTCCGTCAGTCCGAGCAATGCAACATGAATTTTCACACTGTGTGCATGTTGTGCAACCAGTGCCTCCCTGCACCAACCCAGAACAGGCTGTCTCTGTCCCTGATTAATGCAGCTTTGATTACAGCATCCTTAGAAAGGCGGATTTTCTTTCGTGTTCTCATATCCAAGTATTAACCTGCCCTGACACCGCTTCATTTGCCAGAGCTGATAGCACAGCCTGAGATCGTTTCACTGCAGAGATTATGCAGAGGTAGAGGCAGGCTCCAATAACCTCTGTTTTGCAAAACAAGTTTTAGTTTCTACTCTGGCATAAGTTTTTTCATAGATATTTTTATTTTCTTTTATTTTGTATGTATTTTTCTCGGTATAATATCTTGTCTTGCTGCAGAGATAAAAAAGTCACAAATGCAGTGCTATGTGAGTCTGGAACAAGAAACACTTCCCTTTGTGTGTCTTGATGGAAGAAAATTCAAGTGTAGTTATACTTCTGGTACCAACACAGACGCGCTACAGTAGGCTTCCGCCACCATCTCCTGCTCGTTTGAGGAGAGGTTCTGCATATCTAAATCCTGCAAAAAATTATACATATGGTACCAGGCTGTTATGAACAACATATAACATTCTTCTTGTTTCTGTAACTTCAATTTGTAAGAAGCCACTGAAGTGGCGAGTCCCTGCGTTTACACGTTGAAGCCGGTTTCACATGATTATTGGCAGAAATGGTAATTTTATTTTAAAAACTCCTGCAATCTGATCTCAGGATCTATTTGGATCTTCAGTCTTCAGTCCCCATGGCAATAGCTTCTCAAATCCTGAAAATAACAATCTGCGCAGCTATTCTGACTGAATAAACCAGACGCCACACACGCATAAGGCTAAGCATATGGGTGCGTGCTTACAGGAAGAGAAAGGGTTTTGTTTCAGTCATGAAAGTAAATAGCTATTTTCCAAATGCATGTAGGGTTATGCTCTACTTGGTCAGCTATGTCAAGTGAGGGAGTGCTATTTTTTTATATCATCACTTTTTAAAGCATGCCTGCATTCATCCTTTTGAATGGCTTTCTAATGATACCTGATGTGGTTCACGTGCACCAGCAACCCATTAGGCATTGCTCTTCCCAGTGAAATACTGCTGAAATGGTGCCATAGAATAGAGGAGGCAGGAAAATGGATCCTAGCCTTGTTTTGTATATTCACGCATTCCCCCTTTAGACTGGAGCTGTTAATCAAAACAGGAAGCCTTATGAGTTGTTTCGGTTAAGAATAGGAATTTGTTTTCATTTTTGATGCTGCCTTAAGTGCTTGAAGATAATGTACGATGAAGGAAAAATCAACTACACAGGCAGTTTCTTTGCTCACAGTGCTCTGCCTTTCTGATGGACCTTGACTTTGTCCGGTGAGGGTGCTCCGGCGGGGCTGTGCCTGGGTGGACCTCTTCCCACAGGCCACCAGCTATCACATGGACCTTGTCTCCTGGTTGCCGAGCTCTGCATCACACCTGGAGCCTGCCCTTGCATGATCCCAATACAGGGGTGTCCTCCCATGAGCAGATGGGCACCATTTGCTGTCTGTCCTCACCTGCTGGCTGACGCTCAGCTGCCTGCAGCCTCCCCCAGGTTGCTGTGCGGAGGATGTTGAGACAGCTGGACCTGTGCAAAGATTTATTGTTGGGGTCTCTAGCTGGGGGTGTGCATTGACTCTAGAGGTAATAGCTGCTTTTTGGGAAAGATAACAAAATAAAAGGAGGGAAACATAAGGGAAAGGAAAACCTTCCCCCTTGGCCAGCTGGGAAGAGAAGGAACAGGAAGTCCCCAGAGAAGTGTCCTCCACGGGCATCCTCTCTGGTGGCATGGGTGCCCTCCCTGCAGACAAATTCCCCATGGTAACTCTATGTGTTTTCCTTTTCTTTTCTTTGACACCCTCTGACTCCCTGTTGGTTGTTCCTGCTTACAAAGTTGTTAGTGCTGATGGGAACACGTGCTGATGGGGCAAACTGGTTGCTTGTAAAGCTTTGTGCGTGCATTTTGTCAGGTCCCTAATGTGAACCAAGAGTGACAGCCCAGGAGTAGGAAGACAGGTGTGAAAGGAAGGTGATTCCCACACTGATGACCAACATGTCTCACAGGAAGCCCTGTCATAATGGGGCTTACAGGTACAGGGCCATGAGAATAAGACAAGAACAACATGGGTTGACAAGGGAAAACCACCCCCCAGGGGCTAAAGAGGACCCAGCAGCGTGGGGAGGAGATATGGGGCAGTGAGTAGGCTGCGGAGCTGCAGACAGGAGCCCTTAATGTCACACAGGTTGAGGCACTTCAGGCTCCGCATGACACAGAGCAAAGCCAGGGTATGGCTGAGAAGCACATGCAGAGCCAGAAGCTGGGAAACACTCCCAGTTAGAGCTGTACAGCTCTAAATTGTCTCTTTTTATTGTTGCAACCAGCAGAACGGGTGACGACAACCACTTGCTACAATGGCATCACACCATCTGTAAATGAGCTTGCTTAAATGCGAATGCCTTCAGTTCCTTGCCCTGCTCTCGCAGGCTGGCTGGCAAATGGGCACCCCAGTGCATCTCCATGGGACTTGGCCGAGGCAACTGAGGCCCCATGACTCACCGGCAAGGATTGAATAATGCCACATACTGCGCTGGACTTGCTGGGGCCCCGCCAGAGGACATTGGGGTCCATCATCTCAAAGCTTAAAGTCCAGCTGTATCCCAGAGGCACCACTGCAGCTGGCTGCTGTTCCTGTCCCCAGTATCCACCAATGGATGCTGTCATCCCAGGGCAGGGACATCTAAACTGTGAAATGGACTCACCAACTTCTGGTTTCCAGCAGCAGACATGGAGCTAAGCTAGTCCTGAGTTTGGCTTTGTCTTCAGGGTGAGCCTGGGAGGGATTTTTCAGCTTTCCTTCATCAGTGCAAGGAAAAGGGCAAGGCAAGGGAAAGCAAGAAAAAGGAAAGACAGGGAAAAAGCAAGGCAAGGCAGAAGAAACAAGGGCAAGGCAAGGCAAGGAAAAGGCAAGGTAAGAAAAAGGCAGGGCAAAGAAAGGCAAGGCAAGGGAGAAAGAAGAAAAAGCAGGCAGAGGCAAGAAAAGGCAGGAAAATAAGCAAGGCAAGAGATATGAGGCAAGGAGAGGAGAGGAGAGGAGAGGAGAGGAGAGGAGAGGAGAGGAGAGGAGAGGAGAGGAGAGGAGAGGAGAGAGGAGAAGAGAAGAGAAGAGAAGAGAAGAGAAGAGAAGAGAAGAGAAGAGAAGAGAAGAGAAGAGAAGAGAAGAGAAGAGAAGAGAAGGGAAGGACAAAAGGAAACTAATAAGGAGCACTGTAGTTCCTACTTCACTGCTTGTCTCAAGCTGCAGTGGATTTAAAGTGCAACCTCAAACAGCATGAATGTTGGCAATGCTCTATCTAAGCCAAAGCACGATGATGACAACATAACACGAATAAAAAATGTGAGTGTGGAGTAACTGAGAGGGGAGGGAGCTTTTTGAAGCATTTGTTTGCAGATAGTTTTATGATGATTCAACACAGTTGATGTAAAATCTGGCTGAGTTGAACTGGGTGTCAGCCAGCCTGGTGTGGCTGAAATTGATATTTTATACCAATTTATTTAGGTGGGGAGAGGGGTGCTGCCTTTTGGGGCAGCATCCCCTCTGCCAGCCCAACCATGAGGGCTTGTTCTGCTCCCCAGGCCATAAGCCAGTACAGGCGTTTGGCAGGCTGATGGTGAGCAGGGTCAGAGAAATGATCCACGGGGAAAAGAGAAAAAGAGAGGGGTTGTTTTTTTTCTTTTCCTAGGCTATTTTGCATGCCCTCAGCCAGCTACTAACTGAGAGACCACCAGGGCCTCGCAGAAGCCCTCTAGCAAACCTGCAGCAACGCAACTTGGTTTTTCCCCTGCTGCCAAGGTAAATACAAGTAGAGAGGAAAAACAATGGTAAACCCTAAAACCCTGGGAGACTTCTTCATCCACTTTGAAAAACGATAGTGACAGGGGCCCCCATTTGGAGTGACTCCTGGGTGGGTTCCCGTCAGAGCCCCTGGGCAGACCCACGTGCTCCTTCTTGCCCCTCGGCAGGAACGCTGCCCGCTTTATGAAATGCTGAGCTGCCGCCCTGCTCCGCTCCACTTCGCCACGTCCCTTGTCAGCACTCAGCAAGCTGGTATTAAAACAAGAAGAAGGCCAAGTGGAAGAGGAACTGAAAGCCACCCTCCTGGCTGCGGGGAATTCCTTCCCTGGCAGAAAATTGGTGCTGGCTCTGCCAAAATTCCCGCCAGATTTCTGTCCTTCCAGGTAGTAAGTGAGAGTTCAGAAAATTATGTCAGTGCCACAGATTTTAATTTCTTTTTAAAAAATGTTGTATAGAACATACGTGGTGAATCCCTGGCATTGCTCCATCAGTGTAAAAGGAATAGGGCTTCCTTGTATTTGAAAAGAGAACAGCGCTCCAGGCTACAAAAGATAACTGTGCTTTTTAATTTAATCTTACAGCCATGACAGCAGTGCAGGGGGTCTCTCTGCTCCAGATATGCTCAACCTGCATTGACTGATGGCTGTTATATCTGAAACCTCATAGGTGCCAGAATAAACATCTCTGCTTACTACAGAGACTCAGAAGACTGAGATACAGTTAGATGTAAATACCTGGTTTGATAGCTAGTATGCTTGGATTGTGTCTGGAGTCTCACTAGGTGCTGGTGGTGGTTTGCTAATAATTACAGTTATGTTTTTGAGCGGTATCAAGCACTGGGAATATACACTGGGGTCCCAAAGCTAGAGGGAAAATCCTTGCAGGTTGTGAGGAGGGAAGAAGGCCACTCACTGTTCACCTTCCCTTTATGTTCACATTTAACAGTTAAGACAGAAATTATAAGATTTCTGTGCAGACCAATAGAAACCCATATTAATAAGGAGAGAGTGAAACACAAATGCATTTTCTAAATCTAGTAGAAATGCAATTTAGGAAGACAAATGCAGCTATTAAAACTTCATGTCTTAGATATATTTACCAATATACACATGTTATTTGGAGCTGTATTTTTCGGAAGTTACTTATAGCATCAAAATAGCAATAAACCCCTCCTAGTGTGTATTATTAAGCATCTATGTTTCAGTTCATTTCCCAAAGGATGCCAAGAAGCGAAACAATGAATTAGAGGGCAGATGCCTTTCATCAGCTCTCCTTAATTGCTGCCCAGGTTGCACTTCTGGCAGATCAGCAGGAGACCTCTGCAAAGGCCAGTCACGGTGATGAAAGATGCCATGGGAATGGCCATGGGAAACACCAGCAGCAACTGGATAACTGTCACAAGTATAGGCCCAAACCAGTCTATTACAGCAGTGATTTCCCAAGGTGCCAGCCCTGTCCACGTCTCAAGGAATTGGCTTTTTAAACCACTTGTGAGAAGCCAAAATATGGGGAAGAGACCCAGAGCAGATGCTTGATGCTAATGAAGCAGGGGCCACAAGTCGGATTGCTTCAGACCTCAACTGGCTGCCACCTTTCCTTTCCTACATACCCTTCAAAATAATGGGTAACACCATGTCAGTCCCTTCTGAACGCTGCCCTGTGAGTTTTAACCACAGTTTGGCTCCGAAGGCACAGCGTCTGCTCTGCTCCATGATCTGCCCAGCACCAGGGACCCTTGCCTGTCACCTACACACTCACCATTCTCACCTGTGGTATTTTGCTTGCAGCATTCAGCAAAGCTCGTGTCCAGGTCCTACAAATCTCTTCCTGAGCAGCAGGGAGCCAACTCAGGGGAGAGCAAGGAACCCAATTAAGGCTCAAGTAATTAGTTTTCCAAGCATCATCCTTCATCTTTAGATTTAGCAGACACAGATCTTGTAAAGGGCACAGGTGGCTGGTTTTGTTGCACTTGGGTTTCTTCATGGCAAGTTTGGCTGGCATGGTGGGTTTTTGGACCACACTGATGGGCCCCTATAGCAGATTTCCCCAGGAAACACAGGAACGGCTTTGTCACTGCAGGACTGTTGCTTTTCCCTTGCCTCCCCTTCCTTTCTTGAACCTGTCCTTGAAATGATGGGGTTATATGTAAGAAACCACACGCTGTGGCATAAAAATTCTTGACCCTGACCTAGCTTACCCAGATCAGAAGTGGATTTAAGCCAAATCACAAGAGCATCCCCTCTGCTTTTGGTATTGATTTAAACTGGGGAGAAAGTAGGAAGGTTAAAGATTAAATTGCCTCCATTGGCCGCCACACACCAGCCTGCCTGAGTAACGAGCATGGGTGGTACAGGCTGTGCCCATCACGTTCAGCCTCTTAACACAGACGCATATTCTCTGGGGCCCCAGACTTTTAAAATACCCTCAACCCAGCGGAGAAGCACATACAAACCGTAAAATTATTGGCCTTGAATCATGTATTCATTATGTTAAAGAGAAGGCAGTGTCCTTGGAAACTGCTGAGGGATGCGAGTCACCCTCTTAAAATCATTCACGGCTCTTGGCACAACACAGGATGAAAAGGTTAAATGAGCAGCAACACTTGTTGAATTATACACCAAAGTGGTTTCACAACAGCATGACTGTTTCAGTGTACTGAGTGTCTCCTGGTGATGGACACAGCAAACTGCTGACAATGTCGGATTTTAGGTGAGCTTGCAAGGAAGATACTGAAGCACAAGGGTTGTTTCTGGTGTGCAGCAAACATCAGTGTGTCTAGGAAAGAAAGCGAGGAAAAGCTACTGCATTTTTGTGCCTCTTCTGGGTGACAAAAAATGACGTTATACAGAAATCCTGCAGTTTTACCATATTTTGATAACTATATGCTATCTCTTATCTGCAGTATACTGATAACTTAGGGTTTACCCAAGAGAAAAGGACCTTCTCCAGGTTTCCACACTGCCGTGGATTAACATCTTTCCTCAGATGCTGCCCTAAAAAGCATTACCTCCTCCTCTGATGTTTTCTCCCCATGAGCACCGGGACCTTTGCCCAGGCAGAGGCTCCAGCCACACAGGTCTCCAGGCAGGATGTGGACCACGAAGCCCATCCCAGGTCTCCAGCAAAGTTACCCCACCGTGGGAAGGGGAGGGCCATGGCCTGGGCTTATCTCTGCATGCACTTATCTGGCAGCTGCCCAGATAAACCTATGAGCTCAGAGTCGTGTAATGTGTTTCCTTGATGGATCATCCTATAAAATCACCGAGGGATTCTGAGGCAACCTGACACCTGTAATCGGCTGGCGGAGCAGTTATTGCTTTGGAAGGCGACTTAGTGGGGGAGAGGGGGGTATTTTTCCCCCACATTTTTCCTTTCTGCCTGGTCACAGCAGATTGTTTGACAATTGTTTAAACTGGCTAGAGAGCAATTGTTTCTCTTTTGAATAAACTGAAGTTTAAATGAAAGAAAACTGTACAATCTTAAGGCTGTGGGGTAGAAAGGAGGGGGAGAGGGCAGGGCTGTATAAAATCATGCTCTGTCTGAGCAAGTCACAGAGATTTAACAGCTTACATCCCTGTTAGGGCTGAGTTGAAGAAGGCGAGTGTGGTTTAAGCTGGAGGAAGGTCTCCATAGCCTCTGCTGTCACAGGAGGCCTGAAGCAACTCCTGCACAGCTGATGCTCACAGGGATCACCCAGTGCAGCTACCGCCCCACACTGCCCCACTTTTTCCTGTGCCCAGTCCCCCGCCCCCTCCTATTCGCAGTTATTTGGATGCAATAGAGCATTGCACCCCAGAGCCCAGAGCTGGGCACCTCCACCCCAAGGACAGTGCTGTCTGTCCAGTGCTGTCTGTCCAGTGGTGTCTCCAGCGTGCCCAGGCCAAAGGCCAACCCTCTGGGGTGGCCAGTTTTGGACCAACATGGTGGTCTGGGATGTGTCGTGTTGGCTGCAAGGCACCACGCTCCTGTCCCCAAAGGGCGCTGCTGTGGCCTGCTGCAAAGGGAGACGACGCGCAGAGCCCAAATCTTAGGTGAAAACATGGATACCCTGAGCTGATATGCTGGGTCATGTCAGGTTGCAAGATTCCAGGTCACATGAGCTCCGATGGGTTTGTGCAGGTACGAGGAGCATCGCTGCAGTGTGCAGGGCTGTGGATTTCACACCAAGATCCAGGCAGCCCTGAGCAAGATGTTGGGACGTGGAGTGGCAAGTTAATCCCTCATGGGAGCTGGGATTGCACAAGTAATTTCGGAATCTGAAAGCTGAACTCAGGTGGCATCTGTTGTGGCAAAGAAACTGTAGTCAGCCCCCGCTTTGGCAATGACACATTGTGGTGCTTGTTTCATCCAAGGAAGAAAAATCTCTCCAAGCCTGGATAAGCTAACATCAATCAATCAGCAACGGAGTGCTTGATTTAATGCCTATTTGCTATTTTACTTTAAATATTTTAAAATAACTAGCTAGGAAGTTTTTTGTATGTTTTTTACATCCTAATTGCAAGAACACAATACTTTTGCACTGATGGATTTGTAATTTAAACTGTTAGTTAATTCTTTCTCAATATTGACATTCCAAGAAGCAAAATTAGTAACGAGACAAAAAGCAAAAAGGCTGAGTGAAGAATACTTACACTATTGTTTGCCATATGTTACTCTTCACATAGCCATCACTATCCTTATTATTATGCATATTATTGATTAGTCATTAGCTGTGCAATGTCCATCTTCAGGAATGCCCTGATCTTATTCCTCAGGCTTCCCTTCCACAATTGATATGTCCTGTGGAGTTATTTGCTGTGAAATTCCATTACAAATGATGCACAGAAATGTCAGGAAATATGGAAATTAACTTAAAAATTTACAAGGGATAAAGATGAGAAAATGTGGAGTGGGAAAATAAACATTCAGTGAAGATAAGACACTTTTGTTAGGATTTTAACGTGGCTTTCCCCTTCTAAAGGGAGTACAGACTTAAGACGTCCTTATTAGTTCGTCTGCATGCTTCAGAAAACAGCAATTGCAAAACGCTGCTATTTTGGTTCTTACATTTTCCTCTCTCACTCTCTATTTAGGGGTTTCATCTGCCTATATTAACTCTAGCAGCCTTAGGATGGGAAGGCTGGGTTAGCACAGCTGGCTGCGCTCTCAAGGCTCAAACTGAAGGTAAAATCCTTTCTTAGATACCTGGGTTTATTCTTGATTCTCATGACTCAGCATTTTTGCTGATTTAACACAGGTGAGCACACCTGGCCAGCTGCCATGCTGCACATGATCCCAGGTCCCTTCAGGGTCCCATAGCACCCAGCGATTTTTTTGCAGTGGAAGGTACCTTTTGGGATGCACCACACAAATGTCCTACTCCAGAGGAGGATTTAGTGGCTGTGGTTAGCTCAGCCCGCAGCTTCCGAGCCTAAATCCAGAGTTGTGAGCCTTGGAATCCTGCCCAAGCTGCTGCTGAAGCTTGGAGAGCATTCAGACTTGGGGACACAGCATTGGTGCATTTTGTGCTTAGAAAGCAGGAGCAGCAAGAGCCAGTGACCTGCACCCCAGCCAAGCGTACCCTGGAGGGCCTGGGGCACAGAGACCTGCTTTGGGTGACAGTTCATCATGTCAAGCACAGCTCCTTGTCCCACTGGACATGGTCCTTCTCCTGTCTTGGTCAGATCTTAGCTACCACAAGGTTACCCCAATCTGCAGAGGGACAGCTTCAGGCACCCGCAAGTGGGGTGAGCTGAGGAAGCACCTTCTCCCCTCATGTAAGGGATGCGATCTAAAGCAAAGCCCTGCGCCTGCGACTGCTAAAGGTCTCCCCGCTCATCATGTCGAAGTTCCTCTGAGACTCTATCTGCATCCCCATCTGTGGTACGTGAACCAGGAGCACCCACCTCTGGGCGAGGGCTTCTCTCCTCAGATATGTGGGAAAAGATTCCTCTGAAAAACATCTTATTTGAGCTAAAAACAGTGACTCAAGTACATTGCATAGCTATAATACATCTTTATAAAGGTAAATATATGAACATAGTAAAGAAATATAGATTTGTGTTTTTTATTATATAGTACCAATATGTTTCATATAAAAATGCTCTACGTGTATATATAGATTTATATAACCTATATAATTTTTGTTTATATAGACACATTATGTATGAAATACGTACTTGTTTATGTTTCATTTTGTATTTTATGTACCTAGTGCTGTGCTTTCCTTTCAATCATGGGTGGAGAGGCTTTGACACTGTGAAGAGTGCATCTTTGAAGCACAGCGTGCAGAAAGGCAAAACACAACCCAGCTCCAATCAGTTTAATCCACCCCGAGGGATGCTCTAAATTCCTCCTGAAAGCATCGTTTTGAGGTTTCAGTAGGAGAGATGCAGATGCTTTGTGGAAGATGATGGGGCCAGCTTTCTGCAGGAGGGATGTGTGGTTTTGCAGTGTTCTTGGCAGGAGAGAGTTGAGCAATGGCAAGTCTGCTTGTCCATGTGGTGGGGTGGCCCGGGCACTGTATCTGCTCAGCCCACGCTGGGAGGCACAGACATTCATGGAAGAGGAGAAAGGGTGAGGGAAGATGCCAAGGGAGATTTAAGCATGCTGGGGTTGGGCAGGGATGGGATTCCTGGTGCTGCAACGCACTTGCCACCCAACACTGTGAGCATGGGGCGGTGGGGGGGCATCACAGAGGTGCCATGGGGAAGGTGGCCATGCAAGGTTTGGGGCTGCTTGGAGATGACCAGACTGTTCCCCCTGACATTTGGGAAGGCAGATTCTCCCTCAGTCAGGTCGATGCTCCCAAAGCAACAAAAAGACATTGGTTTTGTGCTGAATCAGAAGAGAGGGAGAAAAAAAATAAAAACTCAGAAATATTTGCAACAAGCCCCATCTTCTGGCAAGGGAGAGGAGGAGTCACGCAAAGTGATTCCTTCCTGGTGGGAAGCATGCGGTGGTGATGCCTGTGCAGGGGGCAAGCTCTGCCAGCAGCACGTTCCCGTCCCACTCAACTGCAGACCCCACGTGGGAGCTGCCTGGGCAAAGCACGGCCAGGAACAGCCAGATCTGGCCCTAGAGAGCCCATCTGAGCTGGGCTGCTGTTGGCAGAGGGAAACCATCTGTCTGGGGTGGAGGAAGAGAGCCCGTGGCTGCTGAGCCTCGTGCGAGGTTCCTGTCCGTCGTGTGGAAACTTGCCTGTGCAGAGCTGTATAGGAGGGCTTTGCCATGCTTGGAGGGAAAGAGCAATTAGCTCCCCTCTCAGTGAGTTTTCAGATTTATGTATATCCCCACGCCTTCCCCTAAACAAGCTTTCAATACAGAAATTGTAAAGCTGAAGAGATCCTCTGCAATTAGGGGAGAACACATCTCTCTTTCAGCTAACACGAGAAAAAGAGCCGAATGAAACCGTGCATTGTTAACGTGCTTCGGCTTAGTCACTGGCGAGGGTAATAAACAAGGCAGACTTGGTTGGGATAAAAAAAGCGTCGAGTATGGTGAGATTATGAAACAATAGATACTGATAGAGAGGCAGCCCAGAGCCAGCCGCAGAGCAGAAGCTTTACTGAATGCCTGGGTTTGAATGAATCCTAATGATAATCATGGGCTACATGGCAATTTGTTTAAATAACGTGCCTCCTGCTTCCTCCCAGCCCGGCAGAATGAGTCCATACATGTTAATTGCTTCATTTTGGAGAGAAAGCTCCTCTCTGTGTGGCAATATTATATATTTAATTTTTGCTGTTTATTTACTCTGCCCTTCTTCAAGCCTTTTGCTGTCTATAAAAGCATCTGCTGCTGTCATTTTGCATTTCAAACAAAGGTGTTTGCATCCAAGCGCTGAAGCCGTTATAGGGAATTTCTCAAGGAAAAATGGAAAGGACTGATTGCTGTCCAAGACAAGCCAGATTTCAGGGGGAAGGAGGAGCTGGTGAGCCAATCTACAAGTCAGAGGTAAGAACCCCGGCACTGCAACTCCTCTGAACTTTGTGAAGGGTTGGGGCAGGCTGCAGCTCAACCCTCTCAAGTGTCCCCCACCTTTCCAAGACAAAACTGGTGTGAAGACTTGAAGCACACCGAGGAACGTATCACTTAAGATTAACATCAAGTGCGTTCACTGGGCATGCACGCTGGAGAGGTTGGCATGCTTAAAATAGATTTATCAGAGAGCAACCACAATAATAATAATAATAATAATCGATTGAGGTTTTAGCAAGATTTCTCACTGACTACGTGCCATTTCGTTGCTGAAGCAGAAGTGTGCTCTGCTGCACAGCTGCACTACCATAATATCAGTGGAAACAGAAACACAGGCAGTAGCACCTTTCTGGGCATCTGTAGCCAGACTTCCTGGCACTGCTGCTGCTAGACTTAAATCCTGGGTCTCCTCTTCTCTCTGCCCCTATTCACTTCCCCCTGAGAACCTTGCTCTAAGGGTGATTAAGCCAATATTGCTGCAAATATTTTTTCTTTAGTCGAAAAGGAGCAGGGAATTCAGCTGCCTTTGCACACAGTAGTTTATAGGCACGAATTAGCATCCACTAAGTTGTATTTCCTCTCATGTGGCTTTCATTCCCATCTGACTGTGAGTCTGTCCTCTCCTGCAGACTGCTACATTAGCTCATTTCATTTGCAGAGCTTTTTAAAAAGGTTTTTTATGGGGCTCATCTCAAAAAGTGGTTGTGAAGGTCACCCTGTCCCAAAACAGCATATTCCTCAGAACACTTGATACTCAAGCTTATCACTTAATTGGGATATTTCACTTTCCACCAAAGCCTGCTGATTAAAATGCTGCTACCACACTCTGGGATATTTACAAAGGGGTTACCATCGTTAGAAAAATTCATTAGAATATACCGGGAAAAAAACAGGAATGCTTCTTGCAAATGCAAATAGTGTTGCTAGTAGCTATTTTCTCAGGTTGTACAACCTATCTGAAAGCAGACAGGATTGCTATTTGTTTCCTGCAATTAAAAAAAAAAAAAGTCTTTTGCTTTATTAACATCATTAACAGCAGTAGAAATCAGATTTCAACAGCGATGTATTGAAATAGCACCATGGATCTATATGCAATACCAATTATGACTACTAAATATTCTTTATAATAATGCCTTTATGCATTGTAGGGCATGTTGCTGTGGCCCCACAAAGAGATGCAGTGGAGGGGGGGCATGCACAGGAGGAGCAGTGCCTGGGGAATGGATGGAGCTGGGGCCTTATGCGATTTGGCCACTGAGGTCTTACATAGTAGCAAAGTGCTGGAGAAGGAGCGAGCCCTTGCTCCCTGCTGTCATTCGCCATCCCCTTGTGAAGCTGGCAGGAGGAAGCAGGCAGCTGGCCTCTGCATGCACCACAGCAGAAAGGCTCGGTGTCATCTGCGGGTGTACAGGTGATTCCTGCAAAGGGGAGAAGGCCCGTTCTCTGTGCTGGGTCGTGGTTCAGCCTCAGTGGGCAACTAAACACCACGCAGCCGCTCACTCCCTCCCCCCACCCCTCTGGGATGGGGGAGAGAATCAGAAAAGCAAAAGCAAAAAAAAAAGAAAACTTGTGGGTTGAGATGAGAACAGATTAATAATTACAATAAAATAATAATTATGATGATGATGATGATGATGATAATAATAATAATAATAATAAAAGAAAAAGGGAAAAAAGGAAAAAACCAGAAACACAAACGATACAACCGCTCACCACCCGCCGACCGATGCTGCCCGTCCCCGAGCCGCGATTGCTGCCTCCCTCCCCCGGCCAGCCCCTCCCAGGTAACATACTGGGCATGACATTACATGATGTGGAATATCCCTTTGGCCAGTTTGAATCCGCTCTCTTAGCTGTGCCCCCTCCCCTCCCGGCTTCTTGTGCACCTGGCAGAGCATGGGAAGGTAGACATGTCCTTGACTAGTACAAGCGCTACCAGCAACAGCCAAAACATCTGTGTGTTATCAACATTGTTTTCATACTAAGTCCAAAGCACAGCACTAGGCCAGCTGCAGTGAAGAAAACTAACTCTATCCCTGCTAAAACCATGACACAAGCTTGGCTCCTTTCTGGCTACAGGAGCTACAGGACTGAAGGTGCTCCACAGAGCTGGCTCCTCCTCCCTTATCCTGCACAGCCCTAGTGCTCACGCTGTACTGGAAAAGTTATGATCAGTTTTGGTTCCAAGCTTTAATAAGCTTTTAGCTACAACTAATGAATGTCTTTAAAAGGGTGCAATTGTGCCTGCGTTTAAGTCCCTCCTTTTTTTGCATGGTTTTTGGTTTGTTTTCACTTATGCATTGAAAAAAACCAGGTAATTGTCAGTGAAAGAGAGATGGTTTTACGTGGCTTACAAGAGATGGATGGATTACATGTCCTATCACAGTCACTCTGCAAATCTGCAAGGTGGGCAACTTGCCCCTGCTCCTTTTTGAAATTAAAGATGTGGCCGTACAGCTACGCTCCTTGGAACTGGAATTAGGAACACTTTACTTTCTCAATAGATTGAAAAAGCAAAATGCCTTCAATTGTAGGACCTTGCTCCCTCAAAATGCATTAGAAGGGATTACCAAAAATAACAAAAGCTATCTGCCACGGACTGACAGCCTAGAATTAGTCTGAAACATGTGGCTCTGCAAAAGAGTTCCCAGATTGTACTGCTGCTCCTGACAGACACTCAGGTCCCGTCCAAACACAAAAGTTGTTTCACTTTCATTCGTCTAGTACTGTATAATCCCCACGCCTCTTTCCTTGCCGTGCATGGAAGCAGATATTCCAGCCAAAAAGTATTAGCAGTGTAACTTATGTACACCAAAAAGGGGGAAATATATTATTATGCCAAAGTCCCTGTGCATGCCACCCTGAATTACACCTCTGTGTTTTGGAGGAAAACTCCACCCTTCTCCCAAACCCTGTAGCCTTTTTCTTGAACAACAAAAAGGCGGTATACAGAGTGAGCTTTAGGCTTCTGTTAGAAAAAAAATTTAAAAAGACATTTTTTTCTTTCCTCATTCCCTCAGAGCCAACATAACTGCTGAACATACTTTTTCCCCAGTGTTTTGCAGCTCAATCTCTTCCATGGTCTGGACAGCTTGTGAGATTTTATGGAAGCCTAGCGCCAGCATGACGAAGAGGATGAGTGTGAACACTCTAATTGGTGCCAATGTGGACTTTTAAGTCAATTATGTGAATATTTCTTGAGTCTTTCCAAAGACCCTGAAATTACTGCACAGGCGCTATATGCCCTTGCCTGTTTTCCAGGAACGGGGATTGAAACAGTTATTCCCATTCCCTCTGCTACTATTGAGTACCTTTTCCCAAAGACTCCCTTGGGAATGGACTACAGACTGAGCGATGTTTTCTGGAAAGCTGCATGGGTCATAGCTGACCGCTACTGCTTTGGGGTGGAAATGCTATGGTGATGCCTCTCCTATGTTGCCTGCACTATTTATTTATTTATACTTTGGCTCTGCACTCAATTTTTGACCAGGACATGGGTAACCAGGTTCTTCCACAGCTTGCAGTTTCAAACCACCTACCTCCAGGACAATCCATTAACAGACAGGCTCCTTCTCCGGGCAAGATGGTCACTTCGCATCTCAGGTCTTGTGCCGAGACTTGTTTTGCGATTTGCACTACGCAAGTGTTGGATAATTACAGGGTATTCAGGAAAGCACCATCACACACCTGCTGTCTGCTGTGGCCTTCCCTACAAATCCACTTTTGGCCACTGTATTTATGGCTCCCATTGGACAACGTGTTAGAGGTTGCATGCTGAGCTGAGCATACTTTCGGCCTCACCCAATATGGACATTTTCTTTTTTAAAAAATGTCTCCTTCAAAGCATTTAAAAGAACATGGTGCAGCTACTGGTAGTGAAAAAGAATGTCGGAGCAATTCAGGATGCCCTGAGTCATCTTCAGGCATCATGTCATAAGCAAGAACCACCAGCCCTCTGGGCAAAAAATATAATGAGTGGACAAGTCTATGCCACATCCTGCCCCATTGACAGCCTGGTAGAAGGGTTTTGCATGATTTACATGCTGCCATCAATGTAAATAAGCCTGTGAGTGTGTTTTAACTTTTGCAGGCAATGTAAGACTGCAGGCTAAGAGTGACTCAACATATACATGTTATCCCTAGTCAGGGTAGCAGCACCCCCAGACACTGCGGGTGCCTTTCCCAGGTTTTCCGACTTGGGAAAGGGGAAAAGGCAGTCTTGACGCCAGTTATTTGCTACTGACTCTAACTAGCATCAACCAACCATTGCCTCACGGCACCATCCAGGTCCATTATGTAATTAATGCTGGATTGCAATGCATTTTAGGCAATTTTCAAGTTAATTTTTAGTGCCTGAACAGTGTGCTGCGCAGGGCACTGCTTTCAGGACTTTGTATATTGCTGCAGTATGGGTTTCAGTAACAGACTGGGACAGAGCACAGATAAAGGTTGCTGATAAAAGGCACCTTTTTCAAACTCATACAGATTGAAAATAAAAAGCCTTGCTGAAGGTCTCCTGATTAAAACAACAACAAAAGGCCTTGATGAGACATACTGAACAGAAACTGTGTCTAGAATTTTTATTGATAACTGATTTATGCTGTTGTCTAAATGCACGCTTCATGGGATCTGAATACATCATGTGCTTCATAACGCAGCCATGGCATGCCTGGATTTGTGTAACCGTGTTCCTAGAGCAAGCTGTCCTCATTTTAACCTGATGCAACTGGGAACATGGGTATGGCATAGGGAAAGGAAGCCCGTGCTGGGCAAGAGGCTAACTGGCTGGGAGGCCAGCTGTGCCTGGATCAGGGTTTTGCTTTCAGCCTTCTTGCAGGCCAGCTTCGATGACTCCCGCTTGTTCTTCTCTAGGTGCCAGCCTGCTTGTAGCTCTGCTCAATTATTGCAATGGTAGCATCTTTGTATATGGTCAAAGCAGTTTTGCTGAGAAATCAGGAATTGTCCTTATTCCTCTCCTCAGAGGACAAAGAAACCTGGATCAGGTGAAAGCACTATGGCTAGGTAGGGTATCGAGCTAACTAAAAGAATGTGTTAGATATATTTTCTGGAGCACATGGAGACAAGCAGAGCCTGGCTGCAGGCCAGCACAACTCCGCATGAAGACAAGATCATGCAGACCAAGAGAGGAACTGGGCAGTAACTGCTGCAGCATAACTTAGTCTACTGCAAAACAACTCCAGGCTCTAGGAGGAGTCCAAGCCACCAAGCAGTTCACCAGTCAAGCTAACACCAGAAGCTGAAGATCCTTCTACGTCAATGCAACAGGGTTCGCACTGGTATAAATCACACACGTCACTACATTCAGAGACAGGAAAATAAGGAAGGAAGAGAAACAAAGGGCAGAAACAGAGATGGTCCTAAAAGGGAACTTACTTTCTTACAGAGCACTCCTGAAAGCAACAATAAGGTACTAAACAATAAAGCACGGCTGAGGAGTTCATTGTTACACAAGGTCACAGTCTACCTTCCCCCACAGCCGCCCTCAGTGGGAGGCTCATTGTGGAGCGATGGATGCAGAGCCAAATTGACAGCCGAACCTGGGGGATCTGTCTGTTTCCCCAGGATGGATCTGACATCCCTGGCTCTTAGGATGAAGACAGAGGGTGAGGGAACAGAGATATTATGATTGCCATTCTACAAGGAGAACGAATAGCAGCGGCGTTAGGCTATCTACATAACAGGACGGCTTTATCGGTACTGGAATAGCAGGGTGCTATCCTGCAAAGCACGTCTGGTGAGGACAGAGCTATTTCAGTAAAACCAGAATTTTTATTTTAGCAGAGTAACACCCTCCTGAATGCAGTGAGCAGCAATGCAGCTACAAGCAACATTTCTGACAGTTTAACACTCACTAGCTCAGAAGCTGCTTCCAACTTGCACGGCTGTGTTACCTAGGGATATCAGCTCTTCCTTCTCCTCACTGATAGAGCTGGCTTGGTTCACCTGATTCAGACTTCTGTGTTACCTGGGACAAAATATTTAGGGTAGAGCTCTACCAGATCCCTGCTGGAGTGGGAGAGGTGTGTTTTCCTACCAGTTACAGTCACTGACTCTTCCCTTCCCACCCCACTGGGACAGCAGCAGCAGCAGCAGTGACCGCAGCACATGCAGGGGATTTCGGGTTTGCTCTCACCGTTTGGTCCAGCTCTGGCTCTTCTCCCTGGAGCCCCAACTTTCAATGTGCCAATGTTGCTGAGAAGCCTCCAGGGAGCTTCGTTTGCTTCCTTACCCCAACCAGCATGGGTCTGCAAGGAAAAGCTTCAACAATACATGGAGTTACACTGGAAAAAAGGCCATCTGTCACTACTGCTCACTCTGTTTGAGGAAATGATTCAAGCAGCATCAGCAGAGCTCTTTTGCTGCATGACATGCGTCTCCCACAGGGGGTTTAGCCAAAAGGATTATGTTGATCATCGGTTTTTAAGGAGAGAGAAAGTGTCCCAGAATATGGGAGTTGCCAGCTTGTGACAAATAAATGGCTACCCTATCACTTGTTTTAATACTAGTGGGGAAACGGGCCTTTAGAGCAGATGAAGAAAAGATGATGAATTAGATGAGAAGTGAGGAATAAGCTGTAAGCAGCCAAATCCTCTCCTAAAGAAATCTCTGGCAAAATACAGATTCTTAAGATAATTAGATGGCTCTCCCTTTACTGTAATGTCTGAAGGTGTGTTCACACCCCCTACTCAGGGAGCTTAATTTAGGAGTTATAACTACTACATTCAGATTAGTCATGAGTGATTCAGACTGCTCAGATGTGACTCCTCAGACAATGGAGAGATGGAGTTGTGACAGGCGTTAGGGTACAAGCAGTCTGAACATGGCCCTGGCTGCCTTGTACTCCATAGATGCGTTCTCCTGGTGTCCCCCCAAAGCGGGAAGTGCTATTTCCATCCTACATAGGGGAAAAGATGAGTTTGCCTGGAGCATGCTACCAACTTATATGAAACAAGCCGCTTCCACCAGCTTATCTCGATTTTGCCAGAGTTTACTTTGGCCAAGAGCTGCGCTTTTTCCACACAAAATCCTCACTGAACTACTGAAATTATTATTCAGTGTAATACTTTTTCACTTACGAAAAGGTCATAAGCCATCTTATGCTGAGTACAGATAATTTAAGGCAAAAGGGAATTTAGATTTCTTAACAATGGGGATTTTAACATGTACTGCTTGCCAATATAATGAGCACATCCAAGAAATATGAGTCAAGTCTTCATGTTTCTTGAAGCTAGGAACTGTCTTGTCTGCTAAACGTGCCAGAGTTTTCCATGGATGTGACTTGGCTTCTATTTTTGCTCTCCCTGTATTAACTTGAATTAGATTGCAGGCACAATGCAACCTAAATACCTATACACAAAGATAAAATTTTTTTTCTTGACGTGTTCTGGAATTAGGGAAAAGTGACATTAGTTTTATTTATGCAACTTCTCTTCACACTGAATTTCTGGCATTTTAGCAGATGACTCCCCATGAGAGTGTTCTTTCAGTCTCATTTAATCCCCAGCCCACCTCTCTCAACAGCAGCAAAGGAAATTCCAGTGTCTAGGCAACTATTCTTATTCCCTCAAAGTGTCAGACTTTCGGACCATGTGGGGAGATAAAGAGTTCCTCTGCTGACTCACCTTGGCAGCCAGATCAGGTGGGCTTCCTTAGGTCCAACACAGGGCTAAAGAGGGGCTAGGAAAAGCTAAAACCTAAAATTTCTGGATGGATTAAAAATAAAAGGGAAACAAAAAGGCTCTTGAACAAGCCAGGAAAGAATTGGTCCTACCAACTGCTTGTTCTTGCAAGTATTCAACCTGCAAAAATTCAACGTTCAAGCCACCAAGATTTACCCCAACAGAGAGCTTACATGAAGCACTCGAGAAAAGCTCTGCCACTGTACATCTGAGAACTCTCCCTAACCCCTTGAGCTTTTGTCTAGAAATCCATTCCAAGATGTCAGTAACCTGAAAATTACTTTATTGTGGAACTGGGTAAGGGAACGAACAGTGAAGAGAATAATTTGGCAAGAGCTTTGCTTCAAATCTTCTGTTGCGGGCTTCCTGCAAATACCTTAGCAGCTTAGTTTTGGACATATTTATGTAAGCAGGTTCCTTCACCACAGCAACAGGTGATAGTTAACCCCATTTCCAAAAGCAACATTGGCTCTTAACATATAAGGGATGCTGAGGGAGCTGGATCCTTGGGCTTTAAAGCCTGGATTCAGAGAGACACATGAAATTCTGTTTCACTGATTCACTTGTGGAACTTTGTGAAACCTTATCTCAGCCACAAGCTTGATCGGTTGTCAGTATACAAAGCAACATCAACAGAAACTGATAGCAAAAATGACTGAGTACTGCAAAAACAATCTACGAACTCACTCAGCTAAGGTCAAGAAATTCACATCAATTACTAGGACCCTGATCCTATTTTTTTTCTGCACGCAGCTGTACGCACAGCAGTGCATTCCCAAGACAGCCTGCAAAAAGGAAAACCAGCATGAATACTCATGCAAGTCCGTATTCGCATGAACATTTGCACCTGAATAGCATGTCCTGAACAATCTTTGTAGGCCTGGGAGTAGAACTGCTCTCAATGGGATTTAAGGGACCCGATGCACACCAGGTTTCTCTTTGCAGACCATCTAAGTTATTGTATCCTAGCATGGTTCTTTTGTGGGAGAGGACCATTTCAGGCAATTCTTGACAGATATTTCTAGCTTTATAGTATCTAATTAGGATTTTAAGGTCCTTGGAATAATAATACCTGACTTCATTTATCCCCAAAGCACCATAAACAGTTCCAGTATTATAAAAATAATAATTCGACTGATCTACGTGCAACCTGTATTATGTGCCCTGTCAGTTCTATTAGTTTGTGAATGTGCAAATAAAGTCTGGTTCAGGCTTTGTATCTTGCTGCCACAGTATAATCTCAAAAGGGCTCAGAAAACATACAGGATTAGTCAATACAGAGTTTTGCACTCAGAGAGATGGGGTGTCCCAGTTGTAACATTCAAAGACTAAAAAAACATTTGGGTACAAACAATTAGTGGAAATACCTCAACCATTTCACTGGGAAGCATGATTCATTCTTACTAAAATGAATTTGCTACTAGTAAATCTTTCATAGAATCATAGAATCACAGAATAGTTTGGGTTGGAAGGGACCTTTAGAGGTCATCTAGTCCAACCCCCCTGCAGTGAGCAGGGACATCTTCAGCTAGATCAGGTTGCTCAGAGCCCCCATCCAAACTGACCTTGAACGTTTCCAGGGATGGGGCATCTACCACCTCTCTGGGCAACTTGTGCCAGTGTCTCATCACCCTCATTGTAAAACACTTCTTCCTTAAATCCCATCTAAATCTACTCTCCTTTAGTTTAAAACCAATGTCCTGTCACAACAGGCATTGCTAAAAAAATGGACCCCATCCTTCTTATAGTCCTCCTTTAAGTAAGTACTGAAAGGCTGCAATAAGGTCTCCCCACAGCCTTCTCTTCTCCAGGCTGAACAACCCCAGCTCTCTCAGCCTTTCCCCATAGGAGAGGTGCTCCCACCCTCTGATCATTTTTGTGGCCCTCCTCTGGACCCGCTCCAACAGGTGCATGTCTCTCCTGTGCTGAGGGCTTCAGAGCTGGATGCAGTGCTTCGGGTGGGGCCTCATGAGAGCAGAGTAGAGGGGCAGAATCCCCTCCCTTGACCTGCTGGCCACACTTCTCTTGATGCAGCCCAGGATACAGTTGGCCTTCTAAACTGCTCAATCTTAACTGAAAATTACTTTCTAGTGCAACTTTTAGAAACAGGAATTACATCTCATTTCTCTAGGCAAAGTTGGGACTGGGAACACATATGGGAAAACATCTGGGTTTATTGCCAGATGCTGAAATATCATGCTGAAACACAGGTTAATTCACCTTCTTTTTCTGTGGTCCATCTTCTTATCTGTGCAATGGAGTTAACTGTACCTTTGCTTCTCTTATAAACTATCACTGCAAAACTTATTTTCAGGTGAAAACTGTGCTCTCTTTCCATTTAGATAGCAATAATCATTTATTCACACACACACACCCCTTATTTTATACAGTTTCCCTGTGTCACCAGTTACAGAACAAGGTTTCTGATTTTTATCACAAGAGGTGCAGTTACATTGTGTGGTATTACAAATGTATTTTGTTCTGTTTAAGGTGAGAAATGAGCAACTCTGAGCTATAAGAGCAGGCTCTTTTCATCATTTTGGTGAATTAGCAGCTATTTTGAATATTTGATGTTTACCAAAATATATTCTATTTCTAACACCAGCTTTGAAGACGACAGCCTTCTCCGTATTTTAAAGCAAGTTTACGTCAAGCTCAAGGTAGCAGTTTTTACTGTTAAATATTCTTAAACACAGCAGACTTCAAAAAAAGTTGTTTGCTGGATGCAGTTAGATGAAGTGAGAACAATTTCTTTAAATACTTCTTCCTTTCCCCAGGAACATGAGAAATATAATTCCTCAAGAAGTACTTCCATCTCAGTAGTCTTTCATGGCAAAGAACCACTGTTGAAGGTATTGTTGAAAGATATCAAAGGGAAAAAGGACTGAAAACTTGATTACAGAAACATTATGGTCTGTGTCAACTAGTATAGCAACATCACCTCAAGGAAGAATCACATAATGGTTGAAGCTGGACCGGCCCTCCGAAGGTCATCTGGTTGAGCCGCCCTGCTCAAGCATGGCCACCTAGAGCCAGTTGCCCAGGACTATGTCCAGATGAGTTTTGAATACCTCCAATGAGGGAGACTCCATAACCAGTGTGGGCAACCTGTCCCAGTGCTCGATCACCCTCACAGTAAAAAGTATTTCCTGATGTTCAGAGGGAACTTCCTGTGTTTCAGTTTGTTCCCATTGCCTCTCATCCTGTCACTGGGCACCATTGAAAAGAGCCTGGCTCTGTATTCTTTGCACCCTCCCTTCAGGTATCTGTATACCTTGATCAGATCCCCCTGAGCCTTCTCTTCTCTAGGCTAGACAGTCCCAGCTCTCCCAGCCTTTTCTCACAGGAGAGATGCTCCAGTCCCTTAATCATCTTTGTGGCCCTTCTTCAGACTCTCTCCAGTATGTCCATGTCTCTCTTGTACAAAGGAGCCCAGCACTGGACACAGCACTCCAGGCGTGGCCTCACCAGTGCTGAGCAGAGGGGAAGGATCATCTCCTTTGACCTCCTGGCAATACTTTGTCTAATGCAGCCCAGGATATCATTTGCCTTCTTTGCAGCAAGGGCACATTGCTGGCTCATGGTCAACTTGGTGCCCACCAGGACCCTCAGGTCCTTTTCTGCCAAGCTGCTTTCCAGCTGGACAGCCCCCAGCGTATGCGGGTGCCTGGGGTTGTTTCTCCCCAGACGCAGGACTTTGCACTTCTCTTTGTTGAACTTCACGAGGTTCCTGTGATGTGACGAGGTTCACGATGGTCAGCTCATTTCTCCGGCTTGTTTTGGTCCCTCTGGATGGCAGCACAACCCTCTGGTGTATCAGCCACTCCTCCCAGTTCTGTATCATCTGCAAACTTGCTGAGGATACACTCTGCCCCATCATCCAAGTAATTAATGAAGATGTTAAACAGGACTGGACCCAGTATTGACCCCTGGGGTACACTGCTAGTTACTGGCCTCCAACTAGACTTTGTGCCGCTGATCACCACCCTGTAGGCCCAGCCATTCAGCCAGTTTTCAGTCCACCCCACTGTCTGCTTATCCAGGCCATACATAACAGTTTGTCTATAAGGATCTTATGGGAGACAGTATCAAAGGTCTTAATGAAGTCAAGGTACACAATAGCCACTGCTCTCCCCTCATCTACCAGGCTAGTCATTTCACCATGGAAGTTTATCAAGTCAGTCAAGCATGACTTCCCCTTGATGAAGTCATGCTGACTGCTACTGATTAATTTCTTTTCCTTAATGTGCCCAGAAATGGTTTCCAGGATTAGCTGCTACATTACCTTCTCAGAGACTGGCCTGTAGGTCCCTGGGTCCTCCTTCTTGCCCTTCTTGAAAATAGGAGTGACATTTACCTTCCTCCAGTCTTCAGGCACTTCTCCCAATCACCATGATTGATCAAAGATTATCGAGTGACCTCACATTGACATCAGCCAGCTCTCTCAGCACTTGTAGGTGCATCCCATCAGTGCCCACGGACTTAGGGATGTTCAGTTTGCTTAAGTATTCCCTGACCTGATCCTCTTCCACCAAGGGTACATCTTCCTTGCTCTAACCTTTCCCCCTGGTCTCTGGGATTCCTGAAGGCTCATCTTGCTAGTAAAGACTGAGGCAAAGAAGGTGTTCAGTACCTCATCCTTTCCAATGGCCTGTGTCACTGGGTCTCCCACCTCATTGATCAATCGGCATACATTTTCTCTAGCCTTCCTTTTGTCTTCTACGTACTTAAAGAAGTCCTTTGTGTAGTCTTTGACATCCCTAGTCAGATTCCATTCCCAGTAAGACTGTAGCCCTGCAACTGCACACAGATCTCTAACCCATCGCGTTTATTCCCAGTTCTGAGCGTGTTAGTGTACAGACACTTCACAGAGACACCCCAGCATGTTGACTTCCCAGAAAGGGTTTGGGGATTTCTCTGTAATGGTGCCTTGTAGGCACTTCCTTGCTTACATGCAAGTGCTGGAGGTGGTGACACGGCTTAAAAACCCATTTTGTTGATTTTGTGATCCCTTCCCATCACACCACCACTTTGCTCAGCAAACCTGTCCATTACTCCGTCACTCTCTCCCTCCTCTGACATTATTGGTTTAAAGCTCTCCTAACAAGGTCAGCCATCCTATTGGCAAAAATAGCTTTGCCCCACGTAGCGAGGTGGATCCCACCTCTCCCAAACAGATGCTGATCTCCAAACAGGGTCCACAGTCATAGAACCAAAAATCCTGTTGCCATCACCAGTTCTGCAGGTAATTATTGACTTGCCCTATTGGTGCCCTCCTCCTCACTTCCTTTCCCCTCACCAGCAGGTTTGAGATCACTGCCTGGGCCCCCATGCCTGTGATGACCACCCCCAGAGCTCTGTAGTCACTTTTGATACTGTCCAGGTTTCCAGCAGAAGGTTTTAGATGGAGGGTCAAACTTCAGTAGCTCTTCCCCAGCATCCCAGATCGTGGCCCCCAAAAGGCAGCAAACCTCTTGAGATGATTGATTGGCTTAACAGATGGGTGCCTCTGTCCTCTGCAGCAGGGTCACCCATTATGATGACTCACCGTTTATTCCTTGTAAGTCTTGCATGGGTTAGCTGGACCAGTTTCTTCGCTTAAGAGCTGTTAAGTTTCAGAGAACACCCTGCCTATTTCCCTTTCTTCTGCTCTGATGTGGTGCAGCCTGCTCACTTCCTCCTGCAACTCTTCCATCTGACAGCACAGCTCCTCCAAGGCAGCATGCCCTCTAAGGACAGAGGGCCATCTCTGCCGGCCTCAGAGAGACATCCCACACACTCCCTGCAACCTGGGACTTAGAGGGCTGTATCAGCCATCTGAAACAGTCTTTGTGGCCAGGTGTACTGGGTTTGCACAGGAAGGTTTTGGCAGCAGGGTGGCTTCTGTGGGAAGCTGCTAGGAGCTTCCCCTATGTCTGACAGAGCCAGATGGACCTGCTGCTGGCCAATGCCAAGCCACTCAGTAACAGTGGTAGTGCCTCTGGGATAACATATTTAAGAAGGGGTTAAGAACTGCTGGGCAACAGCAGCCAGAGGAGAGGAGTGAGAATATGTGAAAGAAACCACTCTGCAGACACCAAGGTCAGTGAAGGAGGAGGGGGAGGAGGTGCTCCAGGCACCAGAGCAGGATTCCCCTGCAGCCCATAATAAAGACCCTGGAGAGGCAGGCTGTCCCCCTGCAGCTCATGGAGGTTAATGGTGGAGCAAATACCCACCTGCAGCCTGTGGAGGAGAAGCTCGTGGAGGACTGTCTCCTGTGGGAGGGACCCCATGCCAGACCAGGGAAAGAGTGTGAGGAGTCCTTCCCCTGAGGAGGAAGGAGCGGCAGAGACAATATGTGATGGACTGACCTCAACCCCCATTCCCCATCCCCCTGCACCAGTCAGTGGGAGGAGGAAAAGAAATTCGGGAGTGAAGTTGAGCCTGGGAAGAAGGAAGGGGTGGGGGGAAGGTGTTTTTAGGATTTGGTTGTATTTCTCATTACCCTACTCTGATTTGATTGGCAATAGATTAATTTTCCCAGACTGAGTCTGTTTTATCTGTGATGGCAATTGCTGAGTGATCTCTCCCTGTCCTTATCTCAACCCATGAGCCCTTAGATATATTTTCTCTCCCCTGCCCAGCTGAGGAGGGGAGTGACAGAGCAGCTTTGGGGGATACCCGGCATCCTGCCAGGGTCAACCCATCACAGGCGCCTCTGCCCCAGCAGGGACAGCTGCTCCCACATCTACTGGGGAAACTGAAACATGGGAATGTTTCATTTAACTTGGATTATGTACCTGACCACTGCAAAGCAGAGCAGATTTCAAGGGGAGACAATAAAACTGCACTCTAATCTCCCGAGCTTTATACCATAATGCTGACAAGGGCATCATTCCTTTCAGGATGAAATGTTCTACCCAACACTGTCACGGGATAGCAAGGCTAAAAGGAAGGAAAACACGGCCACTCAGAATGAAGAGAGATGCAGAAAATGATCAGGTGGAAGGCTTTGAGAAAGCTGTTTGTATTTGAAAATTTCAGAATCAAGTAATTTCTAAAAATATTTAAATAAAGTCATTCATTTATGCAAATGTATTAACCCAGGAAGAGCCAAAACAAAAAACCAGACATCCAGTAAGAAGATTTTCTTTACAGTAAAAACTCTTCTAGGAAGTATATTAAATACAACAGGGGAAAAAAGCATCTCACAATTTATATTCAAGGGCATCACATTTTAGAACAATGTCTTTGCCATTAATCATTTATAAATGATTCACAAAGAAATTAAATATGCTATTCCATAAAAGAATAATCTAATTTACAGTTTAGATGTAAGGCTTCACCATAACATCTCACACCCTTCACTTGGTCCTTTGTCTACCCAAGCTGAGCAATCTGTACTTCCTCTCCTACCAGAGTAACACAGGATGGTGGTCCTCAAAAACACAGGTAGTGTTCAGGTTTGCTATTCAAGGTTCAACAAGACAGTATTACTAGAAAGTGTCCTATATTTGTCACAATACCAGCAAATAGATAAGTTATATTTGCTGGTCTAATATTGAGGGAATGGATTAAATTACACCTTGGGGAAAAAAAAGTACCTAGCTGCTAGTCATGCCATCGTATTATTAGTCATTGTGCACAACTGGGGCGCCGCAACTCCAAATCACAGAGTAGAAACACAGTGCTTCCTTTAAACAAAGTACATAACTTCTGTGGTAAAAAAAGTTGGGAAAAAAAAATGAGAGCTTTCCATCTCCACAGCTATCATATGCATAAGAACTATTTGCTTTACAGAGCTCCAGTTTATTCAAAATACTGAATATAATACTGATGTCAACAATATCCTTTAAGTCTCCTTACGCATCAAGTACAAAGAAGAACTGTGCCCCGAAACACTCGTTTTCAACCACAAAACATTGCCAGAAATCTTGTATTGCAACACAGTTGCCTGGTGTTGCAGTTAACATATTAATTCTGCCAACAACAGTCACAAGTACTTACTAAAAATACAGATATGTTTCCTAAAAGTAAAGTGAAGCTTTAGTTAAGATGACAAAGCTTTTGTTACAGTGCAGGGTGCAGATTTTCGGTATGAAGACATTCAGAAGATTTGCTGCTCAAAGAGGATCTTTTCAAACCCTGGTGGAGGTGTATGATAAAATTCACTGAACTGACAATCCAGAATGGCACTGTCATCAACTGCAGAAGAGAACCAAACAGAAGGGATTAGAGAAGGAACACTTACAGTTCAATCCTCTATTACGCCGTCTTACTAGATGACATACTATGCTGAAACCACAAAGAATATTCTCCAATACATCCACTACATATATGCAATACAGTTAAAAGAGATGTCTTCAATGAATTTGCTAAAGCCCTACACACACTCCCAAGGAAAGCAAATCATCTCTTTCTGCTGCTGTTTACTTTAGTCGATAATGGTCCTTGGGGAAGCCGATGAGAATGTTACCTCTGATTTCACTGGGAGTGTTAACTGGGCTTCAGCCAATTCCCTCCAAATTTTCTACTCTATTTCTCTGGAAATCTATACATTAAGCACACTACCAGATGCATATTGCAGGGCTGTCACCTCCTCAGCTGCATGTTTTCCTGTCCACTTCCTAATTCTGCTGGAGCATCAGCAGTCCGCAATGATTTTTCTGGAGGTTTACAAGGTTTCAGATGTCTGCAGTGGTTGGTGTCAGACCATCTGTTTTAGCATGTGATCCGAAGACAGCTTCTTTAAGTTGGAAGTTAATGGTTTTTTACAATGCCTCTCCCAGTTTTGGACCCCCTGCATAATCTGCAACACAAGTGTTACTATCTTCACTGTAGAATATAAGAAAGAAACTGCTGAGTATTTTCAGAGCAAAGCTTTCACGTATCGCATTAGCAAACTGAAATACCCATCCAGTCAGAAAAGCAACATCTCTTCCAAAGACAACTTCTCCCAAGATGAACCTGGTACACTAGCAACATTAGATCAAAACAGAAAAGCTTCATCTCTATACTTTGGTTTGGAATTTAGATATCTCAGAGCCAAGGTAAGAATTTTTCCCTCCTAGGCTCAGTTAAAACTCCCATTAGTATATTTGTACAGTTCCATAGTAGTTATGCCGTGTTCGCATCTCATTTCTGCAAAAGTGCTTGAGGTACAGCTGTTGTAGGGAACAACCTTTAAGTCCATTTTTCTGTTTTACATTCTCAAGCTTGATATTATGTTTGCCTGCCCTATCATGTTTCTTTTAAAGAGGTATCTATAGTGCTAGTCTGAAAAACAGATGGGATAAATGCTTAAGAAACCCTCTTTTCTACGGTCAAATCCTTTCACATAACTAGAAAAAGATCACGTTAAATTAAGGACGTTCATAGTTAAAGTTTATACCAAGTAAGTACCATGCAAAAGCAATTTGCAGGCTTCAACTGTTATAGCTGTATGTAGGAGACATGATAATTGTGATGAAATTATGCCCACTTGTGGAAGATGATAATAAGAGCCTGGCAATAGAAGGTCACTGCCTTCCCCAGGCATGGAACTTCTTTAGTCAGAGAAAAGGATATTTAAAGTAGGCTAACATGCCGCCAAATGTTTTCTGAAAGCAACCTGCATTCTTCATGCTATGTAACACCATTTCCGAAATATAGGGGAGACGCAACAACCGATTATCACGCAGCAACTCTTTTCCGGCTGCTCACGAAGCTGTTTGCACAAGGAGATCCCGCAGTGCTGCAGGGCAGCCACTGTCTGCCACAGCATTTTAGCAGCGCCATCATGTGGCGTAAGAACACATCACAACGTGACCATATAAAACAATTTCCACTCTTAACAGCTTGGAAAGATATAATTTGTCAGCTACGTTTATAGACTTCAGAGGCTCTACAACACATCTAGAGTATTTTCTTCCTGTTCATAAAACTCAGTATTACAAGTGTATGAAGATAAAAATGGGAACAGGCCAAAAATTCATTGGGAACCAACCGTGAAATGAAAAAATTATGCACATCACATAGCTAACGGTATCTCAAGAGCAAAATTATTTTGGAAGAGGCTACTACTTAGCTGAAGCTCACACAGGAATAAAGACAAACTGGAGGTGCCTGTAGGTTTAACAGAGGGAATGCATGAGCAGTTTTCATTTGCTGTAAGTCGCAAACCAACCCAGAGCGTGGCGCTGATTTCGCACTGAGCTAGGGGAAGTGGTGCCTTTCAGCTGAGATGTTAAACAGAATTCTGACTACTTGAGAACTACAAAACCACCACCAAGTTCTGAAAGAGAAAATTGTTAACACATGTCTTGGCCAAATTCCAGCTTCAATAATTCAGAAATTCTTTCTTAAACTGCCTATGCAGGGATTAATTGGATATGGTATTTGTTTCTTGTTCAAAACTGCTGTGTTGTATTGATGGTTGCTGGCAAAACAGCTACCACAATTCGCTCGCCAATTGTTCGATTTCAAAACTGGGGATCAATTCAGTACAGCAGCAAAGAGCTGTACCATGATACAGCAAGCGGCTGCACTAGTACTACAGTAAAGTTATTAATTCCATAAGAAAATACAAACAGCAATTCAGTATCTGTTTGTATTCAACACTGAATGCATTTATGAAGTATGTGAAATCAATAGGCATAAATACCAAGCTTCAGAGATAAATCAGATTAGCCCACAAGTCTACATTAGTTCGAATTTGTTACTTTTCTTTTTTTCATCCACTTCACAACTTTTTTTACCTGGCAATTTCTAGACTGAGTGCAGTAACTCCCCAGCTTGTTGGATATGGACACTGTACGTAGTCAGGAAGCAGTGCTTTTTTTCCTAGCTATTAAGCAGCATTAAAAATTAGGTGAAAATATATTTTTGCATTTTCCTATGTTTGTATTTCATGCAATTTATTGTTGTAGCTGCAAAAAATAGATGATTGATGTGTGTTCCCTTGCAGTGAGAAGATGATGACATAGCTCCCAAGACAGGGTTGGTACAAAAATACTGTCCATACTGTGGAATGGTTTGAAAATCTCTGACTTACCATAGACCACTGGATAGACAGTCCCTCGGATTCCTGAAGCTGGACAGTGCATGTTCTTCCCATTTAAATATACATTTAATTCTACATGGTCATATGTAATGCCCTGCAAAGCACAGAAAATTAACAAAAAAAGCATTAACAAGTTTACACATGTAAGATTGCTACTTAATTTAGCTTTCTTAGCCATGGGCAAATTTTAACACCATAATGCGAACCACAGCATCCTAGAAAACCTCACTTGACATATTCCTGCAAAAGATTAGAAGTTAATAAATGACCAGTTACATTTGTATTTTCAAATATTCAGGATTCCTTAATGCTCATTCCATTTGGATGCAGCACAGTACTGCACACCATGCCTTACTAAGTTTACAAAACAAATTTCCCAACTATTCTTCACCATGTTAACGAAACACAAAATTTTCAATGATTTTGAATATTAAGCAGTTTTCAGTCTTCTTGTTTATATCTCCTCACAGAAATAACTTTAATAAATAGTGCTATGAATATGCTATGAAAGAAGTTTATCTGTCCATTCTTCCATATGGAAACCTCTCAGCTCATTTACCGTGCCAGCAGCAACAGACCAGTGTTTCATACACGATGCTATAAATATGCTGACTACAGAGCAGAAAGCAAACACAAACAAGGCAATAAATTACTTGTTAGCTAAATGATTTTCCTCACTGTTTTTATAAGGCTGTGACAATTCGTGTTGTCATTCAGTACTTTAGAAATCTATTTTTGTGACACAACAAAATAAACTGAAATTTATGAAAAGCGGGGAGTTAGCAGCAAGACTTTAGCTACTTCTTTGTGATTAGTTGAAGCTCTTCAGGCTACATATGTTGACCAAACCCTGAAACAGTCTGAAACCCTCCAAAAATAAAAAATCAGTTTCAGAAAAGGATTAAAAGACTAATATAATATCTGAGGGTGAAGGATGGAGGCGTCAACCTTAGCTGTTTCGGACTTCTAAAGATGAAATTTCTAACCATTGCTATAGAGAGGCAAGAAAAGGTAGCGGTGATAAATGGTCTAAATTTCATTGCATTGCTCCTGTGCATTTTTGAAAATGAATCTCTAACAGGACAGTTGAGAAAATGACAGCAATAAAACACCATCCTTTGAACAAAATCACTTGAAGATGTTTTGAGAAACCTGGAATAGTAAGGCATGAAAAGTCTGAAGATTCTCCATTTGCTCCCATTCTTAATCATTTTGCCAGTGAGCATTACCCCCTCCCAGCTTAGTATCTCTCTACAAATACAGCTCATTTATCACCCAGGATCTATCTCTGTTCGGCTCTGTCCTTCTAATCATTAACCAGTTAGCTACAGGATCTTGGGTTCAGCTGGGCACAGTGCATAGCTATGTGATGCATTCCAGCACATTATTTGTTCAGGAAGGTCCCATCTCAAACAATGCAGGATCCTTGTGATGGGAGTTATCTGTTAGGTAGATACTGCAACCAGACTGCAACACAGCTTTAGAGGCTACTTTTCAAATGCTGGTAAAGTCTGTCCCTCATTCAGAAACATATCAATGCTGAGAACGAGGTCCACTGATATCCAGGCTGCTGATCCATTCAAACACAAGAGTGGTTTGTATCAGCACTTTCCAAACCAGGAGATACAAGCTCAACAATTTGAATGAAATGGGCAGGCTGACCACAGAGCTGCAAACAAGAGGAATCTGGGAACATCTGGGGAAGTAAAGAAGCCTTAAGAAACTCACCACCACATCACCCTCCTGAGGCAAGTTGTTTGCTGGTAGTCTGTTTTTCTCTTCATTGTTATAGTAGAGAGCTCCATCATTTCTCATCACCAGGCTATGGACATCTCGACCAAGTGGAATTTGATTCAAGTTTGCTTTCTGGGTTGCAACTCCAATACCCCAAATCCCTAAAATGTGACATTCACATGGTAAGAAAAAAAGCATTATTTTGAAGACTATCTGACTGAAGCAGGAAAGCATAAAAATGCGTTTTTAACTAGTGCCATGGGGGTACTACCAGTACGTATCTCTTGGCAATACCAGGACTATTGTGGGTCAGCTCTGGTAGGCTGCTAAGCTCCACCCAGCCACTCACTCACTTCCCCCCACAGGCACCAGTGGGATGGAGGAAGAGGAAAGGAAGAGTAAAACCAAGAAAACTTGTGGTTAAAGGTAAAAATCTATTAATAAGCAAAGAAGAAGTGGAAGAAAGAAAGAAAACAGAACAAAGTGATGCAATGGCACTCACTCACCACCTCCCACAGGTAAACCGATGCGCAGCCAGTTCCCAAACAAAAGACAGCTAACCTCCTGTCGAGGTTCAGCCTCAGTGGGCAACTAAACACCACGCAGCCGCTCACTCCCTCCCCCCACCCCTCTGGGATGGGGGAGAGAATCAGAAAAGCAAAAGCAAAAGCAAAAAAAAAAGAAAACTTGTGGGTTGAGATAAGAACAGATTAATAATTACAATAAAATAGTAATTATGATGATGATGATGATGATAATAATAATAATAATAATAAAAGAAAAAGGGAAAAAAGGAAAAAACCAGAAACACAAACGATACAACCGCTCACCACCCACCGACCGATGCTGCCCGTCCCCGAGCCGCGATTGCTGCCTCCCTCCCCCGGCCAGCCCCTCCCAGGTAACATACTGGGCATGACATTACATGATGTGGAATATCCCTTTGGCCAGTTTGAATCCGCTCTCTTAGCTGTGCCCCCTCCCCTCCCGGCTTCTTGTGCACCTGGCAGAGCATGGGAAGGTAGACATGTCCTTGACTAGTACAAGCGCTACCAGCAACAGCCAACACATCTGTGTGTTATCAACATTGTTTTCATACTAAGTCCAAAGCACAGCACTAGGCCAGCTGCAGTGAAGAAAACTAACTCTATCCCAGCTAAAACCATGACACCTCCTTAAATCCCCTCCTCTCCCTTTTGTTGCTGAGCATGACATTATGTGGCAAGGAATACCTATAATATATGGTTTGTTCGGGTCATCCACCTGGTTGTGTCCCCTTCCAACCTCTTGCGCACCCCTAATCTTATTCACGGGGGGCAGAGTGAGAGACAGAGAAGGCCTTGAGGCTGTGCAAACACTGCTCAGCAATAGCTAAAACATGAGTGTGTTATCAGCATTGTTTTGGTCACGAATCTGTAACACAGCACCACAGGAGCTGCTATGAATAAAATGAACTCCATCTTGGCTGGACCCAGTAGAAGCAGTCATAAGAGACTGAAGATAAACAGCATCCTGAAGAAGAAGGATTCAGAGAATTGTAACCACTTAGCTTAACTTTTATTCCTAGAAAAAAAATAATGAAAACAAACTCTGAGACTGTAGGAGGATGTAAAAAATAAATCCAACTAGCGTGGTTTTGTGAACAACACAATTTCCTTTTTCAGCTGGTTAGACTAGTCTTAGGGAAAAAGAAGAAACTGTGAATATGATAGACCTTGATTTGGTAATGATTTTGAAATACATACAACGTTGAAATAGTCAAGTTACAAAAAACATGGTCTAGTTACAGCAATACAAATGCACAACTGGTTAGAAAACTGTATTGCAGAATTACTCATCAGTAAGACCCTAGCAAATCAAAAGAGATGACTCAAGTGGGGTTTGAGGTTTTGCATTGAACACACAAGGTCAGATACTGTTCCGTATTCACATCAGTGACTTGGATAACGTGACGACGTGCGTATTAAACGTGCTGCCAATGCCAGTCTGACAGGACTGCAAGTTCTTCAGAGGCCCCTCAAGTTTTAAATGATCCTGACAGATTGATTAAGAGGTCTGAAATAAGGAAAATTCATTTTTTTTTCTGAATTACAAAGAACAGTTAAGTAGGAATAATAAGTGGCACAAATACAATAGTGGCTTGGCGACCAGTTCATAGAATATAATTTGGCGGTTATCACACACCACACGCTGAGCGTGAGCGTGTGCCCTACTGTTGTGAAAACCTTCTAAATGTATGGCACTAATAAAGCAGATATATTGCAAGTGCAGCAGATGAAGGATGTCTACTGCTGCTGCAGCTGGAGCACAGCATCCATTTTAAGCATCATACCTCAAGATAAATTGGGTCAATTAGAGATATTCTAGAAGAAATGACAAAAACCCATTAAAGTGTGAAAACATTATCTATAAAGAGACAATGGGGAAAAAAACTGGGACTGTTTAATTTACAGAAGACTAAAATGAGGCAAAAATATATGAAAATTAATTCCAAAAGACGAAGTTGGAGAACAATTTATTCCAACACTTGCATGCCCAGAATGAAAAGGACAGGAGTGCGAACAAGACTCAGATTAGACTTTAGAAACTTTCCAACATTCAGGGTGACCCCTCAGATAACCCCTAATAGATTGCACAGGGACATTTCTGGGAATCGAAGTTTTAACTTAAGTGATCTACAATTCTCTTGCCTCGGGGCACAGGAATAGACAAGACATGGCTCATAGGGATGAGGAGAATTTATTTCCTGTGTTTCTCAAGAATAAGAACATGGATACTGTATCTGTGTGAATACTGACCATATATTAACAACATCTGCAGTGGATTCTTCCCCCAACAGAAAGGATAGTAAAGTTGCCAACTTAAGACTGATCTAGGGTTTACATGTAGTATAAACCCAAACAACTGGTTTGACTGTAAGGTGTTCTGGGCAGATTTGTGTTCACGCTACCTGCACTCCAATCCAACTGAATGCAAACAACCCTTAACCAAAAAACGCCGGGTTCAAGCTCCAGCTGGTATCGTAAGGCCTGTCTCTGGACTAACACTTCCCTTCTTCTTCCCTCACCCTAAACACTCAGGGAAATAACAGCTTCATTTTCACAGTGTCTGTTGTTTTTAAAAATATAGACTCATTTTTAATGTTAGAATATGGGCAAGCCTGGAGTGTGCTCTGTACTAGTGAAGCTGACCATATTAGTAAAAGCATAATGCTTCCAAATTTCATTCACTTTCAGCTGCCTTGCATTAGAGCTGTGCAAAACAAAGAAACAGGGTGCTGAAAGACTCCTCTTGATAAGGCAGTGTCAGAATAAGTGCTGCACATTTGATTTCAAGAGCAAGGTGTAGCACAAGGTGTGTTACCCTAGCCTGGGCAAACACAGTGCATGTTAAAAGCAAATAAAGGTAGACAAATAGCTACAAATATTGCTGAATTAACCGCACTAGTTAAAAAACATACTTCACAGCTACAGTGTTTTATGTGGTCATAATCATTCACCAAAAAACATTACTAAGATATGCTCACTTTAAAACGTGTGTACAACAGCAGACAAAACAATATGGTGTTTTAGTATTTGTATGCCTTTAGTAATATACTTACCATTCTTTTTAATATTTCAGAGACACAATAAAAAATAAATTCTTTTACCCAATGACAACTTATAAAACTCTCCAATGTTCACAAGTTCAAGGATGCAAGGATGCAAGTAAGATGCATGTGCTCAGTATTTGAGATATGACCACCAGCAGGCAATCTGACATACCTTCCAAGTTTAAAGTTGTACATTTTTGCTGACTAACCTGTGGACTGGATTTTAAACTCAAAATAGCTCTTGTTCTGATGCAAAGGTGCATTGGCTAAGCAGCCTCCCGTGCCACATATTCTTCTGCCATTTTTAACAATGACGACATCTGTTCCTGCAAGAAGGAAAAAACCCACAAAACTTCAAAACGTTTTAGGAAGTCTGGAAGCAGCCCTTAAAAGCCCTAAATACTGAGAACAGTTTTTGTTCTTTTCTGCCCCGAGTAACAGCTTCATTAGTCTGAGAATTATGATGATGGACCACGCTTTGAAGTAAGAAAAGGAAGGCTGTTTACAGGCTAGTTCATCTTTCAGCTGGGGTTTATTTATTTTAAATCCATATGCTGCTCTAATTTCGCCTCTTGGGTTTTACAGCACCATGCTGATTACACCCTTTGCTCAGCCACATCAGAAGCATAACTTACAATTTAGTCAGAAAGGATTCACTGTGAGACCAAAGCCCCGTACCCTGTCTCTAGGCACTAGAGAAAAAGATGTGTCAAAGGGAAGGCACATTGAGTGCAAATGCTTGATGGAATCGCAAGGTGCTGAATTACTCTCTGACAAAATCTTTCTATTATAAACATGCCTGTCGATACAGAGAGACAAAAATCCTCTGCTGTTTTCCTTCTCCAGGGGAACGTGCCATCTTCCAGTCTTCACCTCTCCATCTGCAGCTTCCTCACAAGGGGAGGAGGAGGGGCAGGCGCTGATCTCTTCTCTCTGGTGACCAGTGACAGGACCCGAGGGAATGGCAGGGAGATGTGCCGGGGAGGTTTAGGCTGCGTATTAGGAAAAGCTTCTTCACCCAGAGGGCGGTGGAGCACTGGAACGGGCTCCCCAGGGAGGCAGTCATGGCGCCAAGCCTGGCCATATTCAGGAAGCACTTGGACAACGCCCTCAGAGACATGGTGTGAATTTGGGGTTGTTCTGTGCAGGGGCAGGAGTTGGACTCGATGATCCTTGCGGGCCCCTTCCAACTCAGGGCATTCTGTGGTTCTATGATCTTTAGGCACTGTTGTCACGGTCAAGAACACGGGAGACAGTAAGTCTCCACTGATACAACTGAATAAAAACTGGTTAATGACGGTGCTCGAGCGCCGGACCCCGGGCAGGCCACGCCGCTTTCCTCCCCGGCTCTGCTCCAGCGACCCAGGTCGCGTCTCTCCTCAGCAAAGCCCGGACACGGCTGTGGGTGGTTTGTTCTGAGGAGCCTTCCCCGCGCTTACCGGGCCTGCGGCCTCCCCGCCCCTCCGCCTCAGCTTCCGCCCGCCCCCCGGCCCCGGCGGCTCGCCGCGGGAGGAGGGGAGACCCGGGCCCGCCCCCGCTTACCCATGCGCTGCGTATCGAGATGCACCGCCGGCATCTCCTTCAGCGGGATATGCCCGGCACCGCCATCCCTGCACCAGGAGAAGCAGCACAACAGGGAGGCGGCCATCACTGGCCGCGCCGGGCCCCGCCGCGCCGCGCAGACGCAACGGGCGGCGCGGCGGCGGGGGAGGACGGCGCCCCCTGGCGGGCGGGAGGTGGCGCTGCGCGGGCGGCTCTCTCCCCGCTGCCCGCCCCGGCGTGACATGGCGGGAGGCGGCGGGAGATGGCGGGCAGCCCATGGACCGGGGGCAGCTCGGCCCGGGGGTCTCGTCAAACCGAGGACGGTTTAAAAAAAAAACAAAAAATCCCATTAAAACTCCATCTCTTCTCAGGAAGTAAAAATTTAAATTGAAATGAATGCAGCTGCAACCCTGCTCCTTCTCCTCCACAGCTGAAGACCTGTATTTGAATGTGATAGTGGCTTCAGGCGGCTCTGAGCTTGGCCAGCCACACGGCCACCTAAACCTGATTTTTTGTTATATATATATATAAATATATATATATAAAAAAGAGGACACTGATCATGAACGGCAGATAGTAGGTATCATGGCCAGCCACCCACAGCCTCAGCACATGGCTACCTAAAAGGCAATTTTAATATATCTATTTATATCTTTTTATATATTTCTCGCTATATAATTTATATATATTAAAAAAAGAGGACACTGATCATGAAGGGCAGATGGTAGGTATCACATCAACAACGTTCCCAGAGCTGGGCCATGTGGAAAGAGACTCCATGGAAATTTACTGGTCAGTTATTCCTGGCTCCAATTAACAAGAACCACATTTATCTTCTTTTTTTTATTATTCCTCCCCCTTCTTTTTTTAATTCTTTCTTGGAAAAGTCGAAAGAGATGGGACTCCTTGAAGTGAAAGGTTTGGGCAGCAGGGCCTGAGAAGGGCTGGCTGCCTCTCCTGCCCGGGGTCTCTCCACCTGCCTCCATGGCCTTTGCTCCCAGTGGGTTGTCCGTTCTCCTCATCTTCCAGACCTGTCCTGCTAGTGAGTCTTAAGTCTGAGCTTTTTGGGTCCTATTTGCTTCTAGAGTACTTTCTAATCTGTTCAAAAGCTTCGGTAGAGTGGTTTTCCTGATTTACTCAGGACCAGTTGAACTCAACTGTAAAGGCTGCTACAGTGAAAAGCCAGCATGCACTGCACTTATCTTTTTGCAAAGCACACTTTGGGACCAGCCTTGCATCCCTTTCAAAGAGGCAGAACACCATGTAATTTAAAAAGTTGTAGCTTGACTCATGGCCTTCAGGTTACACAAGTGTTTCTTTAGCAAAAGCCCTAGAGCTGTCCCTATAGCACACAGCATCCGGAACAGGGGCCACAAACTGGGCTCCAACAAATATAGTAAATAGTGATAACATGCCTACAGAAGCCCACTTGTACCTACTTCACAATTTTATTTATCTACAGAAAAATATCCAATAAATGTTGTGCCATGAACTGCTGTTCTAGAATGTTTTGTAGACAGCAGATCATTTAAATACATATATTTAAAGGCTTATTTATTTATCTCCAAGCCAATTTGGGATTAAATTGTTGTTTCTCATTCTTTTCAGCTGGTGTCTTATTTTGCCGCGTCTCACAAAGAAAGCTCCCTTAGCATTTTATTCCAGTATATAATATGATACAACTAATGTAACCCATGTGGTATAACGTTATGTGTTGGGGGGGGTATTAAGCGGATATTCAAAACCCTTGTTAAAAGAAATCTTCATAGCAAGAAATATCTTATTGGTCTGGATGGGCTGTATCAGTCACACTTACCCCTTTACTTGAAACATGAGGTGAAATACTGTCTTTCTGAAAATTGTGCCTAAAGCCAATCTGATTTTAAGAGCAGCTTTAAAATATGCTTCCTTTCTTTTATTGGACTTACTGTTACAGCCCATAAACATTTGGGGTCAAGAGCTCACTTCCTCAAAATATGCCAAATGGGATTAGTCTTGAACTTCTAAGAAGTAAATATTAGGTGGAAACTGATGTTTATTTATTTCGTATGGAGGGCATCATGATTCTCATTGGTAGCTTGTTGTTCACATAATTAGTCCCATTTAAGTCACTGCAGGATTTTTATTGTCTGTCACACGCTGCGGGTTTGTTACAGTAAATGCTAAATGACAAATGTTAATATACTTTAAAAATAAAAAAAAAAATTAGAGAGAGATTCAACCTCCAAGCAACTCCCTGGACCATTTTTTTCTCTGTGCCCCAGTAAGTCCTTTCTTCCCCAAAATAAGCACTAGGAAAACAAATACATCTAACCACACAAAGTCAGCATTGCAAATCAGTTGGACTCAAAGGGATGGAGCTTCAGGGAGCAGTGGCTGGCTGTGCCTCACTACCAGTTTCCTGCTCCACTGCTTTCTTAACTTGAGAGGCTGGTTTTACAGGCCAGCAGACTGCAGCACTTGTGGGGTGCGTGCCACAGCTCAGAGAAGTTGCCGGTGCTGCTTTGGAGCACACTGACTCCAGTTCCTATGTGCATGGTGGGACCAAGGTCAGTGCAACTCTCATCCCTGCGCCCATCCCGTCTCCCTCCAGGTGCAGAGCCTGGCCACCAAGCACCCTGACAGCAGCTGGTGACAACTTGGGTTGTCCAGGAACACAATGGATTGTGCAGGAACAGCAGCAAAGATGTATGCGTGCCCTGAGTGAAGGCTCCAGCGCTGGACAAAATCAAGCAGGTAACCACGTTGCTCCAGTGGAAGTAAGGCAAAAGTCAGCTGGTAAGAAACGTGCCTTATTCATATGCCTTTCTTGGAGGATGAGATGACCAACTCCAGCAGGATAGTACTGTATTGGTAAATGTGCTTGTCAGCCTGTTTAGAGCATATTTGAACACCAACATTTTTACAGTGCACAAAAATTGCCCCACGGAAATGAAGACCTGGGCTTCAATATTTGGAAGTATAATTGTGCTTGGTAATGAAGGGTTAATTCAGCTTCTGCCTTTCTTGAATGTGCCTTTCTTTCACTGGGGAGGCCAAGTATTTAGGACCCTCCCACACTGGAAGCAAAATTATGCTCAGCATGCCTAAACATGTTTGTCACTCACAGGGTTTTAACTTTATTTCCTCAAACAGTAGCAGCAGAGACATTTTGTCTGGGAACCATGTTAGAAGAATGGGAAAAAGACCAGTCCCATCCATTTCATAAATGCAGGCATATTTGGAAGTCCTGCTGAAAGGAAACGATGGTCACTGACTTGTTTTGTTCTCTAGCTCAGAGCTTCATTTACAAAACACAACAGTCTCTCATTAGCTCTGCAAAGTAGATCTGCTGGCTGTGGGCAGGTATGGTTCAGGAAGGTTCCCTGATAATGCCAAACTCGTTGGAGAGAGGAGAACTCTCTCCCGTTGTTACAGCATGTAATACAATGTGGCTAATCAGTTCTCAGAAAAATAATTCCCCTTCGCCCTGCTAGTAAAATCCGCTGGGACTTCCTTCTCCACTGCCACGAGCTTTATGGAGGCATTTACACCTGTGAAAACCAATGAAAAAAGTAGTTATTAACTATGCTGGAATGGATTTAGTAACAACTCTGTGCAACGTGCACAGAAGTAAATGATGGTGCAGGACTGGAAAGTCAAGGTTTGTTTATTGAAAGCAGTCCTTCCACTCCCAGGGTCAGGCCTGTGGTTTGGAAGATGATACAGACAAGGTCTCAGATGAAAAACAGGTTGTGCTTGTACTTTTGAAATCTTCATTATAATGTGTTCTTGTGAGGATTAACATTCTGTAGGAAGTCTTCTGTTTTACACGGTTAATCTGGTGCTTGCCAAGTCATAGGAGAAATTGTATATGAAAATTAATTTTGTTCCTCGTTGTTCTATTTACTTTGGAGGCCGCTTCTCCTTTCCTCTTTATGCAATATAAGCAAAACCCACCGGAGCAGAGCTTTGATCTATAGGCGATCACAAACCTCGTTAAAACTGACAGGCACGCTGGCCATGCTTTGTTCAGGAAGGAGCAATTAAGTTATTTTATGGTGTAAGATAGCTAAAAACTAGAAACCGCTGCCCGCGGCACAGGGCTCCATGGCCAAGCGCTAAGATGAGCTAACTCGTATGAGCAAGCACTAATTTGGGGAAAGTCAGAGAGGTTTCTCTAGGGACTGCTTGTGAATGCGGCAGCAAGAGCACAGATTGGTTGCAGCTGTGTTTGCCTGTGTGCATGTCCGGGACCGGAAACACCACGCGAGAGCCAGCAGACAGTGGGAGAAGCAGTGGTGCATGGCCCTGAGAAAAAGCCAAGGGACAGCTTCTTCTGGGCAGGCATCCTGGCTAGAGCAGCAAACTTGGACTGCCGCACAGTGCTCCCTCCCATTTGCTTCCTCTGCATGCAAGGAAATGGGACGTGGCTGTACATTCTTTGTAAATAAATAGGATTATGCTAAGGAGATAACTGAATTAATCATCAATATCCCCCCCCCCGAAAATCTGGCAGAGTGTTGAATATTAGTTATCTGTGTGGGTCAAAGTTCTGTGTGTAAAACTACAGAGCTTTTCAGTACTGCTAAAATAGTCATCGGAGACCCTGGAGATAGCAAGGCAATCTCTGAAATTCAGACCTCAGAACAGCAGTTGATCATTTCAGTCACTGACGATCCTTCATGGATTTTTAATGCCTGGTATTTCTACAATGCATATTAAAAGTAGCTTTTATGGAACAATAACAAGAAACTGCTTTCTCTGATCCCTCGTTTGGAGTGTTTAATATAGTCCAGATGTATCTGTTGAAAAGAAATGTAGTCGGATACGATATAGTTGTGAAACGTTGTACATGAGGAAGGTGTTTGATACACGGAGCTGTTCTGGATAGTTCCTTTGTTTGTGTTACCTTACAGCATCTTCTTACCCAGCTGCTATCAGGATCAAAGCTCTTGTAGGTTTATTTCCGTATTTAGGTCCCCACAGCAACTCTATTGTACACCTCAGATTGTCCCTCTCCATTTGAGGGTACACTTACAACCAGCACAGCTGAATAAAGCAGCTTGCTTCAAGAGCTGACTGTCCTGATGCCGGAGTATGCTCTCTGTGTGCTCTGACACCTCCTCAACGGGACATGAAGACTTAACCTCCTTCAGTGGGAAGAAAAAGGCAGACTTGCAGCCAAGGGCGAGACTGGAAAATGCCCTCAACTCACCTCTTTTCCTTGGTGTTTCACCCTAGGAGACAATTCCAATCTGACAGGTCTTTGGTAGCATGGCTTCAGAGAAACCTTACTGATGGGGAATACAAACCTGGGGGAGGAAAAAAAAAAACTGCTTTTAACTCCAGCTACATTTATCCATCAGTTTGTGTCAGACATCTTCTCCAGCACAGCACAGGGGGTGCCTAGGGCCCAGAATGAGCAGCTGGTGTGGCTGAAGGGCAAGGCTGTGTTACTTTTGGCAGCAGCACCGGCAATAGCTGGCTGGAAGCATCTGTGAAATTATGGCCTGCGGGGACACTTCTGGTTTATGCTGACGTGCGTGCAGGCTGCCACCGAAACAGGCCCTCTCGCTGGCTCATCCTGGCATTGGTGTTTGTTTGGCTGCGGGATCAGCTGGCTGCCAAAATTGATCCTGCTGAAAACTTTTCTGTTTTGTTTTTTTAAATGGATTAGCTTTCAGCTCTGTTGGCAAGCGGATCTAGCCTAACATGTGGCCGCATCAATGTCGGAGCCAGCGGAGAGGAGGCATCAGGAGAGCATGACTAAGGGAAGGGAAAAGGATGGAATTCTCTCTTCTGCCAGTAGCAGTCTCAGCTTGGCTTAACCCCCCGTGAATCTACCTCTCAGGGTAAAATTACCTGTTACAGCTTGAGTCACATTAATGGCTTGCTTCCACAGAAAGGGAAAAATCTTGTTCCTCTTTTCCTCACCCCTTTGATGTTAGACCTGGTGATCATCTAATCTTGCACTGAACTGGTTTAACTCGTTGAATCAGCAGAAAACTCACCCTGGCAAAGAAAAGGGAATAACGTTCTGCTGGCTTCGCGGGTTGAGTCAGCTCGGTAAAGCAGCTGCCGAGGCTGGCAGAACTGGTGCAGGCGAGGGGGGCAGTAGCAGCCAGCTCTGAGGCCGCTGTCTGAACCACAGCGCACAGCTTCAGTCTCTGAAGTATCCTGTCATAATGCTCAGTAGGAGAGCCACGATCTGGGTTCTCTCCGTAGTTTAAGGATGACAATAGGCGCTATCCCTTTGTCTTACAACAAATGTGTTTGTCCCATAAAGCTGGAAGTTGCCACTATTCTATAATTCCTTCCAAACTCCTACCCCTGTATTTTCAACCCTCCCAGGGGTGAGTGACATTTATCCTACCACTTCCCTTCAAGCTGGGCCTCTCCTTTGAGCCTAGATTTCCCTCGGGTTTGTTTCCTTATTAGATAAGGAAATATTTTTGCCACAGATCTATCTATGCTCTTTTCCATCAGCCAGAACTTTTCTCCAAAGCTTCAACAAATGGCCTCTGATGCTGCTTCGGGAAGATAACCCGTGCTCTCAGATGTGGGAACACAGGTTCATAAGCAAACTGCTATTGAAAAACCTCTATAAACAACAAAGAGTTAAAAAAAGCATAGAAAGATGGATTTAAATGTGTGCAAAACGGTTGTGTGTAACTCTGTCAGGTAGAAGTAGTAAAATGCCCAGATTGTATTCGATCGTGCTCAGGACAGCCATGATACACTTAAGTACAGTGCTGGCTGAGCTCCGTCTCTAGGCACCAAGCACAGAAATCCCATGCTGTGCTTGCCCAAAAGTTTAAGCTTTAATCTTTGAGAGAAGAGAGCCTAGGCGAGGAGGGACAAGAACAATTTCAGATGGTTCTAATGAAGGGGAGATATCCCGGGCAGGCAGGCATCTACTCCTTCATTTATAAAGAGACAGGGTAGGACCAGCCTCAAGAATTAACGGAGAATAAAATGGACTCCAAAAATATATCAGAAAAAAAGTTATATGAGAAATATATGAACTTAATAATAAGTAAGGAATTGAAAATGCCATGTTGATGTTAGTACCTTTAACCATAAAATTACGGGAAAGATTAGTAGAACAATGAAATTCTTGATATAAAAATGGCTGTTGGGAAAGTAGAGATGAGGGGTACTTGGAAAATGTAAATGCACAGGCATTGGGAAATCCCTTGAACACAGTTTGGGTGGCTGAGGAATGGATTAAGCAATCACTTTTCAGAAACTACCTGGAACTACTTGTTTTTAATAACTGGCAAAGAAGATGCCAGACAATTAAGAAGAAACAAGCAGGACGCTGATGTGCACCTGAAGGTTTTGGTTGCTTTTGTGCAGTGACTCTGCCTTCTGAGGCCATTCTCCAGCAGATAGTGGATGAAATGCCCAGATGTGTGAGCACTTTGAAGGGGATTTTCAAAAATACTCATTCTTGATCACACTGTTCCTGCTGAGTCCAGCTGAGAGGGCAGGCCAGCTCAGGTGGAGGCAGCAGGAGGGAAGGTGAGGAAAAGGAGAGCTCTTCCTCTTCTGCCTGGGGAACCACAGCCTTGCTGTGTTATCGAATGGCTTTTAAAATCCAGATTCCTCAACAGTCGGAAGAAAGATGTCAGATGCGTGAGGGGGCTTCATTTGATGGAAACACGGTCTAGCCTGTGATGTTGCTTGTGTGGGTAGTCCTGAACGTGAATAGTCTCCCGTGCTGATGAGTGATGTGACTGCAGTGGGCGAGTGAGGAGCAGGGGAGTGACAGGGGTGCAGGAGGCAGAGCACGTGCATTTTGGAACAGCTTTTGATGTCGTGTTTCACAAAGTCTAACTCGAAAGTTAAGTTCGGTTTGATGTGAGACCTGTTACGTTGACTGACAACTAACAGAAAGGACTGCAAAAAAGATAAAAAATCACAAAAGGTTCTCTGGAGTCTCAGCACTTCCAGCTGCAGTTTTGTAGTCCTGTGACTAGAGGGTCCTCCCGGGTGGACACGGGATCCTCCTGCTCTGTCTCCCTGGGACTTATACTGCGGGAGACCTGCATAGGTTTGGCAGGGCACGTTACTCTCCAACAGATTCACCGGTAGGAAATGGTACAGCCAGTGCGTTAAAATCAAATAGGAACGCATCTCCATCCTTTTACGAAGCACATAAGGAAATCTGGCTTAAATGATGTTATTTTTTTTAGTAAGTGCTCTCGGGAGGTGGAAGATGCTCAGCGGCATTGCCATCCAGCAGCGCTCCTTGCTACGCTGCGCGGCACGCGCCCGTGACCGCAGCCTGAAGCCCGGTGTAGCCGAGCTGGTAACCAGCAGGGACCCCCCGACACCCCGGCGGAGGCACAGGCAGCCCGCTCCGCGCTGCAGACCGCGGCCGCCGGCTTCGGCAAGCGGCACCCGCCGCCGGGCCGCCCGCTCCGCGCTGCGGGCACCCGCGGGGGCTTTGCTCACCGCTCACGGGCGAGCGGAGCAGGAGGAGGAGGAAGAGGAGGAAGAGGAAGAGCCGCAGCAGCTCCTGCCCTGGGGCCGGATCGGCGGCCGCCGGCCAAGGTGGGTGGGAGCACCCCGTCCGGGCCAGCAGCTCCCGGCCGAGCGCTGCTGAGGGCCGGGGCCGGGGCCGGGGCCTGGGCCTGCCCACCCCTCCCGGGCCCAGCGGCGGCGGCGAGGAGGGGCGTCCGGCGGGGCGTGCGGCGGATGGCGGCCCTCGCCATCGCTGCCAAGGTGAGGGGGAGCGCCGGGCCTGGCCGGGGGGCGGGAGCGGCGGGCGGCAGCCCCGGGCCCGGAGCGGGACGGGCGGCTGGGGACGGCCCCGGCGCCGCCGCCGCCACCGCGGTGTGGGCAGCCGAGGTATCCCGCTCCTTCCGCCTCCCCCGCCCCGGCCCCTCCGCCGGCCCCGGGCCGGGATGGCGGTGAGTAGCGGGAGCGGGTGGAGGCTGCGGCCTTGTGAGGCGGCGGCGCGGCGCGACCCTGCGGCCGGGGGGACCCCGCGGCCGGCGCCGTTGCCGTGGATTTCGGTCGCTGCCCTCCTCCCGCATAAACCCCGCTGCCGGTTTGTCCCTTGCGGGGCTCAGGGTGGCCTCCTCCCCCAAGCAGCGGTGCCCGACGGAGCGACTGTGGCCCCCGGGGCGGCTGGGGAGAGCGACCGGGCCTGGCAGAGGTGCCGTTGTTCGGTGGGATTCGGAGATCCCCCCGGCAGGAGAGGGGTTGTGACCCGAAGCAGTGAGGGAGCTCCTGCCCGGACAGAGGGACGAGGAAGCGAGGGCAGGAGCGTGTCTTGGCCCTGACCCAGCCTCCCGCGCTTGGCAGGTTGTCAAACCCTGTCCACGAGACGGTGTTCTTGGGGCTGTAACTGCACTGAACCAGAATTGCATGTTTCTCCAGGCCTTTCTAGCTGTTGGAGCTACCAAAAACCACTGTTGGACATGTTGGACCTACCACACACTCCTGGAAAAAACTTTGACCATGAAATAACGGGTTTAAAGCGTGGCCACTTTTCTCAGCAATTTTTGGCTGCTTGGATACCTGCTGCACCTGGAGGTCAATCGTTCCACGTTAAAATGACTACACCAACCCTCCATTAGGTTGCAGTTCCTCTTGATGGTGTGAGCAGAGTAAAGGTCGTTGCTGCTGGAAGGAGGAGCTCCCATCTCCCTTCTGCCTGCTTTATCTGTGCGGGACCCTTTTTTGGGCTGATTCAACACACCAGTCTGACAGAAGGCTGATGAAATTGCTCGTAGGAGGTCCTGACAAGGACCTGGGCCCTTGCAAAAGAAGGGAGACGAGACCTTTCCTGACTAGCTCAACTGAAATACAGCCTGACCCGGTCAAGTTTTATTTAGAATACTTACACACCATTGCAGGAAACTTGTAATTCAAGAGCTATCTTTTTGGTTCGTTTGAAGCTTGGTGAAATTTTGGTTTTGCTTTCAGCCTGTTGCTGGCTGATAAACCCAACTTCTGTTCTGAGAAGCACGCTAGATGAATTTCTCTCTGGAGCGTGGGAAAAAAGCTACTGTGGTTGGTTTTGTGTTCATGGTTTGATTTGTTTTGCCATTCTTCTTTCTAATGATGAAACTGTGCAAGTCGCTCTCTCTGATGGGTGACATCTGCTGGGTTTGTACCCAGGGAGTTTACGTAGCTCAGGTGAAGGAAGAAACCGCTGTGCCTTTTGGTCCGTGTGCTATGAGTGAGGAATCCCAGGGCCATACAACCCTGGATCAGAAGTTACACAGAGAAATTCCCAGTGGAGAAGTTGAAATGTTGTGGTAGTTCCTCACACAAATACCAAGTTGCTCACGCAAAGGGATGTTTCAATCCACAGGCAACTTAGTCTCTGAAATTAAGGTCCTAAAGAAGTCAGAAGTTGAGCTGTCCCAGCCAGTCATACAAGTTTTCAGTGTTTTTGGTTTGGTGTTTTTGGTGTTGTAAGGGGGGGGAGGGGAGCTCACAGACTTTCCCCTTTCTTTTTTTAAAATCCTAGGTCTTTAATGATGTCATATAATGGTTCTGAAATTCAGTTATATTTCTTAAGCATAATTATTTAATTGGATAAGTGGGTTTCAAATGCACTAGGACAGTTTAAATTGGAACATGAAACCTTCTTGTATGTTTTTTGTATTTTTAGGAGCATGAAAGCCTTCAATGTTTGTCCTGCAATTTTGATGGAACGTGTTGTAGTAAGCATTTCTGCAGTGGTTTGCAGTCCTCACTGTCAGGCATGCAAAGCTGCTTTTCCAGCTCCCTAACTAAGGAGTAAAATCCTCCCTGGTAGAGGAGATAGATCAGAGAAAATATTTTCTGCACTTTGAGTTTCCATTTACTAAAAGATGGAGAACTGTCGTTTTAGTTTTGTAGTTCTTATCCTCTTAACACATGAGCAAAACAGATCTTTGTGCTGCAATCATGGCAAAAGCTGTGAGCACCAGTTGGAACGAACGGGGAACTGTTCATAAAGAGGCAGACTCAAGAGTGTGGGGGCAAAATCATCCTCTCCCTGTCATCCCATTCTTTTTAGCAGTGGGAAGAGGATGGAAGAGAAACCTTGATTGTTCTAGCATTGAGAGGTGCTTCGAGATTACTGTCTTGTCATGGAAAATGAAGTTTCTGAATGGGATCTGTGGTCTTACAGGAAACCTTAGGTGGTAAGTGGAATCGTTAGACCTTTTCTCTGGGGCTTTGTCCCTAGCTGTAATGGTGGCTGCCTTCTGCCTGATGACTTTAGTCCTGAGGATGAGTAGAAAAGCTGGCAACTTTTTCAAACTCTCCTTATCCAAAGAAGCACAGGGAACACCCTTCCTTGCCATCACTGGCGAAGCACGGGAGGTTTGCTTATGCCTCTCAAGAACGGCTCTTTTACTGTGAAGTTATGCTGGGACTGTGCCTGTCCTCCTGTGAAAGAAACTCGGAATTGACCTTGCCTTTCTTCCCCATAGTTATCTTTGCTTTGGTGTTTATTTTATTCCTCTTCTTGTCCTGTGCAGCATGGATCTTCCCTTGCAGCTCTCCTTGTGGCTCCCGTGTTTGCCACTTTATAGCTCTTTGAGGGGACAGGAACCTTAGTAATAACATAAAAACTAATTAAAAGAGCTCATTCATATGCCTTACTGTCACAGGACTACTTTGGTGCTTTTTTTTTTGTGATATGTGTTTTTAAAAGGAATTTTACTACACATATGTATGAATACATATTGTATCACATGGAAGGAATTTATACAAGGGAAGCATCTTTCTAATTATAGCTCAAAACTAAGTGTCTTGGCTAATACAAACCATCACCCATTTTGGTCTATGTTAGCTGTTCGTTTTCTTAGAGGATGCTGTAAGTTACAAAGTGTCCGCATCTGAGAACTTGGCTGTGGTTAGAGGCACTGGGGGTGTGTGTGTTAGTGCGGTGGGTTCACAGAGACTTTCCAATACAGAGGAGTACATGATAAATCCTCTTCCTGTAGGTCATGTCCAGTAAAAGAAATTGTGGAGGCATGAATGCCATGAGAATGGAATGGGAAATAGAGACTGCAGATGAGTAAAAATGGTTATCAGTTTTGTTCCATGATGATTTTTCAAGGATTATGGGCAGTTGTCCTCTGAAGTATTTTAACTTTGTGCTGAGTAGCTCAACACATTCACGTCGTTATTTACAAATATTGCAGGAGCAAGAGCAAAGCTAACTTTCTAAGTGAGCGATGACTCTCCTTTGTCTTTGCAGGTAGAGCAAAGACCCACATCACATATTCTGTAGCTGAAGAAATTCTGAAGCTGGGATTTTTCAGTCACCTTTAATATTGCCTTCTTACAGTAGCGGTGTATGGGGTTTGAAATTGTAAGCTTTGGATCAGTTAGTTGAGCAAGCAGAGAGTAATCGCATCTTAGCAGGGCTTATTGGCTGGGTATCTTTTGTGAAAATCCAGTTTCTGGGATTGCATCAGTGAGGAAAGATGTAAGTCTTAAACTGTTATTATGAGTACATGAGTTATTTTCATGCAAAGTCCTTGCTCGGTTTGGCAAGCCTTCTTTTCCTGCATTTCTAGCTGAGAATCCAAAAATGGTTCTGCCTGGACACCAAGCCATTCTTGTGCCTGCCATCTGGTGGCCAAATACCACAGCTAATTGGACTGGTTGCAGGAACCCAGCGGAGGCTCTCAGTTAAGGATACTTGAGAAAAAAAGTAGATCCCTTTCTCACCGAGCCACGTCTCGGATGGAGATCGGTTTCTGCACAGTTTCCCTGAAGGAGAAGTAAATTTTACAAGTTCTGTTACCATCTTTCTTCTCTTTCCTAGGATATGATGGAGCTCCTAGAGGAAGATCTCACCTGCCCCATTTGCTGTAGCCTGTTTGATGATCCTCGTGTCCTGCCCTGCTCGCACAATTTCTGCAGAAAGTGTCTGGAAGGAATTCTCGAGGGAAATGTGCGGAATGTGCTTTGGAGGCCATCCCCTTTCAAATGCCCCACGTGCAGGAAGGAAACTCCCGTTACTGGAGTCAACAGCTTGCAGGTCAACTATTCCCTGAAAGGCATTGTGGAGAAGTATAACAAAATCAAAGTAACTCCAAAAATGCCTGTGTGCAAAGTGCACAGCGGGCAACCCCTTAACATTTTTTGCCGGACAGACATGCAGCTGATCTGTGGGGTTTGTGCCACCCGCGGTGACCATACAAAGCACGTGTTCTGTTCTATCGAAGAAGCTTATTCCCAGGAGAAGCGGGCTTTTGAAACCCTGTTTCAGGGCTTTGAAACTTGGCGTTGTGGAGATGCCCTCTCGCGGCTGGATGCCTTAGAAACCAGTAAGAGGAAAGCTCTGCAGATGCTGACCAAAGATTCTGACAAAGTGAAGGAGTTCTTTGAGAAGCTGCAGCACACGCTGGAGCAGAAACGAAATGAGATCCTTTCCGACTTTGAGACCATGAAGCTTGCGGTGATGCAGGCCTACGATCCGGAAATCAATAAACTGAACACAATTCTGCAAGAGCAACGGATGGCTTTTAACATCGCAGAGGCCTTCAAAGATGTGTCTGAACCCATTATATTTCTGCAACAGATGCAGGAGTTCAGGGAAAAAATCAAGGTGCTCAAAGAAACCCCTTTACCTTGTTCCAGTGTGGACATCAGCCCTACAATGAAGAGCTTTGATACCAGCCAGTGGAATGGAATAAAGCTAGTTGATGTGGACAAACTTTCCTTGCCTCAGGAAAACAACACTCTTAAATTCAAGATTCCCTCAGTCTTTTCACGCAGATTTATAGTGACCACTCTTATTTGCTTGCTTATTCTTGCTGTCACCAGAATGTCCTTTGTGGAGTCGGTTGTTGACAATCTCCAGTGCTGGAAATCTCAGTTCTTTACAATTAGCTTGTCCTATTTGGCAGATACAGTGGAGATAGCAGATCATGCAGTCTTTTACTGGGAACAGATGACAGATGGAGCTTCACTTCTAAGAGAAAAGTGTAAAAACTATACGTTGGTTGTACTGGATAATGTTGCGCAGTTTGTGTGCAAATATAAACTGTTGTGAAGTCCCTGCTGAAATATAAGAACTAAGAGAGATCTGGTGAAGAAAACATAGAACTTCTTAAAATTAATTGGGTTTTTAAGACTTCCAGTGAAACATTCAAAGATTCAAAATGTTTCCAAAACATTCACGCTGTTCACATAGCTTGAGTACTGATAAACTGGAAGATGAAATGGAGCTTTGAAAAACATGTTGTTTCTAGATCCTTCTTTCAGTGGTGATTATGGGAATATTATTCACTGTAAATCATTTTTCTTACCAAAATATAGGGCCAAACTGTGTACTTAGTTTAATGTTAATGTAACTGTAGAAGAAGATAAAAAGTGTCACTTCCTAGAAGGTCATAGTTAATTTTTTTTTTCTAACTGGGAGGTGCTTTGGGAGGAGGAAGAACAGTTGTGACTCAGTACAGAGTGCTGTCCTGAGAGGCTTGCTGAGGGCTGCCCTTACCCTGCAAAATGCAGAGTGCATCATTCACGTTCTTTGGAACCACTTTCTCTCTGAGGGTGTTACTTCTCACTGAAATACATATATGTATTTTTTTGTAAAGCCAAATGTTGTAATTACCCCGTGCATTCAGGTTACTGTAGGTAGTGGTTATTGTTTACATGTTCTATACAAAAATATATCTTCAGGGCAAGCATAAATTCTAGGGGTAACAAGAAATCAGTTGAGGTTGATAAGAGAAGAACAAGCTGCAAGGTAGTACATACTTTGCAGTTTAGTTTTCCAGCATCAAACTGTTGGGGTAGCTGAGCTGTCTTCTTAGATCCCTTGTTCTCTGAAGCCACGCCTTCTTAAAAGGTGACCTTAACGTAGAGTTCAGTGTGGTGACAGGCATGCAGGGGCCAGCCACAGGAAGGCAGCCTGCGCTCTAGCCCTGCAAAGGTCGCAGGGAGAGCGGCTCCTCTCCTGCCCCTCTGTCTCTTCAGGTTGTAATTCCAAAAGCCAGGAGAAAGGTTGGGATGATTCTTTGGAACAGAGTGCACGATGTGACAGCAGTATGAATGTTGTCGGTGTTCAGAAGTGCATAGCATTGGAACGTATGTAGGCTCTTGTACTGTTACTGTATTTTCATGTACCTTGTTTCAGGAACTAATTTAATTTTCTGAGTGTATTGACTTCGCTGTAGGATAACAGTGATTTAAAGTGAATTGTAAGCTTGAGTTCTCTGAAGTGCCCTCCTTTAAGAGCATAGGAGACTGAAATATATTGCTTGAAGCACATCTAACTGCTTTTTGCAGTGGTCCTATGAGAAGCAATGTATGGAATGAAAACATTTAGTTGACGTTTTTGGGAAGCAAATGTAATGCGTACCATACTTCGGGGATATTCGCTGGCCTCTCTCAAGATTTAATAAGTTGTGACAGTCAATTCACTGTCTTCCAGTAGTCCTTCCAAGCTGTTCATTTCAAAAATAAAACATTAAATTCCAAGAATCAAAGTTCCCAAGCAACCAAACCCTGCAAACAAAACTATTGTACATGATATTTACATCTTTGTTGCCTGGGAATGCTGTCGCTGCTCCACACCTCACTCCAAACACTTGCTCAAAGCCCTGAATCGTTCTTGCAGCTGCAGATGCTGTGCAGTTTAGGAAAGATCCAAGTCACAAACACATAGATCAGAGAGTTACGATTCTTGAGTAGCCGAGATAGCGATGAGTGACCGAGGGGTGGTCGTTCTGAGCGTGGGAGGTGTGAGATTTGTAACGCGGGCTTCTACCTTGCAGCAGTTCCCCGAGTCCAGGCTAGCACGGATGTTGAATGATGACGACCGGGAATTTAAACTGGTGAACGGAGAGTTTTTTGTGGACAGAGATGGAACTTTGTTTAGTTACATCATGGACTTCTTGAGGACTCTCCAGGTCTCCTTACCTAGTGATTTCTCAGACTATCAGAGGCTGCAGAGAGAAGCAGAATTCTATGGACTCTACCTTCTGGCCGACCTCCTGAGCCAGGAACACTTGCTGAAGCCAAGGCTGGAGATCTTGGAAGTGCGTTTTTCTCTCCAAGAGATGCAGGCATTTTTCCGGATCTTTGGTTCCTGCAGTACCACTGTTGAGAGGCTGGCTGAACAGATCACTGTGTTTACAGGGCAGCAGTCAGGACAGAGCTGGAGCAGCCCTTTTCCTTCTCTCGTTCCCCTTCCTTTGGAAAGACCTTCTCATCACGACATGGTTTTTCAGTGTGGTACTGACTACTCTGCTGGTGACCAGTTTGTGGCGAGGTACCGTCTTTAGTGTGACTTCTCATTATGTGAATGTCTTCATGACTTCTAGTTCACGAAGTACATGCTACGTGCTAGCAAAGCTCATTTTACAGAAACTAGCAGACAGCTGTCTGAGAGAAATGTTTCCTTTCTGCTAGTTGAACGTTACCTTTTTCTAGTTCTGAAATACCCAATTTAATTTCTGTTGCACTGATTTGCCTGTTCTTCAACTTTCTAAAATACTGTTCTCGATGCTTGTTTTTGAGTTCTGTTGGGTCTCCCTCCCTCTCTCTCTGCCCTTTCCTCCTCACTTGCTCTCCCAGGCTTTAGAATTTCACGGCATCAGTGACCTTCTAGAAGACTTGAAAAACACAGAGTAAAATGAAGCAAAGGAAACAAAACAAAGACATGAACTACTGGAGAAGCCTAAAGTCTCCACTAGTTCATGGTCAAAAAGACTTTAATTTGGAAAAGAGGAAAAAAAGAGTGCCTAAACAGGGTTGGAAACACCAGTAGAACTCAGATTGCAATGCAGGGACCGGAAAGCTTTTGTAGAGCCTTTTACTGGGGGGAGGGAGAAGGGTTAGATTATTAACTATATGCTACACGGTGGGTTTTTTCAGAGCCAGGTTCTGTTTTTATTAAGATTACTGTATATCAGTGATTTTTGTGATAGCAGTATCGTATTCTAACAACAACATTTTTTAAACAAGCTTTTGCTGGATGTCTCTATTGTATGGAGACACGTTCTTACTGTATAAGAAAATGTAATCTAATTTGTCCTCTGTGGCTGTTAGAACATCTGGAATTTTATGGAAATTCCACTGAAATGTTTCCAAAAGGGTTATTCTTTCTGAATATATGAATCAACAGAGCAGTCTTTTGATTATTAAAAAAAAAAAAAAAGTTTATCTTTCTTCTAGCTTCCTTTAGCTAAGCAAGTAGAAGAAAAACTACTTTGCATTTGTGAAGCAACATATATTTATGTGCCAAACCTTAACTTTATAATGTATTACTAATTTTAATGGGCTAACAATTGGCTGAGTAGGTTATGGCAGCATAAATAATGGGGAAATATTCCTCATTCTTTCCTTTATTTCTTTAGCCTTGGTAAAGATTTTCCTCTGCAGATCAATAGAAAAGCTTGTCTCGAGTAATGAAACAAGTCGAGTTTGATTATGTTGCCTGCTGAATTTCTATCGACTTAGCCTTTGTGGCGACATGGACTCTTTTGCCTTTTTTGTGCTTTTCATGAATGTTTGGTGTACTTTCCTGTGAACCGCGGAACGGTTTCGCCCCGGTCAGCTTATGTATTTTGTAATAGTATTTATACCTGACTTCTGTTCCTCAAAATGTCTGGATAGATTCTTAAACTTTACTTTATATCAAGTAAAATAATTCGAGGCGATGTGAAAATGATTTTCATACTTGTTTACCACGAGACCTGCTGTACAAGGTAACTTTGCAATAAATGTCACTGTTTGTAGAGAGAGATCCCGTGTCATGAAAAGTGATGCTATTGGGGCGAATGTGACTTCGCTGTCCTTTCCATCATCTAGCCTGACGTGAAAAGCTGTTGCAGCATTATGCAGAGTGTGCCATTCACCTCTCCTCCATTAAATTAAATAAGATGGAGTTTGTCACAGCTGTTTCTTAAGAAAGTAAGTTTTGGTGTGGGTGCGAAGAAGTGCTTCTTTCCCAACATGTAACTGGATGAACTGAGAATTACTGTTCTTACAATGAGGGAAAGAGTTAAATTGCCCTCAAAGGAGGAAAAAAATATCCGGAACCTTGGTTGCAGTAAACCTATGCAACAGTGCTGATCTGCACCATCTGAGGACCTGGTTTGTTTTTAAAAAATAAGTTATTAAAGTGTGTTGTAACTGCTTTTTTCTTATTTTAGGTATGTTTCCATAAAGCCTGATAATAGAAAGCTGATAAACGGTACTAATGTGCTAGGCCTGCTGCTTGACACTTTACTGAAGGATGGATTTCGCCTCATGAGCACCAGGACAGTCTCCGGTGAAGACAAAGTCGAATGCTACAGTTTTGAAAGGACGAAGAGGCCAGCAGGCCTTACTGTCACGGTGAACCAAACCCCGGGGAGCTCCGGGGTGGCGCAGGCAAAGAGAACCCAAGCGCAGAAAGGGAAATAAAGGCTTTTCCTTTCATCTTTTGAAGGTGGGAGAGGGGTGTGTTGGCACTAGTGGCCTTTTTTGTTGGCTTGTTTGAAACTGCAACTATTGAGGGAAGTGATAAACAAATAATTTTTTTTTTCAAGTATTCAGAAAAAAAAAATTGCTTTCCTGCCTTCTACCGCTCCACCCTCTTCAGCTCTAAATAAAAGAACCGCAGGTTCAATACTGGTTTTGTGGACGAGATTCCAGCATTTTCAAGGGTCGTTTCTGTTTTTCTCTGTGGCTAAATGTTATATTAGGACTCACAAAAAATCAGCCATTCCTTCTAGTAAAACGTTTTTATGTTCTGTTCTAATCTCTAAGTAGATTTTAAATACATGGTAATATATGAAGAAATAACAGCTTGACACAACTGTCATCCCAAGAGTTTGGAGAAGCGGCTGGAGGAGGAAAGCAAACCTCAGCGAATGGATATTCCTTCTACTTTCAAAATATAAATATACATGGATTCTCTTGCAATTAGCTGAAAGCAATGTAATAGAAACAACCCAAGTTGTGTGGCTCCAGGCATGACAAAGTGGCTTTGTGAAGCCACCACTAGTGTCCAAGAAATAACGTGTTACTGTCTCTTGCAGAATGCTCCTCTGTCCTCTCCTCCCACTCCGAAGGCATTGAGCTGCTCTTCAGTGCGGAGAATTAAATGATAAAGGTCTTTGTGAACAAAGGGTCGGTTAATTTTTAGACCTTTAACTATAAAAAGAATGAAAATATGATAAACAGTCCTTCAGATGGAAGAGTTAGTACAATTTTAAACAAAATAGTATAAAGGATTTCTTGAAGCTTGTTAAATGCAAAACGTACTTAGGAGGAAGGCTTGGCAGAAGTGGCTTTAAAAGCCTTGGGAATGTTAGCCCTGTACAACGCTTTGTAAAGATGCCAAAACTGGCTCAGGTACCAGGAGAGATAAGTTAATGAGGCTGTATAAATTAAGAATCTTTTGTCCTCCCTTCAAGGCAGGGAAAGATGATAGCAGTAATTTCAAGGATTCCTTCTTTGAATCTGACTGTTGTTGTTGATAAAACACCATCTTCCCAAAGTTAGAGACAGCCAGGTAGAGCTCGACTGGGCTTTCTTGGCTGACTAATTAGCTCTGACTTTTCATAGCTTGAAAATGTGAATTTATTACTTTATTTGCAGCACTTAAAATGGGGGTGGGTGGAGGGAATCACCCTTCTGTTTCTTGCCCTTGGGAGTTTCAATGAAATGGATCTTCCCAGGCTGGTGGTGCCACTATCGGACATCTCATTTCTTTTGCTACCGCTGCAGTGCATTTTAGCTTGACACAAGTTCAGCAGCAACAATGAGGTCCTCTTTGGTTGTTCTCAAGCTTTCTGGGTTGAGAATAATGTGATAATGGGACTACATCTCCTAAGCTGCTTAAAGGTTATATATATACACACAAGCACACCTGGCTTTGGCAAGAATTTGGCTGACAGGGGCCCAGGTTAGCAATGAGTCTGTGTGATTTTAAAAGCTGCGTGGTCAAAACCAGGTTATGTGTTAAACTGAGCACTTCCACCCAAATGTTGGCAGGCAAGTCAGCTCTAGGATCTCACAATACATTCTCTGCTGGACCTGAGCGTATCATTGGTGACTTGGTCCTGCTTTTGCATATGACAGAGCCAGGACCTCTGATCGCTCACATCTAGCCTGATTTTTTATTAAATAGGAATGGGATTTTGAAACATTTAGATTTTTTTTTTCCAGTGAAGTTGGAATTTGCAATCACTGGCATGCTCTGCTTCTCCCAGCCATTGCCAACTTTCTCAAGACGATTCCTTTTTCCTGGGAAGGTGCAAAATTTGCAGATTTCAGTAAACTTACTGCTGTATTTGCCTTTTTATTATTCCTTGGATTTGGCAAAAATGTGCAAACTGTTCCACTGCCTGAGATGCTAGAAACTGACTGCCGTAGTGCTGGGGAGCAGCCCTCCCGCTCGCTTATGGTGAGCAGTGAGCTCTCTTCTGCTTTTTAACACACAAGCGGACTCCCAGAACAGTAAAATCACTAGAGGTAAAGGAAGGGAAAAGGTAAGATAACGCCGTCGTTCTGTCCTACATGGACTGCAGTTTACATGGCAGAAGTAGATAATTTAAATAGCTTGATGGTCAGATAGATTGCTGCTAGATTCACAAAAGGCAGACGACACCTTACTTGTCGTATGTTTTTGTTCTTATTTTAGTCACTTTTCCCTTCTTTGTATTTGGATTTCACCCTGATTTTCTGTATTCAGGATTGTCAAGGGCTTTATCAATACGGCCTTGTGGTGCCTGCTGGATAGCCCAACAGGACAGAGGCACCACGCTTTTTCTGCCCCCCCGTTCTTGCACCATGTTGACTTCCTTCCATACTAATTGATTACATTTTTGTGCTTTTAAGTAACTTTTTGGCTGGTTCTTCACATGCTGAGAAGTTTTCTTATGTCCTTCTACCTCTTCTGGGGACACGTCATTTATTTACCACCTGCATTGTTCAGGAATCTGCTGGTACCAGGGAGGAGAGTCTTGACGTAAAACTCCTTTTCCTTTGGGTATTGATTTCAGTATGACAATTCATGAGGGTTTTTGTTCTTTTAGGAAGTTCAGTCACTGCATTCTTACAGGTTCTACCTTCAGTGCTCATAAGATTGAATAACTGATTTAAGAACAGGTGTTTAAATAAAGCTATTGCAATTGATACTATGCTTAGACTGAAAAAGACTGATCTCTCAGCACTGGCCTTAGTACTGGCAAGTTTTCCCCTTTACTGAAGAATTCCAAACTATTTTGACTTCCCTGCGTAGTTGAATCTTGTGAAAATAGTAGAAGCCTCCACCCTAAGATGCAGTGTATGAGGAATTAATAGCCATGGGGCAAACAATTGATGCTGGGGTAAGTGCATCGTGCCCGGCTTCTACAGGCTCGCAAGCAGGGGTAGCAACTTCTCTTCCAACTTTGGACCGTTCCCACTTTTTACCTGTTTTGGTTAGCTTCCAGCTTTCCGATGCTCAGAAATAACTCCTTTAATCTGAGCTGAACAAGGGTGATGTGCTTTTGTCTGTCTCTGGTAGGGAAAGTTCCAAGGTATATCCAGGAGATAATCTGGGTGATACCCCATTTCAGACCACAGCTGAATTCAGTACCAGAAAGCTGCCAAAGTGGATCAGAAGTCCTGTCTGAGATCACAACGAAGCGTTTGTAACTTTGAATATTTTTTTTTAAAATTTGTTCCCAGATTGCAGAAAAGTGTTATTGAATATTCATTGGGAAACAAGATGGGAGCTATCCAAGAGGGGGAGGGAGACTCATTCCCTCTTACTCCTTCCCTCTGATTTGTGCTGAACCGTTGCCAGGCTTTAACTTTACAAGGTTTATTTTTATTGATTTTCAACGATAAACAGTGGGAGTATCTACAATAAAAGATTTACAGTGCATCGCGAGGAAATACAACTCCCTACCAAATATTATATTGATCTATTCCCAGATGCTACTGAAACAGCATATAAAAGCCCAAATCAAGTCCAGTGATGGAGAACTTCCTCTCCCTAGTGACAGATGCGTATGACTGTTATGTCTTCAGAAAACAATAAAAGGGAAGGGAGTGACTCCACTTCTTTGACCATATCTTCAACAGCCCAGTTAAATCTGTCAACCCAATGTAATCCACATAAATAAAGAATTTGGGAACCAAGGGAACTGCTAGCGCGTCTGAAGATTCCCATTCTTTGAAGCTGCCTCTCCTGCTGCAGTGAGGCCATAATTAGTCACAGAAGGCCTTGTTGTGACTAGTAAATGGATGGGCCAACAATGATTTGAATAGTCTGGAACTGGCTGGAGATATGCCTGGAGCCCTGAATATTCTCAAATGGGTGGGTGGGATGTAAATCACTAGTCATCGCATAAAATACAAATAAATCTGACTTCTATTAAAAAAAAAGCAGGGGGAATGTCGGTTTTCTAGACCATCGTGTAGTTTCTGCTGAAATAACCCCCTGAAGTGTGATCTGATGTGTAAATTTTTCCAAGAATCCTTCCTCCGTTTCTACTCTGTTTCCATTCTAATGCAATGGTTCAATAATTGGTGGCTTCTTTCTGGTCAGAAAGATTATGAATGTAGCCCTAAAGGTTGGAAAGAGTAATGTGTACAAGTCTGCTTTAGAGAATGAATTTAGGGCTTTGCTTTCTAAGCAAGTTTCTGCTACACCAGTCAGCTGAGTAAAACTGTGAAGAATTAAACGTTGCAACATTGTTCCATCCCGATTCTCCACTGGGAAAAAAAGGCAATAGATTGGAAACATCAAGCCTCGGGTTTTGCTAGCGCTGTGGAGTCAGGAACTCAATTTTCTTTGAATTTCAAAGGCAGTTTGTAGCTTTCATTGAGGGCCTTCTGAAAAGAGTGGTCTCTGGGTTTTGTTTTGTTTCCCAGTGATAACTAAACTGAGTAATAAAATAATTGCTGACATACCGTTTTATTTACAATGTTGTATTCAACAACAAACAGAGGCATGCTCATCCTTCTATCCTTTCATCTTTGCGTCTTTTTATTGTGTCTTTAGCTCACTCCTCGGCTTGGTCAGTGGTGGAACAGAGGAAAAGGCTATGTGACAAGGGCAAGCAGAGGCCCACAGAAGAAAGCAAACTTCCTTCCCATTACAGAGAGGGAGTTAAGGAATAAAATTCAGCTGGAAAGAGTCGCTGCCTTTGTGGGACCAAAGAGACACAACTTATTGTATTGAAGGGAGGACAGTTAACAGAGCTGTCAGAAATTTCAACACCACCAGACAAGGAAAAGCAGAAGATCTTGTAGGAGTGAATGAACGGGTGGGTGATAGCTGCAAAACGAACGTGGAAAAAGCACAGAATTACTTAGATGGGAGACTTCAACGTCCACGAGACTACAGGGGTGTTTAATTTTTCTTCAGTGTGTTAGGTAAGTGGATCTGCAGGACACCTTACATCACTAGTTGGCACATCTGAAGACCACAATTCTTCTCCCGGAGGTCAGTTCTGCCTGCCCCTTCTTCCAAAAGTGGTAAACTCTCCTCTTTTTCCTGAATGCCAGCCAAAGCTCCCCATTCAGCCAGGCTGGTCGTCTTCCCCGCTGGTTGGTCTTACGGCATATGAGGACAGCCTGCTCCTGTGCCTTTAATACTTCCTTCTTGAAGAACGCCCAGCCCAGCCTAGCCTACTACAGAAGTAGGGCTTCTGTCCACTTCAGGTGTGCTTCCTCGTGAAGTTTAGAAACTTGCCTCTTGAGGGTAACAGTAGATATTTATACTGATTACATCTAGGTAACTCTGAAAAGTCTATCTGCCAGTATTCCCCGGGAGTTATTCCTTGTCTTACAAGTCCTCCCATAAACTTCTTCATGATTTTTGGGTTATTAGCACAACAGATGGTATATTTTTTCACTACAATATCTGCCATAGTCTGCTTCTTGGGCCTAAGGGTGGGATTTTTAGTATTATAATTAGGACAATTCACCTAAAGGACACTTAGTTTTAGTTCTTATCAACATGCATAAACATAATTTGCTGTGGGATATCACTGGTGTGGCCCCGCCTTGAGTACTCTGTGCAGCTTGGGTGCCTCAATATACGGACATCAGACTATTAGAGTGTGTCCAGAGGAGCGTGACCAAGATGATAAAAGGTCTCAAGGGCAAGACTAATGAGGAGCAGCTGAGGCCACTTAGTTTGTTCAGCTTGGAGAAGAGAAGGCTGAAGGGTGACTTCATCACAGTCTACAAATTCCCCAAGCAGGTCAGTGGAGGGGGAGGTGCTGATCTCTCTCTGGTGACCAGCGATAGGACACGAGGAAATAGAATGAAGCTGCATCAGGGGAAGTTCAGATTGGACATTAGAAAAAGGTTCTTCACTGAGAGGGTGGCTGGTCACTGGAACAGGCTCCCCAGGGAAGTGGTCATGGCACCAAGCCTGTCAGAGTTCAAGGAGCTTCTGGATGATGCTCTTAGAGATACAATTGAGTGTTAGGTAGTCCTGCGAGAAGCAGGGAGTTGGACTCGATGATCCTTATGGGTCCCTTCCAACTTGAGATAGTCTATGATTCTATGATCTGCACGGTGAATTGAAACATTGCAGGATCCAGACACAAGATGGGTTAATCATGCTGACACCTGACATCTGGAAAGAGAAGCTAAGCTTTTGGTGGCCGAATAGGCAAACTCTGAAGATCAGAATACCAGCACTGCTTTGGCAGCGCTGGGGTTATAAACCTCCTGGGTAATTACTGGATACATCCTGTTGGTGGCCTTTGTTTCAATTCCAGTTCCTAATTCTCCATAAACTGGAAATGTATCTTCTGGAACAGCCTGGTTTACATTATGTTTTCCCCATTTGCAAATCAATCCTTAAGCCACATAATTTTCATTTGCTACCTATGATTTTCAAAACATTACCTTCCTGAGATGGCTCAGTAAACTGTGGAGCATGTTAATGGTTAATATGGCCATGTCAAGCATGTAAATGAAAAATGGTAACTGCGTGGCCCCTGGTGTAACTGAGATCTTTCTCCAGTCTTCGGTTATGCTAACGATGCTTTCTGCTGTTATTCAGTAAGAGTTTTCTTTGACAGCTGAAGTGTGATAGTGCAATAGTTCACTGGTGTTTATGTGCAGTCCCGAAATCTCTATGGATACATGTGGAAAAGCATGGGCAAAAGATAATATTTTTGCTAGACTTGGCTTTTATTTCAGCGATTCTTTGCAGCACCTTGGCTGGAAAATGCACTGACAGGTGCACGGACACTTGTGGGGCTGCTCAGGGGGGCTACAGTTTGCCCTGTAAGCTGTGCTGTAGCTTAGCTATTGGATGCCTGACACATTCTCTCATGGAACTTCTGAGGTAGGCTTTGAGATTGAATAGAAAAGCTGACCACCACATGAAATTGTACGAGGCTCATGGAACATCAGTCTGCTATGGTTTCAATTGTCTATATTCTGTGGAGGGATCTATACTGACTTCTTATCTCCACCCAGCGCCAAGATACAGCCATGAGCGGAGGAGCTAATAACAGTTCTCTAGGAGTTCACACGTGGAGCGTTCAGGATACGAAGATGCGGGTTTCTGTTCTTTGGAAACAAGTGGTGACAAGCACGCATATCTTCTACTGGAGGCAATGACTCCTGCCACAAACACCACACAGCTCCTTCAGGCTGGATGGCAGCTGGGTGGATAACAATGGGGAAATAAGTGTTTTGAAAACTCAGAGTGGGGCATTTTAACCCGGTGGTGAAAAACCTGTTAGCTGAAAGCACGACTCCATATCTGATCTTTCAGAGGTATGTATTTGCAGCTCTTGAGATCTGGGACAGCCAAAGTGAACACTGTAGTGGAACTGAGTCATTACCACCTTTTCCCCTCCCTTTTTAAAAGATGAAGTGGGATCTCTTTTCCATAGGAAAAGAAGTGATGTTACTAATGATCTCACATGCTCTCATTAAAACGCCCTGGGACAGAACGGAGTCAATGAGGAACTAAAACAGAACACGCAAGCCTGTCTCTGTGGCGGCTGGTAGGCACAAACCTGTTATAAAACCACTTCAGTGGTTGGAAGGAAAAGGTGGAACATCCAGAATGTTCCATATCAGTCAGTTGCTGGCATGTCGATGAAAGAAGCAGGTGAACTGCTACACGCAAGGAAGTTGTGTTTTTTTCTCTTTAAGTCTTGTGCTGCTTTGCTGGAGGGCACGTAGGTCTGAATGGTTGGAAAGTCTCTGCTCTGTGATGCCATGCTTGGGAGCTGGTGTTTAATCTCTTGGGGACCTGGGAATAGTGTGTGCAACCTCGTCTGTACAAACAGATGGCAAAGCCTTGAATAGCTGCTCATACTTCGGAAAACCCATAAAGAAGTTGTCTTTAAATAAAGATGTCTATCTCTGGAAAAGTTGTTATTGCTATAAATGGTCTCTACTGCACCATATCTAAATTCCTCCCTAGATGTCTGTGGCAATTCTTACCATTTTAAATTAGTATTTGCAAATATTAATTAATAACATCCTAGTTACCTTGTACAGCTTTGTAGTCTGCCACCCTCAGTTTGGGAAGGCAGCTCTTTCTGCAGCAGAGATAAAACTTGGTTTTCTTTCTGGTCTAAGTGTCAAATTTTGCTGCTATTGAAGACAGCTTTCCTTCCAGAGAAGGCTGTCCTGAGTTGATGACCTAGTCTGATGGCATTTAGTAATGGTTTTGGTATTTGGTAAAACTATCCTGCCAGCTGGATCTTTGAAGGCTTTGTACTCATTGGATGCAGGTGACGAGTCAGGAGCTGCTGTGTAATGAGAAACAGAATGAAACGTGGACATAGACGCTACTCGGATAGCTGGTGACATAGCAACAGCAGGCTTTCTTTGAAGGCTGAAGGTGAAGGTCTGGATGACACCTCGAGGACCCTTGGCATTTAAGAAATGTTGACGAGAACATAGAGATGCTGAAAAATGCAGGAAGTTCCCACCTCTGAGAGCTACCCTCATGTGAACCACACCTGACATCGCTATTTAGCGTAGAATGTCCTGCTAAAGAGAACCTTACAAAAGAACCTTTCAGTCCTCTTCTGGTTCTGGCTGAGCACAGGAATATTTTCTATGGAACTAGTCCTACAGGACACTGGAAATTTACAGAAAATGATCTCTCAGTACCAGCAGACTAGAAAATGGTTGATTCAATACCTAAGGCTGGACATCCAAGGGGGCTCGTAAGGGGTGATTCTGAGCCTGATTTGACAGTGGAGCGCTGGATTGCTGACTGCTTTCAACTGAAGGATCCAAAGGTGATTTGACCTCATCAAGAATAATTTTTGTGTCACTGCTACTGATAATTTCTGCTCTAGCATCATGGCTACTGAGGGATCTAAGAACTGCAGACCGGATACCATGAACTACCCAAGGTAATTCCAACTCTGCATCATCGGACAGCCTGGTGGTCCCAGGTTTGAGCTATGCTTAACTTCAGAAGAATTTATGTAGGAGAAAATCAGGATCTGTTTTGCAAATGTACTGTTCCTTGTCACCCTCTAATCAAGGTCTAGCCATGTTAGGAGACTTGCTGACAGCCTAGGGCAAGAACTGGGAACAGTAAAAGAGTTCTGGTCTTTCTCAGTGTTTCTTCTCAGGCAACGCACTAGAGCCAGAGGCCAGGTGCCTGTATCACTTGTCACATCTTGAGGCAAGAGGTTTTGCTTGCTCAGCCTTCTTAGAAGATTCATGTGATGCTCATCAAGCCAAGTAAAATGTATCTTATGCGGATAGTCTTTAATGATACTACTATATTACACAGTAAGTGCACACTGGGGGGGTTGTGCTCATCCATGGGGTATGCATCGGTATGGAATTCCTCCTAGGCTAAAGCAGTTCTTCAGCAGAAAAATAAGATAAATGCTAAAATTTCTAAAACTAAACCCAATCTTAACAGCTATTTAAGTGTTAATATAAGTATAAATTAGTGAATAATAAAAGAATACTTGGTATATCATTGGCTAATGAAAAGCTCTACTGGTAGCTACTGGCCTAGAACAAGAGGACAGCAGGGTTAATACTGTTCTTGCACGAAGACACATGGTTATGGCTTTCACAGGTGCTGCTGAATAAAAGTGTCCTATGCAAGAATGTCAGATACGCAGGTACCAATGGCTGCACTCGGTGCCTGTGTACAAATGCACACACACACAGAGACAGACAGAAGAATTCCAAGTGTTCTTAAAGCTATTCAAATCCAGGAGGCTTTTTGGCTTTGTCTACGTAGTATCAAGAAGAGGATGAAAGAAACTGGCAAAGGAAAAGAAGCTCAATATAAATTACTTGGTTTTAATATAGAGGGTGACAAAGAAATTCCTATCCTAAGGATATGCTTTATGGGGAATCAGAGTAGTTCCACCAGGCCTAGAGGTCTCAAAGAGCCTGTTGGCAGCCCGAGAAACTCAAATGCTATAAATCACCAGGACCAGATGCTATTTTTACAAGAACTCTGAAATAAATGTGAAAAAATAGAGATACATTAAAAATTTGTCCATTACCATTAAAAATATCCACTGTTTTGGACAACTGCTCATAGCTAAAAAGGTGCAGGTTCAGAGGTAACTGAAGACACTTTCATAGCGTAAGGTAGTCCCTTTCTCAGGCTACTTACTTTAAGCCTGAATAAGCATGAAATAATGGGATCATGATACCACAGCTCTGCAAGTAACCTGGATGTTCTACGCTACTAGCATTGCTTGAACACAATAAAAATTACAGATACTCAAAGAGTAAGGAAGTGGAGTAAGTAACCACTCCTCAGAGGAGGAAATATGTAATTTTTCTGATCAGGGTAAGTTACTTGAATCATCTTCCACCCAGAACAGGCTCTTATCAATTCCTCTAACTTGGGAGAGAGATTGTAAACTTAACTGTCCAAAAAACCAAAACAAAACAGCAAAAAGCCTCTTCAAACATCAAAAAAAAGGGAAATTATTGATGGTAGAGTGAAGGAGGAAAGAGGTGAATCCCCTTGCCGGTTGTTGAACAGCCATGAAATTCTTCAACACTGCTAGTTGCTCCCTGCTTTCCCTCTTCACCAGCTTTAGAGAAAGCAGGAGCATAAAGCAGTTTAAAGCCACCTTTACGGGTGCTCTTCAGCAATAAAAACCAGAACCTTGGCATAATAGAGGTCTGTGATGCAATTCACAAATATTCAGTTATCTCAGTGTTCATCTACTGGAGCCATAAGGTATTCCTTTAGTGAGCTTTAATGGGCACTTATATTTATTGTATGCTCATTTTACTGTTACTTCAGGAAACATCTTAGGAAAAGAATATGGAACTTGCAAGGAGCTGCACAGTTAGTCCAATAAAAGCAAATTCCGCTACCCTTTGAAATCCTACCTGCAGCTTGCTTTCATCTGCTAACTGTAGTAGTTACCACTGCCAACAACCTTTGAACAAAACTGTTTTGTGACTTCTATTCTTTTTTGCACATATCCTTGATTTAACAAGAAAGATGGGGAACATCTGTGGACAACTTCCACTGGGCACTTTTTCAGAAGCCAGAGATGTAAACTGGAAGCCCCTCGGGCTTCTGAAGAACCTGAAACCCAGGTTTTCTGTTTCTTGAGAGAGAAGCAATCACCTTGAGATTGCTTCAGCTGGTCTCTTAAACTCTTCTGATAGATTTTAGTAGGTCATGACAATTTTTAAGCAGCTCTCTGGTCTGTCCCATCTTTCCTATTCCCCCCCTGCAGTCACAGCACGTATTCTTACCCTCTGCTGTTTCTGCCAACTGTTCTACGATATCTGATTACAATTGATCTTTTAATATGTACCGAAGGGGAAGGGGAGAAAGAAAAAGAGGTCTTCAGCACTTTGGCTTTCTCAGCATCATGCTAGTCTGTTCTGTGCTGTAGATTACTAATTCTCACATCAGTTTCTCTACTATTGTTACAACTATGGATTCTTAGCCACAAATCACATTCTTCAAAATAAGATGAGCTTTTATAACCTAGGCTATATCTGATGCAGATCACCTCTGTATAGCTTATCTTGGAGCCGAAGACCCTCTGCCTCTGGGAGAGAATTCTTCCCGGAAAGTCTCCTTGGGTCATCTATTTCCACCACAAATAGTGCCTTTTAAGCAGGGATATGTCATTGGATTCTAGAAAATAAGTGCTCGCATACATTCATACAGTGCCTACAGTGCTCCATCACCACATGGATATACAGCGACCGTTACAAGGCAGATTTTAGGTTCCCTTTACAAACACTTAAAAAAAAAAAAAAAAACCACAAAGAGTCAAAATACCTAATACATGTCCTTCAATTTTCCAGTATTAGACACCTATTTCTTTGGAAGAAAAGGTTTTTCATGTCTTAGCACATGGGTAAACACAACTGGAAGTAGGCAGTTAGTTGCACTGGTAGCAACTTAAGCCACATACGAAAGAAGAGATTAAAGCAAAGGAAACATGAAGAAAAAAAACCCAAGCTTCTTGATAAAAGTGCACCTGGTTAAATAGCAGCAGCTTTCATAGACATGCCTGCAAGAGAGTCCCAGTTGTTAAACAAGACTGGAGCCTTCATCTGGCTAGTTCACTGCTAGCTTACAAACTTCGGTGTTTTAATATCCCTTACCTACATTATTGACAGAAGTTTATCTAAATACTTTGCATTGGCCAGGCTGTACTTGTGATATTAAAGTACACTAGTCTTAAGTTTTCAGCACAAGGACAAGCTACTGTTCTACATTGTCACTGCAGCTCTTTGAAAATAAGCTTCTATAAAGACATTAAGAAGCTGAGTGCAGATACTCTGTTTGACCAAGCTTTGCATTTATCTTATACACAAGAGGGATAAAACTTGACTCAAAGGTAATTTTTACAAATGCATGCAACTTTTTTCCCCCCATTTTCCCTATTTGTGATATGAGAATGAAAAAAAATAGCTTGTTGAGTGCAATGAATTGCTGGATTCAAGCACAATTCATTTCTGGAACCTCCACAACAATGCAGCCGACAGGGGGCTGTCTGGCTACACGATGTTATCGGACCTGCAGTGAAATCCTTTTTCTGACTGTACAACCTACCATCCACGCACACTTCCTAAAACTGATTGTCGCACAGGTCATTTAACAGATTTCATACCTCCAAAACAGTAGAGCTCTTTTTCATTTTTGTCTGACACTACTGGAAATTTCTTATTTTTGTGCCTGAAGTTTCATTACACATAGATGTATAATATAATTGATATATATATTGCTGTGTCTGAAAGTAACAGTTATTGCTTATTGGAAAAGCGGGGGACTTTCACATTGTCTTGATGACAGGAAAGGTGTGTCACAGCTGTTTCCATGTGCTAAGAAGCTATATCTATATGAGCATTGTTGTTAGTTTCATAAGTAGATACCCATCTTCTGCAGAAGGAAAGAGGTAGACCAAGCTGTTGTTATCCCCTTTGATACTGATTTAAAGTGCAGATAGGCAAAGTCTGTCTGCAGGAGTATCAAGAAAGGAAGACGAAGGCCCTGACTGTTCCTTGCATTGGTTTACGCAATGGAAAGTAACTTGAATACTGGACTGCCATTCTCGAGAGCAGAGGGAACTTCTCCTTGGTGCCAGCACTGTTGCTCACACAGCAAGCACATTCAGCTGGCTGAGCTTACCAAAAACTAACCCAAAGTAATTCACTGAAACCACCATGGAAATATCAGAGCCAGGCTAATAGTTAAGGGAACAGGAAGACTCTGTCAGTCCCAAACTTGTCTGGCTTGAGAATCACAGGACTGTAGAACCATAGTCCTATATTATTGTTGACTATTCTAACTGGTCCAATAATATAATCCCTGAAGCTTTGCCCTTGCCTTTGTTTCAATAAAATATTGAAAATGTATACATTTGAGACTTCATATTCTATAATTTATGCCTTACATAGTTCAAATTTTATAATAGTTAAGTTTTTTTTGGAGTATTTTATGAGAGATTCCAAAGTGTTTTGCTTTTAAAACCACTTAAAAGTGTAAAAGCTGCTGACAGAAGGTTCCTTTATAGGTAGTAAAGCCACATGCTTGCCCTGCAAAGAGCATAGGGAAATGTGAAACTTTCTATCCAGGGCTGTCTCCTATGGCTATAAACAGCCGAAGAAAACATTATGGATATATTATTCCCATTTCTCAACAGAAGTTAAGTAAGTCAGCCTCCAGCCACTCAGCATTGTATACTTAGGATTGAAGGTTCAAACTGGATAATTGCTGCTATAATTGATTTGTTCATTTCAGAACTTTTGAACGTAGGGTTCAAATTTCACATTAAGAGACAGAAGCAATATTAGATAAATTTCATTTGATTTATTAGCACAAAGCTATTACAAGTAAATCAGACTTGGAAAAAATACTGAGTTGTTGCACCTGAGATCCATTAAATAACTTCCAATAAACTGCTCAATTTAGAACGAAAATTAATACCCCAGTGATATTAGCCACCTCACAGAAAGATTAACAATGTCACTTGCGCCATTGTATTTTATCAATCATTTTTTCCTATTTTTGCTTATAGTTAAACATTTTCTTCTGATACACACTTAGAACTGCCACCTTAGAAAGGAGATGCAGATATATTTGAAGGAAAACTTATGTCTGAGATATTTTGAACTTGGTTTTTTTTTGTTTTAAATTAAGAAGTTAAACTGTGGTAAAATAGTAGCTCACTACTTCGGATATATTTCTATCAACCATTTCTTGTGACTTCTATGACAGGACGTGGTGATAAAGAACATAAAGGGAGCCTAAACATTTTGAATTTCAATCATTACTCCTAGGATTGATACCTGATTAGGAGAGACTTACCCCAATACTTAACAAGAGACCATGATTTAGGGAAAAGCAGAAACATTTCAGATCTCTATATCTGAATACCAAGTATGGAACCGCTCTTAGTAAAGTGTGCCAAATGCAGTACCAAGAAAACTGCTTTTGAAATTTGAAGAACAATGGTCAGTAGAAGTCCTAAATACATAGGTAGAAGTCACTTTAGTTTTAAAGATGCACTATTTATCACTGTACATAAAAAAAAATAAAATACTACAATTTAACTAGTTCATTCTTTCTGCAACATAGATCTTTACAGGTAAATTGATTGTAAAATATGCAGAAATTCAAACATGAACATTACCAATAGTGTATAAGATTCTGCAGAATATTGAAGGTTTCCTTATGAAACCACATTCCAAAAATAGGAAAAACAAGTGTTTAATAATAACACCTATATATGCAAAATGAATCAGTGACAAGATAAGACACAAATCAGAGTACTTTGGAGCTCACAGGACTGGATGAATAGACCATAAATCAACCACATGGAAACCCGGTTTCTCAGCTTCAGCTGGTAGCAAGGAAAGTTGATTGCAGATCTGGTCTTTAAAAGATGCACAATACTCACCTCTTCCTCTGAGATCAGAATTAATAAATGCCATAGGAAATTCCATGAGGAAATGCATTACTGTAGTACAGCTACTAAACAGAAGTGTTTGGGGTTTTTTTGTGTGTTTTTTTTTTTTTTTTTAAACAAATGAAAACCCCTGAGCCCTTCAAGATAAGTGTCTATTGCCCCTCTTTTAAGTGTGACATGGAGATGTAGAAACTACAGTAGCACGCAACAGTTTGAGGTACCCTGTTAACAAAGGTAGGAGACTGTTAACAGACGTAACATTACATAGTATTTTAATTCAAATGACAACTCCTAAGAAGCTCAGCTGCAAATGTGAACAGCCAGTGTTTCCATCAGACATGAGGGTCTTAAGCCAGACACCTCTGAAGCAAGGAATACAAGTACTATGAAAACAATGGCTTGGTAACTTGTTTAGCATCATGGAAGAATAAAGGCAGAAAAACACCCCATCATGTCTAATTCATAGGAATTCTCATGTGACATAACCACAAAGACTTGGTTTCCTCTACCTGCAGCCTTTTGTTCCATTGCCTACAGAATTTTCTACCAATTTCCACAGCACCTATAGCAGCATCAGGCCTCCTGCTTGCACAGTCCACAAACATCTTCGCTGGCTCAGCACCACACCAGGCCAATCCTATCACTAGATTAAATATACTGTGTGACCATGAAGATTGCTTCATAGTAAACTAACACAAGGGGGCAAATGAAGATTGCAGAATCTTAAAGCAGGAGTTATCCAACTTCCTAGTGTTTCATTTTGTGATCTTCATGCTCTTTTTACAGTTTTTACGGTTAAGTTATTAGGTTGTGTTTTGGGTTTTTTCCCCCTCCCCCAAAAGCATATCCCTCTGAGTTCCAATTCCCATATCAGTTGAAACATTTTATTTACTTCTACAAAGGCTATGAGAGAACCGACACATCTTTCACATGAATAAAGGCCAAGAGAGCTGGGACTCCAGCCTGGAGAAGAAAAGGCTTGCGTGTGTGTGATCTTAGCAAAGTTTATAAATGCCTGCTGATGCAGGTAAGGGAGTAAAGATGACATGGCCAGGCTCTTCTCAGTTGTGTCCCACGACAGGACTGGAGGCAACAAGTACAAAATGAAATGCAGGAAATTCTATCTGAACAGGACAGGTTGCAGAGTCTCCGTTCTTGAAGAGATTCAAAACCTGACTGGAGACAGCCCTAAAAAACCTGCTCTGCCTGACCCCGCTTGGACTAGATTATCTCCAGAGGTCCCTTCCAACCTCAACTACTCTTATTTTGGGACTACTACTTATTATGGGATTCCTTTTCAGGACCAAAATTCAAGAAGTAGCTGAGCACACTAATAAAGTTGCCCTCTTCTGTGTGGAATATAATGAGGTGGATGAAATTGACAGTGATTTCACAGATGGCAGCAGAAGTTGCTACTTAACAGTTTGCATTCCCTTGTGGATCTGAAGTGCAGAGTGCTTTAGTGAATGTTAGGAATGATCTAAGGTGTGCAAGTCCCTTTCCCCAAGCCTGACTCATTCTGTTTGCCTCAGGCCAGATCCCTTCTGTCAGGCTGCTGGCTTCTTCTAATTTCAAGAAACAAACAAAACCCCAAAATCTTTGCCCAACCTGCCCCAATCCTTCCAATTTTCCAGTTCATCTGATCTGTCTTTCTCCTATCAGTTCTCAGCTCCAACCTTTCAACAACAGATTTTTAGACATGGTCCTCTCAGTAGTCTTCACTCCTGCACAGCACTAGTCTCAGTTAATTTTCAAGCAGGCCTATCTTTTCTTCCTCTTTTATATGAACTCAGCATCTTCTTTCCATATAGGTCTTAGGCCTAGCAGAAACTAAGCACCTGAACTGAAAACAGCGAGCCTTCCTTTCTTATATCAGGCACAATCCTTGGGACCCCAGAGCTGAAGTGCTGAGGGAGTTCCATTCAGCTACAGGCTATGGCACTGCCCATGCAGACAAGCCTCTGGAAAATACAAATGCTAGTATTATTTAAGGCAACTGTGAACCATGTGAGAAAGAAGACATTCTTTTCAAAGGTTAAGGAACTGAATAATTTGAGTAGGCCTTCATAAGCACTTGAAGTAATTTTCTTAATCCAGGCAGAAACTTTGGTTCCTCAGTTGAGCTCCGGATCTGCAAATGCTCAAACTGTATTTTCATCACATCACTAAACTGCTATAAGCTGCTAGGGCTGCCAAACAAGGCAGTCCAACCTTTCCTCTTCCCACTCTCTGCCATCCCCTGCCTTGCACTGATTACAGGGGTGTGCATGGTGAACCAGGAGGAAGCGGTCTCTTTCACTGGTCACGTGAAGGCCTGTGCTGGCACAATGAAGTAGTCAGGAACAAATGGTTTAGCCACTGAACTTTGACAAAGCCATGCAAATACACTTACTTTTTGTATGCTCTCAAATCGTTCTAATCAGCGCTTTAAATTCACATCTACTCATAGAAGTGACAGAAAAAAGCCTAGATAACTGGATCTACAAAAGTAACAGGATGGATGGCCCTCTGCAAGCACCACAGTCTGTAGTGTGATAAAAAAATAAATGTCGCTGTTAAAGGGAAGGGAATAGTGGAAGAATAATGTGGTGTGTTTTTTTTTTTCTACAACCCAGAGTCGGGTCTTTCTAAGTTTCTATGTTTTCAAATGGCTGAAATGTATGTGCAGGTCTTAATATTAAGCAGTTAGAGATAAGCAAATATAGCATATCGCTACTTAAAGAAGCCTCAGTGAGAAAGCTAAACTTTGAGCCAGATAGCATATTTTTTTCCCAACAGACAGCCTCATTTTGGCCATATATCTTAAGAGACCTGCAGTAGGTAAATGTACACAGAATTGTTTACATTAGGCTATAGGCTATCTATTACTGCACAGCTTTACTACTGAGAACTGCTCAGGTCTGAACTAAATTGGAAATTTTAGCCACCAGTAATTTCACCAGTTCAAATCCTTAGCAAGGGCACACAAGAAAAGTGTGATTTTTACCAGCACATACACCAGGCTGAAATTCTATACGGTCAACTAATGCAGATTTATGAATTATAACAACTTGGATTCATATTCATCTACATCATGTTTGTACCTGTGCAACTACACCAGTAGCAGGCCTGTGAAGTCTGAAGTAAAAACAAACCCTCGGTGCAGATAAGCCTTTTTTGTCCTTTTGAAACATCTATACGTTGTATAAACTTGAATCTGTGAGTGCTTATTTGAAGAAAGCGTATGTATTTTAATGGGAAAATATAACAGGGCTAATAAAATGAGATTAGCAAGTGATACTGAGTCATGATAGTGAAGAAAATAAAATCTTAAAAGGAAACACACTTTCAGATCTTGACTGTATCTAAAATTAGTGACATTTACATAACCATTAGTCTACATTTGACTCACCACACAGTTCTTGCATGCAGCTTTTAAAAGGAAAGGAGCCCAAGTAATTTCCATTCTCACTGCAGTGATTTCAATCATCTCAATGAAAGATTCCCCTGCAAGAGAAACATCTTAGTGGAAGATGAGAAAAAAATCAGTAAATTCACAGTCAGATATACAGTTTAAGCTTCTAACCATAAAATTGTTACCTGTCTATAGAGACAGTGATTTAAGAAATGAAGTGTTTAATGAGTTTTGTTAAAAATTTTGGAAGACACTTTTGCTTTATGTGCTCACTTTGTTAAAAATATGACAAAACATTTCCCAGTTCCATTCACTAAGAAAATGCTGTGAAAATGAACACAGTTTTGAGAGTTTTAATAAAGAAATAGTGACATTCAAAGTAACACAATTTTATAATTTTTTAAATACATATAAACACACTTACCAAAGCACTGTTTGACAGGTGTAGCTTGAGATGGCTCCCTTAATAAATTCAGCTTTCATGTAAACCAAAGCATTCAAAGTTATATACATATGCCTATTCTATATTTACCATCAGATACTATGAAGTCCTAAATATTGTTTCTGAATAGATGAAAATACAAACAAAAGCCAGGAAAGCATTCATAAACAATCCACATATAAATTATAACAACAAAAAGGCATCAGGAAATACATGGAATGTCCTTTTCCATGACTCACATGCAGAGGTGGCTAGCCTTACTTCAGCAGCACAGTTAATACTGGAGATATTTACAGTCTTAACACCAATATTTACGTGCTGCTAAAGTATGACAGACATCAGCATCACAAGATCAACTAATTCATAAGTGATATTTCTCTTCAGGATGATGAAATCCTTGTATTTTTGAGGCAGCACAATATGGCCTGCACCTTTTCAAAACCCACAAACCATTATGTGCTGCTACGTTATGCCAAGGTGTCTACCATACTTCAAGGAAATAAACATACGCTGAAAGCTGAATGCAGAATTTTCTTATTGAACATTAGCTTTCATGCACTGAAATCGGTGGTATTAACAAATTACAAGATGTTTATAAAACATTTGCCCATTGCCAAGCTAACCGTTTATTTACGGTGAAGCTCGAGACCTTATTGTCAACTGTGCATAATACCTTGATGGGACACGAATCAGGAACTGGACAGTTGTGTGTCTGATTAGAGGAATTTAAGATTATGCAGATGTTTACTTCAAAACAAAACAAAAAAGTCTGGGTTATTTTCTAATCTAACTTTTGGTCATCTGGAAACCTCTGATGTGAAAAAAACCCAACTTTCATATATAAGAGAATAAAAGCTAATTTCAAAATAAGCTTCTGTCAAGTACTTTATCAGTTCTCAAGCCATTTGTTACTTCTGCAGGTTACCCTTGCCAGTTTTTGGGCAGACAGATTTACAAGTGCTTCTTAATCCATTTCAGGGAAAAAATATTTTAAAAACCCCAAACCCTACAACAAATTGTTATCAAGAACAGTAACTTACCTGAATTAGGAGCAGGAGTTCATCTGCCCCCAGCTTGGAATGACCATGCTACTTTACTTCAAGAGGTAGGCAAGAGACTCTGAGTTCACATCCCTGCCAAGTATCCTTTTCTTATACTAACCTATGCCAGTACTTTAAGTGCGTACAGTACTTTTATCAGTTCCCTAGATAACATGTATTATGCTTTCCTTAATGTTTTTATACCAAATTTTTAAGACAAAAGCTACTTATACAGCATGGACCCAACCACTCCATTGCATTGTAACAAGTCTGTACAAGTACATTGTACAAGTAAGTAACAGTTAATGATAAAACAACTTCTGTAAAATTAACAGGGCTTTCTGTAAGCACAGAAAAGTTTAGCAGGCCACAAAGGGGGAAAGTTTGGTGACTTTTCCTTTTCTCCCTTCCTTTTTCTGCTCCTACAATAATACAGCAGGACGATCTCTGCTAGAAGAGTCTGTTGCTACAAATGTGCCAATTAAAGTGGTATTTGCCAGTGTAAGTTTACAGGTAGCTGCAGCAACACTGAAGTTTTTATACAGCTATCTAGGTACAAATGCTACTCTGGGAACTGTATAAAAGAGCAATTTCTAATATATTTTATATATACACAACTATATATTTAAACTTTTTCCCCCTCTTACTACCCAAGTTTGTTTGATTTTTAAATCAGACAGCTAAAATAGGCAAGCTAGACCATATAAGTGTAACTTACCCAGTACCTTGGTGAAGTAAGACCTGAATGCAAAGTCAAAATAAACCTAACTGTAAAGGTATGCTGCAACAGTTGGTCTCCCCCCTGAAGAAACTGCGAGGCATAATCTAAAATAGGAAGAGGCAAAGAAAAATCTTTACCAAATATACATAACGTGGAAAGCAAAGGTAAAGAAAAAGACAGATGCAAGCAAAAATGCTAGCCATCAGTTAAGAGATTTACTTGAACTTTTCTGGGAAAAGAATATGAAAGATGTTCTACAGCAAGAGAAGATACTGCTGCTTACTTGTAGATTTACCCTAAAAAGATCAAAGGAAATTATTTAAATAAGACAGCTGCAACACTTAATACCTTTGGAAGTACTTTCTCATTTGTATGTTCAGGCCAAATTCTTCATTTGTAAACTATGTGTGTTTAACTATACGCTGTTGTTTCAATGCCTAGTTGTTTTTAGCTTCTAGCTTAAGCACAGAGTTTTTTTTCTGTTGCATAAGTAAATCCCTCTAAAATTAAACTACACACACACACACCATGAACGAAGACTTGGCAAAACAACTATGCTATTTTCTACAGTAAGATACTAGTAAGAGAACTTGCAGGTACTACCACCCACCCACCCAAAACATGAACACAAAATCGTACATGCATTACAGGATCGTGAGGGTGTTTTTGTTGGTTTTGTTGAGTTTTGGTTTTTTTTTTTTAAACTTTACTACCAAAAATGCCCCAAAACAAAATAAACAAGACAAGCATATTTCAACATCATATGTATGTGTATTTTCAACATTGTTATTAAAAATATATTTTCTCTGTAAGGAGAATCAGCAAGTTTTCACATAAAGTTGAAGACACTATGTGAGAGAAGGGGTTGAAGAACAGGAAAAGGATGAAAGGAGGAAGACTAAGATAAAAAGTGTACTGATAACTAAGCCAGAGTAACTACTGAAATCCAGGAGTCTGCACAAAGTTTTGTACCTCTATGTTTTGGTCATAAAGCTAGGATAGTCACGCTATCAAGAGTGCTTCTCCGACTTCTATCCTTGTGTCTGAAGACTGGGGGGGCAGGACGAGAGACAGACAGATGGATGGGGGACACCTCAATAAAAGCTGGGAATCATGTACGCAGGCAGCTCCACTAGATCTCCCCAAGCCCCTGAAAGTAAGAGATCTGCTGAGGAAGATGGAAGGATTTTGAAGATGCAGAACTGAAATTTCATAGAAGCAGGCTCTCTGCACATACACAGAAGTCAGGAATGCTGTTAGAAAAAGCAATTAAATTGTTTAGAAGGGGGAAGAAAAAAAAAAAAGTGTGTGTGTTTGTATGATTGGGGCGTTCCCAATCAAGGAAAGAATCTTTCCTCGATTTCAGTGCTCCTTAGTTGACTTATCAAAGACCAAGCCTAATATAAAATATCATGTTCCATTTTTATTGGTTTATGGTTAAGAGTTTATGCCCAATTAAGTCTCTTTCTGATGCCACCAAAACCAGCTACAAGTGAATTTCTGGCTACTATAACTACTAATAAGCTCCTTAAATTCTATGTAACATTGTATCTAAAAAGGTACCACCAACCAGCAATCTGACAATTCAGTGATTTGGAGAAAAACATATTTAGGCCTTTCTGTTAAATACTGTACATTGTCTCAGATGCCCAAGAACATGACATAAGATTAAACGTTTACCTTGTGCCTTTTGCTCATACAACAAAAGCGCACTCTTGGTATTTCTTGGCCAAAACACCTTCCCCATCGATAGCGTTACACACCATTTGCAAACAATCATATTCCACTGCTTTTGTTACTTACTCATTAATGCAAAGCAACACAGATCCACTATCAAAGCAAGGCTATTGCTTCACTGCTGACTGTGACCCTTTCCCAACCTTATTTCTGTTTAAAATTAGAAATTTGAAGGTGAAAGACACTCAAAGGGTCTCAGTGTTCCACAGTCTAAAGCATTACCTTGTCTGTCCACCAGTGCTACTCTGCCCCATAGCACAGACATCAGAAAGTACATCTCCATATTTCAGTTTTCCCAGTTTAGCTTCTTAAACTAGAAATGAGACAGGGTTTGCACTCAGTTGGCACAGTATGAAGCAGGGCAGTTTTGATAAGCGTGTCCCGTTCTGTGCAGTCCACGAAGAGAGTAACTTACGCATACGGTAGACAGGACATTTTGCAGCAATACCTTTTTTGACAACTGGTGGTAAATTTGCAGAGCTCTTCTCTCAGAGGTCACAGTTCAGTGCCACTAATACACCGTTCAATACGAATAAACACACTGACAGTTCAATTCTTGCTGCAGGTATTAGTAATTTTTCTTTCACTATATTCATTTGGGCAAAAGACAGAATTAGAGATAATCTCACTTCACTGTTAAGAAATCTAAATGCTTCTGTTCTCAAACATCAAAACTCTAAGACCTAAAAGTGTATGTAGCTGTGTTTTGATAATACACTGTTTACTCCCCCCGCCCCCCACCAGTTTCAGTAATAGTAGTTTCACTTTATTTTTGTCATATGCTTACTCAACACTGTAATATTTACCCTGCAAATGCACTGGAATTTATAACTCTTGCTCATTCTTAAAACTTACATTTAGAAGTAAACGCCAAGTTTAATATTCTTTTACTCCTGCCTTCTGGTTGCTTTTGTTAAGGAACCCTCTTCCCCCCTAATTCTTAATGTCAGCAGCCTTTAAAGTGATACGCATATTCTGAAAAAAAGGAGAAAAGAGTCAGCTGAAGTATTTCAAAATATTACTTTAAAGGTATCAGTGTACTTTTGGCTACTATTGCATTATTATTTGGTTCAGTTATAGTCTATGATATTCAGTTAATTCGCTCAACTTAATGGAGGCTACTTTGTGGTCATGGACCAAGAAGAATTAAGAGAATAAGCTATACACCTTAATTGCTGTTCTCCCCAAATAACAGTAAGATTTTGAACTGATGTTTAAGACTGCAGTTCTGAAAAACAATCTAATTCTAACCTGGCAATTCTGTGTTAAGGTTGGGTTGGTTTTGTGTGTGTGTGTGTGGTTTTTTCTTTTAATTAAGTTACTGTAATCCAGCAATAAATTAGCCCCACTTCACCTCAAAGAGGAGCAGTCATTAAAGACTGAGCTTACACACACTCTCCACGTATCACATACCTTCTCCCAGGCAGTTGAATATTTCTAAGACTATTACCAATTTGTGTTAAAAAGTCACAATAAATGCTTTGGATAATTTTCTGAACACAAACAGAGATAACTAGCACTGATTTGGAGTTTTGTTTGTAAATTATGGGTAAGGTCATGCATACAAACTTTGACAAAAAAGGGACTGTTAACTATTTCCTGATCATGTCAACCATTTTCCCAATATAACCGTGGCAAAAGACTGGAAGAATTACAGAATTTGTTTTCAATGTAAAATATTAATAATGAAAGCTAAGCAGATAACTTCTGATTATGAAATATACTATTACTAAATTTGGAGAATCTATATCATGTGTCCAGCTATCTCTCAAAGGATCATGAACAAACATATTTAGCCTAGCTGGAGAACTACTGCATAAGATAAACATAAAATAACAAAGCCAGCTAAAAATAAAAACCAGGAAGTAAAACCATTAAGAAATTCACAAGTATAAAAAAAACCTGGAAATTTGGAAGTGCAGTTATGGTATATCAGCATCAAATTCAGTTTTACATCCTTTTTGTTTTATCTTAGCACTCTAACCACTGCTTATACTAGCTTGACTCACATATCCATTTGCATGAGGTACACTTCCCCCCACTGCAGTCATGAAAAAAAACCAAAGTGAAGGAAGTTATTCGGTACTGCAATATTGATGCTGCTATTGGAGCAATCAGTAGCAACCAAAAAGCAGTGGATTTATGTGGAAGGCAAGAAACTAAAGGTAGTCAGTTCTGACTGGACCAAGTACAGGATGTCAAACAGTTTTTATAGCTTACTAGCTAAGAAAGCAGAACTAAGGGAAGCTAAAATAGCACACAGATGTTATCAATGTATGTTTTAGTAAATTATCAGTATATTTTAGTATCAACACTGGCTTAAAAATAAAACTGAATAAGACTAACTCCTCCCACCTCTTTTCCCAGCTTCTAAAGGAGTGTTTTGTCAGATGTTGATGCATTAACTAGACTGCTATATGAAAATCTTTACAGGGAACTTGTAAAGTGTAACAAGCTCTGGGTCCTAACAGAGTTTGTAAAAGTTGTATTTCAGAAAAGCTTTCCAGATCCCTCTTGATTGCACTGGTATAGCTTGCACACAACTTTTAAAAATCTGTCTTCCCTGCACCTTTGGCATGCACACAGGAAGAAAACTGTGTGAACACTTTCAATCTGTAGCAGCATTCTTTCTGCTTGAAAGGACACATACAAAATTAAGAAAAACGAAGAAGCTATTTTCTAAGTACTACGAAGTAAGTTTTATATTTCATTATAGTGGCCATTAAAAAGCTCCTTTCCCTCCAATTTTATCACAAAAAATATTAATACTCAGTCTAGTGGATCTACTAAAAAGAAAGTCAGGTCTGTCTTAAAATACAACTTCAGTTTCTATATTAGTATTTTTAAAAAGTTCATATCATCTTTCAGACTTAAAAAACCCAAACAAAACATTTTTTCAAGCTCTCCAATAAACATATCCTTAGGTTATTACACTATTACTTTCAGAAAATTATCCTGTGACTATAGTTCAAGTTTACAAAACCTGAAGTGTATGGAGTCATTGCTAATAAAACAGAAAATGGAACAATCCTCCTCAAAATAACAATACCCATACAATACAAAACAGCTATGAAATGAAAAGTTATTAAGGTAGGGAAACAGGTTTTCCTCTTAAACACATTATATTCTTTAAAAAAAAAAAAGATTAAAATTCAAAACACCAGCTAACTCAGTTTTCTGTGCTTTTCATTAATTTCTAGCTTTCTTAAAAAATTTAAGAACAACAAAAAAATAATTTTTATTAAATTCTCAGAAGACTTGCTCAGTTAAGCCAGGAAGCAGTAAGCAATCACAGGCCTAGTGTAAAATTCTGTGCTCTCCTAAGCTGGCACCCAGTCTTTGACAAGAGAAAGCCATGCAGGCAATGCTGTTTAAATCTCCTAACTCTATGATGTACAGGAAAGCATTTCTTGCCCTCAACAGGATACTTAATACTCAAGTAGTATTTTGCAGGAACCCTGGTGGTCTGTGCACAGGATCAGTCTCCAAAGTACTGCTAGGAAAGGGGAAAATACACTAGTCAGTGTAAACCAGACTGCTTTCCTAGTTGCTATCTTATCTGAAATTGGTAAATAATAATAAATCATAGGACAGTAATAAAGCTATATGTATATATAAATTTGGCCTGATATGTAAATAATACTACTTGCACTACACAAATTCACAAATCTTAAATTTTGATTTTGTTACATCTCAGCATTGTATGAAACTATAATGCCTAAAGACAAAAACCAGGCCCACAGCTCAGAATGCAACCCCACTTGTAAAGGGCTAAATTTGCTGCATGTCTGCTTCCAAAGATTTAGGGTCAGAGTGACAATGCTATAAAATAAGGGTCAAAGCACAAAAAGACCAAGGCCACAGAACAAAGAGCTTTTCGTGTCCTGAAAGAAGTTGCTTTTTGTAAGCCTGCCTCCTGGCTCCGCCAGTAAATTTGTCTTTTCCTTGACATCATCCCTACATGACTTCTATAAAATGCCAGACAACTGTGTGACTTAAGAAAGGTGAGGCTGAACTGTTAGAAGAAATCAACTCAAATGTTAAGGGAATCCACTAGTTAACAGCAGAAGAACACCTCCCAGTAATGGCTGTAACTTTTCCAATCCTTAGCTGTATTTCTACAACTTCATCATTTAAATCAGTTGCTTCAGCAGAAGTTTCAAGTGTCCCTAACACCTTTGGGGTGCAGATTTCTAGCCATCATCTACCTAGATTATTGTTTATTCAATGGTAGCTGAGGAAATATGCAGGAGCAGCAACTCAGAAGGCTGTTTTAATTTTTCCCCCACCCCTCTGTGAAATATTCATAGAAGAAATACCATCTAACACATCTAACACACCCTTTCAAAAACGTTTATGGGTTGGCTCCCCACTTCCCCATCAGTGAGACGCACTACTCACAGAACTGAGCTCATGGTGCTTTCTGAGGCTGACACAGATTGCTAACCAGTGAAGTTTATTTTTCCAGCTAGAAAATGAACTTCACTTAGGATATGCTTTTTCAAAACAACAATAGTTTTGCCAAATTAAAGGAATTTTATTCCCTAAAAAAGGAAAAAAATAAAATAAAATAAAAAAAAGGATGCTGGGTGCCTCTTATGGCTTTATATTAAGCTAGATTTTCAATATTTCACTAACAAGCTTAAAGTAAAACCATGCTGAATTAACTAGAAGTTAATATATTAAGAAAAAGATTTATAATCCAAAACCTAAAGCACTCTAGTAGTAAAAAAAAAAATAATCAAAATTGTACTCAGCCCTATCAAACTGTCTAGTAAATATCCACAAACCAAAAAGAAGACATTCATCTCTTAACAATTAACATTTGACTCTTTTTTTTTTTTTTAAAAAGGCTAGTTGACCGTATGTTCTTTGAGCAAATATCAGTATTTCAAGAATACTTCATCATAAACCAAACCTATATGAAAGAATTGGAATTATCACTAAGTTGTGCATTATCTTTTTTTAGCAGGTCTAAAGCATAAGATTTTGAAAATCAGATCTTCCTTACTTCAAGTAATTATTTTCCCCTTCAAAACAGATGGCTTCTACCCTCAAAGTTACTGTATTTAATTTTTTTTTAGTCCTACTAACTTACTTAAAAACTGGAACTGGAGATTCAGACATGTGGAATTAGGTTAAAAAGAAAACGTAAAAAAACCCTTACCTTTCGACTGTGGAGATCTACAATGGTTTTTGAGTTTCAGTGCCAGCAAAGCAGAAGTTTTATGTTTTCAAAATGAAGCAGATTCTTTTGCTTTTACTCTGCATTAAGCTATAATATATCTCACTCCTATTTTAAACATTAAATTTGGCATTTAAGAACATAATTTAGGGTTTTTTTCTCCTAAAATTTTAATATAATTGAAGAAATAACATTATAGGAAAAGCCTAGTGTAACATATGAAAGGCCTACTCCAATCATCCTACACTTTCTGAAGGAAATGATTACTCCTCATCCCTCAAGAAGCACTGGTACGAGTATACTGATTTTCCTTGTGGTGAATAGCAGCCCACAAGTTAAGGAACTGATGCAAACTGGCAGATTTCCCCTTCTAATTCTGAGTCATATGCGTCATCTTTTTGTCAAAAGCTGGGAAGAAAAAGAGTCTCTCTTCCAGCCTGCCACATGAAACCACCTGCTTAAAGATAGAACAGACCAATATTGCAATATTGGTCTGCACATTGCTGGTACTTACACATTTATGCTTGCTTTGTTCAAATAAACAAAATTCTGAAGACAGCCTTAATGTTAACTTAACGAGAGAACTTATCTCTTTGATTTAGGGCTAAAAATTGAGCTGGTAAAAGGGAGAGGGAAAAAAAAAAAAAAAGACCAGAGTCATGTTGGCATGAAAATGCTTATTCTTAAATTGGTAGTGTCTTACCTGCAAAAGACTAAGGATTCAGTTCCTTAAAAGCTTACATGTAAGTTTGGTTTAAGCACTTGAGTATTCCGCTGGATTTGGTATAAATATTCACATTTTCAAAATCAAGAGTTCATGTGTGTGATTAGGACCTCTTTCTCACTGCACATGATTATCACATTCCACAACACCCCCCACCCCCACCAACAAAACCAAAACTGTCCCCTACACCCCAGAGAATCTAACAACTTCAGTGGGTTAAATTCCACATTCCTTTTTTTTTTTTTTTTCTTTTGAGCATTTTGAAAATTAAGAAGTGAGAAAACAATTTTCTTCTTTTACAGATTCATCAAGGTCAGTCATTGTTGGACTATATACTGTGTGATGACACAACCTCTCTCCCAAAGGCTCCAGCACCGATTAAGGTTGGGCACATCATTGCCAGCAGATTACATATTTTCAAATTGCACTGGAGTTGCTGATCAGACCTGCAGAAAACAGGTGTAAATGTTTACTGTAACAATGCATTGTAGTATTGCTATTGATTTGTGGCACTGCCAGAGTGATTTTAAGTAAGTATTCTCTTTTAAAAAAAACTTGAAAGGAAGAATAAGGATGTTTATAGTAAGTTGTGCAAAAGCAGGCAAAGAAAATGCTACTTGAAAAACTGGCACAGAGTGTTGGAACGATCATGCCATTTTAATCTTAGATCAGCTTTTTTACACATAAGTACACATAAAATATAATTATGATATATACATATATATATATGTATGTATATATATATTATATATACATATATACATATATAAAATTAGATAGAGAGATAGGTATAAACACACACACTCATGAAATGCCCTTGTGTTGAAATTTGTACTGTGGCACAAGCATTTACATAGTTGGGTGCATATATTTCAATATAATGAGAGAATTTGCATTGCTAAAATAAGAATTCTTGAGTGCTTTTCAAGAACCATGACATCACTATTTGCATTACAGGTTATTATTTACAAGCATTCAGGATGTTCTCTAACTCTGTAATGAACATTGCAACTGTGAAAACGGTAATTTATTATGTAATGCACTGTTATATAAATTGTTTAAATTGTGCACAGTATACACAGATGATCTCTCATCTTCAGTTAGATGTTAAATACAGCACCTGATTGCTCATCTTCAACCCCCCTTTTTTTTTTTTAACATTTGATTTATTTTATTTTTCTTCATAAAATTATGGGCACAAAGTACCTGTCTGATGCCTTATCCTGTTTGTGGTGTCATTTTTTTCCCCTCTCTCTCAATGAAATGAGTTAGTTATACCATCTTAACTTGCACAGCTTTGCAGTATTTCATCAGAAGTTTGTAAGAATATATTTTACTCACCATATAGTCCATTTTCTTTGATACTTAGCAGAAGGCATTTAAGTTTCAGTGCAATGTCACCTGACCTTCCAAACGCCAGTATCTTTCAGAAAACGGGTTCAACGTAGCACAAGAGCAAATTAAAAACAAACAAACAAAACCCACCACTAAATAAGTTACACCTTTTTGACAGTGGCAAGACTGAGTGAGGTAAGACACTGGAAGATGTTTCTTAACTTCTAATTCAGCAAACCATAAGAACTGGCATAACTTCCTCCTTATTGAGTGGAGCACTCAAGGATATGAAAAGCAAGTTAAAGAAATGATTTAGGAGGGTAATCACAAAGACCAGTTTTTGCCTGGGGGAGACCCTGGGAAAATCTCCATAGGCTCCCTCTTTTTCAACACAGGGTCACAGGCACCCATAACTGTTCTGGGGGAAGCTGCTGCTTTGAATTGCCCTCTAGTGTTAGCCTTCATTAATTCCTACCTCAATGACAAATTCTGTTCAGGTTTTTACATAATGGAAAGTGGGTCAGCAACATAAGTTATATTAATCTAAAAATAAACAAAATTTGAACAGCATTTTGAATGATCATTTTCGGGTCAGAAGATTGTGAGGTTGGCAAATTAAGTACTACACACGAAAAATGCAAGAAGAAATCTGTATATCTGGATAGCCAAAAAAAAAAAATCAAAAATCAAGGACAATAAAATTAAGAGATAACTTATGAACATTCTTGTATTTTACATTTCTGTTAGTTTCTCATGCAGTTTCACAAAAATATCAATTTCTGAAACAAACATTCAGTATTCACAGCCAAATTCACTGTAATTACAGTGACATAGCTAGGATCAAAACCCTAATGAAAATTGAAGGGTTGCTGGTGTAAAAACAGAACACAGCCTAGCAGTACTAATACCCTGGAAGGAATTATTCTCTCACTGCTAATTCAAGAGTCTCCTAGTTACACTCCAAACCTGGATGCAAAACAGGCACCATGCAAATGAAGATCCAGTTTTTAAACCTGGCAATTCCAGAAAGTGCAAGTGTTTCCCTGTGAGTTTATTTCAAATCATATTTTATCTACTCTTCAATTGATTAGAGAGGTCATGAATTTAGGACTGAAAGTAGTATGGAGAATACATTAGTAACACATAGAAAACACTATGGATTTCTACATACATAGCATTAAAAGATGAGCATATGAGCCTTTGTTAAAAGAATGCTCAAGTCATACAGAACTACAATCCCTAACTAATACTCACTCTGCCTGCGAAGTGAAACATACTGTTAGGTAGGTGATAAAACAGATTAAGAAAAACATACATTTGACTGCTGCTTGTATAACGCCTGTGCTTGGCATTAAAAGCATCATTCTCCTTTCACTTGAGAACGTGGAAAAAAATCTTATGGATTTGGGGAGCATGGGGACAGGGTAACCAGTACATAACCATTATTTTTGATAAGGAGTTTTTTTGCCTGTGCAAGATACTGACATTACTGCGACAGCATTAGAGAACTCCGTTCTGCAATAGACTTTTGGATATGTATTTTGATTTAGAGATAGACTTTCTTGTAAGAGCCATTACAACATTTCACAACAGATGGAGCATCCTCCTTTTCTAATTCTTGATCTTGACTAAAATATGGACTAGTTTGTAACAGGAGGAAGCAAAGTGTTTTCAGAATTACTGAAGTGATAACACACTTAAGACCACATTATCTACCCATTCCACCAAAAGAAGATTTTGCTCCAAAAGAATACAGCAATTCTAAAGCAAATGTTTTGATTTATCAGATGCACTGGAAGTCCTGGCTAAATCTAAAAATTATTTATATTATGCTATATCTATTTTTAAATGAGAAATTGTCAGTTAAAGTTGGGAAGATCATAACCATGTTCATAATTAAAATACTCTCAAAATATTTATGTTAGCTTTCATATTAATACTTATACCCATCTCATTCTGTGGGGAGTGTGTTTAAAAAAAACACACCACTCTTCATATCAACTAAGAAGGGGATGGCTAAAATAATGAAAATCTTTAGCCTGAAGGCTTAAAAAAAACCAACAAAACCCACAAAACAAAAAACCCATAGAACACACAGGAAGTAAAAAGCAAGCTCTTAAAATTTAGTGGGTTGATGGAAAGATGTAAATATTTTAGAGATATCTGCACATTTCTAAGATTTTTAAGTACTGCACAAATTTAAAAAATAGGTATTGCTGATTTCTTGCTTTGACTAGGTTATCTTAGTAGTATATTTTGCTAAAAAGAACCAATTTTCTCAAAAGATTGCAATAAAAATTTAGAAAAATAACAGAAATAAACATGTTATCTGGAAAAAAAACCAAAAACCCTGCCCCCAAACTTAGGAAAAAAAAAAAGTACTGTGAATATCCATGTATTTAAAATAAATTCAAAATTAACAAAGCTAGAAACAGTGGTTTACTGAAACACACTACTCAGTTAGCAACTGCATCTTCATACATGCACTTTTTCATGTTAGTGTGTGAATAGCAGTCTAAACCAAGGTGGATTAACGAGCCACCACTACAGTAGTTGAACATTTAAGAACTCTGATTACATTTCTCATTTCCCCACCCTCAGCTTAAATGTATGGGTTTACATTAGGTTTTTATTGAAATAAATAAATAAAATTAAAAATAATAAAAAAGGGGCAATACCTTATTCTTATATATTTGCATTTGAGTGAGAAGAGTAAGCACTCAAATATCCCAATTAGCATGTTTTAACTTTTTTCCTAAAGAATTTGTAGATCATTTGTTTTTCTTTCCCTATTGCCTTGCAAGACCATTTTATCAACAGACAAGGAAAAATGAGGTATAAGTATACCAGTCTTAAATCCTTCCTATATACATGTTTCATTAAGTGCCTAATCTAATAATAAAAGTTAATGTCTATTTAAATCTAATAGTACACAAAACTCCATTTTAAAATAATGTTAGGGCTGGATATAGTTTAAAATAACAAAATCCAGAAAATTCAGTTGTTTCGATTTTCAAAACTTAAAACAGCCATGCCTCAGATATCATAGGGTTTCCAACAATGGCTGATTTTACATGTGTTGTAATAACTAGACATGGGTTGCATTTATAGCTACATATCTCCTTCAGGAAAATTATTTAAATTTCCTTTGAAAAGCAAGAGAAGTCCTTAAAGCAAGCATAGGTGAGTTGACAAAGTAATCTGCAACAGTTCTTTTGGATGAGCAAGAAGCATGCATTGTCAGCTTTCAAGCTATGATTCAGTCAATAAGGTCTGTAGAGCCTCAAGTGTATACCTACAGTACGAATAGTAAAAGTGGCCATGAAAAGTCACACGAGAAGCACTTCAGCAAAGAAGCCTGTACATTTTTCATCTTTTCAGCCTCATTACAATTAGATATTGCAAAACAGTTTATAAAGTCAAGCTTACAATTTGCAATAGCCACACCAACAATTTTTAAGGGGCCAGCACTGCAGCCCTTATTTCAGGCTCAACTTCCAACAAAATAAATGGTAGTTTTGCTAAATAAGAACTGCAATAGCAGAGGCTGAGAATAAGAAAATAAAACAAACACACCCCATACCTCTCTTGAAAGTTTCACCTACTCTTTGAGTCATGAAACAGGCACACTGACTACCAAATACAAAACAGTTCCAGGAAAAAAAAAAATATTTTGGGCCAAATTTGAGCATAAAAATGTTCTAGAACCAACCAACACTGAGAAAGTGGATTCTAATGATAACTGACAACTGCAGCACTCTTGAAAGATATTTGAGCTTGTAAATTAGTAAGACTCAATTAGTGCATTACTGCAAAACTCTTCTCTTTGGACTTCATAAAAATTATTTAGACTTGTCTCAAAGTCCAAAATACTTTAATATCTTTTATTCATTAAAGGAAATAAAAGTATGCATCCAATGAGAACATGATTCTGCAAATCCTTATTCATGGTAGTGAGTCATTAGGACTACTTGTATATTTAAAAGTTTGCAGGATTAGGCCCTAAATTTAAAATCCCTTTGATTTACAGTTGTGAACCAGAAACCATATTTTTTTGCTGAATAAGAATCTATGAGAAATACTCTGAACTTGTGTCAGACCAAGGAACACTCCATCAAACTTTCACCTTTTAAATATGTCACAAGGGAGCCTTAGATACCTTCGCCTTGCAATATAATCCTGATTTTCATTAACAAGAATGTAATTGCTTTTGTACAGGGGAAAAGAAAAAGAATGAACAAACTCAAAGAAGTGTTCTGTGAAATCCTTGTATTCCTAAGAGAACTAGAAGAAAAAAGGGGGGAAAAAAACCCCAGAAGTGCAGTACATTCAGAGCAGAGTTTCTGGACAGACTGTGATATATTTATTTGGGAGCATATTAGGCATGTTACCCAAACACATAAAAACACTTTCACTGTGATTTTTAATCACAGAAAGAAAAAGATTAAAAATTAAGGAATTACCTACTCACAAATCACGAACTGCCAAGCTTATATGAAGTTATGTTTCACTTCCTATACTTTCTCTATTCAAAGTTTTGTTTCTCAACTGATAATTTTCCATAGGAGGTCTTAACTACCCTAAAATCATAGTATTATATGAAAAACACATTCAGAACATGTCTGCCTCAAATACTTCTGTAACAGGAGGTGTACTGCTGATAAAAGCCAGCAATTTTTCAGTTACACCAGCCATTGGTTACAACAATGAGGAAATATGACATTTACACCTCACTGTATTTGTTTGGTATAAATTAGCAGTTACTGGAATAATTTAAAATTCTGTTTTTTAAAACTTCTCTTATTTTATGGTACAATTACTTCCTACAAAAAAATGTGCTCTTGAAGACAGACAGATTTGATTAAGGATAAAAACTGGATTCCAGCTGAAAGCTGGAATTACTAAAGTCATGACATGTTCATAAAATTTGTTGTACTGTAATATATTTTGCTGAAGATAAAGTCTTACAGTTTTTAATAGTCCATTTAGTATTTAAACAAATTTACTCAATTCAAGAGTAGTTACTATTTTAATTTCAATTGTTTATGTAAATGGTTAGTTAAGATTATTCATATACAAGTAGATAGGTTATGATTACTCTGAATGGATTTCTCAGTTTCAGCCAAATTACTACTTTTAGTGCAGAGCAGGACTTGCAATATGAGTGTAGCACAGTCCATATTAGTTATTCTTAAAAGTTCACTGTTTCACTATATATATATTTACCGACAAACAGATAAGATAAATAATATTTCTAACTATTCTGGTACAGGTGGAGGGCTGTGAAGACCATTTTTTTCCTGTTTTATGCTTCTTTGCTTGCCAGGTAGCTACTTTATCAATGCCTTGAAAACAAATTTTGCACAGTACATTGAAATGCCCTCAGCTAGCTCTCTATTCTATTCTTTAGCACACCCTCCGACAAAAAATAAAGTTATTTAAAAATACGAACACTATATCATCCGTACTTTGTTTCTGGATTAGCAACATTTCAGTTGGAGTAATTCCTAAAACAAGAATATGAGAATAACACTATATGGAGAATTTATATAACTCCAAGGATCAAGGCTGTTGCAAACTCAGCTTTTTATACATATTTTTGGCCACTTCATTTCCTTCTGAACACAGCTTGTGCGAATACTTTTACTTAGTCTTTTATAGTTTTACAGGAAGAGTGTAAAGAAGAATTATTTTAACAAATAAAAAAATTGAACAAATGCAGCAAAACTGGCCTATTTTGAATAATGTGTATACTACTACACTTTTTTTAAAAGTAAAGAACATATGTAATAAGAGGAATGTTAATATAATATATACCATGCTCATGCTCCATCGACCTTCCAGAGAGAGTTTTTCAATCACAGGAGTAAGCCGTTCTCCAAAATCAGCTCTCTATTGAAAGGTCGAAACCTGCAATAAAAATGTCATGTATTATAACATATTTCCAACACCCACAGTTTCATGGTTGATCCCCAAACATAGATGTAGGTCATCGGCTTGACCCTCGCATTGTCTATGTTACAGGAAATCCTAATTTTTAAAATACTTATTTTTTTTAACCAAACTAACTTGATTAGGAACACCTGTGATATGCCTCTTTATTATCAGAAGCCTCCTGAAACGAATAAGATTAGCATGTTTCTGCTTTCATTCTTCCCACAGCATTTTAAGATGAAAGTAGAAAAAAAACACGGGGGGGGGGGAAGGGTCTTGTTCTCCTCCCCCCCCCCCCCCCCAATATCTCCCTCCACCCTCAAACAAACAGGTAAGTACAAACTCCTTACAAACTACTTAATTGATGTGTGTTTACTGCTGTCATATTTCCTAAAATATCCTACTGACTGTTAAGTATTTAACTTCTGGTGTTTTCTTTTAAGGAGCTTTAATTTGTTTTGCTCTTCAAAGCAGTACCATTATTGGCTTTATTAAAAAGTAGCCTACAAATATTACCTACTTCAAAACATGTAATGGAAATATTACAGTAATATAATACACTCCGAGAGATGAAATAAATTTAAGACTTAAAATAAAGGCAAGCCATGAGAGTAATTAGGCATGATCAGGTAAGGACAAAGTGTAATTTGATGGAAGTAGTGACTTAGTCAAATATCTACTGCAGGAAACAATGCATTCACACAGCCAGATTCTTAAATTTATTTTGACTTTTTCACTACAGATACCATGACAAGACACATCCTATGCCCAATAAATGAGTAGCAGATGTCTAGATCTGGTCACCTGTTTACAGATATTTCCAGAAATTTGTTCTTTATTCTTTAAGTGTATTCCAGAAAACATTAAAAGCCCCCTCACAGCTATAGAACTATAAAAAGCACCCTGCTTTAACAAAAAAAAAAGGACTTTGTATTTTCATGTATTCCACACATCATCTATTTCACCTTTTTTTAAAAAAAGTTTCTGTTCTTAAACCAGCAACACAAAAACTCTTCTAAAAATTCTCCCCTCCCCATGCTTATACTAAGATTTAACATGCTTAAAGATAATACTGAAAGTGGACTTACATAAAACCATTTAAAATGAAAATACAAGCTTAAGCCCTATTCGATGTGTAATTATCTTTTTCTCAGACCAAATCTTCAAGTGATTTTTAGTTCATGCTAAATAAAATAATTAGCTGCAGCTAGATTCAATGTTGAAAAGTTTATTAATAATCTATTTACTGTGGATACACTCATTGCAGCGTCTGAAAACAAACTAAATAGTCACGGGGTGGGGGGGGTCCTATTTCTAACAGTGGTTTCCTTTAGACATTAATAACGATCACTGAAAGTCACTGCTATTTTTCAGTTTTGAGCAATACAACAATAACGCCTTCTGTTTTAGAAGACATATCGGGAAAGTTTCAACAAAATAAAAGATAAATGTACATAATTTACGTTTTCTACTGATGTGTGTATGTGGTAATAAATATGTGTGTGTGTGTCTGAGGTCACCCTTATACCCTAGCAACTGTTCACTACCGAGATATGGAAAAGTGTTTAGAGTTATATAAAGTTATAAAACTTAGTATTCTCTGTAAAGAGAACCTTTTTTTTTAATGATACACTAAAATATTATTAGATGCAAATATTAAAGTAAAAAATTGCCAAACTTTGAGTGTTAGCTGCACCAAAGCTCAAGTTCTGCCACCCTCTAATATTCATGCAAGCCTGCTGGAGTTCTCACACAACAGCATACGAAGCTAAGATCAAAACTATTCCTCAACTGTGATACTATCAACTGTCCAGTGAATTGATACAGCCCAAAGTTTCTTTATTAGAATTGGAATGTTTCAAAAACTTACAATAAAGGGTTAAAAAAAATAATCAGTACAGGCATTGCGTTACACCCTATTAAACATGACAGAAATTTTTAGACCCAGCTCGTCCTAACCATTTCTGAAATTGTCCAATATTCTATTTTTAATAGATTCCTTTTGAAACCTAAGTTATCTAGCTTGCTATGTATTAACACATCAGTTACCTAAGAATTCTGTGTAACTCCTGCCAATAATGCAGAAAACAAAAATGAAATTGCAAAGCAACATTTTCACTGAGTAAAAGAAGTTACTGCAAATCTGTAGCTACACATCTCTGCTCTGTTTGATGGCCCCTTCGTATTTATGGGGCATATAATTTTTTTTCTATCTTTAAAATACATTACTAGTTCTATTAAAAAAAAAAAGATGGCTGTGAGAAGTCACAGAGGATTATGTTCAAGAGTAATTTGGGCAGCCTGTTCAAACAAGATTTTCCAAGTATTACTGATAATAGAAAAGATCATAATTTTTGAGATCGAGTTCCAGTGTTAGATGTTAAGTGTTTAGAATTTGTAATAATGCATGTATGTAAAAAAAAAAATCTGTGACGAACACTTATTAATGTACATAAGTTATTTTTAGTTTTAAAAACTTTATCATAAAAATATTATTCTGTTTGTACACAAAAGCCTACAATTTCATTCCCCATTTCTTTCACAGACAGTCAAAACTAGCCCAAGATGCGCTCTACCTTTGACAGTTTGTAATGAATGTAAATTACTGGAATGACTTGCAATGGGCCTTGGGTGTGGGTGGATGACTATCTACAACACAGAATACCTGCAGCATATTCATAGAATATAGTGATAAACTTCTCAGTTCTCCCTTATATATTGAGTACTCAGTTAATTGCTTCCCAATGCAAGTAACAAAAAACAGTAAGGCCCTATAAAAGAAATGCTAACTGTTACGTGGCTATTTTTATGTAAAGAAAGGTCATGTGCTTGTACACATGTAAAAGTTTTACAGAAAAGCATTGATACACCTGCTAGGTTGGCTTTTGGCACCCAAGATGGATGAGATGTGCACCTTCCCTACAGTGTTCGCAGGCAGGGTGTACACAGACAGGTAGGGTGTGTGCAGTTCCAGTTGTACTTCACTACAGAATCTGACGTATTAGTCATAAGGATAATTAAGGAAATAAGGACTACAATTTAACAGCAAAATTTCCTTCCATGACATTACATCTTGGATGAAACAGTAAGAAGTTCAGAATTCCAGAAGCTAAGCAAAAAAACCCAAACAACCAACCAAAGAAAAAGAACCCCATGGTACCTTGTTATCGTATATATAGTCTGCCTTTAAAATGTTACTGCACTAAGCTTGCTATGCAATGCTACCCTAACACATTAAAAAGTCACATAGTTATATAATCACACTTTCAAGTTACTGTTATTTCTGAAAATTTTTTTAAAAAAATCTCAGAGTTACTCCAAGCTTCAGCAGATTTATATCTATAAAATTAAAGGTTACCTCTTGGAAACTTGCAGTACAACTTATCAGGCTTTAAAAATAATAATAAAAAAAAAGACAACTGAAGCTTATTTGGATATTTTTCCTTCGAATCAAGATAAAAGGATTAGATTGAAAAGAAACAAATTAAAAAAAACACACACATGGTATAGCTAAGCAATATTCTATTAAGCACAGAACTTTAACTTTCACTTATCAATATAATATAAATAGTATGTTTAGATCTTTCAGTTCATTTGATATTTCCTCTGAATGTAACTTTTTCAGGGCCAAGTAATCCCAGTTAATGTTTGACATTTTAACTAAGGTGAAAAATGCAAGCAGTTCTACAAGGATCTATTTAAGCTACATCATTTTTTCCCCAAATATCTCAAAATAAGGAGTACATCAAGCACAAGAAAGGAAAACCTACTTAGCATACACTATATATTGATACTAGATTGCTTACTGCTTTCATTTTAGCCACACCCACCTTTATGTAATAGTAAAATATGGGAATGGTGCAGCTGAGAAATAAAAGCTGAAAAAAACAGTTGTTTTATTAGGCAAATGTGTGCTAAGCGCAGATCTTCATTAAAATGAAAAATAGGTAAAAATTGCACGCTATTGAACATGACTGTTGAACAGTGGGCAAAAAATGCATACGCACCTGTACAATACTAAGTTATAGAATTTTATTTACTAAACTAGCTATGACTCAGGACAGTTATTTCCTTGAAAGTGAAAGTCAGTGTCTGTGAGTGCACTTCCACTGTTGAATAGTGTAAATCTCTTCAAATCCTGATATTTCGAAGTATACACAGCTACAATGAAACAGCTCTGTGCACATTCCCATACTGACTGTTAAAAACGTTTCTGAAAACAGTCTGAAAGTAATGATGCAAATCTAGAGAAGTAAGTGCTAAATTTCAATAGGATCTTACTAGGATCGCAATTTCAGAGATTAAACTGAATTTTCTAGCTATCAGGGCAAAAAGGTATAAATTCCGGAGACAAATGAAGCAGCTATTCCCAGGAAAAAAAGGACTGAAAAAGTGTAATTTGTGTACTGGATTAAAAGAACCCAGGGAAACTAAGGATTCGAGGCAGAAAAACCTCCTTGAACTATTGTATTTCTGTGTTACACAGAAAATACCTTGAATCACAATCCAGTTGCCATGCTGGAAACGCTAAGTTTTGCATTTCACTTTAAGACTACACGCTCTCAGCCATGTACACAGAAATCTTTTGTACAGCACTTCTGCACCCCAACTCTTCCCTACGTCCCTCCTACGTTCTTCGGTTAACTCGTTATTTTCGGTGACGAGGGTGCTAAGCGCACAGGCGGCCGGTTTTGGCTTTGAACGCCGCGGAGGGATGTGCGGGGGGGGTGGGGGGTGGGGAGTGCGGGGGGGTGGGGGGGGTGGGGGGAGAGGAGCGGGGAAGGGCTGTGACCCGGTCCAACCTCCCAGCCCCAGCACCGCGGCCAGCCAGGGGGGGCAGCAGCCGGTCCAGTCTGTGCTGAACCGGCGCCTTAACGGGGGGCCCGATGCTGCCGCCTTCGCTGCGCATCCTGCGCGCCCGCCAGCTCGACGGCAGCCCCGATCGCTCGGCATCGGGGGAAAACAGCCGTACGCCTTCCTGCCGCCGGGAACAAAAAAAAAATATATAAAAAAACAAAAAGGGGGGGGTAAGGTCGGGCGGTCGAAAGTGAAGAGGGAAGTAGGAAGAGGAATAAAAAGTAACGCTAGAAATTGTAGCTGGGAATGAGCCCGCTGGCCTGCCAGCGCCTGAGCTCCGCGCGCTGCTTTCGCAGGGTGTTATCCCGGCCGCCGCTCCCGCCCAGCGCGGAGCCGCCGCGGCGGAGGGATGCCGCCCGCCGGAGCGCCCGCCTGCCCGAGCGCCGCTCCGAAAGGCGAGCGCCCACGCCGAGCCCAGCCCCGAGAGGGTTAAACGGCGTCGTGGAGGAAAAGGCACCGTGTCACATATTATGCGTGTGCGGCCCCGGGGGGGGGGAGGAATCGCTCGGCGGATAGACTGCGAGAGCGATTTCGGCGCCTATCGCAATAAGCACGATCGCGCTTATACAGCTACCGGAGCCCGAGAGCTCCTGGCCACCGAGAAATGACATAGAAACAGCCACCAAAAAATAGCTAAGCCAATGACAAATAGCGACCCGGGTGACAGAGACAGAGAATTTTGTAGGCGGAGAAGAGGAGGTGAATGGCCAGCTCTGATCACAGCATTAGGCTAGGCTAGGCTATCTATGGGGAGGGTATTTACTCGGTTTTGGGGTGTGTGGGAGGAGAGGAAAAACACCTACAAATAGCTGGCGCGATTCAAATGGCCTCGGATTATGTTCCCCCCGCTCTAGTTCAGGAAGGAAACTCGCGTTTTAACGCTGGGGGGGGGGGGGGGGGGGGGGGAAGGGAGGGGGGCAGAAAAAAAATAGCCCTGTGCAAAAGGCGATGAACGGCACTTTTGGTCCTTCGTTAATACCCAAAGGGACAGAGATGATAAATGTGATAGCATGTGGCAGCATAACCGTCACCCAGGTTTCTGCTAAAGGCGGCTCTGATATCGTGACACGGGAAATTAAGCGCTTAAGTGGGAGGTGGAGAAAGCGCTTCAACAGAGAAGTTAATCTGCTAACATGGAAAGGAAACAAGCGGAGAAAAAAAAACAAAGGTTGTCCTCTTATTTGGGGTGGGGGGGGGAAGAGAGAAGGGAGGGGGAAGAAAAAAAGCGAAGGGGCATTAATCCGGGTTACGAAAACACGGGGAGAGAGGAAGGAGGGGGCGGGGGGCGAGGAAGGGAGATGTGCATGTAAGTGGGGAAGTCATCCTGGCCGCTGCTGCCGCGGAGCCGGGAAGCAGGAGCCGCCGTGTCCCGAGCGCTGCCCCGAAATTTCCACGGCGGAGAGGCGGGGGGGAAGGCGGGAAGGAGGGATCCGCGGGGCGGTGGGGGTGGTGAGAAGTGTGTGTGGGGGGATCAGGGGAAAGCCTGTCATGTCATGTCACGGGAGAGCGGGGCGCACACCGGGGCCGCGGCGCGACCCTCCGCTCCGGCTGTCCCGCGCCTCCCGCCCGCCCCGCGCTCCCCCCGCCCGCCTCCGCGCCGCTCTTCCCCCGGGGCGGGCCGCCGGGCTCCCGGGATCCCCGCCCGGGCGAGATGCTGCCCGCCGCCGCCACCCCGGGGAAGCGGGGTTACCTGCCGGCGGAGGCAGCCGCTCCCACCCTCTGAGGCTGAGGGAAGCGAGTGACAGATCCGCCCAAGAGCCAGCAGCGAGACCTGCCGCCGCCTCCGGGAGCCTCCCGCCCGCTCCTCGCCGGGCTCCTGAGGCGACTTTTCCCAGCGGGGGGGGGGGCGGCGACGTGGTACAGGTTGCTCCCGTTTAACCGAAAACGGGCTTCCCCCACCCGCCCCCCCAATTCCCTCTGCCCCAGCCGCGCCCGGTCCCTCCGGCTCTTACCGCCTATGCCGGTGGCGGCACCCGCTCCGAAGCACGGCGGTGGTAGCGGCGGCGAGGCGGCGGGGGGGGTGAGGGGGGAGAGGAGGAGCGGAGGGGGAGGGAGGTGACTTTTGGCGGCGGACCGGCGGGGCGGCGGGCGGCCCCGCTGAGCCGCGGCTCCCCCGCGGCAGCGATGCGATCGGGCATCACTCGAAAATGGCGCCGAAAGAGCAGGGCTCTTCATTCAAATTCGTTAGAGCCAGCCCCGCCGCCCTGGGGCATGCCGGGAAGGGAGGGGGGGGGCGGGAGGGCTGAGGCAGCGCTACGGACACGGCGCTCGCTGTCAATGCCGCCCCTCCCCCCCACCCCGCTCGCAGGCAGCGCGCGCTCCACGCCCTCCCCGCTAGCGCGCGCTCCCGCGCTACCAACCCAACCGCCACTAATGGGGGGGGGGAGGAAGAGGAGGAGGGAGGGAGAGAGAGAGAGGGAGGGAGGGGGGGGGAGGGAGAAATGTCACCCAGAGTCCCGGCCCGCGGGGGAGAGGTGGCGCGTTAGAGATGTGTGTGGGGGAGAGAGAGAGAGGGGGAGCGAGACCTCCGCCGGCCCCGCGGACTTGTCAAGGTAAAGGCGCCGGGGGGGGGGGGGGGAGCGCGTTTTGGGAAGGTAGGGAATGGAAGCCGGCGGGGGAGGGGGATGTGCGCCAGAGGACCTGAGGAAAATATGAAGAGCGCCTCCCCCCCCCCCCCCGCGACTCCGAGGACCCCCGCGGCTCCCGCACCGCTCAGGTTGCAGCCCCCCCTCCCCAAAGCCGCGCACCCCGCCGAAAGCCGGCGGGTTTGAAGCGCTCGGCGCTTGCCCACATCGCGCGGAGGCAGCCCGCGGGCCCGATCCCGCCCTGGCAGCCTCCCCTCCCCTCCCCCCCCCCCCCCCCCCCGCCGCCTCACGCGCTCCGCCGCACCGGCTTCGCGGCAGCGGCCCGGCTCCCGCCCGCCGCCGCGACCCCCCCACCTTTCCCCTTCCCCTTCCCCGCCAAACCACCCCCCCCAACCCCCCCCGCCCGGGCTTGCGAACAGCCTGTGGCGGAGCGAAGCTGAGCGGTGGTGTGTGTGGGCGCATCTCGGGGCAGAGCGGGCCGGGAGTGCCGTACACTGGTCATTTGAAAAAAAATAATCTCTCCGAGGAACTTGAGGGAGCGAGGTTCAACTCTGAGAGCGCTCCCGCCTCGGCTGCTCGCAATGCTCGGGGGAAAAGCCGAACTTTCATTTTCACGCCGCACAGCCCCCCACACCCCCCCCACACCCCCCGCCCCAAGCCGTGACCGATCATAAGGTACCTGATGGTTGGGTTAGTGCTCCTATCCCCATTTCACAGATGGGGAAACCGAGATGGAGGTTGCGAGCTGCTGCGAGACAGGGAGGGAAGGCAGGCAGGCTACAGTGCCGCCCGAACCACTAGTCTGCACTTGACTTTGGGCTGCTGGAGGATTCTTCCCTGTGAGCTCTCCCCGGGCTCTGCGGACCCCTGCCTTTGTAGAGAGACCCAGCGCATCACTGCGAGCGGCTCCTCAGGATTTTTGACTTAAGTGGTTTTTTTTTTCTTCGTTTGTGTTTTTTTTTTTTTTTATCTGGTACGCTTTTAAAAAGGGAAAGGAAAGCAGTCAAAAGCAGAGGCCTCGGACCTGCAAGCTGTTGTTCCCATGAGTTTGGGGAAGATTTTTCAGAAGTACATAATGAGAGTTTGGGAGCTGTGTTCCCACTGACTTTCAGAATCTCCCCCTCACGTCTGTGGGCTAGTCCTCTGAAACTCAGTTGGACTACTTGCAGACGAACGTTAGCAGGCTCAGGGCCTAATGCTTCTCATGATTCCACTGTTCCCTTGTAGAGCTGCACTGACAAAAATATAAGCAGAACAAGTTCTGAAGGGAGAGGTAATTTCTCTCTCTCTCTCTTTTTTTTTTTTTTTTTTTTTTTTTTAACCAACTGACACAGTTGAGAACAGCAAGCTTTTGGGCTCAAAAACCTTAGACCATCATGGCTACGAAAACTGCTGCTACTCAGAAAATATGTAATTCTGGAGCTCCTTAGTGAAAAAGTAGTGCAAAGAAACATGTAAGTAATCACATAACTAATATTACACATTTATGCTGTTATATTTTCCTCGGATTTGAAGTTTGGTATTGCTGAAGAAACTGATTCCTAATTTTTTTAACTAAGTTCTCAGTGAAAATTAGCCAGATGAAAAAAACTTCAGTTCGTAAAGGTTCGAAACCTTGTCTATTAAAAAGGAGGAAATATAAATTATTTGGAGTACATTTACATTTTTGCTCTTATTTTTTTTTTAAATTACCATGAGCAAAATTTTCAAAAAGTGTGCCTTCCAACTGAAAAGAATGATTAGTAAATGTCGTCTAATTTTTTTCTGAATGTTATGTGCCTGTGAAAAGAGAGCTTTGCAGTAGAAATAGCAACGAAAACAGTAAAGAAAAATATAAAATTATTGTATTGCTGATACCACTTCTCTGTATTTAGGTTATGTATAGGTTTGCCCTAAAATAATTGTAGTTATTATTTTTCACCCATTTTTCCAGCCGTAATATAAGAATAAGATACAGAAGATGTCATTCAGTTTAACAAGACATGATATTCTCTTACATGAATCATGCCATTGTCCTTTCAGATGCTATTCCTAAGGTTTCATTAAGATTTTTAATGAAAGTGAAATTTTTACACCCCCTAATATCTAATACTTATTCTCGGATTCCATACTTAATGCATATAGGCCCCGATCCTGTACAGACTGAAATGCATATTATTATGTGTAAGCACACTGAGTAGTTCTCTTCATTATTATGCTCTTGTATTTGGGACTTAAGAAGCTAATAGTGGTATTACACAATCATTCTCAGTATTACTTAGGACTGCACGAAACATCAGCCTAATGTAATAGTCTTGATTTACATCTTCCATCCATATCTCTTTTAAGATAAATAATGCACAATTACAATAATTTAAGGATCAGAATGGGTAAATATTTAACTGATTATCAGAACAAGCAAGAAAGGCAATTGCTGTAGTCTAAAAATCCGTGTAATATGAGGTGGGTATTGCATTCTCTGGCTGTAGCATCTGGGAGAGAGAGGATCATCAGTTTGTTTCCTCAGTGACTAGTGAAGCCAAAAAGCCACAGCAGGAACACAGCTGAGGACAGAAGGGAGAAAAAGGGATTTTGAGCCTCACCAAAAGTGGTGTCAATTCTTTAGATCAGATTTCCATTCCAAACAACTTGGGCTCATCAGATTGGTGGAAGTCTTATCTGCAAATATGAGGTTAAGCTGCAGTTTCTGTAATGGACTCCTTTCCTCGTATAGTTCTCATTACAGCACTACCTGAACACCTTCTAGTAGTGCCTGCCCTCTGTTACAGATTCTTCTCTTCAGAGTGTGTCATTATATTGTCAGAGAATCTCCTCATACTGTAATAAGTGACATGACCAGCATTTGTCATATTATCTGTTCTTCTGTTGCCAGGGTAAGGAGCATGTGCAGTTGAATGTTTTCCGTTTATTTTATCTGTCTTTTCTTCCATATACGTGTTATGTATTTATGTTAGTGAGGCAAGGTCAAAGTCATGTGGTTTGTTCTTCAAGCAAAATGCAGTTAGGGTTCTGATGGCCCTTAGCTCCTAGGGACATTAATTCTATAGACTTGCTCTAGCCCAGAGAAAGGTCTGTCTCTAGAAATGACAGCTTTTTCCCCCTTGTTGCGCAAGTTCTCTTATGTCAGAAGAGGGAAACTGTTGACAACTGGATCCAGTTTAGAGACCTAGTAGGCATTTATTTAGGAATCCTGGAATTAGGCCCTGGAGGGTCTTGAGACCCTGGATCTGTAATTTAACATTCTAGGAAAATCAGTATAGAGTGGAAGAGAGGGACTTACAATAACCCACATTGCTGACATGACATCCCCCTAGCTTCCTGTAGTTGGAGTTTCCTATATGCAGCAGACTTTGTGCTTGGCTACATGGAATTGCCTAGGTCCAGTTGAGAGGTGGCAAAACCGAAGCAAGGTACTTATCTGCCAAAATGGCACAGAAGCTCATAGCTAGTCAGGTATGATTAGAAAGCTGGAGGCTGTCTTCTGACTCAGGCACACATTACTGTACAAATTACCTTGCTATGTGTTTCTAAGATTTATTTTACAACTATGAGGATTAGAGGAATTTGTTGTAATGAGAACTGGCATTGTGTCATTACCGTGTAGCTTTTTAGTTAGGTTCTTTGGCTTCCCTGGGTACTTGCATGTTATTCCATTACCTTCATCTGGTCCAGTTCCTCGGTAAGTTAGACCAGTTGGAGGGCACCAAGATACACCCGCATGTAGTAATTAAAATAATCTTTTCAACAATTGCACACCCGCATATTATTTTGGTATTTTTTGTTTGTATGGCATTGGACATGCAGCCAGAGGGAATTCCAGAATTTTTTCTACTTGTTTTTCTATTCTGAGCCCTGCCTTGCCCCTTATGCTCGTCCAGCCTTCTAGACCCCTGTTATAGATTCATCTAAGCCTCTTTTCAGGCCTCTTCTGTAAGTTTGATATCAGTTGAAGTTTAAAGTTTCAGTTTAATAACGTAGTAAGTACAGCTGAACATCCTCTTTCATGTATGAGTTTTCTCCTTCCCTCTGTAGCCATTCAGTCTCTGATTTACCCTGACAAATATAGGATTTGGAATTCATTACTTTTGCAATTTCAGTCCGCTATCAATGATAGAGGTTGTAATCTAGAAAGAGCTGAAGTGGACAGCATTTACTATTGTACAGTGAAAGCAGAGTTTGGAATTTGCCGGTACAGACTTGATCTAAGGATGCTTCTGTAGGCAGTAAGGACTGCAAGAAGTATGTGCTGGCTTAGGACTTGCATATACTTTATTAGATTTCCTATAAACTTCCAGATGAAAAACAAACCTAGCGTTTTTTTTTTTTTACTGTAGACTACCTCCTGATTTTTCAATAGCCAACTTTCAATTTAATTTTTTTTTAGCCTCTAAAATGCTCAAGGTAGCATAAAGACTAATGGTGTAGTCAGAAGGCTGGATTTACTGTATTTCATTCAGATCTTATCATACTGACTCTAACACAGCTGTAGGCCTGAATCAGAATAATGAACCTGAGGATTTAAGAAAGATTTGTTATTAAACTTAGGTTCTGTGTTAAAGTTTTGCTAAAATGGTCTAACTGTAACTTCAGATGTTTTAATGTTTTTATGGATTTAATGGTTGTGAAAAAGCGCTGGCTTGGTATCTGTGGAAACTGAAGCCCATTCTTTATTCATGGATTAATTACAGCAGAGCAGTTGCCAAGTGATCTTCTCCACAGCACCCATGAGCTTCAGCCTTGAACTGAAGAGGACTCATCAAATGGTGAGAAACTAGTGTGGTAGTTGTGACTATTAAGTTATTGAGGGGATGCTCTATTATTTTTTTTCTTCCCAGCATCAATTCTGTTATTTAATAGGTATGGAAGTTAGATTTTTTTTGTAGGGTAACTGCTGGGACTATAACATAATTTCTCCCGCTCCCCCACTATTTCAGCTGTTAATTTCTCAAGCTTTGCTATCTTCTTAGCTGTCCTTAACTTTTTAAAAATAATTGTTAGTGATACACTGAATTCATTAGCTAATTTCTTTATTAGTTGCTTTAGCCTTAGTGCTGTGCATGTGCTTAACTACATTCACATGAGTAGTTTTATCGGTAGTGCTACTTGGAGTGAAGTTCAGATAAGTGGAATTGTTTCAAAGATTGAAGCTTAAACTTTGCTGATACATATGCCTGCATTCAGATGAAATGCTACTGAAATGAATGCAGGACTGAGGGATCTGGAAATGCTTTAGCTAGTACTAATTTGTTTGCTCTTATGCTGTTCAATTTCTTTCTTTTAAGACAGCTTGATTCAAGTTGTTCATTTGCTTCTCTAGTTTCCCAATTTCTGGGAAATTTTGAAATCTGAGCTTCAAAACATTTATAAAATTTTAGTAATTCTCATAATTCTCCTGAGAAGAACAGAACAGTATTTTGTTTAACCATTTTATGAAAAGGTGACAATCTATAGAGGAACTGATACTGTCTCTAACTCACTGTCTTAATCGGGTCTTTAATCTTACTCTAGTGCCCTACCTTCACTAAGTAATGATTCTTATATGTATGGATTTTTTAAGCATGGATCTTAAAAACAGTGAGTTCCCTTTCTTACAGCTATAGATAAAGGATAGAATATTGGTAGCAGGGGGTTGTGTGTGTAAGAATATAGTTGTTGAATGTTGATATTGGCTTCCTGGTCCTTTAGATAGCTGACAGCTGAGAATAGTGGTGCACAGAATTATCCATAATTCAGGAGTGACAATGATCAGGAGTTCACAGGAATGTGGGAGATGCCCCAGGCCTTTTTTGGTATCTCAAGAAGTGGCTCAATTTCTGTTTTCCTTTAGTAACTGTATTGTAGAGTAAGGAGTAAAAGGGACAGAACCCTACTAGCGCCTTATGATTTCCACATTTTCTCGTATCTCTATGGTTGTTACCATAGAGATTGGAATATGGGATATTAACCCTCTCCCAGCTATTTACCAAATTGGGTTTGGAAATGCAAGTATGTTTAAATAGGCAGGTGAGATGGTGAGGCCTTTATACCAATAACTGAACTGCACCCTCTGTTAAGAGTTACTTTAGTACTGTTATCAACTATTGAACTAATTTAACCTTTGCCAGGGTTATTTACCATTTCGTGTATTAAAAATAAGATTTAATACTTAAGCCAGAAAGAAGTAGTAGTTTTCAGGCAGAGTGCATTGAGACATAACCCAGAGGTCATTTATTTTTAATACAGATTCAACAATCTGTTTCGTTTTTCTTTCTCAGCCACTTTTTCTTTAGTTTTCTTTTTGAAGCCTGATTCTTGAATTAACTTTAAGCACTTATTTACATTCTGCTTCATCAAACAATTAATCTTTTACTTAAGTCACAATACTCGCATGAGTGTGGCTTTTGAGAGGAGAGTTTGAATCCACATTAGTCCCTTGTGTCCTGTATTTGACTTTGCCTATCTGATGACCAATAGGCTGGATTCAGACCAGTGCCCAGTTGTGAGTCTGCATGTTAGCAGAGTAAGGAGTTGGGGCTCAGATTTGAATGCATGCTCAATACTACAGACATAGTGAATGGTTACAAGATTACTTAAATTTATTTTCAAATTTAAGCACTTCAGCTGAGCAGAGTTTAGATACTCCTTATGCTTAAAGTTAAATGGTTCAAGTTAAGTGGCTTAAAGGTTTTCCTAAAGCATTTTTGGAACTGATGTAACTCTTTTACTTCAGCAGAAGAGAGGTAGGCCATGTCAAACAGTTTTGAAAAGCCCATTCTCATTTCTCTGCTAAGAAGATAATTTTGTTCCTTTTTTCCATCCCCTTTTTTGTTAAATCACTTTCACTTCTCTGACTCTTCTTATACCCATTGTTTTCTGCTAGCCTTTTCCTCTAAAGTTTAGTTTTCTATTAACTTTTCCACACTGACTATTTGTCTCCCTTATTCTTACTGGAGTTTTGGTGGGGTCATTATACTTTTTCAGTTTCTCTCCTTCTGTCATCAGTTTCTGGAACCCAGCAACAAATAAAACCTTCTGATTTCAACTTTGCCTTTTTGTGAGAAACACACAAGTTAAAAATTAGTGCTAGATCAATAGACAGGGTAAGCAGAGCACTGTGGGTGCCATTCATAAAAAAGGGAATTAGGACTTGCATATTATTAGAAATCATTCCCTAAATTGGGATATCAGGATCTGGATCCATGCAGTAGGATCAGGATTTTATGGTGATCCTTTAAAAATCACAATGCTTATTCTAAAAAAAACCAAAAAAACGCCACCACCAAACCCAAAAAGGAAAACCCAACAAAACCCTACAAAAGAAAAGTCTGGGTGTAGTGAGTGGATTCACTAGACTTAATGTCACTGTTCTTTTATTGAGCTAAGTATCACTGAACTTCTCTTAAGCCTTAGGAGAGACAGCATGGAATTGCAAGAGAAGCAGGCATCTCCATGAAGGGCAGTCAACTACAGTCTTGGTAAGTTAAAAAAAAAATATATAAAATCTTACTTCTGTTAGATTTTCACCTTTATGAAGTGACATATATTTAGGGCCCTGACCGCAGTGGCAAAACAAACCCAGTTCTATGGAAACAGTTTCTGCATTCTCTGGATTAATTTATGCTATCACCACGTAGAAAATCTGTGTTCTGTTATAGCTGAGTTTGTGGTGTAACTCCTGAATGAAAACAATAAGTGACATAAAATTCGTTAGTTATTTTCACAGTGATTATGCTGCAGTGTTTTCACGCCCAGTTTCTGAACAAAACAAGATATATAGGATTGTGTTGTCTCCTAATAACTTTTGAATCCACCACTTAATTTCAACAGCATGTGATACAGAGATGGAGGTCACAAAGTCAAGTTTCTATAATTTGAGTGAAACTTAGCAGCTGGGGATAGAGAAGGGACTCAAATTAGTGCCCCCGAGGTAGAAGAAGCTGCAGCATGGACTCAGAAATTTTCTGTTCTGTTCAACCTGTTGACTTGCCAGTCAGCATACTTGGTTGGTTGGCCAGTCACCACGTGTGTAGCTCAGATCTAGCTACAATGTGAGCTGCATCTTATTCTCCTAGAAGTCAGAAGCTAGTGTTTTCTGCAGGAATTTTGGGGAAATCTGTTTAGAGGGGAATGGGAAACCAGCCAGGGTAGTGTCAGCCTGGGATTACTGCACAAGTGTGTTGGTCGCATGTACAAGCACGCTGATCGGTAACTAGACTTCATTACTTCTGCTAGTCATGAAAAAAACCTTGTTTTTGCCAGGGCCTTCTAGTCTCCCAAACCACTTGTGAATCATTCCATTTTATGGTAGTTTCTATACCTGGATTAGATGCATGTTTTTCTTGTCCACGTCAGAGAAGGGAACTGTTGAGACAGCTTCAGTATTTCATTTCTTTGACTGTTTGGATGTCAGCTCTGAGCTATTCCTTAGGCTGTCAAAATTGTAAAACTGTGGTTTCAGCTTTCCCCAGAAACTGACTGTGATTTAGACTGCAGCCATGCGTCCCTGACCCATCCTTACAACCTACACTCTTGGAGCAGTGCAGGAAACATGCATGGTATTCCAATTCACTTCCTTTGTGAAGAAGGATGTGGAGCTAGGCACAGGGACAGAAGACAATATTAGGATCTGGCTGCATCAAGTTACCACCTTGCATTGCATCTTGGGAAATGCTAAATCTATAGCTGCATGATTACGGGCGACATGATTGTCCTGAAAGGTATGGCCTGTCCATTCTTCTCAGTCAGTGAGAAACGGGCAGATTACCCTTGCCAGAGGTACTGGTTCACTCACTTTGTAGGCTCAGGTAGGCAGCACTAACTTGGCAGATGTCTGATATTTCTAAATTTTCTGCGTGATGTTAGACATGGGTCAAGATATAACAGTTTTTAAACAGAACTTAGCATTGTAGCACTGTTCTTTAGAAACAGTTGAATTTCTCAGAATAACAGAAGCCTAAGAGTCATGCATATGAAACATAAAATTTAAAAGCAGTAACATGAGAAGGAACACTTCCAATTCAATATTGTAAGACAACTGCCTTGAAATTTGTCATAACGTCTGAAATGTGTATTTTAAATTTTTTGTTTGTCCTCCTGCCCAGTAGAAAAACGTCAACCTGGCAGCAAGGAATGAAAAACTGTGATACTTTTCTCCATTTTCTGCCTATTTTCATGTCTGTTTTTTCATGAAATCAAAGCCAGTAAGAGAACAACTGGTCATTAAAAAAAAAAAAAAGACTGCATTCCATTTATATGGAACTTTTAGTTCTTCTGTTAGATTCTCAAATCCTTTCATTTGGTCCAAGCTTTTTTTTTAGAGAAATATCATTGTTTCCCTAATGCTATCTGTATTAAAGGAATGAAGAAATGTCTTCTGCATATTTCTAGGATCTAGTGGTTGCTCTTATAACCTTTATCACCAGTGCTCTTGCACAGTGTCACCAGTTCAATATTATTTCATGGAACCTATGGCTAACCTGTTTTTAAATGGTTTATAATATATAAAAAGATTGTAATTTATAATATTTTCCTTTTAAAGATCAACATAGATCTGTTTTTAATAAGAACAGTAAGGTCAAATCGTGAAGTTAAGTTTTGTGTGAACAGCAAAGTGGTGGTATATTCTTGCTTAACATCATGTTGTGTGCTTCCTGGGTTTTAAATGGTGTTCATTAAGAGCTTACCTTAGCAAATAATTATTTTTTTTTGTTTAAAGAAGATGACACTTTTTAATTTAAAATGAGTAATACTAAACCACTTTTTATCGTATATTTTTGAAGACCTTGGTCTTGCATGCTGCTACATGTGGTCAGATACTTTCATGATCATGAAGACCTCAATAAATTCACAGGCCTATGCTGTGTCCCCAAAATGGGTGTTGTGGGACAGATTTTAAGAAGGCTTAAGCACTAAAAAATTAGTTGCAATATAGACCAAAGAAACTAGGATAATTCAATTTTAGGAAATAATAATTAAAAATTTATATTTCAAATACATATCAGTGAAAGCTCCTGTAAGGTGCTGTCACTACATGTAAAATCCATAAGCAGTTTTAAGCCAGCATTCTTTAAAGAAGGAGCTAAAAATTCCTATAAATAATTTGCAGCTTAAAGACGTATGGAACTCCTTTATTATGTGCTAAATGCTGTAATAAAACAGGCTATCAATAGGTTTTGCTGCATGTTACTAATTTTTTTTTTTTTTTCATCCTGATATTTTTGCAGGTGTGTGGAGGAACAGGTCCTGGTCTCGCTGTTGTTACTCCCACATAGGCGGACTCTGTAATTGATTATGTGTGGGTAGGGCCCTATTGAAATTAAGGAGATTCTGCAGTAGTGCAGGGTTCTTTTTGTGAAAGTTCAGTTGCAAGATCAGGACCCTACTGTGACTCCTTACTGTGAATTCTGTCAGTGTATCATTGATTGTGCTGGAACCTGCCTTTTGGGATAATGTAAGTCCTGCTTTTCCCCCACATGTACTTTAGACATGAAATAATCATAAAACATTTCTAATTAGAAAATTAATATAATTTACATGCATTCTTTTAATTATGTTTTTTTGGCAGTACCAAATAATATATTCCTCAAAACTTCTTAATGGCACTGAGGCTTTGTGGATAGTTGCTCACATGATGAGAAAATTCAGCTGTAAGTACATTGAAATGATTGATTTTTTTCAATAGTTAGTCTTTACTGATGTTGACAAACTAATAATGATAAAACCGTGACTCAAGAGGTTTGACTTACGTCAGCTGACTTCAGTTCTTTTTAGAAAATATATACAATATATCCATTAAGGATTTCGTTATTCTTGGGCAATTCACCATGTGAACCTGGAGCCCTTCCGTACTGCTATTAGGTAGGGAGTTTTAATTTGTTTGTTTTCTTTATTTTCAGAATAGTGTGTCTCTGAATTGCTCTGTATTTTCACCCACAAACTTTCTGAAATTTATAGATCTATAAAAACTGTTTATGCCACCAATATTTGTGTAGATATTGCAAACTGATTTCCTAACATAATTGTCTTGCTGAGTTGAACGTTGGAATGTTAATAAATATACACTTAATTCTTGTGTCAATGTAACTTGGTTAAATTAAACTAAACTGAGCTGGCATTATGAGTGGATTTGATCATGCATGCTGATTAGCTACAGTCTTAGGCAGGAACTACATAGGTTATTTTACCTAAGTACTTTGTGCTTAATCAATTGTAATTACCCATATCGTATGTCAGTGGATTCACCCAAAATAACTATAAATATCTACGCTTGGATTAAGGAGGAAGTTCTTTTCCTGTAGCTATGGGTACAGTCATTGCTGTGACTCCTGTTTTTATATACAAATGAGCAAAAACTACCTGTAGGTGTTTTCCCTGTAAAACAAAAAGGGTATTATAAACTCCATGCCCTTTTTTATGGTGCCGGGTTTCCTTTCTGCTATTCAAATACCAGCATGTTTTCAATGGGGTCTTAGTATCTGAAAAATGGAAGAACTGTAAATGTTACTGAATTTGTGAAGAATTATTAAGGGTCTGTAAAGGTCTAGAGGAGCTGGATGTAAGGACAATTAGAGATTCTTTCCCGTGGAGCAAGGACATAGATGATAATTGGTGAGTAAAGGTTAAGGAGGAAAGGATTTTTTTTTTTGCTTGGCACACAGGCAGCATGAAATGACAGTAATCTGAAGAAAGAGCAAGACTAAAGAAGAAATCATAAACTGAGATCAAAAGCAGACTAGAGACTCCAATTAAGAAAAAACAAAAAAAACAAAACAAACAAAACCAAGAGCCAGAAAATGGATGACAAAAATATGCCTGAAAGGAGAACTAAATGCATAGCTACTGGTATTTCTCATTGCACTGCATATATGATAGATTTAAGTTTAAAACTTTCAGTAAGTGTTTTTCTCTAAGGTTTTTTTTCTGTTGGAGGAAAGTATATGGGCTTTGAAGAAGATTCAGTGGCTATTTGTGAATTACCTGTGTAAATTGGGAATTGGGACAGTTACAACTGAGAACAAAGGGCAGTGGGTTACGTATGCTAAACCACAATTAGTGCTAAGCAGAAGCCATAATTTCTTTTTCAAACACAGAACTTAATGATTTTGAAATGTATCATCTTCAACAGAGTTCAAAACACAATTTAATTATGTTCCTTACAGGATGGGAATTTGCAAAGTTTTAGTTTAAAAACTTAATGATTCTTTTCAGGTTTTGCCATATAAAGTGAAATTAAATCAATCTTTGAGCACACTGGATGTTCCACTTTGCATAAAAAAATCTTGGTCGGCATATTTTGTTTTTAAAATGTTTAGATTCAATGGCTTACTGTTTTCACCTTTTAATCCTATTGGCCATATTTATTCTTATTTGCACTAAGTTGGGTAAAAGAAAGAAAAGGAGAGGGAGACCGGGTGATTGAAAAAAAATCCTCAACTTTTATCAATCCACTACTTTTGTGCCTCAGAATAGATCTAGTTTCAGAGGAGAAGAGGGAGGGAAGTGAGTGGAGTATGAGGAATCCCCTGGATGTTTCGTATGCACCCACTTTCTTCACTCGTCGCCACCGAGAGTCAGATCATGTAGGCGTGACTGCTTCTCCTTCCTGCGATGGCAACTTCCCAGTACTTTTGAGGGAGATAAGGTTGGGCATAGCTCTGTTCTGCCTGTGGTAGTGCTGCTACAAATACTGTTTGGAAGAAAAGGAACTCTGAATTGTCTCCTGCTGTAACGAGCTCTCCAGTACCCACGCTGCTAACCCCCATTGTTGAGTACCTGATCTGATTGTTTCTTTGGTTTAACCCATGCCGTGGTGCCATAAATGATTGGAACTAGGAGAACAGCGAGAAAGCAGGTATCAAGAGGAGTTGATGTTGTGGAATGTAGGGAGTAGGCATTTGCTACACAGCTACACATTGTTTGGGCTTGGGAATACTTCAAGAGCTGGAATACCAAACTACAGCAACAGAGAGTAAGTTTTCTTTAGCGGCAAACTGAGGTGATAGCGCTGGTTCTGTGCACTAAAGAAGGAAGAGCAAAGGAATGCGCCTGAACATTGAGCATGTTAGTTGTTGTAAGTTTAAGTTGTGAGATCTTTTTCTCTGCTGCTGTTTGTGCTTGGCTTGTATCATGACTGTCCTGTCTTCAAGCTGGATGTAGCATGTTTTTGTTTATGTTGAATGAAGCACCCATCATATTATAATGTCATGAACATTGTTTTTCTTCAACCCTTGAAAGTCAAAACATGGTAGTGTAGATAGATGTAGTGAGTCATAAATGTGACATGAAAGAATGTTCTCGTTTCACAGTATCTATAGGAAAAACAATGGTTTATGTGTTTCATGTATCTCCTCCCATCTTCTCTTCCACTCCTAAGCAGATCTAATGCATGAAAATTTTCTTGAATAGTGCCCTCAGTTGCTTATTTCCAGTTACAACTATTGGTCTTTTGTTAGTAGTTTTTTTCATATTTAGGTTGAGACCCTCACAAAACCTCTCTGCATCCTCTATGAATGAAACCATCATGATGTTGTTTGTTTTAAGTTGTCAAATTTAGGCTAAATCTGAGTTTTGGGAATCTTTTTCCAACCCGTTAAGGATGGTCTTTCTTTTGTCAGTTGATTATGTTTTAATCCAGGTTTGCCATGGATCATTTCTTTATTAGAGAATCTTCTTCTTTTGCCTTGAGAAATGCAGTCTTGCCATGCTCATTATCTAGTCAGAGTGCTACTCTACTGTAAATATCAGTTTCCACACTTACTCCTTTGGTATTTTCAATTTCCTCCTTCAGTTTAAAGCAATAAAGATAAGCTATCTGTCTATTTTCAAGGCCCATCAAGACTACTTCTACCTGATACCTCTCCTTCAGTATCAAAAGGTTGACTCTGGTTTTGATCAACATATGATGCTAGCTTCCATCATTCGGTCATTAAATTTTCAGACCGCACTGGATATTTTCTCCTCAGCTGCCTCTCATGTATTGGTTGACTTCTTCATAAACAGAACTGTTCACTATCTTCCTTTTAATATCTTCTTAAAAGTTTTATGTACTGTGAAGCTTAAAACAATCCAACTAGACAACAGTTATACTGCAGGTATATTAATGCCAACGCTTACCACAGCAGTACTGTGTCATTGCATTTGTACTCTGCCGGAATTTCTCTGTTGTCTCTTCATGTAGAATTCAAGCACATCTACTTTTTGTTGTGTGTTTACTCATGGCCCAGCATAATGAGAAATGGTCCAGAGTGAGGGCTTCCAAGGTTTATGGTAATACAAATAAATAATAATGAATACCCACTGGATACTGCAGTGTAGCTGTTGGATTCTGCTGTGCCTAATGTCACATCATATTTAATGCAGAAAGAAGGTGCTCCAACTAGAGGCCTCACAAAAGGGAGCGAAGAAATGAGTTGCAGCCAGCAGATAAAATGCTAGCCCCAGAGGCCTTCTCAACTGTCAAAGCCAAGTCAATAGCTACTGGCATTGTGTCCTGAAAGCACCCTTCTCTTCTCCTCTCCACAGCAGTAAGAACAGACTCTCATAGAAGGAAGTAAATGCAAATATTACAAAGTTCTGCAGTGTGCACAAAAGGTTAAAGGACTTTTTATACCATAGTGTCCTTCTGCTCCTTAGTGCATTCCCTTCCTGACACAGCATCTCTTGGTACAGAAATCTTGAATAACCACAAGCAGTTGTTCCAGCCGTACTGTTCGTCAGTCTTTTTTCAAGTGCCATCTGATCTCTGTTGAGAAGGAACCTGCGCTAGCTTTGATTTGGTATCTTGGTACATTGCTATCTTGTGCTCCGTTTCCATTGTGCCTTGAAGGTAATGATTCTTCAGAAGAGCGGTAAGCATGAATTCCATCAGGAATTCCCCAGGTATGTCACCCTCTCTCTGGAAGTGGGTCTGCATATATACCATTTCTGTCTTTCAAAGGGGCACTGAAATGTCAAATGTATAGATTATACAGAGATGATAGAATATTTAGTGCCCAGCTGATACAGAGATGGTAGGTCAGACTATGCAGACAAATGGCACTGTATATACCAAAGAAAATACAGTCAAATAAGTTAATTTTAGAAGAATAAGCCACAAAACATAATTACAAATGGTTCTATATCTGGATAGGAGAATTCTAGTAAGAGCTTTTGACTAGCTGATGGGATGGAGAAAGGGACTGTGGAATACTGTGGGAGTCTGGAGGGGCTATACAACCCAAAAGCTTGATCATAACAAGGGTTCTTGGTTTTCTATATATAGACTGGATATACTTAACATTAGGCCACATTAGGCCATCATGCACAGGCTGTATTTTTAGGTATCATCAATAACTACTTTTTGAGCAAACCAGCTAGAGAATCCAGAAGAGGCGGGGACAGCCCCTGATTTAGTCTAGATTAGCATGCAAGAAGTGACTATAGAAGAGCCATTCAGTAGTGATATATCATACTCAAGTTTCTCATTCTTGTAGGAGACAAAAAGATTTAAAAAGTCCAGTACTGTTTAAAAAAGAATTGCATACAAACGAAGATACAGTTTAAATAAATATTAAAAGAGACACAGGGACTCGGCTTTGTGATTCTAACCCAACTGAATGAGAATTGTCCAACACAACTGAACAGTAAAGGAAGTTACTAGAAATAAATAGAGGTTTTTCAAAAAGTGAAATCCAAACAAGCCAAGCAGAAAAGAGCACAGTTCTGGCAAGTAAAATGTAGACCTATTATAAGGCAGAACAAAAAGATTTTGAAATGCAGCAGGATAAAATCCTAAAAGCCAACCCCCTTTTTTTTAAAAAAAAAGTGTAAATTTTGCAACTAGGGAGGTGAGTTCAGTAGATAATTGTGGATAAAGAGAATGTTTAAAGACAAAGCCATTGTAGAAAGAAACAGATGAACTCTTCGCATTGGCAAGGTTTATGACAGGGAGATTAGGGGCATCCCCACATAAAAATCGTTCTTTATAGGGGATATTTCAGGTTTGAAATATCAATAATAGATTTTTTACCAATTTGATTGAATAAACATTAACAGATTGCCAGATAGTACCTTGTTTGTTCAGTAGTCCTAGAGAAATCCAGAAATGAAATTGGTGAGCCATGAACTGTGCTGTAATAATCTGTCACTTAAATTAGCCTTGATAACAGAGGAATGGCAAGTAACAAATGTGGCGCTAGTTTTAAAAAGGGCTCTAGGGATGATTGTGGACTAATGGACTCATAAGTCTGACTACCATGTCAGACAAAATGCCAGTGAATGTGATAAAGAATATAATTAACATGAACATGGATAGGTGTAATAGGCAACCATCATCTTGGCTTTTGCACAAGGTAATCTTGTCTTGAAGCTTTGCTAGTTATTTGAAGGAGTGAACAGATACACAGGGAAGGGTGACCCAAAAGTTTTAAAACAGCTCCATAACCAAAGGCTGTTAAGAAAATGAAGTATTGAGTTGCTTAAAATTCTTTGCAGATTAGTAAAGGGTTACAGGATAAGGAACATTTTAGCAACTTATGAGCCGTTTTAATAATGCCACCTCACAAAATTTTGTACTGGCACCTTTGCTGGTCCACCTGTTCCTAAATGGTCTGAAAAAGTGCAGTGATAAAGACTGCAGATGATAAAAGGAAAATATTCAGTTGGAGTCAGACCTAATGTTGACCCTGAAGAGCTGCAGAAGGATCTCACAGCAGGGCCTGTGGTGATCCAGGAGCCGTGGCTGTCGCAGAGGCCAGATATCGTTGACCCCGCTGTTCAGCCTTATCTATCAGCAGAGAGAGGCAGCGGCTGTTGGATTACAGCAGCCGTCGCCCTGTAAGCTGTGAGCTGAGCATGCTGTGACCAGTCCTGCCGCTCAGGAGGGCAGGGACTTGTAGCGGTTCTCTCTAGCCACAGCAGGGGCTGAAAGTTGAAGAGAAGGTCCTTCCTCCCTATTTCTCACAGTTTCACAGCCCTGATGAGCGTAAAGCAGAGGTTTTGATCCTGGAGTTCCTGCCTGTCACGGGGATGGAATACTCCTGTTAAAGAGATAGGTAGTATCTTGCTGCTGTGAGAAGCCAGGGCTCTCAAGCTGTTTTACTGGTGTTTGCATGGATTTTTAGCAGCTCCTGCTAATTTCCTAAAATCATTCTGGATGGAGTTGGTGCTAGTAAAAAGTGGCAAAATGGTATTCGGAACAGAGAAGTGGCACTGGCATGCTGGTCAGTTTTGAGCACTGAAGACAATTGTGTATGATATAGTGAAGGATGACTAAGAGGTATGGCATAGCTCTTCTGCAGGGACAGTAAATGGATCAGGATTCCTCAGTTTGGAAGAATGTTGACTGAGCAGTCGGTAGTGTGTGAAAGGTCTCTAAAGCCATGAGTACACGGAAGCATTTAATAGGGGACTGTAACTCCCCGTTTCTCACAATGGAAGAACAAGGGGCATTTGGTCACTGCTTTGTTTAATTTAGGTGATCTTTAAGATGGCAAAAGACTGCTTAGCACCAGTTTTATCTGCCATAGTTTTGTGGATACATCTTTTCAAGTGCACTAAACCCAGCTGTTTACTAGTCTTGAAAACTCCACTTGTCCCAGACCAGCTGTGGCCAAAATCCAACCTGTACAGAGTTACAGCTTCTCTGTAAATAAAAGTTTGTAGTCCTCATTGATTGGTGAAAAATTGTCAAACATGAATCAAATGTAAATTGGTCCCATTTTCCTAAATCTGCAGATAAAAAAAAATTATCCTCTGCTTGTTTTTTCCTTTATCTGGCAGCAGCAATATTATGGATGGGCAGATCAGTTTTACTTCTGTTGTTTACAAACCTGTGGGCAATGGAGAATGCCAGTTTGCTGCTACTTCAGAAAGCTAACAGCAGTGGCAGGCCCCAAAGTGAATCCCAGGGGAAATCAGGTAAAGAACCAGAAATGTTTCACACAGCAACCAGAAGGTCTGGCGGGAGGGATGGAGTAGGAGACATCATTGTACCTTTGAAACAGCTGGAATGGTTTCCAAACTGTGGTCCACAAACCCCTGGTGGACTACAAGGCTATGGTAAGTTGAACAGCTGTTTGGCAAACCATAGTTAACAGTGTTTTAAACAGTGGTTGCAATTAAAGGTTTGATCAAATGGGGGTGTGGTGGTTTTTGAAAAATGTTAAGGGCTGATAACAATCTGTTGTTCCACAAATACGGGAACCACTGTTCTGCAGCGTATGAAAAGGTAGAGAGCACTCCCCACTTTCTCAGCTTTAGAGAGGCTGCGTGCATCTCCACCAGAAGCAACATCGAGAGGTTGCCAGAAAGGAGCCACAAAGAGCAATTTGGTAGCATTAACCCTTCTGTCCCCACCCTGCCCTCCCCAGTAAGAGAATCATGGGGTTCTTAATCATTGTGTTGTTGTTGAGTATCAGTAACAGTCTTTGCTACCCCTACTCTTCATATATACTCATGACTAGTACATTTAGTTTTCTGAGAAGTGACTATAATTTTTCAAGTCTTGGGTCCCCATCAGACAAAGATTAAAGTTGTCAGCTCCACTAGATTGAAACATATATCCATCTTTGAATTAATACCTGGTTTCTTATTGCCAGAAAAACAGATTTTAAAATTTTCTGTTCTGTCATTATTAACAGACACAAGCTTTCCTTACAAGTGTTAGCATGTCTTACTACAATGTCTGTTTATTAATTTTAATAAAATCCCAATTCTATTTGACCAACTTATTTTAATTTCTGTCAACTCCCTGAATGGTAATTTTACATTGTGAAAATCTTCCTTGTCCTCATATCAGGTCTCTTAGTACGTTTTTTATTTCCCTTCTGAAAATTTTCCAGAATCATAAAGTATTTGTATTACAGTGCTTTCAGTTGCCCTTGACATCGGTTACTTCCCATTGTCTGTAGTATCATACAAGCACATCCGTAGGTAATTTGTAGAGATGTTGTCTTTTCCAACATACTGCACATCTTTATGTTAGGAATTATGGTGGTGTCAAATTTGAGAAATGCCAAATTATAAGCCTTATATAAAATGTATAAATATGTTTATCTGGAAGAAATCGGTTTTCTAATCTAAAACTACTGTAGTGCATTTTATGAAATTTAAACAAAATACTGGAAGCAAACATTACTGACAATAGTGTTTTAAAAGGAACTAAAGAAAACTGGCAGGTGAGCATGCTTTGCGTAACCTTTTTTGTTCCGTATTTCTTACTGGTGTGTTTTGATACATATATGGAAAGTGAGGGGTTTGTGCATGTTTTTATACTATCTTCCTAAATACCTGTTGCTGACTTACATGAATCTGAATCTGTCTTTTTCTCAGGCTTAAGCTGCTAGCTGAATATGAGATTGAGGGGAATCTTTGCCTTGTAACAGAAAGGAACATGTAAAAGAGCGCACTTCTGCTGTAGTGTGGAGAAAAGTTATTTCCTGGTATCATCTGTGAGTGACAGGAGAGAGGGATTCATGAGTCTAGGCAAGGCATATAGGTACGGAAGTAGTGATGGGGTGTATGGGTAGGACTGGGGATGAGTGTGTGTGAACAAAGAATTTGGAAATAGGGATCAGAACAGGATTTCTGTAAGAGTTGGAGAGATCGCAGCTGGATAAATATACTGGGGTCAGTTGGAAGTCACTTTACCACAGAACATGGCTAGAGCACTGTATCTGAATCTAGCTCACTCCAAACTTGCCCTAGCTACGCCCTTCCTGCATCTTCTGGAACCCTGGCTTCTTCTCCAGTTCCTGCACACTTAAATGGAGAACCTACTTTCCTGCTTACTCCAGGAACAGTTACACGCAAAGGTACGAATGGTACCACAAATCCCTCCCACCTAAAGCTTCTCTTCTGTCCCATTATACTTTCTTCTGCCTCCTGCCTATGGGGTTCTGCACTGCGGGTGCAGACAGACAAATGAGTTATAGAATAGAATCATAGAATCATGTAGGTTGGAAAAGACCTTTAAGAACACTGAGTTGAGCCGTGAACCTAGCACTGCCGAGTCCACCACTGAACCATGTTCCTAAGCACCACACCTACATGTCTTTTAAATACCTCTAGGGATGGTGACTTCATGACCTCTCTGGGCAGCCTGTTCCAGTGCTTGACAACCCTTTCGGTGAAGAAATTTTTCCTAATATCCAGTTTAAACCTCCCCTGGCACAACTTGAGGCCATTTCCTCCTGTCCTGTCGCCAGTAACTTGAGAGAAGAGACCGACCCCCACCTCGCTACAACCTCCTTTCAGGTAGTTGTAGAGAGCGTTAAGGTCTCCCCTCAGCCTTCTTGTCACCCGACTAAACACCCCAAGTTCCCTCAGCTGCTCCACATAAAGCTTGTTCTCCAGACCCTTCACCAGCTTTGTTGCCCTTCTCTGGACATGCTCCAGCACCTCAATGTCCTTCTTATACTGAGGGGACCAAAACTGAACACAGTATTTGAGGTGCGGCCTCACCAGTGCCCAGTACAGGGAGACACAGATGAGATGCTGTGGAAGTGCCGCGTGCAAAACAATAATGCCTCTCCTTTCCAACATACAGTTTGCATTTTCTCCAAGTGGGACATGTCCCATCATTTGAAATCTGCTGATCATAGATGAATTCTTTCCTTCTTTTTCCCCCTCTTCATGTAGTACTCATTAGAATGTGGTAATTTTTTCCCACATAATGGATTATGCTTTTTTAGATAATGTTTGTCTTACTACAGAGCAGAAAATAATCTCAGCTTTCTAAAGCCTGGTCCCTTTCATTTGCTTTTCCCTGTGATCTATGACTTTCCTAAAAATATATAAATAAATCCAGCGGATGATTGCACCTACTGGTGCAATAAGTGGAAGCTTACTGACAGGATGGTCGCTTTTCTTAATTATTATTTTGCACTTCCCTTAAAAGTTGTTCATGAAGACTAAAGAGTCTGCAGAAAGACTGAAAGCCGATGTCTCAGGGCATCCCCCTAAATGCAAGTTGTTACTTTTTTAAATGCGGGGTTGTGGGGTTTTTTTTTGGCACAGATCTTTTCATAAGTCTTTAGCTTGTATTTAGCAGTTTTCCTTCTTAATATATGATTGCATACTTATGTCTGTGACTAAACTTAGCTAGCCAGACACATGATTTCTGTAAAAGTTTCAGATTCAGTAATTAAGTAATAAGCCTTTCAGCACCTGACAATACAAATAGGTTAGGTAGCAAAATCACCATAACAATAATAAAATAAAGTATACTATTTTTTTGTTAAAAGGTACATTTTAATGGAAAACTATTTTGGTCTTTTTTTCTTGGGCAGATTTTTAGACTATAGAGTTTACTCTTTTAGATAGTCAATATTGGTCCTTAAAAATTGGCTCTATTCTTGTTGCTTGTCGTATGCCATTTTATCTTCAAATATTGCAGGAGTTCATGATTACTGAGGGGCAACACCTTGAAGTTTTGGCACTATCCTCTACAAAGTAACTTGTACTGAGCTGACTTTCTGTTTACCAGGTCAGTGAAACATCAAATGTTGATACTATGTGTGAAACAACATTTGATATAATGGCTATTAAGTTACTTGAGAAACATCTTGTAAAGATGGATTTTGTGTTTAGAAGAGCTGGCATCTAAAAATGTATGTCATGTATATAGGTAATGTTGTTTATGAATTGCTACAGGAGAAAAAAAATATTTACATTTGTGTACAATATGCTAGTCTTAACTCTAGCTATTTTTATCTCCTTCAAAATATCATAAGCTGGTTATAAAGTATTTAAAGACATTAATAATTTAATTTGTTGAAGCATTGAGTGCATCCTTTAAAATGGCTACTAAAGGAGAGAAGTGGACGTACGCTTCTCATAGCAGCATAAAAATAAGGTATCAGAGATGATAATATATTTCCAAATCAGTAAAAATCGTTGTTATGTTTTGCTGCATGAGCAGAGCTCTTTACAGAGTGGTGATTTCATTCTAAGATTACAGTTATCTTAGTAGATTTTCATTGCTAAACTTTATTCTGGTGATTTTATATCTTTGTGGGAAACGAGAGAACAGAAACACTTAAATATTAAGTCATTGATCTTCAGCCATGCTAAAAGCTTTCAGGACTTGTATTTCACCCTGTGATTGGATCCATAGTCCTTTTTTCAGAAACTCTGCAGGTGAGTAGGAAAAAGCAAATGTGAAAGGAAGAAACTGAAATGGAGAGGAGGAAATTTATTTCCTTTAGAGAAGGAAGGAAAAGTTGAAAAACAATGTAATGAGCATAGGAGAAATAATAGGGTGAAAAGGGAGGAGTCAGGTAAGTATTTACGCTAATATTTTGTATCTAGTGCTCAGACATGTTACACTTCATGCTTGCATGGAAAACAGATTGAGGCTTCAGCTTTCTGTGTTGTGCTGTGCTTTACTCTCTCTGCATTTTTGCTTTAGCGTGGTTTCTTCTAAGGCAGGCTTTAAACTGACTTTCAGAGCCAACCTGAATCACAAAATGCATTATTCTACTAGAAAATGATGGCTGCCCCGATGTTCTGTCTTCCTAAGTTAGCTCTTGAAAAAACCCACTATTAGACAGCAAAAAATCAAAGCCAGTTTTTTATATATATTTCTCGTGTTAATTCTAGTCAGTAGCATTTGGGGCAGGGCACAGGCACGTGGGCAGGCAATAACACTTCAGAGTGGCAAAATTTGTGTGCAAAACCTAATTGTAAGAATGCTGAAATTGAAAATCGAAACTACTAATTAATCATTATTCAATTATTCAGTTGCAAAGTCAATTAATTCATAACCACATGTAACTGTAGAACAACGGATTACTTACATTGGCTTTCATTACAGGTTAGGAGTCAGTGTGTGGATTTCATCCATAAGCTGTAATAAAATACAATAAATCAGGAAATTGGCAAAATAATTTTAAGTCAGTAATTTGTTCATTTAAGTTCTTAGTTACTGCATGATTCGCGTGAGTGTATATGGTATTATGGCAGAGTAGATGTTGAGGGAAATTATATGTTTTTTTTAAACCGAGCAATTAAATAATATTTATATAGTGACTATAACTGGTCTTAATGATTTACCATGTTAAAAACCTGTTTATTTTTAAATACAGGCATAGAGACCTCACGTTTTCTTATATTCACTTGGTAGTATGCGTAAAACACCTTAACTGTCCACCTTAGCAACACTTAGTGTAACTGAGCCCTGAGCTGACGTACAGCAGAGTAGCGTCCCCGCTAAAACTGCCCCATTGCTGACTGGGGACAGAAAGAGTGAAAATGGGTGAAGCAGGGAGATGCCTTATGGTGGCAATTCACAAATAATTTTGGAGTGGTAACATCAACTTTTGGGAAGGTAGTGTATCAGTTTCTGCTGAGAGAGAGAGGGAGGTCTGCATAAGAATTACGCTATGAATTGCTGTGTGATAGGGTTCCTTTTCCTGCGCTGTGTCTGCATCACTGGACAGCAGTTTTTAAGGGCACCCAGTGAAGGTCCAGATACTGAAACACTGACATAGGTGTACTCTTTACATTCATTCTGAAAGGAAAATTAAAATAAATGCAATTTTTAGAAGTTCTAAATAAGAGACTTTGTGCTGTATTTTATAATCCTTACCATTCTTCTGTTTTGCATTAGTGTTACACTATTTTATGTTTTATGACTCTGGAATAGTTTAGATCATATAAATTCCTCAGTGGAAAATCACATTTCAAGTGGACCAGTGTTTAGATTTTAAAGATGTCTTTTTAATTGCATTGTAACTGACAACTCTGTGTTGTCCTCATGAAATAGGCAGTATCAGGATGCTCTATTCTGAAATAGTCCATAATGGAAGGCCATTGTATGCATAGGTCTCCAATGAGGCATGGATTGCACAGCCCCAGGATAATGTGTCTCAGACTTGCCGTAATAACAAGAAAGTGCAGGCTGTAAACTGTCCATTTGGTGTATATTCCAGTCCCCAGACCAGTGCCCAGGAGGAAAGCTCCCTTTCCCATCCCAGGTTATTTATGCTTTGATACTGCAGTGCTGTAAGAGCAGAGTCTTTTTTTTTTGCACCTGGGCTGGCAACCTGGTGAGGGTGGTATGAAGAGGTTGCCCCCACAGACCTGCTCCACACTGAAGCTTCCTGCAGAGAGACTGGGCTATGTACCAGCTTTAAAACCAGCCCTTCACCGCTGACTTTTGTATTTAATTACAGTTCATTTAAAATAATCATTATAATGAAAGTATCCATGACCATGTCATAGGATTTCAGCATTTTTTCACAATGGTATTTATGGCATTTAGTAAAAATTACTGAAATATCAGCAGTGTCATTTTAAGTATCAGTTAAATGTGATATTTCCTGAATCAGGTCTTAATGTTGGGAATATAGAATCCCAGTGAAGTTGAGCTTTGATTTTTACTTACAGCAGATAAACTTAAAGCCCCAGTAGTACATAATCAGTCCTAATAGAAAAGCAAACTTTCTTTTATTTGGGTCAGACTTTATTGTTGTGCTCAGTATAGTGAACACGAGTAATGTTCAGTAATAAAAAAAATTATGCAGTACAAACCTATTACACATTCTGTGCAGATGAAAGTCATTAGTAAATTTTCTTTGTTCAGAGTAAAGGGATTTGAAAATATGCTGTTTCTCATATTATTTTAATCCAAATGTTGTTATCCAAAAGCATTCAGCTTAAAGATATGCTGCTAGGTTCACAAATACCTAGTGAACTTCACAGCATTAATTGCATTTCAAATCTGTGATTCAGAGCTTAGGATGGGATGAATCGCCCTCTGGAGGTGCCCGTTTCAGTCTGCTGACTTCACAGGAATCCTGCTTTGAACTGACTAGCTCAAACTAAACATTGAGTGGCCTGTCACCTTAAGAGAGGAATAACTGAGCATTTCATACAATACTAGGTCTTTTCTGTAGAACTCTTTCTTTTTAAGAATGGCTCCCTTATTCTGCACCTTTTCTGTCAGTGTTCTTGTACGGTTTCTAAAATGAATAAGCACAATTGTTACTGTTGCGATTTCCTGTGTATTTTGTTTTTTTCCTGTCCTTTTTGATCTTGTGATCTTATCTTTTCCTGTTTTGTTTTTGTTTTGTTTTGTTTTTTTTTTCTTTTTCCTGACTTTCTTTAGCTACCATCTCTTCTGAAGCTTTTCACTTGCTACCTCTCTGACCATTCTACCTTCCATGTTGAGAGTATTGTCCTAACTTCTGGTGTGGAAGATTGCTGACCCTTTCCCCTGATGCCGATACAAGTATTTTCTGTGAGAGATAGTACTGTAGTGAAGACAGAAAAAGAAACAACGTGGCACTTATGAATTTTTTATGGTTTTGAATTGCCAAGAAGTATTGTTCTTCTGCCTTCATATAAAATGTGCTGGTTTCCTAATGTACTTGTAATTTAAAGATGTTTGTAGAAATGTAAAATCAAATGTGAAGAATATAAAATCCATATTAAAGACATTTAAATTAAATTAAATATAGCATTAGTCTTTATTTTAAAAACTGAGTCCTATATGGCTCACTGCAAAAAGTGGGATAGATTTAAAAAGTTGTATATGGGTAAAGTCTGACTTACTAAAAGGTGAAATTACTTTCTTCCTCCCTGTGGTAATATTTTCTTGATTTACACCTATTAAAGATCTGTCCTTCTCTTGAGCTCTGTCTTCTCCTTTTTTGTTCCTTTTGTTAACCTAAGTTTCCTTTCTGCACTGAAGTCTCTTAACTCTTTTGGTTCAATACTGATCCATTTTTCTCTCATGTATGCATCTATTTGCCTAAAATATTGCTTTAACATGATCCTATGTATTCAAGAATATATTTGCTTCTAAACACTGGATGGATCTGCTATTTTAGGACTTTCACTAAACCGGCTAAGAAACTTAACAATTCAGTGACAGCTTTTTAAGTTTTTTACGACACAAGTGCCTTCATAGGATCAAAGCACCTTGCCTCCTATATCAATGGAATAACAAATATGGACAGATATAAACATTCCTGTAAAAATACAGACTTATGGTACTTGTTCAGCAGAGGATTGTGAACTTAAAAAGAATATCTGAATGAAAGCAAACATGCTGCATTCATAAATGGTACAGCAGAAGTTTTCAGATTTTATTTTCAGATAAAGAGAAATGCTAATGGAAAGAGTGCTTTTACTGATAGCAATATAAGCAGTTGAAGTTAAAATAAAAAGACAACTAAAAGATGTATCCATAAAATCAGGAGAACTTTTGCAAATCGTGCTTTGTTAGAGTAGAAATATTAAATAGAAGTTAATGTTTTCTGAGGGGTAGATACCTACATATTTTATTATCTATTCTAAATGTTCTTTAGATAATCTGAATTCTTTGGATTGCAGTAAAAGGAATGCCAAGTACATGATAAAACAGAAATAGTGAAGTTCAGAACTTTTCAATTTAGATGTGTAAAATATGATGCTGAAGCCTCTTCTGATACTTAACATAATTTGCAGTAACAGTAATAATAGCAACTTATTAGAAAATGATTGGAGGTGTGGCTGAGAGTCATTTTTGGTGCCTGCAAGTTTTTAACTAGTGTGCTTATGAGCAGAACTTTGCATAATTTTGAACCTATTAAAAAAGCACCTTCTTTGCCAGATTCATTTGCTGATCATGAGGATGATGTTACAGACGAGGATTAGAAAGCAGAGGAAATTTGGAATCTCAGTTACATGGAGTTACACTGATGATGAGCTCTTGTGTTGTACAGCGGTAGCAGTGAGTTTTTTGTTAGAATGAACCAACTGCAACTAATTTTGTAAAAATGAACCACATGAAAATTATCCATAGAAAAAGAAAGAAAGAATATTAAAAACTATGTAAAACCTATTATGATTTTCTGGGGTATATCCTCAAATGATATAAACTGGCATGCATGAAGTTAAGTCACCACTGCTTAGTGAAGATTTGTCCTTTCTATTAACTAGATAATACAATACAGATCCTGAAATAGTCCCTTACTTAATACTTGTATTCATTTTACAGTAAAGTAGTTATGGAATAAGGTCTTACTCATCATGAGAAATAATACAATTCTAACAATGGCATATTATTGTTAGAAGGAAATACATCAAACTGACTTGAATTAGCATAGTTTTAGAAAATTACTTCGGTTTTGAGGGTACTGTATTGATATGGCTTGTTAAGTTACAAAACTATTGCTTGCTTAATAGTACTATTAATCTAAAATTTAGAGTTGTAGTATGAAGATAAAATTATTTTTACACTCAAGTTTATGTATTTTTTGTTTGCAATTCTTGGGTGAGAATGTCTCAGTTAAAACAACCAGCCAAAATGTCTATTTTTTTCATATACAAAGAACAGTGAGGAAAGCGTAGCTGGAAATGCTAACAAAACAGGAAAGATTTTTCAGCAAATAAATAAGAGTAACCATAGGGAAACACTTGCAAGAGGAGAATAAAGTTGAGTGGATATTGCTACATTGAGGTGTGAAAACATACTTCATCTGTAATGTCCTGCAGGAAACAATAATGAAAAATTAGGTCTTTCTGTTCATAAACACAGCTTAGGTACACGTGGTCTTGAGGGGTGCAGCACCACTAAAAATTCCATGAAATGTTCTTTGATTGCATTACAAACAAGTCTGGCTAACACACAAATAGACTATAACTGTCTGTTGCTATATAAGGAAGATAAGGTGAGGGAAGCATAATTTATAAAACAACCACCCTGCTTGCAGATCCTGCAGTTCACATGGCTGGCAGACACAGAAATAATTTCCCAAATGAAAATGGAAGATGTAAACCCATGAAGATTGCGTTGAAGGTTTGTTTCATTTGACTTTCTCTAGGATTATGAGGATCTCTACGATAATGATATATATACACACATATTATAATGTATGTATATTATACATGTATTGTTATGTATATTAAAATATGTGAAAAGCTGTAAAAGAGGAATTTGAGTTACTCGCAAGAGATGTTTGAAAATAGGCTACAGGAGGATTTTTTTGTAACGTACTTAAAACAACTGGAAGAAGTCGTGAGAGTTAATTCAGCGCTGGATCTGATAGTGATCAGGAAAAAAAGAAAAGATACTAGATCTAAAATTAAGACCTTATGAATGTACAATACTTCTGGTTTAATAAAGAGACCAGAAAAGGGGTAAACATACTATGAAAATCACTGACAGAAGTGTGAAGAGTTTGAAGAGTAATAGCAGAAAGCTGGTTCAGCAATAACATTGCAATAGAATAAGACCAAGATTCCACTGTAAATAAATGTTTAGTGAAGTATAAAGCAGGGGAAAAGAAACTGGAGCTGGAAATGGGGACTTGAAGCTTGCTGTCATGCAGAGATAAAGCAGAAAGAAAGCTTGGACCATGTGATACTATCTAAGAAATATGAACTAAGCAGCTAATTAGGCTAGTTTTGCTAATATAATCTGAAGATATATGAACACTAGAAAGCAGGGTTTTTTCCAAATATCTTCAACTTTTAATTTTTCTCTTTGTTTCCAATAGAGTAATACTGAACAAAAGGAAGTCTGAGACCACTGAATACAAATCAGATCATTTATTTGAAAAGTTAGTTGAAGAGACAACGAACAAAAATGGTAATTGAAAATATAGAAAAGTATCTGAAAATATGAAAGGGTCCAGATTCTGTTCTGCCCTGTTCTGCCCACTGGAGGTAGCACAAGGTAGCTGAGATCTGTTCCTACTCACAGACTGAAAAATCTCCTGCTGTGGGGAAGTCACAGTCAGTCTAACACTGGTCTATCCCTCTCCTGTGCTCACAGCTCTCATCCTTCGCTCCGGTTTGGTAATGGGAGCATAAGAAGGTACGCCTACTCTCTACCAATTTTCAGCTGCATTTAATTCCTTAGATGACATCTGTATTAGAAAACAAAGTGGGTCACAGCCCAGTCAAGAGTTGGTAGCAAATTACAGTTCACATTCAGATGGCTAACCCATCTGCTCTCCTGAAGCAGGGTGGGCTCGTTCGTACTGCCTGCTAAGAACAGTCGCTAACCTATGCTCTTCCCCAAATCTTGCTATATCCTACCTGAGTGCTTGTTGGCCTGAGCCAAAAGCATACCAAAGAGCATGCTAACAGTTAAATAGCATGGATTATCACATGGTAGAGCTCGGTAAAACAGATGTAACCTTATGAACTACATCCACTTGGCCATAATTATAACTGTACCAGCCTGCTCTAAATCAAAATCACAATGGCATGAAAACCAATAATCTATGGGTATCTTTCAATCTACTGTTTCTTGAACAGAAATGTCAATGAATGTATAAATTTGGGTGTAATGTGTGGCAATAAAAAGGAAAGAAAGCGTAGAAAATCTGAAAAATCAGTAAATTAAGAAAGTCAGAGGAGGATGATAAAAGGCAAAGCAGTACTTATCTGATGTGGAAGTATTTTTAAATGGAAACTGGAAAGCCAATTAGATGAGTGAATATTCTTTCCAAAATAAGCAAGGTTACAATAAAACATCAGTATATGACCATTTGGGTAAATAGATCTGGTTCATTGTTAAAATGCAGTTTGGGTCCCACCTATGTGGACCTTCTTGTAGGATAAAAGTCTGAAATACAATGCATTTCCTTATGGTGTTTTATTCTGAGACTTTTGAGAAGGACCTGATGCTGAAGCGGGCATGCTTCAACATAAAATAGTGACCTCATTATGCATGTGATGGGATAAGTGATTTACTGAATATTTATACAGATTTCAAAAAGGGATATGCAATAATATTTTGGGATTAACATAATCTCTGTATTCATTGGAAAGTTTTCCAGTATGTGATGTAATTGCTATTAGGTTCCAAGTCATATTTTGACTTAATGAGTTCACCGGTTATTTTCGTCATCGTTTCTAATTTTACAGGTTGTAGAAGACTATGTGCAGGATGAACAGGGAAATAAAATTACATTCATAGACTACTTTGTGACTTGGGATTAACTGCTTAAATTTGAAGACAGAAAATAAAAAGGGAAGGGAAAATGTGGCAAGTCAGACAATGTTGGAACATAATGCATTAGTTGAATATTGTCTTTTAAGTTACTCAGAGGTAAAGAGAGGAAATAAACTGCTCAAATAAAAACTATATGCAGATTCTGAAAGGGGGTCAGCTCCTCTGGTGAGTGTTGGGGATATCGACTTCCTACTTTACTTTGCAAAATCAATGCCTGATACACCTGTCTAAAGCATGGTAAACTCAAGAAAAGTATCACAGTGCTATTGTGTTTATGTGAAGAAAACTGTCACTATTTTTGTTTATATGTTACGCATAAAAATAAAAAATTAAGGGGCTACTAGATCTGTTACATATCGTGCTGTTACAACCACACCTGTAATGCTCAAGGCCTTTTGGTATGGTGTCACAAGTAGTTTAAAAGAAAATAGATAAATGCAAAACAAGGTAACCACTCTCATGAAAATGTGCTAAATTTATTAAATGTATGTCATCCACAAACAAAGTGATTTGGGGTGATTAAAATTTTTATATATACAATACTGACATTTTAAAATTAGTATATAAAAGGCATATATGAAATAAATAAATTGGGCAAACTTTTAGGCTGCTGTAGATTAAAGGAAAATGGCCAGAAGTTGAGAAGGAACGTTGGGAAGGTGTTTGGAAACAGTTCTTAATAGGAAATGATTCTTAATGGAACACTGGGAAGCAAATAGACCATCACTTAAACTATTCAGCAATAAACTTACCTATAGATTAAGTAGCATAATTTATTTGGAGAAGCAGTCCTGCAGAAATGCAGGCAGCTTTGCTGGAGGAACTAGCTGGCTGTTCTGCCTTTACTGTACTGCCATCAACTGTATGTGCAACACAATGGGGAACTATGTTGGGAATAATAATTTTGGTAATATAAATGTATGATTCTGTACCTTTGACTTGCTTTGCCTTCAGTAGAGTTATGTTCTTGCAAATAATAGAAATATGTTCTTGAAAATAATCAAAACTACATTGAAAAAGCAAGAGAACATTAATGAAAAATATAAGAAAGCAGGACTGTGTACACATAGATGGAGAAAAACATAAAGCAAATCTGTCACCTATATTACATACTAGCTGAAAAAGAAAGTGTTTTCTTATAATGACCTTGTAATTTTGAAATGCAAATGCATTATATAAAATTCTAATACCGTGATCCCCTTGAGCATAGTTTTGGAGAATGAGATGAAACAACCAAACAAAATATTTGAAGTTGTCCACTTCTCTCTGGATACACTGCATATTCTAAATATAATGACTGAACTGCTGGAACTGGTAGTTCCTGTTTTGCCGAAAAAAAGTCATTTTAAGACTTAAATGAAAAGAGATTCTGAGAAATGTTGTGGTGGATAGCGCAGGTATGACTGTCTGCTAGAAAACTGTTCGTAAACTGCTTCTCTCTTCATTGCAAATGCACTCTGTGCCCATCACTCCTGCTTAAATAATCACTTGTTGGGGGTTTGCCTGTCTGTGTTTCCTGAGGAAGCGGAGGGGACATAGTTTTTAGGAGCTGCTGGAAGCTACGTTGGAGTATGGCAAGGAGGAGATGGCTACATCAGAATTTCGGCTGAAGGGTAGAGGAATTGTTAAAAGGCTTTTCCAGAGATGGGGAATGGGTGGCTCTGAGCAGGAGTGTAAGGCTGCTGGGGGCCCTTAAGCCTATGTACTCATTTAGTACATTGAGAGCACACCTAGGTATCATGGGGTCTGGATGTTTTGCAGTTGGATAGAATAACTAGATTACAAAGAACAACTACTAAATTTCAGGAATTCATTATGAAAGCACCCTATGAATAAACTATATGAATATTAAAAAGCAAAACCAGACATAGAAACCACTTCTTAGAAGAACTTTCATATGTGATTGTGGTATAGTTGCATAGTCTGTGAAAGTGAAATAGAGCAAAGAAGCAGAAAATCTGGGCTAGATGTCATAAACCACTGCCCAGTTTTTAATTTTTAATTTTTTTTCTTTTTTTCCTTCTTTCCAAGGAAATAATTTGGAGATTCCTGGGATAAGCTATCTCTGGTTAAAAACAGTATGGGGACTAGATTCTCTAGAGGCAGGCATCTGGAAATAAATGTGAAGACAGCCAGCCACTGCAGCATTTAGAGCACTTCTTTGATCTGTTGTTACCTTACATCCTTTGTTTTACTTTTCTTGGTCCAGAATATTTCTGATTTATTCAGACAAAACTCACTGAAAACAATGCAGAATGTGACATACTTTTACCACGAACTAATACTTGTGTAATCATCAAAAAGAGACTCCATAGTATACTTCAACTAGCAACATCCTTCTGCCTCCATTTCATCAGACATAGCTATTTTAATAAAGATACAGGCTTTGCGTCAAATCTTCCTTCTATTAGCTTGATTCTCAAAGAAAACTAGATTTATGCCTGCCTGTCCACCTGTCTGTTTGCTTATTTAAGAATATTATAATTCTTGTTTTAGCTGTTAAAAGTTAAAATAAAAGTTGTAGTATTACTAAGTTGAAGGCATACAAAATCCCTGTTTTATCCAGTTCTTTGAAGAAAAGGAAGAAAGTAAGAACAAGTGAATTATTTGAAGAAAATTAAACGTCATTACTGATTTCTAAAAAAGTTACTGAAGAGATGGACAGATGCATTTTGCTTCAAGAGTCTGTGGGGCCTACTGCTCTAGAGTACCACAAAATTCCAATTAACATTGATACTATCTGGTTGTATAGATGAAGCAATATCAAAGAACGCTCATGCAAAATGGCCAGAATAAAAGTCAGTGAATAATTAGTTGTTGTATCTCTGTGTTAAAATAAAATCTGGAATAGGAAAATTATTTCGATGTCCAGGTAAAGATAAATCCATAGAAGGGCACATAAGTGAAAAGGTTTTTAGAAAGCAAGATTTATAAGGCACATTTTGAAAGGGTTGTATTTATTTAGTCCAGAGAAGAGAAGACTGGGGAAAATAATCTGACATCTAAAGATAATTGTGAAGATGTTCATCAATTGTCTTTTGTACCCAGTTGTGGGAGGAAAGAAAAAGTAATTTACGGTGAAGAAGATCAGGCTACCTATTTTGAAAATACTCCTAAGTACAAGTACAGTTAAAGACTGGAACCAGGCTATCTGGCGGTGCTGGAGCATCTTCCTCACCGGCAATTTAGAACAGATTAGACAAAAAGTTTCTGTCATCACAATGCTCTTACATCTATCTTCTTTCATAATTGTCGGCTCCATTCAATAAATAATCTGGAAAATTAAGAAGTAATTTGAAAAATAAATTCATAATGTGGAGATGGATAGCCTGAACACATGATAAATCATCAAAAATGCAGGTATCATTTTTTGTCAATAGATGTATTCTTGTATTTTATATGCCTTTCTATATTTTTATTTTCACTTATTTTAATTTTAAAGTTCATGTACATATAATTCCTATTTGCAGATCATCAATAAGGATAAAGAATTTTACCTGTTCATTCAAGCAGTACTCTTACTCTGCTTACACTACTTGATCGTCTGGCAGGAAGCTGGTTTCAGCATCGTCAATACCCTTTTTCCTTGACTTCTAATTCTATCTAGCACATGCTTTTCAGGTATGTATAGCTTTGTAGATATTATGGGGAAATACTCTGCATTCAAACCACATGTAGTTGCTTTTAAGTCACATAGAGATAGAGTTTATTATTTGACAGAATATCTGAAAAAGTCTGATTCCTAAACAAAACCAGAACTTTGATGATGAATTTTACTTTCTGTGGTTAACAGCCTGTTTCTGCTGTGATAGGTAAAGCCTGGTAGTAATAAAAATGAAACCTAGTATCTATGCTGTGATAATGGAACCCTAAAGTGAAATTGGTTAGTGATATTAGAAAGTATCACTTGTATTTCTGCTCCAAACCTCAAGATATTTTATTTTCCTGTACTCAGAAACAACGTTAAAGAATATGTATCGTTCATGTTACCAACATTCATGGCCTTGATTATAATGTGAATCATTCGTGTATATGCTTTTGTTAGAGCATAAAAGACGTAACATAAGAGAGCAAAGATATTGAAGGAATGAAGATCATTTGCCTATTCAGAATACTGACAGAATTTAGTCTATTCAGAATACTGGCTATCATGTCTGTCCTTTCTAAGATATTCAGTTTGAAGGATGATGAGAAAACTGTTTATATGATAATCTGTTAGCTGTTTAATGACTTATGTGTTCATATCAAACGATAATTAAAGTCTTTAAATTAAAGTATTTATCTTCCAGTGGTTTTTCTTGTATTGGGTCTGCAACAGGAAAGGCTGTGAACGTTTGCAAATGGACATTTTATTGTACCTTCTTCCCCCAAATTGTGTTAGAAACGTTTCAATTATGAGAAGCAGCTGTATTAAAGATGTGAATAGTGTACAGAGAATCAAGTGGCTTTCACCCAGTTAACCTCCCAGAGAAGAAGATGCAACTAAGTAGCACCCCTTCACTTCTGTAGATTGCTGTGTCTTGTTATCTGGAGATAGAACCAAGGGGTGCCAGTATAACTTTACTCTTTAATACTGCACTTGAATCATCTAGATTTACCTGGCTTTGGTTTATGTTGTTTTGTTTTGCCTTTTTTTAGGTAGGAGACATCTGCTTATGCTAGTTGAGAATTAACTTAGAAAGAGTCCACCAAAGTCTTAAAACCTTTATAATACAAGCCAGTCTGGAGAAAGATTGTTGTCAACTTGAATAGAATTACTCAAGAATATGAATCACATACAACTGCACCTTTATATTAATACAGTTTATACAGACAAAAAACAGTATAATTCAGAGAATCTTTTGGAGGAACATGTCTAGCAAATAACTAGAATGTTTAATTCACAGTCTTTTACAAGAATGGGAAAATATAATTCCTGGACAGAAGTGAAATACTGCTTTAAAAAGGCCTCTGAAAGTTGAGTGACTTGACTTTTCGTGAAAGTCAAAGTAGCGTGTGATCCAAGGTGTGCTGTGAAGAGAGAATAATGGTTCTAAATTGTGAGATACCTTAATGAATTGAACAAATTGAGAAAAAGATGAAAAAACTACTAAGGCTCCTTTTACTTACAGTTGAAATCTAAGGTTGTCTAGAACTTGCTTTTCAACATGTATATTAATTTCATAATTTTTGTAATTATGAAAATTATGAAATTGAACACTCACATTTATATTTATAGTTTGAAGTTATAAACTGCAAACTATGTTTTCACCTTTCCCATTTAATATTTTATTGAACAGTTTAAAAATCATTTTTGCTGACTAAAGAAAACACTTACTTAACCAGAGGGGATTTATTATGATGAGAAATTTAGTTTTCCTGCATATCTTCAGAGGCCCAGCGCAGCTACTACAGAAATCAACCCCCAGCAAGGTGCCTGCGTCTATTTTGGATAATATGATATTCAGGAGAATATAGTGCTAATAATATAGAAGGATCTAATTCCCATTTTCAAAGGTGCCAATGAATTTATCATTTAATAATTTTGGAAGTATTACAGATTAAATAAGGACATTCAGAAACAGAATAATTAAAGGGTGGTTAGGAAGAAGAAGAATATATGCAGTTTGATTAAGTGAGGTAAACAACCATATACAAGGAAACTGGAATGATATAACATTTATTTCAGTTGGCAGAAGAATATATAATTGGAGGTAAGATTGGGAAAACATGGTGTGCAGTTATTCTGAGTTATTTTATTTCAGCATATTTAATAGTGTTTTAAAGTGGTGGTAATCTCCTTATTTAACATAACCGCAGCTGGACTGACAAAGTAGTAGAAACTGTCCTTCAGAAAGGCAATCCTATGGTTGGATATAGGTTGGGAAGTGTATTAGCATTTAAGAGTGTGGAAGTTTTTTGGCCGATTTTGAGAAGTAAATAAGAAAATGTCAGAATTAAGAAAATATTTTCTATGGACTGCTAGAAAGTGTATTTGTATGTAGTTTTGGACTCTCCAGACTTAACATCATGATGTACAGTAACAGTATAAAGAGATGGTTGCTTTCTTAATGCAGTTTGCGTGTGTGTTAATTTGTATAGCCTGGTTTTCCATCTAAGCTGGCCACAGCACAGAGAGTTATTTTAATTGCCCAATTTTTATAAAAAGAATGAATAACTCATCTGGGATGCTTTTGGCTGCTTCTTTGAATGGTGGTGTAGATGGATTTCATTGCCAGTGTGTATGCGCCCCATGAGTGCAAGGACAAATTATTTGGACAAGCAGAGTCCATTAGATGGTATCAGCAGAATACTACTTGAAGCACCCTCATGTCCACTATCCTCAGGGCACTGAATAGCAATGAGAGTACAAACATTCGTGATTTAATTACTTCCATCATACCACAATGATGGAAATAATGCAGTGTATGTACCGTGTGATTCATTTAACTTTATATCTAACACTATAATTAATTTCATGCAGTAAATTAAGTCTCTTTATGACCACTAGCAAAATACAGTTTGAGTTAACATACTAGATATATCTTTTTATATATGGATAAAGGAGTCATAAGATTTCCCCTAGTGTGATTCTTCAGAAAGCAACATGCCCCATAGTAACATTTCCTTTTTCCAAGAGGAAACACAGAGCACAGAAGGGATGGAGAAGACTTCTCTTGAACTGAAATAAATTTATTTCTAAGTTCCACAAGTAAAGCTCTAGTTATGATTTAAGACAGTGTCTCTTATTCAGCATCCTAAAAGCTGTGATCCTGAGCTATTGGACGTATCCATTAACAGGGTCCACCTGTATTGGCAGGGAAGTCTGATGGAGGCAAGAAGAGCATGATTCCTAGCGCAAGTTGCATGTAGCAAGGGGTAAAAGATTCATAAGCAATATGGTGTGTCTTTGATTTGTATATTTTAAAGTCCAGGGCCTGAAAAGACCTGTTTTATTACTTGCATGCTCCCTGCAGGGACCTTGATAGTGACTGGCTTTGCATTGAGTGCCTTATGTATTTATAGCCGCTATGTGGTGATTGACTTTGTGTTTTGAGTAGTGTTGTACATAGGCTGAGTGACTTCTTGGTCTTGGGGCTTTTCTCTCTCTTATTCTCTAACAAGCTATCTGGCTTATTAGAAAGAATAAACACCAGAAATAGATTCCCTTCTACAGCTGATCGCAGAAGCAAATGTACCTTTACAAATCACTGACTGAGCCTTCTGTATCTACAACTTTAAAGAAACGGTGAGGGGGCTAGCAGTTCAGTGTCAACTATCAGTGCCTCAGTGCTTTCATTTGCTATTTCCAATTCAGACTGGAGTAGTATCCATAATCTCCTAACCAATCACTAATCCTCAGGGATTTTGAACCGCCAGCCTGCAAGATGTCTATTTTTACATAGGGTCCCTGCAGCAGAGAAGAGACATTAGATTCCTCATAGGAACACTGGACTACATGACAGAGTGGTACCCTTCGGTCTTTCTTGCGAACCAAGCAGGGATTTTGTGTTAGTTTTGTGTTCCTCCTGCCTCCTCCCAGAAAAAGTAGCCGTCATCACAGCCTGTCTCAGAAGATAGAGGACTGAAGTGTAGTACTGCAACAGATGACTGATTCAGTTCACACAGGTCTAAAACTGTATGATCGATAGTTCTCAGGCTTACAAAACCAGCAACATAGATTTGAGACACTTGGTTATGGTTTTGCTGCTATGCATCTCATTATCAAGAGCGTTTTACTTCCCAGAGGAGAGATCCTAGACAGTAACAGGTCAATTAAATCAGCTTCTAGGTAATCTTTTAAGATCAGTGAAAATATCTCAGCATTTTTAGACTGTCACAAAACATTCTGTACTTTATCTACATTGTGCACAAAGTTGACTGAAACCACAGCCTTGCAGCTACCTGGTACATGCTGCATCAGATGTTTATGGCATACAAAAAGAAGTCCTCTCCTCATTAAACTTTGAACAAACAATACTCAGTACAGTGTCATCTTCATACCTGAATATACCAAGGATCTGGGTGACAGACAGGTCTATTCAGAAATAGGGGTTTGCTCACATTCAAAATCTCTGTGATGCTCAGGGGATGCTTTGTCTCCATCTAAATATCTCAGAGTCAGGATCCTCTGCCTGGAACAAAAAGTACATCTGGTTTTGTTTTTCAGGCACTTTGCGAACAAGTGCCGATAGTCAATATGACAATTAATTATGTCTTGTCAACAAGCCAGTGAGGGGCAAGACCATTTTCAGGAACTCTTATGTGACATATGGCTCTGAATTTTGCCAGTTAGAACCAGGCAGCATTTGGGGTTAGAGCTGGTAACGCTGAGACTCTGAGCCTTTCTAACCTTCAGTGTATCAAACCATCACAGCAGGGTGTCAGCAGCTATGACCTGTCTTCCAGAGTTACCTGTTTCAAATGGGGACTCCTAAACGTGTGCTTGTTCGTAACAGACACAAATAGGTGTCCTGTTCTAACTAGGGCTGACAGCTCCTGAAAAAATGCTTTGTTTACCTGTGTAATAACATGGGGTTTGTATGCCTTTTTATTTTCACCTTTCTTTGTGTCTTGTGAAACTTTCAGTACAGTCTCTTTACCTGCTTAGCCAAACATACTCTTCCAAAATAATAATCAGATCCTGTAACCAAACCCAGTATGATTATAGCTGATAGGCTGGGTGTTTCCTAGGTGAAATCTGCTGACAGAAACTATTTTGCAGTAGTACAGGTCATTTTGTGTCAAATAGAGTCACTTTAACTAGAGTTGCTCACAAAAGAAGAAAAGACACTCTGTTTGAGTATCCTAGCATTGTCAGTCTCCCTTAACCTCTCCTACTTCAATAGTATAGGACTGTTTATTTGCTTTGACACTAACTGGAGTTTACATAATTTCTCTAAAAGTGCATTTTTCTGCAATAGCTACTTATCATCTTCTACAATATTATACCTTCCCTTGTAGTAAGATCTCTGAAAGGCCTTTGTTGATATTTTCACCTAAGAATGGAGACCTGTCTTATCTATCCATATAATTTTTTGCTCGTAGAAACTTTCCTGTCTGCTTGAGAAATATTCCTGCACCTTGGAAAACACATAGCAGGGAAAAATGGGAGTATACTGCACGGGTTATGAATCTCCTACTGAAATAATAGGAAACTCTCACAAGCTTCTGCTGTTTTAATGATGATGTTAACTGAGCCCACTTAAGGTCTACTGCCAAACTCTGGAAACAATGCCCTCCTCCTTTAGAGAAAGCTTGAACTCCTTTATCTTCAGTTTTCTACTTCGGTTTTTAGATAAAGTTTACTTTGATTCCTTGAGCTTTAGTTCTTAGCAAGTAATTTTCTTAGAATGGGGCTGATTTCTGTGGATTGGCAAATTTTGTTCTCTTCATTTCCACTACCTACTATTCTTTTAGATTCTGCTTGCAGAAAGACCAGCAGGGTTTTAAGAGCACAATATGCATGACTGCATCTTTTCCTCTAATGCACCTTCCCTAACAGTGGGAAAGAATGGCTCTCTCAGAATGTGCTCATCTAAGCTTCCAGTTCCCCAGGATCTTGGAAGGACTTCTGTGCAATAGCAGCTTCAGCATCTGCCACAGATAGCAGGCAAACTGGTGGTTGATTGGCAGAGCTAAGAAGACATAGATTTCCAGCACAGGGGCAATGGACTCTTCTTCAAAAACTTTAATTACAGCACCCCTCTAACACTTCTTCAAAGCGGCAATAAATGTTTTGAAATCACATGTGAAAAGGATGGACAGGGATCAACTTTTCACCTGAGGGTGCGTCAGATTAAGCTGGCAGTAGGCAGGTCCAAAGCAAATAATACAATAAAATATATTGTTCTATATGTTCATGGGTAATATACTCATGACATTCTTTGCCTAAAGATGGTATGGATGGAGGAAGTTCACATTGATCTAAGGAGAGAACGCACAAGACCTTGGAAGAGAGATTAGTAAAGGTCACTGACTAGACAAACCACATCAGACTCAGGAAACCCCCCTGAGCTAAAACAGAGCTGGATGCTGGAACCCATGGACATTATCAAATGTGCTTGTCCTGGTCCTGCTGTTCTCTGAGAGAGTACTTGGGTAAGAATTGGCTTATGTCTGCTGTTGGAGATAGGTAAATGGGCCAAGTGAACGCCTGGCCTGAACCCGTCTGACCACTCCTGTATTCTTAAAATAAGGTTTGTTTATGAATCTTGGCCTACTTGCAGTCTTTGCAAAAATTAAACAAATACTTTCAGGACCTTCCCCTCTTTAAATTCAACCAGCTAGAGCCAACCTTAGTCAGTCATTCTCATTCCTTTTACTGGACTGTCAGCTTTGCTAACTACATAGTGGTCTTTCAAAGATTTTATGACCTTATGTTAATGAAATGCCTCTACCTCACCTTTTTTTCCTCACTTAATCATGCCCTGACCTAAATCAAACTTTATTCATCTTTATCTCTTTAGAAACTTGCTGCTACCATTGTAATTCTGATTAGTGACTTTTCTTGTTCCTTACACTAGCCTTCAGATTCTTTCTACTACAGAGACAAAATCTTTGAGCCCGCCAAAGAAAAGAGCAAGAAAATGAATAGAAAATCCATGGGGTAGTGTTGTTTCCATCACAGTTATTTGGGGGGAGGATTTTCATTCTGATCCTTGTTAAGTGAATAAATCAAATCCACAGATCTATAATGCCAAATCTGTAAGTCACGTTCCAAAAATCAGCAAGTCAGGATCACAACCTTCGGACATTTTCAGAAATAACTTTCCTTCTCTTCCTTTCAACCTGGGAACTTGTACTGATAGTAGGTTTATCCTCCTAAGTGTCTTAGCAAGGACGAGGAAATTCAATGGGAAGTCTCTATATTTAGCAAAGATTAAGGTGTTTGATGCTTATGTTCTGTTCCCTGGTTAGCTTAAAGTCATTCCAATTTTCAGTAGATAGGCATAGATGAATGCAGCTAGAGCCTGAGGAGGAGGGGAATAGGAAGGGATGGAGGAACAGGGCAGGATCTAGAGCCCTTCATAGCATCCTTTCACCCACTGCCTCCTGCTTCTGGTAAATCTGCACCTGAACAGCCAGTAATTAAAAAAAAAAAGCCTCTCCTGTTTGGCTTTTTACTTTTAACACCTCAGGTGTTGAGCAAATGAAGACAAACCTCTGTGCCAGGGCTCTGTCTCTTTAACTTTGTATGTACACCAGCAGGCACAGTGGGAACCCATTCTGTTTTGAGCATACTACGGTGTAAATGGCTGATAAATCAGAAAGAAGGAGCCCACATTTTCTATTACTTGTGTGACCTCCTGGAATGATTAATGTATGTTTAATGAGTTCTATATGTATGCTTTATTTAAGTTAAATGTTCCCCTTTTAACAAGACCACTTAAAATTAAGTATGGAAGCAGGGCAGCCAGTATTAAGGTTAAATTTACTACAGTATTTTAAAATAACACAATAAAAATACTATGCAACACATTTTTTGATGCCAAAGTCAAACCACTGAAGGGGTGGGAGTCACTGGCAGAGCAGCTGGAACTATAACCTACAGAATGCTGAATCTGCTTCTGATAGCACTTGTTTTTTTTCTTTTAATGTACTCATTTACTTTATGTTAATGACTAGAATGTTCAAAATTGAAAAATCCACTGGGAGCTGAAAAAGCAGACAATTTCATTTTTTCTCGTCAGGTCCATGAATGAAAACTGTAAGAGGATGAGATGTACTAGTTCTAAAGTCTTGAAGGTCATGCTGACCAGAAACAGTCACTCAAGTTCGCCAACTAGCAGTGATTACTCCTTGTTGAATAAATCAGTTTTCAGTGCAGTATGTTCTGATAATTTTTTTTCTTACTTGTTATGTACATCTATGGTTATTTAATTTAACTGATAAAAAATGAAGTGCTCTTTTGCTACATTTTAATCTAATTCCATTTTCTGTCTACACACAGTTTACAAATTATAATTGGAAGACTGAATCATGTGGTAAAGAAAAGCCATTAAATTTTCCGTCATAAAATGTAAAAATTAAGAAACAGAGGTTAGTTATATAGATGATTAAGCAAAAATTGTACAGGCATGAAATAGCAATCTGGATAGCAAAAAGAATCATACTTCATAAATAGGGTGTATTTACTTGAATAAGGGCCTTTAAAATTTAAAAAAAAAAGCAAATGTAAAACTGGACCAAACCAGACTGCTTAAGACAAGGTCTTTCTCTTTTCTGTTTTAAAAGGTAGCTAGAATTGGTAATTTAACTCGGAGACACAAACCAATCCACCCAGTCTGCTGATAACATGCACTTCTAGTTCTGGGTCCTAAACAAACACAATATGGGCCTTGCAAGTGCTTTAGAAAGCCCTGGTTAATAATCAGTTGTCCAGGAGTCCCCTCTGACCTACGCAGGCCCTCCTTTGCCTTGGAACAAAACCCCAGCAGCTGTTGCTTATACAAGCTATCGTAGTGCAGTAACTGCACCTCTTGCCACTGCCTCTGCCTCCCTCGGCTTTCTCACTGCGTGTAGCGAGAGAAACCTGCATCTGCATCTTACGTTCAGAGCAAATTAAAGAAAGCTGGGCAGCTGAGTTACTGAGACCTGCCTCCGAATGAGGTAGAAGGAGATGACCCAGGGTTAGATGACCCTGACTATCAAGTGTGTTGCCTTGACAAATAGAAATTGCTTGACAATTGCTCTAGGCTTGGAAAACATGTTATCATGTTCATGCTGTATCCACCGATAGAGATTGTTTTCATTACACATACTGGATATTTCTAACTGCACTGAACCTACTGATGTGTGAAAACACAGATAAGTCAAACTAGAGGTCTCAAACTTGAAAGACTGAAACTTGATTTGTTTGAGTTATTCCATTTGGCTAGCGGATGTCTTGTCTTTAATTCAAGGATCAGCCTATGTCCAGCATTTACAGTGGTCTTTGAAATGCCCTTTTTTTCTTTTTTTTTGAATGGTGTCTTTGTTAGAGCTAGAGAAATTTCAATAAAAGAATATCTCAGTTTTGTGCTTGGTGAAAGCTATTGTACTAATTATCTCCTTGTATGGGTCTCAGCATTAAGGCCATTGGACACATTAAAGAGAAGTCAACACTCACAGCTCGGTATTTAAGGCATATGCAGAAGTTCAGCATTGATTACATATTTTATATACTGTAAGAACTTTTTGGTCTGTACTGTAACAGAACTTCCCTTTGAACTACTGTCTACACTTACTGTTTCCTCCCCTTTCCTCAAAAGTTTTAGTGATAATATAAACATGAGCCTCTTTCAACTGAAAGAGATTTTATTTTCTTTGAAATAAAGTACTCCTTTTTTTTGAAAAGCTGCCAAGTCTCTCACTGAAATAATCTTATCTTTTTAAGTTTTTCCTTATACCTTAACACATGTCTACTTAAGTATCGAGAAACTTCTCAGTGCAAGAAAGGCTGTAGAGAGACATAAAAGGTGACAGGAAATTTTTTTGGGGGTATAGATTGCTAAAATAAAAAAAAAAAAGGAAGGGGAGGCAGCATGTGATCTATAGCACTCATATGGGCTCAAGTGGTTAGAGAGGTGTATGCTTGCTTTATTAAAGAAAAGGCAACAGGAGTCTGTCAGGGGTCAGTACATGGTCACTTATGACCTCAGGGGTGTAGAGAGGTAGAATCCTCGTGACGTGATTTGCAAGAGAATGTGTGGGCTTTGATTCGTTCATTTACACAGCATCAGAAAGTAAATAGGATACTGCTTTCTTATTTGATGAAGACTTCAGTCATACAACTCAGGTGTCTTTCATTAAACTTATTTTCTTATCTATCCCTCCATTTTCATATGTCTCTTGCTTATTTCCAGGAGGCTCTCCCTCTAGAATGATGAATCTTATGTGTGAGAAAAGGAGAGTTTTGCTACTACTTGTAAATTTGTTGTCGTATGACACAACCTGTCATTATTTTAATTCTTGCTTTCAAATGAAATGTCTGCCAGTCTATGTGTTGAAATTGTGTATTATTAACAACTACAACCGCAATACCTAGATCTAATATACAACTTTTTATCTATAGATCTCAACCTTTTTTTAAGCCTGAATGAGATTTTGTTCCTTTTAAAACTCACAGAGCCCAGGTAGAAGTGGCTGAGGCAGGATTAAAACAGCATTTATACTGTCTCACTGTTGGGCCTTTTGACAGATGATACTGTAATGGGTGCCTCTTGGGTGCCACTGACTCACAGGCCCAGCATCTACGCGGTGTTGCGTGCAGACTCTCCCACTGCACCCAAAACTTCCCCTGTTCCAACAGGAGGAGGCTTATGGCTTCCTTCTACAATTCCTACAGAAGGATCCTTCTCTGGGTGAGATAATGAGGCTTTTAGTGCCCTTTCCCAGTCAGGTCTTTGTATCTAATGTGAAGAGTGTATAAGACTGGTGAGGATTTAAATCACCGTAGTTTTAAATTCTTTTATATGGAGATACGATACAGCATGAGAACTCCTTTAAGGGAGATCTTCCTAGGTGGATTAGCCTTTTGACATTCAGTAGGCGCTGCTAGCTAGGCACCTTGCCGCTGGAACTATGACATATTTTGAAAAGACAAATACACAGGTAAACAAAATGTTGCTAAACACTTATTTCAGGTGTTAGGTTATTTTGGACTTTTTATAACCTTAGCATCTGTAGCCTTGGGACATCCTGTAAGCACTATGTGGTCTCTTAGATTCAGCGAGAGGTAGGACAGTTTTAATTGTCCCTATCTTGGAATCGAAGAGCCATTGGTGATATGCTGAGTCAGGGGCAGGATTATGGCCCTCGTTTGAACTCCCTTTCCAAACCTTGGCCAGAACACCATACATCTTCCACCTTGATATAGATTTAACATAGAGCTGTATGATTTAACTTGGAATGTCTGTAGGAACAGTAACTAGCAATCTGTGCTCAAGTGGTGGGATGAGAGAGAAAGCAATGATGTTCTTTAATGTGTTAATCTATCCAGTTTATTTAAGCGTGTTCATGAAATTATACTAAGTTGCTTAATTTCTTTTTTCATTTATTTACAGGTCTGCTTTACCTGTAGTGCTGAGCTGTTGCAATAGCTTGTTTTTTTATGACTTGCATCAAGTGTGAAGCTTTCAAAGTCATGTGTTAAAGGTAAGCTAGTTCAATAATATTCTTATTTGTATACGTCTCTAAAAATATCATACGGTTGCAGGGGAAGTTTTCATCACTTAATTGAAGGCTCGGCTCTGTTGATAAGTCACAGTCCTGAGTAAAGGATGTTGTGAAGCAGTATGTGCTCCTGCAGGGAGCTCTGAGAGAGATTTTCTCCCAGTGCTCTCCAATATACCAAGGAAGTGTGCGTACTGCACCAGCTTTTAAAATAGTGCAACCTGATCCTTTCTTTACAGCTCAAAGGGTGGGGGTGGGGAGCGAAGGTGAAAGAATAGTAGCCCAGATCCTCCTTCCCATTTTGGGTTTGGTTTTCTCTGTTGAGTGAAGAGAGCATTAATTGTGCATGACCATTATGAGAAGGGACCCTTTGCTCTCACCCTTCACAGTTCTTGTGACATAGGCCAGGTTTAATCTAGTCCGCGTTAGGAGAAACTAAGTACACTTACAGGGTTATAATGAGCTTCCCCCTCATTTTCATTTTCCCTCACTGGTATGTAAATCATTGCTTGTAAGGGATAAAAATCTGTAGGAGTTACGAAACTGAAGTGATTGCACTAATGTGGAGCTCCTTCTAGGTAGTATGCAATGTTTATGGCACTGCTTAGTGTTGTAAAACTAAAACGAAATAAACTCCAAATCAAAAGAGACTATCTAACATTTCTCTAACTGACTAATAAAAGTAAAATTGACAGACTAAAGTAAATTACTAAAGAAATCTTTACAAACAAGGATAGACAATGTGCAAGTCAGGAAATCGGTTTGCTGGAGTTACGCTTGTGGGTAGGGATTTAAAAATTATCCAGATATAGTAGTTCATATATTTAACTTGGAAAGACTACCAAAATTAATATTTAGTCAGTAGTTGTGACAGCCAATCAGTACACTGTCACACAGTGGAATCTTTGTGAAATTTATTATTTTATAAGAAAGGATGTTCATGCACATACCACGTTCAGCCAGCAACAAGGATACTAAGAGTCCTGAAAAAGTACAGGGGTTTCAATATTCTGTTTTACCAGGTAGTGTTGCCTAGTTTTCAGCATATTTATTTTTTACTTCTTCATGCAGTCTAAAGGCCATATTTCTCATCTGATGAACTACTACTGATTTCCTAATTTCCATTCATCTTTCACAGAAGATTTATTTGCAGCTATAATCCATGCTGAGAGCAATTTTTTAGTCTGTGCTACGTGTATCTTGCATACATGTTATTTACCTATTTTAAAGTAATGCCCTCATTAGCTAATATCATCTATACATATGTGGTATTCAGAATGTTAACTGTACACATAGAAAATATTCAAGAAAACTGCTACAGTACTTTAAAATATTCTGAAAAATATATTACTTTTTATGAAGCATTAATGCCAAACTTGAAAACTGTTCTATCAGACATCCATCAGTGCAGCTAGAGGATGAGAGCCAGAATCCAGAAGTAGGTTCAAGAGAAGGAACTGGGGAAGACAATACTTCTCATTTCCAGATACTAGAAATGAAACCTGCATAAAGATATCTCCACAAATGCTATCAGTCTTCAGTTAGAAGGGTCATGCCATCACTGGCTAGCTGCTGGAAGGAAGAGAGAGTTTTCTTTTCTTTGCCACTTTCCATAAAACACCAGTTACTATAAAAGGATAGCTGGAGCTGTGCTGCTTTCTTCCTGCCCCTCAGGCTCCATTTTTAAAAACTTTTTTTCTCCGCCTGTATCTTATCCATTGTGAATAACTACTGCACTTTCCTGCTGTTAATAGTTTTGTCAGATGGCTGCAACAGTATAAAATGGACATTTCGGATAACTTAAGAGCTGGATTCAGGCTTCTAAAAAGCAGTAACTGGACTTGCAGTCTTGTTAGTTATGCATGGCTGCTGCTTGTTAAAGTGCTACTGTGCAAAAGCTGAAACACTGGAACTGCCTGCTTGCAGAACCAGGAAGACTATGCTGTCTGTATCAGTCAAATTCCAAATGTAAGTTAGTAACACCCTTTACAACCAAAAAGATAGAAACGTGTTTAGAGTTTTAAATGAAAGCTGTAGAAATTCATAGCACAGGCCTTTATGGTCACCAGAGAAATCTGCTTGTTATCATCAGGAATTAGGAGGCTGAGTTTTTTCAAAGAACTGGGGGGAGGGAAGTACAAAATTATATTTAAAAAATAAAAAGTATTGGACGCCAAATGGTACAGTTGAAATGGTCACAGATACAACACTATGGCAGAAGCTGACTGATAATCTTTTTCAAGAGAGAAAAGGGAAAGGAATGGTCATTCAGATAATCCCATGCTAAATTACTCATTTATGTAATTCAGGTAAATAAAAAAAAGCAGGCCTAGATAAATTCCTATCAAACAAACTATATTTTTATAAAACTAAAATAATATTACCTTGATCTTGCAGACCTAAAAAGCCTTTTTATTGTAGCATGAAATTCAGTAAAAACTACCTACTGGATATATTAAAATACAGGTTTCAACCTCCCAGTGAGGTAATACAGTTTCACTTTTCTTTGTACTCTAGTAACCCAACTCCAGTCTCCAACGTTTTTTGACAGTTAAACCATAAGGGGCTATTAATGGAGGAGATATGTGTGTGTGTGTGTGCGCGCGCGCATATATATATATATATATATATGTACCTCCTTCCTTAATGGATTAGTTTAAGACATACATGCAATATAGAAGAAATAGGCTCCTATTTCATTTGCTGAACACTAATACCTTTATGTGTGGGATACTGAAGTAACATTTGTTGATCATCTTGGGGAGTGTGACAGATCTGCAGAACGACTAATACTGATCCCAAGGCCAGAATTTGAGAGTAAAGTGGGTTTGGGCTACACAGAAACTTAGCTTGGGGTGATGGGAGTTGGCTCCCATTTCTGTGCCTCAGTCTATAAGCCATGTCCCTGCCCAAGCTGCTTTTCCAATCCACCACATCTACCCACCTTTTGTTTTCAGAAAACGGACAGTGTTGGCATTTGCTTTATACTGTTGCCACTTTGATTTCTTTCTGTGACAAGCCCCAGAGCTGCAGAAGCAGCCTGCCTGGCAGTAGCACTCAAGCTCGGAGTGCAGCAGAACTAGGGAGCCCTCCAGGAGCCAGTTACAGCTCTCAGTCACTGGCCTACCCATTGCTTGTAGAAGTTAGCATGCTTAAGTTGACATTGATCCCTCAAGGGACTAGCTACCAGCTAAACAAAACTGGAGCACAGGGCTAGCCAAGCATAGATTCTCTGTGACCCTGTGTCAGGACCTGTGATCCTGCTGTAAAAGCCAGCTATGTTACCTCCTTGCCCTCTGAGACTCACAGGGAATCCCCAAGCAAACGGGGAGGGATGGTTATTTACATCCCCTTCATGTCTCTGTCCAACTCCTTTTTTTTTTGGTTTTGTTTTTTTTTGGGGGGGGGGTTGGGTTTGTTTTGGGTTTTTTTTTTTCAAAAACAAGAGATGTAATACTTTAAAGAGGCATAGTTGTTCCCTTACACAGGTTTGTACAACCAAGCAAATATAATTTGCCCATTAATTACAGATAATGGAAAATGTGTAAGTATCTACGTGGTTAAAGAAGCGAGCGTACTGTCGCTGACGGTATCACAACTGCTGTGTGCAGCCTGGAAGGGCAGATGCATTTGCATTTTACTGGTGGGTCAGAATATTTCGAAGCCAGGAGACCTATGAAGTCTATTAAATATACTGAGGGTGGAAATGCTCATTTGCTTGTGCAGAGGAAATAGAGCAAAGATACACCACAGCAGAGAAAGCTAGCAGGACAAAGGAGATACTATTGACTCATTCCAGACTGCCGACTTAGCAGCTCAACTTTGTTTCCTTTTAACTTTTGTAACAGTAGGAGCTCAAAGCTTCTCAGTCTATTTTCTGCACAAATAGAAACACCCAGACTTCAAAAAGCAATACACTTTGAAGAAACCCAAACCATTAACACATTAAAAACTGTGTGTACTACTACACAGGGCTTCACAGTCGCTTGAGTTCTGCAGTGAGTAAATGCCGATGTTTAGTAATAATTTTACACTGCTGCATTCTGGCAAACGGTTCTCGACAAGTATCAGTTTGTAAAACACTTTCTGTTGTTTTTAGTGTGATACGGATTTATTGACTTTGCGGTGGGTAAGTACCACTTCAATATTTTCGCAGACTGAGTAAAAACCCCCTACTTCCCCGCCCCCCGCCAGTAGCATATTGCAACAGGTTTCTAACCCGATAACGTTACGCTTGTAACACTAGGGAAAGCATACGGCATGTGAAATTTAGATTTTGTTCTCGGTGCTTATATCTATTTCCCGTTTAAAAAAAGAAAACGAAAATCAGCTTTTTATTCTCCACTCTGGATGATGAAGTGTACAAGGCCACTGCTATGACAGCTCCTACACTCACGTCTTCCCTGTGCCCAACCCTACCAGGAGCGGGTTCCCGGCCCCCCGTGTCCCCACTTGCTCCCAAAGGGGTATGCAAGACTTGGGACAGCGATTTAACCCCACAGATGTCCCACGCTTACAAATCCACCTCGCCTATCTCACCAGAAATCGCTACTCGAGCATATGGTGCGCGCTTAAAACGTCAGAAGACGTCAGAAACGCCAATTAATCGGCACGGTGTAAACCACCCCGATACTAGAGCGTGTAAGTTTGATTTAACTTTTGAAGTGTTCAGGCTTGGGTTCGGCTTCCCCTCCCCCCCACGCGGAACCGCTCACGGCCCCGGTCGCCGCGCGGCGGGGAGGGGGGGGAAGGCGGGCGGGGCGCCCGTGTTCTGCCTTGGCGTCGGGGGCCGCGCCCCCCCCCCGTTGGCGCGGCGGGCTGTCACTCAGGCGACGTCACAATACGCCTGTGTGAGCGCTGTAAACACTCGAGCGGGCGTGTGTGTGTGAGTGGCGCGGGGGCGCGCCTACCACCCCCCCCCCGGCTCGAGCGCAAGCCCGAGCCGGGGGGGGGGGAGGCGCGCCCCCGCTTGTTTCCCTGCGCGCATGGTAGCGGCACGAAAGGTAGCATCACTGGAGCAGGGGATGATGTAATTCTCCCTCCGGCCAGTAACTGCCTGCGCTTGCACCGATCCGACTGGCAAAGGGGAGGGGGGGAGGTTGTTTTACGCGTGATCGTATCAGCATCTCCTGACGGCGCCCCCCCCCCCCCCCCCCCACTTTAAACAGTGCTCCGCTCATTCCTCCCCCCCACCCGCCGGGGAAGGGGTTGGGGGTGGAGGAGGAGGGGGGGGAGCCCCGCGTCGTGTGTGCAGGGTAAACACGCCGGTGAGCGCCGCGCCGAGCGGTAAACAAGTCTAAGGTGCCCTCCGCCGCACGGCAACTTGCTGCGGGCGGGGTGTCCCGTGTGTCCGTCCCTCCCCCCCCGCACACACACGCACACTTCCCCCTAACAAAAGCCCGTTTAAGATCAGCGTCAGCTTTTGTTCGGCGGGCAGCGGCAAGCGGCCCCTCTCCCGGTCACCTTATTTCACCGGGTTCTCTCCCTTCCTCCCACCCACCACCCCCCCCGCCCAAACCCGCGGGTCCCCCACGCCGCGTCCGCGCATCCCCGCTTGCTCCGTGGCGCTACCCCCCCCCCCACCTCCAACCCCCCCCCCGACCATGTCCCCCCGGAGCGCCTGGTCCCTCCTGCCCGCTCTCGGGGGCAGCAGGCAGGTAGGCGAGCAGGCAGCCCCCCACCCCCCGGCCCCCGTAGAAAAGGCAGTAGCTAAATAGCACTTACTGTCAGAAGGGGAGGGGGGGGAAGCCCTTCTGTCGGTGCAAAAGCAAAATAACCACTCGCAGGACGTTGCCAGCATAGGAGACAGCGAGGAAAAAAAATATAAATAATCTTCCAGTAGCGTGTGTGTGTGTGGGAGGAGGGAGGATTCGCCTTTTAAACGGAGAAAAATAAAATCAAAAAAATAACCGTGTCGTCGTCGTCCGTCGTCTCCCCCCCCCCCCCCCCCCCCGGGTTGCCTTTTTTTGTGCAGTTTCAGCAAAGCTGCGAGGAAGTTGGTCCTTTTGTTCCACTATTTATAGATTGCGTCAACATTGCGAAAAGGAGAAGGCGGAGCGGTGGCACTTACTCCTCGCGGGGGGGCGGGGGGGGAAGGAAGGAGATATCGGGGTGGAGAAGCGGGGTTGGGGCCGGGGGGGGACGACACAGGGACACGGACACAAGCGTGGCACATATAGCAGCGACCTCCGAGCTCGTCGCAACCGCCTCGAACACGGGGGGAAAAGCAGTCGGTGCGGCGAGCGAGGGGGGTGGAAGAACCGAGGAGCTTTCCACGCCCGGCTGCCGCCGCACAGCACCGCCCCGCGGGCGGCGAGGCGAGGAGCGCGGAACCGAGCGGCGGGGCCCCCCGGGCCCCGCCGCTCGGTTCGGCGCTCCTCGCCTCGCCGGTACCCACCCCCCCCTTAATCCCCCCCCCAAACCTCCGTCCCCCTGTAGAAAACCTGTTGCCATCTCTCGGGTTGAAAGCTCCGAGGGCAGGTGCACCGTCCGACCCCGTTTCTCTTATCGAGGTGGCCGAAGGGTTAATTTGTAGAACCGAGTGGCTTCTATAACATTTTAAAACCCCGGGGATCGTGAAAGTTAGAAGCGCCTTCTCCACCGCCACCCGAGAAGGAATTGGGGGGGGGGGGGGGGGGGGTGCGTGCGTGTGTGTTGGAGGGGGGAAAACCGGCGCTATTCTGGCCCAAGGCCAATGTTTCTAAACTCAATGTAAACAAAGAAAACTGCAAACACCAGAGGAGGGCCTTCCACCGCCGCCGAGGCCGGGGAAAGCGTTCCCAAAACGGGTGTCTGAGTTTTACGCACCCCGTCCCGAGCGCCCACGGTCACCCCGGCCACCGCCCACGGGAGTCGGGGACGGGAAGGGGGGGAGCTTTCCGCCGGCGGGGACGGCGCAGGGTAGCAAACCTCAGCCAAAAAAATAAACCTTTTTTTTCTTTATTTTTTGTTCTTGTTTTCAGCTCGGTGTTTTCTCCTTTTTTTTTTTTTTTTTTGGGGGGGGGGGAGCGAGGGCTCCCGCCCCTCCCGCCCCGGGAGGCAGAGCCGCCGTGCCCCGGGCGGGCGGAGGCCGGGACCGGGCTTGCCCGAGCCTGCCGGGCTCTCCCGGCTCCGGCCTCGGGGCTCCGTGGAGCCGCCGCTTTTAACACGCTCGGGGAAACCTTTCCCGGGATTCCTGCTCCGTTGGAGAAACCTGCTGCGTTTAGACGGGGGATAAACCAAACCAAACCCTGGGCTTGCCAGCAGCAAGGAGGCCGGCGGGGTGTCACTGCGGGGTTAGAGAGGAGCTGGAGGGAAGGAGGAAGGCTGGAAGCGTACGTGACTGCGGCACCGGTTGTGTGATCGCCCTAAAAACACCCGTGATGGACACGCGGGCGATGCGTGCGCCCAGCAGATACAGCCGTCGGAGCGGGCGAGGTTTGCATTTGGGTTTTGTCATTTTATTCCCCCCCCCCGCTCCTTGTTTATGTGAAATCTATGGGCGGATGATTTCCCCTCTTAGTTACGCTTCGTGCCATGGGCTGCCTTGCCTTTTCTTGGGGGAGAGGGCGAGTCCCTCGGAGGTGTCCCCCTCCCGCCCCAGCCCACGCACGGCCCCTACTCGCTGCGGCGCGGCGCCGGGGAGCGCAGGTAATGGTCGGGGAAGGCTCGGAGCGAATAAAACCAAAGGCGCTAGCGTGGGTCCTTGCTTGGTGTGTCCCCTGGAAAGCCCTGACCCCGGGCTTTCCTCTCCTCCTTCGTGCTTCGCAGCCAGGTCTCCGTCCCACTTGGCTGTCCTTGCGCCAGAACACGAGGCTTGCTCGTCCTCCGTGGGCTCTCCGTGGGGACTGCGGCTACTCTTTTCCTGCTCTGCCATGGTTTAAAAAAAAAAAAAAAAAAAGAAAAAAGAAGGAAAAAAAGAAAATAACAAAAATTACTTGGTCCGAAGACGGACAGTGTTCGGTGTCGCTCAAAAGACGGCTTGTCTTTTGCGCACAAAACCCGTGGCAAAAGCGAATTCTTTTAAAACGCCCTTTGATGGTGTAAAAGTTGACCGGTGGTGGGAAGTAGTAAATAGCGGTAACAAAGAATAGACTCAAACTGTGAAACTATGAACGGCGAATAAACCCTTCCTGGAAAGAACTGAGCTGCACAGAGAGGAGGTGGGCAATTCGCTGGCTGCTTCCCTGAAAATGTAGAAGAAAATGGGAGTGTGACGCGCTGGCACTATTTAAAAAAACAAACAAACAAACAAAACACGCCTCTGAGATAGAAGATTAAAAAAAAAAAAAGTAGCGTTGTGCTGGACGTGGGCGAGGGAAGATAAAAGCGAGAGGTGGAAGGCATGAGTACCAAAAAGCGGGCACGCCTGTCCCCAGCCCTGCCCGATCCTCGGACGGCAAAAGCCTTCCCAAATGTTGCAACAGCGCTTTGGAAGCCTCTAAAGAAAAGCTGAATTGTTCGAACTTAGGTAACTTAAGGAAACTCGTTATGACCTACATTGGTGCTCTGAGTCAGCAGCAGCCGCAGCCCCGGCGGGTCCGGCCGAGCTCCCGCCGCCGCCGCGCACCCCGCACCGCGCACCCCGCACCCCGCGGGCGGGGCCGCCCCGCGCACCCCCGCGCACCCCCCGGCTTTCCAAAGAAACTCGCCTGGATCGAGACGGTTTCACTTCTGCCGTCAGGAATGCCTCCGCGGGTTTTGTTTTTTGTTTGTTTGTTTTCTGTTTGTTTGGTTTTCTTTTTTTTCTTTAATTATTTTTTGCAAGTTTTTTTTGTTGTTGGGTGTTTTTTGGTGGGTTGGGTGTTTTTTTTTTGTTTTCAGGTTTGCGGACAGAGCAGCGTGCCTGCTCCTGTGGTGGTTTCCCAGCTGGTTTGTGAGGGGGAAAGATAAGCAGATGACAAGGGTGGTTTGTGGGTTTTTTTTTTTTTGTCGTTTTTTTTGTTTGTTTTGTTTTTTCCTCCAAGTTTTTAAAAGCTGTACTTTATTTTCTGAAAGGATACCGAAAGGATACCGATTGTTTGCTGCACCGGGCTCTAGACGCCTAATAGGGAAAAGTTACTACGTGTTGCACACTGCTTTGCTCTTAAGATAGGCAAGGAAGCTCTGAAGTTCCTATCAAAACCTCACCAAAGAGCTCTCCGTATTCCTCCCGTAATGTAATAAAAAAGCAGCAACGATTAAGCTCCAAACGTCCACGTTCTCAAAACTCGTAGTTTAATCCGGTTTGCAGCGAGCTCGGACACTTACACCGACCTTTTATTAAACGCATCAGGGGAAAAACCAAACATGTTTTAACATCTTGATTCAAGTAATGAGTGAGCGACGTTACCGCATCACCCCAGCCGGGCGAGTGGGCAGAATCAGGCAGTCAGCTTTTTCTTTTATATTCCAAATGACGAAAGAGTCGAGATGAAATGACCTCAAAAAAAAAACCCACCCCAAAACTCCGCCTTTTGGAAAGAAGCGCTGGCTGCCTCTGCCTCGCCCCCAGCCCGCTCCCCATCAATTCTCACTTCTCATTGAGCGACACGCCGTTGACATCAGCCGGCGAAGTGAAACGACAAAAGTCAGCTCAAAACGCCTGGATTTTCCTCCCAGGCGTTTCCAGGGCTTGCGCACCGGTCCGAGCGCCGCTCCGGGAGTTACTGGCGTCATTACTGAGCTATATTTTTGCAAACTTTGAGGTTTTTATTGGCCAAATGCAGCACCTCGACGCGTTTCAACATGGGACGGAGAAATCAAATCAATTTTTCTTCCCTTTATTTAAAAAAAAAAAAAAAAAAAAGGCAAGCCACATCCACAGCAGTGGTGGGGAGCTGATGTGATGCTCTTCACTAACAACTTTTAGCAGCTGTGCGTTTCCTGCAAGGGTGATATTTTAGTCTCCCCTCTTAAGAAACCAGCGAAATTTGGAGATAGCGATCGAAAGCAGCTCCCCGTGCCCCAAAGCAGCGGGGGGTGGGGGTGGGGGGGCGGGAAGACGCCGGCTCTGATTTTGGGGGTCGGGTTGTTTCTCGGTGAGGGAAACGGCACCTCTCCCAGCCCCGCTGGCCGTGGGTTTGCAGCCGGACACGGGGGGACGGACGGTTTGCAGGGGGGACGGAGATCGCCCCGCCGTGGGGATGAGCCACGGTCACGCAGCCCCCCTCGGGCTCGGCGCTGGGCGGGTGCTGCCAACCGGCGCCAAATAAAGTCAACGCCTTCGCCTGCCTGGTTTGGGTTTTTTTTTCCTTTTTTTTTTTTTTTTTTCTTTCAGAGAACCCTAAAAATTCCCCCCGTGGTGTCACGGAAAGAGAGCGGCAGTAACCGCCACTTCAGAGCTCTCCTTGCTCGCAAACCCCAAATGTCAAAGGCAGGGGAGAAGGCGTTAGTGCTTCGGGAGGGGAAAGGAGAAAAAAAAAGGAGAAAAATTACATATAGCCGGGGAGGAGAGGGGTGCGAGGGAAGGGGGGGGCGGAGAAGGGTTTTAGCTGTGCCGGGCGCGTCTCCACTTCCAGCGAAGTCGGAGCGACTCCGGCGTCCCTCCCTCCTCCTCGGCGAGAGTTGCTCGGGAGTTTCTCCGGGAGCCCCGCGGTTTCCCCCCGGCCCCGGCGGCTGCCGGCCGCCCCCCGCCCCTCGCCCCAACGCCCCTGGAGGGTTGGGGAGCCCCGCGGGGGGAGGCTGGGGGGGGCGAGGGAAGGCGGCGGAGCCCCCTCCTTTCCCCCGACCGGCTCTCCATGCGGTCAAACCCGCAGAATGGGCTGGAAAAGCGAGGTTTTGGGGAAACCTGTGGAGGGAATGGACGTGATCTGCGCGTCAAAGCAAGGCTGAAGGATCCGCAGCCGCAGTTAACACGAGTCATTTCTACCGAGATTTTGGGGCTTCTTTTTTTTTTTCTTTTTTGGTCTGGAAACTTTTTTTTTTGTTGTTGGTGTGTATCTAGAGCTGCGTAATTTCGTAATTATTTTTTCAGACATCGTTGTCTATATCCAACGCGTGCGACCAGATTGTTAAAGACTGGATGATTTTTTGCTCATACCGACTGGATCTCTGCGCGATTTAATTCACCCGGTGCGCCTCATCGGGTTTCTGTTACCGAACAAACTAAGCTAGCTGAGCAGGCTGCGGTCAGCTCCGTGCTGCTCTGTCTTGCAGGACTGAAGAGGTACGATGCAATGGATGCAAAATGATTGTTGCCTTTCAGGGTGTTACCGAGGTTAAATGAAAGTCCCGCGACGGTAAGACCAAAGAACTGGTAGCTGTCCAAGAAGAAAATCGTTATTTTTAATTGAGCCGAGGTTTGGGGTTTTTTTTTTTCTTCCTTTTTTTTCTTTTTCTTTCCCAGCGTGGCTGGAAAGTGTCTTTGTTCTGTGAAAATTAGTGGAGGCTTTAAAACGTTCTCGTCATGAATGACTGGCAGGAGGATCTTTACAGCAAATAATGACAACGTTTAGCTAAAGAAATACAGTAACTTGGGTTTGGATAGCGGTGTCCCAGCGACGACTTATCTTTTTCTGTTTGGTTTTTTTTTTAATTTTTTTTTTACCCTTTTTTTTTTTTTTACCTTGAACGATGTCAGGGCTGTGGCCAAGAGCAGGGACTGTCATTTCAGAAATGCCACCCCCCCCGTGACCCCCGAGCCACCTCTGGCCGGCGAGGGGCTTCTCTCCAGCCTCAAATGTTCAATATCTCTCCCCTTTTCGTTCCCCAGTCCAAAGATTTGGCCGGTAACAACTAAATCTCTGCGCGACGGCTCGCTTCCCCGCCAGGCTCAACATCCAGCTCATCCCCTCGATGTCAGGTTTCTGAGCGTCCTGTTTTCAGACACCTTTTTCGTCGGAGATGTTGCCAAGCCCATATTTTTGTGTCCCCTCTCCCGCCCCAGTGGCACCGAGGCTACCGGTTTCATCTCTTGTCAAACTTGGCGTAGATTTGGGTGTAAACTGAGGTGGTTTGAGCCCTGCGGGCGCCTGTGGTATCTTCCTATTTGGCATCATTAAATTCAGCGGGTTTAAATCCCGTCGTTAAAAATACGAAATGCAACGCTCGGCACTTTTGGTGTCAGCTGGTACTTTTATTTCTCTCGGCACATAGGGAGTTATTTCACATATAGAAAGAAGCGAAGAATCGCCTCCTTTTAGCAGGAGGTCAGACGGTGCGATTAAGCAAAAAAGTTCAGAGAGTCGGAAAAGGTTGGAATATCGCTGGGAAAAAAGCAGCAACAACTGGGTTGGTTTCTTTTCTTTCAAGACTAACCGCCTTTTCGACTTGAGATAATTGCTTCTTCTCGGTTAGCTACTCCTCCGGGAAAGGCACCGAGCTGCCGAGGGGCCCGATTCTGCTCCCCCGGAGGTCACCCGGGGAGGGGGGGGGCGGGGTCCTGGCGCTCAAGCTGTGCCTAAACCCAGCCTTGGGTCAGGCGAAGCGGGGCGGGTTGCGGCGGGCAGCCCGCGGCACATCTCCTTCCCAGGCTAGTTTTGGCTTCCGGGAAAATGAGTAGTTACTGTAAAATGTTCACTTTGCTCGGATGGAAACTTTCCGGTGTATTGGATATACGTAAAGAGAGAAACGATAATGACGCCACCTCGAAAAGTAACTTCTGACTCCGTGAAAAGCACGAAAAACTTTCAGGACCCGGCGGTTAATGACAGCCATTTCCATCCCGCTCCGCTGAACCCCAAACGCCCGCGTTTGGGGGAATTTCAAGCTTTTCCTTTCCGATCACCCTTGGAGAGCGGGGGAGCCCTCCTTTAGCCCGCCCCCCCCCCCCCCGTCTCCCCCGTCCCCTGGTCCACGGGGACCGCCGAGGCGCCGTCTCCATCGCCCCCGCAGGTTCCCCCGTGGGGCGGCAGGGGCTCCCCGCGGCCGGGATTCGTTTTACCCCCGCTCCCCGCCGTGTGCCCTTGGCCGCCCTGAGCGGGACGGAGGGACCGGGGACCGCCGGGCTCCGCGCCGCCACCGCTGCCACCTGCGCGGCGCTCCCCAGCCGGGACGAGCCGTTCTGCAGGGTTGCAGCTACTTTCAAGTCACTAATGCTTCTTAGTTATTGCCTTTTTTTTTTTTTTTTTTAAATTGTTTCTCTGCACCAGCCTCTTATCTTTTTCTCGCAGACACTCGAGCCAGTGAAACCAGTGGGCGTGCAGGCAGTTGCAGCAGCCCGGAGATCTCGGTTTTCTCCCCCTCTCCTCTAAATGCTGCTGTTAAAACGCTGGTGGTGTGGTGACTCGTCTCCAGCTGCTGCTGCTGGTCAGTATTTACCACCAGGCAGTCATTTATCTCTCGGGTTCAGCTTATTTTTTTTTCCTTTTGCAAAATGCAGAAGAAATTTGTGTTCGGCCATTTTCTGCAAACTTGACACCCCGAACTGCGGGTTTGTCCGTGCTCGGACTTTCCTGGGGGAGCTGAAGCGTTTGCTGGCGTTGCCCTGCATACGGTGACTCTGCAAACGGTACAGCTGGGCTTGCAAAGCACCTCGTGGGTCCCATCGGCAGAGCCCTCGGCTCCTTTCCCCCGCCTGTGTCTCTGTGACGGTGGCCATGAGCTGTCCCGGGGGACGATTAACCCTTCCCGTGTCCCTGGGGCTGTCACCGAGGGGGTGCACTCGCCAGGTCCCTCCGTTTCGTGCTGCCTGACTGGTACCCGGGGGGCGAACCCTAAGGCAAGCTGGGGGATGCGTGGGAGGAAGATGGGTACCCGCGGAGGAGCTGTGGCAGCGCTGGGACAGTGCTGGTACTATGCTGGGACAGTCTATGGTTCTGCTGGGAAAGTCTGGCACAGCACTGGGACAGTCTGTGGCTGTGCTCGGGCAGGGCTGGGATAGTTGGGACGGTGCTAGGACTGTCCTGGGACAGTGCTGGGACAATGCTGGGACAGTCTGGGACTGTCCTGGGACAGTTAGGATAGTGCTGGGACAATGCTGGGACAGTGCTGGGACAGTCTGGGACAGTTAGGATAGTGCTGGGACAATGCTGGGACAGTGCTGGGACAGTCTGGGACTATCCTGGGACAGTTAGGGTAGTGCTAGGAAAGTGCTGGGACAGTGCTGGGACAGTGCTGGGACAGTGCTGGGACAGTTAGGGTAGTGCTGGGACATCCTGGCGTGGTGCTGGGACTGTCCTGGGACAGTGCTGAGGCAATGCTGGGACGGTTGGGACAGTGCTGACACAGTCTGGAACTGTCCTGGAACAGTTAGGGTAGTGCTGGGACATCCTGGGATGGTGCTGGGTCTGTCCTGGCACGGTCTGGGGACAGTGCTGGGGTAATGCTGGAACAGTTCGGGCAGTGCTGGGGCAGCCTGGGACGATACTGGGACAGCTGGGGCGGCGCTGGGCAGGCTGGGAGAGGGCAGCGGCAGGAGGCAGGAGGAGCCGGGCCGGGCCGGGCCGGGCCGGGCCGGGCGGGCAGAGGGAGGCACGGAGAGCGCACCGGGGACCCCCGCTGCCCCGTCCCGTCCTGCCTCGCCCGCGGGGCGGCCGCTGCGGAAGGTCCGTGCGGGGAAGGGCTGCCCCGCCGGGGCTGGCGCCGGGCGCTGCGGGCAGCTCTGCCCGCGCTCCTCACAGCCCGCCGCCGCCCCTCTCCGTGCTCTCCGGTAACGCGGGGCTGCCGTCCTGCGGCGGGCGCTCAGGAGGTGTCCGCAGCCCGCACCTCCTCCAGGTAAACATCGGTATCCAGCCCAGAGCTCGAAAAGACGGCTGATAACATCAACCCCTCCGGGCCTCTCCACAGCTGCACCCGATACACCCTGTGGTTTCCTCCCTCGTTTTTTGTCTGTGCGTCCCCGTCCCCGTCCCCGTTCTGGGGACACCGGGCCGCCCCCCGCCCCGCCACTCTGCTACCCGGCGCGGCACCAGTGGCTGTTCCCCCTCCGGCTCGGTGGGGACCCAAAGTGCTCCCGCCTGACAGACCTCCTTCCACCCCTTCTTTTGTGGTGACAGAATCGGGCCCGTTCTCTGGAAATGAAGGGGCAAAAGGCAAAAATGGAAAAAACTGCCATAAACTGTTTTTTAATTTTTTTTAAAAAAAGTAGAGTTATGTTTGCAACTCAGCTGTGGCCTTTTAGAGCTCCTGAGCAAGCTGAAAGCTGCTGGAGCACCTTATGTATCTGTGAGTATGGGACAACAGTTCCAGGACAATAACTTAGACTTATTATATAGAGTTCCGTATAAAATTATATCAATGATATCAATACTCATCTATTGAAATTGAAAATTATTTGTACTCTGAAATGCCGGTGGCTCCAAAAAGGTGCTTTCTTCATTACTTTTGCTTAGTGATATAAAATGCAGTTCTTTCTTGGCCACATGCATTTAGTGGGCCAAATTCATTAAAGATGTGTGTTTTGCACAGTCCCACAGGACAACTTTAATCGCCGGTGAAATTTTATTTGACTTGGTAATGTAACAGTGGGGATTTGACTCATCAAGATGTAAATTAAGAGTAAACACAGAAAAAAATGTTTCTTTGCATACATCTGAATGTATATTTCCTTGTTTTAATAGACTAATTAATATTACTTCTCAGTCATAAATTAATAAATGCTCTAGAGGGAGTTCAGGGAAGAGTAACCAAAATGATTAGTGTCCTAAAGGGCTGATGTATGGGAAAACTTTGTTCGATAGCTGTAGTATACATCTGCATAGATAGAAATGGAAGTAGTTTGGGTAATGAAACGTATGTGTTTGTGGCCAGGGAGGTTTGCAATGTGCGAGTGTAATAGTGCTGCTCCTGCTGAAGTGCTTCCTTTGGTAGCAATGCTCAGCGCTTAAGGACAAGCCTAGGTTCCAGCCTAGCATTCAAACTCGTTTTGGGTCATTGCTTCAAGGTATACAAAGTCTAGAGAGAAATGAGATTTCAGAAGCTTCACGTGCTTGGCCTGTTGTATTACCTACCTCTACGTGACTTCATGTGCAACTATGTATTTGTCACTCTTCTGAGAGTCCAGATTTTCTCACATATTTCGCAGCACATTGAAACACTTGGTTTGGAACTTTGTATCCCACCTTACAGGCTAGGTCCCTCGAGTCTGGGTACGGTAACATCTAGCTTACAGGTACTGTACCAGTAATGTCTCTTTTTCCTTATACTGCAGTCATTCTTCCCCATAAAGAAACAAAAGGGTGTTGGGGAAAACATCTGAAGGAGAAGAATATGTCCTCAGGATTATCATTTCTTCATGTTAATAGGTATTTTTTAAATAATTTTTTTTTAATCAGTTGTTACACCCTGTTCTTGTTTGTATGTTGCCTACTCAGCTTATAAGCTTACTTTGGTAAGATCATTTTTGGGGAGTCCAGAAACTGCCTAACTCATTATAGTAATTCCGTATACTGACATACAGTGATTATGGAGGGTTGTAGCATGCTTATAAAATGTGATAGTCATGTCATAGCTACGATGGCCTAAGGATGTAAGCAAGATGGATAAAAATTACAGGATGTTATATGAAAAGGAAGTCTTCTTAGTTATTGAAAGCATGTCGGTGTAAAATGATATTCAGAAAGTTTTTGCTCATCACAAAATAGTTACTTTAGTAAATGCAGCTTGCCTTTCATTACAGCTCAAGTGAGTGGCTCAACTACGTGTGGCACCACAAAAACTGTAGCTAAGTTAACTAAATCAACACACGTTTGTGTAGACCCTTGCTTTGCACATGTAACGCACAACCATTTCTCTTACGCATCAGCTGCATCTGATGCAGATCTCAGGAAACAGACCAGCAACACCTAATTCACTGCCCGGAATTATGTTTAGTTCAGAAACTTCGGCAAAGCTTTCCACATGAGACTCTCAGCCATCTGAGAACATCTTGAATTATTTGGTGCTTGAGTAGCTCAGATGGGACCGTAAGTCTGGATCCCCAAATGGCATCTGGGATCCTTGGACATCTGACTCCTGTTTAAATATTTTTTTGTTGGGTAGCAGGAGGTAAGTGTCCGAGTAGCTTTGGATTTTGAGTCTCTTTTTTTTTGATTAGGCATTATGTCAAAGATCTCTCATTGCATCTGTAAATGTACATTTACTAGAAGGTAACCCTGGACAAGAATATCCTCCTTCTAATGAAGGAATTTCAGCTGTTCTGGTCTAGTGTCCTGCACTGCACTATTAGAGTACTGGGCTCCATTTTGTAATTGGCAGGAGGTGAGAGTATTTTAGAACAGGAGAGAAGCGTCAGTCTGTTAAAAAGGTACTCAGAGCCTCCAAGGTTTATCCTGTACAACTTCATTTGGAAGGAAAAAGAAGAAATCTCAGAAACAGTGGAAGAAACTATGGAGAGAGAAAGTGAAAAAAAGTGGGGTGGGAGGGCACAGCAAGAATAAGAAGAGGGAGGCATGGGTCTGAGATATCCAGGGTCATATATAAATCAATAGACAACTGGGCAGCTTACATAATGCTCTCAAAACTTATGTTGTAAATAATATGGCAATAGAAAGAATCGTGGTCTAGGGATATTCTCACGAGTATGGGAAGGTGGAAGTTTTGTGCTTGTCTTCAGGAGGAACTAGTTTCAGCTGCACTAGAACCATTCACTAATGCAGTGCCACTCAGAAGGACTTACCTGAGTACAGTTATTATGTCTTTATAATAATTTTGGGAAGAAATTACTTTTAATTGTTGTCATAATTAAAATAGTTACTTTCATTACATTTATTAATTTATTTCTAAATTTGCATGGCTACTGCAGGAGCAGGTACAGTATATGACATACATCTGACTGACTGGCCTATCTCAACATCTAAGGAAAATCAGCTGCTTGCCCACCTCATGCCAAGTTTGAGTGAAGAAATGGGCCTTGAGTGGTCTCCCAAAGCTCAACAGATTGTGGGTCAGTCGAGGGCTTCCTATCAGTCAGGAAGCAATCTGCACAGGGGCCTTCCCATAACAACAAATGCCTTCCCAGAAGGTCTCACTGAGGAATTATAATTCATAGTAGTCTGCCTGAATGTGTTTTATCATGCAGAAGGCAATTATGTGGAAATAGTTTGAAATATACAGGTTATTGATATCACATGGGTATGCATGCTAATTTTGTCGGCTGACTGAAGAAACAAGACAAGGCTAATTAGCAGAATTAGTTTTTTTAACAGTAGCTCTGAACATTCTCCTGCCAGAATTGCTGCCCTCAAAGAACTTTCTGGAATACATGCATGCACTGGCCACCCTACTACAAAAGTTGTCTACTGGGAAAGTTTGTGATTGTCTCTACTCCTTCCTTTTGGAGCCCTACATCTCCGAGGAAAGAAAATAAGCACGTTTTATGAAACCCCCCTAAAGTTTGTGCTTGATATTTTAACTTCCCTTTGCAATGCAGCTGCTGCATTTGCACGTGTGGGAATCTGGTGAGCCATACAATCTTAGGCTAAGGATTTCTATTCACTAGGGATTAGCTGAACTGTTTTCCTAAATCAGTCACCAGATCTGGATTCCAAATTAACGAAGTGGTGCTGAGCAATAATGTAGACTCTAGGTAGCAGCCTTGCAAATTTATTCAATGAAAGCATTATAAAAGCAGGCTGTCTAACTGCCTTAGCTTTAGTGCAGTGAACTCTGAGAACTAGCGGACTTACTGAATTTGTAACAAGTAAAAAGCTCAGGTTCATTCAGCTCCAAGGATGCTGAATGAGAAATGCTGCTCTTTGCACAATTGCTCTAAACACCACGACTCACAACAAAAAGTTTAGAAGATGCAGAGTGACTGTATCCTAGAAAACAGTGTTAGAAGGGACCTCAGAGATCATCGAGCTTCTCCCTATGCCCTGATGACCTGCTATCCCTCTGTCTTTTCCATTTGTCTAGCCTGTTCCTAAAGACATCCAGGGGTGGAGATTTCACACACCCCTTATGCAGTCTGTGCCAGTGTTTAACCATCCTTCATGTTGGAAGCCTTTTCGTGGTGTGTTTTCTGTAGTCATCTGGAGACTAAATCACACCAGTCCTCTTGCCTTTTCTTCATAGGTGTAATTTTTTTTGACCTCTGACAATTCTTATCTCTCTTTTCTGAAGAGATTCTGTCCAATTTCTCTTTTGCCATATCTCAGACTAGACTCAGTATTCCGTCTAAGAGCTTACCACTACTGAGGGAGCAGACAACTCGCGTCTCCTAAAGGCTGGCTTACTCTTTATGTGTGCCACTGTGGGGTTTGCTTTTAATTGCAGCAGCACAGTTGATTATATCCTGTCTGTGCTCCCCTAACTCCTTTCTATGGGGCTGCTGTCCTACCAATTCTTGCCTAGCCTGTATTTGTGCAGTGCAAAAGTGCAGGACTTTGCATATGTCCGTGTTGATTTGCTACCTATTTTTAAGACCATTTCTCCAATTTGTCAAGATAATCAGAATTTCAGTCCTATCTTCCAGTGAGCTGGCAGCCTCTATTAGCATGGGATTATCTGCAGTAATGGGTAAGCATATTTTATCTTCCCTCATTCAGGTTGTTAATGGAAACACTGAGAAGTCCCAAATTTAGCACAGATTCCTGGGGAATCCCACTCTGAACATCCTTCCATTTCAGTAACTAACCATTGATAAATACTTCTAGTGAATGACTTCCCAGCCAGTTTGTACTCATCCTATACTAGTTTCCTCTAAACTGTCTTAGGTAGAAGAATAATAAATGTCAGTGTCAAAAACAGTCAAGATATGACACCTCCTGCTTCTCCCATCTGTTAGCCTGTTGCAGAAGGAAACTAGATTAGTATGTCACCACCTAGTCTTATCCAGAAAAGACTATATATCCTTAATTCAAGCCTTTATGAGTCCTGGAGCAAGAGTTCCCAAACTACGGCCTCAAGTGAAGGTGCTGCCTATGAGGGGAAGCACCAACCTCACTGAAATAAAACTGGAGAAGTGGGGCTCACAAGCTGAAGTACATCTGTCAGGGTTCATGTGGTGTCACAGTCTGGGCAGTGGGGCTGCTAGAGCAACCTGATGTGCGACACTGCCCTAGAGCCTTTTTCCATCTGTCTTTACTACAGGTGAGCGTGGTGTCTTGAGACCCTGGTGTTTGAGCCAAGTGACATTCAGATGCTATTTGTAGCAAAAGAAAAAGAAAAGAGTTGGATCCCTGGAACACACCAAAAGAAAAATAAACTACGAAAATATGACTTTTCTTCAGATATGTGATGAAAGTACACTGAAAATGTCCTGCACAGGGACAGGGGAAATGCAACATGCAGCCAGAGGTCTGAAACCTACAGTCATTCACTTGGTCATCCTCAGCAGGGCATGACAAGATGAAAAAATGTTAGGGAAAACTTGATATACATTAGTATAATTTATATTTAGAGGTGTACAGTGTACACCATGTCACATCACACTTTGTAGTCAGAAGAGAGGAGTAGGTACTTTGAGTATACAATTCACCTAATCTGTTTTAGAGAGGAGTCGCACCCAGAAATGCCCACTTATGTAGAGCATGGTCTGACAGGTCAGAAGTAGACATCTGTATTTTAGATGTCTGATGTTAAGTTATGCAATTTTTGCTTTTTGTGTCAGGAGCATAACGAGTCACTTCTGGTCTCTATTCGTGGAGGCAAAATCTCCATATTGGGAATGTCCCATTGATCTGGATTTTAGGAAAGCTTGATTATCGGCAGGGCACTATTTAAATGTACAGTATCCAAATGCTTCTTGTTATAACCCCATATATAATAATGAGCTTTTTATCTGCTGGACATATGACTTCTCTTATAACTGCCATCATTCCTCTTGTTGCCTAGCTAAGAATTGCAGGTTTAGATAGAGCCTCTCTGAGTCCTGAGAAAATCTTAAGAGGAAGGAAGGCTTTATGGCTCACATTGGGGAGTTCCTATTAAGAAATTGCCACTGTCAGAGTTCTTGTCATCAAAAAGCCCTATCTGTGAGACATAGAAGTTAATCTCAATAGATTTCTAATGCAGATTTACTATGTAGTGTTAAGCGCCTGTGCAGATACTTATTCAGAGTTTAAATCCAATGTAGTTTACTTCACTTGGTTGTTCCAGATTAATTTTCTCAAAGCACCTTGTGTAGACAAATCCTGAACATGTCTTTGACCTGATAACAGAGCTAAACCATCTGTGCTACAATATCTGTGGATCCGGATGGTGAGTGTCACTGATGGAGTTCCAGAAGACAGTGCCTGACCCAGAGCCACTGGCTTCTACGTTGCTACTGGAGGGGTTATAGAAGCCAAAAACGGCAGGGGGATTTTATTGTAATCTGATAGATCTGATGACCTTGTTAATTTATAAGGTCACGAATATTAAAGTCTGCTGGCATGTGTGACTACTCTTTTAGGCTTGGTAAACAAAGCCCAGTATGCTGAACAACAATTTTCAAGGGGGTTTTCCTAAGGCACAGGGAAGAGCCATTGTATGTATCCAACTATAGCAGTATGCAGAGCATAAGACACACCATTTACACTAGACTTTCCCCCCAGAGTTCTATGATGCAGATAAGACTGTCCTGGAGCTGAATTGGGAAATTCAAGTGAGTACTAAAACTTGGTGAAAACTCATAAGAAATAGGTAACAGTAACGACAATTAATTGCAGAAAGGAAGAGGCATAGACAGGTGAAGCCCACACAGATGTAAAACAACACTTGGGTTTAAAATGTTAATTGCCACGTTTATGTTTCTCTTCCTCCCAAGCATTGCTTTGCTGGAATGCTCCTTAGTATTGCCATAAGACCCCATGGAAGTGATCTGCACATGCTTGGGCCATCTAGAACAAATTGCAAGGTATTTTTTTGACCCTGGACACAAAGTAATTGAAATATAATGTCAGAAAATTGCCTTAATTCAGAGCAAATGATTGGCATAATTTCTGAACCACATTAGAAGATTATGAAGTTGCCATTTTCATGGTAATCCCCCAATCCATCTGTTTTGAAAAGGTTGAAGAATGAGATCATACTTCTCGGTCTGTGTTAACACTATTCTGCAGGGAATTCACTGAAGAAAAAGCGATCTTTACATATGACAGAGATGATACTGGTGCATGCTTTCAAGTTTTCTTTGATACCTTTGTTTCTGGGAATTTACAGGCAATTTAAAAAGATACAAAAATACTGCATGAAATTGCATGCACAGTTTTGTATCACTCTTTGCTAGGTAATATGCATATATTTACTATACTAAGTAATTAATGTGGCTGTAAATGCAAGACTGCTTTTTATACATTAAAATGATGACATTCCTCAGTTGGTATTTACAGATTCACTAAAAATGTAGTTATGCACTTTTTTTAATTTGCAAGTGGTCCCCTCCCCCCTCCTCTGATAAATAACACAGGAGCACTAGTGACAACCGACACGGAGAAGGCTGAGCTACTCAGCAATTTTTTTTCCTCAGTTTTCAATGGTAATCTCTCTTCCCACATCTCTTAAGCCCATGAACTTCAAGGCAGGGACTGGAGGGATGAAGTCCCTTCCATTGTAAGTGAAGATCAGGTTCAAGACCACCTGAGGAACCTGACCATATATAAGTCAATGGGATCCGAAGAGCTGCACACCAGGGTCCTGAGGGCTGATGTTGCCAAGCCACTCTCCATCATCTTAGAAAAATCGTGGCAGTTAGGCAAAGTCCCCTGTGACTGGAAAAAAGGAAATTCCATGTCCATTTTTCAAGAGGGTAAAAAAGAGGATGCTGGTAACTACTGACAAGTCAGGCTCAGCTCTGTGCTCAGTAAGATCATGGAGCGGATCCTCGTGGAGGATATATTAAAACACATGGAAGACAGGGAGGTGATGAGAGAGATCCAGCATGGCTTCACCAAGGGCAAATCGTGCCTGACTCATTCAGTGGCCTTGTGCCATGAAGTGGTTGCATCAGTGGACAAGGGAAGAGCTACGGCTGTCATCTACCTGGACTTCTGTAAGTCCTGTGATATGATTCCCCACAACATTCTTACCTCTAAATTGGAGAGATACAGATGTGATGGATGGACTGTTAGAGGGATAAGGAGTGGACTGGATGGCCATGTCTGAAGAGCTGGAGTCAATGGCTCAATGTCCAAGCAGAAACCAGTAATGAGTAGTGTCTCTCAAGCAGTCTGTACTGGGACCAATATTATTTAATATCTTAATAAATGACATAGACTGTGGGTTGAGTGCACCCTCAGAAAGTTTGTAGATGACACCAAGCTGAGCAGTGCAGCTGATTCACTAGAGGAAAAGGATGCCATCCATAGGGACCTTGACAGACTTGAGGAGTGGGCCCCTGCACACCTCTTGAGGTTCAACAAGGCCAAGTGCAAGGTCCTGCACATGGGTTGGGACAATCCCCAGTATCAATACAGGCTGGGGGATGAAGGGATTGAGAGCAGCCCTGCGAAGAAGGACTTTGGGATATTGGTGGATGAAAAATTGGACACAAGCTGACAATGTGCGCCTGCAGTCCAGAAAGCCAACTGTATCCTGGGCTGCATCAAAAGAAGCGTGGCCAGCAGGTCAAGGGAGTTGATTCTGCCCCTCTACTCCGCTCTCATGAGACCCCACCTGAAGCACTGTACCCAGCTCTGGGGTCCTCAGCACAGGAGAGACATGGACCTGTTGGAGTGGGTCCAGAGGAGGGCCACAAAAATGATCCGAGGGCTGAGGCACCTCTCCTATGGGGAAAGGCTGAGAGAGTTGGGGTTGTTCAGCCTGGAGAAGAAAAGGCTCCAGAGAGACCTTATTGCAGCCTTTCAATATACAAAGGGGGCCTGTAAAAGGCAGAGAGACTTTTCACTTAGGCCTATAGTGACAGGACAAGAGGTGACAATTTTAAACTGAAAGAGGTTGTGTTCAGATTGGACATAAGGAAGAAACTTTTTATGATGAGGATGTGAGGCAGTAGAACAGGTTGCCCAGAGATTGTGGATGCTTCATCCCTGGAAGTGTTCAAGGTCAGGTTGGATGGAGCTATGAGCAACCTGGTCTAGTGAAAGGTGTCCCTGCCCATGGCAGGGAGGTTGGACTAGATGATCTTTAAAGGTCCCTTCCAACCCAAACTATTCTGTGATTCTATGATCTATTTTTAGAATGTATCTATTTAAAAGAGAATGCTTTTGTCTTAAAAATAGGTCAATATTACTGGGTGGTGTTATTTAAAAGAATGAGGTAAGTCAGTGTATCCTAATTCTGGATATGGCACACTCTTGTAGTCAAAGGCAAGTTTTATTTTTGCAGATCTTTCTATCAGTGAGGTCATCCACTCCTTCCCTCTGATCAGAGCAGAATTAAATATACCTGTGTTCTCCTTAAAGGATACTTGACTAACCTGATTTCCAAGACCTCCACGAATGGAGATTTCAGAATCTCTCAAGATGGTTCACTCCACTGTTTAATAATTTTAGAAAACTGCCCTCCACCATTCTTCTAGCTTTACTTTTTTTTTCCATCTTTCCTGACATGCAGTGCCCAAAAGTGCATGCGATGTAACCTGTGCCAAACAGAATGGAAAGATTCCTTTGTGTGCCTTGTCAGGTGTACATCCCCTCATATTATGACTGCTTTTTTTCATAACAAAATGACACTGTTGGTTAATCTGCAGTTTATTCAGCTATAATCCTAGGGTATTTTTCTCAGAGCTGCTCCTTAGCCTATCATCCCCCATGCTTCATGTGCTGCCTAAGTGTAGAGCTTTATTCTCGTCTCAGTAGAATTGCCTCCTATTCTTTTCAGACCATTTCTCCATTTTGTTAATATCATTTAGTTCACTGCTACGCTAGTCTGGAATATTCACCTATCGACCAGTGAAAGTTTTGAGGCCTGGGAGAGATTTTAGATGCTTACCTTTGGGGTAGGTGTCGACATGTGAGTTGGGTGTCTAAATGCTCTTTGTAGTTGAACTAGTCAGTACAATCAGTGGTGCTTAGAGACAATTCATCTCACTGTTACGCAGATATCTACATTTGGTCAGCTGACATTCGTTGTACCCTTCATCATTAACTAATGTTAATTCAGTGTAAACATATCAAGGGAGGTCTGTAGGCCTACTCTAGCTTGGAAGACAAATGAAATAATATAATAAAGCTCTCCAGGAAAGACATTATGGCAATTTTATAGCTTGTACAGTAGGAACTGGAAGTAGGAGCCCCAATTACGCCTTCCTTTCTCATCTTTTTGTTCACATGGAACAGCTCTGCCTCTCACCTGCCTACTCCTAGTTTTTAATTATGAAAATATTATGGAGGAAACTTGTTACAAAGCAAGATGAAAAGCTTATTTTTCTCTGAATCTGTTAAATCACAGAGCATATACTTTCTCTGCACAGGACTCCATCCAAGGGTGAAAAGCAGCCCCAAACTCTGCAAATCCCTGCCTTTTGGCTCCTTGGCAGAGAAGTGCATCAGTCCTAGTGTTTGCTTGGATAGTTAGGGATAATTTGTTACTACCGTACTTCACAGTTGCTTTTTTTTTTTTTTTACAGTAGGTGTTTCTCTGTGTTTGTTGGCAAATAAATAAAATAGTAGTTAATATGTATGCCATTTCTTTTAATAGTCAGCTTTATGAAATTCCCAGGCTTTAAGCCATATGTGAAAGAACTATGACATGGTGGCCATAATCTATGTTCGGCTCTTGAGAAATAGGCCACACTCCTTGCAGCTGTGCAGTTTGCCATTCATTGTGAATGCCCAGAGAAGACTTGGGTGTCAAAACTGTTAGTCTTTGTAATGTGGAAGACCATGATGATAATATCACCTCCTAGGTGCTTCTGCACCATAAGGCACCGATGTTTTCTTCTTCTGAAATGCAGATGTCTAGGGTGGGATTCTTCTAATCTAAATGTAGAGGTCTGCAATATGGAGGTTTGTATCTAACCATGTCATCTTAGGTAACATTTATGGTTAATGGAGAGGAATAAGTAATTCTGGGGAATTATTCATCTGACCTGTTTTTGGCATTTCCTTTATGATGAGAAGAACCACATGTGAGAATTATCTGTTTCTCTCCTCTAGTGTCCTGTTAATGAGGGGGCTGAGGCCACCCACTGTCACCAGCTGCATGCAAGACCAGTGTTTCCAGAAGACCAGTACTGTAGCAGCAGACTGCTGTCACAGAGGCCTACAGAGAAAGGGAGGACAGCCCTTAGCTAGCTTTTCAGTCCTCCTCATTGATACCAAGCAATGAAAGGACACAAAACACTGAGGCTGACTGAGCCAGTGCATTGCATCTGGCACTGCAACAGGCAGTGGAAGTTCAACTCTCAGAAGCAAAAGCAAAACTCATTTTAGTTCTTAGATCTTTGGTATCTTCCCAGTCACTGATAAAACTGTAATCTTTAAGGAATGTCCCAATATTTTTGTCTGATACTATATATCCTCCTTCTGCCCCTGATTGGTGTTGATGTTCTCAGATGATATTGAAGTGCAAAAAACCATATTTCTAGGGAGGAAGTCCTCTCCTCAGCTTTCCATTTGGCTACAGGAAGTATTTTTCATCACAGGTTGCAGTGAGGAGCTACAATCCAGACAATCCTTCTGGTGTCTTTGTTGTCAAGAAAAATGATCTATCAAAGCCCATTTAGAGGAAACTTCAGCCAGACACTTATGAGTGCTGATCCTTTGTTATTTTCTCATTATGTGGTTCCTAGGTTTCTAAAGGTCTTGACATACATTCTCTACCAATAAGGAAAAAACCCTCCTCATGAGATTTAAGCATGTTGCTTTTATCTTTAATGGAGCCATGTTTGAGCGTCTGTCATCATGTTCACTAAATCATCTGTCAATGAAATCCACATTTTTAGTAGCCATTACCTCAGCTCAGGGATAAATAAAGTTCTATCTTTTATGTCTAATCCTCCATATTATTTTCAGGTGGATAGGATAACACTGAGGCCACATCTTAAATTTATTCTAAGGGTGGTTTCAGATTTCTTATTTATCAGTATATCCACTTACCAATATTTTTTCCCATGACCCAGTTCACTTGTAGAAGGATCAAAATGTTGATCCTTCTTGAACGTAATGCCTTAGCCAGACAAAGCTCTTCTGTAGATCTGTGATGCTTATTGGTCTCAAGCAGCCTTTGTAGTTCAGGATCAAATCTAAGAAGATACGAAATGAGTTATCAGACTTTATCAGAGCCACATTTGATGTTATCAGGTTAGATCCACCAACCTATCTCAAGGCATATACAACTAGAGCACAAGGTACTGCCACAGCCTGTGCTGGCAGAGTGCCAGTAGCTGAGAGCTGTAGAGACACCACACGATCACTGATACGAAGCAGTACTCAGGCTGGTGGGACAAAGGCTTGAAGGACACTGATTCTTCAGTCTTTGTTCCAATGAATAGCTTGCATTTACTGGTGTGACTGACTGCACTCCTTAGGAAACATCCAGAGTTTCACAGGTGCCAGAACTTGAAGAAAGAAGAGTGTTTGCCTTTGTCACTGTAATTCTTCCACGTGTTCTTCGTAGCTACCACAACCGGCCCTGCTGTTCCCCGAGTCGAAGGCTTGTCGTGTGGACTGAGAGCTGCTGAAGAACTGGATGGTGATCTGTTTGCATGCTTGTGGGAGGAAAAGCAAAGGTAAGCAGGTTATGCACACACTTTGTCGTGGACGCATAGCAACATTAGAAACATTTGAATTCTTGTGCAGAAGGGATGTATTCATTCAGAGTGGGTTTTAACTGCATAAAGCATCCCAAAGTATCATAGCTATTACAAGGTTAGCAACCCTCTGTATTGTTCCTTGTAGAACACTTAATGTGAAACACAGTGCTATATCTTTGCTGGGTATTCTCACTGTTATTATTATTAGCAGCAAAGAACCTATGGTTGCTAATGCTATTACTAAGAGTCATGAGTTTTTTCATAGGAATTAGACCTCATTAGAAATCTGAAGCAGGATCTGTTTTGTGTGCTGCTAAATTTTCGTTATTAAACCCAGTGATATATATCAAGATTACATGCCAACCCACAGAAGTCCTTCAGAGTTCTTATTTTAAACCTGTATCAATGAACAGTTTATTCCGAAGCCTTTCAAATGTGTATGCATATACATTACATACATATATACTATATATATATATCTGTAGTGACAAAGCAAGTAGTTTAATACATTTTATGGGTCCAGCCTGGAGTTCTGCATACATGAACTTGTGTGTGGTCAAGGAGGCTTGCATATTTTTGAACTCTAAGTTGGCCTAATAAAAGATATCAGACTACAGTGCTTGCTTTGTCAACCCTGTTTTGCTGGTTCAAAATGACTTGCAAGATTAATTTTCAATTTTTAACATAAAAACCAAGAAAAAGAAGTGTTTACTTACTGCAAGGAGTTGATTCCGTGTTAATGACCCTGAAGAAGGCTTGTACACAAGGTACAGATTGTTGCCAATTTGATGTATATTCACATTACAGAATATGAAAATGTGAAGTTATACCATCTAGAGGATTTTGTTTTTATAAGTAGGATTGGTTAAAAAACCCTTTAAGTAATCATACTGTGTGTTTGATGGTGGAAATTAGTATGAATGTTTCTGGCAGTGGAATGATGTGATGTGGTTATGCGTTTCTGTTTTCACTGCCTGCTCAGTATTGGCCTTTTACAAATACAGATTACCATGTCGATGGAAGGAATTTACAGCTTTGGCCCCCTTGTCTCACTCTGTGTTACAGCACCTTTTTTGTACTTTATGTTACATATCCTCCCAACTGTATTTTTCTGACAGAAAAAGGAAATGTCTGTGGACTGGGGCCCTGAAAACGTGTGAGCTTTACTATTTAATTGGATGAAATGAGCATTATTTCCCATTTACCTTGATTTCCCGTGGGGTGAAAATCTTGCTCCTCTGAAATCAGTAGCAAACTTTCTGCTGAGTACGACAGGATGGAGAATTCGTCAGTTATCCCTTACCAGCTAGTGATGTTGCATACAGGAAGTCAGAAAAAAACAACCCCCTAATAATAATTACGATAGAAAGAATACTTTTAAAAAATCAGGATTTAGAACTGTCAGATAAAATCCACAAATAAAATCCAAGCTGAATACAAAAGCTATACGTATGATATGTTTAATATTGTTAGTCTTGGGGCCTCATGGCCCAGATAGTTAGAGCTGCAAGATCTGTTCGTGTTATGTGGGCTGTTACACTACATCCCTTACCTCATCTTGTGGGCAAGGAGCTGCTTGCTCTGACTTCATGGAATTGCAGCTGTATTTGTGGAGTGCTCTCGTCCTTTGGCACTCCCTCCCCTGTACATTAATAGGGTTTGAATGCACCGGCATTTTCTCTGGAAGCAAACTTCAAAATTTCTCTTTAATCCTGATGCAATGCATATCCAGAATTTTTTCTTTTCCTGCAGTTTAGTTCCAGGGGAAAACATACTTGAATCCTTGACTGGTGCTCCCACCAGCCAGCTGCGGTTTATAACAATAATTAACAGTAAGATACTGCAGCAGAAATGGAGAGTAGAGAAATGCAATCCAGCAGCTTCGGTTATGTGGTTCTGTTCACTTCTACGGATTCCAAAATGCTTAACAAACAATATTATAGGCAGGACGGGCAGCTTGGCCCATGAGGAAGGTTTCCTAATGCTTCCTGTTATAAGACTGTTTTTATTTTTTTTTTTCCAGAGCTTTGCCAAACTTAATGTATTTAGGCTAAATTTATTTTTATACAAATAATCCAAAGCTTCTTGTTTTTTTTTTTTAAATTTTTGAACTGAAAAGTGATTGAATTAATTATAAGAAGGCGGCTAGTAAAAATATGTTTTTCTGCTTATGTAAAAAAAAATCTGACCCCTGTATTTTAAAAAGTTTTGGACCAAAGGCAGACCTTTCTCTGCCTTTGAATCAGGTATGTGCCTTTTGCCATTCTCACAAAGCCTTTCAAATTTGGTCAACCGTTTCAAGACATGGAAAAAACATGGTTACCAAATATTCCACAGAGATTTACTAAAGCCTAACAGCAAATATTTCCCGAGATTTCATCTTCTCCACCTCGCACAGCTCCTTCCCATGATCAGATTTTCCACACACTGTCCTCACAGAGTGACTGAGCAGTCACTAGCTGGGTGCACTAGAGGCCAAACCAGAGGCAACCCGTGTCGTATTGTCCCTGGGCATTACTTTGAGCTGCAGTGATGCTATGCAGTGGAACGGGAAGTAGGAAGCCTGTCCCTCCTGAGCTGAATTCAGCTCAGGGCTCCCAAATTTTATCATTTGTATGCTGTTGGCAAGCCTCCAGCATAGTTTCTCTTTGCCACTAGCCTGAATACACATAGAGAGTTGAACAACCTCAACAAGGCCCTGAGCAACCACATCTAATCTTGAAATTAGTCCTGCTTTGAGCAGGGATTGGGACCACATGACCTCCTGAGGTCCTTTCCAACCTAAGTTAGTCCGCGATTCTGTGATTCTTCGCTGTCTGTTTCTCTATTAGTCTGTGTGGGCCTGAAGGCACTATCCTAGTTGATGGGTCTTTGTGGGTGTGATGCACATCAGGAAATAGCCTTTATTAGTTTGTTTTTAAAAACAAGTGTATGCAAAACACGTCATTAAGATAACATTCAAGCTACATGGACAAGTATCCTAAAATTAAGAATATCAGAATGATCTCTGCATCCTCAGTGGGCTTCCACTGTGTGTTTGCTTTGAAATGCTGACTCTAGTTGTGTGATTGCAGTGTGGTTTTTCTCATATGGCTTCATCCCTGTATCTAGCATGGATCTGCTCTGAGATGAAGCAGCACTGAGGAGAACTGGTGGATGGTAACTGCAGAACTGTAGCTTACTTGTTGAGAAAGGTGCAAGGTATTTTCTGAATGAAGCAGGGCATGGTAGAAAAAGAAGACAAGGTCTTCAGGTTAAGGTAGTTGAATTCTGCTCTGGAGAGCTGGACAGTATCCCTGCCTCTTCTACCGCACTCCTGTGTGGTAATGGGCAACCATTTCCCAAGTGGTTATTAATTGCCAAAAGAGCCTTTCTGCTTGTGCCAGTAATACCTGGAACAAGGTGACTGTGCAAATGTCATCCATCAATCACAACTCTTTCTTTGATAATGTCATGTATGACGTTCCATTTATTAAAGCCTTCATCAAGTCAGGTTAGATAATTGTTAGTTCCTTATGTCTGTTTATCATTTAATGTTCACCTTCTATTTATATTTACACATTATACTTGTAATTATTTATAAATGATTATTTGGCAATGAATTAGGCAAACTATCTTGAAAATCTCTGAAATTCATGGAAATGTTCAGGCAGCATATGAGATTGTTTTTCAAACCTCAGCAGGCTTAATTAAATCCTGCAGTTCATTCATTTGCACTGAAGTCAATTGTAGTTTTACATGTGGAAAGTCTGTGAGATCAAAAATTATGCCCAATGGGCACATAGCTCTATAGAAGAAAATGTCAGCTCCGGATGGTAGTATTTCTGACTTCTCATCAGTTAGGCTCTCTCTCCCCCCTCACTTTTTCTCTTTTTCTCAATTAGCTTGTCTTGCATTTTTATGTGAGTGGTTTTGAAAGGGTTCCTGGAAAAAAACTTGCTGCATATACTGTACATTTTTTCATTTACAGATCGCTGAAATGGATAGGCAGATAAATAAATAGATAAGGTTTTCTGAGCTCATGAAATATGTCACATAATATAAACCCCTCTTCTAAATCTGTTTTGTCAAATATGTCAAATGGTATTTTTGGAATTATATTTCTGGAGTATATTTTCAGCATTTCTTATTGCTGTTCCTGATCTATGCACCCTTGTTTGACAGTCCCTTAATCAATCTGTCTGATATAAAGTGAATGAATAGCAGCATTTAAAAATATGGCTTCAGGGACTCCTTAGGAGGTTTCTTTGTAAGTACATTTACTAGTTCATCTGTAAATTTATTTTATGAGGTGTTTAAACCTCAAGAAAACTGAAAAGCATAATATTAATGCCTGGTTTACATCTACTGAAGTCAATGGGAACTTTGCAATTGACTTTAATGGTAGCCTATGTCCTCTAATTATGAAAGTGGCAAGGATGATATACACAAAACCACAAGGAGAGTTTTCTGTTTCATCATGTCCTATTCTGTTTGCAGATGCATAAGGAAAGTACAATGTGGTTTGTCCTTGAATTAAACAATTTAGTGTTTGGACCTAATCCGGAACCACGTCGCTACTTTAGGTGGTGTTTTGTCTCTCAAAAGCTCATTGACTGCTAATTTTCGGTGTGGCTCATGGAGGTGACAAGGTAGGAAATCCAGGCAATTTTTCAAAAGGCTTTTGAAAATTACGCTTTTGGTTTTGACCTTACATCTGCCCTATGGTATGGGTAACGGAGGAAGTTGATGAAGTAGTTTTCTTCCTAATTGTCTTGGGTTTTTTCACATGATCAATTTTGACAGGGTTCCTGGAAATGCACACAATATCTGTAGCACATACCTTGAGGTTCGCTAAAGTGTAGTAGAAAGTTTCCATCCTGCTGTTGTAATCCCAGGCATGATTTTTTGTATTGTGTTAGTGAAAGTGAGTGAGAGTACTCAACAACAAAAAAAAGACTCCCAGAATTAGCTTTTTTTCTGTTAGTGTAAAAAGCACCGCAGTCTGAACAGGCTAGATCTGGTAAGCAATTTGTAGTAGTAAATAAAGCTAGACAAAAATTCCCATGAGCTTCTTGTTGAGTCTGCTTCAGAGGTATTACTCATTTGGTGGCTGAAATGTTGGTCTTGCTTCACATTTTTAATGCTTGTGAAAAATTTAAATATTTTGTTGGTAACTGGAGCTGGTAGCGCGCTTGCGGACAAGAGCTTGCCGAAAGTTTTTGGATGGCGCCATGCTCAGTTGGAAAATGCCACTTGTGTGGGGTGAAGATGCTGTCCCCAAGGTGCATCAGCTCCACAGAAGCCCCAAGGGCAGCCAAGCTGGGGGGCTGCTGCCCCGGCCCACCGCCCCCATCAGCCAACCCTGGGGTCTCTGCTAGGTTGGTCAGACCACCAGCATGGTGGTAAGTAACAAAGTGGGTAAAGTCACCTCTTAAGGTGGATAAAAGCTACACCACCAAAATTAGAAGGGAGTAAATTCTGTTTTCTCCCCTCCCCAAGTCTCCCCCTGCCCAGCATAGCCAGCTCCCACCTTGTCAGCATGGTGGGCTAGCAGCTCTCTGGCTTCCTCCCCTCACCTCCTGCCAGGCTGGTGGAGGATCAGACCTTTCTGATCTCCCTCCCCAGGCCTCCTGAGTCCTCAGGCTGCTGCCCCTTCAGGCTACCCAGCCCCAAGGCTTCCCAATTCACAGACAGCTGCCTTTTTGAGGTATCCCAGCGTTAGGGCAGCCAGGAGTCCAGCAGCCTTGGGATTTGTGCTGTCCAGTCATGCAATGGCTTTAGGAGTGAGCTGGAAATATCACATACTGGCTTTCTCAAAAAAACAGTGTGTCATAAATTCTCCCTCAGAAAAAAAAAGTGATTACTAGTATTTATTGCTGCCCTAATGCAAAATTTGTCTGTGTCAAAATTACTTTGGGAAAAGTTAGTTAAAAGAGAACTGTAGACATCATTCCAGATGGCTGCTGTAGCCCTTAGTCCATCTTTATCATTCTAGACATGAACAGAGGTCTCTGTAGCATAATTAGAGAAATAAATAACGACTGGAAATTATGTCTTTATGGGAGACTCAGACTTCCTAGATGTCAGTTGGAGGAAGGCATGCAGAAGTAGGGACCTATTTCTCAAGGTACCTATAAACATGGTATATGTAATACTTCTTCACCAAATGACTTCTCAACCAATCCTGTTTTAGACTTAGTTTTGACAAGCACCATGGCTTCTGTGGAAGAATAAAAATAAAAGAAACTTTGAAACAAGTACTCACAAGTCTACTGTGCTTACATTACATAGAAGAATAAATAGAAACAGAACTGTAGTTAAGGATCCTGATTTTGAAGAGGAAAAGTTTGATAAACTACATGAATTAATTACTGAAGTAATCTGGATTGAAGAGCCAAGGGGTTGAAATGTGGAGGAGGTGTAGAGTTTTTAAAGTTTAAGATGTGAAAGCTACCTAGAACTTATATCCCAAAAGAAAGAAAAAAAATGGCTAATCATCACAGAAAAGGTGTTGGTAGGTAATGCAAGGACGGGAGGAAAAGGAGAGATCAGCAACGAAAATAGTGTCTTAGAAGGTAGGATATGCAGGAATAAAGTAAAACCAAATGAAAGGAGCTTAAGATAAATACCAAAAAGTTCTTCATCTAGAAAAAATGTGGGAAAGAGAAAGGCTCTGTGCCGTGAAGATGAACTATAATCTGTGTTAGAAAAGCCGATGTTGATCTAGAAACAGGGCAAAGTCTGGAGGATTACTGAGGGAATGGAAGTGGCAATTAACCAACCAACAGGGGAGCAAAGCTCAGGAAAATTAATGGGCTCCCATCCAGCGGGGTGGGATAACTGTTGCTCCAGAATTCAGGCAGAACAGGTATATGAAACCGTATGTCTGAATGTCTCATATGGAGAAAACGGACCATGTGACAAAAACACAGAAGGGAGGAGAGAGTCACATAGACAAGAGCAGGCCTATTAATCTGACCTCATTGGGGCAAAGCTTTAAAACAGATCTTGAAGGAAATAAATTTCTATATTGTAAATAGAAAAAAAAAAGTAAATAATTAATTTTGGAAAAAAACCCATTGTATGTGGTATGCAAATCTGGTACTTCAATTTGCCAGAAAAGTGGCATCTAGTAAAACCTAACCTTTCTGGATCTCAGTAAAGAAATTGCAACAGAGTTGATGTCCCCAGAAAATATTTTTCTCTGAGAAGGAGAAGGCAAATAGGGAAGTAGGAGCGACACGAAGAGGAGAAGAGTAGTGAAACAGCAATTCTCTAATCAAGTTTGCCTGCTAGTTTGGGTCAAGTAGTTATCCTTTTTTTTTTCCCCCATGGACTGACACTACATCCTGTGCAGTCTGCAGTGCTTAGCAGTCCTATGCAGATGCAGAAGGCACACACAGTGTGGATTCTCTTCTGTTTCACTCTTACCAGAGTTTAAAATATGTGACATTTTGACTGAAACTATATGTTTTTAAATGGAAAACCATAAGTGTTGTTTTGGTGTTTGGGGTAAAACTGTAAAATGACAAACAACTTGGAGAAAGGGCAACAGTGTAGAAGGCAAAACTAGGCAATGCAAGAAGTAGAAATACAAAAATATACATCACTCAGGAACCTTCTTACTTCCTCTATGCAGGGGAACTGTTGTGGTTCTGGATCTGTATCGTGTTTGGGGGTCGAAGTCCTGTATAGCACTAACCATTCTTGAAGGAAGGAGTGGTGTACACCTCCTCTGCTGCCCCGCCGTCCAGGCATGGAGACTGTCTGCCCAGAAATGAGCATGGTGAGCTTTTCTCAAGTGTGATGAGGGTGGCACGTACTCGTGGCTGCATTCAGATCCTGTCCTACAAGCAGAAGTGCAGATGGATGGGTTTGTTCAGGTTTCCAGGAGCTCTGGTTCCCCACACAGCATTTCACTTCCCAGTGTTGCTCCTGCGTGTGCTCCCCGTGCACACCAGGGACTTCCAGCACTCACAGGTCTTTAGTGCACTCAAGAAATGGGCACACTTCGCCAGTTGCCAACCTGGGCCTTCCAGACCTCGTAGGGCCAATATAGGGTAAGTGACATTCAGAAAATCTAAGTTATCTGGTATTCATCCTTGTGGGACAAGTACTTGGTCACTGAGAAGTGGCTGCACAGTGTCTGTGCACCCAGAGAAGTTATTGCGCCCTAGAGATAAGCAGTTCCCTCCGACTTGGCTGCAAAGGGCTGTGGTTGGAAGGAGAGGAATTTCTCTGAGAGAGACGACAAAAAGGTACATGCTGATAAAGTCCCTTACAAATACAGAAATTATGTGGGTAAGACAAAGAAACCTGAGACAAAAGAGAGAAAGGTAAGGAAATATTTTGGGGGGAGAAGAAAGTAATCTTTGAAGTACAGAATCAATCAAAGCTTGAGGAGGATCGTTACCGGAGGTAAAAACCCATGTCTATCAGGCAGAGGAAAAGCTACACATGCAAAACCAGTGAGAAAATTAAACCGTGGAATGATGTATGGTTATTTCTTGTTCTGTGTGGATCAGTTTAAAGCAATGCTTAACTTTGATGTTAAAGATCACTTCTGCAGAGCCTGTGGCTGTTCCCTAGGAGGTCAGCTGAAGCCAGAAATCCTTTGAGGAGGAGCTTTTTGGTCATAGCGTGGTTTAGCAGCTCAGGGAGTTTGGATGAGCTGGGACTCGTCATAGGGCATATGCCCTTCGGTGGGGGAAGGGATGGGAGGACTTCTATGGGAAATGATGCTGGTAACACATTACCAGAAGTGATGAGAGTGCTTAAAAACATTGTAGCTACAGTTTCCTGGTAGCTGCCTATTAAGAAGTGGGATGGATCTATGGCAGTCAGGCATATCTCACGATTTGGTTAGCAAGGCTTAAAAGGTTGAAGTTAAGTATGTTCTAGGTGAAATAAAAGAGTGGGACATGAAAGCAATCCCAACACCAAGTTTATTCCATGCCACATGAGTTCAATAAGTAGAGTGGAGAGAGCAACAAAATTTGGCCAGATTCAGAGCTCTCATCCTTGTGCAGAGGCTAATTTGAATTCCAGGCTGTTTCTATCCCATGCACGCTTTTAATTCGCCCTGTGTAGCATTAAAAACTGGAAAGACCGCTTAAGGATAAGCAGTAACCTGAGCTCAGAACTGAAGCTGGCCTCTAATCTGACAAGAAAAGCAGTGCAATCACTTTGGGATGAGAAGCATCATTTGGCTGGATTCTAGCACAGAACTGAGACAGTCACGGTCAATTGTTGGTAATGGTGTGCTCAAGGAGACACTCCTTGAGCTAACTGGAAGCTGCTCAAAAACCTGTTTAGGGAAAGCTCCTTAGGCCCCGGCAGCAAAAAGTAAGAACATATTTGCACAAGCATCTTTTCTGCAATTTCCTCTCTACTTTTCAGCTAGCTCAAACCTTCTGGGGATGGCCAGGCTATCACAGGTTTGGGGATTATATCAGTCTTTCTGCTTCCAGCCTTCTGCTGTTCTCAGCAAAGTGCTTACCCTGAGCTGAGGTCTCACTCTGAAGGCAGTGGGATGTAGAGGAGTACTTTGTGGAGTCATTGCTTTGTTAAGGAGGTTAAGGAAGATAAACCAAAGTTATGATAAGGTTCCAGCTTTTTATTATATGTGTGACAAACAAGGACTCTATAAACAGATGTATGTACAACCATAGGTAGAACTGAAGCTTTGATCAACTTGGCAAGAAATATGTTTAAAGAAACTCTCCAGCTCTAAACTATCTGTTGGAACAGTCTCATGTGTCTTATATTTACCAGCGAGTTTACAGCAATGTACCCGCTTCTCACGTGTTTGCATTTACCAAAATAAAAACAATCCTTGGAAATCAGTCATTTAACCTTGATAACAAAGTAATGTTATCTTCTTTTCACAGACGGGAGAACTGAAGGAAAAGAGATGTGAAGTTATCTGCTGAAAGCCATAAAGGGGGCCAGTGATAAATCCAGGATGAAAAGCCAAGCCCGTGTGGTGTTTAGTTGCTGACTGGGTCTAAACCACGACACCAGCCCAATGCAGTCTAATACTGTAATCAACAAGAAAGTTTGCTTTCTGATGTTGCAATGAGGTGTGCCATAGCAATACCTATAAACTAATAATTTACCCAAGGGGAACATATTTGAAAGTGTATATTTGCCTATGCTCTTGTAAATAATTCAAAAGAATTCCCTGAATTCTAATTCTGAATTGAATTTATAATAGTTTTCTTCAAAACTGGGCATTTTTTCACAAATATTTCTTCGTAAGTCATGTTTAAAACATACAGTTCTCAAAATCTGATTTATTAAAATTACCACAAGTTAATGTCCAAAAAAATCCCAGAGTAGCTTCAATAATTCATATTTCTAGATATTTTAGAGTCCAGCTTCAGGGTTTTCTTCAGGGTCCTGAGCACCTACACTTTAGCTTGCCTTTATAGAAGACAGTGGATAGTTGGCATCTCAGAAAAAGGAAGTTGTGTATTCCCAATGAGGGTGTTCTTAGCATTGGAAATCACTGTTGGAAATATGGCTGCAAATGTCTTGGAAGCATCAAAAGCTGAAGTCTGGCTCCAGTTTAGCTGGAGGAGAGGCTGCTCCAATAGACCCAGGCAGCAGAGGTGCTGTGAATATGGAAGCCCATTACAGAGCCTAATGCTGGCTGGTGTATTGAGGAGTGTTTGTCAGTTTTGGCAAAGGTACAACTTGCTTTCTGTCTCTCCAAGCTATGTCCTCCTATAGGAGTCAGGAACATGTGCACAATGCTTCTCTTTGAGATGCTAATCTTTTAGGGTGTTAAGCACCAACAGTTGCATTAGCAGCTGGTTTTACTCGCACTCAAGGGTTTGAAGCAGCACAGCAGCTTTTTGCGCAGGATAGGGAGGGTTTCCTTCTGGTTTTCACCTCAATCTGACATATTAATGCTGTGCGCTTCCCAAAATAGTGCTAGTGTCCAACACTGAAACACCATTGAAGCATTGTCTTAGTAGTAGGTAGCTTGGTGATTTGTTAAAAGCAAATTGGAAAACTATATTACTTCTACAACACCCTCCTTATAGCACCTTCACAGTTACCAAATCTTTATTTTCAGTAGTTTGCTTGGGCACGGGTGATGAGCATGCTCAGAGAATATATCAAGTTAGCTACAATCAAACCTATAAAGTATCTGCAATTCATCCATGCTTCTCCCACCAGCAGGTGTCATTCTGGAAAAAGGAAAATATTGTAAATTCCTGAACTGGAGAATCTGGCTGTGACAAAGAAAGAAAAAAAAGTTTGCTTAAAATATAGCTTTTGAAGGATACTTTACTCCAAATAAACCAAGAGAAAGTTGGCTGGTCTGCATTTTTTAATAATCTCTGCACAGCGTGTAATCCTGACATATAACCAACAAAGGACAGACGATTGGTAAGGCAAACCAATGTCTAGTTAAAACTCTCTTCTGCTTTTTACTGTTCTCTGTGACATCTTCACCACTGCTTACTCATCCCCATGACTACAAAATCAGTGATGTTCACCAATCTTTATGATGGACTTTCAGCTTTAGTTCCCCCAAAGGAGACATAGGATTAAGGTTTGAATTCAAATCTCATTTATTTCAAGACAAACTTGAAGTAATCTCATTGAAGCAACTGAAATCAGTAGAATTTCTTGGGATTTAGTGTGAAGTAACCAAAAGTAGTATTTCACAACCTAGTCCATAAGTGAGCCTCAAGCAGAAAATAATGACATAATCATTTTGATGTCTGTTATAATATTTATGTTTTCCTTTAAGTGTTAATCTGATTAGCTGCAGCCTCCTTTAATATGAAGAGATTCTTTTTGATTTCTCATAATCACAGTGAGAAGGCTCTGGCTGAATTAGAAAGAACCAAGACCCTGCTGGTTCATTGCTGAGGGCTCCTGGTCTACTGAGTCTCATCTTCTGGCTGTTAATAACAAATTTACCATGAAATCCATGAAGAAGGTGTCTTGCCCACCCTGTATACTACTGGAAGTTTGTTCCAACCCACCACAGCTCTCATAAATATTTTTTCTATCTTTCAGCCTAAATTTATCCTGGACCCTTGTGTCTATATTGTACTTTTACATTAAATAGTATTTTTTCCCCTCTATTGTGGTTTTTCTCCATGCTGATGTAATTGGGAAAATCAATGACACTCCCTTTCAGGCTCGATTTTAGTAAGCCAGAGGTGTGAGGCTGTGGGCCGAAGTGCCATGCACAGCTTGCCAGGGTGGCTCCTCTCACCCGGTGTTGGCTCTCCCCGGGAGCAGGCTGTGGGCTGGGGAGGGGCAGGGGGGCGCGTTGTGGGGGCCCATGCAGTCCTTTCCCCTACCATTTGGATCAGCATGTAGCTGGGAAATTTGCGCCCGAGCGTCCTACACTGAACGAGTAAAATTTGCATAGTTTTCTTTCAGAAGCTTAATTTCCCACCCACCCCCCCCAGCATTACTTTAAGTTAAATTGATGTTTTTAAACAAAGGCAAGCAGAAGTGTGCATCCTTCGTTATTGCCTTGCCTACAACATCAATGCAACAGCTTCCGCGCCCTACTAGAAATACTTCATCTGATACATCTCAGCCTTTCTTGTATCTTCATCGTCATTACCTTCCAGTTGGCTAGTCTAGCCAGGTTTATCTTCTCAGCCATTTCTAGAAGTGCTACTACAGAGGACCATTTGCTACTGTGATATGGTACTCCACCAAAACTCTTCCTGGAGTCAAAGGGAAATTTGCCTGAGGAAAAACACAAGCACAAGCTCCAAGGCTCAGCTGCGAGGAGCGCGTTAAAGTGGGAATTAATTTTACATTTTTAGAATTTGTCATTACAACAAAGTGATGTAAAATAGTTGTACTGTAGGCAGCCATATATTTTTCAAGATTTTATTTGAATGTCATAATGCTTTTCTCATGAACAGTATCAAGCACTTGGTTGCTGAATGAGAAAAAATAGTATATATATTTAGAATTAAAATCGTCACTCTAAAATAGCTAAAAGCTGTAGTCTTGGGTTTTCATGAAGCTGGTATTAATGTTTTCTGACTTTTCAAGTATTTAACTTTGAAAATGTAGTGGTATCCTAAAATTTGAAGTGAGAAAGTATAAAAGTATTGTGAATGTCACTAGTTCATTATGCGCTTTATTTTTATAGGACCTAGATAACAAGCAGTGATGATCCCCAATAGGTTTTTATATAGGAACGTATGGGATTTAGACAAAATTATTTCTTCAGAGTTTTCACATTTTTTTTCTAAAGTGAAATAATATAAAGTCTTGTTTAGGTTTTTTTATTTTAGTGTTTTATTTTATTAATTTTAGAAGAAATGCATGTGCCTAAACATAGACCTCGTGTCATTTCAGAGCCCCTCGGCATCCCACTTGGCCTCTCACTGCCAGTTCAAAGGTGTGGGTCTCCTGTAGGTCCCACACCATATCTGCCAGCCCTGCACAGATATCCTGGATACCCCAGGGTATTTCAGCAGGCATTAGGTACCTTCTTTTAGGCATCTGAATTTCCCCTTTAGATAAATGCTGTAAAAGATAATATACCTCTACAAATGCTTAACAAAATTAAAGATAGCACAGCTGTGAAAGTAATTCCATCTAAGGTGTTTTATTTAAGTTTAACAAGACATAGAGGCAGGAAAGTAATTTCATATCTAACAGGCGTGGAGTTATTGTGTTTAACAGGATGCTATCATGAGTCTGTTTTGAATTACAGTGGCTGAGCTGAACCTGTGCGTGAGTTGGGAGCTGCTGTTGCTGAGGGTATGCACCACGAAAGGTCCTGGCCAGAAATCTGGGGCTTCTCATCAGGAATGTAGCGGTCTGATGTTCAAAACTGTTGGGAGTGTGGCAAAAGTAAGCTTAATTCCTCAGTTGCACGGGCATGATGCAGCAAACTAATTTTGCTAAAGAAAGTGATAATTTCAGGTATCAGTGCACTCAGATAGAGGGAATTAGAGACATACTTGCATTAGTTATTAACGATCAGGGGACTGGAGCATCTCTTTTTTGAGGAAAGGCTGAGAGACCTGGGTTTGTTCAGCCTGGAGAAGAGAAGACTGAGGGGGGATCTTGTCAATGCTTATAAATATCTAAAGGGAGGGTGTCAAGAGGATGGGACCAGACTCTTTTCAGTGGTGCCCAATGACAGGCCAAGGGGCAATGGGCACAAGTTGGAACACAGGAAGTTCCACCTAAACCTTAGGCAAAACGTCTTTCCTGTGAGGGTGCCAGAGCAGTGGAACAGGCTGCCCAGGGAGGCTGTGGAGTCTCCTTCTCTGGGAAACGTTCAAAACCCCCCTGGACACAATCCTGTGCCCCCTGCTTTAGGTGTCCCTGCTGAAGCAGCGGGGTTGGACAAGATGATCTCCAGGGGTCCCTTCCAACCCCTGTGATTCTGTGATTACATGGGCAGTTAGAAATCTATGTTACTTAGGTCCATTTTTGTTGGTCTACTGAATCACAGGGAAGTTAAAAATCTTGAATATATTAGTTAGTGCAGTTATATATGAATTTTACAATGTGGGGTTGAACATTACTGAATTGTTCTTTTATCACAAGAACAATTCATTGTATGTATTATATATAAAAAATTGTATATGTAGAAAATGTATAACACATCTTAAAATAAAATTAAAGCTGTTGGAAGGTAGCAGATTCAGGATAGAATTCACCACAGGCATTAATTAGGATTGTATAAATAGAGAACACTTTCCCATGAGCTTTTTTTAATCAGTCACTAGCATTATGATCAATAGGAATTTGGACTACTTTTGCAGAAGTTTAAAAAAATTAAATTGTTACAGAAAAAGGCATGATGTAGAGCAACTTACAAAGCAATCATAAAATCTGATTTAGTAGTGTACAATACTAATTTTATAATTTGCCAGTGAAGCAGAAGAACTGTTTTCATCTACTTTTTGGGTTTTTTTAAGTCTTTATCAATCTTTTTCAGGATGAACCCCCAAGGCATGGCTGCAATAGTTGTTTGAAACAAGAAACAGGTACCCTTTTCATGCCATTCATTTCACTGATCACGGGGAATCTGAGCCTGAAAGAAGGTGGAGGAGGACTCCTAGAGAGAACTTGCAACGGTTTGTCCCTTAAGAAGGGTATAATGCCATTTTTAATGTTTTTACCAAATACCAGAGCATGTAATAAAAGTTTATGGATTGGGAATTAATTGAAAGATTATGAAATTGGAAAGAATGTGCGTTACAGGAAGCCTTGGAGAGCTACAACCTAAGCACCCTGAAACTGCGACCAAGCCCACAGAGTCTCTCTTGAGTTATCGGAACCATCTCAGATGTAATTTTTTTATACACTTTACCAGCCCCAGTAAGCTCCCCCAGCCAGATTGGGAAAAGACATGCCTTTTATTGATGTTAGTCCAGGGGACTAAAGTGAATTCTGTGTAGTCAAATGTTTCATTTATGGAATTAGCTACAGAATTCAGATTTTAAAAATAAGCAGCATGAATTTGTAACTGGGAGATGGTACATGTTTTTAAAAAGGCTTTTCAAAAGATGATGTGCTTATATTTAAACTCTGTTATCTGCAACATAAAGGTTTACAGTTTTATATGGATTAAATAACACATCTATATGATGAAACATAAAATGTATAATTAAAATAATGACTGTAAGTATAGAACTATGTAAATATTATCTAAGTCATATGTGTAAACATTAAATAAACTACTTCATTTCTAAAAGTTACAGAAAACACTTTAAAATTGTATACAGTCTTTCCACCCCCCATAGGTTTTATTATAATTGCAGTTTTAGAGCTAATCTGTCTATTCATTTTTTAATATTTGCAGTTGTGTCAAATTTAACTGAGGAACAATTTAGTTTGGGGAAACTGTTATACTTTATCCCAGCCGTAGTTTGTGTTGTTTGAACAAGAAGTCCCTGAGTATTTGTCCCAAATACCAATATTTTGACTCTGCTGGCAGCTATATATTTGTGGTCACCCTATGGCAATGTGTGCGAAGAATGTATACAGTGGCAGTGCCTCTTCCAGAGAGTACCAGGAAGAAAACCAAATGTGGTCAACCCACACATAATTTGCTCTTCTTGGTGGAGGTCTCACATAGACAGCACTTAAATGACACTTCTTGTTTCTGGGCAAGATGAAGGTAGGAGACAGAAACTATTCAAAAGCCATTGCTTACGTTTCCTGCAATGGGCTAAAAAGAACAGCTCTTCTGAGACACAGCTTTACACTGAACATACACAGAGCTGTGTCACTATTAATTCTGAAAATGTGTTTACAATGGTTAGGTAAAATATTTAGTTACTATTTAAATATTTTGATATATTGCAGCTCATACATGAATTTCAGATGTCTACTGCACTTAACATTTCCAATTTAAATAACTGGTTTCATTAAGATTTTTAGTAATACAAATTAATAACAAAAGGCAGTTAATACAGACTGCAGTTATGAGACCAAAATACATGTGGTTTAAATTTAAAGAATTAAATGTTAGCATTTCCCTATAGAGAAAGGTTATTTGGGCAGTGATGTACTGACATTATCACCACCCACGGAGAAGGGGACCTGTTGATCCTATTGGCTAAGCAGAAATTCAAAAAAGGAAGAAAGTAGGTCTAGTGGGTTTGCTTGGTGTAAGTGAATCACACAGGAAAAATGCTGATACCCAGAGTTGTTGTAGTGACCTTCTTTGATGGTGAGAAAGAGAAATAAGCGTGCAGTATTTTTGTCAAGTTAGAGGTTTTAGGTGGTTTGCTAGGTAAAATCGGACTTGGTTATTAGTGTAGTGGAAAGTTAAACGATGACCATGGGAATATGATAATAAATGCTGTTGTAAATTAGACAGAGATTATCTTTCATGGCCATGGAGAATGATAATCCAATGTGTTAACCACCGGGCTGAAGGGCTTCTAATAAAATAGATGTGGAAAGTAGATAAAATAAAGGATAAAATTATGTTTAAGTAGGTGTTTCTTCAAAGATTCCTTCAGGAAGGTGTTTCTGGACACTACCATACTGCTCTGACAAATTGCGTCTGTTAACATAAAGGTAAGCAAACAGCATTCATTTAGCAGTAAATAGTGCTATCTGTATCTCTGGATTTCTGTTTAAGCAAACCTTTACAATCATTTTATTGGACCTAGCTAGAAAAAAATCTATTTAAAATAACAAGTACTAATTTGCCGCTATTTAATGTTAGTTTAATCTGACAACTCTGGGATGACTTTGCCTATTATTCCTGGAAGAAACAACATAAAATTGGGTGGTTTTGAGTAGTTTCATGCAGACATGGGGCTGCACAGAAAAGCCAGGTCTCAACATCACTGCATGTAGGGAAAGCTTGTCTCTGACCCTCAGTCTGACAGCCTGAATACAGACTGAGCTAAACCCCAGGCTACCAGTACTCTGCCCTTTGGCTTTTGAAACTTTCTGGGTGAGACATAGTTTCAATGTGAAAAGTCAAAATACAGTGGTTTACAATCAGTTTTTCTTTGTTTGAAGCTAAAACTCAAAGCAAAACTCCTGGGGTATAGAACTGTATGAAGCAAAACATAAGAAAGTTAACACAAACTTTGCAAACTGAACAAGCTAGTTTCACTCAGCTCTTGAAATAACCCCTTTTTACAAGTTCACCTTTCAATTGAACACATGTGAGATGTCAAAAATGAGTTGGTTTCACTACCCGGTGGCACAGATGAACGCTGCAGCTCTAAAGCACCACCCTCCATCCAAGCAAGGTCTCACTCTCGCTCTCTCTCAGGTGATACTTTAAACGTCTGCCATGAGACAACCTTTTCTCAGTCCCATCCTAGTTACATTTAGCTTTTGTTCATCTGTAAAACAAGGTATTTGGGTCTTATCTCAAATCCCAGTCTGCATATTTTTTATAGTTGTATCCAGCTCTGAACACATTTCCTGAACCTCTAACAATGACCTAAATGGCCCCCAGTCCCAAAATGGCAGGAATCACTTCATCTCTGAGAGGTCATCTAAAGATTCATGTGTTTTAAGTTCAAAGCCTGGTATTTCAGAGATGCTGAACACCTGCTGCTCTTCCTAGCTGGTATGGGAGCTGCAGGTGCTCATGCCCTTGTGAAGATCAGACATCTCCTCCTGAGGTACTCTTATTTACAGTGAAGCAATGAACAATCCTCTGTTCTGCTTTCACTTTTTGTAAAATTTTAGTGTGTCTGGCTTAAAACAAGCCTATGAACTGCACCAAGACAGAGATACATTTAGCAGAGCATTGCTGAGTGTGTATGTGTTCAGACTGGTCAGGGTTCCTTTGTTTGCTGGGCAGCTGATCCATTTTCTTTCCCCCAAAATACTGAAGAACTGAACTCCTGAGCTTCCAAAATTATCACTGGTGGAGAAGCAAGGCATCAGCAGCAGTGGGTCTAAATGAGTCAGCTTCTAGATGTAGATCTCAGACTTTAGTGACTTTGTTGAGAAGAACTAGAGTGATGTTCAGAAAAGAAACCAAAATCGGATAATCAGTGATCTAATATGCCTATATTTTATGTATTCATATGTCAAATTTTTACGGTGAACCGGTACCTAGGAAAGTGCAGAGTGCAAGGGGAAAGGCTGAGTTTAAAGGTTTAAGGGTATCTTGAAATATACCTCACAGGCTGAGTTACACGAGGATTATTGTGAGTTGAATTTACAATATAATAGCTCACCTCTGCACAAGAGTGAATTTTATATGGTGTGAGCATATGTTACCAAAAAAACCATTGAGTTGTTGGTGGAACATAAATATTACGTGACTCTGAATCTCACTTGGTATTTTAAACCATAAGAGTTTCAGATTTGAGTCATAGTAACTTCTAAGTAGGAGATATACATATATATATATATATATATATATGTGCATATATAGCACACAAGCTGTAAGCAAGGTTTCTGCCTTGGGGTTATTTTCCCCTCAAATTGCAGATTTGGTTCTCTGTTATTGTAAAACATTATAGGCTTAATGAGAAGTCAGAAGTTGGATTAGATGCTTCCAAAATTTGAAAAGAAACCTGAACTAGAAGCCTTTATAGTCTTCTATTTTCTCCTCTGTTTGGTCACTTTGATTTTCAGAACTCTTGGCCCGTCAAACCGTGTTACACCTTTCTTACACCTCTGCTTTTCCATGGTGCTTTCCGTGTGAAGCTGTCGTCAGAATTTGTCCAACCTCTAATTTACCATATCAGAGCACTCAGCAGCATCTAATCTTTCATTACAGGCAGAAACTTTGTTAGCACTGCTCAAAGAGCACCTTTAACCCAAGATCTTTATTGGAAAACTCCTCTAGTCAGAGCAAGAGCTGGAGAAGATGGCACACGAGTGCCTGCTAGCAGCCCCAGAGGCATGTGTGGGAGAAAAATTCTTGTTCTTCTTTTTTTCCTTTCAATTCAGCACTTTGACCTAAAAATGCATCTAGCCAAGGTATGCAAAGAGTGACTTGCTGAAAAGAAGACTGTAAGGTAGGATTAGAGGCTCTGCTTAAGAGAAAATCTGCTTCAGCCTAAAGAACAGTCCCACCACAAAATAAAATTAACTTTAAAAGTAATGAGATTTTCCACTGTTAACTTAATAGCAGCAAACCACATGTTCTAAACAATGTTTTAATTTTTTTTTTGTATAAGGACTCATTTTTAGTAACAAACCCCAGACTATTAGCCCTGCCATTTTTCCACTGCTGGAGGAAAACGTGGACTCTTGCTGAGTTGTATGGTGAATATCTCAGAGATATTTGAATCTGCCACCAATAAAAAGACCTCTAAAATGCTAGCATGGAGGAACCAGTTCAAGGTAAAGGAAATGGAAAAAATGGGAAAAAGAAGAAACATCTCCTTGGATCTTTGGCTCTGTTATTTTTTAGATTATATTTCTTCTGGGCTCCCAAAATCTTCAGTAACAAACAAGTTTTCTTTTAAAAAGTATTAAGTTGTCAAAACATTTGCCAGGTCCTAATATTAAATCCTAGCAGTCAGCAATGTTTAAGTTCAGCCATATCATTTTGCTGAGTAAGTCATGCTAAAACTTAAAGTTTTCCCCTCAGAATGATCTTTCCAAATGAGATTGATATTGTGAGAAAAAAAGAAAAAAGAGAAGGATGCCTTCATCACGAGGAATTATGGAATTAATTTTCTTTATACACTCTGTTTGCACAAGACATTTTTGTTAACTCTTAATAAAAATACCATTCAGCTGCTACTTTCATTGTTTTTACCCTGGGACCAATACAACATTGTCATTATTGGATATAAAGTGCTGTAAAAACAAATCTAATTTGTTAAGTTTATTTTGATAAGAAATAAATATAAAGGTAGTGCATAGTTTGTACAGTGCTGCTATCATAGGACTCCTGGGTATAATTTATATAAAGAAAATAAAAAAGCATACATAACTTTCTAGTTGATTTCCTTTAACAGGGCTAATTGAAAACAGTTTCTGTTATTTAAAAGTAATTTATTTTAAATATACTTTTTAAAACAAAGTTCTTATTGATATCCATTTTAAGTATAATATTATCTCAGTGTGGGATACAAGTAAAAGGTCAAATCTTGTAGGAGTATTTTCTGTATGACTCAGTTTTGATCATAGATAAACTTATCGGGGAAACCAAATTAGTTAACCTTTTCAGGACTAAAAGCTTGTTTTAACAGGTCACGATGGTTTCTTTCACAAATGCAGAACTTCAAAGCTCGTGCTTTTGTTCTGAAACATGAAAAAGAGAGTGCTAATTTCCCTTTTCTCTATCTGATAAAAGGCAAGGACTAATGATTTTAACATGAAATTAGACTTGTTAAGATTCCATATATAGGCACAATAAGCAATATATTATTAATTTTTAGTGAAGAGCTGTCGTGCATAGTGGTACAGCAACAAAAAGACGCAATTTTTTACTTTGATTATGCCTTTAATTTATGGACATTGTTAAAGGATATATTTTTTTATTGTCCAGTAGCGTAATCCTTATGTATGGATCTGATTACTGGAGCACTGAAAGACGCTGTATGAACAAAATGGCCGTATGAGGCATATCTCTAGGAACCAGCCTCTTTCCATATTGCTTGATAGGTTGTTCAATTCCTGTCTGGTTAACTGCTTTGCAACATTTCTCAGAAGTCCCTTCAGCTCTGCTTCCTTCTTTGTTTCCATCACAGCAGCGCCGACAATTCAATGACTTGGGTTGCTTCAATACATGCAGGCAAACTCAGCACCAGAAACTGCCCTTCTTTCTTAAAGCCAAATCCGGAGTGATTGAAGGGCTTTAATGGACTTCAGATCTGTGACCACACTCACGTCTGAGAAAACGCTCTCAGATGTTAATGAGCCGAAGCCCTATTCATGGCATTCGCGCAATCTCACCTCTATCAGCACAATTTAATGTTGTAGCTGGGGGACAGTTTGACTCATGGGGGGTTTTGCCTGCAAACTCACTCCTGCCACCTTCACTCATTTTGCATCGTATGCAAACTCTCGCTCACTTGCGTGAAGAAGGTGTACTGCAAGGGACGGAAAGTGGTAAAGTCTTTCTCCAAACAGCTCCTGGAGAGCTACTTTACAGACATTATCTGGTGGAGGGCTCTCGAGATGCAGATATTAATGATATTTCTCATATTCAGTGAAGTAAACACATTAAAAATATCCAACGTTGAAGATCTCTAGAAATCTGGTTTTGAAGGCCAAAGCATGCACAGCACTAGCTGAGCTGTAGGAGTATACTGGTTCTGTACAGCAAAAAGTAAAAATAAAAGTCTGTAAGGCTTGTCCCAAGCTGAACTTGAATGGGCTTGGGGTGGAAATTTTGTCAGCCGTGGTCATATGCAGTGAAACATTTGTTTCATGCTGGCAGTGGCAATGAACTTTTTTTTTCTTCCATAATTTACAAAATATGAGCAAGTAGGTAGGTAAAGCATTTCAATTCTTCCATGAATGGAATTGTTTTACATGGTATTTTCTAAGCAGAAAAATAACTGGCACTGGGGGAATTACTTTGTCACTCTCACAAAATATAATTTCATCCAAACGGCCAAAATAATGCAATTATCTGAGCAGATAGCGCAGCACACTCCGCATACATGGGCAGTGAAGATAGCCTTTTATTCCATGAACAAGAGATCATTGCTCTGGAAAACTTGCTGGGTCACTTTTAATTATTAAAAGAGCAAATTCATGGTTTCTTTGTGGACTAGTCATACTGTATAGTATTTTCTTTTTCGTTCTATTTAAATTTAGATTGGTTATTCATACTTCCTGGCAGTGGTTATAAAAGGAGGATGACTGAGAATTTGGTAGGTGAGTTCATCTCATTTTTACTGTCTCTAAAGCCACCCACTTTCCCTTCATATGACTCGACACCAAAAAGTCCTTCGAAATTTTGCAGAATGAGACCAAGGGACTGACCTCCTGCATCCCTCCATCTTCTCTTCTTCCCTGTTTTTGCTGCTCCTTTTTCTTCTTCTGCACATTTCTCATTTTTTAGCCCCGCTCACCAGCCTGACACTTGGGTCACCTCCACACATGCCTCCTGCCTGCGGATGCCGGGTGGGATTGACGTCATTTGAGGCCAGGAAGTCAGTAGAGAGTGGTTAGGCAACTGCTGACTCAGTGGGGTGAAGCCCTGAGGTCCCCAGAAAAACCCAATCTCCAGCCCCGTACCCTGAAAATGAGCGTGCTCTTAATGTCAGTAAGAAACTGCTCAGATGTGAGGACTGCTGAAGCCCAGTGGATTTGTGTAACAGGTGAGCACAAACTGGTGTTGAAGCCATTCTGCCTATTGAAGCCCTATAGCTCCTTCCCCTACAGTGGGTGTCAGGGGACATAATAGCCTATGGGGTCATACCAGACCCCCACTTTCAGCCAGAGTGCTTGTTGAGGTTGTGTATGGGTCTCCTCTCTTCTATTTGGCCAGTTATTTTTATGTGGCTTTTAGAAATGCTGGTAATTTTGAGATCTTCGTTGCATTTGGCTCCTTTGGCCAAGGGGTTCAACTGCTTTTCAAAGGGGAAAGGCACAGACGTGCACACACAGACACTGAAACTGCCTTGCAAAAGGGGCTAAGTTATAGACAACAGAGAAATATTTTTGGTGTTCCTGCACTAGTGGTTACACTAGCCATTGGTGAAGGTTTTCAGCAGGAATTTTGTCCCAGTTGTGATGATGTCTTCACATGTTTCTTTTTCTGACTTAAACTGAAAGGTAATTGAAACAGGCCTGGGACGAACTACCGGTCTCATTATCTGAGATAATGAGAATAAGGGAGATTGCAGATGGCTCAGTGTGTCTTTAACAGATATATTAAAAAATTGTCCTGATGTCAGAGAAGTACACAAAGCCTCTGTGATAAGTCTTCCTGGTGCACCTCACAGCTTCTGAGTTTTGCTGTACGTTCTCCAATGCTTCTGCTTCTAAAAAAATCTTATTGGCCTAGGCCTTTTAAATAAAGCAGTGCCAAAACATAGCATCTCTAAAGTCACCACTTAGTGAATGGCTGGGAAGGCTGTACCTCCCCCCGCTGCCACCCCAGGTCATGGGCGTTCAATCACGAAGCTGACCACGAAGCGACAGCACAGCCCCAGGCTTTGCTCAGCAGCCGAGCACACGTTCCCTTTTCTGCTGCAAGCCTATGACAAGCACAACTGTCACACTGTCGTGCTCTCATCCTGCTTGGGGAAACAGTTTCCAGGTTTTAGCAGTCAAACTTGGAGAACCTTAAAGCCTAGCAGTGATAGTTTTGAGCAAGAGGGAAGGTTATCTTATTTTTTTCCCAAATACATCTTCTGGTCTTTCCACAAACCTCACCGCACTTACAGCTCTAGGCTATCCTGGCTGCAACAACAGTAAAAGTACCTTTAGCTTTTTATATGTTGACATTCTCCCTTCTAGCTGAAGAGCAGTATATCTCACAACATTCCTGTCTTCATGTGGCACATGTGGCACGACATTGAGGAATACGCCCAGAGCAGTGTAGTATGGACTTCACCTGCAGCCAATATGAGGAGTGGAAGTTGCAGCGGCTGCCAAAGGACAGCTTCATAAAGGAGTTGAACACTTTGGATCAAAAAAGGGGAGCTGTAAGCATTCTGAAGGATCAGGGCTTGGAGATTTCTTTTGGCTTCAGCTTCAGGCAAAGCGCACCATCTCTCACTGGCAAAGAAATCATCCTTTTTGACTATGTGATAAAAAATTGATTGAGGGTTTCTGCTCCCCTGCTTCCAAGTGCCTTGCATTCCTCAGTACGGATGTCCATCATTAGTGATTATGGACCTGAAACCTTTCCACAATTACTGTGGTTGCAGTTCTGCCAATAGGAAGCAATAGTGAGATACGATCACTGAGCGTGGTCCTGTCGTGTTTGCGGGTTGTGTGGTCTTCTCTTAATGTTGGCTAAACACAGTGTCCCACCACAGCTGACTTTTCTCTGCAATATGTTATGTCTAATAAAGCTGAAGCCATACAATGCCCATTGCCCTCCCACTGCATTTTTATGTTCTGAGAACAAAAAAAAAAGAACTTTTTTTTTTTCTTTCAACTTGGGGAGGGAATATATATGCTTTTAATGTGCTCTCCGACTTATTACCCAGCTGCAGAAAGTGTTCCAGTATGCAAGTACAGGAGATGTGTTTATGTGTCCGGTCATCTCTGGAATGCGTAGCCACCGAGTGAAAGGCTGGGAAACTCTTGTGTGACGGCTGTGCTGACGGTGACCTGCCAGCACGGACAGCCTGATCTCTGAGGGCGGAGAGGGAACATGGGTGCCTCTGCGGCGCTGAGGCTCTCCAGCACGCTTGGAGCATGCAAGCTGGAACGATGCTCTGTACATCTCCTTGTGCTCGCTTGAGCCCTTTCGCGCCTTAGAACTGGCACTCAGCAGTTTGTCGGATTGGGCTTCTGCTGGCTGAACACAAAAAACCTCATTTGCCCGGATTTCTGTGTGTGCAAAAGGCCTACTAGAAAACTGTCGAAACTAAAATGATCACACATGTCCTTCAGCTTAGGAAAAGAGAGCTCTAAGTGAGAGCATGTGTGCTCTGACTCTTGGGCTGAGAAAATGTCAGTCTGATGTGCTTGGGAAGTTCATATTGATACAAACAGGGAGGCTCCCTGCTGCCCACAGATTTCCCACATAAAAGTCCTACTGGTAGCCGTGGGAACTTAGCAGCAGCCACGCTGTGGCTAAAGTCACCACTCTAAAAATGTAGTGAAATTAGTGTTCATAAAAGTGAAAAACACACCACAAGAATGAAGATGTTCTGATTCACAGCCATGAAAATTGCATGAGTTCTGGCATTAAAAAAAAAAAAAGTTAAATTTTGCAGTTATTCTGGCTTTAGAAAGGGTTTGCTGGTGAAGTTTTTAAAAGTTCCTTTGAGCAAAAATCTTTGGCTTTTTGCAAATCGGTTTGTTGCACCAAAACATAAAAAAAAAGCCCAAGTTGTGCCCATGATGTGACACTGGCCCTTCTCACCAGCCCTGTGGAAAGGGCCGATCCTGTGCTGCACAGTGGCCCCTAGTGAAACTGAGTAGTTCGTTCCAGAGCCTGTGAAATAATTTCCAGCAGCTGGGTTGTTACTAATTTCAGTTCTGCCTTCCGATCTGGCCCTCACCTCACTCAAGCTATGCTTCTTGCTTCATATATTTTTAAGGCAAATAATAAAAAAAAAACCACGGGAGGGTATGATGGCCCAACAGACTTACCCCAGTGTAAATTGAACATGGACCTGGGACCCAGAGGCAAAGATAATACTAGCAATAATGCAGCTGTTGTAGCTTAACAGTATCATTTAGCACCATTTTCAGTTTGAAGTTCCCTTTTTTGACTTTTTCAGCCATGCCTACCGTAAGGAAAGGGGATGGTTATGCCAACTGTGACTCTTACTGCTAGAACTTGGATTTGTATGTTGCATCTCTGTTCCAATGATGGGGACTCATCCTCAGACAGGTACCCTTGTCCCTCACAGCTTTTTTTTCCTTGCACCACAAGGATTTGAAACATCAGCTCTATAGTCAAAGCATTGGGTGAGGCTCTCTCCCCGTGTCCTATCAAGCCTGTTTTCCTTGATTTTCTAGGAGAGATGCTACAAGGCGATGAGCATCACCCTCCCCTTCCTCCTCACAGTGTTCCCTCTGCCACCGTGCTGGCTCACAGAGCAGCTGCTAAGCTGACCCCTCGTCCAGCCAGCTATTGTGCTCGCTGGTCAGGCACCACCTTCCCATCCCCACCCCCATGCTGGCAACAGCTTATGACAGCAGCAATCTTAAAAATAAAACAGGAAATTATTTCAATAGGGGATGTGGTAGCTGACAGAGAAAAGTGGAGTAGGTCTGAAATGCAGTTTTTCTTTCATGTGAGCTCCGGGGCCCTGCAGAAATATTGCAGGGGAATGAATGTTTGCGCAGTCTTTCATGTGGTGGAGGGACCCGCACTTGTTTTTGTTGTTGCTGCTACCAAGACCTATTGTGGTGGCTGTCCTCGTGACCTGGGTCCGAATGCTGCCGGTCGCAATACAGCAGCGTTTTGCTGGGGCTGTGTGGCCCCGGGGTGCTATCGGCACATGCTCGCTAGTGCATGAGCACTGCCTGGTGACCTGGCCTGCATTCGGGCCACTGTGATAACCCCCTGACTTCAATATCACAACTACTTCCTGGCATTAACTGCAGCTGGGATAGCTGTGCTCTGGCCAGTAAATAATTCACTTGCCCACCACATTCCAGTATGAGATACCATTCTGGTCTGATGCCTGAAGGAAACATCTACCCAACCTGCTATTTCTTCAGAGAAGAACCTTTAGCATCTGATTATTGAATTATTGAATAGGGAGGCTTCAGATGCCCCAGTCCCAACTTGTTGCTGAGAGCTCTTCATCCTCCTTGTTTTCTCCTGGGACATCAGCTGGAAGGTCTGGGTGGGTGCTGCCCTGGGGATGCCAAGGAGCCGGAGCCTCTGAGGCTAAAAGGTGCTCCTTGGCCTTGGAAAGCTGAGTGTTTTCTTGGAGGTAATATCTCGGACTTGGTAATGCACTTTTGGTCTGCTTCCACCAGCTTTGTATTTATAGTGAACATTTATTTCTCTCACCAGCTGGGTTAAGTGTTTTTTCCTGTAGCATTCAAATGCTTGGAGTAGAAGTTCAAGCCCTTCTCTGCCTTCAAACACAAACATACCATATCTGGGTCAGGAAGTCCCTGACCTCCAAATCACTGGAGGTTGACAGAGTATATCATGGTAGTTTTATTATAGGCTTGCCCTAGTCTTCTACTCTTCCCTAGGTAACTGCTATTGCCAGCATTAGAGACAGGATATTGGGCTATGGGGACCTTTGGTCTGACCTCCTATGGACGTTTTTATGGTCTTTTTTCTTTAACTGGGGCCTCCAGGGGCTAATAAAGATTTTGAAAATAGAAAGAACTCATTGTGATCCAAGAAGAAGTCATGAGCATAGGAGGGCTCTCCCAGCCCTGCACTCCCTGGGAGCAAAGGTCTGATAAGAGAAGTGGGTGTCTGGCAAGTGCTGATGAAACGACTTCCAAAGTCCATCAGTTGCTAATAGACAATCCTCAGTGGGTAATGAAAATAACTGTTTCTGGACACTTCTTAACGTACACTTCTCCATACAGTGTAGGATTTAATAATTTCATACAGTATGTAATTTATCATTTAGGTTTGCTTCTAGCATTGGCCCACAGCCTCATTGGAAACAGCAGAACTACCTATCCCCTTTGGCTTCTTAGCTGGTTTCTTCAAAGGTTAAAGAGGGCCCCAAAGATGTCCTGTGTTCCCCTTGCCAAGGCCTGCTGAGAAGCATGGGCACTGGTGCCTGTTGTTCACTGTTATCTAAGTGGAGCAACTCCAATATCACGAAGCTCTGCGCTGGTGTCAGGATCGCTGAGACACATGGTGTTTGTGCTGCCACTGCAGATGAGCTCTGAGATATCTTCAGTGCACCAGGAAATGCCAAGGGGGTTTTGAGGCAGCAGAAAAGCATCTGCCGAGACTCCTCTGAGACTTTTCTCTTCTGCCCGCCTCTCCTCTCTGCTTGGTCAGAGGGAGCAAGCGGGACAGAAATCCCTCGTGTAACTCAGTTTTTCTTCCCCCTTTCCAGTTTGCTTTTAAAAGGCATTTCTGCATAAGGTAGAGCATCCTCACACCTGAGGAAGGACCTCAGCCAAGTGAAGAGGAAGGACCTCAGCCAGGTGAAGAGAAAGGCTTGACCATCTGGCCCTGATACCTAACCTGTGCCTGCCGCTCTTTGGGGCTTCTGACCCAAAACTCTTTAGCCAGATGTGGGGAGAGGAAAGAAAAAGGGCAAATTTGTTCCCACAGGTGATGTGAAAAACCACCAAAAAACATCAGACAAGGATTTTCAAAAATCCTGTTCATTTTTCCATCTTCCCTTGCTCTTCCAAGCCTAGAAAAATCCCCTTCAGTATGAGATTAAGCCTGTAAGAAGTCCTATTCTTTCTTTAGTCAGGTGTTGCTGAATAGTTTAGAGCTATGGTTTCCAAGTCCTGCCTGAAGCTGCTTAACCTTCGCTTGCTTCATTGCAGTCCCTGTGTCTTGACCTGCAGTGTCAGTATGGACAGTTGTACAGAAGATGCTATTTTTAAAATCAGTTTCTCCATTCGTGTTTTGCGTACTTCCAAAATACTTCCAAAGATTCAGATCTCTGTGTGCCCAACCCTGCCACCCCCTGTGCCTGAGAGGGTCACAGCCCTGCCTCTGCAGCCAGAGCACATCACCAGCACGGAAAATTCAGTAGAGCTCATGCAGTTACCCTGGGAAGGAAAAAGAAGGTTTCGCATGCACAGTTGGTGCTTTCTTGCATATTGTACAGCTTTAGAAAATCCAGTATTTTAATCAGAATGAGCAAAGTTGTATGGCCCTGCTTGAAAGCTTCCTAAGTGACACATTACAGCTTAAGAAGAGTCAACAGTTTGCTTAATGTTATTCTAGCATCAATGCAATACACAGCCTGAAACAAACACTTGACATTGAAAAATACTCCCTTCTCACCGGAGTGATTGAAATGGCTGGTGGGGATTCTGCTATGAAACTGGAAAACACCCCAGAAGCAAACCCATGACGACTCATGGAGAGAGTCAGCCTCTTCTAGAAAGTTAAAAGTATCTAAACATATGTAAGTGCTTTTAAAACTGTTATGGCCCTCTGTGCATGCCTCTCACTTGCCTAATCTGTGGGGATCCTTTTTACTCATTCAGGGAGGGAGGCGAAGATCACTGAAGTTAATAGAAAGACGCAGCGTGATTTCAGGGGGTTTTAGGTGAGGTCACGCACTTCGCTCCCTCCGACTGCCAGCATCCTCGGTGTTCACCGTCATCCAAGCCTTCAGTGGCCTCTACAGCTGCTGCAGCAGTTTCTGAATTGCAGTGAGAAGATGTGGTTCTGAAGGTTCATGTTTCTGAGACACCGGCCTGCCCCAGCCCCCTCACACTGTAAGCTGGGGGCTTCTGCAAACGTGGCCAAGAGCATCCCTCCACTGATGGCAGACCTAGAAATGAAGGCTTTTGAACTTTTTCTTTTTAACAGAAAGCTAAAGGCAATCTTGCCCAATGGCATAGGTAAGAAGGTTTATGGAGGGATTAATAGCATCCTTTGCAAATGGCAAAGTCATAAACATGCACATGACTTTAGTGCAACCAGGGTCAACACACAGGATTTGCTGAAAGGCAGCAAATGTGCGGGCACACCGAAGTGGATGGATTTGACGAAACTTCAGGACTGGGGAATAAAAAGGGCAAAACTCCAAAGCTGCAGTCTACTGCCTGGTATTTTCTAACACAAATATGTCCACAAAATAGTTGGTGTCTGCAGTCATTTTTTGCAAAGCCAGCCGTGGTAGCCGATCAAATTACCCAGAGGCGAACACTGCACCCAGTCTGTCCCAGCTCTCGCCATGACTGAGGCTGGTGGCAGTGTCCGCATCCCACCAAACCCCACCGAGGAGGACGGGCGCAAGCAGTGGGACCGCTCTCATGGGGTGCTCTGAAATCAGCTCTGGCTGAGCAAAATAGGGTGCTCTCTGGGGCGGCCGGGCGCTGGCTCGGCACGGCGGCGGGGACAGCTGTTGAGCGCGCAGACAGCCACCCACCCACAATGTCTGCAATGCACACAGCTGCTGCCTGGCTGCGTTACAAAGGTGCCTCCGCAGCAGCACATGGGCCGTCAGCGATACCGGCGGCTGCGAGCCGCACTCAGGCTATATTTTACAAGTTCGTTTTCTATGGCGCTGCAAGCACAGGCACGCTTTTATGGCATCTAGAGCATTTCGCTGAATGATTTGGTAGTACACTACTGACCAGACAGCACATTTCCAGATTTAGATTATAAGAGGAAAACAGCAAGTGGTAGGTTCAAGTGCAGGTCAGTGGATATGTTATACCAGAGCTCCTCTACCGAGCACTGGAGTACTCGTGCTCCCATGGGACCAATACTGTAAGCTGTGCTCAATAGAGATGGCCTAAGGTGTTTGCTTTTATGATTACCAGTACCATTCACACTGGGAAAATGCTGTTATCACATTGTAAACATAATTTTTAGTATCATGGAATCTTTTCAGTTGGTATTTGGTCTTCAAACGTGAATGGACAATGTTCATGTTCTCCTGTTCGCTGGATGTGTTAAGCAGCATTTTAACAGGAGGTTTTTGAGAAGGAAGAGTACAGAGGTGAGAGAATATTCTGAATCTGCTGATGGGTTTGTTTTTAAATAGCCAGTAGTACAAGTGAGCACAGTCTGGAGAAGGAAAGCAAAGAAAAGCTGTAGCCCAGACCATGAAAACCCAGAGTGGTGCTGGTGGCCACACTACAGATACACATGGAAAAACAAATACTACCACGTAATGTCGTCAGCATTCAGAATGAACAAGCAGCATTTAAATATCTCACCTGTAAGAAAACCTGAGTTTACGGCTAGCGTAAATCAACTTACTGACACGGCTCATATCCACCACCTGAAAAGTGGTGGGAGAGTATCTCCTGATGGTCTGAAAAGCAAAGTGGAGCCCCATAACAATGCTTAGTAATTGTAAACTGGCTTTGAACACTGCAAGGTTTTTTTAGGCTAAATTCTGTTTAGTTAAACTTTAGATCACCTTTTGCAGGGCAATATTCCCTTTAAAGATAGACCCAGGGCTGCACGAGCCCCCTCTCCCCACCCTCCTAAGTGTAAATGGCGATTGCCAAAAGCACGGCGGGTACGATATCACCAGAGAAAGCTGCTTACCGTTTCGTTGCCACAAGGAATAAAGCACCCTTTCTCACTCTCGCTGGGCTGAACTGCTTGTGAAAGTGCAGCCTAGGCCCCAGCTCTGTGTTTGCTGAGTAAGATCTGGCCCGTGTAGGAGTTAGTCATGAATAACCTGCCCGGAGTTATGGTTCATCTTGCTCATGGCTCTCCCACATCTTTTAACGCAATGGTATTTTTAATGTCACGGCATGTCACATCCCTGGAGGTTGCTAATTGTGGCTTTTGTGAAGGTGATTCCTGACCCTGGGCAGAAAGGGGATGTGGGAGCTGCCGCTGCCCTGGGGAGGTGGGGGGCGAGGGGTGGGGACTGCGCCCGTACCAGTGTGGGGAATCACCTGCCCCCAGCACAATGTGCTAAGCTGGGCTTTATTTGAAATATTTATCTTTGTGACAGGGAGACTCGGGATGGTTGGGAGGGTGGGGTATTGGCAGCTTTATGGCTTGTGGCTCTGACTCATCCTTTGGGAAGGTTGGCTTTGGTGTGGCAGCTAAAAACATTAAAACACACAGAGAGTAGCACTTTTAGGGTGATAAGACTTATTTTCCAGGATGGTGTCTTTTTCCCTCACAGCAGCCCAAATCCCAAATTCTTGCCTCAGTTCCTACTCAGACAAACCTCCTATGGAGCTACTCCTATCTGGACCAGAACTGACCAAAACTTTCAGATCTTGGCCCAGAAAGTATGAAACAATGCCAAAATGAAGATTCACAGAGCTACACCCCTTTCATTTAACCTAGTTTCCATATGACACAGGAACATCTGACTGCATGACAGTGCGGTGCAAGTAGGGCAGATGCTGTTCATTGAGAAGACATTTGTGTCATGCCCGTGCTTCTTGCACGTCCCACTGCGTGGGACCCCTCCTCTCACCCTTGCTCTGAGTGTGGAGCTGTGCCAAGCTGGGGGAGAAGGGGAAAAGGAAATGTTTAAATCTGCCTTTCTGAAATAAAGGGCTTTTTGCCTCCTGATTTGACTTTCTTGCATAGGCAAAGTGTGCCAGACAATGCAACAGGCTCGGATGCCAGGAGGATGGCTGGTGCTCCTGCCTGCCTGCTCCCTGGCCAGCCCCTGCCCGCTGCCCTGCCCGGGGAGTCCTGCACTTTTGGCCAGTCCTGGGGCAGGGTCTGGCCTTGTGCAAGGGCTGCAGCCCCACATTGTGTGCAGGAGAGCACTACTTTGCTTTGGGATCTTGGATGCTGCTGGCAGATGAGGAGAAAACCTCAGCGCGTGCAACCAGACAACTTCCGACTGACGGGGCAGCTTGCATTCCCAAGCAGTGCGAATTATTCAAAGCAAAGCTGGCAAAAATTCAAACTCCTAAACCTTTCCTGGGAGATGCCCTTTCCCTTTTCCTTTCCACTTAGTGCTCCTCTGAGCAGGTCCAGTCAGCCTCTGTGCCTGAACCTGCCCTTGGAGGGGCACTCCTGGCTGGACCGTGCCATGGACCTGCTGGCACGCATGGGCTGCAGCCACAGGGCACCCAGGTGGTTTCGTGCCTGCATCTGTTAATGAAGAATTTAAAAAAATCCTAAAAAGGCAAGAACAGAGGGTGAGAACCAAGGCAATGGTGTGTTGCTCAACTTTTTCTTGCTGGAATTGCTTAGGTTTTAGAGCAAAAGAGAAAGCTGTGCTTAATGAATTGCTCTACCTTAATGTGCCCTACAGTTAGCAAAGGGTGACAATAGAAACCAAGGGGTTTAAATGGGCTGTATGGCTTCGCAGAAGGCTACCCAAAGGACAGAGAGCAAAGGACTGGCACTGCTGGGAGCAGGCGTCATGGTGACTGCAGATGCAGCTGCAATTGCAACCAGCCTTATTTTGAATATGAAAACTTCAAGCTGGAAGGCACAAGGGCTGGCTAAAAGGGGGAAGGAAGAGGAGGAAGGCCCATGCTAGGTGTGCTCAGAGCAGTGGAGCTGAGTTAGCGTCTCACTGGCTGAGCACGGCTTGGCTACACCAAGCAGTCAAACAGCCTCCCCGCCACCTTCCCTGCAGCTGTGCTTCAGATGTTGGTTTAAAAAACTGCTATTGCTGCAAGAGATTAGAAGTATCACACTTCCAGGAAAGCCCAAGGAAAAGTAACACAAAAAGGCCTCATACTATAGATGAGTGCATTTGAACAAATGCGTCCTGTCCAAAATCAACAAGCATAGATAAAGCTGGTTGTCCATATTTCTGCATATTCTGGTCTTTCTATGCCCCCTATTTGCTGCTCATGTATCAGTGACAATTTTATCCTGCTGAGAGCATAATACTCCATAAGGTCCCATATCTCGACTTATCATGAGGCAACTCTTATTCTGTAAAAACACTTGACAAATTGAATATTTTGGTCTGCTTGATTGTTTTAAGTTAATTGTTGGATTATTAAAAAAGGATTGAATCCAAGACTGACAGAATTCCCAATTCTTTGCCGATCTTGGCAATAATGGGCTAGCGGACAATAGAAAATTGGTTCTGAACACCTAGGAACATAAGCTTTTTCAGTCAGGTCTTTGTCTTCTAATGTCTTTGTAAATTATTCTTCATCTCTGTGTTATTAGAGAATTTGCAGCCTTCCTCACAATATGCAGGACTTATTAATAGAAGTAGAACCATTGTCTTTAAGAGGTTGACATGTCTGAAAGTGGAAAAATCTGTCCAAAAATACATATCAATAATAACTACTATTCCTGACAAATATGTGCAAGTAACTTGAATTATGTATTTTAGCCTCATTAAATAAATACTGGAATTATTTGCATTTTAGTTAAATGCTCTATTACATTAATATGTAATAAATGCATGCAGTAAATAGTAAAACATTTGTTTACTGCTACACCTTATTACTGTGAGTTTTATGTCTAGTTCTTTTATTAGTACAAGGTCTATTTTTGGTGAAAATTCTTAAATGTCAAAACATGACTAAAATGCAGTAAACTGCAAGTAAAACAACCACATTTGAAAGAATGCAAAAAAGCGCTTTGGCAAATTGTTATCTTTAGAGTGGTATCTTTGCTCTATATATTTACACAAATACACAGAAAGGTATTCTATATTAATTACACAGGAAAATCTTACTCATCTCAGTAGAAAAACAGGATAGAGATTTCACATGTGGCTCAGCTCTAGGACGATGTGATATTAGTGTCTGTCCTGTTTTCAAGATGCAATTTATCTAACACTGGAAAAGGGTATGGTTTGGCTGACTAAACTCTGGAGTGATGCTGAATGATAAAAGTGCTAAGGGGAATTTTTGGGGCGTCTAAAAGACAACGTATAACACTCTGTAGGTGTAAAAAAAACCAAAAAGACTTTTTCTGGTGGTTGTATAAAAAGCTTACTGACATTTTATGACACAGACTAACCTCCCCCCATACCTTTAACCCCCCTTTGCAAAACATAGCTGCCTTAAAACTGAATGCAAGTTCACTCGCATAGAGGTGTTATTTTGGCACTTTGGCTCATCTTGCCCCTCTTTGAGAGTTTTGTTGTACATTTAGTGTCCCGAACTGGAGCAGGCTGTAGCGCACATAGGCACGGCCAGTGAGAAGGGCAAGCAGACAAACCCATCAGCTCGTCTGGGATACGTACCACTAGTTATCTGCAAGTGCTCAGCATCACAGATGTTTGAGAGCTGAGGCAAACCCTGCACTAGTTTCAAATGCTGGGGAGGGACAGCTCTGACAACCCCACCCTGCCATGGGGTCTGCCCCAGGCGAGGGATGGCTCCTTGGCTGCAGGAACCTGCTGAGCCAAGTGGCTTCTGCCAAAGAAGGTTTGCCTGAGCTAAGAAAGCCCCAGTACTCAGAGGCGTGTGTGGAAATAAAGGTCAGTGAGCTGGTGGGGACACTCGTGAGAGCAGTGCACTGCGGGACAGATTTGCATCAGGAGAAGCACATTTTGCATAATTGTGATGGATGGGTCTAGATGGTGACGGATTGTCTTTTCCAGCATTTGCTCCTCCAGCTGGGCTGGGTCCTCTCCACAGTGAAGCTGCGGTATGGTGACACTGTTGTCAATGCAGAGGTCTGAGCTAGCTCTCAGACCTGGGATTCCCAGAAGAACCCTGATGCTGCCTCATGCTGGAGGTCTCCATGAAGCCCGGGGGGGGCTGGACTTCCTCCTGGGCTGCCCAGGCACAGCTGGGGGTGGCAGCCTGGCCCTTGCAGGGTCCTGCACTGTTGGGAGGCTCTGGGTAGGATTCATCCCAGCCAACTTGTGGGCCAGGTGGCGGGGAGAAGGACATGTCCAGGGAGGTGGATTTAGATCTTCAAGGGGCTATTGAAGTTATTCTTCACCAGGACCTTTCGGTTTTGGCTCAAGACGGAGCCTGACGTAAGCAGGGCTTGCTGCTCTTATGTCCCCAAAGTCACACAGGTGGAAACACCCACTTTGACCTAAGCTGCCACTCACTATGGGTGTGCAGACAGATAGTGGTCACAGGTAAGCGTACCCCTAGGTCTGCACCTTCTTTTGCAGTGTAGTCCCAAGTCTTTGGATATCAACCCTTTCCTATCTCTACCTAGCACTGTTTCAGGGCCTTGTTTCATGAGGAATTGGGAAATCCAGGTTCCCATAGGGTTAAGGAGCACAAAGGGATCTTGTTTTCTGTGGTACAAGGTCTGGGCTTCCTGCTTTTTGGTGCTGGACCTTCATTTCAGGCCACCAGAACAAAATTGTGATTGCTGCTGATCTTCGTGGAGTCCCAGGTCTGTGCTGATGACTTTCCCAAAAAAGCTTTGCTGCTTTCTCTTGTCGTCCTAGCCTCTGGCTACACAGCAATCCCAGCTGTGAATATTTTTGGAAAAAAATAGCTTGGCTCTAGCACAATAAATAAAAGCTTGAAAAGTCAGCGGTCCTCTTTCCATCCCCCCAGATCTGTAGAAAGCACCTCAGGAAACAAAAAAGAGCACAAATATAGTTGAGTCTTGGGATTTCTTTAGCAAGAGGACTTCAGGAGTCCAAAAAACACCAACATGGATGCAGTGGGCTTAGTGGTTTTTCTTCTTTACATTAAAATCTCATTGAGCTGGGAAGGTTGCCTGCCAGGTGTAGGTGGCAAAGCTCGCAGATATTGATTTTCAGTCTATCAGTCTTGAAAGCAAAAACATGTCTTTCATGTCACCAGGCACTGTATCAGAGCCCGCAGTGGCTTGCAGGGTATTTCTGCGCATCGTGGCAGTGAAGACAATAGAACATCCTGTGAAGTAACAGACTTAGCAAAACACCACGAGAGAAAATTGTGAAAAACACACTTCTCTGTTCCTTTTTTTACACAGACTTTTGGTCAGAAACACAGACATACTGGATCTGAAATTGCTTTCTCTTGTGATTTGGCTTCTTTTTAAGCCTCAGACCATTTAAAGTTCCACTCCCCTCCCTCAAACCCTGTTGAAGCTTGATGTGGGAGAACGTAGGCTTTTTTCCCTACTGCTTTCAGTCACTGTCTGACATATTCTGAATGCGCCTTGATGTGTCCGCTGCTTTTAATATTGCTGGCTAACACAAAGCACTCGATTTGTTCCCTCCTACTGACACACATAATTTGTATTTCTGTAGAGAAATATTGCTGTATTTTACAGGCAGATTACATGGGAGAGCAATGTACCAAACTCCATAAAGTCACTGTTTGGTGCTGACTTGGTCTATCAGTTTTCCTACAGCATTGCATACCTACTGATGGGAGCATCTTGCATGCTAAGTGTTTTATTAGTAGACCTTGACACTTGCAAGCAGAAGGCTTGTTCTTGCAGTTGCTGCTTTGAAGTTGATGGAAACTTTATTTATTCTCTTAAATTTATTAGTGCCTGTCTTCAGTGCTCTTTGGGACACTGTACTGTTGGAAGTGTAACCTCAGGAATGGGACTTGGTATTGAGATGCTGCAGCCTGCAGGAACGAAATGGCATTTTTGGCCATTTTTTGTGAGAGGCATCGTGCCTACACCAGGCTGGGAAAAGACTTTGCACCAACATACACCTCTCCTGTGTTTTAAGGCACATGCAACATCCTTTGATACTCCCTGGCCTAGGTCCGTGTCCAGCCTTGCTATATTTAAGGTTTATTGCATTGCCCTCAAAGCTGGCTGAACTCTGTTGGTGGGTGAAATGATTCCTTTAATGTCTACTAAGTTTATGGCTGCAGAGACATGATTTTAATATCTTTTGGGATGGATGATCCTGTATGAAGAGAATGATCTGCCAGCAGTTCAGGGTAGGTATTGACCAGCTACATCGCTCACTCATGCAGAACTTTGCTGGGGTATCAGTATGAAAACAGGAAACGATGTGGGAAATGTTAATAAAACTTGACAACAACAGCTCAAAAGGTGTTTGATCCACCGTTTAAGTGTACATAACTATTACAGGATGAGGAAACAGGAAATATGCTGAGGGGGAGGAGATGAGAACAGAGAACTGTAAAAAGAATAAGAAGACTGAACTTGAAAAATTCCAAGTCACTCTTTCTAAGTCAGCTGGCATGCACAAGGCATTCGTCACAGCACACGGCTCCTCACTTAGGTGTTACACGTGTAAAACCCAAGGAGTTGGAATTGAGATCCTTCAGCAATAAATTCCATCATGATGCTGAATATGAGACCAAGTTAATGCCAATAAGAAAAAAGCCAAATGAAATTTAAAAAAGTTATTTCCAAGCAAGGGTTTTAAAATTTTCAAACCCCAATCAGCTTTCTGTGGTTCCTGTTTCTTCAGAATCTGTGTTTGCCCACAGCCTCAAAAAAAAAAAATGCTATAGTGCTACTCCTATTCAGAAGGAGTATTACCATTTCTTGATCACGTTTTTCTCTCCTCAGATCCCCTGCACACCACCCCACGTTTGTCCATAAGTAACTGAGTCAGGAAAAAGAACCAAGCACACCCTTTTTTTCCTGCTATGTTTTACTGCAGTGGGTTCTCTGCCTTCTTCTAGTTGAGGTTGGCATGATGAGCTCCCTAGTAACCCACCCTAAAGTGTTACTGAATGAAGTCTAGTAAATGTGTTAATCTGAAAGAACTGTTCAGGGAAAAAAAAACCCCATACTGATTTAGATGTAAGAACAGCAAATGCTTCCCTTATGTCACCTTTCATTAACAGCATTCAAAGCATTTTAAACACTTGAAGTCATGATTCACAGTTTATAGACAAAGAAACGGGGCTCCAGAGTTGAAGTTGTTTGATAATTAGTAAACTAATTGTGGAGTTCAGGTCTGCTGATTTTTAGCCTCTGGCCCATCTCTATTAGATGATACTGTGTCCTGTGACAAATACACTGAAACGAACCATTTTCTAATGTGCAGGGCACCCGTTATAGTATATTAATATATTCTATTATTTATATTCTTAATTATTGTATTATTGATATTATAAAATGTCCTTTGGACCTTGGAAAACATGGAGCAGTAGTTACAGGTCTCACACTTCCTTCTAGCCATGGGTCCACACAAACCAATGGGGTTTCTTGTCTTCAAAAGAGGTGACAGAAAGGAGATGCCCCTGTGTCAGGAGCGTCTTCTGGTACTTGGGGCCTTGCGTAGGATTCATCTGCCCAAGCTTTGATGTTTGTCTCACTGCCAAAGTCACATTTAAGACAAGTCAGGTATGTCACCTTGTAGCAATATATCATTTTCTGGGTTGCAAAGGGTAGCAACCTTGTATTTCAGTGTTTAGCTTCTGAACTTTGAAGGGCAGACTCTTACCTTTTGTCTCTCCCCTTGAGGAGAAGCCTGCTCAGAGAGGAAGAGGATGGAGGTGTGAAGGGGCTTCCCTGAAGGTAGAGCTGCCCTGTGACACAACAGCCTATTTCTTGCTGTTCTTGGTTTAAAATAATGCTTCGCCTTCTGCTAGTTTGACAGACACAGGAGGGCTCCGGCAGGAGTTGACCACCTTTGAGCTCTAACGTGGGCTGCACTTTCTTCAGGAAGGTAAGTAGATAGATGTGGTGTCACTACTTGGCAAATCAGAGAAGACGTGTGACCACCACAGCTTGGGCACATCTGCGTACTTGTTTCCTTCCCTGTGACCTTCATCTTTTGGCTTTATGGGCAGTGGGTCAGGCCAGGCCCTGCTTAAGCATCTGACCCACACACAGTGTGAGGTCTGCTGTGTTGTTTCATGGAGACAACCCCTTTTGGTGGTAGCATGTTGCTTGTTGATACAGCCATGATAGCCTGACCTGTAAAGATTTAACAAAGCCACATACTAAACTGCTCCTGCAAAACTTGCTCAGTATCATGATGTACTTGTTTGTTATTTTTTGAAACTATTTTAGTGGAGGTTGGGAGAAATGCAGTGCTACAACTCTTGATAGCCATATTAAGCTAAGCACATTTGTTCCATTGAGTCTGTATGTTTATGCATGTACATACATATGCACGCACACACATGATTGTACCTGTCCTTCACCTGATGTTGAAGGTTTGCCCTGTTTAAAGTGCAGAAGTCTATTGTTTTAGTCTTTAAAATGCCCCTCCCTTGGGGCCATGATATAATTGCCTGGCACCCCATGAACTTCCTCCAAAGTGCTTTCCTGTCCTCTTGTGTTAGACAGAATTACAAATTGCCAAGTTTACTCATAAGTGGAGTGAAATATCACCTACACGTTGGCCTGCCATGCTGGAGACAGTGTGGCTGGTGATGAGTCCCCTTTTCATCATTTTCCAAAGGCAAGAAAGATAATACACAGTCACCTATTATGAAACAGGCTTTCTATAGAGGATGATTTCTCTGTGACACAGTCTTATTGTGTGTGTTTAACTCTTCTTTGGGTAGTGATATTGAATATAAAGTAATCTCATGGCTGATGTAATGCCATGGTGCCCTTCTTTAAGGTTGGCTGTAAGCATGAGAGCACATCCACTAGTCTTTTTTTTGAAAGGCAAAGAAAGCAATATCCAATTTGACTAGCAAGTCATCTTTTACTCCATGGTCATTTGTTTCTAACTTGCTCCACCATTTTTAGGTTCTTCTGACCATTTCCCTTACTGTGAACCTGGGCAGCTGGTGTTTGCTGTTGCCTTGGGAAGGCACTGCAAGCTGAGAAATGTGCCTAACACTGCGTGCCCTCATGGGCTGTCAGGGGGAAGCTGTGTTTGTCGATGTAGGGTGAAAAAAAAAAAGGTAATTTGCAGGTGGGTTACATGCCAGCGGTATGGCTGAGGCAGTCACTGGTGCCAGCAGCAGGAGGAAAAGATTGGTGTGGAGACTGTAACAAGGAGTAGGGGGTGGCGAGGGATGACACATGCAGGATGCAGGGTGAGGTAATTCTTTCCAGTTGCCCTTGGTCCTCCTTTTTTGTCTTGGTGCTTTCCCAGCAGCAGTCTCTTCTTTGAAGTCTTTCCCTCCTGTTTTCAGATAGAAAACCACGGTGGAGGGCGGCGGTCTCAGGAGCACCGTGTGCTGCTTTATTTGTGGACAGGGACTGGCTACCTTGGATTAATGATTTAAAATCCAGATGAACCCAAAACCCAGCAAGGCAAGCTGTGAAAAACTCCTAACATAAATTGGATTTTTCTGAATGGGAACAATAATGAATATTTAGCTAGAGGGACTGTCTATGAACACTTTCCTCTTTCTGTTCATCTATTCATTAGGAAACAAGAGCAGATGTAAATGAGCCCAGTGAGTGCTGGTTGAGGTAAAGGCAGGACATAGATGAGCAATTGGCAGAGACAACATAAAAATCCTGGGACAGCTGAACAACATGCAAGGCTTAGCTTAGAGGGACACAGACTAGATTTTTGGAGGTGCAGAAGATAGCTCATGTGCACAGCCTACTGCCAGGGACAGCTCAAGAGATGGCAGTGGAATATAATTTTCAATAGTGTGCAAGGTCTTACAGGTAGAAAAACCCAACCCCATGGCACAACACAAAGTACAAACCACTGACTGATTGTACTTGACCTTAATACTCTCTTTTCCTGTCAAAAACCTCGTAGCAATGAATTCTTAGCTGTGCTGGCCTGGTGCAAACTGGCAGAGGTACTGCATGGCTCTAGTGAGGTGACAGAGGCAGCAGAGACCCCAGTATTAAGGCAATCCTTCCTTGCACTGCTTGCTACCGTTCAAACACAGAATGCAAAAAGGAACAAAGTGCAAGATAAGCTTAAGAAAAATCCAGTTGAAGTGTGTCATTCCTCATGTCAGAGAACAGCGACTGATGCAGTCTTCTCAGAGGCTTCCCTCTTGCAGTTATGCAGGAGCAAGCTGGTGGCACCTGGCAGTATCTCCTCAGGTCCCCATGCTCTCCCTGTACTGCAAGGGTAATTTTTCTCCTTCCTTTCAGAGCTGCCACTGCCTGGGCTGAGCTGTCTGGGATGGCAGTGTGTCACCTTGCCACGGTGGCTGGTGGCCTGGTGTGAGACAGCGACTCTTTGTTCCTGCACAGAAACAGGTCACCGTGGTTAACCATGCTGACTCCTTTAGATGCAAATGGTTCTTCCTGAGCTTATATGTATTGATCTTTTCTGTGACATCAACAGGACAATATGTAGGAGGCAAGACATGTTGACTTCAGTCATTTAAACTTCTGACAAAATCCTGCATGAGGAAGCTCTGTGGGTGGAGGGATGAGAAGTTGCTAGAGGCAGGTGTTGACCTGTAGAAATGAATGACCACTTGACAGCCCAGCAAATGATGGGGCTCAAGAAGTGCCCTGTTCTGTGTAGGGCATGGCTTGGGGTTGGGGTAAAAAAACTCTGGGAAAAAGAAGGAAATATTTTTGGGATGGTATTTCACTACCAAACGTTTTCAGGAGCTCCAGGAGATTCCTGTGCTGCCCTATGCCATGCTGAACCATGTGTTTTAACCGCAAGAGCTGTAAGTCAACCACCCTAGGCTCTCTAGACAAACCAAGTGGCACAAGGCATTTCTGGTAACTGATCTCCAGCAATCCATGTGGCCCATGGCCACAGCAAATACCTGGCAATCAGAAGGAGAAGAGGAGGCCCTGGAGGGTGCAACCATCCTGACAAAGCTCCAGGCAGCCAGGAGACAAGAGGAGAGGTGGCAGTGAAGCAGGGTATGGTCACCATGGTCAAGGCACTCCGAGAGCCTCTGTAGTTAATGCTGCCAGTGGCCATGTAGAGATAAGAAAGAAAAGCCTGGCAACAGCACCCTGAAGGCTTTGTCTTACAGACCAACACAGAAATACCACCAAGGTGAGTATTAGACCATGTAGCACTCAGCAAAAATGTAAATACTGATGAATTAGAGTTGTTTTATGTAGGCCTTTCACAGCAGTTATATTAATATTTCAAAAAAGTTGTAGAGGTAAGTACTCCCACTATCTACTACTAGAAAAATGGCACTTAAAATTTTTGTTTTCATACTTATGAACTTCAAGTTTTATGCCAATAATTAAATTGTGAAATACTCTAAAGCTTTAGGAAATTCTAATAGGAAGAGGCGCTGTACATTTTGTCAATTTTTAAAGCAAAATAGTTTTTTCCTGTTTTTCCTGGAATAAAGCACTATTTTAGACTGTTACAGCCATTTGGTTGTTTCTGTATGATGGGTAACTTGCATTTCTGAATCAGGAGTGCAGGTGTCTAGATCAAGTTGCTGAAATGTCATCAACATCTGCGTAAAAACCCATGGACTGGTAAATCTGGCTTTACTGATAAAATTCATTGAACTAGTGTTGTGCCTGAGGACTCTGCCAATACATGGCATATATTAGGTTTAAGACTAAGGTATCCTGCAAGATAGCTGCATTTTTTAATGCTTTCTGGAGACTATCTGTTCAGGTTGCCTGACTGGGTCTCTGTCATGACCTTCCAAGAAGTTGCAGCTCTCCCAAATTAGGGACAAGACCTGGTCATTGAAGTTCAGTAATTTTCTGCAGCTGGGATATAAGAACCCACCTGACACATTCTGGTCTTCTCCTGACCATTTTTTTCCTAAACCTGTGGTTTCTTATGCTATTTAATAAATATGATGCTTTACGTCCCTGTGCCAGTGCATCTTGCAAACAAGCACTCACACACATGTAGTCAATGGCTTAGTGATGCATAGAAGAGGTGGCCGACTCACCTATTCAGCGTTTCACTCATTCAGCTCTACAGAGAAGCTCTAGGGAGATGAGCCCTCTGATTCTGATATGCCAGATAGGTTTATAAGGTGGGAACAAACCCTCTGCTTCACTGTGATGGATTGAGGACAGGAGGGCACAGTGCATCCGGACCCACCACAGCCTTGATCAACCAGCCAGCAGTCAGCTCTAGGGCTTGCAGGTGTCTGTTGTAGGGTATCTGTACAATGTTAGCTTCACGGTTTATTAGCTTGGGAATATGTATTTCATCCTGATATGTTCTGTATTATCTGTAATTTTATTGTTTAGGCTTCTGTATAACAGCCTCCATAGAGATTCTGGAAGAAAAGCAGTGGTGAAATAGTAAATGAAAACATGGGAAACTCACCATTTTGATGTGTACGGGAAATGGGTAGTCAACATGGCATTGATGAGTGGATGACCTATACGTACCTGCATCTATGCTGTGCCACTGAGCAGGGTGTCACCACATGGGCGGGAGTAATGAAGGGACTGGATCTCTGAAGGGAATGAAGAAAAGGCTGCAGAAAACCGGGGGGCAGACCTCTGCCTTCCTCTGCTCTAGCACCAGAGCATCCTTCTGTAGATCAAGCAGCAGTGTGAATAACATCTGTCGCAGAGTTTCATCTCACGCCCTCTCCCCAGGGGGAGAAGTGTGTGCACTGGAGTGTGCTGTTTTTCGGGGGAGGAGGGTGGCTGTTGATGGGAGATGTGGTAAGCATGTTCATCTTAGAGAGGGAAAGAGCCAAGACATGGACCTTGCTGGTGCAGATGGAGGTGATGTGAGCAGTGACAGTGCCCAGACCCTGGGAAGGCTCTGCCACAGCTGCGGGAAGCTCAGGATCTGTCACAGACAAACCTCAGCCTCCCCGCTACCGCACCCTCTGAAGATTCTGAGGCCACTCCCTCCCTGTGAGGAAGTTCCCCATGCCATTATTCCCACCACCAAACTGTCCTTGTGGAGAAACACAACTCTGTTAGGCCAAGGCATGTCTGCATGGTGTCCTTAAGGGGTCCAAGTTACAGGCTGTAAACATTCCAGGTCTGTATGAAAAGTGGTGAATCCAGCAAAAGCCTTCCTGCCTTATCTGTGTGCAATCTTCCACCTCCCAAACCCTCAATGGTTTACCTTTTCTCCTCACAAAGGGGTAAAATAAACTCATTTTGGGGGTTCATATGAGTTAAAATGCAGTTATTTTTCAAGTGTTCTGCTTGTAATCAACAGAGAATTTTGCTGCGTAACCATCTCCTATGAAATAGCGGCTAGGCATTTGGTTGTCATATGGCTGTGCTGTACAATTATAGAACATGTTATGGTTTGATGGATGAAGTCATTAAAAGCATAGTAATTAGTACCAGCCTGCTACTTTGAACTGCTGTGTGGTGTCACATATTCCTTACAGTGAATTACATCTGTGCACACACTGAATACAGCTTTCTAACCATCTGATGCCTCAGGCTTACATATTGTTACGCCATATCCATCCAGAATATTTTTCATTCATTTTTAAAAATACACACACATCAAACCAGACAGCAGTCTGTAGCTTCTTACCTCCTAGAAGCTGCATATTTTTTTTTGAAAGGAAAACTCCAAAAGGAGACTTTAGAGGCTTGACGTGACGTCTAATATGGGCTTGGCACAGGAAATGAAATCTTGCAGCAGAAAGGTGAAGCTCTCTGCTGCCATGTGCAGGACCTTGAGCCAGCAGCAGTCCTGGTTTGCTGCCTTTTGACTCGGCAGGGTGCATCTGCAGCCTCTGAAGAGCAGTGAGCACTGTGCAGGCGGCTTTTACCCTCGAGCTGAGCTACGTGTTGGGATTTCAGCGATGATCTACACGGAAAACCCAACTGGGCGACAGAGGTTTTAACTGGGAGAGCTGGATGCATTCAGGAGTACAGAGAGGATGGGAAAAGCAGCCCTGTAACAGGGAAAAGCCTCATGGCTCACCCTGGGGGTTGCTCGCCCATGACCACATCTTCACTCTGTGAGATATCCCATTGCAGCCTCCACCAAACAAGCACCCGCTTCCTACCTGTGTCCCACTCCCAGCCCCTCGAGGTGATCTGGGATGATCTCCCCTGTGAGGAGATGTGTTTCCCTCCCCTCCTCTGCCCCACCACAAGTGACCTTAGGTAAGCCTGTACTACTAGGCACTCTGGCGGGCCGAACTCAACTACTGTGCTGCATTACACAGTGCAAATGTGTTCTTGTTATGTGACTGGTAGAGGGTTGATTATTTTTCCCTCCTCCACCTGCATTACATTCCCCTCTGGAGGACCTCACTAGGTGTGAAAAATCCAAATGTGACTATCTTCTGCTGCAAATTACAGCTCTGGTTTGCAGCATAGCATATTGGTGTCTTGTGGGAATTACAGTGTGGTTAAAGATACAGTACAGAAGTTATGATGTCTCACTTTTCTATTAGGGCTCAGACATCCCTGCTATGCCACAGCTCTCAGGGTGCCTTGGTGTCTCCCTGCGTAGTCACCTTACACTGGGAAAGAGGTAGCTTGCAATAGGGTAGTCCAATTCAGAGAGGATGATATTGAAACTACACTGAATTTGAGCTGGATTTGGACCAAACCCACTAAAACGCTTTGGGTTTAAGGATTTTTTTTTTTAATGAAAAGTTGAAATTTAGTCTGGGAAACAATCGCTTTTAGAGGAAAAATAGAACTGAACAACCACAACTAAAAATTCCATTTCCTGCTGAAAAAGTATCCAGCAAGAATTGCACTTAATCCTGCAAATAAGAAGTCTTCTTTGCTGGCAAAAAAAAAGCACATATGAAAGGAAAAAAAAATGACTTGCACAAAATACACTGGGGAGTATTGGTTTGATGATCATATATAATGGTTGCATCAATCTCAGACTTCCATTCTCTGATCCATCTTTGCAAGGGGCAGAGCTGCCTGCTTTAGTAGTTGCTGCTATTGCTTGCATCACTTTTAGAGCTCATTTGTAGGGGTGGCAGCAGAAGAAATGGCCTTTGTAAGGTGGCAATGATTTTGTCTGTCACCCCTTTCTCAGTTTGATGAGCTATATCTTCATCTTTTTCATTCCTTTCAAATGCGGTATTGCTCCGCAGACGGCACTGAGTTGTGCTGTACATCTAACAGTGCCCTTGAGTCCGACCTGCTCTGTGCTCATTTTGCTATCATCTGCCAAACTATCTGGTTGCTAGTTGCCACAGGAAGCTTGAGGAGGATAAATGACTTGCTTATACACACTGTTCCCACGGGTGTGAAAAGGCACAAACAAAATGTTTCTTGTTTCACACTTTCTTGCCAAATATGCTGGGATATAGGATGAAATATGCCGACCTTGTCCTCACCTCCAGCACTGCTGCTGAGCTGGAGGAGACCCTCTGCAGAGATGCCCACCCAAGCTGAGCGGAAGGTTGAGGTGGATTTTTGGAATGACCTTTTCAATTCTGATTCAGTTCTGTGGGCTGAGGGATATAACAATGTTAGGGGTCTATTTTGTAACATGGTGTGGGATGTTACAGGCCTGTGCCACTGGGACTTCACGCCACAGTATGAGCGCTAGTGCTCTGCTACGAAGATGGGCGGTTCACCTTGACCAGATGTAGTGTTCAAATATGAGGTCCATTTGCAGTCAGCAGAGAGAAACTGGCACTTCTGGGTCAGCGCCTCTTATCCTGCAGTAGCTATGGAGTTTGGGATTTTAATAGTATCTCCGCTCCTTGTCTTGAGTAAAAAAAATGCTTTCTCCTTTGAAGCAGCTGATCTCCCCGCTAGTGAGTGACTGCTGTCATCCCTGGAGTCCCTTTCAGGCTGGAGCACTGGCATGCTGGCACTAGTTAATTAAGGTGCCTGATTCAAATGTGAACTAATCCACATAGTTTCATATGGGTACAGGTTAAGAAGTGACAACAGACTCCCCTTTTCCAAAGCAACTTACTACACCACCCATTTTAGACATTCCTGCTATGGTCTGCCTTAATTCCTGCTTCAGTTTCTGTGAGCAATTCCCACCCTCTGAAAGGCACTGGGTGATCAGCACCAGGTAGCTAGTGGGGTGTCATGGTTAACCCCAGCTGGCAATGAAGCACTACACAGCCGCTCACTCCCTCCTTGCCCCAGTGAGATGGGGGAGAGAATCTGAAGGGTAACAGTGAGAAAGCTTGGGGTTGAGATAAAGACAATTTAATAGGTAAAAAAAAAGCTGCACGCACAAGCAAAGCAAAACAAGGAATTCATTCACTGCTTCCCATCGGCAGGCAGGTATTCAGCCGTCTCCAGGAAAGCAGGGCTCCGTCATGAGTAACAGTTACTTGGGAAGACAAACGCCATCACTCCAAACGTTCCCCCCACTTCCTTCTTCCTCTGCCAGCTTAATATGCTGAGTATGACATCATATGGTATGGAAGACCCCTTTGGTCAGTTGGGGTCAGCTGTCCCAGCTGTGTCCCCTCCCAACTTCTTGTGCACCCCCAGCCCACTTGCTGGTGGGATGGGGTGAGAAGCAGAAAAGGCCTCGACTCTGTGTAAGCCCTGCTCAGCAGTAACAAAAACATCCCTGTATTATCAACACTGTTTCCCGCACAAATCCACAACATATCCCCGTACTAGCTACTATGAGGGAAATTAACTCGACTCCAGCTAAAAACAGCACACAGGGCTGTGTGGGCAGTGAGGTGGAGCACTTCCCACATCCATCACCCAGTGCAGTGTGCCAGGACAGCAGGCTACTTTGAAGCCCTTGTGCTAAAGATTAATTGGAAGAGTAAAGATTTTAATTTGCTTTTTAAAATACAGTTGTCCATTACATTCCATCCCAGCCTGTGCATTATGTGATACTGAATGAGAGAGGAGTTATACATTAGGTTATCTGCTTGAATGGTTGCTTTGGAGGTCACTAGCGTGGCCTTAAGAAGACAGTGAACAAGGCAGGAGAGTGTACATGGTTCTCCTGATCCAGAATCAACGCCTCGGTCTACTCAATATCAGTCCTCAAAGTGGGGCAGTGTATAAGTTTGAGTGGTGTTTGTTTTCTTTTTCCACACTGTGGCCAGTGAACGGATGCCATGACAGGTGTTGGCTGTAGGATGTTGTCTGTGGATGGACAAAGCAGCTCTGTGGATGGCTGAGGAAAGGCAGAGCCACCTCCAGGATCACTCTGGCTTGTTTCATGCTTGGTGAAGGTCTCTGAGCCCACATTTGTTCTCCACACCTGACCCCCCACTGGGGCTCTCTCCATGGAGCTTCTGGCCCTACGCACCTCCTCTGCTGGATCTGTTATCAGACATAACTTTATAACTGTGACTTATATAGCTTGTGGCTTAAACCATATGGTCATTCTTTTATGTAGTATTTCTGCTTGCTTATTTTTCATTTTCCCACACCCACTCCATTTATTGTTGGCTGCTTTCCCAGCACCTTTCCTCCAGAGAGGGAGTTACATAAATAGATCTCTGTAGGCTTTAGAAGGCAGATGTTGATGGATAGATCTTCCCAGATAGACTGCAGAGCAGTGTAAAATGCACATCACCTACATACCTGCAGACACGCGAGTCACAAACCACAGTCCCCTGCAGCTGAAGAGCTTGATCAAGGCGACAGTGCCACCGTGTTGACAGTGCCAATATGGGGCCGGTGACAAACTGTGTTTCAGCTGCTGCATCTTATTAAATAGTGTCCTGCTTTGAGTGATTAGTCTGTCTGCAATCACTGGGAATGAATGTAGGGCTCAGGGGGAATTAGGAATAATTGAGGAAATTAAAATCTGCATAATGTTTGCATTTTCCTCTTCATATGCCTTTTATAATGATTTAATATTTATGCACCCAGTATCTAAAAACATGTGGTTGATTTGTTTTCTTCACTTAATTTGCTACTGAAACATTTAATTACATTTAAGACTAAACACACTAATATATTTGCTTTGTATGGTTCAGTAAAACTTAGTAGTTGCACTGCAGTGGTCCTGTTGTGATTCCTCACACACCCAGGACTCCCCTTGGTTTTAAGACAGCCTGTGGTAGGAATGGTTACTATGCCACTATCTCTGCCAGCTTAGCAGCTTGGTTTTAGGGAGGCTTCCTTATACTTAAATGTGTTTTAATCAGAGCTAATAAAGCTAAAATCAAGGTAAGGGTCCCTCTAGAGGAAAGCTGGGTAAAGATTATCTCTGCAGCTGAATTCTTGGGGAAACAGGCATGTTATCTGGGAAGAGGGATGGCGCTGGTAATTTGAGGTTTGGGGGTCATTTAGGGGTCATTGCTGGGGCAGGTAGCAGGAGGAATAACCCCCAAATTAGGTCATTGCTCTAGCAGTTGGAGGGCTGCACCAGGGGTGCCATGTGTCTGCCCAGGGAGGGCCAGCTGACCAGGGGAGCAGGGTGGGGGGACTCACTGCCACCATGTACATCTGATCAAGAAAAGAGGGCACCTGATCTTGTCCTGGGTGGTGTGAAAGGAGGGTGCAGCAGGAAAAGAAGTTAATGTGCTTATGGGCATGTGCAAATAAGCAAGATAAACTAAGACACCTGGCAACTGAGGACTTTGAATCCCATGCCCTGAAGGTCCCTGTTGGGGCAGCTGATGGCTCCAGCTATTCCATCCAGTCCTTGGTGGTACAACCCCACACCAGCAGTCCCTGCATCCACACAGAAACCACTGCTGAGCTGCTTTGCTGCCCTGTGAGCTGTGGCCACAGCCCTGGGACCCGGTGGGGCAGCCAGCTCATCTCCAAGCCCATATCAGTACAGCCATTGGCAGCTAATAGCAAGAAATGACCCTTAATCAAATCCTAGGGATGGATTTTTCCAAATTGGAAGAAGTCTGTGTCTGGCCTGAACTTTTCTGCTCATGCTGCTTCTCACAAAACAAGGCACTGGCTTCCCCAGCACTATTGCAAGGATTGTCCTTCCATGGCATGGCAGAAAGAGCCATGAGCAACTGGAGTCCAAGCTACACCCTGGACCCCCCAAAAGGCACGGGGAACTTTCAGAAAAGGGATGATATCTCTGAAGAACAGAGCAAGCCACCCTGAGCTAGGCCAAAGTGCTGTACCTCCTCCCTGCTTCCCCTCCCCAGAGACTGGGGAACTCATCGTTGATGTTTCTGGTGCTGCAGTCAATGGGTCATTAACATTACCCACAACAGGAACAGCGCCGAGGGTCTAGTGGTAGTGGGATGATGCTGATGGGGGAGAAATACAGAGCCTTGGACTTGAGCTATGAAACGCCCCAGTCCACCTTGAATACACTGAATAGCGGGGGGAAAAAAGCCAAACAGTCAGCATTTGAGACTTTGCTGAGAGACTGAGATATTTCACCCATTTGGGAAGGAAGCTGCAACAGCAGTAAAGCCTCTCTCCATGCTTCAGAGTAGACGTGTGAGTGTGCGAGAAGCCTGGCCGGGTGTTCATCCTTCCTCCCTGTCTTCATGGCGCAGTCTGGAGACGTGCCACATTCATTAGCTTTTGGCCAAGGGAACGGCTCCATGTGCAAAGAGGAAAATTCCCCAGGGAACCCACTGTATAAACCACTGTCTGGGAGATAAGACTGGACCTCAAAGAAGAAATTGATCTTCTCAGACCATATTATGTCTACATGTCTGAGAGCAGACAAGCGCCGAGACCAGGAAAAGCCACGCGCAGGAGGTTTTCATCAGGCAGAGAATTCCGTGGGCAGATAGAGCAAGTTGGCTAACGAGATAAAGGTGCAAGAGCATGAAGAGCTGGAGAAATGCAGTAAGGGAGGATGGGAGGCATGAAGCTGGATCAGGGTGCTGAGACAGAGGGGATTTCTGGTACAGGCTGGCTCAGTGGTGCTAGACATCCCGAGAGAATACTCCCAGACAACACCCACTTTGTAGGAAAAAATGTGGGTTGGGTGCTGGCATGCCACACACAAAAATGTATTACACTCCAGAAGAATGTGCTCTCTAGGGGACTGATTAGAACTTTAATGGGACCTCTCCTGTGCACAGATTTTTTTAAGCAAATGCTAGAATTTTTCTTACTGGTTGTGGACATCTCCTACTTTGAAGTCTGTTCCTCTTGGATGTGGAAGCGGTACACATTTGATGAAGCAAAGGGAAAGCTTGTGTACCACTACCCTTTAAGTAGTTAATGTTGGAGGGAATTTTATTGTAACTTACTAAATTGTACCTCTTCACGGTTCATCCTTCCAACACTTTCTGTGTTTAAAAATTGCTCTGCTTAATCCATTGTGGGATCACATCTTCTGTTTCTCAAGACCCCTCTCTGTTGCGCTCAGCTATAAAAACACTCATCCCCCTCCACACCTCACTTCCCACAAACACACACACTTTTCAAAACCAGTGGTCCATGAAACTCATCCTGAAATTGTAAAATAAGACTGCAAGGCTTTTTTTTTTTTTTTTTATTTTTCCTTTTAACTGTTGTTTATGCTAACTGCTGTATAAAGATGAACTGGCTTTGTATTGGCAGAACTGTGCCACTTCCAGGCTGTGACCTGAGTGACACTCGTATAATGCATGATTCTGCATATGCTAATGCAATGTTTCAGCAACACATTTGAATCTGCTTCAGCCTCTTATTTTCTTTGGCTGTGTAGGACTAGGGTTTTAAAAATTAAGTCACCCTCCAGTGGTAACATGAAGAGGCTCTAAGGACAGTCATGGAGAAGGTCTGCTAGCTGAGAGGGTGCTGTGATGTTGAGAAAAATTTCACTTTCGTCTATTACTTCTTGACCTGCTCTGTTTTCTAACTAGAAGAAAAAGTTTGTTTCAAAGCCCTTTAAGTAGCACACCCTTTGCAGTTATGAAGGAACCCTGTACCCTGGTTAGAAAAAGGGAAAAACATAGGTGGAAAGAAAAATCTTTGGATCATATTCAGACAGATACTCTGTTTTCTTACCCTTTGTCTTTTTATTTTAGTGTCTTGTCACTGTAAGTCATCAAGAAGCTGTTTTCAGGATTTCAATTTTGCCACTGGCTTTTGCGCAGCAAGATGAGGGGGAAAGGAAATATCTTTTTTTCCTCTGCCATAACTCACCTGATGTTCAGAGAGGAGCAAATCAAGGAATGAGCTCAGTTTTCATGGAGCTGGACATAACTCCACGTCAGTGGAAAGAACTGCGCTATCTTATAGCAGGAGAAGAGCCCCTGGGAGCCCTCAGAGTAACGGGGGCCTGGAAGGAAAGCTTGAGTCACTCAGTCCCGTCTCCTTCTGCTGTCGTCACCACATCATACGGACCTTTCACACACCGATCACGTTCCATCGTAAAAGTAGATAGTGGTTTTGCCTGTTACTTGTAGTACGTGGCTGTTTGAAAGCCTGGGTTCTGATGGTGGGGAGAATACAAGTTCCACTGTGCTAACACCGGAGAGGGTTTTTTAAAGGAAAATTCCCATATGCCATAACTGGATGGCAGTAACCGTAGGATTTATGACCTATTGGACAGCACCACGCTCATAAGTGGTGTAGGTGATGTGTGCACACCACAACATCCAAGGCGATCAGGAAAACAGGGTTAAATTTCTTTTTATGGATGGCACGGATAAAATTGTGCCCCTCAAACCACTTTCAGGCTTGAAGATGTGGAATCTGAGTTAAGTTACTGAGGCATGACTAAGTTTTGGTCATGCTAGAAATGTTCCACTGTTTGGTAACCACATCAGACAAAAATGGAGCTCTGAAGACCCTGGCGGGTTGGATCCCAAATGTGAATGCAACCACCTAACAGAGCTTGAATGCAGTCAGTTAGACTGTTTTTTTAATGTTATCCCAAGGATTAGTGTGAACGAGACCCTAATTGCAACACTCTGATTCCAGACATATTTTGTTGTTCCTGAAGGCCCTATTTTTACACAAATATGTAAGTGAAGATTTGAAAATGAACTCCTTTGCTTTGCTGTACTGATGTGTTTGCAGTTTGACAGGTATGACCTGTGTGATGTGTATGTTGTTTCTGCCTTTGTTCTGGGGCTAAAAATTGCAATTAAATCTATTTAAATGGTTGCATTTAAGGCAAGTTCATTTGATGAGAATTGCTGCAGGAAATTTTGCAAAGCAGAGAAAAACATAGAACTGAACATGAGAAATAAGGTGGTGCCCCAGAAAAACTTGGGAAGGTAAGGTGCCAAGATGGCTCTCTGCCGCTCAAATGTCACATTAACACTATTAAAAGGAGTTGGTCCAGTACATTGCATACCAAATAGGCACCACTTACTTAGATATAGATTGCATTGGAATTAACATTAAAACTTTCTGCTTAAGAGGGAGGAGATAGATTGAGATAATGGTCGTAACATGATTTCCTACATTGGCAGCAAGTCAACCACAAACTTAGGATTTGTTCTGAGTAACATTCATTATTAGCTTACCCCAGAAATAATGTGAGAATTCCTCCATAACCAGAGAATAGGCACAGTGCATCATTAACCATGATGTCAGCCAAAAACCCAGGCACAGTTTTACGGCCTGATATTTAAAGCAAATGGGTAACAGACTGAAACTCCCAGTATGCCTGTCAAAAAGGGCAAATTATTTACTCCTTAGGTAGTTTTAAAATGTAAGCAGATATGCCATAATGCAAGATGAATTTACAAAGAAAACAGAGCGCACTGCATTTAGATCAGAGGCCAAATGAACCGCTGGTATAAACGCTGGTGTTATAGAATCATTGAGGTTGGAAAAGACCTTTAAGATCATCAAGTCCAACTGTTAGCCCAGCACTGCCAACTCCACCACTAAACCATGTCCCTAAGCATCACACCTACATGTCTTTTAAATACCTCCAGGGATAGTGACTCAACCACTTCCCTAGGCAGCCTGGTCCAATGCATGACAACTCTTTCAGTGAAGAGATTTTTCCTAATATCCAATCTAAATCTCCCCTGATGCAACTTGATGCCATTTCCTCTCATCCTTTCAGGTAGTTGGAGAGAGCGATAAGGTCTCCCCTCAGCCTCCTTTTCGCCAGACTAAACAACCCCAGTTCCCTCAGCCGCTCCTCAGAAGACTTGTTCTCCAGACCTTTCACCAGCTTTGTTGCCCTTCTCTGGACATAATTCAAAGTATTGCACCCACTTACCAGAGGGAACGCCTCAGAACTGAATATTGGACATAAATATTCTGTTTAAAGCTCTTGGTGTGCTCTCTCACTCTTGCCTTCTCTTCTCCCTGCTCATTTAGCTTTTGTCACCCTTCTCCTTGCTGTGGCTGCTCCCCTGATGAGTACAAACAGGCAATGTGGATTGCATGCTTCTCCCAGGAACAGGTATTCTGTGCATAAACTGAGATAACTTGTGGCTTTATTTTCCCCTGCAGGGTGATATCTGGATATTCAGTGCTTTAGACAAGAGCTGCTTGTGGCCTGAGTCCTTTGGGAGAGAAAAGGAAGGTCTTGGCTATTCATCTCTGTAGTGATGGAGGAATGCTTTAGGATAAGGAGGAGCACCTTCTACTCCTTGCCCTTGCAAGCATAATATTTTGCTGAACTCCTTGTGGTGTCTTTCACAGTGGTTTACAGGCCCAGAGGCAGACAAGTGCACAGGTGCAACCTGTTCTAAGCAGCATCATTTTCAGACCCCTCAAATTTATCCTTTTCAACCTGTGGGAGATGGTGCTGTTAGTACTACGTGCCTGCCTGGTGCATTAGGACATGGTGTGTAGCACCAGCAGAACCCTTACCTCTCTATAGGAGTGTGGCGGCCACACACACCTGCTGCGGCTCGGAGGGCTCCCAGGACTGAGCACTTGTGCCAGTGGAGAATGCCAGGCCTCCCAACAGGGACTAGAAGGAACTTGGGAAAGAAGGGACTGAAAAAGTGGGAAACAGGGCTCCCTGGAGGCATCAAAACCAGGACCACAGGCTGGCACCCAGGCCGTGCAAGAAGACAGGCATTCCAGCTTGCACGTTGGCATCTGAGCAGCCTCTCAGGAAGAGCTGTGTTTGCCCAGTGCAATGGGTTGCTTACAAGGAGTTATTTTCCAGCTCTTGCTGTAGCAGGGCATGCAGGGCAGCAGTTCCTCGTCTTTCCAGGAGCGGGTAAAGGCACGTGTGCACATATACATGCCCATCCACCTCATTAAATGGTAAAGTATGCATTTTTCTCTTTGTCTTTTTTTTTTTTTTTCCAAACGATTATCCTGTCTTTTACTCCTCCCTGTATCTTCCTTGCTTTGCTCTGCACACCTCCACCAAACCACCTCCATCTTTCATCATCTCTGTTGGAAAAGGCCAAGATAATTCATGGGCTTGCCACCTCCCCAAGGCTTCAGCAGGTCCTCACCAGTGGATGGGGTGGCTGTGGTATCTATCATCTGTAGCTGCAGAGATGTGCCAGTCAGATTATTTTTTTTCTTTTGCCTGGAAAGGCAGAATCTGGTGTAGATACAGGATGGTGGACTTTGTTTTCCCAGTACATGAACACTGATATACATGGCAGACAGCAGGCTGTTTCACAGGAGATTGCTTCATGTCTATCTTCAAGTCCATAGCATTAAGGAAAAAAAATCTTAAAGAAGGAATTAGGGATGATTTACTGTGGAGAGGTAGGAGGAGTGAGCGACCTCTTTCTGGTGTTGAAAAATATATAGACAAAAGATTTTCTAATGGGATGGGTTGGTGATTTAAAGACTTACCCACACATGAAAGCCTATCATGATGTACTTCTTGAATAAAAGGAAATTTTCAGCTCTTCTGAAAGCCAGGCCTTTTAAGAGGCTTCACATTTGGACACACAAAATGAGCAACTCAGAAACAGTAGTTGCAACAGACTGTGTTGGTTAACCCCCCCTTGCCTTCCAGTTCTGCAGAATTTCTATTTAGGAAAATTGTTGCTATACATATATATGTTTATTATTTGCTGATTGGCAACCAACTGCCACTGTTGTCCCCATAGCAAATTTATTGATATATTTTCTGGAGAGGAACTGACACCCCCTTGTGTTACTGAACTGATCCCTGGTCCTAGGTCCAGACCCACTGTGAAGCCTCTACTTGTGTAAGTTAATGAAAGGAGAATATGGCAAAGACAAGTATCTTTGTTTTCCCTACAGCTTCAGTGTGGTTACAGACTTGAGCCCTGCAGCTTCCTGTCTTAAACTTTGCCACTGCAGCTATTAGTTTTTGTAGGATCACCCAAAATACATCAGTTGACATCCTCACAACAGCTTGCTTCAGAAACTCTGCATCACTGCCCTTACTTTCTAGTGCATCTCATTCACCCCTCTCATCCATGCTTTGAAAATGACATAATTCCCACCCTCCCTGTGTCTGTTATAACCAAGTTAATGTTATATTACCTTCTCTGGATGCGCTGGAGGCCAGTCTTAGGGCCTCACTGACACATTTCTGCTGTGAGGTTTTCTCTGCTTTCCTACCTTACATGGCTTATTGTGGTGCCTCTAGCAATACCCCATCCTGCACTGCAGTGCCCTGGGTTTAGCTCCTGTAATGCTATCTTGGGTTTTTGTACCTTTTTCTTTCCCTTACTATCTTCTATTTTTTTTTCTCTCTTTCATTGGTTTTGTTAATAGAAACAGGAAGTAGAGGGGGAGGAATCACCCAGGAGAAAACCTGCATAAGCTGAGTGCCCACCTGGTAACATCGGTCTCTCATGCTGGTACTGAGTGTATGATTTGTCACCTGCTATCAACAGCTGGCATCACATCACCAGTGAGTGAATCAGTCTGAATCTGTTGGTACTCTTACTTGTAATCCTGAAAATGCCATTAAGATGAATGCATTGTGGGAGTGTATGTTTGCAAGAACAAGATGATCTTCCACCTCTCCGAACCAAGAAGCGAATGCCAGGAGCAACAGTGCACCTAGTGTCTTGCTTAATAGAGCAGGTGCACATATGTTCCTTGCCTCTGCTTGGCCAGGTCAAAAATCTCCTTGCCAACAGTGTTTGACCTGCAGCATCTCTGCATTTGCAAAGGAGATTTTTATTTTACTTTCAGAAGTTTAATTCTTTAAAGTTTTCAATCTCCTCCAAGAGATCTAATATTTTTTTGCTTGTTTTGTTAATCTGCTATAACTGTTGCTAAAAGTCATACATTAGCATTCATTATGTACCGAAGTACTCTTGGCTATATGTGAAGAGCCCAGTCACTTTGAAGTGGGTTTGGTGGGAGAAGATTATCCCTTTTATTGTGGTTTCCTTTAATATAGTCCCATTGTGCATTATAATGGTGTGGAACAATAAGCATGACCTTTCCAGCAGTCACTGCAGAGCAGAGCAATGAGGAAACATTGTGGCCAGATGTCCACTGCACAGACAGCAATGAATGACTTACATTTTTTGTGCAATGGACCTGTTGATTACATTTAACAAAAATATAGAGTGACAAGAGATAAAATAAAAACCTTGTGTTGCTTTCTTGAAATAGCTTGATGTCTCCAGGTGCTGGGCTGGAAGCAGAGCTGAGTCAAGGGAGTTGAGCCAGTGTAGGAGGGAGTGCTGACTCTGCTTTCAAAAGGTGGAGGAGTTGCTGTTTTTAGCAAGCATGGAGGCCTCAGTCGTTTTTATTTTTTTTGGCTTAGTTAGCCAGAATTTCTCCATGCTCACTCCCCTTGTCTCAGCAAGCACAGATGTTTCTGCAGAGGGCCATTTGAGGGGACGTACTTCCAAGCGTAGGTCAGGCCTCTTGCTTGCTTCTCCTCCTATGCTTGTGTATTTTTGGAGGGAGAAAGGATTTGCTGACAGAAGCGATCTAATGCTAGGGAGGCTTTTGCTGCCGACATTTTAGCATCATCAGAAGCAGGGTCCCTTGCTGAGAAGCCAGTGCAGGAATCCCTGCATCTCCTGCATAGCATCATGTGACTGTGCCCTGAGATATGCTTCAGCCAAACATCCTGGACACAAACCTTGGATAATCAAGGGGGAAAGGAAGATGGGGACATGAATGCAACCTACTCTGAAGACAAAAGTTCGTATGCGGTGCGTGGCGTCACAAGCAAAGTGAGTTGGTGATTTTCTGATGCTTCATAATGCATCTGTGTCCACCACAGAGACCCACACCAATTGTCATGGTTGTCAATAACAGTTCAGCAGAGGTCCAAGAGTAAAACAGCAAGGGTATCACACATCAGGTCTGAGACATGCCGGCAGAAGTGTAAAAGCTTGCAAAACCATCACCTGAAATTTGACTGGCTTTGTCCCATGCTCAAAAGTCTCTAAGTTCCAGGAGCAGTAAAACTGATCAAATTAAAACACAAAGCAAAAAAAAAAAAAATTAGGAGAGTTTTTAATGGAAAGACTGGCAAAGCCAGGGCTAAACTATTCTCATTGGGAGACCATTTGAGCTTTTCAATCTTTTCTGCCTAAGTTTGTTAAACTATTTCGCTTATTAACTCTTTTGCAATATTTTCCTTAACTGCGCCTGAAATTTTAATGTTAAACCACTAAATCCACTTTACAACCAGAGATTATAATGTCAAAGAGGATGGATTTGTGAGTTTAAGCACTGACCCTTGAAAGGTGAGACATGAAACGTACTTGCTTCTTTTGAGACTGTACCCTTGACCTACGAGAATTGGTGGGGGCAGGACTGAGCCTATGTTGGGAAGTGCAAAATCCAACAGAGCAAAGGTACCACAGACATGCTGGCTGTAGCCATTTGCCATGTTTGATCTGAAAGTCCAGGCTCTGCTGGTGGCTGCATCAGCGGCCGTGCACATTATACCATCTTTATCCTAAACTTCTACCTTTAGTAGCGAAAAAGGGGTTTTTACAAAGGAGTAAAGACAGGTGAAACATTAAGTGTTAAATACACTACATATGATTTCCGTGTGTTTAAGGTGTTCACATAAGGGTCTACATCAAGACTGAGAGCATAATCTGAAAGAAAACTAACATGCTTGCAAGCACAATTTCAAGCTGAAAGAGGGGGTTACTGAGTCAGATTCAGAAAGGATAGCTTATTGAGGAAAGTTATCAAGCAGCAGCTGCAGACAAAGAATGAGCAAGTTAGAGCAAGCCTGGGCCACAGAGAGAATTTAAGCAATCATTGTTAGTCAGTTGGGGTATAGTAGAGAATTGGAGGCATCTTGTGGGAAGCAGTCTACAACAGCTACATAGGCTAGGTTATTTGATTCACTTCAAATCTACTAAAAATGAGTAATTCCAGTAACTGACAAGCATTATGCCATAGCATTTGCATGAGTTTTGAATAGCAATGAAGTTATTTTTCATCTTAACTGTTTACTTTTACTTTGCATGTTACTAAATGTAACAGCCACTGACACTACCTCTTCCTTGCTCCCTAGAAGAGAAACAGTGAGAAATGAAGGAATATTTAAGCATTGCAAGCAATGATTCATTCTCAGGCTGCACAACCTGCCAAACGATCTTCAGAGTGGCACTGCTGCTTGGCCTGGAAACAGTTTTCCTCCCTCCCTGCCCCCCAAACTAGAAGAAAGGAAACCGATACTTATGGCAGGCAACCAGGATGGCTAGAATGAATATTAGAGAAGTTCAGGAAACTAAATATGGGATCTGGGGTCTGGAAAACCTGCCAGGACAAAAAAAGGATAAAAACATAAAAATAACAAAGGGAAGGAAATAAAAAATAACCAAAAGATATTCCATTACCAAAAATCAATCCCTGGGATGAAGTACTCATTAAAGGCCTAATCTTACCTTCCCTATGCAAGGGCTGGTTTTGTAAGGGACTGCTAGAGGCTGAACACCCGTTCTTCTGAGGGAAATCGGAAGGAGGGTTTTGGGCTGTTTTTCTCCATAAACAAGTTTCCAAATCTTAGAGAACTGCAGGAAAGTTATTAAATCCTGGATTAGGACAACCTGGCCATGGAAATTAATGGTTAAAATTCCCCCTTGTTTCCAGGAGTCAGGGAAACATGTTATCCTAACCCCACTCCAGGGTCAGCAAGAATCCATTTCAAGACTGTCCTCAGATCATATTTACAATTACACACTGCTAATTTATGCAATTCATTAAAGTTGCAAGGCCAAATGGTGCAGCTGACAGTGCTCGGTGGGTTGTCAAGTATTGGCCTCTTCAACCAAGGTGCAGCACCCTTTGGACGTTCTCCTGAAAGCATGAGTAGATACCAGGGCTATCATTTTTAGTGTCTTCTTAAATGCCAAGATGAACTCCTGCTTTGACTCTGATACAGAAACTCTGCTGGGGATTCCTGGGAAATTGTACTTTTGCTATATTTTGAGTTTATTGATCATTCGACTCACTAGGAAAATGTAAGCTTTACATCTTTTTCTTCTGTTTGGACTGTCCTTGTAGCATTTCAATGGTGGTAATGTAACATTGCTTTGAGGGACCATGTCCCCACAGACTAAGGAGCTCCAGCCCTCACTGATGCAAAACTTCAAGGAGCTGCTTTTTTTGGGTGTCCAAAATTGTATTTTTCATATCTATGTTAATATTGTTTTTAAATCTGAGCTTTTATGTACTGCTTCCTGCTTCTGGTTATGGCAGAAAAGTTTTGGCATTGTTGGTACATGCCCAAGTAAATCAGACTTGCCTCAGCGTGCCATGGAGATGTTTGGTTTTAATCCATCAGTGGCTTTGTTGATTAAGATAAAGGCCTTGATTAGGCACTGGCAAAGATCTGAGAGCTGTGTAGGCCCTGGAGCTTCAGTGTAAACTGCTCTCAAAGCCTGAACCACTTGGGAATCTGACTACATTTTTCCATGCTAGCATAAGCTGTTACAGCTGGTAGACAGCTATTGCCATATTGATTGATGCTGGGCCTTTATGAATAATAGTCCCTCCTACATGAGTAGGATATGAATGCCCCTTCTCACACCTTGGAGCTGATTTTCCTATGGCTGGGTAAATCAGGGAAAGAATGGAGATAATGCAATAAAAGGAGCTCCGTTTCAATCTTTGGTAAGGGGATTTTCAGTTTCTCATAGCAGATATTTGGTACAAATGCAAGGGTCATATAGAAGATAGAATTTTCCTTACAAAGCAAGGTACAACTTCTACATTTGTCAACTTCTACAGTCTCTGCAGCAGTCTTCTTGCTGAAGAGAGAGAAATATTCAGCTGGTGGACTTAAATACATAGAAGTGTATTGAAAGCAGATTAAAAGGTCTTTGGAGCTCTTGCAAAATCAATCACTCCCATTAGGAAACACTGGTCACTGTGTCCCTTCTCAGTTCAGATGATGTACTCTTGCCTTCAGCCGCCTTCCTTGAGGAACAGCTGCTATCATGTCAGTTGTTTTAGCCCTCATTAGTTGAGGTGCAACCTCATGTCTTCTGTACTTCATGCTCTGATCTAAAGACAGTCTTTTTTCTGTGCTTTTCTTATTCATTTTCACAAGGAAGAAACCGAAGCTTTTCTGATAGCCTCTATTCTACACACAAGGAACAGACACTTGAAAAATTTAAAACCAGGACCAATTTGTTATGTCACCCTTGAAACTCCTAGGGAAGGGCTCAGCTCACCAGCAGAGAGATATCCACCAGTGGGGCTGTCTCCTTCTGCGTTCCCTGTCTTGAAACTCTGCACTGCACCTCCTGTCTGTAGGTGCCTCATATATGCCGAGGGACTGGGCATAGTGAGACAGACACAAAACTCTCCTGTTTCCTTCACTGGTTATAGGTAGAGTGTAGATAAGGTTTTGGGTGAGATGAATCCTACCCTTGCTGTGCCCAGCATTATGTAGCTCAGAAATACTCAGGCATGTTTCCACTGGCTTCATTTGCATTTGTGAGTGCTTAATGTTTTGGACCTCTGATTACCAAGCTGAGCATGGAGGAAAAAAAGAGGTGCAAGTGATTAGTGAACTCGAGTGACAAGTTTGGTTTCATTAATTTGACACTGCACAGAAAACGTGCTGCAGCAGCAGGGGTAGATCCAGTTCTTTAAAGCAGCATCCAACAGCCTGAGCTTTGACACAGTCTTTTTAATTCCTGCCACCAGAAGCTGTAAAGGGTTTAACTTAAATTTCATAGAAAGACTGTGCCAGCCACCAAAGCTGAACACCAGCCTGTTTCTGATTTTGTTGGCCACAGCACAACATTATTAATAAAATACAGAAGTAAATGTACAAAGACAGAGCTGCATCTTCAGGTGATAACTGAGAGCCCATCCCTGCAGAGGCGGGATATGCAGCTGTGTGTGTGACGTACATAACTTACAGTATGAACTCTCTTTTAGTGCAACCAAAATTTACCCCAGTAAGAGCTCAATAAAAATTAAGATAGGACTTAGATTTGGACAGAGCTCTGGAAGTATTCTGTGCCTCTACCAGTCTAAATGTAAGAGATTGGCTGACATGATTCTTGTGTTTTCCTTTGATCATCGTGTGTTTTCAGACAGCTTCTAATGCAAATAAGGTCCAGGCTGCTCCAGGTGAACTGCTGCCTATGCTAAGAGATTTACTTAGGTTAACTCCTGCCTTGCAACCCATTCTGGGATTGGACAGGCAAGCTAAATAAATTCCTGCTTGCCCATCAAAATAAGTAGTTCCCAATCAAAAGCTCAACACCGTAATTAAAGTCCACATTGATTTTTCATATTTCTTTACTTTACAAGATCACAATATATAAAACCCAACTTTTACTTCTCAGCTAAGCAGTTTAGCTCCAGAATTCAATGTAGCAGCGAAGAATATTATAAGAGGTTTTCACATAGTTGCATTTCACAGCAGTACTCCATTTTAATTATTATATTTGAATACAGCAAATGGGACACATACAAATGCGAATACACACTCTCCACTGCATGCATTTTTTATGTATATGAGGCCTATACTAGATACCAAGAAAACACATAATCAAATGTTAATTTAGTTATTACCAGTGAGAATCAAAATGTATCAATGAACAGAGATGTAAACCAATGTAATTATAAGAAAAGACAGAATCCAAGACAACGTAAGTTCTCAGGGAACATATTTTATTGTACAAAGAAGAAGCAGAAATGAGGGAAACAGAATCATTACCTACGTGACTTCAGGAGATAAATCATCAGTAAATATTATTTTAAGCAACACCACAGTTAACACAGAACAATTTCACATTCGTAGATAATTTACAACTCAGCAACATTCTGTCAACATTTCCTCATATGCATGGTTTGATTCAACTTAGTGAAAGACACCTCCCATCAGAGCTGAAATGTCTCTGAGGTTTTAATGATTTTCCACATGGAAAAGGCACACTTGGTAGCAAATGAGTTCTGTTTTTTTCCAGTATGCCCAAATTAAGTAACTCATTAATATAGTGTCAATGGATATAATTGCTTTAAGGCAAGAATGCAGATCTGGAAGGAAAACGAAGTTCAGTGATGCCTTGCTTCTTCAACAGACGGATTTTTAGACACCCTTAGAGCAGACAGTATATACGAGAACAAAATGTTAGACTCTTGTTTTTGTTGGCTGTGAATAAATTCATCATGGGATACATGGTTTAAATATGACCTGATGTAATTCCCATTCTCCTACTACTAGCTGCTATCTGCTGAGCCAATTTCAACTTTAGCTCAGTTCCTTTTGAGTAAAGATTGCAGACAGTCTCTCGTCTTCATTTATTCTGTCCGATTCAGGATGCAAAGCACTCCTGGACACAAAATATAGAGTGTTTTTTGTTTTCGTAGTGTGTGACTCAGTTTCAATGTATGAAACTACACTTTGCTAATGCATTATGTTAAAATTGACTCATCCGTATTGAAGGTGCAAAATCCTTGAGTGTTTTACCAATTGCTTTAAATTTTAGAAAATGTATATTACTCCTTCTTAGTTTTTGCTTAGATTTGTATCTGAGATTTTTGTTCTCATTAATAAATCATATACAAAGACAATTGAACCTTGTAGTTTAGACATAAATAAGTAATTGGAAAAAAATATAGCAGCTTTCAAAGTTCAGCAGCCAAGGAAATCCTTAACCTTTTTCTGTTTGTTACTCTACGATTTAAACCTGTGGGTAATTATAAAACGTTCAACAATTACACAGTGTTAAGGGCTAGAGTTTTCTAAAGGACTGAGAGCCCAAAATCAGTTGCAGGTTTTTGGAGTTGCCCAGCTCCTATCAAAGCACCAAAGTGACGAGGTGAATCAACATGCCGATTTCTGAGCTCCTCTTAGCACTTGAATTATACCCCTTTGCTTTACCCCTACATGGGCAGTGAGCCCTTGACAACCTGCCCATCCTCTAGGCAGGAGAAGACAAAATGAAGCCAAAATCCTGGATAAGCTTCATATTAGTGACTTGCCTATGCATGATCCCACAAAGGAGCCAATATTTCCAAGTCTGAGAGATATCCAAGCGGAGATACAAATCCCTGGGATTTCCAATAGGCTTCCTCCTTTTAACACGATAACCTGTGTGAAGTGGCACACCTAAATCAACATTTTTCCCTCTGAAGGGAATGAGAGGTTGGAGCTCGGCCCCCTCACTAGCTGCTTGGCATTCTGGAGACCAGCCCTCTCCCGTTGCCACCTACAAAGGGGCCACCTCAGTCATCCCAGCTCTCTTGTAGATCTATAGGCAATTTGTGTTTCAGAAACAAGTTGATAACCTTTACACAGGCATGGAACCCAGACTTTTATTACAGGTTTGTTAAGATAACAGCAGCTTTGAATGTATACTGCTGCTGTGTTAGGAAGCAAATGGAAACAAAGCTCTGCCTGTCTGCTCAGCTACCTGGGTCTTGGAGGTGGCCAAGGGTGGGAAGCTCTTATACAGGCAGTTGGTTGTTTCCTGTGACTCTTGTTTTGAGACAGTAGAAATGCACTCAGCTTTGCTGCTGCTGTTATCTAAGGTATCCATATACTACTTAACCCCAATAAAAAAACCAAACCATGACTGTACTGGGTGAGTTCTGCAGGGAGCATGAGCATTGTAGATCGGGGGCCATAAGGCCCGTGAGCAGATTGTGGGGTGCACAGGAAACCGTGTTTTTATGGCAAGCTGTACCGTAAGTGAAGGGCAAGGCTGTCTGGAACCATTTGAAACTTTTCTTGGGTGATTTGGAATTTCTGGACTTAAGATACTAGGTGAGAGACCTTTAGTTGGTGTAATGACAACCCTAAAAGAAAGAATACTATATGTGGCTTCGTATGCCTTGCCATGTATGCCTAATAATCACCCTTTTTCATCAGTTTCAAGGAGCAGTTGCCTTCTCAGGAAATAAAGTCTACTCTAGATAGAAACCTGAACAGAAGAGTGGACAGACTATTAAATATATATATATATATATTATCATTTTTGTATGTGAGCCAGGTGCTATACAAATACCCCCTGAAAGTGATATTCAGAAGCCTTTAGGTTTTTTTCTAAATGACGAAAGCAGGAAAAAATATGATAACAATACACATTGGAATGTTTATTTTAAAATAGATAACAGCTCTGAAAACCCCTTGCCTAGTTCAGTACACTAGAACATCCCTGCGGCTTAACCTCATGTCAGTGTGAGGCAGAGCAGGGTGAGGAATGCTTCTTGCCTTTCCCAGGCAAACTCCTCTGAGGAAATTCAGAGTGCACAGTTTGTTCATACTCCTTTTTTCCTCTTTAGACTTATTAATTATTTCAGGTTGATGCACGAGCTCAGGGCTGGGCTGGATTCTTTCCTGGACATCTGCCTTAAATGAGTGCTGTGCATCTCATAGATCCCTACAGATCGTGTAACACAAGATGTTCCCCTCATGTCCTGTATACCCCCAAATAACTTCCAGCAACTGGTATTTCCACCCTATGGAAAATACAGAGATTTGGAATGGTGGGGGTGAAAGCAGGACTGAACAGGGAAAGGCTGAAGCACAAATGTCAGCCTTTGCCCTGCCTCCCTTACTTAGGTTTTAATCAGCCAAAACCCCTACTGAGACAGCAAGATTTTTCACTTCCAAAAGAGCTGTGTGAAAACTGAGGGAGGGCTTCAGGCAGATCCAGCACAATAGCTGAAAAACAACACGACAAAGTAAAAAGAAGGAATATAAGCAGAGCACATGGCTTAAGAAAAGGTTTTTGCTAGACAGAACATCCAATATCCAGCTGCTTCTCTATAGGAGGAGAGTAACAGCTAACGTTAGTGTGATAGGACATGAGGCATTTAACAGAAATATCCTAGAGTTTCCTTTTTATGTTTTGGGGGTGAGAGGTGAGTTTGAAGTACAGGTAAGGAATGGCAGGTGTCAATGCCAGTCTTCTGCTTCTTAGTTCTGGATTTAAAGTCCAAGCTGTCTGCTTTCTTTATCTCTCCAGGACAGTAGTCACCTTTTTTACAAAGCCCTTTTGTTAGTATCCCATGTTTTGTTTGTGCACAATACTGTCAGCAATATCTGGATATGTTTAGATAAAAGACCTACTAAATAGACTGGTTTAGGTGTTTGGGGAGTTTATCTCAGCAGATAATACTCCAGTAGAAGTTTCTAGTGGCTCTCATTATTTGGCTCTGTCTTATCTAATCAGACTCTGAAGCCAGTCAATACAGAAACATGCCAATCAGTGCTGAAGTATTTCATGTGGTTATATTCCTGAGGCTCACAGGGGAAAAAAAGGGAAAGGAGCTTAAAAGTACTTTTTGTTTTGTTCTGCTTAAGTGCTGTTCTGAACAAATGGTCACCGGATCAGCTGCTAGGAGCTGATCTCTGCTAGCTTTTCTAGCATTGCTTGATGCATTTAGGCATTGAATGTCTTTATTTCTCCAGAGGTGGGATTCCTTTCTACTTTTCAGACGAGCCTTCAGTACTTTGTGGCAATGTATTTACTCAGCCTACCTACCTGGGCTGGTTACTCATGGTTCTCATGAGGGGTCCTGAACTGGTGACATTTACAGACAGTCACATTATTTAACACCAAGTCTTTGCTTTTTCAGCAGTGTAGTTTGCAAAGCAGTTGAAAATGAAAGTGTTTTAAAACTGCAGGCTATCAACATATCCATCAGACTGAAAGGAACTTCTTTCCTTGGTGTTGGGGATGCAGGCATAACCTCTTTACATGCTCGTGTGGGTTCCTGTCTCAGTTGCCTTTGCCTGCACTGTCACCTGAAAGCTACCGTTTGGCTGTTTTCCATCGCTGATCTTTGGCCCTGGTTCTCAGCATTGCTTCTAGGATCTCCCCAGAGGTAATATAAAGAATATTCAGGGTAAAAAATGTGACCATTGCCTCTTAACATATCCAAAATGAGTACAAGGAGGTGGTGGTGGCCATTCTCCTTGCTTTTGTTTACAGCCCCTGCAAGATACCACAGCAGTGTACGCATATAGAAAACATGTCAGGACATCTGACAGTTATAATACAGGCTATAGGGGCTGCCATTGTCACATGGGCTTATTTGCCATTATTTTTCTTCCATAAGAATATCAGGCATGGAGACTAACGTCAGCCATGAATGGTGGCTTTAAGAGAGTTAGACTGATGCAGGCTCTGGTGAATCATCTGGCAGGTGTTTAATGACAGAATAAAGTGTCCTGGGTATATCTTTCTTATATTCTTCCAGCCCATTGTAAATGAGGTTGGCTGTTCCAAGGATGCTGACTCATGTCTGATCCTGCACCGTGCTGAATTTGGTCATCCAACCAAATCAGCCGTCATGTGTACCCTTGATGGGCTGTGGGTCTATGAAGACACCGGCGTGAAGTGCTGAGATGGGCTCTAGAGCCCCTTGTTATAGTTCAATGTTGTGCATTTATCTTCTCCATTTGCTTGGCATGCTTTTAGATTTTGGAAATTCCGGCATCCTGAAATGAGAAAACCCATCGCTCTCACTTCTTGGAGCACACCTGTCTTTTTATAAATGCAAGCAAAGGCCATCTGAGTCTTCTGGTGGTGCAGGTGTCCACAGTTATGTTACAGTTTTGCTCTGACTTTTTTTTTCTGTGAAAGCTAAATAAGGAACGTAAAATGTTTCTGATTTAGTTTCTGTGATCAAAACCAAGAGATATTTCAAGTATTTTCAAGTATGGTGAATGAAGAAAAAGGTAAAACATGTGGATCATGTGAGATGGCTCAACTGTTTCAGCCCCTCAATCTGCAGGGTGGGACAGCGGCAGCAGACTCTGAAGGCAAGGTGCAAATTGACACTAAAATGATGTACATCTAGTCCCAGCTGAGGAGCATGACTGAGGCATACAACAAACCCCACATCACTCCTAGAAGTGTAGGAGTTGTGGTAGGTATGACTCTGACCATACTGCTGAATTGACACATGTATCTACAGGGAAAATGTGCAAGCAATGGACATCTCTAAGGCTATGTTTGGGCTACCCCTGGCAGCAGTATCTGACTGTACCCTGGTGTCCCTTTGGTGAGGGAGCGGTTTGGTGCATGGTAGGGTGCAACCCAGAGGTACCTCACTGTTAGGTTGTGGGGACAACTGGGGGATTAGGGTCTGAGCACAAAACTGAGAGTGTGGCAGCAATCTGCACATACCCATGGAGCGGCGCTCAGAGAAGGAGGCCCTGCAGGACAACACTCCTGCAGAAAGAGTAGCTGCAGAATGTGCTATGGAAAGAAAATTCAGATAAGAGGTGCAGCCAGGGGACACTTTCAGACCTCCAAGGCTCACGCCAAAAGAAAGAAGCAGATAAGCTAAAAAATACAAACACATGATATCAACAATAAGCGGTGTCAATATATTGCCTCTGATTCTGTTTTCTCTTTTTCTTACACAAATGACAGCGATTGCCATTGAGATCAATTCTGGAAAAAAAAACTGTGCAACCAAGTTGAGAATCTGTCTTTTTTTCTGTCTAAACTTTTAAGCCGTAGTCTTACTGGATGTGTGCTAGGACTAAAGTCCTAAATATAAATGGTTACTGTATTTGCTTTGCTGTTTTATTACAGCTGCAAATGTGAGCCATAATGATTTTTATAGTACATGATAGTATTTATCAGCTACAGGACAGAATGAACTCACACGATAATGACTGGCTCAGCCTCAAAGTGATAAACATGTCAAAATAATAGCAATAATTTTTTCCCTAAACACAAGAACACAATGCAATTTAAACCAGCTTTTTTTCTTTTTCTGCATTTTAATATTCCTATAATCAATCACTAACCATAACTGTTTTATTATGACTATGGACACAAAGGATCAAATTTTTATGGCCTGGTCTTAGTTTTCCATCTGTAATCTGCCAGCACCAGTAATTGCACAGTTTAGGTCATTTGAGTACCTGATTACCCCCACAAATCAGGTAACTAGACATCTATGCTGCATGCTGACATAACTGGGAGAATAAACTAATCCACAAAACTTGGCACATATGAGTCCAAAGTTGTACTTCAGGCCAGAGTGAAAATTTTGCTTTGTTTGCTTATTGTTATGATATCCCCAGGGACTATATGAAGACAGAAAACTTAAAAACATTTGCTTTAAATGTGCAGTTTCTTTCATGACTCTGACTAGAGGTTAACCTAAAAGTTAGGGATTCTCGTTCAGAAGCAGGCAGCAGGTAAAAGTTTTCTGGTCAAAATGGAATCATAGAATCATGGAATAGTTTGGGTTGGAAGGGACCTTTAGAGGTCATCTAGTCCAACCCCCCTGCAGTGAGCAGGGACATCTTCAACTGGATCAGGTCGCTCAGAGCCCCGTCCAGCCTGACCTTGAGTGTTTCCAGGGTTGGGGCACCTACCACCTCTCTGGGCAACCTGTGCCAGTGTCTCACCACCCTCATTGTAAAAAATTATTCCTTATACCTAGTCTAAATCCACCCTCTTTCAGTTTAAAACTATTGCCTCTTGTCCTGTCACTACAGGGCCTGGTAAAAAGTCTCTCCATCTTTCTTATTAGCCCCCTTTAAATATTGAAAGGCTGCAATAAGGTTTCCCTGGAGACTTCTCTTCTCCAGGCTGAACAACCCCAACTCTCTCAGCCTTTCGCCATAGGAGAGGTGCTCCAGCCCTCAGATCATTTTTGTGGCCCTCCTCTGGACCCACTCCAACAGGTCCATGTCTCTCCTGTGCTGAGAGCTCCAGAGCTGGATGCAGTGCTTCAGGTGGGGTCTCATGAGAGCGGAGTAGAGGGGCAGAATCCCCTCCCTTGACCTGCTGGCCACACTTCTTTTGATGCAGCCCAGGATACGGTTGGCTTTCTGGGCTGCGAGTGCACATTGTTGGCTCATGTCCAGCTTTCCATCCACCAGTACCCCTGAGTCCTTCTTTGCAGAGCTGCTCTCGATCCCTTCATCCCTCAGCCTGTATTAAGACCAGGGGTTGCCCCCGCCCAGGTGCAGGATGCTGCACTTGGCCTTGTTAGAGCTCATGAGGTTCACACGGGCCCACTACTCGAGCTTGACCAGGTCCCTCTGGATGGCATCCTGTCCCCCAAATAGTGGATTGGATTTTTCAAAAACTTTAATTAAAAATTTTCAAAGAAAATCAGCTGTTATGGAATCAGACTGGAGATCCAGGTAAATGTTTGATTAAAGGATGGGAAAAGAGGACAAGGAAAAAGTTATTCACAATGGAGAAAGGCTACCTGAAGGTATCCATAGGCACCTGTATAGTTGAGCATCTTCATAAACGGCCTAGTAAAAGGGGTGGTACCAAGGTAGCAGTGTTTATCAGTAATTAAAAACTATTTAGGACAGTAAAACTAAAGGTAATTGAGATGGGTTGGATGAAGACCTTATAACGATAAGTGACTGAGTCATGAAAAAGACACAATGCTTGCAGAAGGGCAGACATGCAGAGACCAGGAATTCACTGTCAAAATATGCAAGGTGGGACACAAGAGGACAAGTAAGACCAGCTATATACATACATACAACATAATGTCTCTACCTAACTTCTACCTCTCAGGAAAGAGTTAACATTTGCTCCCTGCGTATTAGTGGTCAGAAAGACAAAGTGAGCATTAAGTGTTATTACAAAAGGAGCACACAATAAAAAAGAAACTGTCCTCATCCCCATTCTAAATCATCAGTGGTCCCACATCTTGAGTAGTGGATGCAGACCTAGTCCTCCCAGGGTGAAAGAGATGGGACCAGGAAAGCTGCAGACTCAGATGTCCCCAACCTGTGGCACACAGAGTTTGGGAATGTGGCAAGGGATCATATAATCATAGAATCATAGAATGTCCTGAGCTGGAAGGGATCCACAAGGATCATTAAGTCCGACTCCTGCCCCATCTCACCCTGTCCTTGCTGGGGTGACAGCAGGGTCCTGCTCTGGTTGGCCTGAGTTCTTCCAGCTCTTCTTATGCTACAGAGGTAAGCAGAACTTATTACATAAGCAATGTCCTTTTGTTACTCATGAAGCCCACTCCCAGCTGAGTCAGATCCCTTTTGGACGGACCCTTCATGGGGAGACGCATCACAGGGGTCTCAGCATCCTGACAGGAACCCTTGGTCTGGGTTGCCCTCACCTCATGGTGGCCCCTAATCCCCCATGGCTCATTGACATGTGCTACTGGAAGCTTCACCGTTCTGGGATGGAGGGGGTCTCCTCCCTGCTGTTGGCACCCTGGCTGCCTGCTGTTGTGGCCCTGACCCCTCCTTGGCTCAAGGCATTGGAGGGGAGGGAGGCACTGCTGCCATTGCTGGGGACAGGGGGATGGGAGGTAGGGAGAGAGGGGACTCCCATCCTCACTCTGGGTGTAGGTACGGCTCTGGGCAGCCCGTCCTGTCATGTTGCAGCTGCCTCCTCGGTCTCAGTGAAGTGGGCAATGGTGCTGCTGCCTCTCATGCAGGAGAAACACCCATGTGAGGCACAGAGGGGCTCAGGCATGCTGGCAGGGAGGACTGCCGGCACACACTTGCATAAAAATTGAAAAGGCTAGCTGATTGCTTATTTTCTGTTTGATACATTATCTTAAAGCATTTCTGCAAAATTATCATGGACATATGCCAACCAAGGTACAGAACTCACTGCCTGCCCTCTACTATGATGATGAAAACACTGGAAATCTTTTCAGTTAAAAAATAATACTCCTGGGAGGTAAGATTTTGCCAGGCTGTTCTAAAACTTTCCTTCATGTCCAACAATATGTACGTGACTCAGCTACTAAAAAGGCATCTAAATAAAGAGGCTTCTCTCGTGCTTTATACTTACAAAACTCTCATTCCAGTCAGCAAAGAAACTCTCCCCAGCTTTTCTACATGTTCTTTCTTTGATCTGCAGAGTGCTAACAATAAAACATGTTTGTGTGAATCATAAATGGAGAATTATTTCACAGTCTGATTTTTTTCTTTTAGGAATCCTGGTCATAGTTTACTACGACACAACTACATAATTAAATTGTAAGAGTATGTAGTTCTCTACATTATTTTCTTTCTTTTAGTCTTTAAAAAATGCTTAGCAGTAGTATAACAGTCTTGAGACATTTTCATTTTAACAGAACTCAAAAGGCCAAATACTATTGTGTAATATGGAAGAGAGTTTTAAATTTACTATGTCTAATACAAATTCATGCTGTCATGCAGAGCCTTCTCAAAGGTATTTCAGTCCATTATCTGAGTGGTAGATGCTTTGAAAAAATGCTTACAAAGTCATTCCCAACGTACAGCATATTCAGACACAGTGCAAATTGCAGATTACTTTTAACATTTCTGTGCATGTTCTTTTTCTGTGTCGTACAGTGCTCACATAATGGGGTCCTAGTACCTTCCTGGGGCTCTTAGAAATTACCAAAGTACAAAGAATTAATAAGAATCATACAAAAAAGTCATATGAAGACATGTAAACCCATTGTATAAACTTGTTACATCAGACAAGGCCCACTCTGAGTGCTGTCAAAGTTTATATGAAAGTTGTTTCAAAACTCAAAAGTGCTTTGCAGTATTTGCTGCAGTTCATCCTTAGCAGAAAGGCTAAATGGTCTGCAATGAGTAAATTATGTTAACATAGTCCTTTTGACTGCTTGCAAATATGTTGGAAGTTCACTCTAATTTTCAGTACAGCAAATGTCTGCCAAGTGTTTTGGGTATTGCTTTTGGTGCATGCAGTGTTCATTTTCTTCTATGTGGCATTTTAATGCTCTTTATTTGTACAGTGCAGATGACCACCAGTTTCAGATGATATTATTTCTGTCCTCTGGTTTGGCAAATCAAAATTTTAAACAGACAAAGAAACTGCTGAAAACTAATAAATTGTGAATAGCGAAGGTTACTGGCTAGGGGCGAGTAGAAGCATTAGCATAAATAACAACACTAAGGTGAATGAATATGTTTGTGTGAATGGTGCTGATGAGCAAATAGGTACAGTATTGTGTGCAAAGGGGACGGCTCCCCTAGTGATGAATGTACTGGACTTTTAATGTCATATTCCACCAGTTCCTGGGCTCAGTTTAGGGAGGCATTTAAGCATATCGTCAGCATATGAGCTTACACATTAATAACTGCCTTCTTCAAAAGGAATTTTTTCTTAGATCAGAGCCCTAGTTTCTTGGAATAGGAGGCATGACGGCAATAGTACAGGGAATGATTTTGAAACGGTATTAGATCTATGGATTTGAACAGAGAGAGTTGCCAGCTCCCAATGGTGTCACATCCTGTAAAATATCTTCCCGTAAATGGAAATGGAGCTGTTTCTTTTATTTTCTTTGTAATTTTCATTTTATAATAGAAATGGGATATGGCACACTGTATTTCAAAGAGATCAGTGTTATCCTTGAGTAACTCCATTTATCCATTGGCCTCGTGCCTTTTGAAATATCCATACACCCAAGTAGCCAGATCCTTTAACACTTGCAGTGCCATAAATCAGGAATAGCTGTACTATAGTAAACTAGCTTCACATCAGCATAAAAGCAGTGAAAAGGTAACCAGGCCCAAGCCCAAAAGTCATGGTGTAGATGACAACATATCTTTTGTGTCTTAAAAGTGAGTATTTCATTAGAAGGCACTTCTGTGGAAGATTCACACCTATTGGTTTCCCCAAAGTTAATGGGGAAATTTTCCCCATGCTAAATGTTCCACTAGCTGCTAGGAGAGAAAAATTCGCCTTTAAATCTTTGATATACAAAATCACCTGTTCCCTAATCACCATAGGTTTAGAGGTCCTCAGGAGAGGTCACAGACTTGGCTCTTGTCCAGCAGTGAACATCCTTCTGATGTTCTGCCCAGCCTTGATCTCCGTTTCAATGGCAACACAACCTTCCTCAGGCTTTCGGAGATTATGCCAGTCACTTAGGCTGTGGATCACGGGCTGAACCTCATTCCCTCTGTGAACAGTTTAGACTTAAAAGTTTACCATGAGAACTGTGCCAGTTGTGATCTGGCCTGTTTTACTAAAATATTTATACTAGTAAAAGACCAAATGTAAACTCAGGTTACACCAGAAGTAAGCTGTGCTTCTGGGAAAGCTTGTATTTCAGGTTAACTGTATTGACACAAAGATAAGATTTATATAGCAACAGCGAGACATCTTTTCCATTGCTTTAAGTAAGTTATTTTTGCACCCATTTTAAAGACTTTATGCTCAGAATTTAGCCTAGACTTCCTACAGCATTTGCTGGCTGTATCTGCATTAGCAATCAGCGCAGATCAAGAGGAGGAGTTTGTAAAGCAAAACAGTTGTGACTGGGGTCCTGGCATCCATAATATACATGCTTCAGTGGGGTTTACTTCGCACTGGCTTTAGTCTGGGCCACGCACAGCATGTCCCTTAGCTGCCGCAGCAGGTTGGCTCCATAGGCACAATCTCTGCAAAATCTTCATTTGAAAGTAATCTGGTTTGTGTGCTCTGAGCCCCTCTGTGATGTGAACCAATGCACATCAAGTGGGGACAACCTGGAGGTTCAGTTCAAAGCATGCTCCTGAACCAAACTGAAACCCTAAAGTAGATATACCCATTCAGTCAGAAGAATTAAAAACTTACATCCATCTGGACCCATGGAAATGGAAGAAATAGCCTCATGGCCATTGACGCATGGAAAGGGAATACTGAAACGGAATGAATTTTGGGAAGCAAGCTCTCAAATGCAGGTTTCCAAGAGGAGAGGAAATGCTGAAATATGTGACGGAGAATGACACAATAGACAGGAGTCTACAATGCAACATGGCAATAGGAAAAAAGATCAGCATTATTTGGAAGTGCCTATAGAAGGGCACAATGCCCTGCCCGGTCATTCTCTTCTTCCTCTAGACTCTGGTGAAAGCACACCTGGGCACTGGATTTGTTTCCTGATGCTTAATACTTCCATCCCCAGACAAGCCTCACAGATGCAAAGCAATTCCAAAGAGTTCAGAGTTAAAGCACATTGAAGAAGGGACTGATTTGTGAGGAACAGCTTCATCTTGATTTACATGATTGGTGACTTTGCTAATTTTGGGAGAAGTCAGCCAGATTAAATTGGTGCTTATGGAGCCATATACGACTTCTTGTGCCACCTGCTAGTTCTTAATTTCCAATTTGACTCATTTAGAACTCACATAGATGGTTGTCTTTAATGGATCAGTGGTGAATTTTTTGAATTGAAACCAAATAATTCTCAAACTCTGAAACAGCTGAAGCAGGCAGAGCACTTTAATTTTGCTAGCTTGAACTGGCTATGCAGTGACTATAACTGAAAATCCACAGACCCCCCAAAATTACAAGAGTAGGTTTAGGGATGGGAGAACGACTAAGAACTCCTGAGCGGAAAAGCTGTGCTTGCTATCACATTTCAGATAACCACAGTTCCTTCCTCTGCTAATGTATACTTCTTGGATAAGCAGCGATAGTAAGAGTTATATGAAGAGGATAGACATCTTTGATAATGTCAGTGCTTGTATACTGTGAAATCAGGAGAGCAGCAGGCACAAGTAATGCAGCTGGAAAGTCAGAAGTTCTTCCTCAAGGTCTCTTGTTACATTTTTTAGAGTAAAAACCTCTGAAGTGATTCCTCTCAGGACACATACTGCTTCCCTATCCTTGTAGTCACTTAGCTCAAGAAGAAGGAAACAGAGGCAGTTTGCATTGTCTGCAACTCTCCAACAAACATGGTGGTTCCAGAAAATGGTGTTTTGGCTTAATGTTCATTTTTCAGGCGATGACGACAGTGAGGAAATGTGGATGTAAAAATAGGAAATGGGACAGAGTCAAGTATGGTTGTACTCACAGAGGTGGGAAGATGCAATAACTTGGAGAGGTGATTTGGATCAGAGGATGAGGTGCTATTAAGTAATAAAAGTATTACCAAGTCTTTTAGCTACTGAACCTAGTCGTACAAGGAGACTCAGTACTAGAAGTCAGCAGTCTGCTCACTCTCCTTGTTTCTCTCATTCTCGTTTCCCCTGCTCCCAGTCTGCCTCTCCCAATGTGTCTCATCCTCCCAGCTGGATAGCAGAAAACCTGCCTCAGCTGCAAGCTGTTGGCTGGCAGCCATGTGAGAATTTATTATGGTCCTAGTGCCTCTGGAAGTAGTCCAGGTGGCATAATCTTCACAGTCGTGAATTCATTTTATGACTCTACAGGTTGAGGGTTTTCTCATGCCTAAAGGCCCCTCCGTGGATGGCTTCTGGGGACACCTTGACCAGGCTCGGAAGTGTAACTGTGACATATTTCTCTCCACTGTAAATTTAAAATAAAATATTTTTGAGGATCCTATCTGCAGTGAAGAGGGTTAGAAATGCATTTAAAAAAAGTGTAAAATGTACTGGTGTTGACATTATGGCTGAGCTAATTCTGTCTACATATAGACATCGAGTCTAAGAGAGTTGGTAGGAGTTTCTGAGAGCCTGCAGAGAAAGAGGTTCTCCAGGATGTGATCCACTTTGAGTGAATTTAGGACCCTAAGGCAAGGCATTGCTTCTAGGAGAAGCCTGTCTCAACCCAGTGACTTGAGGGGGCCCATAGATACAATTCAAAGGGATGAACTTCTACCCTTATGATATGCCTGCATAATCACATCGTTTAATATTTTAATATCTTTATCAATGATCTGGATGAGGGGATCGAGTGCACCCTCAGTAAGTTTGCAGACGACACCAAGTTGGGTGGGACTGTTCATCTGCTTGAGGGTAGGAAGGCTTTACAGAGGGGCCTGGACAGGCTGGATTGATGGGCTGAGGCCAATTGTATGAGGTTTAACAAGGCCAAGTGCCAGGTCCTGCACTTTGGTCACAACCCTATGCAACACTACAGGCTTGGGGAAGAGTGGCTGGAGAGCTGCCCGGAGGAGAAGAACCTGGATGTGTTACTTGACAGCCGGCTGAACATGAGCCAGCAGTGTGCCCAGGTGGCCAGGAAGGCCAACGGCATCCTGGCTTGTATCAGGAATAGTGTGGCCAGCAGGAGTAGGGAAGTGATTGTGCCCCTGTATTTGGCACTGGTGAGGCCACACCTTGAATATTGTGTTCAGCTGTGGGCCCCTCAGTACAAGAGTGACATGGAGCATGTCCAAAGAAGGGCAATGAAGCTGGTGAAGGGTCTGGAGAGCAGGCCTTATGAGGAGAGGTTGAGGGAAGTGGGGTTGTTTATCCTGGAGAAGAGGAGGCTGAGGTGAGACCTTCTTGCTCTCTAGAACTACCTGAAAGGAGGTTGTAGTGAGGTGGGTGCTGGTCTCTTCTCCCAAGTTACTAGCAATAGAAGGAGAGGAAATGGCTTCAAGCTGCATCAGGGAAGGTTTAGATTGGATATTAGGAAAAATTTCTTCACGGAAAGGGTTATCAAGCATGGGAACAAGCTGCCCAGAGAGTGGGTGGAGTAACCATCCCTGAAGGTGTTAAAAAAAAGAAAGTGTAGATGTGGCACTTCAGGGCATGGTTTAGGAGACGTGGTGGTGTTGGGTTGACGGTTGGACTTGATGATCCTAGAGGTCTTTTCCAACCTTAATGATTCTATTCCATGATTCACATAAGCATGGTTCTGAGTTTGTTCTCCAGTCCAAACTCACCTGCCAGCCCTGCTGTTAGCGGGGACTGCCAAGCACAAACCCTCAGGCTTTTGCCCTGGGAGCTCTGTGGAAAGGAGAAGCCAGGCTGGCTTTGGATCTTGGGTCAGGTACAAACTCATCCATGCCTTCCACACTGCATGGGCTCATGTGCATGCCATGATCCCATCCACTAGCAGGTCATATGGCCATGGCTCTTTCCTACATGCAGTGGGGTTTTTCAAATAAAGACTGCTATCAGGTTACCATCCAGCAACCCAGTAGCGCCAAGGTGATTTGGCTTCATATGCCTTTACAAGAAACACACCCTTGAAATATCTCCTGACCTGTTGACAATATAATCTGAACCTGAAACTTTGGTGTTAGGTATCCACCAACCATCTCTACATAAGCCACACTACCCACGTAATATTTGCTTGAAAGAGGGATTTGTTTTTCCTTCCCCTCTCCTGAAGTGGAAGCAGTTAAAGAAAGTGGACTGAGTGAGCAGTCCAGTGCTCGTTGTAAGGAACTGTCTGAAAGAAAGCAGATGTCTTTCCATCCATCCTCAGGTGGTAGGATGTCTGGCACAATTACTAGTGCAACATACAGGACAGACAGGAGCGCTTCAGTTTTGGCTTTGAGTGTTTGCGTTACTTCTCGTCTGAGAGGTGCCTTTTGCAAACTGTCTTTTCTGCCTGTCTTTAACAGAAGGTGAGCATTGGATTCCAACACAAATATGCAAATCAGAGCCAAATCACTCTTCTGCATCTTTTTAGAAGGTATAAAAGATTTGTAATGTTAGTATTGTTTGCTGGAGAGATTTCCTTAAAGAAGCGAAGTGACACTCTGACTGAAGGTATTGAGAAGTCACTCATTGTCATGGAATACTCTGTTATTTTTAAAAAGCAGGGCAGATTTTATTGTTTAAATAAATCTTCTTTTGAGGGTGCTGGTGGTAGGAAACAACAAATTTCATTTTGCTCTACCACTCGTGTCAAAACATCTGCATCAAACGTTCGGTGCATAGTGACACAGCAAAACAAATGTAGAGCAGACATTACAGATGGAAGGCTTGTTGACAGATTAGCAGATTGAGTTTCCCTTATGTTTTTGAAAAACATAGCTCCCTAGACATAATGTACAAAGGAGAAAGCTGGGATTAAAGATCAGATAACAAAAAGCAAGGTTTTCTTTTCAGTGTTTACTATTCAAATTCCCTGATATCATGGAAGATATTAAGAGCAAGTAAAGAAAAATATGCCACCTCCAGTGCCAGGAAGTGAAACATGGACATCTTTCAGGACTAAAGCTGCAATTAGTGCTGGGTGAAATGTTTTGGTCTTTCAATTTATTTGCAGAAAAAAATGCAGATTTGGGATACTGAAGATGCTGGCAAAATTCATGTTGAGTTCATCAAATTATTTTGGCTGAAAAAAAGCTGATTCTTTTTAAAAATATTACCGGTTGTTTTCTAAATAGAATGCTTTTTTTTTGTTTCCAATATGATATTCTGTTTATAAATGTACCTAACTTTAAATACAGGAATTAAATTGTGCTCTTAAATTAATCATGCTTGAACTAAAATGAAATGATTTTGATCTTTTTTTTTTTGTTGTTTCTTTGCCAAGGAACTGAAGAACAGATTATTTAGACAGATCTAGATACAATGTGAGTTGTGGTTCATTTTTAAGTAGCTCTGTTAATTCAGGCATGTTTTAATAAAACAATAGAAATTTTTCTTCCGAGTCAGAGACTAGCTATTTGGTTTGGCTAACTCTCCTATCCTTTCCAGTTCACCAAGATCTTACCAGCAAAGTAGCTCTGTTGGCTTGCTTAACCATTTTGTGCTGCCTTCTCAAGCAGACATGCTATCAATTTTACTTGCTGTGTGAAAGCTGGCTTCTGCATGACATGGGGACCAGGGGTAAGATGATTGCAGTGGTCAACAGGGATGTGCATGACATGCAATGGCGTGCACAGCATCCTGTTGGATCCATCAAAGACCGGCATTGCTGAGTATGTGTGTGGGGGTTTTGCTTGGGGAAGACTGGACAGTATCACCTATCCATAACCTGACACAGTGGATAGCAAGCTCGGAGAAGGACACTGATAAGGCATTTAGGACAGACATTTATGGTTCTGCTCTGTTATGTGCAGATTGAGGGGGTGAGGAAAAAAGGAGGAGGAAGGGGAAGGCATCCCCACAGTAATTTCCTGATGCTTCTCTGGCTAACCTCAGCCAGATAGCATGGGGAAAGCCTTCTGATGAATGCCTTGGGAGAAACCACAGTGCAATTTACCCCAGCTCTGGGTATATTAGGTGGGCTAAGTCTAGAGTCGATCCTTTACAGTGTGTGAGAACTGCTGGTAGCGGGAAATCCCCAGTCCTCCCTGGTAGCATAAAAATGAAATTAATGGCCAGCCCTTGCACAGCTCTGCGAGGGGTTGGAGACCTCTTCCTTTTCATTCAGTTATCCATACATGGGCAGCCCAAAACTAGCTGGTGGGTTTTACAAAACCTAATATGAATGGAATTATTTTCATGTATTGCTTTATTTTTTTAAAACTTTCCTTTTATTACATGCTGACAGAAAAATCCAATATATAATCCACTGACAGTTAGCGAGCGCCAGAGCCCAAGAAGTCATCTTACAAAGAAGGATATGCAATTTTGTATTTCCATCAAGCGTGCTAGAATAATAAGTCAGCTGCCACAAGCCTTGGAGAACTGGCTGGGATTGGACCTCCTACAGCAAATTGTAATTAAGATTGTAGAAATTTCCCTTTTCAGGACTTGGTTGCAGAATATAAGTTCACAAGATTTTTTATAAGCTTCCAGTTTAGGCACACCAGGATAATGAGAGGGATAGAATTACCTCGCCTCTCACCTTCAGCAGAGGAGGTAGATGGTCCCACCACAGTTCTCTATTCAAAGGAAAGGTTCAGTGTCTCCTGAGGAACCAGACACCACAATCCATGTCCAAGTGTGTCAGAGCAAAATGTATGAGGGCTGCTTTCCCAGGGCATGAAATGTTGGTCACCTTTCAGAAAATTTATGTGCTTACCTGTGGCACCTCTGTTGGGTGCCCAGTCCCCCTCAGGGCCCTCTGTGATCAGTGCAAGGAGGTTGGCACCTTCAGAGGTCAAGGCAGCCCTCCTGCTACCTGAACTGAGCTCTGGAGGAGCTCCCTCTCCTTCACCAGTTGTTCAGGTCCCTGCATTTCTGTCCAACTCTGGCACCACAGAACTCAGAGGCTCTTTTTTCATTTAACTGATTTAGCTGCACTTGATGCAGACCTGAAGTAGAGATTTGAAGAAGCAGCATCCAGCTGTGCTAGTTCAGAAAGCCCTACCAGACCACTGTGCTTCAGATGGGGATCAGGATGGGTTTGGGGTCAAGGCATAGTAGCTCCCAATCCTTGGAAACTGCAGCAATACTCTTAGCTCTGCCCTGATTTGTTGTTTCATTGAAAGCATGTTATGTAGCTCAAAAGTTGCCTCTTGGCTAGGTGTTTCAGTTTCAGAAGACACTGAGCTTTTTGTGTTCCCTTCAGTACCAGCACACAGTTCTGGCAGAACAAGAAGCCAGAACATGAGGCCTAAATAGGAAATGCAGAAATTGAGCTATCCCCATACCGTGGACTCTTCATTTCCTCAAAACAGGCATGAGTTACCTGTGTGGAAGATGTCTTCTATTTCAGCATGTGTTCCTGTGGTCAGTTTGTCCTTACTCAATCCATTTTTAGGATGGAGAGTTTGTTTTGAAACTGAGCTGCCTGGATGGAGAGTGCAGTGGAAGAGGGAGGGAAGAAGGATAATATGTTTGCCTGCAGTACACTTCTGAACTACTCAGTATTTCTCTGTCTGGTATGGTGTGGGTCCTGGGAAACAAGGACAAGCTGGTTCTAAAATAGTGTAGAGTTCTTTTGTCTGCAGCTGTAGATTTTTTCTTCAACAAATGCTTCTTGGTCAGGAGAACATGCTGTTAAATATGAGGCCATTTGAAACTAAAACATAGATCTTTTAAGTGCAGGTGGTTTAATTTTAATGGCCAAAAGGGTTGCAATTTATTTCGGGATCCCCTTCTTGAAGCTGCAACGACATGGCCAGCCGGGCTGGCAGCCCAGGCTGCTCTGCCTGTCTGTCAGGAGTGGGCAGCAGTCCTACGTCTCTGTGGCAGTGCCAGGTGTGAAAGCTAGGCAGGCACAGGGGACATTTGGCTGTGCCTGTTGTCCAAATAGCCATCCTTTATCTTCTCTGTGGAAAAGATGATGGGCTAACCTACATAGCAACATCTGGCCTATGGGCTACAAGATGTGCCACGTTGGAAAGCTCAGAAGTTAAGGTCTTTTAAGATAGATATGTCCTTGTGCATCTCCATATTTATAATTTAACCAGTGCATACTGTTAGAGGAGCTTTCAACATTTAGCCTCCAGCACTTCAACCCAAAATGTAGACTTGTTTTATGAAACTGCCCTGCTTTTCTTTTTCAGGCTTCATGAAGTAAATGAGTTGCAAGACTGCTGCAGAGTAAGAGGGGGTTAAATAAAATATTTGGCTTTAAAACATGAAAAACATTTAAGCAGAGAGGGCCAAGCTTTAATCTTATTTCCAGCAGAGCAGAGCAAAGCCAGCTTCAGCAGAGTTGGAGCCTACCTGAGCTCTGCAGATGTATGCGAAGCTGTAGCATGCTAACTTGCAGACTGGGGGCTCTCTTAAATGCTGTCGGTGCCAGACAAGCCACCCTGGTGCCATATTGACTGTGTGCACTGAGGATATCCACATCAGGAGCGAGGGCAATGTGCACTGTACCATACATTCTGAAGCTTGGCAAAGGCCACCTGACCACAGCGACAAATCCTTCCTGCACGCTCCTCTCTGGTGGCCTAATCAAAGCGCAAGGAACCAGTGAACTTTGTGGCACCCAGGATCAGGACCATCTCTTAGGTTTACTGCTCTTTCAGATAGTTTTTGCTTTGTCCAAGCTCCTCACTGTCGCCGGGGAGTGGCACTACTGGCACCGTTCGCCAAACAAGCAGCAAAGCGGGCTTGTCACACCTCAGTGCTCACAGGATGGAAATAGAACAAGCTCACACCACTCCCACACGAGCACACATTACACAGTCAAACAAAAATATCTGTACTTTCCGGGATGACTCTGATGATTTTTAATGCCACTGACTCTAAATCATATGCTTTTCTCTTACCTCAGGAAGACACCCAACTCGTGTTGAGTTGGCACCACTACCTGGTATGGCTTTGCATCAGCCACACCACGTGCAGTTATAGGTACTTTGGTTTGCTTATGATGTCTGGAAAAAGCTTGCCGTGGTCAGTGCTGGCCACATCTTTTTTCTAAATTATTGTCTGTAATGAATGTAAAGCTGGGCCCAAGTCTTCTTTCCCAATCCCACTGTGCCAGTGACCTAAAGTGAGCGGGGACTACTCCCACGAGTTAGTATTGCAGGAACTCAACCATACATCACAAAATTATCCCCGCAGCTTACTGCCAGTTTTCTCTGTCTTGAAGTTCAACTTGAATTCAGACATATGGCTTTAAAATCTCCAAACAGAAATCACCAGCAGTGCTGTAGGAAGGAGATTTCATTCCCCATCCCCATTAGTCAACCATTAGCTTTCCTGTGCTAAAACTCGCTCAGGAAATGCTGCAAACAAAAGAGGTAAATAGTCCTCAGCATTCCTTGTTGCTCGGAAGGAGTTAAGCTCTGCACAACAGCCGATCGAGTTCTTCTGGCATTATCCCATTAGCTTAAGTCATTGCTGATGACTTCACCCTCATGGTGACATCAGCCTCTAATCTCGTGAAGGTGAATTCATGTGAGATTGTTTCAAAACAATTACTCCCTGAATTGTAGGCCATTTCAATTGATATATGGATGCAACATTCACTTCTGCAAATTGCAGCCTCTTCTATGCGGTGTGTGTACACATTTTCCATATTGTATTTCAGCATGTGTGTTATGTCACAAACTGGCACTGCCTGAGATCAGCAGGAGAATGTGCTTGTTTTAAATGCAAAAGTAAAAGAAACAAACAAAAAACAGCCCACCAATATTACTATTTTTATATGTATGGTTAAGACTTCTCTACAGTTGTATATGTGGTTTGTCTGATTCCCTCTGGATGCTGCCTCCCCTCTGTCTCTGCTGGAATATTTCTTCTGCCTTGGCTAGACTGTGTCTTTGCTTAGAAGTGCTCTGGTCATTTCAGATTCTCTCGTCTTTTCCCATACATGGGGAAAAATGTGGACAGATAAACACCCAGGATGGTTACTTAATAAATCACAATTTTTAATAATATTAGATATCTTTTTCTCACCCCAAACCAGATAAATCATAGGCATAAATGCATAAAGATGATAGATTGGGTCTTAAAATATTTTCTCTTTTCCTCTTTCCTCTGAAGAAGTGACTCAGAGGAACACGTAGACACAGTCGGCACTTGTAAGAAGCGGTTTTAATAAGAGGAGACAAGTCATCGCCCCAGCTGTGCAATCTTTGCAGAAGTCAAAGGGGCTGAAAAGAAAGGCCCCATTTGTCCTGAAGAGCAGCACACACATGTATACCAAAGGAGGATAGTGATGTATTTAGACTAGAAGTTCCCCAGACCTAGACGAGACATTCCTCTGTTTGCTTAACTTCATTGTTCTTCCCTTCTCTCATCACTTGTCCTCAGCTGACTGCAGCAGTCCCCGTGGAACGCTGCAGCGGCATCCACCTTAAAACCAGAGGAAAGAAAGTTCCCCCTTCCCAAAACCCCTCGTGCTTCCAACCACTGGAAATAAACCTCTCTTAGCAGCCCCATGTACGAGTCTGACCACAGCCAGGGAGGGGGACAGGGCACAGGGCGGCACTGGAGGCAGGAGGATTCAGACACTCTCCTCTCTATCAGCCATATTGTGAATAGACTTCTTAATGTGACTAATAGCTCTTGGCATTGAACTGTAGCTCCTGAAGTGCAGAGCTGGCATGTCCATGCGCTAATGTTTAAAGTAATGTGTCAGAAAAGTTTTATAGTAGTAGCACAGTATTGTTGGGGGAGAAGAAGCCTGTTTAAATAAAGCCAATAAAATTCTACTATCATCACTTTTGTTTCTTTATTGTTGAGAGGGTGGAAATGACTAAAGTTTTTATTTGGTGTTAGCACTGTGATGCTAGAATTTTTTCCACATTTGGAAGTGGACAAGGTAGTGATAAAAAAATCATTAAAAAGTGAACAAGTTGTCCTCAGCTCCTGGATGCTCCAGAGGGGCTCAGCCAAAGAGACAGCAAACTTACTGTAGACACCCAGAAAGGGATTTTTTTTCTCCTTACAAAATAAACCATGTTGTGCTATTCCTTTAGGAAGGAAATTGAGTCTCTGGATGACTTGCAAATGTTTTGCTCGTTGTAGTGGCCTGTACGTTTCCTGAATACCCAGATCTGATTTAGATTAGGGTTTCTTTTTTTTTGGGGGGGTGGGTGAGGGGAAGGACAGGCTAAATAAGATGAAATTTCTATAGTTTTAGTCCAAGGTCCTAGCACTGTTACCAATTACATGTGTATAACTATAAGAGAGGGGCTACATCTTCCTTAGTTATAGTTGAAGTTGTCCAGTGTTTTGTCCTTTTCCTCTGCCCTTTCCTCCCCTTTCAGAGGGAAGGGAAGCAAGAAAAACAGAGAAATGTCTCTCCAAACCACTCTCTGTGACTGAAACCTGTATCAGTGTTAGGTAAAGTGTCTAGAGTTTAGCTCAAAAGAAAGAATTAGCAGGAACAATTGGATCAGTGAACGTTGTTTAAAGTGCAATTATTGTGGCTGGCCTTTATGTGGGTATGCAGTAAAGCAGAAAAAGCAGAAAAGCTAAAGATGAAAGCAGAAAAAGCCTTTCCTGTGTTAAACTCCAGCGGAAACAGCAGCTTCCCCACTCTGCCAAAGTCTTGGTAACTGCTCCCATAATGCCTGGTGCCTCAAGTTTTCCTCTGTAAGCCCACCACAGTAATATGCCCCTCAGCAGCAGTCCAAACTGTGGTGGTGCAATCTTTTTGGTGCTGGGAGTTGAAGACAGGTTTGGGGATGGGATTGAAGTGGTTCAGCAGGGGTGACGCGTGTCTCTGTATGCCAGGCATCTCTGGGCCATGAGCTGCTGGAGGGCTGTGCTGGTGGACCAGCCACTCTCAACCTCTGTATCCTGATAATCCTTCTCTTCTCCTGGCTGGGAGATCTCATATCCAGTTTGCGTTCTCTAGTTGCTTCTTCAGAGGGCTAATGAGATGCGAGGAGGGGGTAAAGGGCACAGCCCTTGTATGGTGTGGCCACCAATTTTCAGGAGAGTATCCTCTGTGATTTTGTTTTGTGTTGACCATGTGGCTGCCAGATTGTGTTCCCCGTTTTCATCTTACAGAAACAAACTCCATTGTTTTCACTAAAAAACAAAAAAGCTGGCATGCAGAAGACCAGCTCCATACAGCAGGCTGTGGTTTGTTCTTAATGTCTCTGCTAGGTGGGCAAAATTCACTTGCCTTTCAAGGTCCACCTCCTTTTCCCACTGTGTACTAGGTCTATGTAAAACTTTTCCTAGTGGGCATGCTGAGGTTTCACATTGATATAGGAACCTTCAGGATTCAAAGATATGTTCAAAAGAAACCGAAACCTTCCCCAAAAGAACAAAGAGGTAATCCATCCTTATATATCTCTGCAGTAACAATAACTCTTCCATCACAGAACCCTCATTAAATGTAGGATCAGACCTATCCTCAGGAAATACTTATTTCATATCTGGCCCAGAGCCACCATAGAATAAACATAGCCTAGAAACTGTAGCACCATCCCTAAGGGAGGTTTGACAGACTGATTACAGAGTCTGGGACTGCCAGTGTCAGAAAAGGATTTAATTCAATCTTTAGATTTTAAATTTGTGCCTGCTTGTCGTTGGACTGCATTCTTACTTTTCTGTGAGTACTTTCTACCATCCCAGTGCCACCAAGGGGAGCCTGCATCCCAAGCTGGTGCCCTTGGGCACTACCAGATTCCAGGAATGCTGGTGAGCTCTGCAAAAGTTTGGTTTCTTTGGAAAAGACCTCTCAGGTCTGACTGGGGCATCAGGTTTCAGTATTTTAGCTGATACTTTTTCATGCTTACACAAAAAGGCATTGCTCACTGAGGTGCAAGGGGCTGTGGCAGCTTGGTTAATCACAAGCAGCTATTTATGTGTTTCCACGACATGCCATATGTGTGATCTGAAAGGGATTTCAAAGTAAATTTGTTACTTTCATCAAGTGGTGGTAAGAGTGAAGGCTTAGGAGAATTCAGTGCTATGCATGTTGTGGTATAAGAGAGTGCCATGTCAAGGTCTTGGTAGCCAGAGCACATTTATGGGAGCAGGATATGGGTTTGTAGCCCCTGTCCCCTTCTGTTCCCTGCATTTCCCTTCTTGCATTACTTCTGAGGCAATGCGGAGCAGCTCACCACTCTGTCCACCATCTCCCATCGCTGCTGGACCTAGACCTAATTTGTCAAGGTACCAGATGCAGGTACTCAAGAATAAGTAGTATGGTCTCTGGATTTTGTAAGGCCTGTGGAGTTCACTACAAGCTGCAGAGAATTCTCCTTGCCTACTTTTCATGTTGGCTCTGAACAAGATTTTGGTGGTTTAAAAGCTCAGGTGGGCGCTGTATATTTAGGGTGAGATGTGGCAGCTGCTGTTTGTGGGCAGACATGCATGGGTTTAGAGAACAGAACTAGGGAGTAAAGCATGAGATTTTTTTTTCCATTTTTAAGTGAGGGTCTTCAGGTAATAAAGGAAATTCATGCAGTCGAGTAGCTACATGCTAAGATATCTATGGTCCAATTCAAAGCCAGTCAAAATCTATGACTCTTGAAGGGTTTTGGTGCAGGCTGCTGAAGTGCAGAATAGATAAAATATAGATAAAATATGATATAAGTATATTTTTGAAGAGGTGTGGTTTTGATACTGTGCATGAGCTCACTATCGACTAAGGGACTGTATGGAAAAACAATTCATTTCCTTTGCTTCTCTAAGACAAAAACACTTTGCAAACAATGTCTTCTGCTTGTCTGCTACAATATTCAGTGGAGCTGGGGACCGTATTCATGTGCTAGAGGAACACAGCCAAGAAAATGTATTATCTTATTTTGTAGAGCACACTTTCTCCAGGAAGAAATAAATTGAGCAGGACAGCTGCACTGGTAAAAATGAGACATACCACTAAGCATTTTTCATAGGAGATTTTGAAAACGCTTTCTAAAGAAGAGCGCCTCTTAGCTTCATTTTACAAATGGAGTATCTTTGATACAGAGGATTTTAAGAAATTGCACAAATTTACATAGTGAATCTGCAGATGCAGGAGCAGGCTCCCCAGTTTTATTTTTGTGACTTTGTTCATTTGGATGGGCGACCCTATGAGTCAAAAGGTAACAATGATGGAGAGGTCCCAACAGGCTCAGCTGTTTTCCTTTTTCCTTTCTCCCCACCTGCCCTTTGGATGATGGGGCAGCCATGAGGAGCTCCCCCTTCTTCCCACCCAGACTGATTCCCTGGCTGACATGAAGCAGGAAGAAAAGCAGCAGCAGAAGAGAGGCACCAGCAGAAGGGATGAATGAATGGTCTCATATGGCACAGGCACTTTGCCTACCCAATCTACCTCTGTTTCAGTATATTCATTTATTATGAGATATGCATAACCACAGTGAAACATTCTTGGTTTCTGTGCAAGATGCCGCTCAGATAGTCACTTTCTGCTACATGAGGACCAGATGTTCTTCCCTCCTGCCTGTGCATCAGGGCTGGATTTAGACCGTCCTGTGATTAGGCAATAGTTTTTCTCTGTGTGAGATACTCCTGCTGTTGCTTTCGTAGCAACTCCATCTTGTTCAGCTTACAAGTTGCCCTGGCAATAGCCCTGGAAATTCAAATCCTTCATGTTTCCTCCTAGTAGACATACCACTGGCTAGCAGGAACTTTTTTCATTCCTGCATTAAGTCAGCTTGAGCTTCGTTAGGGCAAGAACTGAAGAAATATTGCAGAGAGATCATCTTAGAGATTATATGGATAATACAACGGTCTGCCACTTACGAAGAAAAATAGTGCTAGTGATGGGAAAGGATTTACTACGTGGATTTCACTCTTCTGTTGGGAATGACACTAGGAACTCCCAAAGAGTCATAAAGACTGCAGATAAGATATTAAATGGCATTTCTCTGTCATTTATGAGCTATCTGGGTAGAAGGGAAGGGAAGGAAGGTGATTAACTAAAGCCCTGAAAAGTGTGAGGCTAGCTGAGAGCCCCAGCTGCGTCCCGTACCCACTTCAACCCAAGGCAGGGGAAATCTGGAGAGGACTGTCAAGCTGTTAAGAAACAGCCTTCCCACAGAGCAGAAGAGACAGAGATGGAGCAGGGTCTGAAAATCTTACCAAATATGTCCAAATATTTGAAATAAGCTCAAACATTCAGTGGCTGCTTAGCCATACCTTTTACATTCAACCCACAACAATTAGTGTAAACTGAACTCTGATTTATATAGAGGAAGAAAATAAATTTGGAGAAGTTAAGCTTGACAGTTTTTAGGGCTGCTACATTTTCCTTATTTCTTTATAAGGTTTGATTAATGGGTTTTCATTGTTGGATGTCAATGAACATTGAACTTGTGCTCAGCACATCACCAGGCATAGCAGTGAAATGACAAAGAACAGAATACATGTATATATATTTCAGATGTAGTGGATGCCTTCTCCAAAATTTTACTGAACTCTGAGAGATCTTTTCCATACTTAGGCCATATACATTATTTCTGTAAAATAGCTGCAGAGATGGAAAGAGCACTAAGGCAGCTTCTTTTGACCCTGGTCTTGTATCTCACTGAATAACTGCTTTGTGTACTTACATGTGAAAACATTTGCTAAAATACTGGTCCATAGTGCCTCAAGTCAAGCAGCATAGTCTTTTCTGGAGGTGTGAAATACCCGTGGAGCTCACTGACTTCACAGGAGAATTGGAGTCCTCAAAACCTGTTAAAATCTTGCCATTGTCTACAGCTATCTTGGGAAGCATTGGGTTGGTCATGTTTGGCTATTAGAAGCTGGAAAAATTGATGGGTCTCAAGTAGGATGAAAATGCACCTTTTTTATTCCAGGGGGAGAACTAGAACTACAACTAATTGAGGCTGAAGTAGGACATGACAGAACAGAAGCAGAAAGAGAAAGCAGAATTGGTCCTAAATTAAGGTTACAAAATCCCACAACTGGAGTGCTTCTTTGCCGAGGTGCCATTGCCTTTTTCTCTCGGTGGATGCCCGTGGTTACTGACCATGTTATCACCTATGCCACAGATATGGTATGAAGCAGCACTTGCCGTTTACTTATCTTCTGTGAGGGATGTAAACTGATGATGTGGTGACATGAGACTGGCGAAGCACAGCAAAAATCAGTTCAACATTTAGTTTAAACAAAGGAAGACATGTAACAGCCTCTAGCCTCCTCAGCCTACAGTCTCGTACCTTTTACAAAGCAACCCAGATTTCCTGATCCAACTGTCCCTTTGGTAATTTGTGTAACCAATCCTTTCCAAGTGGTGTCACCTATGAGCAAGTGCAGGAGAAGCCGGTTGTCACATCCATTTACCCTCTTAATTGTATTAGCGATCGGTGACTGAAAAGGCAACCAAACTCTCCAAAGAACAAGTCAATGTGCTCGGGTTCTGGAGCCAAGTGACATTTCATAAATTTCACAGAGATTATGCCCGATCCCCTGCTCATTTTACTCAGTTCTGTCATATTTTACTCAGTTCCCAGGGCATGGAGGAATATTCCTCTTGTCAAAAAGTGAGTGCTATTGGTGGAAAATGGGAAGCCTCTTGTGCCTCTGTGACTGAGGTGATACGTGTTGGTGCATTGCCCGGCAGCACCAGCAGCATGGTAGCTGTTGTGTAGCCGAATAGCAGAGATGGCAGACTTCTTCCCACCTGCGCAGGGGAAAATCCTTTCTAGACCTCAAAGCTGTTGATCCCAAGCATATGAAAGCACCTGGTAAGTACAGGTGAAGCTTGAAACATGAGACTTAATTGTGATATTTATCCTAACGTGGAGCTGCAAGTATCATGAACGTGGTCAGGCTCCAGAAGGGATGGGTGAGAGAGAAAGGCTTACAACCATGGGTCCAGAATATGCTGTCCCAGCCATCACAGTACCTGCACATACAGAGTGGAGAGTTTTTCCATAAAACTGAAATAAAACATATCCGCATGTTTCCTAAAAACTATATCTAATCTCACTCAAATCACAGTGAGGCCATGACCTTTGAGGATTATGTGAAGGTATGTTACATTACAACATTTAGCATTAAATTGTTAAACTAGGAACAGTATTTTGAGATGCCTGTCAAAAATATTTGTTCATTTCTGTAACAGATATAGGTATATTTGGATTAAGAGATGTGAGCATTCTGGAAGCAAACGTTTAATGATAAATTTTGAGAGAGCAGTCTGTGATTCCTTGTAAAGGAACAATTAGGTGCATTAATTCTATATCACACAGATTTATTATTTTGAACTGTTGCAAAGTGGATGAGATGTTTGAGTCGCAAGTCTCCTTGTTAGTCCATTTTTTATGAGATCCTTAAAAAAGGAAGGCTTGGCAGGTCTGTGGCTAAGATGACACTGTGATGTAGAAATGAAGCAAATGTGGAATTACTCATCAGAAAAAGGGATTTCAAGGCCGTGACAATGAATATGTGGATGAGAGGATTTTAAAAGCTAAAAAGAAAACAGTTAAAGAAGAAGCTGTTTCTGCAAGAACTGAGATTTTAATATGTCATTTGATTCTTGCAAAGTCACTGAGCTTGTGAGTATGCTAACATGCTGGAATGTCAATGCTTTTTTGATTTTACTAATAAAGCATGTTAAATGTATATCCTGTTGTTCCTACTGTGTAAGCATATGCTTCTTTCTATGGTGAATTTGTTAACTTTCATGTGGCTGTTTTGAAGTATTCATTACACTGAAGACCAAAATATTTAATGGACCTATTGTTATCTAACACTCACCACCTTCTCTAATAAACTGCGGTGATATTCTGCCCTTGATTTCTAGCAGGTTCTGAGGGTTCGGGTATATTTGGGCAAATTTAAGACTGGAAGACTATCTAAAAATAAAGGACTGTTTTCAAGGAATGCTCTTCAGAAAGCCACGTGGTTCCTAAAAGCATATCAGAGATGCCGATTGCAGCAAGAAATAGTTGTATTTCCTGTGTTTCCTGGGCTGTCTGAGCTATGACCAGCAGCTCTTCTGAGTCTGTTAAGAGTGTAATTTAGGAGTTTTCACTGTGGCTACTGGATGCTGTGGTTGCACCCAAAGTAATACAGGGGCTACATGAGGAGATGAGGTAGACGGCTTTCTGCCACCCATCGCTTTTCCTGGACTTTGTAATTTCCTAAAGGCAGACTAGGTTGTCATAAGTTGTACTTAGCTGTTGTGATACATCCCACCTGCCTCCTGTATCTTACAAATACTCCTAATGGAATATGGAATGTGGCTCAGAAGATGGATGGCTTGTAGTTTCTCTTGCACTAGACTTATAGGGGTTTTTTATGTCACCAGTATGGTGAAAGGGCCAAAGAAAGGCTGAGAATCTGGAAAACAGGGAAATGTTTTAACTGTGATCAATGTGAGTTGCAAAGCAACATTACTACTGTGATAATAATAAAAATTAATTAAAATGAGCAAAAGTGAAATTAAAAGGAAATTGAATTGCACTCACTTCTCATATTGTAATGACTAAATTGCCCATTAGTATAATAACTCATAGAAAATGTTGTTGCAGACAGCTCAAGTAGCTTTTTAGAGCATTGGGCTGGGTTTCTTCTGCATATCTTCCTGCTAATAATGCAAAAATCCAAATACCCACCAGTGGTGGTCGACATTTCACAATGGCAACCACTGCCAGAATTTTGGTATTTCAGCTAAATCATTCTTTTGAAAACATCACTTTTCTATGTGTGCTTCCTATTTATTATTTTGTTAGAAGGCCAAAGTGCCTTGACCAGGAATGAAATAATTTCAGGTAAAATTGCTGCTGCTGTACTCTGGGTTAGCTGTATTCATGTTTCTTTAAATAATTTGTCATTATATTCTGAATTACTTTTTTCAAAGGTGAAAATAGTAGGAAGAACTACCTCCTATATGATAAACCATAGTTGAGGATTCCCTTTTCATATCTGCAAGTGCAAAGTCTGCGGTGCATAGGAAATGCAGCATACTCACAGAATGAATAATAAGGGAATTCACATTACAGAAAAGGAAAGAGTCACAGGAGACCTGAATGATGGCTCCCACAAAACACTACCACAGCATGTTTTTCCCAGGTTTTCTTTAACCTTTTTTTTTTTTTTTTTTGGCATTTGCATTTTCACAAGGGTAAAAATGAATCAGTCTTGTACTGTTATTGCTATAAATACTGGCTTTTAGCTTTAACCAGCAGGACGGATCCCTACTTGTTGTAAAGCCAACAAATTTTAACAACAACAAAGAATATTTTAAAATTTAAAATTTGTCTGCACTATTCTACATTTTAGAAGAGGTCACAAAGAAGGGATGAAAGCACAGCTCCATGGTTGTCAATGGAGCTGGAATATCACAGAGGAATTTTTGCCCAAAATCTTCTTAGAAAGCTGAGGCAGAGACACTGAAGAGACAAGTCTTCATAATTTGTATCTCACTTCCCCAAGCTGATGCTCTCCTTCCTATATAGCCCAGTTTTTCTACTTGGAAGGAGCCTAAGATTTGGGATGCCCTTCTACTTCTGCTTCCTTTATTCCTGAGTCCCTTCACATGCTGTTTCTATATAATTGCTTAATATATATCCCCTGCCTATAGCTCTGACTGTTACACCATCACTTTTATTCCAAGCCTATGTTTTCTTTAAATACGGGCTGTAAAGCTCTTCTCCACCCATCCCCTATAACTCTACAGCTCTGCTACTGGTGCCAGTCTCGATGGTCTCTTCATTACCTGCTTTGTGCTCTGTCTCTGCCTCTTTCTAGGTTGTCCCTTAGGAATGGAGTGATTTCCAACACTTTTTTTTTGCAAGAAGACTATGTCTTATTTAACTGAATGCTAAAATCCCACTCCTTCTGCCAGACTCGTGGAGTACTCAAAAGCACAGATGGTGGGTTGCCCTTTTTTGTGTCTGTCCTGCAGGGGAGGAAGATGGAAAGAGAGGGTTTTTCTTTAGGCTGGGCTTTGGCACAGCAGCGGGTATGCCGTCAAAGCTGACAAATAGCAGACAGGGCAGGGTATTAAGATGGTATTCAGCAAACCTGGTTTCAATCCTTGGCTCAGTTTGCAGTACAACAGGTATGAAATTTTCCTTCCTCACGAAGGTGTTGTGAGAGTAAAACCACGTTAATAATCATGGATTGCTGTCGACTGTGGGGTGAGGGGCAGACTGGTTTTCCAGCTCTAAGCTTAAAACTGCAGCAGAACAAAGTCGGGTGTCAGGCTTGGGTTCTTTCCTGCGAGGAGCGGATGGGGGAAGCAGCTCACGGCAGCAATGGATTGTGGTTCGGTGCTCCTGTGAAGATGTTCAGGCACCTCTGTGGTGTAAGAACGTGTGAAGGACAGAATTGTGGTCAGTGAGTTTAGCTCCCCTGCTGTTAGTCCCTTCTAAACTCGAGTATCCACAAGAATTTGCATCCACAAGCAAGATGGAAAACTGAATGTTTTGGTTTTGTGTGTTACAAGATACATATTCTTTTTGGAAGTTCAAAGAAAGGCTTAATTAATTTTTGTTAGGAGGAAAAAGTCCCCACATTAGATTCTAATTGCAGTATTTAAGATTTTTCTTCATTTTATAAACTGTGTTAGAAATAGGGCAAAAAAAAACCCACAATAAATAGCAACAGATGTAGCTCTGTAGACTTCAGACCATTCCAAAACCTTTGACAGGACAAACAACACTAACATACTTTCCAGTCTCAACCATAAAATAAAGTGCTTACAAATTAGGACATAATGGCCATTGCTTTTCTTCTTTATAATAAAACAGAAAAAAAGGACTTCAAATTATTGAACCTGTTACTGAATGTTAATTAGCCCTGGCTCTTCGACATTTTGAAATCTATAGCAAGATAAATAATATTTATGGGGCTTTTTTTATACAACAAATTGTTATTTACAAAATGCAATGTAGTATGAAATCTCTGCTCTCTCAGGACCCAGACCACATAGTGATCAGGGTTTCAGTCTCAGTTTGTGATTCCAGTTGAATAACTGGAACAGAGCATGGGTAATCATCATGTAAGCACAACCAGCCACAAACGGCAAAATGCTTAGCAATGTCTCAGATTTGCACTGTCTGCACGGCTCTTTTTCAGGCCAACGGCTCTTAATGCCACTGTGCAAGCGTTTGCATGGCAATACTGTTGTGCTAAATACAGAGACGGACTTGCGAATTAGAAATGGGACAAATAGACTCTATTTTAGGCTTTGTGAAGCACTGGGGCACTTTACAGTTATCTTTACATTAAAAAAATTTTTTTTCAAAATTAATTACTCTTGAATTTGTGTAATTAGTGCAATATCAAATGAAATGAGTGCATAATCAGAATAAATGTGAGCTGGAGTTCTATCAGTGGACCAAATTCTGCCACTGACAAATTACATTGCATCTTCTCCCATAAGAAATGCAAATAGTCAGGATCTGGCCCTAGACTGTGTTTAGTACTTCTGATTTCCCTAGAACAGTGTCTGTATATAGACTAAATCACCCCTGATCATGCCTGGATTTAGTTTGCAAATGAAATAAATCTCAAACATGTGACTTTGCTGATTCAATGGATCTTAATTTATTTGATTAATATTAATTAATAGTGTCCACCCTTTCTTGGCTTTCTGGATTTTCTTCTCTCACTGTTTTATTGACCAATATCACACATTTAGCCTTTGTTTATGCTATACAATGCTTGCCTCTTTTCCCCAAGTACGAAATTAAACAAAATTCCTTGCTACAGAAAGAGGGCTCTGTCTCCATCCTTCCCATTTGAGGGTGCCATATGCCCAATTAAACCCTTCTTTTCACCTTGATGATTATTTTTTGTTAAAGATGCAGACGTCCAGAGTGTGCAGACTGAGCTAAAGAATTGAGGTTGGACCTGGACCAGCAGAAGACTCATTGTTCGAGTCATGTTGGTACAGCTTGAGCAAACACTCAAAGCAGCTGGTCAGCTCCAGATGGATTTCATCTCCAGTCAACCGTTACATACAACCTTGCTTCCAATGCCTTACCTCTCTCTGCCCAGGCCCTCTGTCTGTTATAATTTTTTCCCCAGCAATTCTCTTTCTCATTTCCCATCTTCTTTTGAGCAGCTACATAGATTTTGTGGCTGTTTCTTGTTTGGCAGGAGAAATGTTTTATTCTTCCTTACTGTCTTCTGAACAGAAGAAAAACAAGTGAGAGCAGAACCCCAGAGAGCTCCTCTTCTTTTCACTTCAGTTTCCTGCTTCCTTTTTCCAGTGGAGAAAGGCAGAGCAGGGAGAACTGGAGAAAGTGAAAGCAAAAATGCGCTTTAATCTGAAAATGAAAAAAGAAAAAAAGGAAAATAAAATTCCTTTTGAAATCAAAATAAAAATAAGTTTACCTTTTCCTGTATAAAACTCATCCAGTAGCATTTCAATGAAGAGACACTTCTGTCCTTGGTGAAGTCCTATTTTTATCTTTGGAAAGTGTTTGGTTTAACTTTTTTTTCCCTCCATCATCAAGTACTAAGCAGATCAGCTCTTTTTTGTACCTTCTGACAGCTTTAAGCCGGCTTTTTCTTCTGGGACTTGAGGCTGTGTGTGTGTTAGTATATAAAACGTGCTTGGGTCTGACCCCCGTAGGCTGAGCAGCCGGTGCCTGGGTGGGCAGAGGACCCCAGCGCTTGGAGGAGTGCGTTCCTCGGCACCCTCCGGCTCCCAAACAGTGCCCAGGAACTGCTGGGGGACACTCTAGCTGGCACAGGCCCAAACTGTGCCGTAATCAGGCCACGCCAGCAGCTTAACAGTGGGGATGATCCCTCTTTCCAGGATGCAGGACTGTTTCCAGGCACTGCTTAACATAGTAGTATAGACAGAAATGGAGAGTATTCATCCTTTTTTGCAAGTCCACTGTCTGGGTCTTAGAAATGGACTTTACCTGTTGAAGGTATTAGCTAGTTTTCAGAAGCAAAGCAGCCTTTTTTCTGTTAGAGGTTGTGCAAACATCAGCTGAGACTTGAAAGAGTGAGAGACGTGAGTCACAAACCCTGCATGATAGACATACAACCGCAGAAGCTCAGCCAGCAAGCGCTCCATGCACCAGTCCTTGTACTTCAGGGCAACAGCCACAGGTGTAATGTTACTGAGAAGCGCAGGCAATGTGGCCTTGGGCTGCAGACATACCTTCTAAATCATATACCCATGAGGCACCATACCAGTTAATAAGAAGCGCCCCAAGTGGGAAAACGCACTTCATGTTCTGACCTGACTATCATCTCCTGTAGAGCTCAGGACCGACTGATTGCTCTTCCTTTGAGTTAATCCTGTGTTTATGTAACTGATGTTTAGCTATCAACGAGGGGAAATCCATGCTCCTCTTGCTGGTTGTGCATCTTGTGGCTGCATCGGCACCTGTGTGTTTTGGACTGGATCACAGCAGGATGCTGCTGTCCAGATACTTTCACGCCAGCCGGTGATTACTGTTATCTCCAGAGCAGAACAAATACAGACGATCTTCCCAACAATTGCATGCAAGGAGCAAACAAGGGTCTGTTTTCATGAGGCAGCAACCCAGAACACTTATTTGAATTACCTGCAGGAGTCAGTAGCCATTGGAGTCCCTGGTCTCCAACATGGACCAGAGCCAGATGTGAGCAAATTCTTCTCAAGTTACAAGTTAGTTACAACCAGAGGTTTAACAACATGGTTTCACTAGGTAATTGTGCTGTCCAAGTTAACTATTAATTAACCTCCCATCAGATGATGTCAAACCTTGCTACACAAGAAACTATTGCCATAATTGTCGCAGGGGCTTTTTCCCTAGTTGACTTTATTGATTCTGCAGTAAAAAGAAGCACAGCAGGATTAGGTTGCATTTACTGTCCATTGAGGAAATAATTCTTATTTTTGTTTTCATTCAGGTCTTTAAGAAGTCCTACATCTCTGTGAAGATATTTTATTTGTATTTTTAGCAGAAATGATGATATCCCGTCCTTCTGTAACAAGGCCCACATACTATTCCTTCAGGTAATCTCTGTTCTTCTTTCTCCCCATCTTCATATTCTGTTGATAACATTTTGTTAAACAAGTTTTGAAATAAGATTTTGCTTCCTTCTGGCAAGGACAGCACCTTCTTGTTTGTTCTGTGAAGCAGCAGGCAGACTTTTTCAGAGCTATAAAAAGCTCATTCAAAATATTCCCCTTTCTGCTGTAAAACATTGTTATTCCTTGTATGATTATATTAATTAGGATTTGGGGGAAGGGAATAGTTTGCAAAGTTGGGTCCCTGTGCTTGTTTCTACCACCAAACTCTTCAAAAATTCTGTATCCACAGCTGTCTGTTACTTCTTTCTGTCTCTGGGACTTTCTGCAGTGCAGCAGTATAAAATAAGAACACTCTCTTCCTGTGTCTGCACTGGTGGCCTTTGAGATGACCTTTTCAAAATTACAAGCCAGGGTGGTATGAATGCCACTATTAATTCAGGTTAGTCAAGAAACTGCAATATACATGTCACTTCATATGCCCAGCATGGCCACAAAATGCTCAGACTGCCGAAGTCCTGAATCCCAGGGCTTGTGTGGACAAGTAGGGACCAATTTTAGCGGTTCCCCACCATCAGCATTAGCAGGTTGTTTACCAAGTTATTTTGAGAAACTCATGGTAAGTCAAGGAGCTGAGAGGGATCTTCAAAATAGATGTCTGTCACGTAACATTCGTAGAATTTATTGTCTGCCAGTTACCAGGGCTAGGTCTGTGAGCCATGCTGGCGACATCAGACTTACTGATGGAGAGGTTAAGTACTCATTTTGTAATTTGTGGGAGTATTAATTTGTTTTTATTGCAGTAAGGCATAGAGGTACTAGGAGAGATTGAGGGCCTCTCTGCGATAAGCATTAGATTTATGTACAATAATAATTAAAGTTCTTGCCTCGTGCTCCTATGAAGGTCATCTGAAGGATGCTGAGAGATTTCAAAACAAATAAGGCGATTATGAAATGGATCCACCTTGAGCTGCTCAGCTCCCAAAGTTGCAAAATCAAGTCAAGACCACACACAGAGCTCCCCCTCTCCATGTTGTTTATGAATGGTTTACAAGGGGCTGTTCCCAGGGGGTCACTACCACAGGCACTCCAATATTATACCCACTTCTGAAACGGCCTCCACAGAATCGTTATTATGAACATTTTTTCAGATGTTATAAAATAATGGCTTCACAGTGAGTTAACTACTCTCTAGCTTAGTTGGATAGGGAACAATATAATTTATGTGCTCTGAGCTTTCTCATGGATTAAATTTATCACTTGGTCAGTGGAAGTGCCCCTGTTTGACAGATGTAGGCCATTATTGAACAATTTGGCCTCCAAAACAGTGACTGTATTTGGAAAAGTACTTTTGGCATAGCCAACCTCAATTTTAGCAATCCATAATATAATGTAATGCCTTGGGAGACCTTTCTTACATTGACAAAGACATGGAATAGACTACTCCTGAGAACTTTTAAATAAATGAGACAGTGAGGACATTGTCAGTAGAAAAAAATCCCAGGTTGGACTCTTCCACCAGTCTTCTCTCACTAAGATGACGTCTTCTGTCAGCTCCTCCCAAATATAATTCAACGTGTCTGTTTAAAATCTTAGAAGTAATGAGTCATGTTGAAATAGAGGTGAGGCGTGACAGTGCAATAGTAGGGAGGCAAGTAGGCTTTGTCTGGGGTGTACCTGGTGGAGGGAGTGCTCAGGTGTGACCTTCGGGCAAAAGTGAGTGGGTAGGTGATCTGCTCACAAGCTATCTTGCAAGAGGAGACTTTGGCAGCATGGCAATTTTGAGATGGTGTTGCAATACAGAAGACTTACCTTGTACATCTGTATTTGTATGTACAGTGGGGATAGATAGGAGGGTCATACATTTGGTAGAGACCCTTAGGGCGGGTAGCCCTATCCAGTACACAGAGTACCATGTCTATGTCACATAAGGTTGTTGGAAAGAGAGGGAACAGCTACCTCCTCCGGTATAGAGGAATCCTCAGCCAGAGTTGGAAAAAAAATACAGGAGAGAGCAAAGTGTTTTCTCTATTTTTCTTCACAAAAGGATGTCTTTCTAATAAGAAGGCACAGGGAAATCCAACAATTAGTGGACATGATGAACATGGCAGTTTGTAGTGGTGACAAGGGGGTATAGAAAATATGAAGAAAAAGGGGGAAAGAAGAGCTGGTAAAGTCTTCTATAATATTTGTTATTTTAAAAGTAAGGGAGTAAGTCAAACTTGGAAGGGCTGGAAGGGGAGAATGAAGACTCAGGTGTCTTAAGGCCAGGCAGAGATGGAAAGGAACAAGGCACCATAGACAGGGACTGGGGAGAATGTGATGATGTAGGAATGTGACTTCAGTCACAACCGTGTCCTTGCAGGAGACATATGCTGAGCCTGTGACCAAGGTAAGCCTTGGTTTGGCCAAGAGCACTCCAGCATGCGTCTTTCCCCAGTACTGAACTGGAAGGGCTATGTCCTTTTTGGTGTGGTCTGTGAAGGCTGAAGCACTCAGTGATTCTGGCAATGTCCTCTCTGGTAGCTGGCTGGAGCATGACCCAGCCTTGTCAATGAATACTGAAGGTGCAAGGCCACAAGGGGTGTGGGATGATAGACCTGATCATGTTGCAAAAAGCTCTTCACCAGCTAAATGAGTCATGGTGTTGACTCTTTGGCATGAAATTTAAGCTATTGACACAGGGTCAAGTCCCATAGACAAAGTCTTCTTCCCTTTGCCCTTCCCCAAACCTCATGAACAACAACAACATCCTGGGGTGGCAGATGGGATGGAAAACAAGACCAGAGTCTTTTGGGACACTGTGTGCATGCAGTGAGACAAGGGCAAAGCAACTCTGGCTGTGTCTGAGGATATCTCAGCCAGCAAGCTGTGTGCTCGCCAGCAAAGTTCACTGCCAGAGGCCACCCAGCCTGGGGAGGTCCTTGAAAGGGTGGTGTGAATGTTATCTTGAATGTTTCCTCTTCTTGGGGAGATCTTAGCAGCCAGATGTAATCCTTCTGTCACCCTTTCTAGGGTTCATCAACAAATAAGAGGCTTTTAATGTAAATAATTCACTATTGAAGTTAAAGTTTGGGTACAGATCAGCTCCAGATAGTCCTAACAAGGTGAGGTTCATGCATGCATTTAGACATCCCCATATATCTTCAGCCTCTGTCCTGCCTTTTTTGCCTGTGAAGCACAAGACCAAAGAATTTCTGCTGACCTTGATTATAGTAAAGGACTAAACTTAATTTATATGCAAGTAATCTTTGCATAGGAGTGTTGGCTAACGTGCAGTCACCGCTGGGATGGAGCACAGCAGCCATTTTGTATGCATCAGATCTTACAATTTTCAAGGAGTGGCAAATAACTAACTTAATTGAAAATTATGTGGGAATTTCACAGTGTGCAGAATATAATTAACCACACTGGAATCTGGCCAGGGAACCAAGGTTAACACCACTGTACTTGCAGAAGTGCCACTGGTAAAGCAACACCTCCCGAAAACTTTAGAACCTAATCCATTCCTATAAAATAAATAAAAGGCACGTCTTTGAAAGGTGGTGTACAGCTTTTATTTATATTTGGCCATGCCTTCATAACTTACAACTGAAACAGTCAATCATGGCTGTACACTAAAATCAGAAGTATATACAGCTCTTAATGGCATATTTTTAGTGAATCAAAGTTGAGTTAGTATATTGCATTATGCCAAATCTTTATAAAATTGAGCCAAAGTCATCTTATGTATGCAACACATTTTATCAAATGTGTAAGAAATATCTGGAAGAGGAATATTGTTTACATAGAAGGAAGGGGGGAAAAGTGAAGTTGGCAGCATATCATGCAAAAATTAGTTCAGTAAAAGGGGAAAAAAAATCAAGCTATGTGCCAGAGTTTCAGTCGCAGTCAGATGAGCTTTTCTGAGCTTGCAAGTACTATACAAATGTGAAAAACATGCACTTGGTGCAGGAGGAAGTGAAGAAGGAAATAGCTGATGGAGAAGTCAGGGCTGTTTATGCCAATGGTGACGCTGCAAGTCGGATAGAAAAAAAATCAGCAAGAAATGAACTCATGCTTCAAGCCCGCATTTGTCTCTCATGTTGCTGGAGCTGTGTTACAGATTCCCTAGGCCATAGTGTGGGACAGCTATGGGTCTTGTGGCACAAATTACACTGCTTCTTTCCCAGAGGGAGCTTGATTCTCAGCCTGGCTACAAACCAATAAGCCAACAAAACCCTACTGAAATGAGGAGTTACATTTGCATGTGGTGCAAAACCTGGACTCGGTGTGCAGAACTGGGCCTGATGTGGAGGTCCCTAAGAACCTGTCCAGGTGAGCACAGCAGGACTTTAAACTTCCAACCCTCAGGCCTTGGGACTGTTGGTGTTGTGAGGAGAGGAAGGCCTGTAACCTATAAGATTATGAGGGTGGCATTTTAGAAAGTGAAATGAGAGGAAATTCCCAAAAGATGTAGGTGTGGTGCACGTGTCTGCAGCTGAAGTGATACTGCAGGGTTATAGCAGCTGGTGAAAAACTCTTTGCATATCATGCATGCCTCTGAAAAAGTCCCTGTTCTGCCCTGGGTTGAAGCAGAGCTCACAGCAGGGTGTTTATTTATCCCAATGAAAAGCCAGACGGCTGGAGACTGGTGCACGCACCAGAGAGCAGCCTGGTGCCTGGCGGGTGGAGGGACAGAGCAGAGATGTGTGGGACTAAGATTGCTGCCCCAGTCATCATTGCCAGGGCTGGGGCAGGGTCTGGCTTTCGCTAATTCAGGGTGAATACAGGGAGGTGTATTTTGGGCTGAGAGGGCTGAAACAGCAGAAGCCACCACCCAACAGGCAAGCAAAGTCTGGAGTTGCCTCGCAGCTCACCTGGGGGACTGCAAGTGCTCCTTGGCAGGGTTTGGGCAAATGCAGAGTGTCACTGCTCAGCACTCTGGGAGCAACAGCACCTAGAAGAAGGCAGTGAGGAAGACCTTGCATTTTTGCTCCCAGAAGAAGCTCTGAAGCTTTTTTGAGTATAACAAAAAGGCAAATCTGCTGCTGCTTGATTCCCAGTTTCTTCAGTGAAATAAGACTCTGTTTACAGTCTTTCAAACTAAATAGTATTGCATCAAAGAAATGCCTGGTACTATCATTAATTTCTCCAGCCCACTGGGAAGAATAAGACCTTGAATATTGACTGACTGCTTCGGTCAAAAGGTAACAGTATATGGCTTTCTGCAAAAGTGTTTGCTGTTTTGATTTTGCATTCAGTTGCTGAATGCTTCAGGTTTCGCTGGTGGAGATTTTATATTGACTTTGCCTTTTTTGTTTCCATTATAAGTTTTTTTAAGTTCCTGATGGAAACTTCTTCTCTTGAGTACGAGCATAGCCAAGGGTAACATCCCCATGCCAAATACTAGAGGGGTCCCCATCAGCCCCTTAAATCAAGCAAATTACAATTATTAGTAATGTACTACAAATTACTAGTCCCCCAGTCCCCTGATGCTAAGGAAATGGGCACTGGAGCACCGGGGTGCTGGCAGCGTTTAGGAGAAGGAAGCAAAGCAGCTCTGGCAGCTGCTTGCTGAGCCCTCTCCCGGGCAGGAGTGGGCTGTGGGGCTCTCTACCCCATCAGCAGGCAAATGGGGAGTATTTTGAAGCATATCATAGCTACAGCAAATTTCCACTGAGCAACAAGCCATAAAGAACCACTCAAAGAGGCTAAGCCCTCCGGCTGGGCTTGGTGATGGAGGCAGTCAAGTGGCTGGAAAACATTGCTAAACAGTTAAAACCAGCAGCGAGTGTCGAAGCAGCCGATTCTCTAAACACAGCATTTCCTTGCAGCCTGGGTTGACTTTGCAGGGAGTGTTGCCCTAGCAGGAGCCGCAGGGCTGCTGTGGAAGAGTGGGGCATGAAGGAGGGGATCAGTATGCATCCAAGAGTGCACAAACCTGGAGTCATTGCTCAGGCAAAACTCATAGGGACCGGCCCCTTAATGCAATTTCACTGGAGCTTTGAACGCAATTTTTACACAGCATCTTTCTCCTTGACAAATCCAAACCCTTTCATCAGTGATGACTGGCACCAGCCCCCTGTGGCTCCTCTTGGACCAGATTCAAGCTGTATGTTGTTTTTCACTGTAAATCTTTCTACCCTACTCCCCTTCCCCCTGCCCCCTCCCCACCTTTTAAATTCTTCATTGATTTAATGCCCCCCCCCACCCCTGAGGCTATCAAACAGCTGTTCCCCAAGCGCTTTTGGTTGCTCTAGCAAAATGGGCTTGGAAGAAAAGTGGTTCCAGGCTCAAAACTTCAAGAGGTTATACATGAGCTCTGTACAGAGATTGAAAAGCTCTGAGTTGTTATAGCAGCTGTCCCAGCTGAAAAAATGTCAGGGAATGGGATCGTTTTCTGTGTATTTTATGGACAGGGAATAGGCCAGGTTCCCTGGTATTTGAGTTACTCTGGGGTTGTTCAGCCAACCCCTACACTTTGCAGGGTAGTAATCGGATCCCCAGTGCCCTTGAAGTGTGCTTGCACTCTGTGTAGAAAGCAATAGCTCTATGCCAAGCGCTAAATGGACTTTTAAGTACGTAAGCCATTTTTGTTCTTGTAAAATCTAGGTTTGATTGCGTAAAAAGACTTGCACACCTTTTTTTCTGGGGAGTTTGATGCAATTTTTCTCTGGATTAAAGCTGAGTGAACTATGCTCAGGGACTAACTCCCACTCCTTTTTCTTTCCTGTTTGCGATTAAGAAAGGATTTGGTTATAACTAATTATTTAAAATTGGTCAACCGCACTTGGAGCAATATATTGCAACCACTTGGTCGTTTGCACTTGCTTTGTTAGTTAGCTGAAATCTTTCACAAAATTTAAGGCCAGAGGGGACCATTAGATCAGCCAGTCTGACCCCCTGTACATCACAAGCCATTAAATTTTACCTAGTCAGCCTCCTACTAAGACCAATAATGTCTGAGCTTGGCTAAATCACAGAACGCAGAAATGTATCCAGCCTGGACTTGAAGACATCCAGGGATGCAGACTCTAACACTCCCTTGGTAGTTTGTTCCAGTGGTTAAAAATTGTGCCTTATTTCCTATTTGAATTTGGCTGGAAGCTGAACCCAGACTTTGGTTCTTGTTATGCCTTTCTCTGCCAGGTGACACAGCCCTTTGGTATATGACATTTTCTCTCTGTGAAGGTTCTTATATATGGTGTAATCAAGTCACATACCAGTCCTTTTTCTAGCTGTTAAAAATAATATAAACAGATTGTTCTTTATGATTTTCTCCCAATAAGGCAATGTATTTGTCCTTTTAAAACATTTTAAAATCTTCTGGTGTCCTCTCAGATATTTGACTATCCTTTCAAGCAGATGGATGACAGAACTGCAGAGAACCTTCTTTCTGTCTTGCCAGAATACAGGGAAAACTTTCTGCATCCTAGACCTGGACATAGACATGCTGGGAGCATCCTCTCACCACTTGTTTGTGGGCGATGCCCAAGTGCACATCTTTCTCTGGCCTTAGCTTGCTGTTTTATTATCTGTAAGGGGATGGAGTGATTGAACTCATGACAAAAATTTTCCTGCTTAGTACAGTCTAGCCTGTAAGAGTTTTAAAAAAGTTTCTGGTGCTGCAGAGACTCACAGACAGAAAGCTAATTGTGGTCCTCTCCTGGAGTGTGAGAAGGTGGAGTCTGTTGGCATCTTCAGCCCAGCCAAGGACTTGAATCTCCATCTCTCTTACCTGAGTGAGGCACTCTTGAGTAAATTTTGCTGGTTTTACACCTGTTCTGACCATGAGCACCCATATAGAAGCTGAATACTGTCATCATGCTGCAAAGCTGGAGCTCTTCTCTCCTTTGGGGACTCTTCTGATTGACCTAATCGTCACATGGTTATGGGTTAAAGCCGTTTGATGAGGAAAAAATTTGGTGAAAAATCTAAAGAGCCTCAGGGCTCTCTTACTGTCACATTGCTCCAAGTTCCTTGTTAGGTGCTCTGCTCTGCATTTGTCTGTGTTTTAAACCATTCTTTCTTACTCCCAAGCCACTGATGAAAAGTGAGCTGCACAGTGCATAGCCTAGCTCTGATCACTGCAGAGCTCTCTGTCAGGTGCACCCACATGGAAAATTCGCCTGCTGATAACTACTTTTGGATATGCCATTTAACCAGCACTTAGTTCTGTTACTGCAGCCCTTACTGACTGCGTATAATGCTAATTTTAGGGAGCTGAACACACCCTAGAAGATGTTTACTTCAGCTGGACACTTAACAACCTACTAAACACCAGTCTGACTTCATTCTTAGGAGGACAAGACCTTTTCCCTGTGAAACTGTACTGATTACCAATAATTATATTATCTTCTTCCCATTCTTTGGTGATAGAATCACTCATTATCGACTTGTAAATATTGCCCAGGATTAACATCCAGCTACCCAGACTTTGGCTACCTGTGCCATGTGGCCCACCCTTTCTGTGTTGTGACACATCACTGTATGCTTTGAGCCTGCAGAATAGTTTCAGCATTGAAAGAGGCATCAAAATTAAATATAAGTTGGCCAATTACTGCCTTAAGCAGAAGTCTAAGAACTTTTAGGTGTATATTCTATGGGCCTCCTGATATAAAAATTACTATCTTTAGTAGATCTTCATAATCTTTCTTATTGTGGTGGAGTTAAATATTTATTATATTCAGGTGATATATGTTATTCGCTGTGCTTTCCACACATAGGCCAGATGTCCACCATTTCTGCCTCCTTGCATATTTTTCTGCAATTCAGACATCATCTAGAATGATTTTTTTAGGGATTGCAAGGATTTCTGTGTTTCCTAAATACCCTTTATTGTAATTGTTAGGTGTAGTTTATCCTCATGTCTTTAGACTTCCATATCAATTTTCCATACTTCAGTTTTTAGTTTATATTAATTGCTCTCTTCCTTCCTCACCCTTCTCTCATATATTGCTCCCTCATTTCTAACTTCATCTTTCCCTTCACCAGGATGGCCTTTTATTCAATGTCATTATCTTGATTATGACATTATGCTTTTGGCTCTCCAAGGAACTCCATTTACCATTTACATTTTTGTTTCTTAGTTTTGAAGCCCCAGTCAATTTGCTTCTAATTTTCTTTTTTGCTTGGAAGGATCTTCTGTAGTCCTGAAAGTGAATAAGTTTTGCATGCCTAACTATGTCTCTAAAAAACCGTATTTAAGTAGGCTAGTGGTTGAAAGTGGCTTTTTTTGGTCCATGCTGATGATCATCCTTTTGACCAAAACTGCTGTTAAAGTTTACTGTCTGTAATTTTTACTTAAAATGATGTATAAAACAGAGTTGTATTCTGTGCAAGGAATTTTTTCTCAGAAAAATGTCACAGATATTTTAAAGAAATCCTACCAATGATTCCTATTGGATGTGGAGGGATCTCAGATCTCCATCTGCCAAATTCTAGTTTTCATACTAGCCATCCTGATTTCTGGTTTGACTCATTGGTCTATCAGAAACCTTCACATCCTTTTGACAACCCACTGCTGGCTGCTCATTTTATGGGATTTGTCACCCAAGACATATGCTTTTGAGGTTTTTTGTTTGTTTGTTTGTTTGTTTTTTTTTAATTCTTGCTCAGATTTTTTTGAAAATGTGTGTGAGCTATGCAAGATATTCCTGTGGGATGAGGGCTGACCCAGGCCAGGGGGAGCTGAGTGAAGACGGCTTTGCAGCTCCTCCTCCTTCCCTCTTTTGGGCCCCTTCAGAATCATTTCAGTGAAGCAGTTAAACACTTTTCCCGCAATCCCTGCTATGACATTTAGTTCATCCTTCATATTTACTAGGCCATGTGTGAGCTCCCCTATAAGAATAATGAGAATAAATGCCCCAAGTGGAGTCCTGCATATAAATTTCTATAGTGGCTTGCATCTTTGCTTATCATTCTTTTTTGTTATAAACTGTAAAAAGTGCCTGGATCTGGACTGTGAGCAGTTTCCCTCCTGCTACTTCAAAAGGGCATATTATTCATGTAATGAACAGGCTTAGCGCTGGACTTGACAAAACACTGGGAAATACACTGTTGGGCACAGTTCTGAACTGGCAGGGAACTGGTCTGGGTGACCTAATAGGGCTCTTCATCTCCAGTTACTTATGATTTTCAATGCTAATTAAAACCTCACTAGCTAGTGGGGAAGAACATCACAGCCAATTCAAATAACTTCTGTTAAAAACTTTCCTTCTGTTTATTTTTTCCACTTACCCACTTCAATTTTATACACATATCAGTTAAAAACACCCTTAATTACAAAAGTGTCCGGCTATAAAACTACAGGACAAACAAACAAAGCCATTTACACGTAGCAGCTTGTAGTAAAAGTGCAAAGGCCAGGAAATAAATTATTTGGCTTTATTAAGGAAAAAGAAAGTAATTTCTGTAGTACTACCCAGGTGTCTAGGTGTGCTGGTATAAGGTTGTGCTCTCAGCTCACCTTCTATCTGAGCCATTCCTCCGCTTTCACCAGATCTGGACACTGACTTGTGTCCAGTGGGGACATTTTTTACCTTAATAAACCAGCCTTCACCCTTCTGCTGAGCAATGGCTTCAGCATGACAGCTTGCCAGAGAAGGGCAGCCCAAACCCAGTGGTTTTAGCCTCTTCTTCACATGCGCTGGATGCCTGGGATGTGGGCAGATGTTGGAGGCTCAGCTTCTCCTGAGCCCCAGGAGGTGATGGGGGACCAGGGCTCCTGGCGCTGCCTTGCTGGCCACAGCTGCTGGGTAGCTGCACACAGGTGAGGCCTGGGTCTGGTGTCAGCCCAGTGATGGACATGCTGCAGCAATGAAACACAGGCATCTGCCCTCATGGGGTGACTCGCAAACCCAAATGATTTCTTGTGTTTCATCAAGGTGTCAAAATCCCCGAGATGCTAGAGAAGACCCTCTCAGAAAACCGTCAAAACATGAAAAATTAAACTGGGGCTCTGCAGCCATTAAAGAGACATTAACACAGAGGGGAACGGTATTACAGAATAATTTTGGGTGGACAGGAAGGTCATGTGGTCCAACCCCTGATCAAAGCACGGCCAGCTTTGAAGTCCAACTCTTTTAGAGTAGGTTGTTCAGGGCCGTGTCCTGTCAAATTATGAATATCACAGAATCACAGAATGGCAGGAGTTGGAAGGGACCTCTGGAGATCACCTTGTCCAACCCCCCTGCTTGAGCAGGTACACCCAGAGCAGGGGGCACAGGGATGCATCCAGGCAGGTTTTGAATGTCTCTAGGGAAGGAGACTCCACAACCTCCCTGGGCAGCCTGTTCCACTGCTCTGGCACTCTCACAGGAAAAAAGTTTTTTCTCATGTTTAGCTGGAACTTCCTGTGTTCCAACTTGTGGCCATTGCCCCTTGTCCTGTCATTGGGCACTACTGAAAAGAGTCTAGTCCCATTGTCCTGACACCCACCCTTCAGATATTTATAGGTATTGATGACATCCCCCCTCGGTCTTCTCTTCTCCAGGCTGAACAAACCCCAGTCTCTCAGCCTTTCCTCATATGGGAGATGCTCCAGTGCCCTGATCATCTTGGTAGCTCTCCACTGGTCTTGCTCGAGCAGTTCCCTGTCCTTCTCAAACTGGGGGGCCCAAAACTGGACACAGTGCTCCAAATGTGGTCTCACCAGGGCAGAGTAGAGGGGGAGGATAAGGTCTCTCGATCTGCTGGCCACACTCTTTTTAAGGCAGCCCAGGATACTGTTGGCTGCCTTGGCCACAAGGGCGCATTGCTGGCTCATGGTCAGCTTGTTGTCCACCAGCACTCCCAGGTCCTTCTCAACAGAGCTGCTTTCCCGAAGGTCAGCCCCCAGCCTGTACTGGTGCATGGGGTTGTTCCTCCCCAGGTGCAGGACCTTGCACTTGCTCTTGTTGAATTTCATGAGGTTCCCCTCGGCCCAGCTCTCCAGCCTGTCCAGGTCTCGTTGGATGGCAGCTCAGCCTTCTGGTGTATCAGCCACTCCTCCCAGCTTCGTATCATCAGTGAACTTGCTGAGGTTACACTCTATCCTGTTATCCAGGTCATTGATGAATATATTAAACAGGACTGGTCCCAGCACAGACCCCTGGGGAACACCACTAGTTATGGGCCTCCATCCGCACTCTGCCCCATTTATCAAAACCCTGTGAGCTCTATTGTTGAGCCAGTTCTCAATCCACCTCACTGTCCACTCATCCAACCCACACTTCCTTAGCTTGCCTGTGAGGATGCTATGGGATACAGTGTCAAATGCCTTACTGAGGTCAAGCTAGACAACATCCACTGCTCTCCTTTTGTCGACCCAACCAGTCGCACCATCACAGAAGGCTATCAGGTTGGTCAAGCATGATCTCCCCATGGTGAATCCATGCTGACTATTTCTGACAAACTTCTTGTTTTCTACATGCCTGGAGATGACTTCCAGGATGAACTGCTCCATCACCTTTCCAGGGATGGAGGTGAGGCTGACTGGCCTATAGTTTCCAAGGTCCTCCTTGGCCTTTTTGAAGATTGGAGTGACATTCGCTTTCCTCCAGTCATCGGGCACCTCTCATGTCCTCCAAGACCTTGCAAAGATGTTGGAGAGTGGCTCAGCAAGAAGATCCACCAGCTCCCTCAGCATTCGCGGATGCATCCCATTGGGGCCTATGGTTTTGCAAGTATCCAGTTCGCACAGGTGATCTCTGACCCAAACCTTCTTAACCAAAGGGAAGTCTTCCTTTCTCCAGATTTTTTCTCTCTCTTCTTTGGGGGCTGAGATGCCTGAGGGCCAGCCTTAGCAGTAAAGACTGAAGCAAAGAAGACATTCAGTAACTCCGCCTCTCTGCATCCTGCGTCACCAGGACCCCTTCCTCATTCAGCAGTGGGCCCACTGTATCCCCAGTCTTCCTTTTACTGCTGATGTATTTAAAGAAGCCCTTCTTGTTATCTTTGACATGCATTGCCAGATTTAATTCCAAGTGGGCCTTGGCCTTCCTCATCGCATCTCTGCATACCCTGACAACATTCCTCCCAGGAGCCCAGTCCCTTTTTTCACATACTATGAACCTCCCTCTTCCATTTGAGTTTCTCTAGAAGCTCTTTGCTCATCCATGCAGGTCTCCTGGCTCCTCTGCCTGACTTTTGCCTCCTGGGGATGCACCGATCTTGAGCTCGGAGGAAGTGGTCCTTTAATACTGTCCAGCTCTCTTGGACCCCTCTGCCTTCTAGAGCCCTAGCCCATGGGATTCCTCCTAGCAGGTCTTTGAAGATGCCAAAGTTGGCCCTCTTGAAGTCCAGGGTTGTAATCTGTCTCGTTGCTGTGCTTCTATCTCACAACATCCTAAACATAGCCATCTCATGGTCACTGCAGCCAAGGATACCCCCAACTCTCACATCCACAACCAGCCCTCCTTGTTTGTTAGGATAAGGTCGAGCAGCACATCTCACCTTGTTGACTCCTCTACCACCTCTATCAAAAGTTGTCCTCGATGCTCTGCAGGAACCTACTGGATCGTGCATGGCTTTCCGTGTTTCTTTTCCAGCAAATATCAGGGTGGTTGAAGTCTCCCATGAGGACCAGGGCCTGCGATTGCGAGGCTACTTCCAACTGTCTGTAGAAGGCTTCATCAACTTCTTGATCAAGTGGCCTGTAGCAAACACCCACAACAGCATCACCCATATTTGGCTGTCTGTCTGTCTGTCTTTCCTGAAAAGCCTGTAGCCATCCATGACCACATTCCAGTCATGTGAGCTATCCCACAATCTCTGCAATGAGATCATGGCCCTGCGACCGCACACAGACCTCTAGTTCCTCCTGTTTATCTCCCAGGACAGAGGCTCCACAACCTCTCTGGGCAATCTGTGATAGTGTCAGACCACCTTCATGGTGACATCTTCTTCCCTAATATCCAAATAGATTTTGCAATGTGTTGCTGCTTGCGGCATCTCTTCACTATGCACCTCTGAGAACAGTAAAAATGTCAAGGTAAATAATAATAAAAAAATCAAAATAATAATACATAATAATAAATATCAAATAATTCAGACAACCTGTTTACTACCTGGAAACTTTCTATTTGAAGAGAAATGTCCCTGAGTGACTGTTATCACTGCAGTGATGCACTATCTAGAACAGTGTGGCAGTATTTACATTTACCTTCCTAAAAAGGATGCCAAAACAGCGACGAGTGAGAAATAATAAAGGAGATTACAGCTAATCACAGTAGATAATTAACTTTTATTTCCAAGAGTGACAACTGCCTTCAATCCATGGTTATGTTCACCATTATGACAAATTGATGCCAAAATATTAATATATTTGTTTTCAAAACTGATCTCAAGCTGCAAGTTTTTGGACGTCTATCATCATGCATTCAGACTTGTATATCACTCTCAGCTCCTTGAACAGAAAACAGGCTTCATTAATTACCCCCTGAATTGACCTCCAGGATGACCTGATGGTAGTAAGCGGTGGTTCACACTTCTGAAGTTAGCTGGGGTGAATCTAGTCCTGGTGACCAGCTCATGGATCCACACAGGGAGAAGAAAAATAGGAACATACCCCCGCTTGCTGTGGTGCGTTGTCAAAGACCATCAGGATAGATAGGTAATGGTCTTAATAAATTGTCAGAGATAAAAAAAAGGGTAAAAAGCTCAGGTGTCCCCCCCCAGGACAAAAATTGTTCATTTTCTGTAAAAAGAAAAAATGGAAAACTCTTTGGGCTTAACTCAAATAATTTTGTTGGTTGCACAGTGTAATCTTTGGATTGGAGGTCATTCAATTGTGTATTTAACAGGTTTGGGGTTTTTTTTGTTTGTTTGTTTTTAAGTTTTGGTCAAATTTGAAAAAGTGTATGCTGTTTTGAAAGAAGTCATCACTTTTAAAAAACTTTATCCTTTTTTTTTCCCAGCAGGAACTGGATTGGCCAAATTCAACACAAATTCATTTTTGCACTTCTGAAACAAATTTATATCTTGTCAAAAAGAAATATTGCCTGGTTCTGACAAGGAAATCCCAAGGAAAATGGAATATATGGAAGGGACATCCTATAAGAAGATTGTTTTCAGACAGAGGTGTTTTCTGAGAGGTGGGATTTGTAGTGAATAGGTATGGGGAACCTTCATTTGCATGGGGAACTGTTGAATGTGGGTAAAGACTGAGGCCAAATGACTGAGGAAAAGCTAAAGCTTGTTTTACTTGTCAAGAAAATAAAAAACTGGCAGTGGGCTAGTAAGTGTTGTATAGGCCTGCACAGGATGTTTGGTGGCTTAGGGAGGCAGTGGAAGGACTCCAAGAGGGTGGGCAATGTGACTGAATTGATCAAAATTAGGTAGTGGCAGGTGCCAGTTGTGTGCAGACTGCAGGAGTTGCAAGGTGGGCAGTGAAGCCAGCTAGGAAGGAAAAACCACACAAGATGGTAGCTAGTTATGGCTGAGCGTAACCCTGTTGTCTCATGTGTGGGACATGATGCTGATGGTCAGTCTGGACTAACATTTCTGCACCATCCCAGACTCCCTCAATGTCATCTTCAGCAAAACACTTCCAACTGACACATCAAAAGTAGTGGGTCTCTAACTGAGCGGGACCCACACAGGTCTATGAAGCCCAAGAACTCTTTGGTGCAGGGGGTCTTTCAGACCATCAGGGCGAGCTGGTAGGGTTGTTCTGGCACAAAGTGAGTTCTTCAGACCACCAGGTGGAATAGTAGGGGCATTTTTGTATGGAGGGTCTTCAGACCGTCACGTGAGACAGTAGGGAAGAGTTGTCCAGCAGGAGGTATCCGGGGGTTGAAAACTGTCTAAGGTTTCTGATGGATCCTGCTGCTGATTTCCCTGAGACACCATTCTCTACCTTGGAGAGGTCATGGTAGCCTTCCCTACTGTTTGGGTTGCTTTAAGGGTGGATTCAGTAAAGACTGTACTCTCATACTAATGGGGCTGGAGTCAGATTCCTTTGACAGCAGAAAAATGCTACGTCAAAGCTACAGAACAAGTTGGGGAGCATTTGAGAAACTGAGTGTTTTTGCTCAAGGTAGATTTGAAGATAAAAAAGACAATGGAGACAGCTACTTTGTGCAGAGAGATATACTTGTTATGAAAGTTATGGAAAATAAGCATGCCCTGAGGTTCACTGTGCATGCACAGGCCCCCAGCTGAACAGTGATCCACAGGAATACCAGCTATATCTTACAGCATGTTACATGCAATTAATTTATATTTTGATTTTCTCTCCTCCTTGCCTACTTTTTTTATATTGCCTGTAACTATTCTATGTGGTAGTTTAGAAAGGACCATAAACTTGCACTTTCCAGCAGCCTGAATTTATCGCTGTCACAATTTATACATTGTTGGCCAAGAAATGTCTGATTCTTCATAGTTTTTTAGTCTTTTATTGTATTCAAGTGATGCATTTGTGCATATTCTGCACAGGAGTAGGATGAATAAGTTGGCAACTATCTATTAAATAAAGGTATGTTTGAAGGGGAGCCAGACTAGGAAAGGACTTTGTATTAGACAGCATCCCCAAGAAAAAAAGTTCACTTATATTTAACTTTATTCTATTTGTAGATATTGTTGGTTGGATTATAATTGTCATTCTCATAAAAGAGTTTCTCCTCCTAAGAGATTCTGGGTCAAGTTGTTAATATCAACTGTGTGGTGATGACCAACTTCTGTAGAAATATGAAAGTCAGAAATTCAATGGAAAGAAAACATTTCTTCTGTTCCAGGATGTGGGCAAATGCTTATGGGTGAAATAGAGCTGAAGGGCAAGAAATGTATACATTTTTTGGCCTTCCCCTCCAGTGTATCTATTGATTTATGTCAGGAAGGCAGCAGAATACGTTCCCATGACTTTATATGCTCGCATGGGAAAAGGAGAACATTGTCATTTAAATTAAAAGACAGAATTAACCCTACTTGGAGGGGGTTAAATGCTATTGCAACCACTGAAGTGTGAGCAGAGGTAAAAATCACACAAGTTCTCTCGAGAGTTTTGTGCATTTCTTTTAATTTCAGTTTGGATGCTGGGTTGGGCACAGAAGCTGCACATTTTCATACTGGTAGTGTCTGGCTCCAAACCAAGACACGACTGTGAGCCTGCTCATCTCTCACGCAGATCAGGATGTGTAGCATTTCCCTGACAGATGTAGGAAGAAATATATCTTGGAGTAATTTTTTAAATTTTCCAGAAAGAAGTTGAGTTGTTTTGGAGATGGATGTGATCTAAATACAGAGCCCTTTGGAGGCGGATGTCTTCAGAGGCCAGGCAGCTACTTCCTAGCTGAATCTCCACCCACTGCAGGTGATTTGACATGGAAAGGGGAAAGACCTACCTTTTGTTTTAAAAGGTACTTCTGGTGCTCCCATGCTGCATGTCTCTGACTTCACAACTTCACAGTGGCCACATGAGTTGATCTTGGACTGGGAGACAGTCTATATTATGTCTGGGACAACTGGGCATACCCCAACAAAAATAGCTCTTACACGTTTTAAAAGTGTTTTACTAGAGGGCAGGGGATTTAAAAGAGGGAGAAGGGTTGATTTCATCCAGAGAAATGGTCTTTTACAGCCTGCAGCCAGCTGGATGCTTGATGGGCTGCTTCAAATTGGAAAGGAGGGAATAAAATAATTATCCTTCCCTAAAAATTAAGGGTCCTAAATTGATTTCACTTAACTTCCAGCCTAAATGGAGTGACTTATGATTTACAGCAAGGTGAGATCAGAATCAGACCCGCAATCTTGGTTTTTTTTTGTAAAAGCTGTTTTCATCTCTAGATGTCATGGACCTTTCTGGGTCCCATCTGTTCAGGGGTGTCTGCAGCATTACTCCATAGAGAGGGTATTTTTCTGGGCAGAGATTTCATCCCACTGATTATTCACCAGCCTTAGTGATACTGAACTTGCACAGTCTATTTGACTTCAGATTTTGGGGTAAGCTGGCTAGCAGGTGCTTTTCTATGGCCTTTAAAAAAGATTTTTAGTGGTAGTGCTTGCTAAAAGAGCCAGATTTCTGGCCCTGAAAAACATCTTGCTCTGTTGCAACACATTGCTATAGATCTGGAAGTTTTCCGTATATTGCTGTCATGTCTGAGATTTGATGTGAAAAGGACAGTTAGTGGAGAAAAAAGATAAATCAATCATCAGTTTTCTGCCTCTTCACAGAGATTGCTGACTTGTGCTTTAATTCCAGCAGCTCTTCACTGATAGCTGTTGTCCCACTAGAAAAAAATTGTCCTTTGGGAGGTATGATTTTCCCAGAACAAAAATCGACTCAAGTAGTCATTCCACAAATAGCTTTCAGGAGGTGCTTCCCAGGTCAGATTTATGTGTCTGCTACATCTCTTTCCTTCACATTGCAAGAAGGAAATGCAGTGCAGTAGGGCTGTACTGGGGAACGAGCACATTGGAGAGGTCAGCAGAGATGCAGAGGTAGAGAGATGTGTATGACTGCTAACTGAGGTCCTCTGGAAAACTGTTTTTCCACTCCCTATTGCACAGCTTTTACAGAAAGCAATCAGACCAGACAATTTCATCACAACAGCTGCAAGTCAATGTATCACATTAATGTATATAACTGCCTCTCCTCAAAGTATCTCTGCAGCTCATGGTGGTTAAAGTACAGCTCCAATCTGTTACAGTTAATGTACTTAATAATGTATGGACACACCCTGAGGTGCAGGTTCTCATAGCCTGGAAGTTTTTTTTTGTGCATTCCCACCCCTCCGGGATCAGCTGACAGACCACTCTGTGCTGGTGAAAGCTGGAGACTAAGGCCCAGAGATGCAAATGAACAGCTGAGGGTTTAGTCCTTAAAGAGAAAATATGGTAGAATTTAGGTGCCCAAATCCCAGAAGGTGATCCTCAAAACTTCTGCACTGTTCTTTACTATTAAAAGTACTATTGCTATACCATTACTTCACTGGATTTTCACCAGTGAATCCCAGAATGGTGCTGTTGTGTTTGCCCAGAACGGCTCCCATCTTGTCAGGATTGGGTGGGGTGGTGCCTTTTTCACCACTCTATACAGGAGGTATCCCTCTAGATGTCGAGACGACCATGGTCTGATAGGTGTGCTGGGAGGATGCACAGTTCATTTCCACTGGACCTGAAGGGATCTGTGCATACAGCTTCCACCTCTCAGCACAGCACCTCCATCTCTGTTGGTGCAGGAGGCCATCAACAAGTGTCCTCCATCTCCCCTGATCAGGCTGTAGGAAGAAATGCAAGAGTTGTGCCACAAAAGGAGAGTGCCTTTCCCTGCAGCCTGGGAATCTCTCAGCTGGAAGTTCAGGGCTCTGGGATGACTTACTCGTTTGGCATTACATGATTATTGTGTAAAATATATGAACTGTTTGGGAATGGAGAGCACACTCTGAATGATTCTGTACTTGTTTTTAGCATTAGACATTGGAGGTGTCTTTGGGTGGGATTCATCTCCTCTAACTGCAGATGTCTATGTCTGAGCTGAGCAGAAGTGGATATAGATATTGCCTGACACTGTGATGAGATTTGCCAGATGCATTGGGTGACATGCACCATTATGCCCATGCACAGATCAGAGTAATTGAGGAGAAACAGGCCTTCTCTGTATTTCTGTTCTCTGCTCATTACTGGATAATTGCCAGGTATGTTCATGCAATTAATTCCGAGTAAATGCAGTAGAGCAGCCTTCTTCAGTCTAGCAACCACCTCATCCTTCAGTAAAAAAAAAGAATCCCCCAAAGCCTACTGCTTTCTTGTGTCCCACTGGTGTTTACCAGTTGGAAGGGGAAGATGGAGAGAGAGATAAAGTATTCATTATTTAGACACACAACATGATGCTGTTTTACCAAAACCTGTAATTTTAATTTAGGAGTGAATAACAGGTTCATCAGAAGAATTGGGGACCCTGAGGATGATCCTCATAGGGAATGACAGCAGCAGGGAGCCAGCTCTGACCTTTGTCTCCTGGCAAACACTTGTGCACCCACTGATTACATGGAAAATCATGGCTGTTTTGCTTTGCAAGCACACTCTTTTGCAATGGTTTTCCAGACTACTCCCAACTGTGGTGCTGATCCCAGTCATCTGTGGACTGCAGACTGAGTGACAGCACAGCAAAGGACTTTTTTTTTGAAAGCAACAGTTCAAGAATTGATCTGGATAAAACTTTGTGTTGTTTTTTTCCTGCAGAAAATGCACAATTTTCTGAGAGGGAAAGGAGAAAAACGATCAAAACATTTTGACTCGATATTAAAAAAAAAGAAAATCCTTTCATTTGTTTTGAGATTTCTATTTTTAGAGGTTGACCTAGCTTTAATTAAAAAATAATAAAGTACTTCCCCTTCCTCTCTCTGCTCCCCAGGAAAACAAAAGGCTTTGTATTTACTTTTGTTTGAAATAAACCTTTTGTTAGATTGAAGTTTTGAAGTGCTTTGTTTTGGGTGGGGACACTGAAAATTATTTGGTTTTGGTCAACCTCAAACAAGTTTTGGCCAGCGAGATGAAAAAAAGCAATTATTTGCTTAGTTCTTGTCATGAGTTTGAGTTGTGATGCTGCAAGCATGCAAAAAAATGTTCTGTGTTGTGTTTCGGCCGGACATGGATGTCTTCAGTGGCGGCTTAACCAAACATCTCCTACGAAGGAAGAGCATTTGTTGAACAGTTGTGGGAAGTCAGACAGAGCTGTACACAGTCCAAAGAAGTCCATTCTTCCCTTTGAGCCTTTTGAGGTCTACAGCCTGAAGCAACCTCGGGACATCCTCTGTTGGGTGTTAGATGTATGGGCAATACCCACTGGGACTGATCCCAGCCTGATTCCAGTGGAAACAAACCCCAGGCAGCAGCAGAGAAAGTGAGCAGGCCTGCTTGAGGTTGATGAGCGGGTTATTCAGATGCAGGGGTTAATTTGCCTTTTGATTAGAAGCTATGGTGGAAGCAATTTTAGGGAGCTTTCTGTCCAAGGCCATACAATGAGTTTTTGCCTCTTGTGCTCATCCATAATTCTGGCTATAGTAGATGATGTCACATTTTGAGCTCAGGGTTATATGGGCCATGTTCTTCTTTGGAAAGGTGTCTAAATGACCTTGCTTTAACTCACAAACATTGCTCATCACAGACAAATTGGGTACACACATGTGTTCCCTATGACTTCAAGATGTTGTGCAGTGACAGGAAACAAGCGTAATGTGTATGAATGGTGATTTGAAGAAAAAGCTGAAGAAATACAGGGGTCTCAGGTTTGTTAACACTAAACTACAACTAGTAGAGTATGTGTGGTATTGGAGACAGCTGAGTTATCCCTGCAGAATTAAAGCACAAAATGCCTGTGGATTGTCATACTATACACATGTTCAGCATCAATATTTAAAGCTGAGACAGTAAAAACATTTTGCAGAACTGCACAGATGGAGAGAGGGGAAAATTGATCATTGCATTTTGGTTTGAAATACTCGTAACCTGAAACACAACCATGCAGCTTCTAATCTGATATGGCCTGGCACCACCTATCTGCTTTATGTCGCAGGATCAGACTTGTCTTTTAAATCACAGCCTGACTGTTAGAAATGCTCACCACTGGTGTGCCAAGATTTCACGCTTGGTGCCCCGCTCACCTGACGCTTGCCCACGGGACGCGCCGGGTGATGGGCTAACCCCTTCAGCTGTCTCCTGCCACCCTGCACCATCCATCTGCAGCCCCTAACTCCATCTGCTTCTGAAGTCAGTCCCTGCCTGCCTGTGACCTCTTTACAGCGCACTAGCAAAATTTAAGACAGGTGAGGACCTTGTCTTAGCTATTTATGGCTTAAGTGGGAGAAAGATGTGAGAATTTTCTTTTTTGAATGTCAGTTGTCCCAAACGGCTGCAGATGTGTAAATAGATGTAAGTGTTCCACTTCCTCCATAGTCTGTTTTCTTCCACAGATTTTTCTTTCTTGTTGCAGAGCAGTCATTGACTTCTCTGTGCCTTTGGAGAAAGTTGGATTTCCAGCTTCTAGGGAAGTTATAAATCTTGGCAACACATATCACAGTGTTTTGAGAAAGATAAAAATCTGCTTTTTCCACAGGTGATTTTCTGTAACTCGTCAGTTCTGCACTTTATTGAATAACTTGGTACTAAAAGCCAACATGCAGTTATTTTAAAACATTGCTGTTAAATGGGGACCTTAGAGCCCTTCAAAGCCACAGGTGAAGTAGAGTGCCCTCTTTTTCAGGCTAAAATAATTAGGAATATATATTGGAAAAACCAGATTCTAAGTAAATGTCAGATATCACCTAATTTCTCCCATGAAGAAATTCCTTTTCTTTCTTGTTAATTCAGTGCATGCCGCAGTGTGAGGTATACCTCTTTAACCCCTTTGCTGTCTTGTGCCATTTTAACTTTCATGGACTCCTCTGAAGAACTCACTAAGATACCAGCACTTTAATTTGAAACATACCTTTAATTACACATATATGGGGCATGGAGTTGCTCAACACCATATACCTGATATGCTGTTTAGTAGTCAAATGGTTAAACTTATTCAAAGGAGCTGGCAAGTTTCATGTGGCAAATTCACTGGAAATATATTTATTTTTACTGTGGAACCAAGCCCACATAAAATGTCTTGAGAGAATCTGCTTGTGAAAACCTGGATTAATACTGCAGAAAAATAAAACAAGAGTGATAGTATGAATCAGGCTTGTAAGTTTTATTAGAGCACAATGTCTTTAAATTAGATAAATACCTCTGCTTCGTAAGTGCAAACTTTTAAACCATCACAGGCTTATCCACAATGTCAGTAAAACAGTTATTACAAATGAAAATTCAATAGAAATCAAATTGGCATTTTTTTCGAGCTCCATTTTTGACTCAAGCCTTTTCTGGGGCTCCTGTGGGAGAAGCACAGAGGTGCCTGAGAATACTGCAGCCCAGCAAACAGGCACCCACCTCGCCCTGCCTTGGCCCCTGGACCGTCATTTCCCACCTTGATTTTGACATGGGAAAACAAGCTTCTGAGCACCCTTGAGGCATGGGGTGCAGGGAGGTGCAGGGGATGGTGCTGCCTCCTACTCTCCTCCTCACAGGACTCTCCTTTTGCCCAGTGATGGACGAAACCTGCTATAAAGCTGAGAAAAAAAGCAAATACTAGGATGGGGTCACCAAACCCCATACCTGGTTCAGTCACTCAGCTGTGACCATCCAGCCCATGGTGTCCTGTTGCATGGTGCCACCAAGCCCTGTGGTACCATGGCCCCTGTGCAGATCCCCCTGCAGCACAAACAGCCTTGGACAGTTCATGCTTACAAACCTCCCCCTCCTCCTCCAGTTTTACCTGCAAGTTTTCTGCAGCCACAGGTTAGTTTGCTCAGTTTTACAGCCAATATCTAAGCAAATTTAAAAGACCAAAACCTCTCTGCCAGGCATGGGCCATGCTGTTTTAAGCGCTCCTGAGAATCAAGTTTGGTCATCTTTCAGCTCAAGGAGCTAAATGTCATCTTTAATTATGGCAGACATTAATTTAATAGGAACAGATCATCTCAGGGTCTTCCTCCTGCGGTGGGGGACTGTTATGCAACAGACCCATCTGATTCCCCACTTCTCGAGCGTGCTTACAGCAAAAGCACAAGCTCTCTTGCTTATTGGTGCACCCCACTATGCCCCGACAAACTTCATCTTCTCTCAATTCGAGAGACATTAAAAAAAGCAAACAAACCAAGTAAACCATCACCAGGACATGATACTCATCCCAGACCCCTGACTGCCTTTTATTTGTCTCATCAGAGAAGTAATGGCTGTGCATGATCTTATATGAGCACAGGGGGAAGGGTGAGGAGTGCAGGATTTTGTGTGCTGATGCAGTGCTCTTACAGGAACCCCAGGGTTTTCAAATGAGAAAGTGCTTAGAGGCAGTTTATGTAGCCAAAAATGAGGTGGTAAATGGTTGTACTGGGGCCAATATGGGGGCAAGTTGGCGTGCCTATTTATAGGGCTGCAGTGCTGTCAAGCTATTTGATACATCTGTGGTTCTATGTGGGAAAGCCCATGAGAGGTTTGGGTGAAAACGTGAAGCTCTTAAGGATTTTAATATGATTTGTACTGCCATTTAATTTTTAATAAAACTTTGAATAAAGTTGTGATTAAATGGCCATCGTGAGTGGAAGATTCCACTTTAACATAAAATGCGAGAGTTCCCAGAATGGGCTAAGATAGGTTTTATAATATTGAGGTATGCACCTCTCTCTCAAATATATTGGATAATGGATTCTATCAAAATGGAAAAAAGGAAGGTATATATTTAAAAAAATAAAATATGCTGTGTAGTCAGTAGTTCCACGTTTTGGAAGAAATTGCTGAGCTTCTGGCATCCTTAAATAATACCCTTTTCACATGATAGTTACACTGCTCCAAAGACAGTATAATAAACCATGCCAAAAATTCTCCTGTTTCGTTTGCATGAAATTGAACTGACAGATATACCTGTCTATGTTACGTCCAAGAAAATGTCTTGTTAGAAATGTGTGAAAATACATTATATGACAGATGCTGAAAATGTTTCAGATACAGCAATAAATTGATTGTGGTTTCTGGACCAGATGTGAACTCTGTTTAAAATTCATCATGCTGGTCTCTATTCTAGCTCTGCACTTAAATAAATGCAGAGAAGTGGCTTTGCTTTTCAATGAAACCCATTATAAGAATAGAAGAGCTTCTTTCCATCTAATAAAGAATAGCCCTGACAGTAAAGCTTGCATCCGCAGAACAAGTATTAAAAGCACAAACTGAACTAAGAGAGAGCTGTGCCAGGTCTCAGTTTTTGCTTTATTAATGTGCATGAAAATGCTTGGCATGTCGAAGCCACTGCAACCAAGAAGACTGTGATGTGCATTATTTTCAGTTTAGAGGGAGATTCACGGCCACAAAACAACCGAAGAAGGAAAAGAGCAGTGGTTTTCGAGAAACGGTATTGTTAAAGGGGAATGAGCCAGTTGCAAAGGTGCCACAGACATGACTGGGTGCCGAGAATCCGTCTGTGCTTCCCAAGCCCTTTATTTTGAAGCCATGTGTTCCCTTTCCCTGCAAGGGAGAAGGGTGAGAGCCAGACCCGCTTTTTGGCATATAGCTCAGGAGCTGCACTACCCCAGCTGGGCAATCCAGACTGCTGAAGTCAGGTGCTTAGGCTTCCCCTTCAACCCACAGGCACCTCTGAAAACCATCCCAGAAAGACTGATGTGCCGAGGCTGGAAAAAGGGAAGAGGGAACAGGGGGCAACCGGGTGTTTGTGAGCATTTCCAGCCACCTCCCAGGTCCAGCACTTGGCTCTGAGTGGCATGTTAGACACCTCTAGCTCCACACCTCTGAATCCCCTTCTGGTATGGAGATAACAAATACCTTTTTCTCCGGAGCAGAGGGATCAGTGCTTGCCCATCCTTCCATGGTAGTCTCCTGGGCTAAGAAGGAGAAAGCTCCTGGGGGAAAGGAGAGCTTGCTTTCTCCCCTCTTTGCAGATCCCTGGTAGGGAACAGGTGCTTTTGTTCAGGGCTGGTTGTGCCCACATCCTCCTTGGTCTGTGACATTACTTTAATTTGCAGCACAACAAAACTCTTGTGGTCTATCAGGAGAGTTGTGTATCTTTGCAGTGACAAGTGTTATGAACATAATGTAGGTTTTATGACTGCTCCTCTGTATCTGCTAATTGCAGTCAAGGGTTTTTTCCCCATTCACTCACAAATAACTTCTTTCTCTCCCTGTCTCTTTCTAAAGGAAAAATGTTTCATTTATCCCCCTACCCCAAAGGAATATCCACAAGGCGGGGAGAAATGACACCTATGGGTCTCTCCCAATATCCCTCTCCTCTGTTTTGAAGGATATTTGAGGCTGTCATCTGATATACTATTACAGATGCATTAATTCCTCTGATATCAGATGAAGGCTTTCTTAGAGTAAAGCAGCTTTTCACACATGCTACATCTAGCCCTCGCTAGCACAATACCCTGTATTAAAGAAATATTTATGCTCATCAGACACCATCAAAAGTGAATTTTACTACTGCCTACATTCTGTTTGCCTTTAGAGCTTCACATTGAAAAATAGTCCCCAAATTATGTAAAACCTCATGTTCTAAAAGCTCTCTAGTTGTGATAGATTGAGTGAGAACTGTTTAATTTATGTGGAAATTTCTTTTCTGATATGCATCTGCAACTCCTCTACATAATCACAACCACCCTCTTATCCTCCAGTGGCTTCTAGTTGTCTGAGATCTCTGTCCATAAACACTCCTAATACTGGACTGCCTCTTTGTCAAATATGTGCATAGTACTTAAACCCAGTAAAAACCCTGGCCTGTCATGGATGTAACTTCTGTCCTTTCTGTAACTTGTAATCATATTGCAAGCCAGAATCTCTGATTAAATTACAGTTGTTATGTGGGTTGGACTGGAGGGTTTTCTGAGTTTTCTGCTTGTTAAGTACACTGTTAACACTGTCAGTTTATTTTGTTGAATGTCATGAATCTTGCCACGGGCCTATAACCTCTGAAGGTTAGAAGCCTGAAAATATTAGTTAAATATATTTATTTATATGTAAGCCTGAATATATCTATAAAAATATAATATTTATGTAGCTATATCTTATAATATATATATAAGCTGAATATATATATTCACCCTATAACCATGAAAAGTTATAGGCTGAAAATATTAGTTAAAATGAATACTTCTGGCAGTTCTTATGTTTGACTTGGGGTATGAGAATCTTTAAAGTTCATGTGTCCTGGCTTCTCTCAGAAATTGCTTTTTCTTTTTTAACACAGCAACAAACAAATAAACAAAACTTAAACAGGAGTTTCTCAGAAGTTCACAAAAGCCAGGAGTTGGGTCTTTAGGAATAGCAATGCATACTGCAAAACTCATGCTAAAATCATGTTATTTGGCAAGATTTTTTCCCTGGTTATGAAAAGATAGCTATAATCCCATCCACAAAACCACCACTGCCCAGAATAGGATTTAAGTCATGATTGATCAAATGTGAGGCCAAGACGCCTGGCCATCATCTGATTTAACAAAAACAAATGGCTTTCAAAATTAAGTCTGAAACTCAGCCCCCAAACAGTCCTTTACACACCCTGCTTCATCCAAGCAGTCCTGAAGAGGGTTAGTTGTAATGGAAATGCTGACACAAGCTTAGCTGCAGTGATGCTGTAAGACACTGTTATGCTAATATAAGCATTACACTCTAAGAAAACATACTGAGTTAGTGATACGTATTTTTCTCCTGAACAAAATTGCCATAGGAACAAAGGTCATATGCCACATGGATGCCAATGTTTATAAGTGACGTACACGTATGGCACTCCACAATGACACACATTTTACCACCTTTTAGTAAAAATAAGCCCTTCTTGAAAAATAACCATCAACTTGATGGTGGGCCCTCTTTGGTTTGGCAAAGCCTGCTGTTGTTCTGCCTTTTTCTTTGCGAACACTGTTCATTTTCTCTTGGACGAGATAATGATTGCTATCAGTAACAACACAGATGGGCACAAACTGCTCAGAGGAACAGGGAATCCCCTGAAGCCCCATCCATTTTTGCAACATAGACAAGCCATTTCTGTGCCTCTACGAACATTAAGGTAAAGGGCTTGTTGCCCAGGGTGTAGGGATGTTGAACGCTGAACTTGGCTCCATGGCATCCTTTCTGAAGAGAAATCTGGATATTTCTCTGCCGTCTCTTGATGCTGAACAATTCCCTCACAGCACATGTCCAAGGCTCCTTTTGCACTCATCTTTCTGTGAGCTAAAGAAAACTGCGGATGTTGCCCTTTCCTATACTGGTGCCTTCAGAAGGATGCTTTATTATCTTTGTTGCCTTTTTTCCTCTTCTAGAAAGACTGCTTCTGAGGCTTTTTGCTTCTGAGTGCATTTTTATCTCTCCTTTGGAAAGTAACGCAAGGGTTTGCTCAACTCCAGCATCAAACACAATGACCCCAGAATGCTATTCTTGATTAGATGATGCTGCTCAGTACCCAGTGGATCTGGGCTGGTGTGAGGCTTAACTTCTCACAGCCTTTCTAGGCTTCCATCAGCCTTATACCAAACACGGTCATGAGATTTCAGGTATGTGGAGCACTAGGCCAAAGCCTGGGCTTTGGGATCGACTGTGTCCCTCCAATTGTAGTCGACATTTAAAAAAAGCAAGATGAAACAAGACACTTCATTTATGTGATTGCAGTCATTCTTGAGTGAATCATGAATCCTTGGGCTTGAAGAGCTGTATGTGCAAGGGGCACTCTTGAAACTTGTGGTGATGTCCTAACACCCTCACGCATTCAAAAAGTCAACAGGGCATGCGCTGAAAGTGTGAGGCAGCCAGGTATGGTTTGCAGTTCTGTCTGAGTGGCTCTAAACCCACATCTTCAGCCCCAGTGAGCTTATTCACCATCACATACCCTGGAAAGAGACTATATTGGTCTCTCCTAGGGACCAGCTGGCTTTGACTGGTGTGTCATGCCCAGAATGCCCTGAGGAATGTTTCTGAGACACTCTTGTGAAATGGATGGGGGAAGTGGGGATTCAAATCCCTTCAAAAGAAGGAGAAAAATAAGTTAATTTGGATTACACATATCCTGGACTCCTGACCACTGGGCTACAAGATAAAGAAGGGGTAGGACCTGCCTGGCTTTTTGTTCCCTCTACATTTTATTCCAGTGACTGAAAATGAAACGGTGAGATGTGAAACAGAAGTGAAGAACACTTTTCTGTTCCCCCCCCCCCCCATCCCTTTGTGCCTCGGGAAAATGATTTAGGTTGATCTGAGCTGAAGTTTTGAAAACCTTTCTCTGGTTCGGCAGCCAAGCCTGAATGTTGGCCACTCGCACTGCTCTTGTTCCACGAGCGAGAGTGCTTCCCGGGGACTGGCTGACGGCAGCCCCGTGTTGAGCCCTGCCAAGAGCACCAGTGGTAGGCCTCTTTAGAACAGATTGAATTCTTGACCTCTGAATATGCTATTTCTAGCCACATTAGTGTCCTCTCTTCAGCAGCTCAATTAAAACAAAAGCAAGCATCAGTTTCGGTAGAAAGGGCAAGTTGCCGGTGTTTGCTTATATGGAGGTAAAGGGACACAGGGTGCTGGTTTGTGGCTGTTTTTTATGGTTTTGGAGGCTGTCTGAAGCCTTGCAGGAGAAGCTCCTTCCAGCTCACCCCATGGCCTGGGAGGTACCTCCACCCACTGGTGTAAAACCTGCCTGGGGCACCGCTCACTCTCATCACCAGGGCATCCCAGCCCCATCCAGCTGGTGGTGGACAAGGCAGGTGACTACCCCTGCCCCATGCAGCTCCCTCCTCCTTTCTTCGGGGACATGGAGAGCAGCAGGCACAGTGACAGTCTCTCAGAATGGGTCAAAGTTTTTCCAGTTTCTGTTTTTTTTCTTCAACACTGCTTTGAGTTTTTATCAGCAAAAAGGAGACAAACTAGTGCGTACTTGCTTATGGAGCTGCTGGTAGTGAGATTTATCAAGCCCTGTAGTCTTTCGAGGAGTCTGTTGCACACTTTGAGATCTGCCTGTAGGAAGCATCTGAGCCCAGATGGGTTTTTGCACTGTTGTAGGTAGTTTTAATATGTCTGGAGTGCACTTGTCAACCACGCTTCTTCCTACAGCTTTAGGTGAACTTTTAGGTGTCACAGTCTGTGACCACTGTGTGCCTCAAAGACAAAACCTGAGACTGTGAACTTGAATCTTTTGGGAGGGCAGAGTTGAAGGTGAAGAAGGGGTTTAATATGGTTTAATAACAAGTGCTTTTGAGAAAGATATTACTTCAGTGTTTTGAGCCGGAGTTTTGTAAGGGCTGACAACTTCATGTCTGTGTGGATTGCTTTGCTGAGGTCTTGTTACAAAACGATGAAGGAACGAGTAACCTGTGCCAAAACACTGTTAGCCAGGATGTCCTGGGTAAACAGAGATTTTTAGAAAGTGTTATTTATAAAAGTTAGCAAGTGAAAGCATTGCATCAGTGAGGAATTCAACAGTGCTGTTAAATTACCAGAGTGAATTGACTAGTTGTGCATGTGGGCATATCTTCAACTAAACGATACTAGGCGGGGCTGCAAACTCTCCAAAGTACTGTTATTTTCAAGCTAAACCTCAGATAACCTCCAGTCCTTTAAAAATATCTGTTGCTGAAAATAAGTCCTCAGATAACCTTCATCCTTGGATAACCCACATAAAATTGAATGCAAGGGACTAAGAGGAGAAAGGGGTCTTGGAAATACACTTTTCCTCATATTGGCCACACATGTGAGCAACACAGTGCTGCTGACTAGCGGCTATTTTCACATATAACCCATGTGTTATAGGCATGCAAAAAGGGCACTTTCCTTTGCTTATCAGCATGGTTGCTGTCTTGCTCAGTTAGCCAGGGATGCCCCTCATTGTCTAATTCCTGTGGAGCTGTGGATACAGCTGGCATTCATGTCCTTGCTGTTGGCTTAATTATCTAGAGGCCCACATACTCACCTGGTAGGACCCGAACCGTCCTTGGGCAGACCTAGGGAAGACGGGAATAAAGGCTGAATCGGTGTCAGAAAACTGCCCTCAAATGGTCTGAGTCCTTCTGAGAGGATTTGTGTCACAGCTACAGGGAACAGTGGTTTCTCCTAGCTGACAAGGGAGTTTTACAAGTTAGGTTTCTGCTATCTCAGGGGATGTCATAAAAGCACACCTCACTAAAAAAAAAAAAAAGAGACCAATTTCTGTGCCATCTTGGCATCCACTTGAACACTGAGTCTTCAGCTGTGGCCAAAGTTCAGAGCAAGATAAGGAAGAAACCAACCAGTCAGAAAACATGCAGCCAGCTGCACACTGGCGGAAAAATGCAGTACTTCTAGGTTCCTGCAGGTGAGGTGCTGACGCCCTAACCCATGCAATTTGATTACAGTCATGGGAGTATTTGATAGCCCTTGATAAGTGAATATACTGTCCCTCAGGGTAGCAGTCTCCGTGTCACTTGGTGAAGAGGGTCAGAAACCACTTATACTGTTTGTGAACCTCCCTGAATGTGCATGGTCTTTTCTGCAAAGCAAGATCATCCACAGCACTTGGCAAATAGTTCAGCTAAATGCAGGGGCACAGAGGTTTGATAAAGCAGTCTGCTGCCCCAGATAGTTCCTCTGGGTGGGATTTGGCAGCTCTAATGGAGGCTGAGAGTAAGGTTTGAATTCATTCATCTGACAATAGAAACCTGAGCCAAAGCTAACACAGAGTTTTATGCTCATTTACAGACCTCTACAGACTAAAGGGTTCATAAAGGAGTTCACTGATACCTTGTTGACAATGGTGATGAAATACCTGACTTGTCATCCTGGGAGATTTCAACACACACATCGACAAGACTGCAGATACAAAGTCCCACAAACTCAATTCCTGGCTTTCCTCCCAAACACTTTCCCGATATGTCTACACTGACATTTACGGTCAGCCTGAAAGGGTCCCCTTTACTAGATCTGAGTGGCATGTGTCACCCCAACAGCAAATTTCAGTGGGTTTGGTGGAGAACCCTGCTCATGGGCAGTACTGGGAGGACGTCAGCAGCCAGGATCACAGGATATGGCTGTGTGAGTTCCTCTGTCTGATGCCTGCACATGTGCTGCAGAGAGGGTGATAGCCATGATCAATGATGTAGCTGAGGTATGGCAGATCTCCTAGCTTTTGCTGTGCTTGGGGTCAGAGTGTGGGTGTTTGTTTGGTATAAGCTTAACAATGACCTTAAAGTCATTTCTTGTTATCAGTGTTGATCATCTTCTCTGATTTAATCCATGTGCTCTTGATCTGCTGCATACTGAAAATCAATAATGTGGACCAACACCAAGGGCTCTCTTGAGCCTCGGGCAAGCAAAACATTTGGTCCCCACAAGTGGACCAGAGCAGGCTAGATCTGGCAGGGTTAGCAGAGGAGGTACCAAGCTGGTGCAGAGAAGTAGTAGCATGAAGAGATCTCAGGCTTGTTAGTACTAGTGGGAGTCAGAGGACCTCTAGCTCTAATTTAGCTTTTATCAGATTATCTCCAAGCAGCCTCCCAGAGGAGAGCAGCATTGCATCAGTGGGACAAGGTGCTGAGAACCTGGAAGCTCCT